>NC_138305.1:63002500-65880000 GCF_965601325.2 Salmo salar
GTGGCATGAGAAGGGGGCGGGGAATACGCCCTGTCTGTCAGCATTCCCAGGAGGACGATTGGTTGGGGGTGTGTGGATCCTGATGCCCGTGTTTTTACGGGCTCCATTTTCCGTTTTGCTCGGACTCTCACGGCTGAAGACCTTGGGAGTGGGCGGATGGATGGATGGATGGATGGATGGATGGATGGACTAACTGCCATATTTAAAGATTGACTAGAATAATGGATTCTTTAAAAAGTTAACTTTGGTTGTTTTAAGGTTTGATTTGACTTGGTTTAGCTCAAATGTGACAGTGTCTATGCATAACAGAATCAGTTTACTTTGCTTAACAGACATGGAAATGATGTAAGACGGTCAAATGGCAAGAAGAGCACCCAACTATGAATTCAGAGAATTCCAAATGTGTGTCTATGATTGGATTTGACATTTGTCAAACTGACAATGTATGAAGATGGGTAGAATATTTTGGGACATTACTAGGGAAATATTGAGGAAATATTATGTTGATTGGTGAAAATGTATGTTTGTCCTCAATTGTCGATGTTTCCATAAGACAGGGCATTAATGTTTGACATCCTACAACAACAAAAAACACTAAAATAAAAATATTTTAAAAAAGATAGAGCTGAAGGATGAAACATTTTAATCCAAAGCTTTACCTGAACTCACCAAATTAAATGACCATTTGTTAAGTCTTAACACACTGCACTTAATCTATTTGATGTTGTTCAACTTCAGATGTCTACTTTGTTTTCTCTGTTTCCAAACTCTCCTGACTCTCAGTTCTACAGTATTTCATAGTGCAGCCATGGTGTTACACTTTGGAAATTTTAGATAACTCAACATCCAGATAATAAATAGCCACAACAACAAACTATTACCTAGCATTAGTACCTACAGTATGCCATACAACATGCCAATCTAATATACAGATTGTGTAAAGGCCTATGTAGTCATTGTCATTCCGTGTGGATTTTCTTTTTGACAGTTTAATTTATTATTATTATTATGTATTCATTTGCATTCCAGATAAGATTCTCAGGAAAAAAAAAAGGTACTTTGTACTTTTAGGATTCTTACAACTATCTAGTTATTCATACTATCAAAGTTCCAAAATAAAATATGAACAGCGGAACTGTTTTACGATGAATGGAGTCCATGAATTTCAGTATCCTCAGATAGTTTTCAAAATAAAAACCTAACAATTGCAGTTACTGTCTGTGCTCTCCCCCTCATTCTTAATTATACAATAAAGGAGTGCCAATCTATTGTTTTCGAATTCGAGAGTATACATTTAATGTACATTTACCCACCTATCTCTGGATCCATGAAAGAAATGCAGCCTCTGTTATGTGCTAACAACATGATGAACCAGAAGTACTAGGTTATTCCGGTGTAAGTGCTGTTCCAGTTCCACCTGATTAAGAAGAAAATTGGCCTCAAGTCGGTCTCCCGACCCCCTGCCCACCAGCCCTCCTTCCTGAGAGTAAAGGCCCAGTCTTCAACACCCCAGAGACCCTGAAGAAGGGTGACCAAGACCCCAACAGCTGGTTGGTTACCACAGAAAAAGATGACTCAACCATTGAGCAATGATCAAATCCGGAAAGAAAAGTTTACGTCAGAACACTGTCAGTTTCCATTGACACTAACTGATAACCGCCATTGCTGCTATTTTGGAGTCGGAAGCTTACTCCTCCATCAGATGTCACGGTGAATCTCTTGGGTGCCCTGAGAACTGCTGATATGGACAGTGGATGAGATTGGCTGGACGTGGTGTGATGAGGGGACATTTGCATTACAATCACAGAAGCAAGATTAGCCAATGCTTATCCCAACTTCAGGGGAAAATTAGAGACATGGATAGAGGGTTTGTGGGGGGTTGAAGGGATGAAGGAATTGGTGTGTTGAGATGAAGACCAGGAGATGGGAGGGAATGTGGAGGGGTTGTTGGGGTCTACAGACTGTCTACAGCTATTGAGCCATTTAGGGAGTTGGCCCATAGAGAAATCAGCTCGCTTCCATGTGTTTGATTGTAGCTCCCACATTGACCAGCAGATGGCGGCATCTCCAGTTCAGCTTGACTGACAGGTCACCCAAGACTTCAACTCTCCAGGTCACCTCTGGTGAACTCTGAAGCATTGTCCATATGGAAAATTAATATGAAGTAAATAGTCCACTATATCAAAACTCCACAAACAATGTTCATATGAAAAATATAGTGAATATGGGATTTAATGTGTGTCGCATACAACAGCCTTCTTGTTTATGGGCCCTTTATTTCCACAGAACAGTGGTCACATTTGGCGGGAATATGGAGGTCAAGGACATAAGATTGTTTTGGGATCAGTGCCAGTGCCACTACCTAAAATACCAATGTAAGTGACAGGTAACCGAGTTTGTTCTAGTTTTCTTGGAGTAATGACTTAATGAGGCTCTCTGCACATCCACACTGCCTGTCAGACACTGCATAATGGAACCAAACTATTCTTGTTACTGGGTTATGTGTACATGTCACCATGGGTTTGTGCGTGCCTGCGTTTGTTCATGGGTGTGTGTGGGTGCGTGTGTGCATGCTTGTGTCAGTATGCTAGTCTAAGAGGGGTATCCTACGAAGCGAGCTAGATCTACTCAGGGTTTTCTAAAGCTAGTCAGCTTCAGTTAGCTTCACATTCCAGCTCCGGCTTCATCTGTACTATGATGGTGGATATTGCTCGTCCACCTGCCGCTAACTCTAGCAGGCTTATAACTACGCGTGCATGTCACACATGGCTAGTCGAACGCCAAACTCTTCATTGAGACAATCCTGAAACATCAATCTATGGGCGAGTCAGTGTCACATTTTCATTTGTGCCAAAGTCAAAATGAAATAATAGTTATCTTGCATATTCAGTAGGCTATGTTGTGAAATAGGATTTTAGAAGTGCTGTCTTTACACGTTAATGCCGCTTTGGTGTGCTTAAATACCTGTTTTCCCATTCCTATTGATCATAGAAAAGTTTTACATTGCTTGAAGTTTAAAATGCATTCTGTATGTGTAATGTGATATATTTCAACATTACTGTTTTTTAACAACAACAAAAAAAGTATTTGATTAACCAAATATTTAATCAGTCATCTTCCTCAAATTAGGGGGATGATGATGCAATCTTTGCAAGAGGGAGGGAATCTGATTTCATTGGTCCTCAACTCGTTGCTCAGTCATTTCATTCAGGGTAAGTGGAGTTAGCCGTGAGTTAGCCTGCCCCTGAGCAGGTTCGTTCTGAAGGAATCGTTGCCATAGAAATTTACCTGGCTAAAAGGTGAGCCACTTTCGTATGACCGGTTATCCCGAGTTGACCAAAGTGACTTTGCTAACTCCTCAAACCTGCTTCGTAGGATACCCATAAGGTCAGTATGCCGTAGATCAAATGAGCCTGACTTAGGTATTTATGTTGCTGCTATTTCTGTTACATACTGCTCCTCACACACACACTCCTCTCCCTTTCTTCCCCCGGGGCCCATGCACCAGCTCATCACTCTTTCTCAGAAACCTTGGCCTGCAAGCGCTGGTTTCCTTCTCCTTCTCTCCCACCCTCTTTTCCTTACCCTTCGCTCTGTCACAAGCCTCACTGCATAGGGTCTAATGGTGACCAGGCTGTGTATACCACTACAAAGCCTACCACTGATAGCATAAAATGTGTGCGTACAAGTGAAGTCTGTATCAGTCAGTGTGTCTGGTAGAGACACATACACCACAGATACTCCGGAAGCTAATACTTGAGCAATCCAGATGACTGACTACTGTGTTTGAGGTAGTGTGTTTGTGGCTGTGGTGTAGAAGATGGAGCTGGCAGTGAAGACCCCCTCCTCCCCTCTCCAGCAGCGAATGGAAAGCTGTGTGTGTTGATGGGCTGGTCTTGGGCTCACTCCACACACACAGTAACTCTGTATACACACTCTGTCCTCCACAGACATAATAAAAAATTAAAGGCATGAGCTGGCGCACACCAGTGGCAGTCGATGTTGATTTGTTTAATGAGTATGGCCTCATTTCTATTACAGCATATTGGATGACTCATTCATATTCCATTCACCCAGCTCAATGTAACATCGATGGGTTTAGACTACTACATGATACTCACATTTTACCTATACCCATCATGAGGTTGCTACAACCTAGCCTATGAATGAAAGTGTATAATGTAGGTGCACAGGTCGAGAGAAATTAGAGTAATCAAGGTGACAGACAGTGACACATTCAACACCGCTTGCCTGCATCTAGCTGATATAGGGTGTAATCATTAGTCCAACAGTTGCAAATGTGAGTTTCTACTGGACAAATTCAGGTATGTTTATCTCTGTTTTGTTCTGTTTGAGAAATGTTTTTGTGCTGGGGAAGAGGAGCTTTCTCTTTTGGAGCTGTGAGATTATATAGAATACAGTATAAAGGCTTTATGAACACATTTTATTTAACTAGGCAAGTCAGTTAAGAACAAATTCTTATTTACAATGACAGCCTAGGAACAGTAGGTTAACTGCCTTGTTCAGGGGCAGAATGACAGATTTTTACCTTGTCAGCTCGGGGATTTGACCCAGCAAACTTTCTGTTACTGGCCCAACGCTCTAACCACTAGGCTACCTGCTACCCAAAGGACATTAAGAAGTCTAGAAACCTAGCTACCTGAATGAACCAGGAGAAAGGCCACAATATTTGTTAGGGACATCTCCTTTTCATTTCCCTTCAAATTAAAAATGTTTAATAATAACATGAAACCTATCAGTACAAAAATACACATTAACAATCAATTCAATGATTGTTAGACTGTTAAAACAAAAAACAGATGGCAATTGCATCAGTTGCTTTTTTTGATTAGGATGTTTTATAGATTTCCAATGTCAGGATACCAAATATCAGAGCCGTGTATGTTCATTTACACAGTATATTGCCTGTTTATGTTTAAGAATGATTTTAAAGCAGATCATAGGGTTCATCGTCACATCTTTGATCAAAAACATAATGGTTTAAAGAGTAATCAGAACTTTTCAAAACATGAACAAAATCCATTCTGTCATTTTATAAATACAGCAATGTCTTTCTTCTATCTTTTCATCCGGCAACTACGCTCCCAACACAGAGAAAGAAGTCTACTTGATCCATTTCTGGATGGGAGACTAGAATGTAGCTTACTTAATTTATATTCATGCACACCCACACACACGCACTTCTTTTAAGGTAGTCCATCGCATCAGAACACGCAAAAACAAACACAGGCGCAAGTGCACATGTGCACACGTCGGGACATCGGGCGATGACATGGAAACCGTCCACTAGGGGCAACAGTGAGCGCTGTTACCTTCAAGCTGGTTTCGGATTTGCTAGGGCGTTGTGGATGGAGATGGTGGCTGGGAGTACGCATCTGCCTCTGGTGCATAAGCATATGCCTCTGGTGCCAAAGGTTGTGTGTTGAATGTAGCAATAGAAAGTAGTTTGTGAGATTTTTGTTTTAAGCCTATCCCAAACCTTTACCCTTACCTTAACCATTAGGAGTTAATACCTAAGCTTAAGATTTCTGAGTGAATGCCTAAACTTAACCCTAACCTTAAAAATGTGGAGTTAATGCCTAAACCTAACCTTTAGCACTTTGAAATGTAACGTTTGGAACAACTTCAAAATTTGACGTTTGAGAAACATGGATGAAAGTCTAATTCTGACGTGAGACTGTGAGAGGTAGTTGGCACACAGAGTAAGTGAAGGGTATTATCAAAGGCATCGTAAATGACATGGATTTAAAAAAAAAAAACATCACAGAGATCTAGAGAGAAAAAACTACAGCTACAGTGCATTCGGAAAGTACTCAGACCCCTTGATTTTTTACACATTTTGTTACATTACAGCCGTATTCTAAAATGGATTTAATTATTTTCCCTAATCTACACAAAAACAGGTTTTTAGAAATGTTTGCAAATTTATTACGAATAAAAACTGCAATTTCACATTTACATTACTATTCAGACCCTCTAGTCAGTACTTTGTTGAAGCACTGTTGGCAGCAATTACAATGTCAAGTCTTTTTGGGAATGAAGCTACAAGCTTGGCACACCTGTATTTGGGGAGTTTCTCCCATTCTTCTCTGCAGATACTCTCAAGTTCTGTCAGGTTGGATGGGGAGTGTCAGCTATTTTCAGGTCTCTCTAGAGATGTTCGATCAGGTTGAAGTCCAGGCTCTGGCTAGGCCACTCAAGAGACTTGTCCCGAAGCCACTCCTGCGTTGTCTTGGTTGTGTGCTTAAGGTTGTTGTCCTGTTGGAAGGTGAACTTTCACCCCCGTCTGAGGTAGTGAGCGCTCTGGAGCAGGTTTTCATCAAGGATGTCTCTGTAATTTGCTCTGTTCATCTTTGGCTCAATCCTGACTAGTCTCCCAGTCCCTGCAGCTGAAAACAGCCCCACAGCATGATGCTGCCACCACCATGTTTCACCGTAGGGATGGTGCCAGGTTTCCTCCAGACGTGACGGTTAGCGTTCAGGCCAAAGAGTTCAATCTTGGTTTCATCAAACCAGAGAATCTTGTTTCTCATGGTCTGAGAGTCCTTTATGTGTATTTTTGCAAACTCCAAGCAGGCTGTCATGTGCCTTTTACTGAGGAGTGGCTTGCGTCTGGCCACTCTACCATAAAGGCCCGATTGGTGGAGTACTGCAGAGATGGTTGTCCTTCTGGAAGGTTCTCACATCTCCACAGAGGAACTCTGGAGCTCTGTCAGATTGACCATTGGGTTCTTGGTCATCTCCCTCCCTGACCACCTCCCAATTGCTCAGTTTGGCCAGCCGGCCAGCTCTAGGAAGAGTCTTCGTGGTTCCAAACTTCTTCCGTTTAAGAATGATGGAGGCCACTGTGTTCTCGAGGACCTTCAATGCTGCAGAAATTTTTTTGGTACCCTTCCCCAGATCTGTGCCTCGACACAATCCTGTCTTGGAGCTCTACGGACAATTCCTTCGACCTCATGGCTTGGTTTTTGCTCTGACATGCACAGCCAACTGTGGGACCATATATACAGGTGTGTGCCTTTCCAAATCATGTCCAATCAATTGAATTTAGCACAGGTGGACTCCAATCAAGCTGTAGAAACATCTCAAGGATGATCAATGGAAACAGGATGCACCTGAGCTCAATTTCGAGTCTCATAGCGAAGGGTCTGAATACTTATGTAAATAAGGTTCCTTTTTTTTGGGCAATTGTTTTTCTGAAAACCTGTTTTGCTTTGTCATTATGGGGTATTGTGTGTAGATTGAAGAGGATGTTTTGTTATTTAATCCATTTTAGAATAAGGCTGTAACGTCACAAAATGTGGAAAAAGAGAAGGAGTCTGAATACTTTCCAAATCATATATATATATGTGTATTATCACAGTGAGATCCTATGGTGGATGCCCTGAGATACACAAACACTATGCACTTTTCTCTGTGTGTGTGTGTGTGTGTGTGTGTGTGTGTGTGTGTGTGTGTGTGTGTGTGTGTGTGTGTGTGTGTGTGTGTGTGTGTGTGTGTGTGTGTGTGTGTGTGTGTGTGTGTGTGTGTGGACTTCAGATTAACAAAGTACACTTTAAATTACCTAACAATAGCATTGTCTGTAACACATAGCCAAAATCAGCTGCACTAGATGATCATCGGGCTGAATAGAGGTAACTAAATCACAGTCTCAGTCAGTGAAATATCAAATTTCACACACACACACACATGCATGCACACACACTTCCCACGTAGAACCTGCACACTCTTTCTTTCTCGCTCTCAATCTCTCGCACACGCATTAATTAGTGGCTGTGATTGGAAGGCACACGTGACGTGAATGTCGATCATGAGGCTTAGTTTCATGTGGCTCTCATCAGGAGACTGAGATGTGGTGAATAAAGGGCCTTCACTTCCCTTCCCTCAGCTGCAGCCAAGGAACTCAGAGGTTGGCTGCGGTTGGTTGGCTCAACCAGAGCATACCAGCTCTGAAATTGGCCACTTTGTGGAACAAAATGTAAAAAAAACACTTTATTACAAAAAGTCCTACTAAGGTTCCAAATTCGATGTTGTTTGTTTTGTTGGTTTCTTGGCATCGCTTCCAGTAGTATCTATTCATACCCCCTCTCTATCCCTCTGGTTGGTGGTGAGGTGTATCCCTCAGGGCTTGCCGTCCAACTAGTTGCTCTGGATCTAGTTCATCTCCACCCCCTCCTCAGGGTCTTTCGTTCCCTGATCAGGGCTATTCTTCCTGCCTAGAGCCTCAGCCTCCTCCATGGTGCTGGTCAAGGGCTCACCCAGGGTCTCTGGTAACAACAGGGTCAGAACACCTATTATAAACGCCAGGATCCCCACAATCAGCTATGGGAGAGGAGAGGAAAGCAAAGAGAGGAGAAAAGGAAAGTGTTCATTGAAGAACTAAAATGTGTCATCATAATCACAATACATGCTCTATCTACAGTGTCCATCCGTCTGTCCGTCCGTCCGTCTGTCATTTACCTGTGGTAGGTATTGCCAGATGTCAGCTAGGTAGACACAGAAAGGAGCCACGATGCTGCCCACACGACACATCATACTGCCACTGCCCACCGCCAGGGACCTGAGGGGAGAACACACACACACACCCACACACACACGCACACACGCACACACGCACACACACACACAAGTTCTATAATTGATTGCATCTGTTAGGATACATGAAGAATGTTGGATACATAAAGCTGACAGTGTGTACCGTACCTGATGATAGTTGGGTAGAGCTCACAGGTGTAGAGGTAGATGAGGCCAAAGGCTATGGCAATGGCAAACTTCCCTGTCATACTGAGGATTATGACTAACACCTCATTGTCCTGCAGCACAGAGGGAGAGGGGTGGGACAGAGTAGATAAATAAATAGGAGAGAGAGAAATACATTGAAGATAAATAAATAGAAGAGAGAGAGAGAGAGAGAGAGCAATCAACAACAGTGCAACTCTAAACACTAATAAACATCTGTTACCTGATTACCCAGGTCCCAGCCAATCACATCACAGCATCAGTCAACAATGAGTTAATCGAGCTGGAACACACCATTTCAACATGAGGAAATAAGCTACAATGTCTGATCTTTAAACTGAGATATATAGTAGTAACTCTGTGATTGAAAAAAGGGTTTGACTTTGAGGTTTGCTTTGCTTTAAGCCCAGTGAAGGAGGGAAGTACAGCACCACCCCTTCTACTCTTTCTCTCTCTCCTTCTCCTCCTCACTTCTCTCTGTCTCTGGTATCCTTCCCTGGCTGAGCTATCTGCTCATGTAATTGGAGCTGTGTGGTATGTGACCTACTCAGCCAAAGCTGCCTCCCACTCCACAGCAAGCACCCAACCCATTGCCTCACATCTGAGCAATTCCACTTGTGCATGTGTGTGTGCCTGCATACATTCATCTGTGTGTGTGTGTGCGTGTGTGTGTGTGTGTGTGTGTGTGTGTGTGTGTGTGTGTGTGTGTGTGTGTGTGTGTGTGTGTGTGTGTGTGTGTGTGTGTGTGTGTGTGTGTGTGTGTGTGTGTGTGTGTGTGTGTGTGTGTGTGTGTGTGTGTGTGTGTGTAAAAGAGGCTGGGGTTGCAGTAGTACTCCACTCCAGCTCAACCAATCAGACCCAGTGCACCTGCAGGACTATAACTCAGGCTGTTGCCATGCTGCAACAGATCCACAGTAAACTATACTGTAACAGGCCTCTCTCTCTGTTGGCCAGGAGCTCTGGCCTGCAGCTGCTATGGACCATTACTAACAGACATGGAGATCCCTCCCTGCTGATGATGGAAAACAAGTGGCTACTGCTAGAGCGAACCTGTTAAAGCAGAATCCCACCACTTAAACATGCGTGCATGCACACAAGCACACAAAAACATATTGGCCTTTGTCACATGTAGCCTATAGGGCAGGGATCATCAACTAGATTCAGCTGCAGGCCAATTTTTTTCCTGTGTGGTTGGTCAGGGGGACGGAACATAGTTTTCAAATAATTTGTAGACTGAGCCCAAACAGTGAGCAAGGTTTGAAATTATTATGTTTCAGTCAGATATTTGTGATTGTATACAATAATATCTCTCTATTATGCGTGGGAATACTTTAGAACAGATTAACAAAAATAAAATCACTTGGAGCTGATTTGCTGGTCTTTTATGTCCAGCAATAAAAATAAAAAAAATATTTGGAGGGTCAAATAATAAAATCACCCGCAGGCCAAATTCAGCCTAGCGGGCTGCAGGTTAGGGAACCCTGCTATAGGGTATGACTCCTTGTTGGCCGGGTCTGGTTAAGGTCAATTCAATGGGTGCGTTCAAGTTGATCACTTTTGTCAAGTCGATGGTCACCTCTTTTCAAAGTGCATTGCATTATGGGGATATAATTTGTCCGACTTACGTATGTCGACTGCATGAATTTAACAAAAATCGTGTGATCAAAGGTCATCAGGTTGACTGCAGTCGACTGCAAGTTTCTGAAGTTGCTCTTCACTGACTTCATACTGCAGCCATCACCTGTATTATGGGAGACTTTATTGTGAATCAATCATTAGGATGTTTTTGTTTGACCCACGCGAATATGACCAAAGATGTGACTGAAACAGGAAACAAATTTGCAGAAATTCAGGTATACAGTGGATATGTACAAATTAATGTGATATTTGAGGCCTTCCCTCTCACCAATTGAGTGTTCAATGTGCACACATATATTTTAAGTTTGTGAGTGTGTGATATGGGGGTTGAAGACCAGTCTAGCTAACACCAACCTCTCTACGTCCTTGGGTCGCGTGTCAGCTAGGCTAGTTGGAGACATGTTTATTTCAACAAGATAAAAAAAAAAAAACATTTCTAAACAATGGCAATACTGCCATGTTGCACTGAGCCTTGCAGTTGGAAAACCACATGTGTGTCCGACTGTCACAGATAAATCTCCCCCGACTTCTCTCCTCGACTTTCGTCTACAGTCAGCTGCTTTCACCTTACCACTCAAACCAGCCACTTTTTGGACCCTTTCAAAAATGGGGGTATTAAAATATTTGACATTTGTAGCACAAATCAATGTAAGGAGACAAACAAAAATTACGTAAAAACTTTACAAAAATGATAACATTCCTTTAAAAAGTGTTGTTGTGACCAAATGATGCAGCGTTGGATTATATCATTTTTCATTTGTCATGGTGAAGGACCATAAAACCTGAATGGATATGCTATGGGAGCAGAGTTCAGAGTTCAGAATTCAAAGTTTGGATGTAATTGAGCGGTAAGGTACAGGGACATGGGGTGCTGAAAGGGATTTTTGAGAGGGACAATGGGGTCTGTGATAAGCAAGAAGGTAGAATGGGTCAGGTAAGGGTTAGGGTTAAAGTTAGGGCTAGGGTTAAGTCCAAGGATATTGTTAAGGCTAGGGCAAGGCCGGGTGAAGCAGTGATACCCAATTCCCCACCTGCTGATATTACTGGAAATTCACTACAATGATACTCAGCTCAGTTACTGTATGTTAAACACTGATCATTCTGTCTGGGAGAATACAGGCATTCCCAGGTTCCGTAGGTATAAGACACGGTTTACTGTGACAGAATTGTGGGTTGTGGCCATTGTAAATACAGTTGAAGTCGGAAGTTTGCATACACCTTAGCCTAATACATTTAAACTCAGTTTTTCACAATTCCTGACATTTAATCCAAGTAAAAATTCCCTATCTTAGGTCAGTTAGGATCAGCACTATATTTTAAGAATGTTAAATGGCAGAATAATAATAGAGAATGATTTATTTTAGCTTTTATTTCTTTCATCACATTCCCAGTGGGTCAGAAGTTTACATACACTCAATTAGTATTTGGTAGCATTGCCTTTAAATTGTTTAACTCGGGTCAAACGTTTCAGGTAGCCTTCCACAAGCTTCTCACAATAAGTTGGGTGAATTTTGGCCCATTCCTCCTGACAGAGTCAGGTTTGTATGCCTCCTTGCTCGCACACGCTTTTTCAGTTCTGCCCACAAATGCTCTATAGGATTGAGGTCAGGGCTTTGAAATGGCCACTCTAATACCTTGACTTTGTTGTCCCTAAGCCATTTTGCCACAACTTTGGAAGTATGCTTGGGGTCATTGTCCAAAGGGGAGACCCGATGTCTTGAGATGTTGATTCAATATATCCACATAATTTTCCTACCTCATGATGCCATCTATTTTGTGAAGTGCACCAGACCCTTTTCGCACCAAAGTACGTTAATCTCTAGGAGACAGAACGCGTCTCCTTCCTGAGGCAGTATGACGGCTACGTGGTCCCATTGTGTTTATACTTGCGTACTATTGTTTGTACAGATGAACGTGGTACCTTCAGGCATTTGGAAATTGGTCCCAAGGATGAACCAGACTTGTGGAGAGCTACAATTTGAAGTTTGAAATATAAGTTTGAAATACATCCACAGGTACACCTCCAATTGACTCTAATTATGTCAATTAGCCTATCAGAAGCTTCTAAAGCCATGACATAATTTTCTGGAATTTTTCTTGTCGTTTAAAGGCACAGTCAACTTAGTGTATGTAAACTTCTGACCCACTGAAATTGTGATACAGTGAATAATAACTGAAATAATTTGTCTGTTAACAATTGTTGGAAAAATGACTTGTGTCATGCACAAAGTAGATGTCCTAACCGACTTGCCAAAACTATAGTTTGTTTACAAGAAATTTGTAAAGTGTTTGAAAAACGAGTTTTAATGACTCCAACCGAAGTGTATGTTAACTTCTGACTTCAACTGGACTTGCTCAGACTATTTTTGCAATATCTTTCCTAAAGAGTAGTGAGTGAACCACTGTTGATGTATGTGAAGTTTGGCCCATGCTGTGGTTTTTCACTGTTTCCTTGTGTGTACTGGTCCTTAACCAGGCGAAGTGTACCCAGAAAAGCAAAGAGAGAGTAAATACACTGCCCATAAAAATTTAAAGAAAATTGTCCAAATATGTATTTTTAAACAAATGTATTAATACATTTAAATACATTCCAACATGTATTACGGAATGTATTTCCAATGTATATCACAATATATGTTAAAAGCATTGTAAAATGTATTTAATGCATGTAAAAAAATGCATTAAAGAGTATTTTATAATATATTTTCACATGTACCTATCAAAATATTTGGTAAATATATTTTTAAATGTATTTGGAAATGTTTTGTCAAATATATTCCAACATGCAATTAAATGTATTTGTAAGAAAAACCTATGGCAAATATAATAAATTGTCCAAATCAAATTGTAACGAAATTACAGTCTTAATTGTTAAACTTTAGTAGGCATCACATGTATTTGGTATCACATGTGCTTATGTCAATCTCATTAAGACTGCAGAACTGGCAGTGTCCACACTTAACCTTTAATTACAGAATAGAAGATAACACATTAAATGGCATGACAATCTGGCAAAGCGTTACAGACCAAGCCACGCCCCCACAAGCTACGCCTCCAAGTCTTCTAACAGGAGGCGCCCGCTACAATATATTTTGTCGAAATGCATTTTTATTGTACTTGACACATACAGTACCAGTCAAAAGTTTGGACTAGCCTACTCATTCCAGGGGTTTTCTTTATTTGTACTATTTTCTACATTGTAGAATAATAGTGAAGACATCAAAACTATGAAATAACATATATGGAATCATGTAGTAACCAAAGAAGTTACAGGTGTGGCATATTAAGAAGCTGATTAAACAGCATGATCATTACACAGGTGCACCTTGTACTGGGGACAATAAAAGGCCACTCTAAAATGGGCAGTTTTGTCACACAACACAATGTCACAGATGTCTCAAGTTTAGAGGGAGAGTGCAATTGGCATGCTGACTGCACAAATGTCCACCAGAGGTGTTGCCAGAGAATTTAAGGTTCATTTCTCTACCGTAAGCTGCCTCCAATGTCGTTTTAGAGATTTTGGCAGTACGTCCAACCGGCCTCAAAAACAGCAGACCACATGTAACCACGCCAGCTCAGGACCTCCACATATGGCTTCTTTACCTGCGGGATCGTCTGAGACCAGCCACCCGAACAGCTGATGAAACTGAGGAGAATTTCTGTCTGTAATAAAGCCCTTTTGTGGGGAAAAACTCATTCTCCCAAGTGTGTGGGCCTATGCCCTCCCAGGCTCACCCATGGCTGCGCGCCTGCCCAGTCATGTGAAATCCATAGATTTATAGAATCCATAGAATTTATTTCAATTTCCTTATATAAACTGTAACTTAGTAAAATCGTTGAAATTGTTGCATGTTGCATTTATATTTTGTTCAGTATAGTTTGTTGTCATTAGTTCCAGTACAGTACAACATTAATAACATTTTTGTTGATCGGAAACAACAGTTCTATATTGATTTCTGTTTTATTCACCTGCAAGAAAGCATGTTCCTTTAAGAGTGACTGATGACGTCACAGCTAGCGCAAGCTCGCAGTGTTAATTAGCCTAACTCAGCTATCACAGCAGATATCACAGATCAACAGAATAATTTTCAAAGGAGAGACAATCATCATTCCTACCAGTCTCAGAGAAGAGATTTTGACAAAGATCCATGCTGGACACGTGGACATGGAAAAGTGCAAACAGAGAGCATGTGACATTTTGTTTCGGCCCGGGATGTGCAAACAAATAGAGGACATTGTTGGTAAATGCCCCACCTGTCTTGAACTACGCCCCTCAAACGCCAAAGAGCCAATGTTACATCACCACATCTGCAGCTGAAAGCAGACTTTGCCAGGCATGGCATCGTAGAGACTATAATATCTGACAGTCAAAGGAGTTTGAATCCTTCACAAAAGCATGGGATTTCACACACATCACCAAAAGCCCACATTACCTTCAAAGTAATGGCCTTGCTGACCTGAGCTTCGACCTGAGGTCGTCAGCTACAAGGAAAACCATGCGAAGCGTGCACAGAGACAACACCAAAAGCGATACTACGACAGGTCAGCTAGACCACTGCCACCACTGAACGACAGAGAGTCAGTTAGAATCGAGGAGCATGGCTACCAGCAGTGATCATCCAGCCAGCTGAAACTGAACGTTCATATCATGTCCGCACCGCAGAAGGAGCGGTGTACCGCTGCAATCGGCCTCATCTACTGAACACAAAAGAACACATTGACCAGATGAACTGTTTCTCTGAAAGAGAACGTGATGGACTTAACACACACACACACCATACTTACCTGCAACACCACAAGAAATGTTGACTGACACAGTAGCATGCTCAGCTTCATACCACACAGGGTCAGGAAGAGAGGTCAAGCTGTAGAGCTGTCCTAGACCTGTAACATGTGAAAGGGTGTAGGCGGATCGCTGCCCTAAAAGATTTACAGACTATGAACTTGCTATTGAAAAGTTAACTTGAAATGCTTTGGTATTGTATTTGCTTGAAATGTTGAGATGTCATTGCTACAGTGAAAAGCTGAGGTGCTGAGAAATCTTGGCTCTAAAAGTAACAGTATGTTGAATCATTGTTTCAGAGTCTCCTTTTTGTTTCCAAGATGGCGTAGCAGTCGGACGTGTGTTTTGTCTTGTCCAGTGTAAATCAATTTTTTTCCTTGTTTTTTCGTATATACCTCGTATATATTTTAATATCACTTTCCATCTACGGACTGAACATACTCTCTTGCAACACGCCTCACCCAATGTGGTATGGATCCGCTATTTTTTATACTTAAGAACCGGAACCCCCATCAAAAGCTAGCCAGCTAACTGGCTACTAGCCAGTTAGCCATTGCTAGGCCCATCTGCTAGGCCCATCTCCCAGCTAGCTGCAGAGGCCCATCAGCCACTCCTTGGGCTACAATACCTATTTTGCCAATTGGACCGGACTACCAACGTAATTCTGCCCGAGGGGGATTTTTCAACTGGCTCCTCCGTTGCAACATCCCCAGAATGCCCACCCGCTAGCCTAGCTAGCCTTGCTAGGCTCATCTGCTAGGCCCATCTCCCGGCTAGCCGTAGAGGTCCATCAGCCTCTCCTTGGACTTCAATACCTATTTGCAGACTGGCCTGGACCCCCACCGACCCATCACGACTGGACTACAGACGTGATTCGCCTGAGGGGGTCTCTCAACTGGCTCCTCCGTTGCGATGTCCCCTGAATGCCCATCCGCTAGCCTGCTATCCGTGGCCCACTAGCTGTCTAGAGCACGTCGGACTGTTAGCTTAAGAGGCCCATTGGACAAATTCTTTGGCCACTATACCTATTTTGCCAATTGGCCTGGTTTACCACACGGAGCCCTGCTGATCCGTCTGCCGACGTAACTGCACGAGGGGGCCACAACAGACTTTCTTCCGTCACGACGTCCCTCAAAGGCCCTTCTGCTAGCTTGCTAGCCCCGGCCCGCTAGCTGCCTGAAGCCACTCACTGGACTCCTATGATCACTCGGCTACACATGCCTCTCCCTAACGTCGATATGCCTTGTCCATTGCTGTTTTGGATAGTAATTATTGCCTTATTTCACAGTAGAGCCTCTAGCCCTGCTCAATAAGCCTTAGTTAACACTTTAGTTCCACCTCCCACACATGCGGTGACATCACCTGGTTTAAATGATATTTCTAGAGACAAAATCTCTTTCATCGGCACTCTATGCACAGGTTTACCCCCAATGTATTCACATCCTACCATACCCTTGTCTGTATATTATGCCTTGAATCTATTCCACCGTGTCCAGAAATCTGCTCCTTTTACTCTCTGTTCTGAACGTACTCGACGTCCAGTTCTTTTAGCCTTTAGCCGTACCCTTATCCTACTCCTCCTCTGTTCCTCTGGTGATGTGGAGGTTAATTCAGGCCCTGCAGTGCCTAGCTCTACTCCCATTCCCCAGGCGCTCTCATTTGTTGACTTCTATAACCGTAAAATCCTTGGTTTCATGCATGTTAACATTAGAAGCCTCCTCCCTAAGTTTGTTTTATTCACTGCCCTAGCACACTCTGCCAACCCGGATGTCCTAGCCGTGTCTGAATCCTGGCTTAGGAAGACCACCATAAACCCTGAAATTTCTATCCCTAACTATAAAATTTTCCGACAAGATAGAACTGCCAAAGGGGGCAGAGTTGCAATCTACTGCAGGGATAGCTTGCAATGTTCTCTCTTACTATCCAGGTCTGTGCCCAAACAATTTGAGCTTCTACTTTTAAAAATCCACCTCTCCAGAAACAAGTCTCTTAACGTTGCCACTTGCTATAGACCACCTTCTGCCCCCAGCTGTGCCCTGGATACCATATGCAAATTGATTGCCCCCCCATCTATCTTCAGACCTCGTACTGCTAGGTGACCTAAACTGGGACATGCTTAACACCCCGGCCATCCTACAATCTAAGCTTGATGCTCTCAATCTCACACAAATTATCAATGAACCCACCAGGTACAACATCAAATCCGTAAACACGGGCATCCTCATAGATATCATCCTAAACAACCTGCCCTCCAAATACACCTCTGCTGTCTTCAACCAGGGTCTCAGCGATCACTGCCTCATTGCCTGCGTCCGTAATGGGTCTGCGGTCAAGCGACCACCCCTCATCACTGTAAAACGCTCCCTAAAACACTTCAGCGAGCAGGCTTTTCTAATCGACCTGGCCGGGTATCCTGGAAGGATATTGACCTCATTCCGTCAGTAGAGGACGCCTGGTTGTTCTTTAAAAGTGCTTTTCTCACCATCTTAAATAAGCATGCCCCATTCAAAAAATGTAGAACCAGGAACAGATATAGCCCTTGGTTCACTCCAGACCTGACTGCCCTTGACCAGCACACCGGCGTACTGCATTAGCATCGAATAGCCCCCATGATATGCAACTTTTCAGGGAAGTTAGGAACCAAAATACACAAGCAGTTAGGAAATCAAACGCTAGCTTTTTCAAACAGAAATTTGGATCCTGTAACACTAACTCCAAAAAGTTCTGGGACACTGTAAAGTCCAAGGAGAATAAGAGCACCATCTCCCAGCTGCCCACTGCATTGAGGCTAGGAAACATTGTCACCACCGATAAATCCACGATAATTGAGAATTTCAATAGACCTGCTACCCCGACCCCGGTCAACAGCCCAGCACCCCTCACTGCAACTTGCCCAAGCCTCCCCCATTTCTCCTTCACCCAAATCCAGATAGCTGATGTTCTGAAAGAGCTGCAAAATCTGGAACCCTACAAATCAGCAGGGCTATCTCTTCCTAAATTTTTCCACCGAAATTGTTAAAACCCCTATTACTAGCTTGTTCAACTTCTCTTTCGTATCGTCCGAGATCCCCAAAGATTGGAAAGCTGCCGCGGTCATCCCTCTCTTCAAAAGGTGAGACACTCTAGACCAAAACTTCTAAGACCTATATCTATCCTACCCTGCCTTTCTAAGGTATTCGAAAGCCAAGTTAACAAACAGATCACCGACCATTTTGAATCCCACCGTTCCTTCTCCGCTATGCAATCTGGTTTCCGAGCTGGTCATGTGTGCACCTCAGCCACGCTCAATGTCCTAAACGATATCATAACCGCCATTGATAAGAGACAATACTGTGCAGCTGTATTCATCGACCTGGCCAAGGCTTTTGACTCTGTCAATCACCATATTCTTATTTGCAGACTCAACAGCCTTGGTTTCTCAAATGACTGCCTAGCCTGGTTCACCAACTACTTCTCTGACAGAGTTGATTGTGTCAAATCGGAGGGCCTATTGTCCGGACCTCTGGCAGTCTCTATGGGGGTGCCACAGGGTTCAATCCTCGGGCCGACTCTTTTCTCTGTATACATCAATGATGTCGCTCTTGCTGCTGGCGATTCTCTGATCCCCTTCTACTCAGGCAACACCATTCTGTATACTTCTGGCCCTTCTTTGGACACTGTGTTAACTAACCTCCAGACGAACTTCAATGCCATACAACTCTCCTTCCATGGCCTCCAACTGCTCTTAAATGCAAGCAAAACTAAATGCATGTTCTTCAACCGATCGCTGCCCACACCTACCTACCCTTCCAGCATCACTACGGTTCTAACTTAGAATATGTGGACAACTACAAATACCTAGGTTTTCTGATTAGACTGTAAACTCTCCTTCCAGACTCACATTAAGCATCTCCAATCCAAAATTAAATCTAGAATCAGCTTCCTATTTCGCAACAAAGCATCCTTCACTTATGCTGTATACATACCCTTGTAAAACTGACTATCCTACCGATCCTTGACTTCGGCGATGTCATTTACAAAATAGCCTGCAACAAGCTACTCAGCAAACCAGATGCAGTCTATCACAGTGCCATCCGTTTTGTCACCAAAGCCTCATATACTACCCACCACTGCGACCTGTATGCTCTCGCTGGCTGGCCCTAGCTTCATATCCGTCGCCAAACCCACTGGCTCCAGGTCATCTATAAGTCGTTGCTAGGTAAAGCCCCGCCTTATCTCAGCTCACTGGTCACCATAGCAGCACCCACCCGCAGCATGCGCTCCAGCAGGTATATTTCACTGGTCATCCCCAAAGCCAATTCCTCCTTCTGCCGCCTTTCCTTCCAGTTCTCTGCTGCCAATGACTGGAACGAACTGCAAAAATCACTGAAGCTGGAGACTCATATCTCCCTCACTAGCTTTAAGCACCAGCTGTCAGAGCAGCTCACAGATCACTGCACCTGTACATAGCCAATCTGTAAATAGCCCATCCAACTACCTCATCACCATATTGTTATCTATTTTATTTATTTTGCTCCTTTGTACCCCAGTACCACTACTTGCACACTCATCTTCTGCACATCTATCACCCCAGTGTTTAATGTGCCATACTTGTCACGTCCTGACCATAGTAAGAGGTTATTTTCTATGGTAGAGTAGGTCAGGGCGTGACAGGGGGTGTTTTGTGTTTTTCTATGTTTTGTATTTCTATGTTTAAGTTCTAGTTTTTCTATTTCTATGTTTTTTTGGGGGGGTTGATCTCCAATTGGAGGCAGCTGGTCCTCGTTGTCTCTAATTGGAGATCATATTTAAGTAGGGGTTTTTCTTCCTGGGTTTTGTGGGTTACTATATTTTGAGTAGTGTTTGTTTCTCTCTGCGTCACGGTTTGTTGTTTTGTCATTTTCAGTTATTTATGTATTGCAAAGATTCACGGATTTAATAAAATGTGGAACTACAACCACGCTGCACTTTTGTCTGCTCCTTTCGACATTCGTGACAATACTGTAATAATTTCGCCACTATGGCCTATTTATTACCTCACCCCCCTTATCCTACCTCATTTACACACACTGTATATAGACTTTCTCTATTGTATTATTGACTGTATGTTTGCTTATTCCATGTGTAACTCTGTGTTGTTGTTTGTGTCGCACTGCTTTGCTTTATCTTGGCCAGGTCGCAGTTGTAACTAACCTACCTGGTTAAATAAAGGTGAAATAAAAAAATAAAATAAAATTCTGTTAAGTTGATGCAGTATGCAGTTGGTGCAGTAAACATGGTTACTTACTTTGATTTCAAACTAAAGAGCACGTATTCAAAAGAAACGCTTTAAAGTATGTAGAATATGTTTCTTTTTTTAAAGAAGGGGGATGTAATATTCATGTGTCAACAAACTGAATTTTGTAATTGGTTGCATTTTACCGTCATTGCATACTGCGCAAAGATTGGTTAAGACCACCCAGGTCGTGAGGTTATTTCAGTTGATCATGGCCGGAGACAAATGAACATGCCAGTTATAGCTAGCTAATAAAGAACTACATTTTATGAAGATCTTGTCGTACTGCATTTTATTATTTTGTACAAAGCGTGCAAAACGAGACAGTGAGTACAGTATTTGTTTCCTTATGTTTCCTGTCAAAGTTGCTAATGTTTTAATCTTATTTCTGTCATTATATGTGCTCAATTTTATGCTAGTTAAGAAACTACTGTGTAGATTGATGAGAAAAAAATCTGGGCTTGTGTATTATCTGTCTAGTAATATTATTCCTATCTCAGAGCCATTTTCTTTGGTAGTTAGAGCCTAATGTTAGCTAGCCTGTTGGGGCTACAGGTTAGCAATGAACCCCGAGTCGGGATTGCTAACAAGGCTGGAAATTCAAAACATCAAAAATCTAATCATTTCAATTTCTCAAACAATCAACTATTTTACACAATTTAAAAGATAAACATCTCCTTAATCTAACCACATTGTTCGATTTTCAAAGAGGCTTTACGGCAAAAGCATAAAGTTAGATTATGTTAGGACAGTACATAGCCACAAAAGTACAAACATCCATTTTCAATTCAAGGTCAGGCGTCACCAAAAGCAGAAACCAGCTAGAATTATGCACTAACCTTTGTCAATCTCCATCAGATGACACTCCTAGGACATTATGTTATACAATACATGCATTTTTTGTTCCATCAAGTTCATATTTATATCCAAAAACAGCATTTTACAGTAGCGTGAAATTCAGATTTTTTTCTTCTCTGAAATGCTTCCGGTGAACATAACAAAATTACTATTCGAAAACATTGGTAAATTATAATATTGTCATTCAAAGAATAATATATTATCATCTCGTAATTGCTACCGAATGGCCAGATCTCAAAATAACTTTACTGGGAAATCACATTTTGCAATAAACGGGGTGCTATGCTAAGAACAATAAGCTATGCTATACAGTTAGCATCATCTAATATCGATAATAACATTGTAAATATCCCCTTACCTTTGATTATCTCCATCAGAAGGCACTGCCAGGAATCGCAGGTCCAGAACAAATGTGGTTTCTTTTGACAAAGTTCATAATTTATGTCCAAATAACACCAAGTAGTTAGCGTTCATTATGCTCCCACAAAACGTGGTGGGGGGGGTGTAAAATCACGCCGAAAAGCTAAAAAAACCTAGTAAATAATCTATTTACGTTCGTTCAAACATGTCAAACGTTGTTTAGCATTAATCTTTTGGTCCATTTTTAACGTTAAACATCAGTAATATTTTCACACAACCTATCCTATGTCTAGATAAACAATTATGACAAACTCACGCTTCTCAGATTTATGCGCAGGCGCAAAAAAATGAAGTGACGACATGTCAACTTCCTTGCATTCTAATTTGCTCTCTGTTTATCAGCTCCTTCAGGGTTATCTTTGGTATCTTTGTTGCCTCTGATTAATGCCCTCCTTGCCTGGTCCATGAGTTTTGGTGGGCGGCCCTCTCTTGGCAGGTTTGTTGTGGTGCCATATTCTTCAAACAACTTTATAAAGATCGTTGACATCTAGTGGAAGCCGTAGGAGTTGCGAAATGAATCCTTTCTCACTATGGTATCTATAAAACAATGACACTAAATAGTACAGTCACAAAATTCACTTTTGTTTTGATCTATTTTTCACAGGTTTTTGCCTGCAATATGAGTTTTGTTATACTTACAGACACCATTCAAACTGTTTTAGAAAATTCAGAGTGTTTTCTATCCGAATGTGTTAATAATATGCATATCCTAGCTTCTGAGTTGGTGTAGGAGGCAGTTAAAAATGGGCACATATTTTTTTCAAAATTTCTCAATACTGCCCCCTAGCCCCAACAGGCTAGATAACATTTAACCTGGTTGATTAGCTACCTGCAGATTCATGTAGGGTAGTAACGTCGGGAGTTGGGATTATGGTTCATTGATTAGCTAGCTAGGGTACATGTCTTAATTAACAAAAGACTCCACTATGCAAGTAACCATTTCAATAGAATGTTCCTGATGTCAATGTGACAACTGTTGATAGACATAGTTGGTAAATTTGCTCTGGCTATCTACAGTGGCTTGCGAAAGTATTCACCCCCTTGGCATTGTTCCTATTTTGTTGCCTTACAACCTGGAATTAAAATTAGAGTTTTGTATCATTTGATTTACACAACATGCCTACCACTTTGAAGATGCAAAATATTTTTTATTGTGAAACAAACAAGAAATAAGATTTAAAAAAGACAACTTGAGCATGCATAACTATTCACCATTCTTCACTGTGGGGATGGTATTCTCGGGGTGATGAGAGGTGTTGGGTTTGCTCCAGACATAGCTTTTTCCTTCATGGTCAAAAAGCTCAATTTTAGTCTCATCTGACCAGAGTACCTTCTTCCATATTTTGAGGAGTCTCCCACATGCCTTTTGGCAAACACCAAACGCGTTTGATTCTTTAATAAGCAATGGCTTTTTTTCTGGCCACTCTTCCGTAAAGCCCAGCTCTTTGGTGTGTACGGCTTAAAGTGGTCCTATGGACAGATACTCCAATCTCCACTGTGGAGCTTTGCAGCTCCTTCAGGGTTATCTTTGGTGTCTTTGTTGCCTCTCTGATTAATGCCTTCCTTGCCGGTCCATGAGTTTTGGTGGGCGGCCCTCTCTTGGCAGGTTTGTTGTGGTGCCATATTCTTTACATTTTTTAATAATGGATTTAATGGTGCTCCGTGGGACGATCAAAGATTCAGATATTTTTTATACCCAACCCTGATCTGTACTGTTCCAAAACTTTGTCCCTGACCTGTTTGGAGAGCTCCTTGGTCTTCATGGTGCCGCTTGCTTGGTGGTGCCCCTTGCTTAGTGTTGTTGCAGACTCTGGGGCCTTTCAGAACAGGTGTATATATACATTTACGAACACAGTGTGTTTAAGATGAGGGAGGACGATTCTTTTTTCATGAGCATGGCCTTATTTCTATTACAGCATATTAGATGACTCATTCATATTACATTCACCCAGTTCAATGTAACAGCGATAGGTTTAGGCTACTACATGATACTCTAATTTTCCCTCTACCCATCATGAGCTTGCTACAACCTAGCCTAAGAATGAGCATTTATAATGTATTTGCACACAGGTTGAGAGACAAATTTGAGGTGACAGACAGTGACATTCAATACCGACTTGCACACTCTTGCCTGCATCTAACAGTTGCAAATTAGAATTTATATTGGACAAATTCAGGTATATCCCCATTTTGTTCCGTTTCCTTCCGTTTAAGAAACATTTTTCAACAGAATTGGCGGCATGAATACAGCTATGATCAGGTGTAAGCAGAGTTCTCTCTCATAACAGCCACATTGCATTCCTTCTCTACCCTTCACTTTTGGAAAAAATCAGCTGCATGTGACCAGGCGAAAAAACCTTTCCAAGCCAAACCTCTACAAACAGCCGACATCGTTGTCACCATATTAGCTAAAGTAACGCCATAGTCAGCATAGCTAATCAAACTAACGCGTTAGTAAACCTGTTACAATCATACAGTAACGTTAGTGTGTAGTGAGTAAGCAGTTACACCGGCGGGCCCAGGTGGCAATAACTTAGTAATACCAAGAGCTTACCTTGACTTGGAAGAGTTCCAGTGTTGTATTGGAAAGTCATAGCCAGCTATTTAACATAGCATCCATCTGTTTGAGCAGGGTGTTTCAGTAGGCTAAACTAGCTAGCTGCATTTGCTAGCTTAGAAAGTGAAACTGAAAAAAAATGACACTCTCTCTCTATTACTCTTGCGTCTCCATTTTGGAAGACATTAATTTGTTCAAAACTGTTCAACTATTGTCTTTCTCTCTCTTTGAGTTAACTACTCACCACATGTTATACACTGCAGTGCTAGCTAGCTGTAGCTTATGCTTTCAGATCTAGATTCATTCTCTGATCCTTTGATTGGGTGGACAACATGTCAGTTCATGCTGCAGGAGCTCTGAAGTTGTTATAATTGCTGTGTAAGTCTATAGAAGGGGGTGAGAACCATGAGCGTCCTAGGTTTTGTATTGAAGTCAATGTACCCAGAAGAGTATGGAAGCTAGCTGTCCTCCGGCTACACTGTGGTACTACCCTACAGAGTGCTGTTGAGGCTACTGTAGACCTAAAGCTTAAGAGAGTGTGAACGATGCTGAATGGGTGTAGACAAAGAAGAGCTCTCCAGTAGGTGTACCCAAACGCCATTTTCTCAAAAGTGAGGTTCCAAGTTAATCAACTTTCAAAGCAGAATTACTTTCCCATTGTTCCGCAACTGCAGTGTATGATATACCATTTTCTATCTCTGAGTCTCTACTTTTATCCAATGTAAAAAACACAATTTCAAATTTTGCAACATAAGACCGAATCGAGCTGGTTGGTCACATATGGGTATACGAGGACATCTTGTAGTCACTGGGTTTTTCATTGTCGGTCACACAAGCTATCATAAATGTGTCCCCCTTCACCTTTCCTATGCAAAAAAAACACACTTCGAGATTTTTTTGCCCTAGCATACAAAGCAATGAGTTTTATTTGATGCAGGTATTTTCTTTGCAACATGTATTGTCATGGACTAGAACAAAATATAATTGCATGAGCTATGCATCTGTGTACCAGCGTTTTGTACCCCTTTGCTAGCTAGCTAGTCCAGTCCCAACGATGCAGTCCATTCTGCATGCCTTCTTGACTTTGATACAATGTGTTGTCATGCATTTGTGCATGCACACTAGTAACTGTCATAGCTAAATTAGCTAGATCATCAACCAGTATTTTCTTTGCTATTCCTACACGATGGCACTTATTAAAGGCTTGAATCTCATAGGGACCTCACTGTCACCACTGGTCATCTAGCTAGCGACGTAGCCAGCAGGGTTGCATCAGTTCCCATTGGACTACAGCTAGCTAGGTGAGCTAGCTAATGCTAGCTAGCTAACGTGAGCTGATTATCATGTAGCAACCTATGCTGACTAGAGTTGCTAGCATGCTAACATTAGCTAGCTAATTTTGATACACCATAGTCGTGGGTCTGCAAAAATCAAGCAAATGGTACTGAACTCATGACAAAATCATGTTTCAATATTGTAGTGGCTATTGATGTTTTGGTTGTTTCTTTCTTGTTCAGTGACATTGGAAAATATTATATTTTGGCATTTAACGACAGGTATGTATCTAAAAAGATTTTGACATGCGAAGTCACAAATTCCCTGTGAGATACTGCGAGAATCTGCGGAGTCACGGGTACAGAGCATCAGAAATAAAATATCCAGTCACAGATTAGAAGCCAGAGAAATTTAAATGTTTCTCATATGTCACATGCAGTTATCTAAGTCATTTTACAGACTTTATCATTGGTAACATGCATAACAAAGAAATTGTGATTCCACACAACAGAACATTTCAACTGGAAGAACTCTCTCAGTAACGGTTGAACAAATATAATTTTGTCAACTTTGAACTACAAGGTTCTATCTGAAAAAAAGATTATTCAGAGATAATTGGCTTTAAAGTTCCGAAATCTGGTTTAAATGATGTCAACAATTTATCCTGTGTTCTTTTTTAGCTTAACAACATGAATTGGCGTATATGCAAACCACGGCCCAAAATATTGTAATGAGCCTCTGCCTCTACGTTATGAAGTAGCTGGGCTTAGTGTGGGTTAGCCTGTGCAGGGCTTGGTGTGGCCTGGCCCATGTTGGGCTGGTGTCCGCTAGCCTATGTTGGACTGGTGTAGGCTACCCTGTGTTTGGCTGCTGTGGGCTTGGTGTAGGCTTTGTGTTAGCTATCCCCTGTACATCTTGCCCAAATTGGGCCAATGGGATCATGTTTTCTTGGTGTATCATATCCTTTGATTTCTCTCTAGCTCACACACAAACACACGTGATTGTTTGTACGTACATTTGGCACCACAATGATGAGCACGCAGGCCGTTCCAGCCAGCAGCAGAGCTGGGGCACATGTCCTCTTCCTGCCCACTCGGTCCATCGCATAACAGCCAATCAGGTAGGAAGGGAACTCCACTGCACCTAGAAACAGCCAATCACAGAAGAAGTCAGGGTAAGGCAGCAGGCACTGCTGGCATGGGGACATTATGTGTGGTGACATCTGGTACTGGGCCAGCTGTGGCTGTTATTTGACTGAAAGGCCCTGGTGATGAGACTGTTTAGCCTTTGAGATCATTGAGAGCTTATATGGCTCTAGCTAGAGTCTAATACCAACATGTTTCAAGCAAACCACCATAGTCCCTGTGCCCAAGAACACTAAGGTAACCTGCCTAAATGACTACCGACCAGTAGTACTCACATATGTCGCCATGAAGTGCTTTGAAGGCTGGTCATGGCTCATATCAACACCATTATCCCAGAAAACCTAGACCCACTCTAATTTGCATACCGCCCCAACAGATCCACAGATGATGCAATCTTTATTTCACTCCACACTGCCCTTTCCCACCTGGACAACAGGAACACTTATGTGAGAATGCTATTCATTGACTACAGCTCAGCATTCAACACCATAGTACCCTCAAAGCTCATCACTAAGCTAAGGATCCTGGGACTAAACACCTCCATCTGCACCTGGATCCTGGACTTCCTGACGAGCCGCCCCCAGGTGGTGAGGGTAGGTAGCAACACATCTGCCACGCTGATCCTCAAAACTGGAGCTCCACAGGGGTGCGTGCTCAGTCCCCTCCTGTACTCCCTGTTCACCCACGACTGCATGGCCAGGCACAACTCCAACACCATCATTAAGTTTGCAGATGACACAACAATGGTAGGCCTGATCACCGACAACGACAAGACAGTCTATAGGGAGGAGGTCAGAGACCTGCCCGGGTGGTGCCAGAATAACAACCTATCCCTCAACGTAACCAAAACTAAGGAGATGATTGTGGACTACAGGAAAAGGAGGACCGAGCATGCTCCCATTCTCATCGACGGGGCTGTAGTGGAGCAGGTTGAGAGCTTCTAATTCCTTGATGTCCACATCAACAACAAACTAGAATGGTCCCAATACACCAAGACAGTTGTGAAGAGGGCACAACAAAGCCTATTTCCCCTCAGGAGACTGAAAATATTTGGCATTGGTTCCTCAGATCCTCAAAATGTTCTACAGCTGCACCAGAGAGCATCCTGACTGGTTGCATCACTGCATGGAATGGCAACTGCTCGGCCTCCGACCGCAAGGCACTACAGAGGGTAGTGCGTACGGCTCAGTACATCACTGGGGCCAAGCTTCCTGCCATCCAGGACCCCTATACCAGGCGGTGTCAGAGGAAGGCCCTAAAAATTGTCAAAGACTCTAGCCTCTTGACGGTCACCTAGGATAGGGGGCGCTACAGCGATTTTTGAAAAAAATACGTGCCCATTTTAAACGGCATCCTACTCAAACTCAGAAGCTAGGATATGCATATAATTAATACCTGTGGATAGAAAACACCCTAAAGTTTCTAAAACTGTTTGAATTGTGTCTGTGAGTATAACAGAACTCATATGGCAGTCAAAACCCCGAGACAGTTTCTAACAGGATGTGGAAATCTGATTTGCGGACTCAACTTCAGCACTTTGCCTATAAATCACACCGTGAGTTAGGATTCATTGAGCACTTCCTATGGCTTCCACTAGATGTCCTAGTCTTTTCAAAGTGGTTTGAGTCTTCTACTGTGAAAACTGACTTAAAGAGAGGCTGTTGATTTGGTCACATGGGGAGGGCCATCACCATTATGACCCTGGCTACCCTCCCCTTTCAAAACATTTTACATTTACATTTAAGACATTTAGCAGACGCTCTTATCCAGAGCGACTTACAAATTGGTGCATTCACCTTATAATATCCAGTGGAACAACCACTTTACAATAGTGCATCTAAATCGTTTAACCTGTTGGGGCTAGGGGGCAGTATTTTCACGGCTGGATAAAAAAACGTACCCGATTTAATCTGGTTACTAATCCTACCCAGTAACTAGAATATGCATATACTTATTATATATGGATAGAAAACACCCTAAAGTTTCTAAAACTGTTTGAATGGTGTCTGTGAGTATTATCAGACATTTTCTGACAGGAAGTGGATACCTGATGTGTTGAATTACCTTTAAGCCTATGCCATTGAAACACACAGGGGTTGATTAATGTTTTGGCACTTCCTATTGCTTCCACTAGATGTCACCAGCCTTTACAAAGTGTTTTGAGTCTTTTACTGTGAGATCTCACCAAACAAGAGCCATGGAACGGTGATGGCCGATTAGACTCTGGCGCTCGAGTTCATGTTGGGTACCCTCATTCCAATACGTTATAAAAGAGAATGCATTCGTCCACCTTGAATATTATTCATGTTCTGGTTAAAAAAGGCACTAATGATTTATGCTATACAACGTTTGACATGTTTGAACGAACGTAAATATATTTTTTCCCCTCGTTCATGACGAGAAGTCCGGCTGGCTTAGATCATGTGCTAACAACACGGAGCTTTTTGGATATAAATGATGAGCTTTTTTGAACAAAACTACATTCGTTATGGACCTGGGATTCGTGGAAGTGACATCTGATGAAGAGAATCAAAAGTAATGGATTATTTACATAGTATTTTCGATTTTAGATCTCTCCAACATGGCCGTTTGTCTGTATAGCAAAGCATATTTTTCTGGGCGCAGTGCTCAGATTATTGCAAAGTGTGATTTCCCAGTAAGGTTATTTTTAAATCTGGCAAGTTGATTGCGTTCAAGAGATGTAAATCTATAATTCTTTAAATGACAATATAATATTTTACCAATGTTTTCTAATTTTAATTATTTAATTTGTGGTGCTGACTTGACTGCCGGTTATTGGAGGGAAACGATTTCCTCAACATCAATGCCATAGTAAAACGCTGTTTTTGGATATAAATATGAACTTGATAGAACTAAAAATGCATGCATTGTCTAACATAATGTCCTAGGAGTGTCATCTGATGGAGATTGTAAAAGGTTAGTGCCTCATTTTAGCTGGTTTTATGGTTTTGGTGACGCCTGTCTTTGAATTGACAAAACATTACACACAGCTATTGTCAATGTACTCTCCTAACATAATCTAACTTTATGCATTCGCCGTAAAACCTTTTTGAAATCGGACAACGTGGTTAGATTAAGGAGATGTTTATCTTTCAAAGGGTGTAAGATAGGTGTATGTTTGAAAAATTTGAATTTTGACATTTATTTGGTTTCAAATTTGCCGCTCTTGAAATGCACCTGCTGTTGATAGGGTGCACCACGGGTGGCACGCTAGCGTCCCACATAGCCCCAAGAAGTTAAGGGGGGGGGGGGCGGTTAGAAGGATTACTTTATCCTATCCTAGGTATTCCTTAAAGAGGTGGGGTTTCAGGTGTCTCCGGAAGGTGGTGATTGACTCCGCTGTCCTGGCTTCGTGAGGGAGCTTGTTCCACCATTGGGGTGCCAGAGCAGCGAACAGTTTTGACTGGGCTGAGCGGGAACTGTGCTTCCTCAGAGGTAGGGAGGCGAGCAGGCCAGAGGTGGATGAACGCAGTGCCCTTGTTTGGGTGTAGGGCCTGATCAGAGCCTGAAGTAACGGAGGTGCCGTTCCCCTCACAGCTCCGTAGGCAAGCACCATGGTCTTGTAGCGGATGCGAGCTTCAACTAGAAGCAAGTGGAGAGAGCGGAGGAACGGGGTGACGTGAGAGAACTTGGGAAGGTTGAACACCAGACGGGCTGCGGCGTTCTGGATGAGTTGTAGGGGTTTAGTGGCACAGGCAGGGAGCCCAGCCAACAGCGAGTTGCAGTAATCCAGGCGGGAGATGACAAGTGCCTGGATTAGGACCTGCGCCGCTTCCTGTGTGAGGCAGGGTCATACTCTGTGAATGTTGGAGAGCATGAACCTACAGGATCGGGTCACCGCCTTGATGTTAGTGGAGAACGACAGGGTGTTGTCCAGGGTCACGCCGAGGCTCTTTGCACTCTGGGAGGAGGACACAAGGGAGTTGTCGACCGTGATGGCGAGATCATGGAACGGGCAGTCCTTCCCCGGGAGGAAGAGCAGCTCCGTCTTGCTGAGGTTCAGCTTGAGGTGGTGATCCGTCATCCACACTGATATGTCTGCCAGACATGCAGAGATGCGATTCGCCACCTGGTTGTCAGAAGGGGGAAAGGAGAAGATTAATTGTGTGTCGTCTGCATAGCAATGATAGGAGAGACCATGTGAGGATATGACAGAGCCAAGAGACTTGGTGTATAGCGAGAATAGGAGAGGGCCTAGAACAGAGCCCTGGGGGACACCAGTGGTGAGAGCACGTGGTGCGGAGACAGATTCTCGCCACGCCACCTGGCAGGAGCGACCTGTCAGGTAGGACGCAATCCAAGCGTGGGTTGCGCCGGAGATGCCCAGCTCGGAGAGGGTGGAGAGGAGGATCTGATGGTTCACAGTATCAAAGGCAGCAGATAGGTCTAGAAGGCTGAGAGCAGAGGAGAGAGAGTTAGCTTTAGCAGTGCGGAGAGCCTCCGTGACACAGAGAAGAGCAGTCTCAGTTGAATGCCCAGTCTTGAAACCTGACTGATTAGGATCAAGAAGGTCATTCTGAGAGAGATAGCAGGAGAGCTGGCCAAGGACGGCACGTTCAAGAGTTTTGGAGAGAAAAGAAAGAAGGGATACTGGTCTGTAGTTGTTGACATCGGAGGGATCGAGTGTAGGTTTTTTCAGAAGGGGTGCAACTCTCGCTGTCTTGAAGATGGAAGGGACGTAGCCAGCCGTCATGGATGAGTTGATGAGTGAGGTGAGGTAGGGGAGAAGGTCTCCGGAAATGGTCTGGAGAAGAGAGGAGGGGATAGGGTCAAGTGGGCAGGTTGTTGGGCGGCCGGCCATCACAAGACGCGAGATTTAATCTGGAGAGAGAGGGGAGAAAGAGGTCAAAGCACAGGGTAGGGCAGTGTGAGCAGGACCAGCGGTGTTGTTTGACTTAGCAAACGAGGATCGGATGTCGTCAACCTTCTTTTCAAAATGGTTGACGAAGTAATCCGCAGAGAGGGAGGAGGGGGGAAGAGGGAGGAGGATTCAGGAGGGAGGAGAAGGTAGCAAAGAGCTTCCTAGGGTTAGAGGCAGATGCTTGGAATTTAGAGTGGTAGAAAGTGGCTTTAGCAGCAGAGACAGAAGAGGAAAATGTAGAGAGGAGGGAGTGAAAGGATGCCAGGTCCGCAGGGAGGCGAGTTTTCCTCCATTTCCATTCGGCTGCCCGGAGTCCTGTTCTGTGAGCTCGCTGTGAGTCGTCGAGCCACGGAGCAGGAGGGGAGGACCGAGCCGGCCTGGAGGATAGGGGACAGAGAAAATGAAAGGATGCAGAGAGGGAGGAGAGGAGGGTTGAGGAGGCAGAATCAGGAGATAGGTTGGAGAAGGTTTGAGCAGAGGGAAGAGATGATAGGATGGAAGAGGAGAGAGTAGCGGGAGAGAGAGAGCGAAGGTTGGGACGGCGCAATACCATCCGAGTAGGGGCAGAGTGAGAAGTGTTGGATGAGAGCGAGAGGGAAAAGGATACAAGGTAGTGGTCAGAGACTTGGAGGGGAGTTGCAATGAGATTAGTGGAAGAACAGCATCTAGTAAAGATGAGGTCAAGCGTATTGCCTGCCTTGTGAGTAGGGGGGGGGAAGGTGAGAGGGTGAGGTCAAAAGAGGAGAGGAGTGGAAAGAAGGAGGCAGAGAGGAATGAGTCAAAGGTAGACGTGGGGAGGTTAAAGTCACCCAGAACTGTGAGAGGTGAGCCATCCTCAGGAAAGGAACTTATCAAGGCGTCAAGCTCATTGATGAACTCTCCAAGGGAACCTGGAGGGCGATAAATGATAAGGATGTTAAGCTTGAAAGGGCTGGTAACTGTGACAGCATGGAATTCAAATGAGGAGATAGACAGATGGGTCAGGGGAGAAAGAGAGAATGTCCACTTGGGAGAGATGAGGATTCCAGTGCCACCACCCTGCTGGCTCGATGCTCTAGGGGTATGCGAGAACACGTGGGCAGACGAGGAGAGAGCAGTAGGAGTAGCAGTGTTATCTGTGGTAATCCATGTTTCCGTCAGCGCCAGGAAGTCTAGGGACTGGAGGGTAGCATAGGCTGAGATGAACTCAGCCTTGTTGGCCGCAGACCGGCAGTTCCAGAGGCTGCCGGAGATCTGGAACTCCACGTGGGTCGTGCGCGCTGGGACCACCAGGTTAGAGTGGCAGCGGCCACGCGGTGTGGAGCGTTTGTATGACCTGTGCAGAGGGAAGAGAACAGGGATAGACAGACACATAGTTGACAAGCTACAGAAGAGGCTACGCTAATGCAAAGGAGATTGGAATGACAAGTGGACTACACGTCTCGAATGTTCAGAAAGTTAAGCTTACGTTGCAAAAATCTTATTGACTAAAATGACGAAAATGATACAGTACTGCTGGCTGGTGGAGTAGGCTAGCTAGCAGTGGCTGCGTTGTTGACTTTGAACGTGTAGCTGGCTAGGTAACCTCGATAGTTTCAGTACTACACCTTGTCATGATACAAAAGCAGCTTTGTAGCTAGCGAACATAACACTAATCAAGACGTTCCTTTGTAATGTATTTAGTTTCTACAATGCTGCTCGTCGGTAATAGTTGGCTGGGTTTGGAAAAATGGCGTCGCGGGGGACGGAAATAGCTGGCTAGCTAACCTCGATAATTACTAAACTACACAATTATCAAGCTATGACAAAGACAACTATGTAGCTAGCTAGCTAACACTGCACTAGTCAAATCGTTCCATTGTAAAGTATTAGTATCTACAGCGCTGCTAGTCGGTAACGGTTGGCTAGCTAGCAGTGGGTTAATGATGACTAGGTGTGTTGACTAAGTCTGGCGTCGCGTCGCGGCTGGCTAGCTAGCCTCGATAATTACTCTAAACTACACAATTATCTTAGATGCAAAGACAGCAAAGACAACTAAGTAGCTGGCTAACTAACACTAACACTACACTAATCAAGTCGTTCCGTTGTAATGTAATAGTTTCTACAGTGCTGCTAGTCGGTAGAAGTTGGCTGGTTGGCTAGCTAGCAGTGTTGACTAGCTAGCTAGCAGTGATGACTACGTTAGGAGGACGAAGATAGCTAACCTAGATAATTACTCGATAATTACTCTAGTTACTCTAAACTACACAATTATCTTTGACACAAAGACGGCTATGTAGCTAGCTAAGAAACATTGCTCAGATCAAACAAATCAAACCGTTGTAATGTAATGAAGTGTAATATTACCTGTGGAGCGAAGCGTAGTGCGACTTTTTGAAAGACAATGCAACCGTCCCCATGGAATATTATTGAAGCTCTGGTTGAAAAAGGCCCTAAAGATTTATGTTATACAACGTTTTACATGTTTGAACGAACTTAAATATAATTTTTTGGGGCTTTCGTGAGGAGAAGTTCCGCGCATGACGGAACATTTTGAGGTGCCTTCGGAACGCGCTAACAAGAAGAAGCTATTGGGACATAAATTATGAACTTTTTAGAATAAAACTACATTTGTTGGGGACCTGGGATTCCTGGAAGTGCCTTCTGATGAAGATAATCAAAGGTAAGGGAATATTTACAATAATATACAAGAGTAGATTTGATATTCGATTATTCCAAGATGGCGCAGACCTGTATTGCTAGCCTATTTTTCTGAGTATTGCATCCCCTTTTATTGCAAAGTGTGATTTCCCAGTAAAGTTATTTTTAAATCTGACAATGCAGGTGCTTTCACGAGATGTTCATCTATAATTCTTTGAATGACAATATTACATTTTAAAAATGTTTTCGAATAGTAATTTTGTAAATTGTAGCGCTGCTTCACCGGATGCATTTGAGGGAAAATAGTTTCTCAACGTCACTCGCCGATGTAAAATGCTGTTTTTACATATAAATATGAACTTTATCGAACAAAAGAATGCATGTATTGTGTAACATGATGTCCTAGGAGTGTCATCTGATGAAGATTGTCAAAGGTTAGTGCTGCATTTAGCTGTTTTTTGGTTATTTGTGATGCATGTGGTTGGTCGGAAAATGGCTATGTGAATACTTTGACGATATACTCCTCTAACATTATCTAATGTTTTGCTTTTGCTGTAAAGCCTTTTTGAAATCGGACAACGTGGTTCGATTCAGGAGAGGAGTATCTATAAAACGATATAAAATAGTCCTATATTTGAAGAAAAAAAAAAGAAATGTTTCCTATTGTTCGGTTATGAATATGGCGAAATGATTTTACGCTGGATGTTGATCCCGCATATGGGACGGAGAACATCAAGAGGCTAGCCACCCTAGTCAAAGACTGTTCTCTCTGCTACCGCACGGCAAGCAGTACCGGAGCGCCAGGTCTAGGTCCTAGAGGCTTCTAAACAGCTTCTACCACCAAGCCATCAGGCTCCAGAACATCTAATCAAATGGCTACCCAGACAATTTGCATTCCCCCCCCCCCCCCCCGTCTTTTACGCTGCTGCTACTCTGTTTGTTATCAATGCAGAGTCACTTTAATAACTCTACGTACATGTACATACTACCTCAATTACCTCAACTAACCGGTGCCCCCGCACATTGACTCTGTACAGGTACATTGCTGCTCTTTAATTATTTGTTTTATTTCCTTTTATATTTTTCTCAAAACGGCATTGTTGGTAAGTGGGTCATTCCAGAATTTGGAGGACAATTTAGGCATCAACACTTTTGAAAAATGAACCCTTTATCATTTTCTGTTATGCATTTAAGAAAAACAGGTAATAAACCGTCAAATAATTTGACTCGTCCAGCTCAGGCATCAAAGGTACACTTTTTATTTGTTGTGTGCTATGCTTGGCACAACTGTCACGTCCTGACCAGTATAAGGGGTTATTTGTTATTGTAGTTTGGTCAGGGCGTGGCGGGGTGTGTTTGTTGTGTGTTGTCGGGGTTTTTGAGTATTGTTCTATGTTTTTGTATTTCTATGTTTTTTCTATGTTGTGTATTTCTTTGTGTTGGCCTGGTATGGCTCTCAATCAGGGACAGCTGTATTTCGTTGTTGCTGATTGGGAGCCATACTTAGGTAGCCCTTTTTCCATCTGTCTTTTGTGGGAAGTTGTTTTTGCACTGCTGTGGTTAGCCTGCAAAACTGTTTAGCTGTCGTTTGTTTTTTTTCTTGTTTTGTTTAGTGTTCAAATAAAGTCAGATATGAGCACTCAACCCGCTGCGCCTTGGTCTACTCAATACGACGGTCGTTACAACAACCCTGTTACGAATACTCAGGAACCTGAAAAAAGTACATTTTAAAATATTGTTTAATAAACCCTCTACCCTTAAGTAAGGAAAGTCAACTTCACATTGAATACTCATTTAATTTCAGATAAGACTTGACTTATATTAATTTAAGCAACTTTTAAATCTCTTGCCCAACTTTTCAGTAGTCACGTTTTTTTTAAATTAATTTCAGTATTTATTTTCAAATATTTGATCATACGTTATTTAATAAAAATGATATGGTAACAGGGTTGAAATTAGAGTAACAGGGTTGAATGGATTACATGACTTTTGATTGTAGATCATGACATAAATGTGACAAAAAATTACCCAGGACCACAGGAATGTAGTTTAATAATATTTTCTATATCATTTCGAAGGAGGATCAACAGGATGAGTAGGAATGATCAAAAATAAACATGTCAACAAGACCACAAGCTGGATCTGATCAAATATTCAATGGACAAACGTAAAAATTAGTCATATTACAGTAGTCCGACAACCTGGCATTAAAATAAATGAGCATATAAAAAATAGTCATGATCTGATCAATATTTTAGAAAGCTGATGTTATAATGTTGAGATGTAATTTTAGTGGCTGGCCAGAATATCCCATACCTCACTTGCGATGGCCATGTGGCGTGAGGTAACTGGGGGAGGAATGAGGGTCAGCACATCCTCAAAGGAATAGCAAAGGAGATCGTTTTTTTCTGGCCGTTGAGGGACGGTTCACCCACTCTATGCATACATTTCACCTGGCAGTGGGTCTTATTCACCTCTTGGTTTGATCCATGGGTAGATGGTGTGGTCGTACACCAGGGCACACCATATCCCCACAACCTCTGGACTGTGCCACTACACTTATTCTGGTGTGCTGTGTATGGGGTCTTCTGTGTGGTCATCTGTGGGATTAAAGATGAAGCACTTTGTTTTTTGGCAATCACACTCCAGATTCTCTGTTGCAGAACGCATGCAGCTGACGTCGCGGTAGAGAATTTTTCCAGGTGGAGCCTCATTGTGGACGGTACGGCTGGAAGGTCAGCTAGCATTTCTTTCACGGCATCCTCCATAGCTTGATCCTGAATGTAAAACAATTTCACCTTTGATTGTCCCTCACTCAGAGCTTGATACAGGGAAAATTCCATGGGGATATCAACTCCTTGGCTGACAAGTCGGCCCTCCTCTTCCTTTGCCCTGACTGGCTTCGAAGTACTTCCAGGTTCCTCTTGTAAACACCTTCTTTAAAATGTCAGTACAAAAGAGGTAAAATTACCACGCTGCTTCTACTGTGTGCAGGGACCGTTGCTAAAAAAATGAATGGTTGTCACATCCGGGCATCTCTCGAATTTCCCTCAGGATGGGCTCCAGGTGTTGCCGTATGGCAGGTGGTCCCTTCAGTCTAGATGCCGATACAGTGCAGAAGGAGGTAGGGGCAGATGCCCCCACCCCACACACATAGTAAACCCCAGTGTGCAATGTGGCCTGTTGGTGTGATGCATCAAGATGGACAGCTTGTACTTGTACTAGTTCTCAGAGAAGTCAATATGGACTGCACATTCATTTGCAGGGAGGTTCAGCTTCAGGGCCCGAGAGAAAGCATATTGCTGTCTGATGTTATAGAGATGGTGCCTGAACTTCTGGAGCGCTCAATGGTGTGCCAGAACTCTGTTGAATGTCATGGAAAATCGCAGTTCTAGTGTTAATTTGACAATAGGTAATAGATTGTCCCTTCTTAGTGAACTGAAGGAGATACAACCCTGTTACTGTAGTGCAACACTCTTACTTGAATCAATGCTAATGTTAGCTTTTTCTCAGGAATAGATGCTAGCTGTGGAATGTAGCGTTACTGTCAAGGTCAAGGACAAACTTAGTTATATAAATAAAACAGAAAACTTAAATTAATTTGTCTTATTCTGATAATATGAGTAACAGGGTTGTGTTGGTTAGAGTGACACACTCAATTAAGGCTGAAAAGATTGGAAAAATAGAAGAGAGGACTTAACTTTGGTCTACCCATGGTGTTAGCAAATGGCTTGACGATGTAATTTCCTCTGTGTCATGTGACTCACTGTTTTTTCTCTTCCTCTGCCAGGGTAAATTGGTTTTGGTAACAGGGCTGCTTGCATGTTGTGGCACACAACTTCAGTGCATAATTGATATCATTTAAAATATGTTGATGATTAAACAAATAGTTTTAACAATTACAAGAGACATATATAAACCAAATCATACCAAAAAAGTTGATTTAAAACTTATTTTTAGTGTTATATTTGATGTGCAAGTTGGTCATCAAGGTGGGACAAGAGAAAAATGCAATTTTAGGGGGTGCTCGAGAGCTATTTGGTATTTTAAATAATTTTGGAACCACTTTTTTTCTACAACTATAATTACATTTTGTCTCAGGACAAATATTTTGGGCATGGATTACTTGAAATTTCATGTGTGGGCAAGAAAATGTCCTCCAATTCTGGAATGACCCATGTAAGCATTTCACTGTACACCTGTTGTATTCAGCGCATGTGACAAATAAAAGTTCTCACGTTTGCGGAGACCGCATTCCCGGTAATGCTGCATATGTAGGTGTAACAATGGTAAAAATCTGCCACAAACTCACTCCACAGCTAGCTTGAAATGTCGCGGAATTAGCCACTCAAGAGGTACCTTTTTTTTAACCTTTTGGTCTCCGGTATTCTCCGTCTTAAATTTTATAGTTTGTTTACATAATAGGGTACCTGAGGAAACACTACAGCCAAAATGGGAGCCACTTAGAAAAACTACAAATTCAAAAAACAAGCCTGAAACTCTTTCTAAAGACGGTTGACATCTAGAGGAAACCCTAGGATCTGCAATCTGGGAGGTGTTCCTTTTATATTCCCATTCCCAGCCATTGTAATCAGAGGTGAGCTGAAAAAAAACTGTCCTCGGGTTTTTGCCTGCCATATCAGTTCTGTTATACTTTAGAGTGTTTTCCATCCAATACTACCAATTATATGCATATCCTAGCTTCTGGGCCTGAGTAATGGGCAGTTTACTTTGGACACCTCATTCATCCAAACTTCCGAATACTGCCCCCTAGAAGAAGGTAACTAGTAACTAACGGATTACATTTAGAAAGTAACCTATCGAACCCTGTATAAGTCCTCCAAGACATATGATAAATTACATAATCCAAAAAAGTAGTTGAAAAGTAGCTAAAATGCTAAATTTGTCCATCATGAGATTCGAACTCAAAACCTTTGGGGTGCTAGACGTTCCCGTTATATGCCAACCCATCTTCCCCGACCAACCACTGTCCTTTTGTTTTTGCCTTAGGTTTGAATGACCTTCTTGATCCTAATCAGTCAGGTTTCAAGACTGGGCATTCAACTGAGACTGCTCTTCTCTGTGTCACGGAGGCTCTCCGCACTGCTAAAGCTAACTCTCTCTCCTCTGCTCTCATCCTTCTAGACCTATCTGCTGCCTTTGATACTGTGAACCATCAGATCCTCCTCTCCACCCTCTCCGGGTTGGGCATCTCCGGCGCGGCCCACGCTTGGATTGTGTCCTACCTGACAGGTCGCTCCTACCAGGTGGCGTGGCAAGAATCTGTCTCCGCACCATGCGCTCTCACCACTGGTGTCCCCCAGGGCTCTGTTCTAGGCCCTCTCCTATTCTCGCTATACACCAAGTCACTTGGCTCTGTCATATCCTCACATGGTCTCTCCTATCATTGCTATGCAGACGACACACAATTAATCTTCTCCTTTCCCCCTTCTGATAACCAGGCGGCGAATCGCATCTCTGCATGTCTGTCAGACATATCAGTGTGGATGACGGATCACCACCTCAAGTTGAACCTCGGCAAGACGGAGCTGCTCTTCCTCCCGGGGAAGGACTGCCCGTTCCATGATCTCGCCATCACGGTTGACAACTCCCTTGTGTCCTCCTCCCAGAGTGCTAAGAACCTTGGCGTGATCCTGGACAACACCCTGTCATTCTCCACTAACATCAAGGCGGTGACCCGATCCTGTAGGTTCATGCTCTACAACATTCGCAGAGTACGACCCTGCCTCACACAGGAAGCGGTGCAGGTCCTAATCCAGGCACTTGTCATCTCCCGTCTGGATTACTGCAACTCGCTGTTGGCTGGGCTCCCTGCCTGTGCCATTAAACCCCTACAACTCATCCAGAACGCCGCAGCCCGTCTGGTGTTCAACCTTCCCAAGTTCTCTCACGTCACCCCGCTCCTCCGCTCTCTCCACTGGCTTCCAGTTGAAGCTCGCATCCGCTACAAGACCATGGTGATTGCCTACGGAGCTGTGAAGGGAACGGCACCTCCATACCTTCAGGCTCTGATCAGGCCCTACACCCAAACAAGGGCACTGCGTTCATCCACCTCTGGCCTGCTGGCCCCCCTACCTCTGAGGAAGCACAGTTCCCGCTCAGCCCAGTCAAAACTGTTCGCTGCTCTGGCACCCCAATGGTGGAACAAGCTCCCTCACGACGCCAGGACAGCGGAGTCAATCACCACCTTCCGGAGACACCTGAAACCCCACCTCTTTAAGGAATACCTAGGATAGGATAAAGTAATCCTTCTAACCCCCCCCCCCCCCCTTAAAAGATTTAGATGCACTATTGTAAAGTGGTTGTTCCACTGGATATCATAAGGTGAATGCACCAATTTGTAAGTCGCTCTGGATAAGAGCGTCTGCTAAATGACTTAAATGTAATGTAATGTAATGTTTGGGTAGGTTACTTTCTAAATGTAATCCGTTAGTTACTAGTTACCTGTCCAAAATTGTAATCAGTAACCTAATTTGATTACTTTCAGTTACATTACTTTCTCCTTAAAAGGCATTAGATGACAAAAAGGATCAATCTACCGCATTTGGTGTGTAATCACCGCTCAGGTGAAACAAACTTAAACTTGTAGCTTTTTTCAATGCTGAATTGAATGTCATTGAGAAAAAAGAAAGGTGTTATAAACTATTTTTCGCAAACATCCTTTCTGAATTTAAAAGATACCCAAGAAGTAATCATCTAGTTTCTCAAAAGTATCTGTCATCCAATTACAATATTTTTGCTGGTAACGTAACTGATGAGTTCGTTTTTTGTAGTAACAAACAATTACTCCCCAACTCTGAGTAACCATCTGTCTTAGGTAACCATACCAAACATAATATACACTACATGACCAAAAGAATGTGGACACCTGCTCGTCGAACGACTCATTCCGAAATCATAGGCATAATCATGGTCCCCTCTTTGCTGCTATAACAGCCTCCACTCTTCTGAGAAGACTTTCCACTAGATGTTGGAGCATTGTTGCGGGGGATTTGCTTCCACAAGAGCATTAGTGAGGTCGGGCACTACTGTTGTGCGATTAGTCCTGGCTCGCAGTCGGTGTTCCAATTCAACCCAAAGGTGTTTGACGGAGGGCAGAAATTATTAAATCATTAGACCTCTCACTAAAGCCGTCAGTCATATGAAAGTCACATTTAATGGGCCTCCTTGAGTGGCGCAGTGGTCTAAGGCACTGCATTGCAGTGCTTGAGGTGTCACTACAGACCCGGGTTCGATCCCAGGCTGTGTCACACCCGGTCGTGACCGGGAGTACCATAGGGTGGTGCACAACTTGTCTGGATTTGGGGAGGGTTTGGCCGGGGGGGGGCTTTACTTGGTTTATCGCTCTCTTGTGGCGGGCTGGGTGCCTGCAGGTCGCCAGTTGAATGGTGTTTCATGCAGCTGGTTTCCGGGTTAAGCGGGCGGGTGTCTCAATGTCAGCAGTGAAGAGGTGACTCAGGCATGCTTGGCTCACCACACTCTAGCGACTCCTTGTGGTGGGCCGCGCGCCTGCAGGCTGACCTTGGTCATCAGCTGAATGTTGTTTAATCCGATACATTGGTGCAGCTGGCTTTTGTGTTAAGAAGCGCTTTTTGGCGGGTCATGTTTCGGAGGACGCATGACTTCAATTATGGTAGGGTAAGGGGAAAACAATATTACACAGACACTATATGGGGGATTGAAAATGATGCAGACAATTACATTGATGGAAGCTACAATCTGCCCTATTAAAGCTAACCCCTTGATGGGGTTGAGGTTAGGGCTCTGTGCAGGGCAGTCAAGTTCTTCCACACCGATCTCAACAAACCATTTCTGTATGGACCTTGCTTTGTGCATGGGGGCATTCTCATGTTGAACCAGGAAAGGGCTTTCCCCAAACTGTACCCACAAAGTTGGAAGCACAGAATCGTCTAGAATGTCATCGTAAAATAAATTCAAATAAAATTGTATTGGTCATGTACACATATTTAGCAGACTTCTGCTGTAGCGTTAAGATTTCCCTTCACTGAAACTGAGGAGCCTAGGCATCCTATGAAGGTGCGATGTTGAAAGTCACTGAGCTCTTCAGTAAGGCCATTCTACTGCCAGTGTTTGTCTATGGAGATTGCATGGCGGTGTGCTCGATTTTATACACCTGTCAGCAAATAGCCAAATCCACTAATTCAAAGGTGTGTCCACATACACTATATATACACAAAAGTATCATACTAAATGAAGTGTCAGAATAATGCTAAATGCTCTGAGACCAGTTTTCTATAAGCACACATACCCATAGTACATACAGTACACATGCACACACAAACCAACCCCCATCCCCCTCTCACCAGCCAGGAAGAGGTTGATGTACTGGTTGCCCCCCAGGTTGATGGAGCCCAGGGAGAAGACGTAGTAGCCCAGGCTGCCAATGAACCACACTGCCCACACTGTCACTGTCCTCCAGGCCATCCTCCATGTCCCAAACAGGTCCAGGATGCTCAGCTTTCTCTCAGGCTCCGCTGGCTGGGCTCTCCCCATTGCCACCTCCTTCTCCAGCAGAGCCTCCTTGGGTTCCAGGAGGTCCTCGGCCCTCAGGCGGCCAGGCTCCAGGCCGTTGAAGCAGGCTATGGAATCCAACAGGACCTGGGTCTCCTGGAGCCTCCCCTTAGCCATCAGGTAGAAGGGTGTCTCGGGAAACTTCCAGCAGAAGAAGAGGAAGGGCGAGGTGCAGGTGGAGAGGATGATCTGGTAGATCCACCAGGTACGCACAAGGTAGCCCGTGATCGCCACCATCATGATGCCTGCGGCGAAGGCGGCGTGCACGTGCATGGAGGTCCACGTGCGTACCTTGTTGCCGGTGAACTCGGTCACGTACACAAACACCACTACAAGGTAGCCGCTGGACACCTACCGAGAGAGAGGGAGGGAACATTACAATTAGATCAAAAAAGGGGACACAACGCAAGGCCAGAGCTTCAAATGCTGATCACACACACACACACACACACACACACACACACACACACACACACACACACACACACACACACACACACACACACACACACACACACACACACACACACACACACACACACACACACACCTCGGATTACTGTTGATGCAGGAAGTTAATCTAAGGCCTGATAACAAGTCTCATATATCTTATCTACTTATCCTGTATTTAGTAAATGGAACGTGAGAGCAGACTGTGGTTAGAATATACTGTAGATCAAACCTTATCTTCAGAGAATTATCCAGATACTAGCCTAGGCTAGCCATATCAACATTCTCTAAGGCTGACTGCTTTGCATCCAGATGGAGCGAGGAAGACACTCATACAGTCCACAGACCTATACACATGCAGTAAATATTTGCAGTCACATAGCCAGGATATTTTATTTTGGTTATGCTTTTTGTTTTCAAGGTTTTTTAAACACTCTTACGTGTAGCACTTCCATGAGCTATTCTGCTGATGGTCACCTGTTCCTCAGCTATTCTTTAAACATAAGCCACACCCCCTACTGACAGGGCTGGCCCACAGAGAGGCATGTAACAGGAAGGCCAAAAATATCATTAAAGACATCAACCCCCCGCGCCACGGCCTGGTCACCCTGCTATCGTCCAGAAGGCAAGGTCAGTACAGGTGCATCAAAGCTGGGACAGAAATACTGAAATACAGCTTTATCTCAAGGCCGTCAGATGGTTAAATAGCCTTCACTAGCCGGCCTCCACCCACTACCCTGCCCTGAACTTAGTCACTGTCACTAGCTGGCTACCACCCAGTTACTCAACCCTGCACCTTAGAAGCTGCAACCTTTTGTAAAGTGCATTTGGAGAGTATTCAGACCCCTTGAATTGGACTAAAATGGATTAAATCGTTTTTTCCCCTCATCAATCTACACACAATACCCCATAATGACAAAGCAAAAACCTTTTTTGAAATTTTTGCAAATTAAGCCGAAATATGACATTTACAGAAGTATTCAGACCCTTTACTCAGTACTTTGTTGAAGCACCTTTGGCAGCGATTACAGCCTCAAGTCTTCTTGGGTGTGACACTACAAGCTTGGCACACCTGTATTTGGGGAGTTTCTCCCATTCTTCTCTGCAGATGCTCTCAAGTTCTGTCGGGTTGAATGGGGAGCGTTGCTGCACAACTATTTTCAGGTCTCTCCAGAGATGTTCGATTGGGTTCAAGTCCGAGCTCTGGCTGGGCCACTCAAGGACATTCAAAAGACTTGTCCCAAAGCCACTCCTGCGTTGTCTTAGCTGTGTGCTTAGGGTCGTTTTATGGTTGGAAGGTGAACCTTCGCCCCAGTCTGAGGTCCTAAGTGCTCTGGAGCAGGTTTTCATCAAGGATCTCTTTGTAATTTGCTCTGTTCATCTTTCCCTCTATCCTGACTAGTCTCCCAGTCCCTGCCGCTGAAAAACATCCCCACAGCATGATGCTGCCACCACCATGCTTCACCGTAGGGATGGTGCCAGGTTTCCTCCTGACGTGACACTCTGCATTCAGGAGAAATAGTTCAATCTTAGTTTCATCAGACCAGAGAATCTTGTTTCTCATGGTCTGAGAGTCTTTAGGTGCCATTTGCCATACTCTACGCGGGCTGTCATGTGTCTTTCACTGAGGAGTGGCTTCCGTCTAGCCACTCTACCATAAAGGCCTGATTGGGGGAGTGCTGCAGAGATGGTTGTCCTTCTGGAAGATTCTACCATCTCCACAGACTAACTCTGGAGCCATGTCAGAGTGACCATTGGGTTCTTTGTCACCTCCCTGGGCGGCCAGCTCTAGGAAGAGTCTTGGTGTTTCCAAACTTCTTCCATTTAAGAATGATGGAGGCCGCTATGTTTACATTTACATTTAAGTCATTTAGCAGACGGTCTTATCCAGAGCGACTTACAGTAGTGAATGCATACATTTCATACATTTTTTTCTCCTTACTGGTCCCCCGTGGGAATCGAACCCACAACCCTGGCGTTGAAAACACCATACTCTACCAACTGAGCCACATGGGACCTTCTTGGGGACCTTCAATACTGAATAATTTTTTGGGAACCCACCTGTTATTGTAATGGTGAGAGTTTAGCATGTCTTGGGGGTAAGATGTTTGCATCTGTAACTTTGCCAACCATCAATAACCTCATAGTCATTGTTGATTTAAAATCCAAACTTTTGAAGTTTAGAGCCAAAAGAAGAAACAATGCTTCAATGTCCCAATACTTACGGAGGGCATCGTACATTTGGCCTTAGTGAAAACAACTGTAGGACTTCTGCTCAGGGCTGAGGTGGAAGGGAGAAATTTAAGACGTAAAGAGAGAGAGAGAGAGAGGCACACATAGAGCCTACTATGGAAGCAGTTTACAGTTTATACCCTCTAGTATGACCTGACATTCCTTTTAGGCAAACGATCTAATAATAACAAATACAAATACTGGAATCATACAAACTAATGTATATAACTGCTAACAACTTGAGATATGCATAGATAACCCGCAACTTTTGCATACAGTATACAATTACTGTATGTTTATGGGAGATTATTCCGACATTTCAAGTAAAGTGCATATCTCAAGTTAGGATTTGCCCATAAAATAATATTTAAAACAGTGTCTCCTTACGTCATCCTGCATTCCTTACACTACATTACACTCCACATGTGTTGATAATTAGGGTTTTTCTTACAACTCTCACACACGCACACACACACACACACACTTACCATGGCGAGCAGGAAGCGGATGACCATAAATAGGTAGTAGTTTCCCGTGAATGCCACGCTTACACCAAACACAAACTGGCAGAGGCTGGTGATCATTAGGATCCTCCGTCTGCCAACCCTGAGAGAGAGAAATGTAGAGAGAGAGAGAGAGACAGAGAGAGAGAGGGACAGGGAGGGAGAAATGTTAAGATTTCTTATTAGGGTCTATAGTTGAACTAAGGCCTGTGTTGTGGCTGACTGTCATACTATTGACTGATCCACATTAAAAAATACTACAGTTTACTATAAAATATTACAGTACTTAGTATAGAATTCTGTAGTAAACTATAGTATACTGTAGAATACTATACTACACACAGTAGTATCACTTGATCATGTATAGAATTGTGTAGTATATTGTAGTATACCATAGTAAATACTACAGTATTACCCACACATAAAACACTAGTAAATACTACAGAAATGTCTGCAAAAACACTACTTTTTTTACTATAGTAAATACAACAGTATTAAATTTGCATATACCCTGCCCAATGAGAAACCTACATGCCAAGAATAGAACATATATTGTGTTCCCTATAGGTTACAGTATAACTTGCTGTTCAGAACCCAGTCCTACTTACCTACCTACTGGTTATGGGAAAAACTATATTTTAGTATTTCTCCAGTTGTCACGTCATGACCATAGTAAGATGTTATTTTCAATGGTAGAGTAGGTCAGGGTGTGACAGGGGGTGTTGTGTTTTTCTATGTTTTCTATTTCTATGTTCTTAGGTTCTAGTTTTTGTATTTCTATGCTGGCTTGTTTGGGATGATCTCCAATTAGAGGCAGCTGGTCCTCGTTGTCTCTAATTGGAGATCATACTCAAGTAGGGGTTTTTCTTCCTGGGTTTTGTGGGTGATTATTATTTTTGAGTAGTGTTTGTTTCTCCTCTGCATCACGGTTTGTTGTTTTGTCAATTCAGTTTATGTATTGCAAAGTTTCACAGGTTAAATAAAATGTGGAACTACACACACGATGCAGCTTGGTCCTCTCCTTTTGACAGCCGTGACACCAGTAGGTTACCTCAACAAGAAAACCCCCAACTTCGATGTAAAAAAATAATACAATGTCTCTAAAAACACTACAGTAAAATGTATTACAGTCCACAAAAGCACTATGGTAAATACTACAGTACATGAATACACCACACCAAAAGCTTGATTTTTATGGTCATTATAGTAATTTTAAAACAAATTTCCTGAAATTCTACGTAGTACTGATTTATGTCAACTGATTTGATAGCATGTTCAATCTATGCAAATAAATTCTATGACTTGATAGTTCACCTCTCTGTTTTCTTTTATTCCATAATAGGGTATATTGTAACCATGTGTTACGCAAATCAAAGTTTATTTATGATACAGCATGTAAGCTACACAATACAATAAAATGTTACAGTATACTACAATATTCACTGTAGTGTTTCTGCCACAAAACACCACAGTGAGTATTATAGTATTCCTACCAAAGTATACGCTATAGTATTTTTTCATGTGGGGAGCCATAGGTTTTAATGACATACTTCCTGTATTTTCAGAAGGACCTCTGTTATTTACTGTAGCTGACGACATGGGAAGAGTTGAGATAAAAATATTAAATGTCACACAAGCTCATATGTGTGTGAAATAATACATGGGGTGGCAGGTAGCCTAGTAGTTAAGAGCATTGGGCCAGTAAACGAAAGGTCACTTGATTGAATCCCTGAGCAGACAATGTGAAAAATCTGGTGATGTGCCCTTGAGCAAGGCACTTAACCATAATTGCTCCTCTGCTAAATGACTAAAATGTAAATAAGGAGCATTGTATTGTTGACTGAGAATTGCACATTGCCACATAGAAGGTTTGTGACTCATGGCATTGATCCAGAACAAATATTGGTTGAAATACTGGTAGACATGGCCTCCCGAGTGGCGCAGCAGTCTAAGGCACTTCATCGCAGTGCTAGAGGCGTCACTACAGACCCGGGTTTGTTCCCAGGATGTGTCACACCCGGCCGTGACCGGGAGTCCCATAGAGCGGCGCACAATTGGCACAGCGTCGTCCGAGTTAGGGGAGGGTTCGCCCGGGGCGGTTTTACTTGGCTCATTGCGCTCTAGCGACTCCTTGTGGTGGGCCGGGTGCCCGCAGGCTGACCTCGGTCGTCAGTTGAATGGTGTTTACTCCGTCACATTGGTGCGGCTGGCTTCTGAGTTAAGCTGAAGGGTGTTAAGAAGCACGGTTTGGCAGGTCATGTTTCAGAGGGCGCATGACTCGACCGTCGCCTCTTGACCCTGTTGGAGAGTTGCAGCGATGAGACAAGATCGAAATTGGTGAGAAAAAGGGAGTAAAATACCACAAAAAAAAGATTTAAAATATAAATACTGGTTGACATAAGCTGGGAGCAGCAGAGGGGCAGCAGCCCTAGGAGCAGTTTGGGTTGAAATTGCACATCGCTAGTATCACTACACAACAGGAGTTGCTGAGTTTATAGGTGTTTGAGTGAGTGAGTATGGGATTTGCATGTGACTTGAGGCCTCCAGAAAAGACAGAACAAATCAATGAACAGTTTGGCTGAACACAAATAATGTAATCTTATAATGCTATACTATACTGTATATACAGTTGAAGTCGGAAGTTTAAATACACTTAGGTTGGAGTCATTAAAACTTGTTTTTCAACCACTCCATACATTTCTTGTTAACAAACTATAGTTTTGGCAAGTCGGTTAGGACATCTACTTTGTGCATGACACAAGTCATTTTTCCAACAATTGTTTACAGACAGATTATTTCACTTATAATTCACTGTATCACAATTCCAGAATGTCAGAAGTTGACTGTGCCTTTAAACAGCTTGGAAAATCCCAGAAAATTATGTCATTGCTTTAGAAGCTTCTGATAGGCTAATTGACATCATTTGAGTCAATTGGAGATGTACCTGTGGATGTATTTCAAGGCCTACCTTCAAACTCAGTGCCTCTTTGCTTGACATCATGGGAAAATCAAAAGAAATCAGCCAAGACCTCCGCAAGTCTGGTTCATCCTTGGGAGAAAATTCCAAATGCCTGAAGGTACCACGTTCATCTGTACAAACAATAGTACGCAAGTATAAACACCATGGGACCACGCAGCCGTCATACCACTCAGAAAGGAGATGCATTCTGTCTCCTAGAGATGAACGTACTTAGGTGCGAAAAGTGCAAATCAATCCCAGAACAACAGCAAAGGACCTTGTGAAGATGCTGGAGGAAACAGGTACAAAAGTATCTATATCCATTGTAAAACTAGTCCTATATCGACATAACTTGAAAGGCCGCTCAGCAAGGAAGAAGCCACTGCTCCAAAATTGCCATAAAAAAGCCAGACTACGGTTTGCAACTGCACATGGGGACAAAGACCTCCTCTGGTCTGAAACAAAAATAGAACTGTTTGGCCATAATGACGGTAGTTATGTTTGGAGGAAAAAGGGGGAAGCTTGCAAGCCGAAGAACACCATCCCAACCGTGAAGCACGGGGGTGGCAGCATCATGTTGTGGGGGTGCTTTGCTGCAGGAGGGATTGGTGCACTTCACAAAATAGATGGCATCATGAGATAGGAAAATTATGTGGATATATTGAAGCAACATCTCAAGACATCAGTCAGGAAGTTAAAGCTTGGTCGCAAATGGGTCTTCCAAATGGACAATGACCCCAAGCATACTTCCAAAGTTGTTGCAAAATGGCTTAAGGACAACAAAGTCAAGGTATTGGAGTGGTCATCACAAAGCCCTGACCTCAATTCTATAGAAAATGTTTGGGCAGAACTGAAAAAGTGTGTGCAAGCAAGGAGACGTTTGACCCAAGTTAATCTATTTTAAGGCAATGCTACCAAATACTAATTGAGTGTATGTAAACTTCTGACCCACTGGGAATGTGATGAAAGGAATAAAAGCTGAAATAAATCATTCTCTCTACTATTATTCTGACATTTCACGTTCTTAAAATAAAGTGGTTATCCTAACTGATCTAAGACAGGGAATTTTTACTAGGATTAAATGTCAGGAATTGTGAAAAACTAAGTTTAAATGTATTTGGCTAAGGTGTATATTAACTTCCGACTTCAACTGTTCGAATTAGAGGATGGCTTACCCGGTCGTACATAGCATACAAATTGGATGACTTACCTTATCATACATCTTGGAGGCTGTATAGTATGTCTTTATTTGAGACCAGGTTGCTTTTTGCACCGTAACAAAAGGAGAATTACGGGGAGAATGTATGTTGGCAGTTACTACAAAATTTAGGAAAACTAAAAAGACAAAAGTTAGGTGAATTTACTTAGCAGTTTAGGTGAATTGGGTTATGTTTAGAATAAGTGTTAGGGGAACGGTTAACTAAAATGGTACAGTTGTCCCCGACTCGAACATGCAACCTTTGAATTGCTAGACTATCGCGGATTACGCCAACCCATCCTCCCCGACCAACCTTCTTACTTATGTTTCTGTCTCAAATAACTAGACCATTAATCGGTATCATAGATCTAGCAGGTGCTCAGAACTACATAAAGTATATTTCATATGGCTCTGAGGCCAGGCTTGAAACAGACATTCAAACTATTCAGCAGCCCATGATGATACAGTAGGGAGTGGGACACACCCTCTCTCCTCAACCTAGCTCACGTCTTGGGTTTGTGAACATGAGGCGTTCAACTGAGTACCCTATTCTCTGCACAGTGGACACCTAGACCCTAGCTAGACCAAGGGACTACTGGCCTTGGCAGGCCTCTTCTTCCCTGTCCTTGCTGGACAACTGGATAATAGCCTACCAGTTGACTTGATATGTCCCCACTGTCCCAGGAGTCTTAATCTTTTTCTGTGGCTGTGGACTGGTTGTCACCCTGTAGTGTCAGATGACGGGAACACCTCTCTGAACTGGCACACACTGCTATCCAAACACACACTTGCACACTATGTTTGCCTATTTCGGGTTTGAGAAACAGGGATGTTCTCAGGACCAGCTGAGAATAAACCCTCACCCCTAACCCCTCACCTATACCCTCCTCACCCCTCCTTACTCAATGCTCACCTCTCACCCCTCTCCCCTAACCCATAACATTGGCACTCCTCATAAACCAATCATAGCTTGCTCCAGACTCATAGCTTTAAAAATATATATATATGTATATATACACTGCTCAAAAAATAAAGGGAACACTTAAACAACACAATGTAACTCCAAGTCAATCACACTTCTGTGAAATCAAACTGTCCACTTAGGAAGCAACAAGGATTGACAATACATTTCACATGCTGTTGTGCAAATGGAATAGACAACAGGTGGAAATTATAGGCAATTAGCAAGACACCCCCAATAAAGGAGTGGTTCTGAAGGTGGGGACCACAGACCACTTCTCAGTTCCTATGCTTCCTGGCTGATGTTTTGGTCACTTTTGAATGCTGGCGGTGCTTTCACTCTAGTGGTAGCATGAGACGGAGTCTACAACCCACACAAGTGGCTCAGGTAGTGCAGCTCATCCAGGATGGCACATCAATGCGAGCTGTGGCAAGAAGGTTTGCTGTGTCTGTCAGCGTAGTGACCAGAGCATGGAGGCGCTACCAGGAGACAGGCCAGTACATCAGGAGACGTGGAGGGGGCCGTAGGAGGGCAACAACCCAGCAGCAGGACCGCTACCTCCGCCTTTGTGCAAGGAGGAGCAGGAGGAGCACTGCCAGAGCCCTGCAAAATGACCTCCAGCAGGCCACAAATGTGCATGTGTCTGCTCAAACGGTCAGAAACAGACTCCATGAGGGTGGTATGAGGGCCCGACGTCCACAGGTGGGGGTTGTGCTTACAGCCCAACACCGTGCAGGACGTTTGGCATTTGCCAGAGAACACCAAGATTGGCAAATTCGCCACTGGCGCCCTGTGCTCTTCACAGATGAAAGCAGGTTCACACTTAGCACATGTGACAGACGTGACAGAGTCTGGAGACGCCGTGGAGAACGTTCTGCTGCCTGCAACATCCTCCAGCATGACCGGTTTGGCGGTGGGTCAGTCATGGTGTGGGGTGACATTTCTTTGGGGGGCCGCACAGCCCTCCATGTGCTCGCCAGAGGTAGCCTGACTGCCATTAGGTACCGAGATGAGATCCTCAGACCCCTTGTGAGACCATATGCTGGTGCGGTTGGCCCTGGGTTCCTCCTAATGCAAGACAATGCTAGACCTCATGTGGCTGGAGCGTGTCAGCAGTTCCTGCAAGAGGAAGGCATTGATGCTATGGACTGGCCCACCCATTCCCCAGACCTGAATCCAATTGAGCACATCTGGGACATCATGTCTCGCTCCATCCACCAACGCCACGTTGCACCACAGACTGTCCAGGAGTTGGCGGATGCTTTAGTCCAGGTCTGGGAGGAGATCCCTCAGGAGACCATCCGCCACCTCATCAGGAGCATGCCCAGGCATTGTAGGGAGGTCATACAGGCACGTGGAGGCCACACACACTACTGAGCCTCATTTTGACTTGACCTCCATGGGTTGATAAATTGGATTTCCATTGATTATTTTTGTGTGATTTTGTTGTCAGCACATTCAACTATGTAAAGAAAAAAGTATTTAATAAGATGATTTCATTCATTCAGATCTAGGATGTGTTATTTTAGGGTTCCCTTTATTTTTTTGAGCAGTGTATATATATTTCACCTTTATTTAACCAGGTAGGCCAGTTGAGAACAAGTTCTCATTTACAACTGCGACCTGGCCAAGATAAAGCAAAGCAGTGTGACACAAACAACACAGAGTTACACATGGGATAAGCAAACGTACAGTCAATAACACAATAGAAAAGTCTATATACAGTGTGTGCAAATGTAGTAAGATAAGGGAGGTAAGACAATAAATAGGCCATCGTAGCAAAAGAATTACAATTTAGCAATTAAACACTGGAGTGATAGATGTGCAGAAGATGAATATGCAAGTAGAGATACTGGGGTGCAAAGGAGCAAAGAATAAATAACAATATGGGGATGAGGTAGTTGGGTGGGCTATTTACAGATGGGCTGTATACAGGTGCAATGATCGGTAAGCTGCTCTGACAGCTGGTGCTTAAAGTTAGTGAGGGAGATAGAAGCTTCAGTGATTTTTGCAATTCGTTCCAGTCATTGGCAGCAGAGAACTGGAAGGAAAGGTGGCCAAAGGAAGAGTTGGCTTTGGCAATGACCAGTGAAATATACCTGCTGGAGCGCATGCTACGGGTGGGTGCTGCTATGGTGAGCTGAGATAAGGTGGGGCTTTACCTAGCAAAGACTTGTAGATGACCTGGAGCCAGTGGGTTAGCGACGAAAATGAAGCGAGGGCCAGTCAACGAGAGCATACAGGTTGCAGTGGTGGGTAGTCTATGGGGCTTTGGTGAGAAAATGGATGGCACTGTGATAGACTACATCCAATTTGCTGAGTAGAATGTTGGAGTATATTTTGTAAATGTTAAGTCAAGGATCAGTAGGATAGTCAGTTTTACGAGGGTATGTTTGGCAGGATGCTTTGTTGCGAAATAGGACTTTCACGCCCTGACCATAGAGAGCCCTCGGGGTTCTCTATGGTGTTTTAGGTCAGGATGTGACTAGGGGGGTTATCTAGTATTTCGTATTTCTATATTTGTTGGTGAGTATGGTTCCCAATTAGAGGCAGCTGTTTATCGTTGTCTCTAATTGGGTATCATACTTAAGTTGTCATTTGTTCCCACCTGCTTTGTGGGATATTGTTTTGTGTGTGTGCATGTTGCACCACGGCTTTCACGTTTCGTTGTTTGTTTATTGTTTTTTTGAAGTTTCACTTTAAATAAAGATGTGGAACTCAACTCACGCTGCACCTTGGTCCGTCCTTTATGAAGATCGTAACAAGGAAGCCGGTTCTAGATGTAATTTTAGATTGGAGATGCTTAATGTGAGTCTGGAAGGAGAGTTTACAGTCTAACCAGACACCTAGGTATTTGGAGTTGTCCACATATTCTAAGTCAGAACCGTTTAGAGTAGTGATGCTAGACGGGTGGGCGAGTGTGGGCAGCGATTGGTTGAGGAGCATGCATTTAGTTTTACTTGCATTTAACCTCTCTAGCATATAATGTCACATAAACCCAAACCACAGCTAAAAGCAGCACTAACCTTTGATGATCTTCATCAGATGACAACCCTAGGACATTATGTTATACAATACATGCATGTTTTGTTCAATCAAGTTCATATTTATATCAAAAAACAGCTTTTTACATTAGCATGTGACTATCATGTGACTAGCATTCCCACCGAACACTGCCGGTGAATTTACTAAATTACTCACGATAAACGTTCACAAAAAACATAACAATTATTTTAAGAATTATAGATACAGAACTCTTCTATGCACTCGATATGTCCGATTTTAAAATAGCTTTTCGGTGAAAACACATTTTGCAATATTCTCAGTAGATAGCCCGGCATCACAGGGCTAGCCATTTAGACACCCAGCAAGTTTAGCACTCACCAAAGTCAGATTTACTATAAGAAAAATGTTATTACCTTTGCTGTCTTCGTCAGAATGCACTCCCAGGACTTCTACTTCAATAACAAATGTTGGTTTGGTTCAAAATAATCCATAGTTATATCCAAACATTTACATTTACATTTAAGTCATTTAGCAGACGCTCTTATCCAGAGCGACTTACAAAATGGTGCATACACCTTATGACATCCAGTGGAACAACCACTTTACAATAGTGCATCTAAATATTTTAAGGGGGGGGGGGGGGGGGTTAGAAGGATTACTTTATCCTATCCTAGGTATTCCTTAAAGAGGTGGGGTTTCAGGTGTCTCCGGAAGGTGGTGATTGACTCCGCTGTCCTGGCGTCGTGAGGGAGCTTGTTCCACCATTGGGGTGCCAGAGCAGCAAACAGTTTTGACTGGGCTGAGCGGGAACTGTGCTTCCTCAGAGGTAGGGGGGCCAGCAGGCCAGTGGTGGATGAACGCAGTGCCCTTGTTTGGGTGTAGGGCCTGATCAGAGCCTGAAGGTATGGAGGTGCCGTTCCCTTCACAGCTCCGTAGGCAATCACCATGGTCTTGTAGCGGATGCGAGCTTCAACTGGAAGCCAGTGGAGAGAGCGGAGGAGCGGGGTGACGTGAGAGAACTTGGGAAGGTTGAACACCAGACGGGCTGCGGCGTTCTGGATGAGTTGTAGGGGTTTAATGGCACAGGCAGGGAGGCCAGCCAACAGCGAGTTGCAGTAATCCAGACGGGAGATGACAAGTGCCTGGATTAGGACCTGCGCCGCTTCCTGTGTGAGGCAGGGTCGTACTCTGCGAATGTTGTGGAGCATGAACCTACAGGATCGGGTCACCGCCTTGATGTTAGTGGAGAACGACAGGGTGTTGTCCAGGATCACGCCAAGGTTCTTAGCACTCTGGGAGGAGGACACAAGGGAGTTGTCAACCGTGATGGCGAGATCATGGAACGGGCAGTCCTTCCCCGGGAGGAAGAGCAGCTCCGTCTTGCCGAGGTTCAGCTTGAGCTGGTGATCCGTCATCCACACTGATATGTCTGACAGACATGCAGAGATGCGATTCGCCGCCTGGTTATCAGAAGGGGGAAAGGAGAAGATTAATTGTGTGTCGTCTGCATAGCAATGATAGGAGAGACCATGTGAGGATATGACAGAGCCAAGTGACTTGGTGTATAGCGAGAATAGGAGAGGGCCTAGAACAGAGCCCTGGGGGACACCAGTGGTGAGAGCGCATGGTGCGGAGACAGATTCTCGCCACGCCACCTGGTAGGAGCGACCTGTCAGGTAGGACGCAATCCAAGCGTGGGCCGCGCCGGAGATGCCCAACTCGGAGAGGGTGGAGAGGAGGATCTGATGGTTCACAGTATCAAAGGCAGCAGATAGGTCTAGAAGTATGAGAGCAGAGGAGAGAGAGTTAGCTTTAGCAGTGCGGAGAGCCTCCGTGACACAGAGAAGAGCAGTCTCAGTTGAATGCCCAGTCTTGAAACCTGACTGATTAGGATCAAGAAGGTCATTCTGAGAGAGATAGCAGGAGAGCTGGCCAAGGACGGCACGTTCAAGAGTTTTGGAGAGAAAAGAAAGAAGGGATACTGGTCTGTAGTTGTTGACATCGGAGGGATCGAGTGTAGGTTTTTAAAACAAACAGCGGCGTTTTGTTCGTGCGTTCAAGACACTATCCGAAAGGGTAAATAAGGGTGACGAGCATGGCGGAATTCGTGACAGAAAATTTCTAAATATTCCATTACCGTACTTCGAAGCATGTCAACCGCTGTTTAAAATCAATTTTTATGCCATTTTTCTCATAAAAAAGCGATAATATTCTGACGGGGAATCTGCGTTTAGGTAAACAGACGAAAGAAAATAAAGCATGGGGTCGACTCGGGCACGCGCCTAAGCCCATAGTACTCTGATCGGCCACTTGCCAAAAGCGATAATGTGTTTCAGCCAGAGGCTGCCTCGATATCGTTCAGCTTTTTCCCGGGCTCTGAGAGCCTATGGGAGCTGTAGGAAGTGTCACGTTAGAGCAAAGATCCTCAGTCTTCAATAAAAAGAGCCAAGATGAAACACAACTTGTCAGACAGGCCACTTCCTGCATGGAATCTTCTCAGGTTTTGGCCTGCCATTTGAGTTCTGTTATACTCACAGACACCATTCAAACAGTTTTAGAAACTTTAGGGTATTTTCTATCCAAAGCCAATAATTATATGCATATTCTAGTTACTGGGCAGGAGTAGTAACCAGATTAAATTGGGTACGTTTTTTATCCGGCCGTGTCAATACTGCCCCCTAGTCCTAACAGGTTTTAAGAGCAGTTGGAGACCACGGAAGGAGTGTTGTATGGCATTGAAGCTCGTCTGGAGGTTTGTTAACACAGTGTCCAAAAGTATACAGAATGGTGTCGTCTGCATAGAGGTGGATCAGAGAATCACCAGAGGCAAGTGCAACATCATTGATGTATACAGAGAACCGAGCATTGATCCCTGTGGTATAGAGACTGCCAGAGGTCTGGAAAACAGGCCCTCCGTTTTGACACACTGAACTCTATCTGAGAAGTAGTTGGTGAACCAGGCGAGGAAGTCATTTGAGAAACCAAGGCTGTTTATTCTGCCGCTAAGAATGCGGTGATTGACAGAGTCGAAAGCCTTGGCCAGGTCGATGAAGAGGGCTGCACAATACTGTCTTTTATCGATGGCGGTTATGATATCGTTTAGGACCTTGAGCGTGGTTGAGGTGCACCCATGACCAGCTTGGAAACCAGATTGCATAGCGGAGAAGGTACGGTGGGATTCGAAATGGTCGGTGATCTGTTGGTTAACTTGGCTTTCAAAGACTTTAGAAAGGCAGGGTAGGATAGATATAGGTCTACAACAGTTTGGGTCTAGAGTGTCTCCCCCTTTGAAGAGGGAGATGACCGCGGCAGCTTTCTAATCTTTAGGGATCTCAGACGATACAAAAGAGAGGTTGAAGAGGCTAGTAATAGGGGTTGCAACAATTGCGGCGGATAATTTAAGAAAGAGGGTCCAGATTGTCTAGGCCAGCTGATTTGTAGGGGTTCAGATTTTGCAGCGCTTTCAGAACATCAGCTATCTGGATTTGTGTGAAGGAGAAATGGGGGAGGCTTGGGCAAGTTGCTGTGGGGGATGCAGAGCTGTTGACCGGGGTAGGGGTAGCCAGGTGAAAGCATGGCCAGCCTTAGAAAAATGCTTATTGAAATTCTCGATTATCGTGGATTTATTGGTGGTGGCAGTGTTTCCTAGCCTCAGTGCAGTGGGCAGCTGGGAGGAGGTGCTCTTATTCTCCATGGACTTTACAGTGTCCGAGAACTTTTTGGAGTTTGTGCTACAGGATGCACATTTGTTTGAAAATGCTAGCCTTTGATTTCCTAACTGCCTGTGTATATTGGTTCCTAACTTCCCTGAAAAGTTGCATATCGCGGGGGCTATTCGATTCTAAAGCAGTATGCCACAGGATGTTTTTGTGCTGGTGAAAGGCAGTCAAGTCTGGAGTGAACCAAGGGCTATATCTGTTCTTAGTTCTACATTTTTTGAATGGGACATGTTTATTTAAGATGGTGAGGAAAGCACTTTTAAAGAATAATCAGGCATCCTCTACTGACGGAATGATGTCAATATCCTTCCAGGATACCTGGGCCAGGTCGATTATAAAGGCCTGCTCGTTGAAGTGTTTTAGGGAGCGTTTGACAGTGATGAGGTGTGGTCGTTTGACCGTGGACCCATTTCGGATGCAAGCAATGAGGCAGTGGTCGCTGAGATCCTGGTTGAAGACAGCAGAGGTGTATTTAGAGGGCAGGTTGGTCAGGATGATATCTATGAGGGTGCCCGTGTTTACATATTTAGAGTTGTACCTGGTAGGTTCCATGATAATTTGTGAGATTGAGGGCATCTAGATTAGATTGTAGGATTTGTGGCTTGCACCAGACCTCCATCCCATCCCTGTATCCCTCTTCCCCTCACTCATCACCGCTCACTACATCTCTATGCTTCTTGTCTGGCAGGGAAAGTTTGTTTATAGTTGAAATTAATGGATTTTGTTGCATTATTTGAGCTTAAAATGTACATTTAAGGGAATTTTATGAGGGAAAACATTTGTTTTGGGAATTTTCGAAGTACTTTCAATATTGTTAATTTCAGCCGGTGCACAATTGGCCCAGCATCGTCCGGGTTAGGGGAGGGTTTGGCCGGTTGGGCTGTCCTTGTCCTATCGCGCTCTAGCGACTCCTTGTGGTGGGCCGGACGCATGCACACTGACTTCGATTACCAGTTGTACAGTGTTTCCTCCAACACATTGGTGCGGCTGGCTTCCTGGTTAATCGAGCAGTTAGAAGAAGCAGTGCTGCTTGGCAGGGTCGTGAAAAATTATTGTATGTAGTTTCTTGCAATAGGCCTCTGTGACTTAAAATAATATTTCTCTCAAAATGTTGATTCCTAAAAGATGTCCGGTAATTTGGTTGATTCCATCAGATTTGTCTAAAATCCTAAATGAATCAGGAATGAGCAGAGTCAGGTATACCATAAGGACCCCTTATTCATATCCTCATTACATGTAATGCAACAACATTCCTCATGGTCTGTCAAGTTCTCTACTTTTGATAGATTTAAACAAACAATATTGGAATCACCATGGTCACAACCATAAACTGTCAACTATCTGCCTGATAAATAGAATATTAATTTTTGTTCAAGTATGTTAGGTTTTAGAGTCCTGAAGCAACTGAAGAAAAACTGAATTGCTACTGTGTATATCATTTGAATAAAGAAGAAAAATGCAAGTTTTGTAAACTCCATAAAACATCAACTGTCAGAGCACTGAAAGATCTGATTGCATGGTTATGTTTTTATTAGGGATTTTCAAATGAATAATTGTCTATATTTTATAAGTGTTTCTATTGAACTTTTATATTTAGAGGCAAAAATATGTCTGTTTTGAGTATCTATTATCAACTCTGTCAGTGGCTTGTCAACTATGTAACTGATGGCTTGGTTCCAAACTTCTTCCATTTAAGAATGATGGAGGCCACTGTGTTCTTGGGGACCTTCAATGCTGCAGAAATGTTTTGGCACCCTTCCCCAGATCTGTGCCTCAACACAATCCTGTCTTGGAGTTTAACAGACAATTCCTTCGACCTCATGACTTGTTTTTTGCTCTGAGATTCACTGTCTTCTGTGTGACCTTATATCGACTTGTGTGTGCCTTTCCAAATAATGTCCAATCAATAGAATTTACCACAGGTGGACTCCAATCAAGTTGTAGAACCATCTCAAGGATAATCAATGGAAACAGGATGCATCTGAGCTCAATTTCAAGTCTCATAGCAAAGGGTCTGAATACTTATACGTTTTTTTATTAATTCATACATTTCTAAACATTTCTAAAAAATGGTTTTCGCTTTGTCATTATGGGGTATTGTGTGTAGATTTCTGAGGAAAGTATTTATTTAATCCATTTTAGAATAAGGCTGTAAAGTAACAAAATGTGGAAAAGGTCAAGGGATTTGAATACTTTCCGAAGGCACTGTATGCTTAAATAATTGAAGTATTTGCTGTGCTAGACCTAATGGATAATGTTTGCTTTATAAATGTTGTTTTATGTTCTAAATCTAGAAAAACGTAAAAATGCTAACGAAATTAGCCCTGGAGCATTTAATAGTGCTATAAAACAAAACAAAATAGGTTTGGAGATTTGTATTACATATAATGTTAGAATTAAACAATCAAGTCCAATAAACACTTGTTTCACAATAATTGTAAAAATGAAATGCCTTTTATGGTGTCTGACAGAGTTTACATAAATCCAGTTAGTTGCATTTATTATGTTTTTTTTTTTACAAAATTAGGTTGTTCCTTTACATGGTGTGACAGCTGATACTTTGATCTATCAAGATATATATTTCAAATTGTGTCAATATTAAGACAAATATATAGCTAAAAAACAGCAACATTTTCTCTCTGCTTCAAAGCAAAATGTATAAAATAGCATGAGATTAGCTATAAAACTACACACTTTTCTCTCTGCCCCATGGCAAAAGGGGGGGCTTTGCACAGACCTCATGGGGGGCCCGCGAAACTACACTACGCCACTGATAGCGTACCCTTCTTCTGCATTACACAGACCGTCCGACCAAGTGACCGACCGTTGTATCTTACATGCTGACCACACTGTTTGCGTTACGTGCTCGAGCGTTGCAAAATAAATGTTATTCAATAATTTCATCCAAACTGCACACGCGCGTCAAAGAGTGTCTGCGAAGCCAGGTGCTAAAATAGAACTTTGCTCTAAAATAGAACTTGGTTCTATTTTTGATGCTTGACGCGCTGCAAGTCCCACTTCTCCCATCTCCTCAGTGGCTTTTAGTAGCATATACCCTCGTGGGTGATTGAAAGATGAACTGAGGTCCACACTCCAGACCAGTTGGTGGTGGTAATGTACCTTAAAGTTGGTTGCCAAGCGCAATATAAAATCCAAAGAAGAAGACTGAAGGAGGGGAGATTACTAGAAACTAACAAGGTTTACCCTTTTATCTGTGGATTAATTGTCAGAGTAAAGGACAATTAATCCACAGATGCATTTCAGGTAAAATAACAACCCAATGTTCATATCCCAGGACAAATCAGCTAGCAACAGCAAGCAAGCTAGCTAAATTGCCTTGAATGTTTCCTTGAAATTGCCTTGAATATACACCTGTTCTGAAAGGCCCCAGAGTCTGCAACACCACTAAGCAAGAGGCACCACCAAGCAAGTGGCACCATGAAGACCAAGGAGCTCTCCAAACAGGTCAGGGACAGGTCAGAGCACCATTAAATCTATTATTAAAAAATGCTAAGAATATGGCACCACAACAAACCTGCCAAGAGAGGGCCGCCCACCAAAACTCATGGACCAGGCAAGGAGGGCATTAATCAGAGAGGCAACAAAGAGACCAAAGATAAAATAGGTTTGGAGATTTGTATTACATATAATGTTAGAATTAAACAATCAAGGCCAATAAACACTTGTTTCACAATAATTGTAAAAACAATCAAGGCCAATAAACACTTGTTTCACAATAATTGTAAAAAAAGCTCCAAGGTGGAGATTGGAGTATCTGTCCATAGGACCACTTTAAGCCGTACACTCCACATGTGGGAGACTCCCCAAACATATGGAAAAAAAGTACTCTGGTCAGATGAGACTAAAATTGTGCTTTCTGACCATCAAGGAAAACGCTATGTCTGGCGCAAACCAAACACCTCTCATCACCCCGAGAATACCATCCCCACAGTGAAGCATGGTGGTGGAAGCATCATGCTGTGGGGATGTTTTTCATCAGCAGGGACTGGGAAACTGGTCAGAATGGAAGGAATGATGGATGGTGCGAAATACCGGGAAATTCTTGAGGGAAACCTGTTTCAGTCTTCCAGAGATTTGAGACTGGGAGGAGGTTCACCTTCCAGCAAGACAATGAACCTAAGCATACTGCTAAAGCAACACTCAAGTGGTTTAAGGGGAAACATGTAAATGTCTTGGAATGGCCTAGTCAAAGCCCAGACCTCAATCCAACTGAGAATCTGTGGTATGACTTAAAGATTGCTGTACACCAGCGGAACCCATCCAACATGAAGGAGCTGGAGCAGTTTTGCATTGAAGAATGGGCAAATATTCCAGTGGCTAGATGTGCCAAGCTTATAGAGACATACCTCAAGAGACTTGCAGCTGTAATTGCTGCAAAAGGTGGCTCTACAAAGTACTGCCTTTGGGGGGGTGAATAGTTATGCACGCTCAAGTTGTCTGTTTCTTTTCTTATTTCTTGTTTGTTTCACAATATAAAATATTTTGCATCTTCAAAGTGGTAGGCATGTTGTGTAAATCAAATGATACAACCCCCCCAAAAGTCTATTTTAATTCCAGGTTGTAAGGCAACAAAATAGGAAAAATGCCAAGGGGGTGAATACTTTCGCAAACCACTGTATGTCCAGTAATATGTTATTAACATATCATACTGTATGTGTCACAAAAATGTTGAATTTCCTCACTACACGCAAATACAAGTATTTCTGCATCTCACTGGTAGAAACGGGCCAGCTACATTGCTTGGTTGTAAACAAATCACAATATCCAGAATTCATAGCTAATTCATGAGGTGGAGGACCGCCCTGTGGATGTGTGAGCTCTTCTTGGAAAGAGGAATCATCAGAAGCAGCCATTGTGGCTATTCATTTATCTATAGACAGTGCACGGTACTATAGCTCCTGTTAACGTGTAAACTAGTACGGCCCCGTTTTGAAAAGCCTTTGAGGGTGGGAACAAGGAAGTATGGCTCCCATTAGGCTGTTGTCTTTACAAAGCCAGAGAAAATGAGTCAACCTACACTGAACAAAAATATAAATGCAACATGCAACAATTTCAAAGATTTTATGGAGTTACAGTTCCAATGAGGAAATCTGTCAATTTAAATAAATTCCTTATGACCTAATCTATGGATTTCACATAACTGGGAATACAGATATAAATCTGTTGGTCACAGAGACCTTTAAAAAAAGGTAGGGGAGTTGGTCAGAAAACCAGTCAGAATCTTCGCATAGAGTTGTGGAATGTTGTTCCACTCCTCTTCAATAGCTGTGTGAAGTTGCTGGATATTGGAACACGCTGTCGTACACATCGATCCAGAGGATCCAAAGCATGCTCAATGGGTGACTGTCTGGTGAGTACGCAGGCCATGGAAGAACGGGGACATTTTCAGCTTCCAGGAACTGCGTACAGATCCTTGCAACATGGAGCCGTGCATTTCCATGCTGAAACATGAGGTGATTGTGGCAGATGAATGCCATGGCAATGGGCCTCAGGATCTTGACATGGTATTTCTGTGTTTATTTCTGTGTTTCATATTGCCATCGATAAAATACAATTTTGTTCGTTGTCCGTAGCTTATGCCTGCCCATACCATAACCCAACCGCCACTATGGGGCACTCTGTTCACAACGTTGAAATCAGCAAACCGCTCACCCACACGACGCCACACACACTGTCTGCCATCTGCCCAGTACAGTTGAAACTGCAATTCATCTGTGAAGAGCACACTTCTCCAGCGTGCCAGTGTCCATCGAAGGTGAGCATTTGCCCGCTGAAGTAGGTACACCGAACTGCAGTCAGGTCAAGAGCCTGGTGAGAACGATGAGCATGCAGATGAGCTTCCCTAAGACGTTTTCTGATAGTTTGTGCAGAAATTATTTGGTTGTGCAAACCTACAATTTCATCAGCTGTCTCAGACCATCTCACAGGTGAAGAAGACAGATGTGGAGGTCCTGGGCTGGTGTGGTTACACATGGTTTGGGGTTGTGAGGCTGGTTGGACGTACTGTCAAATTCTCTAAAATGATGTTGGAGACGGCTTATGGTAGAGAAGGAACATTGAATTATCTGGCAACAGCTCTGGTGGACATTCCTACAGTCAGCATGCCAATTGCATGCTTCATCAAAACTTGAGACATCTGTGTCATTGTGTTTGTGACAAAACTGCACATTTTAGAGTGGCCTTTTATTGATCCCAGCACAAGGTGCAACTGTGTAATTATGATGCTGTTTAATCATCTTCTTGATATGCCACACCTGCTCACTAACAGGGACGTAAACAAATTTGTGCACCAAATTATTTGAGAGAAATTAGCTTTTTAGTGCATATGGACAATTTCTGGGAACTTTTATTTAACGCATGAAACACTTTACATGTTGCGTTTTATATTTTTGTTCAGTGTAGATATCCTGCAATGTTCTGGCAGATAGGAATAACGTTGAGACAAGTCCAATGGCTCTGCTGAACAAGGACAACTATATCTACTCGCATGATCGTGCAATCGGCGAAACACAAAGGCCACAATAATTGCTACAAAACATGACTCCATAAATGTTTTGAACAGCAGGCTCAATCAACCAATGAAAAAAACACAGCTATTGGGCATAAAAATGTTTGAAACACTTTCTCATCACTCATAATGATTAGGGAGACTGGAAAACCACCCCAAATAGTGTCTAGCGGTGAAGTTTCACTTTAAGCTGTATGTATTTGTATTTATCACGTTTAGGGAAGTTCACGACAGTGTCAAAGTTTATTACTAGAACAGGAGGCCGGCAAAACAACAGGTTAAGGGCAAGAGGAGGTCAGTAATCCTGATCAGAGTCCAAAAGGTACAGAACAACAGGCACTCTCAGGGTCAGGACAGGCAGAGTTCAATAATCTAGTGTGGTATGACAAGGTACAGAACGGCAGGCAGGCTTAGGCTTAGGGTCAGGGCAGGCAGAATGGTCAAAACTTGGAAAACTAGAAACAGACAGGAGCAAGGGGAAAACTGCTGGTAGGCTTGACGAACAAAACAAACTGTCAACAGACAAACAGAGAGCACAGGTATAAATACACTGGAGATAATGGAGAAGATGGGAGACACCTGGAGGGGGTGGAGACAAGCACAAAGACAGGTGAAACAGATCAGGGTGTGACAGTATTTACATTAGGCTATAGCCTACAAATTGCTATGCCACGTAGTTGTAGGCCTATTTGGCTATAGGCCTACTGCAAATTATTATTGTTTGTTCCTGAACTTGTTCCTCCAGCTATCCTTCAGTTCCAAAAGTTGGTTCAACTTCTTTAACATCGTTGCATGACCCTGGCGCTGTCCTTTCAGTACCACGAAGGGTGCGTCAATTGTTTAAAATGACATGTCATTAAGATCTGTTGCCTACGCCCAGTAGTCCTATTCATCACTTATTATTATTATTATTATAAATAGAAGATGATCACTTCTCACAATGGTGCTCATTTAGTAAAGTTAAATCAAAGCAGAATCAATGTCTCGCAAGATCACATAATGATTAATTCGCATTTACATAACAGATTCAAATATAATACCATAGCAGAGTAGGCCAATTACATTACTGTTACACCAAAAACACCTACTCATTTCTAATGAGATTTTAGGATGTCTAGCTGAAGCTGAATAGACTCAACAGAGTGTGCCACTAGGCTGGATATATGCGTTGATTGAAACAAAATACAAGAAACGCTAATAGTCTGTTAACACCATCTTCTCTAATTCTCTCACGAAACAGTAATTAAAAAAATCCATATTCCCATGAAACTACTGAGATCAATCAAATGATTGGTACGGAAATGCAATTTGGACATTTCACCGGTAAAACGTGAAGAATTATCATTCACGATTGACAGTGATGATGGCCTATTTTGAAATTTGGTATCCTATCCTAACTTGGTGTTTGAGGGTATTAAAAATGTACATTTGTCTTGAGACAATATGTGTGGGCATAGGCAGACGTTGCAATTGGTATGTATATGTTATAATGATAGGCTATGCAATTGGCCACGTCCGTCGGTACAAACTTTGATTGAGGAAATTATGATGTAATTTACGTATTTCTTCTCCTCTCCCTCACATAAAACAAATTGCTCTACACCACTGATGATGACGTCCATGTTTTGTCATCGACACCCTTCCAGTTATCAAGGTTCTCCAGGGCACAGGGACACCGCAGGGGACAGACATGATCCCCATATTTGGGATTAAGTATGTGGGGAGAGCTACTCTTACCTATCAGCGATGTCCCCGAACACCAGTGCTCCGACCAGCACCCCCATCATAAACGTGGGCTGACACAGCTTGGCCAGCCATTCCCTGTCACACACCAGGTCCCAGTCCGTCACGATGCTCTGATACACCTCACTGTGGTCGTACACGTAATGGTAGTTCTCGTCACACTTTTCCGTCGTCCTGTTGACGACCTGCTCGTAGGTAAAGTCTGTGGGGTTCATCCGCTGAGCGCGCTGGCAGGTGCTAAGCTCCCACTGTTGGCCCACAGCCGTTCGGACCACCATGGGCCCGTTCGCCGGTTTGAAGAATGGTAGCACCTCCTCCAGGGAAGCACCAGTGTGGTTCCCATACAGGACGTCAGTGATGTTACCTGGCGGAGCACAGACAAAGTTTGGCCTCTCCACGAGGAACACGGAGGCCAGGTAGTGGATTCCGCAGGCTATGGCCTGGAAGACAGCAGCAAAGTACAGACATGCCTGGAACCTAGGAGGCAGAGAGAAGGATGAGAGGGAGAGTAGAATCTAGGGGTTCAATAAAAGGATAAGTTGCATTGTAAAACTTTGCCCTGTAAATGTACAGCATTATACTGGCAGCACAGTTGCCAGTTAAATACTGTAATTTAGCTTTACATTAGGGATGCTTAACCCTAAGAAGGGTTTTCAGGGCATAGCTTGTGTACTACAAGTGTGAACTACAATTCCGAGGCTGTTTTAACGTTTATAAATGTCAATAATCATCACTTTCGAAACATATGCTTATATACCTTTATCTTTCATATCAGCGAGAAAGAATTGTTCAAATATTTTTTTTTTATCAAATCAAATATACACTTAATTTAAAAAAAGGTACATTTACTACTTTCCTTTATAGAGTTTGGTTTAGTGTTCCCACACGGGCCATATCTCCATGTTACAGTGCTTGTTTACAGAAGACAGATAGAGGACATAGGCAGCCACCTGTGCTAATTAGCTATCTAGCATGCTCCGAACACCTGTGTATAAGCGTAACTGGGGAGGAAATGTAGGACCAGTACGGGATTTTTTTTTTTAATGAAATGTATGCATTCACTACTTTAAGTCGCTCTGGATAAGAGCGTCTGCTAAATGACTAAAATGTAAAATGTAAATGTGTAGTTTGTCAACTGGAGGCACACAGTGTATGGATCTGTGCAAAACCCCTACATTGTTATTTCTCCCTGACATAAGAGATATGTTCCTTATGTTTTCACGCAAGCAAAGTGTTTTAACACTCAGAGGCTCGTAACAAAACTCCCCTGGCCAGAACATACTATGGTCAATAGGCGCTACCTCATGATGCCATCTATTTTGTAAACCGTATTCTGGCTTTTTTTATGGCGGTTTTGGAGCAGTGGCTTCTTCCTTGCTGAGCGGCCTTTCAGGTTATGTCGATATAGGACTCGTTTTACTGCAGATATAGATATTTTGTAACTGTTTCCTCCAGCATCTTCACAAGGTCCTTTGCTGTCAATCCCAGAACAACAGCAAATGACCGTGTGAAGATGCTGGAGGAAACAGGTACAAAAATATCTATATCCACAGTAAAACGAGTCCTATATCGACATAACCTGAAAGGCCGTTCAGCAAGAAAGAAGCCACTGCTCCAAAACAACCATAAAAAAGCCAGACTACGGTTTGCAACTGCACATGGGGACAAAGATCGTACTTTTTTGGAGAAATGTCCTCTGGTCTGATAAAACAAAAACAGAACTGTTTGGCCATAATGACCATTGTTATGTTTGGAGGAGAAAAAGGGAGGCTTGCAAGCCGAATAACACCATCCAAACCGTGAAGCACGGGGATGGCAGCATCTTGTTGTGGGGGTGCTTTGCTGCAGGAGGGACTGATGCACTTCACAAAATAGATGGCATCATGAGGTAGGAAAATTATGTGCATATATTGAAGCAACATCTCAAGACGTCAGTCAGGAAGTTAAAGCTTGGTTGCAAATGGGTCTTCCAAATGGACAATGACCCCAAGCAAAAGTTGTGGCAAAATGGCTTAAGGACAACAAAGTCAAGGTATTGGAGTGGCCATCACAAAGCCCTGACCTCAATCCTATAGGAAATGTGCGGGCAGAACTGAAAAGCGTGTGCGAGCAAGGAGGCCTACAAACCTTACTCAGTCACACCAGATATGTCAGGAGGAATGGGACAAAATTCACCCAACTTATTGTGGGTAGCTTGTGGAAGGCTACCCAAAAAGTTTGGCCCAATTAAACAATTTAAAGGCAATGCTACCAAATACTAATTGAGTGAATGTAAACTTCTGACCCACTGGGAATGTGATGAAAGGATTAAAAGCTGAAATATATAATTCTCTCTACTATTATTCTGACATTTCACATTCTTAAAATAAAGTGGTGATCCTAACTGACCTAAGACACAGGGAATTTTTACCAGGATTAAGTGTCAGAAATGGTGAAAAACGGAGTTTAAATGTATTTGGCTAAGGTGTATGTAAACTTCCGACTTCAACTGTATATGTATATATATATTATATGAATATTTGGTCTTTAATATAACCTGTACATTTAGTGACCTTAAAGATACACTATGCAGAAATCGCTCAGCCATTTCCTGGTTGCCAAAATTCTATTAGTTCACCTAAGTTTAGTTTATGTGACAAAACAAGCAAGTATAGTGTAGAGAATTATTGTACCATTGTCACGTCCTGACCAGCAGAGGGAGGTATTGTATCAGTTGTGGTCAGGATGTGACAGGTTGTTTGTATGTTAAGGGTTTGTGTTGGGGATGGGACTCCCAATTGAAGGCAGGTGTGTTGAGTTGCCTTTGATTGGGAGTCCTATATAGAAGGGTGTGTTTTTCTTTGGGATTGTGGGTAGTTGTTTGTGTGCACTGTGTTTGTGTGCACTGTGTTTGTTTTAGCCTGCCACACTGTTGCGAGTATTGTTTTTTTTTGGTTTTCCAGTGGATACTTTACTTGTTTTTTTTATCAATAAACATGAGTATCCACATTCCCGCTGCGCCTTGGTCTTCTCTCCACTACGAATCTTGTGACAACCATCTAAACCACTGTGAAATATATTTTCCATAATCAAAAATATTGTATTTTCAGCTATTTGAAGCTGGTGTACAAAACTGAAAGTAAACAAAAACTAAACATAAAAACGGGAAGCATAGCAATAGCACACATAGAACAGATCTACCGCTTCTTAGACTTGCTTTCAATAAGAATGACAGATCTATAACTACCATTTCAATGTGAATTTGGTCAGGTCTCCCAAAAGTTACATATTGCAGCTTTAATAAAATCTTCCTACCACATATCAGTTAAATTGGTACAGCACTCTCACTCACCGGTGCAACAAATGTAGCCTCTTACAAGGCACGACACAAAATGTGTTAATGAGCCAGAAACAGCAATACCATACACCCACTAGTGGTCAAAAGGTTTTTGGTGCTCCAAAAATACAGTAGTGTACTGTATTCTGGGGGATGTAATTATAGTACCATTTGAAATACAGTACTTATTTACAGTAATGTACTGTTAAACCAACATTTTACTGGAATGTATGGTATAATTGACCAGTTACTCTGAAATCACCCAGAGTGCGTTGCAATTTACGGCAATCTACTGTAAATAATTTATAAGGTACATAGCTGTTAGTTTTATTGTATAATACTCTAAAAACAAAGAAGAGCATCATTACAACACGGTTTCAAGACATATTGTGTGCCTGTGTGTGTGGGGTGGGTGTTGGGAGAGAGAGACAAAGAGAAAGATGGAGATTTGAGTTAAAATTGGGATTGGGTACAATCCTAGATCTATGATAGGGACAAACCTATTTGGGGTAAGGGGGTTCATGGGCGCTTAAACACACAACGGGCCAGAGAGCATCCAATAGAGAGAAGTCAGCAGCTGCTGAAAGTATTCTTCCATTTCACTGCCCTTTCAAGAAGATATCTGACACTGCTCTTGCTAGTGTCAATGCTCTTTATTAAGCTTTAGGTATATTTTATTACGCTTTAGGTAGCCGATACGTAAAGCTTAACAAAGAGCAGTGATACTAGCAAGAGCAGTGTGAGGGTTTCTTCTTTTTTCTCATCTTGTTTAATTGTTGCCATGCACCTGCAACAAAGATAGCTCAGATGTGCAAGTGCCTTTTGAAGAAGAAATTTACTAAAATAGTCTGCTTCATGCGTTTCACCCGGCATGATGTTGGTGCCTGGAACTGAACATTTTCATCTACAGTAGGCATAAGCTATTACTGTAAAGCAATACAGTACGTTAAAGTCATTTTTACAGGAGGCTTTCAATTTCAGTTAATAACAATATTTTTCTGCATTTTACCCATAATTCCATGCAATATACAGCAATAATTCTGTAAAACACATTTAATTTATTTTACCACGCATTCTACAGTGTTTTCTTGTTGAAATTACAGAAAAGTCTTAATGTGCATCAAAGGAATGAAACCGTTACTATCCAACATAATTGATACATGCGTTCTTATAAAGTAGCCTAACAAAAAAAATATTCTTCATATGCAAAAAATCCAAACATTAACTATAGAGTAGGTGTACATTAAGTGTTATGGTTGCATAGTGAGAATGAAAAAAATATATATTCTAAGAGAATGTTTATACAATTTTAACGCGTCAATGATGCAATGCACTACACATCCGTGTCTCTAAAAGCAAGTTCATACCAACTTGAAGAAGGAAGAAAGCTGCTGTATTTTGTTTGCAGAGAGAAAGAAACATCTACTTTAAGGGCTGCCATATTTAGGGCTACTATGTAAGCTAACCATAAATATAACCATAATCCCCATAGAGCTATTTAAAAAACGGTATACGGTCATCATATTCACATGGAGGGTGGTCGAGTGAAAAGGACATAGTCTTACAGTTTGTAATAGCAGGGATATACTGATTCAATGCAATAAACATGTATTGTTCCGGGTAACCTACCTTTTGAAGTGTCCAAACTCATCGAATATACGCTCCACGCTCATAACTCGTTGACAGGTCTGACTCGCCACTGACAATTTGTAAATGTTGGCTTTCACTGGAATACCGAGTAGGAGGGGCGCGCGAATAGGCGACATTTCCACTCAGTGCGGCTAACAGGAAACATTTTTTTCGCTACTATGGTCAAGAGTGTTGCCAAGGGTGAATTTGACAGCCCCGTAGGCTGGGATTGTTTGTTATTTTTTTCTCCAGGATATTTTTTTTATTTTTTATATCACTGCTATATGGATAAACGTTACACATTTGGCCTAGCCATGATGTTGTCCTTTGATCAGTCGGATAAGCACTTAGGCCTAACAACTCATCAATTCACTTGTTTCGGAGACCCATTGATTCATCATTCTAGCACTCCAAAATAATACAGTGGCCTTCTGTTTTCTTTGATGATAGACATCACATTCACTAAATTAATTATCCTACTACATTAAATCATTCATAGTTGCTAACCAGCGCTTTTTCCAGGTTTGTGTTTTATGCTTCTTGTGCCTGACACAGACAAACTTGCCGATTCACTGGCGGTCCTATGTGTGTGTCAATCAATGAAATTGTGTTTGTGACGTGCCGAATACAAGAGGTGTAGACTTTACCATGAAATGCTTACTTATGAGCCCTTTCCCAAAAATGCAGAGTTAAAAAGTAAAACATTATAAAATAAAAAGTAGCACAATAAAATAACAATAATGAGGCTATAGTAAATGGTACCAAGTCAATGTGCTGGGGGTACGAGGTAGTTGAGCTGATTGCGGTAGTATGTACACGTAGGTAGGGGTAAAAGTGACTAGAAAATCATATGTGTGTTCGGGTGTGTGTGTACTGTGCTTGCATGTGCGTGTCTGCTGCATGTTTGTGGCAGTTTCTGACTATAATATGTTATAAAAGAATCCATAGCTCATATTAATGAATGATTGTTAGGCAGAGCTGCCTCTGTTGACTCTATCTGGCATAGGGCAGCTGGGGAAGAGCAGAGGAACGGGTTGTTCTATTGACTTACTGAATCTCTCCACCCTGCCCTGGTTGGCTACAACAGGTACCCTTTGTTTGTGTTAAGAGTGAAACTAAACTTGGACTGACTGACTGACCACCTGCTGCTAAAGAATAGGACAGAAAAGGACCAATCGAATGGTAGAATTACACAAAATCTGTAGACTGTGTAGTGTAGCCTTTCGAATATGCACTTAACACTTGAAGCGCTGAGGCAGTTATTTGGACTCCATATGAATTTAAAATGTAAATATCTCTGCATGCCCCCCTCCTAATATCCAGGCTGGTACACATATGGACTATAGCCTACTGTGCTACTGCTTTATGCTGGAAATGGCTGAAATATCATTTGATGATCTAAGTTATGTCTATCTACTGTACATGAGCGGCCAAGTATGTTTCAGACTCAACACTCAACAGTTAAAGTAGCAGTAATATTAGAAGTAGTATTACTAGTAGGAGTACTAAAATAAGCAGTAGTAGTTCTAGTAGTATTGTTATTGTCCAAGACAGGAAATTGGTTTGCAGCATACAGTTAACAAGTTCTTCTTGCTGACATACTTCCAACTTCCTGTTCATCTGCTAGCTTCTACTTCCTATACTGAGACCTCTTCCAATTGCGGGTTTCCGCATTCAGTCTCTCAACCTTTGATCTCACAACCTGTGCTCTTATTTTTTAGGAAGGATAGATTTTGAGCCTTGTTATAGAGGCATAAAAGCACTGTAAAAAAATATGTTGAGTTAACGTACAATAGTAAGTCAACCAGCTGCAATAGGATTGTGAGTTTGCTCAACATTTGAGCCTATAGCTGAACCAACATACATTCTCAAGTTGAATTGTATATTCACGGACTGAATTTTAGGATGATTGAACATACAATTCAAATTGAGAATTTATTCTACTTTATTTGCATATAGTGCTTTGCCTTTTGAGTGAATTAAAGTTATCACCCATGACTGTATTTGTTAGCGACAGAGACATGATTGTTGAATTCAATGGTTTTCAGTACTGTAGCCTACACTGAGTTTCTAAGTGGCTATGTACACTACCGTTCAATAGTTTGGGTTCACATTGAAATGTCCTTGTTTTTCAAAAGAAAAGCAGATTTTGTCCATTAAATTAACATCAAATTGATCAGAAATGCATGCAGTGTAGGCATTGTTAATGTTGTAAATGACTATTGTAGCTGGAAACGGCAGATTTTTAATGGAATATCTACATAGGCGTACAGAGGTCCATTATCAGCAACCATCACTCCTGTGTTCCAACGTTGGGTTAGCTAATCCAAGTTTATCGTTTTAAAAGGCTGATTGATCATTAGAAAACACTTTTGCAATTATGTTAGCACAGCTGGAAACTTTTGTTCTGAATAAAGAAGCAATAAAACTGGCCTTCTTTAGACTAGTTGAGTATCTGGAGCATCAGCATTTGTGGGTTCGATTACAGGCTCAAAATGGCCAGAAACAAAGACCTTTCTTCTGAAACTCGTCAGTCTATTATTGTTCTGAGAAATTAAGATCTCGTACAATGCTGTGTACTACTCCCTTCACAGAACAGAGCAAACTGGCTCTAACAAGAATAGAAAGAGTGGGAGGCCCCGGTGCACCACTGAGCAAGAGGACATGTACCATAGAGTGTCTAGCACAGGGGCCCCCAAGAGCAGATTCAGACGAGGAAACAGATGAATGAACCAAGGTATTTATTGTAACACAGGGAGATATGGAGTGCAGATCCGGGGAAGCTTGGATGAGTTGTAGGAAACCAGATGTGGAGGCTGAAGTTGGAGTGTGCTGGGTTTGAACAGGGTAAACAGGTCCGGAGGGGAATCCAAGGGAGTGGTGGTGTGGTGAGTCCAGAACAGGGTAGCAGGGTGGTGAGATGTGGAACAGGAGACAGAGTCAGGGCGGCAAAACTGCAGTGAGAGGATAAACAGCGTCAAGCAGGGAAACAGGTAAAGTAGGGTAACAGGATCTTGAATAATAATAATGGCTAGAAGCATAAACTGACTGAGCAGAGATTACGATCTGGCAGAGTGGAAGTGGCAGAACTGAGTATTTGTAGGGGTCTTGATAATGGAACGAGTTGCAGCTGATAGGGATCTGCTCTGACCCCAGCACACCTGTCTACAACCACACCTGTCTACAACCACACAATCACACACAAACAGAAAGGGAGGGGGAGAGAGAGAGTGTATACTGGGGGAAATGGCTGCAGGTCAAGCAGACACCGGATGACCACTAGGGGGTGTGGCAGGAGCAGATGTGACACTGATAGCAGTAAGGCCAAATAACAATGTTCAAATAATTTGTTTATGTATTTTTTTTATACTTCAAGGGGTCTTAAAATTCAAAATCAAATAGCAAAATGATCCTTGGTATGACCTGCTTATAACAATTCCATATAGGTGAGTAGAACCCCCTCCCCTGGTTTAGACAGGGCTGTAATGGGTTAACCTCTTAGAGCAGAGGAAGGCCCTATTCACCCAACATCCGGTGAAATCAGGAGCGCGCCAAATATAAAATCGTAATATTAAACATTCATGACAATACAAGTGTCTTACATCGTTTAAAAGCTTAACTTGTTAATCCAGTCGCTTTGTCAGATTTCAAAAGGCGAAAGCATACCATGCGAATATCTGAGGACAGCGCCCCGCATACAAAAGCATTACATACATTTTCCAACCAAGCAGATGCGTCACGAAAGTCAGAAATAGGGATAAAATAAATCACTTACCTTTGAAGAGTGTCATAGAATAAGTCGTACTCATCGTTGAAAATGTCATACATGAGAGAGACGGACCAAGGCGCAGCGGAAGTGTGGACACTCATGTTTCTTTAATTAACAAAACAAGTAAAGTATCCACTGGAAAAACAAAAACAAAACCATGAACAGGGGCCTGTTGCACAAAACTAGGATAAGGGATTAAGCCAGGATATCTTGGTGATCCTGGCTCAATTGATCCGTAATCCGGTTGCACTAAAGATGGATAGGGGGCAGGAGGATATGTTATGGTATAAATTACCATGGAGATTTATTCTGTGGAGCTAGCCTGCTCCAGACCAGGCTAAATTCCAGGATCTATTTAATCTCATCCCTAATGTCAGTCAGCAGTCACCACAAATGGAAACCAATAGTTATTTCACTGCTCACTATACATTGTTATCACATAACTAGACCCACTGTCATTATTTAAACGTTTGTGATCATTAATTTCAATGATTTTGGATAAAAAATAATTTTTAGATTATGTTGCTATCATTAGATAATTTACAGTTTCCCATAGACTATAAGGCTATATATAAAATGATATAATATTAGGGCCACAGAGGGGAAAAAAACACAAGTAATAATATTGTAACCGGTTGTTTTAAAGGAGGACAGTTGTTAAAATGACAGATGTGGGGCATTTCGTGAAATTGTACTTCAGTATGGTTTCATAAACAAAGACATGCTGATGTGCCAGAATATTAAGTATCACATTGTCATAAGTATCAAAACAATATGTAGCTTTTCTGCAGAAAGAACCAGCCTCATAAATTTATGACTTTATCCTTTTTCTTCAGTGTGGCCCTAGTACTCTGTCATATAAACAAATACACATTCCATATGAATATAAAAACACAATGTGTAACATTATGTTCCTTTATTGAATAAGGACAAAACAAAGCAGGTAAACCATCAGCTCCTTTCGAAACTGAAGTCACAGTGACTACAAGATGGAAAGCACAGAATCCAAGCATATTATACAAAATGATACATACACATTCAAAGGTCTGTATATAACACACCCTGCATGTCTGCACACTAAAATAAATGCAGGACAAATCCATACACATCAACTGAACAGACAAATGAATGGATGCAGTAGCCTCCCTGCAGCCTTGTATTACACACAGTATACCGCACAAACATCATAAGAGGCCAAATTCGTAAAAAAACGAACCCAAAAAAAAACCAATTCCTCTGCCACCGCAGGACATATTTAACCAAAATTGAAAGCACACATACTAACTAAAATAATTCAACACATATTTGTCCCTCAGCAGCCGACCACTGTCGTCATCAGGGAAGATTGCCGGATTGTCCCAGTCCATGGCTGGTGGCACTCTGGGGGCCCTCTCCTTCCTCAGGCAGGCCACATTGTGGAGGACAGCACAAGCCACAGTAATATCACATGCCCTAACAGGGCTGACCCTTAATTTGTGAAGGCAGTGAAAGCGTGCCTTCAGGAGGCCAAAGGTCATTTCAACTCTGGCCCTGGTCCTGGCATGGGCATGGTTGTAGGCCTGCTGTGCTTCCTGGGGGTCTGTGAAAGGTGTCAGGAGAAAAGGCTGGCAGCCATACCCCCTGTCTCCCAGCAGCACACCAGAGAATTCACCTGTCAACACAAAATCTCATCATTACTACCTCATAAACACAGTGATATTCTTGACACAGCCATGATGGTTATAAATAGGGGTTGTGTGGCTTACCTTGTGATAGGCACTGATAGATTTCAGAGGCCCGAAAGATTCTGGAGTCATGGACTGAGCCAGGCCATTTTGCCACAACATTGCTGATCACACAGTCAGCATTGCAGACCATCTGAAATCATAAGATGAGGAATATTACACCAATCAATGCACATCACTGGCAATGCAGAGTGTTCGTCAATGGACAATATCAAAAAGTTATGTTCACCTGAACATTAATGCTGTGAAAGGATTTCCTATTCACAAAATCGGCCTCATGGGCACCTGAGGGGGCTTTTATCCTTATGTGTGTGCAGTCCACTGCACCAATGACATTGGGGAAACCTGTCACACAAAGTAATGAGTATCCTACTATGTGTTAACAGTTGTCCTGTAATTTGTAGATCCTCTTACCTGCAATCCTATAGAACTCCTCTTTGATGTCACAGAGTCTTCTGTGGCCAGGGAAGGAGATGAAGACATCTGCTAATGCTTTGATAGCCAGACACACACTCCTTATTGTGCGGCAAATTGTGGCCTTGTTCAGCTGTTCTGCATCCCCCACTGAGTACAGGAAGGCTCCACTAGAAAAAAAGCGCAAGGCCACACAAACCATTTGCTCCACACTCAGTGCATGGCTCCGTGCAGTGCGGTGCTTAATCCTGGGACCCAGTAGTCTGCATAGATACCTGATGCCATCTGCAGAAAACCTGTATCTTTCATATAGATGGTCATCAGGGAAGGCCAGTAGGTCCAACCGGTCCCTGAAGACCCTTTCTCGCCTGAAGGCTCTCCTCAGCACAAGTGCTTCTTCATCCACCACATCTCGCACGAATGGGCATGCCATTGTCAGAGCAGAAAGGAACACACAATTTTGGGCCTTCATATAGGCTAGTGGCCACACCTGGTGCTGGGGGGGTGGGCAAAAGAGGGCGATGCCTTATAACGATGACTTGGTTGTACTGATTGCTGGGAAAATAAAAAAAACCTTAGAAAGATGCCACCGTCCTGTGTGCTCACAATAAGAGATCATATGTCATGGCTCACTTGACTTTACGAGAATATACCTAATTTTTATTTTGAGCTGTGTCATCTTCTTGGAGCTGGGGGAGGAAAGAAAAATAATGATTAATACATTTGTGTTACAGTTAGCATACAGTGTACATTGAAGGCATATCTCACCTCCCTCTCAAGTTTTTTTATTTCAAGGTCCAGTTTCCTAATTGTCCTCTTTTTTATTTCGGACTCCAGTGCAAGATTTTCCATCTTTTTCTTCTTGTACTGAATGTCTATGTCTGCCAGTTCTATTTGGCGCCGGAGGTGGTTGCCATACAACTTTCTGATAGCTTGTGAGCTCTGTGAACACAATACAATTAGCGCAGCTGGAATTTGGCAGGATGTGGTGTCCTTTTATTAATACGCACTATGTTGCCAGGCTGGTTTTCCCACTGTATAGCATCTGGGTCCTGTAAAAGAAATTAGATTTTTTGATTTTGATGAGGACTCCTCACCATTGTAGAGTAAATAGTACTTTCACAGTCTTAACATGATACCTCATGCCTTCTGGAATCCAGAGAGATGGTCTCCTCCTCATCATCGTCTCCATCATGTGCTGTTGCTGCTGCACTGGGGCCTTCACCCTATCACATTTAATCGGATTCATATTGAAGCTAGTAGACAAGACATGCCAGGCCTACAGTATGCCTTTGATGGAGTACTCACTGGATCAGCATCGTCTGGTGCTTGTGCTGGTGGCTCTAACAGGAACACAGTGCTGCCAGACACTGCAAGGCAATAGGTAAACCAAAGTCAGACAGTCCAAATTGATTCAATATGAATGTGGTTGTATCCCATGTAGAGATGGAAGGACATACCTTGAATGAAGCGGGTGGCATCTTGGGAGGAACCTATGCTCGTCTCTTTCCCCCCAGGGATCCCCTCTAAGACGGGCCTGCCTTTATTTAGCTCCAAGGCCATGTCCTCTGCTGGGGTAAGGTCAGCCTTTGGTGACCCACCACCCGTGCCTTGTCTGTGGGTATTCTTTTTCACTGCTAAAACAGTACAGACAATGTGTGAGCAGGCACCTTCTGGGTACAATATATGCTTGTGCTTTGTTAAATATTAGTCAGGGACCATACCATTCTGCAGAATGTTCTTGTATTTGATTTTGACCTGCTGCCATGTCCGTTTTGGCCCGTTCATGTTTAATCTACACACACACACACACACACACATTTAATGGAGTCACACTGCAAAAAATTACTTGGTATTTTTGTCTTGTTTTCAGTAAAAATATCAAAAAATCTATCATAGCTTTATACAGTGTGATGGAGTTACTTTACACAATTTCACTCATATCTGCAGTGCATTTCAATAAAAAATTTAACCGTTTCATAATTACAGTACAACTGCATTTTTGGAGATGTGAATTAAATATTTGAATTGTAATTGTGATGTTTCAGCGGAGCGGTGACTGTGTAATTGTGCACTACTTACGCATTCAGGCGGTCTGCAATACTTTGCCACGGTTTTTCTCTTTGCTTTATCACTGTGGCGGTGTTGCCTTTCTTCTTAATTATATATTTTACCTCCTCGTATGCCTCCATGAGGATTTGTGCTTCCGACGGGGAAAAGTACGCGGCTCTAGTTGCCATGGTAAATCAGTTAATCTGTGATCTGTGGCGGGGTCTATTTGAGTGAGCCGTGAGCGCGCACCTATCCAGGATTGGTTTCACCTGGCTTAATGAATCCGTGTCTGCTCATCCTGGCTTGGTCTTTGTGCAACCAATTAAGCCTGGACGCACATGTTTTGGCTTCATTGAGCTCAGCTGAGTCATTTATCCCGGATGTCTTAATTCTACTTTTGTGCAACAGGCCCCAGGACTCACAACATGACAGTGCAGCAGGCTAAACCAAAAAAAGCAGTGCTCACAACAATTCCCCACAAATGACAAACACACCCTAATATATGGGACTCTCAATCAAAGGCAAATAGACAACACCTGCCTTCAACTGAGAGTCCCAACCCCAATTAACCAAAACATAGAAACAGACACACTAGACTAAACATAGAATACATGAAAACCAAACAGTGCCCAAAAACCCCGGAATGCTTAAATCAAATGCCCCTTCAACAAACACACCACCCCGAACCACATAAAACGAATACCCTCTGCCACGTCCTGACCAAACTACAATACCAATTAACCTTATACTGGCCAGGACGTGACAAAGAGCTTCCTCTTTTTGCAATCCCAAGGGTCCCAGCTACATAACAAATGGTCCTTTTGTTCGATAAAGTCCTTCTTTATATCCCAAAAAAGTCAGTTTAGTTGGCGCACTTGATTCAGTAATCCACCGGTTTCCCTCATTCGAAATGCATACAAATGAATCCCAAAGGTTACCAATAAACTTCATCCAAACAAGTCAAACAACATTTCTAAACAATCCTCAGGTACCCTAATATGTAAATAAACGATACAATTTAAGACGGAGAATAGTATGTTCATTACCGGAGATAAATAACGAAGTGCGCACCCTCACCGGAAAGCGCACCACAACACTACAGCCAAAATGGGAGCCACTTAGAAAAACTACAAATTCTAGCTCATTTTTCGAAAAACAAGCCTGAAATTCTTTCTAAAGACCGTTGACATCTACTGGAAGCCCTAGGAACTGCAATCTGGGAGGTATTCCTTTGATATACCAATAGACAGCCAAAAAATTCCCGGATGGAATCTCCTCGGGTTTTCGCCTGCTATATCAGTTCTGTTATACTCACAGACATTATTTTAACAGTTTTGGAAACTTCAGAGTTTGCCTGAGCTACAGGCAGTTAGATTCCGGTATGTCATTTTAGGCGAGAATTGAAAAAAAGGGTCCGATCCTTAAGAGGTTTTAAAGAGTAGCAGTAAATAACAAAAGTGGGGCTATATACAGGGGGTACCGGTACAGAGTCATTGTGCGGGGGAATTGGTGTCGAGGTAATATGTACATGTAGGCAGAGTTATTAAAGTGACTATGTATAGATAATAACAGAGAGTAGCAGCAGTGTTCCAGAGGGGGTTGGGAGTGGTGGGCAATGCAAATAGTCTGGGTAGCCATTTGATTAGCTGTTCAGGAGTCTTTTGGCTTGGGGGTAGAAGCTATTTAGGAGCCTCTTGGACCTAGACTTGGCGCTCCGGTACCGATTTCCGTGCGGTAGCAGAGAGAACAGTCTATGAATAGGGTGGCTGGAGTCTTTGACAATTTTTAGGGCCTTCCTCTGACACCGCCTGGTATAGAGGTCCTGGATGGCAGGAAGCTTGGCCCTGGTGACTGGGCTGGGCCATTCACACTACCCTCTTAATGATGGTTGTGGAGTCATGCCTGGCTGTGCAGTCATGAATGAACAAGGAGTACAGGAGGGGACTGAGCACGTACCCCTGAGGGGCCCCTGTGTTGAGGATCAACATGGCAGATGTGTTGTTACCTACCCTTACCACCTGGGGGTCAGCCCGGGATCCAGTTGCAGAGGCAGGTGTTTAGTTCCAGGGTCCTTAGCTTAGTGATGAGCTTTGAGGGCACTATGGTGTTGAAAGCTGAGCTGTAGTCAATGAATAGCATTCTCACATTGGTGTTCCTTTTGTCCAGGTGTGAAAGGGCAGTGTGGAGTGCAATAGAGATTGCATCACCTGTGGATCTGTTGGTGCGGTATGCAAATTGGAGTGGGTGTAGGGTTTCTGGGATAATGGTGTTGATGTGAGCCATGACCAGCCTTTCAAAGAATTTCATGGCTACAGACATGAGTGCTGTGAGTCGGTAGTCATTTAGGCAGGTTACCTTAGTGTTCTTGGGCACATGGACTATGGTGGTCTGCTTGAAACATGTTGGTATTAAGGACTCAGACGGGGACAGGTTGAAAATGTCAGTGAAGACACTTGCCAGTTGGTCAGCGCATGCTCGCAGTACACATCCTGGTAATCCGTCTGGCCCTGCGGCCTTGTGAATGTTGACCTGTTTAAAGGTCACATCGGCTGCGGAGAGCGTAATCACATAGTCGTCCGGAACAGCTGATGCTCTCATGCATGTTTCAGTGTTACTTGCCTTGAAGCGAGCATAGATGTTATTTCGCTCGTCTGTTAGGCTCTTGTCACTGGGCAGCTCTCGGATGTGCTTCCCTTTGTAGTCTGTAATAGTTTGCTGGCCCAGCCACATCCGACGAGCATCGGAGTCGGTGCAGTACGATTCGATCTTAGTCCTGTATTGACACTTTGCCTGTTTGATGGTTCGTCGGAGGGCATAGCGGGATTTCTTATTAGCTTCCGGGTTAGAGTCCCGCTCCTTGAAAGCGGCAGCTCTACCCTTTAGATCAGTGCGAATGTTGCCTGTAATCCATGGCTTCTGGTTGGGGTATGAAGGTACAGTTACTGTGGGGACAACGTCCTCAATGCAGTTATTGATAAAGCCAGTGACTGATGTGGTGTACTCCTCAAAGCCATCGGAAGGATCCCGGAACATATTCCAGTCTGTGCTAGCAAAACAGTCTTGTAGTTTAGCACCACCTCCATTGCTGTCTGGAAAGTGCTCAGAGCATTTCACAATCCGAAAGGCCTTCTGTTGCTGAGAGGCTGCACACACTCACAGGAACTCGTGGCTCTAATGCGGTTGTGACACTACCAGATCGGACATCGTCAGCGATGTTCACTGGCTTTATTAAGACAGTGGGAACACCAGGCTTGGTAGAGTCAGCCATTCCCCCAGATTAAGCACTCACACTCATGAGGGATGATGATGTCTGGCCCCAGTGTGACTAACAACAAAGTATTCTGGGCCTGCTCCCCCCACGATCTGCACCGGAACTGCCTGTCCATCAATGTAGACAATTCCGTTTGTGTGGATGGCCACATTTGCTGCCCTCAGTCCCAGGAGTAAAGCTTCGTTGATTGGTGCCACGTACCCATCCCAGTCAATTTCTCTCAGTCCAATTTTTAACTTCACCTTGAGCTCACTGATGACTGACATGCAGTACTAGTCAAAAGTTTGGACACGCCTACTCATTCCAGGGTTTTTCTTTATTTTTCCTATTTTATACATTGTAGAATAATAGTGAAGACATCGAAACTATGAAATAACATATGGAATCATGCAGTAACCAAAAAAGTGTTAAACAAATCAAAATATATTTTATATTTGAGATTCTTCAAAGTAACCACCCTTTGCCTTGATGACAGCTTTGCACACTGACAGGGAGTGCAGGGGGTTGTTGGAGGTTTCTCAGCAACAGCTGTAGCTGTTTCATTTCTTCCAGCAGAGACTCAAACTTCGAATCAAACTGTTCCTGTGTGACATAAGGGGGCCCTTGAATGTAACTGGTTGTTTGTCTAAGTCGGACCACAATAGGCACTGAGCCCTGTGCCTTGAGCCGCTGTCATGGCCAACAGTTGCCTTGAAGTTGTGCTCATTCACAACTGAGCTGTGGGCATACTGGTCAATGACATGAAGTTCTGCTGCTAAGGGTGATGTGTTTGATGGAGCCCCACTGATAGAGAGGCCAGCTGCAGCACCATGATATGTGAGATTAGGCGGAGTAGACTCATGCTTAGGATGACGTCTATCTTCCTGTTAATCCTCTTCTCCAATTGGTCACATCTCTTCTCAGATTTTTCGTTTAGCTGCCGCTGGCCCGTCCTTAGCTGTGCTGGCTATCCTTCATTCTGCTCAGCTTGTCCATCAGCGTGCAGACCCATCCAGGAGTGGGGTCCTTGGAAGCAGGCTGTGCAGGCTTGTCAGCCCCATCTCCATCATCAGACCTATCCCTCATTGTTAGTTAGAAAATGGACTGAGTTTAAGGGTTGAAAAATATTGAATAAGTAGTTGGAGAGAAAAAATAAGTATCTATTTCTCATATATTAATGAAAAACTGGTGCTCAATGTCTTTTTGGACCCTGGGCGGTAGGAATTTGAACCTGGTAAATAACAGGGCCCAACGAGCTTGCCTTGGGTAGAGGCGCTTGGCAGTGCAGAGGTATTCTAAATTATTATGGTCCGTCCATACCAAAAATGGATGTTCTGCCCCTTCCAGCCAGTGCCTCCACTCCTCCAGAGCCATCTTAACCGCTAGGAGTTCCCAGTTCCCAACGTCATAGTTTCTCTCCGCAGGGTTGAGACGATGGGACATGAAGGCACAGGGATGAAGCTTTTGGATGGATCGCTGGGAAAGGACGACCCCTACTCCCACGTCAGAAGCGTCAATCTCAACCACAAACTGACGAGTCGATGAGGATGGGGGAAGAAGTGAATCACTGCTTTAGATCCCCAAAAGCCTTGTCCGCTACTGGAGACCATGTGAACGGTACCTTGGGAGAGGTGAGTGCAGAGAGGAGGGCCGCCAGGTTGCTGAAGCCCTGAATGAAACAGCGGTAAAAATGAGCAAACCCCAGAAACCATTGTAGCTGAACCCTGGACGTGGGCTGGGGCCAATCCACCACCGCTCTCACCTTTTCCGGATCCATCTGAACATTCTCTTCAGCGATGATCTATCCCAGAAAGGAGATAGTGGAACTCGCACTTCTCAGCTTTTACAAACAACTGATTTTCCAGGAGGCGCTGAAGGACCTGTCAAACATGGAGAATGTGTTCCTGGGCAGAACAAGAGAAAACCAGGATGTCGTCGAGGTAGACAAAAACAAAACGATTCAACATGTCCCGGAGCACATTGTTGACCAGGGCCTGGAAAATGGGTGACACCTGGAGGTTGGTGGAGACAATCACAAAGACAGGTGAAACAGATCAAGGCGTGACAGCACGATTGTGCGTTTACTTGGATTGAACAAGAGTTTAGTCAATTTACTTGGATTAAACTAAGGGTGGGCCCTTCTCTCTTCTACGGTATCCAACCGGACCTTGTTACTGATGTTGGGTTACTGATGTTGGGACTACCCTGGCTTCGGAGAGCATGTTTGCGATACGGGATTTGGCCAAATCCCCATATGTGATACATCGAAACAAGTATATGAAAGAGAACTCAAGTTGACTTTCGTAACCCCATTTCTTTGATCATATGAGTGAAGTGTATCACCGCATTTCCCTGCTCCCAGGAGCGTGAGGAAGAGAATCATGCTCGAGAATGACAAGAGGGCAGGAGAGTGGCTCCTTATTAGGAGGTGAAGGGCTCACCTTATTCTCCACTCTACTTGTCTGTCTCCAGCATAAGCTTTAGATAGTTTTTTCCGAGAATATACAGTTGAAGTCGTAAGTTTACATAAACCATAGCCAAATACATTTAAACTTAGTTTTTCACAATTCCTTATATTTGATCCTAGTAAACATTCTGTGTCTTAGGTCAGTTAGGATCACCACTTTATTTTAAGAATGTGACATGTCAGAATAATAGTAGAGAGAATTATTTATTTCAGCTTTTATTTCTTTCATCACATTCCCAGTGGGGCAGAAGTTTACATACACTCAATTAGTATTTGGTAGCATTGCGTTTAAATTGTTTAACTTGGGTCAAACATTTCAGGTAGGCTTCCACAATCTTCCCAAAATAAGCTGGGTGAATTTTGTCCCATTCCTCCTGACAGAGCTGGTGTAACTGAGTAAGGTTTGTAGGCCTCCTTGCTCGCACACGCTTTTCAGTTCTGCCCAAAAATGTTCTTTGGGATTGAGGTCAGGGCTTTGTGATGGCCACTCCAATACCTTGACTTTGTTGTCCTTAAGCCATTTTGCCACAACTTTGGAAGTATGCTTGGGGTCATTGTCCATTTGGAAGACCCATTTGCGACCAAACTTTAACTATGTGACTGATGTCTTGAGATGTTGCTTCAATATATCCACAAAATAGTCCTCCCTCATGATGCCATCTATTTTGTGAAGTGCACAAGCCCCTCCTGCAGCAAAGCACCCCCACAACATGATGCTGCCACCCCCGTGCTTCACGGTTGAGATGGTGTTCTTCGGCTTGCAAGCCTCCCCCTCCTCCAAACATAACGATGGTCATTATGGCCAAACAGTTCTATTTTTGTTTAATAAGACCAGAGGACACTTCTCCAGAAAGTACAATCTTTGTCGCCATGTGCAGTTGCAAACCGTAGTCTGGCTTTTTTATGGCGGTTTTGGGGCAGTGGCTTCTTCCTTGCTGAGCAGCCTTGTGGTACCTTCAGGCGTTTGGAAATTGCGCCCAAGAATGAACCAGACATGTGGAGGTCTACAATTTTCTTCTGAGGTCTTGGCTGATTTCTTTTGATTTTCCCATGATGTCAAGCAAAGACGCACTGAGTTGGATGGTCGGCCTTGGAATACATCCACAGGTACACCTCCAATTGACGATGATGTCAATTAGCCTATCAGAAGCTTTTAAAGCCATGACATAATTTTCGGGAATTTTCCAAGCTGTTTAAAGGCACAGACAACTTAGTGTATGTAAACTTCTAACCCACTGGAATTGTGATACAGTGAATTATAAGTGAAATAATCTGTCTGTAAACAATTGTTGGTAAAATTACTTGTGTCATGCACAAAGTAGATGTCCTAACCGACTTGCCAAAACTATAGTTTGTTAACAAGACATTTGTGGAGTGGTTGAAAAACTAGTTTTAATGACTCCAACCTAAGTGTATGTAAACTTTTGACTTCAACTATATATTATAACATGTTTTCTTGGTTTTAGAACTTTCTTTTTGTGTTTGTGCAATTTATTTTGGAAAGTCTGAGCCTTGGTTGTAAGGTGGGTATGGTGACCTGAAGAACATTGATGGTTCAGCTAAACAAAAGCAGGGAGCATATTTTTTATTTAACTAGGCAAGTCAGTTAAGAACAAATTCGTATTTACGATGACACCCTACTGGGGACCAGTGGGTTAACTGCCTTGTTCAGGGGCAGAACAACATATTTTTACCTTGTCAGGTCAGGGATTCGATCCAGCAACCTTTCGGTTACTGGCCCAACGCTCTAACTAACCACCTCCACCCCATAAAAATGACCACAACAGATTCAAGCTTCTTGGAAAAAGCTGCATCGATTATGACCAAGGTCTGAATATTCAAACTGTGCAACACAACGAGAAAGTAAGAAGAAACATGGATGTTCTCAAGCGGCTTATCAACACCACTGCGTTTTTGGGCATGCAAGAATGTACTTTTAGAGGATACCACGAGAGGGAAAGTTTCGCCAACAAGGACAACTAAAAGGAGCTTGCAGAGATAATTGTATGTTACGGTGCTTTACTTGCTGAACATATTAAAAGTTTCGACTGTCTTTTCTGGGATGTCGAAAACAATTCCGAATGATTTGATATATTCCATCGCATCATCCATTAAAAGTTAGATTTAAGAGGTTGACGCAGCGCATTTTTTTCGCGTGCGCTCAAGTAGGCTTTCAACTTTCCTCCGGTATTTATTTAGCAAAGATGATAACACATAATAATTCCCGACAGACACAAGCAAAAACTCATCACATAAATGTTGCTGCAGCCTAGGCTACACCTAAATGTTAGAAATCTGACATGCTGCTGTATGGGATGGAAACAATACTATTTTTCAGTCTGATCAACTAGGCTACTAATAAGAGCCGCCGCATACAGCATATGCGCCCTTTCCATCTGGTCAGGGTAAACTAATTGGTATAACGTTATCTATTTATCGTTCATATGTGTGTCAGGAGAAAATGTGAATGTGATCAAATGTAGTTTATTTTCAAAATTGGGCTGACTAGGCTGCCTAAACATTTTTAATCCAACATTATTAACTGGAATGAATCAATCAGCATAATAGTGATGAAAGATGTGAGTAAATATTTTAATGCCTACTGTTACATAGGCCTGCATGATGCAAACATGCATAAAGCAGGCTCAGCCCTGTAAGTTATATTGTCTATCAGTTGTTGTCTATGTGTCTGGGTTAAACCCCTCCTAATCTAGTCTAAATATAATTTATATGAAGAAATATAAGGTAGCTGCAGATTTTTTCAGGCGTTTTCTAAAACCATGTGACCTGATTAGGAAAAATGGTCCCATCATAGCCCATGTAAAACCTTTTTACAACTGATTAGTCACTGTCATACCTTATAGGGTCCAGAGTTTTCCTAGTTAGGTTAACATACACTAACATTCAAAAGTTTGGGGTCACTTAGAAATGTCCTTGTTTTTGAAAGAAAAGCACATCGTTTGTCTATTAAAATAACGTCAAATTGATCAAAAATACAGTGTAGACATTGTTAATGTTGTAAATTACTATTGTAGCTGGAAATGGCTGATTTTTAATGGAATATCTACATAGGGGTACAGAGGCCCATTATCAGCAACCATCACTCCTGTCCTGTGTTCCAATGGCACGTTGTGTTAGCTAATCCAAGTTTAGCATTTTAAAAGGCTAATTGATCATTAGAAAACCCTTTTGCAATTATATTTGGCACAACTGAATACTGTTGTCCTGATTAAAGCAGCAATAAAACTGGCCATTAGACTAGTTGAGTATCTGGCGCATCGGCATTTGTGGGTTCGATTACAGGCTCAAAATGGCCAGAAACACAGACTTTCTTCTGAAACTCGTCAGTCTATTCTTGTTCTGAGAAATGAAGGCTATTCCATTCGAGAAATTGCCAAGCAACTGAAGATCTGGTACAACGCTGTGTACTACTCCCTTCACAGAACAGCGCAAACTGGCTCTAACCAGAATAGAAAGAGGAGTGGGAGGCCCCGGTGCACAACTGAGCAAGAGGACCAGTACATTAGAATGTCTAGTTTGCGAAACAGATGCCTCAAAAGTCCTCAACTGGCAGCTTCATTAAATAGTACCCACAAAACACCAGTCTCAACATCAACAGTGAAGAGGCGATTCCGGGATGGGAATTCAAAAGAACTATTTTGAAAATCAACCTGCAAGAGAGCATTCTGGGAAATATGATAATGATGGGCATGGTTTTGAGTTGTTTTGAGCAGACATGAATTTGTAATTTTACTCAACAACCTTGTTCAAATTCAGCTGACTTCGAGCAGAGATTGTTGAGTAAATACACTTTAACGTATTAGCTAAAATTCTTGTCCTTTTCAAGTCCACTCAACAGAATAATGCTGATTTAAGATGCCTTTTTTACAGTACATGTCCAATCACATACAGACAGAGCAGTTCCCACTCTGCTACACATCTACATTCACACACTCCCAAAGCCTCAAAACACCAATCTAACCACACACACACACACACACACACACACACACACACACACACACACACACACACACACACACACACACACACACACCCTTAGGGTGGGCTAATGGCAGTTTTGCTCCATCACTGCTCCTGTTTCCAGCACAGACACTCATTGTTGGGGAAACTCGCCCTTCTCTTCCTCTTTCCTCTCTTCCTTTCTTTTCCATTTTCCACTTTTTCTCCCCTCTCTTGCACACATGGGGCTAAATTTACCGTTTCCTTCTCTCTGTACAGTTTTCTCACACACTCACTTGCTCCATTTTTCTTTCTTTTGCTTTTTTCACCATAGCTTTCCCAGTCCAGTCCTTTTCAATCTGTCTCCCCCTTTCTTATTCTCGTCTTTATTTCTTCACTGACACAAGATGAGTAGAGTTTCATTATTTATTATACAACGGTGAGTCTAATCCTGAATGCTGATTGGTTAAAACCGCATTCCAGCCGGTAACTATTTCACAAGTTACCACCGGCTAAATCAATGTCGTTGAAAGGCCCATTTACTCTGTTCCATCTCACGGTGCAATCCACTGTCTCATCAACCCTACCACGAAATGTATCAACTTGATCTCCACTATACAAAGTATCTAGACTTTAGCTCCAAGTTCTTTTAGACGAGCATTTGGTTTTCAACAGCAGAGATTTGTATAAACCTTGTTGTCTGTCTCTCCGACCTTTTTCAATATTGTTTCAATATTGAATTGCAATCTCCACTGTCCCATATAAAGTGAATGTGTCAGAAAGAGACACAGCAAATTTAGCAACATACAAAACTTTTTTCAGTTGACTGGCTAAATTGATACTTTTTTGAGAAAACTAAAATGGATGAGTGGAATATTTCTTTTGATATTTTCGGCGGCATGACTATGGATGAATGGGAAAAAGAGATGGCAAGGCATGCAGATTTGGGGGATACTGCATTGAATGACCTAGAGAAAAGCAGCAACGAAGAAAAGTTAAGAATACAAACTGGGCTGTGCGGTGCTTCGAGGGCTGGCTAGCAGAGACTTCAAAACTGTCACTAATGAAGATTAACATGGGCTCATCCGGTTTCTAAATGAACCCCCCATCGGTCGCAGCTGGTGCCTTATGAAGGACACTGAATTTACCACCCCAAATCATGTATTTCTGGGAAACATCAAACGATCTGGTACACGTCAGAGCCGATGGGCGTGAACTCTCTGGCAGCACTTCTACCCAAGATCTGCAGGGCAGTGGGAACAACTACATATACAAATTACAGCATCAGGACCACGACAGTCCAGAAACTGGCCAATGCTGGTTTAGAGGGAGATTATGTCAGTGAGTGGGCATCGGTGCGAAAGTTCGCTCCATAGCTACTGGTGTCCCTCACTGACAGACAGAAAATGCTGGAGCAACATCCAGGTGAAAACAAAAAGAACACTGCAGCACCATCAACACCCAAAAGGCTGAAGCAAGGCAGCAGAAGTAGAAGCACAGACTCCGACAGATATTTCAACCAATGCATTATCCAGGGGAATGTACAGATAAATGTGACAAACAATAAGTAGCCATAGCTATGTCATCTGTGGTAGATAACAAAGAGAATGTATGGTTTCATTTATTAAAATCAGCTCAAATTAATGTCATGGATTGTCTTTCTTTGGTCTGAACAGTGTCCTGACAAGAGAACACATTTTCTCTGCCAGGCAAAGTCGCGCATCATAAGCTTGTTGTTATGGATGTATCCAAATAAATCTAACTAGAAACAGCTTAAACAAATGCAAATGCAGCTACTTTGCTGTAATTGACGTGACTGAAAGTTAGCCGTAGTTGGCTAGCTATCAAGCAAGGAATAAGAACGCTGCCAGCCAGTATTACATTGACATTTTAGTCATTTAGCAGACGCTCTTATCCAGAGCGACTTACAGTAGTGAATACATACATTTCATACATTTTTTTTGTACTGGCCCCCCCGTGGGAATCAAACCCACAACACTGGCGTTGCACACGCCATTCTGGCGTTGCAAACACCATGCTCTACCAACTGAGCCACAGGGGGGCCTATGGCAATGGATCATTTAGAATGAATGATTGGGTTGCATCTATAGATACAGAACAAAAAGACTGAACGACTGGATCGCGTCCATAGATACAGAACAAAAAGACTGAACGACTGGGTAACGTCTCTAGCACCCCTAGATTTGTGTCAGGACTATATCTTGTGGAAGGATGATAAATTAATCAAAATCACGTTTTTAATGATAACATGTCAATCATTATTTGAAAATGTCGGTAACCCGTTGTATAAAAATGATAATTCCCTCAAAGCCGGTGTTCGGAGGATATATTGGCATGGTTTGCTGGTGCTCGACTTCGTCTCTGGCATAACAACACCCGTGTCAATATATCCTCCAAACACCGGCTTCTCGGGCATTATCACTTAAGTGGAAAGAACAATGGAGGGGGCTAGTCACCACCACAGACCCTAGAACAGGTGATAAAGAACGAGAGGTTATGCATTCTTTCACTGTGAGAAACCAACAATCCTGAGATCTCTCATACAGTCACTCACTCCCCGCTGGGCAAAAACTGGTTGAATCAACATTGTTTCCACGTCATTTCAACCAAAAAATCATTTGCGATGACATTTAATCATCATGGAGAACTGATTGGATTTGCAAAAAGGAATTTCATTTTTTTTCACCCAACTTTTAACCTAAATCCAATGTCATGTTGCAATTCTTTTCTGATTTCACATTGAATTCACTCTAGTTGACAACTTAACCAAATGTAAATAAGAATTGTTGTTGAACTGATTTCTGTGCCCGATGGGTTTTTACTTACCAAGAGCTTTCTTAACAACAATAAAAAGGATTAAGGCCTCTACCTGAGAGTGTCAAATGAATGTCTGTGACTAAATCATCATTGGGATTATTGTAGCGTAGTCGTTTGACACTGTCAATCTCTCTGCAGCACTCTGTGGCCTCTCGTTATTGGTTGGTGTTGACTTCTGCTTTGCATGGCCAACTGGAGTGGATTTCGCAGAACCCAGGGTCAATCGAAGGGTCAATGACCCCTACATCTGACTACATTTGATTCTTCCCTGTTACGCAATCTTAAGTCAAGTCGTGCCACAACTGTACTCCTGGGGAAAATGTGCTCTCTCTCACTCACTCACTCACACACACACACTCACACTCACACTCACACAGTTGCTCCAACCAAGTCGACTGCCAAGGTTGCTGGCTGTAAATCTAAATTGTTCAGTCCGACATGACTTGCTTCCCAGGGTCCCCCTCATGGGTACATTTCTTCACCCCTTTCTTGTTCTTGTCTCATCCCCTCTCCTCACCGTATTGGGCTGTATTCTGGGTGCGGTATCCCTGACTGACCACATGGTGGCACCAGAGAGTGTTACATCTGTTAGAGTTTAGCTGGTTTCTGTGAGTGTTAGTCCATCATGTCCCTTTATGGCTCTGTGCTGTCTTCTCCCATTACACACTTGCATAACTGGAGGGGGAACAAATGTTGTTCCTTCAATCTACATACAATACCTCATAATGACAAAGCAAAAACGAGCTCCGATTGGGAAAATACATGTTGAACAGTCATCCAGCCTCTTTCTAGAGCTCCGACCTGACGTCAGTTCCAAATCACCATAAATCAAGAGAATGCCAGACTTTGATGACAAAGTTTGATGACAAAATTTGCCCACGAAGGACCGCCGTGCTACCTTCCTGTTCAAGGGAGCACAGCACAACAAGGTGAGTCCAAAAATATATTGTATGCTGCTGCATAAATTATGCAATATGCCATGGAGAAACAGTGCCTTCGGAAAGAATTCACACCCCTTGACATTTTTTCACATTTTGTTACGTTACAGCCTTATTCTAAGATGTATTAAATAGTTTTTTTCCCTCATTAATCTACACACTACCCCATAATGACAAAGAAAAAAATATTATTTTTGAATCTTTTGCTAATTTTAAAAGAAACTAAAAACTGAAATATCACATTTACATAAGTGTTCAGACCCTTTACTCAGTACTTTGTTGAAGCACCTTTGGCAGCGACTACAGCATTGAGTCTTCTTGGGTATGATGCTACAAGCTTGGCACACCTGTATTTGGGGAGCTTCTCCCATTGTCTGCAGATGCTCTCAAGTTCTGTCAGGTTGGATAGGGAGCGTTGCTACACAGCTATGTTCAGGTCTCTCCAGAGATGTTCGATCGGGTTCAAGTCCAGGCTCTGGCTGGGCCACTCAAGGACATTCAAAGACTTGTCCCGAATCCACTCCTGCTTTGTGTTGGCTGTGTGGTTACGGTCGTTGTCCTGTTGGAAGGTGAAATTTCACCCCAGTCTGAGGTCCTGAGCACTCTGGAGCAGGTTTTCATCAAGGATCTTTCTGTACTTTGCTCCGTTTATGTTTCCCTCGATCCCTCGATCCTGACTAGTACCAGTCCCTTCCGCTGAAAAACATCCCCACAGCATGATGCTGCCACCACCATGCTTCACCATAGGGATGATGCCAGGTTTCCGCTAGACGTGATGCTTGGCATTCAGGCCAAAGAGTTCAATCTTGGTTTCATCACACCACAAAATCTTGTTTCTCATGATCTGAGAGCCCTTTAGGTGCCTTTTGTTAAACTCCATGTGCCTTTTACTGAGGGGTGGCTTCTGTCTGACCACTCTACCATAAAGACCTGATTGGCGGCTGCAGAGATGGTTGTCCTTCTGGAATGTTCTCCAAATTTCCACAGAGGAACTCTGGAGCTCTGTCAAAGTGACCATTGGGTTCTTGGTCACCTCCCTGACCAAAGCCCTTCTTCTCCGATTGCTCAGTTTGGCTGGGCAGCCAGCTCTAAGAAGAGTCTTGGTGGTTCCAAACTTCTTCCATTTAAGAATGATGGAGGCCACTGTGTTCTTGGGGACCTTCAATGCTGCATAAATGTTTTGGTACCCTTCCCCAGATCTGTGCCTCGACAGCAGCATACCACCCTGCATCCCACTGCTGGCTTGCTTCTGAAGTTAAGCAGGATTGGTCCTAGTTGGCCCCTAGATGGGAGACCAGATGCTGCTGGAAGTGGTGTTGGAGGACCAGTAGAAGACACTCTTTCTTCTGGTCTAAAAAAATATCCCAATACCTGACAGCAGTTATTAGGGATATTGCCCTATGTAGGGTGCTGTCTTTTGTATTGGATGTTAAACGGGTGTCCTGACTCTCTGTGGTCACTGAAGATCCCATGGTACTTATTGTAAGAGTAGGGGTGTTAACCCCAGTGTCCTGGCTAAATTCCGTATACCATCACAGTCACCTAATCATCCCCAGCGTACAATTGGCTCATTGATCCCCCTCCTATCCCCTGTAACTATTCCCCAGGTTGTTGCTGTAAATGAGAATGTGTTCTCAGTCAACTCACCGGGTTAAATAAATAATAAAACTATCTGTCTCTGAGCTCCACAATTTCTTTGACCTCATGGCTTGGTTTTTGCACTGTCAATTGTGGGACCTTATATAGACAGGTATGTGCCTTTCCAAATCATGTCCAACCAGTCTCATAGCTGAATACTTATGTAAATAAGGCATTTCACTTTTTTATTTTAATACATTTTTGCAAAAATGTCTAAAAACCTGTTTTTGCCTTGTCTCTATGGGATATTGTGTGTAGATTTGAGTAATTTTATTTAATCCATTTTAGAATAAGGCTGTAACGTAACAAAATGTGGAAAAAGTGAAGGGGTCTGAATACTTTCCAAATGCACTGTATCAGCCTTTCCCTGAAAACCACACTGAATTTAAGTGAAACAATCTAATAAAAACACGTCAGAAACAGACTGTCACGGTTGTCGTAAGAACGGGACCAAGGCACAGCGTGTGTAGAGTTCCACATCTTTATTCCAAAGTGAAACTTCAAGCAAAAACAAATAAATCAAATAAACTAACAACTAAACGTGACTACGAGGTGCACAGGCACAAAAAACAAAACAATAACCCTCAAACACAGGTGGGAAAAATAGCTACTTAAATATGATCCCCAGTTAGAGACAACGATTACCAGCTGCCTCTAATTGGGAATCATACAAAACACCAACATAAAAAATATAAACTAGAACACAACATTGAAATATTAAACTAGACTACCCCCTAGTCACGCCCTGACCTACTACACATAGAGAAACAAGGGCTCTCTATGGTCAGGGCGTGACACAGACCTAATCAAATATATGACTCATTGAAAGTAATTTTATATTTACTGTTTTCTTTCAATCGCTTTTGTGCAATTTTTACAAGTATATGGAACATTTTCACAATGCTTAGTACAAAACTCAAAACATATAATCAAAAAGGCAGTTGTTGCAAAACTCTAAGCACATTTTCAATTGACTAAGAACAACACAACACACAAAATCATACAGTGAATTTTTAACCATCTAGAAATACATGTTTCACATTGCAATACATGTTCATATAAATTAATTGCTTTTCACAATGCAATGCTCACATTACTTTTGATACGATTGTCTTCTCATTTGTATAAATACAATTTTCTATTACTTAAGCAAAGAACTGGGCCTCCCGAGTGGCGCAGTGGTCTAAGGCACTTCATCGCAGTGTTGCAGCGTCACTACAGCTGTGTCACAACCGGCCATGACCGAGAGTCCCATAGGGCAGCGAGCATTTGGCCCAGCATCGTCCGGATTAGGGGAGGGTATGGCCGGGGGGCCTTTACTTGGCTCATCGCGCTCTAGCGATTCCTTGTGGTGGGCCGGGCGCCTGCAGGTTGACTTCAGTCGTTAGTTGAATGGTGTTTCCTCCGATGCAAGCTTCCGGGTTAAGCGAGCGGGTGTCGAGAAGCGCAGTTTGGTGGGTCATGTTTCGAAGGACGCATGACTCGACCTTCGCCTCTCCCGAGCCCGTTGAGGAGTTGCAGCGTTGAGACAAGATCGTAATCACGAAAAAGGGGGGGGGGATTAAATAATAATAATTCACCAGAAACACGTGGGCGGATTAAGCCGAGCGAGGTGGCTGGAAAGGACGGGAGAGGCAGAGCAGTGACTGTATGCTAGCAGGATTTAATGATGATGAGAGACAAGAACTTCAATAAATAATGATTTAATAACTGTACAATAGGCCTAAATAGGCAAGAACTATTAGGCCTATGGTTGGCGAGTCCGAGATAACCAAGCTAGTTGGTGACGTTAATAGTGACGTGTGGAAGAATTGTCCATGGTTCTGGTGCTGGTTGGTGATAGCCAGTGCTTGCCTCTTCTTTGGCGGAGCATGGGACGTCCCACTCACATTGTTGCCAGCTGAATTGGCACTCCAGCGTTTTCTATTCTCTATGTTAGGCTGCCAATAACTCTTAAGTCAGCTCTCAGACCGATGGCCACTCACAGCCGTTATTTCCCTTGCATCCAGGCCCGTGTAGGCTCGGCCCTAAACAGTGTGCTCTCTGTCACCTGGGGCTACAATGTAAATGGCCCGGCAAAACACAAAGGACAATACTTCAAGGACCAGTATGCCATTTCCCCTCTGAGGGGCCAAAATGTATCTCTCTCTACAGTATCCAGACGACTGACTATTGAATGTGTGATAGATGCCAAACATGGATACTATGGTATTATTCTATCTGAAAATTGTCCTATGAGTAGAATTCTAATGCCATCTATATGGATGTATGATCTCAGTGGTAACTTGTATCTGTCCAGGGTGAACTTTAAATTACTCTTTGCAAATTGTCCTTTTAGGATTTCTGTCTTATTTACATTGGGCTCAGGTTCGTGTAAACTTGGTATTGTTTGATTGGTCAATGGTGGTTGGTTTTACACTTTCAGATGTTATAAATGAAATGAAGGTCTGTTGTTCTCTCCCTGATCCTGTATCCTGTCCATTAGAGGTTGTATGATCAATTATCATTTCCTAGGCTTCTAGGCCTAGTATGCATGGCTTTGTCCATGCTTTATCTTTTAAGTTTACCTAAGATCTGTGTCTAGAATTATGCTTTGCTAATGGCAGCATTGTCTTGTAACTTAAGCTTATTGCCTTGTATGTGAATCCATTCATTTTACAAAATATAAACGCAACGTGTAAAGTGTTCGTCCCATGTTTCATGAGCTGAAATAAAAGTTCCCAGAAATGTTCCATACTCACAAAAGCTTATTTTTCTCAATTTATGTGCACAAATCTGTTTACATCCCTCAGCATTTATTCTTTGTCAATATAATCCTTCCACCTGACAGGTTTGACATATCAAGAAGCTGATTAAACAGCAGGATCATTACACAGGTGCACCTTTTGCTGGGGACAACAAACGGCCACTCTAAAATGTGCAGTTTTGTCAAAAACACAATTCCACAGATGTCTCAAATTTTGAGCGAGTGTGCAATTGGCATGCTGACTGCAGGAATGTCCACTAGAGATGTTGCCAGAGAATTTAATGTACATTTATCTACCATAAGCCGCCTCCAATGTCGTTTTAGAGAATTTGGCAGTACGTACAACCGGCCTCACAACCGCAGACCACGTATAACTACGCCAGACCAGGACCTCGACATCCGGCTTCTTCGTCTGAGACCCACCACACGGAAAGCTGATGAAACTGTGGGTTTGCACAACTGCTCAAACTGTCAGGAATCGTCTCACGGAAGCTCATCTGCATGCTCATTGTCCTCACCAGGGTCTTGACCTGACTGCAGTTTGGTTTCGTAACCGACTTCAATGGGAAAATGGTTACCTTCGATGGCCACTGGCAAGTGGAGAAGTGTGCACTTCACGGACTAATCCCAGTTTCAGCTGTAAAGGGCAGATGGCAGACAGATGTTGTGTGGGTGAGCGGTTTGCTGATGTCAACATTGTGAACAGAGCGCCCAATGGTGGGGTTGAGGCTATGGTATGGGCAGGCATAAGCTATGGACAATGAATACAATTGCATTTTATCGATGGCAATTTGAATGCACAGAGATAACGAGATCCTGAGGCCCATTGTCGTGCCATTCATCCACAGCCATCACCTCATGTTTCAGCATGATAATGCACGGCCCCATGTCGCAAGGATCTGTACACAATTCCTGGAAGCTGAAAATGTCCCAGTTCCTCCATAGCCTGCATACTCACCAGACATGTCACCCACTGAGCATGTTTGGGATGTGCTGGATCGACGTGTACAACAGCGTTCCAGTTCCCGCCAATATCCAGGAACTTCGCACAGCCATTGAAGAGGAGTGGGACAACATTCCACATGTCACAATCAACAGCCTGATCAACTCTATGCAAAGGAGATGTGTCGCGCTGCATGAAGCAAATGGTGGTCAAGCTAGATACTGACTGGTTTTCTGGTCCATGCCCCTACTTTTTTTAAGGTATCTGTGACCACCAGATGCATATCTGTATTCCCAGTCATGTAAAATCCATAGATTAGGTCCTAATGAATTTCTTTTAATTTACTGATTTCCTTGTTTGAACTTGTTGCTTTTGTTCAGTGTACTATAGAATCCTACAGTGTACTACACAATTCTATACTAAGTACTAGACATGATTGAGGGATACTACAGTGTCTAGTATAGTATTTTATAGTGTACTACAGTTTACTACAGATATCTATAGTAAGTACTATAGTACTATAGTAAATTGTAGTATTTTTATGTGGGCATGCTCAAGACGGGCTTGATGCAAACTAGTGCCTGCTAAACGTTATGTTTCTTTCAATAATTGTATTTGTCTCATTTGATTACAGTACACCTATGTTTTATATCTGAACAATACATTTATTTTGATGCATCAATGATTATGAAAGATGTCTTCAAAGATCACACCTTTGATCACACATTGGATATAAATGATGGGGAGTGCAAGTGTATTGTCTATGTGAAAACAGTGTAATGTGCTGTAACTTACAGTACTGTAGCATATAACAATCAAAGGGCAATTTTGAAACATGTATTTAGCATTTTTTTTCTATTGGATTAACTGGTTGGTAAAACAACTAAATTGAGAAGATATCATTATCTTGTGTTCTGGTGATTTAATCAATGTTCTCATGATATTTCAGAGTAAACTTATATTTTGACTCAATGGTTGTGTGGTGAAAGACGTCTCCAAACAAAATCAATGCACAGTAAAAAGGTTTTGAAAATAAGGCTTGCTGCATTACAAGTATTACCAGTTTGTAGTTTCGTACTAAGATTTTTTCAAATTCACCACATACTTGTGAAAATACCATGTATTGATTGAAAACAAATTTAACTAACATCCTCCATATTGACTGGGGAATATAACCCAGTTTAATTCAAATCAAATCAAATAGTATTGGTGTCACGTCCTGACCAGTAAAGGGGTTATTTGTTATTGTAGTTTGGTCAGGACGTGGCAGGGGGTGTTCATTTTATGTGGTTCGGGGTTTGTTGGAATATGTTCTTATGTAAGAGGGGTGTTTGTTTTATGTGTTCTGGGGTTTTTGGGAATTGTTCTATGTTTTGTATTTCTATGGTTTTTCTATGTTTATTTCTTTGTTGGCCTGGTATGGCTCTCAATCAGGAACAGCTGTACATCGTTGTTGCTGATTGGGAGTCATACTTAGGTAGCCCTGTTTTCACCTGTCTTTTGGTGGGAAGTTGTTTTTGCATTGCTGTGTGTAGCATGCAAGACTGTTTGTCGTTCGTTTTCTTGTTTTGTTTTTGTACGTGTTCAATAAAAGTAAATATGAGCACTCAACCCGCTGCGCCTTGGTCTACTCCATACGACGACCGTTACAATTGGTCACATACACATGTATGATGTTAATGCAGTGTAGCGAAATGCTTGTGCTTCTAGTTCCGACAGTGCAGTAATATCTAACAAGTAATCTAACAATTCTCCAACAACTACCTAATACACACATCTAAAGGGGTGAATGAGAATATGTACATAAAAGTTTAATGATGAGCGATGGCCGAGCAGCATAGGCAAGGTGCAATAGGTGGTATAAAATACAGTATATACATATGATATGAGTAATGCAAGATATGTAAACATTGTTAAAGTGGCATTGTTTAAAGTGGCTAGTGATCCATTTATTAAAGTGGCCAGTGATTGGGTCTCAATGTAGGCAGAAGCCTCTGAGTTAGTGATTGCTGTTTAGTAGTCTGATGGCCTTGAGATAGAAGCTGTTTTTCAGTCTCGTACCCAGCTTGGATGCACCTGTACTGACCTCGCTTTCTGGATGGTAGCGGTGTGAACAGGCAGTGGCTCGGGTGGTTGTTGTCCTTGATGATCTTTTTGACCTTCCTGTAACATCGGGTGCTGTAGGTGTCATGGAGGGCAGGTAGTTTGCACCCGGTAATGTGTTGTGCAGACCGCACCACCCTCTGGAGATCCTTGCAGTTGAGGGCGGTGATACAGCCCGACAGGATGCTCTTGATTGTGCATCTGTAAAAGTTTGTCAGGGTTTTGGGTGACAAGCCAAATTTCTTCAGCCTCCTGAGGTTGAAGAGGCACTGTTGCACCTTCTTCACCACACTGTCTGTGTGGGAGGACCATTTCAGTTTGTCTGTGATGTGTACGCCGAGGAACATAAAGTTTTCCAGCTTTTCCACTGCTGTCCCTTCGATGTGGATAGGGGGGTGCTCCCTCTGCTGTTTCCTGAAGTCCACAATCATATCCTTTGTTTTGTTGACGTTGATTGAGAGGTTGCTTTCCTGACACCACACTCGAGTGCCCTCACCTCCTCCCTGTAGGCTGTCTCATCATTGTTGGTAATCAAGCCCACTACTGTTGTGTTGTCTGCAAACTTGATGATTGAGTTGGAGGTGTTCATGGCCACGCAGTCATGTGTGAACAGGGAGTACAGGAGGGGGCTGAGAACGCACCCTTATTTGGCCCCAGTGTTGAGGGTCAGCGAGGTGGAGATGTTGTTTCCTACCTTCACCACCTGGGGCGGCCCGTCAAAGTCCAGGACCCAATTGCACAGGGTGGGGTTGAGACCCAGGGCCTCCAGCTTGATGATGAGCTTGGAGGGTACTATGGTGTTGAATGCTGAGCTGTAGTCAATGAACAGCATTCTTACATAGGTATTCCTTTTGTCCAGATGGGATAGGGCAGTGTGCAGTGTGATTGCGATTGCGTCGTCTGTGGACCTGTTTGGGCGGTATACAAACTGAAGTGGGTCAAGAGTGGCCTGTAAGGTGGAAGTGATATGATCCTTGACTAGTCTATCAAAGCACTTCATGATGACAGAAGTGAGTGCTACGGGGTGGTAGTCATTTAGTTCAGTTCTTTTGTTCCTGTACCCAAGAAAGCAAAGTAGCCATCTTGAAGCATGTGGGGACAACAGACTGGAATAGGGAGCGATTGAATATGTCCGTAAACACACCAGCCAGCTGGTCTGCGCATGCTCTGAGGACGCGGCTATGGCTGCCGTCTGGGCCAGCAGCCTTGCGAGGGTTAACACATTTAAATGTTTTACTCACATCAGGCCACGGAAAAGGGGGGGGGTACATCCCTTGTTAGTGGGCCACTACAGTGGCACTGTACTATCCTCGAAGCGGGCAAATAAGGTGTTTAATTGTGTGTGTGTGTGTGTGTGTGTGTGTGTGTGTGTGTGTGTGTGTGTGTGTGTGTGTGTGTGTGTGTGTGTGTGTGTGTGTGTGTGTGTGTGTGTGTGCGTGTGTGTGCGTGGTACTTCTCACTACATACAGGTGGCAACAGAGCACTGTGTGTCTCTGGTCAATACCACAAGCCTGTTTTCATAAATAAAGGGTACACTGTCTGGGAGCCTCCCATTCCCCTCCTTTCATAAAGCCTGTGTGGATCCTTAATCATTACCTCCACAACTTCACTGACATCAACTAATAAAGTCCCCCAAACTTTTCCCAGATGTGCTAAAAATCCACTTATTTCCATCAGCCAGCCATACTGTAAACTCTTTTTACCCTTTGCAATCGAGACTTAATAGATGGGAGCTGCAGTAGGGGGATTGGAATATTTTTTTTTATGAAAGAAAGGAGCAATTGGGCTGCTTCTGGGGAGTGGGAGTAAGTGTACATTTTGGCTGTCCCCATAGGAGAACCCTTTGAAGAACCATTTTTAGTTCCATGTAGAACCCTTTTGGGTTCCATCTAGGACCCTTTCCACAGAGAGTTCTGCATGGAACCCAAAATGGTTTAAATCTGGAACTAAAAAGGGTTATTCTATGGGGATAGCCAAAGAACCCTTTTGAAACATTTTTTTTCTAAGAGTGTAGAGTGTTTCAAAGTGATTTCATAGGACCCAACAGTTTAGAATAATCATGTTTATACCCACAGTGTGAGAGAGAAAATGAAAGCGAAAACGAGAGCTCTAACGTAGATGAAGCTCCCTCATTCTTTCATTTACAACAACCCAAAACCTTTTCTAATCAACCTCTGTATCCATTTCCTCTCCATTCTTCCCATTTGTTTTCTTTTCCCTAGTTCCTCTCTTTCTGTGACAGACTGCAAAACACGCCTTTGATTTAAAAGAACACACACACGCCGTTAATACAATGCTCCACCCTCCAAGACTGCACTTCATTGTCTCCCTGTCCTTCTCTTTCTCTAAATCCCACTCCTCTTCACTCCTCTTCTCTCCTCTCTCTCCCTGTCTCCCTCTCACTCTCTATATGACCTCCTCTGTGTATGAAACAGAGTTTAAGTAGAGAGAGAATGTGAGGCCTTGGTAACAGATAGCTGTGGATGTGTTGGCCCTGCCCAGTGTGGAGTTACACAGTAACCCTAGACACAGGGGAACATAGAGAGGGAGGGAACAGATGAAGTGAGAGGGGTGTGTGCGAGAAAGAGGTGTGAGGGCTAGGAGAGGGAAGGGGAAGTTCCAAACTTTTCAATGAAAGCTACATGCTCTTTTCCACGAGTTGTGTACAGAGGCTCACATACACTGACACACATATACACAGAGAGCGAGGGGGCGAGAGAGACATACACACACACACACACACAGTATCTGAGGTAGTTGTTTTGCGAAGAGCAGGTGTCCTCCTGTCTCACAAACCTTCAGCACTGCTCCTGCCTATCTTGATCAAACTGTGGACTTCCAAGTGGAGGGAAGGAGGGAAAGAATGAGGACAGGAGAAAGACTAACCACTCCAAGGAGGAGGAGAGGAAGAATGGGATAGAGACAGAGACAGAGATCAACAATCTCACTGTTCAGAACATGGACTGAGGCTAGAAAGAGAGGAACAGGAAAAAGGGAGAGATACAGAGAGAGATGTGGCCAGGCATGGGGAGAGACAGACTGACTAGAGGACTGGTTCTGCGCCTGTGTCTTCTCCTCACCTCTCTCTGTGTCTGTGTTCACATTTACCTGGAGCTGGGGAGCAGGAGGGGGGCACCTTCGCACCTCATTTTAGGATGTCCCACACAGACCAGCCAGGTGCTACCAGACAAGGGTGCGAGGACACGGGGGACAAAGGACCCCTTGGAGCCCAACTTCGGGACTGAGGACAGAGCCATAAAGAGAATGGTGTCCTACATACGCACGCTGAAGAATGACTCTGTAGCAGGGAAGACAGGGGGAGGGGACAACCCCTCCACGTGCTGCCCACCTTTGCGACCAAAGAGAAAGGTGAGTGAGAGTGATTATACCTGCAGTAGGGTGATGTGACCACTAAACTCTTATCTGATCTGAAGTCAGTTCTGCTGTTTAATTGTTCAATATTGAGGATTAGAATTGTGGAACTATAGAAGTGTTATCTGATCATAGATCAGAGCTTAGTGGACAATGCCCACCTGGAGAGTGTGACTCAATAAGGGGACATTCGGGAGCACTTGTTCAGTCACTGTGTTGTTGGCACAAAGCTGCTTAATCCTTAGAGGCTGACAGATAGAGTTTAAACTAAAAGGAGGAGAGGAGAAGGGCAGTGGAATCAATGAGGGATCAATGGGTTGGCTGTAGGCTGAAGAGGAGAGAGAGGCTGACTGTTGTTAGATTACAGAGAAGAAAGGACTCTTAAGTGGTTGATGATAAGCTGAGCTGTTGTACTGAACTACAGACAATGGACACAGTTGAGGAGAATTACTCTATCTGATAGACACTAAGAATATGATAGACACTCTCAAACTGAAAGAACCGTAGACTCAAATGTTCTACTTCTAATTTAGCAGAAAAATGTTCAACTTTAGAATCCTGAAATGTGCTTGGAGTGAGAGTGCTAGCACTGGTGAAACATGCTAAATGCTAAATATATGCTGTGAGAGATGTTTACATATGAAAGTGGGTGAGCGAAAGAGTTTTAACTAGGGGTTTAGAGATTTGCTACTAAGTTACTTGGGGTGGGAGTCCCACACAGAGACAAAGACACTCCTTGCTGCCACACCTAGAAACACACACACACACACACACACACACACACAAACACACACACACCTGACCTCTGACCATGCACCACACCCACCACACTACCTGTTGACTCCAAATTCTTTCTCTTTCTTTGTTTATCTGTCTACCATTTTTTATCGCTTTGGCTCTCTTCTTCCCCCAACGTTCTATCCCTCTCTTTTCCCTGCTGTCTTCATCTCACTCCTTTCTCCCTCCTTCCCTCTCTTCACCCCTCAATCTCATTCCCAGTCTTCCCTCTCCTTTCTGTCTTTCTCCTCAGCGAGCCATGCTGCTCTTTAGCTACCCACTCTTTCATCTCTGAATCTTTAAAGAGACACAAAACTCCAATCTCCTCAGCCATGTCTCAAAGGAGGCTGCTTGAAGATCACTGCAGGCAAAGAAATCACACATTATGCCACATCACCCTGAGCACTGAGAGTTAGCTGGCCACTGCTGTGATATCAATAATACATAGCACCATATGCCATATGCTGCCTGGTGCTCTCTGCTTTTAACACACAATTGTCACAAACTGCACTACGGGAGCAGAACCAGTGCTTAATTTGGACTGTTCAGTTCCGGGACCTATTTGGCCGGATCCCGGTACCTCTCATGGCATGAAAAATAATTGTCACTTTTTGCAATTGAAAAAGTTATCAAAGTTGATTCGTGTTGGGCCGGCCTGAGCTTAACATGCTGACCACACCGCTTGCGTCACGTGCGTTGCAAAATACATTTAAACATACATGTTATTCAATTATTGCACCCACACTACTTGCGCGTGCCAACGAGCGTCTGCGTTGCCAAGCGCTAAAATAGAAGTCAGTTCTATTTGTGACGCTGAATGCGGTGCAAGTCTTGCCTCTCCCATCTCCTCATTGGTTTATAGAAGCAGATACCCACGTGCCATCTCCTCATTGGTTATACCGACGTGGGTGATTGAAAGATGAACTGAGTTCGGTCGGTCGTAGTGGTAACTATGAAAGTTAGATGCCAATCGCCATTAAAAGTCCAAAGAAGAAAACGCCTGGAAGGAGGAGAGATGACTAGAAACGATTCAGTTGACCGTTTTATGTGTGGACTAATTGTCAGAGTAGAGGACCCTGTGCATTTCAGGTAACATAACAACTCAACATTTATATCCCAGGACAAATTAGCTAGCAACAGCAAGCTAGCTAAATAGGACAAATTATCTAGCAACTACAAGCTAGCTAGCGAAATTGCCATGAATGTTTAATGCTTTTTGACCTGTCCCCAAAATAATATAATTGGTTCAGAGTTTGTTTTGATGATTCAACCAGTGTATCAAAATTAGCGCACGATGGTGCACTCGTGCGGCCGGTTAGGGTACGGTATCAGGTTTGCACAACATTGTAACCTATGTTTGAGACCAATGCATGGCCTTGTGAGAAGCGGGCCTGTGTCTCTCACAGAACTGGAACGAGATTCCCTTTCTCCCTCTCTCTGCTCTGATAGACACGAATGAGCCTGCAACTCTCATCTCACCAGCCTTGCATTTCATCATTTATATCCTTATAGAATTATAGCCTGCGAAGGGTTCTAGAGGAGCTGCAGCACCCCTGATAAATTGAAATACATTTGCCAAAGTTATAGAATTACTGCGGTCTGTTCAGAAATAAATTAAATAATTTAGAATAGCCTACTACACCATGAGCAAGCATATCATTTAGACACACACGATGAACAGCTTCTTTAAAAATTGCCTAGCTGTGGGGTGTAGCCCAATAACAAGGTTTTGCGTACATTCGGGAACGTGCGGCAAATCTGTCAGTGAACAAACAGCATGCAGACAAAACAGGCCTTTCGCAATATTTCAAATACTGTCACGCCCTGACCGTACAGATCCTTATTATTCTCTATGTTTGGTTAGGTCAGGGTGTGACTCGGGTGGGAAAGTCTATGTTTTCTGTTTCTTTGTTTTTGGGCCGAGTGTGGTTGTCTATCGTTGTCTCTGATTGGGAATCATACTTAGGCAGCCTGTTTTCCACCCGTGTTTGTGGGAGGTTGTTTTCTGTTTAGCATCTGAGCCTGACAGAACTGTGCGCTTTCATTTTTTCACCGTTTGTTATTTTGTTTGAGTGTGTTGTGAAATAAAGTATCATGAACACTTACCACGCTGCGCCTTGGTCCACTTCTCCTTCTAACGACGAGTGTTACAAATACAATCGCTGGAAAACACAGATTGGAAAGCAAATGGCTCCTGCTGAAAAGAGAAGACTCTAATCTGTCTGCTGTAGGCTATCAAAATATTTGATCAACTTCCAAATAGGCTTATTGTTTTACAAAGTAAAACGATAGAGAGAGGCTTTTGGCACGGGCGAATCGGCCATCACCAGCAAGTAAGCTGCGCGTCATTGGTTGAGTCAATGTAACTGGAAAGCATTTTTAGGACTATAATTTCCTCCTCATATTGTAGCCTACAATATGTGTCTCCACACACCAAGGTTGATCTCAGAATCTCAGTTTGTCAGTGTCAAAGTAGCCAGTCATTTCGATCATTTGTGCAGTATTATGGTGCTTTCATGACAACTGGGAACTCAAACAAAAAAGGAGGTGGAATCATGACCTCAGTGAGCTTCAGGTTGGAAAGTTGGAGCTCTGAAAGATGCCTGAGTTTCCGACTTGGAATTCCAAGTTGGATGAATGTTGAAAATTAATTTTCCCAGTTGGAGCTCGTTTTTACCGAGTTCCCAGTTGTCTTTAACACACTGAATTTGGAAGTCTGAGATTTCACAGTTCCGAGTTCCCATGTCTTGAGATTATGCCAAAATCTCCAGTCATGTGAAGTAATGTAGAATTACCTGAAATGCGTTTATAAAAAGGCAAACATTTTCCCAGACCATAGGCCACTAAAAATGTTCTCCATGTGTTCAACTTCTGTAAGTGTCTCTACTTCACTGCTATATGCCACTACGCAAATGTGATGATATGCATGCAATGCTTTACTATGAAGGGGATTTTTTTTCTTATGCGTTCCGGTACCTTAGAGCTCCCTAGGTCACTACCCTCTTGCACTCAAATTTTGCTCCGGCACCTCCCGATTTACAAATGAAGCACTGAGCAGAAGACATTTCATAACATACCATGTGTTCTCTATCTACCTCCCATACTGCCTCTCACATGTTGGCATGTGTTAATCTTTCTCTCAATGTCTTTGATTTTGTAGAATGGTATGAATCCATTCCAACTACTGGGAATGACAGAATTAGTGTAGGAGGATTACAATTGTAATATTATAATTCAATCTGACTCCATAACCATGTGAATAAATGCTATTGGTCTTAAGCATATCCGAGCGTATCAAGATAGCGAGTCTTTGTGTGACCAGTCTCGGGAATACTATAATTGACAGGTGTCTAAGATAACCGTTATGCAAGTAAAACTGTCCAGATTCTGTGCGTTAATCCTTGCAATCAGAGTTCCAGCATTAATTCATTGAGTTAGCCTTGGCGAATATATGCAAAGTTAGGACCCAAACATATGTTATGTGTAGTGTAATAACATTTACCATTAGACCATTACATCAAAGAATAATTCAAGGAATATTACTCGGAAATATGAGGACTACAATACATATCCATTTAAAAGTAATCAGGCTTATTACAGTTATAAAAACAATACCATTATCAAAGAGTACATAACAGAAGTCTTCAATGTAAAAAGTTACAAAATGATCTGTCTATATTCTTAAAATAAACTCCACTATAACATATGTCAGGAGATTGGTTAACAATGACTACCTGAACTAAAAATCCCTCCAACTTTTATCCTTCCCAGGGTGGATCCAAATGTCAACAACCCCCATCGTTTAGCAGCATCACCCTGCTTGGCCCAAACAACAAAACAAAATAATAACACTTCCACACACATTCTCTAATCCAATCAACACAATGATAGGAGCGCATCTGAGCTACTCCTCACTTAGAAATGACCTCCATCTGACGAACAGTTTTAGCTCCCTGTAAAATGATATCCATAACACGTACAGTACAATAAGACATACAAATGTTCAGCTCTTGAAACAATCTAAACATGACACTGTAATTCACACGGTAACATTCATTTAGTAACTTTCAATTTCAACAGTCTTCACACCTCCGACAAAGTCAGTAATCCCCAGGGCTCCATGGGAATGCCCAGCCACGGAGAATGCCATAGCGTAGGTGGGTTTCACTCCTGTGATATGCAAACATATCACCATCTATCCAGACAATGCCACAAACAGTGATCGAAACATCACACTGGGCCTTGGCGCCGACAAGCCGCAGACGCATCTTCATCACTAGCCTTCATTATAGTTCACATTCGTTCACTCTCTCTTATTTTCCCACTACACTCTCTCTCTCTCTCTCTCTCTCTCTCTCTCTCTCTCTCTCTCTCTCTCATGGAGACGTGTTTATGCATAACAGATGAATGACATGGGTATGGAAGGCATGGGAAGGTTCAGTGTTTCTGACTGAGATGATGAAGATGAGCCAAATGGGAAACACATGACCTTCATGAACAGTTAGTAGTACACAGGAACACACTGTGCTGTCGTGGCACACTTCAGCATATGCTGCTAAAAGGGGCAGGGAATGTGATGTAGAAAACCCAAAGCTGTGTAGAAAAACACATAGCAGACCATAGCATGTGTGTCCAATGTAATGACAATCCATGAACCATGTTTATTCTGTCTGTTCTATGTCGTACTTCTGTGGATTGGAACATTGGGGCCTCCGATTTGCTCAAACAGTAGTGAGGAGTTCTGGTAGTTGCCTGTTAGTTCATTGTTATAATTGTTACTCCTCATCCCCTATGGAAGAAGTTAACACCGTTCTCTAAAAATCAGGTTCCTCTCTGTAACTCACTTATGTTATTAAGCTTCAGAATGAGTTCAATGAGAGCCTTTGATTGGGAAAAACAGCTGTATAAAACTCAACTCTAAAGAGAAAATATTTTCCATAGCTCTGCAATAAAGGTTAAAGGCCGTTAGCACAATTGTTGCTCGACAAATCATCCTCCTCTCAAGTTGCTAAACAAAATCCTGTGTGTGTGTGTGTGTGTGTGTGTGTGTGTGTGTGTGTGTGTGTGCGTGTGCGTGTGCGTGTAGGTGCGTGTGTGATAGAACATCCTGATGGTTTGTTTGGATAATTAATAAACCAAACGAGATCCATCTCTCAGCTGTCAAATCCCCTGCTAGCGCAAACACCCTATATTTTATTTAATCATTTACTTGTTCAAGGCTTAATTTCTTTCTTCTGCTTGCCTTTTTGAGCTCTAAGTAAAGGGATGGAAGGATGGAGGGAAGTGGTAGGTGGTAGAGGGGATGAGGCATTATTGCAAATTATAGAGGAGCAGAATGCATTAAACCACTTACAAACATGGATAAGATAAACAACAACTAACAGAGAGAGAGAGACAGAGAGAGAGAGACAGACAGACAGACAGACAGAATGAGAGCCTGTGATCTCTTCGGCATGGCCCCTAAGACCCTCACAAACTTCGACAGGTGCACCATCCAGAGCATTATATCGGGCTGCATCACCGCCTGGTAAAGCCCAACGCATCACTGTGGGCACACTGCCTGTCCTCCAGGACATCTACAGCACCCAGAGAAGCAAGGACCTCAGCCCCCGGAGCCACAACCTGTTCACCCTGCTACCATCTAGCAGATGGAGACAGTACAGGTGTATTAAAGCCAGGACCGAGAGACTGAAAAACAGCTTCTATCTCCAGACTATCAGACCGTTGAACAGACTTGCCGGCCACCGCCTTGTACTCTGTCCGGCACCTTAGACACTGGCCGTGTCCAAAAACCCATACTGGTCACTTTAACAATGTTTACATACTGTTTAACCCACTTTATGCACTGTGCCTATTGAAAGCCTACACTCCCTGGAACGTTTTTCACATTTTGTTGTGTCAGTGCCTCAGCGTTAAGTAAGGATTTTTTCCCCACTTATCTCACACCATACTCTACACTTTTAAGAGAAAAAGTCTCCACCCCCTGAGTTAATACTTGGTGGAAGTACCTTTGTCAGCAATTACAGCTGTGAGTCTGTTGGGATAGGTCTCTACCAACTTTGCACACCTAGATTTGGCAATATTTGACCTTCTTTACAAAACTGTTCAAGCTCTGTCAAGTTCCTTGGGGAGAGTTAATGGACAGCAATATTCAAGTCAACCCCCACCCACAAATCTTCCATTGGATTTAGGTCTGAGCTCTGACTGGGCCACTCAATGACATTTAACTTTTTATTCCTTAGGCAGTCCATTGTAGCTTTAGCTGTGTGCTTTGGGTCATTGTCATGCAGAAAGGAGAATTTCTGTCCCAGTTTCGTCTTTCTTGCAGTTGGGGCAGCAGGTTTTCTTCAAGGACTTGTCTGTACATCATGCCATTCATTTTCCCTTCTAGCCTAACACAGTATATATTGTATTCTAGTCATGGCTCATCCTATATAACTACTGCAGTACACACCTTTTCTACCCATACACTGTCTATACTGTCTCCTGTGTATACAGTTGAAGTCGGAAGTTCACATACACTTCGGTTGGAGTCATTAAAACTCGTTTTTCAACCACTCCACAAATTTCTTGTTAACAAACTATAGTTTTGGCAAGTCGGTTAGGACATCTACTTTGTGCATGACACAAGTAATTTTTCCAACTATTGTTTACAGGCAGATTATTTCACTTATAATTCACTGTATCACAATTCCAGTGGGTCAGAAGTTTACATACACTAAGTTGACTGTGCCTTTAAACAGCTTGGGAAATTCCAGAAAATGATGTCATGGCTTTAAAAGCTTCTGATAGGCTAATTGACATCATCGTCAATTGGAGGTGTACCTGTGGATGTATTTCAAGGCCTACCTTCAAACTCAGTGCCTCTTTGCTTGACATCATTGGAAAATCAAAAGAAATCAGCCAAGACCTCACAAAAAAATTGTAGACCTCCACAAGGCTGGTTCATCCTTGGGAGCAATTTCCAAATGCCTGAAGGTACCACGTTCATCTGTACAAACTATAATACGCAAGTATAAACACCATGGGACCACGCAGCTGTCATGCCGCTCAGGAAGGAGACGCGTTCTGTCTCCTAGAGATGAACGTACTTTGGTGCAAAAAATGAAACTCAATCCCAGAACAACAGCAAAGTACCTTGTGAAGATGCTGGAGGAAGCAGGTACAAAAGTATCTATATCCACAGTAAAACGAGTCCTATATCGACATAACCTGAAAGGCCGCTCAGCAAGGAAGAAGCCACTGCTCCAAAACCACCATAAAAAAGCCAGACTACGGTTTGCAACTGCACATGGGGACAAAGATTGTACTCTCTGGAGAAGTGTCATCTGGTCTTATTAAACAAAAATAGAACTGTTTGGCCATAATGAACATCGCTATGTTTGGAGGAAAAAGGGGGAGGCTTGCAAACCGAAGAACACTATCTCAACCGTGAAGCACGGGGGTGGCAGCATCATGTTGTGGGGGTGCTTTGCTGCAGGAGGGGCTTGTGCACTTCACAAAATAGATGGCATCATGAGGGAGGAAAATGATGTGGATATATTGAAGCAACATCTCAAGACATCAGTCAGGAAGTTCAAGCTTGGTCGCAAATTGGTCTTCCAAATGGACAATGACCCCAAGCATACTTTCAAAGTTGTGGCAAAATGGCTTAAGGACAACAAAGTCAAGGTATTGGAGTGGCCATCACAAAGCCCTGACCTCAATCCCATAGAAAATTTGTGGGCTGAACTGAAAAGCATGTGTGAGCAAGGAGGCCTACAAACCTGACTCAGTTACACCAGCTCTGTCAGGAGGAATGGCCCAAATTTCACTCGGCTTATTGTGGGAAGCTTGTGGAAGGCTAACAGAAACATTTGACCCAAGTTAAACAATTTAAAGGCAACGCTACCAAATACTAATTGAGTGTATGTAAACTTCTGACCCACTGGGAATGTGATGAAAGAAATAAAAGCTGAAATAAATCATTCTCTCTACTATTATTCTGACATTTCACATTCTAACAAATAAAGTGGTGATCCTAACTGACCTAAAACAGGGAATATTTTCTAGGATTAAATGTAAGGAATTGTGAAAAACTGAGTTTAAATGTATTTGGCTAAGGTGTATGTAAACTTCCAACTTCAACTGTATATTTATATTCCAGACTGACATTGCTCATTCTGATATTACTCATTCTGTTATTTGTGTATTATATTGACATTGTATTGCTAGATATTACTGCACTGTTGAGCTCGAAACATAAGCATTTCGCTGTACCTGCGATAACATCTGCAAATCTGTGTACGCAACCAATAAACTTGATTTGATTTGGAGATAAACAGGCCATAGGCCCAGAGGTGTATTAGAATAGGGCTAGGCACACTCCATATCTCTCTCTATTTCCCCTCTCAGTTTCAATGTCAATCGCTTTATTGTCAATTCTCAGAAAGATTTTCACAAACAAGTCTAAACAGTCTAAAAATGGAGGGAGAGAGAACTAGAGTGAGAAAGAGAGAAAGACTGAAAGAGAGAAAGAGAGTAGTAGAAGTAGACGTTTTAATCCCATAGGTGTGACTCAGTTTCTCAGGCAGCTTTAAAACCAGAGTTGGGGGAACAAGGGACAAGGTAGTCACAGTAGATCAATGGCTGAAAAAGTGACATTTCACCTTGGGTCACACTATGTATGTTCTCCCCTTTCTGGAGCTGAGGCTGAGGCTGGAGCTGAAGCTGAGGCTGGAGCTGATGCCGGACCTACCCATAGAATCACAAACACACTGCATCTACCTTTATCCAGTTGTTTCTAGGTTCTTTTGAACTCTATGAAGTTAACCTATTAGATACTGTATAGTAAATCGTTTTTTTTTGCAAAAGCTAGTTCAGAATTAACATATTCTAAAAGAATTAGAGCACATGGATTTGAGATTGACTTTTGCATAGAGGGCTATTGTATTGCCACTGTCATCTCGGTCCAACCAATCAATAAATCAATTAAATGTATTTATATAATCAGCAGCACTTTTCCCACAAAATGTGGGAAAAGTAAAGGGATCTGAATATTTTCCAAATCCACTGTAGCTTACTTACCTTCTTGTGTTCTTCATAGTTCTATTTCTTGTGTGTTTTTGTTTTACTTTACTTTATTTTATTGTACTACTGATTACTGTATTGTTGGCAAAGAGCTTGCAAGAGAGGCATTTCACTGTACTTGTGCACGTAACAATAAAACTTCAACCTTGAAATTTGTACGGCTGTGGTTAGGTAGACACTGTTAGAGACCTGAGTAGCACAGCAGACAATGAGAGAGCTTTGTGTTGGTATAAGCTCACTGTGTTGAAATATTCAGTTTCTTTTTTTATTTTGTTAGGAAGGCTTTCTCGCTGTGAAGAAACCAGCGTTTGGCTTGTAGAGAAAAGAAAGGGACAGAGGGAAGATGCGAGGTAGAGAGAGCAGAGGCGTCATGCCCAGTGAAACTGACAGGGCACATGTCTTGTTCTGTTCTTGTAGTTTGGAGTAGAGGTCAAAGGAGGCTGCTGAGGGGAAAACGGCTCGTGATAATGTCTGGAATGTAGTGAATGGAAGGGTATCAAACACATGGAAACCATGTGTTTTACGTGTTCGATACTATTCCATTTATTCCGTCCCAGCCATTACAATGAGCCCATCCTCCTCAATTAAGGTGCCACCGGCCGCCTGTGATAGATATGCAATGAAGACAATTTCAAATGTCAAAGTGCATAGCAGAGCGGTAGTGAAGAAATTTGAAGAAATTGAACAAGATGTCCAATATATCTCACATCTAGGATTAATTAGTCTCTCTCTCTCTCTCTCTCTCTCTCTCTCTCTTATTCCTCTCTATTTTCTGCCTCTCTCTCCCTTACCTCCCCTCTGTCTTCCTCCCACCCACCCTCTCTCTCCCATCTCCAAACCCATTTACCTCTCTCTCTCTCTCTCTCTCTCCATCTCTGTCTGTGTCATATGGCTCTCAGCAAATCAAATCAAATTGTATTTGTCACATGCAAATGTATACCTTACCGTGAAATGTTTACTTACCAGTCCTTAACCAACAACACAGTTCAAGAAGTAGAGTTAAGAAAATATTGATTAACTTAAAAAAAATAATTGAATCGATCAAACAGTAACACAATAAATGTACATAGCAATAAAGTGACAATATACAGGGGGTACCGGTACTGGGTCAATGTGCAGGGGTACAGGTTAGTCAAGGTAATTTGTGAAGTGACTATGCATAGATAATAAACAGTGTAGCAGCAGTGTAATGACAAAGGGAGTGGGTGGGGGAGGGGGGGGGGGGGTGTTATGGCAGTCTCATGGCTTGGGGGTAGAAGCTGTTACAGAGCCTTTTGGTCCTAGACTTGACGCTCTGGTAGCATTACGGTCAGATGCCGAGCAGTTGCCATACCAGGCGGTAATGCAACCGGTCAGGATGCTCTCGATGGTGCAGATGTATAACTTTTTGAGGATCTGGGGACACAAATCAAATCCTTTCAGTCTCCTGAGGGGTAAAAGGTGTTGTCGTGCCCTCTTCACAACTGTCTTGGTGTGTTTGGACCATGATAGTTTGTTGGTGATGTGGACACCAAGGAACTTGAAACTCTCGATCCGCTCCACTTCCGTCCTGTCGATGTTAATGGAGGCCTGTTCGGCTCTCCTTTTCCTATAGTCCCGATAAGCTCCTTTGTCTTGCTCACATTGAGAGAGAGGTTGTTGTCCTGGCACCACACTGCCAGTTCTCTGACCTCCTCCCTATAGGCTGTCTCATCATTGTCAGTGATCAGGCCTACCACTGTAGTGTTGTTAGCAAACTTGATGATTGAGTTGGAGGTGTTCATGGCCACGCAGTCATGGGTGAACAGGAAGTACTGGAGGGGACTAAGCATGCACCCTTGAGGGGCCCCAGTGTTGAGGATCAGCGTGGCAGATGTGCCTACACTTACCCCCTGGGGGCGGTCCGTCAGGAAGTCCAGGATCCAGTTGCAGAGGGAGGTGTTTAGTCCCAGGGTCCTTAGTTTAGTGATGAGCTTTGTGGGCACTGTGGTGTTGAACGTATTCCCTCTGCTCTCCTCTCCATTAGAAATCAACCATAGATATCATATCTGGGCTTTGGTCCAGGCAGACAGGCATGCAGGTGTGGAGGAGGGAGGAAGGTGTTTAACCAGAGGGCCTGTTGGCAATGTGGAGTTTGTGGACCCATCTGCCTAGACAGTCGTCAGCCAAGGAGAAACACACACATTTATACATTTAAAATACATTTAAACATACAAGTTATTCAATCATTGCACCCACACTGCTCGAGTGCACCAACGAGATTCTGCTTTGCCAAAATATAGATAAAATAGATACCCACGTGGCATCTCCTCATTTGCTATACCCACGTGGGTGATTGAAAGAACTAAAAGAACTGAGATCGGTCAGTCAGTCATGGTAACTATGAAAGTTAGATGCCAATTGCCATATAAAGTCCAAAGAAGAAAATGCCTGGAAGGAGGAGAGATGACTAGAAACGATTCGGATGGCTGTTTTATGTGTGGATTAATTGTCGGAGTCGAGGACCTTGTGCATTTCAGGTAAAATAACAACAACAACATTTATATCCCAGGACAAATTAGCTAGCAACAGCAAGCTAGCTAAATAGGGCAAATTAGCTAGCAACTGCAAGCTAGCTAGCTAAATTGCCATAAATGTTTAATGCTTTTTTGACCTGTCCCCATATTAATATAATTGGTTCAGATTTTGTTTTGATATTTCAACCTAGGTGTCGTGATCGCGTTTGGTGTGGGGGACAAAATCAATTTGCGCACGATGGAACACGATGGCGCATGATGGCACATGCGCACGTCCGGTCTGGGCATGGTGTTATTAACTAATTACATATATTTGCTGGTACTTGAAAAACATGCACATACACTCACTCAAACACACAGGTGGGTGCACCAGTAGAGCCGCACATACATTGCCACATTGAAATACACACTGATATACACAACCACAAGCATACACTCTAACCTGCCCGAGTCTCTCGCTCACACTCAAACACAAAACTACTGTCACCCTTGGTGAAACGAGGCCTGCTGTGAATGACGAGCAAATAGGGAAGAAATTATTATTTGACTCGAGGAAGGTAATTCTGTAGTTCCCAGGGAAAAAGCTGCCAAGTTTTGGAGAGATTTGGGTTAATGATAAGCACCATACCCACCCTCTCCCTTCATGTGACAGGACAGCGTCTGCTAAATGACTGAAGTGTGTGCCTGTATGACATACTCCAGTCTTTATTGGTTTATTTTGTCTCATTGCTGCAACTCCCCAACGAGCTTGAGAGAGGCGAAAGTCAAGTCATGCATCCTCTGAAACATGAGCCGCTAAACCGCGCTCAGTAACAACCGCCTGCACCAATGTGTCAGAGAAAACACTGTTCAACTGACAACTGAGGTCAGCCTGCAGGCCACAAGGAGTCGCTAGAGCACGATGAGCCAAATAAAGCCCCCCCGGCCAAACCCTCCCCTAACCTGAACGACGCTGGGTCATCCTATGGGACTCCCAGACACGCCCAGTCGTGACACATACCTGGGATCGAACCCGGGTCTGTAGTGACGCCTCAAGCACTGCCTTACAGCGCCACTCGGGAGGCCCACACACCAATCTTTCAAAGGAAGGGTGTGGCTCTCTGGGTGTGTAACAAAGGTAGGCAGGGGATTCTGGAGTGGTCAACCCCCTCATTGCATTTTATAGATGAATGGATAACTAACAGCCCATGTAATGTAGGCTACATATTAAGATATGCTGGAGAAAAAGACAAACTACTGTAAAAGGCATTCGCAAAGAAAAGCTTTTTTACCATTCATGGAGATGTTGCAGTGAAGCGATAACACAACCAACCATGATAAGAAGATAAATAGACAAGAAATTCAAGAACTATGTAAAGGTTTATAAGGGGAAATGCATTTTATGAGGGAAAGTACTTTTTGTGCTGTAGAGGCTTACAGAATTGATTGTCCTCATCAACAGGAGTGCTTGGATTCATTCCTTGTTATGACTGTTGTTTTGAGTTTTTCCTCCCTACTTTTCTCTCTCATCCCATACTGACTTTTAGAGGGATTTGGGCCAAGTGCTTCATACAGCAATCCATAACAATGACGGTGTTGAAGTCCAATTCTTTTGTGTTTTTGTTTTATTATTTCACTGCCATACTGTATTCGATCTTGTCTAGCCATCTTGTCTCAAGAGGACCACAATGGAAATAAGTCCCAGACTTTATTGTGTGTTATCCTCGATGATTTTATTAATGTGCATGTATGGCTTTTAAGTTTGATGTGTGCTTGTTTTTTTAAATGGTCAAATTAATAAACTGAACTAAACTCAATTATTTACTCAGGAAGCACCAGTAAAATCTTACTCTCTCGAATCTGTATTCATTGCAGGGCAATCAATCGCCTCTCAGTCGTTTTGGCTACGATTACGTCTCATATTCACTGCATAGCAAGCTAGTGGAACAGATGCAGTATTTGGGGCGCAAAAGGGGGGTTCTCTTATTGGGATATTTTTTTTTGGGGGGGGGGGGGGGGGGGGGCTAAATAGAACCACCTGCGAAAACAGGATTGGGATCAGTGACTGCTTCATAAGGAACAACAGAGCTGTATTAGAGGCCAGGACAAACTCTGTTCTCAGAGCAGCTTGGTTGTAGCTCAAGAATGGATAGATAGCAATGTTACTGCCATGAGAAAACTGCTCAAAGATGAGTTTATCGTATTGTTATGATGTTGTTGAGAAACATAAACACAGAAGCAGTGATCCTCCAATCTCACACTCCCATCTCCCATCTCCACTTTACACTAAACACATTCTCAAGAATCCGTTGAATCCTATGAAGAACCCCCCTCACCCCCACCCCCCAATATACACACAGCTACATTGTAAATGTAGCCCAGATGTTAGTTAGTGAGAGTACAGTATGTTTTTACCTTCAAATCCCCTCTACAGAGAAAAAGAGATTGAAACAGTACCTCCCCATCCATCAATCCCCCTGCCTCCCTCCCTACAGACTTCCTCCCTCCCTTTCTCTTTTACCCTTGTCCCTGCCAAACAGACTCTTTCTTACCTTCCTTCCCTCCCTCCCTCCCTCCCTCCCCCTCCCTCCCTCCCTCCCTCCCTCCCTCCCTCCCTCCCTCCCTCCGTCACTCTTCATTTCAATCAATCAATGAAATTAATTTATAAAGCCATTCTTACATCAGCTGATGTCACAAAGTGCTGTACAGAAACCCAGCCTAAAACCCAAACAGCAAGCAATGCAGGTGTAGAAGCACGGTGGCTAGGAAAAACTCCCTAGAAAGGACAGAACCTAGGAAGAAACCTAGAGAGGAACCAGGCTATGAGGGGTGGCCAGTCCTCTTCTGGCTGTGCCGGGTGGGGATAAGACATAGCTAAATCCCAGTCAGATTATGGTCTTTATTAAAGAGTACTAGCTTAATCCTTCCACTTTAAGGGGATAGTGTAATGGGGAGGGCAAAAAAGACAGTCAAAAATGTTTTCATAAGAAACAGGGTTTTGAAGTGTTTGTCCTATATCTATGAGAAATAAGAATGCCCAGCAAATATATATAGAGTACCATTCAAAAGCTTGGACACACCTACTCATTCAAGAGTTTTTCTTTATTTTTGCAATTTTCTATATTGTAGAATAATAGTGAAGACATCAAAACGATGAAATAACACATATGGAATCATGTAGTAACCAAAAAAGTGTTAAACAAATCAAAATATATTTTAGATTTTAGATTCTTCAAAGTAGCTATCCTTTACCTCAATGACAGCTTTGCACACTCTTGGCATGCTTTTCCAACAGTCTTGAAGGAGTTCCCACATATGCTGAGAACTTGTTGGCTGCTTTTTCTTCACTCTGCGGTCCAACTCATCCCAAACCATCTCAATTGGGTTGAGGTCGGATGGTCATCTGATTCAGCACTCCATCACTGTCCTTCTTGGTCAAATATCCCTTACACAGCCTGGAGGTGTGTTGGGTCATGGTCCTGTTAAAAAACAAATGATGGGATGGCGTATAGCTGCAGAATGCTGTGGTAGCCATGCTGGTTAAGTGTGCCATAAATTCCAAATAAATCACTGACAGTGTCACCAGCAAAGCACCCCCACACCATCACACCTCCTCCTCCATGCGTCACGGTGGGAACCTCACATGCGGAGATCATCCGTTCACCTAGTCTGCATCTCACAAAGACACGGAGGTTGGAACCAAAAATCTAAAATATGGACTCATCAGACCAAAGGACATATTTCCACCGGTCTAATGTCCATTGCTCGTGTTTCTTGGCCCAAGCAAGTCTCTCCTTCTTATTGGTGTCCTTTATTAGTGGTGTCTTTGCAGCAATTCGACCATGAAGGCCTGATTCACGCAGTCTCCTCTGAACAGTTGATGTTGAGATGTGTCTGTTACTTGAACTCTGTGAAAAATGTATTTGGGCTGGTAACTCTAATGAACTTATCCTCTGCAGCAGAGGTAACTCTGGGTCTTCCTTTCCTATGGTGGTCCTCATGAGAGACAGTTTCATCATAGGGCTTGATGGTTTATGCGACTGCACTTGAAACTTTCAAAGTTCTTGACATTTTCCGTATTGACTGACCTTCATGTCTTAACCTGTTAGGGCTAGGGGGCAGCATTTGCACGTCTGGATAAAAAAATGTCCCCGATTTAATCTGGTTACTAATCCTACCCAGTAACTAGAATATGCATATACTTATTATATATGGATAGAAAACACTCTAAAGTTTCTAAAACTGTTTGAATGGTGTCTGTGAGTATAACAGAACTCATTTGGCAGGCAAAACCCTGAGACATTTTCTGACAGGAAGTGGATACCTGATGTGTTGTATTACCTTTAAAACCTATCCCATTGAAAAACACAGGGGCTGAGGAATATTTTGGCACTTCCTATTGCTTCCACTAGATGTCACCAGCCTTTACAAAGTGTTTTGAGTCTTCTGGAGGGAGATCTGACCGAACAAGAGCCATGGAACGATGATGTCCCATTAGACACCTGGCGCGCGAGTTCATGTTGGGTACCCTCGTTCCAATACGTTATAAAAGAGTATGCATTCGTCCACCTTGAATATTATTCATGTTCTGGTTAAAAAAGGCCCTAATGATTTATGCTATACAACGTTTGACATGTTTGAACGAACGTAAATATATTTTTTCCCCTCGTTCATGACGAGAAGTCCGGCTGGCTTAGATCATGTGCTAACAAGACGGAGATTTTTGGACATAAATGATGAGCTTTTTTGAACAAAACTACATTCGTTATGGACCTGTGATACCTGGAAGTGACATCTGATGAAGAGAATCAAAGGTAATGGATTATTTACATAGTATTTTCGATTTTAGATCTCCCCAACATGACGTCTAGTCTGTATCGCAACGCGTATTTTTCTGGGCGCAGTGCTCAGATTATTGCAAAGTGTGATTTCCCAGTAAGGTTATTTTTAAATCTGGCAAGTTGATTGCGTTCAAGAGATGTAAATCTATAATTCTTTAAATGACAATATAATATTTTACCAATGTTTTCTAATTTTAATTATTTAATTTGTGACGCTGACTTGACTGCCGGTTATTGGAGGGAAACGATTTCCTCAACATCAATGCCATAGTAAAACGCTGTTTTTGGATATAAATATGAACTTGATAGAACTAAAAATGCATGCATTGTCTAACATAATGTCCTAGGAGTGTCATCTGATGGAGATTGTAAAAGGTTAGTGCATCATTTTAGCTGGTTTTATGGTTTTGGTGACCCTGTCTTTGACTTGACAAAACATTACACACAACTCTTGTAAATGTACTGTCCTAACATACTCTAAATTTATGCTTTCGCCGTAAAACCTTTTTGAAATCGTAAAACGTGGTTAGATTAAGGAGATGTTTATCTTTCAAAGGGTGTAAAATAGTTGTATGTTTGAAAAATTTGAATTTTGACATTTATTTGGATTCAAATTTGCCGCTCTTGAAATGCACCTGCTGTTGATGGAGTGCACCACGGGTGGCACGCTAGCGTCCCACCTAGCCCATAGAGGTTAAAGTAATGATGGACTGTCATTTCTCTTTGCTTATTTGAGCTGCTCTTGGCATTATATGGACCTGGTCTTTTACCAAATAGGGCTATCATACCACCCCTACCGTGTCACAACACAACAGATTGGCTCAAACGTATTAAGAAGGAAAGAAATCCCACAAATTAACTTTTAACAAGGCACACCTATTAATTGAAATGTATTCCAGGTGGCTACCTCAAGAAGCTGGTTGAGAGAATGCCAAAAGTGTGCAAAGCTGTCATCAAGGCAAAGGGTGGCTACTTTGAAGAATCTCATATCTCATATATATTTTGATTTCTTTAACACTTTTTGGGATGCTACATGATTCCATATGTGTTATTTCATAGTTTTGATGTCTTCACTACTATTCTACAATGTAGAAAATAGTTAAAAAAAGAAAAAAAAACTCGAATGAGTAGGTGTGTCCAAGCTTTTGACTTGTACTGTAATATATATATATATATATATTGTAACGGCTTGTCTGTGGTGTGGCGGAAAGAAGCGCAGGAAGCAGCGAACACTGTGTGGTAATTTTAATAAACCACATGTACAAAATAAAAGGTTTCCCAACAACAGGGAAAATACAATCGACAAGCACAGTCGAACCAAACGCAGTCGACACACAGAAGGACAATCCCGCACAATAGGGAGCGGGCCAGCTGAACTAAATAGCCCTCTTAACCTGTTATGGCTAGGGGGCAGTATTTTCACGGCTGGATAAAAAACATACCCGATTTAATTTGGTTACTACTCCTGCCCAGTAACTAGAATATGCATATAATTATTGGCTTTGGGTAGAAAACACTCCAAAGTTTCTAAAACTGTTTGAATGGTGTCTGTGAGTATAACAGAACTCAAATGGCAGGTCAAAACCTGAGAGATTCCTTTACAGGAAGTGGCCTGTCTGACCATTTCTTGAACTTCTTTGCCATCTCTATCTTTTACAAAGGATCTCTGCTCTAACGTGACACTTCCTACGTCGTCCATAGGCGCTCAGAGCCCGGGAAAAAACAGAATGTCGTCATCCCAGCCCCAGGCTGAAACACATTATCGCCTTTCTCAAGTGGCCGATCAAGGGACTGTGGGCTTAGGCGCGTGCCCTGGCTGCCCCCGTCTTTGTGATTTTTCCTCTGTTTGCCGAAAAGGAGATTCCCGGTCGGAATATTATCGCTTTTTTACGAGATAAATTGCATAAAAATTGATTTTAAACAGCGGTTGACATGCTTCGAAGTACGGTAATGGAATATTTAGATTTTTTTTGTCACGAATTACGCCATGCGCACGACCCTGATTTACCATTTCGGATAGTGTCTGGAACGCACGAACAAAACGCCGCTATTCGGATATAACGATGGATTATTTTGGACCAAACCAACATTTGTTATTGAAGTAGCAGTCCTGGGAGTGCATTCTGACGAAGACAACAAAAGGTAATCAAACTTTTATAATAGTAAATCTGATATTGGTGAGTGCTAAACTTGCCGGGTGTCTAAATAGCTAGACCGTGATGGCTGGGCTATGTACTTAGAATATTGCAAAATGTGCTTTCACCAAAAAGCTATTTTAAAATCGGACATATCGAGTGCATAGAGGAGTTCTGTATCTATAATTCTTAAAATAATTGTTATGCTTTTTGTGAACGTTTATCGTGAGTAATTTAGTAAATTGTTAGCAAATTCACCGGAAGTTTGCGGGGGGTATGCTAGTTCTGAACGTCACATGCTAATGTAAAAAGCTGTTTTTTGATATAAATATGAACTTGATTGAACAAAACATGCATGTATTGTATAACATAATGTCCTAGGTGTGTCATCTGATGAAGATCATCAAAGGTTAGTGCTGCATTTAGCTGTCTTCTGGGTTTTTGTGACATTATATGCTAGCTTGAAAAATGGGTGTCTGATTATTTCTGGCTTGGTACTCTGCTGACATAATGTAATGTTTTGCTTTCGCTGTAAAGCCTTTTTGAAATCGGACAGTGTGGTTAGATAAAGGAGAGTCTTGTCTTTAAAATGCTGTGAAATAGTCATATGTTTGAAAAATTGAAGTTTTTGTATTTTTGAGGAATTTGTAATTCGTGCCACACCTATCATTGGATATTGGAGCAGGTGTTCCGCTAGCGGAACGTCTAGATGTAAGAGGTTATTAATTGACTAACTCAGGGCAGGAGAGAAAACATAAAAAAAGGGAAAAACAAAAAGGGAATCGGTGGTAGCTAATAGGCCGGTGACGACGACCGCCGAGCGCCACCCGAGCAGGAGGGGGCGCCACCCTCGGTAGGAATCGTGACAGTACCCCCCTCCTGACACGCGGCTCCTGCAGCGCGCCGACACCGGCCTCGAGGCCGACCCGGAGGACGAGGCGCAGGGCGATCCGGACGGAGGCGGTGGAACTCCTTCAACATGGATGGGTCCAAGATGTCCTCCGCCGGCACCCAGCACCTCTCCTCCGGACCGTACCCCTCCCAGTCCACGAGGTACTGCAGGCCCCCCGCCCGGCGTCTCGAGTCCAGAATGGCCCTTACGCTGTACGCCGGGGACCCCGGCGGGACCTCCGGCACTTCATCTTCTTGTAGGGGACCAGCCACCACCGGCCTGAGGAGAGACACATGAAACGAGGGGTTAATACGGTAATAGGAAGGGAGTTGCAACCGATAACACACCTCGTTTATCCTCCTCAGGACTTTGAAGGGCCCCACACACTGCGGCCCCAGCTTCCGGCAGGGCACGCGGAGGGACAGGTTCCGGGTCGAGAGCCAGACCCTGTCACCCGGTGCGAACACCGGCGCCTCACTGCGGTGGCGGTCAGCACTCCTTTTCTGCCTAGCACTGGCCTCCTTCAGTGAGTCCTGTACTGCTTTCCAGGTCTCCTTGGAGTGCTGAACCCAGTCCTCCACCGCAGGAGCCCCGGTCTGGCTCTGGTGCCATGGGGCCAGGACCGGCTGGTACCCTAACACACACTGGAAGGGTGACATGTTAGTAGAGGAGTGGCGAAGTGAGTTCTGGGCTAACTATGCCCAGGGAATATACCTCGCCCACTCCTCTGGCCGGTCCCGGCAATACAACCTCAGGAACCTGCCCACCTCCTGGTTCACCCTCTCCGCCTGCCCATTGCTCTCGGGGTGATAACCGGAGGTTAAACTGACCGAGACCCCCAGCCGCTCCATAAACGCCTTCCAGACCCTGGATGTGAACTGGGAACCCCGATCAGAGACAATATCCTCCGGCACCCCGTAGTGCCGGAAGACGTGGGTAAATAGGGCCTCTGCAGTCTGCAGGGCCGTAGGGAGACCGGGCAAGGGGAGGAGACGGCAGGACTTAGAAAACCGATCCACAACCACCAGAATCGCAGTGTTCCCCTGAGAGGGGGGAAGATCTGTCAGGAAGTCGATAGACAGGTGCGACCATGGCCGTTGCGGAACGGGGAGGGACTGTAACTTCCCTCTCGGTAAATGCCTAGGAGCCTTACTCTGGGCACACACCGAACAGGAAGAGACATATGACCTCACGTCTTTAGCCAAGGTGGGCCACCAATACTTCCCCCTTAGACTCCGCACTGTCCTCTCTACACCAGGATGACCCGCCGCGGGTAGCGTGTGCGCCCACCGAATCAATCGATCTCGAACATCGAGCAGCACATACATGCGCCCCACGGGCACCTGCGCAGGCGCAGGTTCCAACACCAGTGCCCGCTCGATGTCCGCGTCCACCTCCCACACCACTGGTGCCACCAGCCTAGACGCTGGAATGATGGGAGTTGGATCGATGGGTCGGTCATCCGTGTCATACAGACGGGACAGCGCGTCGGCTTTAGTATTAAGGGAACCCGGTCTATATGAGATGGTAAACCTAAACCGGGCGAAGAACATGGCCCACCTTGCCTGACGTGGATTCAGTCTCCTCGCTGTCTGGATGTACTCCAGGTTTCGGTGGTCGGTCCAGATGAGAAAGGGGTGCTTAGCCCCCTCAAGCCAGTGTCGCCACACCCTCAAGGCTTTGACTACCGCTAGCAACTCCCTGTCCCCCACATCGTAGTTACGCTCCGCCGAACTGAGCTTCCCTGAGAAGAAAGCGCAGGGGCGGAGTTTCGGTGGCGCACCCGAGCGCTGTGATAGCACGGCACCCACCCCAGCCTCGGATGCGTCCACCTCTACTACGAACGCTAAAGACGGGTCCGGGTGCGCCAACACGGGCGCGTCATTGAACAGTGTCTTCAACTTCTTGAAGGCTCCGTCCGCCTCCGTCGACCATCTCAAACGCGCCGGCCCCCCCTTCAGCAGTGAGGTAATGGGAGCCGCTACCTGGCCAAACCCCCGGATAAACCTCCGGTAGTAGTTGGCAAAGCCCAAGAACCGCTGCACTTCCTTCACCGTGGTTGGAGTGGTGGAAATGCGATAACCCAGAAAGGAGACGGCTCATTTGAAAAACTCACACTTCTCAGCCTTAACGTATATCTCATGCTCCAGCAGTCTACCAAGCACCTTGCGCACCAGGGACACATGCGCGGAGCGGGTGGCGGAATATATCAGAATGTCATCGATATAGACAATCACGCCCTGCCCGTGCAGGTCCCTGAGAATCTCGTCAACAAAGGATTGAAAGACGGCTGGAGCATTTTTCAACCCATACGGCATGACGAGGTACTCATAATGGCCTGATGTGGTACTAAAGGCGGTTTTCCACTCATCTCCCTTCTTGATACGCACCAGGTTATACGTGCTCCTGAGATCCAATTTTGTGAAGAACTGTGTTCCGTGAAATGATTCCACCGCCGTAGCGATAAGGGGTAGTGGGTAACTAAACCCCACCGTGATCGCGTTTAGACCTCTATAATCAATGCACGGACGCAGACCTCCCTCCTTTTTCTTCACAAAAAAGAAACTCGAGGAAGCGGGTGAGATGGAGGGCCGAATGTACCCCTGTCCCAAGGATTCCGTGACGTATGTCTCCATAGCCGCCGTCTCCTCTTGTGACAAGGGGTACACGTGACTCCTGGGAAGCGCAGCGTTAACCTGGAGATCTATCGCACAATCCCCTTGTCGATGAGGTGGTAATTTAGTCGCTCTCTTTTTACAAAAAGCGATCGCCAAATCGGCGTATTCAGGGGGAATGCGCACGGTGGACACCTGGTCTGGACTCTCCACCGACGTGGCACCTATGGAAACTCCTAGACACCTCCCTGAACACTCCTCCAACCACCCCTGGAGAACCCCCTGTTTCCATGAAATGAGGGGATTGTGACCAGCCAGCCAGGGGACCCCCAGCACCACCGGAAACGCAGGTGAATCAATAAGGAAAAAGTTAATGCTTTCCTTATGATTCCCCAGCGTTACCATGTCCAGCGGCACCGTAGACTCCCTGACTAGCCCTGACCCTAATTGTCGGCTATCTAAGGAGTGCACGGGGAAGGGGGAATCTATCGGCACCCGTGGAATGCCCAGCTTAATGGCAGGTCCACGGTCCATAAAGTTCCCAGCTGCGCCTGAATCGACTAGCGCCCTGTGCTGGGAAGAGGGAAAAGATTTAGAAAATGAAACAGGCAAAAACACATGACCAACAGGGGGTTCTGGGCGAGTCTGGTGCTGACTCACCTGAGGTGACCGAGAAGTGTTCTGCCTGCCTTCTCGACTCCCAGACTGGCTCCTCCAGCACCGGTCGGCCGTGTGTCCTCTCCGACCACAGCTGGTGCAGGAGGAGCCACCTCCTCCGGTGCCCCTTGGCACGGCCCCCCCTACCTCCATAGGGGTAGGGGCGGGGGTGCACGGGGGTGGAACGGGCAGGACCATCTCCGAACGCCCGCGGGCAGCCAGCAAATTGTCCAACCGTATGGACATATCAATGAGTTCGTCCAGGGATAGATTGGTGTCCCTACAGGCCAGCTCCCTGCGGACGTCCGCCCAGAGACTACACCGGTGGTGGTCTATGAGGGCCCTGTCATTCCACCCCGCTCCAGCAGCCAAGGTCCTAAACTCCAGCGCGAAGTCTTGAGCGCTCCTCGTCTCCTGCCTGAGGTGGAACAGCCGTTCACCCGCCGCTCTACCTTCAGGGGGGTGGTCGAAAACAGCCCGAAAGCGGCGGGTGAACTCTGGGTAGTGGTCCCTCGCTGAGTCTGGAGCGTTCCAGACCGCATTAGCCCACTCCAGAGCTCGGCCCGTCAGGCAGGAAACGAGGGCACTCACGCTCTCCTCTCCTGTAGGAGCAGGTCTGACGGTGGCCAGGTACAACTCTAACTGGAGAAGAAACCCCTTGCACCCAGCCGCCGTCCCATCGTACTCCCTCGGGAGTGCCAGTCGAAGCGCGCCAGAGCCAGACGTCGTAGGAGGAGGAGATGGTTGTATCGGGGGGGGTGTAGGTGGAGAGGATACCACTCCTTTCCCATCGGTCCATCCTCTCCATCATCTGGTCCATGGCGGATCCGATGCGATGCAGGACCGATGTATTATGCAGGACACGTTCCTCCATCGAGGGTAGTGGAGTGCCCGCTGCTCCCGCTGATTCCATGCTCTTTGTGGTGCGGGATTCTGTAACGGCTTGTCTGTGGTGTGGCGGAAAGAAGCGCAGGAAGCAGCGAACACTGTGTGGTAATTTTAATAAACCACATGTACAAAATAAAAGGTTTCCCAACAACAGGGAAAATACAAGCGACAAGCACAGTCGAACAAAACGCAGTCGACACACAGAAGGACAATCCCGCACAATAGGGAGTGGGCCAGCTGAACTAAATATCCCTCTTAACCTCTATGGGCTAGGTGGGACGCTAGCGTCCCCCCCGTGGTGCACTCCATCAACAGCAGGTGCATTTCAAGAGCGGCAAATTTGAATCCAAATAAATGTCAAAATTCAAATTTTTCAAACATACAACTATTTTACACCCTTTGAAAGATAAACATCTCCTTAATCTAACCACGTTTTACGATTTCAAAAAGGTTTTACGGCGAAAGCATAAATTTAGAGTATGTTAGGACAGTACATTTACAAGAGTTGTGTGTAATGTTTTGTCAAGTCAAAGACAGGGTCACCAAAACCATAAAACCAGCTAAAATGATGCACTAACCTTTTACAATCTCCATCAGATGACACTCCTAGGACATTATGTTAGACAATGCATGCATTTTTAGTTCTATCAAGTTCATATTTATATCCAAAAACAGCGTTTTACTATGGCATTGATGTTGAGGAAATCGTTTCCCTCCAATAACCGGCAGTCAAGTCAGCGTCACAAATTAAATAATTAAAATTAGAAAACATTGGTAAAATATTATATTGTCATTTAAAGAATTATAGATTTACATCTCTTGAACGCAATCAACTTGCCAGATTTAAAAATAACCTTACTGGGAAATCACACTTTGCAATAATCTGAGCACTGCGCCCAGAAAAATACGCGTTGCGATACAGACTAGACGTCATGTTGGGGAGATCTAAAATCGAAAATACTATGTAAATAATCCATTACCTTTGATTCTCTTCATCAGATGTCACTTCCAGGTATCACAGGTCCATAACGAATGTAGTTTTGTTCAAAAAAGCTCATCATTTATGTCCAAAAATCTCCGTCTTGTTAGCACATGATCTAAGCCAGCCGGACTTATCGTCATGAACGAGGGGAAAAAATATATTTACGTTCGTTCAAACATGTCAAACGTTGTATAGCATAAATCATTAGGGCCTTTTTTAACCAGAACATGAATAATATTCAAGGTGGACGAATGCATACTCTTTTATAACGTATTGGAACGAGGGTACCCAACATGAACTTGCGCGCCAGGTGTCTAATGGGCCATCATCGTTCCATGGCTCTTGTTCGGTCAGATCTCCCTCCAGAAGACTCAAAACACTTTGTAAAGGCTGGTGACATCTAGTGGAAGCAATAGGAAGTGCCAAAATATTCCTCAGCCCCTGTGTTTTTCAATGGGATAGGTTTCAAGGTAATACAACACATCAGGTATCCACTTCCTGTCAGAAAATGTCTCAGGGTTTTGCCTGCCAAATGAGTTCTGTTATACTCACAGACACCATTCAAACAGTTTTAGAAACTTTAGAGTGTTTTCTATCCATATATAATAAGTATATGCATATTCTAGTTACTGGGTAGGATTAGTAACCAGATTAAATCGGGTACATTTTTTTTATCCAGCCGTGCAAATACTGCCCCCTAGCCCTAACAGGTTAATTGACTAACTCAGGGCAGGTGAGAAAACATAAAAAAAGGGAAAAACAAAAAGGGAATCGGTGGTAGCTAATAGGCCGGTGACGATGACCGCCGAGCGCCACCCGAGCAGGAGGGGGCGCCACCGTCGGTAGGAATCGTGACATATATATATATATATATATATATATATATATATATATATATATATATAATATACATATACACACTGCTAAAAAAAAATAAAGGGAACACTTAAACAACACATCCTAGATCTGAATGAAAGAAATATTCTTATTAATACTTTTTTCTTTACATAGTTGAATGTGCTGACAACAAAATCACACAAAAATAATCAATGGAAATCCAATTTATCAACCCATGGAGGTCTGGATTTGGAGTCACACTCAAAATTAAAGTGGAAAACCACACTACAGGCTGATGCAACTTTGATGTAATGTCCTTAAAACAAGTCAAAATGAGGCTCAGTAGTGTGTGTGGCCTCCACGTGCCTGTATGACCTCCCTACAACGCCTGGGCATGCTCCTGATGAGATGGCGGATGGTCTCCTGAGGGATCTCCTCCCAGACCTGGACTAAAGCATCCGCCAACTCCTGGACAGTCTGTGGTGCAACGTGGCGTTGGTGGATGGAGCGAGACATGATGTCCAAGATGTGCTCAATTTGATTCAGGTCTGGGGAACGGGCGGGCCAGTCCATAGCATCAATGCCTTCCTCTTGCAGGAACTGCTGACCCACTCCAGCCACATGAGGTCTAGCATTGTCTTGCATTAGGAGGAACCCAGGGCCAACCGCACCAGCATATGGTCTCACAAGGGGTCTGAGGATCTCATCTCGGTACCTAATGGCAGTCAAGCTACCTCTGGCGAGCACATGGAGGGCTGTGCGGCCCCCCAAAGAAATGCCATCCCACACCATGACTGACCCACCGCCAAACCGGTCATGCTGGAGGATGTTGCAGGCAGCAGAATGTTCTCCACGGCGTCTCCAGACTCTGTCACATCTGTCACCTGCTCAGTGTGAACCTGCTTTCATCTGTGAAGAGCACAGGGCGCCAGTGGCGAATTTGCCAATCTTGGTGTTCTCTGGCAAATGCCAAACGTCCTGCACGGTGTTGGGCTGTAAGCACAACCCCCACCTGTGGATGTCGGGCCCTCATACCACCCTCATGGAGTCTGTTTCTGACCGTTTGAGCAGACACATGCACATTTGTGGCCTGCTGGAGGTCATTTTGCAGGGCTTTGGCCTCGCTCCTCCTGCTTCTCCTTGCACAAAGGCGGAGGTAGCGGTCCTGCTGCTAGGTTGTTGCCCTCCTACGACCTCCTCCACGTCTCCTGATGTACTGGCCTGTCTCCTGGTAGCGCCTCCATGCTCTGGACACTACGCTGACAGACACAGCAAACCTTCTTGCCACAGCTCGCATTGATGTGCCATCCTGGATGAACTGCACTACCTGAGCCACTTGTGTGGGTTGTAGACTCCGTCTCATGCTACCACTAGAGTGAAAGCACCGCCAGCATTCAAAAGTGACCAAAACATCAGCCAGGAAGCATAGGAACTGACAAGTGGTCTGTGGTCCCCACCTGCAGAACCACTCCTTTATTGGGGGTGTCTTGCTAATTGCCTATAATTTCCACCTGTTGTCTATTCCATTTGCACAACAGCATGTGGAATTTATTGTCAATCAGTGTTGCTTCCTAAGTGGACAGTTTGATTTCACAGAAGTGTGATTGACTTGGAGTTACATTGTGTTGTTTAAGTGTTCCCTTTATTTTTTTGAGCAGTGTATATATATATATGTTGTTTTTTTTACACATATTTAAACCCTTTTTTGGGTAGGCACAAAATTACCTTCATACTTCTATACATTTTTTAAAAACCAATGCTAGTTACATTCAGACATATTCTGTGACACTTGTGGAGGTCATGGAGCAAAACGGAGTTTGTGATAATCATGTTCGTGATGATCTCCCCTTTCCATAGTGGAGTCACATTAGTTTGTAACCGTAAAAGTTTGGACGCTACAAACAGAAGTTGGCACCCTGACAGTACTGATGTCAGACGAGTCCCCTGAAACTTGTGGGGGTCGTAGAGCAAAACGGAGACCACCAAATTGTTTGTGAGAGTCTCCCCTTTCATAATAGTTTGGACACTGCAGAAGTTTTAGTGAGAAGACCGATTTTCGGATGTCTCATGGTCTGTCAAACACCACTCTAGCTCTTCCACCTTTCACCGCAGATGTGAAAGCTAAATGCCTTTTATGCTCGCTTCGAGGCAAGCAACATTGAAGCATGCATGACAACACCAGCTGTTCCAGACAACTGTGTGATAACGCTTTCGGTAGCCAATGTGAATAAGACCTTTAAACAAGTCAACATTCACAAGGCCACGGCCGCAGGGCCAGACGGATTACCAGGACGTGTACTAAGTGCATGCGCAGACCAACTCGCAAGTGTCTTCACTGACATTTTCAACCTCTCCCTGACCAAGTCTGTTATACCTACATGTTTCAAGCAGACCACCATAGTCCCTGTGCCCAAGAAAGCAAGGGTAACCTTCCTAAATGACTACCGCCCCGTAGCACTCACGTTGGTAGCTATGAAGTGCATTGAAAGGCTGGTCATGACTCACATCAACGCCATCATCCTGGAAACCCTAGACCCACTCCAATTCGCATACCGCCCCAACAGATCTACAGATGACACAATCTCAATCGCACTACACACTGCCCTTTCCCACCTGGACAAAAGGAACAACATGTGAGAATGCTGTTCATTGGCTACAGCTCAGCGTTCAACACCATAGTGACCACAAAGCTCATCACGAAGCTAAGGACCCTGGGACTAAACACCTCCCTCTGTAACTGGATCCTGAACTTCCTGACGGACCACCCCCAGGATGTAAGGGTAGTCAACAATACATCTCCACACTGATCCTCAACACTGTGGCCCCTCAGGGGTGTGTGCTTAGTCCCCTCCTGTACTCCCTGTTCACCCAAGACTGCGTGGCCAAGCACGACTCCATCACCATCATTAAGTTTGCTGATGACACAACAGTGGTAGGCCTGATCACCGACAGCGATGAGACAGCCTATAGGGAGGAGGTCAGAGACCTGGCAGTGTGGTGCCAGGAGAACTTCCTGTCTCTCAATGTGAGCAAGACAAAGAAGCTGATTGTGGAATACAGGAAAAGGAAAGCCGAACAGGCCCCCATTAACATCGATGGGGCTGAAGTGGAGCGGGTCGAGAGTTTCAAGTTCCTTGGTGTCCACATCACCAGCAAAGTATCATGGTCCAAACACACCAAGACAGTTGTGAGGAGGGCACGACAACACCTTTTCCCCCTCAGGACACTGAAAAGACTTGTTATGGGTCTCCAGATCCTCAAAAAATTATACATCTGCACCATCGAGAGCATCCTGACCGGTTGCATCACCACCTGCTCGTCATCTGACCATAAGGCACTACAGAGGGTAGTGCGTATGGCCAAGTACATCACTGGGGCCAAGCTTTCTGCCATCCAGGACCTACGGTATATACTAGGCAGTGTCAGAGAAAGACCCCAAAAGTTGTCAAAGACTCCAGTCACCCAAGTCATAGACTATTCTCTCTGCTACCGCACGATACCGGAGTGCTAGGTCTATGCCCCAAAAATTCCTTAACAGCTTCTACCCCCAAGACATAAGACTATTGAACAATTAATCAAATGGCCACCCGGACTATCTACATTGACACCCCCTTAGTTGTTTTTATTCATAAAATATAATAATTACACTCCTGCTACTCGCTGTTAATTATCTGTGCATAGTCACTTTACCCCTACCTACATGTACAAATTACCTCAACCAGTACTCCCTGTATATAACCTCGTTATTGTTATTTTATTGTGTTACTTTTTCTTTTTTACTTTAGTTTATTTAGTAAATATTTTCTTAACTCCATTTCTTGAACTGCATTAAGGGTTGGTAAGTAAGCATTTCACTGTTTTATTCGGCGCATGTGACAAATAACATTTGATTTGATTTTATGCATACTTTGATTTAGTTTCCCTGGCACAATGTTTTAGCATTTGTGGCACAAATCCCATTCAAGTCAATGGACCGTTATCAGCATTTTTCACACATCATGTTCAAATCATCAGTAAGTTACTTTTTTTAGCTTCACAATACATTTTAGCTACTTTTAAACTAGCTGTGATTGCTGGGAAGAGACCAGCCATACCAAATATATATATTAAAGGCCCAAAGCAGATGGTTTTATATCAATATCAAATCATTTCTGGGTAACAATTAAGTACCTTACTGTGATTGTTTTCAATCAAATAGAAACAAAAATAGATTCTTAGCAAGAGCAATTTCTCAAGAAACAATTTAGCTAGGACTGTCTGGGAGTGGGGTGGGGAAAACTGAAAACTAGCTGTTATTGGCAGAGAGGTTCAGAACTATTTTTCTTATTGGTCTATTAACTAATGTACCACCTGGTGATGTCATCAGGAAGACCAAAACCATCCCCCAAAACAAGCTGAAATTGCAGGCTTCTTTTAAACAACTCTTACACTAAAAAGGCATTATCATCATTTTCACAGTATTATTCCAACCTCATAGAGTGGACGTACTGTACTGACATCAAGAAATGGGATGGAGCTAAGCAAAATCTTCTTCAGTCTGCTTTACACTAGACACTGGGAGAGGCTTTCAGCTGGACAATAACCTAGAACACAAGGCCAAATCTACACTGGAGTTGTTTACCAAGAAGACAGTGAATGTTGCAGAGTGGCCATGTTAAAGTTTTGACTTAAATCTGCTTGAGAATCTGTGGCAACACTTGAAATAGCTGTCTAGCCATGATCTCCAACATCTTGACAATGCTTGAAGAATTAATAAAAGAATAATGAGCTAATATTTCACAATCCAGGTGTGTAAAGCTATTAGAGACTCAAGAAGACTCACAGCTGTAATCGCTGTCAAAGGTGTTCCTAACTCAGGGAGCTGAATATTTATGCAATGACTATATTTTAGTTATTTAATTTCTATTAATCCTTAACAAATGTTTTTTGTTATTCTTCCACTTTGACATCAGAGTATTGTGTATAGATTGTTGACAAAAAAAAGACAATTAAATCAATTTTAATCCAACTTTGTAACACAATAAAATGTGAAGAAATCCAAGGGGTATGAATACTTTTTCAAGGAACTGTAAAAAAACACAGGAAATACATTTTTTCACTACACTGAGCCTTTAATAAGGACTGCAAAACATGGATTAAAAAGTTACACTTACTGTATATATTATCCTTCCATTGTCTGATTTTGAGCAGAACAATTCACCTCAATTCACTTAAATTTATGAACCCATATTGGTTTTGGATTATATCTATGGAATTCCATTTTCTATGGGCTGGTTCTGGGTGGGACTACAACAAGACCACCAATTTGCTACGTCTTATTAACCTTTACTCCCAGGACCTAAACTAAAGCCATGCTTCCAGGAGGCGATCCCCATCAAGGTTCTTCCTATTCTGGGTTTCTGAGGGCAAAAACCCCCTAGTCTGGAGCTCCACACAGCCTAACAGCATAACTCAATGAGCAAGCTTGCCGTTACCACCCAAATGTGTGATGGAATAGCTACCGCAACGGTCATAATCATATTCATAGCTATAACGACACTCTCTAAAAGGGTGATAAAGAAAAGAGGGTGAGGAGAGCAGGAGGAGTGGGGGAGACAGCAATAGAGATAGAGATGGATGATCTCCCGCACTTAAAACAATAAAGACAGATAAATCAAAAAGTTTACCACGGTGAGTGAGATTGCCTGGAGCGCTACGCTAGGCTAGATACTGTTCTGTACAACAATAGGCTGGGGTTGTGTTTGTAATTATACATTTCCACAATGAGATTTCAACAGCAGCATGCACTCCAAACTGTCATTTAATCCAAATGTTTTGTCTAGAGTACGGTACGGTGAAGATTTAACAGGTGGATGGAGGCAGCTAATAGGCTGTGGGAGATTCTACAGGGTTATTATTGGCTATAACAGCCACATAAGGACTTGTTTATCCTGGCTGTTCTGTTGAAGATGTGAGACCGTGTAACAGCAGGTCCCAGACCAGCAGAACTGGAACATGTCCAGCTGACAGACAGGATAGAGACTTTGAATCTCAGTACCTATGCTGGTGTCTATTTGCACAACTATACAGAATGTAGCTTTTACTTATACTTTACATGAGACACAGGACTTCTCATTCAGCTTAGTTCTACCCCACTGGGCACAGACGTCAGTTCAATGTCTAGTTTTGATTTATGTTTGATTGACTTGTCAACTAACGTGAGTTCAAAGTGAAATCAACAAAAAACAAGTATCTCATTGGATTTAGGGTCAAATGTGGGTGAAAAAGACACAAATGACTGAAAAGACACAAATGACCAAAAAGAGACAAATTACCAAAATTCCTTTAAAGTTTTTGCAAATCCAACCAGTTTTCCACATTGATTCAACATCATCACATTTACTTTTTTTTGTTGATATTACATGGAAACAACAATGATTCAACCAGTTTGTGCCCAGACTTCACTATCTCCAAAATGTATAACTAAGGCCTGTATAAACCTCTCCTTCTCTCTAATTCCCTTCATGTTTCTTAATTATTGTCCCTCCACTCTCCATCTCCTCACTGGTGGGGCCTGATGTATTGACAGTTTGTTTGCTCCTATTTCATCCACTCCTTCACCCCTCCAGCCCTGCACCTCTCCACCCCTCCATCCCACTACCCCTCTAACTGTCTACTCCTCTACCACTCCACCATTTCCAGGGATTATTTATGATTGGCCGGTCTGTCTTGCTGCTCAGTACCTTTTCTTCCACTCTCCACGACTTAAGATATAAATATCCTAAGCTAAAGCCAACCTTGAGCTAACAAGAATGTTGAAGTCTTACACAAGGTTACCCATCACGCAGGCTTTGAACTACCTCCCTCCCTGACGAGGAACTGAGTGCTCAAATGTTTGTTCAGTTACGGTGTGAATAGAAATCTGTGAGTAGTATAGGATGACAGTCTTATTTTTTATTCTACAAACTATTCCTTCTACAAGCATTTACTGTAGATACCACAGTAGCGGGTCTATGGGAAAGAGCCTTATAACTAATAGATATGGATTAAGGACTGAGAGCAAAGAGAGCAAAGATGAAGGCCTGCCTCAGAGTCTGATTAAGTGTCTTGTCCTGGAGGTGTTGATGGCTTGTTGCTGCTCCACTGATCGTTAGATCTAACAGTAATCCCATCAACTCACAGCAGGGAGCCCAGCCCATAGTCACACAGTCACACGCACACACACACACACACACACACACACACAGACTAGAGAGCCTGCAGGCAGAAACAAGTTGAGAACGTCAAGCATGGGTAACATCACATTGACGCCAGGCTCTGATTCTGTGCTGCAAAGGTGTCTATTTCTACTTCTTTCTTTTCACAGGAGCACCTTTTAAATTGGCCGTAGGTATACACATCAACGTAATTACTCTGGCTAATGACGTGTGTGTCTCTGTGTTTGTCAGGGGTATTCAGCTCCAGTCTTTCAGGGCTGCAGTCTCATCTGTTCTGTCTGATTTAGACCATGCAGGGGTGGAGAAAACTCTAGCCAAGCAATTATATTTCCTCATCAAATAAGATCCAGGGAGAGAAAGAAACCAGAATACTGTACATTACTGCCCTGAAGGACTCAGGGTGAATACATTACAGTTTTTGTCCTCTAGGTTAATTCTGTTCTCAGAAAGGTAATTCGAACTGAAGGCAGATTCTCATTCTCTCCTCAGTACTGAGAGAGACTTGGTAATTTCTTCAAACAATAATCTTATTAAATATTGATTAATTATTGCAATAATGAAACCGTCAACTGAAAATGAAAAAAAATATATATTTTATAGGACCTAAAAATCCTTAGTCAGACTGGTTTCATCTCCCATAAGTCACCTTGGTTATCTACACAGGATGGTGTTTTATCCCCAACCTGGCTTAGTTTCCCAGATGCCATGAGTTTCCCAGATGCCATTTCCCAGATGCCATGATGATGAGACAATGAGGCATTGTTCTAAACTCTTCCAGGCTATCTCTATCTCGGGTCACACACACCACATCTTGTCTATGGAATGCCGGCTTTTAGGTTTTTATCACCATTGTCAGCTCAACTTCAGGAAGCTAGAGTGGAAACCATCTCTTTACAGAAACACAGAATTAAACAGAACAGAAATGTCCTATTTGTTAAGGTTTAATTATTAACTATTAATATTAAACAAATCAGTAAATATGTAATTTTTCTATCACACATTGCTCTGTTAATCTATGGTTGTGCCAAGGCCTGATCCAGACTGATGTATTGGCCATGACATCTGGCTTTCTTAGGCTGAGAGAGGCACAGGGGTCTATATGGTATTTCAAGTATGTGGAAAAGAAGAAAACATAGATGTGAGTACGGCAGTTCTGGGGTCAAGGCAATACTGTTTGACAGAAGTGAGAGGGGCTGCAAACTGTTAGCTACCCTTAACCCCCATCCCTCTCCCTCTCTCCTTCTCTCTCTCTTTCACTCTTGCTCTCCCCCTTCTACTCTCCCGCTCTCTCCCCTTCCCTCCATCTCTCCCTCCACTACTCTTGTTTTTACTAATTGCCCAATTATGTTTTGTGTTTCTTTTCTCCCCTTCCAAGCTCTGCTTGATGAAACACTGCCACACAGTCAGGGACAGAGGATGCCGCAAGTAGAAACAAATAAATTAAGAAAAACAAAAAAATAACATAGAAATGAAATCTGGTGGTGAAGGAACGACGACCACACCAATCACATCCGCTGGCCCGCGAGGCACTTATTATGATCACACATAATTTCAAGCTGAGAAAGAAAAAAGGGGGCAGGAGGAGGATGGAAAGAAAGGGGGAGATGAGGGATGAAGGTGTGCGTGTGTGTGTGTGTGTGTGTGTGTGTGTGTGTGTGTGTGTGTGTGTGTGTGTGTGTGTGTGTGTGTGTGTGTGTGTGTGTGTGTGTGTGTGTGTGAGTATGTGAGTGTGTGTGCGTACGTGCCTGTATGTACTGTATGTGTACAAGCTTACGTGTGTGTGTACAGTAGTAGGCTTGATTACCAACGATTACGAGACAGACTACAGGGAGGAGGTGAGAGCTCTATGAGTCATGGTGCCAAGAAAACAACAATGTCAACAAAACAAAGGAGATGATCGTGGACTTCAGGAAACAGCAGAGGGTGCATCCCCTATCTACATTGACGGGACCGCAGTGGAGAAGGTGGAAAGCTTCAAGTTCCTTGCCGTACACATTACTTACAAACTGAAATTGACCACCCACACAGACAGTGTGGTGAAGAAGGCACAACAGAGCCTCTTCAACCTCAGGAGGCAAAAGAAATTTGGCTTGTCACCTAAAACCCTCACAAACTTTTACAGATGCACAATTGAAAGCATCCTGTCGGGCTGTCCAGAGGGTGGTGCTGTCTGCCCAACGCATTACCGGGGGCAGATTACCCGCCCTCCAGGACACCTACAGCACCCAATGTCACAGGAAGGCCAAAAATATCATCAAGGACATCAACCAGCCGAGCCACTGCCTGTTCACCACACTATCATCCAGAAGGCGAGGTCAGTACAGGTACAAACAAGCTGGGACCATGAGACTGAAAAGCAGCTTTTAGCTCAAGGCCATCAGACTGTTAAACAGCCCTCACTAGGACATTAGAGGCTGCTGCCTATAGACATAGATTAACCCTATTAACCCTATTCTACTGTATCTTAGTCCGTTCCGCTTTGACATCGCTCGTACATATATATATAGTCTTAATTCATTCCTACTTAGATTTGTGTGTATTGGGTATATGTTGTATAATTTGTTAGATTTTACTTGTTAGATATTACTGCACTGTCGGAGATAGAATCACAAGCATTTTGCTACACCTGCAATAACATCTGCTAATCATGTGTATGTGACCAATAAAATGTGATTTGATTTGGTGTGTGTGTGTGTGAGTGCGTGTGTGTAAACCCATCACATTGACAGATCAGACTAATGAAAATGTCAGAGAGGTGATTTATATACTACCTGTGGGTCTAGGGTGACAGGAGAAATGACAGAAAACATTTCATTCTCATTCCCCATTACACTACAGTGAACAATTGGAATCCAGCCGGCCTGCTCTGTCTTTTTCTCTTTGTAGAAGCGATAAGGTAGAATATTGTAAACAAATGTATCTAGGACACATTCTGTTGAGTGACATGAAGCCTTGTGTAATCAAACACTTTGAGAAGAGAAAAGTGTTAGGAAGGAAGAGAAAGAGAATGAAGGGTGGACAAGAGAGGAAAAGAGAAGGAGATTTGTGGATAGTAGACAAATATGGGTCTATACTGGGGCCATAGGCCATAGGAGGGGTAAAGCAAGAGAAACAGAAAGCGAGAGAGGGAAACAGAAAGAGTGAGAAAGAGAGACAGAGCAAGAGACATAGCGAGACAGCGGGAGAGAGCAAGTGAGAGCAAGTGAGATTTTGAATCACAGTACAACCGAAGACATGATCAGCTCTATACAATTGGTGAACTAATAGCAAGGGCACATATCAATTATTACATTACATTACATATTACATTACATTACATAAACACTGAACTGTAGTCCTATACGTTGTTCCCATGTTCTGATTGTCTGATAGATGTGCCCTAAGCAGTGAGACTCACCCAAATGTCAGCCTTTTCCATTTCTCGTACACTACACAGTAAAAATGTTGAATTCAACACTGTTTCAAATAACATTTGGTCCATGTCTACATAGTGTTTATCAAGGAATAAGGCGAGACCCAGATGCAGACACAGGAGGCAGATGGTTGGAGTCTTTCAATGTTTATTCATCCAAAAAGGGGTAAGCAAGAGAATGGTCGTGTACAGGCAAAAGGTCAAAACCAGTTCCAAAACAGTTCCAAAACAGAGTCCAATAGGTACCGAAGGGCAGGCAGATTCAAGGTCAGGGCAGGCAGGATAATCAGGCAAGCGGGAAAGTAGTCCAGAGTCAGGCAGTGGTCACAACCGGGAAGACTAGCAAAAGAGAATAGAAAGAGAGAAAGGAAACACAGGGATAAATACACTGGGGAAAATAAGTGACACCTGTAGGGGGTGGAGACAATCACAGGGACAGGTGAAACAGGTCAGGGTGTGACAGTACCCGTGAGACACGGGCTTAATTCTGGACACATGGAAAGTAGGGTGGATACGGAGGGTACGGGGTAACACAAGATGGACAGCAGTGGAACTAAGGACTCTAGAGATGGGAAAAGGACCAATGAAACGGGGAGACAGTTTACGGGACTCTACCCGCAGGGGCAGGTCCTGAGAGGAAAGCCATAGCCTCTGCCCAATGCGGTAGCAGGGAGATGGAGTCCGGCAACGGTCCACTTGTCGACGATACCTGGAGTTGGTCTTGAGAAGTACCGCCCAAGCTCTTCTCCAAGTAAGTTGACAACGGCGGACAAACATCTGGACCGAGGGTACGCTGACCTCTTCCTCTTGTTCCAGGAAGAGTGGAGGTTGATACCCCAAAGAACACTCAAATGGAGAGAGTCCCGTGGCGGAACAGGGAAGGGTGTTCCGGGCATACTTCACCCAGACCAGTTGTCGGCTCCAGGTAGTGGGATTGGTTGAGACCAGGCATCTCAGGGTGGTTTCCAGGTCTTGGTTTGCTCGCTCCAACTGACCGTTGGTTTGGGGATGGAATCTGGAGGACAAGCTGGCCAACGACCCAATAAGGGTGCAGAATGTCTTCCAGAACTGAGATGAGAACTGAGGACTCCGATCGGAGACCATGCCTACCGGGAGTCCATGGATCCGTAAGACATGCTGCATCATAAGCTGGGACGTCTCCTTGGCAGAAGGTAGTTTGGGGAAAGGGATGAAATGGGCGGCCTTGGAGAACCAATCGACTACAGTCAGAATGACAGTGTTGCCATCAGACGGAAGGAGCCCAGTGACAAAGTCCACAGATATATGAGACCAGGGACGATGAGGAACCGGTAGTAACTGAAGGAGGCCAGAAGGTGCTTGCTGTGGAGTCTTGTTCTGAGCACACACTGTGCATGTGGTAACCAAGGAGGAAGGCTAGTGTATGACAGGACCCTGGATGACAGGTCAGCCTGGAGGAATGAGCCAATTCCAGGACCCAGGACCAGACTGGGTTAGGGACAAACAGCCGGTTAGCCGGGACCCCTTCAGGTCCAGGCTGGGAGCATTGCGCCTCGCGGACCAGGTTCTCAATACCCCAATCCACAGTGGTAGCAAAGCATGAGGTAGGGAGAATGGTTTCGGAGATCGAGGGTGTGGGAGAGGAACTGTATAGGCGGGAGAGAGCATCAGGCTTGGGCAGTAATAAATGGTGAAGTTGAATCTGGTAAACAAGAGGGCCCACCGGACCTGCCTGGATTTGAGGCGCTTGGCTATACGGAGATATTCCAAGTTTTTATGGTCAGTCCAGACCAAGAATGGCTGTTCTGCTCCTTCCAGCCAGTGCCTCCACTCTTCCAACGCCATCTTGATCGCCAGGAGTTCTCGGTTGCCTACATCGTAGTTCCTCTCTGCAGGATTGAGAAGATGGGACAGGAAGACACAGGGATGAAGCTTTTGGTCCTGGGCAGATCGCTGGGACAGGATGGCCCCCACTCCAACATCCGAAGCATCAACTTCTACCACAAATTGACACGAGGGGTCCGGATGGATGAGGATGGGTGCTGTTGTGAACCGATGCTTCAGGTCCACAAAGGCTTTGTCGACGGCTAGAGACCATTTGAACAGTACCTTGGGAGAGGTGAGTGCCGAAAGGGGGGTGTAATCCCGAATGAAACGGCGGTAGAAGTTAGCAAAACTGTCACAAGAATTTCCAATCCCAATGATAATAACTAACAATCAATAAGCTTTGACTAATCCACAAGGTTTGTAAGACACTGAGTTAATAATAATTAGGCAAAGACTCAGTTTATGCAAAAGGTTTGTACAGTTTATTCAGAGAACGTTCTGAAGTCCATTATACAAAGACATTCATTTTATAACGCAAACGTACAAAATCAGCAGGGGATCAAATACTTTTTTCTCTCACTGTACCTCCACACCAACATTAGATATCCTACGCACATACATACACACGAACAGTAGGTGAGTTGTATCCCTCCCCGGAGTTCTCACCACTGTTAATCACTACCCAGCGCTGTCCGTTCCATTCCCCCGAGATTAGAGGAACCTTGAGAGGTACTCCCTGTCCTCTCATAAGTTTCTCAGTTCTAGCCAGGTCGAGCCAAACACAGTCTTCATTGTTCTCGGTATTCTCTTAGGCACACACATACACACATGCATTTCTCTTCCTCACGGGTCTCTACAAAACCTTATGGGACTTACGTTTAGTACTTAAATTATTCATTATACATGCTACATAAACTACTAATTACTAATTAGTTACGTTTCAGGGTGGGATTCTTTAATCATTACCTTTAAACATATAATTCCTTTATCAAAAACCAAGAAACTGTTGCAACTGCACCCTGGACATTGGTTGAGGCCAATCTACCACTGCTTTCACCTTTCCAGGATCCATCTGAACATTGCCCTCAGCAATGACATATCCCAGAAAGGTGATAATAGAGCAGTGGAACTCACACTTCTCGGCTTTCACAAACAATTGGTTCTCCAGGAGGCGCTGAAGGACCTGTCTGACATGAAATACATGTTCTTGGGCATATCGGGGAAAAAACTGGATGTCGTCAAGGTAAACGAACACAAAACGGTTTAGCATGTCCCGGAGCACATCGTTGACCAAAGCCTGGAAAACAGCGGGGGCATTGGTGAGTCCAAATGGCATGACCTGGTACTCATAATGTCCACTGGCTGTGTTGAAGGCTGTCTTCCACTCATCCCCCTCGCATATCCAAACCAGGTGGTAGGCATTCCGAAGGTCCAACTTGGAAAACATGGTGGTCCCCTGGAGAGGTTCAAACTCCGAGGAGAGGAAAGGTAGGGGGTAACGATTTTTAACAGTAATGTCATTAAGTCCCCGGTAGTCAATGCATGGACGCAGGGTCTTGTCCTTCTTCTCCACAAAGAAAAACCCTGCGCCAGCAGGAGATGCAGACGGACGGATGGCCCCAGTGGCCAGAGACGCCTCTATGTACTCCTCCATAGCTTTGGTCTCTGGTCCAGACAGAGAATACAACCGACACCGAGGTGGTGTAGTGCCTAGGAGAAGATCAATGGCACAATCATAAGAATCATAAGGACGACGCAGGGGGAGGGAAGTAGCACGTGCCTTACTGAACACTTCCAGGAGGCCATGGTATTCAGTGGGAATAGCAGAGACATCCATAGTCTTGCTAACATCCTGAGGAAGACGACTTGGGGAAGGCTGTGCTGCTTGAAGGCAGTGGGAATGGCAAAATGGGCTCCAACCCAGGATGGAGCTTGTGGTCCAGTCAATCACAGGATTGTGCTTTTGGAGCCAGGAAAATCCCAAAACAACCGGAACATGGGGAGATGCAATGAGGAGGAACTGAATGGTCTCACTGTGGTTACCAGAAACCCGTAATTGAGGGCACAGTACTATGGGTGACTTCCCCTATAGAGCGGCCGCCCAGTGCCCTAGCATCCATGGGAACAGAGGGAGGCTGAGTGGGAATACCAAGCTCCGAAGCAATAGTGGCATCCATAAAACCTTCATCAGCCCCAGAGTCAATGAGCACTCGGAGAGACTTAGATTGGTCACCCCACAGCACAAGCACAAAAAGGGTGTGCGGGTGATGGGAATTAGGGAACTCCCAGTCTGACTCACCATAGTACTGGTACCCACTAGAGACAAGGGTTTCCTAATAGGGCAGGTAGCTATAAAATGTCCTACCCCTCCACAGTACAGACTGTTACTATTCATCCTCTGTGAGCGTTCCCCAACTGATAACCTAGCTCTTCCCAACTGCATAGGCTGAGGAGTATCCACCTCAACTGTCGTAGATTCCCGACAGGGCCCGGGTGGCTTCGAATCTTCTCGGAAAAGCTGCCTTTGGAAACTTCCAGATTCCCTCAAAGGTGAACGAGCCATAGTGGGTGCACGAGTGTGCCCGAGACCAGACCTCTTCTCACTCCTGCGTTCCCTTAGGCGTCCATCGATTTTAATGGTTAGGGCGATAAGGGAGTCGAGGTCCACCGGCAATTCCCAAGCAGCTAGCTCATCGTTTACCTCCTCAGATAATCCGTGCAGAAAAGTATCGAAAAGAGACTCCGGATTCTATGCACTCTCGGCGGCCAACGTGCGAAAATCAACCATGTAGTCTGCCACACTACGTGTCACAATTCTCTAAAGCAGAACCCAGAAGCAAACCAGGACAAGGTGAGTGGAACGAAGGTGAGAATTTATTTACAGACTCAAATGTGAAAGCAGAGTAATCCAGGAGACGGAGCGGGCAGCGGAGGTGAGTTGGTGAGAGTGAATAGGCAGATCCAATGTCACAGAAGCCACCGACATTGAGGCAGGGGTGGGGTGAATGTTCCGGGAGAATGATATTCCTTGCTAACGATCCGGCAGGGAATGGATGTCAGGTCAGAGCTTATGAAGTGGAGAGGTGATGATCAGGACCAGGTGTGCAGATAGCTGATGAGATGCAGGTGCGGGTAATCGAGAGATCTCCCGCCTAGCTTCGTCGCCCGGCAACCAGACAGGGTGCGTTCAGGAACCTCAGGAAACAGACTCCAAGACAGAAAACAGGCAACTCAGGCAGAAAACAGACTCAGGAAGCGGGATTCATGACAGTACCCCCCCTCTGACGAACGCCACCGGGCGGACTACCCGGAGCGCCAGGATGGAGGCAGTAGAAGTCAAGAAGGAGGTCAGCATCAAGGATATGGCGCAGAGGAATCCAACTCCTTTCCTTAGGACCATACCCCTCCCAGTCCACGAGATACTGGAAACCCCGACCCCGCCATCTAGAATCCATGATGCGGCGCACCGTGTAGACAGGACCACCTCCGATCATCGGAGGAGGAGGAGGAGGCGGAGGGGGCAGCAGAGGACTGAGGAGCACAGGCTTGAGGCAGGAGACATGAAAGGTGGGGTGGACTCTGAGCGTTCTAGGCAACTTGAGTCGAACCACAACAGGATTAATCACTCTCTCCACCACAAACGGACCAATGAACTTCGGTGACAGTTTCTTCGACTCAGTCCGCAGAGGAAGATCCCGTGTAGCCAACCAGACCTTATCTCCGATGACATAAGCGGGGGCTGGAATTCGGCGACGATTCGCCTGGAGCTGATACCGGTCAGAAACTCTGAGGGCCTTTCTGGCCCGATGCCAGGTCCGCTGGCAAAGACGAATGTGGGCCTGGACAGAGGGTACCAAGAGATCCTTCTCCTGAGAAGGAAACAAGGGAGGTTGGTAACCGTACAGGCACTGGAAGGGAGACATCCCAGTGGAAGATGTAGGGAGAGTATTGTGGGCATACTCGACCCATGGCAACTGAGAGACCCAAGAGGCGGGGTTGGAGGAGACAAGGCAGCGCAGTGTGGATTCCATCTTCTGGTTGGCTCTCTCCACCTGACCATTAGATTTCGGGTGAAATCCAGATGTGAGACTGACAGTAGCTCCAATGGCCAAACAGAAGGATTTCCAGACAGCAGAGGTAAACTGAGGACCACGGTCGGAAACTATGTCACTGGGCAACCCGTGGACCCTGAAAACCTCCCTAACCAGGATCTCGGACGTCTCAGAGGCAGAGGGAAGCTTGGAGATGGGCACAAAGTGGGTGAACTTGCTGAATCTGTCCACAATAGTCAGAATGACCGTGTTCCCATCAGAAGAGGGCAACCCAGTGACAAAGTCCTGGGCCAGATGCGACCATGGTCACCGGGGAATAGGTAGGGGGTGAAGAAGTCCAGAGCTGGGCCGATTGGCACTCTTATTCTGTGCACAAACTGGACAGGCAGCAACAAACCTTCGGGTATCTTCTCCCATGGCAGGCCACCAAAATCGTCTGTGTAGTAACGCCATCGCCCGAGCCACGCCCGGGTGACAAGCCATCTTGCTGGCGTGGGACCATTGGAGGACAGCAGAACGGACAGACTCAGGCACAAACAACCAACCGGGTGGACCGTTACCGGGACCGGGCTGCGTCCAAAGGGCCGCCAGAACCTCCTCCTCAATCCTCCATGTAACTGGTCCCACGACGAAGTTCTGGAGAAGAATCGTCTCGTTCTTGGCCCCACTCTCCTCCGTCTTGGCGAACATCCGGGACAAGGCGTCCGCCTTGCCATTCTTAGACACAGGTCGGAACGTCAGGGAAAAATTAAAGCATCCAAAAAACAAAGCCCACCTGGCCTGACGGGAGTTGAGACGTCTAGCCGATTGCACGTAAGCAAGATTCTTGTGGTCAGTCCAGACAATAAACGGTTGCTCCGCCCCCTCCAACCAGTGGCGCCACTCCCCCAAGGCCAGTTTCACCGCGAGAAGCTCCCGGTTACCCACATCGTAGTTCCTCTCCGCAGACGAAAGACGACGAGAGTAGAAGGCGCAGGGATGGAGTTTACCGTCAGTGGAGCTTCGCTGGGACAGGATGGCGCCAACCCCCACATCAGACGCGTCCACTTCAACGACAAACTGACGGGCAGCGTCAGGTTGAGAGAGAATCGGGGCGTTGGTGAATCGACTCTTCAAATCCAGAAATGCTCGGTCTGCCTCAGGATTCCAACAGAAGGTCCTGGTGCTAGAAATCAGGGCAGTTAATGGAGCGGCCACACGGCTGTAATCACAGATAAATCTACGATAGAAATTCGCAAACCCCAGAAACCTCTGGAGCTGCAATCTCGTACCGGGCTGGGCCCAATCCAGAACTGCCCTAACCTTCTCTTGGTCCATCTTAATCTCTCCCCTGGAGATGATGTACCCGAGGAAGGATGTAGTGTGGGCGTGAAAATCACACTTCTCGGCCTTCACAAACAGGCGGTTCTCCAACAATCGCTGCAGAACCTGCTTGACATGTTGGACGTGGCTGGAAAGCTCCTTAGAGAAGATAAGAATGTCATCCAGGTACACGAACACAAAAAGACCGATCATATCTTTCAGGACGTCATTAACCATACTTTGGAACACTGCTGGAGCATTGGTCAGTCCAAACGGCATCACCAGATACTCGAAATGACCCATCGGTGTATTGAAACAAGTCAACCACTCGTCCCCCTCTCTGATCCGGACCAGATGATACGCATTGCATAGATCCAGCTTCGTGAACACAGTAGCACCCTGTAAGGAGTCGAAAGCAGAGCTCATCAAGGGCAGGTGATACTTGTTCTTGACCGTAATATCATTCAAACCCCGATAATCAATACAAGGTCAAAGTGAGCCATCCTTCTTACTCACAAAAAATGATCCTGCCCCCAGGGGTGATGACGAGGGACGAATGAGACCAGCAGCTAGAGACTCCTTTATGTAGGTCTCCAAAGCTTCACGTTCAGGTCGAGAGATACTGTATAACCGTCCCTTGGGATAGGCAGCTCCAGGGAACAGGTTAATGGCACAATCATATGGTCGGTGGGGAGGAAGTGACAGAGCCTTATGCTTACTGAACACTTCACCCAAATCGTGATATGTTTCAGGAACCAGGGACAAATCTGGGGGGTAGAATCAATTACCTGACTGGGAACAGAATGGCAACAGGCAGTCTTAAGGCAGTTAGCATGACATTCAGTGCTCCAACTAGATACCTTGCCAGTCACCCAATCGAACGTGGGATTGTGTTCTCTCAGCCAGGGGTACCCAAGAACCAGAGGAACATGGGGAGAAGGCAGAATGAAGAAGGAGATAACCTCTGAATGATTCCCTGACAACAGCATCTTAACCGGTTCAGTCCTCATAGTGATACGTGCCAGACTACTGCCGTTCAGAGTGGTAGCTTCAATGGCTTCCGGTAATTGCTCCTTGGAAAGCCCCAGCTGTTCCACCAAGTCGGCATCCATAAAGCTGCCATCGGCACCTGAATCGATAAAAGCGTTAATCGCTAAACTCTGATTCTTCTTCATGAGTGTTGCAGGAAAACGGGGTCTGACAGGACTATTGAGAGGTTGAAACTGGGCAGTTTAACGGGCGCTGGGGACAAGCGGAGATGTAATGTCCCGAGCTACCACAGTAGAGGCAGCTGTTGGCCTCACGTCTACATTGGCGCTCCTCCTTGGTTATCCCGTGCCGCCCCACTTGCATGGTTTCAGGATCTGGAGGCAGGACCCCTCCACTAATCCCGTGTGGTGAATAATGATCGACTCATTCTGGTCCACTTCCTGACCCGAATGGTAACCGAGTAGCTGATTGATTGGACGTGCCCCATTGCTTCTCCCTCCTTCTCTCTCGGACTCTGTTATCCACCCGAATAGATAATGCTACCAGACTGTCCAGGTCACTAGGCTCAGGATAGGAGATCAGCTCATCCTTGAGTTGCTCCAACAACCCCTGATAAAAAACCGCTTGTAGTGACACCTCATTCCACCCACTCTCCACAGCTAATGTCCTGAATTTGATAACAAAGTCTGCCACACTGCGAGCTCCTTGGCGAAGAGAGAACTAACGCTTTGCTGCGTCCTTACCTCGGACAGGATGGTCAAAAAGCTTCCTCATCTCTGCCGTGAACTCCTGGTATGACGCCATGCAGGTGTCCTGTCGTTCCCATACGGCTGAAGCCCACTCCAGAGCTCTTCCATGTAGCAGTTCAATAACAAAAGCTATCCTAGCCTTGTCTGTGGCGTAAGAGTGGGGCTGCAGATCAAACACTAATCCACACTGCATAAGAAATGAACGGCATCTTCCCAAATCCCCTTAGTACTTATCTGGCGTCGGAACCTTGGGCTCACGGAAGGAAACAGCTCCAGAAGCGACAGGTGAGAGGGGTGAAGCAGGTGGTGGATGATCCGCCGGCAAACTGAGCTGAGCCTGGATACTCGTCAGACTAGCAGAAAAGTTCCAAACCAAAAACGCGATCTCCTGTAGCGCCGTGCTGTGTTGTCCCAACATCTTCTCCTGATGGGTAATGGCATGGCGAACGGAGTCCAGGTCCGCTGGGTTCATTCTTGGCCGGATCGTTCTGTTACGATTCTCTAAAGCAGAACCCAGAAGCAGACCAGGACAAGGTGAGTGGAACGAAGGTGAGTATTTATTTACAGACTCAAATGTGAAAGCAGAGTAATCCAGGAGACGGAGCGGGCAGCGGAGGTGAGTTGGTGAGAGTGAATAGGCAGATCCAATGATGTCACAGAAGCCACCGACGACCAGGCAGGGGTGGGGTGAATGTTCCGGGAGAATGATGTTCATTGCTAACGATCCATCAGGGAATGGATGTCAGGTCAGAGCTTATGAAGTGGAAAGGTGATGATCAGGACCAGGTGTGCAGATAGCTGATGAGATGCAGGTGCGGGTAATTGAGATCTCCCGCCTAGCTTCGGCGCCCGGCATCCAGACAGGGTGCGTTCAGGAACCTCAGGAAACAGACTCCAAGACAGAAAACAGGCAACTCAGGCAGAAAACAGACTCAGGAAGCGGGATTCATGACACTACGGGAGTTTTGACGTAAGTCAAGCAGTTTACTGGCTGCCTTTCTCCCGGATACCAGAGACACAAATACCTTTCTCACCTCTGCCATAAATTTCTCCAGATGACCACAAATGGTTGTTGCTCCATAGTAGCCTTAAACCCCTGGTCGTGGTGTTCCATCAGGGAACGAAGCCCTTCCAAAAAGCCCTGTAGTAGCTCCTCATGCCTCCCAATGGTGGCTCCCTGCAGGAAGACAGTGTGGCGGAGCTGGTCCAAGTCTGCTGGGTCTGTCATGGCCAGTTCATACTATCAAGATAAAAGGTGAGACCCGGATGCAGACACAGGAGGCAGATGGTTGGAGTCTTACAATATTTCTTAATCCAAAAAGGGGTAGGCAAGAGAATGGTCGTGTACAGGAAAAAGGTCAAAACCAGTTCCAAAACAGTTCCAAAACAGAGTCCAATAGGTACCGAAGGGCAGGCAGATTCAAGGTCAGGGCAGGCAGGATGATCAGGCAGGTGGAAAAGTAGTCCAGAGTCAGGCAGTGGTCAAATCCGGGAAGACTAGCAAAAGAGAACAGAAAAGGAATACGGGGAAAAACAGGCTGGTTGACTTGACTAAACATACAAGGCGAACTGGCACAGAGAGACAGGAAACACAGGGATAAATACACTGGGGAAAATAAGCGACAGCTGGAGGGGGTGGAGACAATCACAGGGACAGGTGAAATAGATCATGGAGTGACAGTGTTAAAGTTACTCTACAGGTAGTGTCACATTTTCAGAGTTAATTTGACTCAAAATGGTGTTAAAATTCCACTGAATTAGTTGAATTTACACTGCAATGACTGCATAATTTTACACTCGACACTAGAGCTCATTGACTCCTCATAGTGTTGAAAATACTCATCCTGGGTTAAAATAAGTCAACACTGTTATTTTTACACCCCCTTTTCTACTGTGTACTTTTGATCCAAGGCTCTGGAATACACAGCAAATTAACAATACACAGCAAATTGGCCAGTGTGACCTAGTATGGATTTTTCAGTGGAACATTTCTACTGTCGATTCAGAATTTTTGTAATAGTTTTTTGGGGGGGTAGATGAGATTGATTCAGGAGTTAAACGAACTCTGCAATAGTACAATTAACAATAAGTGGTGTAAAATAATCCCAGTGTTGTGTTAATAACCAGTGTTGAGAGTGGGATTGTGTCAGTTTTACTCTGTTGAGAGTAAAACATTCCCATCGTTATCAGATTTTTCACCATGCTCTACTGCAGGTAGACATTTTTGGATAGATTTTTTGGATAAAAGCAAAGCTACTTACAGTCATGCGTACATTCATTGTGGTCCAGGGATTCGAACCCACTAACCTGGCATACAAACTGAACTACACAGGATGATTTTTGCATGTACATTGATTGATTGATCTTATGCATGATAATGGTACCGGAGGGGATGGCTGCCATTTTACGTGCTCCTAACCAACTGTGCTATTTTGTTAGTTTTTTCGTGTTGTTTGTAACTTATTTATTTACTTATTTTGTACATAATGTTGCTGCTTACGTCTCTTATGACGTAAAATAACTTCTAGACATCAGAATATCAATTACTCATCTCGAAGTGGACCAAGATTTTTTCTTTAACGAGTCCGACGCAAAGGACATACTGCTTTCTCAGGAACGGGCCCAATTCCCCGTCATTTGCGTGAATAAAAGACAGAGAAAAGGCGGCGGAGGTCGGGCTGCCTTCTGAGAATTCGTAGGCGAGTGAGTAAACCCCCACTGCCATCCGTTCTATTGGCCAACGTGCAATCATTGGAAAACAAAATGGATGATCTACGATCAAGATTATCCTACCAACGGGACATTAAAAACTGTATATGTTTCACAGAGTCGTGGTTGAACGACGACACGGACAATATAGAGTTGGCGGGATTTTCCATGCATTGGCAGGACAGAGAAGCTACGTCTGGTGAGACGAGGGCGGGGGTGGGTGTCTATTTGTCAATAACAGCTGGTGCGCGATGTCTAACATTAAAAAAGTCTCGAGGTATTGCTCTCCTGAGGTAGAATACCTTACGATAAGCTGTAGACCACACTATCTACCAAGAGAGATCTCATCTATATTATTCGTAGCCATCTATTTACCACCACAAACCGATGCTGGCACTAAGACTGCACTCAAACAGCTGTATAAGGCCATAAGCAAACAAGAAAATGCTCATCCAGAAGCGGCGCCCCTAGTGACCGGGGACTTTAATGCAGGCAAACTTAAATCCATTTTACCTCATTTCTACCAGCCTGTCACATGTGCAACCAGAGGGGAAAAAAACTTTTACTCTACAAGACCCCCTTTACTCTACACACAGAGACGCGTACAAAGCTCTCCCTCACCCTCCATTTGGCAAATCTGACCATAATTATATCCTCCTGATTCCTGCTTACAAGCAAAACCTAAAGCAGGAAGTACCAGTGACTCTCTCAATACCGAAGTGGTCAGATGATGCTACGTTACAGGACTGTTTTCCTAGCATAGACTAGAATATGTTCCGGGATTCATCCAATGGCATTGAGGAGTATACCACCTCAGTCATCGGCTTCATCAATAAGTGCATTGAGGACATCGTCCCAACAGTGACCATACGTACATATCCCAACCAGAAGCCATGGATTACAGGCAACATCCACATCACACTAAAGGCTAGAGCTGCTGCTTTCAAGGAGCAGAACACTAATCCGGACGCTTATAAGAAATTCTGCCAAGCCCTCAGACGAACCATCAAACAGGCAAAGCGTCAATACAGGATTAAGATTGAATCCTACCACACCAGCTCTGACGCTTGCCAGATGTGGCAGGGCTTGAAAACTATTACGGACTACAAAGGGAAACCCAGCCGCCAGCTTCCCAGTGACGCAAGCCAACCAGATGAGCTAAATGCCTTTTATGCTTGCTTCGAGGCAAGCAACACTGAATCATGAATGAGAGCACCAGCTGTTCCGGATGACTGTGTGATAACGCTCTTGGTAGCTGATGTGAGCAAGACCTTTAAACAGGTCAACATTCACAAAGCCGCGGGGCCAGCCGGATTACCAGGACGTGAACTCAAAGCACTGACATTTGCATCCTCTTGCTGACTGAGTCTGTAATAGCTTCATTTTTCAAGCAGACCACCAAGGAAGCGAAGGTAACCTGCCTAAATGATTACCGCCCATAGAACTGACATCAGTAGCCATGAAGTGCTTTGAAAGGCTGGTCATGGCTCACATCAACAGCGTCATCCCAGATACCCTAGACCCACTCCAATTCGCATACCGCCCAACATATCCACAGATGACGCAATCTCTATCGCACTCCACACTGCCCTTTCCCACCTGGACAAAGGGAACATCATGTGAGAATGCTGTTCATTGACTACAGCTCAGCGTTCAACACCATAGTGCCCACAAAGCTCATCACGAAGCTAAGGACCCTGGGACTAAACACCTCCCTCTGCAACTGGATCCTGGACTTCCTGACGGGCCATCCCCAGGTGGTAAGGGTAGGCAACAACAAGTCTGCCACGCTGATCCTCAACACTGGGGCCCCTCGGGTGTGTGCTTAGTCCCCTCCTGTACTCCCTGTTCACCCACAACTGCGTGGCCAAACATGACTCCAATACCGTCATTAAGTTTGCTGATGACACAACAGTGGTTGGCCTGATCACAGACAATGATGAGACAGCCTATAGGGAGGAGGTCAGAGACCCGGCAGTGTGGTGCCAGGACAACAACCTCTCCCTCAGTGTAAGCAAGACAAAGGAGCTTATCGTGAACTACAGGAAAAGGAGAGCTGAACCAGCCCCCATTAACATCAACGGGGCTGTAGTGGTGCGGGTCAAGAGTTTCATGTTCCTTGGTGTCCACTTCACCAACAAACTATCATGGTCCAAACACACCAAGACAGTCGTGAAGAGGGAACGACAACATCTTTTCCCCCTCTGGAGATTGAAAAGATTTGGCATGGGTCCCCAGATCCTCAAAATGTTCTACAGCTGCACCATCGAGAGCCACCATCGAGAGCATCCTAACTGGTTGCATCACCGTCTGGTCGGGCAACTGCTCGACATCTGACCGTAAGGTGCTACAGAGAGTAGTGTGTACGGCCGAGTACATCACTGAGGCCAAGCTTCCTGCCATCCAGGACCTACTGTAAATTGAAACCCCCCACCTACATTTGTTTTTTACTCTGCTGCTACTCACTGTTTATTATCTATGCATAGTCACTTCACCCCTACAAATGTACAAATTACCTTGACTAACCTGTACCCCCGCACATTGACTCTGTACCGGTACCCCCTGTATATAGTCTCGTTATTGTTATTGTTACTTTTTATTTATTTTTTTACTTTAGTTTAATTTAGTAAATGTTTTCTTAACTATTTCCTGAACAGCACTGTTGGTTAAGGGCTTGTAAATAAGCATTCCACGGTAAGGTCTACACCTGTGGTATTCGGCACATGTGACAAATAAAGTTTGATTTGATTTGATAAATAACATACATTTTTCTAAACTAATCCAATCAGTTAGTTCGATCTATTGTACCTCTTACTGAAATGCTCGTTCCAGTTTAAATGGAAGTCTCCTCACAATGTTCCTAACCCTAAAAGTAATTCTGAACGCAGGGTACAGTTGAATATAACTCTGGCTGGAATCCATTAGGAATTACACATCACTTGACAAGCCAGCTTTATGTCCCTTGCAGGCCTGATGTGGTATGTAAACCAGGAGGTTCCTAACACCACTGTGTTAGGATAAATCTTGTCCATCTAAGTAACGCCTTATGATTAATGTTCCCTCTAAGCTGTGCGTGTGTGCGGTCATACCACAGAAAGAAGCACAAGATTGAACTTCATTCAACTTTCTAGAGCAGTGGTCATCAACCGGTCGATCGCGATCACCTGGTAGATCTCCAAGGCATTCCTAGTCGATCTCCAAAATGTAGGTAAAAAACCCAACGATAAAACCTTGTGTCCCTATTTTGTTGTTGCCATTTTGAAACATTTCATGTGTCTGAAGGTACAAACTCTGACTTCCCGGAGGGCCCAAAGAGCAAATCAAGTGCACTATGGGTCTACTGCTGGCCAATCGGATGGCTCAGATGACTGTGTCTGTAGTAAAATAGCAGACATAAAATGAAAGCTACAGCAAAGTTGATACTATGATATTTCAAAATATTTTCAACCATGACTAGAGAGAGACTGTCAATGAAGACAACGAATACAACGAATAAAGAGATGCTGTTTTTATGAGTGAGTTCATGTTTAAGTTCTTACTCAACACTTTGTATTCAACACTTTTATAAGCCATAAAATGCATGTTCTTCCTATTTCCACTCAGCGCTACAACAAGCACTGCAGCAGTAATGAATGAGTAGGAAAGTGTGTCTGTAGGCTTGCGTTATTAACGGCTTGGGTCTTTTTTAATATCAAGGAATATTTCACTTTCTCTGTTCATAGGAGTAACAACATGAATTTGTGCATGACGCAGAAATAATGCGGTGCGACTCGAGTTTCTCCATCATCTGGAAGACTATGTCCCTTTTTGGTCAATGTCAGTGGAGGATAGGGAGAGCGGAGGGACGTTGAGAGCCGAATATTCAGTCTGCTACTCTCTCCCTCAGCTGAGACTGACCATCAGATGCAGGCACCATCAGCACATAAAATATGTATGCTCACTCAGCTGTGCTTCACAAGTAATACAACAACGGATCTAATACCGGTTTGATCATATAACCTACCTCAAATTTTGAAATATAATTGACAAAAATGGCCCGAAAAACAATGCATTGGCAGGGCAATTCAAGCAAAGCCAACATGCAGTGATAATGTATTGGGCCTGTAGCTTACTGCACAGACCTCATTGCTACAGTACTGTTTTTAATTGGTTAATGTTGCATAGGCTTGCGTTTTTCATGTAAAAAAAAAAATCGGAGCACTAGATCTCGGCTTGCATTTCGTGATCTTGACCCAGAAAAGTTTGGTGACCGCTGTTCTACAGTTTTCCCTGTTAACAAGGCAGCTACTCTAAATGGGGTCCAAACAGATTAAAGCACTTACATTACATTCAATGGCAAGAAAAAGGATGCGAACCCTTTGGAAATACTTGGATTTCTGCATAAATTGGTCATTAAATTTGATCTGATCTTCATCTAGGTCACAACAATAGACAAATACAGTCTGCTTAAACTAATACAACACAAACAATTATACGTTTTCATGTCTTTATTGAGAAGTATGTAAAGCCTTGGATTTAATAACTGGTTGACCCTCCTTTAGCAGCAATAACCACAACCAAATGTTTTCTGTAGTTGCGGATCAGACCTGCACAACGGTCAGGTGTCATGCTCCTCTTCGTCTGAAGATATAGAGAAATCGCTGTCGGAAAAAGTGGACCAATACGCAGCGGTTTGCGTGCTCATCATATTTATTTTAAATGTGAACACCAAGAAAAAACAAGAAACAAAGACCGACAGGAACAGTTTTGCAGGCTATACACAACGCAATGCAAAAACAACAACCCACAAACACCAGGTGAAAAACACTCCAAATATATGACTCCCAATCAGGAACAATGACATACAGCTGTTCCTGATCGGGAGCCACACAGACTAACAAAGAAACAAAACAACTAGATAAACCATACAACACAACCCTACTGCCAAGTCCTGACCAAAAGCTAATACAATTACTCCCTCTGCTGGTCAGGACGTGACAGTACCCCCCCCCTAAAGGTGTAGACCCCGAATGCACCTCAAAAGAAAACACAAAAATCCCCCAATACCACAACAAACAAAAAAACAAATACCCCCTAAACAAAAAGGGAGGGAAGGGAGGGTGGCTGCCGTCAACGACGGCACTTGTGCTACAACCCCCCCTCCCCAACCCACCTACACTGGAGGAGGCTCTGGTTCTGGCCTCCTGTCCTCCTGACTGACGACATAGTCTCTTGGTTCTGGACCATAGGCAGACTCCCTCAGTTCCGGGTTGTATGCAGACTCATTAGGTTCAAAACTGTAGGCAGACTCGCATAGTTCATAGTTCATTTCAATCTCACCCGGTTCCGGGTCGCGGGCAGACTCACCCGGTTCCGGGTCGCGGGCAGACTCACCCGGTTCATAGTTAATTTCAATCTCACCCGGTTCCGGGTCGCGGGCAGACTCACCCGGTTCTGGACAGTGCGCCGTCTCCCGCGGTTCTGGACAGTGGGCCGTCTCCCCCGGTTCCGGACAGTGGGCCGTCTCACCCGGTTCCGTACAGTGGGCCGTCTCACCCGGTACCGGGCACTCTGGACTAGGCACTGTTGCCGGGCACTCTGGACGAGGCACTGTTGCCGGGCACTCTGGACGAGGCACTGTTGCCGGGCACTCTGGACGAGGCACTGTTGCCGGATACTCTGGCCTGGTCTGACGCACTGGAAGCCTGATGCATGGGGCTGGTAGTGGAGGTACCAGCCTGGGGACACGCACCTCAGGGCTAGTGCGAGGAGCAGGAACAGGCTGAGTAGGACTAGGCTGACTCACTGGAAGCTTGATACGTGGTGCTGGTACTGGACGTGCCAGAATAGAGGTTCGCACTTCCGGGTCAGCACGAGAGGCGGGAACTGGAAAAACTGGGCCATGGAGGCGGACAGGCGGTCTTGCACGCACCTCCTGCACAACCCGTCCTGGCTGGATGGAACTAGTAGCCCTATATGTGCGGAGCGCTGGTACAGGGCGAACTGGGCTGTGCAGGGGCCTGATGGTTGCCGTGCGTAGAGCGGGAGTACCGGTGACCAGACGCGCTGCGCAGGCATCCTCCTACCAGGCTGGATGCCCACTCTAGCACGGCATCTGCGAGGGGCTGGAATAACTCGCACTGGACTGTGCGTGCGTATGGGCGAGATCGTGCGCACTTCTGCAAAACACGGCGCCCTCCACTCCATACGCTCCTCCATATAAGCATGGGTAGCTGGCTTATGGCTCTTCCTTGGCCTAGCCAACCTATCCATGTGCCCCCCCAAAAAAACTTATTGGGGGTGCCTCTCGTGCTTCTCTATCAGCGCGTTCCTGGCCTCATACCGCCGCCTCTCTGCCTTAGCTTCCTCTATTTCCTCCCGTGGGCGACGGTATACCCCAGCCTGGTGCCAAGGTCCAGCCCCGTCCAGAATCTCCTCCCAAGTCCATCTCTCTCTATAGTCCATGTACTCCACCTGCTGCTCCTTTCTCCGCTGCTTGGTCTTTGTTTGGTGGGTTGTTCTGTCAAGCTCCTCTTCGTCTGAAGATATAGAGAAATCGCTGTCGGAAAAAGTGGACCAATACGCAGCGGGTTGCGTGCTCATCATATTTATTTTAAATGTGAACACCAAGCAAAAACAAGAAACAAAGACCGACAGGAACAGTTTTGCAGGCTATACACAACGCAATGCAAAAACAACAACCCACAAACCCCAGGTGAAAAAGACACTCCTAATATATGACTCCCAATCAGGAACAACGACATACAGCTGTTCCTGATCGGGAGCCACACAGACTAACAAAGAAACAAAACAACTAGATAAACCATACAACACAACCCTACTGCCACGTCCTGACCAAAATCTAATACAATTACTCCCTCTGCTTGTCAGGACGTGACATCAGGAGGAATTTTGGACCATTCCGCTTTACAAAAATGTTTCAGTTCAGCAATATTCTTGGGATGTCTGGTGTCAACTGCTCTCTTGAGGTCATGCCACAGCATCTCAATCAGGTTGAGGTCAGTATTCTGACTGGGCCACTGCAGAAGGCGTATTTTCTTCTGTTGAAGCCATTCTGTTGTTGATTTACTTCTGTGTTTTGTGTCGTTGTCCTGTTGCATCACCCAACTTCTGTTGAGCTTCAATTGGCAGACAAATAGCCTAACATTCTCCTGCAAAATGTCTTGATAAACTTGGGAATTCATTTTTCCGTCGATGATAGCAAGCCTTCCAGGCCCTGAGGTAGCAAAGCAGCCCCAAACCATGACGCTCCCTCCACCATACTTTACAATTGGGATGAGGTTTTGATGTTGGTGTGCTGTGCCTTTTTTTCTCCACACATAGTGGTGTGTGTTCCTTCCAAACACCTCAACTATAGTTTCATCTGTCCACAGAATATTTTGCCAGTAGCGCTGTGGAACATCCATGTGCATTTTTGCAAACTTCAGACGTGCAACAATGTTTTATTTTGGACAGCAGCGGCTTCTTCCATGGTGTCCTCCCATGAACACCATTCTTGTTTAGTGTTTTACGTATCATAGACTCCTCAACAGAGATGTTAGCATGTTCCAAAGATTTCTGTACGATTTTAGCGGACACTAGGATTCTTCTTAAGCTCATTGAGCATTCTGTGCTGTGCTCTTGCAGTCACCTTTGCAGGATGGCTACTCCTAGAGAGAGTAGCAACAGTGCTGAACTTTCTCCATTTATAGATCATTTGTCTTACCGTGGACTGATGAACATTAAGTCTTTTAGAGATACTTTTGTAACCCTTTCCAGCTTCATGCAAGTCAACAATTCTTAATCTTAGGTCTTCTGAGATCTCTTTTGTTCAAGGCATGGTTCACATCAGGCAATGCTTGTTGTGAATAGCAAACTCAAATTTTGTTCCTTTTTTTTAATAGGACAAGGCAGCTCTAACCAACATCTCCAATCTCGTCTCATTGATTGGACTCCAGGTTAGCTGACTCCTGACTCAATTAGCTTTTGGAGAAGTCATTAGCCTAGGGGTTCACATACTTTTCCCAAACTACACTGTGAAAGTTTAAATGATGTATTCAATATAGACAAGAAAAATACAATAATTTGTGTGTTATTAGTTTATGCACACTATATTTGTTTATTGTTGTGACTTAGATGAAGATCAGATCAAATTTGTTGACCATTTTATGCAGAAATACAGGTAATTACAAAGGGTTCACATACTTTTTCTTGCCACTGTAGACAACAGAAGATAAAACTGTACATCATATAACATTATTATGCTACTACATACCTACAATACAAAATGTACAATACAAAATGTATAATACCACCAAACTAAAATATTAACGTCTTACATCTAGACGTTCCGCTAGCGGAACACCTGCTCCAATATCCAATGATGGGCGTGGCGCGAAATACAAACTCCTCGAAAATCCGAAAACTTCCATTTTTCAAACATATGACTATTTTTCACCATTTTAAAAACAAGACTCTCCTTTATCTAACCACACTGTCCGATTTCAAAAAGGCTTTACAACGAAAGCAAAACATTAGATTATGTCAGCAGAGTACCCAGCCAGAAATAATCAGACACCCATTTTTCAAGCTAGCATATAATGTCACAAAAACCAAAACCACAGCTAAATGCAGCACTAACCTTTGATGATCTTCATCAGATGACACTCCTAGGACATTATGTTATACAATACATGCATGTTTTGTTCAATCAAGTACATATTTATATCAAAAAACAGCTTTTTACATTAGCATGTGACGTTCAGAACTAGCATTCCCACCGAATACTTCCGGGGAATTTACTAAATTACTCACGATAAACGTTCACAAAAAACATAACAATTATTTTAAGAATTATAGATACAGAACTCCTTTATGCAATCGCGGTGTCCGATTTTAAAATAGCTTTTCAGTGAAAGCACATTTTGCAATATTCTGAGTAGATAGCTCGCCATCACGGGCTAGCTAATTTGACACCCACCAAGTTTGGTACTCACCAAACTCAGATTTACTATAAGAAAAATTGGATTACCTTTGCTGTTCTTCGTCAGAATGCACTCCCAGGACTTCTACTTCAACAACAAATGTTGTTTTGGTTCCAAATAATCCATAGTTATATCCAAATAGCGGCGTTTTGTTCGTGCGTTCAAGACACTATCCGAAGGGTAACGAAGGGTGATGCGCGGACGTGTATCGTGACAAAAAAATTCAAAATATTCCATTACCGTACTTCGAAGCATGTCAAACGCTGTTTAAAATCAATTTTTATGCGATTTTTCTCGTAAAAAAAGGGATAATATTCCGACCGGGAGACGTCCTTTCCGTTCAAAGACTCAAAAAGTAAAATGGACTCTTCACGTGCATGCGTGCACCCGTCTCATTGTTCTCAGATCGACCACTTACCAAATGCGCTACTGTTTTTCAGCCAGTAACTGCAGAGTCATCGTTCAACGTTCTGGCGCCTTCTGAGAGCCTATGGGAGCCTTAGAAAATGTCACATTACAGCAGAGATCCTTTGTTTTGGATAGAGATGACAAAGAAGGCCAAGAAATGGTCAGACAGGGTACTTCCTGTACAGAATCTTCTCAGGTTTTGGCCTGCCATTTGAGTTCTGTTATACTCACAGACACCATTCAAACAGTTTTAGAAACTTTGGAGTGTTTTCTATCCAAAGCTAATAATTATATGCATATTCTAGTTTCTGGGCAGGAGTAATAACCAGATTAAATCGGGTACGTTTTTTTATCCGGCCGTGAAAATACTGCCCCCTATCCATAACAGGTTAAAATGCATGCGTATGCGTGTCTGTATCTTTGTGTGTGTTTCTTCACAGTCCCTGCTTTTCTATAAGTTGTAATGTCACCTGTTTTAAAAATCTAATTCTCCTGCTTGCATCAGTTACCTGACGTGGAATAGAGCTCAATTTAGTCATGGCTCTATGTAGTACTGTGCGCTTCCCATAGTTTGTTCTGGACTTGGGGATTGTGAAGAGACCTCTGATGGCATGTCTTGTGGGGTATGCATGGGTGTCCGAGCTTGGTACGTTCAGCTTGTCAACACTTCTTACAAAAACAAGTAGTGATGAAGTCAATCTCTCTTCCACTTCGAGGCATGAGAGGCTGACATGCATATCATTAATGTTAGCTCTCCGTGTACTTTTAAGGGCCAGCCGTGCTGCCCTGTTTTGAGCTTAATGTAATTTTCCCAAGTCTCTCTTTGTGGCACCTGACCACACGACCGAACAGTAGTCTAGGTGCAACAAAACTAGGGCCTGTAGAACCTGCCTTGTTGATAGTGTTGGTAGTGAAGTGAAGTGATAGTGAAGGCAGAGCAGCGCTTTATTATGGACAGACTTCTCCCCATCTTAGCTAGTTTTATCAATATGTTTTGACCATGACAGTTTACAATCCAGGGTTACTCCAAGCAGTTTAGTCACATCAACTTGCTCAATTTCCACATTATTCATTTAGTTGAGGGTTAGGGTTTAGTGAATGATTTGTTCCAAAAACAAAGCTTTTAGTTTTGGAAATATCAGGACTAACTTATTCCTTGCCATCCATTCTGAAACTAACTGCAGCTTTTTGTTAAATGTTGCAGTCATTTCAGTTGCTGTAGTAGCTGACGTTTATAGTGTTGAGTCATCCACATACATAGACAAACTGGCTTTACTCAAAGCCAGTGGTATGTCATTAGTAAAGATTGAAAAAAGTAAGGGGCCTTAACAGCTACCCTGGGGAATTCCTGATTTTACCTCGATTATGTTGGAGAGGCTTCCATTAAAGAACACCATCTGTGTTATGTTAGACAAGTAACTCTTTATCCAAAATGTCAATCAATTTATTTTTGTTTCATAGTATAGTTTATTTGTATTATTATTTAGTTTAGTCACATGATTTCTTAATTTGCAGTACGTTTGCCAATAGGTTGGGCTGCCAGACTTATTTGCCATACCTTTTGCTTCATCCCTCTCAACCATACCATTTTTCAATTCCTCATCAATCCAAGGGGATTTAACCGTTTTTACAGTCATTTTCTTAATGGGTGCATGCTTATTAGTAACTGGAATAAGCAATTTCATAAATGTGTCAATTGCAGTGTCTAGTTGCTCCTTATTACACACCACAGATCAGCAAATAACATAAGAATCACTACAAAATGTATTGTATGACCTCTTATACACTATATTAGATCCAGCCATTGGAACGTTGGTTTTCCTAGATATGGCTACTATATTGTAATCACTACATCCTTTGGATTTTCCTTCCCTGTGGCTCAGTTGGTAGAGCATGGTGTTTGCAACGCCAGCATGGTGTGTGCAACGCCAGGGTTGTGGGTTCGATTCCCACGGGGGGCCAGTACAAAAAAAATCATTTAAAAAAATGCATGAAATGAAATGAAATGCTCTGGATAAGAGCGTCTGCTAAATGACTAAAATGTAAATGTAAAAAATGATTTGGATACTGCTTTAAAGCAAATTTATGCAGAATTAGTAAAGATGAGATCATTACATGTTGATGATTTAGTTCCTGTGCTATTTATAACTAACCTGGTAGGTTGACTGACAACCTGAACCAGTTTGCAGTCACTGGATGCTGTTTGAAGTTTTTCTTGAGTGGGCAGCTTGATGAAAGCCAGTAAATATTTCAATCCCCTAGAAAATATACAGTGCCTTCGGGAAAGTATTCAAGCCCCTTGACTTTTTACACATTTTGTTAAGTTACAGCCTTATCCTAAAATGGATTAAATAAAAAAAATCTACGCACAATCCCCAATAATGGCAAAGCAAAAACAGTTTATTTTATTTTAGCAAATGTATAAATAAAAAAATACAGAAATACCTTATTTACATAAGTATTCAGACCCTGTACCATGAGACTCGAAATTGAGCTCAAGTATATCCTGTTTCCATTGATTATTTTTATTTAACCTTAATTTAACTAGGGAAGTTAATTAAGAACAAATTTTTATTTTACAATGACCCGGCCTACCCCGGCCAAACCCTCCCCTAACCCGGATGACGCTGGGCCAATTGTGCGCCGCCCTGTTGGACTCCCGATCGTGGCCGGTTACGATACAGCCTGGGATCGAACCAGGGTCTGTAGTGATGCCTTCAGCACTGAGCTGCAGTGCCTTAGTCCGCTGCACCACTCAGGAGCCCTTGAGATATTTCTACAACTTGATTGGAGTCCACCTGTTGTAAATTCAATTGACTGAGCATGATATGGAAAGGCACACACCTGTCTCTATAAGGTCCCACAGTTGACAATGCACGTCAGAGCAAAAAACAAGCCATGAGGTCAAAAGAATTGTCCGTAGAGCTCCAAGACAGGATTGTGTCGAGGCACAGATCTGGGGAAGAATACCAAAAACATTCTGCAGCATAGAAGATTCCTAAGAACACAGTGGCCTCCATCATTCTTAAATTGGAAACGTTTGGAACCATCAAGACTCTTCCTAGAGCTGGCCGCCCATTCAAACGGAGCAATCGGAGGAGAAGGGCCTTGGACAGGTAGGTGACCAAGAACCCGATGATAACTCTGACAGAGCTCTAGTTCCTTTGTGGAGATGGGAGAACCTGCCTGAAGGACAACCATCTCTGCAGCTCTCCACCAATCAGGCTTTTATGGTAGAGTGGCCAGAGAGATGCCACTCCTCAGTAAAAGGCACATGACAGCCCGCTTGGAGTTTGTGAAAAGGCACCGAAAGGACTCTGAGACCATGAGAAACAAGATTCTCTGGTTTGATGAAACCAAGATTGAACTTTTTTGGCCTGAATGCTCACCGTCACGTCTGGAGGAAACCTGGCACCATCTCTATGGTGAAACATGGTGGTGGCAGCATCATGCTGTGGGGCTGTTTTCAGTGGCAGGGACTGGGGGACTAGTCAGGTTTGAGGCAAAGATGAACAGAGCAAATTACAGAGAGATCCTAGATGAAAACCTATTCCAGAGCGCTCAGTACCTCAGACTGTGGTGAAAGTTCACCTTCCAACAGGACAATGCAGGAGTGGTTTCGGGACAAGTCTTTAAATGTCCTTTAGTGGCCTAGCCAGAGCCCAACTTGAACCTGATCGAACATCTCTGGAGAGAACTGAAAATAGCTGTACAGCAATGCTCCGCATCCAACCTGACAGAACTTGAGAGGATCTTCAGAGAATGGGAAATACTCCCCAAATACAGATGTGCCAAGCTTGTAGTGTCATACCCAAGAAGACTCGAGGCTGTAATTGCTGCCAAAGGTGCTTCAACAAAGTTCTGATTAAAGGGTCTGAATGCTGATGTAAATCTGATATTTATTTTTTAAATATAAATTAACAAAAAAAAAGCTTTTTCTTTTTCATTATGAGTTATTGTGTGTAGATTGATAATTTTTTTTTTTTTTTAATCAATTTTAGAATACGGCTGTAACCTAACAAAATGTGTAAAATGTCAAGGGCACTGTAGTTCTCTGTTGATATCACATACATTATCAAGCATTACACACGTATTATCCAGATACTGACTGTTAGCACTTAGTGGTCTGTGGCAATTGTGATCAAATCAATGCAATATTAGCCACTTTCAATGCAACATACCAAAACTAACTATGCAAGAGATTTTGTTGTAGGCAGAACGAATCGGAGTAGGATTATATTGCATTGACACGGACTACTCAGCCATACTCTACACAGACCGGTGTGGCATAAACAATTGGCGCTTCAGTAGGCCAATATGCAAATAGACCATTGCCATATATGGATCTGTGCCATTTACTTTGAACTGGACTGTGTTTACAGCATGAGCGGTCGTGAGTAGATGTGCTTGTTTTGAAATCAAAGCGAGAGCTGCATGTAGCCACATGTACACATCCTTTGCTAGTTAGTGAGTTATTATCCCAGTTATAGATCATTTGTAGTCAGCAATAGTGGAGTGATTGCTTCCTTCTTGAGCACAAAATGTATACATTTCTAGGCATCTTTGAAAAGTGAGTCAGGAAAATAGCTTTTTTTTGTCTTAAAGTGTTGTATTTTGAGACAGGCTTGAATAAGTTAAGTAGCTAACAGAAAATCTGTCTTGCTCCAGCAGGTGTCGTTTTTTTTGTTTTTTTTCGCCCACCAAGCAAGGAGTTTTTGTATGGAGGTCAATGAGAAAGTTTCAAATTTGGTCAACAAAACATTTATGGTTTATTTTCTACATGTGGATTCTTTGACCGAATATACGTTTTGTAATGCTTAAGTTGTTACGAGTGTACTGACAACCATCATCGAATATTCAAAATAGAATTACAACAATATATCCATAATATTTGCTAAAATTCACTGGAAAAGGCAAGGCACACTGGGAAATTAAATTGGAGGCGTGGCTTAGTGGGGGACGTGGCTTTCAATTTGTTGTTTTTGGTGTTGTAACACTTGAAGTGGTCTATGGTTATGTTATAATAATTATGAGCATGTCAGCTGCCAGTCCTGAAGTCTTTGTAAATGTTTATGTAAGACCATAAGGCATTACAGACTTGTAAATATAATTGAAATGTTCTTAATCGAAAATGAGCGATACAGACCTCTTTGTGTAATGGTTAAAAATCCTGTATGACGTGTTATTGCATCAGCACTAAGCACAGTGCTAATTTAACACTACCATGTACTACTGTAGGACAAATAACAGTACACTGTGCACAGTTACAACACATGAAAACACATGCACACTGTTAATATTGTCCACATGAAAACACAGAAAGGGAACACAGACAAATGCCAACATGATCCAGTTATCATCAGCCTATAATTATAGTGCAAACAGAACCACTCCATGGAACGTACTCCTCCAGTTGTCTAGTTGGGCAAAATGGAGATAGATTGCTGGAACACAGCACATTGCTATTATCTCTCTCTCTCTCTCTCTCTCTCTGCTGTAATCACAAACAGACACATTCCTGTGATGATGAATGAGGTCACTGAGCCTAGGCCTGTATAGCAGCCAGGAACAACAGGAATGTGACACAGAAACCCTCCCATAGAGGGGTATGTACTGGGACAGAAACAGAAACACTTTTCCAGTCTCACAGTTGGGTGGATACTGTAGCAGGACACAAGGTTTGGCATTAATGTCACTTTAATGGATGACAGAGGGCGGATTTGATTATGCTGAGCAGTGGAGCACCGGTCTGTGGCCCGTAATGTGAATGGGCAAAAGTGGTGAGAGAGGAGCACCCGTCTCAAATCAGTAATCTGTGCCGCTTGGTCATGTTGTCATCAAAGCAGCATGGTACTTTTTTGAAAACCATACAAAATCTCTTTTCCATTAAATATATGTTTGAATTTTCTAACTTGTTAGAGGAAGATAAAGCATTTTTACCAAAAGCAACACAGAATCATACTCATTACTCCTTGTGGGTAATTATGTCACATTTGTTCTTAGCCGACTTCACCGTGGGCTTTGAACGGGGACCTGGCTCACGTCTGGGATGCAGCCCAGTTTCGAAACGAAAACAATCAACTTCACCTAGTGCAAAACACGCCTACCCGGGCGCCAGGGCCAGATTAATCTAATCCCCTCAGTCATTTTTAGGATTCCACACTGATAGTAACACTGACGCTGATTGGCTTTCTCCTTGTTCCACTGTGTTGTTGTTTGGCCATCTCCCTGGTCCACTGATGCTGATTGGCTGTCTCCCTGTTGCTTTTTCCAGTCTCCCAGGTGGCATATAGAGCTCGAGCCGTGGGCCAGTGACAGTCACTCCCTGGAGGAGGAAGCTAGGAGGTTCCTTCACTACATCACTATACCACAGGTGGGTCACACTCATTTAATGGTTGCATCCAAATTGGCACCCTATACCTAGGTGGCAAAGGTCGGGATGGATATTGTCATTTATCAGCGTAGTAACAAACCCTCACCTCATGACCCATGCGAGGCTGGTAGAAAATGAACAGTCAATCATGTTTTTCCATGAAATTTGATGATATTTGGATGAAATCAGATCAAAGTATGATGACCAAAGTGTGAAAATGTACTGTTGCTTCTACAATTCTAAAGTTTGATCATAAAATTACTGGTCACCTCCCCCCGTGTCAAACACTTGGATTCAGGAAGCGGGATTATGCAGCTCTGCAACTTTTCAGGGAAGTCAGTAACCAATATACACAGTTAGTTAGGAAAGCTAAGGCTAGCTTTATCAAACAGAAATGTGCATCCTGTAGCACTAATTCCAAACAGTTTTGGGACACTGTAAAGTCCATGGAGTATAAGAGCACCTCCTCCCAGCTGCCCACTGCTCTGAGGCTAGGAAACACTGTCATCACCGATAAATCTACGATAATCGCTAATTTCAAGTAGCATTTTTCTACGGCTGGCCATGCTTTCCACCTGGCTACCCCTACCCCGACTAACAGCTCTGCACCCCCCGCAGAAACTTGCCCAAGGCCCCCCCCCCCCGCTTCTCCTTCACCCAAATCCAGACAGTTTATGTTCTGAAAGAGCTGCAAAATCTGGATCCCTACAAATCAGCTGGGCTAGACAATCTGGACCCTCTCTTTCTAAAATTATACGGCAAAATTGTTACTAGCCTGTTCAACCTCTCTTTCGTATCGTCTGAGATCCCCAAAGATTGGAAAGCTGCCGCGGTCATCTTCCTCTTCAAAGGGGGAGACACTCTAGACTCAAACTGTTATAGACCTATGTATATCCATCCTGTCCTGCCTTTCTAAAATCTTTGAAAGTTAACAAACAGATCACCAACCATTTCGAATCCCACCGTACCTTCTCCACTATGCAATCTGGTTTCCGAGCTGGTCATGTGTGCACCTCAGCCACGCTCAAGGTCCTTAACGATATCATAACTGCCATCAATAAAAGACAGTACTGTGCAGTCGTCTTCATCGACCTGGCCAAGGCTTTCGACTCTGGAAATCACAGGGTTCTTAACGGCAGACTCAATAGCATTGGACTAGTAACCGAAAGGTTGCAAGATCGATTCCCCAAGCTGACAAGGTAAAACCTGTCGTTCTGCCCCTGAACAAGGCAGTTAACCCACTGTTCCTAGACTGTCATTGAAAATAATAATTTGTTCTTAACTGACTTGCCTAGTTAAATAAAGGTAAAATACAGTGCCTTGCGAAAGTATTCGGCCCCCTTGACCTTTTGCCACATTTCAGGCTTCAAACATAAAGATATAAAACTGTAATTTTTTGTGAAGAATCAACAACAAGTGGGACACAATCATGAAGTGGAACGAAATTTATTGGATATTTCAAACTTTTTTAACAAATAAAAAACTCGAAAAATTGGGCGTGCAAAATTATTCAGCCCCCTTAAGTTAATACTTTGTAGCGCCACATTTTGCTGCGATTACAGCTGTAAGTCGCTTGGGGTATGTCTCTATCAGTTTTGCACATCGAGAGGCTGACATTTTTGCCCATTCCTCCTTGCAAAACAGCTCGAGCTCAGTGAGGTTGGATGGAGAGCGTTTGTGAACAGCAGTTTTCAGTTCTTTCCACAGATTCTCGATTGGATTCAGGTCTGGACTTTGACTTGGCCATTCTAACACCTGGATATATTTATTTGTGAACCATTCCATTGTAGATTTTGCTTTATGTTTTGGATCATTGTCTTGTTGGAAGACAAATCTCTGTCCCAGTCTCAGGTCTTTTGCAGACTCCATCAGGTTTTCTTCCAGAATGGTCCTGTATTTGGCTCCATCCATCTTCCCATCAATTTTAACCATCTTCCCTGCCCCTGCTGAAGAAAAGCAGGCCCAAACCATGATGCTGCCATCACCATGTTTGACAGTGGGGATGGTGTGTTCAGGGTGATGAGCTGTGTTGCTTTTACGCCAAACATAACGTTTTGCATTGTTGCCAAAAAGTTCGATTTTGGTTTCATCTGACCAGAGCACCTTCTTCCACATGTTTGGTGTGTCTCCCAGGTGGCTAGTGGCAAACTTTAAACAACACTTTTTATGGATATCTTTAAGAAATGGCTTTCTTCTTGCCACTCTTCCATAAAGGCCAGATTTGTGCAGTATACGACTGATTGTTGTCCTATGGACAGAGTCTCCCACCTCAGCTGTAGATCTCTGCAGTTCATCCAGAGTGATCATGGGCCTCTTGGCTGCATCTCTGATCAGTCTTCTCCTTGTATGAGCTGAAAGTTTAGAGGGACGGCCGGGTCTTACCCTAGCCCCTCGACACATAAACTACTGCAGCATAAATACTGGAGGCTGAGACAGGAGGGGTCAGGAGACACTGTGGCCCCTTCCGATGATACCCCCGGACAGGGCCAAACAGGCAGGATATAACTCCACCCACTTTGCCAAAGCACAGCCCCCACACCACTAGAGGGATACCTTCAACCACCAACTTACCATCCTGAGACAAGGCTCAACCCACTCAAGTGACGCACCCCTCCTAGGGACAGCATGGAAGATATTCATCGCCAAACCCACTGGCTCCAGGTCATCTATAAGTCTTTGCTAGGTAAAGCCCCGCCTTGTCTCAGCTCACTGGTCACCATAGCAACACCCACCCGTGGCACGCGCTCCAGCAGGTAGATTTCACTGGTCATCCCCAAAGCCAACACCTACTTTGGCTGCTTTTCCTTCCAGTTCTCTGCTACCAATGACTGGAACAAATTGCAAAAATCACTGAAGCTGGAGACATATCTCCCTCTATAACTTTAAGCATCAGCTGTCAGAGCAGCTTACCGATCACTGTACCTGTACACAGCCCATCTGTAAATAGCACACACAACTACCTCATCCCCATATTGTTATTTTTATTTATTTATTTTGCTCTTTTGCACCCCAGTATCTCTACTTGCACGTCATCATCTTCACATCTATCACTCCAGTGTTAATACTAAATTGTAATTATTTCACCTCTATTGCCTATTCATTGCCTTACCTCCCTAATCTTACTACATTTGCACACATTGTACATATATTTTTCTACTGTGTTACTGACTGTAAGGTTGTTTATCCCATGTGTAACTCCGCGTTGTTGTTTTTGTTGCACTGCTTTGCTTTATCTTGGCCAGGTCACAGTTGTAAATGAAAACTTGTTCTCAACTGGCCTACCTGGTCAAATAAAGGTGACCTTTTTTATAATAATTTTGTGACATCACCCTTATTTCATTTTAATACACCAACGGTAACATGATATTCTCTTACCTAATTTAAATAAGTACCACCTTGTAACCAAGATCGGAGAAGACGTGTTTGGAGTGTGGTTTATATAGCTAGATAGCTATTCTATTCGTGCCCAGATTTGACACCCAGATTTGGGTGTCAGCAAATATTTTAAAAGGTTTACCGTATTCATCTATAACAAAGATTCTTACAGTATACAGTATGTTTCCCATTTGTTCTGTGTTTGGTGTAGGGTTGGGTGCTATCCAGAGTTCCATATCTTCCTACGGTGCCTGTGCTATCCCTTGATACACGGTATTACTGGTAGTGCACACAAGGGAGGCTACTTTTTTTTGTTACATAGAAAAGCCCAAAAAACGTCACTTACCAAAACGCTAACACAATGCTAACAAGTACTCAGCATCCCCATAGCGGATGCTAGATAGATGCTTGTGAGCACATGGAAACATTTACTACTAAGATAGACAACACAGCTCGTAAAGTTATGCAAGTATCTCAAAACGCAGTTTGCAGCATGCACAAAACAAATATTAGACAGCAGGGATCTTAATCCAGGAGAGGATTGTCTCTGCTGCTGTTACCAAGAAGCTTGATCACGCAATCTAGTTAGACACTTAGATAACGTTAGGAAGTTTGCAAAACCCAGCTGGAGAGAATTTATTTGGCACATCTTAGATAGTTAACGTAATACTTATAAGATATATAGCTGGCAAACATTTGTAGTGAATTTCCGTGTAACTTGATCACCTCACTTACTTGACTCGACCCAAGAAAATCCCATTTTCCTTGTGCTTTTTTGTAAACAAACACGTGACTGGCTCAAACAGCTGTTTTGGGAAACTATATAGTACCGGTAAGCTTTATAATAAATAAATCGAACAGGCGAAATAATGAACGCGATCTGTTTTATCTATTACCTAGTGCACAAGTTGACTGCAGGTATTATTTAAAATGTACAAATACAGCCACCCGAGTGGTGCAGCAGTCTAGGGCACAGCATCGCAGTGCTTGAGGCGTCACTACAGACCCAGGTTCGATCCCAGGCTGTGTCACAACCGGTCATGACCATTGGGTGGGTAAGGGGAGGGTTTGGCCGGTGGGGCTTTAATTAGCTCATCGCGCTCTAGTGACTTCTTGTGGTGGGCTGGGAGCCTGCAGGCTGATTTTGGTCGTCAGTTTTATTCTTTTTATATATTTTTTTACCTTTATTTAACTAGGCAAGTCAGTTAATTAAGAACAAATTCTTATTTACAATGATGGCCTGCCAAAATGCAAAAGGCCTCCTGCGGGGAGGGATAAAAAAATATATATACACTACTGGTAAAAAGTTTTAGAACGCCTACTCATTCAAGAGTTTTTCTTTATTTGTACTATTTTCTACATTGTAGAATAAAAAACGATGAAATAACACTTATGGAATCATGTAGTAAGTCAAAAAGTGTTAAACAAATCTAATCAAAAGAGATTCTTCAAAGTAGCCACCCTTTGCCTTGATGACAGCTTTGCACACTCTTGGCATTCTCTCAACCAGCTTCACCTGGAATGCTTTTCCAAAAGTCTTGAAGGAGTTCCCACATATGTTTAGCTGCTTTTCCTTCACTCTGTGGTCCGAAACATCCCAAATCATCTCAGTTTGGTTGAGGTCGGGGGATGGTGGAAGCCAGGTCATCTGATGCAGCACTCTATCCCTCTCCTTATTGGTAAAATAGCCCTTACACAGCCTGGAGGTGTGTTGGGTCATTGTCCCACTAAGCGCGAAGCAGATGGAATGGCGTAGCGCTCCAGAATGCTATGGTAGCCATGCTGGTTAAGTGTGCCATAAATTCTAAATAAATCACAGACAGTGTCACCAGCAAAGCACCCCCACACCATAACACCTCCTCCTCCATGCTTTACGGTGGGAAATACATATGTGTACATATGTCATTTGTCATCCATTCACCGACACCACGTCTCACAAAGACAAGGCGGTTGGAACCAAAAATCTCCAATTTAGACTCCAGACCAAAGGACATATTTCCACCGGTCTAATGTCCATTGCTCATGTTTCTTGGCCCAAGCAAGTCTCTTCTTCTTATTGGTGTCCTTTAGTAGTGGTTTCTTTGCAGCAATTCGACCATGAAGGCCTGATCCACACAGTGTCCTCTGAAAAGTTGATGTTGAGATGTGTCTGTTACTTGAACTCTGTGAAGTTATTTATTTGGGCTGCAATTTCTGAGGCTGGTAACTCTAATGAACTTATCCTTTGCAGCAGAGGTAACTCTGGGTCTTCCATTCCTGTGGCGGTCCTCATGAGAGCCAGTTTCATCATAGCGCTTGATGGTTTTTGCGAATGCACTTGAAGAAACTTTCAAAGTTCTTGAAATTTTCCGTAATGACTGACCTTCAGGTCTTAAAGTAAGGATGGACTGTCCTTTCTGTTTGCTTATTTGAGCTGTTATTGCCCAAATATGGACTTGGTCTTTTACCAAATAGGGCTATCTTCTGTATAACCCCCTACCTTGTCACAACACAACTGATTGGCTCAAACGCATTAAGAGGGAAAGAAATTCCACTAATTAACTTTTAAAACTTCTTCGGGATTGGTGTCCCTTCTATGGCACGGTTAAGCGGCTAATGCGATAAGCATGAGGTTATATGTAACAAGAGAATTTCCCAGGACATAGACATATATGGGCAAAAAGCTTAAATTCTTGTTAATCTAACTGCACTGTCCAATTGACAGTAGCCATTACAGTGAAAGAATACCATGAAAGAATACCTTTGAGGAGAGTGCACAATTTTGAACATGAAAAGTTATTAATAAACAAATTAGGCACATTTGGGCAGTCTTGATACAACATTTTGAACAGAAATGCAATGGTTCATTGGATCAGTCTAAAACTTAGCACATACACTGATGGCCAAAATCTAAATTGCACCTGTGCTGGAATAATACATTCTGGCTTTTCTCTTGCATTTCAAAGATGATGGTACAAAAAATATATTTGACCAGATCTTTTGTGGGAGGCTTGCAAGCCGAAGAACTCCATCCCAACCGTTAAGCACGGGGGTGGCAGCATCATGTTGTGGGGGTGCTTTGCTGCAGGAGGGACTGGTGCACTTCACAAAATAGATGGCATCATGAGGAGGAAAATTATGTGGATATATTGAAGCATCATCTCAAGACATCAGTCAGGAACTTAAAGCTTGGTCGCAGATGGGTCTTCCAAATGGACAATGACCCCAAGCATACTTCCAAAGTTGTGGCAAAATAGCTTAAGGACAACAAAGTCAAGGTATTGGAGTGACCATCACAAAGCCCTGATCTCAATCCTATAGAAAATGTGTGGGCAGAACTGAAAAAGCGTGTGCGAGCAAGGTTACCTACAACCCCAACTCAGTTACACCAGCTCTGTCGGGAGGAATGGGCCAAAATTCACCCAACTTATTGTGGGAAGCTTGTGGAAGGCTATCCAAAACGTTTGGCCCAAGACAAACAATTTAAACAATTTAAAGACAATGCTACCAAATACTAATTGAGTGTATGTAAACTTCTGACCCAGTGGGAATGTGATGAAAGAAATAAAAGCTGAAATAAATCATTCTCTCTACTATAATTCTGACATTTCACATTCTTAAAATAAAGTGGTTATCCTAACTGACCTAAGACAGGGAATGTCTACTAGGATTAAATGTCAGGAATTATGAAAAAAATAGTTTAAATGTATTTGGCTAAGGTGCATGTAAACTTCCGACTTCAACTGTATGCACTTAAATAGCAAATGGGGATGCTTTTCCCATGGTTCATTTTCATGCCAGCCAGGTAGGCTATACTCCTGTTGTAAAGAGAAGCAATGTGCTTAATGTTAGAAAGTTGAGAAATAAATACAGTAGGCCTAGCCTATAGAAAGCTGATGGGATCCTCCTCTTTTTAATTGAGGCCATCACTCGTTTTTCTCACACAATTGCATAGCCTATAGAAATGTTGAGCAACATGAGCTCATTCTCTCATGGAGTGTTCGATTAGATTTTCGATTACATTTGCATTGATGTCAAAGTGATTAGAGGGACAATAGAGTGCTGAGTACCAGGAGGCAGTTAGGAAGTTTGGTAGACTACTAATGACCATCAGCAGCATCAGAGCTTGGAGAAGCCTAATTACCGGTGACTAAACGGTCATGTCGAATATGACTGCCGTCATGACTCGTGACAGCCGGTGCTTCAGTAATATGGTCACCGTAACAGCCCTAGTTCTGGGTCCAGATCTGGACCGTGGTCTACCTATTGAGGATGGCTGTCCTATATACCCACTGCTTTTGACCAAGGCCCATGTAAGGAATTGAGTGCAATTTGGGATACACACGTTATAACATCTTAAGGTACACTGCCGTTCAAAAGTTTGAGGTCACTTAGAAATGTCCTTGCTTTTGAAAGAAAAGCAACATTTTTTGTCCATTAAAATAACATGAAATTGATCAGAAATACAGTGTAGACATTGTTAATGTTGTAAATGACTATTGTTCCATTTTTAATGGAAAATCTACATAGGTGTACAGAGGCCCAATTGTGGGATTGATTACAGGCTCAAAATGGCCAGAAACAAAGAACTTTCTTATGAAACTCTTGTTCTGAGAAGTGAAGGCTTTTCCATGCGAGACATTTCCAAGAAACTGAAGATCTTGTACAACGCTGTGTACTACTCCCTTCATAGAACAGCGCAAACTGGTCCTAACCAGAACAGAAAGAGGAGTGTGAGGCCCCGGTGCAGAACTGAGCAAGAGGACAAGTACATTAGAGTGTCTAGTTTGAGAAACAGACACCTCATAAGTCCTCAACTGGCAGCTTCATTAAATAGTACCCGCTAAACACCAGTCTCAACGTCAACAGTGAAGCGGCGACTCCGGGATGCTGGCCTTCTAGGCAGAGTTCCTCTGTCCAGTGTCTGTGTTCTTTTACCCATCTTAATTTTTTCTTTTTATTGGCCAGTCTGAGATATGGCTTTTTCTTTGCAACTCTGCCAAGAAGGCCAGCATCCTGGAGTCGCCTCTTCACTGTTGACGTTGAGACTGGTGTTTTGTGGTCCCGTGTGGCTCAGTTGGTAGAGCATGGTGTTTGCAACGCCAGGGTTGTGGGTTCGATTCCCACGGGGGACCAGTACGTGAAAAAAATGTATGAAATATATGCATTCACTACTGTAAGTCGCTCTGGATAAGAGCATCTGCTAAAATGTAAAAATGTTGCGGGTAATATAACAGAAAACCCTTCTGGGGAAAAAACAGCATAGACCAGCATATGTTGCTGACTAGTCCTGGTTTTGTTGGTGACCAGCCTTTGATGTGTTTTGGCAACTTTGATGCTGGTATGCTGGTGACTAGTTCATGCATATCCCCAGCCAGATTGGAGATATCCAACAATTGGGACTTATATTCACACACAATCTGCATGGACCAGTATTGACCAGTGTCATCACTTTGCCCTGTTTGGTGTTTTAGTTTAGTTTATTAATTCGACCATTTTAAAAAACAAGCACACATAAAACTTAAAAGCCATACATGCATACATAAAATCATCGAGGATAACACACAATAAAGTCTGGGACTTATTCCCATTCTGGTCCTCTTGAGACAAGATTGCTAGACAAGATCGAATACAGTATGGCAGTGAAATAATAAAACAAAAACATCTATCTCATCATTCCAGTTACATCATAGGGGTTATTCATATGGGCACAGAAGACATCAAACATATTTTTACTTTATTTTTAAAGCTGTCCAGAGAGGACGTTGATTTTATAGGCAGAGGCAACTCATTCTATTCTGAGGCTCCAGTATACAAGAAAGTACCTTTCCCAGCATTACTCCAGAACCTGTATAAGCACACATCAGCAACACCTGATCTGGTGCTGTGATTGTGTGCATCCCTAACACGAGGAAAGTAATCACTTAGATATCTGGGCGCAGGACCATAAATACTCCTGTAAACCAAACCTAGTCTAATCCGGGACACCCTAGCCTCAACAGGCAGCCAGTTTAGTTCCTGAAAGCAGCTCCTGCCTATGTGAGTACATGGACTCACCTTCAATACTACCCTGATCAGCTTATTCTGGGCTATCTGGAGCTTCCCCCTTCATAAGTTTAGATAAACCCCCAAACCAGGAAGTACTAGCATAGTCAAAATGGCATTGAATGAGGGCAGAAGCTAGTACTTTCATGGAGTCCTTATCAAGCAGCTTGGACTTTCTAGCCAAAAACTTTGTCCTGGCATTAACCTTCCCTAGCACCTTATTGGCCATGCTCACACCTCCCAAGCTTCCATCAAGGATTCATCCCAAGTAGCTAACAGAGGTTTTAGTAGTCAGCACCTCACCCCCTAACTCCACTCTGATTTCAGACAACCTACCCAATTTAGGTCTGGATCCAAAAATAATTGTGTGCAGAGATAAGTTATTATCTCCAAGCCATTTGCTAATGTTCGTAAGCTCTGTGCTAAGTATGCTCTCCAACATAGTTTTACTTTTGTGAGACACCAGAAGTGTAGAGTCATCCGCATAAAGAAAAAGACGGCAAGAACAAGCATATTTCATATCGTTAATATACAATAAAAACAGCAGAGGCCCAAGCATGCTCCCCTGTGGAACGCCACAACTCATTGGTTTTGCCTGAGACAGTGAACCATTAACCTCTACTACTTGCTCCCTTCCTGATAAATAGGACTTTACTCAGCCTAGAGGGATACTGCTTAACCTGTTGGGGGTAGGGGGCAGTATTTACACGGCCGGATAAAAAACATACCCGATTTAATCTGGTTATTACTACTGCCCAGAAACTAGAATATGCATATAATTATTGGCTTTGGATAGAAAACACCCTAAATTTTCTAAAACTGTTTGAATGGTGTCTGTGAGTATAACAGAACTCATATGGCAGGCAAAAACCTGAGAAGATTCCAAACAGGAAGTGGCCTGTATGACAAGTTCTTGTTCATCTTGGCTCTTTTTATTGAAGACTGAGGATCTTTGCTGTAACGTGACACTTCCTACGGCTCCCATAGGCTCTCAGAACCCGGGAAAAAGCTGAATGATATCGAGGCAGCCCCAGGCTGAAACACATTTGCGCTTTTGGCAAGTGGCCGATCAGAGGACAATGGGCTTAGGCGCGTGCACGAGTCGACCCCATGCTTTATTTTCTTTCGTCTTTTTACCTAAACGCAGATTCCCGGTTGGAATATTATCGCTTTTTTACGAGAAAAATGGCATAAAAATTGATTTTAAACAGCGGTTGACATGCTTCGAAGTACGGTAATGGGATATTTAGAAATGTTTTGTCACGAAATGCGTCGTGCTCGTCACCCTTCGTTACCATTCGGATAGTGTCTTGAACGCACGAACAAAACGCCGCTGTTTGGATATAACTATGGATTATTTTGAACCAAACCAACATTTGTTATTGAAGTAGAAGTCCTGGGAGTGCATTCTGACGAAGAACACCAAAGGTAATAACATTTTTCTTATAGTAAATCTGACTTTGGTGAGTGCTAAACTTGCTGGGTGTCTAAATAGCTAGCCCTGTGATGCCGGGCTATCTACTGAGAATATTGCAAAATGTGCTTTCACCAAAAAGCTATTTTAAAATTGGACATATCGAGTGCGTAGAGGAGTTCTGTATCTATAATTCTTAAAATAATTGTTATGCTTTTTGTGAACGTTTATCGTGAGTAATTTAGTAAAGTTTTAGTAAATTCACCGGAAGTTTGCGGGGGGTATGCTAGTTCTGAACGTCACATGCTAATGTAAAAAGCTGTTTTTGATATAAAAATGAACTTGATTGAACAAAACATGCATGTATTGTATAACATAATGTCCTAGGTGTGTCATCTGATGAAGATCATCAAAGGTTAGTGCTGCATTTAGCTGTGGTTTGGATTTATGTGACATTATATGCTAGCTTGAAAAATGGGTGTCTGATTATTTCTGGCTGGGTACTCTGCTGACATAATCTAATGTTTTGCTTTCGTTGTAAAGCCTTTTTGAAATCGGACAGTGTGGTTAGATTAACGAGAGTCTTGTCTTTAAAATGGTGTAAAATAGTCATATGTTTGAGAAATTGAAGTAATAGCATTTCTAAGGTATTTGAATAACGCGCCACAGGATTCCACTGGCTGTTACGTAGGTGGGACGATTTCGCCCCGCCGACCCTAGAGAGGTTAACCCCAGTGCCTCCAGTTTGGAGATTAGGGGACAGTGGTTAACTGTATCAAAGGCCTTCTGTAGGTCAAGCAGTACCATTCCACACAGATTTCCCTCATCAATCTCTTTCCTGATGAAGTCAGTCAAGTAAAGTAGACATGAATCAGTGGAGTATGTTTTTCTAAAACCCGACTGAAAATCATACATTAGACCCTGTTTGTTAACATATTCATACATTTGCTCATGTACAATTCTCTCCAGGATCTTTGATGTTACAGAATGGACTTATGGAAAGCCCTTTTGTTACCACAGAGAAAGACTCTACAGGATGGTAACATCAGAAAGTTAAACAATGAGACAACATTTCTGTAATGGAAGGGTCCGTTGGTACTTAAAGAATATGATGTCAGATCAGTCATTGTTTTGGTAGATAGGACGACAGAATTGTATCTTTGAAAGTCTACACATTCTAGTTATCAGATTTACATCAAAATGTTGCATACCGTATGTGATTAAACATGAAACTATTTGTGAGAAGATAAAATGTGATTTTAACTTCTAAATGAGAGAATGGTTTCATAAGTAAACTTATGTTCAATCAGTTACCCCACCCATGGGAGCACAGACATTGGTTAGAAGGATCTAACCAATATATTTTTCATGTAAATATAGTGTTTTTTTCTTCCTGCTTTTTATTTGTAAAAGTAGTTTAACATGAAGATTGGTACAGTTTTTATTTTTTGCTTATTGGGTTGATATAAAATGATACTAGATTACTTTAGAAACAAAACTGGCGTTGACTGATCAGATCAAATGATTGTGTCACGGTTGTTGTCGGTGAATGAGGACCAAAACGCAGCAGGTACGTGAATGCTCATCTTGATTTTTAATTACTCTCAAAAATGAACATACAAAATAACGAAAAAACGAACACTCGACAAATAAACAGTCTGGTAAGGCACAAGGCTATACACAGAATAATCACCCACAAATAACACATACAAACACACCCTAATATATGGGACTCTCAATCAAAGGCAGATAGACAACACCTGCCTTCAACTGAGAGTCCCAACCCCAATCAACCAAACATAGAAACACACACACTAGACTAACCATAGAATTAACTAAACATAAACCAAAACCAGGAAATACTAAATCAAACACCCTTTACACAAACACAACACCCCGAACCACATAAAACAAATACCCCCTGCCACGCCCTGACCAAACTACAAAACAATTAACCTTATATACTGGCCAGGACGTGACAGATTGACATAAAGAGCCATTGTGTTGAACACTGTGCAATGTTTAACAGTGAGAATGGCAGAATGGTGAACTTACTAAATGAAATGAGAGTTTGACTGTGTGATATTAGGTTGCTTCTTGTGTAAATATTTTCCGTCTGGATTTTAATGATTTGTGAGAATGGCAGAATGGCAGAATGGTGAACTTACTAAATGAAATGAGAGTTTGACTGTGTGATATTAGGTTACTTCTTGTGTAAATATTTTCCGTCTGGATTTTAATGATTTGTATCAGTACAAAAGCCCACTAACGATCATTAACATTTAGTTCCAGAAATATGAGGACTGCTGTCCTAAAGTTTAGAAGGGTGAATTTCAACGTGGAGGTGACGATCACCACGCTGGAATGGTGAATTTCGACGAGACCAGCCAGAATACAGCATGAGTTGATTATGGCAACTTGGTATGAACTCTAGAAGTGATACATCCTAGACGTAGAGTTATCAGCTGCAGCTGTAAACGTACATGGCCTAGAAAAGGACAGACAATCTCTTAAGAACGACATTAGAATGCATACGATTCTGTATTTATGGTAGCATAGCTTCTCAAGGTCCGATAGAGACCCAATCCCTTTGTCCCTCAGTCTTCCCGCTCTTTCATTCAAACAAACACCCTTCCTTTGTGTAACCAGCCGTCATATCGGGTTAGCCCACTAGGGGCTTTTCATGACATGATTAGTAATCAATGTGTGATCTATCCTGTGTATATATATATATATATATGTCATTCTGTGTATTTATTTAGGTATTTAGTAAATAAATAATTAAGCCAATTTGTGTATTGCTGATTCAACTTGTTAGCTAGGGTTCGTACAGAGTACTTACGACAATTTAATTCAATCACGTAATCAATTAAATGTTAGATAATCGATTTGAAAAAATAGCATGTCATATAATTTAATCATAGTCAGAGACACGACACCAGCATGGACCAGCTTTAAATTTATGCTGGTCTATAACCAACTCTAACTGTAAATAAAGCACCCTTTTCATATATGTTCATTGAAAGACAATTTGTCTAGCTTGACAGCTCAAACATACTCCATTGATTACCATAGAGATGGCGTTCTGATTCATCTGATTTGTCTCTTTGCTACTGTGGTTTATGAAAGTTCAATCAGGCAGGCTGATTTGAATGCTAATTTAACTTTATTCAGTAAAGATACACTTTGTTTCCTATTATACGGACATATTTAGAATTGATACAAATGTATCATCATCAGCATAGCGTCTTATTTCTTCTCCTCTTTCCTATTAGCCACATGTGGAATGTCATTCACCTATTTAACTTATAGCCTATAAGCACGGAACAATAATTCACATTCATCTTGCTTGCTGTTCAACCTATCGGCTCACTTTTGCAATTATCACTTTCCACTCTCTCTTACCCATGTTCTCTCACTTTCTGTTTTCAGCAAAGGTTTCAACTACCATCCACCTCCCCACCCCAACCAGCTATAATAAGTTTAAGGCCCCTCATTGGAACTCCTTTCCTCCAGCCGAGGGGTTTCGATGCCAGCTGCCCAGCAAAGGGCTACCTGTCATCAGCATCTGGCTCCGAGGAGCATTCCTCGGAGACGAGGCCATACCCAAAACTATGTAATAAAATTCCACACTGCATTCTGTCTCTGTTGTTCATTCAGTTTAGCCTGTACTCGATTTATCTTAATCAATGAGATGTTCTTGCCTTTTTTGTTTGTTGATTGATGTGTTGTTTGAGGATAAAGATTGCGAGGCAGAGACAGGGTCGGCTTTTATGCCCTTGTGTCTTATAATCAACAAAATACAAACTCCAACTGCACTGTGTGAGAGAGGCTATAACATCAGTCAAGTTGTTTAAATAGTCAAGTAAGGTTTATCCTTGCTACAGACCGACCATTTTCTGATAACGAAGGCCATTGTGCCTCTGTAATCAAATTATGTTTAGAAACATCAGCAAACCTCCTATCTTTTCTTTCATATACCGTGGGCCTACAGAGTTCTGCTAATGACGAAGCACTTACTCTACAGTATATCTTACATGGCAGGCATGTAGCTTATAATGAATTAGCCTTTGGATGTGCGTGTGTGTGTGTGTGTGTGTGTGTGTGTGTGTGTGTGTGTGTGTGTGTGTGCACGTGAAGGGGGTTGTTGGGGGTGAATCGCCTATCATCTCGTCTGACAGGCGGAGAGGGAGTTGCAGTGACTATAACAGCTTCCTCAGCAGTAATTCTGACTGACGTCGTGGTTGGTGGAACTCAACTTTCGAGAGAGGTACGCTGCACTGCGTTTGGCAAATCATTAGCAGTCAATGCAACACACACACACAACAGTGGGAAAGGTGGAGACTGATCAAGGTAACATACTGTAATACTGTAGTGTTGCAGTATATTCAAAATGACAACAACGTGTTCAATAAAACATGTTAAAATCAACAATAATGGGCCAATGCAATTAGGAACCTCTACAACACATAACTGCAACAGCTAAACAAAAATCCTGCAATACAGCAGTATCATCGCTACCACAGCAATACATGGATGGATGACTGCCTCCCATTTCAGCATAGCTCACGGTGCTCACCACAACACAATGTATTCATAAGGCTGTTTAAAATTCTATTCCATTCTGCGATTTTTTACAATGTCATTGTTGCAGACTGCTTCACAGAAGTCCCCAAGGCTCCAAGTGTGACTGTTATTCCCTCACAATAAGTCACAGCTCTTGACTTGGTCATGCCTCCTATTGCCTTCTGCCTTCTTTTCATGCCAAAAGTTCTGTTCGGACAGGATAAAAGCATTGAGGTCCTCCTATTCATCTCTATTGATAAATGCTTTTCTTCTAAAGATTGAAGCAGTCTGAATCCATCAATTCCAAAGATTTATGACATCACAAAGCGTAAGAACCCTCTAGGGATTCTAGACTTTGTCCACTTTCCATTAGTGGTATGGGGAAGAATTCATAAATGTCAGCAAAGTAGAGCACATTTTACGTTGGACATAGTCACGACCCACCAACTGGTGCAACCGGCCCCTGGTTAGGGTTGGGCTAACATGGTGGTTCAGAAAGAGAAGGATTTATGACCAGTCTCTGTCTGGGCAGTGGTCTCTATGTGGATTAGAACAAATAATCAGTCTGTCTCTGTCAATTACTGGCTGGTCCAGTCCAGTTCAGACAGTCTCTGGAGCAGATAGAAGAGCTAAAGCAATCAGACAGAAAACAGTCTTAAATCCTGTCCGTCGCAACACCTCCCAGACACACTCCAAACACACATTCTGGACACACATTCAGGACAAACATTCAGGACACACACATGCATGAATGCATGCACACATGCCTCCACGCAAGCACACACATACACTCTATCAATGATGCCTTTGGCTCACACACAGCTCTTCACACATACTTTAAACACCCATCCTTGTCTTTTTGCCATTGGAGTTTGCCGTCTCTCTCTAATATACACCCCGTCCCAAACAAAGAAATACCTACTCCCCATAGACTAAGACAAGCCAGTGTAAGACAACTGGTTCTGTTAGTCTTGGTGTTGTTATCGGCAATGGTGGCTGCAGTAGAGATAGGGGCCTGGAAGGGCAGATATCTCCCTCTCCTTCTCTCATCCTCTCCCTATTCTCCGCTCCTCCTCTCTTCCTCACTTCCTCTTGTTCTCACTCTCTTCTGCTGACAAGAGAAACTTGGCAGTGTCCGCGTTCAACTCTAGCTATTAATGAATCTATTGATTTTGTATGTAGTTTCAGTTAGTACATGAACTTTACAGTATATACAGTGGGGGAAAAAAGTATTTGATCCCCTGCTGATTTTGTACGTTTGCCCACTTACAAAGAAATGATCAGTCTATAATTTTAATGGTAGGTTTATTTGAACAGTGAGAGACAGAATAACAACAAAAAATCCAGAAGAACGCATGTCAAAATGTTATAAAATGATTTGCATTTTAATGAGGGAAATAAGTATTTGACCCCTCTGCAAAACATGACTTAGTACTTGGTGGCAAAACCCTTGTTGGCAATCACAAAGGTCAGACGTTTCTTGTAGTTGGCCACCAGGATTGCACACATCTCAGGAGGGATTTTGTCCCACTCCTCTTTGCAAATCTTCTCCAAGTCATTAAGGTTTCGAGGCTGATGTTTGGCAACTCGAACCTTCAGCTCCCTCCACAGATTTTCTATGGGATTAAGGTCTGGAGACTGGCTAGGCCACTCCAGGACCTTAATGTGCTTCTTCTTGAGCCACTCCTTTGTTGCCTTGGCCGTGTGTTTTGGGTCATTGTCATGCTGGAATACCCATCCACGACCCATTTTCAATGCCCTGGCTGAGGGAAGGAGGTTCTCACCCAAGATTTGACGGTACATGGCCCCGTCTATCGTCCCTTTGATACGGTGAAGTTGTCCTGTCCCCTTAGCAGAAAAACACCCCCAAAACATAATGTTTCCACCTCCATGTTTGACGGTGGAGATGGTGTTCTTGGGGTCATAGGCAATGCTCCTCCAAACACGGCGAGTTGAGTTGATGCCAAAGAGCTCCATTTTGGTCTCATCTGACCACAACACTTTCACCAGTTGTCCTCTGAATCATTCAGATGTTCATTGGCAAACTTCAGACGGGCATGTATATGTATTTTGGAGCAGGGGGACCTTGCGGGCGCTGCAGGATTTCAGTCCTTCACGGCGTAGTGTGTTACCAATTGTTTTCTTGGTGACTATGGTCCCAGCTTCCTTGAGATCATTGACAAGATCCTCCCATGTAGTTCTGGGCTGATTCCTCACCGTTCTCATAATCATTGCAACTCCACGAGGTGAGATCTTGCATGGAGCCGCAGGCCGAGGGATATTGACAGTTCTTTAGTGTTTCTTCCATTTGCGAATAATCGCACCAAATGTTGTCACCTTCTCACCAAGCTGCTTGGTGTTGGTCTTGTAGCCCATTCCAGCCTTGTGTAGGTCTACAATCTTGTCCCTGACATCCTTGGAGAGCTTTTTGGTCTTGGCCATGGTGGAGAGTTTGGAATCTGATTGATTGATTGCTTCTGTGGACAGGTGTCTTTTATACAGGTAACAAGCTGTGGTTAGGAGCAGTCCCTTTAAGAGTGTGCTCCTAATCTCAGCTCGTTACCTGTATAAAAGACACCTGGGAGCCAGAAATCTTTCTGATTGAGAGGGGGTCAAATACTTATTTCCCTCATTAAAATGCAAATCAATTTATAACATTTTTGACATGCGTTTTTCTGGATTTTTTGTTGTTATTCTGTCTCTCACTGTTCAAATAAACCTACCATTAAAATTATAGACTGATCATTTCTTTGTCATTGGGCAAATGTACAAAATCAGCAGAGGATCAAATACTTTTTTCCCCCACTGTAGAACATGTAATGAAAAAATAAACAGAAACGTTGAACTGCAACATGGAGTCAATGGAATCCTTGAGCATTAAGGCAAGATTAAGGTGCCCTGTCCCTCGTTGTGAGATGGAGAATCATGTCAAGGATGGAGGACGCATTTCCTTACACTAAATCACATTTCTTCTTCTTCACTGAAACCAAAAGGAAAGGAAGGCGAGGGGCAGAGGAGGAGAAATGGAGAGGGTGCTACTCGATGAGAAAGAAAAACATGTTGAAATATGAATATATGTGTGTGTGTGTGGTGAATATGTGATCTGACAGGGCCAAGGGGTAACTATGGTATACACTATACAGTATGTGATGTTGATGATTATTACAATTACAATGATAACGATAGGGATGATGATAACGATCAAATCTAATTTTAATTGTCACATGCTTCATAAACAACAGGTGTATACTAACAGTGAAATGCTTACTTAATCTTCCCAACAATGCATAATGCAATAACAAATATATAATAATAATAATAATAATAATATTTTTTTTAATGAAATTTTTGGGGACAAGTTTGCTGATGACCCCTGTGTCTCTCCTACAGATGTCTTGTGCCCCCCCTTCCCGAGAGGGCCCCTTGGTACTAGAGGGTCAGGAAGGGCCAAAGGGGCCCTGGGCAGTGTGTCTGGACAGGAGGTACAGCCTGGCACAACGGATACACACCAAACACTGCCGGGTCTACTCTCTGGGGTGAGTGCACACACACGCACGCACGCACGCACGCACGCACGCACGCGCGCGTGCGCGCACACACACACACACACACACACACACACACACACACACACACACACACACACACACACACACACACACACACACACACACACAGTCTTGTATAACTAACCTTGTGGGGACACACATTTCAGTTCCATTCAAAATCCTATTTTGCCTAACCCTTAACCCTTACCTTAACCCTAAACTTTCACCCCAAAACCTAACCTTAGCACCTAAACCTAACCCTAAACCTAATTATAACCCTAACACTAATTCTAACCCTAACCCTAAACCCCGTAGAAATAGCATTTGACCTTGTGGGGACTAACAAAATGTCCCCAGTTAGCCAAATTGTGTTAATTTACTATTCTTTTGGGGACTTCTGGTCCCCACAAGTATAGTTAAACACGCACACACACACGCACACACGCACACACACGCACACACACACACACACACACACACACACACACACACACACACACACACACACACACACACACACACACACACACACACACACACACACACACACACACACCCGCGACACCCACACACACAGAAACACAGAGAAACAGAGACAGCCTGGCCCAACACATCACTAGGGCAGCAGTCAGCCTAGTGGCTAGAGCTTTGGACTAGTAACCGAAAGGTTGCTAGATCGAATCCCCGAGTTGACAAGATACAAATCTGTTGTTCTGCCCCTGAACAAGGCAGTTAACCCACTGTTCCCTGGTAGGCCATCATTGTAAATAAGAATTTGTTCTTAACTGACTTGCCTAGTTAAATAAAAAAAACTCATATCTCTGTGTCATGAAATCTGGATGATATTTTGCAGAGTATAAATGTATTTGACCTTCCAGGAGAAGCTGTGCCCTTGCTGTATGCCCAGGGCTGAGCTGGGCTGGCTGGGCTTGGCAGTGGTGGGATGTAGGGTTGAAGAGATTAAGCCCCAGGATGGCCTATTCATTTGAGTGCTAAGAGACACCACAAGTGTGCTGGCAGCAGTCGGTGAGAAGGAGCGAAGAGGTGAGAGGGGCAGGAACAGGAATGAGGGGGTGGGAAAGCAGTAGGAGAGGTTTAGGTATTGCCCCTGTTTACAGCAGGGTCAAGGTCAAATTAACTGGTTTTGAGAAACAGATTTCCTATTGGTGACTGATAAGCACATACACATATACACTAATTTCTCCTCATTTTTCACAATGTTACTTATAGTATTGCCCTCTCAGGTCAAAGTACGCCATAAAAGTCCCCACACACACTTCAGCTGTCTGTATTGGTCTAATGATCCGTGGGTTGGTTTTCTCTGCCACATTAGTTTGATGGGCTATTGTGATAGCAGAGCTAGATAAACAGGAGTATATCCCCATCCTCATCACTCACACCAACACTACAACACTGTGTATGTGTGGGGGGGGGGGAGACATCATTAAGCACCATGGTTTTTCCTGACTACCCGATCAGGGAATAATACATCTATAACTAGGGCCCAGAGCTGTGTGAATGCCGGATTGTTCCTTTGATCATGGTTGTTCACGTAAACTTTGACACGACACATATATAACTACTGGGATCTGGAATTTTGCAACACAAGGTTAGAAAAAGCATGCGACAAGCGAAGCTTCGGACATCATTGATGACGTATTTCTGAAAAAGTGATGCACTCATTGGCACATTGCTCTGAAGTTAGCTGCTTAGCGATGTAGATGCATGCCTCGGCACTCTGGTATCAAACATAACATCCCTAGAGTGAGGGTGTAACTAGGCCGTCAAAGAAATGCCTTATGATATACTGTAATGTATTGTCATAAAGAGTTTCATTTTAAAGAAAACATATTCACTTAGACACTCACTTGGTGAAGGCTACAGGACTGAAAGCTATTGAATACAACAACCATGTCTTTGTCGCTAACAAATACATTCATGGTAGGTAACTACAATTCACTCGAAAGGCAAAGGAAATATGCAAACCTCTAACCTCTCTGGATTAAAACAGAATTATGATAAGTGCACCATATTACGTATTTGATCACTAAAAAATACAACTTTTACATTACTGTGTAGTTTATAAATAAAATGGTCCAACGGTAAAGTGCACATACTCGGTATTCATATCCCGAAATAAATCAAATATCTCATTACAATACATTTGAATAGAAAGTTACCATGGAAACTTTCATATCCCAGTTTACCTATTTACTTATGGCCCTGCCTAACCTAACGACTTGCTTTCTAAATTACATGAGCAAAAAATATTCCACTTTATTTGGAACGGCAAGCCAGTGTGGACCCGTCATTCAGGGCAGGTGGGGCAGAGCCCTGTTTTGAGCCCCACTTGTTTTTTGTTTTGCATGTTATTTTTGAATTAATACGTGTCACATATCAGTTGGCAAACAATGTATAAAAAATTATCGAATAAAGCTGCATACAAACATGGTCTCTTTTGCTTTCTTGAGTGAGGCAACTCTAAAATGCAGTTGTTACAGCCTAGCTCAATGCTTTCTGTGGAGGTGGGGCGTCCACCGGAAAATACGGAGCATAGGGATTGGTAATGTTCTCTAGTTGCGCTGTGATTGGCTCAGTGGTCTGTCACTCATGGGGACACTACGTCACCTCAAAATCTACGGGGAGAGCTTGAAAATTCTAGCGCCTTGGGTGCCGCCATAGAGTTACATTACAACTGCCCATCCAAGAAGGCTCAAGGTCATTCTCAAGGTCATTGGCAACAGATAAAATGACATAAAATACGATATATCTATTTAACTGATCATGTCAACATCATACTTTCAAAATCTTAGCTAGCAAGCTAGCAGTCATCATCATGAATCATGACAACAATCTACTGGCAAATCCTTCTCAATCCTTGTCATATGAAGACAAATTATAGATAAAATGTATTGGTGCTCATCGGCCATTGGACATAAACATTACACAACAAGTTGGAAATCGCAAATTCAACAATGAGTGGTTTGGAAGGAATCAGTGGCTAACTGCTATTCAGTGGATTGGGTGTGTGTTCCAAGTCTGGGTTTAAGGGTCTATTTTCAAAGCTTTAAAGGATAAACATTCAACATTGGCCATGCTGTCAATCCAGCATGACTTCTGGGGGAAGATGGGCGACACCTGGAGAAGTGTGGAGACAATCACAAGGACAGGTGAAACCGATCAGGTCGTGACAAACACATCTACTACGTTTTCAGTGAAATACCATGAGAACATTTAGTTTAGTCACCAGTACATCAGGTAATGATAGGCTCACCATTTAGTCATTTTAACTACCACTTAATTCCAATAGCAAATACAAGATAATCACATTTCAAAAGTGTTATTTTTGAAGCACTGAATGAAAAGAATAGTAGATGTTAAATATAATTTATTTGACTATAACTTCACACGCAATTTTTCTTACTAATAATTTGTATCCAATGGCAGGTTATGAGCATGTTGAGAAATATGTCAGTCTTACAGTTTCTTTATATAGTACATACGTAGGACAAATCATCAGAAATAGGGGTATTGCAAAAAATTATCACCTTTTCTACATGATTTGTCAACTAATAAAGTATTGCATGTCTCTCTGCTTGAAATTCATCAGCTTATAGTGTATCAATGAAATTCAGATAAAGAGATGGAATATATTGTTAAACAACCAAGGTATTTCAGCAGTGCATTGTACACTACACTACACAATTCTAAATGGTAGCACATAAAGTGACTCTTTCAACTTTGTCCTATTGAAGGACACTGGCTGATGGAGAATGATGATGTAGTATTTACAGCCATATGCATATGTGATTTGGTTTTACCTTCCAACATAAATTGATGTCAAATTAATACATTTATGAAGTAAAAATATAGAATTTTACGGTGCTCAGCAGTTATCAAACTATATACTGTATGTTCATTTATTTTATCGCTTTGGTGCAATTTTTACAAGTATGTGATACATTTTCACAACTCTTAGTACATAACTCAAAACAGTTAATCAAAAAGGCAGCTGTTTCAAAACTCTAAGCACATTTTCAACTGACTAAGCAAACTCAGCAAAAAAAGAAACATCCTCTCACTGTCAACTGCGTTTATTTTCAGCAAACTTAATTAACACGTGTAAATATTTGTATGAACATAACAAGATTCAACGACTGAGATAAACTGAACAAGTTCCACAGACATGTGTTTAACAGAAATTGAATAATGTGTCCCTGAACAAAGGGGGGGTCAAAATCAAAAGTAAAAGTCAGTATCTGGTGTGGCCACCAGCTGCATTAAATACTGCAGTGCATTTCCTCCTCATGGACTGCATCAGATTTGCCAGGTTTTGCTGTGAGATGTTACCCCATTCTTCCACCAAGGCACCTGCAAGTTCCCGGACATTTCTTGGGGGAATGGTCCTAGCCCTCACCCTCCGATCCAACAGGTCCCAGACATGCTCAATGGGATTGAGATCCAGGCTCTTCGCTGGTCATGGCAGAACACTGACATTCCTGTCTTGCAGGAAATCACACACAGAACGAGCAGATTGCCTGCAATGACAACAAGCTCAGTCCGATGATGCTGTGACACACCGTCCCAGACCATGATGGACCCTCCACCTCCAAATTGATCCCGCTCCAGAGTACAGGCCTCGGTGTAACGCTCATTCCTTCGACGATAAACGCGAATCCGACCATCACGCCTGGTGAGACAAAACCACGACTCGTCAGTGAAGAGCACTTTTTGCCAGTCCTGTCTGGTCCAGTGACAGTGGGTTTGGTCTGGTGAGGACCTACCTTACAACAGGCCTACAAGCCCTCAGTCCAGCCTCTCTCAGCCTATTGTGGACAGTCTGAGCACTGATTGAGGGATTGTGCATTCCTGGTGTAATTCGGGCAGTTGTTGTTGCCATCCTGTACCTGTCCCGCAGGTGTGATGTTCGGATGTACCGATCCTGTGCAGGTGTTGTTATACGTGGTCTGCCACTGCGACAAATGAAAACATATTGTATATTTGAGATTCTTCAAAGTAGCCACCCTTTGCCTTGATGACAGCTTCGCACATTTTTGAATGAGTAGGTGTGTCCAAACTTTTGACTGGTACTGTATGTCAGGCTTGGATTCGCCATGCCAAATGGCTTTTCCCCAGGTGCATGAACAATGTAATTCCGATGAGAACCTATGGCCAAATAGTCAAGACAGGCTTGATGCAACTAGTGCCTGCTAAACATTGTTTCTTTAATTTATTTCATTGTGAAAGATGTCTTCAATGATCACACCTTCGATCACACATGGGATAGAAATGATGGAAATGTGATGTTCAGTCAATTTTAATGGGTAGTGCAAGTATATGGCCTAATGTGAAAACAGTGTAATGTACTGTAATTTACAGTACTATACTACAAAGGGCAATTTTGAAACATGTATCCATAGAGATTCTATTAAATAACTAGAGGGGATATGACATAAACCCTCGATGTTGCAGAATGGGATGAAAATGGCAGCCATATTGGTCAAGGACAAATCCACACCAGTCTAACTGGAATGAATGGCAGTAGAGGCATAATCCTGATTTTACTTATGCAGGAACATAAAACAAGGCATGTGATATATCAGAAATGGTAATATTGTGAATAGAATTATTGTCAAGATAAAATATTATCATATAATAATAAATACGGGTTTTATAAAATAAATCTGTATAAATAGCCTCTAAAATATGTGTGAACACACCATGAATGTCTGAATTTTTGTTTTCTTGGAAAGCTGAGTGTGCTGTTATATGATACAATATCAGTACTTGTTGCATTTACAACTTGTCTGTCCTATCATCTACTGAATTCAACCGGTGTATGGCTGTAGATTGACTGCATTGTTTGAATGGAATGTTGGCATATGTAAGGGATAAACGGCGACGTTCTGTACATTACCTTGGAAATAACGGATGACGCAGCGGGACCAGCGTAATGTACAGAACGGAGGCGTTTGTCCCGCCCATACCACAGTTGCTCTTCCCACATCCTCTCATGTAAAATTTGACTAAAACGGTAGCGAAGCATGAGCCACTCTCCTGGTAGGGCCTGCTATGATACCATTAGTGGTTGTGTTAACTGAATCATTTAGCAGAGAGGGTAACAGAGATGTCTGGAGCATTCCCTTCCTCTGCCTTCCCTTCCCTCTCTCATCTCATCCCTGCATCTCCCTCCTAAACGCATGGTTGTCTATGAGGAAACAGAGTAGCTCATCCGTGAGAAATGAACTTTGAGAGATACTCCCTGAGCCGCAATTACTGTGTAGAGATACAGCAAGCCACATCCAGTGGATGGATGGATACAGATATAATGATATATTGTAAAGGACTTTTGGGGAATAGTTTGTATATCTGCTGAAGCTGAAAATAACTTCTCACTTCAGCAGCAGCATCCATCCATAAAATATTATTTATATAACCTCTCTCTCCCTCTCCACCTTTTTTATCTCCCTCCCATAGGTTGGGTGTGGAGGATAAAACCCTGGAGCGCTCTCTGGCCAGGGTGGGCTGTGAGGTACACTGCTTTGACCCCAGCCTAAAGCAGGCCCACCTGCAGGAGTCAGACATGTGGCTCCACCGTCTCTCCGTAGACTGGAGGGACCCCAACCCAGCCATCCCCGCCCAGCGACAGCACGGCAACACCAAGAAACTGGCCACCATCCTCAACGATTTTGGACACAGACAGGTCAGGGGGCACATAGAGAGGAGAAGGGTGTAAACGGTGAGGTGTGAATGAAATGACAAATGGGCAAATGTGTCCTGAATCAAATATAAGGAATAAGACATGCATGGGCTTATATTGTGAGAGTATATGTACTATACATAATACAGTGACAACTTACTTCACAAACCAACGTCCTACACAGTGCACAATATGCAGTACCTGTCTTTTATGGCATATCCATGGCCAATGCAAAAGACACTATAAAAGTCATCATAAAAACAAACCAGATATCCTTATCTTCCTCACCTTGGCCCGAAAAAGGCTATACAAAAATGAATATTTTCTCTCCCTATGAGCTGGAAGAATTAACTTTATTATCACATAAAGCTGCAGGTTGACTGCAGCAGCAGCTCCTCTCTACACCTCCTCATCATTCATTCCTCCAGTGTCTCCTCTTGCCCTGGAGGGCAGAAAACTCAGAGGAAGTGAGAGGCCCAACTCGGCTGAGAATCTGTCTCCCTCCAGCAGGTGGTATTTTGTCATTGTTTCGTCCACCAAGCAAGGAGTTTTTTTATGGAGGTCAATGAAAGTGTCAAATTTTGTCAACAAAAAAATGAATGGCTTATTTGTCCATGTGAGGTTTATTTTATATAATGGAAGTTTTGTAATGTTTAAGTTGTTGAGAAAAAACACTTCATATCGGAGTTGTCTCGAGATGGCTATGCATATTCATGGAATGAGGCTAGTAGCATAGCATCTCTCTCCATTGAATACAGGCGTTTGACGTCAACAACCCTCATCGAATATTCAAAAAAAGGAATACAACAATGAGATGTATCCACCAATCCAAAGACGGGATAGGCAGGAGCTAGACAGCCCTATGTGTCGCTTTGTGGACAATGACTCCCATTGTCAGGGCGGAGAGGCATGTATCTTGTCAGTATATCCATAATTTTTGCTTATAGTTATGGCTTTCCTCCTTTAAATATTATCACTCAGAATATTAACTCACTGGAGTCCCCCAGAGCTCTGTGTTCTGCCTTATCAGATATGGATCTGCATACAAGGCCAATGACATCCACACACAAACACACACACTCATGCACGCTTGCAAACACGTACCTACACACATGCATGCTCACTTGCACACACACACACGTGGGCCTGCACACAACAGCACATAATCGGTTTTCTATCACTCATTTGCACTTCATGTCAATGATATCATGTCACCGTGTGGGACTGTGGGTCAATTAACCTTGTCGGGAGTGGGCGTGAAGGGGGGGTTCGCCCAGGAAGCCATACAAGCTAGAACCGCCACTATTAATTAGTGCACATTGTTTATCAGGCTCTTGAGCAGAATGCCTAGAAGCCACGCACAGGCGCCTAGCATTAGCGAGTCCATGCTTAGAGGCATCAGCCATTAATTCCTTTTTCTGGAGCGTGTGTGCATGTGTTTGAGATAAGGACAGACCCGATCCCTGTACCTGCTTTAGATGCAAAGCGACACACGTCTCCATAATGGGCTTTTAACGTGAGTACACAGCATGCTTAAGGAACAACTGTCTGCCTTTCTTCTCCCTGCCTTTTTTCTTTCTTCCAGCTTTGTGTCAGAAGAACAGCACAGAGAACTGATGAGTCGCTTCTAAAGATCAAAATATGCATTCATTTGTGTTCTTTATCGTTGATTACGCAGCGCATAAATGAGTCATATGCCACTCTGGTCAGCATCAGAGCCTGTCTCCATGGGGATTAACACCACTTCAGCAGTCCTTCAGATCTCATGCAAATTGATTTGCTTTCACCTAATTAAGTGATAATGCCAGAGAAGCCGGTGTTTGGAGGATATATTGGCACAGGCGTTGTTAGGCCTGAGAAAGTTGTTCGTTCTAAATGTTCCATTGCCACACTGGGCGGCAACGTTCTTATCCCTTGCTTGCTAGCTAGCCAACTACGGCTAACTCACAGTCACGTCAAACAGTGCAGACAGAATAACAACAGTAGCTGCACTTGTTAAGCTGTTTTCTAGTGACATTTAAATAACCAAAATCAAAAGACCCAAATGAGGAACAGGTGCAAACAATAAGACATACCAAACGAAAAGGAAAAAGGGATCAGCGGCGGCTAGTAGGCCGGTGACGACGACCGCCGAGCGCCGCCCGAGCAGGCAGGGGAGCCACCTTCGGTGGGATTCGTGACATTCTGACCCACTGGGAATGTGATGAAAGAAATAAAAGCTGAAATAAATCATTCTCTCTACTATTATTCTGACATTTCACATTCTTAAAATAAAGTGGTGATCCTAACTGACCTAAGACAGGGAATTTTTAATAGGATTAAATGTCAGGAATTATGAAAAACTGAGTTTAAATGTATTTGGCTAAGGTGTATGTAAACTTCCGACTTCAACTGTACAAAGAAATGTAAATTGAAAAAAGGTCAAACGAAACGAAGTGCCGCTAGTTTGTTATAAGTTATTTTGTTAGCTGTGTTTTTGGCTAGCTCCTCTGAACAACAGTTTCCTAACGAGAGAGGACATTTTCTATGCCAGGCGACATGGTGCCTCATTAGCTCATTGTTAACCAATTCATTCTCTCCTCTCTCCTTCCCCCATGTACTTTACTACCCCCTCAATGGCCGATTGCCAACATGGCATTGGTGACATCAAAATTGGCAACTTGCAATGCTACCATTGATATTTGTCAAATAGTTGACCCAAACTCTCCACACACCAATCATATCTCTCTGATCCATCTTTCAGCACACTAACGTTACAGTGTAAGTGATGAGATTCTGACCTGTCTCAAAAGAAAAGCACTTATTCTAAGGGTTACAGTAAAATTAACAACTGAACCTGGCTGGCTCTCTGACTATTGCTCACTCTGTCTCTGGGTCTCCCAATGGATACCATCCCTCCCCAAGGCAAATAAATATTTCTTAACTGGACAGACACTTCATACAATGAGAACTGCCCTAACTAACAGGGATGTTATGACCCACGACCCTCCTCCCCCCCTAAGGACTTCACACACACACATATCCCTCTCAAAGTCTCTAAACCCACACCACCAGTAGTACGTCTGTTCTTCGCTTCCCCTGTATATGGGAAGTTGGAAGCCCTGGAAAGATGCCAGTTTTGTGTGAACATCTCCATATGGTGGCATAGCTCTGAAGAGTTCTCGGACTGCTCCGCTGTGCAGAATTAGAGGCACTAAACGTCCCGCGCCTGGAGCTGGGAGGAATGTGTGTGTGTCAGAGTGAGAGAGGAATAGAGATATGCGGACAGAAACTACTTTGACAGGGAGGATTGGAAGAAGGGCAATAACTGATGGATTTGGGGAGGGTGTGTGTGCTTGGGGATTTGGCCTAAATTGGGGTCTACTGAGGGGAGGGAGGTTCAGTGGTGCCGATGGGAGTGTGAGATGGAAGGAGCTGTTATTTAGTCCTTCAGAGAGGCTCTGCCTGAGTTTGCCTTCTCCCAAGGTCATCAGTCGCCTTGTCTTGCTCCTACCTGTGTGTCTTTAACACTATAGGTCTATAGCATTGCTATAAAGCCTGCCAAGCAAGGCTAGAAGCTATGTAAACAATTGCTTTCTCCTATTCTCTTGTCAGGAGATATTATTCTGGAGTTGCAGAATAGTATAGAAACAACTGAAAAAGATGGCTATCACCTACCCTGAGCCTGAGGTATGGTGGTGCCTTTTACCTTTGGGCCACACACTCAGTCCGGACCTTAAGTTCTGAAGCTATTTCCCTAACTGCAGAGAATATTCAAGTTGAGTCGGCCTTCCGCTGAAATGAATGCCCCTCAGTCATTAAACAGCAGCAGTCACAGTTTGTGTTCACCCCCAGCCAGGGGGACAGTATGTCTCCATGACGATGAGTAATTGTTGATCAAAATGTCTGTCCATAAAGCTGCTTTCAGATTAGGATACAAATATTTGTTGGTAGAATGGTTTAAAGGCGTTGGGGTGACTAACACAAGATAACAAGTTTGGCCTGCATGATTTTTTGATTGTATCAAAAAGAGATTAAGTATTTTGTGTTCTTTAATTAGTGGATGTGAGGTGCGGGGAGAAACGTCTGAAACAGGCCTCTCCAGAGATTATCTTAATGAGCAGACGTATAATTAAACATCAATGGGATCAGGAGAGAGAGTGGTTCTGTTCAGCCTCTCAGTGCGTCCCTCAATAACTGGTACAGGAACTGTTCTGTTTCCAAACCTCCCTGGAGTTACTGGTCCCAACTGGTCCCCAATTGTTCCCCACAGCTGGTCACAACTGACTGGTCCACAACTGGTCCCCACAACTGCATGATAACTAACTCTAACCAGGGTGAGGAAAGGCCTGCGCTGTGGAGGAGATACAATGGAAGCCATGTTGCCGGCTGTGCCCCTTTAGTGACAGTGTGGATGTGAGATATTAGGAAGTGACCTGGTTGTCAGACAGTGTCTCTGTTTGTTGTTCTATTGACTATTATACAACGGGTGGGTCTAATCCTGAATGCTGATTGGTTAAAAGCGCATTCTAGCCGGTGTCTATTCCACAAGTTACCACCTTCTAAATCTATGATGTTAAAATGCCTATTTACTCTGTTCCATCTGACACCGGAATCCACTGTCTCATCAGCCCAGGCAGGGAAGTTATAACTTGATCTCCACTATAAAAAGCATCAAGACATGATCTCACATTTCTTTTAGACTAACATTTAGTTTTCAACAGCGGAGATTTGTATAAACATTAATGTCTGTCTCTGCGACATTTGCAAAATTATTTCAATATTCAAATTCGATCTCCAACTGTCCGATAGTAATGAACGCGTAGGGGTCGGGACGAGAGAGGCAGGCAGCGTTTCTCAGCCAGTCGAAATCATTAATCAGCTGGTATCATTTTTATGGATATATATAGTTGAAGTCGGAAGTTTACATACACTTAGGTTGGAATCATTCAAACTCATTTTTCAACCACTCCACTAATTTCTTGTTAACAAACTATCTACTTTGTGCATGACACAAGTAATTTTTCCAACAATTGTTTACAGACATGAAAATTCCTTACAGCTTGGAAAATTCCAGAAAATGATGTCATGGCTTTAGAAGCTTCTGATAGGCTAATTGACATCATTTGAGTCAATAGTACGCAAGTATAAACACCATGGGACCACGCAGCCATCATACCGCTCAGGAAGGAGACGCGTTCTGTCTCCTAGAGATGAACGTATTTAGTGTGAAAAGTGTAAATCAATCCCAGAACAACAGCAAAGGACCTTGTGAAGATGCTGGAGGAAACAGGTACAAAAGTATCTATATCCACAGTAAAACGGGTCCTATATCGACATAACCTGAAAGGTCGCTCAGCAAGGAAGAAGCAACTGCTCCAAAACCGCCATAAAAAAGCCAGACTACGGTTTGCAAGTGCACATGGGGACAAAGATCGTACTATCTGGAGAAGTGTCCTTGGTCTGATGAAACAAAAATAGAACTGTTTGGCCAGAATGACCATCATTATGTTTGGAGGAAAAAGAGGGACGCTTGCAAGCCGAACACCATCCCAACCGTGAAGCACGGGGGTGGCAGCATCATTGTCACAATCATCGTACAGAGCAGCCTAAGGCGCAGCGTGAGTTGAGTTCCACATACTTTATTATATAGTAAAACTACCAAAACCATAAACAAACATAAAAGGAACGTGAAAGCCGTAGTGCTAAACACACTAACACAAACAATATCCCACAACCCAGGTGGGAACAATGGAGAACTTAAGTATGATCCCCAATTAGAGACAACAAACATCAGCTCTCTATGGTCAGGGCGTGACAGTACCCCCCCCAAAGATGTGGACTCCGGCTGGTGGCGGCTCCGGTGTGGGTTGCCGCCCCCGCCCAGACCCCGGATCCGGCCATGGCGTCGGGCTGTACACCGTGCCTGGATTGGGCACCAGCGCAGAGGAAGGCTCCTGCCATGGAGCGGGACTGGACACCGTGCCTGGACTGGGCACCGGCGCAGAGGAAGGCTCCTGCCATGGAGCGGGACTGGACACCGTGCCTGGACTGGGCACCGGCGCAGAGGGAGGCTCCTGCCAGGGAGTGGGACTGGACACCGTGCCTGGACTGGGCATCGGTGCAGGTTGCACTGGACTGATGACACACTCTTCAGGTTGAGCACGTGGAGCTGGCAGAGGATACTCCGGGCTGGAGAGGTGCACTGGAGGCCTAGTGCATGGAGCCGGCACAGGTGGCACCGGACTGGAGAGGCGCACTGGAGGCCTGGTGCGTGGAGCCGGCACAGGTGGCACCGGACTGGTGACACGCACTTCAAGGCGAGTGCGGGGAGCTGGCACAGGACGTACCGGACTGGGGAGGCACACTGGAGGTCTGGTGCGTGGAGCCAGCACAGGTGGCACCGGACTGGAGAGGCGCACTGGAGGCCTGGTGCGTGGAGCCGGCACAGGTGGCACCGGACTGGAGAGGCGCACTGGAGGCCTGGTGCGTGGAGCCGGCACAGGTGGCACCGGACTGGTGACACGCACTTCAAGGCGAGTGCGGGGAGCTGGCACAGGACGTACCGGACTGGGGAGGCACACTGGAGGTCTGGTGCGTGGAGCCAGCACAGGTGGCACCGGACTGGTGACACTCACTTCAGGGCGAGTGAGTGGAGCTGGCACAGGATGTACCGGACTGGGGAGGCGCACTGGAGGCCTGATGCATGAAATCGGCACAGACTTCACCAGACTGCTGACAGGCTCTTCAGGTCGAATGTTGAGCAGAACACACTTGACCAACATCTCTCTCCTCTCTCTCTCCCCCAACTTCACTATCGCCTCCCTGACGGTCTCTGGCTTTTCAGGGCGAGTGCGGGGAGCTGGCACAGATGGCACCAGACTGGTGTCACGCTCTTCAGCACGCCTGCGCTGCAGCATACTCCTCGCCAAAGTCATTCTCTGATATCCCTCCTCACACTGCTCCATCGACTCCCAGGTGAGCTCTGGCTCTCTCCTTGGCTCGGCCGACCCCCCCCCCCCAAAAAAATAATAATCTTGGGGTTTCTGTGGCCGCGGCCCCCGGCGTCGTCGCTGTCCTTCCTGATTTCCTGGCGACTTCCGCCAAGGAAGGGTCTAGCATCCTCCAATGATCTCTTTCCAGGTCCAACTCACTTTTCCTTCTGTTGCACGCTGCTTGGTCCTTGTTTGGTGGGTATTCTGTCACGATCATCGTACAGAGCGGACCAAGGCGCAGCGTGAGTTGAGTTCCACATACTTTATTATATAGTGAAACTACCAAAACCATAAACAAACATAAAACGAACGTGAAAGCCGTAGTGCTAATCACACTAACACAAACAATATCCCACAACCCAGGTGGGAACAATAGAGAACTTAAGTATGATCCCCAATTAGAGACAACGAACATCAGCTGCCTCTAATTGGGAACCATACCAAGAGCACCAACATAGAAATGAAAGACTACAACACCCCCTAGTCACGCCCTGACCTACAACACCATAGAGAACCAAGGGCTCACTATGGTCAGGGCGTGACAATCATGTTGTGGGGGTGCTTTGCTGCAGGAGGGACTGGTGCACTTCACAAAATAGATGGCATCATGAGGAGGAAAAATGATGTGGATATATTGAAGCAACATCTCAAGACATCTGGTCTTCCAAATGGACAATGACCCCAAGCATACTTCCAAAGTTGTGGCAAAATGGCTTAAGGACAACAAAGTCAAGGTATTTGAGTGGCCCTGATCTCAATCCTATAGAAAATGTGTGGGCAGACCTGAAAAGGTGTGTTACACCAGCTCTGTCAGTAGGAATGGGCCAAAATTCACCGAACTTATTGTGGGAAGTTTGTGGAAAGCTACACGAAACGTTTGGCCCAAGTTAAACAATTTAAAGGCAATGCTACCAAATATTAATTGAGTGTATGTAAACTTCTGTGTCAGTAGTTGCTAGGAGTGGTGGTAGGAGTCAGGCGCAGAGAGAAGAGGTAAGGAACTTTGTGTTTATTAAATAAAACACAACACGATCGACGCCAACACAACCGGCGTGGAAAAATGCAAAGTGCCCAGAACAGGTTCACAGCATGCTTAAAATATAACAGTAGTAGATCGCCAGCACATCCAAATACAAAACACAACCTGACGCTAAATAATCCCGCACAAACCTGGGCGGGCTAACCAGGCTTAAATAACCAAAATCAAAAGACCCAAATGAGGAACAGGTGCAAACAATAAGACATACCAAACGAAAAGGAAAAAGGGATCAGCGGCGGCTAGTAGGCCGGTGACGACGACCGCCGAGCGCCGCCCGAGCAGGCAGGGGAGCCACCTTCGGTGGGATTCGTGACAGTACCCCCCTCCTGACGCGCGGCTCCCGCAGCGCGCCGCCACCGACCTCGAGGGCGACCCGGAGGACAAGGCGCAGGGCGATCCCCATGAAGGCAGTGGAACTCCCTCAGTAGTGGGGGGTCCACTTCCTGGGTACCCAGCACCTCTCCTCCGCGCCGTACCCCTCCCAGTCGACGAGGTACTGTAGGCCCATCCCCCCGAAGTCTGGAGTCCAGAATGGCGCGTATCTTATACGCCGGGGACCCCCCAATGTCCAGCGGGGGGGAGGAACCTCCGGCACCTCACCTTCCTGCATGGGACCAGCCACCACCGGCCTGAGGAGAGACACATGAAACGAGGGGTTAATACGGTAGTAAGATGGAAGTTGTAACCGGTAACACACCTCGTTTATTCTCCTCAGGACTTTAAACGGCCCTACACACTGCGGGCCCAGCTTCTGGCAGGGCAAGCGGAGGGGCAGGTTTCTAGCCGAGAGCCAGACTCGATCCCCTGGTGCAAACACAGGGGTCTCACTGCGGTGCTGGTCAGCGCTCTTCTTCTGCCGTCCACTCGCCTTTGTGAGTGCGTCTTGGACGGCTCTCCAAGTGTCCTTCGAGCGCTGCACCCAATCCTCCACCGCAGGAGCCTCGGTCTGGCTCTGGTGCCATGGAGCCAGGACCGGCTGGTAGCCCAACACGCACTGGAACGGTGACATGTTGGTTGATGAGTGACGTAGAGAATTTTGGGCTATTTCTGCCCATGGCACGTATCTCGCCCATTCCCTGGGCCGGTCCTGGCAATACGTCCTTAGAAACCTACCCACCTCTTGGTTCACCCTCTCCACCTGCCCATTACTCTCGGGGTGGAAACCCGAGGTCAGGCTGACCGAGACCCCCAAACGTTCCATGAACGCCCTCCAAACTCTGGACGTGAACTGGGGACCTCGATCAGAAACTATGTCCTCGGGCACCCCGTAGTGCCGGAAGACATGGGTAAACAGGGCCTCCGCAGTCTGCAGAGCCATAGGGAGACCGGGCAACGGGATGAGACGACAGGACTTCGAGAACCGATCCACAACGACCAGGATAGTGGTGTTCCCCTGAGATACGGGAAGGTCAGTGAGGAAGTCCACTGACAAGTGTGACCACGGACGCTGTGGAACGGGGAGGGGGTGTAATTTCCCTCTAGGCAGGTGTCGAGGAGCCTTGCTCTGAGCGCACACCGAGCAGGAGGAAACATAAAACCGCACGTCCTTACCAAAGGTGGGCCACCAGTACTTCCCCCTCAGGTTCCGCACTGTCCTCTCGATCCCAGGGTGACCCGAAGAGGGGAGAATATGGGCCCATCGAATCAATCGATCACGGAGACCAAGCGGTACGTACTGAACACCTGCCGGACACTGCGATGGTGCAGGTTCCGACCGTAACGCCCGCTCGATCTCCGCGTCCAACTCCCATACCACCGGAGCTACCAAGCACGACGCTGGAAGAATGGGAGCCGGATCGATGGCCCTCTCCTCGGTGTCATATAGGCGGGACAGTGCGTCGGCCTTCGTGTTCTGTGAACCTGGCCGATAAGAGATCGTGAACCGGAAACGGGTAAAGAACATGGCCCACCTGGCCTGACGCGGATTCAGTCTCCTAGCTGCCCGGATGTACTCGAGATTACGGTGGTCAGTCCAGATGAGGAAAGGGTGCTTAGCCCCCTCAAGCCAATGTCTCCACACCTTCAGAGCCTTGACCACAGCTAACAACTCCCTGTCCCCCACGTCATAGTTCTGCTCCGCCAGCCCGAGCTTCTTAGAAAAGAAAGCACACAGGCGGAGTTTGGGTGGCGTGCCCGAGCGCTGTGATAGCATGGCCCCCACCCCAGTCTCGGACGCGTCCACCTCCACTATGAATGCCAAAGAGGGATCCGGATGAGCCAGCACTGGAGCGATGGTAAACAGCTCCTTCAGGCGACTGAACGCTCTGTTCGCCTCTGCTGACCAGCGCAAGCGCGCCGGACCCCCCTTCAGCAGTGAGGTAATGGGAGCAGCAACTTGACCAAAGCCCCGGATAAACCTCCGGTAGTAATTGGCAAACCCTAAAAACCGCTGCACCTCCTTTACCGTGGTCGGAGTCGGCCAATTACGCACGGCTTTAACGCGGTCATCCTCCATCACCACCCCCGAGGTGGAAATGTGATACCCCAGGAAGGAAACGGCTCGTTTGAAAAACTCACATTTCTCAGCCTTGACGTACAGGTCATTCTCCAGCAGTCGCCCAAGCACCTTGCGCACCAGGGAGACATGCGCGGCGCGGGTGGCGGAATAAATCACGATGTCGTCAATATACACCACCACCCCCTGCCCGTGCAGGTCCCTGAGAATCTCGTCAACAAAAGATTGAAAGACGGCTGGAGCATTCTTTAACCCATACGGCATGACGAGGTACTCATAGTGGCCCGATGTGGTACTGAATGCGGTTTTCCACTCGTCTCCTCCCCGGATACGCACCAGATTGTGACATGGAGGGCCGAATGTACCCCTGTCTCAGAGATTCCGTGACATATGTCTCCATAGCCAACGTTTCCTCCTGTGACAATGGGTACACGTGACTCCTGGGAAGTGCAGCGTTTACCTGGAGATTTATCACGCAATCCCCTCGTCGATGAGGTGGTAATCGGGTCGCCCTCTTTTTACAGAAGGCGATAGCCAAATCGGCATATTCTGAGGGAATGCGCACAGTGGAAACCTGGTCTGGACTCTCCACCGTCGTCGCACCGATGGAAACTCCCTTACACCTGCCTGAGCACTCCTCTGACCACCCTCTGAGAGCCCCCTGTCTCCACGAAATATTGGGATTGTGATTGGCCAGCCAGGGAATCCCCATCACCACCGGAAATGCAGGAGAATCAATGAGGAAGAGACTAATCCATTCCCCATGATCCCCCTGCGTTACCATGTCCAGTGGCACCGTGGCCTCCCTGACCAGTCCTGACCCTAATGGTCGGCTATCTAAGGAGTGCACGGGGAAAGGTTGGTCCAACGACACCAGGGGAATCCCTAGCCTTAATGCGAGCCCACGATCCATAAAGTTTCCAGCTGTGCCTGAATCGACTAGCGCCTTATGCTGGAAAGAGGGAGAAAACAAGGGGAAAGTTACTAAAACGAACATATGACCAACAGGGAGCTCTGGGTGAGGTTGGTGCTTACTCACCTGAGGTGAACAAGGAGTGCTCCGCCTGCCATCCCGATTCCCAGAGGAGCTCCCCCAGCACCGGTCGGTAGTGTGTCCTCTCCGACCACACTGGGTACAAGAGGAGCCTCCTCCTCCGGTTCCCCTGGACACGGCCCCCCCTAGCTCCATAGGGATGGGAGCTGGAGGACCTGGAGGTGGAACCAACAGGGCCCTGTCTGGACGCCCGCACGCAGCCAGCAGGTTGTCGAGACGAATGGACATGTCGATTAGTTCATCTAGTGAGAGGGTAGTGTCCCAACAGGCTAGCTCACGGCGGACGTCCTCCCGGAGGCTACACCGATAGTGGTCCATCAGGGCCCTGTCGTTCCACCCCGCTCCAGCAGCCAAGGTCCGGAACTCCAGAGCAAAGTCCTGTGCGCTCCTCGTCTCCTGCCGCAGGTTGAACAGCCGTTCACCCGCCGCCCGGCCTTCTGCTGGGTGGTCGAACACGGCCCGGAAACGGCGGGTGAACTCGGGGTAGTGATCCCTTGCCGAGTCTGGGCCATACCACACTGCGTTGGCCCACTCCAGGGCACGTCCCGTTAAGCAGGAGACGAGGACGCTTACGCTCTCCTCTCCCGAGGGAGTCAGACGAACGGTAGCCAGGTACAACTCCAACTGTAGCAGGAACCCCTGGCACCCAGCCGCCGCTCCATCGTACTCCCTGGGGAGAGCCAGGCATAGGGCTCCGGGTCAGGACGTCGGTGGAGGGGTAGATGGTGGAGGGGGAATTGGTGCTGGGGATGCGGTAGGGAGGCCACTCCTCTCCCATCGGTCCATCCTCTCCATCATCTGGTCCATCGCTGAGCCGATTCGGTGGAGGATGGTGGTATGGTGGAGGACCCATTCCTCCATCGATGGGAGAGGAGGGGAGGCTGCTCCTGCTGACTCCATAGTTGGTGCGGGATTCTGTCAGTAGTTGCTAGGAGTGGTGGTAGGAGTCAGGCGCAGAGAGCAGAGGTAAGGAACTTTGTGTTTATTAAATAAAACAACACGATCGACGCCAACACAACAGGCATGGAAAAATGCAAAGTGCCCAGAACAGGTGCACAGCATGCATAAAATATAACAGTAGTAGATCGCCAGCACATCCAAATACAAAACACAACCTGATGCTAAATAATCCCGCACAAACCTGGGCGGGCTAACCAGGCTTAAATAAAATGTCAAAAGCAAAGAGATGAAAGCGCTTTCACTAATTAGGCTTTTAAAAAGTATGGGTCAAGGAGTTAACCTGACATCAAAAACATTCCAACACATTTAAATGGCAGCCCAATGCCTAATAGATGTGCATTGAAAGTAGGCCATGCTTATGATGACTCAGTAAGATTATATCTTGAGGCCATTGTTAAAATGAATGCATTTTCCTCCCCATCTCATCTTATACCACATAAACCCCCCCACACCCCCTCATATTCTCCTCGTTCTCAACTCAGACATATACAGTACATCTCTTTCTCTCTCAATCTTTGCACCAACTTCCCCTCACCTCCATCGAGAGTACTTTTCCACTCTCTCCATGTTATCTCTACCTACTGATTGCTAGACTTTTTCTCTCTGGGATCTCAATTGCACCATCCTCGTGTACTCTCTCCTCATCTCCTTATCAAAACCTGTGGAACATCCAGGTACACACTATGTTTGTCTATTGTTAGATTTACATTTACATTTAAGTCATTTAGCAGACGCTCTTATCCAGAGCGACTTACAAATTGGTGCATTCACCTTATAATATTAGATGAACTAAGATGAAGATCAGATCAAATTTGGTGACCAATTTATGCAGAAATCCAGGTAATTCCAAAGGGTTCGCATACTTTTTCTTGCCACTGTATATAAACCCTGTATTGCTGATGCTACTGTATGTATTGGCCATTGAAAGGCTTTGAAGCCTCCGGTCGGCTATATTGGCACTCCCCGTAGGAGCAGTCCTCCATAGACGGGTTGGTTATTTACCAGCAAAACCTACGCGAACACAACTATGGGACAAAACAGAAGGGTTTGCCTTCGATTGTTGAGAACATGTAAAATATATTTAACCTCCAAATGTTTATTGAAAACATAAATACATTAGCACAATGAGCACTTGTTGTCTATCAAATACATTGTTACAGTTGTTGGTTAGCCAGTGAAAATACCTCAACAGGACATATCATTAACAATATACAACGAGCTGAAACAAGCCACCTACGATTCCCCACATGGCAGCTTCTTGTCATTATTGCTAGCTATCTGACTGTTCATAATCATAACGCCACACGGCCTTCTGACCAGTGGTGTAAAGTACTTAAGTAAGAATAATTAAAATAACGTTTTTTGGGGGGTATCTGTAGTTTACTTTACTATTTATATTTTGGACAACTTTTACTTTTATTTCATTACATTCCTGAAGAAAATAATGTACTTTTCCATCAATACATTTTCCTTGACACCCAAAAGTACTCGTTACATTTTGAATGCTTAGCAGGACAGGAAAATGGTCCAATTCACACACTTATCAACATCCCTGGTCACCTCTACTGACTCTTATCTGGCAAACTCAGTAATCACAAATGCTTCATTTGTAAATGATGTGTGTGTTGGAGTGTGCCCCTGGCTAAAAAAAACAACCAAAAAAAACACGAAAATTGTGCCGTCTGGTTTGCTTAATATAAGGAATTTTAAATTATTCATATTTTTACTTTTAATACTTAAATACATTTTAGCAATTACATTTACTTTTGATGAGTATATTTAAAACCAAATACTTTTAGACTTTTATTCGATTAGTATTTTACTGGGTGACTAACTTTTACTTGAGTCATTTTCTATTAAGGTATCTTTACGTTTACTCAGGTATGACTATTGGGTACTTTTTCCACCACTGCTTTTGCCTCACCAATACACACGCATCATTTTCGTGACGTTGTCAGCCAACCCATCTATAGATGGTCCGTTGTTTCAGTATGATATATTGGATAAAGTAATAAAGACAGACACCAATGTCTAGTTCAATAGCCTTGTTCATGCATTGTACAAATCCCTACACGCGGAGTCCGGGGAACAATCCGGCTAGTCGATTACCTATCAACTAGACTCCGTAACATCATCCTTTTCAATAGAAAGTGCAAACATAATAGCATAACATTAAATTCTTAACAATCAAGTCATAACAATGAAAAAAGCATGACATTTTCTTTTTACTTCAGTTGTCATCTTCCTTTCTTTTTTAAATTATTTTTGAATTTTTATAAACAGGAGGACAAGTTAACACAGTCTCTTGCTTACAGAGTAAGCCTGTCCGGTGGCTTGCACAGCCAACCCACCCGTGAGTAAGTATGGGCTCTGACAGGGGTAGGATTAGGGCCACGAGCTGGAGAGCTTGGTGGGGTAGAAGCCTCACCTTCAGTTCGCTCATGTCTCAATTCTGCGCCTCTTACCCTTAGGCCTGGACTGTGATCCAGCTCATCTAGGTGAGTGTATGGCGTGTTCTGGTTTGTCTGCTCTGCTACGCGCAGATCCACCCGATTGCGACGATAGAGGGAGCCACCAACATCCACCAGGTAAGAGCGTGGTGCAACTCTCTGTAGGCACGTGCCCAGCCTCCAAAGTCCTGTGTGGTCTCCCGGCAGCGGTTTCATCCTTATCGTTTCACCCACCTCCAGCTCTGGTAGGTCTCGAGCAGTCCGGTCGTAGAAGCACTTAGCGAGCTGCTTTCTGCGACGCAGTTTGTCCGTGACGCCAACCATGACGCAGGGCTCAAGTAGCTTGTTAGCTACGGGGATGGTAGTCTTCAGACGTCTGGACAGAAGGCGTTGTGCTGGGCTGCTGTCCATGTTTTCGGTGGGTGTGTTCCTCCACTGTAAGATCGCTTTCCATGGGTCGTTGCTGTCGCGCGCGGCCCTGCTTACCAGGTTTTTTGAAATCTTGACAGCTGACTCTGCCTTGCCATTTGCTTTTGGGTGTCTTGGAGAGGAGGTCACGTGGTCAAACTCCCATTCTGAGGCGAAACGCTTGAACTGTGCAGTGAATTGTGGGCCATTGTCCGTGATTACCTTGTCAGGCTGACCTTGCCTGGCAAACTGCGCCTTGCAGCGCTTTATGACCGTCTCTGCAGACAAGTCAGGGAGCAGTTCAATTTCCCAAAAGTCAGAGTAGTGATCAACAATGAGAAGATAGTCCTTTTGTCTGTGGCTGAATAAGTCCATGCTGACGATTTGCCAGGCCCTTGTGGGCAGTTCGTGTGACATCATGGTTTCCTTTTGCTGTTCATGAGCGTACTCGTTGCACGTGGTACAGTTGCTGACAAAGTCTTTAATTTCTGCTTGCATGTTTGGCCAGTATAATGTTTCACGAGCCTGGCGGTAGCATGCGTCACCTCCAACGTGACTGGAGTGTATGCGGGTAAGCATCTCTGGACGTAGTGATTTGGGAATAATGACCTTCTGACCTCTGAACAAGACGCCATTTTGCATGCTGATCTCATCTCGAAAGGTCCAGTATTCTCTCACTGTGAAAGGTGTCTCCTCTTTCAGGTATGGCCAACCTGCGAGAGCCATGGACTTCAGTGATTGTAGGTGTTCGTCTTTGTCAGTGTGTTGCCTGATCTGGGCTAGGCGGTGATCTGTGACGTTTAACCTGTTGGGGATAGGGGGCAGTATTGACACGGCTGGATAAAAAACGTACCCGATTTAATCTGGTTACTACTCCTGCCCAGTAACTAGAATATGCATATAATTATTGGCTTTGGATAGAAAACACCCTAAAGTTTCTAAAACTGTTTGAATGGTGTCTGTGAGTATAACAGAACTCCTATGGCAGGCCAAAACCTGAGAAGATTTCAAGCAGGAAGTGGCCTGTCTGAGAAGTAGTGTTTCATCTTGGCTCTTTTTATTGAAGGGTCTCAGAGCCCGGGAAAACGTTGAACGATATCGAGGCAGGCTCTGGCTGAAACACTTTATCGCTTTTGGCAAGTGGCCACTCAGAGTACTATGGGCTTAGGCGCGTGCCCGCTTCGACCGAATGCTTTGTTTTCCTTTGTCTGTTTATCTAAACGCAGATTCCCGGTCGGAATATTATCGCTTTTTTATGAGAAAAATGGCATAAATATTGATTTTAAACAGCAGTTGACATGCTTCGAAATACGGTAATGGAATATTTAGAATTCTTTTGTCACGAATTGCGCCATGCTCGTCACCCTTATTTAGCCTTTAGGATAGTGTCTAGAACGCACGAACAAAACACCGCTGTTTGGATATAACGATGGATTATTTTGGACCAAACCAACATTTGTTATTGAAGTAGAAGTCCTGGGAGTGCATTCTGACGAAGACAACAAAGGTAAGAACATTTTTCTTATAGTAAATCTGACTTTGATGAGTGCTAAACCTGCTGGGTGTCTAAATAGCTAGCCCTGTGATGCCGGGCTATCTACTGAGAATATTGCAAAATGTGCTTTCACCGAAAAGCTATTTTAAAATCGGACATATCGAGTGCATAGAGGAGTTCTGTATCTATAATTCTTAAAATAATTGTTATGCTTTTTGTGAACGTTTATCGTGAGTAATTTAGTAAATTCACCGGCAGTGTTCGGTGGGAATGCTAGTCACATGCTAGTCACATGCTAATGTAAAAAGCTGGTTTTTTATATAAATATGACCTTGATTGAACAAAACATGCATGTATTGTATAACATAATGTCCTAGGGTTGTCATCTGATGAAGATCATCAAAGGTTAGTGCTACATTTAGCTGTGGTTTGGGTTTATGTGACATTATATGCTAGCTTGAAAAATGGGTTGTCTGATTATTTCTGGCTCGGTACTCTGCTGACATAATCTAATGTTTTGCTTTCGTTGTAAAGCCTTTTTGAAATCGGACAGTGTGGTTAGATTAACGAGAGTCTTATCTTTAAAATGGTGTAAAATAGTCATATTTTAGAAAAATTGAAGTAATAGCATATCTAAGGATTTGAATAACGCGCCACAGGATTCAACTGGCTGTTGAGTAGGCGTCCCACCTAGCCCATAGAGGTTAAGTCTTGTTGTTCCTGCTGTAGCGAACAGATGGCCTGCCGCTGATAGGCAGTGCCTCTGCCTGTACATTGTGCCGTTGCCCTGCTCAGTGTGTCGCTGATGTACATCTCTGGTCCTGGCTTGTAAATGACCTTCAGGCTGTAGTTTTGCAGAGTCAGGAGCATGCTTTGAAGCCTCTTGGGCGCATTGAGGAGAGGTTTACTGAATATGGCAATGAGTGGTTTGTGGTCAGTTTCAGCGGTGACCAGCTCTCGACCATATAAGTAGTGATGGAATCGCTGGCAGGAGAAGACGATGCTGAGGCACTCTTTCTCAAATTGTGCATAGTTCTGTTCGGTGGGGGTGAGCGCTCTCGAGGCAAACGCAACGGGTTGGCCTTCCTGCATAAGGCAGCATCCAAGTCCCCTTTGGCTGGAGTCACTCTGGATTGTGACAGGCTTCGTGACGTCGTAGTAGCGCAACACTGGCATGGATGAAGCCAAAGATTTAACCTCGTGCTTGGGTAGCCAGTGCCATGGTGTGTCTTTGTCCAGCAACCGGCGCAGAGGCTCACAGACTGCTGATAGGTGTGGCATGAACTTTGCAAGATAGTTTCCAAAACCGATGAGACGCTGTACTCCTTTTGCATCAGATGGGTTTGGCATGTCGAGGATCGCTCGGATCTTGTCTGGGTCCGGCTTCAGGCCGTTTGCCGAGAGAATGTGGCCATGGAAGTGGACGTCTTTCACCTTGAACTGTAGCTTCTTCAGGCCAAGACGAAGCTTAACTGATCGACAGCGCTCCATCAGTGCCAGGAGCTTCACATCGTGGTCACGTTCTGCTTCTTCGTCTGTGTCACCACAGCCTACGATCAAGACATCATCGGCGATGGGTTCAATGCCCTTGAGCCCAGCCAGTAACTCGTGCTGCTTGCGTTGGTATACCTCAGGTGCCACTGAGACACCAAACGGGAGCTTGAGCCAGCGTTTCCGACCCCAGGGGGTCCAGAAGGTAGTCATGAAGCTGCTTTCTTCGTCCAGCTTGCATTGAAGGAATGCATCTCGGGCATCCACCAAGGTGAATTTGAATTTGAGCAGCAGCAGCTGAAAAATGAGCTCCTACAAATATTGAAATTTACATGGTTTTTAGAGTGAAGTACATCGGAAAAAAGCAAAAGAAAACTGCAAGACTGAATAGGAGAAAAAACAAGCAACAAACAAAGAAGATAGGCTTTTGAAAAATAACTATTTTTCATAAAATTGTAGTTATCTTAGCAAGCTGAATTGTTTACCAGTTGCTAAGCAGTTGCTAGGGACTCTTTTGGAAGAAGCTAGCTAGCTAACGAAGAACAACAAAGAATATCTAGTTAACAGAAGAAAAGAAAGAGAAAATCAGGACAGAAGAAAAAGGATATCAAAGTGAAACAGTTCTCTAAAGACACAGGAGACAATAATACAAGAAACAACACTTCTGTAGCTTGTCAACTATGTGTCTGTCTATCCCTGTTCTCTCCTCATCTGCACAGGCCATACAAACGCTTCACACCGCGTGGCCGCTGCCACTCTAACCTGGTGGTCCCAGCGCGCACGACCCACGTGGAGTTCCAGGTCTCCGGCAGCCTCTGGAACTGCCGGTCTGCAGCCAACAAGGCTGAGTTCATCTCAGCCTATGCTACCCTCCAGTCCCTTGACTTCCTGGCGCTGACGGAAACATGGATTACCACAGATAACACTGCTACTCCTACTGCTCTCTCTTCGTCTGCCCACGTGTTCTCGCATACCCCTAGAGCATCGAGCCAGCGGGGTGGTGGCACTGGAATCCTCATCTCTCCCAAGTGGACATTCTCTCTTTCTCCCCTGACCCATCTGTCTATCTCCTCATTTGAATTCCATGCTGTCACAGTTACCAGCCCTTTCAAGCTTAACATCCTTATCATTTATCGCCCTCCAGGTTCCCATGGAGAGTTCATCAATGAGCTTGACGTCTTGATAAGTTCCTTTCCTGAGGATGGCTCACCTCTCACAGTTCTGGGTGACTTTAACCTCCCCACGTCTACCTTTGACTCATTCCTCTCTGCCTCCTTCTTTCCACTCCTCTCCTCTTTTGACCTCACCCTCTCACCTTCCCCCCCTACTCACAAGGCAGGCAATACGCTTGACCTCATCTTTACTAGATGCTGTTCTTCCACTAATCTCATTGCAACTCCCCTCCAAATCTCCGACCACTACCTTGTATCCTTTTCCCTCTTGCTCTCATCCAACACTTCTCACTCTGCCCCTACTCGGATGGTATTGCGCCGTCCCAACCTTCGCTCTCTCTCTCCCGCTACTCTCTCCTCTTCCATCCTATCATCTCTTCCCTCTGCTCAAACCTTCTCCAACCTATCTCCTGATTCTGCCTCCTCAACCCTCCTCTCCTCCCTTTCTGCATCCTTTGATTTTCTCTGTCCCCTATCCTCCAGGCCGGCTCGGTCCTCCCCTCCTGCTCCGTGGCTCGACGACTCACTACGAGCTCACAGAACAAGGCTCCGGGCAGCCGAGCGGAAATGGAGGAAAACTCGCCTCCCTGCGGACCTGGCATCCTTTCACTCACTCCTCTCTACATTCTCCTCTTCTGTCTCTGCTGCTAAAGCCACTTTCTACCACTCTAAATTCCAAGCATCTGCCTCTAACCCTAGGAAGCTCTTTGCTACCTTCTCCTCCCTCCTGAATCCTCCTCCCCCCCCCCCTCCCTCTCTGCGAATGACTTCGTCAACCATTTTGAAAAGAAGGTTGACGATATCCGATCCTCGTTTGCTAAGTCAAACGACACCGTTGGTCCTGCTCACACTGCCCTACCCTGTGCTTTGACCTCTTTCTCCCCTCTCTCTCCAGATGAAATCTCGCGTCTTGTGACGGCCGGCCGCCCAACAACCTGCCCACTTGACCCTATCCCCTCCTCTCTTCTCCAGACCATTTCCGGAGACCTTCTCCCCTTCCTCACCTCGCTCATCAACTCATCCTTGACCGCTGGCTACGTCCCTTCCGTCTTCAAGAGAGCGAGAGTTGCACCCCTTCTGAAAAAACCTACACTCGATCCCTCCGATGTCAACAACTACAGACCAGTATCCCTTCTTTCTTTTCTCTCCAAAACTCTTGAACGTGCTGTCCTTGGCCAGCTCTCCTGCTATCTCTCTCAGAATGACCTTCTTGATCCTAAACAGTCAGGTTTCAAGACTGGGCATTCAACTGAGACTGCTCTTCTCTGTGTCACGGAGGCTCTCCGCACTGCTAAAGCTAACTCTCTCTCCTCTGCTCTCATCCTTCTAGACCTATCTGCTGCCTTTGATACTGTGAACCATCAGATCCTCCTCTCCACCCTCTCCGAGCTGGGCATCTCCGGCGCGGCCCACGCTTGGATTGCGTCCTACCTGACAGGTCGCTCCTACCAGGTGGCGTGGCGAGAATCTGTCTCCGCACCATGCGCTCTCACCACTGGTGTCCCCCAGGGCTCTGTTCTAGGCCCTCTCCTATTCTCGCTATACACCAAGTCACTTGGCTCTGTCATATCCTCACATGGTCTCTCCTATCATTGCTATGCAGACGACACACAATTAATCTTCTCCTTTCCCCCTTCTGATAACCAGGCGGCGAATCGCATCTCTGCATGTCTGTCAGACATATCAGTGTGGATGACGGATCACCAGCTCAAGCTGAACCTCGGCAAGACGGAGCTGCTCTTCCTCCCGGGGAAGGACTGCCCGTTCCATGATCTCGCCATCACGGTTGACAACTCCCTTGTGTCCTCCTCCCAGAGTGCTAAGAACCTTGGCGTGATCCTGGACAACACCCTGTCGTTCTCCACTAACATCAACCTTCCCAAGTTATCTCACGTCACCCCGCTCCTCCGCTCTCTCCACTGGCTTCCAGTTGAAGCTCGCATCCGCTACAAGACCATGGTGATTGCCTACGGAGCTGTGAAGGGAACGGCACCTCCATACCTTCAGGCTCTGATCAGGCCCTACACCCAAACAAGGGCACTGCGTTCATCCACCACTGGCCTGCTGGCCCCCCTACCTCTGAGGAAGCACAGTTCCCGCTCAGCCCAGTCAAAACTGTTCGCTGCTCTGGCACCCCAATGGTGGAACAAGCTCCCTCACGACGCCAGGACAGCGGAGTCAATCACCACCTTCCGGAGACACCTGAAACCCCACCTCTTTAAGGAATACCTAGGATAGGATAAAGTAATCCTTCTAACCCCCCCCCCCCCCCTTAAAAGATTTAGATGCACTATTGTAAAGTGGTTGTTCCACTGGATATCATAAGGCGAATGCACCATTTTGTAAGTCGCTCTGGATAAGAGCGTCTGCTAAATGACTTAAATGTAAATGTAAAATGTAAATGTGAAAATCCTGGCCTTGGGAAGCTTGTAGAGGACATCCTCTAGTGTCGGCATGATGTAGTGGGATCGTTTCAGTGCTTGGTTCAGATGCTTTGGGTCGATGCAGACCCTCAGCTTCTCTGTTTTTTTCACTATGACCATATTGCTGATCCAGTCAGTTGGTTCGGTCACAGATATCATGTGGCCATCGGCCTCATACTTGTCCAGCTGGGCCTTCACAGCCACTTTCATTGCAATGGGCACATTGCGAGGAGCACACTGGACTGGAGTGATGCTCTCATCCACTTCAAAGTGTACCTCCCCTGATTCAACGGGCATGATTCAACGGGCATGTTGAATACATCGTCATATCTGCTGAGTAGTTGTTCTTTGGACAGGGGTCCATGCTGGACATGATCCACAACGTGCAGGTCATTTGGTACAGTGAACTGCATCAGTCCCAGGCGTTCGCATGTAGAGCCTGAGAGGAGAGGATGTTGACTGGTTTTCACAATCTCAAACTCCAGCTTGTGTTTGCGTCCCCGAATAACACATTCGGTCTCAAAGGTGCCCATAGAGCTCATTGGCTCTCCTGAGTACAGCTTTAGTCTAGTGTCGCTGGGCAATAGATGTGTGTCAGATGCCAGATTGATTTTGTCTTTGTAGCTCATTACATTGCATGTAGCACTGGAATCCAGTTGACATTGTTGTTGCTTGTTGTGTAATCGTAGTGTCACAAACCATTTCTTCCCTCTTCAGTGTACAGCCCCAATGGATTCATGCATGTAAATGTCACTTTCACTGTTCAGCTCTGAACATTGAGTGACATCATCAACACAGTGAATCTTGCCCTCACTCACCCTTCTTTTGCTTTTGAGACACACTTTTGCAAAGTGATTATTAGTTCCACAAGCTCTGCATGGTTTTCCATAGGCAGGGCAGTGCTCTTTGCCACGTGTGTGCATATTCCCACAGTATTTACATGCTACTGGGCTCTCTGTGTTCACCGTTCGTGGTGAATTACTCTGCCTCCATTGGTTTTGCCTGAATGTCTGCCTAGCAACAGCGTGAACAGTATCAACGTCGGAGCGTGGGGTTTCGATTTCCATTGCTCTCATTCTCATGTCAGTGACTTTGGCAGTGCGGCACATTTCGATGGCAGTTACTAATGTTAAGCCTCTCTCTCTCAGTAGACGCCGGCGCGTAATCCTCATTTGCAATTCCCAGTACTATTTTGTCACGAATCAATTCATCTTTCAATCCCCCGTATTCACAAGTGGCGGATTTTTCTCTCAAACGGGTTACAAAGTTGTGTACTGACTCACCCTCTTCCTGTTTGCAGCTTCCGAAAACGAACCGCTCGTAAATTACGTTTCTGGCGGGTTTGAAGTAATTCTCCAATGCATCCAATATAGCCTTTGCATCACACTGTTGTCGCGCTGTGAGGGTGAGATTGTGCCGGTAGATATGCCTGCATTCGCTGCCCATTAAACTCCTCAGAGTTGCCGCTTGTACCTCGTTGGGTTTCTCATGTAGACCGGTCACCAGCGCATAGTCCTCGAATTCATCCCTGAAATTGTCCCAATTAGTATTCCAGTCCCCTGTGAGAACCATGGGATTTGGTGGCGGAATGTTCGCTGCCATAGCGATGGAATAGGAGATTTCTTTGCCTTCAGTCATCGAGGTAGGTAGTGATGCTAGCTAACCAGCTAACAACTAGTTGATCAGTGTTGTGATTAGGAGTAGGAATCGGCGTGTGTTCGCATATGGAACGTAACCGCACCTATACTGTACTTAGCTACAAAAATAACAAACGTGTGGTTTTCGAGCCACTTCTGATACCATGTTTCAGTATGATATATTGGATAAAGTAATAAAGACAGACACCAATGTCTAGTTCAATAGCCTTGTTCATGCATTGTACAAATCCCTACACGCGGAGTCCGGGGAACAGTCCGGCTAGTCGATTACCTATCAACTAGACTCCGTAACAGTCCGTGTGTTGTTGTGAGTCTGGATGGCCAGCTAACTAGCAACAATGACAAGAAGCTGCCATGTGGGGAATCGTAGGTGGCTCATTTCAGTTAGTTTTATCTTATGCTTGATACCATGTCTTATTTTGAGGGGTTTTGAATGATGTTACGTATATGCTAATATGGCTAAAATTAGTTAGCTAGCTAACCTGACTTCGGCGATGTCATTTACAAAATAGCCTCCAATACCCTACTCAATAAACTGGATGCAGTCTATCACAGTGCCATCCGTTTTGTCACCAAAGCCCCATATACTACCCACCACTGCGACCTGTACGCTCTCGTTGGCAGGCCCTCGCTTCATACCCGTCGCCAAACCCACTGGCTCCAGGTCATCTACAAGACCCTGCTAGGTAAAGTCCCCCTTTATCTCAGCTCACTGGTCACCATAGCAGCACCCACCTATAGCACGCACTCCAGCAGGTATATCTCTCTGGTCACCCCCAAAGCCAATTCATCCTTTGGACGTCTCTCCTTCCAGTTCTCTGCTGCCAATGACTGGAACGAACTACAAAAATCTCTGAAACTGGAAACACTTATCTCCCTCACTAGCTTTAAGCACCAGCTGTCAGAGCAGCTCACAGATCACTGCACCTGTACATAGCCCATCTATAATTTAGCCCAAACAACTACCTCTTCTCCTGCTGTATTTATTTATTTATTTTGCTCCTTTGCACCCCATTATTTCTATTTCTACTTTGCACTTTCTTCCACTACAAATCTACCATTCCAGTGTTTTACTTGCTATATTTTATTTACTTTGCCACCATGGCCTTTTTTTTGCCTTTACCTCCCTTATCTCACCTCATTTGCTCACATTGTTTAAAGACTTATTTTTCTACGTGTATTATTGACTGTATGTTTGTTTTACTCCATGTGTAACTGTGTTGTTGTATGTGTCGAACTGCTTTGCTTTATCTTGGCCAGGTCACAATTGTAAATGAGAACTTGTTCTCAACTTGCCTACCTGGTTAAATAAAGGTGAAATAAATAAAAATAAAAAACCAACAACTGTATCAATGTATTTGAGAAACGACAAGTGTTGATTGTGCAAATCTATTTATGCTTTCAATATACATCGGAGACTAAATATAGTTTACATGTCGTCAACAATCTAATGCAACCCTGTCTCTTTTGCCCCATATTTGGGCACAAGTCGGTTTTGTTGCTAAACAACCAACCTGTCTATAGGAATGAATGGAATTCTACAGTATTTCACTTAAATGTTTCAAGGACAAGTTACATGCATTAAAGTAATTTTGTTGTAGTGGGGACAGTAATATTATTAATATGTTTAGCTCACATAATATACTGCTCAAAAAAAGAAAGGGAACACTTAAACAACACAATGTAACTCCAAGTCAATCACACTTCTGTGAAATCAAACTGTCCACTTAGGAAGCAACATAGATTGACAATACATTCCACATGCTGTTGTGCAAATGGAATAGACAACAGGTGGAAATTATTGGCAATAAGCAAGACACCCCCAATAAAGGAGTGGTTCTGCAGGTGGAGACCACAGACTACTTCTCAGTTCCTATGCTTCCTGGCTGATGTTTTGGTCACTTTTGAATGCTGGCGGTGCTTTCACTCTAGTGGTAGCATGAGACGGAGTCTACAACCCACACAAGTGGCTCAGGTAGTGCAGCTCATCCAGGATGGCACATCAATGCGAGCTGTGGCAAGAAGGTTTGCTGTGTCTGTCAGCGTAGTGTCCAGAGCATGGAGGTGCTACCAGGAGACAGGCCAGTACATCAGGAGACATGGAGGAGGCCGTATGAAGGCAACAACCCAGCAGCAGGACCGCTACCTCCGCCTTTGTGCAAGGAGGAGCAGGAGGAGCACTGCCAGAGCCCTGCAAAATGACCTCCAGCAGGCCACAAATGTGCATGTGTCTGCTCAAACAGTCAGAAACAGACTCCATGAGGGTGGTATAAGGGCCCGACATCTACAGGTGGGGGTTGTGCTTACAGCCCAACACCGTGCAGGACGTTTGGCATTTGTCAGAGAACACCAAGATTGGCATATTCGCCACTGGCGCCCTGTGCTCTTCACAGATGAAAGCAGGTACACACTGAGCACATGTGACAGACGTGACAGAGTCTGGAGACGCCGTGGAGAACGTTCTGCTGCCTGCAACATCCTCCAGCATGACCGGTTTGGCGGTGGGTCAGTCATGGTGTGGGGTGGCATTTCTTTGGCGGGCCGCACAGCCCTCCATGTGCTCGCCAGAGGTAGCCTGACTGCCATTAGGTACCGAGATGAGATCCTCAGACCCCTTGTGAGACCATATGCTGGTGCGGTTGGCCCTGGGTTCCTCCTAATGCAAGACAATGCTAGACCTCATGTGGCTGGAGTGTGTCAGCAGTTCCTGCAAGAGGAAGGCATTGATGCTATGGACTGGCCCGCCCGTTCCCCAGACCTGAATCCAATTGAGCACATCTGGGACATCATGTCTCGCTCCATCCACCAACGCCACGTTGCACCACAGACTGTCCAGGATTTGGCGGATGCTTTAGTCCAGGTCTTGTGTGTCAGGCGTTGTAGGGAGGTCATACAGGCACATGGAGGCCACACACACTACTGAGCCTCATTTTGACTTGTTTTAAGGACATTACATCAAAGTTGGATCAGCCTGTAGTGTGGTTTTCCACTTTAATTTTGAGTGTGACTCCAAATCCAGACCTCCATGGGTTGATAAATTGATTTCCATGGATTATTTTTGTGTGATTTTGTTGTCAGCACATTCAACTATGTAAAGAAAAAAGTATTTAATAAGATTATTTCTTTCATTCAGATCTAGGATGTGTTGTTTAAGTATTCCCTTTATTTTTTTGAGCAGTGTATCATTTAAAAGTATGCAATAAGGTGTCTGTAATATAAGAAATGTGGCAAAAACAAATCAATTTCTATAACTTCCAAAACATTTTTACAATGGTGGGGTAGTGCCAAGATGGAGGCACAGTGGCTTTAACACACAGCCCCCCCATCAGTCATCTAGTGTAAATAAATCATTGACACAAGGAGTATGCAATTCAAATGTTCCCCCTCTTTCTCCCGCTCTCTGTTCCAGGTGGATGTTCTGAAGGTAGACATGGAGAGTGCGGAGTGGAAGATTCTGGAGAACCTGGTTCTAGAAGGGGTTCTAAGCTCAGTGGGTCAGTTACTACTAGAAGTCCACCTCCACTGGGCAGGGTTTGAGGTGGGTGGGGACGACCCATCCGTGGTGCGCTATTGGTTCAGCCTGCTGAAGGAGCTGGAGCGAGCTCACTTCCGCCTCTTCCGTTACCACAACGACCCAGCCAAACCCCGCCTTTTCCTGCACAGGAACTTTCTGAATGCCAGCAGTACCTATACACTGGGCTGGATCAACAATGAGTGGAAGACTTGAGAGCACTGACTGACTGACGGACAGGCCTCTGGCCAATGAGAAGGGGAGACTCTGTGAAATGTAGTCCAGCTATGATGGGAAACGAAGGAGTCGTCAATCCCATGGGATGTTTGCCTTTGGATATTTAGTGAGCTCCAAAAGTATTGGGACAGTGACAATTGTGTTATTGTTTTGGCTCTTTACTCCAGCAACTTTGATTTGAAATGATAGAATGACTATGAGCGTAAAGTGCAGACTGTAAGCTTTAATTTGAGGTGTAATTCACTTATGTGTATTAAAGTAGTAAAAGTTAGAGGTATAGATATCATACCCCCCTAAAAATGCTAAACTCCCCTGTTATGTCTTGGGGTTATGATATTTGTGCTTCTGTAACTTTCTCACTCATCATTAATCACGATTCATTCAGGACTAGCCATAATCATGGTGGCATCCACATTAATATAGAAGTGTTAGGAAACATATTATATTCTTATTTACAATAAAAGTACTTCAAAATGACACAATGTATTATATACCATGAATTTCTATTGGGTATAAAATAATCTTAAACACAAATCAAATCAAATGTATTTATATAGCCCTTCTTACATCAGCTGATATCTCAAAGTGCTGTACAGAAACCCAGCCAAAAACCCCAAACAGCAAGTAATGCAGGTGTAGAAGCACGGTGGCTAGGAAAAACTCCCTAGAAAGGCCAAAACCTAGGAAGAAACCTAGAGAGGAACCAGGCGATGAGGGGTGGCCAGTCCTCTTCTGGCTGTGCCAGGTGGAGATTATAACAGAACATGGCCAAGATGTTGAAATGTTCATAAATGACCAGCATGGTCAAATAATAATAATCACAGTAGTTTTCGAGGGTGCAACAAGTCAGCACCTCAAGAGTAAATGTCAGTTGGCTTTTCATAGCCGATCATTGAGAGTATCTCTACCGCTCCTGCTGTCTCTAGAGAGTTGAAAACAGCAGGTCTGGGACAGGTAGCACATCCGGTGTACAGGTCAGGGTTCCATAGCCGGAGTTGAAACTGGAACCAGTTGAAACTGGAGCCAAAACACAACAGCAAATGCATCCAACAAGTTTGTAAAGTCACAAGGTTGATGTAACCATTGCATGCTAGGAATGTGGTGCCAATAACTAAACTTTAAATATATTTATTAGATTTGTTTTTCTCTCTATTTTTTTTCTCCCCAATTGGTAGTTACAGTCTCGTTCCACCGCTGCAACTCCCGTACGGACTCAGAAGGGGCATGCATCTCACAACCCCGCCAAGCTGCACTGCTTCTTGACACAATGCTCGCTTAACCCGGAAGCCAGCCGCACCAATGTGTCGGAGGAAACAATGTACACCTGGCGACCATGTCAGCAAGCATTGCACCTGGCCCGCCACAGGAGTCGCTAGGGCAACCCGGCCAGCCAAACACTCCCCTAACCCGGACGATGCTGGGCAAATTGTGCGCCGCCTCATGGGTCTCCTGGTCGCGGCTGGCTGCGACACTGCCTGGGATCAAACCAGGATCTGTAGTGACGCAGCTAGCACGGCGACGCAGTGCCTTAGACCGCCGCGTAACTCGGGAGGCCCTCAAATACTAAACTTTTGACTACTTTAATAAACATGTAAGTGGATTTGTCCCAATACTTTTGGTCCGCTAAAATGTAGGGACTATATACAAAAAGTGCTGTGATTTCTAAACGGTTCACACGTGATATGGATGAAAATACCCTCAAATGTATGTCACTGTCCCAATACTTTTACGGAGGTTTATGTAAAGTTTTGTGAGCTCTACTCTCCTCCTATCAAGCTCCTATCATTCAAACGATGTTGAATCACCACTCCCTGTTCCCTTTCCTGATATGACCTTAGACATGGTGAGGTAATTGCCTCTTGTGGCCTTGAGGTCCGTCCATCGGTCAGAGCTGCTTCAAAGTGGCTGTGTTCTGTCTGGAGGTCATGGCCTTATCTGGACTTGGACCTGAGCCAAACCGTCCCGAACATAGACAGAGACATCCACTCTCTCCTGGAGAATTCTCCTCAAAGGCACGGGCATTGAATAGTGAGGTAAGACCACAGCCCAAACTATACTGAACAAAAATAAACGCAACATGCAACTTTTTTTTAATGTTTACTGTGTTATAGAAGTAAATCAGTCAACTGAAATAAATACACTGCTCAAAAAAATGAAGGGAACACTTAAACAACACAATGTAACTCCAAGTCAATCACACTTTGAAATCAAACTGTCCACTTAGGAAGCAACACTGATTGACAATAAATTTCACATGCTGTTGTGCAAATGGAATAGACATCAGGTGGAAATTATAGGCAATTAGCAAGACACCCCCAATAAAGGAGTGGTTCTGCAGGTGGGGACCACAGACCACTTCTCAGTTCCTATGCTTCCTGGCTGATGTTTTGGTCAGTTTTGAATGCTGGCGGTGCTTTCACTCTAGTGGTAGCATGAGACAGAGTCTACAACCCACACAAGTGGCTCAGGTAGTGCAGCTCATCCAGGATGGCACATCAATGCGAGCTGTGGCAAGAAGGTTTGCTGTGTCGGTCAGCGTATTGTCCAGAGCATGGAGGCACTACCAGGAGACAGGCGAGTACATCAGGAGACGTGGAGGAGGCCGTAGGAGGGCAACAACCCAGCAGCAGGACCGCTACCTCCACCTTTGTGCAAGGAGGGGCAGGAGAAGCACTGCCAGAGCCCTGCAAAATGACCTCCAGCAGGCCACAAATGTGCATGTGTCTCCTCAAACGGTCAGAAACAGACTCCATGAGCGTGGTATGAGGGCCCGGCGTCCACAGGTGGGGGTTGTGCTTACAACCCAACACTGTGCAGGACGTTTGGCATTTGCCAGAGAACACCAAGATTGGCAAATTCGCCACTGGCGCCCTGTGCTCTTCACAGATGAAAGCAGGTTCACACTGAGCACAGGTGACAGATGTGACAGTCTGGAGATGCCATGGAGAACGTTCTGCTGCCTGCAACATCCTCCAGCATGACCGGTTTGGCGGTGGGTCAGTCATGGTGTGGGGTGGCATTTCTTTGGGGGGCCGCACAGCCCTCCATGTGCTCGTCAGAGGTAGCCTGACTGCCATTAGGTACCGAGATGAGATCCTCAGACCCCTTGTGAGACCATATGCTGGTGCGGTTGGCCCTGGGTTCCTCCTAATGCAAGACAATGCTAGACCTCATGTGGCTGGAGTGTGTCAGCAGTTCCTGCAAGAGGAAAGCATTGATGCTATGGACTGGCGAGGAGGCCGTAGGAGGGCAACAACCCAGCAGCAGGATCGCTACCTCCACCTTTGTGCAAGGAGGAGCAGGAGAAGCACTGCCAGAGGACTGCCGTTCCCCAGACCTGAATCCAATTGAGCACATCTGGGACATCATGTCACGCGCCATCCACCAACGCCACGTTGCACCACAGACTGTCCAGGAGTTGGCGGATGCTTTAGTCCAGGTCTGGGAGGAGATCCCTCAGGAGACCATCCGCCACCTCATCAGGAGCATGCCCAGGCGTTGTAGGGAGGTCATACAGGCACGTGGAGGCCACACACACTACTGAGCCTCATTTTGACTTGTTTTAAGGACATTACATCAAAGTTGGATCAGCCTGTAGTGTGGTTTTCCACTTTAATTTTGAGTGTGACTCCAAATCCAGACCTCCATGGGTTGATAAATTGGATTTCCATTGATTATTTTTGTGATTTTGTTGTCAGCACATTCAACTATGTAAAGAAAAAAGTATTTCATAAGATTATTTCATTCATTCAGATCTAGGATGTGTTACTTTAGTGTTCCCTTTATTTTTTTGAGCAGTGTATATTAGGCCCTAATCTATGGATTTCACATGACTGGGCAGGGGTGCAGCCATGGGTGGGCATAGGACCACCCACTTGGGAGCCAGGCCCAGCCAATCAGAGTTTTTCCCCACAAAAGGCCTTTATTACAGACAGAAATACTCCTCAGCAGATTCCTCAGGTGAAGCCGGATGTGGAGGTCATGGGCTGGCGTGGCCACACTAGGTCACCGGTTATGAGGCCCGGTTGGACGTACTGCCAAATCTCTAAAACGACATTGGATGCTTATGGTCGTGAAATTAACATTCAACTCTCTGGCAACAGCTCTGGTGGACATTCTTGCAGTCTGCATGCCAATTGCTCCCTCAAAACTTGAGACATCTGTGGCAATGTGCTGTGTGACAAAACTGCACATTTTAGAGTGGGCTTTTACTGTCCCCAGCACAAGGTACACCTGTGTAATGATCATGCTCTGTAATAAGCTTATTTATATGCCACACCTGCCAGGTGGATGGATTATCTTGGCAAAGGAGAAATGCTCACTAACAGGGATGTAAACAAATTTGTGCACAACATTTGAGAGAAATAAGCTTTTTGTGCATATGGGAAATTTCTGCTCTCTTTTATTTCAGCTCAAGGAGAGTGTTTATATTTTTGTTCAGTACAATAGCCTCAAAATTGTCCTCAGGATCTTCCGCAGAAAAGGGTAAATGGAGCTGGGGGGCATTGCTGTCAGACAGGCTGAGCACGCCTAATTTAGTGTCTGTAGGAGGCAGGGTAGGAGAGACTATGCCGCCTGAAGAGAGATATACTGTCTTCCCAGAGACTGACCCTGCCTGGGTTACAACAGTAACCTGTATCTAGGTTACATGTGGAGGGAACTCAAGAATGTGAAGAATCACCTCACTCACAAGTCTTATGTCAGTCAATACACATGACAATACATTACACTGAGTGTTTGAAAATACTATAAGGTATGTCAATTTGTAGCGAGACTGGAGTTTGACCAAGCAAATATTCAATCTGGATTATTCTACAGGCAATCCCCAAGATTATGAAATCTGTGCGTGCGTGCGTATTTAACCTGAACTGCAGCTCTAAAACGAGCAGTTTCTTGAGGGAAAAGAACGGAGTGGCTCCCTCAGAATTGAAATAATAGAACATTTCAATCCAGACACCACAATGACTCCTGTTGTTTTCCCAATCACTCTCTGCAGCTGTGCAACTACTTTGTCAACAAATATTACAAAATGGGAGACAAGGTTCAGGCTGACATATTACAAATGAAAACATTCTGAAAAAATGAATACCCCTGATCTTTTGATGTGGTTATAAAGACGTGAGGAAATAGGAACTTGGATACACTTGTCTTTTCAGGGAGGGGTTTGTGTGGATTTAATGGGTAGAAGGGAACTGTTACTAAAGGGAGAGAATCCTAATAAACTTTATGGAAAATCTGACATTCAAAGCCAAATGACAGAAGTATGAAAACAACTTGACCAAGGACAAGTGATTTCTTGACAGGCAAAATGTTAATCTCATTTCAAAAAGAGACAGCCATACATCGAGAAAACATTTTTTTAAATAAGGAAAAATATATTTTCCAGGGTTATTGTGTGGATGATACTGACATCACTGATTAAAAATGAAACTAAAAAAGGATGTAAACCCTCGAAACACAACTAATACAATGTGGGTGAGTATGTGTGAATCATTATCTCTGTATGTACAGTTGAAGTTGGAAGTTTACATGTACCTTAGCCAAATACATTTAAACTCAGTTTCACAATTCCTGACATTTAATCCTAGTAAAAATCCCCTGTCTTAGGTCAGTTAGGATCAGCACTTTATTTTAAGAATGTGAAATGTCAGGAGAGAATTATTTCAGCTTTTAATTCTTTCATCACATTCAAAGTGGGTCAGAAGTTTACATACACTCAGTATTTGGTAGCATTTGCCTTTAAATTGTTTAACTTAGGTCAAACATTTTTGAGTAACCTTCCACAAGCTTCCCACAATAAGTTGGGTGAATTTTGGCCCATTCCTCCTGACAGAGCTGGTGTAACTGAGTCAGGTTTGTTGACCTCTACTCGCACACACTTTTTCAGTTCTGCTCACAAATGTTCGATAGGATTGAGGTCAGGGCTTGTGATGGCGACTCCAATACCTTGACTTTGTTGTCCTTAAGCCATTTTGCCACAACTTTGGAAGTATGCTTGGGGTCATTGTCCATTTGCGACCAAGGTTTAACTTCCTGACTGATGTCTTGAGATGTTGCTTCAATATGTCCACAATTTTCCTCCCTCATGATGCCATCTATTTTGTGAAGTGCACCAGTCTCTCCTGCAGCAAAGCACCCCCACAACATGATGCTGCCACCCCCGTGCTTCATGGTTGGGATGGTGTTCTTCGGCTTGCAAGCCTCCCCCTTTTTCCTCCAAACATAACAATGGTCATTATGGCCAAACAGTTCTATTTTTGTTTCATCAGACCAGAGGACATTCCTCAAAAAAGTACAATCTTTGTCCCCATGTGCAGTTGCAAACCGTAGTCTGGCCTTTTTATGGTGGTTTTGGAGCAGTGGCTTCTTCCTTGCTGAGCGACCTTTCAGGTTATGTTGATATAGGACTCGTTTTACTGTGGATATAGGTACTTTTGTACCTGATTCCTCCAGCATCTTCACAAGGTCCTTTGCTGTTGTTCTGGGATTGATTTGCACTTTTCGCACCAAAGTACATTCATCTCTAGGAGACAGAACGCGTCTCCTTCCTGAGCCGTATGACGGCTGCATGGTCCCATGGTGTTTATACTTGCGTACTATTGTTTGTACAGATGAACGTGGTACCTTCAGGCATTTGGAAATTGCTCCCAAGGATGAACCAGACTTGTGGAGGTCTACAATGCTTTTTCTGAGGTCTTGGCTGATTTCTTTGGATTTTCCCATTATGTCAAGCAAAGAGGCACTGAGTTTGAAGGTAGGCCTTGAAATACATCCACACCTCCAATTGACTCAAATTATGTCAATTAGCCTACCAGAAGCTTTTAAAGCCATGACACTTTCTGGAATTTTTCAAGCTGTTTGAAGGCACAGTCAACTTAGTGTATGTAAACTTCTGACCCACTGGAATTGTGATAGTGAATTCTAAGTGAAATAATCTGCCTGTAAACAATTGTTGGAAAAATTACTTGGGTCATGCACAAAATAGATGTCCTAACCGACTTGCGAAAACTATAGTTTGTTAACAAGAAATTTGTGGAGTGGTTGAAAAACAAGTTTTAATGACTCCAACCTAAGCCTATGTAAACTTCCAACTTCAAATGTATACAACTCTTCATCAACATCACCAGTTCAAAGTTCAATCCACCGGTGTCCCCTCTTCAGATGGGGTAGAAATATATACTGAGTTAAAACAGGACTGGATACCAGCCCTATGGCTGCCATTAAATTATGGAAAATACATGACAGAAAGACCACCTCTCCCCCTAAAGAGAGGGAGTCCCCCTGCACCCCCCACCCCCATGTTTCTAGTCCCAGAGTTTGATCTGTCCGTCCCAGCCACAGGTGATGACCTTGGAGGTCTCATGCGGATGCCACAGGGCGCTGATGCACACCTTGTCGTGGGCCTTGATCTGGTGATACAGCTTGGTGGTCTTCCAGTCCCAGATATTCAGCTTCCCATCCGCATCGCCAGACACCACATAGCTACAAGAGAGAGAGGGATGAGAAGGGAGAGAAGGGAGGAGAGAAAGAGGTTAGGCTCCCTACTAAAAATGTATCCTGTTCCATTTCACCTAAGAGGTTGTGTGAATTTGGGTTTCTGCTCGAAGGGGGTGGGGGGGTACTTGCTGTTTCCATGGTTACTAAGAGAAGCGAAGGTACCTGCTGATAAGGGTGAGCGATGGGGCACGGGGAAGGGTGGGGGCAACACGGGGAGGGTGAGGGGGTTCTTAATTGGGGTTTGTGCTAAAATTAGGTAGGTGGCCTGGTTAGCTCTCTCCTGGAGGGGTGTATATTAGGCACTAAGTACAGGATATCCTCAGAAACACTCAATGACTGAAGGACTCGTTTTAGAGGATAGTAGAGGTGAGTGTATGGATCTGTCTGTTTCTGGATAAACACAATATTACCTGCTTAGGGCATGCTTCTCTCTCCCCATCTCTTCCTGAAGTTTGTAACATTCCACCCTTCAAAAACCCTTTGCTAACAATAATACATGGGTTGATTCCAGGTACATTTAAAAAAAACTAGAAAACAAAAAAATTCTCCATTTGAAAACATGCTCGTACCATTGCTGTGTTACCTATCCCATGTAGACAAACACCAGGTGACCCCATCGATGGAAGCTTCACTTTTAGTCATTAGGAACCCTGTGCAATAAATAAATAAATAAATAAATAAATAAATATATATATATATATATATATATATATATATATATATCTCTATCTCTCTCTCTCAAAAAATAAAGGGAACACTTAAACAACAAATCCTAGATCTGAATGAAAGAAATAATCTTATTAAATACTTTTTTCTTTACCTAGTTGAATGTGATGACAACAAAATCACACAAAAATAATCAATAAATATCCAATTTATCAACCCATGGAGGTCTGGATTTGGAGTCACACTCAAAATTAAAGTGGAAAACCACACTACAGGCTGATCCAACTTTGATTTAATGTCCTTAAAACAAGTCAAAATGAGGCTCAGTAGTGTGTGTGGCCTCCACGTGCCTGTATGACCTCCCTACAACGCCTGGGCATGCTCCTGATGAGGTGGCGGATGGTCTCCTGAGGGATCTCCTCCCAGACCTGGACTAAAGCATCCACCAACTCCTGGACAGTCTGTGGTGCAACGTGGCGTTGGTGGATGGAGCGAGACATGATGTCCCAGATGTGCTCAATTGGATTCAGGTCTGGGGAACGGGCGGGCCAGTCCATAGCATCAATGCCTTCCTCTTGCAGGAACTGCTGACACACTCCAGCCACATGAGGTCTAGCATTGTCTTGCATTAAGAGGAACCCAGGGCCAACTGCACCAGCATATGGTCTCACAAGGGGTCTGAGGATCTCATCTCGGTACCTAATGGCAGTCAGGCTACCTCTGGCGAGCACATGGAGGGCTGTGCAGCCCCCCAAAGAAATGCCACCCCACACCATGACTGACCCACCGCCAAACCGGTCATGCTGGAGGATGTTGCAGTCAGCAGAACGTTCTCCACGGCGTCTCCAGACTCTGTCACGTCTGTCACGTGCTCAGTGTGAACCTGCTTTCATCTGTGAAGAGCACAGGGGGCCAGTGGCGAATTTGCCAATCTTGGTGTTCTCTGGCAAATGCCAAACGTCCTGCACGGTGTTGGGCTGTAAGCACAACCCCCACCTGTGGACGTCGGGCCCTCATACCACCCTCATGGAGTCTGTTTCTGACCGTTTGAGCAGACACATGCACATTTGTGGCCTGCTGGAGGTCATTTTGCAGGGCTCTGGCAGTGCTTCTCCTGCTCCTCCTTGCACAAAGGCAGAGGTAGCGGTCCTGCTGCTGGGTTGTTGCCCTCCTACGGCCTCCTCCACGTCTCCTGATGTACTGGCCTGTCTCCTGGTAGCGCCTCCATGCTCTGGACACTACGCTGACAGACACAGCAAACCTTCTTGCCACAGCTCGCATTGATGTGCCATCCTGGATGAGCTGCACTACCTGAGTCACTTGTGTGGGTTGTAGACTCCGTCTCATGCTACCACTAGAGTGAAAGCACCGCCAGCATTCAAAAGTGACCAAAACATCAGCCAGGAAGCATGGGAACTGAGAAGTGGTCTGTGGTCCCCACCTGCAGAACCACTCCTTTATTGGGGGTGTCTTGCTAATTGCCTATAATTTCCACCTGTTGTCTATTCCATTTGCACAACAGCATGTGAAATTTATTGTCAATCAGTGTTGCTTCTTAAGTGGACAGTTTGATTTCACAGAAGTGTGATTGACTTGGAGTTACATTGTGTTGTTTAAGTGTTCCCTTTATTTTTTTGAGCTGTGTGTGTGTGTACGTATGTATGTGTATGTATGTGTGTGTATATATATATATATATACACACACACTGCTCAAAAAAATAAAGGGAACACTTAAACAACACAATGTAACTCCAAGTCAATCACACTTCTGTGAAATCAAACTGTCCACTTAGGAAGCAACACTGATTGACAATAAATTTCACATGCTGTTGTGCAAATGGAATAGACAACAGGTGGAAATTATAGGCAATTATATATATCTTTTTTTTTTTGGAATGTATTATTTATTACATTGTTAGCCTAGAAAACCTTACGTGTTATTACATACAACCAGGAAGAACTATTGGATATCAGAGAGACTTCAACTTACCAGCACAACAACCAGGAATACGACTTTCCCAAAGCGGATCCTTTGTTTGCACCTCGCAGGGCATTTGAAATGATTCCAAAGGCTGTAACAATGCCGCCGGAGGACAGGGTGCCAGAGCGGTCTAGTGAGGCTTTGGATGCGCGCACACCACCCACCGCTCCCGAGCATATTACTCACTAATGTCTAGTCCCTAGTTAATATAATCGACAAAATCTGGGCAAGAGTTGCTTTCCAAAAGACATATCCAGGATTGTAACATACTCTGCTTCACAGAAACATGGTTAGCTGGGGATATGCTGTGGGAGTCCATACAGCCAATGGGATTTTCAGTGTATTGCGCCGATAGGAATAAACATCTCTTTGGTAAGAAGGGCGGGGTGTATGTTTCATGATTAACGACTAATGGTGTAATTGTAACAACATACAGGAACTCAAGTCCTTTTGTTCACCTGACCTAGAATTCCTCACAATCAAATGCCGACCGCATTCTCCCCCAAGAGCTCTCCTCGGTTATCATCAGAGCCGTGTATATCCCCCCGCAAGCGGATACCAAGACGACCATCAAGGAATTTCACTGGACTTCATGCAAACTGGAAACCATATATCCTGAGGCTGCATTTATTGTAGCTGGGGATTTTACCAAAGCTAATTTGAGAACAAGGCTACCTAAATTCTATAGAGCATATTGATTGCTGTACACGAGCAAGTAACACGCTCGACGTTTGCTACTCTAACTTCAGCGATGCATACAAGGCCCTCCCCTGACCTCCTTTTGGCTAATCTGACTAGGACTCCATTTTGTTGCTCCCCTCCTATAGGCAGAAACTAAAAACAGGAAGCGCCGTGCTTAGGTCTATCCAACACTGTTCTGACCAATCGGATTCCACGCTTCAAGATTGCTTCGATCACGTAGACTGGGATATGTTCCGGGTAGCCTCAGATAATAACATTGTCATATATGCTGACTCGGTGAGCGAGTTTATAAGGAAGTGTATAGGAGATTTTGTACCCACTAACTATTAAAACATTCCCGAACCAGAAACCATGGATTGATGGCAGCATTCGTGCAGAACTGAAAGCACGTACCACCACATTTAACCATGGCAAGGCGACCGAATACAAACAGTGCAGTTATTTCCTTCCTAAGGCAATCAAACAAGCAAAGCGTCAGTATTTAGACAAAGTGGAGTTGCAAATCAACGGCTCAGACAAGACATATGTGGCAAAGTCTATAGATAATAACGGATTACAAAAATAAAACCAGCCCCGTCGCAGATATTGATTGACATCTTGCTCCCACAAATTAAAAAACATCTTTGCTCGCTTTGAGGACAATACAGTGCCACCGACGCGGGCCGTTAACAAAGATCGTGGGCTCTCCTTCTCCGTGGCCGACGGGAGTAAAACCCTCGCAAGGCTGCCAGCTCAGACGGCATCACGAGCCACGTCCTCAGAGTATGCTCAGACCAGCTGGCTGGAGTGTTTACGGACATATTCAATCTCTCTCTATCCCAGTCCGCTGTCCCCACACGCTTCAAGAAGGCCACCATTGTTCCTGTTCCCAAGAAAGCAAAAGTAACTGAACCAAATGACTAATCGCCCCGTAGCACTCACTTCTGTTATCATGAAGTGCTTTGAGAGACTAGTCAAGGATCATATCACCTCCACCCTATCTGTCACACTAGACCCACTCCAATTTGCTTACCGCCCCAATAGGTCCACAGACGATGCAATCACCATCACACTGCCCTATCCCATCTGGACAAGAGGAATACCTACAGTTGAAGTCAGAAGTTTATTAAAACTCATTTTTCAACCACTCCACAAATTTCTTGTTAACAAACTATAGTTTTGGCAAGTCGGTTAGGACGTCTACTTTGTGCATGACACAAGTAAGTTGTCCAACAATTGTTTACAGGCAGATTATTTCACTTATAATTCACTGTATCACAATTCCAGTGGGTCAGAAGTTTACATGCACTAAGTTGACTGTGGCTTTTAAACAGCTTGGAAAATTCCAGAAAATTATGTTGTGGCTTTAGAAGCTTCTGATAGGCTAATTGACATCCTTTGAGTCAATTGGAGGTGTACCTGTGGATGTATTTCAAGGCCTACCTTCAAACTCAGTGCCTCTTTGCTTGACATCATGGGAAAATCAAAAGAAATCAGCCAAGAGCTCAGAAAGAAAATTGTAGATCTCCACAAGTCTGGTTCATCCTTGGGAGCAATTTCCAAACGCCTGAAGGTACCACGTTCATCTGTACAAACAATATTACGCAAGTATAAACACCATTGGACCACGCAGCCGTCATACCACTCAGGAAGGAGACGCGTTCTGTCTCCTAGAGATGAACGTCCTGTGGTGCGAAAAGTGCAAATCAATCCCAGAACAGCAGCAAAGGACCTTGTGAAGATGCTGGAGGAAACAGGTACAAAAGTATCTATATCCATAGTAAAATGAGTCTTATATCAACATAACCTGAAAGGTCGCTCAGCAAGGAAGAAGCCACTGCTCCAAAAGCGCCAGAATATGGTTTGCAAATGTACATGGGGACGAAGATCATACTATTTTGAGAAATGTTCTCGGGTCTGATGAAACAAAAATAGAACCGTTTGGCCATAATGATCATCGTTATGTTTGGAGGGAAAAGGGGGAGGCTTGCAATCCGAAGAACACCATCACAACTGTGAAGCACGGGGGGTGGCAGCATCATGTTGTGGGGGTGCTTCGCTGCAGGAGGGACTGGTGCACTTCACAAAATAGATGGCATCATGAGGGAGGAAAATTGTGGACATATTGAAGCAACATCTCAAGACATCAGTCAGGAAGTTAAACCTTGGTCGCAAATGGACAATGACCCCAAGCATACTTCCAAAGTTGTGGCAAAATGGCTTAAGGACAACAAAGTCAAGGTATTAGAGTGGCCATCACAAAGCCCTGACCTCAATCCTATAGAAATCTGTGGGCAGAACTGAAAAAGCATGTGTGAGCAAGGAGGCCTACAAACTTGACTCAGTTACACCAGCTCTGTCAGGAGGAATGGGCCAAAATTCACCCAACTTATTGCGGGAAGCTTGTACCTGAAAGGTTTGACCGAAGTTAAACAGTTTTAAAGGCTATGCTACCAAATGTATGTAAACTTCTGACCCACTGGGAATGTGATGAAAGAAATAAAGCTGAAATAAATCACTCTTTTATTATTCGGACATTTCACATTCTTAAAATAAAGTGGTGATCCTAACTGACCTAAGACAGGGAATTTTTAATAGGATTCAATGTCAGAAATTGTGAAAACTGAGTTTAAATGTATTTGGCTAAGGTGTATGTAAACTTCCGACTTCAACTGTATGTAAGAATGCTGTTCATTGACTACAGCTCAGCATTCAACACCATAGTACCCTCCAAACTCATCATTAAGCTTGAGACCCTGGGTCCTGGACTTCCTGACGGGCCACCCCCAGGTGGTGAATGTAGGAAACAACATCTCCACTCCACTGATCCTCAATACTGGGGCCCCACAAGGGTGCGTTCTCAGCCCCCTTCTGTACTCCCTGTTCACTCATAACTGCGTGGTCATGCACGCCTCCAACTCAATCATCAAGTTTGCAGACGACACAACAGTGGTAGGCTTGCTTACCAACAACAACGTGACAGCCTGTGTACAGGGAGGAGGTGAGGGCCCTCGGAGTGTGGTGTCAGGAAAATACACTCCCACTCAATGTCAGCAAAACAAAAGCGATGATCGTGGACTTCAGGAAACAGCAAAGGGAGCAGCCCCCTATCCACATCAACGCGACAGCAGCAGTGGAGAAGTTCAAAAGTTTGAATTTCTTCTGTGTTCATATCACTGACAATCTGAAATGGTCCACGCACACAGTGCGTTGAAGAAGACGCAACAGCGCCTCTTCAACCTCAGGAGGCTGAAAAAATGTGGCCTGCCAACAAAAACCCTCACTAACTTTTACAGGTGCACAATTGAGAGCATCCGGTCGGGCTGTATCACAGCCTGGTACGGCAACTGCACCGCCCATAACCGCAAGGCTCTCCAGAGGGTGGAGTCTGCCCAACGCATCGCCGGGGGCAAACTACCTGCCCTCCAGGACACCTACAACACCCGATGTCACAGGAAGGCAAAAAAGATCATCAAGGACAATAACCACCCGAGCCACTGCCTGTTCACCCCGCTTCCATCCAGAAGGCGAGGTAGGTACATGTGCATCAAAGCTGGGAAAGAGAGATTGAAAAACAGCTTCTATCTCAAGGCCATCAGATTGTTAAACAGCCACCACTAGCACAGAGAGGCAACTGCCTACCTACAGACTTGATATCATTGGCCACTTTGATAAATGGAACACTAGTCACTTTAATAACGCCACTTTAAGAATGTTTACATATCTCACATTACTCATCTCATATGTATATAATGTATACTGTATTCTTCACTATCTATACTATTGCATCTGTCACTGCCCATCCATATATTTTGTACTTATATGTTCTCATCCCATTCCTTTTCTAGATTGTGTGTATTAGGTTTTGTTGTGGAATTGTTAGATATTACCTGTTAGATACTGCTGTACTGTTGGATCTAGAAGCATAAGCATTTCGCTCAACTCGCAATAACATCTGCTAGCCATGTGTATGTGACCAATAACATTTTTATTTGATTTAGGGGGCGATGTCACTGAACATCAGACCCCTGAAGCCCTGGGTCATATTCATTAAAAAACGGGGAGGGACTACCTGAATTTGTCCAATAAGAAACTTTTGTTTCGTTGCGAAACGTTTTGCTACTGTTTGCAATGGTGTGCTCTAATGAATGGGACTCTGCGTCGCTTACCTCATGTCTGGGGAGAAGTCCACCTGGCAGGCGTAGCCAGCCACCATGTGGCCCTTGAATATCTTCTTCTTGTTCAGACGAAAACGGTTCTGGGCTCCAAAGATCAGGATTTGGTTGTCCATGGACTGACAGGCCTGACACTTACCTACGAGGGGAGAAAATACAATATCATTTAGAAAAACGGTTTGATTTAGAGTTATTCAGAGTGCAGTTTTAGTATGAGCATGCTGATGTTAGGGGTTGAGCCCAGGTCAGGACTTCTCCAATGGGCCTGGGCCAAGGTATTTCAAAACAACATATTTCTGTTCAACCTTTTTCAGTGTGAAAAGCAGCTAATGCATTTGAGGAGCTCAGTTTTGTTGGGAATGGGATACAATTGTAGAAATAAAATCATACAAATCTTTCCTAGGCAGATTGAGCGAGTCGAACAAGCCAGGTTGGTTGAGCTCAAGAAAATGCTCGTTTTTATGGTCTGTATGAGTGGACCACCACAGAAGACTGCACTGGCAGCTCTTCTCCCTAACCACTTGAGAAAGATGAGCATTCCCTTTGGAAAATATGAAGACTTTTGATGGCCGAATGCCGACTTGGGTTACGTCCCAAATGACATCCTATTCCCTATATAGTGCACTACTTTGGTCCCTGTTCAAAAGTAGTGCACTATATAGTGAATAGGTCACTATTTGGGACACAACTTTTATGTCAACCTCACAGACTTTCAGTTAGCTAGCAACCCTCCCGTCTCTCTCCTTCTCAGACACTGGGACTCAGTAACAGCAATGCTGGTTGGGCAGCTGTGTCAAAGCATTTCACAAATCACTGCACTTCTTGAAAAGAAACATGATGGAAATTACTAGGGTGTGTGTGTGTGTGTGTGTGTGTGTGTGTGGTGTGTGTGTGTGATGTGTGTGTGTGTGTGTTCCACTGCGTGCGTGTCCTTTTCTGAGCGCCTCCCTAACAAACCCACATAAAAAGGATGCCATTATTCCAAAATGTGGATGAGAAACGGATGAAAACAACTGGGCCAATTCCGCCCGACTGCTCCAACCTCAGCTCTCTTTTGTTAAAGTGGAGAGAAAATAACAACGATAAGAGGAAGAAAGGCTCCATACGCAGTCCCAGCTAGGGCTGCTGCCTGGCTGCCATTTAGGAGTGGAGCTGTGGGGGACAGAGTGGAGTGGTCTGCTCTCCCAGTGAGAGTTCATCCATTATGTAGACTAAAGAGAAACAATCCATGTCAGGACAAATATGAACAGCTCAGAGAAAGATATGGGGGACGAGAGGATGGGGGAGAGGGGTATGAAGGGCGGAATGGGACAAATAAAAAGCTAAGTGCCAGAATATGTACACCAATCTCTCTCTCTGTTTGTGTGTGTCTGTGTGCATACTGGGCTCTGCGATGTACTTGAAGTCCACGGGAATGTCCCTGTAAAACATAGCACGGTCACAAATCAGTTAGAGTACAGTCAAGTACGGTCCAAAGGTGAACAATGACATTACTGGCATGAGTATTGACAACTAGCAGCAATGATCTCAAGTTGGAAACATTCACAAAGTCATGCAATGCAGCATGAGCTGTTTCTAAGCAGGACATGATTCTAGCAGACATCCAAATCACCGAGCTGACAAGGTAAAAATCTGTCATTCTGCACCTGAACATGGCAGTTAACACACTGTTCCCCGGTAGGCCGTCATTGTAAATAAGAATGTGATCTTAACCTTTTATTTAACTAGGCAAATCAGTTAAGTAAAAAAATAAAAATAAAAGTTTGCTTAAACGCTAGCATCCAATTAAATCTACACTTTCCCTCGCTGTCCTCATGCTCTCCTCATTCTCCCTTTCTCAACCCTCCACTCTCAGAATTTGAGTCAAATGGAGGTATGTTGTTCTTGGGTCTGCCCAGCATCATTCAACTCCCTGGTCCTGTCCCACCTGGCTGCCTGCGTGCATGAAAGACAACAACCCCTGTGGCAGCCTGCAGATTGTCTATGACTGTGACTAACGTTGTGTGTGTGTGTGTGTGTGCGCGTGCGTGTTGACTTGATCCTCCTCTCCCCTCACTCAGTAGTCTCGAAAGCCCGACCCTAGGAAGCAACAGGGACTAGGGTCTGATTTCAATGACAGACTCTTTTGGCAACTTCGATAAGGGAAGAATTTTTTGGGGGGGATTTGGTCGGGTTTGAGACTGCTCACTCAGTATGAGGCTGTCTATTTGGACTGAGGCCATCGCTGTCTCGCTCCCTCTTCCATCCCTCCCTCCCCCTCTCTCAGACAACAAACAGCTGGAGTGGTTTAGAGTAGCAGTGCTGCACAGTTCTATCCTATAAACACCAGCTAGGCCTATCTCCACCCAACAAACCAGGAACAGAAGGAAAAGGACAGCCATTTTCAAACCAGGGGGAACTACAGAAAAATATCTGCCTATGATCCTGAATACAACACCTTATCAACATAACATGTACATGCAGTCAGTCGTAGGATTAAACAAGATAAAATGTAGAGCATGTGCACACACGCAACCCAAAATGGCCCCCTGAGCGAGTGCTGGCTGACGTCAACAGCAGAGAAGTCAGGCCAAACTAAGTCTCTGAACACAAGCGAAACACGTGAAATCTCCTCTCAGAGCTCCAAAAATAACCCTGCTCTCAATGTGCCTGCGTTGCTGGGAAAGAGACAGATAGAGCTGGGAGAGAAAAAGAACAAGGATATGAATAACACCACCAGAGTTTGTAGTGGACTGCTGCCATTTCCTCCCAAAGCCCATAAACCATCAGGTGAAGCTGTGTCCCTGAAGACCCTAACTTTCCCCAGTCAGTCCTAATCCACATTAACAGCTTCACTCAGAGTTGGACTGCTGATCTATGATCAGGTCCCCTTGTAATCAAATTCATTGTGATTTACAAGACAAAACTGATCCTAAAAATCAGCACTCCTCTGTGAAACTTGGATCAAAAGGGCCCTTGGTTTATATCTTACCCTCAACAGTGTCTAATGTATAGGGGGTGCAGAGCCTGTAGCCACCGGGGGAAGGTTGGCAGTAACTCACTCTGTGTGTGTGTGTTAATGATGTGTTTATAATAAGGACTTGATGTCCCTTGCTGGCATAGTGTAGTACACTGTATTGATTCTAAATCGTGCCTAGCCCATCTCTACATCCGCAACAAATATACCTCAACTACTGACAGCCAGCCTCTGAGAGAGCTGTTCACTCTGTGGGTGTGTTGGCCACAAAAGGAGCCAAGGGGGTGGTAGAGTTTATGATATGCCTGTGTGTGAACAAGGACTCATTCCTGTCTCATTCCAAATCCCCATATTTCCCACTACACTTACCACCTCTATCTCCATGTCAGTGATGTGACTCCATGTTTATTTTTGCCTAATTCAGCTGAGCTGGGGAGAGGGGGAGTCCAGAGCCAGCCAGGTGGTATCCAGGGGAGACAGAGTGGGGGCAGTAAAGCCTTTCGTTGGCACATTTCTTCTCTCCACCATAACAAACCCCTCTCGCACCCCCACTACACTCCCAAAGCCCCTGAGAGGACCCTGAATGGAGTGTGCAATACACTCAAATACTCAACACTCAAAGCCAAAAGACTGCATGTTTCTCACACTACCCTAACAAGCACATTCTACTGTGAAAGATAACAAGTGCAAGTACAATGTCTCCAGTCAACTGTCAAAACTACAGCAGAGACCAAAAAGTGGATGTGCACTCAAGCCCGTCGCTCACATGGGCTGCCTGTGTAAACGCAGCCTAACTGATCTTTTGCACAATTATTGTCAAAAGAGCTGACCTGGTCGGTCAAAAGACCAATTAGTGTAAAAAGATCAGAATTGGGCTGTCCAAGAGCGCATATCACTCCCTTCTCACCAACCAAACCCACTCCCTCCACTACTAAACCCACACCTGGCACCCTCTTCCTACCAGTCAATCCTACAGTTTAAACACACACGCCAACCAGATATTGCAGAAAGAATCACAACTGGTTGAAAAAGGGGTATTTAGTGGAATCTGTGTTCCCTCTAAGAATCCTTGTGAAATGTCCATCCGTCACCGGGTCTTAAATATTTATCATCTTAGCGGTGGAAAGAGAGAACATGAATGTCTAAAAAAAGGTATCAAACATATGGCCTGCGGGCTGGATCCGGCTCGCGAGGGGGTCCAATCTGGCCCACGGTTGGTTTAAAAAAATAAAAAAAAGGGAAATGAACTATATATACTTTAAAATGACTAAAACCAAATGGAAACTGTGTAGAAATAATAATGGACCTAAATTCATACATTGACTATCTAGCTTGGTCATTATCACTGTGAACCACAGGAGGCTGCGGAGGGGAGAACGGCTCATAATGGCCGGAACGTTGCAAATGGAATGGCATCAAACATATGCAGATACCATTCCACAAATACCGCTCGTCATTACGAGCCCTAATTAAGATGCCACCAACCTCCTGTGCTGTGCAGTCAATGGACCTACATTCATACAGTTTCTTGACTGTCCAGCTTGCTAATAATCACTACAGTCAGGGAGCATCATTTATTTATTTATTTTTTTTTTATTTTTTTTTAAATGGACAGAGGACTATTGCTATTTTTTTTATTTTTATGTATATATTTTTTTTAATTGGACGGCATGGAAATAACACATTTTAAGTACGGCCCTTTGGACATCGTTGAAGACCAAATGCCGACCCGGGGCAAAATTTGTTTGACACCCCTGGTGTAAAACCTTTTGTATTTTTCTATAAAAATCTAAACACGTCATGAGCAAATAAGTAAACATGAAAGCGGAACAGGAGCAGTTATGTAAGACCCTGACATTACAAGCTAGGCACTTCGCTAGAAGAGGGGACTTCGAGGAATTCAAGAGTAGTGAACTTCCCATGACCTGCCACCCATAGCAGCACCCTAACCCAATTCAACCAAACACATTCCTCCTCCAATCTCATTTGCACTTTATTACTTGTGAAACACTCTGGCAATGAGTTCAGTTTGCAGAGAGGCATCTAGAACACCGTCAGGACAAGCTGTTGGCTCCAATGTACAAGCAAGCTATATTATGCAAATGAAGTATAATACAAAGAGTGATGCTACTCATCAACAATGTCGTTGAATCATCTCCATCTCATAATTAACGGTGCTGATTCAGACCGTCAGCCAATACACACAAGCTTGAAAGCTATGGTAGGGTCGGTGCAGACAAGAAGCTCAGCAGTCTCTTGTTTGTCACTTACCACTCCCACACGCGGAGGGACTTGTCGTCAGACGTGCTGACGAAACGGCGGTTCTCATCCACAAATGTGATGGTGTTGACCGCTCCCAGGTGACGGTCATACTCCTGAACCACCTCTCCTGTCCTCACGTCCCACTGGTGGAGGGGGGAAGCACAGGATAGAGAGAAGAGATCAATTAATAGATATTGAAACAGGTTAAACACAGACCGGTAATGTGAACAATAAATTACACAACACTCCTGTCTTAGACAAACACTAGAACACACACACCGATATTACAGTTTAGTAAGGTGACAAAATGATTCAAAAATAGAGAGGGAGAGAGATTGTCTGTTTAACCTGTTAGGGCTAGGGGGCAGTATTGACACGGCTGGATAAAAAAACGTACCCGATTTAATCTGGTTACTACTCCTGCCCAGTAACTAGAATATGCATATAATTATTGGCTTTGGATAGAAAACACCCTAAAGTTTCTAAAACTGTTTGAATGTTGTCTGTGAGTATAACAGAACTCATATGGCAGGCAAAAACCTGAGAAGATTCCAAACGCCCTCTCTGACAAGTTGTTGTTCATCTTGGCTCTTTTTATTGAAGACTGAGGATCTTTGCTGTAACGTGACACTTCCTACGGCTCCCATAGCCTCTCAGAGCCCGGGAAAAAGCTGAATGATATCGAGGCAGCCCCAGGCTGAAACACATTATCGCGTTTGGATAGTGGCCGATCAGAGTACTATGAGACTCAGGCTCGTGCATGAGATGTTTTTATTTTCTCTCTCTTTGTACGTATACACGCTTTCCCGGTCGGAATATTATCGCTTTTTTACGAGAAAAATGGCATAAAAATTGATTTTAAACAGCGGTTGACATGCTTCGAAGTACGGTAATGGAATATTTAGAATTTTTTTGTCACGAAATGCGCCATGCTCGTCACCCTTATTTACCCTTTCAGATAGTGTCTTGAACGCACAAACAAAACGCCGCTATTTGGATATAACAATGGATTATTTGGGACCAAACCAACATTTGTTATTGAAGTAGAAGTCCTGGGAGTGCATTCTGACGAAGAACAGCAAAGCTAATAACATTTTTCTTATAGTAAATCTGACTTTGGTGAGTGCTAAACTTGCTGGGTGTCTAAATAGCTAGCCCTGTGATGCCGGGCTATCTACTGAGAATATTGCAAAATGTGCTTTCACCAAAAAGCTATTTTAAAATCGGACATATAGAGTGCATAGAGGAGTTCTGTATCTATAATTCATAAAATAATTATGTTTTTTGTGAACGTTTATCGTGAGTAATTTAGTAAATTCACCGGCAGTGTTCGGTGGGAATGCTAGTCACATGCTAATGTAAAAAGCTGGTTTTTGATAAATCGGACAGTGTGGTTAGATTAACGAGAGTCTTGTCTTTAAAATGGTGTAAAATAGTCATATGTTTGAAAAATTGAAGTTTTTGCATTTTTGAGGTATTTGAATATCGCGCCACGGGATTACACTGGCCCATAGAGGTTAAAGAGTTAATTGCTTTTCCAGCGAGGGGACTCTGCCTAGTAGGTTGTTGTCTTTCACAGATCTCTCGCTCGCTCTCTTGTATTGCCACCAGCCTCTAGGTTGCGTGTGTCATGACAGTAGCGGTCGACCGATTATGATTTTTCAACACCGCTACCGATTATTGTAGGACCCAAAAAGCCGCTACCGATTAATCGGCCGATTTTCTTTTATTTTTATTTATTTGAAATAATGACAATTACAACAATACTAAATGAACACTTATTTTAACTTAATATAATACATCAATAAAATCAATTTAACATGAGAACATATGAAAGCTAGTGGTTCCTTTTAACATGAGTCTTCAATATTCCCAGGTAAGAAGTTTTAGGTTGTAGTTATTATAGGAATTCTAGGACTATTTCTCTCTATACGATTTGTATTTCATATATCTTTGACTATTGGATGTTCTTATAGGCACTTTAGTATTGCCAGTGTAACAGTATAGCTTCGGTTACACCAGCCTAATCTTGGGAGTTGACAGGCTTGAAGTCATAAACAGCGCAATGCTTGAAGCACAGCGGAGAGCTGCTGGCAAAACGCACAAGTGTGCTGTTTGAATGAATGCTTACAAGCCTGCTGCCTCCTACCACCGCTCTGTCATTTTACATTTTAGTCATTTAGCAGACGCTCTTATCCAGAGCGACTTACAGTAGTGAACGCAGACATTTCATATATTTCACACATTTTTTCCCCGTACTGGTCCCCCGTGGGAATCGAACCCACAACCCTGGCATTGCAAACACCATGCACTACCAACTGAGCCACACGGGACCCCAGACTGCTCTATGAAATCATACACTTAATTATAACATAATAACACACAGAAATACGAGCCTTTGGTCATTAATATATGGTCGAATCCGGAAACTATCATCTTGAAAGCAAAACATTTTTTCTTTCAGTGAAATACGGAACCGTTTCATATTTTATCTAATGGGTGGCATCCCTAAATCTAAATATTCCTGTTACATTGCACAACCTTCAATGTTATGTCATAATTATGTAAAAATTCTGGCAAATTAGTTTGCAGCGGCCCAAACTGTTGCATATACCCTGACTGCGCGCAATGAACGTAAAATGACACAATTTCACCCGGTTAATATTGCCTGCTATCCTGGATTTCTTTTAGCTAAATATGCAGGTTTAAAAATATATACTTCTGTGTATTGATTTTAAGAAAGGCATTGATGTTTATGGTTAGGTACAGTCGTGCAACGATTGTGCTTTTTTCGCAAATGCGCTTTTGTTAAATCATCCCCCGTTTGGCGAAGTCGGCTGTCTTTGTTAGGAAGAAATATTCTTCACAGTTCGCAGCGAACCAGGCGGCCCAAACTGCTGCATATACCCTGACTCTGTTTGCAAGAGAAGTGACACATTTTCCCTAGTGAAAAGAAATTCATGTTAGCAGGCAATATTAACTAAATATGCAGGTTTAAAAATGTATACTTGTGTATTGATTTTAAGAAAGGCATTGATGTTTATGGTTGGAGCAACGTGTACCTACGCGATTATATGCAACGCAGGACAGGCTAGATAAACTAGTAGTATCAACCATGTGTAGTTAACTAGTGATTATGATTGATTGTTTTTTATAAGTTTAATGCTAGCTAGCAACTTATCTTGGCTTCTTACGGCATTCGCGTAACAGGCAGGCCCCTCGTGGAGTGCAATGTAAAGCAGGTGGTTAGAGCGTTGGACTAGTTAACCGTAAGGTTGCAAGATTGAATCCCCGAGCTGACAAGGTAAAAATCTGTCGTTCTGCCCCTGAACAAGGCAGTTAACCCACCGTTCCTAGGCCGTCATTGAAAATAAGAATGTGTTCTTAACTAACTTGCCTAGTTAAATAAAGGTTAAAAAAATATTTAAAAAAATAATAATTACAAAACCAAAAATAAATCGGCCAAATCGGCATCCAAAAATACCCATTTCCGATTGTTATGAAAACTTGAAATCTGCCCTAATCAATCTACCATTCCGATTAATCGGTCGACCTCTACATGACAGTACCTGAACAATCTTCTTATCAGACATGCCAGCCACAAACAGATTCTGCTTGTCCTCGTCTGGATTGAACTTGACACAGTATGGCACCTTTCTGTTGGTGAAGCGGGAGATGCACTGGCCTGTGGAAGGACAGTTTACTACACATTTGAGAAGAACCCACACAGATTGTCTACAACACACATTGTCATCATTATAGTGCAGAAACACCCAGCCATAACTTCCCAGTGGCATTATGACAATTCAATCAGATTTGTCAAAACCAACATCTTCAATACAATTGATGTATTCTCATAAAAAAATGTGCCATTTTCAATTAATCAACACAAGTTGACAGAACGTAAATTAAATGTCCCCTAACCATACAGCTCGTTGACTCGTACACAAGGCGCTACGACAAGTCAGTGGTTCTACAGAACAACAAGTGGCAGATGAGTCTCTCTACTGCCCTCTACTGGGAGAGCAGACTCTCTCTGGTCCCACTGGTAGTGCCCAGATCTACACAACATACTTCTATCTGAATGTTCAACCATGCTGGCCACCTTCAGCAGGGCACAACATTATGAAACATTCTCATTGAATTGTGCTAAACAGAACTGACATGCGTCTCTGAATGTCAAGTAATCGTGAAAGCTCTATTTGTGCCATTTCTATCATTGCTACGACTGTTCTGTTCAATGACAGTCCCCAGACATGGTGGAACGTTTGTGGCAATTCTATCATGACCACGGCTGAACCGACCCCGTCTCGGTGTCCCAAAGTTTGAGGTAGCGGTCGTAGGCTGCACTCATGTACTGAGACCCAGTGTTGTTGAAGCAAATATCCCGCACTGCTTTACTGTGGCCTGGAGGGAGAGACACAGAAACACACAAATTTTATATGCACATATTCCTTCTGTTCTGTTATTCTGTCAAAGTCCCTGATCAGACTGCCTTTCAAATCACATTCATTGGTGGAATATGAAATCAGAGAAAAAAAGGGTAAGAAAGAGATTGAAAGCCAAAGTGGAACTGACGGTCAGAGAGAAGAGGTGGGTGGGGAGAGGGGGAGGGCACATCAAGGAAGAAAAACAAGCTTAAGCAATGAGGGGACATGGAGTGAGAAGCTCTCTACTATACCCCACTTTCCCTCAACTCATCCCCCTGGTCTCCACTCCTTCCTACATCTATCCCTCCTTCTCACACTCTCCCTCCCCTCTGTTTAGAGTTGAAGTCGGAAGTTTACATACACCTTAGCCAAATACATTTAAACTCAGTTTTTCACAATTCCTGACATTTAGTCCCTAGTAAAGATTCCGTCTTAGGTCAGTTCGGATCACCACTTGATTTTAAGAAGGTGAAATGTCAGAATAATAGTAGAGAGAATGATTTATTTCAGCTTTTATTTCTTTCATCACATTCCCAGTGCGCCAGACTTTTACATACACTCAATTCGTTTTTGGTAGCATTGCCTTTAAATAGTTTAACTTGAGCTAACATTTTGGGTAGCCTTCTACAAGCTTCCCACAAAAAGTTGTGTGAATTTTGGCCTATTCTTCCTGCACCAGTCCCTCCTGCAGCAAAGCACCCCCACAAACATGATGCTTCCACCCCCGTGCTTCATGGTTGGGATGGTGTTCTTCGGCATGCAAGCGTAACCCTTTTTCCTCCAAACATAACAATGGTCATTATGGCCAAACAGTTCCATTTTTGTTTCATCAGACCAGAGGACATTTCTCCAAAAAGTACAATCTTTGTCCCCATGTGCAGTTGCAAACCGTAGTCTGGCTTTTTTATGGCGGTTTTGGAGCAGTGGCTTCTTCCTTGCTGAGCGGCCTTTCAGGTTATGTCGATATAGGACTAATTTTACTGTGGATATAGATACTTTTGTACCGGTTTCCTCCAGCATCTTCACAAGGTCCTTTGCTGTTGTTCTGGGATTGATTTGCACTTTTGCACCATGGTGTTTATACTTGCGTACTATTGTTTGTACAGATGAACGTGGTACCTTCAGGCGTTTGGAAATTGCTCCCAAGGATGAACCAGACTTGTGGAGATCTACAATTTTCTTTCTGAGGTTTTGGCTGATTTCTTTTGATTTTCCCATGATGTCAAGCAAAGAGGCACTGAGTTTGAAGGTAGGCCTTGAAATACATCCACAGGTACACCTCCAATTGAATCAAATTGTGTCAATTAGCCTATCAGAAGCTTCTAAAGCCATGACATCATTTTCTGGAATTTTCCAAGCTGTTTAAAAAGGCACATTCAACTTAGTGTATGTAAATGTCTGACCCACTAGAATTGTGATACAGTGAAATAATCTGTCTGCAAACAATTGTTGGAAAAATTACTTGTGTCATGCACAAAGTAGATGTCCTAACCGACTAGCCAAAACTATAGTTCGTTAACAAGAAATTTGTGGTTGAAAAACGAGTTTTAATGACTCCAACCTAAGTGTATGTAAACTTCCGACTTCAACTGTATGTGTGTGCGTGTCTATAGAGTCAGGTTAAGTAACGTCTGGTCCCGCTGGTCTCTCTCCCCCCTCTCAGGCGCCCCTCTTGTTAAGAAAGCCTACAACAACAATAACAGGTTCCCGTCGAGGCTAGCCATCTGTCTGTCCACGCTCTAACCAGGCCTATCCCACATCTCATTACTGTAACAGCACAGACTCCTAACCCCACAGGCACTGTACAGACCTGGCTTGAGATGTGCTGTAAGGTAGGGCAAAACACACAGACATACTCAAGCTAGACATCGTCACCACACACACACGTTAGCACTTTAGTTAGCTCACTTGCTACTCTGAAATAACCCCACTGCGCTCTCTGAAGCTCCATTCCTGAAACAAACGCACTCTTCATCTCTCCATTTCTTGCCCTCTATACACTCCTCCCCCCATCTACCCAGGGCTGTTGAATTATACATGGTGTTTGAGGGAGCCGACAGGCAGAAACACAGCTTAAGGAAAACAATCTACTCTGACAGCCCAGCCTGTCTACAGGAGGGAGGGATGAGGAGTGACCTGCATGCAATTCCCAGCTCTATGCCTCTGTCTACTCTAAACCTATCCTCAACACTCAGCGGAAAGCTTATGTTCCATTAATGTTCACTTTGCGCTCTATCTTACACCCCTCCCCCCAACAGTGTCAGCTCACATTCCATTTATGTATTAATGCTGAATTAACGGTCCACCGCAACAGAGTTCTGGAATAGTGGGAAACAGGGTAATGAGATGTCACTCTCCTTGACCGTTGCCCAGTGTGACGCTCTGACATCCATTATTCCCCCGATGTACGAATCAAGTTCGCTCCGCGTTGAATTAGAAACACTAATGAGATCTGCCAAGGGAGAGGAGTGTGCTTGATTGGAATCCAACTAACTTGTACTGGTGGATAGATTGTATGTTGAAGTGATGTGCTTGATTGACTAAGAATTGCATTTGGATTTGTATACCCTTAGAGATGACAACACTTAGGCTAGTTAGTGGTTTGAGCTAAGGTCTTATTCTCTTAACCCAAGGAGCATTGTAATCCCTGTAGCAAAACACACGAATAACAGAAACAGAGTGTGAAACAGTAAACAGAGATTGTCCACTTACCGATAAATGTCCGTATGCACCTCCTCTCGTTATACACCTCCCACAACTGAGGAGAGGGATGAGAGAAGAAAATATTTTAAAAAGCACTGTGTGATCCTTTGACTAGATTCGACCAGCATGGGTCAGTGTCTGATGCACCAGTCCCATTGGCAACCACCCAGGGTCTCATAAGAAATCAGCAAAGGGCTCATCTGAGACAGTAAAAGCATTAAAACCAATAGGCTCCTCGTTCTACCAGACACACAGTGAGGAGTCAGGGGGCCCAGAGACCTTTTGACAGAACAGAGCCATCTTTATATCTAAATCCACAGGATAGAATGACTCATCTAAGCCATGGGAGAGTGAAAGGGACAGATGGAAGAGTGAGAGAACAGAGGGGAAGAGAAGATGCTCCTTCTCCAAAAACACATGTTGGTTTACCTTAGAGAGATATCATTAAAAAAATATATGTATATCTGGCCAGGAAAGGGGAGATGAGGACAGGAAAAATTGAAGATCTGACTGAGTTGTTAATCACCCATAAGACTCTAAGCTCTGTCTAAACCAGGTAGGTGGGGGTTCTACTAAGCTAAATTGAATTGTTTTAAGGTCATCCCAAGGATCATTTTGCCATTTGATTTAGAATTTTAAGACCCCTTGAAGTATAACAAAATATATTATAACATTATTTGAACCAAAAATATTTTGGCTTACTGCTGTTAGGCCATGCAAACACATTGAATAACTGATTCACTATATAGAACAACAGATAGTACACCAACATTTTTTAAAGTAAGTTTGTTCTGAAGTCTCTGTCCTATATCTGAGAGATAAGAAAGATCAGGAAAATGTTTTTATTTATTTAAAAAAATGTATACATGCATTTAACCTCTTATTTTTGCCACTAAACAGTCTCCACATTGACAGTACTTCCATAAAACAATTCAACTGGTCCCGGGGGACCATCAGACAAGTCTTGTGAGGCCTGTGAGTGTCCTAGAACAAAACCACTGACATGTACGTGTTTGTGGAAAGGTGAGACAAAGGTGAGTGTGTAGACCAAACTGTTAGGATGCTACAGACAGAAGTTGACAGATCAGTTGTACCGACATCAGATGAGTCCCAAGACGCGTGTAGGGGTCGTAGAGCAAAACGGAGACCCCCATCATGTTCGTGAGAGTGTTATCCTTCCATAGAGGGGTCATAATAGCCTATGTAGACCAAACCGTTCGCACACCTTTCACCGCAGATGCGGTCGTGCGACATAGGTGGATGCGGTGGATTGAAACGCATCCAACGCAAAAAAACTGATATCTCTAGCTTAATCTGACAGATTTTGGGTCCTCAGTGAGGACTTGATGGTGTCTGAGCGAGGCAAGAGTGTTCCTTACCTTGACCTTACAGTCCATAGAGCAGGAGAGCAGCAGGTGACCTGACACAGGAAACAGACGGATAGCACTGACCCCCTAGAAAGAGAATGAGAGAGAAAGAGAGGTTAACGTGCGGACATAATAGATTATTAGAATATTAATCTGCCCGTCTTTGAGCATGCAGGTGTGTATGGTATTGCTATAATTCCTCTTACATACATTTGCAGCCAAATATATTGGCACCCTTGCGCATTCCAAATAATTCCCCATTTCTTCAAATAAATTGAAAGGGTGATGTTTTTTTTTTCTTAAATAAAGATACCGAAACCGTACCGTTACCGTAGCCCACAAACCGTAATACATACCGAACTGTGGGCCCACTGTACCGTTGCATCCCTAAGTGTTTACCGATGACCAAATTAAGCATCAATGAAAAGAACACAGGACAATCTAATATGGGAGGTTGAATAATGTAAGGTGAGATCTGAACACTTCAGTTGGTGGAGGGCATCTCTCAAACATGAAAGAATTGCTGCTGAAGAGTGGGTCAAATTGCTAGTAGAAAGGTGCAGCAAGCTGATTGATGGCTAAAAGAAGCATTTGTCTGCAGTTATATTGGCCAAAGTCTTTGCAATCAAGTACTAGCTCCAGGGTACCAATAACTCTGTTCATAACATTTGTCTTTATTTTCTAAACTAAATTTGTAAACTTAAGTGAACAAAATGTAATTGCTTGTGCAATGTTGAAAATCCAATAAGTTGGAGACCAGAGGTGTCGCAATTTCATATTATTTTAGAAGAAATAGGGAATTACTCTAGAAAAGTGCAAGGATGCCAATATCTTTGGATGCAACTGAGTGACTGATGAGTGTTCCCTCACTCAACCTCTGAAAAGTAGGTTTGGGCGGTCTCAAGATTTCATAACGTTCCTTCTCATACTGGGGTATATGGTATTACTCGAAGTGCACACAAGAGGCGCCATTTCTTTCCAAAAGCAACAAAAAAAATGTAATAATGATTTACACACAAAACACATTTAGGGAGCAGGGATCTAGATCCAGGAGGGGATTGATTGTCTCTGCTGTGACCAAGAAGCTTGATGTTGCAAGCCATCCACTTAGCAAACCAAATGCATAGCTGGAGCCCTGAGCTGGAGATAATTTATTTGGCACATCTTAGATAGTGAACATATAGTTATACATTTCCCGTCTCTGTAAATATGACAGACGCTGTGAAGTGTGTATCACAGTATAATAATAGCTAACCCCGATGAGTGTATTTCAAAATACTCCAGTACACAGTACACCACCCTAACTAACACACACACACCCTACCTTGGTGTGTCCAGACCAGAGGTGGATCTGTTTCTTGGGCAGGTAACACTTGTCTGGGATGTCTGCAGTACGCAGGTTGATGCCCACGTCTTGGGGTACGTGGAGGTATGACCTCCCCTGGTAGTCGTACGCATCTTTGACTGGAGACACAGTATATAAACAGTAAGACATTGAGAACGTACTACATAACGGTGAACATCTCATTCTCTCTTCATTTGAGTGAGTGCTGATCAGTTCAGTTATGTAAGTAGTAATTGCGGAGATGAGTGTTAGTTACCATGGAGAATGGTCTTCTCCTCCGCCAGAGCCTCTTCCTCGTTCCTTCCCTTCTTCTGCCTCTTGGCTGTGATCTCATCCAGCTCCTTCTGTTCCTCCTACAGACCAGTCAGCAGAAAACAATCGGTCAGAATCAGACAATATCCTTTTCTGAGGAAAAGCAGTTATGTCCAAATAACCACACTGCTGCTGTATAATCCAAGCATCCAAATTTTGTTTGAGCTTCACATAATATAGTTTGATTGATTTATTGATTACCTCTGATGGTTTGGCGCCGTCCTTTTCATCCACGTATTTCGCCCAGGGCCCGAGGTAATTGTGAATGTTATTCGCTTCACCTCCTTGCACCTTTTTCCTCTTGTCAGTCTTCTTTGGGCCAACCTCAAACACAGTCAATCCTACCAGAGGAGAAACAAGAGAAACTGTCATTTTGTTCCCTTTCTTTCACTGACTGTTATAGAAAGCATTGACTACACATTTCAACGGCTTTCCATTGTGTTTCAAAACATCCCCCTTACCGGCTAGCAACATACACGATGTGCAAGTGACGCGTCAATTTTACCTCCATATTCTTTGTTTTGTGGCTAAGAATGAGAAAATGAAAACACGGCTATTTAAGATAAAACTGTATATTAAATTGCATACTTATTTCCAAGTGCCGTGTTTCAACGTATTTGACGGCCAAGAAGAAGCAAGAAGCCGAAAATCTACACACGAACTGCAAATCTTACGACAGCTTGCCGGTATACATTTTTTTCGGGAGGGATAGCATTTTTCAAAAGTACTGGCTGGCAATGTTCAGTAAAAACAAATGTGTGTAAAATAATATAAAACATCAAACAGCCTATTAACAGGTTCTTACCGTCCTGTAAGTCCTCAGCTCAAGCAGGCACGCTCCGACATGCTACCAAAACAGCAGGGGATGTGGTCCATATCAGACTTTCCTAACTTCCGTTGATGTCTTACTGTGTCAAATATTTTGATAACAGACATCGGGTATGACTGAATCAATACACGAAAACAAATATGAATCTGATATATGTTAAATAACCACGTTTTCATGAATTTTATTATATATTCTTGAAGCCCATTCAAGAGAGTCGGGACATGACGCCGGAAGTATGACGTAGGATGATGTCACTTACACAGGGTAGCCACCACAAGCAAAACAAAATGAGCAGGAAATTAACTTTATTTTTCTCTGCCTCTTCCACTGCACCAATGTAGCTATTGGAGGAGTTTTGACTTGTATCCACAGACGGATCCAGAGCATAGCCTGAAAGCAACGGCGAATAACAAGTGAAAAAAATAACTAAGATGCTACATTCCCCTAAACCTTTAGATTTAAGGTGGAAGGAAGGCTGACCTCTTCACAGCTCTACGTTCTATCATAGACAATGACTGGGGTGTGAATAAGGTATATTTACCAAAGGTGGAGAAGGTCCTCCTCTGCTGTTCAAACATAAAGTTGTTGACGTGAGCAGGCTCTGCATAGCCAGACAGCAAATTCCTGGGTGCAGCCACCTGTTGACTTTTATATGGGTTGACAGGACCGAACTAGAAGGGGTGCAATGTGAATATGATAATGATGAACATCTTAGGTAGGTACAGTCAGAATGAAGTAAGGAAGTTTACTTGATTAAAATGTTTTAATGTTAATTTGACCTCTGGCGCAAACATGGTTTCATATGTGGGGTTGTAGGTGACCTCTTTGAGAGAGGGGTCCAGATGTACGCCAGTCTCCACAGCCTCCTGTTGGAGTGAAGAAACATGACAGGTTCTATACCGCTAACCACTCTGATCAATCATCAAACTATGAAGACACTTAAATTAAAGGGTCTTGAAGTTAGCTGTCCCACATCTATCGTGTTGCGTTCAGTTCATTAAACGTTGTTACCTTGGGTGACGACAAAACCGTCACGTTCAGTACAAAACAACAAGTTTCCCACAAACGTTGGGTACCATTCTTAAACAGTCTTTGAATTGAGATGCGTTCGCTCCCGTTTGACGGGAGTGTTGGCTGATCAGTATGGGTGACACTTGTAATCGCAAAACTCGTGCAGCCCAATGTATCGCCCTATAGGCTACCATAATCACAACGTTCTTCAAGTTATCGTTAACAGCAAGTTGGCTATCTAACGTTAACTAGCAAGCTAAAGACAGTTAACATTTCCCCGCCTGACCAGCTAACGACATTACTGAACCCCTTTTGACTCAGCTAGCTACTTAGTGTTACGCGTCAGCATCAAATTATTATCGACTAACGTTAGCTAAATTAGTGACTTTACTTTCAACGGTCCATGTAGTGTAGCTAGCTAAGTGGCTATTAAGTTAACGTTACATTTAGGTTTTTTTTTATTCACAAGCTAACGTTAGCTACATTAGCAGCCGGCTAATAACATGCCTAGCTATCTCACGTACCTTTACGGCGACCTCAGGAGCTGAATTGAGGACAGTCAGTGACATTGTTTTGCCAGATTTCAACTGTTGAAGATGTGCCAGAGCATCGGGGTCAACCTTTTCAGGATTAACATGAGATTTGGTCTCATTATCTGAATCCCTCCAGTACGAAACGAGGATGGCCGCCATCTTGGATGTTGTGAAAGCACTACCGGAAATGTCCGAAAAGTAGGTATTCACTCTGTAATATTAACGTGAACAAATATATAATAAACGTCAACATTGGGAGAGATTCATTATTCAGTTAAATATTATGATGACAAAATGTGTATTAATATAAGTCACTCCTATGTTTTCAATTGATGAGTGATCTAAATATATTTAATCAATGCAAATTAATTTTATAAACCTTTTAGGATATAATTCTCTATTGGTCGTTGTCTGAGGAAGTTCGATTAAGCTGAGCCGTGGTGCACATGGGTTTGGCCTGTGACGGTGAGGCAGAAAAGCGTCCTCTAATCGAACAGTAATCTGCGATGTTCGGTCATGTTGTCAACGAGGCAGTCTTTTATGTTCGAATGTTCAAACTAGGTTTCATGATGAAGGCAGATAAAGAAAACACTTTTGCATTTGGAAAAAAACGGAATCCTAATCCAGAGATGTGCACCTGGCTCACGCCCGGGAGGCAACCATGTCCCAAAACGAATGCAATCACTTCTCACCCGTATAAACTCCTTCCAACGGTGCAATCCGGGGCAGATAATCGAATAGCCTCTTTATTTTATTGCAGGCAAAATACAAGACCATGATTGGCCAATATTCCTTGAACGGAAACAAACGAGCCAATAAGACTAGTTGGTGTTGTACGCGATCTGAAAGTCAATTACATGCGCAGCCATAATAACCCACAAGCATAATTGGGGAGTAATTTAATACATATAATCAGTTACATTGTCAGAAAAAATATTGTAGTCAGATTAGATACTTTGAAAAATTACATGATTACTTATTGGATTAAATTTTCAATTCATTAAGGATATTTGCAACCAAAAAAAATCATTTCAGCATTGAAAAAAGTTTACGTCTGTTTCACCTGGAGACAACCAGGATGACACAGAAAATGTGTTTCATGTATCCTTTATGTCTTTTTCTAATGCCTCTTTAGGGAAAAGTAATCCGATTACGTTTCTGAGTTTGGGTAATCCAAAAGTTACATTAGGCCTACTTACTACAATTTTGGACAGGTAAGCAGTAACCTAAATTACATTTAAGAAAGTAACCTACCCAACCTTTCCCACAGGATGATTATTATTAAACCCTATATATAATTGCATGTAATCCTATGGTTACCTATATCAATAACTTAAATAGTGAGATACATTATATGTGTAACTGTGATAAAGTTTTGCAATAACAAAATATTAAGTATATAAAAATAAAATCATTTTGCACAGTAGGGAAATCAGAACTAATCAAAGTTTTATCCACCTCCTTGCTATGGATTGGACATACGAGAAGACCGGGAGTGGTTTGAAGAAAATGGGCCAATCAGGTGTGCATTTTCTGAAGGTCAGTTTTGTGGCTCCTCGCTCTGATGCGTGAGGTGGCTCTCCAACAATAGAAAGTGGTACGTACCATCACAGTCTTTACGATAGGTACATTTCCCCACGAAGTCAAGATTATATTTTCTACTTTGCATTGATAAAATAGTTTCCTCGCCAGTGAATTAATCTTAAAATCGGTTGTTGTAGTATGTTGCATTAGATTGTGCCCTCCGGAGCCCTTCTGGTAGGGAATAGTGCCTTGTTCCTTCGCTGCTGAACGTGATTCATTTCTCCCCGGCAATGATAACCAAAGCATGGAAGTGGGTTGGATTGGATATGTCAATTGACAGAAACAGCGGCGTGCACTGTACTGTAGTAGGGATGGCAAGAATATAGGAGGAATTGAACAGACATTTAAGGTATGATAACATTTTATCATGATTGAATTTTTGCATGCTCTAAAAACTGCAACCATTAACAATGTTTGGGAATTGGGAAATGTAGTAAAATCGCGACCATTTACTTACACAATTAACTGTTAAAATGTTTAGCCATCACTGCTAACATTTGTAGTGAGCAACTGAGCTAGCCACTCAGGTGACAGGTGTGAGGAAAATATTTAACTTGTCCGTTTGTTGCACATCTGGTTTTATTGGTTGCATTATGTATACGGCAATTAACCTGGATGCACAAAAAAGAGAGAACACCTAGCTACTTGACCAGTGGTCATGTTTTGAATTGAGAACTCACGCTAACGTAATTGGTTCAATTGATGGTGGTTGTAAATTAGGAGAGCTTGTTAGCAAGCAGCATGCTAACTATCACACCACATTGTCATTCTGAAGCGTTGGTGTGGATGACAATATACATTAGACATATTCTCAATTCATTATCACGAAGTATTTTTTTTGTAAACTGGACAACATAATCGATATTTAGTTAGCTGACGATTTTTTGTTGTTGCATTTTTGCAAGATAACGGTGCATCAAACCCTTTGTGCAAGGCAAGCACGCACGCGATTTCATTTCTGCACGAAGAATGCATTGACTTTCCGGTGCAGAAGGGTTGGGGTCCTCTTCGATCGACCTTCAGTTCGTTTCCATTGAAGTTGTCTATTGGGGATGCCACAGCCGTGGAAAATATTTTTAGGAAAGTCCCTTTGAAACCCTTTTCTGACTCGGGCGCCTTGAGTTTTTGTGGCAAAAACACAAGGTGTGTTCGTAAATTAAATCTGGAGTGCCAGAGGGCACTCTGGGCTTTCGTAAATCAGTCGTCAGATTGTCCGTTTGTAAATTCAGAGCGTTTCGCTCTCGGAGCGTTCAGAGCGCTGGACGTTCTGGCGGAGGAGTAGGGTAGATCGAGCGTTCTGACATCACAACGGCAGTCAAGCACCCAAGCTAACGTTGGCTACCTTGCAAGCTACTTCCAGACACAAATGAGAGAACACCTCACTATGACCATTTTACTCGCCCTAGCAGAGTTGGTTAGATTGTTTATGTAATCCAGAGCGTTGGTAACTGTGCTGCTGGCAACAATTGAATGACGTATTTTTGCGTTGTTTACTGACACCGAGCATATTCAATTTGCTGTTGAGTTTTCGTAAATGAATCAATTATTCTGCACTCTGGCACACTCAGACGAGAGTGCTCTGAAATCGGAGTAGATAGCCTGAGTGAATTTACGAACGCACCCATAATGTGACCGCTACACGCTATCCGGAAGCACAACTCGTGTTTTCAGATGGCTATGTCGTTTGGGTGTATCTTTTTCTCCAACATTTTTTGTTATTATGCAAATGTTTCTCTAACGCCTTTTCGGCTTGTTTCAAAGTAGCAGCTTAGGCCTATAGCCCCGACAGCAGCGCATCCCTACTGGTTACATATAGATATTGACAGGCTTTCATTTCAGGATGTACTTATACTGAACATAAATATAAACGCAACATGTAAAATGTTGGTCCCATGTTTCATGGGCTGAAGTAAAAGACCCTAGAAACTTTCCATACAAAAATATTATTTCTCTTACATTTTGTTCACAAATTTGTTTCCATCCCTGTTAGTGAGCATTTCTCCTTTGCCAAGACAATCCATCCACCTGACAGGTGTGGCATATCAAGAAACTGATTAAACACAATGATCATTACACAGGTGCACCTTGTGCTGGGGACAATAAAAGGCCACTCCAAAATGTGCAGTTTTGTCACACAACACATTGCCACAGTTGTCTTAAGTTTTGAGGGAGTGTGCAATTGGCATGCTGACTGCACGACCATCCACCAGAGCTGTTGCCATAAGCCACCTCCAAAATTGTTTTAAAGAATTTGGCAGTACGTCCAACCGGCCTCACAAACGCAGACCATGTGTAACCACACTTGCGCAGGACCTCCACATCCAGCTTCTTCACCTGCAGGATCGTCTGAGACCGGCCACCCAGACAGCTGATGAAACTGAGGAGTAGTTCTGTCTGTAATAAAGCCCTTTTGTGAGGAAAAACTAATTCTGGTTGGCAGGGCCTGGCTCCCCAGTGGGTGGGCCTATGCCCTCCGAGGCCCACCCATGGCTGCTCCCCTGCCATGTCATGTGAAATCTATAGATTAGGGCCTAATTAATTTATTTCAGTTGACAGATTTTCTTATATTAACTGTAACTCAGTAAAATTGTAGTAATTGTTGCGTTTTATATTTTTGTTCAGTATATTATGATAGATTGTCAGTTCATTTGGTTGTGATAAGATTGCATTATTTAAGATGTCTCTCGCACCATGATATCAGCCAACATAATATAAGGCTAACTGACAACGGTCCAATTTGATGCCTATAGTTCAACATCTGTGTGTATGCCAATGTGGCGAGGAGCACGACAGGTCCTGCATTTGCCAGCGAGAAGCACCTGTCATTCAAATATTGAACGGTAGGTTAGGTTCGAGCTCAACCCTCTATTTTTATGATATGCCATATTGCATACATTTCCACTGAAATTTGAAAAGAATCCCCTGAAATTAATAGGTTTCTTTGATTAGGATAATATCTCTGGTCCCAAATCTAATAACAGATCAGGATAGCAATGGTAATCTTATCAAAAATATTTATTTTGAAGAAGAGAAGAAGACAATCTCCCTGAATCACTGCATGGATATGTTTTGTTTTTTCTATGAGTATCAGCAGTCTTGGTCAGGTAGGTGTACCTGATTTTCTATCAAATTTAGTGCTGACTGTCTACTATCAATGCTGACCGTTTTTACTAAATGTTGCATTGTTTCTGTACTGCTGTGTTGTGATATCTGTTCTCCTTGTGCTGTAACTGTTCTGTATTGACTTTTGTGTTTGTCATTATGTCCCTGTCCTTCTGTGTTGTCTGTCTTGTCCTGTGATTTCAATGTTTTTATTTTATTGCAATACCCTTCCCAGTCGTCACTGGCCAGGCCATCATTGTAAATAAGAATTTTTTTTCTTAATTGATTCGCCTGGATAAATAAAGAAGAACATGAGAAAACAAGTAAGCATACTAAACTCTGCAAAAAATGAAATGTCCTCTCACTGTCAACTGCGTTTGTTTTCAGCAAACAATAACATGTCATGTTAATACAAATATTTACACAAGATTCAAATACTGAGACATGACTGAACAAGTTCCACAGACATGTGACTAACAGAAATTGAATAATGTGTCCCTGAACAAAGGGGGGGGGGGGTCAAAATTAACAGTCAGTATCTGGTGTGGCCACCAGCTTCATTAAGTACTGCAGTACTATCTCCTCATAGACTGCGCCAGATTTGCCAGTTCTTGCTTTGAGATGTTACCCCATTCTTCCACCAAGGCACCTGCAAGTTCCTGGACATTTCTGGGGAGAATGGCCCTAGCCCTCACCCTCCGATCCAACAGGTCCCAGACGTGCTCAATGGGATTGAGATCCGGGCTCTTCGCTGGCCATGGCAGAACACTGGCATTCCTGTCTTGCAGGAAATCACACACAGAACGAGCAGTATGGCTGGTGGCATTGTCATGCTGGAGGGTCATGTCAGGATGAGCCTGCAGGAAGGGTACCACATGAGGGAGATGGATGTCTTCCCTGTAATGCACAGCGTTTAGATTGTTGTCATTGCAGGCAATCTCAGTCCGATGATGCTGTGACACACCGCCCTCCACCTCCAAATCGATCCCGCTCCAGAGTACAGGCCTCGGTGTAACGCTCATTCCTTCGACGATAAACGCGAATCCGACCATCACCCCTTGTGAGACAAAACTGCGACTCGTCAGTGAAGAGCACTTTTTTCCAGTCCTGTCTGGTCCAGCGACGGTTGGTTTGTACCCATTGGCGATGCTGTTGCCGGTGATGTCTGGTGAGGACCTGCCTTACAACAGGCCTACAAGCCCTCAGTCCAGCCTCTCTCAGACTATTGCGGACAGTCTGAGCACTGATGGAGGGATTGTGCGTTCCTGGTGTAACTCGGGCAGTTGTTGTTGCCATCCTTTACCTGTCCCGCAGGTGTGATGTTCGGATGTACCGATCCTGTGCAGGTGTTGTTACACGTGGTCTGCCACTGCGAGGACGATCAGCTGTCCGTCCTGTCTCCCTGTAACGTTATCTTAGGCATCTCACAGTACGGATATTGCAATTTATTGCCCTGGCCACATCTGCAGTCCTCATGCCTCCTTGCAGCATGCCTAAGGCACATTCACGCAGATGAGCACGGACCCTGGGCGTCTTTTTTTTGGTGTTTTTCAGAGTCAGTAGAAAGGCTTCTTTAGTGTCCTCAGTTTTCATAACTGTGACCTTAATTGCCTACCTTCTGTAACCTGTTAGTGTCTTAACGACCGTTCCACAGGTGCATGTTCATTAATTGTTTATGGTTCATTGAACAAGCATGGGAAACAGTGTTTAAACCCTTTTACAATGAAGATCTGTGAAGTTATTTGGATTTTTACGAATTATCTTTGAAAGACAGGGTCGTGAAAAAGGGCCGTTTTCTTTTTTTGCTGAGTTTATATACAGGGTCAGTCAGTTCCTGTACCATACTCACCATGTGCATGGCTGCTGGGAGGAGCTATAGGAGTACAGGCTCATTGTAATGGCTCGACTGGAATAAATGGAACTGTATCAAACATATGGAAACCACATTTGACTCTGTTCCATTTGATTCCATTCCAGCCATTACAATGAGCCCGTCCTCCTATAGCTCCTTCCACCAGCCTCCACTGGTGTAGGGATACTAGAGTGATAGAGGTAGATATGTAATGGGGTAAGGTGACTAGGCATCAGGATATTTGATAAACGGAGCAGCAGCTGCGTAAATGATTGTATGCAGTGGTGATTTTTGCATGTAAATCTTGGTGGGGCAAAGAATATATATATATATGTGGGTTGCATGCCAGCAATGCCACTACACAACACAAAACAATACATTAATTGCAGTATAACGGTGACAAACGGTGCTCAAAAACTTTTAGGGCCTGCATAAAGCTGTCCCAACAGCAGAGTCCCAACACCTTACCACTGCTACACCTGGCTATCAGCGGAGCCTAGTCTGGCAGCGAAACAGTTCATTCAGCCTCATTTACTGCCTTTTTAAAAAATATGGCTGACTTGCTTAAACAAATGTGGTTTCTGACAATTGAGATGTACAAACTATGGCATAAGGGGACGACAAGCGGATGAGAGGCAATCTTTAATTTCGATTAAGACATTAATGAGCGAGCTAGGACGGACGTAGTCAATATAACTTTGTTCAGCACGTTTGAATTGTACATCAACAGAATTCAGAACATGGGCCATTCTTAGTGTTCTCCCTCTACACAAAGTCAGAACTGTAGGATAAATAAAGGGGGCGTATAAGCAGACAATGAAAGCTCTTACAATTTTCGATGATTACATTTCTCAAAAGTAGTTTGTTGGCTACAAGTGCACCACCAAGTCAGCACAGTAGCCGAAATTAAGAGGTGAAAATATACCAAATTATTAGGGTGAGGCACATGGGCTACTAACAGCTTACTGCACAACATACACTTAGTAATATTTTCTTAGCTACAGTATACATATCTCCCTGGCATATTACATTTATGCAGCAGCATACAATACATTTTTGGACTCCCCTTGTTGTGCTGTGCTCACTTAAACAGGAAGGTGACGCGGCGGTCCTTCCTGGGCAAATTTTGCCATCAAACTTGCTCATTGAAGTCTGGCATCCTCTGGATTTGTGGTTCTTTCAAGACATCTCGGTTCTCAGAGGGGGAAAAAAAAGGTTGAATCATGATGACATCAGTGATCTTCAGGTTGTATCTCGAGAAAGAGGCGTAATAATGAGCAGCCTGATGACCTCGAGTACTGGAGAGGGAGTATACGTGACACACTTATCAAGAGAACATCCCTGGTTATCCTACTGCCTCTGAGGCAGGCTCACTAAACACACATGCTTAGTTTGTAAATTATTTCTGAGTGTTGTAGTGTGTCACTGGCTATCCGTCCATTAAAATAACAACAAAACGGTGCCATCTGATTTGCTTAATATAAGGATTTTTTTATTATTTATACTTTTACTTTTGATACTTAAGTATATTTTAGCAATTACATTTCCTTTTGATACTTAAGTATATTTAAAACCAAATACTTGTAGACTTTTACTCAAGTAGTATTTTACTGAATGACTTTCACTTTTACTTGAGTCATTGTCTATCTATGAAATGTGGGTACTTTTTCCACCACTGCTGAATAGCAGGCTAATGTTTGCTTTGCAATGCTTGCCATTAGCCACTGATTCCTTACAAACCACTCACTGTTGAATTTGCGATTTCCAATTTGTGTAATCTTTATGTCGAATGGCCGATTTTTTTATTTTTATTTATTTTTTATTTTTTTTAAATTATTATTATTTATTTTTTTTTAAACATTTTATCTATAATTTCTCTTCATTATTTATCTTCATGATGGATTAAAGGATTCAAGGATTAAAAAATATTTGCCAGTAGATTGTCGACTTGATTCATGATGATGACTGTTAGCTAAGATTTTGAAAGTATGATGTTGACATGATCAGTCCAATCAAAGCTACTGTAGATATATTGTGATTTGATGTCATTTTATCTGTGGCCAATCACCTTGAGCCTTCTTGGATGGGCACTTCTAATGTAACTATGGCAGCACCCAAGGGGGTAGAATTTTCTAGCTCTACCCTTCGACTTGGTGGTGACGTAGTGTCCCCATGAGTGACAGAACACTGAGCTCATCACGGTGCAATGCTCCGGATTTTCTGCTGACTTGCCCCACCACCACCACCACCACCACAGAAAGCACTGAGCTAGGTTGAAACACCTGCATTTTGGAGCTGCCCTACTCAAGAAAACAAAACAGACCATGTTCGTATGAGGCTTTATTAACTCAATTATATATTTTTACATTGTTTGCAAACTGATACGTGACACGTATTAGTGCCAAAATAAAATGCAAAAAATGTGGGGCTCTGCCCTGAATGATGGGTTGCCACTGATGTGTGTGTGTGTGTGTGTGTGTGGAATCAGCAGTATATATGTATCTGCTTATTATGTGTGTGCACAAATTATGGTGTTTGTTGTAGTGTTAGTGTGCATAGAGACAGTCCGTGTAGCCATTTTGTTAGCTATTTAGCAGTCTTATGGCTTGGGGATAGAAGCTGTTCAGAAGCCTGTTGGTATCAGATGCACCGGTACCGCCTGTCGTGCGGAAGCAGAGAGAACAGTCTATGTCTTGGGTGGCTGGAGTCTTTAGCGATTTATTTATTATTATTATTATTTATTTTTTGGTGCTTTCTTTTCACACCGCCTGATATAGAGGTCCTGGATGGCAGGGAGCTCGGCCCCAGTGATACTAGGCTGTCCGCACCACCCTCTGTAGCGCCATGCGATCGAGGGCGGTGCAGTTGCCGTAACAAGCAGTGATGTATGGAACGGCGTTTGGGTCTTTGCATGTCAAAAAAGACACATGTCAAATAACACTCTTTGACGTGTCAAATAAGCTTGTTGACCAATCAGGACCTGAATATGACTGCACGTCACATACATTTAACGCATTCATACATTTTTTACATAGTTATTACACATTGATTACACTCACTCATATTTCATATGTCACAACGATTCATCGCTATGATGCTGGTAAACTTGTCTCGTGCACCTACAGTGCTGGTCATAAAAAAAAGCTAGCTAGCTCATGATGCAAACAATGTTCTTCCCCAAAAACGTAGCAAAATGACAATCTGTTTCAGTAGCTATAGTTAGCTTGCTAACAATCTAGAGTAGTATCATTGTCTAAAATAATCCTAATTTAGAAGACCGTTTTTATTTGATTAATGGTGGTCGGATCCATCTATATGAAGCTAGCCACAATAAGGATTAGCCACAACAGTGGACTTTGCGGTTAGCCTTCAAAATAAAAGTGTCATTGACAGTGATGCAAATTAATACAAATAGTAGAATTATGACAATTGAATAGATCATGCTAAACGAGGTTGAAATGTTATATAAAATCAACAAAAGACATTCATTTGTTAATTTGACAAATCTATTGAATTCGCACTGGATGTATTAGACTTTAGAATTGCATTAGGGGCATACTCATTTCACTGTACAGCATTTTTTGTTATAAAAAAAATTATATATGAAAAAGTATATATATATATCCACTGGATATCATAAGGTGATTGCACCAATTTGTAAGTCGCTCTGGATAAGAGCGTCTGCTAAATAACCTAAATGTAATGTAAAATATATTTAAACTTTTATTTAACTAGGCAAGTCAGTTAAGAACAAATTAGTATTTACAATGATGGCCTAGGAACAGTGGTTTAACTGCCTTGTTCAGGGGCAGAACGACAGATTTTATTTACCTTGGCAGCTCGGGGATTCGATCTAGCAACCATTCGGTTACAGGCCCAACGCTCTAAACACCAACCTTACCTATGGATTGTGGATCAATGACATGGGGTATCAGTCTACTCAGTGACACCCAGAGAACAATAGTGTCGTAGCTCTTATTGTGGGACCCTGAAAGAACTGTGAATTGAGTCACATTTATTGTCAACCTATGTGTATTGAACACTATTCCAGAGGAAAAACCATACTGCGTGGATGTTTTGGAGTCTGATAACTCTGAGGAGGACGTTTGGAAAAATATCTAGGGTATTGAGTAGACTGATACCCCATTTCATTGTCCCCAATCCTTAGGTAAAGCTGTACAGTGCAATATGAATGTCAATACACACAATGGCCTGACTGGGGAGGTGCTTTGACATATTCACAGTCCCGCATTAAGAGCTCCAACGCTAATATTGCGTAAAGTCTTCACAGTTGTGTTCTGTGGGTGTCACCGAGTTGACTGATACCCCATTTCATTGCTTCACATTCCAACCTTGTTTGACATTATCTAGTCTAAATATGGCATTCCACCAATTGTAACATACTGCATCACTTTCAAATAGCTACTTTTTATTTTGAAGGTAAACAACAAATTCCAATATTGTGCCTAATCGTTATTGTAGCTAGCTTCATAACACATAACCCGGTCCGGTTGAGCATCATGAAGCTAGCTGGCTGCTTAAAACATTAGCTTTGGGCAACAGGGTTTAGTAACTGGCTAGCTTCTTTTCATGAACTGAAGTTCAATTTCAATAGGCTAACAACAAGTGGCTACCTAGCTAATACCAGAAGTTGCAGTCCAACACAACGTTCTACAATTAAACTGTGTTATTTGACGTGTCAAATTAAAAGCTTATTTAACGTGTCAAATAGTGTTATTTGACATGTATCTTTTTTGACATGCGAAGACCCAAACAGCGTTCCATAGTGATGCAGCCAGTCAAGATGCTTTCAATGGTGCAGCTGTAGAACTTTTTCAGGATTTGAGGGCCCATGCTACACCTTTTCAACCTCCCCGTGTGTGTTGATCATTTTAAGTTGTAAGTAATTTGGACACAAGAAACTTGAATTCTCGACCCACTCCAGCCCTGTTGATGTGCTCATAATTTAGTGGAATTAAATTGGCCTGTGTGCATTTTCGTAAGCCATCTTTTATTTTATTTAGGCCACCTAACACAGCTATCACACCCCGTACAGCATACAGAGCCTATTTTGAGCGGGATTTCTCCTGCAACTCCTCAGCTGGTTGATGCTGGAGTATAACATTTGCTTTTATAAACCCAATGTCACGATATTCAAGGTAGCAGGAAATGGGTGAGTCAGGCGCAGGAGAATAGAGGTCCGTAGAATATATGTTTTAATAATCTCCAGAGTGAATACAGCGACTAGGCAGGGTGTAATCCACAAACAGGAGGGAGAACGGCTCCAAACTCCAAAATACACGGGGCGCAGCCCGGCAACCCTAAAGCCTATCAAATATAGTCGCGTACACAAAACACATAGAAAAATAATCCAGCCCACTACCATCGACGTAACACAAAACAATTCCGCACAAATCCCAAACAAAAAACGGACAAACTAAATACCCCCCACTAATTACAAACAAGGAACAGGTGCGGACTAAAACAGACATAACCAACAGACACTGAAACATGGATCGGTGGCAGCTAGTAGGCCGACGACGATGACCGCTGAGCGCTGCCCGACCGGGGAGTGGCGCCACCTTTTGTGGACGTTATGACACCCATTCATTGCTCAACAATTTATTTTATGCAATCGCGTGTTAAAAACAGTTTGGTGCTCGATTTAAAAATAGCTTAATTGGTAATTGAAGCGTGCCTCCCGTTCACCATTCAAGTGCAGGTAACAGACTATCAGCATGTTACCCAGCACTTTATAATGTGAGCTGGAGGCTTTATGCATTTTGAAAGCATAAGCTACTTTGAAACATGAAATAAAACATTCGGTTTGAGGTGTGCTTTCCTTGCTTCAAAGTAGCCTGCAGGCAAAATCCCACCATGGAAATGTGGAGGTAATTATTTTATAAAGACTTATTAGGCGGCGCATGTGTATCAAGTTTGGGGAGCTTACAATTTCTCCTACCATTTCTTCCGGACTGTGCCAGTTATGATTTTCATATGTGAATTTTCATGGAACGGTTTCATTTTAATAATAATAATAATAACATTTTAATTTCTCAATCATTTTCATGTGGTTAATCATACATTTTTTAATTAAAATGATAAAAAGTAAAAAGTAAACTAATGCAATATCACCAGCCTCTGCCATATTGATGCATTGTGATCCATTGGCGGCTAAAGAAATGAGCGCATGGAACTCATAGTATATAGCCCAATGTCGCAGTCGGCCTATAACTTCCATTGCTCTGTCACACCGAGGATTGGTGATTATCGAGGGGGAGATTGTTGGAAAGATTTTAAGTAACTTATTGTGAGGAACTGTAGTTTTAATATATTACAATTCTCAATGGGTGTTAAAAAAATGCGAGAAAAATGTAACTTTCCTACGTACTTCTATGCATGTTCAGGTACGCACGCTCCTTCAACATTATCAGGACAGAGAAACCAGACATGCTCACGAAGCACTCCAAACAAAAGACAATGAAAACATTTTCAAATCTTGTAAATGATAGGTATTAAATCAACCAAAACTTGTTTCTCACAAGTGTAGTAGGTGGTGAACTCTGTAAACAATGTTTCCACACTGATAAAGAGAATGGTAAATGACTGTAATTAATACATGATTAACATGAATTAATGTAGCTAAATTAAGGGGATTAACAGTACATTTACTACCGGTGACATACACTACCGGTCAAAAGTTTTAGAACACCTACTCATTCAAGGGTTTTTATTTATTATTATTTTCTACATTGTAGAATAAAAGTGAAGAATCTCAAATATAAAATATATTTTGATTTGTTTAACACTTTCTTTGGTTACTACATGATTCCATATGTGTTATTTCATAGTTTTGATGGTCTTCACTATTATTCTACAATGTAGAAAATAGTAAAAATAAAGAAAAACCCTTGAATGAGTAGGTGTTCTAAATCTTTTGACCTGTAGTGTATGTCATGGTGAATGATTATATATTTTTTTTATCAAAGGGCAAAAAATGTACATAATGAAACAATAAATGTGCAATAATCACATATCCTCGCGACACACCCCTCCCATTCTTCTTTTCTCAGCTTAAATTGTTTTACTCAAGACACCTTATCTTCACACATATTTTAGATGCTTTTCACTGACAGCGGCAAGTCAATAATCAGCTAGGCCTATTGCCACGCCGGCTGCCAAACTAGGCATAGGCCTACAAGCTTGTGGTTTTGAAATAATCCACATCTATTTTTTATAAGAAGCTAATGATTCTCGATTCCTCTGTAGCTAAGTCATGCTTTCTGTTGAAGTATTTTGAATGATGACATTTTTTTCTGTATTGACAGGAGTGATTAGCCTATATAATTTTGGGAAATTTATTTCCATTTACTTCTCTATTGGACCCACCACTAGCCATTTATCTCCTGATCTATTGGTTTTCATATCAACTTTCTTGTCCAGAAGCCAAAAGCACAATCCTAGTTTTCATATTAGCAACCAATCCTAGTTGTTGCATCTTTAGATTTCCCCTCTTTCTATGTTTCTAACAGCGATTTTTTTAATTTTTTAAAAATCTCTGTCATATATGGTAGCGCTATCATGTGTGCTGTTTATAATTGTGTTTTCCCAGGTGTGCTGTTTAGAATGATGTTTGACCAATGTTTGAATTATTTTTTTTTTTTATCGGCCACTTAATTACATGAGTTTCATGTTCTGTTAAGATGCATTACCATAATCTACATGTGATTTCTGTCATTCTGAGCACTGTGGGTGGATGCCCTAATGGGTTATGCACCCAATGCATATGGGTCTGTTAAATTTCTCAAATGGCCGGTAAATTAAAATCTTCCTGGTCATGTTGTCCGGTGCCACATTTTCCTAGCGGAAACCCTGCCTGGAGACATGAACTTAAAATCACCCCATTTAAAGCATTTAGGAGATAAATGTTCTGTCTCTCGCTCTCTACACTATAATTCACCCTTGCACAACTAGTTTAAGGAGATGCACCTAAACCATGGACCTTGGCCAACAGGCCCTCTGGGTGCTCGAGTCCACCCATGGCCCTGTCACAAACCACTTTAAAAGTGTGCCCTTGTTATCTTTGAAGTGTGTACTTAACGTCCACGTGGGATTTCCTTATCTTCTGGGGTTGTGTTATCAACCCTTCACACACTTGCTACAAACTGGAACGGGCCCAGTGGAGAGAATCACAGAACCAAAGCAGAGGAGGGGGAAGATGGACATACATGGCCTATTGCCCAATCCTCCATGCCTTTGTTCCCTGTACTTCTATTTATTTAAGTTTTACATTAGCCTGTGTAACTGCATGTCAACTGTTACATTAGAGGAAATAATGTTACATATGGTTGTCAGTAAAATTGTTATGTCTGCTGTTTTGCCTAGTTAGTGATTAAAGTAATAGCTGCAGAAATATCCTGTTTGTTGTGGTTGCTTTGATCCAGGACCGGTCCTCCCAAGGTGAGACCAAAAGAGACCGCAAAACTAGAATAGTCACAGTAAGTAAAATGACGTTGAAAAGACATGTAAAATACATATTTTCCAGACGTTGAAATTAGGTTTAATTTAGGTTCTGAATTAAAGGTTAACCTCTTACATCTAGACGTTCCGCTAGCGGAACACCTGCTCCAATATCCAATGATGGGCGTGGCGCGAAATACAAAGTCCTCGAAAATCCGAAAACTTCAATTTTTCAAACATATGACTATTTTACACCATTTTAAAGACAAGACTCTCCTTTATCTAACCACACTGTCCGATTTTCAAAAAGGCTTTACAGCGAAAGCAAAACATTAGATTATGTCAGCAGACTACCCAGCCAGAAATAATCAGACACCCATTTTTCAAGCTAGCATATAATGTCACAAAAACCAAAACCACAGCTAAATGCAGCACTAACCTTTGATCTTCATCAGATGACACTCCTAGGACATTATGTTATACAATACATGCATGTTTTGTTCAATCAAGTTCATATTTATATCAAAAACCAGCTTTTTACATTAGCATGTGACGTTCAGAACTAGCATTCCCACCGAACACTTCCGGTGAATTTACTAAATTACTCACGATAAACGTTCACAAAAAACATAATTATTTTAAGAATTATAGATAAAGAACTCCTTTATGCAATCGCGGTGTCAGATTTTGAAATAGCTTTTCGGTGAAAGCACATTTTGCAATATTCTGAGTAGATAGCTCGCCATCACGGGCTAGCTATTTTGACACCCACCAAGTTTGGTACTCACCAAACTCAGATTTACTATAAGAAAAATTGGATTACCTTTGCTGTTCTTCGTCAGAATGCACTCCCAGGACTTCTACTTCAATAACAAATGTTGGTTTGGTTCCAAATAATCCATAGTTATATCCAAATAGCGGCATTTTGTTGTGCGTTCAAGACACTATCCGAAGGGTAACGAAGGGCCCGGCGCGTTTCGTGACAAAAAAATTCAAAATATTCCATTACCGTACTTCGAAGCATGTCAAACGCTGTTTAAAATCAATTTTTATGCGATTTTTCTCGTAAAAAAAGCAATAATATTCCGACCGGGAGTCGTTGTTTTCGTTCAAAGACTGAAAATGTAAACATGGAGTTGTCTCGTGCACGCGCGCACCAGTCTCATTGTTCTCAGATCGACCACTTACCAAATGCGCTACTGTTTTTCAGCCATGGCCTGCAAAGTCATCATTCAACGTTCTGGCGCCTTCTGAGAGCCTATGGGAGCGTTAGAAAATGTCACGTTACAGCAGAGATCCCCTGTTTTGGATAGAGATGATCAAGAAGGCCAAGAAATGGTCAGAGAGGGCGCTTCCTGTTTGGAATCTTCTCAGGTTTTGGCCTGCCAAATGAGTTCTGTTATACTCACAGACACCATTCAAACAGTTTTAGAAACTTTGGAGTGTTTTCTATCCAAAGCTAATAATTATATGCATATTCTAGTTTCTGGGCAGGAGTAATAATCAGATTAAATCGGGTACGTTTTTTTATCCGGCCATGAAAAGGCTTTACGGCGAAAGCACACCATGTGAACGTTTATCGTGAGTAATTTAGTAAATTCACCGGAAGTGTTCGGTGGGAATGCTAGTCACATGCTAATGTAAAAAGCTGTTTTTTTATATAAATATGAAGTTGAAAGACCTAATTTATAGACGTCTATTTTTGTGCCAAATGAAGGCTGGTCCAAACCGGACAATATCTGAACCAAACTTGGACAAAAAATGAATGTCCATGGACTTTGAAATCAAGGCCGGTCTGGACCGCACCAAAAAAAGACGTCCAAAAGGCATCGGCGTTGGTCCGTGCTTACTGAGGTGTAGCCTACATTGTTGCCTGAAATAAATGTGGTAAGTCTACCGTTTGTCAAACACACAAATAAACGTCCGGAAAGGACCAAATAAAGACGTCCAAAAGACGTCGACTGGTGCATACTGGGGTGTAGCCAACTATGTCACCACAATGGAAATCAAATCTAATTTATTTATATAGCCCTTCTTACATCAGCTGATATCTCAAAGTGCTGTACAGAAACCCAGCCTAAAACCCCAAACAGCAAGCAATGCTGGTGTAGAAGCACGGTGGCTAGGAAAAACTCCCTAGAAAGGCCAAAACCTAGGAAGAAACCTAGAGGAACCAGGCTATGAGGGGTGGCCAGTCCTCTTCTGGCTGTGTCGGGTGGAGATTATAACAGCACATGGCCTAGATGTTCAAATGTTCATAAATGACCAGCATGGTCAAATAATAATAATCATAGTAGTTGTCGAGGGTGCAACAAGTCAGTAACACAAGAGTAAGTGTCAGTTGGCTTTTTCATAGCTGATCTTTGAGAGTATCTCTACCGCTCCCGCTGTCTCTAGAGAGTTGAAAACAGCAGGTCTGGGACAGGTAGCACGTCCGGTGAATAGGTCAGGGTTCCAGCAGGTCTGGGACAGCAGGTCTGGGACCGGTAGAACGTCCGGTGAACAGGTCAGGGTTCCATAGCTGCAGGCAGAACAGTTGGAACTGGAGCAGCAGCACGGCCAGGTGAACTGGGGACAGCAAGGAGTCATCAAGCCAGGTAGTCCTGAGGCATGGTCCTAGTGCTCATGTCCTCCGAGAGAGAGAAGGAGAGAATTAGAGAGAGCATATTTAAATTCACACAGGACACCGGAAAAGACAAGATAAATACTCCAGACTGACCCTAGCCCCTCGACACATAAACTACTGCAGCGTAAATACTGGAGGCTGAGACAGGAGGGGTCAGGAGACACTATGTATGAATACCCACCATTTGTAAAACAGGGCATTTGCATTGGCTTTATTAGTCCTGATTCCTGTGACCAATCAATTTGGCTATTTAAGCACTGAATATCAGCTACCCAACTTTATCAGGAGTTATCGTGAGCCTATTTGCAATGTGTTTACACAGCTTGTCAAAAATTGACGGATACAAATTTGAAACCACTGATAATGTATGGCAATGGGGGGGAACTCCGGACAACAGTTGTGATTGTCTATTCCATATTGTTCATTTTACTTTGACCTGTCCTGTTTTTAGCATATATATATTGTTTGTTAACATGACAGCACATTTTTTATTTGAGTGCCATTTATGTTAGGCTATTTGATCGGAGAAACCTGCATGATGTAAAAAGTGGTCATCTCATTACATTGTCATACATTTTATCTCTAGCCTGTAGGTTACAGAAAATGCCACATACTCTTTCTACCATATTCTTTATCTGCAACGTGATTTATGTTCGATAATTTTTTTTGACGGAATGTTGGAGCGCCGCAGCGATGTGTCTCTCCAATCAGCAACATGAAGAGGCAACATTTTTTTTTTTTAATCTCCCCTGCCTTTTACAAAGTGGGCACTGTTTATCACAGGGCAGCACCAGTGCTCACCTAAAAAGCCCATATGCCACTGGTTGAGAGAAATTGTCATTGTTTTTTAACAGAATTATGTCAGGTTTTATGTGTTGGAGTTGCGTCTTGGTCAGTTTAGCTCAGAAGATGCCGCCCTCGCCAATCTGCCGCCAGAGGCGGCTGCCTAATGAGCAGGATGGCCATGGTTTGATCTGTTGCCAGCCTGTAGCTTTCTCTTCTCACACTGCCTGTGAGAGAAAGGAGAGGGCGGAAATAGAAGAGAGCAAAATGAGGCCAGTGGTTGTATGTGTGTGAATCACCTTGGCGTACCTTACTTGCTAGGAGGCCTGTCTGTATGGCTCCTGTATCTCCCAGCTGTTGGGATGCAGCGGAGGGCAGAGGCAGCACACACACTGGGGCCATTGTTCCTCCTCTCAAACCAATCAAATCAAATGTTATTTGTCACATGCGCCAAATACAACTGGTATAGAATTTACCGTGAAATGCTTGCTTATGAGCCCTTCCCAACGATACAAAGTAAAAAAATAAATAATAAATAAATAAAATACACAAGAATGGCACTAGATCAATGTAGAGGTACGCAGTATTTGAGGTAGATATGTACATGAAGGCAGGGTAAAGTGACTAGGCATCAGGATAGATATTAATAGGAGTAAAATAATGTTTGTTTGTGTAGTCATGTCAATGGTGTGTGTGTGTGTACAAAACATTAGGAACACCTTCCTAATATTGAGTTGCACCCTACTTTTGCCCTCAGAACAGCCTCAATTTGTCAGGGCATGGACTCTACAAGGTGTCGAAAGCGTTCCACAGGGATCCTGGCACATTTTTATTTTACCTTTATTTAACTACGCAAGTCTGTTAACAAATTCTTATTTTCAATGACAGCCTAGAAACAGTGGATTAACTGCCGTGTTCAGGGGCAGAATGACAGATTTTTACCTTCTCAGGTCAGGGACTCGATCTTGCAACCTTTCGGTTACTAGTCCAACGCTCTAACCACTAGGCTACCTGCCGCCCGAGCTGACATGTTGACTACAGTTGTGTCAAGTTGGCTGGATGTCTTTTGGTTGGTGGACCATTCCTGATACACATGGTAAACTGTTGAGCGTGAAAAATCCAGCAGCGTTGCAGTTCTTGACACACTAACCGGTCTGCCTGACACCTACTATCATACCCCGTTTTAAAGGTGCTTAAATATTTTGTGTTGCCCATTCACCCTCTGAATGGCACATACTGTATACACAATCCATGTCTCAATTGTCTCCAGGCTTAAAAATCCTTCTTTAACTTGTCTCCTCCCCTTCCTCTAGACCAGGCCTGGGCAAAGGCCGGCCCGGGGACCGTATGCGGCCCGCAACCTGTTTCAATACGGCCCGCGGAATCATGCTAGGATCACATAAAGAATTTGCGATAGTAATGTTTTGAAAAATGTATTTGTTATTCAAATGAAAAGCCCAGTGAATACTCGCCTTTGTGTAATGATTTAACTCCCACCGCTTGTGGGACATTTTATTTTGAATGCCTGTATTAATAACAGCACGAGGACAGACGGTGACTGACATGTTGACATACACGTCACAGTTACAAATAGTAGCTAGGTAGAAATTGCGCAAAAATGCGTTTTTCAAAGAAAAGGAAAGTAGACAATGTAGGGTGTTCCAGCAAGAGTGGACATTAAAATATTTCTTTGAGGTATCAGGGAAAGCTGTGTGCAAAAATACTCCATCTTGAAAGACTATAACTTGTCCCGACACTTCCAGATGAAGCATGCAGAGAAATATAGGAATGGGTCTTCTGAGCAGAGGACAAGTGCATCGGAAGAGTTGATTTCTCAGTTACAAAAGCAGCAAGGGCTTTCCACAAAACTGCATTCAGCAAACAACGGAATTGCGAGAGCTAGCTATGTGCTGTCCCACAAAATTGCTAAACATAGCAAGCTATATGAATTCATTAAATAATGTTTATTTGACTCTGCAGCAATACTTTGCCCTAACAAGAAAGAGCTGTTTGAAAATGTTTCCCTGTCAAGGCGAACAGTGACACGGCGTGTTGAGGACATCGCAGAGAATATGGAACAACAGTTGAAAGACAAGGGATTTCACCTATTTCTCCTTGGCTCTGGATGAGAGCAGGGATGCACGCGACACGGTGCAGTTGTTGATATTCTTACGAGGCATCACCCCAGACTTTGAAATTAGAGGAGCTTGCTTCAGGGCAGTCAATAAACAGCACAACCACAGGGAAATATTTATTGGAGGAGGTTAATAAGTGTTTGGCAAAGCTGGGACTGAGTTTTGAAAAGTTATTCAGTGTGACCACTGATGGGTGCCCAAACTCGACAGGAAAAAACATTGGCCTTTTGAAAAGGATACAAGATCAAGTAGCTGAGCTAAACCAAGATCAGAAAATGATTTTCCGGCATTACATTATTCATCAGGAGGTGCTCTGTAAATGTGTTCTGAAAATGAGCCATGTTGTGGATACAGTCACTAAAATGGTAAACTTCATAAGAGCAAAATCTTTACACCGCAGGCAGTTTGTCTCACTGTTGGAAGAGTTGGGTCATGCAGATCTCCCCTACCACACAAATGTGAGATGGATACGTTTGGGGAAGGTGCTTAATAAAAGGGTGTGGGACCTGAAGTTGGAGATTGCTGAGTTTTTGCAAATGAAAGGATAACGTGGATTTCCCTCAACTGCAAGATAAAGAATGGTTGGCTGATTTTTGCCTTCACCGTGGACATCATGGCCCTCATGAATGAACTGAATTCCAAACTACAAGGGAAGGGCCTTTTTGTACATCAGATGTACAGCCTTGTCAAAGCCTTCAAGGGAAAATTACACCTCCTGACCCGCCAAGTAGAAGCCAACAATCCCACCCACCTTCCGACACTACCAGGCTGTTCCCTATCAGATGACCAGCGGGAGAAGTATACACCGCTGCTGCGTGCTTTGAATGGTGACTTTTCTTGTCATTTTGAGGATTTCAAAGTGTTGGAAAATGACATGCTGTTGTTGGTTTCCTCTCCTTTCACCTTCAATGTGGATAACGCTCCCACTGATCTGCAACTTCAGCTTATTGATCTTCAGTCTGATGCAGTGATTGTTTTGAATAGTTCTCCAATGTCACTGACGAGGTTCTATGCATCTCTTGATGAACAAAACTGTCCAAAGATTAGGAGTCATGCTCAGAAGATGTTTGTACTGTTTGGGTCAACCTATGTATGTGAACAGACATTTTCAGTGATGAAATATATCAAGTCAAGGCACAGATCATCTCTTACTGACTCTCAGCAATCCTGCACATAAAGACGTCAGAAACGATACCTAAACTATACCGTCACTGCTCGAACCAATGCCCATCAGAGACTCCTCACACTGATTGAGTAGTTTAAATGTAATGTTGAGCTCTCTCTCTTTAATGTGTTTTTGTGCATATCTGTTAACAAGAGCTCTGTCCGTGGTGCTGAATGTACAGTGTACTTTTCCCTCCGTGTAGTTCATTGCATGTTTAATAATGAAAATACCTACCAAAAGGAGAACATGGATGTGGTTTATTTCTGTGCATGTTAAAAAAAGTTAAATAAGTAGCATATCGGGGACGTGATTTACAGTAGATATATCTGTCAACACGGTCATAATCCTGTAATATGATTCTGGCCCGCGATGGCAAAAATATATTCTAATGTGGCCCTCCATGGAAAATAATTGCCCAGGCCTGATCTAGACTGACATCAATAAGGGATCATAGCTTTCATCTGGATTCACCTGGTCAGTCTGTCATGGAAAGAGCTGTTCCTAATGTCTTGTACAATCAGTGTGTAGTCTAGTGAGTGTGTGTAGGGTCAGTGCAGATAGTTAGGGTAAGCATTAATTGACTATTTAGCAGTCTTTTGGCTTGGCGGTAGAAGCTGTCCTGGAGCCTGTTGGTCAGAGAGCCAATGCTCCGGTACCATTTGCCTGACGGTAGCAGAGGTAACAGTCTATGTCTTGGGTAACTGGAGTCTGGCAAATTTTCGGGTCTTCCTCTGACACCGCCTGATATAAATGTCCTGGATGGCAGGGAGCTTGGCCCCAGTGATGAACTAGACTGTCCACACCACCCTCTGTAGCGCTTTGCGGTCGAGGGCGGTGCATTTGTCATACCAAGCGTTGATGCAGCCAGTCAAGATGCTCTTGATGGTGCAGCTGTAGACATTTTAGAGGATCCGATGGCCCATGCCAAATCTATTCAAATCAAATGAAAGTTTATTTGTCACGTGCGCCGAATTCAATAGGTGTAGACCTTACAGTGAAATGATGGGGGAAGAGGCGCCTCCGTGCCGTCTTCACGTCTGTATGGGCTATGTTAAGTCCTTAGCATTGTGAATGCCAAGGAACTTGAAGCTCTCTACCCGCTCCACTACAGCCCCGTCGATGTGGATGGGGTCATGCTCACCTCTCTTTCTCCTGTAGTCCACGATCAGCTCCTTGGCCTTCCTGGCATTTAGGGAGAGGTTGTTGTCATGGCACCACACTGCTAAGTCTCTGACCTTCCTGTAGGCTGTCTCATTGTTGATCAGGTCTTTTTTAGAAGAGAGTGGTCTGCGCGCAGGCAGGCTTCGCACAGCAGCTCGAGATTATTTGATTGCGTGTTCTGGTCTCCTAGTGATGGAAGTTAATCTGCTTCAGAAGCAGCATTACTTTACAGACAAGTAAAATACCACTCATATCGCCAGAGAAGGTTTTGTGTCAGCTTTTGCCATATTGTAGCCTACCCTAACAGACAAGCAAACATACCGTAGCCGAAGAGCTTTTAAGGGGCCAGATACCATTATATCTGAAAAGGGTAATCGATACAGGGTACCGGTAATGTAATTTCATGTTATTAGACAAAAACACCCCCACCCACTCGGCAACAAATCGTACCCCATGCTCGCAAGACTGGCCAGAAGATAGCTCTGTATCCTGGCAACATCGGTTCCATGAATTAACTAGGATATTCTACAGGCAACAGACTGAAGACTGAATACATACTTGCATCATTAGCTAAGAGAAGGAGCAGGCAGGCCAGCACGAGGGAGAGCGAGGAGGGTAGGCAGAATAGTGCGCATATGTCTTGGTAATCTGCATCTCGCAATGTCTTGTCTTGCATGCCTCACAAATTCACCAAAGTAGTCTAAAGTGGGCCTGTTCCTCTGGTTTTGTTTAAATAACTTTCCCCAGGCCTTAATAGCCATATAGTCTTGTTAGGCTATAACATGGAAAATGTTTCACCGTAGTGATGGTGCCAGGTTTCCTCCAGATGTGATGGTTGGCATTTAGGCCAAAGAGTTCAATCTTGGTTTCATCAGACCAGAGAATCATGTTTCTCATGGTCTGAGAGACTTTAGGTGCCTTTTGACAAACTCCAAGCGGGCTGTCATCTGCCTTTTTACTGAGGAGTGGCTTCTGTCTGGCCACTACCATGAAGGCCTGATTGGTGGAGTGCTGCAGAGATGGTTTTCGCTTTCATTATGCGGTATTGTTTGTAGATTGCTGGGGACTTTTTTTATTTAATCAATTTTAAAAGAAGGCTGTGACGTAACAAAATGTGGAAAAAGTCAAGGGGTCTAAATACTTTTCCACGGCACTGTAAGTGGGGGAAAAAAGTTCTTAACATTAAGGATCCAAACTTTGTTTAAATGTTTAAACGTTCACACCCCTAGTGAAGACATTTGCCAGATGGTCGGCTCATGCTTTGAGAATGTGCCCTGGTATTCCATCTGGCCCGGTCTTTTTATTGATCCAGAAAAACAGGGGCTTTCACGCAAGACACAGTGTTGTATTCTGCAAGCTCTGCCACATACGACAAGGTCGGAGCCGGGGTAATAGGATTCCACCTTCTTCCTATATTGTCCTTTTGCATGTTTGATGTCTCGTCATAGCGGGCTTTCTATGCTTCCTTGTCCCGTTCCTTGTGGGTGGTAGCTCTAACCTTTAGCCCAGCATGAATATTGCCTGTGATCCATTGTTTTTGGTCTGGATACGTTCATATAGTCACTGTGGGGATGACTAGCAAAACAGTCTTGTAGCCTCTCGACTGCTTCATCCGACCACTTCCGTAGTGAGCAAATCACTGGTACTTCCTGTTTGAGATTTTGTTTGTAAGCAGGAGAATGGAATTGTGGTCAGATTTGTCGAAGGGAGGACGAGGGAGGGGCTTGTATCCTTTCTGTGGGTAGAATAAAAGTGGTCTAGAGATTTAGCATTTGCTAGTGACGTAGGAGACGTGTTGGTAGAAGTGAGAAAGTACAGTTTTAAGTCTCTCTGCGTTAGTCTCCGCCCACCAGAAATGGTTGCTCTGGGTGAGAAGTTTCTTGTTTGTTTATGGCCCCAGAGAGGTAATTGAGTGCCAGAGTGGCGTTGGCTTGTGGAGGGATGTAGACAGCCGTGATAATTATGGATGAGAACTCTCTTGGTAGATTAAAGGGTCTGCAGCTTACCATGAGGTATTCTACGCTTGGTGGTCATATGTGATAATATTATTAACTTTCTGTACAAAGTCAATCTGCCTGTCCTGCTGGGCTCAGTGCTCCATAATGCTGCCTCTGTCCTACCAGAGACCCAGAGACGGGGCCTGGTCCGGTCACACTGACTGACTGGTGCCCCTTGTGTATCACCACCCTACCTGTTCTCTCTCTCTTTCTTTATATTTCTCCCATTCCCGCATGTCTTCTCTCTTCCTAATACCCCTCTCTTATTTTGTCTGTAGTCTCTCTCTCTCTCTCACGCTCTTCTCTCTGGGAGAGGGGTTAGTGACAGGGTCAGTCAGTGACTTGACAGGATGCATTTTGAAATACAGTAGGTATGTGCCGCCATATCTCAACCCTGGACTAGTCCCGTAGGAGCAGAAGTGCCCACCGATCACCACAGCCAGAGAGAGTCTGGATGACAACCTAACCCTGCCCTCTCACTCCATCCTTCAGTTTTCCAACCCCTTTTAACCTGTATTTCTCACTTCTCTAATCCTCCCTCCTTCCTTCGCTTTTCCAACCCCTTTTAACCATATTTCTCACTGCCCAAACCCCCCCTCCCACTGTCTGTATCTCTTCCTCTTTCTATAGTGTAGACAGCAGGCGCTTACAGTGATATTTCTCTCCCTTTCTCTCTTTCTTTCATGCTCTCTCTTTCTTTCATGCTCGCTCTTTCTTTCGCGCTCTCTCTCTTTCGTGCTCTCTCTCTTTCGCGCTCTCTCTCACTCTCTCTCTTTCGAGCTCTCTCTTGTAAACAGCAGGTGTTCTGGGCGGATATGATAGCTCTGTCTCCTTCAGCAATAATGGCTGGCATGGTGCAGGAAAGTCTCAGATTAGTAAGTGGTCATTAAGTAAGAAGTAGCCTAACTTGTTGTTTTGAAGTCACACCTCCTCTAGTAGCCATGTATGAATTTCAATGTCCTATAGGGGGGAGGGAAGCCTTTAGAGTAGTAGCTCTTGTATAGTAATAGGGTAACTAGCCTAACCGGTTACTTATACACAGTAACTACTAGTAGCCTAGCTTGTTTCACCCTGCCACCGTTAATATAAAGAGGTCAGGGAGACCCTGAGGACTGTAGTCAGTCATTCAATTAGTAATACATTTTCAGCCCTGCAACCAGAGCTGCCTGCCTGTCGCATGGTTGGCCTGCTCTTTTCTCTCTGTCTCTCTCACTCCAGCCACGGATCCAAACGCTGTGACACAATGGGGTCAGGTAAGGTTGGGAGGAACTCTGTGTGTGTGTGTGTGTGGCCCCTCCTGTGTGGTGTTTGTTTGGATGGTAAACGTAGTCCGATACCTCACACAGCACCATGCAGCAGCTAGAGCCCCCTCAGCATCCACTGGATACTGTGTCCTGGGTGGCCACGCAGTCTGGTCTCTGTGTGTGGCCCCTCGTGTGTGGTGTGTTTGTTTGGATGGTAAACGTAGTCCAATACCTCACACAGCACCATGCAGCAGCTAGAGCCCCCTCAGCATCCACTGGATACTGTGTCCTGGGTGGCCACGCAGTCTGGTCTCTGTGTGTGAGACTTTAGATGAATACATCAGGCCCAAGCCTCAAAGTGATTCATAGCAATACCTTTCAGCTGCACTCCAGGCTTGTGTGCGTTTCATTCATTTTTCTTTCTATGTAGGCTAATAGATTTGAATATGCTGAATCTCCTCTAATAGATTTGAATATGCAAAGACTCGACAGCCGACGGGTAACAAACTGGTTTTTCTGTCTCTCTGTGCATGATGGACCAACATCGTCTGGGTTAGGAGGGTTTGACCGGGGTAGGACGTCATTTGTAAAATAATAATTTGTTCTTAACTGACTTGCCTAGTTAAATAAAGGTAAAATAAAAGAAATTGATCACTGGCTGTTCGCTCTTTTGCTCCCCCCCTCTCCCTCTCACTTTCTCTCTCTGATGGGAGTGGCATTGAGGGGGAATGCCCTGATACCATGGCGAAGTGTGTTGATTAATGTATGGGCAGAGGTGGGAGGTGACTGAGGTGTGTTAATCAGGGGCAGTTGATTCCCCTGCGTCACGATTCAGGCGCTTGTATTCAATTACAGCCACAGAGGAAGGAGTCAAGGAGCAGATTAGCATTTTCATAAGCACCCTTTTTTCATGTGTTTTTAAAATGGTTTCTTTAAACTGGGTTAAGAAGGATGGAGGATGAGAAGGAGTGAGAGAACAAGCTACAAGTGAACCTATTGGCTCACTTGTAATTATCAGCTTCCTCTCTCTCAACCAATGGGCATATATCTTGGGATATATTTATAATTATATGTGAATTTACCTATGTTCTCTCACTTGCTGTTTTTCAGCATCATTTGTCAAACTATCCAGCAACACCAGCTTAAGGCCTGTCATTGGAACTCCTTTCCCCCATAGGCCTCTAATACCTTGGATTCAACTACATAGCATAGGTGGTGAATGTGATGTTTTGCCCGTGGGGCCTCATGTGGCCTGTGGAATGTGACTGGCTGTTACTGTGGGCTATCATCCACTCTACAATCCCAAAGTACCACAGCGCTAAGCCTACTGGTGCTGGCGTCTGGAGGAGAGTTAGCATGTGACGCTAACTAAGTCAATGCCAGTCAATGGAGAGAGTACTAATCGCTAACACCGTGGGCTCACTGCAGCTGTGAGGTGAACAGAGGTCAATTGAGTTCAGGGTACTTGTTATTGTTTTGTGGATCCCTGTAGGATTACTAAACATTGCCATCAAGGGTTACCACATCCCTTAGTTTCCCTGATGGATATTGAGTTGACAAGGAATTATGTGTGTCAGTTACACAAGGATTTGTTTGTGGGGTTTTATACCAGCAGGTGAAAAAAAAAAAAAAAAATCTTCTGAAAGTCTTTCGCTGTTACATTTACACAGACCCACACCACAGGAGGCTGCTGAGGGGAGGACGGCTGTAACGGAACAAATGGAATGGCATCAAACAAATAGAAACTATGTAACCCTTTGACACATACCAACACACGATGTGATCATTCTACAGTGGTCTCTGCAGCGTGCGCACAAACTGCATGATGAAGGGGGTGTGTCGTCTACCATAATTCCCTTCATTCACTTATGCAAATTTACTAAAAGATAAGTGAAACATCTCTTCACCTCATTTTGTTATAGCATCTTTGGTCTGACAGACGTTTACTCGACACCCAGAATGCATTGTATAATGTCAACAAACATGTCAACTTTGTATTGCGTAGCCCAGTGTGCTCTCTTGTAGACTCTTAAAAAGTTTCTTCACCAACTTCTTTCAGTGTTGTAACCAAATAATGTCTCTATTTGTTTTACAGATTAATCTTATGTTTTGAGAAAGTAGACATTTGGAAAGTATTCAGATCCCATTCCCTTTTTCCACATTTTGTTTACGTTATAGCCTTATTCTAAAATGGATTAAATAAAAACATGTCCTCATAAGTCTACACACAATACCCCATAATGACAAAGCAAAAACAGTTTTTTTGAATTTTTTGCACCTTGTGCTGGGGACAATAAATCAAAGGCCACACTAAAATGCGCAGTTTTGTCACACAACGACACAGACGTCTCAAGTTTTGAGGGAGCATGCAATTGACATGCTGACTGCAGGAATGTCCACAATAGATGTTGCCATAGAATTTAATGTTAATCTTTACCATGAGTTTTAGAGAATTTGGCAGTACGTCCAACCGGCCTCACAACCGCCGACCATGTGTAACCATGCTAGCCCAGGACCTCCACGTCTGACTTCTTCACCTGTGGGATTGTCTGAGACCAGCCACCCGGACAACAGACGAAACTGAGGAGTATTTATGTCTGTGATAACGCCCTTTTGTGAGGAAAAACTCATTCTGATTGGCTGGGCCTGGCTCCCCAGTGGGTGTGCCTGGCTCTCTAATGGGTGGGCCTATGCCCTCCGAGGCCCACCTATGTCTGCGCCCCTGCCCAGCCATGTGAAATCCATAGATTAGGGCCTAATGAATTTATTTCAATTGAATGATTTCCTTATATGAACTGTAACTCAGTAAAATCGTTGAAATTGTTGTATGTTACGTTTTATATTTTTGTTCAGTATAGATCTCTGGTATAAATGGGAAGGTGAAGGTGCACACAGCACAAAAGTAGGGAGGCAACAAGATCAAAAAGACAACATGAGTTCAATCGAGTACCGGGCTTAACTGAATGACAACAGAGACAGAATATTGAAATAGCTTGGGGTAGGTTTTGTCTTTGAGGATTGCCCCTCAGAGCCAGATGCTGATGACAGGTTGCCCTATTTGTATTTTTGTATTTATTATGGATCCCCATTAGCAGCAGCTAATCTTCCTGGGGTCCAGTGAAATTTAAGGCAGTTTATACAATTTAAAAAAAATTACAATATGTTCACAGATTTCACAACACACTGTGTGCCCTCAGGCCACTACTCCACCACCACCACATATCTACAAACCTAGGGCCTGTAGGACCTGCCTTGTTGATAGTGTTGTTAAGAAGGCAGACCATCGCTTTATTATAGACAGACTTCTCCCCATCTTAGCTACTACTGCATCAATATTTTATTATATTTAACCTTTATTTAACTGGGAAAAGCCCATTGAGACCCAGAGTCTCTTTTTCAAGGGAGACCTGGCCAAGAAGGCAGCAACAATCAATACATTACATAATTAAAACATACAACACAACGTGATCCAGCCTAAAAAAAGCACTTATACTCCTCTGTAACATCAATATTTTAAATTCATTCAGTGGCACTAATTTATCTAGATGAAGCATGGATTGTAGACTATTCCATGCCTCTGGTGCACAAGAAGAGAAGGCAGTCTTGCCTAATACTGTGAATGACCTGGGGACTTTAGCAACCACCTAGCAGACCGGGTATGGTAACTGCTGGTGGTGAAGGAGACCAGACTACAGAGGTAAAGAGGGAGTTTACCCAAAAGGGCTTTGTAGATGAACACATACATTTGTATCTTTCTGCGCCTATAAAGTGAGGCCCAATCTACCATTTAGTACAAGGTGACTTGGCATTTGTAATAAAGCAAGGATGCATGATAAACAGTCCAGTCTCTGTAAGACAGAGGAGGCTGCATGCATATACAACAAGTCACTAAAATCAATTACAGAGAGAAAAGTGGCATGAACAAGCTTCTTTCTAGCCATAAGTGGGAAGCAAGCCTTATTACGAAAATAAAAACCCAATTTCAATTTAAGCTTTGTCACAAGATTATCCACATGAACTTTAAAGGCAACTTGTCATCCAACCAAATACCTAGGTATTTGTAGGATGACACATTTTCAATGGATAAGCCACCAGATGTGACAATGCTAACCTTCTCTGGCAGAGTTCAAGCTCTGTTAAAGGTCATGAATTGAGCTTTTTGTACGTTCAAGACCAGTTTGAGACCATAAAGGGAGGCCTGCAGTGACTGAAAAGCAGTCTGGAGCTCTTCAACAGCCTGAACCAGAGAAGGAGCACATGAATATATGACTTTATCATCTGCATATAGATGTAACTTTTCTGGTTGCATCCCATTTCCCAAATCATTAATAAAAATTGAGAACAACACTGGAGCTAAAATGGAACCCTGGGGCATACCTATATTAATCTCAAGAAAGCTAGACTTGTGATGGTCAGTATATACACATTGTGTTCTGTCAAATATGATAATTCCTAAACCAATTGACTTCCCCTTCACTGAGACCATTGTTTCTGAGTCTAGCTAGCAACAATTCATGGTCAACTGAATCAAAGGTCTTTGATAAATCCACAAACAGAGCAGCACAGTGTTGCTTTTAATCAAGTGTGTTAATGATGTCGTTTGCCACTGCCATAGCTGCAGTTGTGGTGCTGTGTCCCGATCTAAAGCCAGACTGAACCCCGCTCAGTATGTTATTTTCAATTGAGAAGTTTTTTAGCTATGGGATTCATAGACTTTGACCAGGATAGGGAGTTTGGAGATATGACCATAGTTATTAGCATCTGAGGGATCTCCACCCTTTAGCAGTGGGATGACATAAGCTGATTTCCAAATGCTGGGTATGGAATTGGTCAAGTGACTCAAGTTGAAAATATGAGCCACAGGTTCAGTAATAATACCAGCTGCTATCTTTAAGAGGTAGGGGTCCAGGTTGTCTGGACCTGCAGACTTTTTAGTGTCTATTACCTTTAGTGCTCAGACATGCTATAGATATCAGTATAAGAAACGGGCTCAAAGTTAAAATGGTTCACATGTGGGCCTATATCATAGTTGACTGTAACATTGCTTACATTAGAGGCCTGGGTCCCACCATTATTAAAAACTGAACCAGCAGATATGAAGTGCTTGTTAACTTGTTATGGATAGGGAGCAGTATTTTCATGGCCGGATAAATAACGTACCCCATTTAATCTGATTATTACTTCTGCCCAGAAACTAGAATATGCATATAATTATTAGCTTTGGATAGAAAACACTCCAAAGTTTCTAAAACTGTTTGAATGGTGTCTGTGAGTATAACAGAACTCATTTGGCAGGCCAAAACCTGAGAAGATTCCAAACAGGAAGCGCCCTCTCTGACTATTTCTATCTCTATCCAAAACAGGGGATCTCTGCTGTAACGTGACATTTTCTAACGCTCCCATAGGCTCTCAGAAGGCGCCAGAACGTTGAATGATGACTTTGCAGGCCATGGCTCAAAAACAGTAGCGCATTTGCATAGTGGTCGATCTGAGAACAATGAGACTGGGGGCGCGTGCACGAGACGACTCCATGTTTTTATGTTTTCGTCTTTGAACGAAAACATGGTTTCCCGGTCGGAATATTATCGCTTTTTTACGAGAAAAATCGCATAAAAATTTATTTTAAACAGCGTTTGACATGCTTCGAAGTACGGTAATGGAATATTTAGATTTCTTTTGTCACGAAACGCGCCGGGCGCGTCACCCTTCTTTACCCTTCGGATAGTGTCTTGAACGCACGAACAAAACGCCGCTATTTGGATATAACTATGGATTATTTGTGGGGGCTCATCCGTACTTTAACGTTTTGTCATAATTGGTTAAGGTTTTGTCTAGATTGTCTTTGCTTTTATTATTGATACGTTTGTTTATTTGTAATTTGGCTTATTTGACTATTGTTTTATAGGTAACTTGGGTTAGTTTAGTTCAGCTTGCCAAGTTTTTGTTTTTAGGGATGTTTTGGTTGGGCCAATATTGTTGGAGAGAACGTTGAGATCCATGTGTTCTTTTGGTTCAGTTAGTTTGGTAGCTAAATTTGGTTAACAATTCACTCTGGGTTTTTCTGGGTTTTTGTTCAAGTCGGAGTCCTCTCCTGTTCAGGTTTATCAGCGAGTGTCAATAGGAGGCTCGTGGTGTTTTTGTTTTAGGTGGCAGTGAACGTGGGTAGAGCTTCCCTTCCCCCTACATCGGCTCGGGAGCACCTCCGTGGTTATGGGGGGGCCGCCAGTTTCTGGTTGTCTTTTCCACTCCGCTGGTTTTGTGTGCGTAAAACCCCACCACATGTGACTGCATGAAGACCAGGGCCAGTTAGTTAGTTGTTTTGGAGGATAGTGGGGTGTGGCTCCTGTCCTTGAACCCAGACTGACAGCAGGTGAGTTGTGTTTTTTGTTGTTGAGCATTTGTAATGGTTGTATTGGTTGAGGAAAATGTCTTCCATTCTGAGTGGTTTTGTTCAAGCTCCTTCAGAGGTAGCCTTAGTTGTGTACTGAGGAGCAGTTAATTGAAATTGCTGAACATTATCAGATTGAGATTGTTGATAAAAAAATTAAAGAGACTATTAAAGCAGGGTCTTATAGAAATAGGTGTTTTTTCGGGTCAATCTGCTAGTAGTGAAGGTACAAGTTTTCAATCTAGTACTTCATTAACTTTTGAGCGGGAGCTGTTGCGAATGCAGTTGGAGATGGCATGTCGCAATCGCTCTAATAGACCAGAAAGGACTACCACAGTTTGTTGCACAGAATCTTCGTTTGTTGCCTAAATTTGATGAGTGAGATCCAGATACATACTTTACTTTATTTGAGCGTATTGCGGAAGCTAGAGCTTGGTCTGATTTGGACATGACTATGTTGTTGCAATGTGTACTTACAGGTAAAACACGTGAGGATTTTTGCAGCACTGAGTGTAGCTGACAGTAAATTGTATGCTAAAGTTAAATCAGCAGTTCTGAAGGTTTACGAACTTGTGCCGGAGGCATATCGTCAACGTTTTTCGTTACAGGAAAAAGCTAGATTCACAAACCTATTCTGAGTTTGTTCGTGATTTGACTTCTGCATTTAACCGTTGGTGTACAGCTTCTGAAGTTAGTACTTTTGAGGATCTGTCTAATCTGATTGTGTCTGAACAGTTCAAAAATTGTCTGACCAGGTTGCTACATACATGAATGAACGTAAAGTTAAGTCTCCAAGTGATGCAGCAGTCCTTGCAGATGAGTACAGGCTAACACAAAAGCAATTTTGAGTCAGTGACATGTACAATAAAAATAACTTTACTTCCAGGAATAGTAGGTCAAATTTTTTTGGAGCTTCTTTCCAAAGGCGTCAACAGAAGTTTGGGTCTGGGACTTAAAGCACCGGTGAATGCTAATACCTGTCGCTACTGTTTAGTTGAAGGACATTGGAAGAAAGATTGTCCTCTACTTAAAACAAAAAGTCAGGTCAAGTTAAACCTGCTGTGATGGCAGCTCCTGTTTCAGCCTCTGACCACCAGGGTGAGTTTTTTCAGCCACTAGTTGAGTTTGATTCTCAGTCTTCCCACTGTGATTTTTCAGCCTTTATTTCAGATGGTGTAGTGTCCCTGGTAGATGGCAAACAAAATGTTTCAATCAAGATCTTAACCTGTTAGGGCTAGGGGGCAGTATTTACACAGCCGGATAACTAGAATATGCATATAATTATTGGCTTTGGATAGAAAACACCCTAAAGTTTCTAAAACTGTTTGAATGGTGTCTGTGAGTATAACAGAACTCATATGGCAGGTAACCTGAGAAGATTCCTTACAGGAAGTGGCCTGTCTGACAAGTTCTTGTTCTTGACTCTCTATATTGAAAACTGAGGATCTTTGCTGTAACGTGACACTTCCTACGGCTCCCATAGGCTCTCAGAACCTGGGAAAAAGCTGAATGATGTAATTACAGCCCCTGGGTGAAAAACATTAGCGCCTTTGGTAAGTGGTCTATCAGAGGACAATCAGACTGAGGCGCGTGCACGAGGCGACCCCATGTTTTTATTTTCTCTCTCTTTGAACGTAAACACGCTTTCCCGGTCGGAATATTATCGCTTTTTTATGAGAAAAATGGCATAAAAATTGATTTTAAACAGCGGTTGACATGCTTCGAAGTACGGTAATGGAATATTTAGATTTTTTTTTGTCACGAAACGCGTCGTGCACGTCACCCTTCTTTACACTTCGGATAGTGTCTTGAACGCACGAACAAAACAGAGGATATTTGAACATAACTATGGATTATTTTGAACCAAACCAACATTTGTTATTGAAGTACAAGTCCTGGGAGTGCATTCTGACGAAGAACAGCAAAGGTAATAACATTTTTCTTATAGTAAATCTGACTTTGGTGAGGGCTAAACTTGGTGGGTGTCTAAATAGCTAGCCCTGTGATGCCGGGCTATCTACTTAGAATATTGCAAAATATGCTTTCACCGAAAAGCTATTTTAAAATCGGACATAGCGAGTGCATAGAGGAGTTCTGTATCTACAATTCTTAAAATAATTATGTTCTTTGTGAACGTTTATCGTGAGTAATTTAGTAAATTCACCGGAAGTTTGCGGGGGGTATGCTAGTTCTGAATGTCACATGCTAATCTAAAAAGCTGGTTTTTGATATAAATATGAACTTGATTGAACAAAACATGCATGTATTGTATAACATAATGTCCTAGGTGTGTCATCTGATGAAGATCATCAAAGGTTAGTGCTGCATTTAGCTGTGGTTTGGGTTTATGTGACATTATATGCTAGCTTGAAAAATGGGTGTCTGATTATTTCTGGCTGGGTACTCTGCTGACATAATCTAATGTTTTGCTTTCGTTGTAACGCCTTTTTGAAATCGGACAGTGTGGTTAGATAAAGGAGAGTCTTGTCTTTAAATAGCTGTAAAATAGTCATATGTTTGAGAAATTGAAGTAATAGCATTTCTAAGGTATTTGAATAACGCGCCACAGGATTCCACTGGCTGTTACGTAGGTGGGACGATTTCGTCCCACCTTCCCTAGAGAGTTTAAGAGACACTGGAGCTTTAGATTATTTTATTCTGGAATCTGTTTTGCCATTCTCTAAGGAGTCTGATACTGGCAGATGTGTAATGGTACGTGGTATGGGTTTAGTTCCATTCTCTTCTCCTTTACATGAAGTTACCCTAAAATGTGGTATGATAGAGGGTGATGTAGATGTTGGGGTTAGACCCCAGTTGCCAGTAGAGGGAGTCCACATGATTTTGGGGAATGATTTGGCAGGTAGTAAGGTGTGAGCAGATGGGAAAAGTAAACATCTTTACGAAGCAACCTTCAGTGTCCCCAGCAAGGGTAACTCCAGATCACAACTGTGTATCTCCTGAGATATTTCCAGTTTGTGCTGTTACCCGCGCTGCCTCTCGGAATAAGGTTGAGAGTAAGCCAGAAAGTCTTGAGTTGCCAGTCAAACTCCAGACAGAACAGTTGACTAGTTCTAGAGATTCATTGATAGCTGAGCAAAAGGCTGATACTACTTTGGATGATCTGTTTGAGAAAGTTGTTCCTGATTCAGTGGTGAGGAATAGTGCTCAGTTTTACTTTCTTCTTGATGGGCTGTTGGTTAGGAAATGGGTTCCACACTATGATCAGGGTCTAGGAGAACCAGTCTTTCAAATAGTTGTACCTACTACTTTGCGAAATAAAGTGTTGTGAATTTCACATGGTGATGTGGCAGGTCATATGGGTGTTCATAAAACTTATGATCGCATACTCTATTTTTTTTTTCTGGCCACGTTTAAAGCAGGATGTATCTCAGTTTATTAAAACTTGTGATGGGTGTCAGCGCACAAGCAAGCCAAACCAGGTTGTAAAGCCAGCACCTTTGTATCCAATACCAGCTGTAGGGCAACCTTTTGAGGATCTTATCGATTGTGTTGGGCCTTTACCACAGTCCAAGTCAGGTCATAGCTACTTATTAACTGTTGTGTCAAGCAACTAGATATCCAGCAGCTTTTCCCTTGCGTTCCATAACTTCAAAATCAGTAGTTAACCTGTTAGGGCTAGGGGGCAGTATTTACACCGCCGGATAAAAAACGTACCCGATTTAATCTGGTTACCACTCCTACCCAGTAACTAGAATATGCATATACTTATTACATATGGATAGAAAACACCCTAAAGTTTCTAAAACTGTTTGAATGGTGTCTGAGTATAACAGAACTCAAATGGCAGGTCAAAACCTGAGAGATTCCTTTACAGGAAGTGGCCTGTCTGACCATTTCTGGAACTTCTTTGCCATCTCTATCTTTTACTAAGGATCTCTGCTCTAACGTGACACTTCCTACGTCGTCCATAGGCGCTCAGAGCCCGGGAAAAACCTGAATGTCGTCATCCCAGCCCCAGGCTGAAACACATTATCGCCTTTCTCAAGTGGCCGATCAAGGGACTCTGGGCTTAGGCGCGTGACCTGGCCGCCCCCGTCTTTGTGATTTTTTTTTTCCTCTGTTTGCCGTAAAGGAGATTCCCGGTCGGAATATTATCGCTTTTCTACGAGAAAAATGGCATAAAAATTGATTTTAAACAGCGGTTGACATGCTTCGAAGTACGGTAATGGAATATTTAGAATTTTTTTGTTACGACTTGCACCATGCGCGCGACCCTTCTTTACCATTTCGGATAGTGTCTGGAACGCACGAACAAAACGCCGCTATTCGGATATAACGATGGATTATTTTGGACCAAACCAACATTTGTTATTGAAGTAGCAGTCCTGGGAGTGCATTCTGACGAAGACAACAAAAGGTAATCAAACTTTTATAATAGTAAATATGATTATGGTGAGTGCTAAACTTGCCGGGTGTCTAAATAGCTAGCCCGTGATGCCTGGGCTATGTACTTAGAATATTGCAAAATGTGCTTTCACCAAAAAGCTATTTTAAAATCGGACATATCGAGTGCATAGAGGAGGTCTGTATCTATAATTCTTAAAATAATTGTTATGCTTTTTGTGAACGTTTATCGTGAGTAATTTAGTAAAATGTTAGCGAATTCCCCGGAAGCTTGCTAGTATGCTAGTTCTGAACGTCACATGCTAATGTAAAAAGCTGGTTTTTGATATAAATATGAACTTGATTGAACAAAACATGCATGTATTGTATAACATAATGTCCTAGGGTTGTCATCTGATGAAGATCATCAAAGGTTAGTGCTGCATTTAGCTGTCTTCTGGGTTTTTGTGACATTATATGCTAGCTTGAAAAATGGGTGTCTGATTTATTTCTGGCTTGGTACTCTGCTGACATAATCTAATGTTTTGCTTTCGTTGTAAAGCCTTTTTGAAATCGGACAGTGTGGTTAGATTAGCGAGAGTCTTGTCTTTAAATAGCTGTAAAATAGTCATATGTTTGAGAAATTGAAGTAATAGGATTTTTAAGGTTTTGAAAATCGCGCCACAGGCTTCAACTGGCTGTTACGTAGGTGGGACGAATTCGTCCCGCCTAGCCCAGAGAGGTTAAAGCATTAACTCAATTTATTTCAACATTTGGGATTCCAAAAATCATCCAGTCAGATCAGGGATCTAACTGTACCTCCCATTTATTTGCTCAGGTTCTCAAACAGCTTAAAGTTAAACACAATAAGTCTAACCACAATAAATCCTTGGTTCGTGCATACTGTACAGAACTGTCTGCAGATTGGGAGGAGGGGTTACCTTGGTTGTTACTAGCTGATCGTGAAGTAGTGCAGGAAAGCACTGGGTTTAGCCCAAATTACTTGGTGTTTGGTCATAAGGTGTGTGGGCCTTTAGCAGTACTGCAGGATGGTTGTTTGCCTGAAGAACCACCGCGGAACCTTATTGACTATGTAAATGGTTTTAGGTTCAAGTTGTATAGGGCTGGTGAACTGGCAAAAGGAAAAACTAAAATGTTCTCAACAGAAAATGGAACTGAAATATGACGGACAGGCTGAGTTTAGTCCCGGTGATCGTGTACTTGCTCTTTTGCCTCTTGTAAGTTCACCTTTTCAGGCAAAATATTGTGGTCCTTTCAATGTTGCGCAAAGTGTCAGATTAGAACTCTTATTGAAACCCCTGGTCATAGGAAGTCCTCTAAATTATGCCATGTGAACCTGTTAAAATGTTATCACTCCCGTGATCTAAGCAAAGTGGAAGGCACTCCAGCAGTGAGGTCAGCGTTGACTGCTGCTCCAGTCACTGCATCTTGTGGCTTTAACTTTGTGGAGGGGAGGGGCGAAGTGGAGGTAGTTAGGGTTTTGGATGAGGTCTTACAAGGTCGGTTGAAAAACTCCCAGACTTTGCAAAACCTTGGGGTTTTGGTAGATCATTTAGACTCTGAGAAACGTGACGATTTGGTAGCTTTTATTAGAAGCTACTCTGTTTTGTTTTCTGACACTCTATCGAAAACCCACTTAATTGAGCATGACATAGACATCGGAGATGCTAAGCCTATCAAACAGATTTTATCGTGTATCTCAGGAGAAGAGACTTCAATTGGACGACATGGTCGTCTACTCAGACTCCTGGGAGGAGTATGTCTGGAGAGTGCAAGCCCTGTTTGAAAGACTGGTGTGGGCCAGGTTGACTATCAATTTGGCCAAGTGTGAGTTTGCCAAAGCTACAGTCACATACCTAGGCAAGGTTGTTGGTCAAGGTGTTGTCTGTCCCGTGGAAGCCAAGGTTCAGACTGTGAAGCAGTTCCCACAGCCCTCCACAAAGAAGGAACTGATGCGCTTCCTGGGAATGGCGGGGTACTACAGTGCTTTTTGTTTTCGGTAGTAGTGTCCACCCTGACCGATCTGTTGAATGCCAAGGCTGAATTTCTCTGGTCCACCCAGTGTCAAGAGGCATTTGATGCAGTTAACCTCTGGGCGGGCTCGACAGACATCCAGCGAAAAATCCTATCGCCATTAGCATAACGAAATTTAATATTTTCTTTTTTCAAATATAGGACTATGTTATATCGTTTTATAGATACACCTCTCCTGAATCGAACCATGTTGTCCGATTTCAAAAAGGCTTTACAGCAAAAGCAAAACATTAGATAATGTTAGAGGAGTATATCGTCAAAGTATTCACATAGCCATTTTCCGACCAACCACATGCATCACAAATAACCAAAAAACAGCTAAATGCAGCACTAACCTTTGACAATCTTCATCAGATGACACTCCGAGGACATCATGTTACACAATACATGCATTCTTTTGTTCGATAAAGTTCATATTTATATATAAAAACAGTATTTTACATCGGCGCGTGATGTTGACTATTTTCCCTCAAATGCATCCGGTGAAACAGTGCTACAATTTACTAAATTACTATTCGAAAACATTTTTAAAATGTAATATTGTCATTCTAAGATTTATAGATGAATATCTCTTGAAAGCACCTGCAATGCCAGATTTAAAAATAACTTTACTGGGTAATCACACTTTGCTATAAAAGGGGATGCGATACTCAGAAAAATAGGCTACCGTTACAGGTCAGCGCCATCTTGGAACAATCGCATAACAAATCTACTCTTGTATACTATTGTCAATAATCCCTTACCTTTGATTATCTTCATCAGAAAGCACTTCCAGGAATCCCAGGTCCACAACAAATGTATTTTCGTTCGAAAAAGTGAATCCTTTACATCCCAATAGCTTGTTCTTGTTAGCGCGTTCTGAAGGCTGCTCCAAAAGTTCCGTTGGCCGCGGGACTCCTCTTTCAATAAAATGCATTTTTTTTTATTTAGGTTCGTTCAAACGTTGTATAACAAATCTTTAGGGCCTTTTTCAACCACAGCTCCAATAAGATTCAAGGGGGATGATTGCATTGTCTTTCTAAACGTTTTGAAAGGGGAGGGTAGCCAGGGGCGCCGGCGTCATAATGGTGATGGCCCTCCTCATGTGACCACTTTCCACAGCCTCTCATTCTGTCAGTTTTCACAGTAGGAGACTCAAACCACTTTAAAGGCTGGGGACATCTAGTGGAAGCAATAGGAAGTGCTCAATGAACCATTGCTCACGGTGTGATTTATAGGCAAAGTGATGAAGTTGAGTCCGCAATTCAGAATTCCACATCCTGTTATGATCGGTCTCGGGGTTTTGACTGCCATATGAGTTCTGTTATACTCACAGACACCATTCAAACAGTTTTAGAAACTTTAGGGTGTTCTATCCACAAGTATTAATTATATGCATATCCTAGCTTCTGAGTTTGAGTAGGAGGCCGTTTAAAATGGGCACGAATTTTTCAAAAATCTCTGTAGCGCCCCCTATCCTAGGCGACCGTCAAGAGGTTAGGCTCTTTTGTTTGTCACCTGTGTTGGTAGCACCAAATTTTGAGAAACCTTTCAAATTGCAGGTAGACGCCAGTCAAATCGGTGCTGGGGCTGTGCTTCTCCAGGAAAATGATGACAATATTGAGTGTCCAGTCAGTTCTTTTCCCGGAAATTTAAGAAGTATCAGCAAAACTATTCTGTAATTGAAAAGGAGGCTTTAGGTCTCAGTTGGGCTTTACAGCACTTTGAGGTCTGGTTCTGTTTTAACCCCTTTAACTGTGTTCACGGACCACAACCCACTTTTCTGAATTCCTTGCAAAATCCCAACCAGCGCCTGATGCGTTGGGCTTTGTTCTTGCAACCATTAAACCTAGATATTAGACACATTAGGGGTAAGGATAATATCATTGCTGATGCTCTGTCCCGTGCTCCTTTAATCTAGTTTGTATTTTCTCTCTGAACCCTGCGGGCTGTCTGCGCCTCTTTCCTCTTAATTTGCTCCCCAGGTACCAGGGCTGCTGAGTTTGAGGACAGTCAGCTAGGGGACACAGGGCTACTACTAGGAGCCGGGACTGGTATCCGTTTTTTAGTTTTTTGTGAATTTTGGATTGTTTTAAATATGTTGGGTCGTAATTTGAATTGAGGGTGGGACCCTCATTTTAAGGAGGGGGGTATCACGGCTCCTCCTCTGCAGTGCAGGGGCGGTTCCTCCTGCAGGCAGAGGGTCGTTAGTGATTGGAGCTGGTGTGATTGGAGCCACCTGGGCTCAGGGTATTTAACAAACTGCTCCACTAACACCTCTCTTTCCCTGCTCCTCCAGGTATGATCCTGTTTTGTTTGTGCCTTTGTTGGTTTATTTACTTTCTACTCAGTCATGTTTACACACACATATTCACGCATCCATGCACCCTACATACACCCTACATTATGACATTTCCACACCTCATTCCTTTTTCTTTGTTTAGAATTAATAGTTTTGTTTTATAATAAATAACTTTTTGAATTGGCCTATACCGGTTGTTGATGTCCTCTCATTTTTGCCACAGGCTATGAGCCGGCCTGTGACAGTTAGAATAATGTCCAATGGAGTTGATTTGTTTGGTGCTCTGGGATTCGGTCTTGTCGGCGCATTAATTAATTGACCGAGATTCAGAGAGTCACACAATTCTTTAAAAGAGTCCAATACAGATGTAAGCATGTCCCAGTTCAAATCTCCTAAAATAACGAATTCGGAGGCATTTAACTTGTGCAGGACGTTATCAGAGAGTTTAGTGTGTCTTCCGAAGCCGAGGGCGGTCTGTAGCAGTCGGCAACAGTGATGTGGGAGTCCTTATATACGTTCACTTTAACCGCAAGCAATTCAAAATGTTTGGCTTTGGTAATCGAGACTTTCAGGTTTTGAACTCGGATCTAACATAAATTGCAACCCCTCTTCCTTTACTCATCTGATCAGCTCTAAAAACCGTGTACCCATCAATAGAAATCGAGTTATTTGACACCGATTATATTTATTTATTTATTTTTTTTTTTTTGCCAAGTTTCTGATAAAACCATTATGTCTGCATCTGTTTTGGCCGATATTCTAATCATGTCTATTTTTGGAAATAGACTTCTGACATACAAGAGGCCAAAACCTGCTCTGTTTTTAAAATCGTAGGGAGTCGGTAGAGATTGCATGGTATGTACCGGCCCAGGGTTTGGTCGCACGTTACCAGAGATCAGCAATTAAAGCATAACAGTATATCTCAGTTGCCCAATGCGTGTGGACTTGGCGAGCCAGCACCATTGTCAATAAAAAGAACTGAGTTTTTCCACTCAGAAAAAAAGTCATTCAATAGTTTGAGGTTTTGGAAGTATGCCATCAAGTGTAGGTCCAGTTGTTTTTGAGAGTGGTACAAATGCAATTGCAGAAAGAGAAAGTTCCTGGTGGTATTGACATGATGGTCTCATCGTTGTGTTTGCGAATTGTAGGGCATAAGGTGAAGATAATTCACTCACCCATTGATCATTCAGCCTATTTAATCCAGGATGGCATTGAGTAAAGAACAGGCACAGTAACAGATGCATAATGCCGGTTTTTAGAGGTATTTCTGCACAGGTGTGCAACGACCAGTAGACGTTGTGTAGAACGTAGATTTTCCCATGGTGCATCAGGTTTTCCAATCCAATAACCGCTTCTCCGCTCCTAGCCTACAGTGCGCACCTGCGCTCGCGTAGCAGGCCTTGCACGCAGACAGACGCTCCTGACTCAGCGAGTTCCAACTCCAGAAAGGTTTTTTTTTTAATAAAGGCCTTCTCAAACAGAAATCTCTTACTCCAAGCAGTATATTCATCTCAACTTGCTAAATTTATTACAAGGTTTAGGGTTTAGTGAGTTTTGTTCCAAATACAATGCTTTTAGTTTTAGAAATATTTATTCCTTGCCACCCAGTCTGAAACGAACTGCAGCTCTGAGTGTTGCAGTCATTTCAGTCGCTGTAGTAGCTGACGTGTACATAGAAACTCTGGCTTTACTGAAAGTCAGTGGCATGTCGTTAGTAAAATTGGAAAAAGCAAGGGGCCTTAACAGATACCCTGGGGAATTCCTGACTCTTCACTAGATTATATTTGGTAGGCTTCCATTAAAGAACACCCTCTGTTCTGTTAGACAAGTAACTCTTTATCCACATTATAGAAGTGGGTGTAAAGGCATAAAACATGTATCCAGCAGCAGACTATGATCAATAATGTCAAAGGCTGCACTGAAGTCTAACAAGACAGCCCCCACAATCATTTCATCAATTTCTCTCAGCCAATCATCAGTCATTTGTGTAAGTGCTGTGCTTGTTGAGTGTCCTTCCCTATAAGCATGCTAAAATTCTATTGTCAATTTGTTTTTACTGTAAAATAGCATTGTATCTGGTCAAACACCATTTTTTCCTAGAAGTTTACTAAGGGCTGGTAACAGGCTAATTGGTTGGCTATTTGAGCCAGTAAAGGGGGCTTTACTATTCTTGGGTAGCGGAATGACTTTAGCTTCCCTCCAGGCCTGAGGGCACACCCTCTCTAGTAGCCTTAAATTGAAGATGTGGCAATATTGAAGGCTCTTATCCTCAGTAATTTTCCTTCTAGATTGTCAGACCCTGGTGGCTTGTTGATGGACAATAATATTTTTTTTCACCTCATCCACACTGACTTTACAGAATTCAAAAGTACAATTCTTGTCTTTCATAATTTGGTCAGATATACTTGGATGTGTCAGCGTTTGTTACTGGCATGTCATCCATAAGTTTGCTTATCTTGCCAATGAAAAAGTCATTAAAGTAGTTTGCAATATCAGTGGGCTTTGTGATGAATGATTCAATAAATGAAGGAGCCGAGTTGGCTTTTTTTCCCAATGTCATTTAATGTGCCCCAAAGCTTTTTGCTATCATTCTTCATATAATTTATTTTTGTTGATAGTGTAGTTTCTTTTTCTTGAGTTTAGTCACATGATTTCTTAATTTGCAGTACGTTTGCCAATCAGTTGGGCTGCCAGACTTAATTGCCATACCTTTTGCCTCATCCCTCTCAACCATACAATTGTTTAATTCCTCGTCAATCCAAGGGGATTTAACAGGTTTTACAGTAATTTTCTTAATGGGTGCGTGCTTATTAGTAACTGGAATAAGTAGTTTCATAAATGCGTCAAGTGCAGCGTCTGGTTGCTCCTCATTACACACCACAGACCAGCAAATATTCTTTCCATCATCAACATATGAATCACTACAAAAGTTATTGTATGACCTCTTATACACTATATTAGGCCCAGCCTTTGGAACGTTGGTTTTCCTAGATATGGCTATTATATTGTGATCACAACATCCTATGGATTTGGATACTGCTTTAAAACAAATATCTGCAGCGCTAGTAAAAATGTGCTCAAAACATGATGATTTAATTCCTGTGATTGTAACTACCCTGGTAGGTTGACTGACAACCTGATCCAGGTTGCAGGCACTGGTTACAGTTGGAAGTTTTTTTCCTGAGTGGGCAGCTTGATAATAGCCAGTCAATATTTAAATCACCCAGAAAATATACTTCTCTGTTGATCACATACATTATCAAGCATTTCACACATATTATCCAGATACTGACTCTTAGCACTTGGTGGTCTTTAGCAGCTTCCCACAAGAATGGGCTTTAGGTGAGGCAGATGAACCTGTAGCCGTATTACTTCAACAGTATTTAACATTAGATCGTCTCTAAGCTTTACAGGAATGTGGTTCTGAGTATAGGCCGCAACACCGCCTCCGTTGGCATTTCTGTCTTTTCGGTAGATGTTATAACCATGTATTGCTACCACTGTATCATCAAAGGTAGTATTTAAGTGAGTTTCAGAGAGTCAGAATATGAATGTCATCTGTTACAAGCAAGTTATTGACTTCATGGTGCTTGTTTCTTAGGCTCCATATGTTAATATGGGCTATTTGTAGCACTTTTCTGTATTGCTTGATTGTTTTTAATGCTTTACTGGGAAGCTTATCAGAGGTAGACTTACTCATGTTATTTACATTGGAGCTGATAGTGCAGGGTTAGCTGCATAAAGTGGTCTTCCTACTATTGCACACCGCCTCAGTGCTAACAGTGTAACTCTTGTTTATAGACTCATGATTACTGCTTCCAGTAGCTGTAGGATAAACGGATGTATTCGGTGCAATTAGGGGTACATTAAATTACTTGCATTGTGTTTGCCACTGAGCTGGTCTTGGATAATTTACCAGTCATTGTTTGAAATGCGTGGACAGAGTCCAGGAGCCAAGATGATTTGGATTGACTCTGTCATTCCTGTAGAGTATCTTCTGTTTCCAGAAGGTGTCAAAGTTATCAATAAAAGTGTCTCCAGCAGAGCTACAGTAGTCTTTTAGCCAGATGTGTAATGCCAGCAGTCTACTGAATCTTTCACACCCGCGTCCCAATGATGGTACTGGACCTGACATTTTTGGCAGTTTTTTTGTTGTTGTGTTCATGCTAAAATCTGTTCTTTAAAATCCATTTTCAAATGTTCCGAGCTAGCTCTCCTGATGTCATTTGACCCCACATGGACTACGACAGTGGCAGTTCCCAGCATTTGTGATAGAACAGTCGGAAGCAGCCTTGTTATGTCCTGTACTCGTGCTCCTGGGTAGCACAGGGTTTTTGCCTTGGGGACCGAGATGTTTCTCACATAGAGCTGCCTATGATGACAGCTGGTGATGTTGAATGGGCCGGTCTCTCAGGCAGCCTCACCACACCAGGCTGGGAGCTCCTAGGATCTGAACCCGAGGTAGAAGCCACCGGAGAGGGAGACAGAGCCGAGGACAAAGACGCAGGTACCTCCGGATCCGCAGGTACCTCCGGATCCGATCTTAATTGGGAAGCCACCACGGACGAAGGGGCCGGAACCTCTGGATCCAGGGTGGCAAAGCTGTTTCTGGTTTGTGTCAGTTCCGGGCTCAACATCTCCATGGAGACCCCTGTTGCCAGGGAACGCCGCCATGAGTGACTTACCTCCATGGCTGGTTGAAAGGGTCGAGATCAGCTCCGTTCTCCAGGAAAGGGGGAGACCCCTTCAGGGATGGAACCCTGCCGAGCACCGGCCAGTCGGCTGTGGAGAGCCGACACGGCGGCGAAACTTCCACCAGACCAGAGCGGCGTCCGGATACTGGGGTGGAAGAAAAAGGAAAAGTAGGTGGGCGTGGGTTCCCTAGTAGCTTATGTAGATTTGCTACTTGCTTGCTAAGAGTAACTACTTCGCTCCTTTTAGGCTAGCTGGGCTTTCGCGTCTCCCCCCCCCAATACAGAATCTGGCTGGATCCCGGGACAGATAGCAGCAATTTAGCCCAACAGAGCCGCAGGATTCAAAATGAAATGAAAGTATATAAAAACACTCAGCTTTTAAACCGAGGTCTTTAGTTCAGGTTTCAGCTTTCAACAGGTTTGTCTCGGCATTCAACAACAAACATGCATCGCTCTCTGATAACGTAAAGTACATTAGTGTCTGGTTTGAGAAACAATACGCCAATCTAGTCAATCATTTTGAAAAAACTGGAAATTATTTAGACAGTGGATGAATCAAATGCATTACTATTTACATTTTGAAAAAAAATGTGGGCTACATCGAGAAATAAAATGGCGCACTGGAAACGCCCAAGGTATGAAGAATGCTGGCTAGCTGGCATCAAACTCCTCCTCCCCCCCCCCCCCACCCCGGGAGAGCAGGGACCAGTTGGTGCTGGTGGGAAGGTGAAGGGTGGTTGGAAGACTGGTGCTGCAAATAAACAAGTGGTTGACACAAGTTTTTGAGTTGCCATATAAATAATCCCCTAGATTCATGGCCATTGGTTGAAAGAAAGAAAGTGCTTATTGCATGAGTGACCCCAGAGGTTAATCCGCAACCGTGGTGGAATTGCCTTAGTATGCCATGCCCATATGCTGACGTTAATAGGTGAAGACATTCTGCACGCTTGCTAATAGTAAAGGAGGCGAGTCGTGACACTATGCTGATAAGGTAACATTATGACACTACGATATCAATTCCTGCTATTGCTGATGCGGTAACATTATAAACACTTCCATATGAATACCTGCTACGCTAATGAGGTAACATTATAAACACTACCCTATGCATTACATTCGGCAAGTATTCAGACCCCTTCCCAATCTACACACAATACCCCATAATGACAAAGTGAAAACAGGTTTTTAGACATTTTTGCAAACGTATTAAAAATAAATACCTTATTTACATAAGTATTCAGAACCTTTGCGATGAGACTCGAAAATTGTGCTCAGGTGCATCCTGTTTCCATTGATCATCCTTAAAGTTTCTCCAACTTGATTGGAGTCCACTTGTCCTAAATTCAATTGATTTGGACATGATTTGGAAAGGCACACACCTGTCTATATAAGGTCCCACAGTTGACAGTGCATTTCAGAGCAAAAACCAAGCCATGAGGTCGAAGGAATTGTCCGTAGAGCTCCGAGACAGGATTGTGTTGAGGCACAGATCTGGGGAAGAGTACAAAAAACATTCTGCAGCATTGAAGGTCCCTCGGAACACAGTGGCCTCCATCATTGGAACCACCAAGACTCTACCTAGAGCCGGCTGGCCGCCCCGGCCAAACTGAGCAATCAGGGGAGAAGGGCCTTGGTGAGGGAGGTGACCAAGAACCCGATGGTCACTCCGATAGAGTTCATCTGTGGAGATGGGAGGACCTTCCAGAAGGACAACCATCTCTGCAGAACTCCACCAATCAGGCCTTTATGGTAGTGGCCAGACGGAAGCCACTCTTCAGTAAAATGCACATGACTGCCCTCTTAGTTTGCCAAAAGGCACCTAATGTCTCTCAGACCATGAAAAACAAGATTCTCTGGTCAGATGAAACCTAGATTGAACTCTTTGGCCTGAATGCCAAGCGACACGTCTGGAGGAAACCTGGCACCATCCCTACAGTGAAGCATGGTGGTGACAGCATCATGCTGTGGGGATGTTTTTCAGGGACTGGGAGACAAGTCAGGATCGAGGGAAAGGTGAACGGAGCAAAGTACTGGGGCAAAAGTTCACCTTCCAAGAGGACAATGACCCTAAGCACACAGCCAAGGCAACGCAGGAGTGGCTTCGGGACAAGTCTCAATGTCCTTGAGTGGCCCAACAAGAGCCCGGACTTGAACCCGACTTGAACATCTCTGGAGAGACCTTAACATAGCTGTGCAGCGATGCTCCCCTAAGAGAAACTCCCCAAATACAGGTGTGCCAAGCTTGTAGCATCATATCCAAGAAGACTCAAGGCTGTAATCGCTGCCAAAGGTCCTTCAACAAAGTACTGGGTAATGGGTCTGATTTACTTATGTAAATGTTATATTTTTTTAATTTGTAATACATTTGCAAAATGTTCTAAAAACCTGTTTTTGCTTTGTCATTATGGAGTATTGTGTGTAGATTGGGGGGGGAAACAATTGAATCCATTTTAGAATAAGTCTGTATTTGGAAAAAGTCCAGGGGTCTGAATACTTTCCGAATGCACTGTAATGTAAATACTGGCTAGTGATTTAACATTATAGATACTACCTTGTAAATTATTGCTATGCTGATGAGTGTGAGAAAGGGATGCGAGTTATGAGTTTACTGGATAAATGAAAAGTGATGAACCATTCAGAGCAGCCTTATTGATGGAACTTGCGTAACTACATAACAAGCAGACAAACACTCGTAATATACATTTTTTTTAAAATCATTCTGCAATACAGGCATTTGAAATATTGAGCAGAATTTTTGGGGAATTCATTGAATTCATCTGATATATCGCCCAGCCCTAATGTAAACCATGTGTTTGTATTTCATACCGTTCTGCCCCAGCCATTACCAGGAGTCCGTCCTCCCCAATTAAGGTGCTACCAACCTCCTGTTACCCGCACACACTCACAAGCAAAGGTGTTGAAGCATAAGGGCTGTGAAGCTGACAGATGGATTTTAGCATTATAAGCAGTCTTTGGCTCATTAGGTTATTTCATTCAGGAGCTAGTGCTGTTTCATGTGGGAGCGTGGCGAGAAAAGAACAGAAGAAAAGTAAGGGGGAAGGAGGGGTAAGAGGCAGTATGCCATTCAGATCTTTTAATTAGGTGAGCTTTCCCAATTGATCCCAACCTTTTCCCACTGTGGGCAGTGCTTCGGAATCCCGCGACAAGACACCAACCATGGTTATATTTGTGCTTCTTTGCTTCGAGCCACACAGGTATGGCAGCATCTGGCAAGTGTGGTGGGTGCGTGTGTGTGTGTGATCGACTCGTATGATGTATTACAGTGGGGCCAGGCGGTTTATCTCACAGCTAAAGTAAGGCTAATAGCGCAGTGCAATGTAATGCTTCTTTATATCCAGTTTGCAAGCCAGTATGATAGGTGTCATAGAGCAGGCCCTAGGTGCAGGCAGATGTTTTCCCTTTGGGGTAACCCACATGGCTCCTCCTCCCCCTGTTCCCATAAGGTCAGGAGTCAGAGTACCATGGTTATGTAAATGTTGGCTCAGGGTGACCAGGGCCCTCATTTGTGTGTCTCAACCTCAGGAGGAGAGATAGAGGTAGGTAGGTAAGTCAGTCTCTCTCACTCTCTCGCTCTCTCTCTGAAAACAGCCTATTTGGACCCTATCATCATTATGACAACTGGTGTCTCCAAGTGGCCATATACCTCTCAAGTGTGCACAGTTCCTAAGTCATTTCAATGGACTTTTATGACTAAAATACGCTCTCCTAGCTGTGCCGTTGAGTAACTAGAGCAAGCACACTTTTAGTTGTTTTTGGAACACAGCCTGCATCCCCGCCATCACACAATTACTGTTGCATAATCAGTCCAAAAACTGTCCATTTATAAATCGCAATCTGGGTCAGGTGAGGCATCATTTCAAAGCTTGTTCTAATGCCAGCATGACTAGCTAAGTTATAAAGTACGATTCAATGTCAAGACCCGGGAAATGACACATTTTCCCCAATGTCGCGCTAATGCAATTGCACAAAATACACTACCTTTAGCAAAGAAATGTAATGGCACATTATCCAAACAGGTTGTTGCGTGGAAGCCATTAGCCTAGACTCAGAAGAAAGAGATAAAAGGGAGAGTTTTGACCAAAGAAGTTGATCAAAATGTCAGACTTTAACCATGTTAGAGCAGCCTGGGAAAGACTCAGACTATTCATCCTAGATTTTTTTTCTCCACCATTCACCTTCTATTAATCTCTACCAAAACAACATTTTGTGTGAATGGTCAGTACTGTGGTATCAGACTGACATTGACATTTGCCTTTCAGCAGTTGGTCATCTCCCAACACTACACGGGCCAAAAAACAACCATCAGAGAGATTACAATGCCAATAGTGATACTCCATATCCAGATTTGTGCTTTAGAGAGGTGAGACATGCTGCCTATTCCATTGGAAGGTCAACCTGAGCAAACCCAAATCAAGTTTACAATTTCCAAGTGAAACCATGTTCACACTTATTCTTAACCTCTATGGGCTAGGTGGGACGCTTATTCAAATTCCTCAAATGCAAAAACTTCAATTTTTCAAACATATGACTATTTTACACCATTTTAAAGACAAGACTCTCGTTAATCTAACCACACTGTCCGATTTTCAAAAAGGCTTTACAACGAAAGCAAAACATTAGATTATGTCAGCAGAGTACCCAGCCAGAAATAATCAGACACCCATTTTTCAAGCTAGCATATAATGTCACATAAACCCAAACCACAGCTAAATGTAGCACTAACCTTTGATCTTCATCAGATGACAACCCTAGGACATTATGTTATACAATACATGCATGTTTTGTTCAATCAAGTTCATATTTGTATCAAAAACCAGCTTTTTACATTAGCATGTGACTAGCATTCCCACCGAACACTGCCGGTGAATTTACTAAATTACTCACGATAAACGTTCACAAAAAGCATAACAATTATTTTAAGAATTATAGATACAGAACTCCTCTATGCACTCGATATGTCCGATTTTAAAATAGCTTTTCGGTGAAAGCACATTTTGCAATATTCTCAGTAGATAGCCCGGCATCACAGGGCTCGCTATTTTGACACCCAGCAAGTTTAGCACTCACCAAAGTCAGATTTACTATAAGAAAAATGTTCTTACCTTTGCTGTCTTCGTCAGAATGCACTCCCAGGACTTCTACTTCAATAACAAATGTTGGTTTGGTTCAAAATAATCCATAGTTATATCCAAATAGCGGCGTTTTGTTCATGCGTTCAAGACACTATCCGAAAGGGTAAATAAGGGTGACGAGCATGGCGCAATTCGTGACAAAAAATGTCAAAATATTCCATTACCGTACTTCGAAGCATGTCAACCGCTGTTTAAAATCAATTTTCTCTCATAAAGCGATAATATTCCGACCGGGAATCTGCGTTTAGGTAAACAGACGAAAGAAAATAAAGCATGGGGTCGACAAGGGCACGCGCCTAAGCCCATAGTACTCTGATCGGCCACTTGCCAAACGCGATAAAGTGTTTCAGCCAGAGGCTGCCTCGATATCGTTCAGCTTTTTCCCGGGCTCTGAGAGCCTATGGGAGCCGTAGGAAGTGTCACGTTATAGCAAAGATCCTCAGTCTTCAATAAAAAGAGCCAAGATGAAACACAACTTGTCAGACAGGCCACTTCCTGCATGGAATCTTCTCAGGTTTTGGCCTGCCATATGAGTTCTGTTATACTCAGACACCATTCAAACAGTTTAAGAAACTTTAGGGTATTTTCTATCCAAAGCCAATAATTATATGCATATTCTAGTTACTGGGCAGGAGTAGTAACCAGATTAAATCGGGTACGTTTTTTTATCCGGCCGTGTAAATACTGCCCCCTAGCCCTAACAGGTTAAGGTCTATGTAATGGAGTTCATGCTTTATTTGAAAGGTTTAAGTAGGAAATTGCATGTATTTTGGCCATTTGAAAGTAGTCAATTTTTCATGGCTTTTTGAAAGTTCACAGAGCTTGTTTGTCTCTCAATGTTATTTATGAAGATGAGATGTTAATGAGGCAATACAGTGTCTTGACAATAGTGTCTTGATTTTGTTTGCGTATTCCGTAGTCTTGTAAAGAGGGGGGGGGGGGGACGGGGGGGGGACTGGGATAGGCAACGTAACATCCATAATGTTTTTTAGGAACAGGTTTTGTGAAACATGCCCCTTATATTGGATCATTTTGAAACTTTCTCTGTAAAGCTAACTTTCATCAAGGTTTTACATGGTCTTTAATTGGTTTCTCTCTTTTCATTGTCAGAGTCCTTTTTTTACCATAACAGATGTGTCAGATCTTAGCTTCAGAAGTTTGCTATTTAGGCTATGCAATCCTACTGTACTATGCCTTCTGCTGAGCTTTTTAAAGACTTCTTAGCTTTTTAAAACGTGTTATGATAGGTGTTGATCATGAGCTCTTTAAGATGTGTCTATTTCAGACTCAACATCCATAACGGAGTTACTTTTCCTCTCTAAAGTAATCATGGAAAATTGTTTTTGTTTTCAGCCAAGCCTTTTCTTCAACTGTTAATCCATGTTTTGACCAAGAATGTACAAACTTAAGCTTAACATCATAACGCTTCTTATTTGCTTTATTTCTCGAACAATATTTAGACGCCCATACCTCAAATCAGGTCAACTCGACACCGCGTAGCGTTGAAGCTACATATCTGAGGCTCACAAAGCAGCGTTGGGGAGATGACAGCAAGAGAAGAGAAAAGCGATGTGGCAGTGACAAAAGTATAATGATGACTCAGACATCCTTGGCTCACGCTTGCCGGTGGACAAGCATCGGCGAAGCGCAGGGACAGAACTCTGGGAAAAGATAACAGAAATTGCGTGGGACTGGCGATAAGAACCTGGACCACCCTCCTCCTTAATGGCCCTGATACACACAGACAGACACACACACACTCCCTCACCAGTCTGCTAGTCAACCCCACTAAACAATCGAGTGAATGCCCAGGGCTTGAAATATGCCCGCTGATAAGAAATGAGAGGAAGGTGGAGGGAGGGAGGGAGGGAGGGAGGGAGGGAGAGAAAGGAAAAAAAGGAGCTTTGTACCACCTTGACGATTGGCGGCGAGCAGGGAGCCACACAATGCCTTCTGACAGACCACAGAGATATATAGAGAGAGAGGACATAGAGAAGAGCGAGAGGAGACGTCTTTATCCTCTCTCTCTTATTGCAGCACTAGTATCACCTGCTGGAGAGCAAGAGAGAGATGGGACCCTCAGGCAGACACACCCACATAATCATCCTTCATCTAAAGTTAACTAAATGACACATGCTACCTTAACCAAAGGTTCTCTGCCAGCTAACAATCTCATCAGGTTCCCAGGGCTGGCAGAAGTGTTTGGAAGGCATTACAAATTGATGACCTCATCATTGTTCAATATAATAGCAGAATAAGTGGAAGGCCAGCGCCATCACTGACTACAATCTTATAGAGTGATAACGCAAGATAGTCATAGTGACGCAGATGCTTTCTGAATCTTCTTTCGCTCACCCTTGCTCTCTCACATACACCATCTAGCGCTCACATTCTCTCTATACTCTTACTTTCTATCTTTACTCTCCCTCTCACATGCCATCTTTACTCTCTCGCTTTCTATCTGTACTCTCCCTTTCACACTCTCAATCTTATCTCTCCATCTCTCTCTTCCCCACCCTACTCTCATTCCCTCACTACCCCATCATCCTCTCTCTCTACATGTACAGTATGAATGCTGAGAATGTCCAGTCCAGCATTTAGCACAGCAGTGCCACAAGGAGTTGTAGAGCGCGATGAGCCGAGTGAAGCCCCCCCGGCCAAACCCTCCCCTAACCTGGACGACGCTGGGCCAATTGTGCGCTGCCCTATGGGACTCCTGATCACGGCTGGTTGTGATACAGCCCGGGATCCAACCTGGGTCTGTAGGGAGGCCTGTAGGGATGCCTCTAGCACTCCACTCCACCCGTGTTACTGTACTCTTAAAGAGGCCGGAGGGACCAGGGTGACTTCAATTGTCATGAGACACAGGTCACATGATGCCCCACAATCTGACCCCTGTGTGAGAACCTTCCATTTACAGAGAAGAAAAGCTCCTGTGGAGAGAATGAACTCCAACCCACGACTCAGTGGGCTGTGCTGCTGTGTGTGTGTGTGTGTGTGTGTGTGTGTGTGTGTGCTGTCTTTCTCCATCCATCCAATTTCAAAAGGGTCCTTCTCTTTGGCTAATGTTAAAGGAATCACTCTTGATCGATTGGAGAAGGGGACTCGGGGAGTCCATAATAAAACGCAGGCCAACCTTGTCCCAGTGTTCTATTCTGACTGCCTGGCATTTTATGCCCGTTCGCACTGCCACAGGGCACCACACAGCGGGGACACCATCAGTAACCGCTGGCGACTGCCAGTGTTGTGTGTGTGCTGAATCAGACCATTCATTAATTCAATGAGAGGGCACAAAATGGACACCAGTTTTCCTCTTCACACAGAGCAGAGAAGCCGTCTATGAGAAGTTAGCACCAGCTGCAGCTGTCACGGCTCGTTTGGCCATTTTAGCCACACATCCACTTCCTCTCATCCTTCTCCATGTCAGTCCCAAGACTAGAGCTAGTTTCCACTCAATTGCACATTTTCTAAAGTGGATTTTAATTAGGTTAATCAGTGATTTGGATGCAATTGACTAGAGGCAAATACTGTAAGATCTTATTATTTTTTTCTACAGCTGTAATGCCCTGGCCATAGAGGGGTTTTTGTTCTTTATTTTGGTTAGGCCAGGGTGTTACATTGGGTGGGCGTTCTATGTTCATTTTTCTATGTTTTTTGTATTTCTTTGTTTTGGGCCGTGTGTGGCTCCCAATCAGGCACAGCTGTAGTTCGTTGTTGCTGATTGGGAGTCACACATAAGTAGCCTGTTTTTCCTTTGGGTTTTTGTGGGTGATTGTTTCTGTTTAGTGCTTTCGGTTTCGTTGTTAGTACCTGACAGAACTGTCGGCTGTCATTTTGTTTATTTTGTCAAAGTGTTCTCTTTTTCAGTTAAAATTAATTCAAGATGAACACATCCTCCGCTGCACCTTGGTCTTTCTCTAACGACGGCTGTTACAACAGCTTATTGGCCATTGTAGTGCTATTATCAGAATAAAATGATATTTGTCACATGCTTTGTGAACAACAGATCTAGACTAACAGTGAAATGCTTACGGCCCCTACCCAACAATGCAGAGAGAAAAAAAGAGAAATAATAACACGAGAAATAAATATAGAATGAGTAATGATAACTTGACTATATACACATGGTACCAGTGCCGAGTCGATGTGCAGGGGTGCGAGGTCATTGAGGTAGAGATATACAGATGTGGTAGATATACAGATATGTCCATAGTGCCTTCAGAAATATATTTTTCTCTCACCCATCTACTAACAATAGCCCATTATGACAAAGCGAAAATTTGTTTTTAGATATGTTTGCAAATGTATTGCAAATGAACTACAGATATCTAATTTATGTAAGTATTCACACCTGTGTCAAAGCATATTAGAATCATCTTTTTTCAGTGATTACAGCTGTGAGTCTTTACACACCTGGATTGTACAATATTTGCACATTATTCTTTCTAGCCAGAGATTATTTTCAAGCAAATTTAAGTTAAAACTGTAACTAGGCCAATCAGGAACATTGGATGTTGTCTTGGTAAGCAACTCAAGTGTACAGTATTCTGTACCAGTCAAAAGTTTGGGGACACTTACTCATTCAAAGGTTTTTCTTTATTTTTACTATTTCTATATTGTAGAATAATAGTGAAGACATCAAAACTATGTAATAACACATATGGAATAATGTAGTAACAAAGAAAGTGTACCCTTTGTCTTAATGATAGCTTTGCACACTCTTGGTATTCTCTCAACCAGCTTCATGAGAAAGGCTTTTCCAACAAAGTTGCCACATATGCTGAGCACTTGTTGGATGCTTTTCGTTCACTCTGTGGTCCAACTCATCCCAAACCATCTAAATTGGGTTGAGGTAGGGTGATTGTGGAGGCCAGGTCATCTGATGCAGCACTCCATCACTCTCTTTCTTGGTCAAATATCCCTTACTCAGCCTGGAGGTGTGTTTTGGGTCATTGTCCTGTTGAAAAACAAGTGATAGTCCCACTAAGCACAAACCAGATTGAATGGTGTATTGCTGCAGAATGCTGTGGTAGCCATGCTGGTTAAGTGTGCCTTAATCTTAATAAATCACATACAGTGTCACCAGCAAAGCACCATCACATCTCCTCCTCCATGCTTCACGGTGGGAACCACACATGCAGAGATTATCCGTTCACCTACTCTGCATCTTACACCACCTGGGGGCGGCCCGTCAGGAAGTCCAGGACCCAGTTGCACAGGGTGAGGTCGATACCCAGGGTCTCAAGCTTAATGATGAGTTTGGAGGGTGTGAATGCTGAGCTGTAGTCAATGAACAGCATTCTTACATAGGTATTCCTCTTGTCCAGATGGGATAGGGCAGTGTGATGGTGATTGCATCGTCTGTGGACCTATTGGGGAGGTAAGCAAATTGGAGTGGGTCTAGTGTGACAGGTAGGGTGGAGGTGATATGATCCTTGACTAGTCTCTCAAAGGACTTCATGATGACAGAAGTGAGTGCTACGGGGCGATTAGTCATTTAGTTCAGTTAGCTTTCTTGGGAACAGGAACAATGGTGGCCATCTTGAAGCATGTGGGGACAGCAGACTGGGATAGGGAGAGATGAATATGCCCGTAAACATTCCAGCCACTGGTCTGCGCATGCTCTGAGGACGCGGCTAGGGATGCCATCTGGGCCGGCAGCCTTCCGAGGGTTAACACGTTTGAATGTTTTACTCACGTCGGCCACGGAGAAGGAGAGCCCAGTCTTTGTTCTCGGGCCGTGTTGGCGGCGCTGTATTGTCCTTAGCTGCGACGGAGCTGGTTTTCTTTTTGTAATCTGTGATTGACTGTAGACCCTGCCACATACGTCTTGTGTTGGAGCCGTTGAATTGCGACTCCACTTTGTCTCTATACTGACACTTTGCCTTAACGGAGAGAATAACTACACTGTTTGTATTTGGCCATGTTTCCAGTCGTCTTGCCCTGATTTAAATGCAGTTGTACGTGCTTTCAGTTTTGTGTGAATGCTGCCATCAATCCACGGTTTCTGGTTAGGGAAGGTTTTAATAGTCCGATACACTTCCTTATAAATTCGCTCAAGGGTCAGCGTATACGTCAATGTTATTGTCTGAGGCTACCCGGAACATATCCCAGTCCACGTGATCGAAGTAATCTTGAGGCGTGGAATGCGATTGGTCAGAGACCTAAGCACCGGTGCTTCCTGTTTTAGTTTCTGCCTATAGGAGGGGAGCAACAAGATGGAGCCATGGTCGGATTTGCCATAAGGAGGGCGGGGGAGGGCCTTGTATTCATTGTGGAAGTTAGAGTAGCAGTGGTCGAGCGTATTACTTGCTCGTGTACTGCAATCGATATGCAGATACAATTTAGGTAGCCTTGTTCTCAAATTAGCTTTGTTAAAATCCCCAGCTACAATAAATGCAGACTCATGATATATGGTTTCCAGTTTGCACAAGTCCAGTGAAGTTCCTTGATGGCCGTCTTGGTATGCGCTTGTGGGGGATATACGCAGCTGTGACGATAACCGAGGAGAGTTCTATTGGGAGATAATACTGTCTGCATTTGATTGTGAGGAATTCTAGGTCAGGTGAACACAGGACTTGAGTTCTCTATATTGTTACAATTACACCATGAGTCGTTAATCATGAAACATACACCCCCGCCCTTCTTACCGGAGAGATGTTTATTCCTGTTGGCGCAATACACTGAAAATCCCGTTGACTGTACGGACTCTGGCAGCATGTCCCCAGCTAGCCATGTTTCCGTGACACAGAGTATGTTACAATCCCAGATATCTCTTTGGAAAGCAACTCTTGCCCTGATTTTGTTAACTAGGGACTGGACATTAGCGAGTAATATACTCGGAAGCGATGGGTGGTGTGCGCGCATCCGAAGCCTCACTAGAAGACCGCACCTGCACCCTTTTCTCCGGCGGCGTTGTTTTTGTCGGCCTCTGGAATCAGTTCAAATGCCCAGGGAGTTGCAGACAAAGGATCCGCTTTGGGGAAGCTGCCATCTCTATCGATTCACCTGGTGTTTGTCTAAATGGGATAGGTAACACAGCAATGGTACATCTCTATCGGCGCCATCTTGGGTTACTACATGATTCCATATGTGTTATTTCATAGTTGTGATGTCTTCACTATTATTCTACAATGTAGAAAATTGTAAAAATAAATAAAAACCCTTGAATGAGTAGGTGTGTCCAAACCTTTGACTAGTACTGTATATATACAGTGGGGGGAAAAGTATTTGATGCCCTGCTGATTGTGTACGTTTGCCCACTTACAAAGAAATGATCAGTCTATAATTTTAATGGTAGGTTTATATGAACAGTGAGAGACAGAATAACAACAACAAAAATCCAGAAAAACGTATGTAAAAAATTTTATAAAATGATTTCCATTTTAATGAGGGAAATAAGTATTCGACCCCTCTGCAAAACATGACTTAATACTTGGTGGCAAAACCCTTGTTGGCAATCACAGAGGTCAGACGTTTCTTGTAGTTGGCCACCAGGTTTGCACACATCTCAGGAGGGATTTTGTCCCACTCCTCTTTGCAGATCTTCTCCAAGTCATTACGGTTTCGAGGCTGACGTTTGACAACTCGAACCTTCAGCTCCCTCCACAGATTTTCTATGGGATTAACCTGTTAGGGCTATCCCCCCACTTCTCTTAATTTCTGCCTAAAGACATACCTAAATCTAACTGTCTGTAGCTCAGGCCCAGTAGCAAGGATATGCATTTTCTTGGTTTCATTTGAAAGGAAACACTCTGAAGTTTGTGGAAATGTGAATTGAATGTAGGAGAATATGGCGGGTGGGGGTAGGTGTGGAGCCGGAGACAGCAGGGGTCCGGCTAGTTGATTCAGCTCCTGTGGGTGATGGGCACCTTGGCAGTGGGGGCTCCCAGTCAGAATCAGAAGGACTGTGAAGACACAGACACACAGATTATATATAGAGTTGTGAAACCAATGTCTAGATAAAATACATGTAAAAAATATTTTAGATATACAGACAGATTATATACACAGTTGGGAACCCCATGTCTAGATAAAATACATGTAAAAAAAAATATTTTAGATATACAGACAGATTATATACACAGTTGGGAACCCCATGTCTAGATAAAATACATGTAAAAAATATTTTTGATATACAGACAGATTATATACACAGTTGGGAACCCCATGTCTAGATAAAATACATGTAAAAAATATTTTAGATATACAGACAGATTATATACAGAGTTGGGAACCCCATGTCTAGATAAAATACATGTAAAAAATATTTTAGATATACAGACAGATTATATACAGAGTTGGGAACCCCATGTCTAGATAAAATAGATGTAAAAAATATTTTAGATATACAGACAGATTATATACACAGTTGGGAACCCCATGTCTAGATAAAATACATGTAAAAAATATTTTAGATATACAGACAGATTATATACAGAGTTGGGAACCCCATGTCTAGATAAAATACATGTAAAAAATATTTTAGATATACAGACAGATTATATACACAGTTGGGAACCCCATGTCTAGATAAAATACATGTAAAAAAATATTTTAGATATACAGACAGATTATATACAGAGTTGGGAACCCCATGTCTAGATAAAATACATGTAAAACATATAGATATTTTTTTTACATGTATCTAATATATACAGACACAGACACGCACTCATAATGTTTAGCCATGTGTACTTAACACAGTTCATTACATATATATGTCAAATAAATAAATACAAAATAATCTATCTATCTATCTATCTCTCCAAACAACTCAAATGAATAATATTTGATATTATTAATTTCAAACAACGGCATGAGAGGTACTCACCCGTCCAAAACAGCGTCCTTTCCATGCAAAAACATTTCCTCAAACTCCGAGTCCAAACTTGACTCACAATCCGACTCCTCTTCAAGTAACTCGGTCTCACTATCTCTATCTATTTCATCAATTATGTCATGTACATCTGTATACCTGGACTTAGCCTTTGATTTAACAGATTTACTAGCCATAATTTTATCGATAAAATAGCTGGAAATTATCTCGACTCAAAACTGCTGCGCGCAAACAAGTGGCTCCTGCGGGTAGAAGTTTCAATGGCGAATGGCTACGTTACGCTCGGCTTTTCAAGAGCTGGTCATTCCGGGTATTACCATTGCATATTGCCGTTTACCTTAGCTCATTGGCTATCTGCCAAGCTAGATTTCAAGACGATCCGTGGTGATTGGTCCGAAATACAGTCAATCAACGAAGCACTGGTCATATCATTGGCGCGCAATGAGGTCATTGTTAGGTGTGTTTGAATCAGGTATTTTCGGTCAATACATCCCGCAAAAAGAACAATCAAGTATGGTTGTGTTACTAGCAAACAGGAGATTGCAACAAAGCCAACCATGACTGGATAAACGTGTGTTTAGCGGGAGTAATTACATCGAATGCTTCGTCGAAAGTTGAAGGAGTCGGAATTCATGACACTAGCCGGTTAGGAAATGTTTCGTGTTATGCTATAAAAATGGATTTGATAGAACAAAAGACCATTTATTGTGAAGATTGGGCCTTTTGTATCACCAAAAGAAGAGCTTCAAAGGTAATTTATTATTATATTGCTATTTCTGACCTTAATGACGCTAATGCTTGGTTGGGAAATGCTACTAATGCTTGTGTTTGCGGGACGTTGTCCTCAGATTATTATAATCTATGTTTTCACCGCAAAGCCTTTTTGAAATCGGACAGTGTGGTTAGATTAACGAGAGTCTTGTCTTTAAAATGCTGTAAAATAGTCATATGTTTGAGAAATTGAAGTAATAGCATTTCTAAGGTATTTGAATAACCCGCCACAGGATTCAACTGGCTGTTGAGTGGGTGGGACGCAAGCGTCCCACCTAGCCCAGAGAGGTTAAGGTCTGGAGACTGGCTAGGCCACACCAGGACCTTAATGTGCTTCTTCTTGAGCTACTTCTTTGTTGCCTTGGCCGTGCGTTTTGGGTCATTGTCATGCTGGAATACCCATCCACGACCCATTTTCAATGCCCTGGCTGAGGGAAGGAGGTTCTCACCCAAGATTTGACAGTACATGGCCCCGTCAAATGATGCGGTGAAGTTGTCCTGTCCCCTTAGCAGAAAAACACCCCCAAAGCAGAATGTTTCCACCTCCATGTTTGACGGTGGAGATGGTGTTCTTGGGGTCATAGGCAGCATTCCTCCCCCTCCAAACACGGCGAGTTGAGTTGATGCCAAAGAGCTCCATTTTGGTCTCATCTGACCACAACACTTTCACCAGTTGTCCTCTGAATCATTCAGATGTTCATTGGCAAACTTCAGACGGGCATGTATATGTGCTTTCTTGAGCAGGGGGACCTTGCGGGCGCTGCAGGATTTCAGTCCTTCACGGCGTAGTGTTACCAATTGTTTTCTTGGTGACAATGGTCCCAGCTGCCTTGAGATCATTGACAAGATCCTCCCGTATAGTTCTGGGCTGATTCCTCACCGTTCTCATGATCATTGCAACCCCACGAGGTGAGATCTTGCATGGAGCCCCAAGCCGAGGCATATTGACAGTTCTTTTGTGTTTCTTCCATTTGCGAATAATCGCACCAAATGTTGTCACCTTTTCACCAAGCTGCTTGGCGATGGTCTTGTAGCCCATTCCAGCCTTGTGTAGGTCTACAATCTTGTCCCTGACATCCTTGGAGAGCTCTTTGGTCTTTGCCATGGTGGAGAGTTTGGAATCTGATTGATTGCTTCTGTGGACAGGTGTCTTTTTTACAGGTTTCAAGCTGCGGTTAGGAGCACTCCCTTTAAGAGTGTGCTCCTAATCTCAGCTCGTTACCTATATAAAAGACACCTGGGAGCCAGAAATCTTTCTGATTGAGAGGGGGTCAAATACTTATTTCGCTCATTAAAATGCAAATCAATTTATAACATTTTTGACATGCGTTTTTCTGAATATTTTTGTTGTTATTCTGTCTCTCACTGTTCAAATAAATCTACCATTAAAATTATAGACTAATCCTTTCTTTATCAGTGGGCAAACATACAAAATCAGCAGGGGATTAAATACTTTTTTCCCTCACGTGTGTGTGTGTATGTGTGTATATATGTGTATATATATGTGTGTGTGTGTGTGTGTGGACACCCCTTCAAATAAGTGGATCCAGCTATTTCAGCCCCACCCGTTGCTGACAGGTGTGTAAAATCGAGCACACACAGACATGCAATCTCCATAGACCAACAATGGCTGCCTTGCTTGAGCTACCCCGGTTAACTGTAAGTGCTGTTATTGTGAAGTGGAAACGTCTAGGAACGACAACAGCTCAGCCATGAAGGGGTAGGCCTCACAAGATCAAAGAATGGCACCACCGAGTGCTTAAGCGCGTAGTGCGTAAAAATCATCTGTTCTCGGTTACAACATTCACTACCGAGTTCCAAACTGCCTCTGAAAGCAACTACAGCACAAGAACTGTTCGTCGGGAGTTTCATGAAATAGGTTTCCATGGCAGCCGCACACAAGCCTAAGATCACCATGCGTAAGACCAAGCGTCAAAATTGGGAAGAAATCAAGAGGTGTTAATATTTTCTGAAGACACTGTAGGTAGGGATAAAATGACTTGGCAAAAGGTTACATAATAATCAGTAGAAGCAGCATATGTGTTCAGTCAAAAAAAGCATCAATGCAGATAGTCCTGGTAGCTATTGGTTACTATTTAACTAAATATTTAGCAGTCTTATGGCTTGGGGGTGGAGACTGTTCAGGGTCCTGTTGGTTACAGAATTGGTGCTATGCTACCGATTGCCATGCGGTAGCAGAGAGAACAGTCTATGACTTGGGTGGCTGGAGTCTTTGACAACTTGTAGAGCCTTCCTCTGACACCGCCTAATATAGAGATCCTGGATGGCAGAGAGCTCGGCCCCAGTGATGTACTGGGCTGTGTGCACTACCTTCTGTAGCGCCTTGCGGTCGCATGCTAATCAGCTCCTTTGTCTTGCTGACATTGAGGGAGACAATGATGGTGTTGGAGTCGTTGGGCCACGCAGTGGTGGGTGAACAAGTGAGTACAGGAGGGGACTAAGCACACACCCCCAAGGGGCCCCAGTGTTGAGGATCAGAGCAGACGTGTTGTTGCCTACCCTTACCACCTGGGGGCGGCCCATCAGGAAGTCCAGGATCCAGTTGCAGAGGGAGGTGTTTAGTCCCAGGGTCCTTAGCTTAGTGATGAGCTTTGTGGGCACTACGGTGTTTAACGCTGAGCTGTAGTCAATGAACAGCATTCTCACATACAGTTGAAGTCAGAAGTGTACATACACCTTAGCCAAATACATTTAAACTCAGTTTTTCACAATTCCTGACATTTAATCCTAGTAATAATTCCCTGTTTTAGGTCAGTTAGGATTACCACTTTATTTTTAGAATGTGAAATGTCAATAATAGAGAGAATGATTTATTTCAGCTTTTGTTTCTTTCATCACATTCCTAGTGGGACAGAAGTTTACATACACTTAATATGTATTTGGTAGTATTGTCTTTAAATTGTTTAACTTGGGTCAAATGTTTCGGGTAGCTTTCCACAAGCTTCCCACAATAAGTTGGGTGAATTTTGGCCCACTCCTCCTGACAGAGCTGGTGTAACTGAGTGAGGTTTGTAGGCCTCCTTGCTCGCACACGCTTTTTCAGTTCTGCCCACAAATTTTCTACAAGATCGAGGTCAGGGCTTTGTGATGGCCACTCCAATACCTTGACTTTGTTGTCGTTAAGCCATTTTGCCACAAATTTGGAAGTATGCTTGGGGTCATTGTCCATTTAGAAGACCCATCTGTGACCAAGCTTTAACTTCCTGACTGATGTCTTGAGATGTTTCTTCAATATATCCACATAATTTTCCTCCCTCATGATGCCATCTATTTTGTGAAGTGCACCAGTCCCTCCTGCAGCAAAGAATCCCCACAACATGATGCTGCTACCCCCGTTCTTCACGGTTGGAATGGTGTTCTTCGGCTTGCAAGCCTCCCCTTTTTCCCTCCAAACATAACGATGGGCATTATGGCCAAACAGTTCTATTTTTGTTTCATCAGACCAGAGGACATTTTTCCAAAAAGTACGATCTTTGTCCCCATGTGCAGTTGCAAACCGTAGTCTGGCTTTTTTATGGTGGTTTTGGAGCAGTGGCTTCTTCCTTGCTGAGCGGCCTTTCAGGTTATGTCGATATAGGACTTGTTTTACTGTGGATATACAGTCGTGGCCAAAAGTTTTGAGAATGACACAAATATTAATTTCCACATAGTTTGCTGCTTCATTGTCTTTAGATATTTTTGTCAGATGTTACTATGGCATACAGAAGTATAATTACAAGCATTTCAGAAGTGTCAAAGGCTTTTGACAATTACATGAAGTTGATGCAGACTCAATATTTGCAGTGTTGACCCTTCTTTTTCAAGACCTCTGCAATCCGCACTGGCATGCTGTCAATTAACTTCTGGGCCACATCCTGACTGATGGAAGCCCATTCTTGCATAATCAATGCTTGGAGTTTGTCGGAATTTGTGGGTTTTTATTTTGTCCACCTGCCTCTTGAGGATTGACCACAAGTTCTCAATAGGATTAAGGTCTGGGGAGTTTCCTGGCCATGGACCCAAAATATCGATGTTTTGATCCCCGAGCAACTTAGTTATAACTTTTGCCTTATGGCAAGGTGCTCCATCATGCTGGAAAATGCATTGTTCGTCACCAAACTGTTCCTGGATGGTTGGAGGAAGTTGCTCTCGGAGGATGTGTTGGTACCATTCTTTATTTATGGCTGTGTTCTTAGGCAAAATTGTAAGTGAGCCACTCCCTTGGCTGAGAAGCAACCCAACACATGAATGGTCTCAGGATGCTTTTCTGTTGGCATGACAGTTGTCCGGACTTGTCTACTCCGGACAAGCTTTTTTCTGGATGCCCCAAACAATCGGAAAAGGGGATTCATCAGAGAAAATGACTTTACCCCAGTCCTCAGCAGTCCAATCCCTGTACCTTTTGCAGAATATCAGACTGTCCCTGATGTTTTTCCTAGAGAGAAGTGGCTTCTTTGCTGCCCTTCTTGACAACAGGCCATCCTCCAAAAGTCTTCGTCTCACTGTGCGTGCAGATGCACTCACACCTGAATGCTGCCATTCCTGAGCAAGCTCTGTACTGGTGATGCCCCGATCCCGCAGCTGAATCAACTTTAGGAGACGGTCCTGGTGCTTGCTGGACTTTCTTGGGCGCCCTGAAGCCTTCACAACAATTGAACCGCTCTCCTTGAAGTTCTTGATGATCCGATAAATGGTTAATTTAGGTGCAATATCCTTGCCTGTGAAGCCCTTTTTGTGCAAAGCAAGGATGACGGCACGTGTTTCCTTGCAGGTAACCATGATTGACAGAGGAAGAGCAATGATTCCAAGCACCACCCTCCTTTTGAAGTTTCCAGTCTGTTATTCGAACTCAATCAGCATGACAGAGTGATCTCCAGCCTTGTCCTCGTCGACACTCACAACTGTGTTAACGAAAGAATCACTGACATGATGTCAGCTGGTCCTTTTGTGGCAGGGCTGAAATGCAGTGGAAACGTTTTTTGGGGATTCAGTTCATTTGCATGGCAAAGAGGGACTTTGCAATTAATTGCAATTCATCTGATCACTCTTCATAATATTCTGGAGTATATGCAAATTGCCATCATACAAACTGAGGCAGCAGACTTTGTGAAAATTAATATTTGAGTCATTCTCAAAACTTTTGGCCACGACTGTAGATACCCTTGTACCTGTTTTTTCCAGCATCTTCACATGGGCCTTTGCTGTTGTTCTGGGATTGATTTGCATTTTTCGCACCAAAGCACGTTCATCTCTAGGAGACAGAACGCGTCTCCTTCCTGAGCGGTATGACGGCTGCGTGGTCCCATGGTGTTTATACTTGCGCACTATAAGATTTATAAGTGAAATAATCTGTCTGTAAACAATTGTTGGAAAGATTACTTGTGTCATGCACAAAGCAGATGTCCTAACTGACTTGCCAAACTATAGTTTTTTAACAAGAAATTTGTGGAGTGGTTGAAAAACAAGTTTTAATGACGCCAACCTACGTGTATGTAAACCTCCGACTTCAACTGTATGTGTATGTATATATGTGCATATGTATGCATATGTGTATGAACGTTTGTGTATATATATTTACCAAAAAAAGATATGGGGGATTGGAAATGATGCAGACAATTACATTGATGGAAGTAACAATCTTTCCGCAATATTAAGCTGATCCACCCTTAAAAAAATAATGACCTTTTATACCAGTAGACAGCATTTTTGCTCTGTTAGCCAAATCGAAAAGTAAAGGTTTTTTAAATCTTTACACATTTGTGAATCATTGCATTAATCAAGTGTGCAACACTATATGCAATACGGTTTAGATGAGAAGCTCCTGTATAGTTTGGATTGCTATCCTTATTTAGTTTTCTATATACTGTGTTATTTAAGGCGTCAGCATGCTTCAGTTTGACCGATCGAGTGTACTCGCATACTCCCTTTAAAGACCTTTGCATTAAAAACAAAAAAAAACAGCAATGGTACTGTTTGTCAATTTTGAGACGCCGTCGCCACTATACACTAAGTCAGAATTGATCTAAGATTAATTTGGAAATTTTTGCAGAGGAGATCTTAAGCCGTGCAATTTTACATCTAGCTACGATGTTTGATGCAGTATTTCTCATGAAAAAATGTGCATAGAAATGAGCCATCTGTTGTTGAATTGACAACAAAGACTTTATTGAAGTATCCCTATTGTTGACCAATCACAGATGAAATGGCGTGTGCCCGAACGTGTTTGTGTGCTCAAAGCTGAAAAAACCCGTACCAAAGTCGAAAACAAACAAATACGTCACAAAATGGCGTCATAATATATGCACAAACTTTTACGAACTGTTTCGTCTGAGAAGCATGCGGACGCCTTTACGGTATGCTAATACCTGCCACCCGTATATGTCCCCCCCAGTCATCATTCACTCATCTCTCTTCTCTCTCTTCTGAGCCTTGAAGCTCCTGGTTTGGCTTCAGGCATTGATCTCAATGTGTCGAGGTGATGAGGTTCTGCTCTCTTTTTCTCTCCGTCCATCTCTCTCTCCTACCCCCTAGTGTGCTTGAAGCTCTTCTCTCCTCTGTTCCCTCCTGGCCCTACCTCCTCCCTCTCTGCTTTGATAGTAGCTTGGCTCAGGGCAACCCCCTGCACAGCTCAGCAGCAGGGAAGATTTGTTCAGAACAGTACAACAGGAGCCTGAGGTCTGTTCTCTCAAGGTCAAAACTCACAGCTTCGTTCACTTTCATCTAGAGGATAGCTTTAAATTAGAACAGAGAAGCACAAACACACTCAATGTACAGTGAGGGAAAAAAGTATTTGATCCCCTGCTGATTTTGTACGTTTGCCCACTGACAAAGAAATGATCAGTCTATAATTTTAATGGTAGGTTTATTTGAACAGTGAGAGACAGAATAACAACAAAAGAATCCTGAAACGCATGTCAAAAACGTTATAAAATGATTAGCATTTTAATGAGGGAAGTAAGTATTTGACCCTTCTGCAAAACATGACTTAGTACTTGGTGGCAAAACCCTTATTGGCAATCACAGAGGTCAGACGTTTATTGTAGTTGGCCACCAGGTTTGCACAAATCTCAGGAGAGATTTTGTTCCACTCCTCTTTGCAGATCTTCTCCAAGTTAAGGTTTCGAGGCTGACGTTCGGCAACTCGAACCTTCAGCTCCCTCCACAGATTTTCTATGGGATTAAGGTCTGGAGACTGGTTAGGCCACTCCAGGACCTTAATGTGCTTCTTCTTGAGCCACTAAATTGTTGCCTTGGCCGTGTGTTTTGGGTCATTGTCATGCTGGAATACCCATCCACGACCCATTTTCAATGCCCTGGCTGAGGGAAGGAGGTTCTCACCCAAGATTTGACGGTACATGGCCCCGTCCATCGTCCCTTTGATGCGGTGAAGTTGACCTGTCCCCTTAGCAGAAAAACACCCCCAAAGCATAATGTTTCCACCTCCATGTTTGACGGTGGGGATGGCGTTCTTGGGGTCATAGGCAGCGTTCCTCCTCCTCCAAATACAGCGAGTTGAGTTGATGCCAAAGAGCTCAATTTTGGTCTCATCTGACCACAACACTTTCACCAGTTGTCCTCTGAATCATTCAGATGTTCATTGGCAAACTTCAGACGGGCATGTATATGTGCTTTCTTGAGCAGGGGGACCTTGCGGGCGCTGCAGGATTTCAGTCCTTCACGGTGTAGTGTTACCAATTGTTTTCTTGGTGACAATGGTCCCAGCTTCCTTGAGATCATTGACAAGATCCTCCCGTGTAGTTCTGGGCTGATTCCTCACCGTTCTCATGATCATTGCAACTCCACGAGGTGAGATCTTGTATGGAGCCCCAGGGCGAGGGAGATTGACAGTTCTTTTGTGTTTCTTCCATAATAATCGCACCAACGAATAATCGCACCAAATGTTGTCACCTTCTCACCAAGCTGCTTGGCGATGGTCTTGTAGCCCATTCCAGCCTTGTGTTGGTCTACAATCTTGTCCCTGACATCCTTGGAGAGCTCTTTGGTCCTGGCCATGGTGGAGAGTTTGGAATCTGATTGATTGATTGCTTCTGTGGACAGGTGTCTTTTATACAGGTAACAAGCTGAGATTAGGAGCACTCACTTTGAGTGTGCTCCTAATCTCACCTCATTACCTGTATAAAAGACACCTGGGAGCCAGACATCTTTCTGATTGAGAGGGGGTCAAATAGTTATTTCCCTCATTAAAATGCAAATCAATTTATAACATTTTTGACCTGTGTTTTTCTGGATTTTTTTTGTTGTTATTCTGTCTGTCACTGTTCAAATAAACCTACCATTAAAATTATAGACTGATCATTTCTTTGCCAGTGGGCAAATGTACAAAATCAGCAGTGGATCAAATACTTTTTTCCCTCACTGTATCTATGATGTGTGAGAAGTGTATTTGCTAAAAAGAGAAACTGAATCCATCTTTGTCTCCTCTCCATGTTTTTGGGACAGGGGCCATATTATATTATTCCCATCGATCTCTATGGAATCATTTGTATGAAGGGAGACAAGCAGAACAGAGTCAGTGGCAGAGCTTCGTTTGGCCAGGGTGTCTGTTTCACGCCAAGGTGTGTTGCCTTCATAAGAGCTTTGCTGGCTTACACAGCACTTCTGTTCTATTCGTGAGGATCACTGAGGAACAAGTACAACTGCACTATCTTAGGCTGAGCATCATACTGCGTGTGTGTTGTCATGTCTTTGGCATCATTAAACTAAAGACTTATTTTATCAAATCAATTCTCTGTAATTATTATTACGTGATTAAACTAATCACGTAAATGTAATTAACTAGGAAGTCGGGGCACCAAGGAAAATATTCATATTACAAAGTTATAATTTTCCTAATATAACTTTCAGATTTTTTAATAACTGATCAATTAGTCTTCTAATTAATGAATTATTCTTTACGTCACGTTACTCATTCCAAACCTCGTAAATTGTTGGTTATCTGCATGAACCCAGTCTTCTCTATGAATCATCCATACATCAATTGTCTCAATCATTTATTTATTACCTAACTAAATAATCACAGAAATGCACATACAAACAAACAAACAAACAAACAAAGTAGATATGGTTACAAGGAAATGATAGGGGATGTGCCTTTTTGGGCTAAACCGGCATTGCGGCTTGGTTGACAAAAGGGAAATGGGTGTAGACTGAGAAAGGCGGGAATTACGCAAATGAGTCACTACACACTTGATAATTCTAACAATTGAAATGCTAATCCTTTGGACATGAACGCTCACTCATTCGGGAATAATTGCAATCAATATATATATTTACGCTCAGTGTGTCATCGTGATCTCTGTTGGAATCGTCCTTTTCTGTTGGAAAGTTTGTCCACCCTCTCTCTCTTTCGTGGTTAGAATGAATAGTTCAGAGTCCCATTCAGAAATGTTCTTATAGAATAGATATTTCGGCGGTTGTCGGTCCTCGCATTCACGGGTACATAATTTCTAGCTGCAGACTAGTAATTAGTATCGAAGAGTAGCTCTTATTCTGTCAGATCGATAGTCTCAGAGTTTAACCACGTGGTATGGTTAAAAGATTCAGCAACCATTACAACCTTAGCTCCCTCGATGGTCGAGGTACGCATGGTCTCTACTCAACCTTAGCTCCCTCACGATCGAGATACTGGTCTACTGGGAAATTCCCAAGGTGGGGGTTATATCCAGAACCGTAGGAAAGGGCTGTCCCATGATGCCAGAGCAATGTCTGTGCTCATGGGGCGGGCCTATGACTTAGTTAAACTCCAAAGGGAATTGGAGTTTCTTTCATTAAACAGTTTAAAATCACATTACATAATTTCACAAATAGTTTCATCTTTACTCATTCATTTTATACAACAATTAGATGCAAGCCTCACAACTGAGACTCTTGAATAAACAGAGTTATGGTAATGTGGCTGTATTGTCTCTCATGAGTTTCACAAACATTAAACGAAATGGACAGGTCGTAGCTGGATTCTCCCCCGACCGTATACACATTCTCAAAAACATGGACATTGTTCAGTTCTCAAGTTCGGTGATGTGGAAGAGGTTCCTTTGTTCTCCTGTGAAACTCTCTATATACTGCATGGGCATGAGGAGAGAGACTCCTCTAGGAATTTATGACCTGCGATAACAGAGCCTGAGTGTAGGGGGAAGAGAGAGGTGGTGAGAGAGAGAGGGATGGTACTCGCTATCCCCAAAGAGGGCCACGTCATGACAGTGTGCATGCGTGCATGCGTAGTTGGAGGCTGTGAGCTGCATGCTGCATCTATTATTGATGACGGACTATGACCTTCATTATTTATGACTTTAGGGTTTCTGTTCACTCAGCATATACAGTCTGTTCTTTAGACATATTCACCACTGGTGTTGGCACAACCACTCTGTTCATTAGATAGTGTATTTTCACTACTGGTGTTGGCACAACCAGACTCTGTTCATCAGACATATTCACCACTGATATTGGCACAACCACTCTGTTCATTAGAAATATTCACCACTGGTGATAGCACAACCACTGGTTAGCACAACCACTGGTTGGCACAACCAGTATTACTGGACCAATAGGCCAGCCAGCTCTAGAGGTGTTGAGTAATAATGGACCAGCGGGCCAGCTCTAGAACTATTCCAGTATTACTGGTCTGGCAGGCCAGCTCTAGAGGTGTTCCAAGAACCTGCCAGTCTGTCACGGTTGCCAGTCTAGCTAGTGTTATTGTGGCCTAGGAGCTGTGCCAACACAACATAGGCAGCATTGCAATCTGAGCACCTGTATGCTGCCATGCCAAGGCTCCTGTTGTGATCAACGCTGGGCAGAGGAACAGCAGGCGAAAGGAGATGGGGCAGAGTGCTAAATGGTCAATGTGCCTATCACTCTTATTGTATGTGAGAAATTATCATGGGAGAGAGAGAGAGAGAGAGGGTAAGGGAAACATCCTGTATGCCAGGAGCTGGGTTGATGTCTGTTCCAATTTCAGTCGTTGCCCTTTAGTTTCGGGTGGCAAGAAGATAGCTGTTTCTGAGCATCTAATCAGAGCATTTGTAAGAGCACTGACTTATGAATAATGCAAGGCGGTCTTGGCCTTGTATCACAAATAGGCTTAATTATAATTAAGGTCTAATTTAGACCTGTCTCCTGAGACCGAAGAGCCTATCTAGGTATTCCATATGCATTCCTGTGGAGTAGAGAGACTCACTGTGGCTGTGTCTGAGACAGCAGGCCTAGCTACCTGACAGGGGCCATGTCCGAATACCCATACTAGCATTCTACATACACTACGTTCAAAAGTTTGGGGTCACTTAGAAATGTCCTTGTTTTTGAAAGAAAAGCACATTTTGTCCATTAAAATAACATCGAATTGATCAGAAATACAGTGTAGACATTGTTCATGTTTTAAATGACCATTGTAGCTGGAAACAGCATGTTTTTAATGGAATATCTACATAGGCATACAGAGGCCCATTTATCAGCAACCATCACTCCTGTGTTCCAACGTTGGGTTAGCTAATACAAGTTTATCATTTTAAAAGGCTGATTGATCATTAGAAAACACTTTTGCAATTATGTTAGCACAGCTAAAAACTGTTGTGCTGATTTAAAGAAGCAATAAAACTGTCCTTCTTTAGATTAGTTGAGTATCTGGAGCATCATCATTTGTGGGTTCGATTACAGGCTCAAAATGGCCAGAAACAAAGCACATTCTTCTGAAGCTCGTCAGTCTATTCTTGTTCTGAGAAATGAAGGCTATTCCATGCGAGAAATTGCCAAGAAACTGAAGATCTCGTACAACGCTGTGTAGTACTCCCTTCACAGAACAGCGCAAACTGGGTCTAACCAGAAGAATAGAAAGAGGACTGGAAGGCCCCAGTGCACCACTGAGCAAGAGGACAAGTACATTAGTGTCCAGTTTGAGAAACAGACACCTCACAAGTCCTCAACTGGCAGCTTAATTAAATAGTACCCGCAAAACAAGTCTCAACGTCAACAGTGAAGAGGCAACTCCGGGATGCTGGCCTTCTAGGCAGAGTTGCAAAGAAAAAGCCATACAGTTGAATTCAGAAGTTTACATACACTTAGGGTGGAGTCATTAAAACTTGTTTTTCAACCACTCCACAAATTTCTTGTTAACAAACTATAGATTTGGCAAGTCAGTTAGGACAACTACTTTGTGTATGACACAAGTAATTTTTACAACAATTGTTTACAGACAGATTATTTCACTGTATCACAATTCCAGTGGGTCAGAAGTTTACATACACTAAGTTGACTGCATTTAAACAGCTTGGAAAATTCCAGAAAATGCTGTCATGGCTTTAGAAGCTTCTGATAGGCTAATTGACATCATTTGAGTCAATTGGAGGTGTAACTGTGGATGTATTTCAAGGCCTACCTTCAAACTCGGTGCCTCTTTGCTTGACATCATGGGAAAATCAAAAGAAATGAGCCAAGACCTCAGAAACAATTGTAGACCTCCACAAGTCTGGTTCATCCAGCATTTTTCAAACGCCTGAAGGTACCACATTCATTTGTACAAACAATAGTATGCAAATATAAACACCATGGGACCACGCAGCCGTCATACTGCTCAGGAAGGAGACGCATTCTGTCTCCTAGAGATGAACGTACTTTGGTGCGAAAAGTGCAAATCAATCCCAGAACAACAGCAAAGGCCCTTGTGAAGATGCAGGAGGAAACGGGTACAAAAGTATCTATATCCACAGTAAAACAAGTCCTATATCGACATAACCTGAGAGGCCGCTCAGCAAAGAAGAAGCCACTACTCCAAAACCACCATAAAAAAGCCAGACTACGGTTTGCAACTGCACATGGGGACAAAGAATGTACTTTTTGGAGAAATGTCCTCTGGTCTGATGAAACAAAAATAGAACTGTTTGGCCATAATGACCATCGTTATGTTTGGAGGAAAAAAGGGGAGGCTTGCAAGCCGAAGAACACCATTCCAACTCTGAAGAACGGGGGTGGCAGCATCATGTTGTGGGGGTGCTTTGCTGCAGGAGGGACTGGTGCACTTCACAAAATAGATGGCATCATGAGGGAGGAAAATTACGTGGATATTTTTTATTTTATTTTTTATCTGTTATTTTACCAGGTAAGTTGACTGAGAACACATTCTCATTTGCAGCAACGACCTGGGAAATAGTTACAGGGGATAGGAGTGGGATGAAAGCAACATCTCAAGACATCAGTCAGGAAGTTAAAGCTTGGTCGCAGATGGGTCTTCCAAATGTACAATGACCCCAAGCATACTTCCAAAGTTGTGGCAAAATGTCTCAAGGACAACAAAGTCAAGGTATTGGAGTGGCCATCACAAAGCCCTGACCTCGATCTTATAGAAAATTTATGGGCAGAACTGAAAAAGCGTGTGCGGGCAAGGAGGCCTACAAACCTGACTCAGTTACACCAGCTCTGTCAGGAGGAATGGGCCAAAATTCACCCAACTTATTGTGGGAAGCTTGTGGAAAGCTACCTGAAACGTTTGACCCAAGTTAAACAATTTAAAGACAATGCTACCAAATACTAATTGAGTGTATGTAAACTTCTGACCCACTGGGAATGTGATGAAATAAATAAAAGCTGAAATATATCATTCTCTCTACTATTATTCTGACATTTCACATTCTTAAAATAAAGTGGTGATCCTAACTGACGTAAGACATGGAATTTTACCAGGATTAAATGTCAGGAATTGTGAAAAAGTGAGTTTAAAATATATTTGGCTAAGGTGTATGTAAACTTCTGACTTCATCTGTATCGCTGTCCAGTGTCTGTTCTTTTGCCCATCTTAATCTTTTCTTTTTATTGGCCAGTCTGAGATATGGCTTTTTCTTTGCAACTCTGCCTAGAAGGCCAGCGTCCCAGAGTCGCCTCTTCACTGTTGACGTTGATAATGGTGTTTTGCGGGTACTATTTAATGAAGCTGCTTTTGAACGGTAGTGTATGTGTTTGTGTATGTGGACATCCCTTCAAATTAGTGGATTTAGCTATTTCAGCAACACCTGTTGCTGACAGGTGCATAACATCGAGCACATAGCCATGCAAGCTCGATAGACAGACATTGGCAGTAGAATGGTCTTACTGAAGAGCTCAGTGACTTTCAACGTGGCACTGTCATAGAATGCCACCTTTCCAACTTGTCAGTTCGTCAAATGACTGCCCTGCTAGATCTGCCCCCGTCTACTGTAAGTGCTGTTGTGGTGAAGTGAATATGTCTACGAGCAACAACGGCTCAGCCTCAAAATAGTAGGCCACAGAAGCTCACAGAATGGGACCAACGAGTGCTTAAGCGTGTAGAGTGTAGAAATCGTCTGTCCTTGGTTGCAATACTCACTACCGAGTTCCAAACTGCCTCTGGAAGCAACGTCAGCACAAAAACTGTTAGTCTGGAGCTTCATGAAATGGGTTTACATGGCCGGTTTACATACACAAGCCTAAGATCACCATGCACAATGCTAAGCGTTGACTGAAGTGGTGTAAAGCTCGCTGTCATTGGACTCTGGAGCAGTGGAAACGTATTCTCTGAATTGATGAATCACGCTTCACCATCTGGCAGTCTGACAGACAAATCTGGGTTTGGCAAATGAGGCAGTTCTGAGTCAAAAGTGGATACAACTCAATATTAGGAACTCAGTGCATATGTCGCTTGATACATCAATGTTTCTTTCAACCTTCTCAAGACGGATAACTGTGAATCAATCTGAAAGGCAAAGCCAGGGAGGCAGACAGACAGCCCAGCTAAAGCACTTTCTTAGCTGTTGTGGATGAGAGAAAAACGGATCATGTTCTGAAGAAGGAAAAAAATGGTTTCAAGAGCAGAGGTTCTAATGAGAGAGAAAATTAGGCAAATATCATCTCAGCGATTTAGATATTCTTCATTAGAATAACAAAAAAGGAGACACGCACCACCAGAAGCATATTTTTCCAAACAGGTCCCCTGAGTTGCCACATGAAACAGCTCTCATCTTAAAACAGCCAAAGGAAACACAGAAAATGTGTGTTCTTTTCATTTTCTTCTCTTTTCTGCTCAAGCTGTGGGGGACCTCCGCTGAGTATCTCTTACTAATCTAAACCAGCTGTGGGACTGTTTACTGTTTTGAACTCTCCCTCCTGTGATTGGCTGCTGCTGTTCTAGAGGGCTTTGTGATTGGTTACCGGGGTGCTTTTTGTGTTTTGATTGGCCTGCTGTTTTTAGCATCAGAAATCCAACACGTATGTTTAATCTTTGGGGTGTCTGTGTTGCTGGCAGTGGCTAGGCTACTCTATTGTGTGGGACAGGAGAAGGGTTGAAAACAGTGACTTTACTCAAACTCAAAGGCATGTTCATTGTTGAAATTGGGGGATTTGTTGAGTTTGATTAGTCTGAATTCTGTTCTATATTTTAGGCTTATGAAGTGTGTTTGTGTGTGTCTGTGAGCCTGTGGGGGTTGCTGGGTCTGGGTGTGGATGTGTGTTCCATGTGGTTCCTCAGGACTGCTCTGTTGGTATACTAAATACTATTCTGTTCGCTGCTGTGTTGGTTATTCATACTGAATCCTCTTCTATTCTTTGTTCTGTTCTTGCATGGTTGTCTGAGAGGTTTGATGATTCAATTCATTAATTTTACATCCAGATACCATGAGTAGAAATGTTCAGTTTAGATTTGTGTAGAATTTTTATTCATTTTCAATTTAGCAGACAGAGCGAACCTCAATCCCTAGCTAGTCTGTAAATCCACAGCTTTGTGCTCTATTGCCCCTCTCTACCCCCCCCCCCCCCCCCCCTCCCAGCCCACACTATGGGTACTGAACAGGCCACTCCAAGGAGCTGAGCTACGGATTAGAGGACTACTCAGGACAGATTTCTTCATCCTGCGCCCGCTGCTTTTCATACCGTGCACGCCCGTTCCCGCCCGTTCCCGCTGACTTCTTGTCCGACTCCCACCTGCTCTCGCAAGAACTGTTCCCCAACCCAACCACAGTCCCACAATGTTATTTTTAGGTGTATGTGACGCAGCTCACTTTGCAGGCCCAGTCCCTGCAATTTTGCCACCCAAGTCAAGATCATAATGCACAAAAATTGCCTAAGAAATCAATTAAAATACCAGAGATTCTCATGTGGCCCAGGGTCTGAGTTTTAATGAAAAAACTCTGAAATGCTATTTGGAGTAGGGATGGGCATTTCAATATTTTTGACTGTTCGAGTACTCTCATTGAGTACTTGAACGGGAAAACATTTGTGCATTTATCTATGTGACAGCAGATCATAACAATGCCTAATTTATCAAAACTTTTACAGATAACAAATCCTAATTGCTCAATTTCCCCATTATATATTCAGTCAATGAAAAAGCAAGTGCCATTTAAGATGAATTTATTGATACTGTAATATAAACAAGTTATATTATGCCAAACCAAGTAAAAACTCAACATGCAACAATTTCAAAGTTCATATAAAGAATTCAGTCAATTAAAATAAATAAATTAGGCCCTAATCTATGGATCTGGGAATACAGATATTCATCTGTTGGTCACAGATAGCTTTAAAAAAAAAAGTAGGGGAGTGGATCAGAAAACCAGTCAGTATCTGCTGTGACCACAATTTGCCTCATGCAGCGCGACACATCTCCTTCACAGGTTGTGGATTGTAGCCTGTGGAATGTTGTCTCACTCCTCTCCAATGACTGTGCAAAGTTGCTGGATATTGGCAGGAACTGGAACGCTGTTGTACATATCGATCCAGAGCATCCCAAACATGCTCAATGGGTGACATGTCTGGTGAGTATGCAGACTATGGAAGAACTGCGACATTTTCAACTTCCAGATCCTTGCGACATGGGGCTGTTTCATGCTGGAACATGGCGGCTGATGAATGGCACGACAATGGGCCTCAGGATCTCGGCATGCTATCTCTGTGCATTAAAATTGCCATCGATAAAATGCAATTGTTTTCGTAGTTCGTAGCTTATGCCTGCCCATACCATAACCCTACCAACACTATGGGGCACTCTGTTTGCAACTTTGATTGATATCAGCAAACCGCTCGCCCACACGACACCATGTTCTGCGGTTGTGAGGCCGGTTGGACGTACTGCCAAATTCTCTAAAACGACATTGGTAGAGAAACATTAAATTCACTGGCAACAGCTCTGGTGGACATTCCTGCAGTCAGCATGCCAATTGCACGCTCCTTCAACTTGAGACATTGGTGGCATTGTGTTGTGTGACCAAACTGCACCCTTTAGAGTGGCCTTTTAAAATACACCTCTGCTGTCTTCAACCAGGATCTCAGCGATCACTGCCTCGTTGCCTATGTCCGTAATGGGTCTGCGGTCAAACGACCACCCCTCATCTCTGTCAAACGCTCCCTAAAACACTTCAGCGAGCAAGCCTTTCTAATCGACCTGGCACGGGTATCCTGGAAGGATATTGACCTCATTCCATCAGTAGAGGATGCCTAGTTTTTCTTTAAGTGCTTTCCTCACCATCTTAAATAAGCATGCCCCATTAAAAAGACCTGACTGCCCTTGACCAGCACAAAACATCCTGTGGCGTACTGTATTAGCATCGAATAGCCCCCGCGATATGCAACTTTTCAGGGAAGTTAGGAAGCAATATACACAGGCAGTTAGGAAAGCAAAGGCTAGCTTTTTCAAACAGAAATTTGCATCCTGTAGCACAAACTCCAAAAAGTTCTGGGACACTGTAAAGTCCATGGAGAATGAGAGCACCTCCTCCCATCTGCCCACTGCACTGAGGCTAGGAAACACTGTCACCACCGATAAATCCGCGATAATTGAGAACTTCAATAAGCATTTTTCTAAGGCTGGCCATGCTTTCCACCTGGCTTCCCCAACCTCTGTCAACAGCCCTGCACCCCCCACAGCAACTTGCCCAAGCCTCCCCCAGCTTCTTCTGATGTTCTGAAAGAGCTGCAAAATCTGGACCCTCACTTTCTAAAATTATCCGTCGAAATTGTTGCAACCCCTATTACTAGCCTGTTCAACCTCTCTCTCGTATCGTCTGAGATCCCCAAAGATTGGAAAGCTGCCGTGGTCATCCCCCTCTTCAAAGGGGGAGACACTCTAGACCCAAACTGCTACAGACCTATATCTATCCTATCCTGCCTTTCTAAGGTCTTCGAAAGCCAAGTTAATTAACAGATCACCGACCCATCGATAAGAGACAATACTGTGCAGCTGTATTCATCGACCTGGCCAAGGCTTTCAACTTTGTCAATCACCACATTCTTATCGGCAGACTCAATAGCCTTGGTTTCTCAAATGACTGCCTCGCCTGGTTCACCAACTACTTCTCAGATAGAGTTCAGTGTGTCAAATCGGAGGGCCTGTTGTCCGGACCTCTGGCAGTCTCTATGAGGGTGCCACAGGGTTCAATCCTCGGGCCGGCTCTTTTCTCTGTATACGTTACATTTAAGTCATTTAGCAGACGCTCTTATCCAGAGCGACTTACAAAATGGTGCATTCACCTTATGATATCCAGTGGAACAACCACTTTACAATAGTGCATCTAAATCTTTTAAGGGGGGGGGGGGGGTTAGAAGGATTACTTTATCCTATCCTAGGTATTCCTTAAAGAGGTGGGGTTTCAGGTGTCTCCGGAAGGTGGTGATTGACTCCGCTGTCCTGGCGTCGTGAGGGAGCTTGTTCCACCATTGGGGTGCCAGAGCAGCGAACAGTTTTGACTGGGCTGAGCGGGAACTGTGCTTCCTCAGAGGTAGGGGGCCAGCAGGCCAGTGGTGGATGAACGCAGTGCCCTTGTTTGGGTGTAGGGCCTGATCAGAGCCTGAAGGTATGGAGGTGCCGTTCCCTTCACAGCTCCGTAGGCAATCACCATGGTCTTGTAGCGGATGCGAGCTTCAACTGGAAGCCAGTGGAGAGAGCGGAGGAGCGGGGTGACGTGAGAGAACTTGGGAAGGTTGAACACCAGACGGGCTGCGGCGTTCTGGATGAGTTGTAGGGGTTTAATGGCACAGGCAGGGAGCCCAGCCAACAGCGAGTTGCAGTAATCCAGACGGGAGATGACAAGTGCCTGGATTAGGACCTGCGCCGCTTCCTGTGTGAGGCAGGGTCGTACTCTGCGAATGTTGTAGAGCATGAACCTACAGGATCGGGTCACCGCCTTGATGTTAGTGGAGAACGACAGGGTGTTGTCCAGGATCACGCCAAGGTTCTTAGCACTCTGGGAGGAGGACACAAGGGAGTTGTCAACCGTGATGGCGAGATCATGGAACGGGCAGTCCTTCCCCGGGAGGAAGAGCAGCTCCGTCTTGCCGAGGTTCAGCTTGAGCTGGTGATCCGTCATCCACACTGATATGTCTGACAGACATGCAGAGATGCGATTCGCCGCCTGGTTATCAGAAGGGGGAAAGGAGAAGATTAATTGTGTGTCGTCTGCATAGCAATGATAGGAGAGACCATGTGAGGATATGACAGAGCCAAGTGACTTCGTGTATAGCGAGAATAGGAGAGGGCCTAGAACAGAGCCCTGGGGGACACCAGTGGTGAGAGCGCATGGTGCGGAGACAGATTCTCGCCACGCCACCTGGTAGGAGCGACCTGTCAGGTAGGACGCAATCCAAGCGTGGGCCGCGCCGGAGATGCCCAACTCGGGGAGGGTGGAGAGGAGGATCTGATGGTTCACAGTATCAAAGGCAGCAGATAGGTCTAGAAGGATGAGAGCAGAGGAGAGAGAGTTAGCTTTAGTAGTGCGGAGAGCCTCCGTGACACAGAGAAGAGCAGTCTCAGTTGAATGCCCAGTCTTGAAACCTGACTGATTAGGATCAAGAAGGTCATTCTGAGAGAGATAGCAGGAGAGCTGGCCAAGGACGGCACGTTCAAGAGTTTTGGAGAGAAAAGAAAGAAGGGATACTGGTCTGTAGTTGTTGACATCGGAGGGATCGAGTGTAGGTTTTTTCAGAAGGGGTGCAACTCTCGCTCTCTTGAAGACGGAAGGGACGTAGCCAGCGGTTAAGGATGAGTTGATGAGCGAGGTGAGGAAGGGGAGAAGGTCTCCGGAAATGGTCTGGAGAAGAGAGGAGGGGATAGGGTCAAGTGGGCAGGTTGTTGGGCGGCCGGCCGTCACAAGACGCGAGATTTCATCTGGAGAGAGAGGGGAGAAAGATGTCAAAGCACAGGGTAGGGCAGTGTGAGCAGGACCAGCGGTGTCGTTTGACTTAGCAAACGAGGATCGGATATCGTCAACCTTCTTTTCAAAATGGTTGACGAAGTCATCCGCAGAGAGGGGGGGGAGGGGGAGGAGGATTCAGGAGGGAGGAGAAGGTAGCAAAGAGCTTCCTAGGGTTAGAGGCAGATGCTTGGAATTTAGAGTGGTAGAAAGTGGCTTTAGCAGCAGAGACAGAAGAGGAGAATGTAGAGAGGAGTGAGTGAAAGGATGCCAGGTCCGCAGGGAGGCGAGTTTTCCTCCATTTCCGCTCGGCTGCCCGGAGCCTTGTTCTGTGAGCTCGTAGTGAGTCGTCGAGCCACGGAGCAGGAGGGGAGGACCGAGCCGGCCTGGAGGATAGGGGACAGAGAAAATCAAAGGATGCAGAAAGGGAGGAGAGGAGGGTTGAGGAGGCAGAATCAGGAGATAGGTTGGAGAAGGTTTGAGCAGAGGGAAGAGATGATAGGATGGAAGAGGAGAGAGTAGCGGGAGAGAGAGAGCGAAGGTTGGGACGGCGCAATACCATCCGAGTAGGGGCAGAGTGAGAAGTGTTGGATGAGAGCAAGAGGGAAAAGGATACAAGGTAGTGGTCGGAGATTTGGAGGGGAGTTGCAATGAGATTAGTGGAAGAACAGCATCTAGTAAAGATGAGGTCAAGCGTATTGCCTGCCTTGTGAGTAGGGGGGGAAGGTGAGAGGGTGAGGTCAAAAGAGGAGAGGAGTGGAAAGAAGGAGGCAGAGAGGAATGAGTCAAAGGTAGACGTGGGGAGGTTAAAGTCACCCAGAACTGTGAGAGGTGAGCCATCCTCAGGAAAGGAACTTATCAAGGTGTCAAGCTCATTGATGAACTCTCCAAGGGAACCTGGAGGGCGATAAATGATAAGGATGTTAAGCTTGAAAGGGCTGGTAACTGTGACAGCATGGAATTCAAATGAGGAGATAGACAGATGGGTCAGGGGAGAAAGAGAGAATGTCCACTTGGGAGAGATGAGGATTCCAGTGCCACCACCCCGCTGGCTCGATGCTCTAGGGGTATGCGAGAACACGTGGGCAGACGAAGAGAGAGCAGTAGGAGTAGCAGTGTTATCTGTGGTAATCCATGTTTCCGTCAGCGCCAGGAAGTCTAGGGACTGGGGGGTAGCATAGGCTGAGATGAACTCAGCCTTGTTGGCTGCAGACCGGCAGTTCCAGAGGCTGCCGGAGACCTGGAACTCCACGTGGGTCGTGCGCGCTGGGACCACCAGGTTAGAGTGGCAGCGGCCACGTGGTGTGAAGCGTTTGTATGGCCTGTGCAGAGAGGAGAGAACAGGGATAGACAGACACATAGTTGACAAGCTACAGAAGTGTTGTTTCTTGTATTATTGTCTCCTGTGTCTTTAGAGAACTGTTTCACTTTGATATCATTTTTTCTTCTGTCCTGATTTTCTCTTTCTTTTCTTCTGTTAACTAGATATTCTTTGTTGTTCTTCGTTAGCTAGATAGCTTCTTCCAAAAGAGTCCCTAGCAACTGCTTAGCAACTGGTAAACAATTCAGCTTGCTAAGATAACTACAATTTTATGAAAAATAGTTATTTTTCAAAAGCCTATCTTCTTTGTTTGTTGCTTGTTTTTTCTCCTATTCAGTCTTGCAGTTTTCTTTTGCTTTTTTCCGATGTACTTCACTCTAAAAACCATGTAAATTTCAATATTTGTAGGAGCTCATTTTTCAGCTGCTGCTGCTCAAATTGGAGTTCCGGAACACATTACATACATCAATGATGTTGCTCTTGTTTCTGGTGATTCTCTGATCCACCTCTACGCAGACGACACCATTCTGTGTACTTCTCGCCCTTCTTTGGACACTGTGTTAACCAACCTCCAGACGAGCTTCATTGCCATACAACTCTCCTTCCGTGGCCTCCAACTGCTCTTAAATGCATGCTCTTCAACCGATCGCTGCCCACACCTGCCCGCCCGTCCGGCATCACTACTCTGGACAGTTCTGACTTAGATTATGTGGACAACTACAAATACCTAGGTGTCTGGTTAGACTGTAAACTCTCCTTCCAGACTCACATTAAGCATCTCCAATCCAAAATTAAATCTAGAATCTGCATACTATTTTGCAACAAAGCATCCTTCACTCATGCTGCCAAACATACCCTCAAAAAACTGACCATCCTACCGATCCTTGACTTCGGCGATGTCATTTACAAAATAGCCTCCAACACTCTACTCAGCAAATTGGATGGAGTATATGACAGTGCCATCTGTTTTGTCACCAAAGCCCCAAATACTACCCACCACTGCGACCTGTATGCTCTCGTTGGCTGGCCCTCGCTTCATATTCATCGCCAAACCCACTGGCTCCAGATCATCTATAAGTATTTGCTAGGTAAAGCCCTGCCTTATCTCAGCTCACTGGTCATCATAGCAGCACCCACCCGTATCACGCGGTCCAGCAGGTATATTTCACTGGTCACCCCCAAAGCAAATTCCTACTTTGGCCGCCTTTCCTTCCAGTTCTCTGCTGCCAATAACTGGAACTAACTGCAAAAATCACTGAAGCTGGAGACTCATATCTCCCTCACTAGCTTTAAGCACTAGCTGTCAGAGCAGCTCACAGATCACTGCACCTTGTACATAGCCCATCTGTAAATAGCCCATCCAACTACCTCATCCCCATACTGTTATTTATCTACTTTGCACCCCAGTATCTCTACTTGCACACTCATCTTCTGCACATCTATCACTCCAGTGTTTAATTGCTATATTGTAATTATTTCACCACTATGGCCTATTTTTTGCCTTACCTCCCTTATCCTACCTCATTTGCACACACTGTATATAGACTTTTTGTATTGCATTATTGACTGTATATTTGTTTATTCCATGTGTAACTCTGTGTTGTTGTTTGTGTCGCACTGCTTTGCTTTGTCTTGGCCAGGTCGCAGTTGTAAATGAGAACTTGTTCTCAACTAGCCTACCTGGTTAAATAAAGGTGAAATAAAATTGCCCCCAGCACAAGGTGCACCTGTGTAATGATCATACTGTTTAATCAGCTTCTTGATATGCCACACCTGTCAGGTGGATGGGTTATCTTGGCAAAGAAGAAATGCTCACTAACAGGGATGTAAAAAAAAAAAAAGTGAACAAAATTTGAGAGAAATAATATTTTGTGTGCAGATGGAACATTTCTAGGATCCTTTATTTTAACTCATGAAACATTGGGAGAAACACTTTACGTGTTGTGTTTATATTTTTGTTCAGCGTGTATGGTGGAACACAATCTTCAAAAAGGCAGTAACCTAATGGTGGCTCTTGATTGTAGAAGCCTAATGGCTGTGCAATGGCATAGCCTTGTTTTGTTAATTTAGCAGACAAGACACTTTTACTTCCCAAGCCCTTATCACAGTCAAGACACACCAATTTTGTAGTAAAAAAACTAAATAACAAAATAATATACAACAGAATTTTTTTCAAAATGAAAAAAGTTGCCAGTGCGAAGTGATGCATATCTCATTCCTGGAGCAGTTATTCGCAAATACCCTTTACAGACAAACTTTACGGTATCTTGCTAGACAGCCATTTTCAAGTCTTTCCATAGATTTTCAAGCTGATTTAAGTTAAAGCTGTAACTAGGCCACTCAGTAAAATTCGATGTGTTAAGAAACTCCAGTGTATATTTGATCTTGTGTTTTTGGTTATTTTCCTTCTGAAAGGTGAATTTGTCCACCAGTGTCTGTTGGAAAGCAGACTGAAGAGGTAATCCTCTGATTGTTCCTGTGCTTAGCTCTACTCCGTTTCTTTTCATCCCCCCAAAAAACTCCCAAGTCCTTGCCGATGACAAGCATACCCATAACATGATGCAGCCACCACCGTGCTTAAAAATATTAAGAGTATTACTCAGTGATGTGTTAGATTTGCCCCAAACTGAAGGCTTTGTATTCAGGACATGAAGTTAATGTCTTTTTTTATTTTAGTGCCTTATTGTGAACATGATGCATGTTTTAGAATATTTCTGTTCTGTAAAGGCTTCATCTTTTCACTCTTTCATTTAGGTTAGTATTGTGGAGTAACAACAATGTTGTTGATTCATCAGTTTTCTCCTATCACAGCCATTAAACCCTGCAACTGTTTTAAAGTCACCATTGTCTTCGTGGGAAATCCCTGAGCGGTTTCCTTCCTTTCCGGCAACTGAGTTAGGAAGGACGCCTTTGTAGTGACTGGGTGTATTGATACCATCCAAAGCCTAATTAATAACTTCACCATGCTCAAAGTGATATTCAATGTCTGCTTTGTTTATTTTTATCCATCTACCAATAGTTGCCCTTCTTTGTGAGGCATTGAAACGAACACCTCCCTGGTGTTTGTGGTTGAATCTGACTGAGGAACCTTAAAGATTCGGAAAGTATTCAGACCCCTTGACTTTTAACACATTTTGTTACGTTACAGCCTCATTCTAAAATGGATTAAATACATGTTTTCCCTTATAAATCTACACACAATATCCCATAATGACAAAGCGAAAAAAAGGTTTTTAGAAAGTTTTGCAAATTTCTTACAAATATCAACCAGATACCTTATTTACATAAGTATTCAGACCGATTGCTATGAGACTCAAAATTGAGTTCGGGTGCATCCTGTTTCCATTGTTCATCCTTGATGTTTCTACAACTTGATTGGAGTCCACCTGTGCTAAATTCAATTGATTGGACAAGATTTGGAAAGGCACACACCTGTTTATATAAGGTCCAACAGTTGACAATGCATGTCAGAGCAAAAACCAAGCCATGAGGTCGAAGGAATTGTCAGTAGAGCTCAGAGACAGGATTGTGTTGAGCAACAAATCTGGGGAAGGGTACCAAAACATTTCTGCAGCGTTGAAGGTCTCCAAGAACACCATATTTATTAAATGGAAGCGGTTTGGAACCACCAAGACTCTTCCTAGAGCTGGCTGCCCGGCCAAACTGAGCAATCAGGGGAGAAGGGCCTTGGTCAGGGAGGTGACCAAGAACCCGATGGTCACTCTAACTGAGCTCTAGAGTTCCTCTGTGGAGATGGCAGAACCTTCCAGAAGGACAACCATCTCTGCAGCACCACCAATCAGGCCTTTTATGGTAGGGTGGCCAGACGGAAGCCACTCCTCAGTAAAAGGCATGAATGCCCGCTTGGAGTCTACCAAAAGGCACCTAAAGAAAAACAAGATTCTCTCGTCTGATGAAACCAAGGTGGAACTCTTGAATGCCTAGCGTCACGTCTGGAGGAAACCTGGCACTCTACACTGTCGGGATGTTTTTCAGCGGCAGGGACTGGGAGACTAGTTAGGATCGAGGTAATGATGAACAGAGCAAAGTACATAGAGATCCTTGATGAAAACCTGCTCCAGAGCACTTAGGACCACAGACTGGGGCGAAGGTTCACCTTCCAACAAGATAACGACCCTAAGCACACAGCCAAGACAATGGAGGAGAGGCATCGGGACAAGTCTCTGAATGTCCTTGAGTGGCCCAGCCAGAGCCCGGACTTGAACCTGATCTAACATCTCTGGAGAGACCTGAAAGTAGCTGTGCAGCGACGCTTCCCATCCAACCTGACAGAGCTTGAGATGATCTGCAGAGAAGAATGGGAGAAACTCCCCAAATACAGGTGTGCCAAACGTGTAGTGTCATACCCAAGAAGACCCAAGGCTGTAATCTCTGCCAAAGGTGCTTCAACAAAGTACTGAGTAAAGGGTCTGAATACTTATGTAAATGTGATAATTTACGGTTTTTATTTATAAGAAATTGGAAAACATTTTAAAAACCTGCTTTTGCTTTGTCAAAATGTGGTATTGTGTGTAGATTGACGAGGACATATTTTTAAATACATTTTCAAATGAGGCTGTAAAGTAACAATGGAAAAATTCAAGGGGTCTGAATACTTTTCCCGAATACACTATGATTGTATGTTTGGGATTCAGAGATGAGGTAGTCATTCAAAAATCATGTTAACACTGTTATTACACACAAAGTTAGTTCATGAGATGTATTATAACTTATTCCGGCTTTCCATAAGAAAAGTCTTCAATACTTATTGACTAAAGACATTTCATTTTTTTATTCATTTAAAAAAAATGTCTAAACATAATTAAAAAAAAAAGTAAAGTCAAAGGGTGTGAATACTTTCAGAAGGCGCTGTAACAAGAGGTGTGTCACGCTCTGACCTAGGAGAGTTGTGTTTTCTCTGTTTAGTTAGGCCAGGGTGTGATAGGTGGGTGGGCATTCTGTTTGTTTTCTATGTTTTGGCTGGGTATGGTTTCCAATCAGAGGCAGGTGTCTATCGTTGTCTCTGATTGGAAGCCGTACTTAGGCAGCCTGTTTTTCCTTTGGGTTTTGTGGGTAGTTGTTTTCTGTTTTGTTCCTTGTAACCTGACGGAACTGTTGACGGTCGTTTTTGTTGTTTTGATTTAGTGTTTTCATTAAAGTAAAATATGTGCACTTTACACGCCGCGCCTTGGTCCCCTTTGTACGACCGCCGTTACAAGGTGGTGCATAATCAAGTTTTGAAATGGCACCTTTTTGTATTCTATTATTCTAATTACCAACAATAAGTTGAGTCCCTGACTGACATCCTATTTGTTTTATTCTAAATGGCACTAGCAGTTCACGAAGTAGCATAAGTGGAAAATAGACGGGACACAACACATTTTCCTACTTTAATCAACCAGTGCATTTGGAATTTGTGTTAAAACTGTCATCATTTGGCAAGGAATGTAGCTTGTGTGTCCTATCAGTTAGATGATACATTTTTATAGTCGTTTATTTCTGTAGGTCTAACCGGAGCTTGTGTGCGCACTCGGTAAGCGTGTCTGGAGGGAGCAGTCGGAATGCAATTGAGTGAATGAGACATGGAGGAGAAAGGGAATTTTTAGCGAGAAGAACGGTTTGATGATTGGCTTGGTTTCTTTTTTTGTTGTGCCCCGCAAATGCACATGTACAAATGGAACACTAGGGTGAAATTGTAATTAACGTTGTCTTAAAGACAAAATTGCACTTTTGAAAAAAATAGAGGTCCATACCTCGGTGTCCTCATATGTAGCTAGCACCCTGGGCCCATTATACACTACACAAGTATGTGGCCACCTCTTAAAATTAGTGGATGTTGCTATTTCAGCCACACCCATTGCAGACAGGTGTGTAAAATCGAGCACACATTCATGCAATCTCAACAGACAAACATTGTCAGTAGAATGGCCCGTACTGAAGAACTCAGTGACTTTCAACGATGCCATCTTTCCAACAAGTCAGTTCGTCAAATTTCTGCCCTGCTAGAGCTGCCCCGGTCAACTGAGTGCTGTTATTGTGAAGTGGAAACATCTAGGAGATACAATGACTCAGCATCAAAGTGGTAGGCCACACAAGCTCACAGAATGGGACCGCCGAGTGTTGAAGCGCGTAGGTGTAAAAATCGTCAGTCCTCGGTTGCAACACTCACTACCTAGTTCCAAAGTGCCTCTGGAAGCAATGTCAGCACACCAGGTGTTCGTCAGGAGCTTCATGAAATGGGTTTCCATGGCCGAGTAGCCGACAAGTCTAAGATCACCATGTGCAATGCCAATGTCGGCTGGAGTGGTATAAAGCTCGCCACCATTGGACTCTGGAGCAGTGGAAACACATTCTCTGGAGTGATGAATCACACTTCACCATCTGTCAGTTCGACAGACTAATCTGGGTTTGGTGGATGCCAGTAGAACGCTACCTGCCCGAATGCATAGTGCCAAATGTAAAGTTTGTTGGAGGAGGAATAGTGGTCTGGGGCTGCTTTTCATGGTTTGAGCTAGGCCCCTTAGTTCCAGTGAAGGGAAATCTTAACATTACACCACATTACTAGAAAATGTTGTACTTCCAACTTTGTGGTAACAGTTTAGGGAAGGCCCCTTCTTGTTTCAGCATGACAATGCCCCCGTGCACAAAGCGAGGTCCATACAGAATGGTTTGTCGAGATCGGTGTGGAAGAATTTGACTGGCCTGCACAGAGCCCTGACCTAAACCCCATCTAACACCTTTGGGAGGAATTGGAAAGCCGACTGCGAGCCATGCCTAGTGGCCCAACATCAGTGCCCGACCTCACTAATGCTCTTGTGGCTGAATGGAAGACCCCACAGCAATGTACCAACATCTAGTAGAAAGCCTTCCCAGAAGAGTGGAGGCTGTTATAGCAGTAAACGGGGGACCAACTCCATATTATTCCCCATGATTTTGGAATGAGATGTTCGACGAGCAGGTGTCCACATACTTTTCAAACGCTGTATAGTGTATTAGGCTATCATATTATTGGGCTATATCAGCCAATAGGGTGGATGGCATTTGAAAGAGAGTAGCGTTGGGGCGAAATAGAATAGGCGAGAAGACACTTACTTGAACTACGTTTTGCATAACGTTGATAGGAGTGAGACGATTTGCAGGCAGACAAATCTGTTCTCAATATTTATTTCCAGTCAATGTCAGAGCCTATCATATTTAGGAAGTTCATTTCCATGGAAAGACAACTGTGTCGTGCTTCTTTGCCCATACATATAGCCTACAGGCTATTTAATTGAGACCACACGTAAGCGCATTTGATCTCTGTCGGAGCCTGCAGCTCTCCAGCAAACATGTCCACATTGGCATGATGTGGGCCCAATGCGGGCTAAATTGTTGGACACATGTAGGCTTCCCACAAAAGCGAATCGGCTCCACAAGGCATTGTCCCAGTGTGGCCCAGTTTGGGCAGCCCATATCTGGTTAGGTCAGCCCTCACTTTGCCTGAAATAAGCCCATCTTTTTGGATCAGCTGCCCATAACATTGTATCAGAATGACAACAAAGTTTTCACTAACTTAAAAGTTTCTTATGTAACATGCATTTATCTAAGTCAGAGACCTGTCCGTGTGGTGTCAGAATAACAACCTATCCCTCAACGTAGCCAAGACTAAGGAGATGATTATGGACTACAGGAAAAGGAGGACCGAGCATGCCCCCATTCTCATCGACGGGGCTGAAGTGGAGCAGGTTGAGAGCTTCAAGTTTCTTGGTGTCCACATCAACAACAAACTAGAATGGTCCAAACGCACCAAGACAGTCGTGAAGAGGGCACGACAAAGCTTATTCCCCCTCAGGAATCTAAAAAGATTTGGCATGGGTCCTGAGATCCTCAAAAGGTTCTACAGCTGCAACATCGAGAGCATCCTGACTGGTTGCATCACTGCCTGGTACGGCAATTGCTCGGCCTCTGACCGCAAGGCACGACAGAGAGTAGTGCATACGGCCCAGTACATCACTGGGGCTAAGCTGCCTGCCATCCAGGACCTCTACACCAGGCAGTGTCAGAGGAAGGCCCTAAAAATTGTCAAAGACCCCAGCCACCCCAGTCATAGACTGTTCTCTCTTCTACCGCATGGCAAGCGGTAGAAGTGCCAAGTCTAGGACAAAAAGGCTTCTCAACAGTTTTTACCCCCAAGCCATAAGACTCCCGAACAGGTAATCAAATGGCTACCCGGACTATTTGCATTGTGTGCCCCCCCCCCAACCCCCACAAACCCTCTTTTTACGCTGCTGCTACTACTACTACTGTTTATCATATATGCATAGTCACTTTAACTATACATTCATGTACATACTACCTCAATTAGGCCGACCAACCAGTGCTCCCGCACATTGGTAACCAGGCTATCTGCATTGTCCTGCCACCCACCACCCGCCAACTCCTCTTTTACGCTACTGCTACTCTCTGTTCATCATATATGCATAGTCACTTTAACCATACCTACATGTACATATTACCTCAATCAGCCTGACTAACCGGTGTCTGTATGTAGCCTCGCTACTTACCTACTGTTCACCTAACACCTTTTTTGCACTATTGGTTAGAGCCTGTAAGTAAGCATTTCACTGTAATGTTGTATTCGGCGCACGTGACAAGGAAACTTTGATTCGATTTTTTATAGACTTAATCATTGAGTACGGTTACATGCACACAATAATGCGATTTATTGTGGATAGTCTGATTAATATAATAGTTTGATTAAAATGTGTACATACTTTGCAAGAATAATGATTTCCTTAATAATCCTGTTTACATGGACACATCTTAAATCAGGCTACCTGATGGCACTTTGATAAATGCAGGAAATTGCCAATCAAAATAAATGTTGTACCACAGCAAACGTGATTCTGAGTTCAGACATGCAAAGTTTGTATGTGAAAACTATTTCTAATACGCATCCATTGTTGTTCCAAAATGACTTCATGCTGAAGAGGAAGGCTCCTTCAGCTGGTACTAGCACACGCGCAGATCAAATACACAGCTGGAACGCCAATTTAAGGTGTTCAGAAAACCAGGTGTTTGAAATCGACTTGTGCTAACTTCGATTTTGACCTTACACCGATTTTAACATAAGCAGAGTAAGATGTTTACAGGACTATAACATAATCTGCATACTGAATTACTGTTCATGTCAACGTACTCATTGGCAGTATAAGATACATTTATGTTTACATTACACAACAGAACACTTAAACACTTAGTAACGTTTGCATAAAAATAACTTGTGATAATTGGCTTTAAAGTTCCGAACTCTCATTGGTTTGAATGGTGTCAGCAATTCCCACCTTGCCCACCAAATACACAGTGGGGTAATTTTTGCTGGGTGGTTATATCACACAGTTAACTCATCTGTGAGTAAGTTAAACAACCGAAAGAGGGTGCAACGAGAGGAGAGTGGGGGCTAGAGACATGAGGTGGGTTGAAACATTAGGGATGGGGGAAAAACATTGATACTGTAGAGTATCGCAATATTTTTTCTGCCAGTACTGTGACTCCAAGTATCGATTTGTAAAATAAAATAAACATTTTTAAAAATGAGGGGTGCGTGTCTGTGTCTGCCCTGTATAAGGGCCCTTGACCTGACCACTTGTGTGGCCCTGTGCTCCATTGTGCTGCCATGTGAGTAAGTTAATTCTCCATTAGTATTCAGTAGCTCTTCTCTTTGCCATATTGTTCAGAGAGCAATGAGCCGAGAGAGAGGAGGACCCTGCACTATACAGACACGCGCTAGTCCCTTTGTGTCGCACAATAGACCAATACTTTTTGATCTCTCTGTCTCCCTCTCTCACTCTTTTTTCTCCTACTCTCAATCTTGTGCTTTCTCTTGCTCTTTCTCTCTCTCGATCGTTCGCTCTTTCCCTCTCCTCTCTCTCTCTCTCTCTCTCTCTCTCTCTCTCTCTCTCTCTCTCCTGCTCTCAATCTTGTGCTTTCTTATGCTCTCTATCGCTTCTCTCCGTGCACACTTCTGACTCTGTCTATCTTCTCTTTTTTTCCCTCTTTTTTTTCTTCTCCTGGGGTAGTGACCAGCATCCCAATGGTCTGTTGCCTTGGTGATGAGTGACAGATAGGATGCACCACCCAAGCAGTGTAGAGATGGATGAAATGGGGTGAGCTGAGGTGGGGGTTGGGATGTTGGCGCAGTAGGGAAAGAGACTACTGATTTGAAGAGGAGCAAGAAAAAGAGGAATAAGAGGACATTGGAAATGGTGTTTGCAGTTGTAATGATTCTTTGTGGGGAGATCAACCTTGATTATTCTCATTCTCTCATCTCTGTTCCTATGTGCTGGTGGCTTAGTGAAGGAATCCAATCAGGGTTGTCAAGGTCCAGGGCAACTGAAGGAGATATTGCTCCTCCGTTTTGTCTGAAGGATGTCCCTGAAGGACATCCCTCAGTCAATAAGAGAGGGATGAGTAAGAAATTAATGAGTTGATTTCCAGGAAAATGAGTGATCAGAGTACCATCTCAAAAATAACAATAGTGAATTGCGGGAAACTCCATTCTCACGTATCCTTATTCAACAGGGAGAAAAGACAGAAGACAACATTCTGGCGGATTGGAATGAATCTCATTTGTCCATTGAAATAACATCATATTGATCAAAAATACAGTGTAGACATTGTTAATGTTGTAAATGACTATTGTAGCTAGAAACGGCAGATTTTTTTTATGCAATATCTACATAGGCACGCAGAGGCCCATTATCAAATCAAAATCAAATGTATTTGTCACATACACATGGTTAGCAGGTGTTAATGCAAGTGTAGCGAAATGCTTGTGCTTCTAGTTCCGACCATGCAGTAATATCTAACAAGTAATCTACCAATTCCACAACAACTACCTTGTACACTCAAGTGTAAAGGAATGAATACGAATATGTACATAAAAATATATAAATGAGTGATGGCCGAACGGCATAGGCAAGATGTAATAGATGGTATGGAGTACAGTATATACATATGAGATGAGTATTGTTGTGTATGAAAACATATAAAGCAGCATTGTTAAAGGTGCCTAGTGATACATTACATCAGGATGGCAAGATGCAGTAGATGGTATAGAGTACAGTATATACATATGAGATGAGTAATGTAGGTTATGAAAACATATTAAGTGGCATTGTTTAAAGTGGCTAGTGATACATCTAATTACATCAAGATGGCAAGATGCAGTAGATGGTATGGCGTACAGTATATACATATGAGATGAATAATGTAGGTTATGTAAACATGATCTAATATAAATGATATAAAGTGGCAAGTGATAAATTGATTACATCAATTTCCCATTATTAAAGTGGCTTGAGTTGAGTCAGTATGTTGGCAGCAGCCACTCAATGTTAGTGATGGCTGTTTAAAAGTCTGATGGCCTTGAGATAGAAGCTGTTTTTCAGTCTCTCGGTTCCAGCTTTGATGCACCTGTACTGACCTCGCCTTCTGGATGATAGAGGGGTGAACAGGCAATGGCTCGGGTGTTTGCTGTCCTTGATGATCTTTTTGGCCTTCCGGTTATGGGCGGAGCAGCTGCCGTACCAGGTGGTGATACAGCCCGACAGGATGCTCTCGATTGTGCATCTGTAAAAGTTTGTGAGTGTTTTTGGTGACAAGCCGAATTTCTTCAGCCTCCTGAGGTTGAAGAGGCGCTGCTGCGCCTTCTTCACCACGCTGTCTGTGTGGGTGGACCATTTCAGTTTGTCCGTGATGTGTACGCCGAGGAACTTAAAACTCTCCACCCTCTCCACTACTATCATTGCTATGCAGACGACACACAATTAATCTTCTCCTTTCCCCCTTCTGATAACCAGGTGGCGAATCGCATCTCTGCATGTCTGGCAGACATATCAGTGTGAATGACGGATCACCACCTCAAGCTGAACCTCGGCAAGACGGAGCTGCTCTTCCTCCCGGGGAAGGACTGCCCGTTCCATGATCTCGCCATCACGGTTGACAACTCCATTGTGTCCTCCTCCCAGAGTGCTAAGAACCTTGGCGTGACCCTGGACAACACCCTGTCGTACTCCACTAACATCAAGGCGGTGACCCGATCCTGTAGGTTCATGCTCTACAACATTCGCAGAGTACGACCCTGCCTCACACAGGAAGCGGCGCAGGTCCTAATCCAGGCACTTGTCATCTCCCGTCTGGATTACTGCAACTCGCTGTTGGCTGGGCTCTCTGCCTGTGCCATTAAACCCCTACAACTCATCCAGAACGCCGCAGCCCGTCTGGTGTTCAACCTTCCCAAGTTCTCTCACGTCACCCCGCTCCTCCGCTCTCTCCACTGGCTTCCAGTTGAAGCTCGCATCCGCTACAAGACCATGGTGCTTGCCTACGGAGCTGTGAGGGGAACGGCACCTCCGTACCTTCAGGCTCTGATCAGGCCCTACACCCAAACAAGGGCACTGCGTTCATCCACCTCTGGCCTGCTCGCCTCCCTACCTCTGAGGAAGCATAGTTCCCGCTCAGCCCAGTCAAAACTGTTCGCTGCTCTGGCACCCCAATGGTGGAACAAGCTCCCTCACGACGCCAGGACAGCGGAGTCAATCACCACCTTCCGGAGACACCTGAAACCCCACCTCTTTAAGGAATACCTAGGATAGGATAAAGTAATCCTTCTAACCCCCCCCCCCCCCCCTTAAAAGATTTAGATGTCCTATTGTAAAGTGGTTGTTCCACTGGATATCATAAGGTGAATGCACCAATTTGTAAGTCGCTCTGGATAAGATCGTCTGCTAAATGACTTAAATGTAAATATAAATATACTGTCCCGTCAATGTAGATAGGGGGCTGCTCCCTCTGCTGTTTCCTGAAGTCCACGATCATCTCTTTTGTTTTGTTGACATTGAGTGCGAGGTTATTTTCCTGACACCAGACTCCGAGGGCCCTCACCTCCTCCCTGTAGGCCGTCTCGTCGTTGTTGGTAATCAAGCCTACCACTGTAGTGTCGTCTGCAAACTTGATGATTGAATTGGATGCGTGCATGGCCACGCAGTCGTAAGGTGAACAGGGAATACAGAAGAGGGCTGAGAACGCACCCTTGTGGGGACCCAGTGTTGAGGATCAGCGGGGTGGAGATGTTGTTACCTATCCTCACCACCTGGGGGCGGCCCGTCAGGAAGTCCAGGACCCAGTTGCACAGGGCGGGGTCGAGACCCAGGGTCTCGAGCTTAATGACGAGTTTGGAGGGTACTATGGTGTTAAATGCTGAGCTGTAATCGATGAACAGCATTCTTACATAGGTATTCCTCTTGTCCAGATGGGTTAGGGAAGTGTGCAGTGTGATGGCGATTGCGTCGTCTGTGGACCTATTGGGTCGGTAAACAAATTGGAGTGGGTCTAGGGTGTCAGGTAATGTGGAGGTGATATGGTCCTTGACTAGTTTCTCAAAGCACTTCATGATGAGTGAGTGCTACAGGGCGGTAGTCATTTAGCTCAGTTACCTTAGCTTTCTTGGGAACAGTAACAATGGTGGCCATCATGAAGCATGTGGGCTGGGACAGCAGACTGGGATAGGGAGAGATTGAATATGTCTCTAAACACACCAGCCACCTCGTCTGCGCATGCTCTGAGGACGTGGCCGGGGATGCCGTCTGGGCCTGCAGCCTTGCGAGGGTTAACACGTTTAAATGTTTGATTCACGTTTGCTGCAGTGAAGGAGAGCCCGCAGTCTTTGGTAGCAGGCCGTGTTAGTGGCACTGTATTGTCCTCAAAGCGAGCAAAAAACTTGTTTAGTCTGTCTGGGAGCAAGGCATCGTGATCCGCGACGGGGCTGATTTTTCTTTTGTAGCCCGTGATTGACTGTAGACCCTGCCACATACCTCTCGTGTCTGAGCCGTTGAATTGCGACTCCACTTTGTCTCTGTACTGACGCTTAGCATGTTTGATTGCCATACGGAGGGAATAGCTACACTGTTGATATTCGGTCATGTTTCCGGTCACTTTGCCCTGATTAAAAGCAGTGGTTCGCGTGTTCAGTTTTGCGCGAATGCTGCCATCAATCCACGGTTTCTGGTTGGGGAATATTTTAATAGACGCTGTTGGTACGACATCACCGATGCACTTGTTAATGAACTCGCACACCGAGTCAGCGTATTCGTCATTGTTGTTGTTCGCAGCAATGTGGAACATATCCCAGTCCACGTGATCGAAGCAATCTTGAAGCGTGGAATCCGATTGGTCGGACCAGCGTTGAACAGACCTGAGGGCAGGAGCTTCCTGTTTTAGCTTCTGTCTATAGGCTGGGAGCAACAAAATGGAGTCGTGGTCAGCTTTTCCAAAGGGAGGGCGGGGGAGGGCCTTATATGCGTTGCGGAAATTAGAATAACAGTGGTCTAGGGTTTTGCCCGCCCTGGTAGCACAACCGATATGCTGATAGAATTTGGGGAGCCTTGTTTTCAGATTAGCCTTGTTAAAATCCCCGGCTACAATAAATGCAGCCTCAGGATATGTGGTTTCCAGTTTACATAGAGTCCAATGAAGTTCTTTCAGGGCCGTCGATGTGTCTGCTTGGGGGGGACATACACGGCTGTGATTATAATCGAAGAGAATTCTCTTGGTAGATAATGCTGTCGGCATTTGATAGTGAGGAATTCTAAGTCAGGTGAACAAAATGACTTGAGTTCCTGTATGTTATGATCACACCACGTCTCGTTAATCATAAGGCATACACCCCCACCCTTCTTCTTACCAGAGAGATGCTTGTTTCTGTCGGCGCGATGCATGAAGAAACCAGGTGGCTGTACCGACTCAGAGTGTCTCGAGTGAGCTATGTTTCCATGAAACAAAGAACGTTACAGTCTCGGATGTCTCTCTGGAATGCTACCCATGCTCGGATTTCGTCTACCTTATTGTCAAGAGACTGGACATTGGCGAGTAGTATGCTCGGGAGCGGTGCGCGATGTGCCCGTCTACGGAGCCTGACAAGAAGACCGCTCCGTCTGCCCCTTCTTCTGTGGCGCCGTTGTTTTGGCTCGCCGGCTGGGATCCGATCCATTGTCCTGGGTGGTGGGCAAAACAGAGGATCCGCTTCGGGAAAGTCGTATTTCTGGTCGTAATGTTGGTGAGTTGGCGTTGCTCTTATATCCAATAGTTCCTCCCGACTGTATGTAGTAAAACCTAAGATTACCTGGGGTAACAATGTAAGAAATAACACATAAAAAAGCAAAATACTGCCATCTTTGTCGGCGCCGGAAGTTACATCAGCAACCATCACTCCTGTGTTCCAATGGCACGTTGTGTTAGCTTGTTGCTTCTTTAATCAGGTCAACAGTTTTCATCTGTGCTAACATAATTGCAAAAGGGTTTTCTAATGATCAATTAGCCTTTTCAAATTATAAACTTGGATTAGCTAGCACAACGTGCCATTGGAACACAGGAGTGATGTATTGTTGTCTCTACCTTCTTGCCCTTTGTGCTGTTGTCTGTGCTCAATAGTGTTTGTACCATGTTTTGTGCTGCTGCCATGTAGTTGTCATGTTGTGTTGCTACCATGCTGTGTTTACATGTGTTGCTGCCATGCTATGTTGTTGTCTTAGGTCTCTCTTTATGTAGTGTTGTGTTGTCTCTCTTGTCATTATGTGTGTTTTATTTTTAATCCCAGCCCCTGTCCCCGCAGAAGGCCTTTTGCCTTTTGGTAGGCCGTTATTGTAAATAAGAATTTGTTCTTAACTGACTTGCCTAGTTAAATACAAAAATAAATAAAAAACAGGGTCCTGAAAAAGGTCACCACATGCAGGGTCACTGGAGGCCCAACTAGAAGTGTGTGAGCGTGCGTGCGTGCATAAGAAATCGAGAGGGAAGGGGGAGGGAGGGAGAGGGAGGGAGGGAGAGATGGATGGGAGGAGGGTAGGAGGTGTAGCCTAGTAGTTGGGTGGGGCTTGGGCTACTATGGTGCTCTCATAATGTTTTATGTTTTTTAAGAATGTGTCACAGTACAGTTTGAAGTACATCCTATAAATCTTAACGCACGCTTAGATAAATACGAGGGCTGATCATTACCCTATATGGAGGCGGTTGAGTTCAATTAAGAGGATTGTAACATGACTCACATCAACAAACCATTTAACAGGCTTCCTACTAGCCCATAAAGACGTGTGTCCTTAGTTGCTAGTGCTAGTAATGCCTCTTATGGTCTACTTTTTTTGGGGGGGGATACGCTCCATGATCATTCTAATTGCTCCATGACTGTAACATCATTATAGAGTCCTATAGAAATTAAATACATCAGCGATGAATTAAGACAGAGTAGTAGTTGGTACTAATGACTGTTCTTGTAGTAGCTGGTTTATCAGTCACCCTATTGCACCTTGTCTGCTTCCACTCCATCAAACATGTCTGCCTTGATTACAGTGCTGATTAATTAATGTCATTATGATTAATTCATGTCAGGGAGGGAGAGGATGGCTGGTTGGACATGGTAGACTACCATTGTCTCACAGAGAAAGAGCCTGTCATTTAGTCTGCTGTTCAGCCTAAATGTCCCTCTTGGTTCATTTACTGTAAATGGAGCCTATTCTTTCTTTCCTCTTTCTTTACCTTCACTCGCTGTAAACGTTCCCTTCTATTTATTTATTTCCTCCTTCTTCTCCAGTCCTCTCCTCTCTCTCCATATCCCTCCCTCAGATTCTGAAACATTCTTTACCCATTTAGTTAAATGGAGATTCACGATTGAAGAGAAACAGTTTCAGTGGGGAAAATGCTGAGTAAGAAAAGCTTTCTACTTTCTACAAGTACAGTGCATTCGGAAAGTATTCAGACCCCTTGACTTTTTCCACATTTTGTTACGTTACATTCTAAAATTCTAAAATGTATATTTTTTTTCCCCTCATCCATCTACACACAATACGGCATAATGACAAGGCAAAAACTGGTTTTTAAAACAGAAATATCACATTTACATAAGTATTTTGGACTCAGTACTTTGTTGAAGCACCTTTGCAGTGATTACAATCTTGGGTCTTCTTGGGTATGACGCTACAAGCTTGCCATACCTGTATTTGGGGAGTTTCTCCCATTCTTCTCTGCAGATCCTCTCAAGCTCTGTCAGGTTGGATGGGGATCGTGGCTGCACAGCTATTTTCAGATCTCTCCAGAGATGTTCGATTGGGTTCAAGTTTGGGGTCTGGCTAGGCCACTCAAGGACATTTAGAGACTTGTCCCAAAACAACTTCTGCGTTGTCCTGTTGGAAGGTGAACCTTCGCCCCAGTTTGAGGTACTGAGCGCTCTGGAGCAGGTTTTCATCAAGGATCTCTTTGTACTTTGCTCCGTTAATTTTTCCCCCGATCCTGACTAGTCTCCCAGTCCCTGCCGCTGAAAAACATCCCCACAGCATGATGTTGTCACCACAATGATTCACCATAGGGATGGTGCCAGGATTCCTCCAGACGTGACGCTTGGCATGCAGGCCAAAGAGTTCAATCTTGGTTTCATCAGACCAGAGAATCTTGTTTGTCATGGTTTGAGAGTCCTTTAGGTGCCTTTTGGTAAACTAAGTGGGCTGTCAAGTGCCTTTTACTGAGGAGTTCCTTCAGTCTGGATGCTCTACCATAAAGGCCTGATTGGTGGAGTGCTGCAGAGATGGTTTTCCTTCTGGAAGGTTCTCCAATCTCCACAGAGGAACTTTCGAGCTCTGTCAGAGTAACCATTGGGTTCTTGGTCACCTACCTGACCAAGGCCCTTCTCCCCCGATTGCTCAGTTTGGCCAGGCGGCCAGCTCAAATCAAATCAAATTTTATTGGTCACATGCTGTGGATATAGATACTTTTGTACCTGTTTCCTCCAGCAACTTCATAAGGTCCTTTGCTGTTGTTCTGGGATTGATTTGCACTTTTCACACCAAAGTACGTTAATCTCTAGGAGACAGAACGAGTCTCCTTCCTGAGTGGTATGATGGCTGCGTGGTCCCATGGTGTTTATACTTGCGTACTATTGTTTGTACAGATGAACGCGGTACCTTCAGGCGTTTGGAAATTGCTCCCAAGGATGAACCAGACTTGTGGAGGTCTACAATTTTTTGGGGTTGATTTCTTTTGATTTTCCCATTATGTCAAGCAAAGAGGCACTGAGTTTGAAGGTAGGCCTTGAAATACATCCATAAGTACACCTCCAATTGACTAACATTATATCAATTAGCCCATCAGAAGCTTCTAACGCCATGAGAGAATTTTCTGGAATTTTCCAATCTGTTTAAAGGCACAGTCAACTTAGTGTATGTAAACGTCTGACCCACTGGAATTGTGATACAGTGAATTATAAATTAAATACTCTGTCTGTAAATAGTTGTTGGAAAAATTACTTGTGTCATGCACAAAGTAGATGTCCTAACTGACTTGCCAAAACTATAGTTTGTTAACCTGTTGGTGACCCCTTCCCGTTCTCATCCCGTTAATGGGATTGATTTTGACAACAGCCAGTGGAAAATCAGAGCGCCAAATTTAAAACAGCTAAAATCTCATAATTCCATTTTCTCAAACAATCAACTATTTTACACCATTTTAAAGATAAACTTCTCGTTAATCTAACCACATTGTCCGATTTCAAAAAGGCTTTATGGCGAAGCATAAAATTAGATTATGTTAGGACATAAACTTCACAAGAAACACCACACAGCCATTTTCCAAGCAACTAGATGCATCACAAAAACCCAAAACACAGCTAAATGAAGCACTAACCTTTGACGATCTTCATCAGATGACACTCCTAGGACATTATGTTACACAATACATGTATGTTTTGCTCGATAAAGTTCATATTTATATCCAAAAACAACATTTTACATTGGCGCGTAATGTTGAGAAATGTTTTCCCTCCAAACCCTGCGCTGAATGAGCACAATGAGCGCACACAGTACGTAAATTCTCATCGTAAACATTGATCAATATAGAAGTGTTATGCACAGAATTATAGATACACTTCTAAATGAAATCGCTTTGTCAGATTTAAAAAAAGGTTCACGGCGAAAGCACAATTTGCAATAATCTGAGTACAGCCCAGATGACACTAACAACTAGCAAACAGAAACCTGCCATCTTGGAGTCAATAAAACTAAGAAATTACATTTTAAATATTCACTTACCTTTGATTATCTTCATCAGAAGGCACTCCCAGGAATCCCAGCTCCACAATAAATTTGTGGAATGTTGAAAAACAAGTTTTAATGACTCCAACCTAAGTGTATGTAAACTTCCGATTTGAACTGTACATATGGACGAGCGTTGTCAGAGTGGAACGGACTAAGATAAAGTAGAATTGTATAGATTACAGTATATACATATGAGATGAGTAATGCAAGATATGTAAATATTATTAAGTGACTAAGATACTGTAGAAGTATAGAAAACAGTTTATACATGTGAGATGAGTAATGGAAGATATGTAAACATTATTAAGTGACTAAAATAGTATAGAATACAGTATATACATATGAGATTAGTAATGCCAGATATGTAAACATTATTAAAGTGACTAGTGTTCCATTCCTTAAAGTAGCCAGTGATTTCTAGTCTATGTCTATAGGCAGCAGCTTCTAATGTACTAGTGATGGCTGTTTAACAGTCTGATGGCCTTGAGATAGAATCTGTTTTTCAGTCTCTCGGGTCCCCGCTTTGATGCACCTCTACTGACCTCGCCTTCTGGATGATAGCGGAGTGAACAGGCAGTGGCTCTAGGAAGTACTTGGCGGTTCCAAACTTCTTCCATTTAGGAATGATGATGGTCACTGTGTTCTTGGGGACCTTCAATGCTGCAGAAATATTTTGGTACCCTTCCCCAGATCTCTGCCTCGACACAATCCTTTCTCGGAGCTCTACGGACAATTCCTTCAACGTCATGGCTTGGTTTTTGCTCTGACATATACTGTCAACTGTAGGACCTTATATAGACAGGGGTGTGTGCCTTTCCAAATCATGTCCAATCAATTGAATTTACCACAGATGTACTCCAATCAAGTTGTAGAAACATCTCAAGGATGATCAATGGAAACAGGATGCACCTGAACTAAATTTTGAGTCTCAAAGCAAAGGGTCTGAATACTCATGTAAATATTGTATTTCTGTTTTTCATTTTAATAAATGTGCAAACATTTCTAAAAAGCTATTTTTGATTTGTCATTATGGGGTATTGTGTGTAGATTGAGGATATGTTTTTATTTAATCCATTATAGATTAAGGCTGTAACGTAACAAAATGTGGAAAAAGGGAAGGGGTTTGAATACTTTCCGAATGCACTGTATGTGTTTTGACTTTCCCCCATGTGTACTGTATGCATTTTTCATGGAAGAGTGTAATTCTAGTGGTTGATTTTGGTGAGCTAGTGTGAGTGTAAAGCATGGTGGTCGGTGTCGTTTAAGATGAGGGAGGACAATATATATATTTTTTTTATGAGCATGGCCTTAATTATATTACAGCATATTGGATGACTGTCATATATATATTCCATTCACCCAGCTCAATGTAACATCGATAGGTTTAGGCTACTACATTATACTCAAATTTTCCCTATACCCATCATGAGGTTGCTACAACCTAGCCTATGAATGAAAGTTTACAACGTACAGTACCCGTCAAAGGTTTGGACACCTACTCATTCCAGGGTTTTTCTTAATTTTTTACTATTTTCTACATTGTAGAATAATAATGTGTGTTTTCATAGTTTTGATGTCTTCACTATTATTCTACAATGTAGAAAATTGTAAAAATAAATAAAAAGCCTTGAATGAGTAGGTGTGTCCAAACTTTTGACTGGTACTGTAGCTAATAGATCTAACGAGTTAGTAAACCCGCTACAATCATGAATTACATTGTACATTTAGCAAGCAGTTTAGCAGGCGGCCCCGGTGGCAATAAATTAATAAAACCAAAAGCTTATCTTGACTTGGAAGAGTTCCAGTGTTGGATAGCCATAGCCAGCTAGGTAACATAGCATCCCTCTCTGTTTGAGTCGGATAAAATAGCTAGCTGCAATCGCTAGCTAAGTAAATTAAAGTGAAAAGCATATGAAATATGGCTAGCTCTCTCTCTCTCTCTTGCTCCTCCTTCATTTAAAAAAAAAATGATTTGTTAAAAACTGTACAACTATTGTATATCTCTCTCTTTGAGTCAACTACTCAACACATTTTATGCACTGCGGTGGTGGCTAGCTGTAGCTTATGCTTTCAGTACTAGATTCTCTGATCATTTGCTTGGGTGGACAACATGTCAGTTCATGCTGCAACAGCTCCGATAGGTTGAAATGAATCCTCCAGAAGTTGTCATAATTACAGTAAATCTATGGAAGGTGGTGAGAACAATGAGCCTCCTAAGTTTTGTATTGATGTCAATGTATCTGGAGGAGGACGGGAACTAGCTGTTCTCCGACTACTCCATGGTGCTACCCTACAGAGTGCTGTTGAAGCTACTGTAGACCTTCATTGCAAAAACAGTATGTTTTAATCAAATTTTTGTTGACAATTTGTTTTATCTAATGTTTTCAGTGTTTCACTATTTTTGTGAATTTCACTGAGGATTGTCCTTCCCTTCCTCTTCTGAGGAGCCTCCACTGGTGTAAAGTGCGACTGGTAAATCCTTTTGTGAGTCACTGTGTGAGAGTAGCAGGTTGTAATCTAGCTATAACGTTGGTTTGTGTGTTCGTAAGCACCAGCGTGTTTTCAGTTGGTTTGTTAGTAGCAGCAGCATGCTAGCCATGGAGAGGTGACAGGGGGGGTTGCTATACTGTTAGCTATGCGGGCCACTGGTGTGTTGGTCGGTTTGGGTGTGAATTATCTCTTGTTGTGTGTTTGGGGGTGAATTTATCTCTAGTGGTCTGTGTGTCTGGCTGTGGTTGTGGGGGTGAATTGTCTCTGGCGGTGTGTGAGGGGGGTGAATTGTCTCTGGTGTTGTGTGTGTGTGTGTGTGTGTGCCTGGCTGTGTGTGTGGGGGTGAATTGTCTCTGGCGACCATGATGAGAATGATGAGGAGGAAAACTATGCTGACTGAGAGAAACATACTGTGTCTATTCCATATGTAATGCTCTACTTTTGACCAGGGTTGGGCCTATAGGAAATTTGGAACACAGTCCTATAATTTACTTTTACATTTTCGTAATTTAGCAGACGCTCTTATCCAGAGCAACTTACACGATCAATTAGGCTTAATTGCCTTGCTCGAGGGCACATCGACAAATGTTTCACCTAGTCAGCTCAGGGATTTGAACCAGCGACCTTTCGGTTACTGGCCCAACGCTTTTAACCGCTAGGGTACCTGCCGCCAGGGAAATTGATCACTACACCTCTACAGAGGGGGATTACTTTTTGTGGCTGTGTGGAACAAATGTAGCCTATTATTTCTGTGTAGGGTAGTTCATGCTGTGTTGGAAGCCTTGTAGCAGTCTGCACCATAATTACTACATAATTGCAACATAATTGTACAGTAATAGACCTAATTGTACAATAGTAATTGTATACCTGTACATTATTAAAGGTTTAATATAACTCAACTATTGAGTTTTAGGTGTGGTAGTGGTAGAGGTAGAGGTATCCAGGGATGTAATAACTTAAACCACCTCCTCTCCCGCCCTCCTTCTCTCTCCAGGTGTGGTAGCCGTGGTCCAGGTATCCCAGGATGCCGTTGGTGAAGAGGAGTATTGAGCCCAGGCACCTGTGCCACACGGTGCTGCCGCGGGCCATCAAGAACGAGCTGGAGTGTGTGACCAATGTGTCCCTAGCTAACGTCATCCGACAGCTCAGCAGCCTCAGTGAGTCACACACAATGTCTGCACACATACACACCTTCATAATACACACACACGGACACTCAAAAAACACATTGTTGCACATATACACACACACACATGCTCACACACACTGTTCACACTCACACCTAAACAACACACTCCGTACCCACATTTTTCTGTTAGTTAAGCATGTTTATTCTTTTATTATGCTTGATTGTATTACTGTATTATACTTAAGTGTGTGTATTAAGTGTCTGTTCTCTGTCTGTGTGTGTTCTACAGGTAAGTACGCAGAGGATCTTTTTGGGGAGCTGTTCAACGAGGCCCACTCCTTCTCCTTCCGGGTCAACTCCCTCCAGGAGCGCGTGGACCTCCTCTCTATCAGCGTCACTCAGCTAGATCCTAAGGAGGAGGAGCGTGAGTACCATACACACACCATGTTTTACATAGCTCGACCTAAAAGAGGAGTGTAAGTACAAACACACACACATCAGTGTCAAACACACATACATGCAGGCAACCGTACACTCACACTCAGACACTCTATCCTCACACACTCCTTTCTCTAGCACTTCCACCACTGATTATTCCTCATCAGGATAAACCCATTCCAGTCGTGTGTGTGTGTGTGTGTGTGTGTGTGTGTGTGTGTGTGTGTGTGTGTGTGTGTGTGTGTGTGTGTGTGTGTGTGTGTGTGTGTGTGTGTGTGTGTGTGTGTGTGTGTGTGTGTGTGTGTGTGTGTGTGTGTGTGTGTGTGTGTGTGTGTGTGTGTGTAAATGGCCTTAGAGGAACAGGCCACAGTGAGACGGTGTCATTTTTCATCCTTGCAGCTCCAAAGATCCACACTGTACAAACCAAATCCTCCACACACACACTCCCGCATCCGCAGGCTCAATAAGCCCCCATTATAGCCATTCTAACCAGCTGTCCACTGATTCACTTACTGTAGCCCTGCCTCATACAATGGCCTGTCTTTGTGAGGAAATGAGATATCCAGATATATGTGATATGTAATAGTGGTGTAATAGAAAAGAGAAGTATAATGCCCGTCTGTCAATGGAGGGGCCTAGTTAGGCTGTTAGGTAAAACAAGTTCTAGAGAGTGTAGGGAGAGATGGGGGGGGACTTAGAGAGGAGGGTAGTATGAGGCCAATACCACGCTTCTGCGCCGTATCGATTTCCCATTGGCCAACGGGGTTTTTAGAACTTGGATTAGAGAGATAAATAGCTAGATATAGTGCCTTAGAAAGTATTCATACCGTTTGACTTTTTCCATATTTTGTTATGTTACTGCGTGAATTTAAAATGAATTAAATTGAGATGTTTTTGTCACTGGCCTACACACAATACCCCATAATGACAAAGGGAAAACATGTGTTTAGAAATGTTTGCAAATTTATTCACAATGAATTACTAAAATATCTCATTTACATAAGTATTCACATCCCTGAGTCAATACATGTTAGAATCACCTTTGGTAGTGATTACACCTGTGAGTATTTCTGGCTAAGTCTCTGAGCGCTTTACACACCTGGATTGTACAATATTTGCACATTATTATTAAAAAAATTCTTCAAGCTCTGTCAAGTTAGTTGTTGATCATTGCTAGAAAGCCATTTAAGTCTTGCCATAGATTTTCAAGCAGATATAAGTGAAAAATGTAACAAGGCCACTCAGGAATTCAGTGTCGTCTTGGTAAGCAACACCAGTGTATATTTGCCCTTGTGTTTTAGATTATTGTCTTGCTGAAAGGTGAATTTGTCTCCCAGTGTTTGTTGGAAAGCAGACTGAACCAGGTTTTCCTCTAGGATTTTGCCTGTGCTTAGCTCTGTTCTGTTTCTTTTATTAAAAAAACTCCCTAGTCCTTGATGATGACAAGCATACCCATAACATGAGGCAGCCTCCACCATCCTTGAAAATATGAAGAGTGGTAACGTGTTGTATTCAGGAAATAAAGTTAATTTCTTTGCCACATTTTTTTGCAGTTTTACTTTAGTGCCTTGTTGCGAACAGGATGCATGTTTTGTAATATTTTTATTCTGTTCAGGCTTCCTTCTTTTCACTCTGTTATTTAGGTTAGTATTGTGAAGTAACTACAACGTTGTTGATCCATCCTCAGTTTTCTCCTATCACAGCCATTAAACTCTGTTACTGTTTTAAAGTCACCATTGGCCTCATGGTGAAATCCCTGAGCGGTTTCCTTCCTCTCCGGCAATTGAGTTAGAAAAAACGCCTGTATTTTTGTAGTGACTGGGTGTATTGATACACCATCCAAACTGTAATTAATAACTTCACCATGCTCAAAGGGGTACACTTAGTGAGGCATTGGAAAATGTTCTTTGTCTTTGTGGTTGAATCTCTGTTTGAATTTCACTGCTAGACTGTGGGACCTTACAGATAATTATATGTGTGGGGTACAGAAATGAAGTAGTCATTCAAAAATCATATTAAAAACTATTATTGCACACAGGGTGAGTCCATGCAACTTATTATGTGACTCGTTAAACAACATTTTACTCCTGAACTCATTTAGGCTTGCCATTAAAAAGAGGTTGAATACTTATTGACTCAAAACATTTCATCTTTTCATTTTTTATTAATTTGTAACAATTTCGAATAACATCATTCCACTTTGACATTGTGTGAAGGCCAGTGACAAAAATGTAAATTCAAGCTGTAACACAACTAAATATGGAAAAGGTCAAACGGTGTGAATACTTTCTGAAGGCACAGTATATATACACACTATACTGGACTGGGCTGCCTCTGTACATTAACACAACACATTGGTACTCGAGCTAAGGGGGAGGGGGGTAAGAGGTAATAATGTTTGTGAGCGGACCAAGTATTTTTAGGTTGCTCTAAAGCAGAAAGGTGGAATAAACGAGTCGGGAGCAGGTTTTCTTATATTGAACAAAGTTCTCTATTGAGGTATTTTCTCTTCTCAAACACTCCCACACAATCAAGGATGATCTCAAGGATAACACCAATCTTCTTCTTTACAGGGATAAGGAACACAAAGTGAGTAACTTTTAACTATAACATAAATCACGTGTGTCACCGCCTTAGCTGTCCGTTCGCGGAGAGCTCCTTTCGGGCGGTGGTGCAGATGCGTGGTTGCCATTTGCAAGAGGTAGTTTGTCCTCGTCTTTTCCCTTTCGTCAGGAAAACCCTCTCCTTTGGAGAATCAATCACTCTGTTTTTTCCTCCAGGCTCACTCATTGCCGGTTCCCTCCTTTCTCTTGTAGGGTGAAGAAAATAGGTGATTAGTACCGTCAGCTGTGCTTAACTGCCTCTGATCACCTTTACTCACATGCTGGGCTGGGATACTATCCGTGGGACCAGCCTGCCCCCTGGTGGTCCTTCCACATACCTCCCTCCTCAGGACCGGACCGGAAGGCCAGGGGCTAGACGCGCCGCCTTGGTCGCGTTTGGACAGTGCTTCCGCATTCCTGTTCCTTGATCCGGCCCTGTGGATGACATGGAAAGTGAATGGTTGTAATGCAAGAAACCATCTGGCAATTCTGTTATTGTTTCTCTTACCGGCCATCCACATGAGGGGAGCATGGTCAGTAACGAGGGCGAACCTATGCCCAAGTAGGTAGTACCGGAGATAATTGAGGGCCCACTTAATGGCTAGGGCCTCTTTCTCTACGGTAGCATATCTCTGTTCTCGATCACTGAGCTTCCTACTTATGAAGAGAATAGGCCTCTCTGCTTCTCCTTCACCCTGAGCTAGGACAGCCCGAGCCCCGTATCTGAGGCGTCTACCTGCACAATGAACTCTTGGAAGAAGTTGGGAGCCTGCAAGACGGGATCAGAGCACAGGCTATCTTTTAGCTACTGGAAGGCGTCTTCCGTCTCTTCCTTCCGCGCTACATGGTTTGGCAGGTTTTTCTTGATGAGATTTGTGAGGGTGGTGGCAATGGTTGCATATCCAGGGATGAAATGGTCATAATATGCCATTATTCCCAAGAAGGCTCAGACATCCTGCTTCTTCTGGGGCCGAGGCCAGTTCCGAATTGCCCTAGTCTTTTTTGCATGTGGACGTATTTTTTTGTTCCCCACGGTATATCCCAGGTATTCCGCTTCAGACAGACCCAGGCAGCATTTTTTGGGATTTGCTGTCAGCCCTGTAGCCTCCAAGCTCACGAGCACTGCCCGCAGTCACAGGAGGTGGCTATCCCAGTCCTCGCTGTGGATGACAACATCGTCTATGTACGCCGCTGCATACTTTTGATGGGGTCGTAGAATGGCATCCATAAGGCGTTGGAAAGTCGCCGCCGCACCATGCAGTCTGAAGGGCATCATCACATACTGAAAAAGCCCCTCCGGTGTGGTGAAGGCAGTCTTAGGGCGGTCCTCCGGCGCCACCGGCACTTGCCAATATCCCTTCATTAGATCCAGAGTGGTGATAAACTTGGCCTTTCCCAAGCGCTCCAAGAGTTCATCCACGATGGACATGGGATACGCATCGAACATAGAGATTGTTTATGCCCCTAAAGTTGTTGTAGAGCCTCATACTACCGGGTTTGGGGACCAGAACTATGGGACTGAACCACTCACTCGTAGATGGCTCGATCACCCTCATCCTCAGCATCTCCCTTACCTCTTTCTTAGCGACGACTCTGCGTGCCTCAGGAATCTGGTAAGGTCGGATATGCACCTTCTTGCCTGGTTCGGTGTGGATATGGTGAAACAGGACATCTGTTTGTCCTGGGAAGGGAGAGAATGCCTTGCCGATTTGCATAATCTGCTTGTCTAGCTGTCTCAACTGCTCGGGCAGGGGAGTTCTGCCACGGTGCACTTGTAGCGGGACCTCCTCTTTTTCTTTGTCCTCCACCCTCCTCTCTTCCATGGTACTTCTTCAACAGGTTGATATGATAGAGTTGGACCTTCTTCCTCCTGTCAGGTTGCTTGATGCGCTAATTGACCTGTGAGACCATATCCATTACCTCACAGGGCTCCCTCCACTGTGCCAGAAAGCGGTGTTCGGCCGTGGGCATGAGTACCATCACTTTCTCTCCCACAGTGAACTCTCTGGGTGTCGCCAACTTATCGTTGGCCCGGCCTTGAGTCTATTGCGCTTTCTCCATATGCTCCTTTACTATGGGCCCGACTGCCGATAGTCAGTCCCGCATCAGGGTAACATGTTCTATCGTCGACCGGAATGGGCAGGGTTGAGTCATATGACCTCCCAGGTCTCCTAGGCTAAGTCAAGGATCCCTCGACATGGTCTACCGTATAGCAATTTGAACGGGGGAAACCTTGTGGATGCCTGTGATACTTCTTGCAGGGCAAACATTAAGTAGGGCAGAAGCATGTCCCAGTTTTTCTCGTCTCTGGACACCACTCTTCTCAACATGCTTTTAGTCATCTTGTTCAGGCGTTCGCACAAACCGTCTGTCTGTGGATGGAGTATGCTTGTGCGCATCTGTTGAACCTGGTATAACAGACACAGGTCCTTCATCAACCGGGACATGAACTGGGTTCCCTAGTTGGTTAGGATTGTCTTGGGAAGGCCCACCCGGGAGAACAGCATGAACAATTCCTTGTTGATTCCTTTTGACGACATGTTGCGAAGGGGTATGGCCTCAGGGAACTTGGTAGCATACGATAACCAGGATGTACTCGTGTCCTCTGGTTGATTTCGGGAGGGGTCCTACGAGGTCCATAGCTATGCGTTCGAAGTGGGTCTCTATAGTGGGAAGAGGAATCAAAGGGTTACGCAGGTGTGGCCATGGGGCCATACGCTGACATTGATCACACGTCCTACAATACCTGGCCACATCTCGGGTGACACGAGGCCAATAGAACCTCTGCATGATTCTGTCGATCATTTTGTCCCGTGCCAGGTGTCCTCCTAGGACATGGGAATGGGCTAGCTGTAGGACAGTATCCCTGTATGGTCTAGGCACCATTAGTAGTTCCTGCTTTCCCCCTTTCGTAGCACAACCCAATACAAGAGGCCCCGCCTGACTGCATAGTAGGGAAGAGAGGGCTCACCTGATCCGTCGACATTTCTCTCGTCGATTACCTTCACCTTCCTCATGGCATCCCGTAGGTCTGGGTATCTATATGCTGAGCAGTGCCGAACTGTCCCTTTAATTCTTCTGGCAGGCCGACCTCAATAGGAGTGTGGAGGTTGTTCTTCATCCCTGTCGGGGGTGTTCCCTCTGACAGGGCTTCAAATATATCCCGTAGACTCTGCGTCACTCCTTCCTTCCTCCATCGTGTACAAACCTTTGCAGGTGTCTTCATCGGAGGTTTCCTGGAATAGCTGTCGGAGGCGTTGGGTGTGTATTTCTTCCTCTCCTCCAGAGGACGAGGCCGAGGCTACTTTTCCTTGTAGGGCTACACCTGTGGCTTGGACTTGTTTTTTTTATTTTGTCTGCTTTCTTGCCCCCGTGGTGGGCCGAGCCTTGGTGTGTGATAGAGAGACCTGATCCCCTTTGTTCGGTGCATAAAGTTGTCTGCAGAAATTCCTTATATAGGGGACAGTCTCTCCCGATCAATAATGGCACCTTCAGCTGTGGTACTTTCCCCACCCTGACTGTATACCTTCCTTTCGGGGTGAGAATGGACAGACTCATGGTGGGTAATAGTGGGTGTCTCCATGGATACAGGACACGGCTACTTTGTCTGGTAGCAGTGTTGCTGTGGTCACCATCTGCTACTCATATTTTAACCATACTTCCTGATTCGAGAATGGCTACCATGTCTCGTCCTTCTATACAAACCGGAATCTCTGGGGCTGGGGCTATTTCTGCTAACCAACAGGAGCGATCCTGCCCTCTCGGATAGGGATGTGTGGGGACGGGCAGCGATGACTCGGTGGCCATGGACTCGTCCTTTCTGGGACATTGTGGGGCGTAATGGTCCGGAGACTGGCATTTATAGCACCGACCCTGTTGCGTGGGTGATGACTTCTCCCACGTCCGGAGCGGGTTCGGTCGTTTTGGTGGTGGACGTGCCAGGGTTAATCGGGGAACGGTCTTGGCAGAGTCCTTCTGGTCCTCCTTGTCCCCTTTTAACAACTCCCATGTAGATCGGTACGTTTCCATGGCATGGGCTATATCGTCTGCTGACGAGGGGTTTGTTTGCCCCACAAACCTTTTTAAGTCCATGGGTAATTCCTTCAAAATCTTGTCCACTACGAGAGTCTCTACAACATGTCCTACTCCCTTTCCGGGTTCCAGCCACTGTTTTGTTAGTCATATGAGTGCGAAGATCTGGGCCCTCACGGGTTGGTCGGCCATATAGGTCCATTGATGGAACTTTACGGCTCTACCTCTGGCGGTCAGCTGGTACCGGGACAGAATCTCGGTTTTTAGTCGCCTATAGTCAGCAGCTTCGAGGGGGTCCAGGTCATAGTAGGCTTCCTGGGCTATCCAGGTCAAAAGAGGGGCTAACGCACTCGCCCATTCTGTTGGGGACCACTTTTCCAAGGTGGCCATCCTTTCGAACGTCATGATGAAAGCCTCAATATCATCCTCCTTTGAGAGGCGAGGTAAGATGGCGTGAGCAGCCGCTCTCGGCTTCACTCTCGGTTCTTCTCGCCGGCTCAGCTGTTGCAGGAGTTCTGTGGTTGTCTGCTGGGCCGTGATCAACTGTTGTAGCAGAGCGTTATCCATCTTTCTTGTATGGTTCCTCTGTGTCTACAGGTAGATTTTCGTTTTCCTTACTTATCCTCGTGAAACTCGTCCACCTAATGCCTGCATTCTCCACCAATGTGAGTAGACCAAGTATTTTTAGGTTGCTCTAAAGAAGAAAGGTGGAATAAACGAGTCGGGAGCAGGTTCTTACATTGAACAAAGTTCTCTATTGAGGTGTATTTTCTCTTCTAGGACACTCCGACACAATCAAGGATGATCTCAAGGATAACACCAATCTTCTTCTTTACAGGGATAAGGAACACAAAGTGAGTAACTTTTAACTATAACATAAATCACGGGTGTGTCACCGCCTTAGCTGTCCGTTCGCGGAGAGCTCCTTTCGGGCGGTGGTGCAGATACGTGGTTGCCATTCCCAAGAGGTAGTTTGTCTTCTCCCTTTCGTCAGGTAAATCCTCTCCTTTGGAGAATGAATCACTCAGTTTTTTCCTCCAGGCTCCCTCATTGCCGGTTCCCTCCTTTCTCTTGTAGGGTGAAGAAAATAGGTGATTAGTACCGTCAGCTGTGCTTAACTGCCTCTGATCACCTTTACTCACATGCCGGGCTGGGCTACAATCCGTGGGAACAGCCTGCCCCCTGGTGGTCTTTCCACAGTTTATTAATTCACAGGATCAATACTTAAAGTCCCTTAATTTAAATATTTGAGCATGGCATGTATCAATGCTTTGTGTGGAGTTGTTGCCTTGGAGTTATTCTTGTATTCACTTCAGCTATATTAGTGTCCCACTTAGGTCCGCTGACACCTTTTATACACACTCCTTTTCTCCTCTTCCTCCATTCTTCCACCTCCCCTCATCTTCATCCCTCCCTCCCCTCTTCTCCTCTTCCCTCAGCTCCCTCCTCCACATATTTGTGCAAATGTTATGATGTGTGTGATTTAATAGTCCATTCTGCTATAGAGAGGATATAATTCCATTCCCGTCATGTTGTGACTCCACACTGTCTGGACTACTACGGGTTCACCCTGTCATACACTCTCTCCAGGGGTTACAGGCTGGACCAACACACAGACACACATACTCCTCATATCCAGGCCCCAAGCAACTCCACAGTACCAGGGTGCAGGAGTTAACCTCTATGGGACCGGCGGGACGAATTCGTCCCACCTACGTAACAGCCACTGCCAGCCTGTGGCGCGATTTTCAAAATCTTCAAAATCCTATTACTTCAATTTCTCAAACATATGACTATTTTACAGCCATTTAAAGATAAGACTCTCGTTAATCTAACCACACTGTCCGATTTCAAAAAGGCTTTACAACGAAAGCAAAACATTAGATTATGTCAGCAGAGTACCAAGCCAGAAATAATCAGACACCCATTTTTCAAGCCAGCATATAATGTCACCAAAACCCAGAAGACAGCTAAATGCAGCACTCACCTTTGATGATCTTCATCAGATGACAACCCTAGGACATTATGTTATACAATACATGCATGTTTTGTTCAATCAAGTTCATATTTATATCAAAAACCAGCTTTTTACATTAGCATGTGACGTTCAGAACTAGCATACCCCCCGCAAACTTACGGGGAATTCGCTAACATTTTACTAAATTACTCACGATAAACGTTCACAAAAAGCATAACAATTATTTTAAGAATTATAGATACAGACCTCCTCTATGCACTCGATATGTCCGATTTTAAAATAGCTTTTTGGTGAAAGCACATTTTGCAATATTCTAAGTACATAACCCAGGCATCACGGGCTCGCTATTTAGACACCCGGCAAGTTTAGCACTCACCATAATCATATTTACTATTATAAAAATGTCATTACCTTTTGTTGTCTTCGTCAGAATGCACACCCAGGACGTCTACTTCAATAACAAATGTTGGTTTGGTCCAAAATAATCCATCGTTATATCCGAATAGCGGCGTTTTGTTCGTGCGTTCCAGACACTATCCGAAATAGTAAAGAAGTGTCGCGCGCTTGGCGCAATTCCTGACAATAAAATTCAAAGTATTCAATTGCCGTACATCGAAGCATGTCAACCGCTGTTTAAAATCAATTTTTACGTCATTTTTCTCGTAGAAAAGCGATAAAATTCCGACAGGGAATCTCCTTTTCGGCAAACAGAGGAAAAAATCCCAAAGGCGGGGGCGGTCGGGGTCACGCGCATAAGCTAGTGTCTCTTGATGGGCCACTTGAGAAAGGCGATAATGTGTTTCAGCCTGGGGCTGGAATGACGACATTCTCTTTTTTCCCAGGCTCTGAGAGCCTATGGACGACGTGGGAAGTGTCACGTTAGAGCAGAGATCCTTAGTAAATGATAGAGATGGCAAAGAAGTTCCAGAAATGGTCAGACAGGCCACTTCCTGTAAAGGAATCTCTCAGGTTTTGACCTGCCATTTGAGTTCTGTTATACTCACAGACACCATTCAAACAGTTTTAGAAAATTTAGGGTGTTTTCTATCCATATGTAATAAGTATATGCATATTCTAGTTACTGAGTAGGAGTGGTAACCAGATTAAATCGGGTATGTTTTTTATCCAGCCGTGTCAATGCTGCCCCCTAGCCCTAACAGGTTAACAAATCAGCCAGTGTAACAAACACCACAAAACTCACAGAAACAAAATACTTTGAAAGGGAATACCTAGTCAGTTGAAATGTGTCTTCCGCATTTAACCCAACCCCTCTGAATCAGAGAGATGCAGTGGGCTGCCTTAATCGACATCCACATCTTTGTCGCCCGGGCAACAGTGGGTTAACTGCCTTGCTCAGGGGCAGAATGACAGATTTTTACCTTGTCAGCTCGGGGATTCAATCCAGCAACCTTTCGGGTACTGGCCCAACGCTCTAACCACTAAGCTACCTGCCGAAATACAACTAAGCAAGCACTGTTGAGCTCCTGCTAAGCTGAGTTGGCTATCACACACAAACACACACACATTGGAAGGGTGAGTGTAGCCTGGCTTTATCTCTCCTTGTAATATAAGCCTGCCTTCTGTGTTGTAGCTCCAGTTCGGTCCTATAGGTGACAGTGAAAAAGGATCAGATCCATTTGGATTGGGGTTGGGGTGGGGTAGTGTTGGTTTGGTGTTGGGTTGGGTTGGGCGGGGTGTGGTAGAGGGGCAGAGACACGGCTATACTGCATAATACTGAGCTCTGCAGTAAAAGCAGTGGAGTGTTAAGTCTTTGTTCTGCAGACTACAGCGGAGGTTAAAATGGCTGAACTGTCTACAGGTTAGTTTGAGATCTCCAGCTGCAGAGAGTTGCAGTATGTGCCATTAGACTCCACACAACAGTGTGTGTCTATGTGTGTGCCATTAGCCTCCAAACAATAATCATTACAAGTTAATTTAATCATCACAGAGTTACTGTAATGATACAACAAGACATAAATTAACACAGCTTGTTCTGCAACTATATGACAAAATAGGGAAAGAAGTGGTAAAGAGATAAAAATGGTGTATGTAGTAAAAAGAGCGAAAGAGATGTGACAGAGAGATGGACGGTTATGGGAAGGGCTTAAGATTTGTTTCCCGTAAGATGCACTTTTCATCCCCCACCACACACACAGACACACACACACACACACACACACACACACACACACACCCCTCTCCACCGCAGGAATTCTGGGTAATGGTCTGTGTGAGTCTGTAGTCCCTGAGAAAGACAGTGAGGAGGCCGCAGAGCAAGGGAAGGAGAGGGGATTGAGAGAGTGAGTGCAGGTGCCGTCATGTTGTAAATCAAGGCAGGGGGGTAAGGAGATAAAGAGAGGTCGCTGAGAGGAGTACGTGAGTGGGGGATGAAGAGGATAAAGGGGTCTCTTAAAGGAATAGAACCATTGAGGCGGATGAGGTTTACATTAACACAAGAGTGGGAAGGGCTGGTGTGTGTGTGTGCGCACATTTTGGAGAAAGGTGGTGTGGTTGTATGTAGGTGAGCTATCTAAAGAAAGAGCATGCAAGATGACTAGCTCATGGGGAGAGAGAAGACACTGTTTTGATGCATACAGCATGAAATAAAATGTTATTGGTCGCATACACATATTTAGCAGATGTTATTGCGGGTGTAGCGAAATTCTTGTGTTCCTACCTCAAACAGTGAAGTAATATCCAACAATTCACAACAATACACACAAATTTAAAAGTAAAACAATGGATTTAAGAAATATATAAATATTAGGATGAGCAATGTCGGGGTCCGGAGTGTATTTATATACACTACCGGTCAAAAGGTTTTTAGAATACCTACTCATTCAAGGGTTTTACTTTATTTTTTACTATTTTCTACATTGTAGAATAATAGTGAAGACATCAAAACTATGAAATAACACATATGGAATCATGTAGTAACCCAAAAGGTGTTAATCAAATCAAAATATATTTTGTATTTGAGATTCTTCAAATAGCCACCCTTTGCCTAGATGACAGCTTTGCACACTCTTGGCATTCTCTCAACCAGCTTCCCTTGGAATACTTTTCCAACAGTCTTGAAGGAGTTCCCACATATGCTGAGCACTTGTTGGCTGCTTTTCCTTCACTCTGCGGTCCGACTCATCCCAAACCATCTCAATTTGGTTGAGGTCAGGGGATTGTGGAAGCCAGGTCATCTGATGCAGCACTCCATCACTCTCCTTCTTCATAAAATATCCCTTACACAGCCTAGAGGTGTGTTGGGTCATTGTCCTGTTGAAAAATAAATGATAGTCCCACTGAGCCCAAACCAGATGGGATGGTGTATCATTGCAGAATGCTGTGGTAGCCATGCTGGTGAAGTGTGCCTTGCATTCTAAATAAATCACAGACAGTGTCACCAGCAAAGCACCCCCACACCATAACACCTCCTCCTCCTCCATGCTTTACGGTGGGAAATACACATACGGAGATCATCCGTTCACCCACACCGCGTCTCACAAAGACACGTTGCTGCTATTCTTTATTATTTATGCATAGTCACTTTAACTCTACCTACATGTACATATTACCTAAATTACCTTGACTAAACAGTGCCCCCGCACATTGACTCTGTACCGGTACCCCCTGTAAATAGCCTCACTATTGTTGTTTTACTGCTGCTCTTTAATTATTTGTTACTTTTATTTCTTATTTTTTACTTATCTATATTTCACTTAACGTGTATTTTTCTTAAAACGGCATTGTTGGTTAAGGGCTTGTAAGTAAGCATTTCAGTGTAAGGGCTACACCTGTTGTATTCGGCGCATGTGACAAATAAAATGTTATATGATTTGAACCAAAAATCTCCAATTTGGACTCCAGACCAAAGGACAAATTTCCACCAGTCTAATGTCCATTGCTTGTGTTTTTTGGCCCAAGCAAGTCTCTACTTCTTATTGGTGTCCTTTAGTAGTGCTTTACTTGCAGCAATTTGACCATGAAGGCCTGATTCACACAGTGTGTACATGTGGATGTATTTCAAGCCCTACCTTCAAACGCAGTGCCTCTTTGCTTGACATCATGGGAAAATCAAAAGAAATCAGCCAAGACCTCAGAAAATAATTGTAGACCTCCACAAGTCTGCTTCATCCTTGGGCGCAATTTCCAAACACCTGAAGGTACCACATTCATCTGTACAAACAATTTTACGCTAGTATAAACACCATGGGACCACGCAGTCATCATTACGCTCAGGAAGGAGACGCGTTCTGTCTCTTAGAGATTAACGTACTTGTGTGAAAAGTGCAAATCAATCCCAGAACAACAGCAAAGGACCTTGTGAAGATGCTGGAGGAAACGGGTACAAAAGTATCTATATCCACAGTAAAACTAGTCCTATATCAACATAACCTGAAAGGCTGCTCAGCAAAGAAGAAGCCACTGCTCCAAAACCACCATAAAAAAGTCAGACTATGGTTTGCAACTGCACATGGGGACAAAGATTGTACTTTTTGGAGAAATTGTCTTCTGGTCTTATTAAACAAAAATAGAACTGTTTGACCATAATGACCACCGTTATGTTTGGAGGAAAAAGGGGAGGCTTGCAAGCCGAAGAACACCATCCCAACCGTGAAGCACGGGGGTGGCTGCATCATGTTGTGGGGGTGCTTTGCTGCAGGAGGGACTGGTGCACTTCATAAAATAGATGGCATCATGAGGGAGGAAAATTATGTGGATACATTGAAGCAACATCTCAAGATATCAGTCACGAAGTTAAAGCTTGGTCGCAAATGGGTCTTCCAAATGGACAATGACCCCAAGCATTCCAAAGTTGTGGCAAAATGGCTTAAGGACAACAAAGTGGCCATCACAAAGCCCTGACCTCGATCCTATAGAACATTTGTTGGCAGAACTGAAAAAGTGTGTGCGAGCAAAGAGGCCTAGAAACCTGATTCTGTTACACCAGCTCTGTCAGGAGGAATGGGCCAAAATTCACCCAACTTATTGTGGGAAGCTTGTGGAAGGCTGCCCGAAATGTTTGACCCAAGTTAAACAATTTAAAGGCAGTGCTACCAAATACTAATTGAGTGTATGTTAACATCTGACCCACTGGGAATGTGATGAAAAAAATTAAAGATTAAATAAATCCTTCTCTCTACTATTATTCTGACATTTCACATTCTTAAAATAAAGTGGTGATCCTAACTGACCTAAGACAGGGAATTTTTACTAGGATATCAAATGTCAGGAATTATTTTAAAAAAAAACGGTGTTTAAATGTATTTGGCTAAGGTGTATGTAAACTTCCGACTTCAACTGTACCAACAAAAGGCTGTGATCATTCTACAGGGGTCCCTGCAGCGTACGCTCAAAATGGTGTGATTAAAACGCTTATATAGAACGTCCAGTTTTGATTGATTCAACCGTCAGCATTTGAGCTAGCTTACAAAGTTATGTCCTGAATGTGAGCAGTTTATTTTTGGATGCAATGTTCAGATATTCACAGAAGTAGCAAAAGCATACACAATCATCCAAACTGGAAAATGTAGGCTACATTAGTCCTAGCGCTAACTGAGGAAAGATTGACGCAACACAAGCGGTCATATTTTGATAACTATCGGCTGACAGAAACCACAAAATGAATTAGCTAATAGCAATAACTATTTAAATTCATCACATCACGGGTGAGCTCAACATTGATCGAAATAATTGAGTAAAACACTTTATAGAAATGAAAAGTAATCCGACAAGGGTAGTTTGTATTTTGTCAACCAAATATAATGAGAGGAGAAAAGATGAGTTTAGTCTATTTGCAGTTTGCATGTTGAAGGGGGTGTGTCGTCTACGATCATTTACTTCCTTTCATTCACTTCCGGAAGTTTACCCGAAAGATAAGTGAACCATTCCTTCACCTCATTATAATAACTTTTGGTCTGACAGATGTTTACGTGCCATGCAGAATGCATTGTATAATGTCAACAAACATGGCGCCACACATAGCTGGCATATAGCTTAGCATTAGCTCATTATAATCAGTACAACCTTCAAATAAATATTTTACACACGTCATAGGTGTCCATTACAATCTATGCAATAAACAGAATGCGTTATTTGTCACCAGTACTTGAAAATGTGAATAAAACTGTAAATACATTATGCTCCATATATACATGTCTCATTACTACCTCTGAGGGTTTAGAGCTTGAGGTAGTAACCTCACACAAGTACTTGGGACTATGGCTAAACGATACACTGTCCGTCTCTCAGCACATGTCAAAGCTGCAGGCTAAGGTTAAATCTAGACTTGTTTTCCTCTATCGTAATCGCTCCTCTTTCACCTCAGCTGCCAAACTAACTCTGATTCAGATGACCATCCTACACATGCTAGATTATGGAGATGTCATTTATAGAGCGGCAGGTAAGGGTGCTCTCGTGCGGCTAGATGTTATTTATCATTCAGCTATCAGATTTGCTACCAATGCTCCTTATAGGATACATCACTGCACTCTATACTCCTCTGTAAACTGGTTATCTCTGTATTCCCGTCGCAAGACCCACTGGTTGATGGTTATTTATAAAACCCTCTTAGGCCTCACTCCCCTCTATCTGAGATATCTACTGCAGCCCTCATCCTCCACATACAACACCCGTTCTGCCAGTCACATTCTGTTAAAGTTCCCCAAAGCACACACATCCCTGGGTCGCTTGTCTTTTCAGTTCGCTGCAGCTAGAATGAGCTGCAAAAAACACTCAAACTGGACAGTTTTATCTCAATCTCTTCAATCAAACACTCAATCACGGACACTCTTACTGACAGTTGTGGCTGTTTTGCATGCTGTATTGTTGTCTCTACCTTCTTGCCCTTTGTGCTGTTGTCTGTGCCCAATAATGTTTGTACCATGTTTTGTGCTGCTGCCATATTGTGTTGCTACCATGTTGTCATGTTGTGTTTCTACCATGTTGTGTTGCTACCATGCTGTGTTGTCATGTTGTGTTACTACCATGCTGTGTTGTCATGTGTTGCTACCATGTTGTGTTTCTACCATGCTGTGTTGTCATGTTGTGTTACTAACATGCTGTGTTGTCATGTGTTGCTGCCGTGCTATGTTGTTGTCTTAGGTCTCTCTTTATGTAGTGTTAAATTTGTTCTTAACTGACTTGCCTAGTTAAATAACAGTTAAATAAATAAAATAAATATTGTTTACATTCTCATGTTTCTTTAACTCGCATCGTAGTTCTTGTGTGTTCTTTAATCTAATTTCTATTATTATCTATGTGGTTATTATTCTTATTATCATCAACGCATTGTTGGGGAACAAAAGGTACGAATTTCACTGTACTGTTTTACACCCGTTGTATCCTGTGCACATGGCGATTAAACTTTGAAACCGGAATCTTGCTCACTACCAAACATGTGTAGATAGATTTTACTATCGCTCTTGTCATAACTTTCCTGCGATGATCTGAAGGATCAGGTTACATTGGGTCCGCTCTACAGCGTGCCGTCTCTCGTAGAGGGGGAGAGCGGGAAGTCGTCTGTTTTATGGGCGGTCATAAACTTTGAAACCGGAAACTTGCTCACTACCAAACATATGTAGATAGATTTTACTATCGCTCTTGTCATAACTTTCCTGCGACGATCTGAAGAATCAGGTTACAGTGGGTCCGCTCTACAGCGTGCTCTCTCTCGTAGAGGGGGAGAGCGGGAAGTCGTCTGTTTTATGGGCGGTCATAAAATACGCTGCCTCTATGCTCTGTAGTGTTCGAGAATTGAATGTAAACTTTGGAACACAGAGAGACACTTGGACATCAAAAGTTGGAATAATTAAACAATATTTATATTTTTGAGAATGTGGGAGTGGTCCGTGGACATTTAAGGGACAGTCATGATGAGTGTGTTTCATTTGGTGATCTCATGAAGGACAGGAAACATTTTTTTTTTACATTTACATTTCCCAGCTGTCAGGTTTACATTTAAATATTGTGAAACGTATGTGATTAAACATGAAACTATTTGTGAAAAGATGTAATGTGATGTTAACCGTCTAAATGAGAGTATGGATTTTCATATAAAGTTTTACTTTTTTCCCACCTTTATTTTACCTGATATGGATAGGGGGCAGTATTTTCACGGCCGGATGAAAAAACTTACCCAATTTTAAACTGGTTACTACTCTTGCCCAGAAACGAGAATATGCATATTATTAGTAGATTTGGATAGAAAACACTCTAAAAGTGTTTGAATGGTGTCTGTGAGTATAACAGAACTCATATGGCAGTGTCACGCCCTGACCTGAGAGAGACTTTTTATGTCTCTATTTAGGTTTGGTCAGGGTGTGATTTGGGTAGGCATTCTATGTCTTTTTTTCTATGTTTTTGTATTCCTTTGTTTTGGCCTGGTATGGCTCTCAATCAGGGACAGCTGTACATCGTTGTCGCTGATTGGTAGCCTGTTTTTCCGTTGGGGTTTGTGAGTAGTTATTTTCCTGTTTAGTTCTTGATAACCTGACAGAACTCTTGCTAGTCGTTTTTGTTTATTTTGTAAAGTGTTCATTTTTTCTATTAAAAGTCAAGATGAATACATTCTCCACTGCACCTTGGTCCCCTCTGTCAGACGATCGTTACAGAACTACCCACCAACCAGGGACCAAGCAGCGTGGCCAGGAGAGGCAGCCCCAATATTTTTTTTGTGGGGGGGGGGCACACGGGACGGTCGGCCGAGCCGAGGATGGAACCAGAGCCAGTCGGGGTGAAGTTGGAGGTGAGCGAAGGGAGCGAAGCAGAGACAGTGAAGGAGTTGATGGGGAGATTGGAGGAGAGAGCGATGAGAGAGCTGCTGTGTTGGTGCATGAGGCATGACATTCGCCCTACGGAGCGTGTCCTCAAATTGATGTCACCTGAGTCAGCTCTCCATACTCGTTCTGAGGTGCGTGCTAGCCGTCTGGTGAAGACTGTGCCAGCCCCACGCACCAGGCCTCCTGTGCGCCTCCCCAGCCCTGCACGTCTTGTGCCAGCTTGGCGCTCCAGACCTCCAGTGCACCTCCACAGCCCGGTGAGTCCTGCGCCCGCTCCACGCACGGTTTCCCCAGTTCGCCTGGAGAACCCAGTGCGGCTTGAGCCAACTCCCCGTGCTTACCGTGGCGAGCAGGCCCCGTGCTATGGGGTGATGCGCACGGTGTCGAGGCCGAGCATCCACAGGCCGGTGTGCTCGGTGCCAGCGTCCCGCATTTGCCGGGGGGAAGCGGGCACCCAGCCTGTACGGGTGGTGCCAGTCCTGCGCTCGAGACCGCCAGTGTGGCTCCACGGCCCAGTGTATCCGGTGCATGCTCCCAGAGCCAGGCCTCCTGCAAGTCTCTCCAGCCGGGTGAGTCCTGTGCCTGCTCCTAGAGCCAGGTCTCCTGCAAGTCTCCCCAGCCTGGTGCGTCCTGAGCCAGAGTCGCCCGCCAGTCCGGCGCAGCCAGAGTCACCCGCCAGTCCGGCGCAGCCAGAGTCGCCCGGCAGTCCGGCGCAGCCAGAGTCGCCCGGCAGTCCGGCGCAGCCAGAGTCGCCCGGCAGTCCGGCGCAGCCAGAGTCGCCCGGCAGTCCGGCGCAGCCAGAGTCGCCCGGCAGTCCGGCACAGCCAGAGTCGCCCGCCAGTCCGGGGCCCGCGGCGAGGGACCCCGCTCTAGAGGCGCCACCAAAGTGGGGTGAGTGAGCCAGTGGTGGAGCGGGATCTGCGTCCCGCTCCAGAGCCGCCACCGTGGAGAAATTCCCACCCAGACCCTCCCCTATAGGTTCAGGTTTTGCGGCCGGAGTCCGCACCTTTGGGGGGGGGGGGGGGGGGGGTACTGTCACGCCCTGACCTGAGAGAGCCTTTTTATGTCTCTATTTAGGTTTGGTCAGGGTGTGATTTGGATGGGCATTCTATGTCCTTTTTTCTATGTTTTTGTATTTCTCTGTTTTGGCCTGGTATGGCTCTCAATCAGAGACAACTGTACATCGTTGTCGCTGATTGGGAGCCATATTTAGGTAGCCTGTTTTTCCGTTGGGGTTTGTGGGTAGATATTTTCCTGTTTAGTTATTGATAACCTGACAGAACTGTTGCTAGTCATTTTTGTTTATTTTGTAAAGTGTTCATTTTTTTCCATTAAAAGTCAAGAGGAATACATTCTCCGCTGCACCTTGGTCCCCTCTGTCAGACAATCGTTACAGGCAGGCAAAAACCTGAGAAAAAGTCAACCAGGAAGTAGGATCTGAGAAATGTAGTTCTTCTTTCTAGTCCCTTTCGAAACTAGAGTATCTGTGCTGTTACTTTACACTTTCTAAGGCTTCCATTGGCTGTCTAAAGCCTCCAGAAAGTGGTTTGAGCCTTCTCCTGTCTCTGGGCAGAGAATATTATCGCAATTCTACGTTAAAAATACCATAAAAATTGATTTTATACAGCGTTTGACATGCTTCTAAGTACGGTAATGGAACATTTTGACTTTTTGTGTCTCGAATTGTGCTCGCGCGTTACCCTCTGGATAGTGACCTGAACACACGAACAAAACGGAGGTATTTGGACATAACTATGGATTATTTCGAACAAAAAAAAAAACAATTTCTTGTGGAAGTAGCAGTCCTGGGAGTGCATTCTGACAAAGATCAGCAAAGGTAATACAATATTTCTAATACTAATTCTGAGTTTAGGTTGCCCCAAACTTGGCGTATTTTTGAGAAAATTGAATTGTGGTATTTTTGTTGTTTTTGTATTTCGCGCCATGCGATCCCATTGGCTGTTGGCTAGGGGTTCCGCTAGCGGAACGCCTAGATGTAAGAGGTTTAACCAGGGAGGCCAGTTGAGAACAAGTTTTCATTTACAACTGCGACCTGGCCAAGATAAAGCAAAGCAGTGTGACAAAAACAATAACACAGAGTTACACATAAACAAACATACAGTCAATAACACAATAGAAAATATATGTGCAGTGTGTGCAAATGTAGAATAGTAGGGAGGTAAGGCAATAAATAGGTCATGGAGGCAAAATAATTACAATTTAGAATTAACACTGGAGTGATAGATGTGCAAGTAGAGCTACTTGGGTGCAAAAGAGCAAAAGGATAAGTAACAATATAGGGATGAGGTAGTTGGGTGTGCTATCTACAGATTGTCTGTGTACAGCTACAGTGATCAGTAAGCTGCTCTGACAGCTTAAAGTTAGAGAGGGAGATATAAGACTCCAGCTTCAGTGATTTTTACAATTTGTTCCAGTCATTGGCCGCAGTGAACTGGAAGGAAAGATGGGCAAAGTAAATGTTGGCTTTGGGTTTGGCGACAAATATGTAGTGAGGGCCAGCCAATGAGAGCATACGGGTCGCAGTGGTGGGTAGTATATGGGGCTTTGGTGAAAAAACGGATGGAACTGTGATAGACTACATCCAATTTGCTGAGTAGAGTGTTGGAGGCTATTTTGTAAATGACATCGCCAAAGTCAAGGATCGGTAGGATAGTCAGTTTTACAAGGGTATGTTTGGCAGCATGAGTGAAGGAAGCTTTGTTGGAAATAGGGAGCCGATTCTAGATTTAATTTTGGATTGGAGATGCTTAATGTGAATCTGGAAGGAGAGTTTACATTCTAACCAGACACCTAGGTATTTGTAGTTGTCCACAATTTCTGTGGTGTCGTCTGCTTAGAGGTGGATCAGAGAATCGCCAGCAGCAAGAGCGACATCATTGATATATACAGAGAAAAGAGTCGGCCCGAGAATTGAACCTTGTGAATCAACTAGTCATAGCCACACACCCGTGAGCCCAGACATCACATTTAGGCGTCATAGAACCGCCCCTTCTTCCACAGAGTATAAAACCCACTTCCTACAAAATGTACATTAAGTCAGAGAACGCCGGGACAGAGTCCCCACGTTTGAATGGCTACAATTCGCTGAAGCGACATGTTGAAATGGCAACGGAGGCCATACAGCTGTAGTTTTGGCTACACAGCTGGAAATGGTTCAACTCTAGACTATCGATCACTACAGAATAAGAGCAAATCCTAGACGTATCAGTACTAGTCTGCAGCTGGAAATTACGTAAGTCTAGTACGAGAATACCGACAACCGCATCTATTCTATGCAACAACCATCTGTACGCCTGACGTATCCATTACAACAGACACTATCCAGAGCCGCTGAGAAAGCGACAACTACGAAAGACATTGACTTCTGGGGATACGGGCATAAATATATACATTGCAATTATTCTCGAATAGCGGCCGTTCATGTGCAAAGGGTTAGCATTTCAATGACTATAATTATCAACTGTGTGTAGTGAATCCATTTTGTCTCTCCCGCTCTTTTCCTGTCCCCACCCCTTTCCATTGTCTACCAAGCCATCATACCGGTTTAGCCCACTAGGGACTTATCAATGCATTGTGTTAGTAACCAATATCTACTGTTTGTTTGTTATGTATTTCTATGATTATTTAGTTAGTTGGTAAATAAATAATTAAGCCAATTTGTGTATCATTGATTCATGATTTAGGCTTTCTGCAGATATCCAAGGGTTTGTGACATTCAGATATGAGAACTGATGAGGTAATACGAATACATTAATGAGAATGACTAATCGATAAGATATGAAAATGTCTGAAGAGTTGATTCGGGAAATAGAGACTATAAACATTTTCCCTTGGTGCCCCAAATTCATAGTTAATTTAAGTTTACATCATTAGTTTAATAACGTAATAAGAATTACACAGATAATTGATTTGATAAAATAACAGTCTTCACTTTTAATGATAGTCACAGACACGACATATTGACGCCCCGTGCGAGGAATCTAAGATAGAATTAGGCATTTATTTTGATTCAGCCTATATAAAAATTTTAAAGCACCATGCATTATACACCCAGGTTATGTGTTACAGCATGGGAGTTGTAGACAGGAATTATTGGTTGTGTGTGTTTGCCCTTAGAAGGTGTCCCGGTGTCGCATATTTGATGACGTCAGGGTGTCTTAGGAGTTGGTAAAGTTAGTGATTTACATTTCTAGTGCTAGGACACGATCCAGCTGCTTATAGAAAATAGACAAATACACGCATTGGGCCAAACGTGCTATTTCTGTCTCCCCTGTTTCAAAACCGGGTAGACTCAGTCATTATTCATTTCTCGAGCGAGGACACAGAGCCAGCCGATTGAAATTTGAGGAGATATTAGCTGTTCAAGCAATAATTCTCGGTCCCCCGTGTTTTCAGTAGCATGGGTAGGGCACAGGCGTATCTTTTTCCTAAAATTTACAGCAAGTTCCGGGAACTTAGTGCTAGCATTGAAGATCGCCAAAAAGGGTTTGAACGTAAGACGTTATTAGTAAAACCAATCCCTTGTTTAAGGGGATCCTATGTTATGATTTGAAAGTGTACAAAGTAGGATTAGCTTGCACGAGATGCTAAGCTAACAAAGGGAAAGCAGCAATTTTGTTTTTCCGGTGTCACGTTGAAATTCCTCTCTTGGGCGATGGAAGTCCCGCCCCATGTACTTCCATTTGTTATCAGCTTTCTGAGATCAGTGACCCCTGGTGGTGAAGAATGGGTGGCAGGTAGCCTAGTGGTTAGACGGTTGGGCCAGTAACCGAACGGTTGCTAGATCGAATCCCCGAGCTGACAAGGTAAAGACAGTTAACCCACTGTTCCTAGGCTGTCATTGTAAATAACAATTTGTTCTTAACTGACTTGCCTAGTTAAATAAAGGATCAATTAAAAAATAAATAATCGCCAGTAAAATAAAAAAATATATAATAATAATTAGTTCTATGTGACATCGACCGTATGCTCACATCTTTTGAAACGGGGTAGACTGTAACTTATCCAACCAATTTAAACTGATTGGATATCGGTCTCATTCAATTTTAACTAAAGTTAACTTATCTAGGGTACGTGGGATGGTAGCGTCCCACCTGGCCAACATCCAGTGAAATTGCAGAGCGCCAATTTCAAAAACAGAAATACTCATTATAAAAATTCATAAAACATCCAAGTGTTATACATCGGCTTAAATATGAACTTCTTGTTAATCCAACCGCTGTGTCAGATTTCAAAAAGGCTTTACGGCGAAAGCATACAATGCGATTATCTGAGAACAGCGCCCAGCAGGTACAAACAGTTACCAGCCAAGTAGAGGAGTTACAAAAGTCAGAAATAGCGATAAAATTAATCACTTACCTTTGATGATCTTCATGGTTGCACTCACAAGACTCCCATTTACTCAATAAATGTTTGTTTTGTTCGATAAAGTCCCTCTTTATATCCAAAAACCTCAGTTTTGTTGGCGCGTTTTGTTCAGTAATCCACAGGCTCAAAGGCAGTCACAACAGGCAGACGAAAAATCCGAAAAGTATCAGTAAAGTTCGTAGAAATGTCAAACGATGTTTATAATCAATCCTCAGGTTGTTTTTAGTCATAATAATCAATAATATTTCAACCGGACAATAGCTTCGTCAATATAAAAGGAAAACAAGAAAGGTGTGCTCTCGGTTGCGCCCAGCGAACAGCTCTGGGGACTTTCCCAGACCACTCATTCAGAGTGGTCTTACTCCCTCATTTTTCAGAATACAAGCCTGAAACAATTTCTAAAGAATGTTGACATCTAGTGGAAGCCATAGGAAGTGCATGTTCAGTCCTAAATCATTGGAATCTCTATAGGCAGTCAATGGAAAACTACAAACATAATAAAATCCCACTTCCTGGATGGATTTTTCTCAGGTTTTCGCCTGCTATATCAGTACTGTTATACTCACAGACCTTATTTGAACAGTTTTCGAAACTTTAGAGTGTTTTCTATCCAAACCTACCAATTATATGCATATCCTAGCTTCTGGCCCTGAGAAACAGGCAGTTTACTTTGGGCACGCTTTTCATCCGGAGGTGAAAATAGTGCCCCCTACCCTAGTGATGTTAAACTTGCCAGACTTACCTTTTCAGGTGGATTGAAATTTATTGGTTTTCTACAAATGAGACAATTTAAACTTTTCCACATTAACCTAGATCAACAATGTTGTCGGGTTAATTAAAGTTTTAATTCCCAAATAGCCTATACAGGTTTGATTTATCATTAACATTGATTAATCAATAAAAGTTGCGTTTGTAATCATTAAGCCCAAATCCCACATTACTGACCAGTATTGATCGAAGTCCCACCTTTGCGGGAATCCCATGTGGTTTCAGCCCTCAGGATAAGTGACCCCTGGTGGTACACGAGTGACACCTGGTTGTACAGATTTTTTTTATATATATTTTTTTAAATAAATATTCCATTGAGGACCACCGTTGTCCCACAGTGCTAACAAGTGGTTACTCTTCTGATATCCAGCCAATCTACACTGATTGGATATCGGTCTCATTCAATTTAACTAAGAACTTGAAATTGCCTAACAAATCTTTTTAGGTGGATATTTTGGATAATATCCAAAGTGATTGGTTTCTACAAATGAGACAATTTAAACTTTCTCATATTAACTTAGATCAACAAGGCTGTCAGGTTAATTAAAGTTCAATTCCCAAATAGCCTATACAGGTTTGATGTCTCATTGACATTGATTTATTATTAACATTTGCTTTTGCGAAGCTCATTCAGTACAAACCTCCAGTACTGACGGAAGTCCCGCCTTCGCAGAAATCCCATGTGGCTTCGGCCTCAGGGATAAGTGAACCTAGTGGTGAATGTACCATAACATTTGCTCTACTGGTTACACTTATGATAATCCAGACAGTCTCAATTGATTGGATATCATCGTCTCATTCAATTTAATAAGTTAAATTGTCAAACATACCTTTTCAGGTACTTCCAATTAAATGAGACATTTAAACTTTCCCATATTAACCTACATGAACCAATTTCTCAGGTTAAATAAAGTTTAATTCCCAGTTGCCTTTACAGGCATGATTAATCATTATCATTGATTAATCAAGTCAATTTGCTTTTGCAAATTCATTCATGTCCAACTCCCACATTACTGATACAGTACTGATGGTTCATTAACGTCTATAAATGGATTAAAATCGTCTTTTCAGCTTCCAAAGAATCCACAACCAAACTGGAAAAATAGGAGAAAAAAAATGTCTCCTCAAATGTTCTAATAATGTGTCCCCACTCCCCCACTAATTAGTGAACCCTCACCCACAAAAGGATTGATCTTTGACCTCAGCAGCGATACCAACCCTAGCTATGCCAGTAGCGGAAAAAACTGTAGAAATCGTAATTGCATACAACTACTCCACTTTGTGGGGAATATGTCCACTAAACGCAACTCGAAACGGCCATACCTGGAAACAGTCCTGGAGGACTGCTTAACTTGTCATGCGCTAATTGAAAAGGGCTTTGATTCCAAACTAAACGTTGGTTAAAAGTGGAACAATGCGAAACTACACTTCGAGGGGTCACTCAGACTACCTCACCTCTCACATTGAGAGTCATGCTGAAACTACACTTCCAGGACGTATCACTCATTCACCCGTGTATGTTACCAGCCTCGAATCTGAACCCCTGCTACTCGGAGCAGACTTGATGGATTGGTTACTCCCACTGATGGATTGGAAAACCAACCATGTATGGTCACAGGTCACAGTGCATTCTCCACTGACCACACTGTCTTCCTCTAACAGTAGCTGCAATGCAGTCATTCACAAGGGGTATCTGTCAAAAGCACCCCTTGGGAAAAAGACGTTTCGAAACCTCTTGGTGCAGAATCCGATCCAAGGAGATATTACGATATCTCGACACATTCCATCAGCAAACCTGATTGACCATTCTTTTCATGATTTTGAGACAGAAGTGTTTGTGAATGAGCAACTTCCCTCCTCCATGAAGTCGTGCAATACTGTAGTTGAGATGAACTTCTCTTGCCCTTCGGACACTTCAGCAAGCACTGTGGCCTTCTCAGCAAGTAAAACATAGACGCGCAGAGCGTACTCTGCTTCCAATGATACATCTTCCGCTTGGTGGGAGACTGTCACCCCTTACAATGACACTAATGGCGTCAGTCCCGCAACTGACTCGATGACTCCCACTGGTGAAACACTTTGCGATATCACAGACAGATGTCCTCGTCTCAGTTTGCAGGTACTGAAGAGGTTGCCACATGCGGACGCTGTGGTGACCTACAAGCCTCGACAGCCACTGAGTGTTTTGAAGCATAAACACCAGGAGATTTGGTTGAAAGTTTACAGCCGTTCTCATAACAATGTGGCCGCTGACAACTCGTACATAGGGTCCGAACTTTTCTTTTGTGCCTCGGATACCAACACCAACCGCTGGTGGGGGGGTCCCGAGACACAAAGTGCGGAATACTAGCCCAGACCCATGATGAGCCTCATCGAGGACGGTGGGGGAGTCGAGACTACGTGCAACACTGTACGAGGCCGCCAGAGCAGAATACAAATCTTGTTGTAAACTCCCCTATGAGAACAGTGAGGAGCAGACAGGCCCCTAGACGGGGATAATCTTAGAGCGCATCTAAGATATTACTGAGGTGTACCACACTGGTCGTAAAAGAAGTCCAATGGACTTCCACCTCCAAAACAAAAATAATCATGCCTTGCCATGTGTAGTTTCAACTACAATACAACTAGTAAAGTGCTCTAATCATGTGTTCCGGTAGGATAATATTTTAGAATAAATCAGTAAGATAACTGGTCCCCTTGAGTAATAGTACCAATGCCAGCACAGTCAGTCCAGCAACAATCAGTAAGAGGATTAGAGACCTCACAAGTCAAATTGCTATTGATAACAGCGACAGAGGAGTTAGTAGTCACTCAGATTGTAACACATGTAAGGGAATCTCAAGAACACTCTTCTGATGGTTAACACACATGCCACTAATAAATAGAAGCTTCCATTCAGGAGGAAAGTTATTAGAAGTCATGAACCATGATCACTCAGCGTACGACTGGTCCAGTGCTTAGAGAGTACTTCCGTCGTGAGGTTAGCTCCTCTGTGGATAACATAGCTATGAAATAGACTCCTTCATACCTATCACCACTACAATGGTGTAAGACACATTTACGTGTAGGAAAACTACTACAGGTCCCCTTAACACATCTAGAGGTTGACATCAATTCTTACTGACCTCCAGGCATTGACATGATGACATCAGACTCATTCTGAACAGGTTGCAACCTACTAGGATACTTGGTTCTTTCCCTTGGCATGTGCGCTTATGTAAACATAAACGCACACGTACAACGGAACATTTAATGAGGGTTTATACTCATATCACTTAAGGGTCTGAACAAAATACCAGCCTTAGTTAAGTTGAAAATTTACTCTTAGGCCTTTTGACTCTACAGCTACAGTACTCACCTGTTTCTCCACAGAGGTCCATAGGTCATCCCTGTAGACTGCCCGAAGCTGGTGCCTTACAGCTGTAGACTTATCAACTTAGGAAAGTGCCCTAAGCAACACACCGTAAATTAGGAATGCTTTAGCTATGACATTAGACATATACAGAATACAGTCCAATTAGATGAATGTGTGATAACTATATTTTGTATATCTTTTGTTTATGCTTTCATTCCTTTTCGTTTCATTTCCTTTGACACATAGGAAGTACTAGAGCCATAAACAAGTTCCCCATACAACCATCACTTAGTGCCACAACGCCGCTCATTTGGGAAAAAATGTAATTATATATTTTGTGAGTGTGTGTGCGTTGTTAACATCTGCCTAAGTTACTGCCCAGATCTTCCAGTCTGGTGAACGAAAGCCTACCAAGGTCAACCTACCAGAGGGGGACTGCAACGATGATCCACAACCAGGACATCACGTGGTAGTTATTTTTATGTTGGTCTGCAACTTGCAGAATCCTTCCAAGTCGAATACACCAGAGGGGGACTGTCATCACTCTCCTGTGACGATCTGAAGAATCAGGTTACATTGGGTCCACTCTACAGCGTGCTCTCTCTCGTAGAGGGGGAGAGTGGGAAGTTGTCTGTTTTATGGGCGGTCATAAAATACGCTGCCTCTATGCTCTGTAGTGTTTGAGATTGGAATGTAAACTGTGGAACACAGAGAGACCCTTGGACATCAAAAGTTGGAATAATTCAACAATATTTATATTTTTGAGAATGTGGGAGTGGTCCGTGGACACTTAACCTCTCTGGGCCAGTGGGACGCTTGCTCAACAGCCAGTGTAATCCCGTGGCGCGATATTCAAATACCTTAGAAATGCTATTACTTCAATTTCTCAAACATATGACTATTTTACACCATTTTAACCTCTATGGGCTAGCGTCCCACCTACTCAACAGCCAGTTGAATCCTGTGGCGCGTTATTCAAATCCTTAGATATGCTATTACTTCAATTTTTCAAAAAATATGACTATTTTACACCATTTTAAAGATAAGACTCTTGTTAATCTAACCACACTGTCCGATTTCAAAAAGGCTTTACAACGAAAGCAAAACATTAGATTATGTCAGCAGAATACCCAGCCAGAAATAATCAGACACCCATTTTTCAAGCTAGCATATAATGTCACATAAACCCAAACCACTGCTAAATGTAGCACTAACCTTTGATGATCTTCATCAGATGACAACCCTAGGACATTATGTTATACAATACATGCATGTTTTGTTCAATCAAGTTCATATTTATATCAAAAAACAGCTTTTTACATTAGCATGTGACTAGCATGTGACTAGCATTCCCACCGAACACTGCCGGTGAATTTACTAAATTACTCACGATAAACGTTCACAAAAAGCATAACAATTATTTAAAGAATTATAGATACAGAACTCCTCTATGCACTCGATATGTCCGATTTTAAAATAGCTTTTCGGTGAAAGCACATTTTGCAATATTCTCAGTAGATAGCCTGGCATCACAGGGCTAGCTATTTAGACACCCAGCACGTTTAGCACTCATCAAAGTCAGATTTACTATAAGAAAAATGTTCTTACCTTTGTTGTCTTCGTCAGAATGCACTCCCAGGACTTCTACTTCAATAACAAATGTTGGTTTGGTCCAAAATAATCCATCGTTATATCCAAACAGCGGTGTTTTGTTCGTGCGTTCTAGACACTATCCTAAAGGCTAAATAAGGGTGACGAGCATGGCGCAATTCGTGACAAAAGAATTCTAAATATTCCATTACCGTACTTCGAAGCATGTCAACCGCTGTTTAAAATCAATTTTTATGCCATTTTTCTCATAAAAAAGCGATAATATTCCGACCGGGAATCTGCGTTTAGATAAACAGACAAAGGAAAAGAAAGCATTCGGTCGAAGCGGGCACGCGCCTAAGCGCATAGTACTCTGAGTGGCCACTTGCCAAAAGCGATAAAGTGTTTCAGCCAGAGCCTGCCTCGATATCGTTCAACTTTTTTCCGGGCTCTGAGACCCTATGGAAGACGTAGGAAGTGTCACGTTATTGCACAGATCCTGAGTCTTCAATAAAAAGAGCCAAGATGAAACACTACTTCTCAGACAGGCCACTTCCTGCTTGAAATCTTCTCAGGTTTTGGCCTGCCATAGGAGTTCTGTTATACTCACAGACACCATTTAAACAGTTTTAGAAACTTTAGGGTGTTTTCTATCCAAAGCCAATAATTATATGCATATTCTAGTTACTGGGCAGGAGTAGTAACCAGATTAAATCGGGTATGTTTTTTATCCAGCCGTGTCAATACTGCCCCCTAGCCCTAACAGGTTAAAGACAAGATTCTCGTTAATCTAACCACACTGTCCGATTTCAAAAAGGCTTTACAACGAAAGCAAAACATTAGATTATGTCAGCAGAGTACCCAGCCAGAAATAATCAGACACCCATTTTTCAAGCTAGCATATAATGTCACATAAACCCAAACCACAGCTAAATGCAGCACTAACCTTTGATGATCTTCATCAGATGACAATCCTAGGACATTATGTTATACAATACATGCATATTTTGTTATATCAAGTTCATATTTATATCAAAAACCAGCTTTTTACATTAGCATGTGACTAGCATTCCCACCGAACACTTCCGGTGAATTTACTAAATTACTCACGATAAACGTTCACAAAAAGCATAACAATTATTTTAAGAATTATAGATACAGAACTCCTTTATGCACTCGCTATGTCCGATTTTAAAATAGCTTTTCGGTGAAAGCACATTTTGCAATATTCTGAGTAGATAGCCCGGCATCACAGGGCTAGCTATTTTGACACCCACCAAGTGTGGTACTTACCAAACTCCAATTTACTATTAGAAAAGTTTGATTACCTTTGCTGTTCTTCGTCAGAATGCACTCCCAGGACTTCTACTTCAATAACAAATGTTGGTTTGGTTCCAAATAATCCATTGTTATAGGCAAATAGCGGCGTTTTGTTCGTGCGTTCAAGACACTATCCGAAGGGTAAAGAAGGGTGACGCGCCCGACGCGTTTCGTGACAAAACATTTCAAAATGTTCCATTACCGTACTTCGAAGCATGTCAACCGCTGTTTAAAATCAATTTTTATGCGATTTTTCTCGTAAAAAAAGCGATAATATTCCGACCGGGAGTCGTTGTTTTCGTTCAAAGAGAGAGAAAGTAAACATTGGTGTCAGCTCGTGCACGCGCCTCCAGTCTCATTGTCCTCAGATCGACCACTATCCAAATGCGCTAATGTTTTTCAGCCAGGGCCTGCAAAGCCACCATTCATCGTTCTGGCGCCTTCTGAGAGCCTATGGGAGCGTTAGAAAATGTCATGTTATGCCAGAGATCCCCTGTTTTGGTTAGAGATGATCAAGAAGGCCAAGAAATAGTCAGAGAGAGCGCTTCCTGTTTGGAATCTTCTCAGGTTTTGGCCTGCCAAATGAGTTCTGTTATACTCACAGACACCATTCAAACAGTTTTAGAAACTTTAGGGTGTTTTCTATCCAAATCAAACAATTATATGCATATTCTAGTTACTGGGCAGGAGTAGTAACCAGATTAAATCGGGTACGTTTTTTATCCGGCCATGCAAATACTGCCCCATATCCCCAACAGGTTAAGGGACAGTCATGATGAGTGTGTTTCATTTGGTGATCTCATGAAGGACAGGAAACACACATAACTGTATCTCTTAAAGTTTACATTTCCCAGCTGTCAGGTTTACATTTAAATATTGTGAAACGTATGTGATTAAACATGAAACTATTTGTAAAAAGATGTAATGTGATGTTAACCTTCTAAATGAGAGTATGGATTTTCATATAAAGTTTAACTAGTCAGGGCCACACACCCGTGAGCCCAGACATCACAATAGGCATCATACAACCGCCCCTTCTTCCACAGAGTTTAAAACCCACTTCCTACAAAATGTATATTAAGTCAGAGAACGCCGGGACAGAGTCCCCACGTTGGAATGGCTATAGATCATTAGACCAGAAAATATGGAGCTGTCGAGACATGTTGAAATGGCCACTGAGACCATACAGCTGTAGTTTTGGCTACATGGCTGGAAATGGTTAAACTCTACATTCGATCACTACAGAATAAATGCAAATCCTAGATGTATAATTACTTGTCAGCAGCTGGAAATGACATAAGTCTAGTACGAGAATACCGAAAACCGCATCAACTATCTGTACGCCTGACGTATCCATTTCAACAGACACTATCCAGGGCCGCTGAGAAAGTGACAACTACGAAAGACATTATGATTTCTGGGGAAGTTAACCAGAGACTCTGATGAACTGACTCTCCAGCAGACGGACCGGCGATTCCAACAGAGAAGACAACGACATACAGGCGTAAATATATACATTGCAATTATTCTTGAATGAGCGGCCATTCATGTGTAAAGGATTAGCATTTCAATGAATATAATGATCAACTGTGTGTAGTGAATCCATTTTGTCTCTCCCGCTCTTTTCCTGTCCCCACCCCTTTCCATTGTCTACCAAACCAATCATACCGGTTTAGCCCACTAGGGACTTATCAATGCATTGTGTTATTAGCCAGTATCTACTGTTTGTTTGTTACGTATTTCTGTGATTATTTAGTTAGTTGGTAAATAAATAATTAAGCCTATTCATATATCGCTGATTCATGATTTAGGCTAGGGTTTGTGCAGATATTCAAGGGTTTGCGACGTTCAGTAATGAGAGCCGATGAGGTAATAATACATTAATGAGAATGACTAATCGATAAGATATGAAAATATTTGAAGAGTTGATTCAGGAAATAGAGACTTTATAAACATTTTTCCAACTTCCTAGTTAATTAAAGTTTACATGATTCGTTTAATCACATAATAATAATTACACAGAGAATTAATTTGATAAAATAACAGTCTTCACGTTTAATGATAGTCACAGACATGACACTCTCAATTGCTTAAATCGCTGAACACAACAGGCGTTTAGAGACAGGTTTCCATTTGAGCCAGACATCTATTTCCTTAATGCACACAGCTTTTGCTCATTAGCATAGTTAATTATTTAATTCCAGCATTTACTTCCAACATTACATTTTTAATTTCTTATTTTCCTGTTCTAATGTGTTATCATTTACACACTGTGACACATTTATTTTATCTTAGTATGCCTCTATTTCTAAAAAAGTCCTTTACATAATTATTCTCATCTTTGACTGTGCATTTTTTCAGCAGTTCTTACTTTCACCACTAGAAGGGGATCAGCCGATTTCTGGGGGTCTGTACCCGAAGTTGTTGACTGTTTTTGTGTTTGCAAGTTAGCTAGCAGTTCTCAGCTGTTTGCAGCCAATGGCTAGCAGTTTCTTACTGGCAAAAAAACAAATGATTGCCATAATGTTTGAGTCCTTAATGTAACAAATCAAACATTAAAGCTTCTAAAGAATTCATGCTAACCTCTTAAACAATTAATTTAGACCCAGCATTTATTTGAAACCGGCGTTTATTTGCTGAAATGTGTGCTGATGCCCGACTATTAAAAGGGATAGGTGACTATTTGCGTCTGCGTTTTAATTGAAGTTGTATGGTAATTCAGGGACCTCAGTCCACCGTGACCACATTATGATTAAAATGAGCTCTTTATCCACCTGCACCTGCACCTGCAGCCTCAACCAGCATCATTATACACCCATACATTAACTCCTTATACAGAATATCCTCCCTCCCAGTCCCAGTGCCTTTAAAATGGGTGTTGTCAGCTGTCAGGGAGCGATGTACACATCCAGAGAGTGAGTCTGACAGAGGGAGCCCAGAGCCATGGGAGGAGTTACGTACCAAAGAAAATAGTATTTTTATCCTTATATCATTAACAAAAGCTGATGAAGAAATACAGTACTGTACAGTATATGCTTTTACATATGGATAATAAAGCATTTAAAGCATTTTGAAGATACAAGCCACCTGCATTTGTTTATTAGGCTACTGTGCAGTCTGACAACATAGCATACAGTACATACTGTAGTAAACATGGGAAAGTGCCTAATTCCTTCAAAAGGGAGAGCAGGCCATGTCCAGACTTTCTCGGTGACCTCAAGTACTCATTAACTCTGTCTTTAATGCTTTTTCGGGTTGCATCAGTCATGGACAGAAACTTCTGATACGCTGATATTGTTCATCTAATAGTCCATCCTGCTACGCTTGTGAAAAACTAATAATAATACCTTTTCCCCTTTCCACATGTTAAAGATTCCAATAGATAAAGTTTTTTTAGCCACAATCGGCCCCAACCCCAATTAATACATTTGGGCAGCGTGCTGGACTTCGGGCTAGAATGTTGAGGGTTCGAAACCTGCTCCCTGCTTGTTTCATTACATTATTATGCAGGTCTCAGAGCAAATATCCTGGATTGTTACTCCCATCTCATTCCTCGCTCTCTTCCACCATCATTCAGCATGCTTGTGGGCGTGCTGGCAGGATGTACTGTTTTTTATTCTGTATATATGAATTACAAAACATGTTTCAAGTCTATTGCATAGTTACAATGTGTAATCATTGATGTCCCAGGAGCAGGAGTGGTAAACACTGTTGAAGTGTATAATTGTAATACATGCATGCAGACACAGTATCATTCACAGAAAGGAGTTTGATACACCTGGTTTTGGATATTTTTGCAAAATAGCGATTTTCATAAATTAATTTTATGACAAAAATATGCACAATCATTTGTCTCTATGTTAACTTTTATATTCCTCTCAATTGTATTTTTTTTTTGCTTGACTCATTATGATGTCATAACTACTTACATTTGCCTCCCTGTAATGTTTTGTCAGCCATCTTTGCTGAAGAAAGTCACCAGGGAGGGGTGGCTTGCGTCATTCGTCATTGGAACCACTCGTTATGATCGGTCATATAAAAACCTTGGGACCCAAATGCATAATGAGTGCTCTAGCGCAATGAAGCCGTGACGCTGGGTACCTCTAAGTCGCGCGGTGTAAGCTCGCAACTTTTAAAGGAGGAACCACTGTAGATGTTATCAGAGGGCTAAAGGAAGATAAACTATACCCCCTCACTCTGCACAGATAGCTGCACAGATAAGGAACTCTAACAGAGATACAGCACCTGCTACTTCTGCTGTTGTCCCTGCAATCCAGAGAAACAGAGACTCACACAAACCCAGAGACCCTGTTCAAATATGCATATGTCAAATGCATCCTCCCCTCCACCGGAATCCCGAAGGGATGAAGAAAAATGTAATTTTGAAATATTTGAATAAGACCAAATGCCAATTAATTCCTGTAAAAGATGTTGTTTAGAAAGATTTGCCTTTAGTCCAAGTGTTTGGGTTTACACACCTTACCTGTTTGAGTATACAGTAGAACAAGTGACCATGCTAAAGATCTGTCTGTGTGCATTGCATCCTGTGATGTGTAGTGTATATCTGTAGAGCTCAACACTACTTGGCAGAGCTGTTTTTGGCTCTTCACGCTGTTGAAAAATGTGCCCTGACACCGGCTGCTGTGATGCTTCTCTGTGCTGTCACGCCCATGGTTAACATGATCTGACAGCCACCACACCCCCTGCTCTGCTCTGCCATAGAGCAGCATGGCTCTCTACTGAATCCACCTGTATGCTAAATGTCTTACGTCTGTCTGTTTTCATCACTGAACAGAATAGAACAAGACTTCCTATTCACGCGGTAAATTAATTGACCCATACGTCAAGGGAAACTATATTGCTCTGCGAAGTGAGTGTCTAGCAGGAGGTAAACACCTCACCCAGAACACACACACACAGACACACACACAGCAAAAACATACACAAACAGTATACCAAATGTACTGTATAAAGTTTCAGCTTCTGTTCAGCTTTCATGTGAAGGGAGAAGGGTTATGGAGTGTGGGGGAGTGTAGGATAGAGTGTCAGAGTAGGTATTAAGAGAGGGAGTGTTTAGGGAATAAGAAATCAGAAGCACTTAGGGATGTGAGTTCTACCTCCAGCAGAACTCTCAGGGAGGAGAACACAGGAGGCTTGAGGGACATGTTGGGACAAATCCATTCTTCCTCCATCTGGGTTGGATTTAGATTTTATTTACCACCAAGACCGAGAGTCCTAGGTGAAGGTCCCCTGTGTGTGTGTGGTGCCCTGGGAGAATACTGTGGCTGTCTACTGTGGGAGTCCTTCACGTCCAATACTCTCAGTACTGCTTAGGTTACAGCAGTGGACCTCTCTCTCTCCAGTCTGAGAGCTCTTGTGTGACTCTGTTCATCCCTACTTAATTGTGTTTATTCGTCTCCAAGCCCCTCAGGCCATCCCTTAGCTTTGTGGATGTTATTTCCTGCCCTCTAATAGGTGACGAGAGAGACGGAGAGACAGAGAGGGAAATGGGGAGATAGATGGAAATAGAGAGAGACAGACAGGGAAATGGAGAGAGGGGAATAGAAAGCAAGAGAGAGACGGAGAGGGAAATGGAAAAAGAGGGAGACAGACAGAGATGGAAATGGATAGAGTGGAAGACCTTTAAATCCCAGTCCATCTGGCTTTGAGAAAAAAAGTTTTTGCCCTGTGAGATCGATTGGGTTCGCTGTCTTGTAGATTTCTTCCTCTCTCAGCAATTTCTCAAGGCTGTTTTCTGAGAGCAGTCGTGTGCTATTGGCAGCACAGCATGGATTTTCCTCTTGTTATTCTCATTCTGTTCCAAAATGTCAGTTGGTTCAGTATTAAAGAAGGTAAATTTCACCCACTGCCGTTGACCAATGGGTTAGCGCTTAGCGTTAGCTTAGCCGTCTACCCAGGCTTTGCTTTGGAGCAGATGGAGTCAAATTCAGCCAATTAGAGCAAATTGCGGCTATAGAACATTAGCCTGCAGGCGGATTACAATGGTTGTGAATGAATTTGAAATTTCCTGACGCTAATTGTGACTACCATAATGATGATGGTGGTTAATACGGGTCCTACTTTTATTGCAGTCTCAGTCAGTGGTGTAAAGTACTTAAGTAAAACTACTTTAAAGTACTACTTAAGTCGTTTTTTGGGGTACCTGTACTTTACTATTTATATTTTTGACAACTTTTGCTTTTACTTCACTACATTCCTAAAGAAAATAATGTACTTTTTACTCCATACATTTTCCCTCACACCCAAAAGTACTCGTTACATTTTTGAATGCTTAGCAGGGCACACACTTATCAAGAGAATATCCCTAGTCATCCCTACTGCCTCTGATCTGGCAGACTGAGTAAACAGACATGCTTAGTTTGTAAATTCCCACTGTAGATTGCACACAAAACCTGTTGCATATCTCCCTCTTTCTCTCTCTCTCTCAGTTCAAATTGCTTTGTTGGTATGATGTGACGATGCACATATTGACAAAGCTTACTTTGGAAATAAAGTTATACATTTACAATATTAACATAATTGAAATAATAATTATCAAGATTGTCAATGGGACAATCAGTAACAATAATAATCAAGAGTAGAATTAACCATACAATGGACAATGGCGTAGAAGACGTCTGCAGGTTGGTTGGTCTGTCAGACACTGTCTCTCATCTTATGGCAGGCAGCATTGTAGTGCGCTGCCAACCCACAGCTCTCTGTGTCCTCCCCCAACAGGACAGGACAGGACAGGTCCTGAGGCTTCAGTGGGTTAGTAGAACAAGTTTATGAACTCAGCCCCAAGACCAGCTGGATGAGGGGATTCTTTTTTTTTTCTCAGCCATTGCAGGGCTTGGTTGTCATATGAAAGGGGTCACTGTATTTCAGATGTTTTTCAAAATGTGACATTTAATCCTAGTAAATATTCCCTGTTTTAGGTCAGTTAGGATTACCACTTTATTTTAAGAATGTGAAATGTCAGAATAATAGTAGAGAGAATGATTTATTTCAGCTTTTATTTCTTTCATCACATTCCCAGTGGGTCAGAAGTTTACATACACTCAATTAGTATTTGGTAGCATTGCCTTTAAATTCTTTAACTTGGGTCAAACATTTTGGGTAGCCTTCCACAAGCTTCCCACAATAAGTTGGGTGAATTTTGTCCCATTCCTCCTGACAGAGCTGTTGTAACTGAGTCAGGTTTGTAGGCCTCGTTGCTCGCACACGCATTTTTCAGTTCTGCCCGCAAACATTCTATGGGATTGAGGTCAGGGCTTTGTGATGGCCACTCCAATACCTTGACTTTGTTATCCTTTATACATTTTGCCACAACTTTGGAAGTATGCTTGGGGTCATTGTCCATTTGGAAGACCCATTTGCGACCAAGCTTTAAACTCTCTGGGGTCGGCGGGACGAAATCGTCCCACCTACTCAACAGCCAGTTGAATCCCGTGGCGCGTTATTCAAATACCTTAGAAATGCTATTACTTCAATTTCTCAAACATATGACTATTCTACACCATTTTAAAGACAAGACTCTCGTTAACCTCTTGGGGCTAGGTGGGACGCTAGCGTGCCACCCGTGGTGCACTCCATCAACAGCAGGTGCATTTCAAGAGCGGCAAATTTGAATCCAAATAAATGTCAAAATTCAAATTTTTCAAAAATACAACTATTTTACACCATTTGAAAGATAAACATCTCCTTAATCTAACCACGTTTTACGATTTCAAAAAGGTTTTACGGCGAAAGCATAAATTTAGAGTATGTTAGGACAGTACATTTACAAGAGTTGTGTGTAATGTTTTGTCAAGTCAAAGACAGGGTCACCAAAACCATAAAACCAGCTAAAATGATGCACTAACCTTTTACAATCTCCATCAGATGACACTCCTAGGACATTATGTTAGACAATGCATGCATTTTTAGTTCTATCAAGTTCATATTTATATCCAAAAACAGCGTTTTACTATGGCATTGATGTTGAGGAAATCGTTTCCCTCCAATAACCGGCAGTCAAGTCAACACCACAAATTAAATAATTAAAATTAGAAAACATTGGTAAAATATTATATTGTCATTTAAAGAATTATAGATTTACATCTCTTGAACGCAATCAACTTGCCAGATTTAAAAATAACCTTACTGGGAAATCACACTTTGCAATAATCTGAGCACTGCGCCCAGAAAAATACGCGTTGCGATACAGACTAGACGTCATGTTGGGGAGATCTAAAATCGAAAATACTATGTAAATAATCCATTACCTTTGATTCTCTTCATCAGATGTCACTTCCAGGTATCACAGGTCCATAACGAATGTCGTTTTGTTCAAAAAAGCTCATAATTTATGTCCAAAAATCTCCGTCTCGTTAGCACATGATGTAAGCCAGCCGGACTTCTCGTCATGAACGAGGGGAAAAAATATATTTCCGTTCGTTCAAACATGTCAAACGTTGTATAGCATAAATCATTAGGGCCTTTTTTAACCAGAACATGAATAATATTCAAGGTGGACGAATGCATACTCTTTTATAACGTATTGGAACGAGGGTACCCAACATGAACTCGCGCGCCAGGTGTCTAATGGGACATCATCGTTCCATGGCTCTTGTTCGGTCAGATCTCCCTCCAGAAGACTCAAAACACTTTGTAAAGGCTGGTGACATCTAGTGGAAGCAATAGGAAGTGCCAAAATATTCCTAAGCCCCTGTGTTTTTCAATGGGATAGGTTTAAAGTCAATACAACACATCAGGTATCCACTTCCTGTCAGAAAATGTCTCAGGGTTTTGCCTGCCAAATGAGTTCTGTTATACTCACAGACACCATTCAAACAGTTTTAGAAACTTTAGAGTGTTTTCTATCCATATATAATAAGTATATGCATATTCTAGTTACTGGGTAGGATTAGTAACCAGATTAAATCGGGTACATTTTTTTTATCCAGACGTGCAAATGCTGCCCCCTAGCCCTAACAGGTTAAGCCGCGAGGTTCAAAGCGTGGGAAAAAAGTTGCGGCTTATAGTCCAGAATTTACGTTACCCTGTGCTATGGGCAACAAGATAGTAAAAAATACAGTGGTGATCAGATAAAGCAACATCTACAATAGAAGATATGTCAACAGAAAGCCCCTTGGTAATAACCAGGTCCCGAGTATGGCCGTGGTTATGGGTGGGCCTAGTAGCATGTTGGATAAAGTCCATAGAGCTCAAAAGATTCAGAAATTCAATAGCCTTGGAGTCAGTCTCTTTGTCAACATGAATATTAAAATCGCCCAACACAATGATTTTATCATAGTTCTCAAGGACAATAGACAATAGTTCAGATAAATCAATGAAGAAAGTGGGGCAGTGCTTCTTGGCCTGTACAGGGTTAGGGCCAGCACTGGTGGCTGACATTTAAACAGTACAGCGTGATGCTCAAAAGACCCAAAGTTGCCAAATGAAATGTCCTTACAGTTGACAGCATTAGTAGAAATAGAGGCTGTCCCCCCACCCTTTTTTTCTTTTCTGATAGAGTATGAAAAGCTGTAGCCCGGGGGGATACTTCAATTAGAGTGGCAATACAGTCTGATGACAGCCATGTTTCAGTGAGAAACATACAATCAACTTTGCGCTCAGTAATGAGGTCATTCTCGAGAAAGGTTTTACTTGAGATTGCTCTAACTTTTAAAAGCGCCATATTCAATGAGTGTGGGCCACTCTGACCCTGGGGAATCTGCCTCAAGGTAACCAATGGAATAACAACCAAATTATTAACGTTACAAACACGTATTCAGACAATTTATCAGAATGGTAGGAGATGACAGTTTGTATAAAGTCACTAGAAGGCTGAGTTAAAGGAACATAAATTAGGTTACTCACAATAACCATAGTGCCATTTCTACAGCAGTTGATATGATGTCCTTCTGACAGGGAGAACTGGCTCACTAACAGACCCAATCTGTCAGTCTCTAAAACAGTTTTGCGATGTTACTGGAAATAATCCTGTAACCGGTGCGGTTAGGGTGAATCCTGTCTCTTTTAGAAGGTGCTGGTTGCTCCCACAGCAAATCAAAATTGTTACAAAAAGAGACATTCCTGTCGTTGCAAACTTTCTTCAGGTACTTGTTAAGGGCAAAGAGTCGGCTGAAACGTTCCGTACCCATTTGGTAGCACTGGAGGGATCAGAGATAATTATTCTCTTCCCTGTGCTAGTGAGCGTGTTTTAGTTTGTAGTTCTCCCTCAGTGCCTCAGATCGTCGTGAAAACCTACATGAGTGACAATGGTTTTAATATAGTATTTGGACAGAACCATGGGCAGGAGGGAGTTGATGTCATTGACACGAGCTCTTGGATGACAGTGGACCTTGGTCGGTCCACAGATTATAGGCAGGCCAAAATCTCTCACTATCGAGCTGCCCAGAATGATGGTGGTCGTGATGGAATCCGATGGGGAAGTGACCTGCTGAACTGTAGTGGCCGTGGGGGAGGGTGCCGCTGGGCTGGTAGGTCCATCTCAAGCAGGGCAAAGCTGTTTGATAGCTGGATCGGATCATCTCGGATAGATGAAGGGTGGCCAGACTGCCTCCCTGATCTCCTACGCCTTATGAGCTTCCAGTCTCCCATGGGCTGTGGCGTTGGGCTTAACATCTTTCCGTTGGATTGGGACAGATCAACACCGCCCGACTCAACGACAGCTTTGCTATAGGAGGCATTTAAAACTGAGATTCAATTTGCCTGGGTTACAGCAAGGTCGGTGTACTTAGAAAGCAGGTTATCCTTTTCTCGTTGCAAAGCTAACAGTTGGAGGATCTCTTCCCTAAGCTGCTTGATGGTGGTGCATTTAAGGCAGACAAATCCCTGTCCATTTTCCAGTTCCACCTTATCTTCATCTTGTTGTTGTGTGGAAGAAATATCACACCTGACGCATTTGTTCCCAGCCGTGGTTAAAAACACCGGTGGGCTAGCACTGCTAGCATTAGTCTGCTCCATTTTCATGATGGCTAGCAGCTAACTGCTACTTAACAGGAATCCAGGACACAAACTTGCAGTCCCAGCCGTAAACCAGTACAGTAGCTCTAGCTAACTCAATCAATCACCATGCAAGCATGAGATAAGCCTGCCAAATAGCTTGGTTAAATGAACCCAGAGGGAGAATAAGTAAAATCTAGCTATTGTAACTTAGCTAGTCAGCTAACTTATCTAACGTTGGCTAACGAGTGAAACAGTGTCCGAGACAGTCCAGAAGAAGTGTCATACTTAGCTAGCTACGTTAGCTAGCCACCGTTACAGACACTGACATAGTTAGCTAGCCAAACGTCAACAAAAGCTGTAAATGTAGTTATATTCCGCGACAACAAGCTAGCGTCGCGAGCATGCTCGTTAGTCCTATCCACAGGTAGGGGATGGGTATCCATCTGCAAAAGTGAAGTTCTGTTCTGGTAGCTAGCTAGCTACCTTAGCAGTTGTGCTAGCTAACATGCTACTGAACCGTGACACTAGCATATTGACATGCATATTGATTAAAAGACAACAACGTATTCACCTAAAAATATGTGTTTAGGCAAATCATTAGTTAGCTAGCTTCTTATCACATGAATTGTGCAAAAATATGATAGATAACATTAGCTAGGTAAGCCAGTCAGTCTGTGGCGCTGACAGAATGAAACTGGTATCAACAAAATGTGTTTCAATCTATCCCATGAAACATGACATTGCTAACTAGGCATAATTTAGCTAATACAATGTTAAAGTTTATTAGGAAGTTTAATTAATAAGTTAGACACTCACCGGACAACTTTGGTAGGTGTTGTAGCTAGCTTGATAGCTTGGTTTCCATTTTCCAACAGTTTCGTTGATTGGTCAGAATTACTGGTCTTGGAACTCATGTGTTCACCAGAAACTGTTTCTGGTAAACTGTTTGCCACTAGTGGCAATAAATATTATTGTTGGTTTGCCGCAGATTCACCACTCGTGACAAAACATTTTCAAACTTCTGGCAACATTTTGTGGCGCACTATTTGGTTTGCTGAAAAATTGCCACAAACTTGCAGGAAGTTTGTAGCAACAAAAGCATTTTTATAAGGGAACAGATAGCCTTAGCTTTCCATCGTTGTTTGATCAATAGGACTGTAAAGATGTTTTTATTAGGTTTTATGTCCTGCAGTGTCTATTAATTGACCAAATGCACAGCCGCTTTCCCACTCTATATTGCTATAGAATTTTCACAAATGCCTTAGTATACGTAATTCCCAAACATTCTAAGAATTTGTGAAAATGACCTAAATGCTCGCTTGTCAGATTTTTTTTTTTTTTTTAAGTGTCATATTATTCCTGGGGGTGTACAGTATATGAACAGATTGTAGTAAGATTTCAGTTAATGTTGCTAAAATGCTGTCAGTTCCACTTTAAGATCGCTCTTTTAACTCACACTGTCAATCTTTTCCTTTTGTGTTGATCTTCAGTTGTACAATTTGATTACTTATATATGTTTTTCTAATTTCATCGTGTTCATCTCACCTTTAACAACCAAAAAGTCAGGAGCTGTTCTTCTGCATGACTGCCTCTCTCTTTCTTTCCTTCTCACCAGTATCTCTCCAGGACATTACTATGAGGAAGGCATTTAGGAGCTCCACCATCCAGGACCAGCAGCTGTTTTCCCGCCTGTCACTGCCCATCCCCCTGCAGGAGACGTTTGACCTCTGCGAGCAGCCACCACCCCTCAACATCCTCACACCCTACAGGTGAGCATCACAGCAACCTCCCTCCAGATTGGGTAATGTTTTTGCAACCTGACACCTTATTAGTCAGCACCTGAACAGCCCATAAACATACCATGATGTCATTGGTAAGAACCTCTTCAAAATCACACCCCATTGGTTAGAATCTTAGTCTGTCTGTGTGTCTGTGTGTGATAACACTACTGATGCAACCACTGCATTATTGATCACACCAAGCAAATACTACCAGGCTAATAGCAGCTTTGACCTGAGACGGAAAACTGCCTGGTGGATCTTTATACTGTTGGTGTGCATGTTAGCTTACTTGGCTCTCCGTTTGTAACCTCAACATTAAAACCTTCAATCCAAATCAAAATTCCATACCTAAAATCTTGACTTTGGACAAAATTACCCTAATGGACTATACTACAAGCACCATCAAGAAAAAACTTCTAACAAACCAAAACCTGCAGAAGAAACACAACAGAACCTGGAAATACCATCCAACACAAAACTGAGTGAGTAATGTTCAGTCTGAAGCTAGGGAACACTTAAACAACACAATGTAACTCCAAGTCAATCACACTTCTGTGAAATCAATCTGTCCACTTAGGAAGCAACACTGATTGACAATAAATTTCACATGCTGTTGTGCAAATGGAATAGACAACAGGTGGAAATTATAGGCAATTAGCATGACACCCCCAATAAAGGAGTGGTTCTGCAGGTGGGGACCACAGACCACTTCTCAGTTCCTATGCTTCCTGGCTGACGTTTTGGTCACTTTTGAATGCTGGCGGTGCTTTCACTCTAGTGGTAGCATGAGACGGAGTCTACAACCCACACAAGTGGCTCAGGTAGTGCAGCTCATCCAGGATGGCACATCAATGCGAGCTGTGGCAAGAAGGTTTGCTGTGTCTGTCAGCGTAGTGTCCAGAGCATGGAGGCGCTACCAGGATACAGGCCAGTACATCAGGAGACGTGGAGGAGGCCGTAGGAGGGCAACAACCCAGCAGCAGGACCGCTACCTCTGCCTTTGTGCAAGGAGGAGCGGGAGAAGCACTGCCAGAGCCCTGCAAAATGACCTCCAGCAGGCCACAAATGTGCATGTGTCTGCTCAAACGGTCAGAAACAGACTCCATGAGGGTGGTATGAGGGCCCGACGTCCACAGGTGGGGGTTGTGCTTACAGCCCAACACCGTGCAAGACGTTTGGCATTTGCCAAAGAACACCAAGATTGGCAAATTCGCCACTGGCGCCCTGTGCTCTTCACAGATGAAAGCAGGTTCACACTGAGCACATGACAGACGTGACAGAGTCTGGAGACGCCGTGGAGAACGTTCTGCTGCCTGCAACATCCTCCAGCATGACCGGTTTGGTGGTGGGTCAGTCATGGTGTGGGGTGGCATTTCTTTGGGGGGCCGCACAGCCCTCCATGTGCTCGCCAGAGGTAGCCTGACTGCCATTAGGTACCGAGATGAGATCCTCAGACCCCTTGTGAGACCTTATGCTGGTGCGGTTGGCCCTGGGTTCCTCCTAATGCAAGACAAGGCTAGACCTCATGTGGCTGGAGTGTGTCAGCAGTTCCTGCAAGAGGAAGGCATTGATGCTATGGACTGGCCCGCCCGTTCCCCAGACCTGAATCCAATTGAGCACATCTGGGACATCATGTCTCTCTCCATCCACCAACGCCACGTTGCACCACCGACTGTCCAGGAGTTGGCGGATGCTTTAGTCCAGGTCTGGGAGGAGACCCCTCAGGAGACCATCCGCCACCTCATCAGGAGCATGCCCAGGCGTTGTAGGGAGGTCATACAGGCACGTGGAGGCCACACACACTGCTGAGCCTCATTTTGACTTGTTTTAAGGACATTACATCAAAGTTGGATCAGCCTGTAGTGTGGTTTTCCACTTTAATTTTGAGTGTGACTCCAAATCCAGACCTCCATGGGTTGATAAATTGGATTTCCATTGATTATTTTTGTGTGATTTTGTTGTCAGCACATTCAACTATGTAAAGAAAAAAGTATTTAATAAGATTATTTCTTTCATTCAGATCTAGGATGTGTTGTGTAAGTGTTCCCTTTATTTTTTTGAGCAGTATATAAAGCTAAGTAAAGAAGTATACTAAGTTACCAAGATGCTAGTGTAACAGTGTAGGTTCCGTCCCTCTCTTCGCCCCAACCCGGGCTCGAACCAGGGACCCTTGCACACATCAACAACTGACACCCCACGAAGCATCGTTACCCATCGCGCCACAAAAGCCGCGGCCCTTGCAACGCAAGGGGAAACCCTACTTCAAGTCTCAGAGCGAGTGACGTCACTGATTGAAACGCTATTAGCGCGCACCACCGCTAACTAACTAGCCATTTCACATCGGTTACACTCACCCCCCCTTTGACCTCCTCCTTTTCCGCAGCAACCAACGATCCGGGTCACGGCACCAATGTAACAGTGTAGGTTCCGTCCCTCTCTTCGCCCCAACCCGGGCTCGAACCAGGGACCCTTGCACACATCAACAACTGACACCCCACGAAGCATCGTTACCCATCGCGCCACAAAAGCCGCGGCCCTTGCAACGCAAGGGGAAACCCTACTTCAAGTCTCAGAGCGAGTGACGTCACTGATTGAAACGCTATTAGCGCGCACCACCGCTAACTAACTAGCCATTTCACATCGGTTACACTAGGACAGAACAGACCTTCAATTAGCACTGAAGTGTGAAGTCAGATGTGTGAAAACTCTTGAGTCCAACAATGGCAGGAGAGTTTCACAGCCCCCTCCCCCCACCCAAATGCATTGGCCTTTGAAGCCCCATAGCTTATCCCTACAGATCCCAATGGATATAAAAAATAATCCTGCAAGGATAAGTACAAAAAAAACTCCTCAAGGACAATCCAGAGACACTATTTGCTGACTGCTACAAAGAGGGGAACGTAAGCAACTTCATTTTCCACGCAGACCGTCCCCTGGCATGGGACAGTGCTATAAGAACGCACTACCCCTATGTCAAGAGAGAGGGTATTGGCCCAGGGTGGAAACTCAGAATACTAGACATTGAGGAAATTGAAACAACCTCTGTCAACGTGTGCAAGTCTGGGATAGTAATGGTGCAGGGCATCCTCATGCAGTTCCAGCAGGACTTTTATGGGATCAAAGAGAGAGCACTGCAGGAAAAGCTCTCTCTCTGTGATGACTCCCCCATCCTGAGTGAGTCTGATCACACCTCTTCAAACTGTCCTGTAGACGAGTATTGTCACCCCCCCAGCACTGAACACACCCAGGTCCCACAACTGCACTGCTCCTCCATCTCCTTAGAGAGCTAGTCCACACAATCCAGACAGAACAAGCCCACCAAACAAACCAGCACAACAACCCCCCCCCCCCCCCTCCAACAAGACCCCGAGGGCAGAAGGTGGAGATGGACAGCTGTCTGAGAGAGCTGGCTGCTTTACGGACTGAGGTGAGAGACCTAAGAGGCACACATGGCACTGAAGGACGAGGTCAGAAAGCTGAGGTGTGACAGAGAGCAGGACACTCCCCCAGACAAGTCAGCAGAACAGCCCACCACAGACCCGGACCACATCCTCAACACCACAATGGGACAGACAACACAGGACTCACCAACCCAACAGACCCCACCCCTCCTAACAGCCCTCCTGTCAGCTCCCCCGATAGCCCTACTGACAACCCCCCCACATCTACTGAAGACACACAAAAGCCAGAGATTGTGCTCCTCATTGACTCAAATGGCAAATACATTCAAGAGGATTCACTTTTTCCAAACACAAAGTGGCTAAACTCTGGTTCCTAAACAATAGGCATGCCCTGGTGCTGTTGTCAAAGGACAGACTAGGGTCTCCCAGCCACATTATAATTCACACGGGCACAAATGACCTGAGGACCCAGCAGGTAAGGGTGGCAACAGCACTCAAGGGAGTGATTGAAAAAGCTTCTTCCACTTTCCCCCACACACGTGGTTATCTCCACCCTACTACCACAAAAATATGTTCACCCTGCCACCATACAGTGGGTGAATGCAAGCATTTCACGAGACTGTGCCTCAAAACCTAGTGTATACCTGGACCACCACTCCACCCTGGACTTGAACAGCCTTTACGACCAGGTCCACCTCTACAAGGCAGCAATCCCAACTTTTGCCAGGACCCTGAAGGATGTCACCCTTAACCGTAGCCCCAGCACCTCACACAGGAGCAACAGAGCAACGGACACCCCGCCCAAACCAGCTGGAGACCCTCCCAGATATGCAAGACCCCGTCTCGAAGGACCTGCACCGAGAGAACCCACGGCAAGAGGACCTACACCCAGACCACAGCATCACCAGCCACACCCCAACCAGCTAAGACCACCCCAAGCAAACCCTGGTTTTTGGATATAAAGAGGGACTTTATCGAACAAACAAACATTTATTGTGTAACTGGGAGTCTTGTGAGTGCAACCATATGAAGATCATCAAAGGTAAGTGATTCATTTTATCGCCATTTTTGACTTTTATTACTCCTCTACTTGGCTGGTAACTGTTTGTAATGTTTTGTGTGCTTGGTGCTGTCCTCAGATAATCACATGGTATGCTTTCGCCGTAAAGCCTTTTAGAAATCTGACACAACGGTTGGATTAACAAGAAGTTAATCTTTAAACCGATGTATACCACTTGTATGTTTTATTAATTTTTATTATGAGTATTTCTGTTTTTGAATTTGGCGCTCTGCAATTTCACTGGATGTTGGCCAGGTGGGACGGTAGCGTCCCACATACCCTAGAGAGGTTAATGGCATCTGTAGAAGGTATGCTAACAGATTGAAAAGTATCATGTAGATGAGATATCAGTTTGTCTGAGGTGGGGCATATTTTTATGCATCCATCAAACATGGAAGGTTTAGCATTCCCAAATGTTGGGAATGCTAAAACATAGTCTCTAATTTGTAGGTATCTGAAAAAGTTACTTCTGGGAAGATTAACTTTCCCTCAGCAACTCAAAGGAGGCAAAGGTCCCTTCTATATATAGATCCCCTATGGTACTTATCCCTAGCTCTCCCCATCGCTCAAAGGTGTTATCAAGGTTAGAGGGGGCAAAGGAGGGATTCCTGCCAACAGGGAGCATGAATGATATTGATCTAAGATCAAAGTGGACTTTAATTTGCTTCCAGATTCGGACTGTGCTATGTATAATAGGATTGTTCCAATAAAGTGATATCTCCAGATTGACAGGCGATAAAATCACAGCGCCAAGAGAGAAGGGGTGACACTCTTCACACTCCATACTAAGCCAGCTGGATGATGGAAGTGCGTCATCCAGCAAAAACGTAACAGCACGGAGGTTAGCGGCCCAATAGTAAAATATAACATTTAAGAGAGACAATCCTCCTTCCATCTTGGATTTACAGAGGTGTTTTTACCTATCCTGTGTGTTTTATAATCCCAGATGAAAGGATTGATAATTGAGTCCAGTTGTTTATGAAAGGACTTAGGTATGAATACTGGGATGTTCTGGTATAGGTAGAGCAGTTGTTGGAGGAAGACCATTTTAATGCCATTAATTCTTCCGAGCAGAGAAATTGAGAGAGTTCTCCAAAATTGTATGTTTGCCTTGAGTTTTTGCATCAGAGAGGGGAAATTCTCTTTAAATAGTGAGGAGTATTGTTTGGTAACTACAATTCTTAGACAGGTAAATTTTTCTGAAGATAGCCAAGAGGTGTTTTGCAACCGAATGGGCATTAATTTGCTCTTGTTCCAATTTATTCTGTATCCTGAGAAGGTACCAAACAAATAAATCACATCAAGAATAGATGGCATACTAGCTTGGGGTTCTGTTACAGAGAGGAGAATGTCATCTGCGTATAGGAAAATCTTATTTAGAGTATCTTTAGTATTATAGCCGTGTATTGCTGCATGAGATCTGATCGCCTGAGTGAGAGGTTCAATAATTAGGGCGAAGAGCATAGGCGACAACGCACAAACCTGCCTTGTCCCTCTATAAAGGTTAAATCGGGGCGACAATGATTGGTTAGTGAGTATTCTCGCACAGGGGTTCCTATATAAAAGCTGGATCCAATTTATGAACCCATCTCCAATATAAAAAATTCAAAATCAAATCAATTAAATTTCTGCAGGACCTTGAATAGATAGGACCACTCAACTTGGTCAAAGGCCTTTTCACCGTCAAGAGATATAACAGCAAGGTCCACTTTAGTTAACCTCTGAGAATACATAATGTTGAAGAGGCGCCTGAGATTGAAGAATGAGTTTTTGTTAGGGATAAAGCCTGTCTGGTCCGAATGGACCAATTTGCCAATTAAAGTGCTAAGCCTGTTAGCCAGAGTTTTTGCTAAAATCTTTTGGTCTGTATTAAGGAGAGATATTGGTCTGTATGACCCTACCTCTTCCGGATCTTTACCCTTCTTATGTCTAACTGTAATGAACACCTCATCCAAGGTAGGTGGGAGAGCTCCATCCTCATTGGCCTGAACCAACATTTTGTGCAGGAAGGGAGAGAGCATGTTGCTGAATGTTTTATAGGATTCACTTAGAGATTTAATTGTTTCTCGAATTTCTTCAAGAGATATTTCCTTGTTCAGGAAGTTGGAATCTTCCTGGTTCAGGGCAGGAAAATAACCAGTCCTCCAATTTGTTTTGCATAATTAAGAGGTTAGGATCCGCTTTAGATGTATATAGAGTCTCATAAAACTGACGGAATCTGTCATTGATGTCTTTGGGGTAAGAGAGTAATTCCCCAGATGAAGATTTAACTTTGTGAATCATTCGGTCACTCACATTTTTCCGAAGTTGTCTGGCGAGTAATTTGTGTGATTTGTCACCAAACTCAAAATATTTTTGCTTCGCATAGAGAAAAGATTTAGCAATTTTAGCTGAGAGAATCTGATTATATTCAAATTTTAAAGAGGTAATTTTTTATGTTTCTCCATAGATGGATGGCTAGCATTCTCCCTATCCAGTAAGTGAATTTGTCCCTCCAATTCAACCAATTGTCCTCTGTTTTGCCTACTCCTGGCAGACTGAAAGGTGATGATACAGCCTCTCAAATTAGCCTTCAGTGTTTCCCACAATAATGCTGGGGAAGTCTCTGTGTTGTCGTTGGTATCAAAGAAAAATGTAATTTGGTCATTAAGATGTTCACAGAATGTTGGTTCTTGTGAGCAGCTGAGGATTCAACCTCCAAAACCTCTCGTTTGGTAAAATGTCACCCAATCTCAGGGAGAAGGTGAGTGGACTGTGATCAGAGATTATAATATCATGATACCTCACATTACAGGCATAGGGAAGTAATTTCGGATCAACCAAAAAGTTGTAAATTCGAGTATAAACATTGTGAACATGAGAGTAAAAGGATTATTCCCTACCCGTAGGGTTAGAGATCCTCCATATATCAAATAAGTTAGAATTGTTTATGTAGGTATTCAAGAATTCGCTTGAAGAGGAGGTAGGGGTTTGTCGGGTAGAGGATCTATCCAAATATTGGTCTAGCACACAGTTAAGGTCCCCTCCAATGACCAGGTTAGTATGGGAGATATCTGGAATCAGGGCAAGGACTCTTTTGAAAAAAGAGGGGTTATCAATGTTTGGCCCATAGATATTTAGTAGAGTTACAGAAGTAGAGAGGATCTCTCCTATTATGATCACATAATGACCCTCTTTATCCGCAATAGTGGTTTTATGTAGAAAGGGAATTCCTTTCCGTACCAGAATCGCTGTGCCTCTCGTTTTGGCAGAGAAGTTAGAGTGATACACTTGCCCCACCCACCTACATTTAAGTCTGTTATGAGAATAGTTTTTCAGATGGGTTTCTTGCAAAAATATAATATCAGACGAGAGTGCTTTCAAGTGGGCTAGGACCTTGCCTCTCTTATTTCGTTCGTTTAAACCCTTGACATTCCAGGAAGTGAATGTAAGTCCCGCCCTCCTCTTGTTTGTAGTTCCTATGGTGGCCTGCATAACATGTAACTCAATAAAAAGGTAAAAAGCGCACCAAACCATCACGATCAACATATGTAGCACATACACCCGAGCAGTATCCAACCAACCCCTCCCTCCCGGCAAGCACCTTTACTCTCCACCCTGTCCCCCTACTTTCCCAATATTTACCCCCCCCCCCCCCCATCAACCCACCTTTAACAGGCATACACAAATAGGAGGGAAAAAAATAGAAAAATAAAAATAATAAACACATTGTCTGGCCGATGCCAAAAATGCACGGCGCGACCTCGAACGAGGTAAAACAAAAATAAAATCCCAACTATACGTTCACCTCTCACTATCCTAGAACTTCTACTAACATCTGAACTGAGGAGGCTCCCACGAATAAAGTGTTCAATTAGCATCTAATAAACCTAAACAGAATAAGTTGAAATTAAACATATTGCGCACTTAAGCGTCATCTTGGGTCAATCCCTGAGATAAGCAAGATATAGCATCACAAGATTATATTGCTAAGCAATGCCGGTCTAAACATAAACCATCAGCAACCGACATACAGGTAGACAGCAGTACATTTACATATTGTGGGTTAGGAGATCGGAACAAGGATTTTACTAAATTAAACGTACCCCCAATCAAAAAATAAATATATATATATTTTTTTAAATTGTTTGTTCCGATCTATACACACATATATATATACATACATACATACATACATACATACATACATACATACATACATACTGTCGTGTCTTTGGCTATGCCGGATTAAGTGATATGACATGCTAACCTATAAAATTATTTCTCTGTAATTAATATTACCTGATTAAGCTAATCATGTAAATGTAGTTAACTAGAAAGTCGGGGCACCACGGAAGAACGTTTATAGAGCCGTCATCTTCCGAATAAACTCTTAAAATACTTAGTAATCTTTTACATCGATAGCAGTCAATATTAACCCTTATCGTATTTTCAGTCTCATAATGAAAGTTGTAAATTCTTGGCTATCTTCACAAACCCTGGCTAACAAGTTGAATCAGCAATACAAAATTGGGTTTAATTATTTATTTACTAAATACCTAAACCAATCACACAGAATTACAAATACACAGAATACAAATGATGTCATACAGAAAACATCCCTGGTAGACGGAACCTGTATGATGGCTGGTTACACAAAGGAAAGGGGGTTGGGCTTGAATGAAAGAGCGGGAAGACTTAGGAACAAAGAAACAGCAGCTATGCTATCATAAATACAGTATCTTATGCATTCTAAATTACCGCCCATTTGGAAAAGGAAAATGCAATAAATATTTACTCTGAGCTGCGCTTCGTTAGGTTGGTCGTAGATGCTGGCCGGGTTGGCCAACAGATCTTCCGGTCCTCGGAAGAATGTCTCTGGTGGTAAATTGGATACGTGGTGGTATCTTCGTCTGTTCGTTGTTAGACTGAATCCGTCGTCCGTCCTTTCCTAGCCCACGTCTACAGCGGCCGCTGCTAACTCAACGGCTGGAAGTATCACTTCTGTAGTGAATAAGCTCAAAGTTCATACCATTCACCATCAAAGCTCACGCCGAGGTTGGTTTAGTTCTGTACTTGACCTGTGTGTCCTTCTAACGTAGAGGCTGCAGACATCACGTACTGGAACATGTGGTTATCTTTTCGTCAAAGGCTTATATAGTGGAGAGGAGGAAGGATGTGTTTCATCGTTTATAACCCCTGTCTCTTCACAGGGGTGGGCCACTGATCAAGCAGGGCACTTTCCTTATGAAAACCCAATTCTCTCATTTGGAAGCTAAAATTACATTTAATCTCCTAACAAACAATTTCAATATCAAACATTTCAATTGCATAACAATTCCATGTGACTCTGATAACTAGAGGGTGTATACTTTCCCAGGTACAGTTTATATCGTCCTGTCATCAGTCATAATGTCTCAGATGACAACCGAACTGACATCCATACTCATTACGTTCCAAAGCATATTTCCAACTGGTTTTATTACCAAAATATGGTTCCTTTCCCCATTTGTTTGATGTTCCCAGACTCTCTATATTTAACAGGACAGCAGTCCTTCAGGACAGCAGTCCTTCAGTAGGGTCAGAAAGAGAGGGGAAGGGAGAAAGGTATTTATGGGGGGGTCATAAACCTTACCCACAGGCCAACGTCATGACAATACATACATACATACATACATACATACATACATACATACATACACACACACACACACACACATACATGTACATATATATATACATACACACACACTTACACACAAAAAATATATATATACATTTTTTTACTATATACATATAGAAAAAATGAAATAATAATAATAATAAAGTACAAATAATAATTATATGTACGCACACCTAAACATAGACACAAGCACCACAAAAGGCTGGTGGGAATCTAATCGGGAGAGCGGCCCACGTCTATGACAGAAGCAGAACGGCACAAAACACCAACTTGCTATCCAGATGTCTGTGTCTGCCCCTCCCCAACCATCACCCCCAGTCCCCTGCAAGCAATAAATAAATGGTATGGTAATAAGAATAATGTAAGAATTGACCAATAAACAAAAATATAAGTATATCCATCCAAAAGTGTCAATGATCAAACCTGGAAGGCCACCCAAACAGGCATCACTCTGAACTCCAACGACAGGTCAGTCGTCTAGCCGTCTAGCCGGAATGGTCAGTCGTCTAGCCGTCTAGCCGGAATGGAAGTGAAATTAACGTTAAATAAGAGCTCTTGGTTGGCTCAGCGTCGGTAGCCCTTGCTGAGACAGTTTAATAAGGTTTCACCCGTTATGGTATAGTATGGATTCGAGTCCATGAGCAGACCCTAACACACAATGACAAGGCACTCTACCTGTACGGGGGATTGGTGTATATTCCCAGATAAACTTCTCTGTGTCCAAAACCGGGGAGAGCCAAATCTTCTCACCGGAAGGAGAGGTAATTCTTGCAGGGAAGAGCAAGGAGTCTTGCAGGGAAGAGCAAGGCTGGGCGAAGATAGAGTTTGGTCATGACATCTCTGTAGCTGGCGCGGTGCTTTGCCACATCGTCTGCATAATCCTCATAGACACGGAAGGGGTGTCCTTTATTTAACAGGTTACCCCTCATTCGAGCCTCGCGCAGGATAAGATCCTTGGTCTTGAAACTGTGACAACAGAGGATTACTGGGCGAGGACGTTGGCCCGGTCCAGGCACTGGGACAAGGGCGCGATGTGCACGGTCCAGCTGGGGATCCGAAGCCAAAACATCCGATCTCATTGCATCCCTCAATAGCTTGGCGAAGAAGTCGGTTGGGCGAGAGCCAGCCTCCACCCCCTCTGCCAGACCAACAACGCAAAGGTTATGACGTTTGGATCGGCCCTCTAGGTCGACCACGTTCACAGAAAGCCTCTGCACACTATCCTGCAAGGACGTGCATAGCTTCTCTAACTCATCGATCCTACCAGCGTTGAATTCAGAAGCTTTCCACAATACTCTGGCCCTGCGAAGCAACCGTTTGAATGGTGCTCTCGATTTTGGTGTCCAGTTCAGCAATAGTAGCCTTAAGATCCTCAGCTATAGCAACACGTAGTTCTCCCAGAGCCCGGGTAAGTTCTGTAAGTGACACGTTGTTACCTGTGCCTTCCGCCATGTCTGATTTATTGTCCTTTGGTCCCTTATTACTCGGCATTTTCACATAGAAATGTACAATATTGTATTAGAAAGAAACGTTTGTTGTAAAAAGTGCCATAAAGTAGGTTAAGTTAGATTGTTTCGCAAAAAAGTAGCAGGAGCCTCTCTCTCACACAGCCGTTCACTCCAACATGCTAGCTCCGCCCCCGAGCTGCACTTCCTAACCGCCTGCCAAATGTATGATCATATTAGAGACACATATTTCCCTCAGATTACACAGAGCCACAAAGAATTCTAAAAATTCTAAAGAATTCTCTCATATCTATTGGGTGAAATACCACAGTGTGCCATCACAGCAGCAAGATTTGTGACCTGTTGTCACAAGAAAAGGGCAACCAATAAAGAACAAACACCATTGTAAACACAATCTCTATTTATGTTTATTTATTTTCCCTTTTGTACTTTAACTATTTATTAATCATTACAACACTGTATATAGACATAATATGACATTTCAAATGTCTTTATTCTTTTAGTGTAATGTTTACTGTTAATTATGTATTGTTATTTCACTTTTGTTTATTATCTATTTCACTTGCTTTGGCAATGTAAACATATGTTTCCCATGCCATTAAAGCCCATTAAATTGAATTGAATTCAGAGAGCCAGCTGGACATAAATAATCCATAATGAAACCACAGCAAGTGGTCCAGGGCCTTTTATTTGTCTGGGTTCTCAGTTTAATAGTGTGGGTTTAATAGCTGTATGGCTCAGTGTCTGTCTTCTCTAGGATAGATGTCGGCTGTTGAGCTAGCCTATGCTGAGAAGCAGCTGTAGATATCGCTATTTTGTATTTAACCTTTATGTAACTAGGCAAGTCAGTTAAGAACAAATTCTTATTTACAATGAAGGCCTACCGGGGAACAGTGGGTTAACTGCCTTGTTCAGGGGCAGAACGACATATTTTTACCTTGTGAGCTCAGGATTTGATCCAGCAACCTTTTGGTTACTGGCCCAATGCTCTAACCTCTAGGCTACCTGCCGCTATGGGACTGCATACAGACAGACACCTCTACTCAGCATGCCCTCTGACCCCTCTGACCCTCATCAGCCATCTCTGGTTTGCAACGCTCTGAGTAGCAGATCTAGGATCAGCAAAACTGACCTTAAATCGGTGTCTAGGAGTAACTCTGGTTTCCTACTGCTCCTACAGGGATGATGGTAAGGAGGGGCTGAAGTTCTACACAAACCCCTCCTACTTCTTTGACCTATGGAGAGAGAAGATGCTGCAGGACACGGAGGACAAGAGGAAAGAGAAGAGGAAACAGAAGGTAAGAAAGGGCCGCCAGTGGGCCGGGCCATCACCAGCATCCTGTCTTCTTATTGTAGGATTCAGTGTGGTATTGTTTGCACATTGATCCTTAGCTGAGGTGCTGTGTCACCAAGTAGCTTTTGGACCCTAACTAATTTCAGATCGGCTCTCCCAATTATAGGTTTAATCTCAGCCATTATGAGCCCAATATTGAAACTGTTCCCGGATCAGAATTGCCTCTATTATTAGCATCTAGAACCACAGACCATATATGTGGCGAAGGAGACAGTGAAATTAATGAGATAACACTGTAGTCTATGGTCAGTGATTCATACAAACAGACACACTCACACAAACACAGAAACATACTGGTCGATATGGGTCAGTGGAGTGGAGGAAGATGGGGTGAGCATAAATCAGTGAGACACAGAGTGACTTCAGTATATCACCCAATAGCGTACTCTATACACACACACACACACACACACACACACACGGATCCATTAACTATGTATCTCTGTAATAGTTGAGCATTAGGGAGGGAAGGATACACAGTGGTTCTCTGTTGTCTAGTTATTTACTCTAATTAATGTTTGGATCTGCCCTCTCTCTACCCCCGCACCTCATGAGGGAGCCTATGTTTGTCCTGAGAGAGACACACACTCAAACTGTATACACACACATATGCATACACCCACATACCATACACACAATTGCTTTCATGTGGGGCCCCTCATAGACACACACACCCATACTGTACACACAAATGCTCCCATTAGCGAGAACATTGTCTATACTCAGTGAGATTCCACACACACACACACACACACACACACACACACACACACACACACACACACACACACACACACACACACACACACACAGAATCATGAGGGAGCCTTTGTGTATCCTCTGAGTTCTCCTCCTTCCCTTTCCCCCCCACAGTCCCTAAATTACAGAGCAGTCAGCTCCTGTGCAGATGGTGGGGTCTCCCGCTCATAGCCTCATAGATTTTCAAGCACAACCTACCAATGAGGTGAGGGAACCCTGCCAGAGAGGTTTGGGGATATAAATGTTGAGGTTTGGGTTTTTGTGGTGGTGATGAAGGGTTCAGTCACAAGACTCACAGTCAGAGAACAGGGGACAGTAACAGTCACACCACTATGTATTTAGAGAAAGACTGGAAATACAGAAACTGTATACAAAAATAGCTCACAGAACAATATATAGATAGATACAGTATTTAATAGGCCTTATTTGGTGTAGACAGAGTATTTGAGTTGGGAGGGTGGGGAGTTGAGGCCGGATACCAGTCTCAGAAAAGGCCAGTGGAGGTATGAAGCACTATTAATTTCCGCTGCACCACAATACACTGGCAGCCATTACAGTATAGAGTACAGACCACGTACAAAGAGCTAGGATGGCAGCCCACTGAGCCCAGGGAGGGAGGATTACTGGACTTTACACACACACTTTGGGTTCAGACACATCATGAGATACAGCCATACAGCTACAGGATAGTGAGATAAGAAAAGACTGGCATGAACATATTGGAGTTGTGTGAGTGAATGGACAGTATTTCCATAAGGAGAGAGAGATAGAGAAAGGGTGTCGTCAGGTTGAGTGTGTGTGACCGTGTCCGTGACTCATTGTAAGACTTACTGAGGTCATTGAATAATGCTGTTAGATCAGCTGAATATGCCTCTCAGGCAGAGGTGTGTGTGTGCGGGTGTGTGTGTGTGTGTGTGTGTGTGTGTGTGTGTGTGTGTGTGTGTGTGTGTGTGTGTGTGTGTGTGTGTGTGTGTGTGTGTGTGTGTGTGTGTGTGTGTGTGTGATATAGAGAACAGAGAGAGAGTGTACAAGCATCTCTAGAACATCTTTGAGGAGATCAGGGAACATTTTCCTTTGAGTCAAACACTGGTAGAAAAAAGTAACAACATCATGGGGCCCCCACAGTGTCCATTACCGCCCTCAAACACAATGTTACTGGTCAGGTTCCCCATCGCATGCTCCAACCCCCCTACCCCTCCCGGGGGTTGCCATAGCAACCCTACATTGTTCTGCCGTGCTGAGCTGGCCAGAGATTGAAAGAGCAGCAATTGCAGTAAGATGGAAGGACAGACTGTCAATAAGCAGCCATGACCACAGCTAATGCACACATCACTGCCTGTTACACTGTCTGGCAAACACATACAGATAGGCTACATAGGGATGTAATCTTGGACAAGGGGCTATGCTATAGCTATGTGTGTTGTTTCTGGAGCTAGTAGGACAGTTATATTTGACATAGGGAAGTATATGTATCTGCTGTATATATTCTTATGAATATATATTCTTATGAATATATACAGTAATATATTCATATATTCTTATGAATATATCTAGACTCCTGAAACCTCTCATGCCTAGTATCCCTCTCTTCGCTACCTCCCTCTCTCTTTCCCTTCGTCCTCTCCTCGGTCTCTGTTGTCTCTGACTCTGTGCAGATGGAATTGCCTTTTCATGTGTGGCCGGAGGGCCTTATCAGAGTCCCCTCTGAACCCTCTCCCCTCCTTGCCCCCCCAGAGGTAAGACTGCCCCGCCCCTCAGACCCCGTCCTGGGACCCTCGGGTTAGCCCTATCTAACCCCCCTCCTTTTGGGTTTGCCCTGCCTAAAGCAGTGCACTGGACTCCCACTAACTCTGCTTCAAACCCCTGCTACTTACCTGGAAACCCTTGCTAATCACCTCTCTAACTACAAGGTGCATCTGGGACGATCACTGACTGGCCACTAGTGGGATTCTGCTTATTTCACAGGGATTGTAACCTTTTGGATTAACCTGCCACCCTCTTCCCGCACATGCTCCCGTGACCACTGTGTGGTGCCCACTAACACAGACCCCCTCCCTCCACTCTTTGGGTTTTGGGTTTCCACTAACTGCCAGGATGGTTTTGATCTGATGTCTGAGCTTGGACTTAATCACATATTTCTCACTGTACTTCACTCCCTGTACTTTACAAGTAGGTATTTTCTATAATGTACTTAGTATACAGTCTCCATGCTAATGACCTAATGATTGTTAGGTAACCATAGCTCCCCTCCCTCCCACCCCCAGGCTGGGTTAGGACCTCTAAAGGGGAGTAGAGAGAGTGCTGGGGGTGGCATTATGCTGAGCCCGTCACATTACTCACACACACACTGTATATACACACACAGCCTGTGTGTACACAGCAAGACACTCCTGTGTGCCACTGCCACATTCAGATGAAGGAGGACTGCATGGGTTAGTCATACAGGCTACCGACATCAGCCACATGTATAACAGTAAAGACTAGTGATGCACAAATATTACATTTTTGGCCGATACCCGATATTGTCCTTGCCAAAAAAACAGATACCAATATAACATTTTTTAGCGTCTTTTTAAGCATTCTAGTACAGTTAAATAGTTACACACACACACACACACACACACGGAGGCAGCGGTCTAAGGCACTGCATCTCAGTGCAAGAGGCGTCACTACAGTCCCTGGTTCGAATCCAGGCTGTATCACATCCGGAGTCCCATAGGGTTGCGCACAATTGGCCCAGCGTCATCCGGGCCGTCATTTTAAATAAGAATTTGTTCTTAACTGACTTGCCTAATTAAATAAAAGGTTACACACACACACACACACACACACACACACACACACACCAAAAAGTTATTTTGTCTGTAACCCTTGGACGTCGTGGGTGTGAAGTCAGGCGCAGGAGGCAGAAAAATGTTTGGTACAATATATATTTAAGTACCACAAAAGAGAAATATGCCCAAAACAACAGGGCGTAACAAAAACCCCAAGTCCAACAACACGATACACTACACAAACACAGTGAAAACACGTAACAAGCCCGCACACAGAACAGGTGGAGAGGCGGGCTTAAATAACACCACTAATTACCTAAATGAACACAGGTGCAACTAATAAAGACATAACTAACAGAAAAACGAAAAGGGGATCGATGGCAGCTAGTAGGCCGGTGACGACGACCCTCGGCAGTAGTCGTGACAGTACCCCCCCCCCCCCCCCCCCCCCTCCCGACGTGCGGCTCGACCCGGAGGACGAGGCGCAGGGCGATCCGGATGGAGTCGATGGAAATCCTCTAACAGTGATGGATCCAGTATGTCCCCCACTGGTACCCAGCACCTCTCCTCCGGACCGTACCCCTCCCAGTCCACGAGGTACTGTAGGCCCCCCACCTGTTGTCTTGAGTCCAGAATGGGGCGTACTGTATACGCCGAGGACCCCTCGATGTCTAGAGGGGGCGGAGGGACCTCCGGCACCTCACCTTCTTGAAGGGCACCAGCTACCACCTGCCTGAGGAGAGACACATGAAACGAGGGGTTAATACGATAATAAGAAGGGAGTTAATCTATAACACACCTCGTTTATTCTCCTCAGGACTATGAAGGGCCCTACACGCTGCGGACCCAGCTTCCGGCAGGGCAAGCGGAGGGGCAGGTTTCAGGTCGAGAGCCAGACCCTTTCTCCCGGTGCGAATATGGGGGCCTCACTGCGGTGGCGGTCAGCACTCCTCTTCTGCCGTCTTCCGGCTTGCTTCAGGGATTCCTCGACAGCCCTCCAGGTGTCTTTGGAGCGCTGCACCCAATCCTCCACCGCAGGAGCCTCGGTCTGACTCTGATGCCATGGTGCCAGGATCGGCTGGTAGCCTAACACACACTGGAAAGGCGATATGTTCGTGGATGAGTGGCGGAGTGAGTTTTGCGCCAACTCAGCCCATGGTAAGTACCTCGACCACTCACCTGGCCGGTCCTGGCAGTACGACCTCAGAAACCTACCCACCTCCTGGTTCACTCTCTCCACCTGCCCATTGCTCGCGGGGTGATAACCGGAGGTCAAGCTGACCGAGACCCCCAGACGCTCCATAAACGCCCTCCTTACACAGGATGTGAACTGGGGACCCCGATCAGAGACGATGTCCTCCGGCACCCCGTAATGCCGGAAGACATGGGTGAATAGAGCCTCCGCAGTCTGCAGGGCCGTAGGGAGACCGGGCAACGGGAGGAGACGGCAGGGCTTAGAAAACTGATCCACAACTACCAGAACCGTGGTATTCCTCTGAGACGGGGGAAGATCGGTAAGAAAGTCCACCGACAGGTGAGACCACGGCCTCTGTGGAACGGGGAGGGGTTGTAACTTCCCTCTAGGAAGGTGCCTAGGAGCCTTGCTCTGGGCGCATACCGAACAGGAAGAGACATAAAATCTCACGTCCTTAGCCAAGGTGGGCCACCAGTACCTCCCCCTAAGGCCTTGTACTGTCCTCGCTACCCCAGGATGACCAGACGAGGGTAGCGTATGAGCCCATCTAATCAATTGATCACGGACACCAAGGGGAACGTACTTACGACCTGTAGGACAATTAGAAGGCGCAGGCTCCATCTGTAACGCCCGCTCAATGTCTGCGTCCACCTCCCATACCACTCGTGCTACCAGCTTAGAAGCTGGAAGGATGGGAGTAGGATCGATGGGTCTATCCTCAGTGTCATAGAGGCGGGACAGCGCGTCAGCCTTGGTGTTCATGGAGCCTGGTCTATATGAAATCCTGAACTGAAATCGGGTGAAAAACATGGCCCACCGTGCCTGACGCGGATTCAGTCTCCGGGCTGCCCGGATATACGCCAGGTTCCGGTGGTCAGTCCAGATGAGAAAAGGGTGTCTAGCCCCCTCAAGCCAATGTCTCCACACGGTCAGAGCCTTGACCACAGCTAACAACTCTCGGTCCCCCACATCATAGTTCCGCTCTGCCTGACTGAGCTTCCTAGAGAAGAAAGCGCAGGGGTGGAGTTTCGGTGGCGCACCCGAGCGCTGTGATAAAACGGCACCCACCCCAGCCTCGGATGCGTCTACCTCCACTATGAACGGCAAAGAGGGGTCCGGGTGCGCCAACACGGGCACATCAGTGAACAGCGCCTTCAACTGCTTGAAGGCTCTGTCCGCCTCTGTTGACCACCGTAAACACACAGGTCCCCCCTTCAATAGTGAGGTAATGGGAGCTGCCACCTGGCCAAAACCCTCGATAAACCTCCGGTAGTAATTGGCAAAACCCAAAGACCGCTGCACTTCCTTCACCGTGGTTGGAGTCGGCCAATTAGGCACGGCATTAACGTGGTCACACTCCATCACCATCCCTGAGGTGGAAATGCGATAACCCAGGAAGGAGACAGCTTTTTTGAAGAACTCACACTTCTCAGCCTTGATGTATAGATCATGCTCCAGCAGTCTACCAAGCACCTTGCGCACTAGAGACACATGCTCAGCGCGTGTGGAGGAGTAAATCAAGATATCGTCGATATACACAATTACTCCCTGCCTGTGCAGGTCCCTGAGAATCTCATCGACAAAAGATTGAAAGACGGCTGGAGCATTCTTCAACCCATACGGCATGACGAGGTACTCATAGTGGCCCGATGTGGTACTAAATGCGGTTTTCCACTTGTCTCCCTTCCGAATACGCACCAGATTATACGCGCTCCTGAGATCCAGTTTCATGAAAAATGCGCTCCGTGAAATGATTCCACCGCCGTAGCAATGAGAGGTAGCGGGTAACTGAACCCCACTGTAATGGAATTGAGACCTCTATAATCAATGCATGGACGCAAACCTCCCCCCTTTTTCTTCACGAAAAAGAAACTTGAGGAGACGGGTGAAATGGAGGGCCGAATGTACCCCTGCCCCAGAGATTCCGTGACATATGTCTCCATAGCCAACGTCTCCTCCTGGGACAATGGGTACACGTGACTCTTGGGAAGCGCAGCGTTACCCTGGAGGTCTATCGCACAATCCTCCTGTCGATGAGGTGGTAATTTAGTCGCCTTCTTCTTACAGAAGACGAGAGCCAAATCGGAATACTCAGGGGGAATGCGTACAGTGGAAACCTGGTCTGGACTCTCCACCGATGTGGCACCGATGGAAACACCCAGACACCTACCTGAACACTCCTCTGACCATCCCTGGAGAATCCCCTGTTTCCACAAAATCTTGGGATTGTGACTAGCTAGCCAGGGCACCCCCAGCACCACTGGAAATGCAGGTGAATCGATAAGAAAGAAACTAATTCGTTCCTTATGATTCCCCTGCGTTACCATGTCCAGTGGCACCGTGGCCTCCCTGACCAGCCCTGACCCTAATGGTCGGCTATCTAAGGACTGCACGGGGAAAGGGGAATCTAACGGTACCAGCGGAATTCCCAACGTAAGGGCGAGTCCGCTATCCATAAAGTTCCCAGCTGCGCCTGAATCGACTAGTGCCTTATGCTGGGAAAAGGGAGCAAAATCAAGAAAAAGAATTTAGACAAACATGTGACCAACAGAGGATTCTGGGTGAGTGTGGTGCTGACTCACCTGGGATGAATGAGGAGTGTTCTGTCTGCCTTCTCGGCTCCCAGAGGGACCCCCCCAGCACCGGTTGGCCGTGTATCCTCGTCGACCACAATTGGTGCAGGAGAGGCACCCTCCTCCGGTTCCCCTTGACGCGGTTCCCCCTAGCTCCATAGAAATGGGCGCAGGCAGGCTAGGAGATGGAACAGGCAGGACCCTTTCTGAATGCCCACGGACAGCCAGCAGATTGTCCAGTCATATAGACATGTCGATTTGTTCATCTTGGGAGAATGTAGTATCCCGACACGCTAGCTCCCTGCAGACGTCCTCCCGGAGGCTACACCTGTAGTGGTCCATTAGGGCTCTGTCGTTCCACCCAGCCCCAGCAGCCAAGGTCCGGAACTCTAGGGCAAAGTCTTGCACGCTCCTCATCTCCTGTCTAAGGTGAAACAGTCGTTCACCCGCCGCTCGTCCTTCTGGGGGGTGATCGAATACGGCCCTGAAACGGCGGGTGAACTCAGGTTAGTTATTCCTCAATGAGTCTGGTCCATTCCAAACAGCGTTGGCCCACTCCAATGCTCGACCCGTCAGGCAGGAGATGAGGAGGCTCACACTCTCCTCCCCCGAGGGAGTCGGCCTCACGGTCGCCAGGTATAACTCTAGTTGTAATAGAAATCCCTGGCACCCTGCCGCTGCTCCATCGAACTCCCTCGGAGGCGTAAGACGCAGTGCCCCAGATCCAGACGGGGAAGGGAGTGTAGGAGGTGGACTCGTCGGGTGAGCCGGAGGTGAAGGGAGGAGACCACTCCTCTCCCATCGATCCATCCTCTCCATCATCTGGTCCATGGCTGATCCAATCCGATGGAGGACGGTGGTGTGATGGAGGACCCGTTCTTCCATTGATGGTAGAGGAGTGGTGGCTTCTTCTGCTGACTCCATGTCGGTGGTGTGGGCTTCTGTTACCCTTGGACGTCGTGGGTGTGGAGTCAGGCGCAGGAGGCAGAAAAATGTTTGGTACAATATATATTTAATAAGTACCACAAAAGAGAAATATGCCCAAAACAACAGGGCGTAACAAAAACCAACAACACGATACACTACATAAAAAAAGTCCAACAACACGATACACTACATAAAAAAAGTCCAACAACACGATACACTACATAAACACAGTGAAAACACGTAACAAGCCCGCACACAGAACAGGTGGAGAGGCGGGCTTAAATAACACCACTAATTACCTAAATGAACACAGGTGCAACTAATAAAGACATAACTAACAGAAAAACGAAAAGGGGATCGATGGCAGCTAGTAGGCCGGTGACGACGACCGCCGAGCTCCACCCGAACAGGGAGAGGAACCACCCTCGGCAGTAGTCGTGACATTGTTGGCATTTACGTATGTCCCCATTACCAGTAAAACATAATCAAAACCTATACTTTCACTTGCTATTTCTTCTACTTAGCAAAACGACATAATCTGGTTCAGTAGCTAACTATATAGCTAGGTGTAATCATCTAAAATAACCCTAATTTATAAGACATTTCTTATTTGATTAATGGTGGTTGGACCCATCTATGTGAAGCTAGCCACAATAAGGATTAGCCACAATAGTGGACTTTGTGGTTAGCCTTCAAAAGAAAAGTATGGCGTAATTCTACTATTTGTATTCATTTGCATCAAATCAAATCAAATTTATTTATATAGCCCTTCTTACATCAGCTGATATCTCAAAGTGCTGTACAGAAACCCAGCCTAAAACCCCAAACAGCAAGCAATGCAGGTGTAGAAGCACGGTGGCTAGGAAAAACTCCCTAGAAAGGCCAAAACCTAGGAAGAAACCTAGAGAGCATCACTGCCAATGACATACTTTTACTTTGAAGGCAAACCGCAAATTCCACTATTGTGCCTAATCTTTATTGTGGCTAGCTTCACAACACATAACCCGGTCCGGTCGAGCCTCACTAGCCAGATGAAGCTAGCTGGCTGCTTATAACATTAGCTTTGGGCAACAGGTTTAAGTAGCTGGCTTTCATGAACTGAAGTTCAATTTCAATAGGTGAACAACAAGTGGCAACCTAGCTAATACTTACTCACAAGGATTACTTAATCATCGCTAAGAATAATGAAATTGACTTCAGTTTCTACTGGTCATTGTTTTCAGGCTGGTTGTATTGGTGCTAGCTAGGTACCAAGCTAAACCTAGCTACGCCAGAAGTTGCGGTCTAACCCTAACCCTTTATTACCAACGTGGTATTGTAAACACATCGTTCGTGGCCAGTGTTTGCTTGTTTATTTTGACAGTGCTACTGTATCTTTTTTGACACGCAAAGACCCAAACGGTGTTCCATAGTATGTATGTCGTGAAGCTAATAGCAGTGACGCTATTACTGTATAACTCCAGTAGGGCAACATCTGAAAAATAGCGCACTTGGTAATGTGTACCGGTGCTCGACCAGTCGGCGAAAGCCAACATCACCCACGACAGAGAACAGTTGATTGTCAAGGGCAATGAATTCCATTATCTTGGCTTTAATGGATTTCGCCTTTGAGTTGTCTCACTGAAATTTTCATACTCTTTCAAATGACTGCTCGACTTGTCGACTGCTCGTTCCACACAGAAGATATTGCGGGCTAGGTTAGGAATGCTGTGTTGGATGTGTAGCGCAACATTTTATGTGGCGTCATTACATCATGTACCTACGTTATATAGGTATGCACGGTAGCTTTGACATCGGTTTTTAAAATCGGCATTAAATTAGACATCAGGCCGATACCGATGTTGCCATTTTTAGCTAATATTGACGATTCCGATATGTTCACAGATATATCGTGCATCCCTAGTAATGACACATGTAGTACACACACCCAGTGATCCACATACTCATCACTCATAACCAGTAACTGCTAAAGGAAAGGCTTGAGAGAACAATAAACAGGGGGTTTTCGCTTAATCTTCTCTGGTGTGTGTGCGAGTGTATGCACCTCTCCATCAGCGTAATGGCCTCTGATTAATCATGGCTAATCAATGTGCATTACTTTTAAGATTCATTATGTTTCCTTCTCTCTGCTGTGTGACTACTGACTATCCTGGGCATGACAGGGTGAGGGCGGGGTCAACTGCAATTAGCCAAACACACCGAGGCTGACACCGGCCCAATCCATGTCACGTCAAATCACAACCCACCGTTGTGTCACACGCCCACCTGATCATCTGTCATACAAATGAGCATGTGTCACAGAAACACACTACACTGGACAAAAATATAAACGCAACATGTAAAGTGTTGGTCCCATGTTTCATAAGCTGAAATAAAAATCCCAGAAATGTTCCATACTCGCAAAAAGCTTATTTCTCTCAAATGTTGTGCACAAATTTGTTTCCATCCCTGTTAGTGAGCATTTCTCCTTTTCCAAGATAATCCATCCACCTGACAGGTGTGGCATATCAAGAAGCTGAATAAACAGCATGATCATTACACTTGGGGAAATTGTGCTGGGGACAATAAAAGGCCACTTTAAAATGTGCAGTTTTGTCACACAACACAATGCCACAGATGTCTCATATTTTGAGGGAGCATGCAATTGGTATGCTGACTGCTAGAATGTCCACCAGAGCTGTTGCCAGATAATTGAATGTTAATTTCTCTACTCTAAGCTGCCTCCAACGTCGTTTGAGAGAATTTGGCAGTATTTGTGCTGAGGAGTATTTCTGTCTGTAATAGATACTTTTTGTGGGGGAAAAAATTATTCTGATTGGCAGGGCCTGGCTCCCCAGTTTGTGGGCCTATGCCCTCTAAGGCCCACACATGGCTACACCCCTGCCCTGTCATGTGAAATCCATAGATTAGGGCCTAATAAATGTATTCCAATTGACTGATTACCTTATATGAACTGTATCTCAGTAAAATCTTTGAAATTGTTGCGTTTATATTTTTGTTCAGTATAACAAAAATCTGTTATCTATCTGCATGAGTTAGATTAGAGCTAAACTGTAGTTACTAACAGGAATGTTGATTGATCAACAATCGATCAAGCTATTTTTCGTGTGTGCGTGTGTTATTAATGCTACAGTACAAATGGTCACATACAATCCAGTCCAGCGTTGTGACCTCCACCTGCCAAGTCTCAAGACTCCAGATATTTTACTGCACATTTGTCTAAACAAATGTCTCACAACAACTGTTATTTCAAACATTTGTTATATCTTAGTGCATCATAAGTGTCTCATTATGCTTGTGTGTACGATGTTTAAGCAAGGTTACGTACAAATTATAAAAACAAATGTGCCTAATTAGCATAATGATTTGAGGCAGATACTTTGCTTAACTAAAGTGTTTGACCACATTGTTGAGATTTCTGCTGCATAGCAACAGAGTAGAAACACCAACTGTCTTTGTGTAGGATGTTGTTGATGGTAAGCTATCCAAGTGTTTCAATGAATTATGACTCTCTTGTTCTTTTCCTGCTTGCCTTATGCTTCCTTCTGGTGCTAACCATGTTGTGCTAATGCTAAACAACATTGTCATGTTTTGTTAGTGTGTGTTGTGTCATGCTGCACTGTTGTGCATGGGGTGCTTGATTTGTGCTTTTTGCGTGTTCAAATAGGCTATTTTATTTTATGTTGAATTCTTGTTTTGTACTGTCTCTTCATTGTCTTTGTATGGCTGAACAGCTCTGTTATCTTTGAGTTTGTTTGGCACGGGGGGGGGGGGGGGGGGGGGGGGGGGGTGTGTGTGTGTGTGTGTGTGTGTGTGTGTGTGTGTGTGTGTGTGTGTGTGTGTGTGTGTGTGGTGTGTGTGTGTGTGTGTGTGTGTGTGTGTGTGTGTGTGTGTGTGTGTGTGTGTGTGTGTGTGTGTGTGGTGGTGGTGGTGGTGGTGGTGGTGGTGGTGGTGGTGAGTGAGTGAGGGTGAGTGAGTGAGTGAGGGGGGGGGGGGGAGTGCTCTCTAGTCCACTCTGTCATTTGGTTTGTAAGTGGCACATGCACTATGTTAAATTGTATGTTTTGCGCTCTATCGCTGGGTCTGACTGCGCTGCCATTGAGTCCAGCTGTGTCATGTCATTTTATGTTTAACAGAGTTTCGCTTCCTCATCTATTTCAATGCTCTGCTGCTGCTTTCCTATTTTTGCCACTCTCAGCAGCCAGCGGTATTACGTTCTATTGATCTGTGTGGTGTTAATTCATGCGCCCTGGTGCTTTTCTTGTCGTTTTTGTTCTTGTAGTTGCAGGACCCCCGCATGTATGATCAGGTCTATAGGTACTTAGACCTCCCAGGGCAGGTATGTGATCTCATTACAAACTGTGTGCCTTCTAGTATCAGTGTGTGAAGTGTTGGCAGCTCATAATCCCTAGGACAACAATTAGAAGTGTTATAATGCATTATAAAGACCTAACATCACGTTCACAGTGATATGGGAACTAGGGAATTTGTAGTGTATTTGGGCAAAAAAGCATAAATGACTAAAGTAAAGTAACATTTTATGGACTTATTTGGATCTTATCTTTTTTAACTTTGATGTATAATAGACACCATGTTTTGTGTGGTACTGTAAATGTAACAAGCCCTGTAATGTAAATGTCAGCATTGTCTTGTTCTATTCAGTCAGTCAGTCCTACTGCTTTCCTTTCTTAAGTTCTGCCTTCAACTTATTCTGTCGTGTGTGCCACCTTCTGTGTGTCCTGTTTATATTGTTAGGTTCTTATTTTTCAGAGTAAATAACTCACGGACACTAGAGAAGCTTTAACCAAGTTTAATTCTGCCCAAAGGTTCTGTACAGCTGTAATTCAGACAGCAAAACATTTCTCACCGTCACAGTTATATACATCCCACTTAAGACACTCATTCTCTCCAATCCTTACATCTTATGGTTCTGCAGGAAGAGGGTAACCAGATACTAAACCCTGATTACTCCCTTATTAAGGGGATCTGACCTCACCTCCTGACCTCAACCCCTCCTTCCCCTAATCCACAGACGTTCACCTGTCTCCCCTATCTCAACATGTTGCTCTCCTCCCTTCCACCCAACACATTCCAAAGCCATCTGTCTTCCTACAGAGAACCATTAACTTCTGACATTAAAACCCAGTCTCTTTCACTCCTTCTATTCTAGGCTTCTTCTCTATCATTTATTTAATATCTCAATGTTTAAAGTTTAGCCGATTCCAACAATATACAGTGCATTCAGAAAGTATTCACACCCCTTGACTTTTTCCACATATTGTTACGTTACAGCCTTATTCTAAAATTGATGTTTATATATTTTTGCAAATGTATAAAAAAAAAACGGAATTATCATATTTACATAAGTATTCAGACCCTTTACTCAGTACTTTGTTGAAGAACCTTTGGCAGCGATTACAGCCTTGAGTCTTCTTGGGTATGACGCTACAAGCTTGGCACACCTGTATTTGGGGAGTTTATCCCTTCTCTGCAGATCCCCTAAGCTCTCAGGTCTCTCCAGAGATGTTCGATGGGGTTCAAGTCCGGGCTCTGGCTGGGCCACTCAAGGACATTCAGAGACTTTTCCCAAAGCCACTCCTGCATTGTCTTGGCTGTGTGCTTAGGGTTGTTGTCCTGTTGAAAGGTGAACCTTCTCCCAAGTCTGAGGTCCTTCGCACTCTGGAGCAGGTTTTCATCAAGGATCTCTATGTACTTTGCTCTGTTCATCTTTCCCTTGTTCCTGACTAGTCCCCCAATCGCCGCTGCTGAACAAAATCCCCACAGCATGATGCTGGCACCACCATGCGTCACTATAGGGATGGTGCCAGGTTTCCTCCAGACTTGACACTTGGCATTCAGGCCAAATAGTTCAATCTAGATTTCATCAGACCAGAGAATCTTGTTTCTCATGGGGGCTGTCATGTGCCTTTTACTGAGGAGTGGCTTCTGTCTGGCCACTCTACCATAAAGGCCTCCAGCTGGTTGGAGTGTTTACGGACATATTCAATCTCTCCCTATCCCAGTCTGCAGTCCCCACTTGCTGTCCACCATTGTTCCTGAAAGCAAAGGTAATTGAACTAAATGACTATCACCCCGTAGCACTCACTTCCGTCATCATGAAGTGCTTTGAGAGCCTAGTTAAGGATCATATCACCTCTACCTTACCTGACACCCTAGACCCACTTCTATGTGCATACCGACCCAATAGAGCCACAGACGATGCAATCGCCATCGCACTGCACACTGCCCTATCCAATCTGGACAAGAGGAATACCTATGTAAGAATGGATTTATTGTGAAAGTGTAGGTTATATTACATGGATTTATTTGACTTTTTAAAATGTAGATGTTCCAAAGGTCTGCAGCAGCGGCTTGTAGGCAACATGTGGAAGCCAGGAGATGCTAAATGTGTTTATGTTAATTAACGGTAAATTACCGTGAGACTGTCAGTTATTTGCTTGACAATCACCGGTTGATGGAATTTCAGAGCCGCCACAGCCCTAGTGGTGTGGTCAGCCCAACGCATCACCGGGGGCACACTGCCTGCCCTCCAGGACACCTACAGCACCCGATGTCATGGCCTGTTCACCCCGCTACCATCCAGAAGGCGAGGTCAGTACAGGTGTATCAAAGATGGGACAGAGAGAATGAAAAACAGCTTCTATCTCAAGGCCATCAGACTTAAATAGCCATCACTAGCCAGCTACCACCCAGTTACTCCACCCTGCACCTTACAGGCTGCTGCCCTATATACATAGACATGGAATCACAGTCACTTTAATAATGGAAAACTAGTCACTTTAATAATGTTTACATACTGCTTTACTCATTTCATATGTATATACTGTATTCTGTTCTACTGTATTTTAGTCAATGCCAGTCCGACATTGCTCGTCCTAATATTTATATATTTCTTAATTCCATTCTTTAACTTTTAGATTTGTGTGTATTGTTGTGAACTGTTAGATACTACTGCACTGTTGAAGCTAGGAACACAAACATTTCACTACACCCGCAATAACATCTACTAAATATGTGTATTGTAACGCCCTGGCCATAGAGAGGGGTTTTTTGTTCTTTATTTTGGTTAGGCCAGGGTGTTACATTGGGTGGGCGTTCTAGGTTCTGTTTCTATGTGTTTGTATTTCTTTGTTTTGGGCCGTGTGTGGCTCCCAAATCAGGCACAGCTGAAGTTCGTTGCTGTTGATTGGGAGTCACACATAAGTGCATGTTTTTCCGTTGGGGTTTTGTGGGTAATTGTTTCTGTTCGTGTTTCTGTTTAGTGTGTTTCACCTGACAGGACTGTGTTGGCTGTCAGTTCCTTGCTTTGTTTGAATAGTGTTACGGCAATAATTAAATATGTTGAACACTAACATTTCATTTTGGTCTTCTTCCGACGACAGCCTTTACATGTATATGACCAATAAATGTGATTTGATTGGTGGAGTACTGCAGAGAAGGTTGTCCTTCTGGAAGGTTCTCCCATCTCCACAGAGGAACTCTGGAGATCTGTCAGAGTGACCATTGGGTTCTTTGTCACCTCCCTGACCAAAGCCCTTCTCCCCCGATTGTTCAGTTTGGCCAGGCATCCAGCTCTAGGAAGAGTCTTGGTGGTTCCAAACTTCTTCCATTTAAGAATGATGGAGGCCACTGTGTTCTTGGGGACCTTCAATGCTTCAGACATTTTTTGGTACCCTTTCCCAGATCTGTGCCTCGACACAATCCTGTCTTGGAGCTCTACAGACAATTCCTTCGACCTCATGACTTGGTTTTTGCTCTGACATGCACTGTCAACTGTGGGACCTTATATAGACAGGTGTGTGCCTTTCCAAATCATGTCCAATCAATTGAATTTACCACAGGTGGACTCCAATCAAGTTGTAGAAGCATCTCAAGGATGAACAATGGAAACAGGATGCACCTGAGCTCAATTTCAAGTCTCATAGCAAATGGTCTGAGTGCTTACGTAAATAATGCATTTCTGTTGTTTATTTTTAATAAATTTGCAAACATTTCAAAAAACAGTTTTTGCTTTGTTATTATGGGATTGTGTGTGGATTGTGAGCATTTTTTTAATGTAATACATTTTAGAGTAAGGCTGTAACGTAACAAAATGTGGAAAAAGGGAAGGGGTCTGAATAATTTCCGAATGGACTGTATGTGTAGAATGAGCATCCTACTCTGTTTCTATGTAAATATGCCATATTGCTTAGTCTCCAATGAAAATGAAAGGATTCGCTATGACAACAGCAGCTGTGCAAAACCAAGAGACAAAATAATATTTGCTTATGAGGCTTTACTTGTGTGTGTGAGCGCGCCGCCTAGATGATGGATGTGTAGTTTTTAGTTATGGGCACAGAAATGTATGCACTCTCTCTCTATTCAATCTCTTTTCTCTCTGTTGCCTCCTGTCTTTCAACTCACCTCTCTCTCGCTCTCTATGTAAAATGAACAGATAGTTCTTCCCCCTACTTGTGATCAAAGCAGACATGAGGGGTGTAGGAAAGTTCTGTGTTTCTGTCTAATAGTTCTGTGCAGGTTAAAACTCTAGTTTCTCTCTCTCTCTCATGTCTGTCCTCTCTTCCTTCTCCTCCTCCATCGTCTCTCCTCCAGGTAAGGGGAAACGACCGTACTCTGGAGACTGAGAAGGTACCGCGGGTGCCTCATGACCGGAAGAAGGAGTGGCAGAAACTGGCGCTGGGGGCAGAGCTAGCTGAGGACGACTCTGAGGAGGCCTTGAAAGAAAGAGAGGCTAACGGCTCCGCCACCTACCACGACAGGTCTGGGTGAGTGTGCATGTGCGCTTCCTTGTATCTCCGTACATGGAGCATTGTGGAATGCTATTAAACCCCAACGCTATTCTATATGGAGCATTTGTGACCCCCCCCCCTTTTTGTGTCTCCCTCGGAGCTCCTTTGCATATGGAGTGGATGTGTCCCACGCTAACTCTTCCCGCTCTCTCTCTCAGAGCTCCTATGTACTTGGAAGGGATGGACGGGCCGTTCTCCCTAGCAGCGCTGCCCTACAGTCAAATGAACGAGCTGCTGAACCGTCCTGGGGACAGAATGTACACGCGACCCCACGACCCCCCACCACTGCCCCCCATGCACCCTCTGGGAGACATCAAACCCCCCTCCATGATCAGGTGGGTGACACACACACAAACACACAGAGGCAGATACACACACAGGCACACAACGTCTTCCCACCACCTCTTTGGCTCTCTGGCTTTGACTCTGAGGACGCTATTCAAGTGAATACAAATTTTAAAAAATGTTTCCAGTTTAGGTCTTTTCTCTGCTTTGTTGCTCTGTTCTCTAGCCCATTGTGTTGTGTTTTGTTCTGGTTAACTCTAATGATGGGACGCGAGCGGGTGCAGATGTGTTTCCCATCCCCAGAATTTTCTTATCTGAGCGTGGGCAGAGGAAATGAGGGATGGATGGATGGATGGATGGGAGGGTAGGGGAGGGGAGGGAGCGAGAGGGAATAAGGACACTGGAGCAGTTTCTCTCTCTCTTGCTCTTTCTATCCTCCCCCTCTCTCCTTTTGCTCTCTCTGCTTTCTCCCCCATCTCTCATTTTGCTCTTTCCTCTCCCCTCCCCATCTCTCATTTTGTTCTCTCTCCAGATTATTGTTGTGTTTCAGTCATTCTTTTGCCTTTTCTCTAGTTCTGTATAGACCATGCATGTCAGACTAATTTATCTTGATAGGTTTGACACACACAGTGTTTGGATGACTAGACATCACTTATGTAATGCTTAGCATGACAAGTAAGTGTTAGTCAGGGCCTTGAAGAGATCGGTATAGATGCGGAGAGAGAGAGAACATGTCAGGAGAAATTACCTCAAAGAGAGTGAGAAAGAGACAGAGCGAGCGAGAGAACCTGTAGTACACTCACCCTTTGTGTTGACCTTTGTTTTCAGCCCAGACGTATTGACTCTAGATCAGTGTTTCCCAACCCTGGTCCTTGAGTACCCCCAACAGTACACATTGTTATTGTATCCCTGGACAAGCACACCTGATTCAACTTGTCAGCTAATCATCAAGCCCTCAATGAGTTAAATGAGATGTGTTTGTCAAGGGCTACAACGAAACTGTGTACTGTTGGGGGTACTCAAGGATCAGGTTGGGGAAACACGGCTCTAGATGGCACCGGAAATAACACAGTACAGCTTTCTCCTTCTTGCTTTACTTTCCATCTCTCTGTTATCTCCACTAGATATTCTTCCATTTCTTGCTCTCTCTTGCCCCCCCAACCTGATTATAAGTTAGCTTCCGGTTAACAGTACCTCTTTCTCTTTGTTTCTCTCTCTCTGTCTCTCTCTCTCTCTCTCTCTCCTCAGCTCCAGTTCAGGTTTTTCAGACAGCAGACCCCAGTCTCCAGCACAGATGCATGGCTTCAATTCCAACACCCCTCCCCCTCCGCCTCCCCCCTTGCCTCCTCCACCTCCCCCCTTGCCTTCTATGTCCAGCTCTGGCCCACGGGGCACCCCTCCTCCCCCTATCCCTCCTCTACCAGTCCAGCAGCAGCCCCCGGCCATCCCCCCTCCCCCCGCCCCCCTCCAGATCGCCCCTGGCGTCCTCCACCCTGCCCCTCCTCCCGTGGCTCCTCCCCTCCACCTCTCCTCCCCGGCCCGCCTCCAACAGATCCTGGACAAGGGCCCGCCCCCTGGCCAATCAGATGGCACTGTACTGCCCCCGCCCCCTCCTCCTCCTCTGCCTCTCCCAGGAGCACGGAGCTCCTCCCCCTGCCCGCCAGGCCCGCCCCCCGTGCCTTCCTTCCTGTCAGGTGCCGTGGGGTCCCCAGCCTCTCACTCCAGTGGGAAGAAACATTCTGCCAGCCTGCCGCCCATCAGCGACGCACGCAGCGTCTTATTGGAGGCCATTCGCAAAGGTGGGTGGGGCCTTAGTGTATCAGCCAGTAGATCTGGGTATTGTGGTAATATGGTAGCGTCCGAAGCTCAATGTGCGTTGGTCATTGGACAGTATTATAACAGAAAAAAGCTGTTCCATTCTATCTTATAGGTTGCTATAATCTAAAGGAGTGTACCTTTTAAAGGTACAGTGAGGGAAAAAAGTATTTGATCCCCTGCTGATTTTGTACGTTTGCCCACTGACAAAGAAATGATCAGTCTATAATTTTAATGGTAGGTTTAGTTGAACAGTGAGAGACAGAATAACAACAAAAATATCCAGAAAAACGCATGTCAAAAATGTTATAAACTGAGTTGCATTTTAATGAGGGAAATAAGTATTTGACCCCCTCTCAATCAGAAAGATTTCTGGCTCCCAGGTGTCTTTTATACAGGTAACGAGCTGAGATTAGGAGCACACTCTTAAAGGGAATGCTCCTAATATCAGTTTGTTACCTGTATAAAAGACACCTGTCCACAGAAGCAATCAATCAATCAGATTCCAAAGAGCTCTCCAAGGATGTCAGGGACAAGATTGTAGACCTACACAAGGCTGGAATGGGCTACAAGACCATCGCCAAGCAGCTTGGTGAGAAGGTGACAACAGTTGGTGCGATTATTCGCAAATGGAAGAAACACAAAAGAACTGTCAATCTCCCTCGGCCTGGGGCTCCATGCAAGATCTCACCTCGTGGAGTTGCAATGATCATGAGAAGGGTGAGGAATCAGCCCAGAACTACACGGGAGGATCTTGTCAATGATCTCAGGGCAGCTGGGACCATAGTCACCAAGAAAACAATTGGTAGCACACTACGCCGTGAAGACCTGAAATCCTGCAGCGCCCGCAAGGTCCCCCTGCTCAAGAAAGCACATATACATGCCCGTCTGAAGTTTGCCAATGAACATCTGAATGATTCAGAGGACAACTGGGTGAAAGTGTTGTGGTCAGATGAGACCAAAATGGAGCTCTTTGGCATCAACTCAACTCGCCGTGTTTGGAGGAGGAGGAATGCTGCCTATGACCCCAAGAACACCATCCCCACCATCAAACATGGAAGTAGAAACATTATGCTTTGGGGGTGTTTTTCTGCTAAGGGGACAGGACAACTTCACTGCATCAAAGGGACGATGGACGGGGCCATGTACCGTCAAATCTTGGGTGAGAACCTCCTTCCCTCAGCCAGGGCATTGAAAATGGGTCGTGGATGGGTATTCCAGCATGACAATGACCCAAAACACACGGCCAAGGCAACAAAGGAGTGGCTCAAGAAGAAGCACATTAAGGTCCTGGAGTGGCCTAGCCAGTCTCCAGACCTTAATCCCATAGAAAATCTGTGGAGGGAGCTGAAGGTTTGAGTTGCCAAACGTCAGCCTCGAAACCTTAATGACTTGGAGAAGATCTGCAAAGAGGAGTGGGACAAAATCCCTCCTGAGATGTGTGCAAACCTGGTGGCCAACTACAAGAAACGTCTGACCTCTGTATTTGCCAAGTACTTGTTTTGCAGAGGGGTCAAATACTTATTTCCCTCATTAAAATGCAAATCATTTTATAACATTTTTGACATGCGTTTTTCTGGATTTTTTTGTTGTTATTCTGTCTCTCACTGTTCAAATAAACCTACCATTAAAATTATAGACTGATCATTTCTTTGTCAGTGGGCAAACGTACAAAATCAGCAGGGGATCAAATACTTTTTTCCCTCATTGTAACTAGCTAGCACTTTGAGAGTTGGACTTATGTGACCTCTCTCTCTCTGCCCCCACCCCACCCCCTCTTTCCCCCTCCCTCTTTGCCTCCCTACCCCCAGGTATCCAGCTCAGGAAGGTGGAAGAGCAGAGGGAGCAGGAGGCGGCCAAACACGAGCGTGTGGGGAACGACGTGGCCACCATCCTGTCCCGACGCATTGCCGTCGAGTACTCTGACTCGGAGGATGAGTCCGAGTTCGACGAAGGAGACTGGATGGAGTGAATGAGATGGAGGGAGAGGAGAAGAGAAGGGGACAGAGGGCAAAACTGTCACCCAACCGTACCCCCTTTCTAGATGTCAGAAGTTTATCCTTACAACTGCTCTCACCTGTCAGTCCTGTTTTACTTCCCCTTCATGCACTACTCTACACCACTCTCACTCTCTCTCTCTCTCTCTCTCTCTCTCTCTCTCTGTGTCAATTACTGTTCTTCTATGTGTGTTTGGATAAAAAGCTCCATGTCAGTTGTTTGTTCCATGTGTTCTGGTCGGGTTATGTTTTTGTACTCATTTTTCTACACTACTGCACATCGTTCAGTTGCTATCATGTTATTTTCCTTCTTTATCCTCCAATGGTATGAAATCCTCCTCGTGTACAGTTGTTTCAAAAATAACCTTTTAAAGAAAAACTATTGATGAAGAACGACACATTTTTTTATTTCCTGTTTGTTTCTCGCTGTTCAGTATTAACGTAACAAAGTGGCATGACACTTCTGTCCTTAGTACTGTCTTGCCTCCTGGTGGGCCAAAGTGGAGGTGAATGCATTCTGTATTTTATTATCTCTTCTTGGAGTTTCTTTTCTAACAGAAAAACACATGCCGTTTCTAAATGGGCCAGTTGTTGCCAATATGAACTACTTGAAGGATGGTAGCCATCCTGAATATCAGTCGGCTGTGGTTATTTGCTGAGGTGATTTATTGGAGTTGTTCTGTGTTTTTATATCATCCGATTTGACTTATTACCTTAGAACAAGGAAAATATTGTGATGATGATATGTTATGTGATGATTGTTGTATGATTCTGATGATGAAGATAAAGAAGAATTATGGTGAGATATTAGAATAATCAGAACCACTTAACAGTAGTGTCCCACTGGACACACACAGGTTTAATCAACGTTGTTTCCACTTCATTTCAATGAAATTATGTTGAACCAACGTGGAATAGACGTTGAGTTGACGTCTTTGCTCAGTGGGGTCTGACCAATGGGAACCACTTATAGAAGGCAGATTATTTCTCTGTGTGTCAACTAACGAGAAGCCTTACCTCGTTTGACTCTAGAAAACTAAATAAGGGCTCTATTCAATCTGTATCGCTGAAGCGTTACAGATTGTGCAATACAAATGTTAAGATAATTTCCGATTGAGCCGACAGGTGCTGCATTTACTGTGAAGGCAGTCTCCGCTAACTTGGGAACATTGCCTTTACATTTCAATCACGCTGTAACGCTAATCTTCAGCGATACACATTGAATAGAGCTCCCACAGTTACTATGAAGAATTTAAATGAATTAACGGCATTAGTCTACCTGTGTTTCTGCTGCCAAGGGGGCGGGGCCATGATGAGAAAGAAGGATTCATCTGCCTTCACGGCTCCCTTTGAAGATGTCTGCCGTCCTTTTCTTTCTTTTTTCTTTCTTTCGTTCTTTCTTCTACTTGCCTTATTGTTTGTACAGACATATCGTTGAGTTGATGAATGTATTGTGCTGTTACTACTTTCTGCCTGTTCTGGTATGAATTAACTGTTTCTATGTTTGGGGAGTGGGAGAGAGGAAAATTAACCCTGGGTTAAAAAAATATACTGTATAACATGTAACTTATGTAACTGTTGACTATAACAGTTTGCTTGAGTTAATAAAAGCTAATGTTATGTTTCAGGAGTTGTTGTTGTTGTGTGTTTTATTAGTGTGACTTTTAACTATTAAGCTTTTATTAAACCTCATCCACTTTAATGGGATTTCTTCAACATTCTAAAGCTCCCATTGTTTAAAACTCCCATTCTTAGCTGTGACTTCCAAAAGGTTTTTCCACTGTAAACACATCAGCTACATTTACCACTTTCCCAACAAGTTATACAACAACTTAGTGTATGGAATCTTAGTCTACTTCTCTGATATTGAAATCTGAAGAAAAAAAATATTCAACCAATCAAACAATACAGCTGTTTTAGTAACCGCATCAACTACATTTGAAACAAATACAGTTTTGACCACTTTCCCAAAAAGTTAGACAAAAATGTTGAGCATATGAAATCTTAGTATACTTATCTGCTATTCAAATCTGAAATCGGAACAAAAATAATTTCTACCAATCAAGGTGTTTTCGCAAACGCATTATTTTTACAAATAACAGACATTTTGACCACTTTCCCAACAAACTTATGAAAGAGTATGGTCTAATTATCTGGTATCATATAAACTCATATAAGACATGGAACATTTTGTAGAATTGCAGGATATTCACTTTAAAATTGCAACATTATCTCTCAATTTAAATCCAATTTTATTGGTTACATACACGTGTTTAGCAAATGCTATTGTGCAGTAATTTCTAACAAGTAATATCTAACAATTTCACAACAATACACTCAATACACACAAATCTAAGCAAAGGAATGGAATTAAGAATATATCAATATTTGGACGAGCAATGTCAGCGCGGCAGACTAAGACAATACAATAGAATGGAATAGAGTATATACATATGAGATGGGCAATGCAAAATATGTAAACATTATTAAGGTGACTAGTGTTCCATTATTCAAGTGGCCAGTGATTTCAAGTCTATGTATATAGGGCAGCAGCCTCTAACGTGCTAGTGATTGCTATTTAACAGTCTGATGGCCTTGAGATAAACTCAGCAAAAAAATAAACATCCCTTTTTCACGACCCTGTCATTCAAAGATAATTCGTAAAAATCCAAATAACTTCACAGATCTTCATTGTAAAGAGTTTAAACACTGTTTCCCATGCTTGTTCAATGAACCATAAACAATTAATGAACATGCACCTGTGGAATGGTCGTAAGGCACTAACAGCTTTCAGACGGTAGGCAATTAAGGTCACAGTTATGAAAACTTAGGACACTAAAGAGGCCTTTCTACTGACTCTGAAAAACACAAAAAGAAAGATGCCCAGGGTCCCTGCTCATCTGCGTGAATGTGCCTTAGGCATGCTGCAAGGAGGCATAAGGACTGCAGATGTGGCCAGGGCAATAAATTGCCATGTCCGTACTGTGAGACGCCTAAGACAGCGCTACAGGGAGACAGAATGGACAGCTGATCGTCCTCGCAGTGGCAGACCACGTGTAACAACACCTGCACAGGATCGGTACATCCGAACATCACACCTGCGTGACAGATACAGGATGGCAACAACAACTGCCCGAGTTACACCAGGAACGCACAATCTCTCCATCAGTGCTCAGACTGTCGGCAATAGGCTGGACTGAGGGCTTATAGGCCTGTTGTAAGGCAGGTCCTCACCAGACAGCACTGGCAACAATGTCGCCTATGGGCACAAACCCACCGTCGCTGGACCAGACAGGACTGGCAAAAAGTGCTCTTCACTGACGAGTCGTAGTTTTGTCTCACCAGGGGTGGGATTTGCATTTATCGTCGAAGGAATGAGCATTACATTGAGGCCTGTACACTGGAGTGGGATCGATTTGGAGGTGGAGGGTCCATCATGGTCTGGGGCGGTGTGTCACAGCATCATCGGACTGAGCTTGTTGTCATTGCAGGCCATCTCAACGATGTGCATTACAGGGAAGACATCCTCCTCCCTCATGTGGTACCCTTCCTGCAGGCTCATCCTGAAATGACCTTCCAGCATGACAATACCACCAGCCATACTGCTCATTCTGTGAGTGATTTCCAGCAAGACAGGAATGTCAGTGTTCTGCCATGGCCAGCGAAGAGCCCGGATCTCAATCCCATTGAGCACGTCTGGGACCTGTTGGATCGGAGGGTTAGGGCAAGGGCCATTCCCCCCAGATATGTCCGGGAACTTGCAGGTGCCTTGGTGGAAGAGTGGGGTAACATCTCACAGCAAGAACTGGCAAATCTGGTGCAGTCCATGAGGAGGAAATGCACTGCAGTACTTAATGCAGCTGGTGGCCACACCAGATACTGACTGTTACTTTTGATTTTGACCCCTCCCCCCCCTTTGTTCAGGGACACATTATTCAATTTCTGTTAGACACATGTCTGTGGAACTTGTTCAGTTTATGTCTCAGTTGTTGAATCTTGTTATGTTCATACAAATATTTATACATGTTTAGTTTGCTGATTATAAACATACTTGACAGTGAGAGGATGTATCCTTTTTTTGCTGAGTTCAGAAGCTGTGATTCAGTCTCTCGGTCCCAGCTTTGATGTACCTGTACTGACCTCGACTTCTGGATGATAGAGGGGTGAACAGGCAGTGGCTTGGGTGGTTGTTGTCCTTAAAGATCTTTCTGGCCTTCCTGTGATATCGGGTGTTGTTGGTGTCCTGGAGGGCAGGTAGTTTGCCCACGGTGATGCGTTGGGCAGACCGTGTCACCCTCTGGAGAGGCCTGTGGTTGCGGGCAGTGCAGTTGCTGTACCAGGTGGTGATACAGCCTGACAGGATGCTCTCAATTGTGCATCTGTAAAAGTTTTTGAGGGTTTTAGGTGCCAAGCCAAATTTATTCAGCCTCCTGAGTTTGAAGAGGCACTGTTGCGCCTTCTTCACCACACTGTCTGGGTGGGTGGACTATTTCAGTTTGTCAGTGATGTGTACGCCAAGGAACTTGAAGCTTTCCACCCTCTCCACTGCTGTCCCATCGATGTGGATAGGGTGGTGCTCCCTCGGCTGTTTCCTGAAGTCCACAATCAGCTCCTTTGTTTTGTTGATGTTGAGTGAGAGGTTATTTTCCTGCCACCACACACCCAGGGCCCTCACCTCCTCCCTAGGCTGTCTCGTCATTGTTGGTAATTAGGCCTACTACTGTTGTGTTATTTTCAAACTTGACGATTGAGTTGGAGGCATGGAAGCCATGCCCTTATGAGTGAACAGGGAGTACAGGAGGGAGCTGAGCACGCAGTCTTGTGGGGCCCCAGTGTTGAGGATCAGAGAAGTGGAGGTGTTGTTTCCTATCTTCACTGCCTGGGGGCATCCCGTCAGGTAGTCCAGGACCTAGTTGCACAGGACGGGGTTCAGACCCAGGGCCTCAAAGCTTAATGATGAGCTTGGAGGGTACTACAGTGTTGAATGCTGAGCATTAGTCAATTAACCTCTTACATCTAGACGTTCCGCTAGCGGAACACCTGCTCCAATATCCAATGATAGGCGTGGCGCGAATTACAAATTCCTCAAAAATACAAAAACTTCAATTTTTCAAACATATGACTATTTCACAGCATTTTAAAGACAAGACTCTCCTTTATCTAACCACACTGTCCGATTTCAAAAAGGCTTTACAGCGAAAGCAAAACATTAGATTATGTCAGCAGAGTACCCAGCCAGAAATAATCAGACACCCATTTTTCAAGCTAGCATATAATGTCACAAAAACCCAGAAGACAGCTAAATGCAGCACTAACCTTTGATGATCTTCATCAGATGACACACCTAGGACATTATGTTATACCATCTTTACATACATACATGCATGTTTTGTTCTTATCAAGTTCATATTTATATCAAAAAACAGCTTTTTACATTAGCATGTGACGTTCAGAACTAGCATACTTCCGGGGATTTTACTAACAATTTACTAAATTACTCACGATAAACGTTCACAAAAAGCATAACAATTATTTTAAGAATTATAGATACAGAACTCCTCTATGCACTCGATATGTCCGATTTGAAAATAGCTTTTTGGTGAAAGCACATTCTGCAATATTCTAAGTACATAGCCCAGCCATCAGGGCTAGCTATTTAGACACCCAGCAAGTTTAGCACTCATCAAAGTCAGATTTACTATAAGAAAAATGTTATTACCTTTGTTGTCTTCGTCAGAATGCACTCCCAGGACTGCTACTTCAATAACAAATGTTGGTTTGGTCCCAAATAATCCATCGTTATATCCGAATAGCGGCATTTTGTTCGTGCGTTCCAGAAACTATCTGAAATGGTAAATCAGGTTCGCGCGCATGGCGCAATTCATGACAAAAAAAATCTAAATATTCCATTACCGTACTTCGAAGCATGTCAACCGCTGTTTAAAATACATTTTTATGCAATTTATCTGTAAAAATTGATAATATTCCGACCGGGAATCTCCTTTTCGGCAAACAGAGGAAAAATCACAAAGACGGGGGCGGCCAGGGCACGCGCCTAAGCCCACAGTCCCTTGATCGGCCACTTGAGAAAGGCGATAATGTGTTTCAGCCTGGGGCTGGGATGACGACATTCAGGTTTTTCCCGGGCTCTGAGAGCCTATGGAAGACGTAGGAAGTGTCACGTTAGTGCAGAGATCCTTTGTAAAAGATAGAGATGGCAATGAAGTTCAAGAAATGGTCAGACAGGCCACTTCCTGTAAAGGAATCTCTCAGGTTTTGACCTGCCATTTGAGTTCTGTTATACTCACAGACACCATTCAAACAGTTTTAGAAACTTTGGAGTGTTTTCTATCCAAAGCCAATAATGATATGCATATTCTAGTTACTGGGCAGGAGTAGTAACCAGATTAAATCGGGTACATTTTTTATCCAGCCGTGAAAATACTGCCCCCTAGCCATAACAGGTTAACAGCATTCTTACATAGGTATTCCTGTTGTCCAGATGGGATAGGACAGTGCGCAGTGCGATGGTGATTGCATCGTATGTGGATCTATTGGCGCGATAAGCAAATTGAAGTGGGTCTAGGGTGTCAGGTAAGGTGGAGTTGATATGATCCTTGACTAGTCTCTCAAAGCACTTCATGATAACAGAAGTGAGTGCTACAGGTGATAGTCATTTAGTTAAGTTACCTTTGCTTTATTGGGTACAGGAACAATGGTGGCCATCTTGAAGCTTGTAGGGACAGCAGACTGGGATAGGTAGAGATTGAATATGTCCATAAATGCTCCAGCCAGCTGGTCTGTGCATGCTCTGAGGACGTGGCTAGGGATTCCGTCTTGGCCAGCAGCCTTGCGAGGGTTAACACACTTAAATGACTTACTCATGTCGGCTATGGAGAAGGAGAGCTTACAGTTCTTGGTAGCGGGCCGCATCGGGGGCATTGTGTTGTCCTCAAATTGGGCGAAGAAGGTGTTTGTCTGGTAGCAAGACTTCGGTGCCACATATGTCTAGTGTCTGAGCCATTGAATTGCGACTCCACTTTGTCTCTATACTGCCGTTTTGCCTTTTTCATTGCCTTATGGGAATATCTGCACTGTTTGTATTCGGCCATATTCCCAATCACCTTACCATGGTTAAATGCGGTGGTTCGCGCATTCAGTTTTGTGCGAATGCTGCCATCTATCTACGGTTTCTGGTTAGGGTAGGTTTTAACAGTCACAGTGGGTAAAACATCTCCTATACTCTTCCTGATAAACTCAGTCACCGTGTCAGTGTATTTGTCTATGTTATTCTCTGAGGCTGCCCGGAACAATATCCCTTGTAGGCATCCCTAGAAGTTGGAGTAGCAGTGGTCGAGTGTTTTATCAGCACGAATACTACAGTCGATGTGTTGATAGAATTTCGGTAACTTTTTCATCAAATTTGCTTTGTTAAAATCCCCAGCTACAATAAATGCGACATCAAGATATGGGGTTTCCAGTTTGCATAAATTCCAGTGAAGTTCTTTGAGTGCCTTCGAGGTATCGGCTTGAGGGGGAATATACACAGCTGTGACTATAAACGAAGATAATTATCTTGGGAAGTAATACGGTCGGCTTTTGATTGTGAGGTATTCTAGGTCGGGTGAACAAAAGGACTTGAGTTCCTGTATGTTATTGTAAGAATATTTTGAAGATAAATACACAATGCAGAGGACGAGAGGTCAATAGAGTACTAAAGGTGAAGAGGACTAAAAGTCAATAGAGTACTAACGGTCAATGGAAATAGTGTTTTTTTCTGTAATAAGGGATTAATTTCAATGGGTCAGAGACATGGGAGGAATTTCAGTCTGGGACTCATAGCTACATGGCAAGTTCTCATTGGTACACATTGTTTATGCATTGAACCTGAAATAGGATACTTGTTATTTGGCCATTGGCCGAGTTATATTGCAAGGAATTCTAATTGGTTAACCACAGGCTAATGCTAGGTTATAAAACTTCATCCTGTCCCTTTGTCTCTATAGGGCCTAGTTACCCATAAAACTTGTGTTCACTTCAAAAGCTTGTCGAAGGCTTACATTACCCACAAGTCTAAAAATTGCTTCTCAACTAGCAACTCACTTCTATGCAACCTTGTTAGATAGGTTTGAGTCCTCAAGGGCTTATAAATACATAAATATACATATATATATATATATATATATATATATATATATATATATATATATATATATATATATATATATATATATATATATTACTTTTTGGGGGGGTTAAATAAATATAGAAACATAGATACACTGCTCAAAAAAATAAAGGGAACACTTAAACAACACAATGTAACTCCAAGTCAATCACACTTCTGTGATATAGAACTGTCCACTTAGGAAGCAACACTGATTGACAATACATTTCACATGCTGTTGTGCAAATGGATTAGACAACAGTTGGAAATTATAGGCAATTAGCAAGACACCCCCAATAAAGGAGTGGTTCTGCAGGTGGTGACCACAGACCACTTCTCAGTTCCTATGCTTCCTGGCTGATGTTTTGGTCACTTTTGAATGCTGGCGGTGCTTTCACTCTAGTGGTAGCATGAGACGGAGTCTACAACCCACACAAGTGGCTCAGGTAGTGCAGCTCATCCAGGATGGCATATCAATGCGAGCTGTGGCAAGAAGGTTTGCTGTGTCTGTCAGCGTAGTGTCCAGAGCATGGAGGCGCTACCAGGAGACAGGCCAGTACATCAGGAGACGTGGAGGAGGCTGTAGGAGGGCAACAACCCAGCAGCAGGACCGCTACCTCCGCCTTTGTGCAAGGAGGGGCAGGAGGAGCACTGCCAGAGCCCTGCAAAATGACCTCCAGCAGGCCACAAATGTGCATGTGTCTGATCAAATGGTCAGAAACAGACTCCATGAGGGTGGTATGAGGGCCCGACGTCCACAGGTGGGCCTTGTGCTTATTGCCCAACACCGTGCAGGACGTTTGGCATTTGCCAGAGAACACCAAGATTGGCAAATTTGCCACTGGCTCTTCACAGATGAAAGCAGGTTCACACTGAGCACATGTGACAGACGTGACAGAGTCTGGAGACGCCGTGGAGAACGTTCTGCTGCCTGCAACATCCTCCAGCATGACCGGTTTGGCGGTGGGTCAGTCATGGTGTGGGGTGGCATTTCTTTGGGGGGCCGCACAGCCCTCCATGTGCTCGCCAGAGGTAGCCTGACTGCCATTAGGTACCGAGATGAGATCCTCAGACCCCTTGTGAGACCATATGCTGGTGCGGTTGGCCCTGGGTTCCTCCTAATGCAAGACAATGCTAGACCTCATGTGGCTGGAGTGTGTCAGCAGTTCCTGCAAGAGGAAGGCATTGATGCTATGGACTGGCCCGCCCGTTCCCCAGACCTGAATCCAATTGAGCACATCTGGGACATCATGTCTCGCTCCATCCACCAACGCCACGTTGCACCACAGTCTGTCCAGGAGTTGGCTTTAGTCCAGGTCTGGGAGGAGATCCCTCAGGAGACCATCCGCCACCTCATCAGGAGCATGCCCAGGCGTTGTAGGGAGGTCATACAGGCACGTGGAGGCCACACACTACTAATCCTCATTTTGACTTGTTTTAAGAACATTACATCAAAGTTGCATCAGCCTGTAGTGTGGTTTTCCACTTTAATTTTGAGTGTGACTCCAAATCCAGACCTCCATGGGTTGATAAATTGGATTTCCATTGATTATTTTTGTGTGATTTTGTTGTCAGCACATTCAACTATGTAAAGAAAAAAGTATTTAATAAGATTATTTCATTCATTCAGATCTAGGATGTGTTATTTTAGTGTTCCCTTTATTTTTTGAGCAGTGTATATACATATATACATTCATTGAATAGATACTTTTTTCCAAAGCGACTTATATACATGCATTTCTGGTATGGGTGTTCCCAGCTGGAATAAAAACCCACAATCCTGGCATTTGGTTTTTGTCAGGTATAATGGGACCCATATAGTCCAAAGAATATTGATGTGCTCAATTGTCCATCAAAAAATGATGGACAGAGGACTCGTTTTTGTAAATTGTGACAGTGAGGAAATATAACCAATTTACAATTCGGCCCCCCGGACCTCGTTAATTTTTTCTTTTTTTTCTTTAACCTAAGCAAGTCAATTAAGAACAAATTCTTATTTACAATGACAGCCTATGCCGTTGAAGACCGAATGCGCTCTGCAGGGCAAAATTAGTATGACACCCCTGATCTAAGTCCTGATCATAGATCAAGTGAACATAATTAAATAAATAACACAAAAACAATTTTTCTTTTCATTTCTTTGTGCAAATTGAGCCAGCATTCAATTTATTATAAGTATGTGAACCAGCTCAATTAAGTGTATTAAAGTAGTAAAAAATGTTGTATTTGGTCCAATATTCTGTGCATATAATGATGTCACGTCCTGACCAGCAGATGGAGCTATTGTATTAGTTTTGGGGTCAGGACGTGGCAGTTTTGTGTGTGTGAATGTTTGTTGGTGATTGGGACTTCCAATTGAAGGCAGGTGTGTTTTGAGTTGCCTTTGATTGGAAGTCCTATATAGGTGTGTGTGTTTTTCTTTGGGGTTGTGGGGAGTTGTTTTTGCACTGCGTTTGTGAGCCTGCAAAACTGTTTGTGTCGTGAGTACTGTCTATTATTTTGTTTTTCCTGTGGATGCCCTTTCGTTTTACCATTAAAAGCATGAGTATCCACAAACCTGCTGCGCCTTGGTCCTATTCTCTCCCATACGACATTTTCTGTGAGGAGTATGACATTTTTGGTGACAAATGACTACATACAGCTTGGATGCATTTGCTGTTTGCTTTACCCAATAGTAAATCCATAGTGAATGATGAGTAATTTTATTTTTAAGTGAGTATATCATCTGTTTCTGAACACTTCTAAATTCATCCTGATAATGCCATGATTAAGAAAAAACATGAATAATGATTCAAAGTTACAAAACATGCTAACCTCTCACCATTTACAATAACAAGGGAGGTGTAACGTAGATGCAGGGAGTCAGGAAGGAAATGCAGATGAGTTTAATGATGAAGAACATAGAACGATACAAGAAAAGTGTCCAAACCAAACATGGAAACATAAATAATATATTGCCTGTGGGTGATAACAATGAAGTGCTATATAAAGGGGAAGTAATGAAGCCCAGGCGTGTCTAATGAGGGTTGCCAGGTGTGTGTAAGGATGGGTTTTCAGGACCAGTGGTTAGTAGACCGACGATGTCGAGCTCCGGAGGGGGAGTGTACGTGACAGTACCCTCCCCCCGATGTGCGGCTTCAGCTGCTGGACAACTCCGGTCAGGAGGACGGCCCCGAGGACGAGGACAGGGCCGGTCGGCGAAGGTGTAAATCTCGGATGATGTTGGGATCTAGAATGTCACCCACCGGAACCCAACACTGCTCCTCTGGACCGCACCCCTCCCAGTCCACCAGGTACTGGAACCAACCCCCACGACGTCTGGAGTTCAGGAGGGACCTGATGGCATAGGCGGAACTACCCTCAATCAGCAGGGGAGACAGAGAGGTGTCATGAGGGATTGCATCAGCCAGGGGATCAGGAACCACCGGCCTGAGGGAAATGTGAAAAAAGGGTGAGATCCGGTAGTCATTGGGTAGTTGTAATCGTTAACCTCTCTGGGATATGAGGGACGCTACCTCAACAACAGCCAGTGAAATTGCAAGGCGCCAAATTCAAAAATCTCATAATTCAAATTCCTCAAACATACAAGTATTATACACCATTTTAAAGCTTAACTTCTTGTTAATCCAGCCACAGTGTCTGATTTCAAAAAGGCTTTATGGCGAAAGCATACCATATGATTAGGTTAGGTCAGCGCCTAGTCACAAAAAAACATACAGCCATTTCCAGCCAAAAAGAGGAGTCACAAAAAGCAGAAATAGAGAAAATTAATCACTAACCTTTGATGATCTTCATCAGATGGCACTCATAGGACTTCATGTTACATAATACATGTATGTTTTGTTTAACTAAAGTTCACATTTATATCCAAAAATCTCAGTTTACATTGGCACGTTATGTTCAGTAATGTTTGCCTCTAAAACATCCAGTGATTTTGCAGGGAGCCATATCAATTTACAGAAATACTCATCATAAACGTTGATATAAGATAGAATTAAAGATACACTTCTCCTTAACCTCTATGGGCTAGGTGGGACGCTTGTGGCGCGTTATTCAAATACCTTAGATATGCTATTACTTCAATTTTTTAAAAATATGACTATTTTACACAATTTTAAAGATAAGACTCTCGTTAATCTAACCACACTGTCCGATTTCAAAAAGGCTTTACAACGAAAGCAAAACATTAGATTATGTCAGCAGAGTACCCAGCCAGAAATAATCAGACACCCATTTTCCAAGCTAGCATATAATGTCACATAAACCCAAACCACAGCTAAATGTAGCACTAACCTTTGATGATCTTCATCAGATGACAACCATAGGACATTATGTTATACAATACATGCATGTTTTGTTCAATCAAGTTCATATTTATATCAAAAAACAGCTTTTTACATTAGCATGTGACTAGCATGTGACTAGCATTCCCACCGAACACTGCCGGTGAATTTACTAAATTACTCACGATAAACGTTCACAAAAAGCATAACAATTATTTTAAGAATTATAGATACAGAACTCCTCTATGCACTCGATATGTCCGATTTTAAAATAGCTTTTCGGTGAAAGCACATTTTGCAATATTCTCAGTAGATAGCCCGGCATCACAGGGCTAGCTATTTAGACACCCAGCAAGTTTAGCACTCATCAAAGTCAGATTTACTATAAGAAAAATGTTATTACCTTTGTTGTCTTCGTCAGAATGCACTCCCAGGACTTCTACTTCAATAACAAATGTTGGTTTGGTCCAAAATAATCCATCGTTATATCCAAATAGCGGCGTTTTGTTTGTGCGTTCTAGACACTATCCTAAAGGGTAAATAGGGGTGGCGAGCATGGCGCAATTCGTGACAAAAAAAATCTAAATATTCCATTACCGTACTTCGAAGCATGTCAACCGCTGTTTAAAATCAATTTTTATGCCATTTTTCTCGTAAAAAAGCGATAATATTCCAACCGGGAATCTGCTTTTAGGTAAACAGACAAAAGAAAAGAGAGCATTCGGTCGAAGCGGGCACGCGCCTAAGCCCATAGTACTCTGAGTGGCCACTTGCCAAAAGCGATAAAGTGTTTCAGCCAGAGCCTGCCTCGATATCGTTCAGCTTTTTCCCGGGCTCTGAGACCCTATGAAAGCCGTAGGAAGTGTCACGTTATTGCACAGATCCTGAGTCTTCTATAAAAAGAGCCAAGATGAAACACTACTTCTCAGACAGGCCACTTCCTGCTTGAAATCTTCTCAGGTTTTGGCCTGCCATATGAGTTCTGTTATACTCACAGACACCATTCAAACAGTTTTAGAAACTTTAGGGTGTTTTCTATCCAAAGCCAATAATTATATGCATATTCTAGTTACTGGGCAGGAGTAGTAACCAGATTAAATTGGGTACGTTTTTTATCCAGCCGTGTCAATACTGCCCCCTAGCCCTAACAGGTTAATGCAACCGCTGTGTCAGATTTCAAAAAAGCTTTTCGGCAAAAGCACACCATGCGATAATCTGAGTACAGTGCTCAGACACCAAAACAAGCCATACAGATACCCGCCATGTTGTGGAGTCAACAAAAGTCAGAAATAGCATTATAAATATTCACTTACCTTTGATCTTCATCGGAATGCACTCCCAGGAAACCCAGTTCCACAATAAATGTTCGTTATGTTACAATAAAGTCCATATTTATGTCCAAATACCTTCTTTTTGTTCACGCGTTCAGTTCACTATTCCAAATGCAGAAGGTGCATGCACTAAGTCCAGACGAAAAGTCAAAAAAGTTGCATTACAGTTTGTAGAAACATGTCAAACGATGTATAGAATCAATCTTTAGGATGTTTTTATCATAAATCTTCAATAATATTCCAACCGGTCAATTCCTTTGTCTTCAGAAATGAAAAGGAACTCAGCTCGCTCTCACGGCTGCGCGTGTAACTGAGCTCATGCCATTTTTCCAGACACCTGGATCAAATAGCTCTTGTTCTCTCCCCATTCACAGTAAAAGCCTGCAACAACGTTCTAAAGACTGTTGACATCTTGTGGAAGCATTAGGAAGTGCAATATGAACCCACAGACACTGTATATTGGATAGGCAATCACTTGAAAACTACAAACCTCAGATTCCCCACTTCCTGGTTGGATTTTTCTCAGGTTTTTGCCTGCCATATGAGTTCTGTTATACTCACAGACATCATTCAAACAGTTTTAGAAACTTCAGAATGTATATCCTAGCTTCTGGGCCTGAGTAGCAGGCAGTTTACTCTGGGCACCTTATTCATCCAAGCTACTCAATACTGCCCCCAGATCCCAAAGAAGTTAAGTTACCTCATTGACCATCCAGAGGACATTGAATGGCCCCATAAACCGGAGGCTCAGCTTCCGGCAGGACAGGTGGAGTGGGAGTTTCTTGGTGGAGAGCCAGATGCGATCATCAGGATGGAAAACGGGTGCCTCACAGCGGTGGCGGTCTGCCTGCTGCTTCTGGCACCGGATGGCATGTTGGAGCCTCACGTGGGCAGCGTCCCAAACCTCCCCTGAGCGTCAGAACTTTGGTCTGGCTCCAGATCAATGGATCCAGGGCCGGCTGGAACCCCAGGGTGCACTGGAAGGGAGACAACCAGTTGGAGGAGTGACAAAGTGAGTTCTGGGCATACTCCGCCCAGGGAAGAAACCAGGCCCACTCCCTCTGTCGGTCCTGACAGTGACCCCTCAGGAACCTCCCCAGCTCCTGGTTGGTCTTTTCCACCTGACCGTTGGACGGAAGGCCGTACCTGGATGTGAGGCTGACCATGACCCAAAAAACGTGGTGTGAATTGGGGACCATGGTTGGAGATGATATCTTCTCTAGGGCCAGTGGGACGATTTCGTCCCACCTACGTAACAGCCAGTGGAATCCCATGGCGCGTTATTAAAATACCTTAGAAATGCTATTACTTCAATTTCTCAAACATATGACTATTTTACACCATTTTAAAGACAAGACTCTCGTTAACCTGTTAGGGCTAGGGGGCAGCATTTGCACGTCTGGATAAAAAAAATGTACCCGATTTAATCTGGTTACTAATCCTACCCAGTAACTAGAATATGCATATACTTATTATATATGGATAGAAAACACTCTAAAGTTTCTAAAACTGTTTGAATGGTGTCTGTGAGTATAACAGAACTCATTTGGCAGGCAAAACCCTGAGACATTTTCTGACAGGAAGTGGATACCTGATGTGTTGTATTACCTTTAAACCTATCCCATTGAAAAGCACAGGGGCTGAGGAATATTTTGGCACTTCCTATTGCTTCCACTAGATGTCACCAGCCTTTACAAAGTGTTTTGAGTCTTCTGGAGGGAGATCTGACCGAACAAGAGCCATGGAACGATGATGTCCCATTAGACACCTGGCGCGCGAGTTCATGTTGGGTACCCTCGTTCCAATACGTTATAAAAGAGTATGCATTCGTCCACCTTGAATATTATTCATGTTCTGGTTAAAAAAGGCCCTAATGATTTATGCTATACAACGTTTGACATGTTTGAACGAACGTAAATATATTTTTTCCCCTCGTTCATGACGAGAAGTCCGGCTGGCTTAGATCATGTGCTAACAAGACGGAGATTTTTGGACATAAATGATGAGCTTTTTTGAACAAAACTACATTCGTTATGGACCTGTGATACCTGGAAGTGACATCTGATGAAGAGAATCAAAGGTAATGGATTATTTACATAGTATTTTCGATTTTAGATCTCCCCAACATGACGTCTAGTCTGTATCGCAACGCGTATTTTTCTGGGCGCAGTGCTCAGATTATTGCAAAGTGTGATTTCCCAGTAAGGTTATTTTTAAATCTGGCAAGTTGATTGCGTTCAAGAGATGTAAATCTATAATTCTTTAAATGACAATATAATATTTTACCAATGTTTTCTAATTTTAATTATTTAATTTGTGACGCTGACTTGACTGCCGGTTATTGGAGGGAAACGATTTCCTCAACATCAATGCCATAGTAAAACGCTGTTTTTGGATATAAATATGAACTTGATAGAACTAAAAATGCATGCATTGTCTAACATAATGTCCTAGGAGTGTCATCTGATGGAGATTGTAAAAGGTTAGTGCATCATTTTAACTGGTTTTATGGTTTTGGTGACCCTGTCTTTGAATCGACAAAACATTACACACAACTCTTGTAAATGTACTGTCCTAACATACTCTAAATTTATGCTTTCGCCGTAAAACCTTTTTGAAATCGTAAAACGTGGTTAGATTAAGGAGATGTTTATCTTTCAAAGGGTGTAAAATAGTTGTATGTTTGAAAAATTTGAATTTTGACATTTATTTGGATTCAAATTTGCCGCTCTTGAAATGCACCTGCTGTTGATGGAGTGCACCACGGGTGGCACGCTAGCGTCCCACCTAGCCCATAGAGGTTAAACAGCGGTTGACATGCTTCAAAGTACGGTAATGGAATATTTAGATTTTTTTTGTCACGAATTGCGCCATGTGCGCGACCCTGATTTACCATTTCAGATAGTGTCTGGGACGCACGAACAAAACGGCGCTATTCGGATATAACGATGGATTATTTTGGACCAAATCAACATTTGTTATTGAAGTAGCAGTCCTGGGAGTGCATTCTGACGAAGACAACAAAAGGTAATCAAACTTTTATAATAGTAAACCTGATATTGGTGAGTGCTAAACTTGCCGGGTGTCTAAATAGCTAGCCCATGATGCATGGGCTATGTACTTAGAATATTGCAAAATGTGCTTTCACCAAAAAGCTATTTTAAAATCGGACATATCAAGTGCATAGAGGAGTTCTGTATCTATAATTCTTAAAATAATTGTTATGCTTTTTGTGAACGTTTATCGTGAGTAATTTAGTAAATTGTTAGTGAATTCGCCGGAAGTTTGCGGGGGGTATGCTAGTTCTGAACGTCACATGCTAATGTAAAAAGCTGGTTTTTGATATAAATATGAACTTGATTGAACAAAACATGCATGTATTGTATAACATAATGTCCTAGGTGTGTCATCTGATGAAGATCATCAAAGGTTAGTGCTGCATTTAGCTGTCTTCTGGGTTTTTGTGACATTATATGCTAGCTTGAAAAATGGGTGTCTGATTATTTCTGGCTGGGTACTCTGCTGACATAATCTAATGTTTTGCTTTCGTTGTAAAGCCTTTTTGAAATCGGACAGTGTGGTTAGATTAACGAGAGTCTTGTCTTTAAATAGCTGTAAAATAGTCATATGTTTGAGAAATCGAAGTAATAGCATTTCAAAGGTTTTGAAAATCGCGCCACAGGATTCAACTGGCTGTTACGTAGGTGGGACGAATTCATCCCGCCTAGCCCAGAGACGTTAATCTAACCACACTGTCCGATTTCAAAAAGGCTTTACAACGAAAACAAAACATTAGATTATGTCAGCAGAGTACCCAGCCAGAAATAATCAGACACCCGGTCAGGTGGAAAAGACCAACCAGGAGCTGGGGAGGTTCCTGAGGGGTCACTGTCAGGACCGACAGAGGGAGTGGGCCTGGTTTCTTCCCTGGGCGGAGTATGCCCAGAACTCACTTTGTCACTCCTCCAACTGGTTGTCTCCCTTCCAGTGCACCCTGGGTTCCACATTAGATCTAAATTTATGCTTTCGCCGTAAAACCTTTTTGAAATCGTAAAACGTGGTTAGATTAAGGAGATGTTTATCTTTCAAAGGGTGTAAAATAGTTATATGTTTGAAAAATTTGAATTTTGACATTTATTTGGATTCAAATTTGCCGCTCTTGAAATGCACCTGCTGTTGATGGAGTGCACCACGGGTGGGACGCTAGCCCATAGAGGTTAAGTCGCCTCTCTGTCAATATGTACTCAAAGTTCCGATGGTTGGGGAGGATGAGAAACAGGTCTGTGGCGCCCTCCAGCCAGTGCCTCCACTCCTCTAATGCCAACTTCACTGCCAGGAGCAGTGAAGTTTTTAGAGTAGTATGCACATAGATAGTTTTTGTGGATTACCTTTAAGTTGTGACAGGACGGCCCCCACGCCCACTTCTGAGGCATCCACCATGAAGGGCAGCATGTTTCAGCAACGGGGCAGTGGTGAAACGTCCCTTCAGCAGGCGGAAGGCCTCATCAGCTGCAGGATTCCACGCCAACTTACGGGGACCAACTTGGAGGAGAGGCGATGGAGCTGAAGTTCCTGATGAAGTGGCTGTAGAAGTTGACAAACCCCAAAAACCGTTGTAGTCCCTTTATGGTGGTTTGAACTGGCCATGAGCTGACCGCATCTACCTTCCTTTCCTCCATAACCACTCCCTTCGGTCTGATCCGACATCCCAACAAGGAGACCTGATGGAACTGGCACTTCTCCGCTTCCACAGATGTATGGTTCTCCAGGAGGCATCCCTTGACATGGGTGATTTGCTCCTCCAAGGTGGCCAAGTAGATCAGGATGTCATCGATATACACGACCACCTGGCACCCAAGCGTGTCCTGAAACACCTCGTTCACGAATGCCTGGAACACCGACGGAGCATTGGCTAAACCATAAGGCCTCACCAAGTACTCGTAGTGCCCAGACACAATTCTGAAGGCTGTCTTCCATTCATCCCCCTCCCGTATGCGGATCAATTTGTAGGCACTCCGCAGGTCCAGGTTGGTAAAGAACTGGGCCCCGCGGAGCTCTTCAATGGTGGCCGGCACCAACAGGAGGGGTGTAGTGGTACTTGGTGATGGCATTGAGACCTCTGTAGTCAATACACTGACGAAGATCCCCCTCCTTCTTGGCCATGAAGAAGAACCCAGCTGATGCAGGGGAGGTGAATGGGAAGTTGAAACTCTGTTGGAGAGCCTTCTGGATGTACTCATCCATAGCCTTTGTTACAGCCACTGACGGGGCAGATGCGGCTGCACAGAGTCTGTTAGCAGGTCATTGTCCCAGGAGTGATGAGGAGGGAGACAGGTGGCACAAGTCTTGGAGAAAATCTCCCGGAGATCCTGGTAAACCTCGGGGCGGTCACCCTGGACTGCAACAACAGGAGTCTCAACCAACGTGGAACCACAAGGTAAGGGAAAGCAGGTCTTCTGGCATCTCGGTGTCCAGGCCATAATCTCCATCCTCGGCCAGGAGATGGTGGTGTCGTGGGGTTGGAGCCACGGAAGAAAGAGGAAGACTTTGTGTACAGGTGCCTGGATGATGAGGAAGGGGAGGCTTTCTTGGTGCAGAGGTCCCACGGTGATGGTGAGTGGTGCTGTGATGCGTGTGACTGTGCCAGATCCCAGTGGTCGGTTATCCAGTGCTTAAACTGGAAACGGAGAGGAGAGCAGGTATGATGTTATGTTCAGGGAGGAGGCAAGGGCCTGGTCAATAAAATTCCCCACGGCTCCAGAGTCCATTAGAGCTGTGGAAACACGAGGGACAGCCAGCTAGTGAAATCGATAATAAGAAGGGTTTGGTGGAAAGTGAAGATGGAATACTCACACCTACCCCAGGAGACGGATGATCACTGGACCGTCCCTCTGCTCTAGTGGCTCTCAGGTTAGAACGTAGCGGACACCATTTAAGCTGGTTCCCCTCCTGGCCACAATAGGGACAGAGCCCCAGTTGTCTCCGACGGCGTCGCTCAGCCGAGGGGAGGCGTGTGGTCCCTACCTCCATGGGTTCAGGCTCTGACTCAGATCGGTCAACGAAGGGAGGGAGAGAGGCGATGGGAGTGCCGACGTTCCCGAAAGAGGTTATCTGAATAAGGTGCGGAGCACCGGTTTGTTCCAGTCGCAAGATGCTGCCACAGTACAAAGGTGAGGGCGTACTCTGCAGCAGTCTGGTCCTCCTGCCGTAGGTGGAGTAGGCACTCACCCCCCTCTCTGGTGGATGATCGAAGACTCCTATGAACAGAGACATGAACCTCCCATAGGAAACCAGCTCCTCCTATCCTCTCTCCTAAACAGCCATAACCCATTCCAATGCCCGCCAGGTCAACAGGAAAATAAACGTGGCCACCTGGGACCTCTCGGTGGTGTGGGCTCCCGTTTGAAGAGCAAATTAGAAGGAGCACTGGAGGATGAAGCCACGGCATTTGGATGGAGTCCCGTCATACATGTCTGGAAGAGACAAACGGGCATCGCTGACCTGGGCAGACTGCTGAATGGGTTGGGGTGCTGGCTCGCTGGGTCGACTCATGGTAGAGGATCCTGCGCTCGTTGGAGTGATGCCCCTTGGGGAAGCTCTAGATGTTAAAGAACTCGGAAGACCTCATCCATCGCTATCCCCAGTTGTGCCAGCTGATCGTGGTGTTGGCAACTTTTGACTACGTTAATACACTTTTTTGAGCTTATTAATCTAGAGGTTCAAATACGATTTCCAACAAAGCAATTTAATGTTGGATCAATTTTCTCAATAAAGAATGGAATAAGTACAATTGTGTTTGTGTTATTTGTTAAATCAAGTTCACTTGATCTATTATTAGGACATTTTAGGTCAAATGTATGCAGAAATACAGCAAATCCTAAAGGGTTCACAAACCTTCTCTTTCCACTGTAGCTGATCCAGGGTTAGTCATTCCATCTATAGCCCAGCAGAGGCTGGTGACTTGAAACATTGAGGAGGATGGGAGAACCACGGTACGACAAAGTGTGTTTCATAAATCGTCAAAGGCAAATTATTTTACCTTAAAGCATTTAATAAAGACATTTATTGTACAATATTATGGGGAATGGGAATGAGAAGCTACTTACACAGTGTTGGAAAGGGATCAAAGCAGTGATTGAATGAGGGTATGAGACATAAGTTGAGGTGTTCAGAGGCTTGACCAGGACAGGATTTGACTAAGAAGACAAAAAACAATAACACAAGACACTACACACTACACAGTTACACAAAAGAGCTACGAATTAGTTAGTCCAAGCAAGGAGTAAAATCATTGATGTGTAATAATGTGATTGTGTATGTGATTGACTCTACATACAGTAATGAGAGAAAATTGATAGGGGTTCTCACAATGCTTGGAGGGGAAACATTCAATATACCAGTGGATGAGCGGGCACATGAGAGGTGGCTTCAGTTCATGTCAGGAGAAAGTTGACAATGGTAGTGGAGTGGAGTTGTCATCACCTCTTAATCAGGGAACAGGAGGGGACTTTGCTGTAAATACAAATAGCAGATACATTCCATTACTGCTGTGTCATCGTAGGTTTAACAGTGCTGTTAATGTAGTTAGTTACTGTAGACCTTCATTACAAAACAGTGTATTTTAATCAATTATTTGGTGACCTATGAATATATATATATATATATATATATATATATATATATATTATAGTTTATCTAAAAAGGAAACTTTTTTAATGTTTCAAAATTGTTTTTTTAATGAAATTTTACTGAGGAGGATGGTCCTCCCCTTCCTCCTCTGAGCCTCACCTGCTATAGCACCAAACCCCCAACCTCCCTTCATGAACCATAAGGTAACCATTGGTCCAGGGCCTGTATATGTTTTTCAGTAATGGTGTACCAATAGGCTAAGGTTCAGAGAACTCTTCCTGAATCATTAATGGGAACACCATGCAATACAACTCATGAAGATAACCTTCCCTCTCTTCACTCTCACACACACATGCACACACAAACAGCCTTCAGTATTGTATCTATAAACTGCCTATGTGAACTTTTGAACTCCATTTCTCGCCTTGGTGCACAAATGGTGAAGAGGAGCTGCTCCAGTCCTCTTTCTCCTCCTGGCTCCAGCAGTTCCTCCATGTGTGTTCCTCTTGCCCACGCTCCCCACTGTTCTACTCCATCTGTAACCACATTGTAACCTCTCCTGTAAACCAAAATGACAAAAATACTACAGTTTACTATAGAACACTACAGTACTTACAATATAATTATATAGTAAACTGTAGTATGCTGTATAATACAATAATACACACTGTCGTATCCCTCGTACTTACTATAGAATGTTGTAGAATACTACAGTAAATACTACAGTATTATCCGCAAAACAAATACTGTAGTAAATACTACAGTAAAGTTCCACAAAAACACTACAGTCTACAAAAACACTACACTTTTTACCTATAGTAAATACTACAGTATGTCATTTCCATATACCCTGCCCATTCCACTCCCCATATCACAACTTGTGCCACCCAAGTGAGAAAACAACATGCCCAGTATAGACCATAATGTGTTCTCTACTTTCAGACCCCAGTCATACAGTACATACAGGTTATGATATATGTATCCAGTAGGTACTGATAATAAAACAAAACACTATAATAAATACTACAGTAATGTCTGCAAAAACACTACATTATACTACAGTCTGCAAAAAACTTAATTAATTATTATAGTATATACATTGAGTGTAGAAAACATTAAGAACACTTTCCTAATATTAAGTTGCACCCCCCCTTTTGCCCTCAGAACAGTCTCAATTTGTCAGGGCATGGACGTCAGGGCATGCTGGCTCAAGTTTACCCCAATGCTTCCCACAGTTGTGTCAAGTTGGCTGGATGTCCTTTGGTTGGTGGAACATTCTTGATGCACACGGGAAAAAAACCCAGCAGCGTTGTAGTTCTTGACACAAACCAGTGCGCCTGGCACCTTCTACCATACCCCTTTTAAAGGTACTTAAATATTTTGTCTTGCCCATTCACCCTCCAAATGACACCCATTCACAATCCATGTCTCAATTGCCTCAAGGTTTAAAAATCATTTTTTAACATGACTCCTCCCCGTTATCTACACTGATTGAAGTGGATTTAATAAGTGACATCAATAAGGGATCATAGCTTTCACCTGGATTCACCTGGTCAGTCTATGTCATGGAAAGAGAAGGTGTTCATAATGTGTTGTATACTCAGTGTACAGTAGTACAGTTTTCTTTTACTCCACTATTTATGCTATAGTTAACTGTAAATACTACAGTATACTACAATAAATACTATAGTAAATAATACAGTATTCAGTATTTTTGAATGTCTTATTTCTTCTGTCACACACACACACATTTTGTATTTTTCTTATTTTTTTGTATATATTTCAATTTATTTTCAATCTGTTTCCATTTTTAAATTAAATATACCTTCCGGTTACCTGCCTCACCCAATGTGATACGGATCCGCTATTTTTTTTAACCTTATAGCCAGAACCTCCATCAGCAGCTAGCCATCAGAAGCTAACTAGCTACTAGCTATTTAGTCATTGATAGCCACTGCTAGCGGCCTTTACCTTCCGCACAGACACCAGACGTTTTTTGTTGCCTGGATAATACTTGCCAGCCTGCCAGTATCGGACTGTTTTCTCCACTGCAACGCCGGATTCCTGCCGTAAGCCCTGGACCATTGCTCCTGATCATCACAGCTGGCTAGCTGCCACCGAGTGACCCAGCCCTGAAGCTAGCTCTGAGCCAGGCCCACCTCCCGGCCTACTCAGTGATCACTCGTCTACAGAGCTGTTGTCTCCCGGACTCTACCCCAACACGGCTAGAATCCACTACTACACCGGATCCTTGCCGTAAACTCTGGACCTTTGCATCGGATCATCGCTGCTTACTAGCTGCTAATGAGTGGCTATAGTGGCTAAATCCCCTGCCCCGAAGCTAGCACCAGTTAGCCGGGAGCCAGGCGCATCTCCCGGCTAGCAAACAAAATTACTACAACTACAATACCTCTTTTGCCATCTGGCCTGGACCCTTTGTCGACACGGCGCCCCGCCGTACCACCACGACTGGTCTGCCGACGGAACTCCATCCGCTGTGCCCTCAACCGGCCTTTGCCGGACGTCGGAGCAGACGCTTCTACTAACTCCGTCCTGCTAACTTTAAACGCTGTGTCTCTGGCATGCTAGCACAGTAATGACTACCCCGCGGCTTCCCTGTTCCATCTATTGCTGTTCACTGGACCCTATGATCACTAGGCTACATAGCTGATGCCTGCTGGACTGTTCATTAATCACGGTACTCCATTTTGTTTATTTTTTATCTGTTGTCCCCCAGCCTCGAACTCAGGCCCTGTGTGTAGTTAACGTACCCTCATCCTACTCCTCCTCGGGTGATGTGGAGGTTAACCCAGGCCCTGCGTGTCCCCAGGCACTCATTTGTTGACTTCTGTAACTGAAAAAACCTTGGTTTCATGCATGTTAACATTAGAAGCCTCATCCCTAAGTTTGTTTTACTCACTGCTTTAGCACACTCCGCCAACCCTGATTTCCTTGCCGTGTCTGAATCCTGGCTTAAGAAGGCCAACAAAATGTCTGAGATTTCCATACCCAACTACAACATTTTCCATCAAGATAGGACTGCCAAAGGGGTAGGAATTGCAATCTACTCCAGAGATAGCCTGCAAAGTTCTGTCATACATTCCAGGTCTATGCCCAAACAGTTCAAGCTTCTAATTTTAAAAATTAATCTCTCCAGAAATAAGTCTCTCACTGTTGCCGCCTGTTATAGACCCCCCTCAGCACCCAGCTGTGCCCTGGACACCATATGTGAATTGATTGCCCCCCATCTATCTTCAGAGTCCGTTCTGTTAGGTGACCTAAACTGAGATATGCTTAACACCCCGGCAGTCTTACAATGTAAACTAGATGCCCTCAATCTCACACAAATTATCAAGGAACACACCAGGTACAACCCTAAATCCGTAAACATGGGCACCCTCATAGATATCATCCTGACCAACTTGCCCTCCAAATACACCTCTGCTGTTTTCAGTCAGGATCTCAGCGATCACTGCCTCATTGCCTGCATCCGCTATGGGTCCACGGTCAAACGACCACCACTCATCACTGTCAAACGCTCCCTAAAACACTTCTGCGAGCAGGCCTTTCTAATTGACCTGGCCCGGGTATCCTGAAAGGATATTGACCATATCCCGTCAGTCAAGTCATTCTTTAAAAGTAATTTCCTCACCTATCTTACATAAGCATGCCCTTTTCAAAAAATGTAGAACTAAGAGCAGATATTGGTTCACTCCAGACCTGACTGCCCTCTACCAGCACAAAAACATCCTGTGGCATACTGCACTAGCATCGAATAGTCCCCGCGATATGCAACTTTTCAGGGAAGTCAGGAACCAATACACGCAGTCAGTCAGGAAAGCAAAGACTAGCTTTTTCAAACAGAAATTTGCATCCTGTAGCTCTAACTCCAAAAAGTTTTGGGACACTGTAAAGTCCATGGAGAATAAGAGCACCTCCTCCCAGCTGCCCACTGCACTGAGGCTAGGTAACACTCTCACCACTGATAAATCCACGATAATCGAAAATTTCAATAAGCAATTCTCTACGGCTGGCCATGCTTTCCTCCTGGCTACCCCAACCCCAGAAAACAGCTCCGCACCCCCTGCAGCTACTTGCCTAAGCCTCCCCAGCTTCTCTTTCAAACAAATCCAGATAGCAGATGTTCTGACAGAGCTGCAAAACCTGGACCCGTACAAATCAGCTGGGCTAGACAATCTGGACCCTCTCTTTCTAAAATTATCCTCCGCCATTGTTGCAACCTCTATTACCAGTCTGTTCAACCTCTCTTTCGTATCGTCCGAGATCCCTAAAGAATGGAAAGCTGCCGGGGTCATCCCCCTCTTCAAAGGGGGTGACACTCTAGACCCAAACTGTTATAGACCTATATCCATCCTGCCCTGCCTTTCTAAAGTCTTCGAAAGCCAAGTTAATAAACAGATCACTGACCATTTGGAATCCCACCGTACCTTCTCCGCTGTGCAATACGGTTTCCGAGCTGGTCACGTGTGCACCTCAGCCACACTCAAGGAACTAAACGATATCATAACCGCCATCGATAAAAGACAGTACTGTGCAGCCGTCTTCATCGACCTGGCCAAGGCTTTCAACTCTGTCAATCACCATATTCTTATCTGCAGACTCAACAGCCTTGGTTTCTCTAACGACTGCCTCGCCTGGTTCACCAACTACTTCTCAGACACCATTCAGTGTGTCAAATCGGAGGGCCTGTTATCCGTACCTCTGGCATTCTCTATGGGGGTACCACAGGGTTCAATTCTCTAGCCAACTCTTTTCTCTGTATATATCAACGATGTCGCTCTTGCTGCGGGTGATTCCCTGATCCACCTCTACGCAGACGACACCATTCTGTATAAATCTGGCCCTTCTTTGGACACTGTGTTAACTAACCTCCAAACAAGCTTCAATGCCATACAACACTCCTTCCGTGGCATCCAACTGCTCTTAAACGCTAGTAAAACCAAATGCATGCTTTCAACCGTTCGCTGCCCGCACCTGCCCGCCCAACTAGCATCACTACTCTGGACGGTTCTGACTTAGAATATGTGGACAACTGCAAATACCTAGGTGTCTGGTTAGACTGTAAACTCTCCTTCCAGACTCATATTAAAGATCTCCAATCCAAAATGAAATCTAGAATCGGCTTCCTATTTTGCAACAAAGCCTCCTTCACTCACGTCGCCAAACATACCCTCGTAAAACTGACTATCCTACCGATCCTCGACTTTGGCGATGTCATTTACAAAATAGCTTCCCATACTCTACTCAGCAAATTGGATGCAGTCTATCGCAGTGCCATCCGTTTTGTCACCAAAGCCCCTTATACCACCCACCACTGCGACCTATATGCTCTAGTCGGCTGGCCCTCGCTTCATATTCGTCACCAGTCCCACTGGCTCCAGGTCATCTATAAGTCTATGCTAGGTAAAGCTCTGCCTTATGTCAGCTCACTGGTCACGATAACAACACCCACCCGTAGCACGCACTACAGCAGGTATATCTCACTGGTCATCCCCAAAGCCAACACCTCTTTTGGCCGCCTTTCCTTCCAGTTCTCTGCTGCCAATGACTGGAACGAATTGCAAAAATCTTATATTTTCCTCGCTAACTTTAAACATCAGCTATCTGAGCAGCTTACCAATCGCTGCAGCTGTACATAGCCCATCTGTAAATAGGCCACCCAATCTACCTACCACATCCCCATATTGTTTTTAATTTACTTTTCTGCTCTTTTGCACACCAGTATTTCTACTTGCACATCATTATGTGCTCATTTATCACTCCAGTGTTAATTTGATAAATTGTAATTACTCCGCTACTATGGGCTATTTATTGCCTTACCTCCTCACGCCATTTGCACACACTGTATATAGACTTTCTTTTTTTTCTATTGTGTTATTGACTATACGCTTGCTTATTCCATGTGTAACTCTGTGTTGTTGTTTGTCGCACTGCTTTGCTTTATCTTGGCCAGGTCGCAGTTGTAAATGAGAACTTGTTCTCAACTAGCCTACCTGGTTAAATAAAGGTGAAATAAAAAAATATATAAAAAAGACAGCAAGCAGTGCAGGATAATCTTAAGAGATTTCAGTCATTGTATTAGAGCTGCAAATGACACAGGCTCCTTTTAATACATCAGCTTTAGGTCTGTTGGGATTAAAAGTTAATACATTTCTTCACAATCACACTGTTCTGGTGCAGGTTTATTTAAAATCAGTGTTTGTGTGTATGTATGTGTGTTTGTATAATACACTTTCACTGGGGACAAGGGGGTCATGTCCCTCCCACATACTGAAATTGCATTTTTGTGTCACCGCCCCCCAGTTTTATCATCAACTGCTTTAGGACCAAGCGGACACCTCCTGGTGGTTGCATAGGCTGTTTGGAGTGTTCAGCCACAGGGATTTTGGACTGTGTGGACACCACAGAGCTGTGGTGGCAGTCTGTGTGAAGGGAAAGCTTCTGGAAGGCTGGCTGGACCAGCACGGGAGAGTTGAGCATAGTTCAGTCTGTATGTGTTTCTCTCTTTCACAGAGTTGTAAAAGCAAGCAGAGCAGAAACTGGCTACTCTTTAGTTGACTGATGTAGCTGGCAAGGTAACTGCTATTTAACTTAACAGAATTTTTTAAAACTTGTGTTTATTCGCAGTGCTGAGCTAATATTGTAACTGACATGTAGCGTTAGCTAATGCTTCATCCCCTCTCGACTGAGGTGAATGAATAAGCTACACTAGCTAGTAGCTACCACAGCCAGATCAGCTCTTGCCTATAGTTATTTGTCAGATAGTGATAAGAGGTGGCTATTATTACTATCTAACAGCTGTTGTTTATATGGAAATGTTTTATAGCCTTAGTTTTGTCCTGTTTCAGAAGTAAATGAACTTGGCTAGCTTTCGCCAGTTGATGTACCGTTAGAGAGAGAGCTGGCCAAATGTTGGCTAAACTTAGCAATTAATTTTGCCTCAATCACATTAGACTTGAATCAAACGATGAAACCATCGGCCAAGTGATTGATATTCTGACGTTTTTTCAGTGCAATGAGTTTTGCTAGGTAAAGCTCCGCCTTGCCTCAGCTCACTGGTCATCATAACAACACCCACTTGTAGCACGCGCTCTAGCAGGTATTTCTCACTGGTCATCCCCAAAGCCAACACCTCTTTTGGCCACCTTCCCTTCCAGTTCTCTGCTGCCAATGACTGGAACGAATTGCAAAAATCATTGAAGTTGGAGACTTATATCTCCCTCACTAACTTTAAGCATCAGCTATCTGAGCAGCTTACCGATCGCTGCAGCTGTAGGCGCCTATTTGTAAATAGCCCATCCAATCTACCTACCTCATCCCCATATTGTTTTTATTTACTTTTTTAGTCTTTTGCACACCAGTATTTCTACTTGCGCATCATTACCTGCACATCTATCACTCCAGTGTTAATTTGTTGAATTGTAATTACTTCGCTACTATGGCCTATTTGTTGCCTTACCTCCTCACGCCATTTGCACACACTGTATATAGACTTTTTCTATTGTGTTATTGACTGTACGTTTTTTTTATGTGTAACTCTGTGTTATAGTTTGTGTCACACTGCTTTGCAGTATCTTGGCCAGGTCGCAGTTGTAAATGAGAACTTGTTCTCAGCTGGCCTACCTGGTTAAATAAAGGTTAAATAAAATTGAAATAAAAAGCATCTGGGCAGCTCAGTCCTGGCCCTGGGGGGTCCTGTGGGTTGTCTCTCTGGCCTTGGCCTAACACACCTGAAACCAATAATGAATGTTTCACTAAGATCCTAAATCTGAGTGGGGTGTGTTGGGTTGGGGCACTGCAGAGTGGTGGGGCACTGCCGGGTGGCAGTCTGCGTAGAGACAGGATGGGGTGAACCAGCTACATTGTGTGCAAGTAAAAATACAGTACTATTACAGTAATTTCCGGACTATTAAGCGCACCTGAATTAAGCCGCACCCACTGATTCTTTTTTATTTTGAACATAAATAAGCCGCACATGTCTATAAGCCGCAGGTGCCTACCGGTACATTGAAAAAAAATGAACTTTACACAGGCTTTAACGAAACACGGCTTGTAACAAAAATAAATAGGCTTTAACGAAACACGGCTTGTAACAAAAAATAAAAAATTTGCAGTAAGCTTTAGTTGTCTTTTTGCACTGAGTCAATTCCTCACGCTGCTGTTTCCAACGTCTTATCATTGACTCATTAAGACCAAGCTCCCGTGCAGCAGCTCTATTTCCTTTTCCAACAGCCAGATCAATCGCCTTCAACTTGAAAGCTGCATCATATGCATTTCTCCGTGTCTTTGCCATGATGAGGGTGACAAAATGACTACCATAATCAGAATGATGGGAAGTTTGAGAGCGCTCGATTTAATCTAAACAGTAAACAAAAAAGTTGTTTGACCTTAACCCGTTCGGCAATTTCATTGGTCTAATGAAAGCTTCATGCCGCCAAAAAACTGAGCACGTCACAGAATGTGTTTTTTTTTAAAAATGTTTATTGAAAGCGGGAAAAATCCATATATTAGCTGCGTCATTGTTTAAGCCGCGAGGTTCAAAGCCTGGGAAAAAAGTTGCGGTTTATAGTCCGGAATTTACGGTAGTCCCATGAGATTAACTATATGGAGGATTTGCTGTTTCTGTGTGTTAATGTTTATTTGAGGTGATTGTGTTTTTTTTTTAAACCTTTCCCTTCGAAATGAAAAAAGTAAAGGTGTGAACTGGGAAGGAAATTGTGTTGGGAGAGAATTGAGTTATTGACTAGACTGGTGGGGGTCGGGCTGACTGGTTGGTGTGGCTGAAATTTGATATAGAGAATGTCTTAATAAAGACAATCAAAAGTCTTTGTATTTTTACAAGAGTTGTTCATTTGTTTGGCTGTTGGTTAAACGTGCAACACAACATTTATTATTGAATTACCTTTGATCTAGTTCAGTCTTATTAATCACTTAAACATATCTAATAATGATCTCTTACCTAGCTTGAAGACTGTGGGCATTTTTGCTTACTTTTTGTTCTAAATGGAGTCGGCATATTGGATTGTGTAAAAATGCAGAAAATGAGCTTAAGATGGCTAAACATCTCTGGGGGAGGACACCCAGACCCCCGTCAGGTTATGTCCACCCCACTTCTAAAACCAAAGGGGCGCACCCGTTATTCATGACTGTAGGGAGTCTTCTTTTAGTTTCTCTTTCAAACTCCAGCCTTGTAGACAACATTTACTCACCTGCTGTCTTTCACACAATACATTCACACAAACAAATTTGAGTTGACTCAGTGACATTGCCTTACCTTCTCCTCCTGCCTGGTCTAAAGGACTGAATGTGATTTATTGCCATTTATTTAATGTAACTGTGAAAACCCTGTTTCAACATGCTTTGTGTTGTAGTCACGACAGACAAAGATATGTAGTTAAGCAAACTGTACTATGCATGTTGTTAACCAGCACATCAAGTACATGAAGACTGCAATTGGTTTCCGTTTCCTGCGTAACATCAATTTTGCTATAGACCCCATGGGCTAGTTTCCCATTAGTCCAGTCCTGGTTCAAAGGAGAATGTCCATTTAAAGTGCTTTTAATACAGGACTAGGCATAATCAATGGCCAGAAAACTGGCCCTGATTCATAGAAAAACACTTGACAAAGCTATGTTGTAAAAGTTGTATAACACTGCCCTCTGCTGGCTCAGGAAGTCTCTTACATGATGAGCCACTCTCAAACGCTCTGAATTAATCAATATGACCAGTAGGTGGAAGCAACATGCTTTCTATATAATTGACATGGCCAGACTTCTGGTGCCAAACCAAAACCCCTTTATTTTACATGCAGGGTGTCCATATTAGCATAACGACAGTCTCAGATGTAAGGCAACTCCTGCTGAGACTGATGCTGTTCTTATATGGATACGATATTCATGGGTACCATATTCATGATTTTCAGGGAAGTTAGGAACCAATATACACAGTCAGTTAGGAAAGCAAAGGCTAGCTTTTTCAAACAGAAATTTGCATTCTGTGGCACAAACTCCTAAAAGTTTTGGGAAACTGTCCATGGAGAATAAGAACACCTCCTCCCACCTGCCCACTGCACTGAGGCTAGGAAACACTGAATTTCAATAAGCATTTTTCTACGGCTGGCCATGCTTTCCATTTGGCTACCCCTACCCCGGCCAACAGCTCTGCACCCCCCACAGCAACTTGCCCAAGCCGCCCACCCCCTGCTTCTCCTTCACCCAAATCCAGATAGCTGATGTTCTGAAAGAGCTGCAAAATCTGGACCCCTACAAATCAGCTGGGCTAGACAATCTGGGCCCTCTCTTTCTAAAATGATCCGCCGCAGTTGTTGCAACCCCTAATACTAGCCTGTTCAACCTCTCTTTTGTATCATCTGAGATCCCTAAAGATTGGAAAGCTGCCGGGGTCATCCCCCTCTTCAAAGGGGGAGACACTATAGACCCAAACTGTTATAGACCTATATCTATCCTGCCCTGCCTTTCTAAAGTCTTCGAAAACCAAGTTAACAAACAGATCACCGACCATTTCGAATCCCACCGTACCTTCTCCACTATGCAATCTGGTTTCCGAGCTGGTCATGGGTGCACCTCAAGGTCCTAAACGATATCATAACCGCCATCGATAAAAGACAGTACTGTGCAGCTGTCTTCATCGACCTGGCCAAGGCTTTCGACTCTGTCACCGCATTCTTATCGGCAGACTCAACAGCCATGGTTTCTCAAATGACTGCCTCGCCTGGTTCACCAACTACTTCTCAGATAGAGTTCAGTGTGTCAAATCGGAGGGCCTGTTGTCTGGACCTCTGGCAGTCTCTATGGGGGTGCCACAGGGTTCAATTCTCAGGCCGACTCTTTTCTCTGTATATATCAATGATGTCGCTCTTGCTGCTGGTGATTCTCTGATCCACCTCTACGCAGACGACACCATTCTGTATACTTTGGACTTTGTTACTTTGTTAACAAACCTACAGACAAGCTTCAATGCCTTCCGTGGCCTTCAACTGCTCTTAAATGCAAGTAAAACTAAATGCATGCTCTTCAACCGATTGCTGCCCGCACCCGCCCGCCCGACTAGCATCACTACTCTGGACGGTTCTGACTTTTACAAATACCTAGGTGTCTGGTTATATTGTAAACTCTCCTTCCAGACTCACATTAAGCATCTCCAGTCCAACATTAAATCTAGAATCGGCTTCCTATTTCGCAACAAAACATCCTTCACTCATGCTGCTAAACATACCCTCGTAAAACTGACTATCCTACCGATCCTTGACTTCGGCGATGTCATTTACAAAATAGCCTCCAACACTCTACTCAGCAAATTGGATGTAGTCTATCACAGTGCCATCCGTTTTGTCACCAAAGCCCCAAATACTATCCACCACCGTGACCTGTATGCTCTCGTTGGCTGGCCCTCGCTCATATTCGTCGCCAAACCCACTGGCTCCAGGTCATCTATAAGTCTTTGCTAGGTAAAGCCCTGCCTTATCTCAGCTCACTGGTCACCATAGCAACACCCACCCGTAGCATGCGCTCCAGCAGGTATATTTCACTGGTCATCCCCAAAGCCAACTGCTCCTTTGGCCGTCTTTCCTTCCATTTCTATGCTGCCAATGACAGGAACAATTTTTTTTTGAATCCTGAAGCTGGAGACTTATATCTCCCTCACTAACTTTAAGCATCAGCTGTCAGAGCAGCTTACCGATAATTGCACCTGTACACAGCCCATCTGTAAATAGCCCACCCAACTACCTCATCCCCATATTGTTATTTATTTTTGCTCTTTTGCACTCCAGTATCTCTACTTGCACATCATCATCTGCACATCTATCACTCCAGTGTTAATCTTAAATTGTAATTATTTCGCAACTATGGCCTATTTATTGCCTAACCTCCCTAATCTTATTACATTTGTACACACTGTATATAGATTTTTCTAGTGTGTTATTTACTGTATGTTTGTTTATCCCATGTGTAACTCTGTTGTTTTTGTTGCACTGCTTTGCTTTATCTTGGCCATGTCGCAGTTGTTAATGAGAACTTGTTCTCAACTGGCCTACCTGGTTAAATAAAAGGTGAAATAAAAATAAATAAAAATGTGTGTAAAAACATAATTGCACTGAGCAAGCGATTGGGTGAATATCAATAGTCTGAAGTGGCTTCCTCCCTTCGTCTCGTTTTCTCCATTTGACAGGTGTCTGGTGACAGGTGACAGGAGAACGCATATTCCTGGTAGTCATCCACCATGTTGCATTCTGTTTTCAGACCAGTAAAGATGAAGGAGAGGAGACCAGGAGAGAGAGATACTTTATTTATACTATTGAGATGCTCCAGTGGTGGAAAAAGTACTCAATTGTCATACTTGAGTAAAAGTAAAGATACCTTAATAGAAAATGACTCAAGTAAAAGTGAAAGTCACCCAGTAAAATACTACTTGAGTAAAAGTCTAAAGGTATTTGGTTTTAAATATACTTAAGTATAAGTAAATGGAATTGCTAAAATGTAAAGTATCAAAAGTAAAAGTCTAAATCATTTCAACTTATATTAAGCAAACCAGACTGCACAATCTTCTTGTTTTTATTTATTTACGGATAGCCGGGGCACACTCCGACACTCAGACATCATTTACAAACCAAGCATTTGTGTTTAGTGAGTCCGCCAGATCAGAGGCAGTAGGGATGACCAGGGATGTTCTCCTAATAAGTGTGTGAATTGGACAATTTTTCTGTCAAAATGTAACAAGTATTTTTGAGTGTCAGGGAAAATGTATGGAGTAAAAAGTACATTCTTTAGGAATATAGTGAAGTGAAAGTAAAAGTTGTCATAAATATAAATATCAAAGTAAAGTACAGATACCCCCCAAAATGACTTAAATACTACTTTAAAGTATTTGTACTAAAGTACTTTAGACCACTGAGATGCTCCCAAAGTTTTCCTTTGGAGAGGGAGCACAGAGACTCATGGAGGTTTGTACTTACCTAAATGTCTTTATTAAAGTTTATGGCTTAGACGGGCTAACTGGGATGGAAGACAGGCGTTGGTATGGCTTGGTCAGCATAGGGGCATGTTCAGAGGACATAAAACAAGACGTGGTAAAAAGAAGAGGGAATAGAAGATTTATAGTAGCTGCATTTCATAATATTTATTCCATAGTCCTTTGGAGTAAGGATGTCTTATATTTTTATCTAATTAAAGGATTCTTGAGAAATAATAAAATAACTGTATCTGAAGTGTCTGCTGTTTTGTTATTGCTTAGTCAAGTAAGGCAGGCAGGCAGGGAAGGGAGACAGGTAGAGTTATGGTTCAGTCAAACAATAGATCTGTAAAAATAATAGAATAATATAGGAAGGAATAAAATAATTTAGTAAGAAGACATATCCTGGCACTAACTAAATATTATGCATTTGCATTAAGATTTTGTTCATTTATAAATCCCATCAGAGGTTTATTATACACATTAGTCTGCTGTTGACAATGGTGAGATTGAAGTGAGCAACTAAGGCCAATTATTTTTGTTGTTGTTGTGGTCATGTAAAGGATAAGAAGCCTAGTACAGTAGGCTTCTGTAGAAACAAATGCTTCCTCCTACACTCCCCTCCTATTCACACTCTACTCCTCTCTTTCGATTGAACAGGCTTTGTCATCCCCCTCTGTGATCAGATAAAGAGATGGAGCAGGGGTGAAAAGGAGGAGAGGACTAACTCAATAAAATCTTTGAAATTGTTGCATGTTGCATTTATGTTTTTGTTCAGTATAGCTTAATTATTATGTATTTTATTCCTGTTGTGTTACTATTTTTTTTATTTTTTAAACTTTGTGTCATTGGGAAGGGCTCTTAAGAAACCTTTTTACGTTAAAGTCTACACCCGTTGTATTCAGCGCAAGTAACAAAAACAATTTGATTTTACATTTTAGCAGACGCTCTTATCCAGAGCAACTTACAGTAGAGTGCATACATTTTATTAAATTTTTTAAATACTGGCCCACCCATGGGAATCGAACCCACAACCCTGGCATTGCAAGCACCATGCTCTACCAACTGAGCTACAGTGTGATTTCACACACACATAGGCACACACACACAATATTTTTAACGAGGGTTGGCTCAACAATTTTCCATAGGCTGATTGGGCTGTAAAATATTTCACTGCATATTTTACTCAGAGAGAAAAGTATTTAAGGTCCTCACACACACACACACGCACACGCACATGCACACACACACACTTTTTAACAACACAGAGGGACAGGAGTAAATGTCCTTGGAACTAGGTAGGTTTAGACCAGTCTGTATACACCACATTATACCACACCATTAGACACCACACAGGGGGCTGGGGAGGGTGGGACAAACATATACCTGTCAGATTCTGGAAGTAGCCAGAACATGCTAACAAGCTCAGAGTAAACAAACACACACACACACAGACACACACAGCTTGTTTGTTACAGACGCCGGTGAAGAGGTTTAGATGAGTGTGACGTTTATAGCGGGGCTGTTGTTCTACACAGGAGATGTGGACAATGGATATAACTTAACGTGCCTGTCTGAGACAATCACTGAGACCCTGGTGTGGGTGTGGGCGTGGGTGTGTGTGTGTGTTTACTCACATCTTATTTGCCTGTTCTGGTTCCTTCCAAAATCTGTTAGGGTACTGTTTACACCCCCTCTCCAGCCCCCTGAGTGGTGTGATTGGTGCATGTGTGTGTGTGGTTACATGTGTAGAACTATCTTTCCAACTGTCTGACTTCATATGTGTTGGGTTGTTTGTGTGTAGGCTCTCCATTTGTAAGACACAGCCAATCAGAATAAGTTTTTCTTTATTACAGACAGAAATACTCCCTCCTCAGACGATCCCGCAGGTAAAGAAGCCGGATGTAGAGGTCCTGTCCTGGCATTCTTACACGTGGTCTGTGGTTTTGAGGCCGGTTGGACATACTGCCAAATTCTCTAAAATGAAGTTGGGAGGCAGCTTATGGTAGAGAAATGAGCATTCAATTCTCTGGCAACAGGTCTGGTTGACATTCCTGCAGTCAGCATACCAATTGCACTCTCCCTCAAAACTTGAGACATCTGTGGCATTGTGTTGTGTGACAAAACCACACATTTTGGAGTGGCTTTTTATTGTCCAGCACAAGGTGTACCTGTGTAATGATCATGCTGTTTAATCAGCTTCTTGATATGCCATACCTGTCAGGCGGATTATCTTGGCAAAGGAGAAATGCATATGACATATTTATGGGATATTTTTTTTTCAGTTCATGAAAGAAGGGACCAACTACATGTTGCGTTGATATTTTTGTTCAGTATACATGGAATGTTCTCCTAACTAATGGAAAACTGGACACTCAAAAACTTTCCTTCTCCCTAGAATTGTTAGCTGGGTAATGGCTCAAATACTAGCACAGTAGTCTGGCTGGTTTAATGTGGGTAACGTTAATGCTTTTGGAGATGTGGATCACACACACACACAGAGAGAGAGAGAGAGCGAGAGAGAGAGAGAGAGAGAGAGAGAGAGAGAGAGAGAGAGAGAGAGAGAGAGAGAGAGAGAGAGAGAGAGAGAGAGAGAGAGAGAGAGAGAGAGAGAGAGAGAGAGAGAGAGATGCATGGACTGCGCCTAACCTACCTACACTGAACACGCTTTCAGTGATGAGCAGTTAACACAGTATGTATGTGAACGCGTGGCTATGAAAGCCTGTGAATATTGAGAGAACTTAATGAAACGTCAAACAGTGGAGGATTGCAGAGGGGACAACAGAAGCGTGAAGGTGGATGTTAGAGTTCCTCCATCCTGCCTTCCTCTGTGCTGTAACCCTCACAAACTTTTCCCCCAGTCGAGGTTGGGGTATGGTTGTTTTTTACCATTTCATTGCACATTTGGCCCGCCTATGCATGAGCGAGTTATAAAGTGATGACTATGTCATGTTATAAAGTGCAAACAAACAGGCGGTGAGGCAGACCACTTATGATGACGACACCTTTAAGTAGATCGACTCGGTTAAAAAAAGATGGAACATCTGTCTAGGTATAGATTTCACTGTAATGAACAAACAACTCAAACTAGACGGTTCATTACCGGCGTGTTGTAACCTTTCCTCTTGTTCCCCTTGTACAGCACCGTCTAAGAAACAACCTTATTTCAACTTTTGATAACTCTGTGGCCCCCAGGAGCGGTAACATTATAGGCCTACTGCCGAGAAACACAATCAAATGGAGCGAATAGCCTCAAATTCAATAGGAAAACTGTAAGAGGAACACGGTGAGTTGGGCAGTGCGTGAAAACGTCATTCACGAGCAGGAGAGAAGCTTGCTCAAACAGAGTCCTGGGATCACTGTCCTCCATCGTTCGCGGCCGCTGGACGTGATCATATTATCTCGACTAACCGGTGCCCCCACACACTGATTCTGTACTGGTACCCCCTGTATATAGCCTCTCGATTGTTATTTTACTGCTGCTCTTTAATTATTTGTTACTTTATTTTCTTTTTTCTTTTTTTTCCCTTAAAACTGCATTGTTGGTTAAGGGCTTGTAAGGAAGCATTTCACTGTAAGGTCTACACCTGTTGTATTCGGCGAATGTGACAAATAAAATTTGATTTGATTGGATCACTGCTCGGGATGGATGTTTGTTTAAACAGGCTCGCAGGTAAACCACTGTGCGGGAGCATTCAGATGCTGCTACAAACTCCTGTTCGGTTTAATCAGTGGTTACCAAGTATAATCCCGAAGGAGTGATGCGCCAACAGACTGCCTCATAAACAGAGTATGAATGTGGCCCAACACTGAGAGATATATATATATAGAGAGAGTGAGAGATCTGATTACCTCAGATTGACATTATTATCATTATTATTATCATTATTATCACTTTCACTGAGAATATTAAAACTTTTGTCATGCCATATAATCAACATTTGTTGAACTTGTTTAATTATCAGTCTAGCTCAGTGAGATGTGGTCATGTAATATAATTGTAGTAACATTATCTTATTAAACCAAGTGGATCTGTGTGCACAGGTCAGTACAGAGTTAGGCTACATGACAGTCGAGGCTACATTACAGTCGACACATCCTGTACTTAATAGGCCTACAGACGGTTCATTCAATGCAGCCGTGACTGCGATGTTGGAGCACTGCGTCCTTTTGGCCAATGTGCTCCTGACTGGATTAAATGTACCATTACCACCTTACAGTAACTAACAGCTGTGCTTTGCTTATTTAATATATCCCAATCTTTGTTTTAGTTCAGTGACTGTCCCCAGCTTGATGGTCTGTTGTTGATAGTAAGCATACATATCACACCAGTTCATTGTGTAGTGAAAGTCTACACACCCCTTGCACAGTTTTCACATTTTGCTGTCTTAAAATTAAATCTTAAATCTTCAAATTAATGAAATACAAAGATATCTGGATTTCATGGGTCTTCACACTTCAGAGTTAATAGGCCTTCTTGGCGGAAGCACCTTTGGCAGGCATTACAGCTGTGAATCATTTTGAAAAATAATCTAATACACTTTGCACAACTCTTAGGACAATATACACAGAGTGTACAAAACATTCTGAAAGATATTTACCCTTATTGATGTCACTTCTTCGGGATCGGTGTCCGTTTGTCACGTCCTGACCAGCAGAGGGAGTAATTGTATTAGTTTTGGTCAGGACGTGGCAGAGGGTTTGTGTTGTGTATGTATTTCTATGTTCTGTCTAGTTTCGTTTTTCAATGTTTAGGATTGGGTGTTGGACTCTCAATTGGAGGCAGGTGTTTCTAGTTGCCTCTGATTGAGAGTCCTATATAGAGGTGTGTGTTTGGTTTGGTTATTTTTTGGGTAGTTGATTTTGCACTGCTGTATGTAAGTACTTTGCCTGTAAAACTGTCGGTCTGTCGTTCTCTTTTGTGTATTGTTTTTCCGTGTTCACGTTTATTTAATAAATTATCATGATGAACACGCAACCCGCTGCGTATTGGTCCACCTTTTCTGACAGTGATTTTAACATATCGTCAGATGAAGGAGAAGATTGTTACACCCTTCCACAGGACGGTTGAGCTAACGTAGGCTAATGCGATTAGCACGAGGTTGTAAGTAGCAAAAACATTTCCCAGGACATAGACATATCTGATATTGGCAGAAAGCTTACATTCTTGTTAATATAACTGCACTGTCCAATTTACAGTAGCTGTTACAGTGAAAGAATACCATGCTATTGTTTGTGGAGAGTGCACAATTTTGAACATGAAAAGTTATTCATAAAGAAATTAGGCACATTTGGGCAGTCTTGATACAAAATGTTGAACAGAAATGCAATGGTTTATTAGATCAGTCTAAACCTTTGCACATACAATGCTGCCATCTAGTGGCCAAAATCTGAATTACACCTGGGCTGGAATAATACATTATGACCTTCCTCTTGTATTTCAAAGATGATGATACAAAAATAATACAAAAAAATGTTTTATCTTTTACCAGATCTAATGTGTTATATTCTCCTACATTCCTTTCACATTTCCACAAACTGCAAAGTGTTTCCTTTCAAATAGTACCAAGAAAATGCATATCCTTGCTTCAGGGCCTGAGCTACAGGCAGCTAGATTTGGTTATGTAATTTTAGGCGAAAATTGAAAAAAAAGGTGTTGGTCCTTAAAACCTGTTGGTGACCCCTTCCCGTTCTCATCCCGTTAATGGGATTGATTTTGACAACCGCCAGTGGAAAATCAGAGCGCCAAATTTAAAACAGCTAAAATCTCATAATTCCATTTTCTCAAACAATCAACTATTTTACACCATTTTAAAGATAAAATTCTCGTTAATCTAACCACATTGTCCGATTTCAAAAAGGCTTTACGGCGAAAGCATAAAATTAGATTATGTTAGGACAAACTTCACAAGAAACACCACACAGCCATTTTCCAAGCAACTAGATGCATCACAAAAACCCAAAACAGAGCTAAATGAAGCACTTACCTTTAACGATTTTCATCAGATGACACTCCTAGGACATGTTACACAATACATGTATGTTTTGCTTGATAAAGTGTATATTTATATCCAAAAACAGCATTTTACATTGGCGTGTAATGTTGAGAAATGTTTTCCCTCCAAACCTGCCGGTGAATGAGCACACACAGTACGTAAATTCTCATCGTAAACATTGATCAATATAGAAGTGTTATGCACAGAATTATAGATACACTTCTCATAAATGTAATCGCTTTGTCAAATTTCAAAAAAGGTCACGGCGAAAGCACAATTTGCAATAATCTGAGTACAGCCCAGATGACACTAGCAACTAGCAAACATAAACCCGCCATCTTGGAGTCAATAAAACTAAGAAATTATATATATATTCACTTTCCTTTGATTATCTTCATCAGAAGGCACTCCCAGTGATCCCAGCTCCACAATAAATGTTCAATAAAGTTCATATTTATTTCCAAATAATCAATTTTGTTCACGTGTTAGGTTCACTATCCAAATCCACTACGCACGTGCTTACTTAGTCCAGACGAAAAGTCAAGTTATACTACAGTTTGTAGAAACATGTCAATGTATAGAATCAATCTTTAGGTTGTTTTTATCATATACCTTGAATAAAATTCCAACCGGACCTATCCGTTCTCTTTAGGAGTGAATATGAACTCAGCTCGCTCCCAAGTCATTGCGCTTGACTTGAGCCCATGCCTCATAATGGGACACCAGTTTACCACAGCTGGTATTCCCTTCAAATTCACCATAGAATCTTCAAACACCGTTCTAAAGACTGCTGACATCTAGTGGAAGCTTTAGGAAGTGCAAAATGAACCCTAAGTCACTGTATACAGTCAAGGCGATCACTTGAAAGGACTACAAGCACCAGACTTCCCACTTCCTGCTTGACCTTTTCTCAGGTTTTTGCCTGCCATATGAGTTCTGTTATACTCACAGACACCATTCAAACAGTTTTAGAAACTTCAGAGTGTTTTCTATCCAAATCTACTAATAATATGCATATTCTAGTTTCTGGGACAGAGTAGTAACCTGTTTAAATTGGGTACATTTTTCATCCGGCCGTGAAAATACTGCCCCTTAGCCCTAAGAGAATTTATTCCTCCTAAAATCACATTCCTATATTATCATTTTTCATATACAACGTTAAGGATGGAGTCTTCCTACCTGTAGTGTAAATACTTTAAGTTACACTATTTCTTCTAACCTTTTTAACCTCTCTAGGGTCGGAGGGACGAAATCGTCCCACCTACTCAACAGCCAGTTGAATCCCGTGGCGCGTTATTCAAATACCTTAGAAATGCTATTACTTCAATTTCTCAAACATATGACTATTTTACACCATTTTAAAGACAAGACTCTCGTTAATCTAACCACACTGTCCGATTTCAAAAAGGCTTTACAACGAAAGCAAAACATTAGATTATGTCAGCAGAGTACCCAGCCAGAAATAATCAGACACCCATTTTTCAAGCTAGCATATAATGTCACATAAACCCAAACCACAGCTAAATGCAGCACTAACCTTTGATGATCTTCATCAGATGACAACCCTAGGACATTATGTTATTCAATACATGCATGTTTTGTTCAATCAAGTTCATATTTATATCAAAAACCAGCTTTTTACATTAGCATGTGACGTTCAGTGAATTTACTAAATTACTCACGATAAACGTTCACAAAAAACATAATTATTTTAAGAATTATAGATACAGAACTCCTCTATGCACTCGCTATGTCCGATTTTAAAATAGCTTTTCGGTGAAAGCACATTTTGCAATATTCTGAGTAGATAGCCCGGCATCACAGGGCTAGCTATTTAGACACCCACCAAGTTTAGCCCTCACCAAAGTCAGATTTACTATAAGAAAAATGTTATTACCTTTGCTGTTCTTCGTCAGAATGCACTCCCAGGACTTCTACTTCAATAACAAATGTTGGTTTGGTTCAAAATAATCCATAGTTATGTTCAAATATCCTCTGTTTTGTTCGTGCGTTCAAGACACTATCCGAATGGTAAAGAAGGGTGACGCGCACGACGCATTTCGTGACAAAAAAATTCTAAATATTCCATTACCGTACTTCGAAGCATGTCAACCGCTGTTTAAAATCAATTTTTATGCCATTTTCCTCGTAAAAAAGCGATAATATTCCGACCGGGAAAGCGTGTTTACGTTCAAAGACGAAAGAAAATAAAACATGGGGTCGACTCGTGCACGAGCCTCAGTCTGATGGTACTCTGACCGGCCACTATCCAAACGCGCTAATGTTTTTCAGCCAGAGGCTGGAATTACATCATTCAGCTTTTTCCCGGGTTCTGAGAGCCTATGGGAGCTGTCGGAAGTGTCACGTTACAGCAAAGATCCTCAGTTTTCAATAAACAGAGCCAAGAAGAACAAGAACTTGTCAGACAGGCCACTTCCTGTAAGGAATCTTCTCAGGTTTTTGCCTGCCATATGAGTTCTGTTATACTCACAGACACCATTCAAACAGTTTTAGAAACTTTAGGGTGTTTTCTATCCAAAGCCAATAATTATATGCATATTCTAGTTACTGGGCAGGAGTAGTAACCAGATTAAATCGGGTACGTTTTTTATCCGGCCGTGCAAATACTGCCCCCTATCCCAACAGGTTAAGGAATACCTGGGATAGGATAAAGTAATCCTTCTAACCCACCCCCCCCCCAAAAAGGATATAGATGTACTATTGTAAAGTGGTTGTACCACTGGATATCATAAGGTGAATGCACCAATTTGTAAGTCACTCTGGATAAGAGTGTCTGCTAAATGACGTAAATGTAAATGTAATGTAAATACTTTGACCTACCTTTTGGTGCTTACCTGTCCCAGCGTTCTGCCCAGGACCAGAAGCTGCATCCCTGCACCTTCCTTTCCCATCGCCTTAACCCCACTGATAGGAACTATGACGTGGGAAATTGAGAATTACTCGCTGTCAAGATGGTGTTGGAGGAGTGAAGGCACTGGTTAGAAGGGGCGGAACAGTCATTATTGGTGTGGACGGACCATAAGAACCTGGAATATCTCCCAAGCGCCTCAACTCCAGGCAGGCGAGATGGGCCTTGTTATTCACTTGTTTCCATTTCACTACATCCTACCACCCGGGGTCCAAAAATGTGAAGCCTGACGCACTCTCACATCTGTACAGCCCCACTCCTACACCATCGGACCCTGAGACCATCCTCCATACTTCCTGTCTAGCGGCTGTTATCATCTGGGGAATTGAGAGTCTGATCCGCAAGGCACAATGTTCCCAGCAGGGGGGGTACCACTAACCAGAAGTTTGTCCCGGCCTCTGCCAGTGCTCCTGTTCTGGAATGGGCACATAACTTGAGACTCACCTGTCATCTTGGCTCCCATCGGACCTTGGCTTTCGTCCGAAAACGTTTTTGGTGGCCCACCATGGTTCCTGACGTCTTTGCGTTTGTGGCCGCCTGTACTGTGTGTGCGCAGAACAAGACTCTGCATCAAGCTCCGGCTGGACTCCTTCAACCTCTCCCAGTCCCTCACCACCCCTGGTCACATATATACTTGGACTTTGTCACTAGCCTCCCTCCGTCAGATGGCAACACCACCATCCTTATGGTGTTGGACAGGTTTTCCAAAGCTGCCCATTTTATTCCCCTTGCTAAGTTGCCAGCAGCTAAGGAGATGGCCCAGCTTATGGTGCAGCACATGTTCCGGATCCATGGACTGCCGGTCGACATGGTCTTCAATCGTGGTCCTTAATTCTCGTCCCGGTTCTGCACCCTTATTGGGTCGCGGTTCAGCCTGTCCGCTGGTTTTCATCCCCAGTCTAATGGCCAGTTGAAGCGAGGCAATCAGTACCTGAGACGACTCTTCGCTGCCTCGTCTCCACCAATCCCACCACCTGGGGCCAGCAACTCGTGTGGTTGGAATATGCCCGCAACACCCTTCCCTGTTCTGCTACAGGTCTCTCGCCTTTTGAGTCTGGGATATCAAGCTCTGAAGCAATCTTCCAGAAAATTGGAACGGAAATGGCGCCACACCAAACTGGAAGTCTTCCGACTAGCTTGGAAAGACAGTACCATGCAGTATCGAAGAGCCCTCACTGCTGCTCGATCATCCTATTTCTTTATAACTTAATTGAGGAAAATAAGAACAATCCAAAATGTAGTTTTGATACTTTCGCAAAGCTAACTAAAATGCAGCATTCCCCAAGAGAGGATGGCAAATTACAGACTCATCTTTAAATCTGTATATTCCTCCAAAGCTCAGTTGTCCTGAGTCTGCACAACTCTGCCAGGACCTAGGATCAAGGGAGAGACTCAAGTTTTTTAATACTAAAGCTCTTGACACATTGATGAAAATAATCATGGTCTCTAAACCTTCAAGATGCACACTGGACCCTATTCCAACTAAACTACTGAAAGAGCTGCTTCCTGTGTTTGGCCCTCCTATATTGAACATAATAAATGGCTCTCTATCCACCGGATGTGTACCAAACTCACTAAAAGTGACAGTAATAAAGCCTCTCCTAAAAAGCCGAAACTTGACCCAAAAAATATAAAAAACTATTGGCCTATATCGAATCTCCCATTCCTCTCAAAAGTTTTTGAAAAAGCTGTTGAGCAGTAACTCACTGCCTTCCTGAAGACAAATCATGTATACAAAACACTTCAGCCTGGTTTTAGACCCCATCATAGCACTGAGACTGCACTTGTGAAGGTGCTAAATTGCCTTTTAATGGCGTCAGACCGAGGCTCTGCATCTGTCCCCGTACTCCTAGACCTTAGTGCTGCTTGGATACCATCGATCACCACATTCTTTTGGAGAGATTGGAAACCCAAATTGGTCTACATGGACAAGTTCTGGCCTGGTTTAGGTCTTATCTATCAGAAAGATATAATTTTGTCTCTGTGGATGGTTTGTCCTCTGACAAATCAACTGTAAATTTTGGTGTTCCTCAAGGCTTCGTTTTAGGACCACTTGTTTTCACTATATATTTTACCTCTTGGTGATGTCATTCGGAAACATAATGTTAACTTTCACTGCTTTGCGGATGACACACAGCTGTACATTTCGATGAAACATGGTGAAGCCCCAAAATTGCCCTCCCTGGAAGCCTGTGTTTCAGACATAAGGAAGTGGATGGCTGCAAATGTTCTACTTTTATACTCGGACAAAACAGAGATGCTTCTTCTAGGTCCCAAGAAACAAAGATCTTCTGTTGAATCTGACCCTGATCTCTCTTTTGATGAACATATCAAGACTGTTTCAAGAACAGCTTTTTTTCCATCTACGCAACATTGCAAAAATCAGAAACTTTCTGTCCAAAAATGATGCAGAAACAATAATCATGCTTTTGTCACTTCTAGATTAGACTACTGCAATGCTCTACTTTCCGGCAACCTGGATAAAGAACTAAATAAACATCAGTTAGTGCTAAACACGGCTGCTAGAATCTTGACTAGAACCAAAAATTGTGTTCTTATTACTCCAGTGCTAGCCTCTTTACACTGGCTTCCTGTTAAGGCAAGGGCTGATTTTCAAGGTTTTACTGCTAACCTACAAAACATTACATGGGCTTGCTCCCACCTATCTTTCCAATTTGATCCTGCCGTACATACCTACACGCACGCTACGGTCACAAGACGCAGGCCTCCTTACTGTCCCTAGAATTTCTAAGCAAACAGCTGGAGGCAGGGCTTTCTCCTATAGAGCTCCATTTTAATGGAATGGTCTGCCTACCCATGTGAGAGACGCAGACTCGGTCTCAACCTTTAAGTCTTAATTGAAGACTCATCTCTTCAGTAGGTCCTATGATTGAGTGTTGGCTGTGCCAGGAGTGTGAAGGTGAATGGAAAGGCACTGGAGTAACGAACCGCCCTTGCTGCCTCTGCCTGGCAGGTTCCCCTCTCTCCACTGGGATTTTCTGCCTCTAACCCTATTACAGGGGCTGAGTCATTGGCTTACTGGTGCTCTTCCATGCCATCCCTAGGAGGGATGCGTCACTTGACTGGGTTGATTCACTGACGTGATCTTCCTGTCAGGGTTGATGCCCCCCCTTGGGTTGTGCCGTGGCGGAGATCTTTGTGGCTATACTCGGCCTTGTATCAGGATGGTAAGTTGGTGGTTGAAGTTATCCCTCTAGTGGTGTGGGGGCTGTGCTTAGGCAAAGTGGGTGGGGTTATATCCTGCCTGTTTTGCCCTGTCCGGAGGTATCGTCGGATGGGGCAACAGTGTGTCCCGAACCCTCCTGTCTCAGCCTCCAGTATTTATGCTGCAGTAGTTCATGTGTTGGCGGCTAGGGTCAGTCTGTTAAATCTGGAGTATTTCTCCTGTCTTATCCGGTGTGCTGTGTGCATTTAAGTATGCTCTCTCTAATTCTTTATTTCTCTCTCTCTCAGAGGACCTGAGCCCTAGGACCATGCCTCAGGACTACCTGGCCTGATGACTCCTTGCTCTTCCCAGTCCACCTGGCCATGCTGCTGCTCCAGTTTCAACTGTTCTGCCTGTGGCTATGCAACACTGACTTGTTCACCGGACGTGCTACCTGTCCCAGACCTGCTGTTTTCAACTCTCTAGAGACAGCAGGATCGGTAGAGATACTCTGAATGATCAGAAAAGCAAACTGACATTTACTCCTGAGGTGCTGACCTGTTGCACCCTCGACAACCACTGTGATTATTATTATTTGACCCTGCTAGTCATCCATGAACATTTGAACATCTTGGCCATGTTCTGTTATAATCTCCACCCTGCACAGCCAGAAGAGGACTGGCCACCCCTCATAGCATGGTTCCTCTCTAGGTTTCTTCCTAGGTTCCGGCCTTTCTAGGGAGTTTTTCCTAGCCACCGTGCTTCTACATCTGCATTGCTTGCTGTTTGGGGTTTTAGGCTGGGTTTCTGTACAGCACTTTGTGACATCAGATGATTGATATCAGCCATTGCTCTTCCCGGAGCAAGAGGAAGGGGTCAGTATACCTTCAGCCCAGATGTTCGTCCGTCGCTGTCACCGTACCTGAAAGGGATCCCGGGCCGCTCTTCTCAAGACCACCACCCCCATGTAATCGATGACAGGCGGACCGCCACTGGACCCCTGCTCCCCGCTACCGTCTTGGTCAGAGGGTATGGCTGTCCACTCGATCTGCCCCTCCGGGTGGAGTCCCGCAAACTTTCTCCCCCGTTTTATCGGACCTTTCCCCAACTCTAAGGTCCTCAGCCCCTCTTCTGTTCGCCTTCTGCTGCCCTGCACTCTCCGTACATATAGTTGAAGTGGGAAGTTTACATACACCTTAGCCAAATACAGTTAAATTCAGTTTTTCACAATTCCTGACATTTAATCCTAGTAAAAATTCCCTGTCTTAGGTCAGTTAGGATCACCACTTTATTTTAAGAATGTGAAATGTCAAAATAATAGTAGAGTGATTTATTTCAGCTTTTATATCTTTCATCACATTCCCAGTGGGTCAGAAGTTTACATAGGCCTCCTTGCTCGCACAAACATTTTCAGTTCGGCCCACTAATTTTCTATAGGATTGAGGTCAGGGCTTTGATGGCCACTCCAATACCTTGACTTTGTTGTCCTTAAGCCATTTTGCCAAAACTTTGGAAGTATGCTTGGGGTCATTGTCCATTTGGGAGACTCATTTGCAACCAAGCTTTAACTTCGTGACTGATGTCTTGAGATGTTGCTGCAATATATTCACATAATTTTCCTACCTCATGATGCCATCTATTTTGTGAACTGTATCAGTCCCTCCTGCAGCAAAGCACCCCCACAACATAATGCTGCCACCCATGTGCTTCACGGTTGTGTCAGCAAACCTCTCTCACTGCCATCCTGGGTTTACTTCCTGGGTTTGGTCACTTTATTTGGATAGTCCGGATTTTCCATCTGTAGATGCTCTACAGATAAGCAACTGCTTGCTAAGTTTAGGGTTAGGTTTAGAATAAGGGTTAGGGTAAGGGTCAAGTTTAGGGTTAGGATAAGGGTTAGGGTTAGAGCTAAGGTTAGGATTAGTACAGTCGTGGCCAAAAGATTTGAGAATGACACAAATATACATTTTCACAAAGTTTGTTGCTTCAGTGAAGTACTTCAAAACTAAAGTACAATTACAAGCATTTCATAAGTGTCAAAGGCTTTTATTGACAATTACATGAAGTTGATGCAGTCAATATTTGCAATGTTGACCCTTCTTTTTCAAGACCTCTGCAATCCGCCCTAGCATGCTGTCAATTAACTTCTGGGCCACATCCTGACTGATGGCAACCCATTCTTGCATAATCAACGCCTGGAATTTGTCAGAATTTGTGGGTTTTTGTTTGTCCACCTGCCTCTTGAGGATTGACCACAAGTTCTCAATGGGATTAAGGTCTGGGGAGTTTCCTGGCCATGGGCCCAAAATATCGATGTTTTGTTCCCCAAGCCACTTAGTTATCACCTTTGTCTTATGGCAAGGTGCTCCATCATGCTGGAAAAGGCATTGTTCGTCGCCAAACTGTTCATGGATGGTTGGGAGAAAATGCTCTCGGAGGATGTGTTGGTACCATTCTTTATTCATGGCTGTGTTCTTAGGCAAAATTGTGAGTGAGCCCACTCCCTTGGCTGAGAAGCAACCCCACACATGAATGGTCTCAGGATGCTTTACTGTTAGCATGACACAGGACTGATGGTAGTGCTCACCTTGTCTTCTCCGGACAAGATTTTTTTCCGTATTCCCCAAACAATCGGAAACGGGATTCATCAGAGAAAATGACTTTACCCCAGTCCTCAGCAGTCCAATCCCTGTACCTTTTGCAGAATATCAGTCTGTCCCTGATGTTTTTCCTGGAATGAAGTGGCTTCTTTGCTGCCCTTCTTGACACCAGGCCATCCACCAAAAGTCTTCGCCTCAGTGCGTGCAGATGCACTCACACCTGCCTGCTGCCATTCCTGAGCAAGCTCTGTACTGGTGGTGCCCCGATCCCGCAGCTGAATCAACTTTAGGAGACGGTCCTGGCGCTTGCTGGACTTTCTTGGGCACCCTGAAGCCTTCTTCACAACAATTGAACCGCTTTCCTTGAAGTTCTTGATGATCCGATAAATGGTTCATTTAGGTGCAATCTTACTGGCAGCAATATCCTTGCCTGTGAAGCCGTTTTTGTGCAAAGCAATGATGACGGCACGTGTTTCTTTGCAGGTAACCATGACTGACAGAGGAAGAACAATGAGTCCAAGCACCACCCTCCTTTTGAAGCTTCTAGTCTGTTATTTGAACTCAATCAGCATGACAGAGTGATCTCCAGCCTTGTCCTCGTCAACATTCACACATGTTAACAAGAGAATCAATGACATGATGTCAGCTGGTCCTTTTGTGGCAGGGCTGAAATGCAGTGGAAATGTTTTTGGGGGATTCGGTTCATTTGCATGGCAAAGAGGGACTTTGCAATTAATTGCAATTCATCTGATCACTCTTCATAACATTCTGGAGTATATGCAAATTGCCATCATACAAACTGAGGCAGCAGACTTTGTGAAAATGTATAATTGTGTCATTCTCAACCTTTGGCCATGACTGTATACAGTATGTTAAAATGGTACGGATAGTCCATATATAGATACTCTACAGACTATCCAAATAAAGTGTTACCCTGGTTTTAACATGTTTTTCCTTTTTGATGTCAGGAAACACATCACTTTATTTCTGTAGGAGCTTACTTGTAGTTTTTTATTCAGTCAGGTACAAAGGCATTGTTTGTGTCTCTCTCCCTTCATAGTGAGGAGGAACAGACTTGAAGTCTTTGAATAATTCTGTCCGTGTCTTATTGGCCATATTTGTTAAAAATACGTCCTAAAATATTTTCCTTTATTGCCAGCTGTTAGTTACTGTCTGTTTATTCTGTGTGCATAAGATCAGTATGGTCACCTTACAGGCTACTGACACTAACTGCTACTGTGTTTGTGTGTGTGAGGTGCAGTATCCCACTGCTGGCTTGCTTCTGAATTTTCCAAGCTGTTTAGAGGCACAGTCAACTTAGTGTATGTAAACTTCTGACCCACTGGAATTGTGATACAGTGAAATAATCTGTCTGTAAACAATTGTTGGAAAAATTACTATGTCCTAACCGACTTTCCAAAACTATAGTTTGTTAACAAGAGATTTGTGGAGTGGTTGAAAAACAAGTTTTAATGACTCCAACCTAAGTGTGTGTAAACTTCTGACTTCAACTGTATGTTAAGCTGACATGCCAACTGAACTTTGGGGGTGAGTGTGCCAACAGGAGGTGAAACTCAGTGTTTTCATCATCTTGCGTTCTGCCGCTGGGATTAAACTCATTCTGTGTCAATTCAAAAAGGATTTTAAGTGTTAGGTGGAGACTCTTCTCCCTCCTTCAGAACAAAATGAGCTTTCTCTTGGTTTCTCTCGCTCTCTTTCCTTCCCTTTAAAACTTGACATTTCTGTCTCTCTATCTGTCTCTCTGTCTCTCTATCTATCTGTCTCTCTATCTGTCTCTCTCAATTCAATTCGCATGACTTAACAATGTACATATTGCCAAAGCTTATTTTGGATATTTACAATATAGAACAAAATGAGAATCAAAATTGTCAACGGGACAACAGTAACAACAATAACCAAGGGTCAGAATAACCATACATTCAACAATAACAATAGCCATACAGTAGAGTACATGTGCAGGTTTATTGGTCTGTCAGACACTGTCCCTCAACTTATGTCAGGCAGCAATGTAGTGCGCTTCCAACACACAGCTCTCTGCGTCCTCCCCCAACAGGACGGGTAGCTTATCCTCATCAGAGAAGTCTTTGAAACCTTGAATAAGGGTTTCAAATTTTGGGAAATGACACTCTCTAATTGTTTTATATTTTTGACATTTTGTCAGGAAATGCAGCTCCGTCTCAGGTTCTGCTGTGGTGCAGTGGTTGCACAGCTTTTCCTCTACAGGGAACCAGGTTTTCCTGTGTCTACCCTTCTCAATGGCAAGGCTGTGCTCACTGAGCCTGTACTTTGTCAAGGTTTTTCTAAGGTTTTGATCAGTATCCATGGTCAAATATTTAGCCATGGTGTACTGTCGATTTAGGGCCAGATAGCACTGCATTTTGCTTTGTGTTTGTGCTTGTGTTTCCCAATAAGCAATGTAGTTTTGTTTTGACTGTTGTAATTTGGTTAATTCTGATTGATTGGATGTTCTGGTCCTGAGGCTTCAGTGTGTTAGTAGAACAGGTTTGTGAACTCAGTCCCAGGACCAGCTGGATGAGGGGACTCTTTTCTTTGCTCAGCTCTTGGCATTGCAGGGCTTGGTAATGATATGAGAGGGGGTCACTGTATTTTAGATTTTTACAAAACTTAATTGCTCTTTTTTGAGTTTTTATTATTAGTGGATATTGGCCTAATTCTGCCCTGCATGCATTGTTTGTAGTTTTCCTCTGGACACGTAGGAGAATCTTACAGAACTCTGCATGCAGGGTTTCAATGGGGTGTTTGTCCTATTTGATGAAATCTTGTTTTGCAAGTGGACCCCACACCTCGCTGCCATAAAGTGCAATTGGTTCAATGACATATTCAATTAGTTTTAGCCAAATTTTAATAGGTATTTCAATTTGAATTTGCTTTTTATGGCGTAGAATGCCCTGCGTGCTTTCTCTCTCAGTTCATTCACTGCCTCATTAAGGTTTCCAGTTGAGCTTATTTTTAAACCTAAGTAATTGTAGTGTGTACAGTACTCTATATATTTTGTACCAATTGAGAACTTTGGTCTAATTCCCTGAGATCTGGATCTTCTCTGGAAAATCATTATTTTAGTCTTTTTGGGGTTTACTGCCAGGGCCCAGTACTGCTCTAGCAGGTTCAGGCTCTGCTGTAGGCCATGTGCTGTGGGTGACAGCAGGCATAGGTCATCTGCAAAGAGTAGGCATTTAACTTCTGAATTGTGGAGACTAACACCAGGGGCTGAGGATTTTTCTAGAATAGTGGCCAATTCGTTAATGTAAATATTGAAGAGTGCAGGGCTCAGATTGCAACCCTGACGAAGGCCCCGCCCCTGGTTAAAGAATTCTGTTATTTTCTTACCAATTTTAATGTTGCACGTATTGCCATTATACATTGATTTAATTATGTCATATGTTTTACCCCCTACACCACTTTCAATAACTCTGTATAACAGTCCTGTATGCCAAATAGAATCAAATGCTTTTTGGAAGTCGATAAAGCAAGCATATATTTTGGTGGACATGTTTATCTATCAGGGTGTGTAAGGTGTAAATATGATCAGTTGTGCGATGTTTTGGTATAAATCCAATTTGGCTTTTACTCAAGACATTGTGCTTATTAAAACCTGTTGGGGATAGGGGGCAGTATTTGCACGGCCGGATAAAAAACGTACCCGATTTAATCTGGTTACTACTCCTGCCCAGTAACTAGAATATGCATATAATTGTTTGATTTGGATAGAAAACACCCTAAAGTTTCTAAAACTGTTTCAATGGTGTCTGTGAGTAAAACAGAACTCATATGGTAGTCAAAACCCTGAGACAAATCCTGACAGGAAACTGAAATCTGATGTGTGGATATCACTTCAAACATTTGCCATTGAAACACACAGGGGGTTATGAATCATTTAGCACTTCCTAAGGCTTCCACTAGATGTCCCCAGTCTTTACAAAGTGGTTTGAGTCTCCTATCAAAATTGACTGAAAGAGAGGCTGTGGAAAGTGGTCACAGGTGGAGGGCCATTTACCATTATGACGCCGCCGCCCATGGCTACCCTCCCCTTTCGAAACGTTTTGAAAGACAATGAAAACGTCCCCATGGAATATTACTGAAGCTCTGGTTGAAAAAGGCCCGAAAGATTTATGTTATACAACGTTTGACATGTTTGAACGAACTTAAATATATTTTTTTTGTACATTCGTGACGACAAGTCCTACTCAGCACGGTACATTTTCAATAGCCTTCGGAGCGCGTTAACAACTGGGACATAAATGATTAACTTTTTCGAACAAAACTACATTTGTTATGGACCTGGGATTCCTGGAAGTGCTTTCTGATAAAGATAATCAAAGGTAAGGTTTTATTTACAATAGTATTTTTGATGGTTGATCATTCCAAGATGGCTCCAACATGTATAGCCTAGCCTATTTTGCTGGGTATACCACGTCGTTTATTGCAAAGTGTGATTTCCCAGTAAAGTTATTTTTAAATCTGGCAAAGCAGTGGCATTCAAGACATGTTAATCTATAAGTCTTTGAATGACAATATTACATTTTAACAATGTTTTCGAATAGTAATTTTGTAAATTGTAGCGCTGATTTATCGGAAGCATTTGAGGGAAAAGATTTTCTGAATGTCACGCGCCGATGTAAAATGCTGTTTTTATATATAAATATGAACTTTATCGAACAAAAAATGCATGTATTGTGTAACATGATGTCCTAAGATTGTCATCTGATGAAGATTGTCAAAGGTTAGTGCTGCATTTAGCTGTGTTTTGGGTATTTGTGATGCATGCTAGTTGCTTTGGAAATGGCTGTGTGAGTATTTCTGGCTGGGTTCTCTCCTAACATAATCTAATGTTTTGCTTTTGCTGTAAAGCCTTTTTGAAGTCGGACAACGTGGTTCGATTCAGGAGAGGTGTATCTATAAAACGGTGTAAAATAGTCATATGTTTGAGAAATTGAAGTTATAGCATTTATGAGGTTTTGCATTTCGCGCGACGCGATTCCACTGGCTGTTGATTAGGGTGGGACGCTGGCCCAGACAGGTTAAGGAAGTTTAGAACTCTTACATTGATGATACTACAGAAAACCTTCCCCAGGTTACTGTTCACACAAATGCCTCTAATTGTTAGGGTCAAATTTGTCTCCGTTCTTAAAGATTGGGGTTATGAGTCCTTGATTCCAGATGTCAGCGAAATAGCCTACACTCAGGATCAAATTAAACAGTTTTAATATAGCCAATTGAAATTTTGCACTAGTAAGTTTGAGCATCTCATTTAGGATGCCATCAGGTCCGCATGCTTTTTTAAATTTGAGAGCCTGAAGTTTCTTAGAGCTCCTGGTCAGTAATTGGGGAGTCCAATGGATTTTGATTGTCCTTTATAGCTTTTTCTAATCCATTCAACTTCTCATGAATTTGGCGTTCTGCGTTTGTGTCAATTTGAACAGTGTTGTAGTGTTTTGAAATGGGTTGTCCATATGTCACCATTTTGTATCGCTAATTCCTCTTATTTAGATTATTATTATTTTTTCCTAATTTTGCCAGAAGTTGTTTGTGTTTATGGACTCCTCAATTAGTGTCAGCTGCTTGCTGTTGTACTGTGGTTTTTTGGTTCTGAGTGTACGTTTATAGAGTTTAACCCGTGGTGCACTCCATCAACAGCAGGTGCATTTCAAGAGCGGCAAATTTGAATCCAAATAAATGTCAAAATTCAAATTTTTCAAACATAGAACTATTTTACACCCTTTGAAAGATAAACATCTCCTTAATCTAACCACGTTTTACGATTTCAAAAAGGTTTTACGGCGAAAGCATACATTTAGAGTATGTTAGGACAGTACATTTACAAGAGTTGTGTGTAATGTTTTGTCAATTCAAAGACAGGGTCACCAAAACCATAAAACCAGCTAAAATGATGCACTAACCTTTTACAATCTCCATCAGATGACACTCCTAGGACATTATGTTAGACAATGCATGCATTTTTAGTTCTATCAAGTTCATATTTATATCCAAAAACAGCGTTTTACTATGGCATTGATGTTGAGGAAATCGTTTCCCTCCAATAACCGGCAGTCAAGTCAACACCACAAATTAAATAATTAAAATTAGAAAACATTGGTAAAATATTATATTGTCATTTAAAGAATTATAGATTTACATCTCTTGAACGCAATCAACTTGCCAGATTTAAAAATAACCTTACTGTGAAATCACACTTTGCAATAATCTGAGCACTGCGCCCAGAAAAATACGCGTTGCGATACAGACTAGACGTCATGTTGGGGAGATCTAAAATCGAAAATACTATGTAAATAATCCATTACCTTTGATTCTCTTCATCAGATGTCACTTCCAGGTATCACAGGTCCATAACGAATGTAGTTTTGTTCAAAAAAGCTCATCATTTATGTCCAAAAATCTCCGTCTTGTTAGCACATGATCTAAGCCAGCCGGACTTCTCGTCATGAACGAGGGGAAAAAATATATTTACGTTTGTTCAAACATGTCAAACGTTGTATAGCATAAATCATTAGGGCCTTTTTTAACCAGAACATGAATAATATTCAAGGTGGACGAATGCATACTCTTTTATAACGTATTGGAACGAGGGTACCCAACATGAACTCGCGCGCCAGGTGTCTAATGGGCCATCATCGTTCCATGGCTCTTGTTCGGTCAGATCTCCCTCCAGAAGACTCAAAACACTTTGTAAAGGCTGGTGACATCTAGTGGAAGCAATAGGAAGTGCCAAAATATTCCTCAGCCCCTGTGTTTTTCAATGGGATAGGTTTAAAGGTAATACAACACATCAGGTATCCACTATCCAGTGTTTTCTATCCATATATAATAAGTATATGCATATTCTAGTTACTGGGTAGGATTAGTAACCAGATTAAATCGGGTACATTTTTTTTATCCAGCCGTGCAAATACTGCCCCCTAGCCCTAACAGGTTTTAAGTCTCACAGTAATGAAGGCGTAATTCACCATTATTTGGGTCTCAGTGCTTTTGGTTGGATAGTGTTCTAAGTTTTTTCCTTATTTTACAATCTGCATCAAACCAGTTGTCATCTCTGATTTAGTTTATTTCTTTTATCAATTTCAATTGTGCTTCTTGTGCCGTTTGCCTGAATATATAGTTGATGTTTCGTACTGCTAGATTGATGCCTTCTTTACTCTGAGTGAATGTGGTATCCAGAAAGTTATCTAAGAGTGTTTGGATATTTTAGTTCCTGGTTGCTTTCTGGTAATCTTCTGTGCTGTTTTGGGCCCATCTGTATGAATGTCTGATGTTGTACAGCTTACTGGGCTGTGAATGTGTGGTTGTTTCCATGTCTGTTCTTTTGAGGAACAATGTAATTTTGGCTGTGATCAGACAGAGGTGTTAGTGGCTTGACAGTGAATGAGCTGAGAGAAAGGGTCCATGTCTGTGATCATATAGTCTACTGTACTGTGGCCAAGAGGTGAGCAGTAGGTGAATCTCCCCAAAGAGTCCCCCGTAACCTACCATTGACAAAGTACAGACCCAGGCTTCTACAGAGCTGCAAAAGATCCCTTCCGTTTTTGTTGACGGTGCTATCACTGTTGTTTCTATGGGGGAGATTAAGACAGTTAGAAACAGTATGGCCTGTAATAAAGCTGTCCCCTCTTGAGCTCGTTAGATCAGGTAGTGTTCCTGTGCGCACATTTGTGTCCCCACAGATGAAAATGGCGCGTCTCTTCCTCAAGGGTGGGGAAGATCTCCTCTGAGTAATATGGGGATTCTGAGGGGGGGGGGATATATATTGCACAAAGGAACACATCTTTTTCTGTCAGTACAAGTTCTTTTTTTAGTTTCAACCAAATGTGATATTTGCCAATTTTGAGGGGATCAATTAGATTTTGTAGTTCGGATTTGTACCAAATGATCAATCCTCCAGAGTCTCTGCCTCTATTGACAGAGCTGTGTATTTGTGATGGCACAATGACCTCTCTGTAGCCTGTGGGACAGTGAGTGACAATGTCAGCCTTACACCATGTCTCCTGCAGAATAATGACGTCAACATCTTTAAGATTTTTGTTGAACTCCAGTGCTAAACTCTTCAGTCCAAAGGTTGATGAGTTTAGGCCCTGAATGTTCCACATGCTAACTGATAGCGATTTCATGTCGCAAAAAGAAAGAATAGCAGTCAGAAATACAGTAACTATTAACTAATAAGTTAAGAGTGAGAAACAGGATATCAGCTAACATTTTTTCTGTTAAATATATATTCATTGAACAAGTCAATTCTAGTACAGTGTGTGTGTGTGTGTGGTGCAGATGTATTGGAGGAGCTGTTTAATCTCACTCAATCCTACAGGGTTCTGCTGTCCGCTGACGACCTCTGCGTAGCTGTGCTGGTCCTGCTGTTGGGCCCTGTGGAGTGGAGGGCCAGTTCTGGGCCATGGGGCTTCCTCTCTGGTCTGGTAGGGGTGGTGGTCTGGTGCGGGGTAGTAGGCTGGGCCCGGTCTGGTCTGGCTAAGCCGATGGAAGTGGTGGTGGGTGGGGTGCACTGGGTCTGGTGTGGCGTTGAAGGGGCCTGGGGCTCCTTGGTGGTGCAGTGGTCTGGTAGGGGTCTCTGGGTGGTCCTCTGTCCAATGCCGCATGGGGTGTTTGTCTACCAAGTTCCACGTCCTTTAGAGACTTGGCAAACATCCCTACTGTCTGCTTCCTCAGGTGGGAGTGGTCGTGCAGATGCTCTGGGGTGATTGTTGGGTGGTGAGCAACGTGTACGTTCGGGAGTAGGCCACACCCTCTGATGTCAGCGTTGACTTTCTGAATGGTACGGGGATGAAAGTCTTTGTGGGGCAGCAGAGTGGAGATGGTGATGTGGGAGTTGGGGAACCACTCAGAGGCCCTCTCTGCTACTCTGTTGACCAGGCTCTCTCCTGCTCCTCTCGCAGGTTGTTGGTGCCGGTGTGAATAATAATAATGTGGCCTGGTGTGCCAAAGTCAGGCTGGGACAGGATGTGGAGTGCATCCTGTGTTTTTGGGCACCATATTTTGCACACCTTGTGTTGGGGGAAGAGTTTATCTTCTTGGATTAATTTCTGGGATGAATCTCTCTCTTTCTCTCTCCTTCTCTCTCTTCCTCTACCTCTTCCTCTTCTCCCCTCTATCTCTCTCTTCCTCTTCTTCTCTCGCTCTCTTTCTCTCGCTCTCTTGCTCTCTCTCTCTTCCTCTCGCTCTCTCTCTCTTCCTCTCTCGCTCTCTTTCTCTCTCTCCCTCTCTTCGTCTTCTCTCTCTCTCTTCCGCTTCTTCTCTTCCTCTTCTTCTCTCGCTCTCTTTCTCTCGCTCTCTTTCTCTCGCTCGCTCTCTTTCTCTCGCTCTCTCTCTCTCTTCCTCTCTCTCTCTCTCTCTTCCTCTCTCTCTCTCGCTTCCTCTCTCTCTCTCTCTCTCTTCCTCTCTCTCTCTCTTCCTCTCTCTCTCTCTCTTCCTCTCTCTCTCTCTCTCTGCATGCTGGGAGTGTTTGGTGCATGCTGGGAATTGTTTGAGCAAGGAATTGAGTGTGTTGTGTAGAGTTAGATATTCAGAACTTTCTTTAGGTTTTCTCTTTCTTGGTGGCGTTCTTTGTTTTTTTTCTGTGCATGATCAAGGTTATTATTTTTATTTGTTGTGGTAGAATTAAGTATTTTGTTTTTGTATCGAAATTACCCTGATTTTGGCGGGGATGGCAGCCTGAATGGGGATGCCGTCCCTGTCACTTCGGCACGGCTTTAGGTGTGTTACTGAAGCTACTGTCACGGTGGAGGAGTTTCTGGTCGCCGTGGGAGAGAAGGTAGGATATGAGAATGTTGCTTATGCGTCACGGATGAATAAAGAGGTGGTGGTTTTTCTTAAAGAAGAGTGTCTTGTTAATCGTATGGTTGAGCTTGCTCGCTCTCTTGCTCGCTCTCTTTCTCGCTTGCTCGCTCTCTTTCTCGCTCGCTCTCTTTCTCGCTCTCTTTCTCGCTTGCTCGCTTGCTCTCTTTCTCGCTCGCTTGCTCTCTTGGTCGCTCGCTCGCTCTCTTGGTCGCTCGCTCGCTCTCTTGGTCGCTCGCTCGCTCTCTTGGTCGCTCGCTCGCCCTCTTGGTCGCTCTCTCGGTCGCTCGCTCGCTCTCTCGGTCGGTCTCTCGGTCGCTCTCTCGGTCGCTCTCTCGGTCGCTCTCTCGGTCGCTTGCTCGCTTTTTCTCTCTTACTCTCTCTTTTTCTCTCTTTTTCTCTCTCTTTCGCTCTCTTTCTCTCTTTCGCTCTCTTTCTCTCTTTTTCTCTCTTTTTCGCTCGCTTTCGCTCTCTTTTTCTCTTTCGCTCACTCTCTTTCGCTCGCTCGCTCTCTTTTTCTCGCTCGCTCGCTCTCTTTTTCTCTTTCGCTCGCTCTCTTTCGCTCGCTCGCTCTCTTTCGCTCGCTCGCTCTCTTTCGCTCGCTCGCTCTCGCTCGCTCTTTATCTCTCTTTATCTCTTATCTCTCTAGCTCTCTCTAGCTCTCTTTAGCTCTCTTTATCTCTCTTTATCTCTCTTTTGCTCGCTTTTGCTCGCTCGCTTTCTCTTGCTCGCTCGCTTTCTCTTGCTTGCTCGCTTTCTCTTGCTCGCTTTCTCTCGCTCGCTTTCGCTCGCTCGCTTTCTCTCGCTCGCTTTCGCTCGCTCGCTTTCTCTCGCTCGCTTTCGCTCGCTCGCTTTCGCTCGCTCGCTCTCTCTCGCTCGCTCTCTTGCTCGTTCTCTCTCGCTCTCTCTCGCTCTCTCTCGCTCTCTGGCTCGCTCTCTCTCTGGCTCGCTCTCTCTCTGGCTCGCTCTCTCTCTGGCTCGCTCTCTCTCTGGCTCGCTCGCTCTCTCGCTTGCTCTCTCGCTTGCTCTCTCGCTTGCTCTCTCGCTTGCTCTCTCGCTCGCTCTCTCGCTCGCTCTCTTGCTCTCTTGCTCGCTCGCTCTCTTGCTCGCTCTCTTGCTCGCTCGCTCTCTTTCTCGCTCGCTCGCTCTCTTTCTCGCTCTCTTGCTCGCTCGCTCTCTCTCGCTCGCTCTCTTTCTCGCTCTCTTGCTCGCTCGCTCTCTCTCGCTCGCTCTCGCTCGCTCTCTCTCGCTCGCTCTCTCTCGCTCGCTCTCTCTCGCTCGCTCTCGCTCGCTCGCTCGCTCTCTCTCGGTCGCTCGCTCTCTTTCTCGCTCGCTCGCTCTCTTTCTCGCTCGTTCGCTCTCTTTCTCGCTCGCTCGCTCTCTTTCTCGCTCGCTCTCTCTTGGCTCGCTCGCTCGCTCTTTATCTCTCTTTATCTCTCTTTATCTCTCTTTAGCTCTCTTTAGCTCTCTTTAGCTCTCTTTCTCTTGCTCGCTCGCTCTCTTGCTCGCTCGCTCTCTCGCTCGCTCTCTCGCTCGCTCTCTTTCTCGCTCTCTCGCTCGCTCTCTCGCTCGCTCTCTTGCTCGCTCTCTTTCTCGCTCGCTCGCTCTCTCTTTCTCGCTCTCTTGCTCGCTCGCTCTCTTTCTCTTGCTCGCTCGCTCTCTTGCTCGCTCGCTCTCTTGCTCGCTCACTCTCTCGCTCGCTCTTGCTCGCTCGCTCTCTTTCTCGCTCGCTCGCTCTCTTTCTCGCTCTCTTGCTCGCTCGCTCTCTCTCGCTCGCTCTCTTTCTCGCTCTCTTGCTCGCTCGCTCTCTCTCGCTCGCTCTCGCTCGCTCTCTCTCGCTCGCTCCTCTCTCGCTCGCTCTCGCTCTCGCCTCGCTCGTCGCTCTCTCTCGGTCGCTCGCTCTCTTTCTCGCTCGCTCGCTCTCTTTCTCGCTCGTTCGCTCTCTTTCTCGCTCGCTCGCTCTCTTTCTCGCTCGCTCTCTCTTGGCTCGCTCGCTCGCTCTTTATCTCTCTTTATCTCTCTTTATCTCTCTTTAGCTCTCTTTAGCTCTCTTTAGCTCTCTTTCTCTTGCTCGCTCGCTCTCTTGCTCGCTCGCTCTCTCGCTCGCTCTCTCGCTCGCTCTCTTTCTCGCTCTCTCGCTCGCTCTCTCGCTCGCTTCTCGCTCGCTCTCTTTCTCGCTCGCTCGCTCTCTCTTTCTCGCTCTCTTGCTCGCTCGCTCTCTTGTCTCTTGCTCGCTCGCTCTCTTGCTCGCTCGCTCTCTCGCTCTCTCGCTCTCTCGCTCGCTCTCTCTCTCGCTCTCTTTCTCGCTCTCTCGCTCGCACGCTCTCTCGCTCTCTCGCTCTCTCTCTTTCTCGCTCGCTCGCTCTCGTCTTTCTCGCTCTCTCGCTCTCTCGCTCTTTCTTGCTCTCTCACTCTCTCGTTCTCGCTCTCTTGCTCGCTCGCTCTCTCTTTCTCGCTCTCTTGCTCGCTCGCTCTCTTTCTCGCTCTCTTGATCGCTTGCTCTTTCTCGCTCTCTCTTTCTCGCTCTCTCTTTGCTCGCTCTCTTTCTCGCTCGCTCTCTTTCTCGCTCTCCCGCTCTCTCGCTCTTTCTCGCTCGCTCTCTTTCTTGCTCTCTCGCTCTTTCTCGCTCTTTCTTGCTCTCTCACTCTTTCTCGCTCTCTCGCTCTCTTGCTCGCTCGCTCTTGCTCGCTCGCTCTCTTAATCGCTCTCTTGCTCGCTCTCTCGCTCGCTCTCTCGCTTGCTCGCTCTCTCGCTCTCTTGCTCGCTCGCTCGCTCTCTTGCTCGCTCGCTCTCTTTCTCGCTCTCTCGCTCTTTCTCGCTCTTTCTTGCTCTCTCACTCTTTCTCGCTCTCTCGCTCTCTTGCTCGCTCGCTCTTGCTCGCTCGCTCTCTTGCTCGCTCGCTCTCTTGCTCGCTCGCTCGCTCACTCTCTTGCTCGCTCGCTCGCTCGCTCTCTTGCTCGCTCGCTCTCTTGCTCGCTCGCTCTCTCTTTCTCGCTCTCTTGCTCGCTCGCTCTCTTTCTCGCTCGCTCTCTTTCTCGCTCTCTTTCTCGCTCGCTCTTTCTTTCTCGCTCTCTTTCTCGCTCTATTGCTCGCTCGCTCTCTTTCTTGCTCGCTCGCTCTCTTTCTCGCTCGCTCACTCTCTCGCTCGCTCTCTTTCTCGCTCGCTTGCTCTCTTTCTCGCTCGCTTGCTCGCTCTCTTTCTCGCTCGCTCTCTCTTTCTCGCTCGCTCTCTCTTTCTCGCTCGCTCTCTCTTTCTCGCTCACTCTCTCTTTCTCGCTCGCTCTCTCTTTCTCGCTGGCTCCCTCTTTCTCGCTCGCTCGCTCTCTTAATCGCTCTCTTGCTCGCTCTCTCGCTCGCTCTCTCGCTTGCTCGCTCTCTTGCTCGCTCTCTTGCTCGCTCGCTCGCTCTCTTGCTCGCTCGCTCTCTTTCTCGCTCGCTCCCTTTCTCGCTCGCTCTCTTTCTCGCTCTCTTGCTCGCTCTCTTTCTCGCTCGCTCTCTTTATCGCTCGCTCGCTCTCTCTTTCTCGCTCTCTTGCTCGCTCGCTCTCTCTTTCTCGCTCTCTTGCTCGCTCGCTCTTTCTCGCTCGCTCGCTCTCTCGCTCTTTCTCGCTCTCTCTTTCTCGCTCTCTTGCTCGCTCGCTCTCTTTCTCGCTCGCACGCTCTCTCGCTCTTTCTCGCTCTCTCTCTGTCTCGCTCGCTCGCTCTCTGGCTCTTTCTCGCTCTCTCGCTCTTTCTCGCTCTTTCTTGCTCTCTCACTCTTTCTCGCTCTCTCGCTCTCTTTTGCTCGCTCGCTCGCTCTCTTGCTCGCTCGCTCTCTTTCTCGCTCGCTCGCTCTCTTTCTCGCTCGCTCTCTTAATCGCTCTCTTGCTTGCTCTCTCGCTCGCTCGCTCTCTCGCTCGCTCTCTCGTTCGCTCTCGCGCTCGCTCTCTCGCTCGCTCTCTCGCTCGCTCTCTTGCTCGCTCTCTCGCTCGCTCTCTTGCTCGCTCGCTCTCTTGCTCGCTCGCTCTCTTGCTCGCTCGCTCGCTCTTGCTCGCTCTCTTGCTCGCTTTCTTTCTCGCTCGCTCTCTTTCTCGCTTGCTCGCTCTCTCGCTCGCTCTCTTGCTCGCTCGCTCTCTTTCTCGCTCTCTTGCTCGCTCTCTTTCTCGCTCGCTCTCTTTCTTGCTCTCTTGCTGCTCGCTCTCTTTCTCGCTCGCTCTCTCTTTCTCGCTCTCTTGCTCGCTCGCTCTCTTTCTCGCTCGCTCTCTCTTTCTCGCTCTCGCTCGCTCGCCCCTCGCTCGCTCTCTTTCTCGCTCGCTCTCTTTCTCGCTCGCTCTCTTTCTCGCTTGCTCGCTCTCTCGCTCGCTCTCTTGCTCGCTCGCTCTCTTTCTCGCTCTCTTGCTCGCTCTCTTTCTCGCTCGCTCTCTTTCTTGCTCTCTTGCTGCTCGCTCTCTTTCTCGCTCGCTCTCTCTTTCTCGCTGTCTTGCTCGCTCGCTCTCTTTCTCGCTCGCTCTCTCTTTCTCGCTCTCTTGCTCGCTCGCTCTCTTTCTCGCTCGCTCTCTTTCTCGCTCTCTTGCTCGCTCGCTCTTTCTCGCTCGCTCGCTCTTTCTCGCTCGCTCGCTCTCTTTCTCGCTCGCTCTCTTTCTCGCTCGCTCGCTCTCTTTCTCGCTCGCTCTTTCTCGCTCGCTCTTTCTCGCTCTCTCTCTCGCTCTTTCTCGCTCTCGCTCTTTCTCGCTCTCTCGCTCTTTCTCTTGCTCGCTCTTTCTCTTGCTCGCTCGCTCGCTCTTTCTCTTGCTCGCTCGCTCTCTTTCTCGCTCTCTTGCTCGCTCGCTCTCTTTCTCGCTCTCTTGCTCGCTCGCTCTCTTTCTCGCTCGCTCTCTCTTTCTCGCTCGCTCTCTCTTTCTCGCTCGCTCGCTCTCTCTTTCTCGCTCGCTCTCTTTCTCGCTCGCTCTCTTTCTCGCTCGCTCGCTTTCTCTTTCTCGCTCGCTCGCTTTCTCTTTCTCGCTCGTTCGCTCTCTTTCTCGCTCGCTCGCTCTCTTTCTCGCTCGCTCGCTTTTTCTTGCTCTCTCTCTTGCTCGCTCGCTTTCTCGCTCGCTCGCTCTCCTTCTCGCTCTCTCTCTTGCTCGCTCGCTTTCTCGCTCGCTCGCTCTCCTTCTCGCTCGCTAGCTTTCTCTTGCTCGCTCGCTCTCTTGCTCGCTCGCTTTCTCGCTCGCGCTCGCTCTCTCGCTCGCTTTCTCTTGCTCGCTCTCTTGCTCGCTTTCTCGCTTTCTCTCTCGCTCGCTCGCTCTTTATCTCTCTTTATCTCTTATCTCTCTAGCTCTCTCTAGCTCTCTCTAGCTCTCTTTAGCTCTCTTTATCTCTCTTTTGCTCGCTTTTGCTCGCTTTTGCTCGCTTTCTCTTGCTCGCTCGCTTTCTCTTGCTCGCTTTCTCTCGCTCGCTTTCTCTCTCTCGCTTTCTCTCGCTCGCTCTCGCTCGCTCTCTCTCTCGCTCGCTCTCTCTCTCGCTCTCTCTCGCTCTCTCTCGCTCTCGCTCTCTCTCGCTCTCTCTCCCTCGCTTGCTCGCTCGCTCTCTCGCTCTCTCGCTCGCTCTCTCGCTCGCTCTCTCGCTCGCTCTCTTTCTCGCTCGCTCTCTTTCTCGCTCGCTCTCTTTCTCGCTCGCTCTCTTTCTCGCTCGCTCGCTCTCTCTTTCTCGCTCGCTTGCTCTCTCTTTCTCGCTCTCTTGCTCGCTCGCTCTCTTTCTCGCTTGCTCGCTCTCTCTTTCTCGCTCTCTTGCTCGCTCGCTCTCTCTTTCTCGCTCTCTTGCTCGCTCGCTCTTTCTCGCTCGCTCGCTCGCTCTCTCGCTCTTTCTCGCCCTCTCTTTCTCGCTATCTCTTTCTCGCTCTCTTGCTCGATCGCTCTCTTTCTCGCTCGCACGCTCTCTCGCTCTTTCTCGCTCTCTCTCTTTCTCGCTCGCTCTCTGGCTCTTTCTCGCTCTCTCGCTCTTTCTCGCTCTTTCTCGCTCTCTCACTCTTTCTCGCTCTCTCGCTCTCTTGCTCGCTCGCTCTCTTGCTCGCTCGCTCTCTTGCTCGCTCGCTCTCTTGCTCGCTCGCTCTCTCTTTCTCGCTCTCTTTCTCGCTCTCTTGCTCGCTCGCTCTCTTGCTCGCTCGCTCTCTTTCTCGCTCGCTCTCTTTCTCGCTCGCTCTCTTTCTCGCTCTCTTTCTCGCTCGTTCTTTCTTTCTCGCTCTCTTGCTCGCTCGCTCTCTTGCTCGCTCGCTCTCTTTCTCGCTCGCTCTCTTGCTCGCTCGCTCTCTCTTTCTCGCTCTCTTTCTCGCTCTCTTTCTCGCTCTCTTTCTCGCTCTCTTGCTCGCTCGCTCTCTTGCTCGCTCGCTCTCTCGCTCGCTCTCTTGCTCGCTCGCTCTCTTTCTCGCTCGCTCACTCTCTCGCTCGCTCTCTTTCTCGCTCGCTCGCTCTCTTTCTCGCTCGCTTGCTTGCTCTCTTTCTCGCTCGCTCTCTCTTTCTCGCTTGCTTGCTCTCTTTCTCGCTCGCTCTCTCTTTCTCGCTCGCTCTCTCTTTCTCGCTCTCTTGCTCGCTTGCTCTTTCTCGCTCGCTCCCTCTTTCTCGCTCGCTCCCTCTTTCTCGCTCGCTCTCTTGCTCGCTCGCTCGCTCTCTTGCTCGGTCGCTCTCTTGCTCGCTCGCTCTCTTGCTCGCTCGCTCTCCTTCTCGCTCGCTCGCTCTCTCTTTCTCGCTCTCTTGCTCGCTCGCTCTTTCTCGCTCGCTCCCTCTTTCTCGCTCGCTCTCTTTCTCGCTCGCTCTCTTGCTCGCTCGCTCGCTCTCTTGCTCGCTCGCTCTCTTGCTCGCTCGCTCTCTTGCTCGCTCGCTTTCTTTCTCGCTCGCTCTCTTTCTCGCTCGCTCTCTCGCTCGCTCTCTTGCTCGCTCGCTCTCTCTTTCTCGCTCTCTTTCTCGCTCTCTTGCTCGCTCGCTCTCTTGCTCGCTCGCTCTCTTTCTCGCTCGCTCTCTTTCTCGCTCGCTCTCTTTCTCGCTCTCTTTTTCGCTCGTTCTTTCTTTCTCGCTCTCTTGCTCGCTCGCTCTCTTGCTCGCTCGCTCTCTTTCTCGCTCGCTCTCTTGCTCGCTCGCTCTCTTGCTCGCTCGCTCTCTCTTTCTCGCTCTCTTTCTCGCTCTCTTTCTCGCTCTCTTTCTCGCTCTCTTGCTCGCTCGCTCTCTTGCTCGCTCGCTCTCTCGCTCGCTCTCTTGCTCGCTCGCTCTCTTTCTCGCTCGCTCACTCTCTCGCTCGCTCTCTTTCTCGCTCGCTCGCTCTCTTTCTCGCTCGCTTGCTTGCTCTCTTTCTCGCTCGCTCTCTCTTTCTCGCTCGCTCTCTCTTTCTCGCTCTCTCATTCTCGCTCGCTCGCTCTCTTAATCGCTCTCTTGCTCGCTCTCTCGCTCGCTCTCTCGCTCGCTCGCTCTCTCGCTCGCTCTCTCGCTCGCTCGCTCTCTCGCTCGCTCTCTTGCTCGCTCGCTCGCTCTCTTGCTCGCTCGCTCTCTTTCTCGCTCGCTCGCTCTCTTTCTCGCTCGCTCGCTCTCTTTCTCGCTCGCTCGCTCTCTTTCTCGCTCGCTCTCTTAATCGCTCTCTTGCTTGCTCTCTCGCTCGCTCTCTCGCTCGCTCTCTCGCTCGCTCTCTCGCTCGCTCTCTTGCTCGCTCGCTCTCTTGCTCGCTCGCTCTCTTGCTCGCTCGCTCTCTTGCTCGCTCGCTCGCTCTCTTGCTCGCTTTCTTTCTCGCTCGCTCTCTTTCTCGCTCGCTCGCTCTCTCGCTCGCTCTCTTTCTCGCTCTCTTGCTCGCTCTCTTTCTCGCTCGCTTGCTTGCTCTCTTTCTCGCTCGCTCTCTCTTTCTCGCTCGCTCTCTCTTTCTCGCTCGCTCTCTCTTTCTCGCTCTCTCATTCTCGCTCGCTCGCTCTCTTAATCGCTCTCTTGCTCGCTCTCTCGCTCGCTCTCTCGCTTGCTCGCTCTCTCGCTCGCTCTCTTGCTCGCTCGCTCGCTCTCTTGCTCGCTCGCTCACTTTCTCATTCGCTCGCTCTCTTTCTCGCTCGCTCGCTCTCTTTCTCGCTCGCTCGCTCTCTTTCTCGCTCGCTCTCTTAATCGCTCTCTTGCTTGCTCTCTCGCTCGCTCTCTCGCTCGCTCTCTCGCTCGCTCTCTCGCTCGCTCGCTCTCTTTCTCGCTCGCTCGCTCTCTTTCTCGCTCGCTCTCTCGTTCTCGCTCTCTTGCTCGCTCGCTCTCTTTCTCGTTCGCTCGCTCTTTCTCGCTCTCTCTTTCTCGCTCTCTTGCTCGCTCGCTCTCTTTCTCGCTCGCACGCTCTCTCGCTCTTTCTCGCTCTCTCTCTTTCTCGCTCGCTCGCTCTCTGGCCCTTTCTCGCTCTCTCGCTCTTTCTCGCTCTTTCTTGCTCTCTCACTCTTTCTCGCTCTCTCGCTCTCTTGCTCGCTCGCTCTCTTGCTCGCTCGCTCTCTTGCTCGCTCGCTCTCTCTTTCTCGCTCTCTTTCTCGCTCGCTCTCTTTCTCGCTCTCTTTCTCGCTCTCTTTCTCGCTCTCTTGCTCGCTCGCTCTCTTTCTCGCTCGCTCTCTTTCTCGCTCGCTCTCTTTCTCGCTCTCTTTCTCGCTCGCTCTTTCTATCTCGCTCTCTTTCTTGCTCTCTTCCTCGCTCGCTCTCTTTCTTGCTCGCTCGCTCTCTTTCTAGCTCGCTCACTCTCTCGCTCGCTCTCTTTCTCGCTCGCTTGCTCTCTTTCTCGCTCGCTCACTCTCTCGCTCGCTCTCTTTCTCGCTCGCTTGCTCTCTTTCTCGCTCGCTTGCTCGCTCTCTTTCTCGCTCGCTCTCTCTTTCTCGCTCGCTCTCTCTTTCTCGCTCTCTCTTTCTCACTCGCTCTCTCTTTCTCACTCGCTCTCTCTTTCTCGCTCGCTCGCTCTCTTAATCGCTCTCTTGCTCGCTCTCTCGCTCGCTCTCTCGCTTGCTCGCTCTCTCGCTCGCTCTCTTGCTCGCTCGCTCGCTCTCTTGCTCGCTCGCTCTCTTTCTCGCTCGCTCTCTTTCTCGCTCTCTTGCTCGCTCTCTTTCTCGCTCGCTCTCTTTATCGCTCGCTCGCTCTCTCTTTCTCGCTCTCTTGCTCGCTTGCTCTCTTTCTCGCTCGCTCGCTCTCTCTTTCTCGCTCTCTTGCTCGCTCGCTCTCTTTCTCGCTCGCTCTCTCTTTCTCGCTCTCTTGCTCGCTCGCTCTCTTTCTCGCTCGCTCGCTCTCTCGCTCTTTCTCGCTCTCTCTTTCTCGCTCTCTTGCTCGCTCGCTCTCTTTCTCGCTCGCACGCTCTCTCGCTCTTTCTCGCTCTCTCTCTTTCTCGCTCGCTCGCTCTCTGGCCCTTTCTCGCTCTCTCGCTCTTTCTCGCTCTTTCTTGCTCGCTCGCTCTTTCTTGCTCGCTCGCTCTCTTGCTCGCTCGCTCTCTTGCTCGCTCGCTCTCTTTCTCGCTCTCTCTCTTTCTCGCTCGCTCGCTCTCTGGCCCTTTCTCGCTCTCTCGCTCTTTCTCGCTCTTTCTTGCTCGCTCGCTCGCTCTCTTGCTCGCTCGCTCTCTTGCTCGCTCGCTCTCTTTCTCGCTCGCTCTCTTTCTCGCTCTCTTTCTCGCTCGCTCTTTCTAGCTCGCTCTCTTTCTCGCTCTCTTGCTCGCTCGCTCTCTTTCTTGCTCGCTCGCTCTCTTTCTCGCTCGCTCACTCTCTCGCTCGCTCTCTTTCTCGCTCGCTTGCTCTCTTTCTCGCTCGCTCGCTCTCTTTCTCGCTCGCTCTCTCTTGCTCGCTCGCTCTCTCTTTCTCGCTCGCTCTCTCTTTCTCGCTCGCTCTCCCTTGCTCGCTCGCTCTCTCTTTCTCGCTCTCTCTTTCTCGCTCGCTCGCTCTCTTGCTCGCTCGCTCTCTTGCTCGCTCGCTCTCTTGCTCGCTCGCTCTCTTGCTCGCTCGCTCTTTCTCGCTCGCTCTCTTTCTCGCTCGCTCTCTTGCTCGCTCGCTCGCTCTTTCTCGCTCGCTCGCTCTTTCTCGCTCGCTCTCTTTCTCGCTCGCTCGCTCTCTTTCTCGCTCTCTCTTTCTCGCTCTCTTGCTTGCTCGCTCTCTCGCTCGCTCTCTCGCTCGCTCTCTCGCTCGCTCTCTTGCTCGCTCGCTCTCTTTCTCCCTCTCTCTTTCTCGCTCGCTCGCTCTCTCGCTCGCTCGCTCGCTCTCTTGCTCGCTCTCTTGCTCGCTCGCTCTCTTGCTCGCTCGCTCTCTTGCTCGCTCGCTCTCTTGCTCGCTCGCTCGCTCTCTTGCTCTCTTCCTCTCTTGCTCTCTTCCTCTCTTTCTCGCTCGCTCTCTCTCTCGCTCGCTCTCTTTCTCGCTCGCTCTCTCGCTCGTTCGCTCTCTCTCTCGCTCGCTCGCTCTCTCTTGCTCGCTCGCTCGCTCTCTCTTGCTCGCTCTTGCTCGCTCGCTCGCTCTCTCTTGCTCGCTCTCTCTTGCTCGCTCTCTCTTGCTCGCTCTCTCTTGCTCGCTCGCTCTCTCTTGCTCTCTCTTGCTCGCTCTCTCTTACTCGCTCTCTCTTGCTCGCTCTCTCTTGCTCGCTCTCTCTTGCTCGCTCGCTCGCTCTCTCTTGCTCGCTCTCTCTTGCTCGCTCTCTCTTGCTCGCTCTCTCTTGCTCGCTCTCTCTTGCTTGCTCGCTCGCTCTCTCTTGCTCGCTCTCTCTTGCTCGCTCGCTCTCTCTTGCTCGCTCGCTCTCTCTTGCACGCTCGCTCTCTCTCTTCCTCGCTCTCTCTCTCTCTCTTTCTCGCTCGCTCTTTCGCTCTCTTGCTCTCTTTCTCGCTTGCTCTTTCGCTCTCTTTCTCTCTTTCTCTCTCTTGCTCTCTTTCGCTGTCTTGCTCTCTTTCTCTCTCCTTTAAGAGTTATTAAGCAGAGCCAGTTCAGAAGGGAAACCCGAGTGCCCCGTGCCTCAGGCTAACGCATCAGCAGAGATGACATCAATTAGAGGCTAGTAACAATCATGCCACCTTACTGGCTGTCTATAAACTGACCAGGTCTGCTCACTCATTCTGCCTCCACTTGCTATTATGCTATTGACGCTGCTGTGTGACTAGATGTTTCTCGCTGTGTTTGAACCTCACTCTCGTTGTTCAATATGCTAATGTTGCATGTTTGGCTGCTGCGGAGAAGTCAATGATTACAAGGATCAACCATGTTGCTGTCTACTGTTGTCAGTCATTAGCCGGCTACAAAATAGCTAGCTAAGTAGAATCATATAGTCTACTTGTTTGTTCCCAATACAAGCTTTCTGGCAGATTCGGCATGCTCCGTGAACACACACCCCATCATGGGGAATCATCCTCCGTCATACAAGGAGGAAGTAGCCTATGCTAGGCTAGCATACAGGCTATGTGTTGATATACAGTGAGTGAGTAGTAGTGTTTTCTAATCATGAGAAGGAGATGGTGCTTATCGTGATTCGATAGTATTTCAGTCTCTATGCAGACGTTTAGCGTTCAGCAGAGGATCAAATCGATAGTTTTCACTGAGCTTCGCGCAGTTTATGAAAATGCTGAAATGATGCATGCTATCAATGATTTTACGTGTCATCCCAGTCACATTAGTTAGTGATTTGCGCCAGCAGTCACACCTTAAAATGTTGTACAACTATGGTCATTATTCTTGGAACCCTATTTCCTTACACAGTTTAAGATGGAACACATTCAACTTAACTTGCAGACATGGTCTGGATTAGTGTGCTTGTCACGCCCTGACCTGAGAGAGACGTTTTTCTCTGTTTGGTTAGGTCAGGGTGTGACATGGGGTGAGCATTCTGTGTTGTATGTCTATGTTTTTTTTTTCTTTGATTGGCCGAGTATGGTTTCCAATCAGAGGCAGCTGTCATTCGTTGTCTCTGATTGGGAATCATACATAGGCAGCCCTTTTTCCCACAGTCAGTTGTGGGATCTTGTCGTGGTGTTGCATGTGTTTGCACGCCTAGCTTTTCGTTCATTGTATTGTTTACTGTTTTTGCTGGTTCACATTGAAAATAAATATGATGAACCCAACTCACGCTGCGCCTTGGTCTACCCTTAATGACGAACGTCACAGTGCTTGTATATCTACACTTTTGCTGGTTTTCTGATCTGAACAATCAGAGTATCTGCAGTTCATAAGTGCATTCTGTGCATGAGTCACACTATTGGCACACATTTACGGTATCATTACAGTCAGCGTAGTTAAATTTACTTAATTCTTATTTGCAGCAGAAGGTTTAGGCTCTGTTTATTAGCATGTCTAATCATGTGTCATGCATTTTATATACATTAGGTGTGTCACGGTTGTCGTAGTGGAGAGAAGACCAAAATGCAGCGGGAATGTGGATACTCATTATTTTAATGAAGAAAACGCAAAGCATCCACAGGAATACTCACAATACTCACGACCAAACAGTGTGGCAGGCTAAACAAGCAGTGCTCACAAACAATTACCCACAAACACACAGACAAACACACCCTACTAATATAGGACTCCCAATCAAAGGCAACACAACACACCTGCCTTCAATTGGGAGTCCCCCCCAATTAACTATACATAGAACAACCCAACCTAGACAGGACATAGACACACATACAAAACACAACTCCCTCTACCACGCCCTGACCAAAACTTATACACTTACTCCCTCTGCTGGTCAGGACGTGACAAGGTGGTCCTCCCTGTCAGTCCAGCTTGCGTTTTAGTATAATTATTCTAGTGATTATTCTATCTTATGCTATTGTAGCAATCACTTCATTTTAGTCATCATGTATTAGTACTGTTATTAATTCATTTTCTGTTGCATTTTGTTACTTTCATGTCCTACACACTATCTATTGTGTGTTTAGGCTGCAATCCTCTACAGGATTGGTGGGCTAATGCGATTAGCATGAGGTTGTAAGTAACAAGAACATTTCCCAGGACATAGACATATCTGATGTTGGAAGAAAGCTTAAATTCTTGTTAATCTAACTGCACTGTCCAATTTACAGTAGCTGTTACAGTGAAAGAATACCATGCTCTTGTTTGAGGAGAGTGCACTGTTATGAACTTAAAGTTATTAATAAACCAATTAGGCACATTTGGGCAGTCTTGATACAAAATTTAACAGAAATGCAATGGTTCATTGGATCAGTCAAAAAATGTGCACATACACTGCTGCCATCTATTGGCCAAAATCGAAATTGTGCCTGGGCTGGAATAATACATTATGGCCTTTCTCTTGCATTTCAAAAATGGTGGTACAAAAAAATGCATGTTTTTTTCTTTATCTTTTACCAGATCTAATGTGTTATGTTCTCCTACATTTAATTTCGCATTTCCACAAACTTCAGTGTTTCCTTTCAAATGGTATCAAGAATATGCATATCCTTGCTTCAGGTCCTGAGCTACAGGCAGTAAGATTTGAGTATGTAATTTTAGGCAACAATGTAAAAAAGGGTCCGAACATTAAGAGGTTTGAATACTGTGGTGAATGCTTGCACATTCAGGTGTTAGCTGATATTCTTAGCTTTATTTTCTATACACAGTATGCATAATAGCATGGCTGCCAATATTGCATTGTGGGAGCATGTGCTGGTTAGGCTCTGTATACATCACCTAGTTCAATGTTGTGCTTATTCATGCATTGGCTGTTATGTTCTGTATCATCTGCACGTAGTTGCTATGGCATGGTTGCCATTATTGTTATTGCAAGAGCATACAGTAAGGTTGTGGTGACTTGAAGGACAACACTAGCTATCCCTTCCACAGCATCTTCTGAAGCATTGTAGTACGATGACACATCATTTTAGGATAGTAGTAAGCAAGTTCCTGTGCGTTATCATGCATGCATGTACATAGTGCATATGCAGGCATCTTATACCCTGATGCAGCTCACTGAGCGCGACTCATATCTTCCAACTTCTGCTGGCCGAAATGTGTGGGTGCTACACGAACTGTTCAGCAGTCGAGCAGCTTGATATCTTGTGCTACTCGAATGGCGTTAGTCTGTCATCGGTTAAAACCTGTTAGGGACAGACGTTCCGCTAGAGGAACGCCTCACCAATATCCAATGGTATAGAGTGGCGCGAATTACAAATACCTAAAATGCAAAAACTTTAATTTTTCAAACATATGACTATTTTACACCATTTTAAAGACAAGACTCTCCTTTATCTAACCACATTGTCCGATTTCAAAAAGGCTTTACAATGAAAACAAAACATTAGATTATGTCAGGAGAGTACCCAGCCAGAAATAATCACACACCCATTTTTCAAGCTAGCATATATGTCACAAAAACCAAAACCACAGCTAAATGCAGCACTAACCTTTGATCTTCATCAGATGACACTCCTAGGACATTATGTTATACAATACATGCATGTTTTGTTCAATCAAGTTCATATTTAGATAAAAAAAACTGCTTTTTACATTAGCATGTTTTGTTCAGAACTAGCATACCCACCGAACACTTCCGGTGAATTTACTAAATTACTCACGATAAACGTTGACAAAAAACATAACAATTATTTTAAGAATTATAGATACAGAACTCCTTTATGCAATCGCGGTGTCCGATTTTTAAATAGCTTTTCGGGGAAAGCACATTTTGCAATATTCTGAGTAGATAGCCCGGCCATCACGGCTAGCTATTTTGACACCCACCAAGTTTGGCACTCACCAAACTCAGATTTACTATAAGAAAAATTGGATTACCTTTGCTGTTCTTCATCAGAATGCACTCCCAGGACTTCTACTTCAACACCCAATGTTGTTTTGGTTCCAAATAATCCATAGTTATATCCAAATAGCTCCGTTTTGTTCGTGCGTTCAAGTCACTATCCGAAGGGTGACGCGCCGGCGCATTTCGTGACAAAAAATGTAAAAATATTCCATTACCGTACTTCGAAGCATGTCAAACGCTGTTTAAAATAAATTTTTATGCGATTTTTCTCGTAAAATAGCGATAATATTCCAACCGGGAGACGTTGTATCCGTTCAAACACTGAAAGAAGAAAATGGAGTCATCACATGCACGCGTGCGCCAGTGTCATTGTTCTCAGAAGTACCACTCTCCAAAACCCCTACTGTTTTTTGCCCAGAGATTGCAGAGTTATCATTCAACGTTCTGGCGCCTTCTGAGAGCCAAGGAAAGCCTTAGAAAATGTCACGTTACAGCAGAGATCCTGCATTTTCGATAAAGAGGCTACAGAAGGCCAAGAAATGGTCAGACAGGCCACTTCCTGCATGGAATCTTCTCAGGTTTTGGCCTGCCATATGAGTTCTGTTATACTCACAGACACCATTCAAACAGCTTTAGAAACTTTAGGGTGTTTTCTATCCAAAGCCAATAATTATATGCATATTCAAGTTACTGGGCAGGAGTAGTAACCAGATTAAATCGGGTACGTTTTTTATCCAGCCGTGTCAATACTGCCCCCTAGCCCTAACAGGTTAAAATGTATCTATTCTGAGATTGTGAAACCTACCTGAGTTCTTGCAGTATTGCCCTATGATCATGATTCTGTCAGCCCCTGGTCCATTAGCTATGTTGCATAGGTAGAATATCCCCATACACCAAGATGACAGCTCCTTCTGCCTCATGGGCTTCAAAAGAGCAATCTTCAGGCAATGACAAAGGTTACCTATCAACCTTACTCTATGCAAAACATTTTTTATGTACAATGATATTTTATTCGAGGCAGTCATCTTATAGCTTTCTACGTTTTTTTACGGTTGGGGAATTCACTTCGTATTCATTTCTCTTTAATCATTGCATGATCTCATGATTTTCTGATTTAATTATGGACACTCTCACATGTTCACTGTGTTGGTAAAGCATTCCCAAACTGATAGGAATGGGTAAGGTACGCCAGGTATCATTGCTCAAACTAACACTGCTTTCTTTCCTCTATTCCATGTTACACTATGTAACGATCATCTGAAAGAGGGGACCAAGATGCAGTGTGGTGAGTGTTCATATTGAAGTTTTAATAATACAAAACACTTGAACATAAGAAACAAACGAACGCCAACAGTTCTGTCAGGTGCAAACCACACAACAGAAACAACTACCCACAAAACCCCAAAGGAAAACAGGCTGCCTAAGTATGGCTCCCAATCAGCGACAACGATGTACAGCTGTCCCTGATTAAGAGCCATACCAGGCCAAAACAAAGAAATACAAAAACATAGAATGCCCACCCAAATCACACCCTGACACACTACCTGCAACGGCGACCACTGGCCACGTCGGGCAATCCATTATTCATCACTGACGCTGGGAAACCAATGACGAGATACTGGTTTTTCATCACGGCTCCGTCTCCTCTGTCACTACTGTGGGGGATCTCCTGAGCTATGCGCAGCCCATTCATTTTGGATCGGCACTGCTTCAACGGCTTCTCTATCTGTCCCTGCATCCACACTGAAGATTATGGCGCATCTGTCCTTTGCTTCCCACGAACGCTATTTTAGATTAAATGCCAAAAGTGATGAGTTCATCTGCGAATTCCATTCTTTATGCACTGGTTGCTTTAGAGGGCACCTTTGGATGGTCTGTGTAGGGGCCAGTGTCCATGTCAAGTGTTGCAGATGCAACATGCATGCTCATCCCACTTGATGAAGACACACTAGTCTCCAAGCAACTGCATGCATTCTGGGAGCTTGAGTCTCTGGGTATCACACGCGAGAAAACAGAGAACCCAGAGGAAGACAAGGCTCAACAGAGGTTTGAGAGAACAACTACCTTCAAAGATGGACAATACCATGTGGAGTTTCCATGGAAACGGGAAATGCCAGAACTCCAAGACCACTATAGAATCATCAAGAAACAGAAAAAAAGAAAAGACTAAAGAAGGATATGATGTTGTACAGCAGATACAATGAAGTAGTGGAGGACTACTTACAACAGAATATGGAAGACGATGTGCCCAAGGACAACACGTCAAGCGCAGACAACGTGAAATACTACTTACCATGCAGTACTCCAAGAGGACAAGGTGATGAAAAAACAGAGTGGTGTTTGGTGGCTCGTCCCATGAAGATGGCTGTCCATTCCTCAATGACTGTCTACTCACAGGACCAAACCTGAATCCGGATCTGCTCAGCATTCTGATAAAGTTCAGACTACATGAGATCGCATTCATGGCAGACATCAAGAAGGCTTTCCTGCAGATATCCCTAACAGAGAGAGACAGAGACGCCGTGAGATTTCAATGGCTCACAGGCCCACCAAGGGAAGAAAATGAAGAGGAGCTGCACGTGCTGAGGATGAACAGAGTGGTATTTGGAGCTTCCCCAAGTCCATTCTTGCTCGCAGCTACAGAACAACCAGAAGTTGAAGAGACATTGAGAGAGTCACTCTATGTAGATGACTTCATTGCAAGTTCACGTGATGTTGAAGAGGCTTACTTTGTGACAACTGCAAAGCGAATGTTGTCAACTGCAGGCATGGACCTCTGCAAGTGGATAACCAACTCTCCTGAACTGAAAACAAAATGGGAGGAGAGTACGACAGCTGACCACCCATTGGCGCTAGAAACACAAGGTTTAGTGCTAAAATGGTGCCGACAGAGAGGGCTGCCTTGCTTCTAGCTCTTAGGAAACTTTGCAGTATTTAGTTTTTTATGTATTATTTCTTACATTATTAGCCCAGAAAATGGTTTGTGTTATTACATATAGCCGGGAAGAACTATTGGACATCAGAGTGGCGGTAACTCACCAGCACTACCAGCATTACGACCAGTAATACGACTTTACCGAAGCGGATCCTTTGTTCGCACCCCCCAGGGCAATTGAACTGATTCCAGAGGCCGACCCAAAACAACGCCTGCAGAAGAGTGGTATTCGGAGTTGTCTTAGGAGGCGCGCACACCACCCACCGCTTCCGAGTATATTATATTCAGTCTCTGGATAATAAAGTTGATGGGCTCAGGGTGAGGGTTTCTTTCCAGAGAAATATCAGGCATTGTAACATACTCTGTTTCACGGAAACATAGCTCTCTCGGGATATACTGTCTGAGTCAGCCCAGCCAGTTGTGTTCTCAGTTCATCGCGCAGACAGGAATAAATATCTCTCCGGGAAGAAGAAGTGTGGGCTGTTTGTTTCATGATTAATGACTCATGGTGAAGTTGTGATAACATACAGGAACTCAAGTCCTTTTGTTCACCCAACCTAAAATACCTCACAATCAAAGGCCGACTGTATTATCCCCCAAGATAATTTTCTTTGGTTATAGTCATGGCCGTGTATTACCCCCCCCCACCCCCCCACCCCCAAGCCAATACCACGACGGCCCTCAAAGAACTTCGCTGGACTTTATGCAAACTGGAAACCACATATCCTGAGGCCGCATTTATTGTAGCTGAGGATTTTAACAAAGCAGATTTGAAGAAAAGGCTTCCGAAGTTCTACACTGTAGTACTTGCGCTGCTAAAACACTCGATCACTGCTACTTCAACTTCTGGGATGCCTACAAGACCCTTCCCCACCCTCCTTTCTGCAAATCTGACCACTACTCCATTTTGCTCCCCTCTTCCTATAGGCAGAAACTCAAACAGGAAGGACCCGTGCTAAGGACTATTGAACGCTAGTCTGACCAATCGGAATCACCGCATCAAGATTGATTTTGATCACGTGGACTGGGATATGTTCTGGGTAGCTTCCGAGAATAATATTAATGAATATACTGATACGGTGACTGAGTTTATCAGGAAGTGTATAGGAGATGTTGTACCCACGGAAACCTCCCCTAACCAGAAATCATGGAGAGATGGCAACATTCGCACAAAACTGAAAGCGAGAACCATCGCATTTAACCATGGCAAGGTGACTGGGAATATGGCAGAATACAAACAGTTTAGTTATTCCCTCCAAGGCAATAAAACAGGCAAAACGTCAGTGTCGAGACAAAGTGGAGTCGCAATTCAACGGCTCAGACACAAGACATATGTGGCAGGGTCTACAGACAATCACAGACTACAAAAAGAAAATCAGACATGCCGTGGACACCGACGTCTTGATTCCAAACAAGCTAAACTCCTTCTTCGCCTGCTTTGAGGATAACACAGTGCCACCGACACAGCCCGCCACCAGGGACTGTGTGCTCTCCTTCTTTGTGGCCGACGTAAGAGACATTTAAGTGTGTTACCCTCACAAGGCTGCCGGCCCAGACGGCATCCCTAGCCGCGTCCTCAGAGCATGCGCAGACCAGCTGGCTGGTGTGTTTACGGATATATTCAATCTCTCCCTATCCCAATCAGCTGTCCCCACATGCTTCAAGATGGCCATCATTGTTCCTGTACCCAAGAAAGCAAATGTAACTGAACTAAATGACTATCGCCCTGTAGCACTCCTGTTATCATGAAGTGCTTTGAGAGACTAGTCAAGGATCATATCACCTCCACCTTACCTGTCACCCTAGACCCACTTCAATTTGCTTACCACCCCAATAGATCCACAGACAATGCAATCACACTGCACACTGCCCTATCCCATCTGGACAAGAGGAATACATATGTAAGAATGCTGTTCATTGACTATAGCTCAGCCTTAACTACCATAGTACCCTCCAAACTAATCATTAAGCTCGAGGCCCTGGGCCTGAACCCGCCCTGTGCAACTGGGTCCTGGACTTCCTGACAGGCCGCCACCACCTGGTGAAGGTAGGCAACAACACCACCACTTCGCTGATCCTCAATACTGGGGCCCCACAAGGGTGCGTGCTCAGCCCCCTCCTGTACTCCCTGTTCACCCATGACTTTGTGGCCAAGCACGCCTCCAACTCAATCATCAAGTTTGCGGACGACAAAACAGTAATAGGTTTGATGACCAACAATGACAGACAGCCTACAGGGAGGAGGTGAGGGCTCTGGGAGAGGGGCCAGGAAAATAACCTCAGTCAATGTCAACAAAACAAAGGAGATTATCATGGACTTCAGGAAACAGCAGAGGGAGCAGCCCCCTATCCACATCGACGGGTCCTCAGAGGAGAAGGTGGAAAGTTCCTTGGCGTACACATCACTGACAAACTGAAATGGCCCACCCACACAGACAGTGTGGTGAAGAAGGCGAAACAGCACCTAAAACCTGCACAAACCTTTTTACAGATGCACAATTGAGAGTATTCTGTCGGGCTCTCCAGAGGGTGGTGCGGTCTGCCCAATGCATCACCGGGGGAAAACGACCTGCCCTCCAGGACACCTACAGCACCCGATGTCACAGGAAGGCCAAAAAGATCATCGACAACAACCACCCGAGCCACTGCCTGTTCACCCCACTATCATCCAGAAGGCGAGGTCAGTACAGGTGCATCAAAGCTGGGACAGAGACACATAAAAGCAGCTATCTCAAGGCCACCAGACTGTTAAATGACCATCACTAGCACATTAGAGACTGCTGCCTATATACATAGACTTGAAATCACTGGCCACTTTAATAAATGGAACATTAGTCACTTTAATAATGTTTACATATCTTGCATTACTCATCTCATATGTATATACTGTATTCTATACTATTCTAGTGTATCTTAGTCTATGCCGCTCTGACATTGCTCGTCCACATATTTATATATTCTTAATTCCATTCCTTTACTTAGATTTGGGTATATGTTGTGAAATTGTTAGATATTACTGCACTGTCGGAGCTAGAAACACAAGCATTTCGCTACACCCGCAATATCATATGCTATACACGTATCTGACCAATACAATTTGATTTGAAAGTTTTAGGTTTAGTGTGGAGACTGGGAACAGATTACTTAGTGTTTGACCTCAGGCTGCTACTGAGCATTCTAAAGCAAAAGGAAAACACAAAGAGAAGTGTTCTGCATGCGTCTTCGACCTTCTTGGCTTCCTGACCCCCTTCTCCATCAGGATCAAGTGCATGTTCCAGGAAATGTGGGAGAGAGGACTCAGCTGGGACTGATCTGACACTAGAATGGCAACAGGGGTGTGCAGAACTACCCCAGCTACACCAGCTCGTCATACCAAGGTGGTACAGAAAAGATTTGCAACTGCAGAACAGCCACACACTGAAACTAAACGTGTTCTGTGGTGCAAGTGAAAGGGCTTACAGTGCAGTAGCTTACCTGCAAGGTGAAACGCAAGATGGGAAAACATGTCTAGTCGCATCCAAGTCCAGTGTAGCCCCACGCCTGGAGGTCATGGGAGCTGTAATTGGAGAGTGACTAGCAAACAACCTGATGACCACCCCGAAATGGAACAAAAACAGATGAAAATATGTACAGTCTCGATGCTCGTGCTGCATTGGATATGCAGCTGAGCTCAGAAATGGAAACAGTTTGTCGCAAATAGTGACAGAGATCCAGTCCTTGAACAGTCCAGAGTCAAGGTTGCATATTGAAGGGAAAACATTTTACATTTTTACATTTAAGTCATTTAGCAGACGCTCTTATCCAGAGCGACTTACAAATTGGTGCATTCACCTTAATATCCAGTGGAACAACCACTTTACAATAGTGCATCTAAATCTTTTAAGGGGGGGGGGGGGTTAGAAAACAAATCCAGCCAACTTCCCTACAAGAGGACAAACTTTTCAAAACTTGACACAGAGCCAGCTATGGTGGAACGGACCCAGCATTCTGACATAATCCAATCAGTTGGAGGAGACTGTTCCAGAAGAGGTGAATACAGAACTCAAGTCCTGTCACCAGGTCACTGTATAGCTCACAGCAAACAGCACAGACATCACTGAACCCATGTTGGAGCTTGAAAGATACAGCAAACTGAAAAGATTGTTCAGAGTGAAGGCCTGGATAAAGACATTCACAGCCAATACTCATACAAACACAAAGATGCAAGGTGAACTGACTGTTGACGAACTGTTCGAGGCAGAAAAGTACTGGATCAAGGTAACACAACAGAGTTTCAGTCAGAAGATCAAACTACTGAAGGCAGGAAAAAGCCTAAATAATGACTGTAAAATCAGAGAACTACTCAGTGTAGGAGGAAGACTGCAATAGTCCAACTTCACATTCAGAGAGCAGCACCCATGGGTTCTGCCCAACAAGCACACATACTCAGAAATGCTGATACAGGACCATCATGAGAAGGTGATGCATTCTGGAGTAAGAGACACTAGTACAAATCAGAGAGCGATACTGGATCTTGCGTGCAAGGTACTGTAGCTAGTCAAGAGCACAGTGGTAAGATGTATAGTCTGCAAGGGCAGGACAGCAGGTCACTGTGCTTGAATCCCCACCATTCAAAATCACAGGTGTGGATTTTGCAGGACCGCTCTACATGAAAGAAAATAGTTCTGTCAAGAAGTCATACGTTACGCGGTTCACTTGTGCTGTAAGAGCAGTGTATTTGGAACTGGTCTCAGATCAGTCAAGAGACATTCCTGTTAGCTCTGAAAATATTCATCCCAAGGAGAGGATTATGCAAGGTAATCTATTCGGACAATGTAAAAACGTTCAAGAGAGCTGACTAAGACTTGAAAGAGCTGTGGAATGCAAGCAAAGGGACCCAACTCTTGGTGTTCTTCTCAGAAAGGGGCATCACCTGGAGGTTCATCGCTGAGCTAGCAGCCTGGTGGGGAAGATTCTGGGAAAGACTTGTCAAGTCAGTGAAAATATGCCTGAGAGGTTCTCGGGAGAGCTTCCCTCCAATTTGAAGAGATTGTGCACAGTCCTGACAGAGGTTTAAGCTATCCTAGATTCTAGGCCTCTGACCTTTGTCCACAATGAGGTGGATGAACCAGAACCCCTGACACCAGAACACATCCTGGTGGGTAAAATACTAACCTCTTTGCTGCCCAAGCCATTTCCGGCTGACACTCAGCACCCAATGCTCAACAAGGAGGAAATTACACGCAGATGTACAGGCAGAGACTTGTGGCCAGCTTCTGGAAAAAAGCTGGCGAAGAGACTACTTGCTGAATCTAAAGTCAGGACACCACTGACACACTACAGCCCACCCCACTGAAGTGGGTGATGTTGCACTCATCGGAGAAGATAACACACCCAGACAAACCTGGAAACTAGGGATGATTGAGGAACTGTTTCCAGGCTGAGATGGCTTAGTTAGGTCATGTTCAGTTCGTACTACCTCAGGGACTTTGGTGAGACCTATTCAGTTTATATACTGCTTAGAGATTTAGATGAACACAGTTGTTCATCGGGGGGAGGATGTAGTAAATTTAATGGGTTACTGTTAGTGTTCACCAGGAAACAGGAGGGTCGAAGTCAGACGCAGGAGACTCAAGTCCGTGAACACACAAAAAATATTTATTATATATCCACACGTTGCCCAGAAAACAGGTAAGGCAGGGCAAGGCAAAACAAATGCCCAAAACAAACAGCCCGCACGCAGCTTAGGGACGCAGCCCAAAACACGCTGCACTAAAACCCACAGGCAGAGGGGAAAAAAACACCTGTACCTCAAACACGTAACACCTGACAAAAAACAATCACGCACACAGCACAAACTACACAGAACGACTAAATACCCTCCCCCACTAATGAACTAATAAGAAACAGGTGCAAACTAAACAAGACCTAACCAACAGAAAATAAAAAAAGGATCAGTGGCCGCTAGTAGGCCGGCGACGACGACCGCCGAGCGCCGCCCGGGTGAGGAGGGGCGCCACCTTCCGTCGATGTTGTGACAGTTACAGAGTTCATGTTTACAGTTAATTAATTGAGCTGTATCTAAAGATATTTTTCTTTTACAGTTATTTACATATGTACAAGAGTAATTGTATTAGAATTCATGTGAAGTAGATTGAGAGAACTATGTACATATTTCTGTTGTATAGGATTATGCTATTGACTGCAAGTACCAGAATGCCTTACGACAGGAAGTAAGAAAAACAAGAATGCTCCAGTTATGTACAAGGGACAAGGGATTATCCTGGCTTTCGCTAGCAACTATCTTAAAAAATTTTTTTAAACTAAAGTGGTAAAATGTAACGTGGCAAGTATTATTACGTCCTGAGTCATTACTTTGAAGATAGCAAACTATATATATATATTTATATATATATAGTTATTTTATATATATATAGTTATTTTATATATATATAGTTATTTTATATATATAAAATAACTATGTCGGCCTTCAGCCCACAGTCAATAGCATTGCTTTGGTGGTTATCGTAATAAAGTTCAGTGCGATTGGATGGGTGCATATTGGTTTGGTTGCTTGATAATGGTAAATATTTCATGTAGGCCCACAGATGATCATGCTACTCCGATAGTTCAGTGGGAGAACCTGGTGGTGTGTCTCTAGGTCAGCTGGGTTCACACTGCTACATTGGCAAGATAGGCAGATAGTTCACACGTGCCAAGATCAAGCTCATCTTGCCTTAAGCAAGGGTACCCGGCAGTACGTCACGAGGGATAGGAGTCATACGCCGCAGTTTATGCAACACATGATTAACATTCCTAAATATGTATTAATTCTGTCGATGGTAGGTTTACTTTAGCTGTTCTATTGATAATATCTAAACGGCGCTCTGGTATAGCTATACATAGTCAGCTGGCATAAGGTTCTGCTGTTTTTGGGGGATTGATGTACCGCGCTCACTGCCTGTAGACTATTTTATATCGATCCTTTGCTTGGGCAGTGAGCTACCCTGAAGAAGCAGAGCCTATATCGCAAAGACTTGCATTATTCATTGCTTCATAAATGGTAAAACATATTTCTGCATGGTGTTTTCTTTCTGAAATTAAGCGGAGCCAGTTCAGAAGGGAAACCCGAGTTCCCCGCCTCAGGCTGATACATCAGCTGTGATGGCACCAATTAGAGGCGAGTAACAATCACGCTTACCTTATTGGCAGTCTATTTGTGACTCACCACCTGGATTCTGTCTCATGTAGCAACATATGAATTTCTGTTTTTTTACATTGGATAAAAGTAGAGACTCAGAGCTACGAAATGGTATATCATACACTGCATTTTAGGAAATTAAAGTTGATCAACTCACTTTTGAGAAAACCGTCGTTCAATGTTTTGGTACTACTATTGGAGAGCCCCTATTTGTCTACACCCATTCAGCATTGTTCACACCCTCTTAAGCCTTAGCCCCACCCATCTCTTTAAGGGTTGATCTATGCATTCTGTACTAACTTTTTAGCAACTTCCAGACATCTAAGAGACAGACAGCTCACTGAACATTACTCGCCCTAGCACAGCGGTAGGCTGTTACAGTATGTTATCCAGAGCTTTGGTGACTGCAGCTGTGCTGTCAGATTGTCTGTTCGTAAATTCAGTGCGTTTCACATTCAGAGGGCACACTGGATGCTCTGGCCAATAAGTAGGGTTGTTCCGAAAGCTCTGACCTCATAACGACAGTCAAGCACCCAAGCTAACTGGCTAACATTGGCTAGCTACTTCCAGACGCATAATGAGAGAACACCCACTCTGACCATTTTACTCTCCCGAGCAGAGCTGGTTAGGCAGTTTTCATGTTATCCAGAGCATTGGTGATGCTTTGTTGCCGACGTTTACTGACATATGACATATTCAACGGGTGTTGAGCGTTCAAAAATTCATCAGTTATTCTGTGCTCTGGCACACTAAGACGAGAGTCTTTTGTTAAGAAACGTAGCTAGATAGCTAGCTAGGTAAACAATGAATCCCAACGCATGACGTAACATTAGTTAGCAAGCCAGCCAAGTAACGTTAGGTAGCTAGCTAACAGTACACTAACTTGAAATTAAGATACATTGTCAAAATTAGAGTGGAGTCTTTTGGTAAGACATGTAGCTAGCTAGCTAGCTAAACAATGGACCATAATCACAACTCATGACGCTACTACCCTGCATGAATCTGCAGGTAGCTAACCAACCAGGTTCTAAGGCTATAACTAGTCAAGCAAATGTGTCTGAGATACGAAGAATAAGATCATACACAACGTTAGCTAGCGACCCAGCCAGCTAACGTTAGCTCTAGCTAACGTTAGTTAGCTAACAGTACACTTGAAATGAAACCACTTTCTGTCAAAATCAGAAACGTGTAATAGACTATCTTACCAGTATACATCATGGTTGGACGTGGCTCCTGTCTGATGCCATGCATGGTTGCCCTTAGTTTGACGATGTAATCCAGACTGGTGTTTTCTCCATCTCCTTAGCTATCATACTCAAATTCCACTGATTTCAAAACTTGGTCCTCCAGAAGGTGGAGAGTATACACAATGTTAGCTAGCGAGCCAGCCAGCTAACAGTACACTTGAACTTGACATTAGATTTATGTAGCTTTACTACACAATACATTTTTTAAAAAGACGTGTTTGACAAGATTACCTAGACATACTGACCAGCTCCAATAGACAGATGCGTGCTATATGGCAGACCAATCCAAACTCATCTCTTGGCATGTCCAGCCCACTCATTATCTCAGACAATCATGGCTAGCGGGAAGGTTGCTCGCTTTTTCTCTGGCTAAACCAACTAGGCTCGTAATTTAAACAATTTTACAAGTTTGATATTAAGGCACTTTTACCAAAAAAACATATTTTGATAAAAAATACTTTTATGTTCAAACAGCTCTCCTGTGAAGTCGTGACTTGCGACATATGCCTAGTTTCCTGAATCGTGTCACATTTAAGCTTACCGGGTCTGCTCACTCATCCTACTGCCGCTTGCTGCTCCTGCAACTATGCGCTGGCTTCTTGCTCCCACAACCACCCCAGCCTCCACCTGTTAGGTTCTGTGTTCCTGCCGGGGGGATTGGTATAGCTTACCACGCTCACTGCCTGTAGGCTATTTTATATTGATGCTTTGCTTGGGCAGTGAGCTACCCTGAAGGAGCAAAGCCTACTGTATATCGCCAATACTTATATTATTAATTGCTTAATAAATGGTTAAACATATTGCTACATGGCGTTTTCTTTCTGAAATTAGTTCTTGTTTGAGAACTCAGTGCCACCAACGGCACATACATTTCACCCCCTATCCATACAGATGATCACAATGATCACATAATCATTCAGAGATGATGAATCCAAAGAAAACATAAAATTGCCTACATATCAGATCGGTTTCGTTACTTAATTCATCACCACAGTTTGAATTCTTATAATGGTTTGTTTTAACGCTCCAGGACACTGTGATTGCTTTGGATGGATTGGTTTGATGGTTTGATTTTCTGATTTGTCTTTTTAGACTAGAGCAGAATGTACAAGACTAACATAGCTCAAAACAATTGATTTCAACCAGTAATGTAAGTATTATCCACAGTTACCAGTCTAATACATTGTATCATAATGGTTATATTAGAGTGAATGAAATTAAAAAAATATCTGACTGTCCCTTTTCATGGACACACACACCTTGTGTGTGACTCAAGGACTCTTTCAATGTTGCCACGACAACTGGACTTCTTGAATATTCTCCTTAGTGAGCAAGCAAGGGAGCGGAGGGAAGAGAATTAGAGTTTGAATTTTAATAGGACAACATACAAGCGGAGTTGGACTTGAGTCTTATTATGCCAGCCTCAGTCAGAACACATTGTGTGTGCATCCCAAATGGCGGTCTATTGCGCTATATAGAACACTACTTTTGACCAGAGCTCTATTGGCCCTGTTCAAAAGTAGTGCACTATGAGGGCAATAGGGTGCCACAAACTTTATTTGTCACATGCACCGAATACAACCTAAGCGTGAAATGCTTACTTACAAGCCCTTAACCAACAATGCAGTTCAAGAAAGAGTTAAGAAAATACGTACCAAATAAACTCAAGTAAAAAATAATAAAAAGTAACACAATAAAATAACAATAACGAGGCTATATACAGGGGGTACCGGTACCGAGTCAATGTGCGGGGGTACAGGTTAGACGAGATTATTTGTACATAAAGATGGGGAAAAGTGACTATGCATAGATAATAATCAGTGAGTAGCAGCAGTGTAAAAACAAATGGGTGGGTGTCAATGTAAATGGTCTGGGTGGCCATTTGATGAATTGTTCAGCAGTCTTATGGCTTGGGGGTAGAAGCTGTTAAGGAGCCTTTTGGTCCTAGACTTGCACCTCCGGTACCGCTTGCCAGGCGGTAGCAGAGAGAACTGTCTATGACTTGGGTGACTGGAGTCTTTGACAATTTTTGGGGCTTTCCTCTGACACCGCCGAGTATATAGGTCCTGGATGGCAGGAAGCTTGGCCCCAGTGATGTACTGGGCCGTACGCACTACCCTCAGTAACGCCTTACTATCAGATGCCGAGCAGTTGCCATACCAGCCGGTGATGCAACCGGTCAGGATGCTCTCGATGGTGCAGCTGTAGAACTTTTTGAGGATCTGGGGACCCATGAGGAGGAAAAGGTGTTGTCGTGCCCTCTTCACAACTGTCTTGGTGTGTTTGGACCGTTATAGTTTGTTGGTGATGTGGACACCAAGGAACTCAAAACTCTTGACCCGCTCTACTATAGCCCCGTCAATGTTAATGAGGGCCTGTTCGGCCCGCCTTTTCCTGTAGTCCACGATCAGTTCCTTTGTCTTGCTCACATTGAGGGAGAGGTTGTTGTCCTGGCACCACATTGCCAGGTCTCTGACCTCCCTATAGGCTGTCTCATAGTTGTAGGTGATCAGGCCTACCACTTAATGATGGTGTTGTCATGCCTGGCCACGCAGTCGTGGGTGAACAGGGAGTACAGGACGGGAATAATCACTCACCCATGAGGGGCCCCAGTGTTAAGGATCAGCATGGCAGACATGTTGTTGCCTACCCTTACCACCTGGGGGCGGCCCATCAGGAAGTCCAGGATCCATTTGTAGAGGGAGGTGTTTAGTCCCAGGGTCCTTAGCTTAGTGATGAGCTTTGTAGGCGCTATGGTGTTGAATGCTGACCTGTAGTCAATGAACAGCATTATCACATAGGTGTTCCTTTTGTCCAGGTGGGCAAGGGCAGTGTGGAGTGAGATTCAGATTGCGTCATCCGTGGATCTGTTGAGGCGGTATGCAAATTGGAGTGGGTCTATGTTATCCGGGATGATGCTGTTGATGGAAGCCATGACCAGCCTTTCAAATGACTTCATGGCTACCGACATGAGTGCTACAGGGCGGTAATCATTTACCTTCACTTCCTTGGGCACAGGGACTATGGTGGTCTGCCTGAAACATGTAGGTATTACAGACTCGGTCAGAGAGAGGTTGAAAATGTCAGTGAAGACACTTGCCAGCTGGTCCGCGCATGCTTTGAGTACATGTCGTGGTAATCCGTCTGGCACCGCAGCTTTGTGAATGTTGACCTGTTTAAAGGAAAGGCATTTAGCTCATCTTGCATGCTCTTGTCACTGGGCAGCTTGCGGCTGGGTTTTTCTTTGTAGTCCGTAATAGTTTTTAATCCCTGCCACGTCCGATGAGCATTATAGCCAGTGTTTTTGGATTTAATCCTAATCCTGTATTGACGCTTTGCCTGTTTGATGGTTCGTCTGAGGGCATCTTATAACGGTCCGGATTAGTGTCCCGCACCTTGAAAGCGGCAGCTCTAGCCTTTATCTTGATGAGGATGTTGCCTGTAATCTATGGCTTCTGGTTGGGATATGTATGGTCACAGTGGGGACGACATCGTCGATGCACTTATTGATGAAGCTGATGACTGAGGTGGTATACTCCTCAATTTGTATTTATTTAAACTTTATTTAACTAAGCAAGTCAGTTAAGAACAAATTCTTATTTACAATGACGGCCTACCCCAGACAAACCCTAACCCGGACGACGCTGGACCAATTGTGTGCCGCCTTATGGGACTCCCAATCACAGCCGGTTGTGATACAGCCTGGAATCAAACCAGGGTCTGTAGTGATGCCTCTAGCACTGAGATGCAGTGCCTTAGACCGCTGCACCACTCGGGAGCCCAATGCCATTAGATGAATCCCGGAACATATTCCAGTCTGTGCAAGCAAAACGGTCCTGTAGCGTAGCATCCGCGTCATCTGACCACTTCCGTATTGAACAAGTCACTGGTACTTCCTGCTTTAGTTTTTGCTTGTAAGCAGGAATCAGGATAGAATTATGGTCAGATTTGTCAAATGGAGGGCGAGGGTGAGCTTTGAATGTGTCTCTGTGTGTTGAGTAAAGGGGGTCTAGATTTTTTTTCTCCTCTGGTTGCACATGTGACATGCTGGTAGAAATGAGGAAAAACGGATTTAAGTTTGCCTGCTTTAAAGTCCCCAGCCACTAGGATTGCCGCTTCTGGATGAGCATTTTCTTGTTTGCTTATAGCCTTATACATCTCGTTGAGTGCAGTCTTAGTGCCAGCATCGGTTTGTGGTGGTAAATAGACCGCTACGAATAATATACATGAGAACTCTCTTGGTAGGTAGTGTGGTCTACAGCTTATCATAAGGTAATCTACCTCAGGTGAGCAATACCTCAAAACTTCTTTAATATTAGACATCACACACCAGCTGTTATTGACAAATAAACACACAACCCCGCCCCTTGTCTTACCAAACGTAGCTTCTCTGTCCTGCCGATGCATGGAAAATCCTGGTAGCTCTATATTATCCATGTTGTCGTTCAGCCACGACTCAGTGACACCTAAGATATTACATCCATTTTGATTTCCAATGATTGCATGTTGGCCAATAGAACGGATGGTAGTGGAGGTTTACTCACCCGTTACAAATAAAACTAACAAAATAGCACAGTTGGTTAGGAGCCCGTAAAACGTCAGGCATCCCCTCTGGCGCAATCTAATAACATGTATTGACTCAGGGGGATGAATACTTATGTAATCAAGATATGTTAGTGTTTTACTTTTTATTACATTTTTTCTACAAATGTTCCCATTTTTGTTCCACATTGACATTAAACTATTTTGTGTAGATTGTTGATTTTTTTTTTAAATGACCATAAATCAATTTTATTCCCACTTTGTAACGCAACTAAATGTGGAAAAAGTAAATGCATGTGCATACTTTCTGAAGGCTCTATAAAGAAATAGATGGACAAAGATCAAGGGAGAAATGTAGCCACTTGAAAAGAGACAGACAGAGAAATCAACAGCCAAATCCTGTGACGCAGATGGGGACCCATAAAAACATCATGCCGTGCTCCAAAAACCCAATTGTCTTCAACCGGTTGCCAAAGCGAGATGATTGTGTGCAACATTCGTTGTTGTCGGCGATGACGATAACCCAGATGCTGTTGGGAGGTCTCGTTAACCGACTATACCCTTCTTTTTGTTTTTCAAGTGACACCAGTCCCCCACACAAGATGGCTTCCGGTGCCAGCTGGAGGCTTGTGGGTAATTGCCTCCTCCGTTTAAATTCTTGAGCGAAGCGTTTAAGGTAAGGGCCATCTCATACTGTCTAAACAGCAGATACCACAGGGATCAAGGGAGAAAGGGGAGAGCAGGCGATAGAGAGAAAGAGATTACCTTCCTCCACTGACCCCTTTTATTTTCTCTTACATGTTCATTCACATGCTTCTAGATGTTTATCCATACGCCTTTTTAAATGTTTGTTTAGGCAAAAAAACATTGAATAAAATACTTATCTTTGTAAATATTGAGCAACTCCAGGACTCTGTTTTCTCCCTGCTTCTCAACGTTGATTTAGAATATGTTTTCCTCACCTACATGTTTTCTCCCTCTTCTTGGGCCTGGAGTGGGTAGGTGGTCATTCATATTTTGGGGAGGACATTTAACACTTAGCTCACGTGTCGGCATACACACACGTGTCTTGTGTCGCTGCCTGCGAGCCTGTCCCAGAGAATGGATTGCTTTGTTGCTAGAAAAGTGCAAAACTGATAAAATATTTAAATCTGATCATTACCTTGCTACCTTACCTTGCTGCTTGCCGCGTGATTACACACACTAATTCTGTATTCCCCTCCTGTGTTTTTTTGTGAGTGTTGGCAGAGCTTCACTCTTGTATTCAGTTGTTTCCCTCCACTTCTCTCCAGTTCTCACTTCTCCTGGGCACAATGAAAGGCAGCAGGCTGAATCACTAGACTTTGATAGGTAATGAAATGCACGGTGTTCAACATATCGTTGTCCCATCGCCTCAGAGCAGAAGGGAGGTGCTTCAAAGGCTACTGCTGTTGTGTAACCACCTCTCGACCATACAGGCTATGTAGGGACAAAGAGGAGAGCTATACACTTCATCCCTAGTGTTGTTATTATTGATTCTCACTCTCGTCTCTTGTGGAGACAATCACAGGCGTTCCAGTCTGTAATTTTCCTATGTGGCTTAGTGTGAGCTGAAAACCAAGTATTTTCTTCCCTGTGGACTACAAAGCACCCCTCCCACAGTAAACTACACTTCCTACACCTAGTGTTTCTCAAGAGGGGAGGATGTGTTGATATGTTCTCAGGTTTGGTCCCTGGTTAGGGTATGAACAAGCTGAATAGTTGTACAAAACAGTTAGAGTGAGTTTGAAGTATAGTCAGAGTTGTTCTGGATGACAGCAATTTCATACTGTGTGTTGGTCTCCTTTCTCTTACCGTCTTTTATCCCATTTGTCACCATTACCTCTCAGCTCACTGTAAGCTTTTGACATCTAAGCCCTAACCTTTAACCCCTGCCCCTGCACAGGACTTCCTACAGCAGCCCATGAGGGAAACCTGCGGACTCAAACTGACCGAATTCCCTGACAAGGAGGACATGCTCATATATGAGGGTTAAGACCTTTACACACACACACACACACACACACACACACACACACACACACACACACACACACACACACACACACACACACACACACACACACACTGTGTAAAGAAGTGTTCCACCCATCATGTGAGCAGGGTTCAACAGTCAATATTTGCCTCCTTTTGACTTGGCAGTGCGACACAAATTTTTAATTGGTCGCAAGGGTACCAGTGAAATAAATGTACCTGGTCACATTAATTTTCGTTCCAAAATTGCTTTTTTTATTATCATGATTTATTCAAATCATGACGATTTGCATCAATCCAGTGATATTTGTTTTGAAAACTCCAATCACAACTGCCCTACATAAACACTGCTAGCCAAATACAACTGTATGGCTGCTGCTCACCTGAATTTAAAAAATAAATGGGAGAAATCAGTCCTTCGTCCCACTTTTTTTTTGCCGTGTTATCGTTTTTCTATCAAGTATCTTTTTACATGTTTTATTCTGGCCTCTAGAGGATTTCGCAGAAATTAAAACCTCTTGACGGTCTCTGTCCCGTATGCGGGATCAACATCCAGCGAAAAATCCTATCGCCATATTGATAACAAAATGTAATATTTTTCTTTTTCCAAATATAGGACTATTTTATATCGTTTTATAGATACACCTCTCCTGAATCGAACCACGTTGTCCGATTTCAAAAAGGCTTTACAGCAAAAGCAAAACATTAGATAATGTTAGAGGAGTATATCGTCAAAGTATTCACATAGGCATTTTCCGACCAACCACATGCATCACAAATAACCAAAAAACAGCTAAATGCAGCACTAACCTTTGACAATCTTCATCAGATGACACTCCTAGGACATCATGTTACACAATACATGCATTCTTTTGTTCGATAAAGTTCATATTTATATATAAAAACAGCATTTTACATCGGCGCGTGACGTTGACTATTTTCCCTCAAATGCATCCGGTGAAACAGCGCTACAATTTACTAAATTACTATTCGAAAACATTTTTAAAATGTAATATTGTCATTCTAAGAATTATAGATTAACATCTCGTGAAAGCACCCGCAATGCCAGATTTAAAAATAACTTTACTGGGTAATCACACTTTGCGATAAAAGGGGATGCGATACTCAGAAAAATAGGCTACCGTTACAGGTCAGCGCCATCTTGGAACAATCGCATGTCAAATCTACTCTTGTATACTATTGTCAATAATCCCTTACCTTTGATTATCTTCATCAGAAGGCACTTCCAGGAATGCCAGGTCCACAACAAATGTATTTTCGTTCGAAAAAGTTAATAATTTGTCCCAATAGCTTCTTCTTGTTAGCGCGTTCTGAAGGCTGCACCAAATGTACCGTCGTCCGCGGGACTCCTCTCTTACCAAAATGCCAATTTTTTATTTTATTTAAGCTCGTTCAAACGTTGTATAACATAAATCTTTAGGGCCTTTTTCAACCAGAGCTACAATAATATTCAAGGGGACGGTTGCATTGTCTTTCAAAACGTTTCGAAAGGGGAGGGTAGCCAGGGGCGCCGGCGTCATAATGGTGATGGCCCTCCCCATGTGACCACGTTCCACACTCTCATTCTGTCAGTTTTCACAGTAAAAGACTCAAACCACTTTGTAAAGACAGGGGACATCTAGTGGAAGCCATTTGAAGTGCTCAATGAACCATAGCTCATGGTGTGATTTATAGGCAAAGTGATGAAGTTGAGTCCGCAATTCAGAATTCCACATCCTGTTACGATCTGTCTCGGGGTTTTGACTGCCATATGAGTTCTGTTATACTCAGACACCATTCAAACAGTTTTAGAAACTTTAGGGTGTTTTCTATCCACAACTACTAATTATATGCATATCCTAGCTTCTGAGTTTGAGTAGGAGGCCTTTTAAAATGGGCACGAATTTTTTTCAAAAATCGCTGTAGCGCCCCCTATCCTAGGCGACCGTCAAGAGGATGACCAATGGCACGTTGAAATCTGTTACAGTAAATCTATCCAAATTAATGTAAGAACACAAGGGCATGCTTATTTAAAATATGGCTAGTCATTACTAGCCTGCTTCTGTATGTTATGTAGGCACATTCTGGGACACAGGCCAGGTCATTATTAATTCAAAAAAATATATACAGTACCAGCCAAAAGTTTGGACACATCTGCTCATTCCAGGGTTTTTCTTTATTTTTTACTATTTTCTACATTGTAGAATAATAGTGAAGAAATCAAAACTATGACATTACACACATTAGAACCATTAGTAACCAAAAAAGTGTTAAACAAATCAAAATGTATTTTATATTTGAGATTCTTCAAAGTCGCCACCCTTTGCCTTGATTACAGCTTTTCACATTGTTGGCATTCTCTCAAACAGCTTCATGAGGTAGTCACCTGGAATGTATTTCAATTAACAAGTGTGCCTTGTTAAAAGTTAACTTGTAGAATTTATTTCCTTTTTAATGCGTTTGAGCCAATCAGTTGTGTTGTGGCATGGTAGGGGTGGTATACAGAAGATGGCCCAAATAAATGCTTCACAGAGTTCAAGTAACAAACACATCTCAATATCAACTGCGTGAATCAGGCCTTCATGGTCTAATTGCTGCAAAGAAAGCCCTACTACATTTACATTTACATTTAAGTCATTTAGCAGACGCTCTTATCCAGAGCGACTTACAAATTGGTGCATTCACCTTATAATATCCAGTGGAACAACCACTTTACAATAGTGCATCTAAATCTTTTAAGGGGGGTGGGGGGGGGGTTAGAAGGATTACTTTATCCTATCCCAGGTATTCCTTAAAGAGGTGGGGTTTCAGGTGTCTCCGGAAGGTGGTGATTGACTCCGCTGTCCTGGCGTCGTGAGGGAGCTTGTTCCACCATTGGGGTGCCAGAGCAGCGAACAGTTTTGACTGGGCTGAGCGGGAACTGTGCTTCCTCAGAGGTAGGGAGGCGAGCAGGCCAGAGGTGGATGAACGCAGTGCCCTTGTTTGGGTGTCGGGCCTGATCAGAGCCTGAAGATACGGAGGTGCCGTTCCCCTCAAAGCTCCGTAGGCAAGCACCATGGTCTTGTAGCGGATGCGAGCTTCAACTGGAAGCCAGTGGAGAGAGCGGAGGAGCGGGGTGACGTGAGAGAACTTGGGAGGTTGAACACCAGACGGGCTGCGGCGTTCTGGATGAGTTGTAGGGGTTTAATGGCACAGGCAGGGAGCCCAGCCAACAGCGAGTTGCAGTAATCCAGACGGGAGATGACAAGTGCCTGGATTAGGACCTGAGTCGCTTCCTGTGTGAGGCAGGGTAGTACTCTTCGAATGTTGTAGAGCATGAACCTACAGGATCGGGTCACCGCCTTGATGTTAGTGGAGAACGACAGGGTGTTGTCCAGGGTCACGCCGAGGCTCTTAGCACTCTGGGAGGAGGACACAAGGGAGTTGTCAACCATGATGGCGAGATCATGGAACGGGCAGTCCTTCCCCGGGAGGAAGAGCAGCTCCGTCTTGCCGAGGTTCAGCTTGAGGTGGTGATCCGTCATCCACACTGACATGTCTGCCAGACATGCAGAGATGCGATTCGCCACCTGGTTGTCAGAAGGGGGAAAGGAGAAGATTAATTGTGTGTCATCTGCATAGCAATGATATGAGAGACCATGTGAGGATATGACAGAGCCAAGTGACTTGGTGTATAGCGAGAATAGGAGAGGGCCTAGAACAGAGCCCTGGGGGACACCAGTGGTGAGAGCACGTGGTGCGGAGACAGATTCTCGCCACGCCACCTGGTAGGAGCGACCTGTCAGGTAGGACGCAATCCAAGCGTGGGCCGCGCCGGAGATGCCCAGCTCGGAGAGGGTGGAGAGGAGGATCTGATGGTTCACAGTATCAAAGGCAGCAGATAGGTCTAGAAGGATGAGAGCAGAGGAGAGAGAGTTAGCTTTAGCAGTGCGGAGAGCCTCCGTGACACAGAGAAGAGCAGTCTCAGTTGAATGCCCAGTCTTGAAACCTGACTGATTAGGATCAAGAAGGTAATTCTGAGAGAGATAGCAAGAGAGCTGGCCAAGGACGGCACGTTCAAGAGTTTTGGAGAGAAAAGAAAGAAGGGATACTGGTCTGTAGTTGTTGACATCGGAGGGATCGAGTGTAGGTTTTTTCAGAAGGGGTGCAACTCTCGCTCTCTTGAAGACGGAAGGGACATAGCCAGCGGTCAAGGATGAGTTGATGAGTGAGGTAGGGGAGAAGGTCTCCGGAAATGGTCTGGAGAAGAGAGGAGGGGATAGGGTCAAATGGGCAGGTTGTTGGGCGGCCGGCCGTCACAAGACGCGAGATTTCATCTGGAGAGAGAGGGGAGAAAGAGGTCAAAGCACAGGGTAGGGCAGTGTGAGCAGGACCTGCGGTGTCGTTTGACTTAGCAAACGAGGATCGGATGTCGTCAACCTTCTTTTCAAAAAGGTTGACGAAGTAATCCGCAGAGAGGGAGGAGGGGGGGGGGGGGAGGGGAGGAGGATTCAGGAGGGAGGAGAAGGTAGCAAAGAGCTTCCTAGGGTTAGAGGCAGATGCTTGGAGTTTAGAGTGGTAGAAAGTGGCTTTAGCAGCAGAGACAGAAGAGGAAAATGTAGAGAGGAGGGAGTGAAAGGATGCCAGGTTCGCAGGGAGGCGAGTTTTCCTCCATTTCCGCTCGGCTGCCCGGAGCCCTGTTCTGTGAGCTCGCAGTGAGTCGTCGAGCCACGGAGCAGGAGGGGAGGACCGAGCCAGCCTGGAGGATAGGGGACAGAGGAAATCAAAGGATGCAGAGAGGGAGGAGAGGAGGGTTGAGGAGGCAGAATCAGGAGATAGGTTGGAGAAGGTTTGAGCAGAGGGAAGAGATGATAGGATGGAAGAGGAGAGAGTAGCGGGAGAGAGAGAGCGAAGGTTGGGACGGCGCAATACCATCCGAGTAGGGGCAGAGTGAGAAGTGTTGGATGAGAGCGAGAGGGAAAAGGATACAAGGTAGTGGTCGGAGACTTGGAGGGGAGTTGCAATGAGATTAGTGGAAGAACAGCATCTAGTAAAGATGAGGTCAAGCATATTGCCTGCCTTGTGAGTAGGGGGGGAAGGTGAGAGGGTGAGGTCAAAAGAGGAGAGGAGTGGAAACAAGGAGGCAGAGAGGAATGAGTCAAAGGTAGACGTGGGGAGGTTAAAGTCACCCAGAACTGTGAGAGGTGAGCCATCCTCAGGAAAGGAACTTATCAAGGCGTCAAGCTCATTGATGAACTCTCCAAGGGAACCTGGAGGGCGATAAATGATAAGGATGTTAAGCTTGAAAGGGCTGGTAACTGTGACAGCATGGAATTCAAATGAGGAGATAGACAGATGGGTCAGGGGAGAAAGAGAGAATGTCCACTTGGGAGAGATGAGGATTCACGTGCCACCACCCCGCTGGCTCGATGCTCTAGGTGTATGCGAGAACACGTGGGCAGACGAGGAGAGAGCAGTAGGAGGAGCAGTGTTATCTGTGGTAATCCATGTTTCCGTCAGCGCCAGGAAGTATAGGGACTGGAGGGTAGCATAGGCTGAGATGAACTCAGCCTTGTTGGCCGCAGACCGGCAGTTCCAGAGGCTGCCGGAGACCTGGAACTCCACGTGGGTCGTGCGCGCTGGGACCACCAGGTTAGAGTGGCATCAATAAATGACATCAATAATAAGTAGAGACTTGCTTGGGCCAAGAAACACGAGCAATGGACATTAGACTGGTGGAAATCTGTCCTTTGGTCTGATGAGTCCAAAGGAGAGTGATGGAGTGCTACATCAGATGACCTGGCCTCCACAATCACCCAGCCTCAACCCAGTTGAGATGGTTTGGGATGAGTTGGACCGCAAAGTAAAGGAATAGCATTAAACAAGTGCTCAGCATATGTGGGAATTCCTTCAAGACTGTTCGAAAAGCATTTCTCATGAAGTTGGTTGAGAGAATGCCAAGAGTGTGCAAAGCTGTCATCAAGGCAAAGGGTGGTTACTTGGAAGAATCTCAAATATAAAATATATTTGAATTTGTTTTACACTTTTTGTTTTTTTCATAGTTTTAATGTCTTCACTATTATTCTACAATGTAGAAAATAGTAAAAATAAAGAAAAACCCATGAATGAGTAGGTGTGTCCAAACTTTTGACTGGTACTATATTCACACTACCGTTCAAAAGTTTGGGGTCACTTAGAAATGTCCTTGTTTTGAAAGAAATGCAAATGTTTTATTCATTTATTAAAGTAACATCAAATTTATCTGAAATACAGTGTAAACATTGTTAATGTTCTAAATGACTATTGTAGCTGGAAATGGCTGACTTGAAAAAAAATTGGTTTATCTACATAGACGTACAGAGGCCCATTATCAGCAACCATCATTCCTGTGTTCAAATGGCACATTGTGTTAGCTAATCCAAGTTTATCATTTTAAAAGGCTAATTGATCATAAGAAAACCCTTTTGCAATTATGTTAGCACAGCTGAAAATGGTTGTGCTGATTTAAAGAAGCAAGAGGACAAGTACATTAGTGTCTAGTTTGAGAAACAGACGCCTCACAAGTCCTCAACTGGCAGCTTCATTAAATAGTACCCGCAAAACACCAGTCTCAACGTCAACAGTGAAGAGGCGATTCCGAGATGTTGGCCTTCTAGGCAGAGTTGCAAAGAAAAAGCCATATCTCTGTCCAGTGTTTGTTCTTTTGCCCATCTTAATCTTTTCTTTTTATTGGCCAGTCTGAGATATGGCTTTTTCTTTGCAGCATCCCAGAGTCGCCTCTTTACTGTTGACGTTGAGACTGGTGTTTTGTGAGTACAATTTAATGAAGCTGACAGTTGAGGACTTGTGAGGCATCTGTTTCTCAAACTAGTCACAAATGTACTTGACCTCTTGCTTCTTTAAATCAGCACAACAGTTTTCAGCTGTGCTAACATAATTGCAAAAGGGTTTTCTTATGATCAATTAGCCTTTTAAAATGATAAACTTGGATTAGCTAACACAATGTGCCATTTGAACACAGGAATGATGGTTGCTGATAATGGGCCTCTGTACGTCTATGTAGATAATCAATTATTTTTTCAAGTCAGCCGTTTCCAGCTATAATAGTCATTTAGAACATTAACAATGTTTACACTGTATTTCAGATCAATTTGATGTTACTTTAAATGAATAAAAAATTTGCATTTCTTTCAAAACAAGGACATTTCTAAGTGACCCCAAACTTTTGAACGGTAGTGTATATAATATATTGGTTCGACAAAATCATGTGCTGCTGCCAAAAGATTGGAAAAATGTAGTGGAAAACCCTTGTGAAACTGAGTCAGGTTGACAGGTGATGATTGACTGAATGCAGAACAGATCGTCACTGCCTTCACACTGGGTATTGAATGTCAACCTCCCTGACCTACAGACACATAACTGTCTAATCACGTTTTGTTATGTCACGTTAAAAGTGGTCCCTGTTAGATGTACGGGACTGATGATGGACCTGACTGGCCAAGCTATTCAGTATTCAGCCAGTCAGTCAGTCTGTATGATTGTGATCCTTTTCTCTGTAATGATGTTGATAATGATGATAGAAGGTGTCCTGTCCTAGACCTTTTAGAAAGATAGGAACAGGCCATCCCATGTCCCTGTTATTCCTCTGGTTATTACAGCCTGCTGGGTGAGAATGGCACACCATGTCCCATTGTGAAGCTCATGCCCTGTTGTGAAGCTCCTTTCTTTCTCCCAATTCCCCCCCCTTTCTATCTCTATTCTGTTCCCTCATTTCTCTCCTCTCTCTCTCACGCTCTCTCAAATCAAATTGTATTGGTCACATGCGAATACAACTGGTGTAGCTTTTACTGTGAAATGCGTGCTTGCGAGCCCTTCCCAATGATGGAGAGTTTAAATATAATAGAAATAAAACAGAAACACGAGGAATAAAAAAACAAAACAAGAATGGAGCTATGCACAGGGAATATCAGTACCAGATAAATGTGCAGAGGTATGAAGTAAACACAGCCACAAAAAATATGGCCCTTTTTCACGGCCCTGTCTTTCAAAGATAATTTGTAAAAATTCAAATAACTTCACAGATCTTCATTGTAAAGGGTTTAAACACTGTTTCCCATGCTTGTTCAATGAACCATAAACAATTAATGAACATGCACCTGTGGAACGGTCGTTAAGACCGTTTACAGACGGTAGACAATTAAGGTCACAGTTATAAAAATATAGGACACTAAAGAGGCCTTTCTACTGACTCTGAAATACACCAAAAGAAAGATGCACAGGGTCCCTGCTCATCTGCGTGAATGTGCCTTAGGCATGCTGCAAGCAGGCATGAGGACTGCAGATGTGGCCAGGGCAATAAATTGCAATGTCCGTACTGTGAGACGCCTAAGACAGTGCTACAGGGAGACAGAATGGACAGCTGATCATCCTCGCAGTGGCAGACCATGTGTAACAACACCTGCACAGGATCGGTACATCTGAACATCACACATGCGTGACAGGTACAGGATGGCAACAACAACTGCCCGAGTTACACCAAGAACGCACAATCCCTCCATCAGTGTTCAGACTGTCCGCAATAGGCTGGACTGAGGGCTTGTGGGCCTGTTGTTAGGCAGATCCTCACCGAACATCACTGGCAACAATGTCGCCTATGGGCACAAACCCACCGTCGCTGGACCAGACAGGACTGGCAAAAAGTGCTCTTCACTGACGAGTCGCGGTTTTGTCTCACCAGGGGTGGGATGGTCAGATGGTCAGATTTGCATTTATCGTCGAAGGAATAAGCGTTACACTGAGGCCTGTACTCTGGAGTGGGATCAATTTGGAGGTGGAGAGTCCGTCATGGTATGGGGCAGTGTGTCACAGCATCGTCGGACTGAGCTTGTTGTCATTGCAGGCAATCTCAACGCTGTGCGTTACAGGGAAGACATCCTCCTCCCTCATGTGGTACCCTTCCTGCAGGCTCATCCTGACATGAACCTCCAGCATGACAATGCCACCAGCCATACTGCTCGTTCTGTGCGTGATTTCCTGCAAGACAGAAATGCCATGGCAAGCGAAGAGCCCAGATCTCAATCCCATTAAGCAAGTCTGGAACCAGTTGGATCGGAAGGTGAGGGCTAGGGCCATTCCCCCCAGAAATGTCCGGGAACTTGCAGGTGCCTTGGTGGAAGAGTGGGATAACATCTCACAGCAAGAACGGGCAAATCTGGTGCAGTCCATGAGGAGATGCACTGCAGTAAGAGATGCACTGCAATAACTGACTGTTATTTTAGATTTTGCCCCCTCCCCCCCTTTGTTCAGGGACACATTATTCCATTTCTGTTAGTCACATGTCTGTGGAACTTGTTCAGTTTATGACTCAGTTGTTGAATCTTGTTATGTTCATACAAATATTTACACATGTTAAGTTTGCTAGAAATAAACTCAGTTGACAGTGTGAGGACGTTTCTTTTTTTGCTGAGTTTATGTGATGCAGAAAAATAAATTGACAGCACTGAAGACATCTATATAGTGTAGGTCTGCTAATATAGGACTCGTAAAGGCCCAGTGCACTACTTTTATAAAAAACATTTTTACTAAGTTAATTTGAGTGCTTACCAGCATTTGTAACTTAAGTCTGATAATTATCTATACAAAACAGTTAATCTGATATTACTTGTGGAATATAAAAATATTTGTTTTGTATTTGTCTTGAAAGACTCAGCAAATCCAACTTATTTCTATATGAACTAAAATGGTCTATTCATTCCTTTTCCATTTCAGTAGATGCATACTTTTTCGTACTGGTCCCCCATGGGAATCAAACCTATAACCCTAGCCTTACAAGCAACATGCTCTGCCAATTGAGCCACATTATCAGATCATCACAAACCACTTGATGTCTCAATGTACTCAATTACTGGTTTGTGCATTATTTTTCTTCATGGTGATTGAAAGTACAGGAACAAACCTTGATGACCAGCCTATGTACAATACAGTCATTTAAATTAAGTGCTTTGTAAGAATGGTAAATAGTACTGCACAAAAAGTGGTTGTTTTCCATGTTATTGATCAATGTGGATGTTTTGTGTCTACACAACTTTGCACCTTTTGATGTAAATGTTTGACGACAGGGTTTTGTTATTTCTGGATTCAATTAGAATGACAATCACAGAGAAAGGGAAATGGCAACAACTCTTACAATTCCAACTTTTGAATCCTGCAAGATACTGTTCTTGATTATCCTCTTACATCTAGACGTTCCGCTAGCGGAACACCTGCTCCAATATCCAATGATAGGCGTGGCGCGAATTACAAATTGCTCAAAAATACAAAAACGTCCATTTTTCAAACATATGACTATTTCACAGCATTTTAAAGACAAGACTCTCCTTTATCTAACCACACTGTCCGATTTCAAAAAGGCTTTACAGCGAAAGCAAAACATTAGATTATGTCAGCAGAGTACCAAGCCAGAAATAATCAGACACCCATTTTTCAAGCTAGCATATAATGTCACAAAAACCCAGAAGACAGCTAAATGCAGCACTAACCTTTGATGATCTTCATCAGATGACACACCTAGGACATTATGTTATACAATACATGCATGTTTTGTTCAATCAAGTTCATATTTATATACAAAAAAAAGCTTTTTACATTAGCATGTGACGTTCAGAACTAGCATACCCCCCGCAAACTTCCGGAGGAATTTGCTAATAATTTACTAAATTACTCACGATAAACGTTCACAAAAAGCATAACAATTATTTTAAGAATTATAGATACAGAACTCCTCTATGCACTCGATATGTCCGATTTTAAAATAGCTTTTTGGTGAAAGCACATTTTGCAATATTCTAAGTACATAGCCCAGCCATCACGGGCTAGCTATTTAGACACCCGGCAAGTTTAGCACTCACCAATATCAGATTTACTATTATAAAAGTTTGATTACCTTTTGTTGTCTTCGTCAGAATGCACTCCCAGGACTGCCACTTCAATAACAAATGTTGGTTTGGTCCAAAATAATCCATCGTTATATCCGAATAGCGGCGTTTTGTTTGTGCGTCCCAGACACTATCCGAAATGGTAAATAAGGATCGCGCGCATGGCGCAATTCGTGACAAAAAAATTCTAAATATTCCATTACCATACTTCGAAGCATGTCAACCGCTGTTTAAAATCAATTTTTATGCCATTTTTCTCGTAGAAAAGCGATAATATTCCGACCGGGAATCTCCTTTTCGGCAAACAGAGGAAAAAAATCACAAAGACAGGGGGGCGGCCAGGTCACGCGCCTAAGCCCATAGTCCCTTGATCGGCCACTTGAGAAAGGCGATAATGTGTTTCAGCCTGGGGCTGGGATGACGACATTCAGGTTTTTCCCGGGCTCTGAGCGCCCATGGACGACGTAGGAAGTGTCACGTTAGAGCAGAGATCCTTTGTAAAAGATAGAGATGGCAAAGAAGTTCCAGAAATGGTCAGACAGGCCACTTCCTGTAAAGGAATCTCTCAGGTTTTGACCTGCCATTTGAGTTCTGTTATACTCACAGACACCATTCAAACAGTTTTAGAAACTTTAGGGTGTTTTCTATCCATATATAATAAGTATATGCATATTCTAGTTACTGGGTAGGATTAGTAACCAGATTAAATCGGGTACGTTTTTTATCCAGCCGTGAAAATACTGCCCCCTAGCCATAAGAGGTTAAACAACTACCTTTTTTGCCAAAGCAGAGATGATGATAAAACAAGTGTTTGCCTGCGCTACAGATGTCTACATTGGTCCGCTAATACTAGTAAAGTCCCAGTGCACTACTTTAGTGTTTTTTGAAAGAAAAAAAAAATGTTTTTTTATTCCGATTTTGCAGGGGGTGCTGCAGCAACCTCAACACCCCTAATTCCCACGGCTATGATCTACTTCCTGCGACAATGATAATCAGAGTAAAATAAAGAACAGAGTAGCAGCAGCAAATGATGAGTGTAAAAGTGTGTGTGAGTGTCTATGTAAACAGTATGTGGACACACCTTCTAATTAATCGATTCGTTATATCAGTCCCATTGCTGACATGTGTATAAAATTGAGCACACAGCGATGCAATCTTCCTAGACAAACATTGGCAGTATAATGGGCCGTACTGAAGAGCTCAGTGACTTTCAACATGGCACCGTCATAGGATGCCACCTTTCCAAAAAGTCAGTTTGTCAAATTTATGCCCTGCTAGAGCTGCCCCGATCAACTGTAAGTGCTGTTATTGTGAAGTGGAAACGTCCAGGAGCAACAACGGCTTAGTCATGAAGTGGTAGGCCACACAAGCTCACAGAACGGGACCGCCGAGTGCTGAAGCATGTAAAAATGATCTGTCCTCGGTTGCATCACTCACTACCGAGCTCCAAACTGCCTCTGGAAGCAATGTCTTCACAATAACTGTTTGTCGGGAGCTTCATGGAATGGGTTTCCATGGCCGAGCAGCCACACACAAGCCTAAGATCACCATGTGCAATGCCAAGCGTCAGCTGGAGTGGTGTAAAGCTCGCCACCATTGGACTCTGGAGCAGTGGAAACGTGTTCTCTGGAGTGATGAATCACGCTTCACCATCTGCCAGTCCGGTGGACAAATCTGGGTTTGGCGGATGCCAGGAGAACGCTACCTGCCCGAATGCACAGTGCCAACTGTAAAGTTTGTTGGAGGAGGAATAATGGTCTGGGGCTGCTTTTCATAGTTTGGGCTAGGCCCCTTAGTTCCAGTGAAGGGACATCTTAACATTATAACATATAATGACATTCTAGACAATTTTATACTTCCAACTTTGTGGCAACAGTTTGGGGAAGGCCCTTTCCAGTTTCAGCATGAAAATGCCCCCGTGCACAAAGCGAGGTCCATACAGAAATGGTTTGTCGATCGGTGTGGAGGAACTTGACTGGCTTGCACAGAGCCCTGACCTCAACCCAATCGAACACCTTTGGGATGAATTGGAACACCGACTGCGAGCCAGGCCTAATCACCCAACATCAGTGCCCAACCTCACTAATGATCTTGTGGCTGTTTCTATGAAGTGGAAACGACTAGGAGCAACAACGGCTTAGTTGTGAAGTGGTAGGCCACACAAGCTCACAGAACGGGACCGCCGACTGCGAGCCAAGCCTAATCACCCAACATCAGTGCCCGACCTCACTAATGATCTTGTGGCTGAATGGAAGCAAGTCCCTGCAGCAATGTTCGACCATCTAGTGGAAAGCCTCCCCAGAAGAATGGAGGCTGTTATAGCAGCAAAGGGGGGACCAACTCCATATTAATGCTTGTGATTTTAGAATGAGATGTTCGACGAGCAGGTGTCCACATACTTTTGTAGTGTTTGTGTTGTTGGTATTCTTGTGTATGTTATGTGTGTGTGTGTGAGTGCATATTAAGTATATATTAATGTGTGTGGGAGTGTCAATGTAGAGTGAGTGTGTGTGTATATGGTGTGTGTATCTAGTGAGTCTAGTCTATTGAGTGTGCATAGGGTCAGTGCAAGTGCCTGATATTGAGGTCCCGGATGGCAGGGAACTTGAAGCTCTCGACCCGCTCCACAACAGCCTTGTCAATGTGGATGGGCACCTGCTCTCTCTCTCTCTCTCTCTCTCTCTCTCTCTCTCTCTCTCTTTCCCTCGCGCTCATGCTCTCTCTCACGCTCGCTCTCTTACGTTTGCTTTCTCTTGCTCTCTTTCTTTCACCACCGAACAACCAAGACGCTCGAAATGAACACTATTTTGCCGCTAAAACACAGCTAAACAAAGAAACTGTTATTGAACACCATGTTCAACAAACCTTTCCATGTTGTTCATTGGTCCATATTACAATAGCCCCCCCACCACAACCACCTACCCCCCACTGACTCTCTAAGAATGTGGGTAATTGGACTAATCTTTTTATTTAACCAGGTAGGTCAGTTGAGAACAAGTTCTCATTTACAACTGCGACCTGGCCAAGATAAAGCAAAGCAGTGCGACAAAAACAACAACACATAGTTACACATGAGATAAACAAACGTACAGTCAATAACACCATAGAAAAATCTGTATACAGTGTGTGCAAATGAAGTAAGGAGGTAAGGCAATAAATAGGCCAATAGTGGTGAAGTAATTTACAATTTAGCAATTTACACTGGAGTGATAGATGTGCAGATGAGGATGTGGAAGTAGAAATACTGGTGTGCAAAAGAGCAGAATAACAAAAACAAATATGGGGATGAGGTAGGTAGTTGGTTAGATGGGCTATTTACAGATGGGCTGTGTACAGCTGCAGTGATCGGTAAGCTTCTCTGACAGCTGACGCTTAAAGTTAGTTAGGGAGATATAAGTCTCCAACTTCCGTGATTTTTGCAATTCGTTCCAGTCACTAACAGCAGAGAACTGGAAGGAAAGTCGGCCAAAGAGGTGTTAGCTTTGGGGATGACCAGTGAAATATACCTGCTATGGGTGGGTGTTTCTATGGTGACCAGTGAGCTGAGATAAGGCGGGGCTATACCTATCAAAAACGTATAGATGATCTGGAGCCAGTGGGTTTGGCGATGACAATGTAGCGAGGACCAGTCAATGAGAGCATACAGGTCGCAGTGGTGGGTAGTATATGGGGCTTTGGTGACAAAACGGATGGCACTGTGATAGACTACATCCAATTTGCTGAGTAGAGTGTTGGAGGCTAATTTGTAAATGATATCGCCGAAGTCAAGGATTGGTAGGATAGTCAGTTTTACGAGGGTATGTTTGGCAGCATGAGTGAAGGTGGCTTTGTTGCGAAATAGGAAGCCGATTCTAGATTAAACTTTGGATTGGAGATGCTTAATGTGAGTCTGGAAGGAGAGTTTACAGTCTAGCCAGACACCTAGGTATTTATAGTTGTCCACATATTCAGAACCGTCCAGAGTAGTGATGCTAGTCGGGCGGACAGGTGCGGGCAGCAATCGGTTGAAGAGCATGCATTTCGTTTTACTAGCATTTAAGAGCAGTTGGAGGCTACGGAGGAGTGTTGTATGGCATTGAAGCTTGTCTGGAGGTTTGTTAACACAGTGTCCAAAGAAGGCCAGATGTATACAGAATGGTGTCGTCTGCGTAGAGGTGGATCAAAGAATCACCCGCAGCAAGAGCGAAATCATTGATATATACAGAGAAAAAGGTCGGCCCGAGAATTGGACCCTGTGGCAACCCCATAGAAACTGCCAGAGGTCCAGTCAACAGGCCCACCGATTTGACACACTGAACTCTATCAGAGAAGTAGTTGGTGAACTAGGTGAGGCAGTCATTAGAGAAACCAAGGCTGCAGAGTCTGCCGCTAAGAATACTGTGATTGACAGAGTCGAAAGCCTTGGCCAGGTCGATGAAGACAGCTGCACAGTACTGTCTTTTATCAATGGTAGTTATGATATCATTTAGGACCTTGAGCGTGGCTGAGGCGCACTCGTGACCAGCTCGGAAACCAGATTGCACAGCGGAGAAGGTATGGTGGGATTTGAAATGGTCGGGGATCTGTTTGTTCACTTGGCTTTCGAAGACTTTAGAAAGGCAGGGCAGGATGGATGGATATAGGTCTGTCACAATTTGGGTCTAGAGTGTCTTCAAAGGGGGAGAGGGGGATGACTGTGGCTGCTTTCCAATCTTTAGGAATCTCAGACGATACGAAAGAGAGGTTGAACAGACTAGTAATAGGGGTTGCAACAATGGCGGAAGATAATTTTAGAAAGAGAGGGTCCAGATTGTCTAGCCCAGGTGATTTGTAGAGATTCAGATTTGTAGGGATCCTAATGCCCGCTGAGTGCACCAAGGTGCGACCCTGTCCATATGGCCTCTCAGCTCCTCATTCAGATTTCATAACAATAATGAGTACGGATGAGAACACTTACAGCTAATGTCACGCACTGTTGCAGTATGGAAATTACTAGGTCAATGGCATTCACACACAGGGAAAGGAGCAGAGTAATGGAACACTGGAGTGGGGAATAAAGTTAATGGTCATGTGAGAGAGTTGAGGAGGTGGGGGTGTTGGACATATTGGCTTTAGAAATTCCGGTAAGTTTGCCACAATTCCCAGGTTTTCACAAAATGTCCTACTTTTTCTGGATTATGGGATTCTTCCACACTGGGAATTTGTTGAAGTAACCAATTTTTTTGGCAACCATCTTTCAATAGGTAGGCCCCTAAAGAAGGCAGACCATGTTTTTAATATTTATTTTTACATTGTAGTCATTTCAGAATACATCCAAAATATTTGTTTTCTTCTGAATTAGAGATAATGCCATGAATGATAATAAAGTGCAGCTTTAGCCAGAAGGATGTTCTTAACAAGTTATTTAAAAGATTTTAGCTGAATGTTATGAGGAAAACTGTCCTTAGGTGGAAGAAATGGAAAGCGGTTTGCTGTGAACACTGAAGGCTTATTTAAGGCTTCCATTGTTTTCACTAGACTATCCCGAGACTTGCCACTCAAGTTGTTAAGCCATAAAGTGAAAGCTTGTAGTGTTTATAACTATACATGGATAAAACCGTCAAGACCGTGTGTGTGTGTGGTTGTCAGGGATGTGAATTATTCTCATTTCATCACCATCTGCTCCCTCTTATCTTTGGCCCTTTACACACGCACATTGGCACCCATACAAACACACATCAGCAAACTGTCAATCATTAACTCAACACTACACCTATCTCTCGATATAGCAGACTGAACAGTTAGACAGTGAATCAATTCAAAATAAATCAAAGTTTTTGTCGCATGCGCCGAATACGACAGGTGTAGACCTCACAGTGAAATGCTTACTTACAGGCTCTAACCAATAGTGCAAAAAAGGTGTTAGGTGAACAATAGGTAAGTAAAGAAATAAAACAGTAAAAAGACAGGCTATATACAGTAGCGAGGCTATAAAAGTAACGAGACTACATACAGACACTGGTTAGTCAGGCTGATTGAGGTAGTATGTACATGCAGATATGGTTAAAGTGACTATGCGTATATGATGAACAGAGAGTAGCAATAGTGTAAAAGAGGGGTTGGCGGGTGGTGGGTGGGACACAATGCAGATAGCCCGGTTAGCCAATTTGCGGGAGCACTGGTTGGTCGGCCCAATTGAGGTAGGATGTACATGAATGTATAGTTAAAGTGACTATGCATATATGATAAACAGAGAGTAGCAGCAGCGTAAAAAGAGGGGTTGGGGGGGTTGGGGGAGGCACACAATGCAAATAGTCCAGGTATCCATTTGATTACCTGTTCAGGAGTCTTATGGCTTGGGGGTAAAAGCTGTTGAGAAGCCTTTTTGTCCTAGACTTGGCACTCCGGTACCGCTTGCCATGCGGTAGTAGAGAGAACAATCTATGACTGGGGTGGCTGGGGTCTTTGACAATTTTTAGGCCCTTCCTCTGGTGTAGAGGTTCTGGATGGCAGGCAGCTTAGCCCCAGTGATGTACTGGGCCGTACACACTACCCTCTGTAGTGCCTTGCAGTCAGAGGCCGAGCAATTGCCATACCAGGGAGTGATGCAACAAGTCAGGATGCTCTCGATGTTGCAGCTGTAGAAACCTTTGAGGATCTCAGGACTCATGCCAAATCTTTTTAGTTTCCTGAGAGGGAATAGGCTTTGTTGTGCCCTCTTCACGACTGTCTTGGTGTGTTGGACAATTCTAGTTTGTTGTTGATGTGGACACCAAGGAACTTGAAGCCCTCAACCTGCTCCTCTACAGCACTGTCGATGAGAATGGGGGCGTGCTCGGTCCTCCTTCTCCTGTAGTCCACAATCATCTCCTTTGTCTTGGTTACGTTGAGGGATAGGTTGTTATTCTGGCACCACCCGGCCAGGTCTCTGACCTCCCTATAGGCTGTCTCGTCGTTGTCGGTGATCAGGCCTATCACTGTTGCGTCGTCTGCAAACTTAATGATGGTGTTGGAGTCATGCCTGGCCATGCAGTCGTGGGTGAACAGGGAGTACATGGGGAGACTGAGCACCCCTGGGGAGCTCCAGTGTTGAGGATCAGCGTGGCAGATGTGTTGCTACCTACCCTCACCACCTGGGGAAGGCCCGTCAGGAAGTCCAGGATCCAGTTGCAGAGGGAGGTGTTTAGTCCCAGGATCCTTAGCTTAGTGATGACCTTTGAGGGTACTATGGTGTTGAAGGCTGAGCTGTAGTCAATGAACAGCATTCTCACATAAGTGTTCCTTTTGTACTATAACACTCTGGATCTTGTAGTTTTGTGATACAGCTATGTTACAGTGCATTCAAAAAGTATTCACACCCCTTTACTTTTTCACATTTTGTTGTCTTACTACCTGAATTTAAAATGGATTATATTTAGATGTTGTGTCACTGGCCTACACACACAATACCCCATAATGTCAAAGTGAAATTATGATTTTAGAAATGTTAAAAAATTTATAAAAAATAAAAAGCTAAAATGTCTAAGTATTCAAATCAAATTTATTTATATAGCCCTTCTTACATCAGCTGATATCACAAAGTGCTGTACAGAAACCCAGCCTAAAACCCCAAACAGCAAGCAATGCAGGTGTAGAAGCACGGTGGCTAGGAAAAACTCCCAAGAAAGGCCAAAACCTCGGAAGAAACCAAGAGAGGAACCAGGATATGAGGGGTGGCCAGTCCTCTTCTGGCTGTGCCGGGTGGAGATTATAACAGCACATGGCCTAGATGTTCAAATGTTCATAAATGACCAGCATTGTCAAATAATAATAATCATAGTAGTTGTCGAGGGTGCAACAAGTCAGTAAAACAAGAGTAAGTGTCAGTTGGCTTTTTCATAGCCGATCTTTGAGAGTATCTCTACTGCTCCTGCTGTCTCTAGAGAGTTGAAAACAGCAGGTCTGGGACAGGTAGCACGTCCGGTGAATAGGTCAGGGTTCCAGCAGGTCTGGGACAACAGGTCTGGGACAGGTAGCACGTCCGGTGAACAGGTCAGGGTTCCATAGCTGCAGGCAGAACAGTTGGAACTGGAGCAGCAGCACGGCCAGGTGAACTGGGGACAGCAAGGAGTCATCAAGCCAGGTAGTCCTGAGGCATGGTCCTAGTGCTCAGGTCCTCCGAGAGAGAGAAAGAAAGAAAGAGAAAGAGAGAATTAGAGAGAGCATATTTAAATTCACGCAGGACACTGGAAAAGAGAAATACTCCAGATGTGACAGACTGACCCTAGCCCCCCGACACATAAACTACTGCAGCATAAATACTGGAGGCTGAGACAGGAGGCGTCAGGAGACACTGTGGCCCCATCCGATGAAACCCCCGGACAGGGGCAAACAGGTAGGATATAACCCCACCCACTTTGCCAAGGCACAGCCTCCACACCACTGGAGGGATATCTCCAACCACCAACAAACCATCCCGGGACAAGGCCGAGTATAGCCCACAAAGATCTCCGCCACGGCACAGCCCAAGGGGGGGCGCCAACCCAGACAGGAAGACCACGTCAGTGACTCAACCCACTCAAGTGACGCACCCCTCCCAGGGACGGCATGGAAGAACACCAGTAAGCCAGTGACTCAGCCCCCGTAATAGGGGTAGAGGCAGAAAATCCCAGTGGAAAGAGGGGAAACCGGCCAGGCAGAGACAGCAAGCTTTCAACCCCTTTGTTAGGGCAAGCCTGAATAACTTCAGGACTAACTCTTCATATTTCAAGCATGGTGGTGGCTGTGTTATCTTCTCTAGGGCCAGTGGGTCGATTTCGTCCCACCTACGTAACAGCCAGTGGAATCCTGTGGCGCGTCATTCAAATACCTTAGAAATGCTATTACTTCAATTTCTCAAACATATGACTATTTTACACCATTTTAAAGACAAGACTCTCGTTAATCTAACCACACTGTCCGATTTCAAAAAGGCTTTACAACGAAAGCAAAACATTAGATTATGTCAGCAGAGTACCCAGCCAGAAATAATCAGACACCCATTTTTCAAGCTAGCATATAATGTCACATAAACCCAAACCACAGCTAAATGCAGCACTAACCTTTGATGATCTTCATCAGATGACAATCTTAGGACATTATGTTATACAATACATGCATGTTTTGTTCAATCAAGTTCATATTTATATCAAAAACCAGCTTTTTACATTAGCATGTGACGTTCAGAACTAGCATACACCCCGCAAACTTCCGGTGAATTTACTAAATTACTCACGATAAACGTTCACAAAAAACATAATTATTTTAAGAATTATAGATACAGAACTCCTCTATGCACTCGCTATGTCCGATTTTAAAATAGCTTTTAGGTGAAAGCACATTTTGCAATATTCTAAGTAGATAGCCCGGCATCACAGGGCTAGCTATTTAGACATCCACCAAGTTTAGCCCTCACCAAAGTCAGATTTACTATAAGAAAAATGTTATTACCTTTGCTGTTCCTCGGCAGAATGCACTCCCAGGACTTCTACTTCAATAACAAATGTTGGTTTGGTTCAAAATAATCCATAGTTATATCCAAATAGCGGCGTTTTGTTAGTGCGTTCAAGACACTATCCGAAAGGGTAAAGAAGGGTCACGCGCCCGACGCATTTCGTGACAAAAAAATTCTAAATATTCCATTACCGTACTTCGAAGCATGTCAACCGCTGTTTAAAATCTATTTTTATGCCATTTTTCTCGTAAAAAAGCGATAATATTCCGACCGGGAATCTGTTTTTTAGTACAAAGAGAGAGAAAATAAAAACATGGGGTCGCCTCGTGCATGCGCCTCAGTCTCATTGTCCTCTGATAGACCACTTACCAAAGGCGCTAATGTTTTTCAGCCAGGGGCTGCCTCGACATCATTCAGCTTTTTCCCGGGTTCTGAGAGCCTATGGGAGCCGTAGGAAGTGTCACGTTACAGCAAAGATCCTAAGTTTTCAATAAAAAGAGTCAAGAAGCCCAAGGAATGGTCAGAGAGGGCACTTCCTGTACAGAATCTTCTCAGGTTTTTGCCTGCCATATGAGTTCTGTTATACTCACAGACACCATTCAAACAGTTTTAGAAACTTTAGGGTGTTTTCTATCCAAAGCCAATAATTATATGCATATTCTAGTTTCTGGGCAGTAGTAATAACCAGATTAAATCGGGTACGTTTTTTATCCGGCCGTGTAAATACTGCCCTCTAGCCCTAACAGGTTATGGGTATGCTTGTCATTGGAAAGGACCAGGAAGTTTTATTGGATAAAAAAAGGCAAAATCTTAGAGGAAAACCTAGTTCAGTCTGCTTTCCAACAGACACTGGGAGACAAATTCACCTTTCAGCTGGACAATAACCTAAATCACAACGCCAAATATACACTGGAGTTACTTACCAAGACTACAGTGAATGTTCCTGAGTGGCGTAGTCACAGTTTTGGCTTAAATCGGCTTGAAAATCTATGGCAAGACTTGAAAATGGCAGTCTAGCAATGATTAACAACAAACTTGACAGAGCTTGAAGAATTTAAAAACTGTATAATGGGAAAATACTGTACAATCCAGGTTTGTAAAACTCTTAAAGGCTTACCCAGAAAGACTAGAAAGGTTATTGTAACATGTATTGACTCAGGGGGTTGAATACTTATCTAATCAAAATATATTTGTATTTATTATTGTCACAAAAAGAGCCGTGTTGAATAGACCAAACTGCAGCGGGAATATGGATGCTCATGTTTTAATTCAAAAAAAGGAGTAACGCATCCACTGGAAAACAATATACACGACAGGAACAGTTTTGCAGGCACACAACACGCAGTGCAAAAACAAACCTAGAACCTATACCAAACTAATACACCCCACTACACCACACACAAAACCCCATAATACAAAACAAATATACCTCTGCCACGTCCTGACCAAATATAATAGAAATAATACCTAAATATTGGTCAGGACGTGACATTACCCGCCCCTAAAGGTGCAGACCCCGGAATGCACCTTAAAAGAACACAAAAAATCCCCATTACCCCAACAAAACCAAAAAGCAATACCCCCTAAACAATAAGGGAGGGAAGGGAGGGTGGCTGCCGTCAACGACGGCACTGTGCTACACCCTCCCTCCCCAACCCACCTATCCTGGAGGTGGCTCCGGTGCAGGACGTGGACCCTGCTCCACCCTCGGCGTCGCCCACTTCGGTGGAGCCGATAGCTGCGCCAGGCAGACGGACCCCTCGGGCTGGGCCGGGGGACAGGAGGGCCCCTCGGGCTGGGCCGGGGGACAGGAGGGCCCCTCGGGCTGGGCCGGGGGACAGGAGGGCCCCTCGGGCTGGGCCGGGGGACAGGAGGGCCCCTCGGGCTGGGCCGGGGGACAGGAGGGCCCCTCGGGCTGGGCCGGGGGACAGGAGGGCCCCTCGGGCTGGACCAGGGGACAGGAGGGCCCCTCGGGCTGGGCCGGGGAACAGTCTGGCCACTCCGGCAGTTCAGCGCAGTCTGGCCACTCCGGCAGTTCAGCGCAGTCTGGCCACTCCGGCAGTTCAGCGCAGTCTGGCCACTCCGGCAGTTCAGCGCAGTCTGGCCACTCCGGCGACTGTTGACTGGCGGGCAGCTCTGACGACTGTTGACTGGCGGGCAGCTCCCACGACTGTTGACTGGCGGGAAGCTCCGACGACTGTTGACTGGCGGGCAGCTCCGACGACTGTTGACTGGCGGGCAGCTCCGACGACTGTTGACTGGCGGGCAGCTCCGACGACTGTTGACTGGCGGGCAGCTCCGACGACTGTTGACTGGCGGGCAGCTCCGACGACTGTTGACTGGCGGTGCTGGGCTGACACACTAGACTCCTGATGCGTGGGGCTGGTACTGGACGTGCCGGCCTGGAGACACGCACCTCCATGCTAGTGCATCTAGCGGGAAACACCGGACCGAAAGGGCGCACTGGCGGTCTTGAGCGCAGGGTTGGCATCACCCCTTCCGGCTCGATGCCTACTTCGCCCTGGCACATGCGGGGCGCTGGTACCTTGCCTACCGGCCTGAAAATCCCAGGCCTCACCACAGCCCCAACCCCAAAGCACAGGACCTGTCCAGTCTGCCCTACAAGGGTACGGGGAGCTGGCCTGGGGCTGTAATCTCGCCCCGCCAAATAGCCCTTGTGCCCCCCCCTAAAAAATTCTTGGGGCTGCCTCCAACATTCCTCCCTCACTTGCCTCTGTCCTCTTCTCCGCTGCTTGGTCCTTTGGTGGTGGGTAGTTCTGTCACAAAAAGAGCCGTGTTGAATAGACCAAACTGCAGCGGGAATATGGATGCTCATGTTTTAATTCCAAAAAAGGAGTAACGCATCCACTGGAAAACAATATACACGACAGGAACAGTTTTGCAGGCACACAACACGCAGTGCAAAAACAAACCTAGAACCTATACCAAACTAATACACCCCACTACACCACACACAAAACCCCATAATACAAAACAAATATACCTCTGCCACGTCCTGACCAAATATAATAGAAATAATACCTAAATATTGGTCAGGACGTGACAATTATCCATTAAAAATTGCATTGTATTTTACTTTTTCCTCCAATTTGACATTACAGAATTTGTGGAGATTGTTGACAAAAAAAGACATTTAAATCCATTTTAAACCCACTTTGTAACACAACAAAATGGGGAAATAGTAAAGGTGTGTGTTTTTAGTGTTCCATCTTTACTCAAACATTATTTACATACTTTTCCTAATTCAATGTTTAATATTTGATTCGGTGGTATCTACAAAAAGTACACACACACACACACACACACACACACACACACACACACACACACACACACACACACACACAATCTGTTGGGAAGTATATGACCAACTATTTCCTGGGGATCTCCCACCACTCTCCACCACCCCTAGTGATGGGGAAAAAATTGATACTGTTACATATCACAATATTATTTTGATATTTATATTAATATTTGACTCCAAGTATCAATGTGCTACTGTAGTTAGCGTTAGCTAGCGCTAGTTGGATGTACACTACATGAACAATAGTATGTGGACACCTGCTCATTGAAGATTTCATTGCAAAATCATGGGCATTAATATGGAGTCTGTCCCCTCTTTGCTGCTATAACACTCTTCTGGGAAGGCTTTCTACGAGATGTTGGAACATTGCTGTGGGGATTTGCTTCCATTCAACCACAAGAGCATTCGTGAGGCCGGGCACTGATGTTTGGCGTTTAGTCCTGGGTCGCAGTTGGCGTTCCAATTCATCCCAAAGGTGTTTGATGGGGTTGAGATCAGGGCTCTGTGCAGGCAGGTCAAGTTCTTCCACACCGATCTCAACAAACCATTTCTGAATAGATTTCGCTTAGTAAATGGGGGCATTGTCATGGTGAGACTGGAAAGAGCCTTCCCCAAACTGTTGCCTCAAAGTTGGAAGCACAGAATCGTCTAGAATGTCATTTTAATAATGTAGCATTAATATTTCCCTTCACTGGAACTAAAGGCCTTGCCCGAACCATAAAAAATAGCCCCATACCATTATTCCTATTTCAGCTTTAATTTCTTTCATCACATTCCCAGTGGGTCAGAAGTTTACATACACTCAATTAGTATTTGGTAGCATTGCCTTTAAATGGTTTAACTTGGGTCAAACGTTTCGGGCAGCCTTCCACAAGCTTCCCACAATAATTTGGGTGATTTTTGACCCATTCCTCCTGACAGAGCTGGTGTAACTGAGTCAGGTTTGTAGGCCTCCTTGCTCGCACATGCCTTTCCAGTTCTGCCCACAAAGTTTCTATAGGATGAGGTCAGGGATTTGTGATGGCCACTCCAATACCTTGACTGTGTTGTCCTTAAGCCATTTTGCTACAACTTTGGAAGTATGCTTGGGGTCATTGTCCATTTGGAAGACCCATTTCCTCATGATGCCATCTATTTTGTGAAGTGCACCAGTCCCTCCTGCAGCAAAGCACCCCCACAACATGATGCTGCCACCCCCGTGCTTCACGGTTGGGATGGTGTTCTTAGGCTTGCAAGCCTCCCCATTTTTCCTCCAAACATAACGATGGTCATTATGGCCAACAGTTCTATTTTTGTTTCATCAGACCAGAGGATATTTCTCCCAAAAGTACGATCTTTGTCCCCATGTGCAGTTGCAAACCGTAGTCTGGCCTTTTTTATGGCGGTTTTGGAGTAGTGGCTTCTTCCTTGCTGAGTGGCCTTTCAGGTTATGTTGATATTGCACTCGATTTACTGTGGATATAGATACTTTTGTACCTGTTTCCTCCAGCATCTTCACAAGGTCCTTTGCTGTTGTTCTGGGATTGATTTGCACTTTTCGCACCAAAGTACGTTCATCTCTAGGAGACAGAACGCGTCTCCTTCCTGAGCGGTATGACGGCTACGTGGTCCCATGGTGTTTATACGTGCGTACTATTGTTTGTACAGATGAACGTGGTACCTTCAGGCATTTTGGAAATTGCTCCCAAGGATGAACCAGACTTGTGGAGGTCTACAATTTTTTGTTGTTGAGGTCTTGGCTGATTTCTTTTGATTTTCCCATAATGTCAAGCAAAGAGGCACTGAGTTTGACAGTAGGCCTTGAAATACATCCATAGGTACACCTCCAATTGACTCAAATGATGTCAATTAGCCTCAGAAGTTTCTAAAGCCATGACATCATTTTTGGGATTTTTCCAAGCTGTTTAAAGGCACAGTCAACTTAGTGTATGTAAACTTCTGACCCACTGGAATTGTGGTACAGTGAATTATAAGTGAAATAATCTGTCTGTAAACAGTTGTTGAAAGAATTACTTGTGTCATGCACAAAGTAGTTTGTGCATGACACAAACAATACTTTGTTCACAAGAAATTTGTGGAGTGGTTGAAAAACGAGTTTTAATGACTCCAACCTAAGTGTATGTGAACTTCCAGCTTCAACTGTACACTACCGTTCAAAAGTTTGGGGTTACTTAGAAATGTCCTTTCAACTGCCTGTTGGATCTAGTGGATAGGGAGTGTGCACGTGTATGTATCATATCTGTTTTGGCATGTATGTGCAGGGGTGTTGTTGGGTGAGAAAGGAGTGGTGTTCACTCAATCACACCTCCTTAATTACCCCCTAAATCTATCTTTTATTATAGTGAGAACATTAATTAGTTGTGTGTTTGTGTGTGTGCCAGAGGTGAGGGGGGGTTTCTGATACCTCAATCCCTCTTCACCACCACCCACAAACATGCCTGAGTGCCCTCACCATAGAACCTTTGCTCATCTCCACAGCCTGTTGTCAAGGTAACACTCTTTTGTCTCATCCACCTCCTGGATGTTGAAGTGGTGCACACATTGAAATCATCTACATATTTTAAATACTTTATTTTTAATCCACACACACATACACTACCGTTCAAAAGTTTGGGGTCACGTAGGAATGTCCTTGTTTTTGAAAGAAAAGCACATTTTTGGTCCATTTAAATAATTTCTGATCAATTTGATGTTATGTAAATGACTATTGACACCAGTCACCATGACACCAGTCTCAACGTCAACAGTGAAGAAGCGACTCCGGGATAATGGCCTTCTAAGCAGAGTTCCTCTGTCAAGTGTCTGTGTTCTTTTGCCCATCTTAATCTTTTATTTTTCTTGGCCAGTCTGAGATATGGCTTTTTCTTTGCAACTCTGCCTAGAAGGCGAGCATCCCGAAGTTGCCTCTTCACTGTTGACGTTGAGACTGGTGTTTTGCGGGTACTGTTTAATGAAGCTGCCAGTTGAGGACTTGTGAGGCGTCTGTTTCTCAAACTAAACACTCTAATGTACCTGTCTTCTTGCTCAGTTTTGCACCGGGGCCTCCCACTCCTCTTTCTATTCTGGTTAGAGCCAGTTTGCGCTGTTCTGTGAAGGGAGTAGTACACAGCGTTGTACCAGATCTTCAATTTCTTGGCAATTTCTCCTTGAAAGTGGGAATATGCCAGGCCTATTAGGCTAAAATCAATTATGACCTATGGTATAGATAGTAGAGTAAAAATGCGTGAAACTTTTAATAGATCAGATGTTTTGTTTATAAATACGTTGCTACAATGACACACTTAGTTATCTACCACCTTGTTTAGCATGTGCACGTTGTAAGAACACCATCATGCTTTCGGGATATGTGTCTTTTCAATTCCACAATGATTTTTTTGTTGTAGACTACATCACTGCACCCTCTCGCTTGCTCTTGGTCCTCATCTTATTAAGTAATCTTGATGTTGCCCCTGTGTGTTTTATTAGTTTCTTTATGAAAATATTTAGCGAACTCCATGACAGTAGCTGAAGCAAGGGGCTATAGCAGTACACAAGTAGACTAAAAATGCATGCTGGGCCGGGCATGCCCTGAGCTTGTGAAGTGAACGCTACCAGAGTGCTACTGGAGAGAAATTAGAGCAGGATAGAAGGATGACTATCCAGCCTTTGGGAATCTCGCTCCAAGCTTCAGTCAAACTCTACTCCTCGCTCCGCTCACATACTCTTCTGGCATCCGATCGTAAGGCGCTACAGAGGGTAGTTCATACTGCCCAGTACACCACTGGGACCGAGTTCCCTTCCATCCAGGACCTCTACATTTACATTTACATTTAAGTCATTTAGCAGACGCTCTTATCCAGAGCAACTTACAAATTGGTCTCTAACAAGGCGTTGTCAGAGGAAGGCCCTAAAAATTGTCCAAGACTCCAGCTACTCATCTCATAGACAGTTTTTCTGCTACCGCACAGCAAGAGGTACCGGAGCGCCAGGTCTGAGATCAAAAGGCTTCTGCCGCCAAGCCATAAGACTGCTGAATAGTTAACCAAACGGCTACCCAGACTATTTGCATTGACTCACTTCTTATCTGCACTGATTCTCTTGCACTGGCTTTATGCACACTCACACATACTACACTGACACTTCAACACAATTATACACTCACATGGTTTCACATCACTGCAGAGATCCTGCAGAGATCCATCTCACAGGAAGTTGAATTGACATGTTGAGAAGATCTGAAAAAAAGAAGGTTGATCTGAAGGCTGATGACAAACAATAAACACAGTCCTGACAAAAGCAGGTTCTGAAAGGCTTTTTCCAATTCCCCACTTATCCAGCCATGCTTTTAATGCATACATATGGATGTGCCCTGTTCCCTGACCTGTTCATATTTATGACTGGACATGTACTGTTCTCTTAAAGGGAGAGGTCTGTATCACCAATCATATAGATGAGTGTGCCTATACAGATAAATAGAAAGGGGATCACTCGTGTACTTGTGGTATTTTATCTCTCCCCCTCATATGATTTTCTGCTTGATTGATATTTTAACCCTTTGTGGAGGGGTATGGATGGACACGTGTCATCCTTTGTTGAATGTTCTAGCTGATTCTCTGTTATGATGTTAACATCACAGTGAAGCTGGCTGAGTGTTGTCTTCATCACTCTGTATTCTCTATGGAGAGCTTTGTCAGCCAGTCATCCAGCCCTGATGGGCCCCAGGTGTGTGTGGCAAGGGAAACAAACTGATTCATCAATATAGCTATCTTTGGATCAATCTCTCACTCTCCCCCTTCTCTCTCTCTCGCTCTATCACTTGCTCTCCATTACTGTCATTCTAGTCCTCTCTCTCTTTCCCTTCTTCCCCCTCCCCCTTCATCCCTCCCTCCAAGTCTCTCTCATGTAATGGCCACGAGTCCAGCAGGTGTGCCTGCCATTACATAACAAGGCTATTCTCAGACATGTTTTTTCAAAAAAAAAATCCATCATTTGAGCTTGGCTTTATCCGTTTGACCCATCATACACTGGCTGAGCTGAATGGAGACACCCTATTGGTGGGAAAGGCTGAAAAAAAGAGAAAAGCAATATCAGTGTTTTGATTGGCTGATCATGGGACAGTCTGATGCAGTGATATATGTATTCTGACTTATTTCATTCAGGCAGTGCCAAAAAGGTCATGTCTTTCTTTGCAAATGTATGTGTGTGTGCACTCACCTCACATGCCCTTGTTATTAGCAACCAGCCTTCAGCAATTCCATCCTCTGGTCCTCATCATTTTTTTGGAATGCGTATTTCGTAGGTTAGTGCTGCAGGAGCTGCACTTCCATGTCTAGACTATCCCACACACCCTCCATTGACTCACAAGTTTCTGTGTGTGTTTGTGTCAGAACATGTTCCACTCGATAATATTTTTTAGGACACTCTTAGTGTCAGTGTCTACTCTCTCACACACCCTTAGGGTGGGTTGCACCAACATGGATGATGAACTCAAACTGGGTTAAATCCTATTGCAACGGTGAATCCATTATGACATGTGTCACTAATCATAGTTTAGTGAATTACCCTTTGATTAATTAATCCAGTCTTAAAATTAAGTGGTGCAACACAAACTTAGATTTAGAAAGTTTGGATTAGGACTAATCTAAGATTCATTTAAACCATGTTGGTGCAACCCACCCTTGTTCTCAAAATCACACACCCACACATGCTCTCACTTATTCACCTACATTTCTTTCCTTCCAGAAATGGAAAGTTACCACACCTCAACTATTTCTCTCTCAGTACTCCCAGACACCACACAGAAACCTACACACTTAAATCACTGCCTGAAACTGAGGATAGGGGAACTGGTATAAAGAGAGATGAGATAAATGTTCTTGCCAGTAATTTGATTTACTGTAGAGGAAGTGTGTCATCATACATGCTTGCACAACAGAGAGGAAGACAGTGTTTCAACAGGAAATGTTAGTAGGAAAGGTGTTAAGGTGGCACGTGACGTGATTACATGAGTTCTTCTCCACTTTCAGGTATTGTTCATCCGAGCCACAGTTGAAGTCGGAAGTTTACATACACTTAGGTTGGAGTCATTAAAACTCATTTTTCAACCACTTGTAACGGCCGTCGTCAGAATTAGACCAAGGTGCAGCAGAGGATGTGTTCATCATTAGAATTTTTATTAAAAAAAGAGAACAAAAACAACCAGAAACAGTCCTGTCAGGAAACACACTGAACAGAAACAATTACCCACAAAACCCAAAGGAAAAACATGCTCCTTATGTGTGACTCCCAATCAGCAACAACCAACTTCAGCTGTGCCTGATTGGGAGCCACACACAGCCCAAAACAAAGAAATACAAAAACATAGAAAAAGGAACATAGAACGCCCACCCAATGTAACACCCTGGCCTAACCAAAATAAAGAACAAAAACCCCTCTCTATGGCCAGGGAGTTACACCACTCCACAAATGTCTTGTTAACAAACTATAGTTTGGGCAAGTCAGTTAGGACATCTACTTTGTGCATGACAGAAGTCATTTTTCTAACAATTATTTACAGACAGAATATTTCACTTAAAATTCACTGAATCACAATTCCAGTGGGTCAGAAGTTTACATACACTAAGTTTACTGAGCCTTTAAACAGCTTGGATTATTCCAGAAACTGATTTCATGGCTTTAGAAGCTTCTGATAGGCTAATTGACATCATTTGAGTTAATTAGAGGTGTACCTGTGGATGTATTTCAAGGTCACCTTCAAACTCGGTGCCTCTTTGCTTGACATCATGGGAATATCAAAAGAAATCAGCCAAGACATCAGAAAAAGAATTGTGGACCTCCACAAGTCTGATTCATCCTTGGGAGCAATTTCCAAACGCCTGAGGAACAAGGTTCATCTGTACAAACAATAGTACGCAAGTATAAACACCATGGGACCACGCAGCAGTCCTACCGCTCACGAAGGAGATATGTTCTGTCTCCTAGAGATGAACGTACTTTGGTGCGAAAAGTGCAAATCAATCCCAGAACAACAGCAAAGGACCTTGTGAAGATGCTGGAGGAAACAGGTACAAAAGTATCTATATCCACAGTAAAACGAGTCCTATATCGACATAACCTGAAAGGCCGCTCAGCAAAGAAGAAGCCACTGCTCTAACTGCTCCACTATGGTTGGCATCATGAGGAAAGACAATTATGTGGATATATTGAAGCAACATCTCAAGACATCAGTCAGGAAGTTAAAGCTTGGTCCCAAATGGGTCTTCCAAATGGACAATGACCCCAAGCAATTTGTCTGTCGGGCCTGCATTAAAAACCAAAATTGGTTAAAGAAAATTGTGATAAATAAAAAAGTATACCAGTTTCATTTCAGGATAAAAAAACGAAGGTTGTGACGTATAGATCGCAAAATTGTTGGGAAGAGATTTTCGATATTCCGATTCCATGGCAACAACTGATACACAAAACGACGCCGGTTTCAAAACTTATAATATGGAAAAAATTATTTGGTGCATTTTTCCCATATTCCATCCAGTTTGCTTTATTATTAAATTATATTATACTCTGTGTTGAATAAGTTTATTTTTGTTTTTCCTCTAATTTATTCTGGGCCTCTATGGTACAGTTTTATTGCTATCTATCTGTTCTGTTAGACCTTCTATTTCCTTTATTAGTATTGACTCCTTTGAACTAAATTGTTTTTGTTTTATAGATGAGTACTGAATTGCATGGCCTCTAAAGGCACATTTAAAAGTGTCCCATACAGTAAGTGGATTATGTAATTAAATAATTCTGTCAAAATTCCTCTGACCTAGTTAAAAACAAGCTATCATCCAATTGGCTTTGATTAAATTTCCAATATCCTCGTACACATGTACATTCTGTAAGAGTAATGTACATGGCAATTATCTGGTGGTCCGACCGCGTTGTGTCCCCATATCAACACTTTTTAAAGTTTTGGTGCCAACTAGAAGGAAAAAAGAAAGATGTAGCGACGACTAGCTTGATTGAGCCGCCGCCAGGTACTGCATATCTCACTAGGTCAGGTTATTTAAGCCTCCACATATCCACTAGATCCAATATATCTATGACATTCATGATGTCCTTAAGAGCATGAGGGTGATAGTTTGTATTGTGATTTCCTTTACGGTCCATTGAGGTATTTAAAACAGTATTATAATCTCCCACCATAATAATAGAGTATTGTGTTTCTTGCAGGGTTGATCATTTATTATATATATACTGCTCAAAAAAATAAAGGGAACACTTAAACAACACATCCTAGATCTGAATGAAAGAAATCATCTTATTAAATACTTTTTTCTTTACATAGTTGAATGTGCTGGCAACAAAATCAAACAAAAATAATCAATGGAAATCCAATCTATCAACCCATGGAGGTCTGGATTTGGAGTCACACTCAAAATTAAAGTGGAAAACCACACTACAGGCTGATCCAACTTTGATGTAATGTCCTTAAAACAAGTAAAAATGAGGCTCAGTAGTGTGTGTGGCCTCCACGTGCCTGTATGACCTCCCTACAACGCCTGGGCATGCTCCTGATGAGGTGGCGCATGGTCTCCTGAGGGATCTCCTCCCAGACCTGGACTAAAGCATCCGCCAACTCCTGGACAGTCTGTGGTGCAACGTGGCGTTGGTGGATGGAGCGAGACATGATGTCCCAGATGTGCTCAATTGGATTCAGGTCTGGGGAACGGCCAGTCCATAGCATCAATGCCTTCCTCTTGCAGGAACTGCTGACACACTCCAGCTACATGAGGTCTAGCATTGTCTTGCATTAGGAGGAACCCAGGGCCAACCGCACCAGCATATGGTCTCACAAGGGGTCTGAGGATCTCATCTCGGTACCTAATGGCAGTCAGGCTACCTCTGGCGAGCACATGGAGGGCTGTGCGGCCCCCCAAAGAAATGCCACCCCACACCATGACTGACCCACCGCCAAACCGGTCATGTTGGAGGATGTTGCAGGCAGCAGAACGTTCTCCACGCCGTCTCCAGACTCTGTCACGTCTGTCACATGTGCTCAGTGTGAACCTGCTTTCATCTGTGAAGAGCACAGGGTGCCAGTGGCGAATTTGCCAATCTTGGTGTTCTCTGGCAAATGCCAAACGTCCTGCACGGTGTTAGGCTATAAGCACAACCCCCACCTGTGGACGTCGGGCCCTCATACCACCCTCATGGAGTCTGTTTCTGACCGTTTCAGCAGACACATGCACATTTGTGGCCTGCTGGAGGTCATTTTGCAGGGCTCTGGCAGTGCTCCTCCTGCTCCTCCTTGCACAAAGGCGGAGGTAGCGGTCCTGCTGCTGGGTTGTTGCCCTCCTACGGCCTCCTCCACGTCTCCTGATGTACTGGCCTGTCTCCTGGTAGCACCTCCATGCTCTGGACACTACGCTGACAGACACAGCAAACCTTCTTGCCACAGCTCGCATTGATGTGCCATCCTGGATGAGCTGCACTACCTGAGCCACTTGTGTGGGTTGTAGACTCCGTCTCATGCTACCACTAGAGTGAAAGCACCGCCAGCATTCAAAAGTGACTAAAACATCAGCCAGGAAGCATAGGAACTGAGAAGTGGTCTGTGGTCACCACCTGCAGAACCACTCCTTTATTGGGGGTGTCTTGCTAATTGCCTATAATTTCCACCTGTTGTCTGTTCCATTTGCACAACAGCATGTGAAATTTATTGTCAATCAGTGTTGCTTCCTAAGTGGACAGTTTGATTTCACAGAAGTGTGATTGACTTGGAGTTACATTGTGTTGTTTAAGTGTTCCCTTTATTTTTTTGAGCAGTGTATATATATATTCAAAGAAGCTTGGATCATCATTATTTGGTCCATATAGGTTAATGAGCCATATCTGTTTATGGTCCAATAACATATTTAAAATCATCCATCTACCTTGCGGATCTGTTTGGACAATTTGCACATTCAGATCAAAATTTCTGTTAATTAATATCCTCACCCCTTTTGAGTTTCTTTGCCCATGGGAGAAGTATACATTCAGTCAATAATACAGTAGAAAAAAAAGAAAACAAAAAGTCTATATACAGTGAGTGCAAATTAGGTAAAATAAGGGAATTAAGGCAATAAATAGGCCATGGTGGCAAAGTAATTACAATATGGCAATTAAACACTGGAATGGTAGATGTGCAAAAGATGGATGTGCAAGTAGAGATAATGGGGTGCAAAAGGAGCAGAATAAATAAATAAATGCAGTATGGGGAGGTAGATAGATGGGCTGTATACAGATGGGCTATGAACAGGTGCAGTGATCTGTGAGCTGCTCTGACAGCTGGTGCTTAAAGCTAGTGAGGGGATGGGAATCTCCAGCTTCAGAGATTTTTGCAGTTCGTTCCAGGCATTGGCAGCAGAGAACTGGAAGGAAAGGCGACCAAAGGAGGAATTGGCTTTGGGGGTGACCAGTGAGATATACCTGCTGGAGCGCGTGCTACGAGTGGGTGCTGCTATGGTGACCAGCGAGCTGAGATAAGGCGGGGCTTTACCTAGCAGAGACTTGTAGATAACCTGTAGCCAGTTGGTTTGGCGGCGAGTATGAAGTGAGGGCCAGCCAACGAGAGCGTATAGGTTGCAATGGTGGGTAGTGTATGGGGCTTTGGTGACAAAACGGATGGCACTGTGATAGACTGCATCCAGTTTGTTGAGTAGAGTGTTGGAGGCTATTTTATAGATGACATCACCGAAGTCGAGGATTGGTAGGATGGTCAGTTTCACGAGGGTATGTTTGGAAACATGAGTGAAGGATGCTTTGTTGCGAAATAGGAAGCCGATTCTAGATTTAATTTTGGATTGGAGATGCTTAATATGAGTCTGGAAGGAGAGTTTACAGTCTAGCCAGACACACAGGTATTTGTAGTTATCCACGTATTCTAAGTCAGAGCCGTCCAGAGTAGTGATGCTGGATGGGCGGGCAGGTCCGGACAATGATCGGTTTAATAGCATGCATTTAGTTTTATTTGCGTTTAGGAGCAGTTGGAGGCCACGGAAGGAGTGTTGTATGGCATTGAAGCTCGTCTGGAGGTTAGTTAACACAGTGTCCAAAGAAGGGCCAGAAGTATACAGAATGGTGTCGTCTGCATAGAGGTGGATCAGAGAATCACCAGCAGCAAGAGTGACATCATTGATGTATACAGAGAAGAGAGTCGGCCCAAGAATTGAACCCTGTGGCACCCCCATAGAGACTGCCAGAGGTCCGGACACCAGGCCCTCCGATTTGACACACTGAACTCTATCAGAGAAGTAGTTGGTGAACCAGGCGAGGCAATCATTTGAGAAACCAAGACTGATGAGTCTGCCAATAATAATGTGGTGATTGACAGAGTCAAAAGCCTTGGCCAGGTCGATGAATACAGCTGCACAGTAATGTCTCTTATCGATGGCGGTTATGATATCGTTAAGGACCTTGAGTGTGGCTGAGGTGCACCCATGACCGGCTCTGAAACCAGATTGCATAGTGGAGAAGGTACGGTGTGATTCAAAATGGTCGGTAATCTGTTTGTTAACTTGGCTTTCGAAGACCTTAGAGATGCAGGGTAGGATAGATATTGGTCTGTAGCAGTTTGGGTCTAGAATGTCTCCCCCTTTGAAGAGGGGGATGACCGCGGCAGCTTTCCAATCTTTAGGAATCTCAGATGATACGAAAGAGGGGTTGAACAGGCTAGTAAGGGGTTGCAACAATTTCGGCAGATCATTTTAGAAAGAGAGGGTCCAGATTGTCTAGCCCGGCTGATTTGTAGGGGTCCAGATTTTGCAGCTCTTTCAGAACATCAGCTATCTGGATATGGGTGAAGGAGAAATGGTGGGGGCTTGGGCGGGTTGCTGTGGAGGGTGCCGGGCAGTTGACCGGGGTAGGGGTAGCCAGGTGGAAAGCATGGCCAGCCGTAGAGAAATGCTTATTGAAATTCTCAATTATAGTGGATTTCTCGGTTGTAACAGTGTTTCCTAGCCTCAGAGCAGTGGGTAGCTGGGAGGAGGTGCTCTTATTCTCCATGAACTTTACAGTGTCCCAGAACTTTGTGTTTGTACTGCAGGATGCAAATTTCTGTTTAAAAACGCTAAACTTAGCTTTCCTAACTGCCTGTGTATATTGGTTCCTAACTTCCCTGAAAAATTGCATATCACGGGGGCTATTCGATGCTAATGCAGAACACCACAGGATGTTTTTGTGCTGGTCAAGGGCAGACAGGTCGGGAGTGAACCAAGGGCTATATCTATTCCTGGTTCTACATTTTTTGAATGGGGCATGCTTATTTAAGATGGTGAGGAAGGCACTTTTAAAGAACAACCAGGCATCCTCTGTCGGGATGAGGTCGATGTCATTCCAGGATACCCCGGCCAGGTCAATTAGAAAGGCCTGCTCGCAGAAGTGTTTTAGGGAGCGTTAGACAGTGATGAGGGGTGGTCGTTTGATCGCAGACCCATTACGGATGCAGGCAATGAGGCAGTGATCGCTGAGATCTTGGTTGAAAACAGCAAAGGTGTATTTGGAGGGCGAGTTATTTAGGATGATATCTATGAGGGTGCCCGTGTTTACGGATTTGGGGTTATATCTGGTAGGTTAATTTATAAGTTGTGTGAGGTTGAGGGCATCAAGCTTAGATTGTAGGATGGCCGGGGTGTTAAGCATGTCCCAGTTTAGGTCACCTAGCAGCACGAGCTCAGAAGATAGATGGGGGGCAATCAAATCACATATGGTGTCGAGGGCACAGCTGGGGGCAGAGGGTGGTCTATAGCAAGTGGAAACAGTGAGAGACTTGTTTCTGGAAAGGTTCATTTTTAGAAGTAGGTGCTCGAATTGTTTGGGTACAGACCTGGATAGTAAGACAGAACTCTGCAGGTTTTCTTTGCAGTAGATTGCAACACCGCCCCCTTTGGCAGTTCTATCTTGTCGGAAAATGTTATAGTTAGGGATGGAAATGTCAAGGTTTTTGGTGGTCTTCCTAAGCCAGGATTCAAACACGGCTAGGACATCCAGATTGATGGAGTGTGCTAGGGCAGTGAATAAAACAAACTTAGGGAGGAGGCTTCTAATGTTAACATGCATGAAACCAAGGCTTTTACGGTTGCAGAAGTCAACGAATGAGAGAGCCTGGGGATGGGAGTGGAGCTAGACACTCTTTGATGGCAAAGTTTTCCCATGAAGGACTGCCGTGCCACTTAAGCACGTCACAACAACTTGAGTCCAAAAATGTCTTATGCTGCTTCATAAATTATGTAGGATGCCAGAGAGGTATGTATACTGTAGCTAAGAAAGTAATACGACGTATATGTTGTGTAGTAAGCTGTTAGTAGCCCATGTGCCTTACCCTAATACATTGGTCTATTTTCACCAACGTGGTATTGTAAACACATCGTTCGTGGCCGGTGTGTGCTTGTTTTCATACTTTTTTTGTACAGCTTTGACAGTGCTACAGATAGTAGTACACTGTAAGAACAGCCCATGTTCTGAATTAAGTCGCTGTACATTTCAAAAGTGCTGAACAAATAGTTATATTGACTACGTCCATCGTCGCTCACTCATTAATGTCTTAATCAAGATTGCCTCTTATCCACTTGTTGTCCCCTTATGCCATAGTTTGTACAGTACATCTCAATTGTCAGTAGAAACCACATTTGTTTAAGCAAGTCAGCCATATCAGCTATGTTTTTTTAAAGGCTGTAAATGAGGCTGAATTAACTGTTTCGCTGCCAGACAAGACTCCGCTGAATGCCAGGTGTAGCAGTGGTAAGGTCTTGGGACTGCTGTTGGGACTCTGCTGTTGGGACAGCTTTATGTAGGCCCTAACAGTTTGTGGGCATCGTTTGTCACCATTATAGGGGCTGCAAAAATACTTTACTAATTATTAGTACATGGTTTATAAATGTGGGAATAATGATTAATAAATGGTGAACACACACTTTTAAAATGTTATTACATTTTCTCTCATGCCATTTTAAACACATCCCTGGATTTTAAAATACAGCTTTCAGGTTTTATACACATTTCGCACAGCTGTCATTTTTTCTGTTTCAGAAGGATGTTGGACAAAAGAAAATAAGAATTTGTTCTTAACTGACTTGTTAAATAAAGGTTAAATATAAAAACAAATAAATAAATAGTAAACGAATGAATTAATTGATTTGAGTCCATGTCATATAAATAATAAAGATTATATGATTATTTACATTATGATATACTCCCCTACGTATTTATTTGGACAGTGAAGCTAAAGCGTTAATTTCGCTCTACTGTATACTCAAGCATTTTGGATTTGAGATCAAATGTTTTATGAGGCGACAGTACAGAATGTCACTTTTATTGTAAAATAAGAATATCATATTTTTCTGAAAACTTGTACATTAATGTGGATACTACCATGATTATGGATAATCATGACTGAATTGTGTATAATGATGAGTGAGAAAGTTACAGAGGCATAAATAGCATACCCCCCAAAATGCTAACCTCCCTTGTTATTGGTAATATTGAGAGGTTAGCATGTCTTGGGGGAATTATCTTTGTGCCTAAAACTCTCTCACTCATCATTATTCATTAATGATTATCCGTAAGTGTAACGGTCGTCATATATAGTGGACCAAGGCGTAGCGGGTTGAGTGCTCATATTAACTTTTATTAGACCACTTACAAAAATTAAACAAGAAAACGAACGAACAGTATTGCATGCTAACACAGCAGTGCAAAAACAACTTCCCACAAAACCCATTACAAAAACACCCCTCTATATAGGACCTTCAATCAGAGGCAACGAGGAACAGCTGCCTCCAATTGAAGGTCCACCCAATAACCCTAAACATAGAACTAAAAAGACTAGACCAGGACTTAGAAATATACTAACATAGAACATAACCAAAAACCCTGGAACACTCTAAACAAGCACCCCTCTACCTAAACACATAGCCCAACAAACCCCGAAACACTCTAAACAAATACCCCCTGCCACGTCCTGACCAAACTATAATAACAAATAACCCCTTTACTGGTCAGGAAGTGACAGTAAGCATGGTAGCATCCATATTAATGTACAAGTGTTCAGGAACATACTGGGTCCATTCTTACGAACATCCGAAAAAGTTTAATAAAAAAAAAATCTGTCTCAAAAGTCACTTCCGCCAATTAAAATCATTCACGTCTTTGCATGTGATACAACGTTACGTTAGCTGTTCCCATTACATAACCTGGCACATTTAGCCCTATGCTAATCTGACCAGGTGGCAGTGATTAATTATGTCCACTAACAAATTCTGCATTGGCCAATTACAAATGTTGACATGATCGAACACTTTTCCATGAGAGCGTTCTTAACAGAAGTCAAATGGCACCGTCTGCTCCTGAGTGGTGCAGCGGTGTACGGTACTGCATCTCAGTGCAAGAGGAGTCACACAGACCCTGGTTCAATTCCAATCTGTATCACAACCTGCCGTGATTGGGAGTCCCATAGGGTGGCGCACAATTGGCCCAGCATCATCCTGGTTAGGGTTTGGCTGGGGTAGGCTGTCATTTTAAGTAAGAATTTGTTCTTAACTGACTTTCCTAGTTGAAGGTTAAAAAAAGAAAAAAATATCAGTTACTAAAGCGTGTAAACTTTTTACTGGACAAATAACTCCTGGTCATTTTCTCTGTTTGAGGCAAGTTTGAATCTTAGGTGAGATATAGTTTGTCCTTTGAAATGTAGAATTATATTTATTGTGTTAGTATGTTGCGTAGGGAAGTGCAGCTCACACATTGAAAATGAAGGTTAAGAATAGCCAAAATTTCATGAGCTGCATCTTTCCTCAGCCTTATAGACAAGCACACCGATAATAATCAAGTTTACTAGGCCTACATAAATTGAGTGTACAAAACATTAGGAACACCTGATCTTTCCATGACATCCAGTAGACTGACCAGGTGAATCCAGTTGAAAGATATCATCTGTTATTGACTTCACTTGTTAAATCCACTCAGTGTATATGAAGGGGAGGAGACGGGTTAATTAAACAATATATTTTTGAGATTCTTCCAACCGTTCTGTCAATCAGCTTCACCTGGATTGCTTTTCCAACAGTCTATAAGGAGTTCCCACATATGCTGAGCACTTGTTGGCTGCTTTTCCTTCACTCTGCTGTCTGATTGAGAGAATGCCAAGAGTGTGCAAAGCTGTCATCAAGGCAAAGGGTAGCTACTTTAAAGATTCTCAAATATATAATGTATTTTGATTTGTTTAACACTTTTTTGGTTATTACTGTACATGATTCCATATGTGTTATTTCATAGTTTTGATGTCTTCACTACTATTCTACAATGTAGAAAATAGTAAAAATAAAGAAATACCCTTGAATGAGTAGGTGTGTCCAAATTTTGGAGTATCACTACCAGATAAATTATTCTCAATAAATGAGCACTGTGTACTGTCATGTGCAGTTATTTTAGAGTGACAGTAGTAAAGGATGGGAACAGGCAAAGGAGGAGAGGAAAGAAAGAAGAGACTATGAAGAAGTGTCAACTATGGCTTGGTCTTATTTTCAATGACATAGCTGTCTGTGGGATGCTACTGTATTGTTATCACCAGTCACCAACCTTGCCCACTGACCAATAAAACCCTCTTTCATTTCAATTTACATTATATTTAATAAATATGCAAGTTTAATATGGAGCTACACACTAAATAGCCCGCAGTATTTACCGTAAGGCAGTTGTCCAAAACATATTCAAGTAAACCAAAAGCAAAAGCCAACCAAAAAGGGCAACATACACTCCCCTACGTATTTATTTGGATAGTGAAGCTAAAATGGTTAATTTGTTTCTATACTCTAAGCGACAGTACAGAATGTCACCTTTTATTTTAGGGTATTTTCATACACATCTGTTTTACTGTTTAGAAATGAAAGCACTTTATGCATCTAGTCCCCCCATTTGAAGGTGTCTGTCACGTCCTGACCAGTTTAAAGGTTATTTGTTATTGTAGTTTGGTCAGGACGTGGCAGAGGGTATTTGTTTTATGTGGTTCGGGGTGGTGTTTTATGTACTAGGGTGTTTGATTTATTATTTCCGGGTTTTTGGTCTATGTTCTATGTTTTGGTATTTCTATGTTCTTTCGGGTTTGTTGTATTTCTATGTTTAGGTTAATGGGGGGTGTTCACTTTATTTTAAAATAAATCAAGATGAGCATCCACATTCCTGCTGCGTTTTGGTCCTCCATTCCAGATGACAACCGTTACAGAATCTCCCACCACAAATGGACCAAGCAGCAGAGTAAGGAGCAAAGGGATTTCGAGATGGACTGGTGGGAGAAATGGACCTGGGAGGAAATTCTGGATGGGGCTGGACCTTGGCACCAGGCTGGGGAATACCGTCGCCCACGGGAGGAAATCGAGGCAGCCAAGGCGGAGAGGCGGAGGTACGAGGCCTTGTACGCGCTGAGGGAGAAGCACGAGAGGCACCCCCAAGAATTTTTTTTGGGGGGGGGGCACACTGGTAGTTTGGCTGGGCCAAGGATGAGCCATAAGCCAGCTACCCATGTTTATATGGAGGACCGTATGGAGTGGAGGGCGCCGTGTTTTGCTGAAGTGCGCACAATCTCGCCCATAAGCACGCACAGTCCAGTGCGAGTTATTCCAGCCCCTCGCAGATGCCGTGCTAGAGTGGGCATCCAGCCTGGTAGGAGGATGCCTGCGCAGCACGTCTGGTCACCGGTGCACCTCCTAGGACCAGGCTACCCTACGCCCGCTCTACACACGGCAAACATCAGGCCCCTGCACAGCCCAGTTCACCCTATACTAGCACCCCGCTCGTACAGGGCTACTAGTTCCCTCCAGCCAGGACGGGTTGTGCAGGAGGTGAGATCAAGACCGCCTGTGCGCCTCCATGGCCCGGTGTTTCCAGTTCCTGTCTCTCGTCCGGACCCGGAAGTGCGAAACCCCAGTCTGGCACGTCCAGTACCAGCACCACGCACCAGGCTTCCAGTGCGTCAACCCAGTCCGACTCGGCCTGTTCCCACTCCCCGCACTAGCCCTGAGGGGCGTGTTCCCAGGCTGATACCTCCAGTACCAGCACCACGCATCAGGCTTCCAGTGCGTCAACCCAGTCCGACTCGGCCTGTTCCCGCTCCCTGCACTAGAACTGAGGTGCGTGTCCCCAGACTGGCACATCCAGTACCAGTACCACGCATCAGGCTTCCAGTGCGTCAGCCCAGCCTCGAGAGTTCGGCAATAGTGTGCAGTCCAGAGTATCCGGCAACAGTGTGCAGTCCAGAGTATCCGGCAACAGTGTGCAGTCCAGAGTATCCGGCAACAGTGTGCAGTCCAGAGTATCCGGCAACAGTGTGCAGTCCAGAGTATCCGGCAACAGTGTGCAGTCCAGAGTATCCGGCAACAGTGTGCAGTCCAGAGTATCCGGCAACAGTTTGCAGTCCAGAGTATCCGGCAACAGTTTGCAGTCCAGAGTATCCGGCAACAGTGTCTAGTCCAGAGTATCCGGCAACAGTGTCTAGTCCGTAACCGAGGGAGTCTGCCTGCGACCCGGAACCGAAGGGGTCTGTCTGCCGATGACCCGGAACCAAGTGAGTCTAGCAGCAACCCGGAACTGAGTAAGCCTGACGATTTGGAACTAAAAATGATTAACTATGTATTTAATGAGTCTGCCTACAGTGTGGAAAGGAAGAGGTCTGCCTACGATCCAGAACAAGGGGAGTCTGCCTACGGCCCGAAACTAATCAAGTCTGTCTGCATTCTGGAGGACAGTAGGCCGGAGCCTGAACCACCTCCTGTATAGGTGGGTTGGGGAGGGGGGGGGTGTAGCACAAGTGCCGTCGGTGACGGCAGCCACCCTCCCTTCCCTCCCTTTAGTTTAGGGGGATTTTTGTGGTGTTTTTTGTTTTTTGTTTATTTATGAGGTGCATCTGGGGTCTGCACCTTTAGGGGGGGTACTGTTATTGTAGTTTGGTCAGGACGTGGCAGAGGGTATTTGTTTTATGTGGCATTTCTTAAAATGGGTCAACTTGGCCCCAAGAGGGATATTTTAAATCTCCAAGGTTAACTTTTGTTCCACTTGGTCGCTGTAAAGTGTATTGTCCCAATATTTTGCATGATGCATCCTTGACTAGGCTACTAGCTACTAACATTAGACAAAATTCAAAAGGCATGTTTTTGCATATTTGAAGAAAAAAAATAGCAAGTTTCTGCTTATCTGTTTCACAAAAATCCATATGCCTTTATGGGAAAAGATAAAGGAGGTCTATACAACATTTAAGTTTATCATATATCTTTAAAAAAGTTGATGAGCCTTATGGTCTTGTCATATACCTCCATTACAATCACTGCCAAGTGGCATACACCCCTAAATCGGTTAATTGTGAATCTATAGGGCATAGTAACAGTGGGTTTCAAGGAACCCTCATGTCAAGTTTTTTTGTTAAGGATAAAACTGTTCACTGCTGTTCCTTGACGCTCAATTCAAATAACGCATATATGACGAAGTGGATGATTCTAATAATGCATAAAAACGTCTATGTAACGTCTATGTAATATACACTGAGTGTACAAAACATTAGGAACCCCTTTCTAATATTTTTGCCCTCAGAACAACCTCAATTCGTAAGGGCATGGATTCTACAAGGTGTCGAAAGCGTTTCACAGGGATGCTGGCCCATGTTGACTCCAATGCTTCCCACAGTTGTGTCAAGTTGGCTGGATGTCCTTTTGGTGGTGGACCATTATTGTTACACAAGGGAAACTGTTTAGTGTGAAACACCCAGCAGCATTGCAGTTCTTGACACACTCAAACCAGTGCGCCTGGCACCTACTACCATACCCCGTTCAAATGCACTTAAATATTTTATCTTGCCCATTCACCCTCTGAATGGCACACATACACAATCCATGCCTCAATTGTCTCAAGACTTAAAAATCATTTTTAAGACCCTTTCTTTCAATTTTTGCATAAATGACATACCCAAATCTAACTGCCTGTAGCTCAGGCCCTGGAGCAAGGATATGCATATTCTTGATACCATTTGAAAGGAAACTCTTTGAAGTTTATGGAAATGTGAAAAGAATGTAGTAGAATATAAGACAATAGATCTGGTAAAAGATAATACAAAGAAAAAACAAACCATTCTTTTGTATTTGTAAATTGGACAGTGCAGTTACATTAACAATACACTGTGTGCACAATTATTAGGCAAGTCAGTATTTTGACCATATCATCATTATTATGCATATTTCCCAACTCCAAGCTGTATAAATTGGAATGCTTATTGGATTTAAGCATATCAGGTGATGTGTATTTGTGTAATGAGGGAGGGTGTGGCCTAAGGAGATCAACACCCTATATCAAGGTGTGTATAATTATTAGGCAGCTTCTTTTCCTCAGGCAAAATGGGCCAAAAAAGAGATTTAACTGACTCTGAAAAGTCAAAAATTGTAAAAAGTATTTCAGAGGAATGCAGCACTCTTCAAATTGCTAAGATATTGGGGCGTGATCACAGAACCATCAAACGTTTTGTTGCAAATAGTCAACAGGGTCGCAAGAACCGTGTTGAGAAAAAAAGATGCAAATTAACTGCCAAAGATTTGAGAAGAATCAAACGTGAAGCTACCAGGAACCCATTATCCTCCAGTGCTGTCATATGTGCACAATTATTAGGCAAGTCAGTATTTTGACCATATCATCATTATTATGCATATTTCCCAACTCCAAGGGAGATAAGTGTTTCCAGTTTCAGAGATTTTTGTAGTTCGTTCCAGTCATTGGCAGCAGAGAACTGGAAGGAGAGACGACCAACGGAGGAGTTGGCTTTAGGGGTGACCAGAGAGATATACCTGCTGGAGCGCGTGCTACAGGTGGGTGCTGCTATGGTGACCAGTGAGCGGAGATAAGGGGGGACTTTACCTAGCAGGGTCTTGTAGATGACCTGGAGCCAATGTGTTTGGCGACGATTATGAAGCGAAGGCCAGCCAACGAGACCGTACAGGTCGCAGTGGTGGGTAGTATATGGGGCTTTGGTGACAAAACGGATGGCACTGTGATAGACTGCATCCAGCTTGTTGAGTAGGGTATTGGAAGCTATTTTGTAAATGACATCGCCGAAGTCGAGGATTGGTAGGATGGTCAGTTTTACGAGGGTATGTTTGGCAGCATGAGTGAAGGATGCTTTGTTGTGAAATAGGAAGCCAATTCGAGATTTCACTTTGGATTGGAGATGATTGATGTGAGTCTGGAAGGAGAGTTTACAGTCTAACCAGACACCTAGGTATTTGTAGTTGTCCACAAATTCTAAGTTAGAACCGTCCAGAGAAGTGATGCTGGACAGGCGGGCAGGTGCAGGCAGCGATCGGTTGAAGAGCATGCATTTAGTTTTACTTGTGTTTAGGAGCAGTTGGAGACCACGGAAGGAGAGTTGAATGGCATTGAAGCTCGTCTGGAGGGTTGTTAACACAGTGTCCAAAGAAGGGCCAGAAGTGTACAGAATGGTGTCGTCTGCGTAGAGGTGGATCAGAGATTCACCAGCAGCAAGAGCGACATCATTTATGTATACAGAGAAAAGAGTTGGCCCAAGAATTGAACCCTGTGGTACCCCCATAGAGACTGCCAGAGGTCCAGACAGTAGGCCCTCCGATTTGACACACTGAACTCTGTCAGAGAAGTAGTTGGTGAACCAGGCGACGCAATCGTTTGAGAAACCAAGGCTACTGAGTCTGCCGATGAGGATGTGGTGATTAACAGAGTCAAAAGCTTTGGCCAGGTCAATGAATACGGCAGCACAGTATTGTTTCTTATCGATGGCGGTTACGATGTCGTTTAGGACCTTGAGCGTGGCTGAGGTGCACCCATGACCAGCTCTGAAACCAGATTGCATAGCGGAGAGGGTGCGGTGGGATTCAAAATGGTCGGTAATCTGTTTGTTGACTTGGCTTTCGAAGACCTTAGAAAGGCAGGGTAGGATGGATATAGGTCTGTAGCAATTTGGGTCAAGAGTGTCACCTCCTTTGAAGAGGGGGATGACAGCAGCTGCTTTCCAATCTATGGGAATCTCAGACGACACGAAAGAGAGGTTGAACAGGCTAGTAATAGGGGTTGCAATAATTTCGGCAGATAATTTTAGAAAGAAAGGGTCCAGATTGTCAAGCCCAGCTGATTTGTAGGGGTCCAGATTTTGCAGCTCTTTCAGAACATCAGCTGAATGGATTTGGGAGAAGGATAAATGGGGGAGGCTTGGGCGAGTAGCTGTGGGGGGTGCAGTGCTGTTGAATGCAGTAGGGGTAGTTAGGTGGAAAGCATGGCCAGCCGTAGAAAAATGCTTATTGAAATTCTCAATTATAGTGGGCTTATCGGTGGTGACAGAGTTTCCTATCCTCAGTGCAGTGGGCAGTTGGGAGGAGATGTTCTTATTCTCCATGGACTTTACAATGTCCCAGAACTTTTTAGAGTTGGAGTTGCACGAAGCGAATTTCTGTTTGAAAAAGCTAGCCTTGGCGTTTCTAACTGCCTGTGTGTATTGGTTTCTAACTTCCCTAAAAAGTTGCATATCGCGGGGGCAGTTCGATGCTAATGCAGAACACCACAGGATATTTTTGTGTTGGTTAAGGGCAGTCAGGTCTGGGGAGAACCAAGGGCTATATCTGTTCCTGGTTCTAAATTTCTTGAAAGGGGCATGCTTATTTAAGATGGAGAGGAAGGCATTTAAAAAAAATAACCAGGCATCCTCTACTGACGGGATGAGGTCAATATCCTTCCAGGATACCAGGGCCAGGTCGAAAAGAAAGGCTTGCTCGTTGAAATGTTTCAGGGAGCGTTTGACAGTGATGAGTGGAGGTCGTTTGACCGCTGACCCATTACGGGTGCAGGCAATGAGGCAGTGATCGCTGAGATCTTGGTTGAAAACAGCAGAGGTGTATTTAGAGGGCACGTTGGTTAGGATGATATCTATGAGGGTGCCAGTGTTTGCGGCTATGGGGTTGTACCTGGTGGGTTCATTAATAATTTGTGTGAGATTGAGGGCATCAAGCTTGGATTGTAGGATGGCTGGGGTGTTAAGCATGTCCCAGTTTAGGTCACCTAGTAGCACGAGCTCTGAAGATAGATGGGGGGCAATCAGTTCACATATGGTGTCCAGAGCACAACTAGGGGCCGAGGGGGGTCTATAGCAGGCGGCAACGGTGAGAGACTTGTTTTTGGAGAGGTGGATTTTTAAAAGTAGAAGTTCAAATTGTTTGGGTACAGACCTGGATAGCAGGACAGAACTCTGCAGGCTATCTCTGCAGTAGATTGCAACACCGCCCCCTTTGGTCGTTCTATCTTGTCTGAAAACGTTGTAGTTAGGGATGAAGATTTCAGAGTTTTTGGTGGACTTCCTAAGCCAAGATTCAGACACAGCTAGGACATCCGGGTTGGCAGAGTGTGCTAAAGCAGTGAATAAAACAAACTTAGGGAGGAGGCTTCTAATGTTAACATGCATGAAACCAAGGTTATTACGGTTACAGAAGTCATCAAAAGAGAGCGCCTGGGGAGTAGGAGTGGAGCCAGGCACTGCAGGGCCTGGATTCACCTCTACATCCCCAGAGGAGCAGAGAAGAATAAGTATGAGGGTACGGCTAAAAGCTATAAGAATTGGTCGTCTGTGACGTCCAGAATAGAGAGAAAAAGGAGCAGGTTTCTGGGGGCGATAAAATAGCTTCAAGGTATAATGTACAGACAAAGGTATGGTGGGATGTGAGTACAGAGGAGGTAAACCTAGGCATTTAGTGATTATGAGAGAGATATTGTCTCTAGAAACATCATTGAAACCAGAAGATGTCATAGCATGTGTGGGTGGAGGAACTGAGAGGTTGGATAAGGTATAATGAGCAGGGCTAGAGGCTCTACAGTGAAATAAGCCAATAAACACTAACCAGAACAGCAATGGAGAAGGCATATTGACATTAAGGAGAGGCATGCTTAGCCGAGTGATCAAAGGGTCCAGTGAGATTCAGACAGCTAGCCGGGCCATAGGTAGCAAGCTGGTGGAAGATGGGAGGGAGGTCTGTTTTTAGCCACCTCGTGCGTTTCCGTCTGTGGGTTAGTGGGGTTCCGTGTGGAAGGGGGGACCAGTCCAAGTTGGCAAAATAGTTAGTTATAGTGGCCCAAGAAAAGTGTCCGATAGACCTATTCAGATCGCAGCCGAAAAGACAGCTAACGATTAGCGGGCCGCAGATGGGCGATCAGGTTACGTCGCGACGGAGGGGCCAGTTGGATAACTCCCTCGGGCAGATAACGTCGGTGGTCCAGTCGTGAAGACCTGATGGGGCTCCGCATCGGCAGTAAAACGGGTCAGGATAGGTGAGTTGTAGCCCAGGAGACACTTCAGCTGGCTAGCTCAGGAATAGCCCAGGAGTGGCTGACGGAACTCTTCAGCTGGCTAGCTGGCTAGCTCCGTAATAATGTGTGTTAATTCCGTGACCGACGTTGCCAATAGTCACTCAGGTAGCAGCTAGTTAGCTGCAAGATCCAGGTGTAAATGTCCAGAGCCTGCGGTAGAAATCGGGGAAAGGAGAGAGAATAGGTCCGGTATGCTCTGGTCTGAGTCGCGCTGTACAAAAACTGGCGATAGCTTTTCAAGCTAATGGATAGCTGACAGCTAACCGTGGCTAGCTGAACTTCAACGTTAGCCAGTGAAAATGGCTAAACACTTGCTAGCTTCTGTTGAGGAATTCAGATGAGGTAAATAATACTTTCTTTTTTAAATTGGTGAGGCGGGTTGCAGGAGAGTGCTTTGAGGTTGAGTTTTTAGAATTAAAAAAAATATATATATATATATATAAAAAGATAAGTGAAGAAAAAAAAAAAATGTAAATATATATATACACGGGACACGACAAGAGGAGGGTAGAGGACGTCTGAACTGCTACGCCATCTTGGAAAAAAGATGAAAATAAACAAGTGAGATGGGGAACTTTTCATTTTTCATTTAGTTGCATAATAATTCTGCACACTAATAGTTGGCCAATAATTGTGCACACATAGATATTCTCCAAAGAAAGCCAAAACCTCACTTTTACTTTCTTAACCTGTTGGGGATAGGGGGCAGTATTTGCACGGCTGGATAAAAAACGTACCCGATTTAATCTGGTTACTACTCCTGCCCAGTAACTAGAATATGCATGTAATTATTGGCTTTGGATAGAAAATACCCTAAAGTTTCTAAAACTGTTTGAATGGTGTCTGTGAGTATAACAGAACTCCTATGGCAGGCCAAAACCTGAGAAGATTTCAAGCAGGAAGTGGCCTGTCTGAGAAGTAGTGTTTCATCTTGGCTCTTTTTATTGAAGACTCAGGATCTGTGCAATAACGTGACACTTCCTACGTCTTCCATAGGGTCTCAGAGCCCGGGAAAACGTTGAACGATATCGAGGCAGGCTCTGGCTGAAACACTTTATCGCTTTTGGCTAGTGGCCACTCAGAGTACTATGGGCTTAGGCGCGTGCCCGCTTCGACCGAATGGTTTCTTTTCCTTTGTCTGTTTATCTAAACGCAGATTCCCGGTTGGAATATTATCGCTTTTTTTATGAGAAAAACGGCATAAAAATTGATTTTAAACAGCGGTTGACATGCTTCGAAGTACGGTAATGGAATATTTAGAATTCTTTTGTCACGAATTGCACCATGCTCGTCACCCTTATTTAGCCTTTAGGATAGTGTCTAGAACGCACGAACAAAACGCCGCTGTTTGGATATAACGATGGATTATTTTGGACCAAACCAACATTTGTTATTGAAGTAGAAGTCCTGGGAGTGCATTCTGATGAAGACAACAAAGGTAAGAAAATGTTTCTTATAGTAAATCTGACTTTGAGTGCTAAACCTGCTGGGCGTCCCACCTAGCCCATAGAGGTTAAATATTCAGGTTTGAGGTTTATTAACATTTTGGATTGACCGAGAGCGCTGTAGTTGTTCAATAATAAAATTAATCCTCAAACATACAACTTGCCTAATAATTGTGCACACAGTGTAATTTAAGCTTTCTGCCAATATCAGACATGTCTATGTCCTGGGAAATGTTCTTTTTACTTACAACCTCATGTTAATCGCATTAGCCTACGTTAGCTCAACCGTCCCGTGGAAGGGACACCGATCCCGAAGAAGTTTTAACACTTTTAAAGTTTACTAAATGATTCCATATGTGTCATTTCATAGTTGTGATGTCTTCACTATTATTCTACAATGTAGAAAATAGTAAACAATTAAGAAAAACCCTGGAATGAGTAGGTGTGTCCAAACTTTTGACTGGTACTGTACATTGTCGTATTCATTCTCTTTATCTCTGTCTATGTATTGCTCTCTCTCTTCATCTCTCTGTGTGTGTGTCTCTCTCGCTCTTTCTCTCCCACTTTATTGTGACTCAAAGGTTTGCAGCCACAGGTGTCAGACAGACAATGTGAGGGGAACTGGCCTTATCACATCCTTCAACACTCACAGATATGCCACACGCATTCAGTTATCACACACACACTCCCACAAACACACACACTGGCAGCTGGTCCTTTCTCCCTGGCAGTCTCTGTGTCTGTGTGACTTGTGAGGCTCTGCATGAGAATACAGGAATGAGACTGAAAGAGGGGGAGGGAGAGAAGGAGGGATAGGTGAAAAAGGTGTGAGATGGTGTGGGGGAAAATGGCCTGCTGCACATGCCCACTTGTAGAAAAGAGAGAATGAAACAGAGTGAACATCTATTAGCTGTTACTAAGCCCAGATTAAACCAGATAGGAATAGCAATGGAGGTAGAGAAAATGTGTGCCGGCGTCTCCTTCTCACAGCCTAGAGAGATAAGCAAGGCCAATCAGACATCAGAGAGAAACAACAACAATTATGACATGTCTATTTATACTTCATCTTTCTGGTTTCCTCTTCTAGTGATATCACAAACAGCATAAGCAAACGGATCCCACGAGAGCATGTCATGTACATAGGAAAGCGTGCCTCCTGAAACGACATCCTCCATCAGGCAAGGAAATTCGCCTAACGCAGAATTCTTAATTCTTGCATGTGTGTGTGATTTTTTTTCTTTTTCTTATGGATGAGAGGCCTGTGTGAATGAGTCATGTTTTTGTGAGAGATGTTATTTTCCATATCAAATGGTGTATATACTACAAAGCAGAATCAATGAGTTTTATCAAAATGAACAAGTTATTTCAGAATATTCAGACAAGTTAGCTGGCTAACTCCTTAATCTTGTTTTGTAGTATATCCCTCTGTTTTGGGTCATGAGCTGGGAGTTTGAATTGTTCCAATTCTACCAGTTCTTACTGTAAGACCAGCCCTCACTGCACTTCAGCTATAACCCCATTTCCACTCCATCCATCCACATCTCTTTCCCTCCTTTGCTCTCACTCGCCATCTCCCACCACACAAATTCCTCTCTTTCCATTGCCCTTTCATTCTTCGCTCCACTCTAAATCCCTCTACCTCAACCCTCTCCTGACCCTTTCTTCTCATTGTTCATCCTCTCTTTCTCACCTTTCCCTCTTTTTTTCTTTTTTTTCCTTCATTGCAAATGGCTGTTGGCATTAGTAGGCATGTACAGCTTTTATCGAGGTAAACAAGGTGAGGCATTTAAAGATTTCAGGGTGATTGTGTGTGTGTGTGCATACTGTATGTGCGTGTGTGTGTGTAAGAATCAATTAGTTAGGAGAAGCAGGGTCTTTATATGAACCTGTTTTTCTCATTTGTTTTTTGGCCCAAACAGCTAGTGTCAAATCAGTGATTTGTTTTGCTCACACACCTCTCACACACCTCTCATTCACCTGAGGGGTATACTACAAAGCAAAATCAATTAGTTAGCCGGACAACTTTGATAGACAACCAGAAATAACTACTGATTTTATGGTTTGTTAAGAAAGCTAAACCAAGATATGTGTTTTTGGTTGTTGAGACAGTTGGATGCCCATTTCAAGGTTATCTTTCCAAAAAATAAAAATAAATTCAGAATATTAAGGCAAGTTAGCTAGCTAACTCCTTGATCGTTCTTTGTAGTATCCTCTCTGAAATAAATGTATAATCTGGAGCCAGCTACCTTTCATGGGGTAGCAATCCTGATAAATGTATGTCCGCAAAAACAAAAACACATTGCATGGCTAGTTGACCAGTGGAGGTGTACCTCCCTCTAGGCATGTGCATTGTCGTGTCTTTGGCATCATTAAAGTGAAGATTATTATTTTATCAAATCAATTCTCTGTCATTATTATAACGTGATTAAAGCAATCATGTAAATGTAATTAACTAGGAAGTCAAGAAAAATCCAAGAAAAATCTTCAGATTACGAAGTTTTAATATTTTAATATTGGATCAATTATTCTTCTTATTAATTAATTATTCTTTACCTCACGTTAGTCTCATTCCAAACGTCTTAAATTGTTGTTTATCTGCACGAACCTAGTCTTCACTATGAATCATCAATACACCAATTGTCTTAATCATTTATTTATTTATTTACTAAATAAATAATCACAGAAATGCATAAACAAACAACACAGTAGATATAATTACAAGGAAATGATAGGGGAGGTTTCCTAGTGGGCTAAGCCGATATGACGGCTTGGTGGACAAAGGGAAGTGGGTGTGGACTGAAAAAGGAGTCACTACATTTACATTACATTTTAGTCATTTAGCAGACGCTCTTATCCAGAGTGACTGCATACACCTCATATCATGCATTTTCTTAATATTTTTTTTTTGTACTGGCCCCATGTGGGAATCGAACCCACAACCCTGGCGTTGCACACACCATGCTGGCATTGCAAACACCATGCTCTACCAACTGAGCCACAGGGAAGGCACTACACAGTTGATAATTATATTAATTGAAATGCTAATCCTTTGCACATGAACGCTCACTCATTCGGGAATAATCGCAATCAATATATATTTCTGCGGAGAGTCCGTTCATCAGAGCGTCTCTCTCTCTCTGCTTCCCTGAAGTCTTTCGTGGTTAGAATGGATACTTCAGAGTACCATTCAGAAATGTTCTCATATAATAGTGGTTTCGGCGGATGTCGGTCTTCGCATCCTAGGTTGACATAATTTCTAGCTGCAGACTAGTAATTATTATCTAAGATTTGTTTTTATTCGGTAGGGATCGATAGTCTCAGAGTTTAACCATTTCAAGCCGTGGAGCCAATGCTCCACGTGGTATGGTTAGGAATTCAACAACCATTGCAAACTTAGCGGACACTGAGGTTTATGTGGTCTAAACTCAACCTGTGCCCCCTCAGTGTCCATCGAAGTACGCTTGGTCTAAAGAGGATTTCCTCAGGAGGGGGTTTCATTAGTAACAGTAGAAAAGGGCTGTTCCATGACGCCAGGTCAATGATGTAAGGTGATGTTATTCATTTTATACAAGAATTAGATGCAAACCACATAATTGAGAAATGTAGATATTCAGAGATCTAGTTATGTGTGTTTCCTGTCCTCTCTGAGGTCACCAAATGAAACATACTCGTCATACCAGTCCCTTAAGTGTCCACGGATCATTCCCACATTCTCACAAGTGGACCTTTTGTATCAAATCCCCATTTTGGGGATTTCGGAGTTTGCCATGTGAAATCCTTTCCGTCTCTTTCTGCATGGCCAGGGGGAGAGAGTCTCCTCCAGGAATTTATGACCTGAGATAACAGAACCTGGGTGTAGGAAAGAGAGAGAGGGGGATGCCACGATCTATACCCAGAAAGGGCCACGTCATGACAGCATGGTTAATGGTAGTTCACCTGCTGTGATCATCACATAGAAGGGAGATTATCTTCCTCTCTTTCCCTCTCTCCCTTTTACCCATGTCTCGCCCTCCCTCTGCTCCCTCTGCTCCACCTATTACACCCCCCTTCTCTTTCCTCCACTCTCACTCTCTCTCTCTCCCCAAATCTTGGTAGAGAATAGAGATGCATCTAAGGGCTGTGGTTGCTTGGTAACCAAGAGACCGACAGTGGTTAAAGCATATAGCAGTGACTGCAACACTTGGAAATAAGCAAAAAATGGATGAATTCTGATTTCATTTAAAAGCACATAAATCGAACGCAATTCCCTATTAATGCACTTTTCTTAAACATGAGAATAGCATGCTAGATCAAATAAATAAAGGTGTGGCTGAGGTGTGTCTACAGATATGCTGTACTCTGACCTTAATTTAATTCCCTCATAATTCCACCACCTTTACACGCAGTGAAACGATGAATAAGGTCAAGCAACCTGTCGGTTCCAAGTGGAACAACATCTACTTCATTTCTTTCCGATAGAAATAACACCATTCTCCGTGCACTGTAAATTACAAATGTATAAGAGCTATTGATAAGGGCTAGGTAAATTAGTATTTGAGTAAGGGGATTGTAAATATAAATGACATGTTTTAGATCTATTTTACCTTATGATCACTGGAGACGAATGTGAAACCAGTCATATGGCAGCAAACTGAAGCGTATCAACATATCTACTTTTCCACAGTAAAGTTTATTAAATGCTGGCCTTATAACTTGCCAGGGTTCCATTTTAAGACCCAAGCTATAGGCTTTTGTAGTAAAGTCCAAATGACCGTATTGCAACAAACCTACAGAGTTGATTTGATTTCTAGAATGTTTTAATTATATGGCGACATTTTTTACTGTATTTCTTTTTTCAATTTGTATAGTGTTAAATATGAAATTTGGTAGCCACCTTTAGTTTTTACTTATACCCACATCCATTTATAACTGTCACTTTAGTGTTCGTTTCCTTACATTTTGCATCATTAAGTTACATTGTTAGTTTACCTTTCTTTCCTCTGACACGTTCGTGTGGTTGTTCATGAGGATTGCTAACAATAGTGGATGATATTAGGCTAACATATAACAACTTCGGCAATAATTTGGGACATGTAGCCTATTTGAATCATTATGGAACGCAGACCATACAGCAGATTAAACCTGGAACCTGGCGCACGGTTCACGATGACTGGACCGTTGCCATCACAGTTTCATGATTAATGGGGAATATAGGGTAGATGTATAGGGCTACTGTTCAAACCCTATTGTACACATTTCTCACCTTCCAATATTTCATAGTTTGAACAATTGAATATGACAACATAACGCTCAGGAAGGAGACGTGTTCTGTCTCCTAGAGATGAACGTACTTTGGTGCAAAAAGTGCAAATTAATCCCAGAACAACAGCAAAAGACCTTGTGAAGATGCTGTAGGAAAAGGTACAAAAGTATCTATATCCACAGTAAAACGAGTCCTATATCAACATAACCTGAAAGGCCGCTCAGCAAGGAAGAAGCCACTGCTCCAAAACCCCCATAAAAAAGCCAGACTACGGTTTGCAACTGTACATGGGGACTAAGATTGTATTTTTTTTGAGAAATGTCCTCTGGTCTGATGAAACAAAAATACAACTGTTTCGCCATAATGACCATCATTATGTTTGGAGGAAAAAGGGGGAGGCTTGCAAGTCGAAGAACACCATCCCAACCGGGAAGCACGGGGGTGGCAGCATCATGTTGTCATCATCATTTCCGACTTCAACTGTATATGTACAGTACCAGTCAAAAGCTTGGACACACCAACTAATTACATGGTTTTTTATTTTTTTAACTATTTTCTATATTATAGAAAGTAGCCATCCTTTGCCTTGATGACAGCTTTGCACACTCTTGGCATTCTCTCAACCAGCTTCATTAGGTAGTCACCTGGAATGCATTTCAATTAACAGGTGTGCCTTGTTAAAAGTTAATTTGAGGAATTTATTTCCCTCTTAATGCGTTTGAGCCAATCAGTTGTGTTATGACAAGGTAGTGGTGGTATACAGATGACAGCCCTATTTGGTAAAAGTCCATATTATACAGAAGACAGCCCTATTTGATAAAAGTCCATATTATGGCAAGAACAGCTCAAATAAGCAAAGAGAAATGACAGTTCATCATTACTTTAAGACATGAAGGTCAGTCAATCTGGAAAATTCCAAGAACGTTTCAAGTTTCTTCAAGTGCAGTCACAAAACCATCAAGTGCTGTGATGAAATTGGCTATCATGAGGACCGCCACAGGATAGGAAGACCCGGAGTTACCTCTGCTGCAGAGAATACATTCATTACAGTTACCAGCCTCAGAAATTGCAGCCAAAATAAATGTTTCACTGAGTTCAAGTAACAGACACATCTCAACATCATCTGTTCAGAGGAGATTGTGTGAATCAGGCCTTCATGATCGAATTGCTGCAAAGAAACCACTAATAAAGGACACCAATAAGAAGATGAGACTTGCTTGGAACAAGAAACACGAGCAATGGACATTAGACCGGTGTAAATCTGTCCTTTGGTCTGATGAGTCCAAATTTGGGATTTATGGTTCCAACCGCCGTGTGTTTGTGAGATGGTCTCCGCATGTGTGGTCCCCACAGTGAAGCATGGAGGAGGTGTGAGGGTGTGGGGGTGCTTTGCTAGTGACACTGTCTGTGATTTATTTAGAATTCAAGGCACACTTAACCAGCATGGCTACCACAGCATTCTGCAGTGATTATCCATCCCATCTGGTTTGCGCTTAGTGGGACTATCATTTGTTTTTCAACAGGACAATGACCCAACACACCTCCAGGCTGTATAACCTGTTAGGGCTAGGGGGCAGTATTGACACGGCTGGATATAAAACGTACCCGATTTAATCTGGTTACTACTCCTGCCCAGTAACTAGAATATGCATATAATTATTGGCTTTGGATAGAAAACACTCCAAAGTTTCTAAAAGTGTTTGAATGGTGTCTGTGAGTATAACAGAACTCAAATGGCAGGTCAAAACCTGAGAAGATTCTGTACAGGAAGTACCCTGTCTGACCATTTCTTGGCCTTCTTTGCCATCTCTATCCATTACAAAGGATCTCTGCTGTTACGTGACACTTCCTACGGCTGCCATAGGCTCTCAGAAGGCGGCAAAAAGCTGAATCGTGGCTTTGCAGGCTCTGGCTGAAAAAAAAGTAGCGCGTTTGGATAGTGGCTGGTTACAGTACTGTGAGACTCAGGCGCATGCACGCGTCGACCGAATGCTTTGTTTTCATTCCTCTGTTTACCTAAACGGTGATTCCCGGTCGGAATATTATCGCTTTTTTACGAGAAAAATGGCATAAATATGGATTTTAAACAGCGGTTGACATGCTTCGAAGTACGGTAATGGAATATTTAGAATTTCTTTGTCACGAATTGCGCCATGCTCGTAACCCTGATTTACCATTTCGGATAGTGTCTGGAACGCACGAACAAAACGCCGCTATTTGGATATAACGATGGATTATTTTGGACCAAACCAACATTTGTTATTGAAGTAGCAGTCCTGGGAGTGCATTCTGACGAAGACAACAAAGGTAATCAAACTTTTGTAATAGTAAATCTGACTTTGGTCAGGGCTAAACTTGGTGGGTGTCTAAATGGCTAGCCGTGATGGCTGGGCTATCTACTGAGAATATTGCAAAATGTGCTTTCACCGAAAAGCTATTTTAAAATCGGACACCTCGATTGCACAAAGGAGTTCTGTATCTATAATTCTTAAAATAATTTATGTTTTTTGTGAAACGTTTATCGTGAGTAATTTAGTAAATTGTTAGTAAATTCCCCGGAAGTTTGCGGGGGGTATGCTAGTTCTGAACGTCACATGCTAATGTAAAAAGCTGGTTTTTGATATAAATATGAACTTGATTGAACAAAACATGCATGTATTGTATAACATAATGTCCTAGGTGTGTCATCTGATGAAGATCATCAAAGGTTAGTGCTGCATTTAGCTGTCTTCTGGGTTTTTGTGACATTATATGCTAGCTTGAAAAATGGGTGTCTGATTATTTCTGGCTGGGTACTCTGCTGACATAATCTAATGTTTTGCTTTCGTTGTAAAGCCTTTTTGAAATCGGACAGTGTGGTTAGATTAACGAGAGTCTTGTCTTTAAAATGCTGTAAAATAGTCATATGTTTGAGAAATTGAAGTAATAGCATTTCTAAGGTATTTGAAAATCGCGCCACGGGATTCAACTGGCTGTTGCGTAGGTGGGACGAATTCGTCCCGCCTAGCCCAGAGAGGATAAGGGCTAATTGACCAAGAAGGAGTGTGATAGAGTGCTGCATCAAAATGACCTGGCTTCCACAATCACCCGACCTCAACCCATTTGAGATGGTTTGAGATGAGTTGGACCGTAGAGTGAAGGAAAAGCAGCCAATAAGTGCTCAGCATATATGGGAACTCCTTCAAGACCGTTGGAAAAGCATTCCAGGTGAAGCTGGTTGAGAGAATGCCAACAGTGTGCAAAGCTGTCATCAAGGCAAAGGGTGGCTACTTTGAAGAATCTAAAATGTGAAATATATTTCGACTTGTTTAACACTTTTTTGGTTTCTACATGATTGCATATGTGTTATTTCATAGTTTTGATGTCTTCACTATTATCCTCCAATGTAGAAAATAGTAAAAATAAAGAAAAACCCTTGAATGAGTAGGTGTGTCCAAACTTTTGACTGGTCTGCAGGCCGACAAAAGGGGGGCTGCCACTTGCTCATCGCTGCATTACATAATGTAAGCTTGGACACCAGTGTAAATTTTGGTTACCACGCTTGCCATTTAAACTGTTTTGTGGAGTGGACTGGAGAGGGTAGTGCAGGACTAACATAACAGGATCTACGTCCAGCAAAGATGGACTTTTGACTGATTCCTCTTCAGCCTGCCTGTTAATGCCTGGTAACACGTGGAGCAGCACTAAGGGGGGTATAGTAGTGGTGGTGCTGTGTTGAACCCTCTATTACTACACTATGAGTGTACAAAAATAGTCGTTAGCAGCGCAGGGAGAATAAAATTATCTCAGCACCCCCACACCTAAACATCTTCCCCCCAGGCCATGAGAGTCAATACATAGCTGTATTCCCTCTCCACAAATTCAACCGCACTCATCTATCGCCTCACCTCAACACATCAGGCAGGTGTAGAGGTTCCCTTTGAGCATGTGATCGCAAGGCGGACTTCTCAGCTCTCTCTCTCGCGCGCTCTACAATGGGCCTGACGTCACTTGGGTTTAATAATGCTCCACTGCTCGCAGACGTTTGTCTTTACCGTTCTGGCTATCGAGCTCTAGTCACTCTCCCCCGCGCGCGTCAATGCTTCAGGTCGCACCTGCCCTCGGTGTCTCGCCCATGCGAGGGAAACAGAACAAAAACGAGGGCTTTACCTGAGCGGTTTCGAAGAACGGAACGCTTTTGATTTTCTATAAAGACGGTTTTCTCCTAAACTCTGTGTGAAACGAAGGTAGGTAGCCCACATCGTCCTTTTACATAGAAACTAAAACTTGGTGAATAGAAGGTATGCTACTTAATTGACTTATGATAATATTGTTTATCAGTTTGTTTCGTTTTTGGGAGTTAAGTGGGACAGGGTTGAAGTTTTATTCACGATCATAGCCTATTATTCAGTTTCACGTTTCAGCACCATGGATAGCTCCTCGAGTGCTGCTGTTCCTGTGGTCTCTGAACTTGGACGCATTACCGTGTTGTCATAACAGTTTTAGATATGTGTCTTTTGTGAGGTTTTGTTTTTACCCTGCAGTTATTAAGTTGCCCAAGTTTCAGCACCATGGATGGCTCCTACTTTGCTGTCCACCCATACAGAAGCCTAATATAGCATCATACGTCAGTGTACAAAACATTAGGAACACCTTCCTAATATTGACTTGCACCCCCTTTTGCCCACAGAACAGCCTCAATTTGTCGGTGTTGAAAGCCTTCCATAGGGATGCTACCCAATGTTGACTCCAATGCTTCCCACAGTTGGCTGGATGTCCTTTGGGTGGTGGACCATTCTTGATATTCATGTAAAACTGTTGAGCATGAAAGCGTGGCAGCGTTGCTGTTCTTGACACACTCAAACCAGTATGCCTGGCACCTATACCCCGCTCAAAGGCATTTAAATATTTTGTCGTGCTCATTCAACCTCTGAATGGTACACATACACAATCCATGTCTCAATCGTCTCAAGGCTTAAAAAATATTATTTAACCTGCCTCCTCCCCTTCATCATCACTGGTTGAAGTGGATTTAAGAGGTGACATCAATAAGGGATCATAGCTTTCACCTGGATTCACCTGTTCAGTCTATGTCATGGAAAGAGCAGGTGTTCCTAATGTTTGTACACTCAGTGTATATTTCAAATAAATAGCTAAGAAAATAGCTACACAGACTATTTGAGTTAACTCTGGATAATGCAGAGACAGAGTCAAATGAAATTCTACACAAGATGAAGAATTCCAGGTTAATGTTCATGAACCTCAAATTGATACTTACAATGCAGATTTCTTAACCTCCAGGGTCAATTTTCAGACTCAAAAGTTGACAGTTACCCTGTGGATAATGCAGAGACAGAGACTCAGTGAAACTATTCCACACAAGATGAAGAACAAGGGGTTAATGTTCAGGAACTAACTAACTAAATTATACAAAAGACTAACTTACATTGGCTGTGGTCTGTCCAAAGGCAGTTGAGGCTCCAGACCAACTACCTTTTTAACTAGAAATAATCTAGCTAGTTAGCCAGTTCTAGCTAAATTGCTCTCAGAGAAACCCAACACTCACTGCAAGCAACATTTAACATGAACTAGCTCGCTTTGGCAATTCAATTATATCCAACATATACAGTACATGATGTGGTGGCAAGCTAAAACAGCTAGCTAAATTCAAAGGGTGCGTTTGTAAATTCCCTCTGGCTATCTACTCCGATTTCAGAGTGTACCAGAGCGGTGCAGGTCATGTTCTTCTTCACTCTGGTAAACACACACTATATCAAATAAAATCTAAGTTTATTTGTCACATGCACAGGATACAGAAGTGTAAATGGAACAGTGAAATGGGTACTTGCATAGTTGAGTCTTTTGTTTAGACATGTAGCTAGCTAGCTAACTAAACAATGAACCATAATCCCAACTCATAATGTTACTACCTGAATCTGCTGGTAGCTAAAGGTAACCAACTATGGTTACCGTTCAATGTTAGCTAGCTATAAATAGCAATGCAAATGGCTCTGAGATACGAATAATATTACTACACAGATCATACATGTAACGTTAGCTAGTGAGCCAGACAGTTAACGTTAGCTAGCTAGCTAACAGTACGCTTTAACTTGCAATGAAAATTACTTTGACAACATTTGAAACGTATAATATCAAGAAATTTAGCTAGCTAAACTATCTTACCCGTATACATGGATGAACGCTTCTCCCTCTCTGTCATGGTTACTATGGTTTCCCTTAGTTAAACTTAACCACAATCTCTCTATCTCATTCTCTCTTCAGGAGTGGAAAGCAGACATGTGCGCAGACATGAACAAGACTTTCCTGTGTAACGACACCGCAATGACGGTTGTGGTGGCTGGAGAGGCTCTCCCGTGGATGGAGACCGACTTTCCAGAGCGCAATGTCAGCCTGGGGCTCTCCACCGTCCCTCTGGACTTCCCCATTAACCCGTGGGACATCATGCTTTGCATGGCGGGCACTGTCATCGCCTGTGAGAACGCCATCGTGGTGGCTATCATCTTCTATACACCCACCCTGCGCACCCCCATGTTCGTGCTCGTAGGAAGCCTAGCCACAGCGGATTTACTGGCAGGCATGGGATTAATCCTCAACTTCGTGTTCCAGTACGTCCTCTCCTCAGAGACTATCAGCCTTATTACTGTTGGGTTCCTAGTGGCCTCCTTCACGGCGTCCATAAGTAGCCTGCTGGCTATAACAGTGGACCGGTATTTCTCTTTATACAATGCACTGACTTACTTCTCAGAGAAGACGCTCCACTACGTGCACCTGATGCTGGTGAGCACATGGGGCGTGTCTCTGTGCCTGGGCCTGCTGCCTGTGCTAGGCTGGAACTGCCTGGACGACCCAAGCTTGTGTAGCATCGTGCGCCCACTCACTCGCAGCAATGTAACATTGTTGGCGGTCTCTTTCTTCATCATCTTCATACTCATGCTGACCCTCTACTTCAAGATCTGCAAGATCGTGTGCCGCCACGCGCACCAGATCGCTCTTCAACAGCACTTCTTCACCACATCGCACTACGTGGCCACCAAGAAGGGTGTGGCCACGCTCGCCATCATCCTAGGCACCTTCGGCTCGAGCTGGCTACCCTTCGCCATCTACTGCCTGGTGGGAGAGCGCGAATACCCGTCGGTATACACGTATGCCACGCTGCTTCCGGCCACCTACAACTCCATGATCAACCCAATCATCTACGCCTACCGTAATGCCGAGATCCAGCACTCGCTCTACGTCTTCTTCTGTGGCTGCTTTCAGAGCAACGTAGCCACCCACTCCAGGTCACCCAGTGAAGTTTAGAGGGGTGCTGAGTGAACGTATGTGTGTGTACGTGTGCATGTTGACAACCGACAATTCGCTTTCAGTTGACCGTTAAATCCTTTAAACAAAATGTATGTCTAACAAGCATCTGCACTTTATTGCGACTGAAGACAAGGACACAGTCCGTCTGAAATGCTGTGAACAACAGCTTTTGTAAAGAAAAAAAATACGGCATTATGTATTTATATGAGCAAAGAATTAAAAAAACTAGCACTTTATTGAATGTATTTGAAATGCCAAAGCAGTATTGCATCGGCCTATATATGTTGGAGTTATTGGCTACTTTGTATTTGTCAGTACTGTGGGTCATTTTTGATTTTGTTAAGTTGTTTATTTGATTGTACATTTTATACGAGATGAGTATATGAATAAAATTAGAAAATAAGTTTGCGCCTCGTGTTTGACTGCCACATTTTTCTCTGTAAGTGTTCTTTTGCCGCACCTGGGTTGTTTTATTTTTTCGCTCAGCATCTTCCTGTCTTGTAACTCAGTCAATTGGGTATGGCAGAGTATGGAAGTCTCCATACCCTAGCTCAACACCAACAATTTAAATTAGGCTACTAAAGTCTTTCCAATCCCAATTAAAAGGCAAATGCAGTTGGTTAGGACCATGCGCAATCGCTAAGGAAGGGTGTTTGTCCGGCTGGATGCCTTTGAGAGAGCACATTGACGCAGCTGCAGTGAACAGAGCAACTTTTTTCTCAAAATACTGCAGAGGTGGAAGATGGTTGTAGATGGCTAGGTAACTGCTGTTTGACTTGACATGAAACTAAAATAGAGTTTTTAATCCATCCCGGTGCTGAGCTAGTGCGTAATGTATCAGTTAATTTTGACATGTTGGTAGAATGTTGTTGTTTATCGACTGAGGTGAATGAAGCTACAGCAGCAAGGTGATAATGGAAGGATTACATAGTGAAAGTCTACACACCCCCTTGCAAAGTCTTCATATTTCGGTGGCTTCAATTTTAAAAATGATTATTTTATATTTTTTCCATACCGATCTACACAACCTACCCCACATTTTACATTTTTCAAATGAATAATAATTAAAAACATCTTAATTGTATATGTCTTCACACCCCAGAGTTAATATTTGGTGTAAGCACCTTTGGCAGCCCTAAGAGCTGTGAATAATTCTGAACAAGATTTGACCAACATTGCACAACTCCTAGGGCAACATATATCATTTTTTTTGTCAAAATTGCTCAAGCTCAGTAAATTTGGTTGAGAATCATTGATGGAGAGCAATATTCAAACTTTAAGCACATTTGAGTCAGGACTGAGACTGGACCAGGACCACTTAGGAACACTCAACACCTAGGAACACTTAGGAACACTCAAAACTCTATCCCAGGGTTTTCAGAAGACTGAGGCAGGTTTTCCTCTACCCTAGGCTTTGCTCCTTTGACATTTATTTTGATCCTGACAAACTCCCCAGTCCCTGCTGGTGACAAGCATACACAAAACATGATGCTGCCACCACAATTCTTGAAAATACAGTGGGTTTCAGGATGTGTTGTGTTGAATTGGATTTGAACCAAACCTGTAGTTATTATTATTATTTTTTCTTCTATTGGATAACAATCTGTTCTTAACCAAGACAAAAAAATATATAACAGACTTTTTCCTGCATAACATAGGTACAGCAGAGCCCCTCGTTGCATGGGAGAGTTTAAAATGTGCCTTCAGAGGTCATGCAAAGAAATACTAATCTTTAAAATGAAAACATTTTAAGTCAAAAGAGATAGAGGAACTAACAAAGGAAAAGGAGGAACTAGCAGAACAGATGGATGGCAATAACACTGTACCATAGAGGCACAGAATAAGTTAGAGGAAAAACTAAAATAACTGGAGGAACGATCAAGAACGATCAAGTATCAAACTTTTATTACACATTCATCACAAAGTAAAGCAAGCTTGATGGAAAATTGTGAAAAATGCACCACATTCTTGGTAACATTTTACTTGACACTCAGAGTCATAACACGTTATGAATCATAACCATGTCATAATATGTCATAACAGCTGACATAACTTGTCATTACCCAACATAATATGGTCATAACACTGTCATGACCCATATATTTACAACTGTTGTGACATATATTGCATTATTTTATTGCTGGTTATGACACCTACATAAGAGTGTCAAAACCCACATTTATTCCCCTCCCAAAAATCCCTGCCAAGAAGTTTCCTTTCGTTTAAAAGTTTGTTTCTTAAATCCTTTGTTGGTGTTGTTATGAATTCTTTACATATTTTAAATAGCTTGTAGAAAATACACATATCCCGTCACTTTACTTGGACTAAGAAAATACACTTTATGACACTGTCAAGAACCATTATCACCATCGTAATCATATAAGCCAGATACAGTGAGGGGAAAAAAGTATTTGATCCCCTGCTGATTTTGTACGTTTGCCCACTGACAAAGAAATGATCAGTCTATAATTTTAATGGTAGGTTTATTTGAACAGTGAGAGACAGAATAACAACAAAAAATCCAGAAAACGCATGTCAAAAATGTTATAAATTGATTTGCATTTTAATGAGGGAAATAAGTATTTGACCCCTCTGCAAAACATGACTTAGTACTTCGTGGCAAAACCCTTGTTGGCAATCACAGAGGTCAGACGTTTCTTGTAGTTGGCCACCAGGTTTGCACACATCTCAGCAGGGATTTTGTCCCACTCCTCTTTGCAGATCTTCTCCAAGTCATTAAGGTTTCGAGGCTGACGTTTGGCAACTCGAACCTTCAGCTCCCTCCACAGATTTTCTATGGGATTATGGTCTGGAGACTGGCTAGGCCACTCCAGGACCTTAATGTGCTTCTTCTTGAGCCACTCCTTTGTTGCCTTGGCCAAGTGTTTGGGGTCATTGTCATGCTGGAATACCCATCCACGACCCATTTTCAATGCCTTGGCTGAGGGAAGGAGGTTCTCACCCAAGATTTGACGGTACATGGCCCCGTCCATCATCCCTTTGATGCGGTGAAGTTGTCCTGTCCCCTTAGCAGAAAAACACCCCCAAAGCATAATGTTTCCACCTCCATGTTTGACGGTGGGGATGGTGTTCTTGGGGTCATAGGCAGCATTCCTCCTGCTCCAAACACAGCGAGTTGAGTTAATGCCAAAGAGCTCCCTTTTGGTCTCATCTGACCACAACACTTTCACCCAGTTGTCCTCTGAATCAGCTCATTATTACTTTCAGTTTATGCCGATATAGGACTCGTTTTACTGTGGATAAATATACATTTGTACCTGTTTTCTCCAGCATCTTCAGAAGGTCCTTTGCTGTTGTTGTGGGATTGATTTGCACTTTCCGCAGCAAAGTATGTTCATCTCTAGGAGACAGAACGCATCTCCTTCCTGAGCGGTATGACAGCTGCGTAGACCCATGGTGTTTATACTTGCGTACTATTGTTTGTACAGATGAACGTGGTACCTTCAGGCGTTTGGAAATTGCTCCCAAGGATGAACCAGACTTGTGGAGGTCTCCAATTCTTTTTCTGAGGTCTTGGCTGATTTCTTTTGATTTTCCCATGATGTCAAGCAAAGCGGCACTGAGTTTGAAGGTAGGCCTTGAAATATATCCATAGGTACACCTCTAAGTGACTCAAATGATGTCAATTAGCCTATCAGAAGCTTCTAAAGCCATGACATCATTTTCTGGACGTTTCCAAGCTGTTTAAAGGCACAGTCAGCTTAGTGTATGTAGACTTCTGACCCACTGGAATTGTGATACAGTGAATGATAAGTGAAATAATTTGTCTGTAAACAATTGTTGGAAAAATTACTTGAGTCATGCACAAAGTAGATGTTCTAACCGACTTGCCAAAACTATAGTTTGTTAACAAGAAATTGGTGGAGTGGTTGAAAAAACAAGTTTTAATGACTCCAACTTAAATGTATGTAATCTTCCAACTTCAAATCAAATGTATTTATATAGCCATTCTTACATCAGCTGATATCTCAAAGTGCTGTACAGAAACCCAGCCTAAAACCCCAAACAGCAAGCAATGCAGATGTAGAAGCACGGTGGCTAGGAAAAACTCCCTAGAAAGGCCAAAACCTTGGAAGAAACCTAGAGAGGAACCAGGCTATGAGGGGTGGCCAGTCCTCTTCTGGCTGTGCCGGGTGGAGATTATAACAGCACATGGCCAAGATGTTCAAATGTTCATAAATGACCAGCATGGTCAAATAATAATAATCATAGTAGTTGTCGATGGTGCAACAAGTCAGTAACACAAGAGTAAGTGTCAGTTGGCTTTTTCATAGCCGATCTTTGAGAGTATCTCTACCGCTCCTGCTGTCTCTAGAGAGTTGAAAACAGCAGGTCTGGGACAGGTAGCACGTCCGGTGAACAGGTCAGGGTTCCATAGCTGCAGGCAGAACAGTTGGAACTGGAGCAGCAGCACGGCCAGGTGAACTGGGGACAGCAAGGAGTCATCAAGCCAGGTAGTCCTGAGGCATGGTCCTAGGGCTCAGGTCCTCCGAGAGAGAGAAAGAAAGAAAGAGAGAAAGAGAGAATTAGAGAGAGCATATTTAAATTCACACAGGACACCGGAAAAGACAAAAGAAATACTCCAGATGTGACAGACTGACCCTAGCCCCCCACACATAAACTACTGCAGCATAAATACTGGAGGCTGAGACAGGAGGGGTCAGGAGACACTGTGGCCCCATCCGATGAAACCCCCGGACAGGGCCAAACAGGTAGGATATAACCCCACCCACTTTGCCAAAGCACAGCCTCCACACCACTGGAGGGATATCTCCAACCATCAACATACCATCCCGGGACAAGGCCGAGTATAGCCCACAAAGATCTCCGCCACGGCACAACCCAAGGGGGGGGGGGGGCGCCAACCCAGACAGGAAGACCACGTCAGTGACTCAACCCACTCAAGTGACGCACCACTCCCAGGGATGGCATGGAAGAACACCAGTAAGCCCGTGACTCAGCCCCCGTAATAGGGGTAGAGGCAGAGAATCCCAGTGGAAAGAGGGGAAACCGGCCAGGCAGAGACAGCAAGGGTGGATCGTTGCTCCAGCCTTTCCGTTCACCTTCACACCCCTGGGCCAGACTACACTTAATCATAGGACCTACTGAAGAGATGAGTCTTCAGTAAAGACTTAAAGGTTGAGACTGAGTCGCTCACATGGGTAGGCAGACTATTCCATAAAAATTGAGCTCTATAGGAGAAAGCCCTGCGTCCAGCTGTTTGCTTAGAAATTCTAGGAAGAATTAGGAGGCCCGCGTCTTGTGACCGTAGCGTACGTGTAGGTATGTACGGCAGGACCAAATCGGAAAGATAGGTAGGAGCAAGCCCATGTAATTCTTTGTAGGTTAGCAGTAAAACCTTGAAATCAGCCCTTGCCTTAACCTCTCTAGGGTAGGGGGCAGTATTTTCACGGCCGGATAAAAAACGTACCCGATTTAAACTGGTTACTACTCTTTTCCAGAAACGAGAATATGCATATAATTGGTAGATTTGGATAGAGAACACTCTAAAGTTTATAAAACTGTTTGAATGGTGTCTGTGAGTATAACAGAACTCATATGGCAGGCCAAAACCTGAGAAGATTCCATACAGGAAGTGCCCTCTGACCATTTCTTGTGCTTCTGTGGCATCTCTGTCGAAAATACAGGATCTCTGCTGTAACGTGACAATTTCTAAGGCTCCCATAGGCTCTCTGAAGGCGCCAGAAAGTGGAATGAGATCTCTGCTGTCTCTGGGCTAGGTACAGGAGCGCTGTTTGTGAGTGGTCAGGTTAGTGGCTCAGAGACAGGAGATGCGCGGCCCCGAGAAGTGGCCATGTTTTTCTTTCAGCCTTTGAACGAAAACAACGTCGCCCGGTTGGAATATTATCGCTATTTTACGCGAAAAATAGCATAAAAATTGATTTTAAACAGCGTTTGACATGCTTCTAAGTACGGTAATGGAATATTTTGAATTTTTTTGTCACGACATGCGTCCGCGCGTCACCCTTCGGATAGGGACCTGAACGCACCAACAAAACGGAGGATATTTGAACATAACTATGGATTATTTTGAACCAAAACAACATTTGTGGTTGAAGTAGAAGTCCTGGGAGTGCATTCTGACGAAGAACAGCAAAGGTAATCCAATTTTTCTACTAGTAATTCTGAGTGTACTGAGCCTCGATGTTGGCGAGTGTCTGTTTAGGTAGCCTTGATAGCCAAGCTATCTACTCAGAATATTGCAAAATGTGCTTTTGCAGAAAAGCTATTTTAAAATCTGACACCGCGATTGCATAAAGGAGTTATGTATCTATAATTCTTAAAATAATTGTTATGTATTTTGTAAACGTTTATCAAGAGTAATTTAGTAAATTCACTAGAAGTTTTCGGTGTGTATGCTAGTTCTGAACAAAACATGCTAATGTAAAAAGCTGGTTTTTGATATAAATATGAACTTGATTGAACAAAACATGCATGTATTGTATAACACAATGTCCTAGGAGTGTCATCTGATGAAGATCATAAAGGTTAGTGCTGCATTTAGCTGTGGTTTTTGTTTTTGTGAGATATATGCTAGCTTGAAAAATGGCTGTGTGATTATTTCTGTCTGGGTACTCACCTGACATAATCTAATGTTTTGCTTTCGCTGTAAAGCCTTTTTGAAATCGGACAATGTGGTTAGATTAATGAGAGTCTTGTCTTTAAAATGGTGTAAAATAGTCATATTTTTGAGAAATTGAAGTTATAGCATTTAAGGTTTTTGTATTTCGCGACACTCGATTCCACTGGACGATTTCGTCCCACATACCCGAGAGAGGTTAACAGGAAGCCAGTGTAGGGAGGCTAGCACTGGAGTAATATGATCACATTTTTTGGTTCTAGTCAGGATTCTAGCAGCCGTATTTAGCACTAACTGAAGTTTATTTAGTGCTTTATCTGGGTAGCCGGAAAGTAGAGCATTGCAGTAGTCCAACCTAGAAGTAACAAAGGCATGGATTAATTTTTCTGCGTCATTTTTGGACAGAAAGTTTCTGATTTTTGCAATGTTACGTAGATGGAAAAAAGCTGTCCTTGAAACAGTCTTGATATGTTCTTCAAAAGAAAGTTCAGGGTCCAGAGTAACGCCGAGGTCCTTCACAGTTTTATTTGAGACGACTGTACAACCATCCAGATTAATTGTCAGATTCAACAGAAGATCTCTTTGTTTCTTGGGACCTAGAACAAGCATCTCTGTTTTGTCAGAGTTTAAAAGTAGAACGTTTGCAGCCATCCACTTCTTTATGTCTGAGACACAGGCTTCTAGCGAGGGCAATTTTGGGGCTTCACCATGTTTCATTGAAATGTACAGCTGTGTGTCATCCGCATAGCAGTGAAATGTAACATTATGTTTTCGATTGACATCCCCAAGAGGTAAAATATATAGTGAAAACAATAGTGGTCCTAAAACGGAACCTTGAGGAACACCGAAATTTACAGTTGATTTGTCAGAGGACAAACCATTCACAGAGACAAACTGATATCTTTCCGACAGATAAGACCTAAACCAGGCCAGAACTTGTCCATGTAGACCAATTTGGGTTTCCAATCTCTCCAAAAGAATGTGGTGATCACTGGTATCAAAAGCAGCACTAAGATCTAGGAGCACGAGGACAGAGGCAGAACTTCAACTGTATATACTAGGCAGTGTCAGAGGAAGGCCCCAAAAATTGTCAAAGACTGCAGTCACCCAAGTCATAGACTCTACTCTCTGCTACCGCACAGCAAGTGGTACCGGAGCGACAAGTCTTTGACCAAAAGGCTCCTTATGTCACGGTTCTCTAAAGCTGAACCCAGAAGCAGACCAGGACAAGGTAAGTAAAATGAAGGTGAGTATTTATTTACAGACTCAGGGTGAAAATAGAATAATCCAGGAGACGGAGCAGCAGCGGAGGTGAGTTGATGAGAGTGAGTAGGCAGATCCAACGATGTCACTGAAAACACTGACTACCAGGCAAGGGGGTTGAATGTTCCGGGAGGATGACTGTAGACAGAGTAAACGGGAGTGAGTAACCGGCAAAAAGTACAAAACAACAAAACTAACTCTGGTAACATGAGGCTGATACGCTGACACAACATACTGTTCATTGCTAACGATCCGGCAGGGAATGGATGTCAGGTCAGAGCTTATGAAGAGAAGAGGTGATGATCAGGACCAGGGGTGCAGATGGCTGATGAGATGCAGGTGCGGTTAATCAAGAGATCTCCCGCCTAGCTTGTTCGCCCGGCAACCAGACAGGGTGTATTCAGAACCCTCAGGAAACCACTCCAAAACAGAAAACAGGCAGCTCAGGTAGAAAACAGACTCAGGAAGCGGGATTCATGACACCTTAACCTGTTTATGATAGGGGGCAGTATTTTCACGGCCGGATAAAAAACGTACCCGATTTAATCTGGTTATTACTCCTGCCCAGAAACTAGAATATGCATATAATTGTTTGATTTGGATAGAAAACACCCTAAAGTTTCTAAAACTGTTTGAATGGTGTCTGTGAGTATAACAGAACTCATATGGCAGGCCAAAACCTGAGAAGATTCTAAACAGGAAGTGCCCTCTCTGACCATTTCTTGGCCTTCTATAGCCTCTTCATCGAAAACAGAGGATCTCTGCTGTTACGTGACATTTTCTAAGACTCCCATAGGCTCTCAGAAGGCGCCAGAACGTTGAATGATGACTCTGCAGTCCCTGGCTAAAAAACAGTAGCGCATTTGGATAGTGGTCGATCTGAGAACAATGAAACGGGTGCGCGCGTGCACGTGAAGAGTCCATTTTACATTTTGAGTCTTTGAACGAAAACAACGTCGCCCGGGTCGGAATATTATCGCTATTTTACAAGAAAAATAGCATAAAAATTGATTTTAAACAGCGTTTGACATGCTTCGAAGTACGGTAATGGAATATTTTGAATTTTTTTGTCACGATACGCGCCGGCGCGTCACTATTCGGATAGTGTCTTGAACGCAAGAACAAACGCAGCTATTTGGATATAACTATGGATTATTTGGAACCAAACAACATTGGTTGTTGAAGTAGAAGTCCTGGGAGTGCATTCTGATGAAGAACAGCAAAGGTAATCCAATTTTTCTTATAGTAAATCTGAGTTTGGTGAGTGCCAAACTTGGTGGGTGTCAAAATAGCTAGCCATGATGGCCGGGCTATCTACTCAGAATATTGCAAAATGTGCTTTCACCGAAATCGGAAATAGCGATTGCATAAAGGAGTTCTGTATCTATAATTCTTAAAATAATTGTTATGTTTTTTGTCAACGTTTATCGTGAGTAATTTAGTTAATTCACTGGAAGTTTCGGTGGGTATGCTAGTTCTGAACAAAACATGCTAATGTAAAAAGCTGGTTTTTGATATAAATATGAACTTGATTGAACAAAACATGCATGTATTGTATAACATAATGTCCTAGGAGTGTCATCTGATGAAGATCATCAAAGGTTAGTGCTGCATTTAGCTGTGGTTTTGGTTTTTGTGACATATATGCTAGCTTGAAAAATGGCTGTGTGATTATTTCTGGCTGGGTACTCTCCTGACATAATCTAATGTTTTGCTTTCGTTGTAAAGCCTTTTTGAAATCGGACAATGTGGTTAGATAAAGGAGAGTCTTGTCTTTAAAATGGTGTAAAATAGTCATATGTTTGAAAAATGGAAGTTTTGGGATTTTTGAGGAATTTGTAATTCGTGCCACGCCCTATCATTGGATATTGGAGTGGTGTTCCACTAGCGGAACATCTACATGTAAGCCGGCAACCCCACACATTGACTTGGTACCTCGTCCTGTATATAGCCTCATTATTGTTATGTACATTTATTGTGTTACCTTGTGATTCTTTAACTTTAGTTATTTAGTCATTATTTTATTAACTCTATTAACTCTAAACACCTGTTGTATTCGGCGCGTGTGACAATATTTCTAGTTATTTTTTAAATCATTTTTTTTATTTAAAGACTACCAGAACCCACTGGATTCTTCAATTATTTGAATGAACTACAGTACATCACAAAATACAAACCCTTTAACCCAAAAAGTCATTTGGTTTTGATGGTATCCTAAATGAAATGACAAAATATACAGACTACAAATTCCAAGTAGCTATGCTGAAACTTTTTAACATCATCCTCAGCTCTGGCATCCTCCCCAATATTTGGATCCAAGGACTGATCACCCCAATCCACAAAGTGGAGACAAATTGGACCCCAATAACTACCGTGCAATATGCGTCAACAGCAACAGAAAATACTCTGCATTATCATTAACAGCAGAATCCTTCATTTCTGCAGTGACATCAAAGTCCTGAGCAAATGTGACCCGATTCAGGAAACTAGGCGTATGTCGCAAGTCACGACTTCGCAGGAGAGCCGTTTGAACGTAAAAAATATAGAAATACCTTCTCGGGACATGTGAACTTTAATGTGATTTAATAACAGACTTGTATGCCATCTGTAAATACAAATAAAATTGTTAAATTACGACACTTGTTGGTTAAGTCACAGAAAGGCTAGCAACCTTCCCACTAGCCAAGATTGGCTGAGATAATGAGTGGGATGGACATGCCGAGAGAGGAGATCGGATTGGTCTGCCATATTCAAGGCTTCTGTCTATTTGAGGTCGTCAGTCTGCGTTGGTAATCCTGTCGAACACGGCTTTTAAATTTTTTCATTGTGTAGTGGAGCTGCATGAGTGTTGCTCTCCACTCTCTGGAGGATCAAGTTTTGAAATCAGTGGAATTAGAGTATGATAGCAAAAGAGATGGAGAAAACACTTGTCTCCGGATTACATCTTCAAACTAAGGGCAATCGTAGTATGGCATTCCTGACCGGTAGACACGTCCATCATGCATAATGATGTATACAGTTAAGATAGTCTAGCGTTAGCTAGCTACATTTTCAGATATTATATGTTTCTAATTTTGACAGAAAGTGTTTTCATTTCAAGCTAAAGTGTACTGTTAGCTGTCTACCTAAAGTTAGCTGGCTGGCTCCCTTGCTGACATTATTATTTCTTTCCCAGAGCCGTTTACTTTTCTAGTTCGAGCAACTGTGGCATTGTTGGAACGTTGTTCATTGTTGTTTAACTAGCTAACGTTAGCTGGCTGGCTCCCTAGCGGAGGTTATTATTTGTTTCCCAGAGCTGTTTGCTTTTCTAGTTAGAGCCTAATGTTAGACATTGTTGACACTTTGTTCATTTTTGTGTAACTAGCTAATATTAGCGGTCTGGCTCGTTAGCTAACGTTACGTTACGTGTGTACATCACCCATTGAATATGGCCAGTTTCAGTAAATGTCTTCTAAAAAGAAGAGGTAAACAAATCATCGGCCAGAGCGTCAAGTGTGCACTCCGAGAGCAAAAAGAGATTTACATTTTAACATTTACATTTACGTCATTTAGCAGATGCTCTTATCTAGAGCGACTTACAAATTGGTGCATTCACCATATGATATCCAGTGGAACAACCACTTTACAATAGTACATCTATATCTTTTTTTTGGGGGGGGGGGTTAAAAGGATTACTTTATCCTATCCCAGGTATTCCTTAAAGAGGTGGGGTTTCAGGTGTCTACGGAAGGTGGTGATTGACTCCGCTGTCCTGGCATCGTGAGGGAGCTTGTTCCACCATTGGGGTGCCAGAGCAGCGAACAGTTTTGATTTGGCTGAGCGGGAACTGTGCTTCCTCAGAGGTAGGGGGGCCGCAGTGCCCTTGTTTGGGTGTAGGGCCTGATCAGAGCCTGAAGGTACGGAGGTGCCGTTCCCCTCACAGCTCCGTAGGCAAGCACCATGGTCTTGTAGCAGATGCGAGCTTCAACTGGAAGCCAGTGGAGTGTGCGGAGGAGCGGGGTGACGTGAGAGAACTTGGGAAGGATGAACACCAGACGGGCTGTGGCGTTCTGAATGAGTTGTAGGGGTTTAACCTGTTGCTAGGGGGCAGTATTTTCAGGGCTGGATAAAAAAACGTACCCGATTTAATCTGGTTACTAATCCTACCCAGTAACTAGAATATGCATATACTTATTATATATGGATAGAAAACACCCTAAAGTTTCTAAAACTGTTTGAATGGTGTCTGTGAGTATAACAGAACTCATTTGGCAGGCAAAACCCTGAGACATTTTCTGACAGGAAGTGGATACCTGATGTGTTGAATTACCTTTAAGCCTATGCCATTGAAACACACAGGGGCTGATTAATGTTTTGGCACTTCCTATTGCTTCCAATAGATGTCACCAGCCTTTACAAAGTGTTTTGAATCTTCTACTATGAGATCTGACCGAACAAGAGCCTTGGAACGGTGATGGCCGATTAGACTCTGGCGCGCGAGGTCATGTTGGGTACCCTCGTTCCAAAACGTTTTAAAAGAGAATGCATTTGTCCACCTTGAATATTATTCATGTTCTGGTTAAAAAAGGCCATAATGATTTATGCTATACAACGTTCGACATGTTTGAACGAACGTAAATATATTTTTTCCCCTCGTTCATGACGAGAAGTCCGGCTGGCTTAGATCATGTGCTAACAACACGGATCTTTTTGGATATAAATGATGAGCTTTTTTGAACAAAACTACATTCGTTATGGACCTGGGATTCCGGGAAGTGACATCTGATGAAGAGAATCAAAGGTAATGGATTATTTACATAGTATTTTCGATGCTGTGGTGCTGTGGTGCTGACTTGACTGCCGGTTATTGGAGGGAAACGATTTCCTCAACATCAATGCCATAGTAAAACGCTGTTTTTGGATATAAATATGAACTTGATAGAACTAAAAATGCATGCATTGTCTAACATAATGTCCTTGGAGTGTCATCTGATGGAGATTGTAAAAGGTTAGTGCATCATTTTAGCTGGTTTTATGGTTTTGGTGACCCTGTCTTTGAATTGACAAAACATTACACACAGCTATTGTCAATGTACTCTCCTAACATAATCTAACTTTATGCTTTCGCCGTAAAACCTTTTTGAAATCGGACAACGTGGTTAGATTAAGGAGATGTTTATCTTTCAAAGGGTGTAAGATAGTTGTATGTTTGAAAAATTTGAATTTTGACATTTATTTGGTTTCAAATTTGCCGCTCTTGAAATGCACCTGCTGTTGATAGGGTGCACCACGGTTGGCACGCTAGCGTCCCACATAGCCCCAAGAGGTTAATGGCACAGGCAGGGAGCCCCGCCAACAGGGAGTAGCAGTAATCCAGACGGGAGATGACAAGTGCCTGGATTAGGACCTGCGCCGCTTCCTGTGTAAGGCAGGGTCGTACTCTGCGAATGTTGTATAGCATTGAACCTACAGGATCGGGTCACCGCCTTGATGTTAGCGGAGAACGACAGGGTGTTGTCCAGGGTCACGCCGAGGCTCTTAGCACTCTGGGAGGAGGACACAATGGAGTTGTCCACCGTGATGGCGAGATCATGGAAAGGGCAGTCCTTCCCCGGGAGGAAGAGCAGCTCCATCTTGCCGAGGTTCAGCTTGAGGTGGTGATCCGTCATCCACACTGATATGTCTGCCAGACATGCAGAGATGCGATTCGCCACCTGGTTATCAGAAGGGGGAAAGGAGAATATTAATTGTGTGTGGTCTGCGTAGCAATGATAGGAGAGACCATGTGAGGATATGACAGAGCCAAGTGACTTGGTGTATAGCGAGAATATGAGAGGGCCTAGAACTGAGCCCTGGGGGACACCAGTGGTGAGAGCACGTGGTGCGGAGACGGATTCTCGCCACGCCACCTGGTAGGAGCGATCTGTGAGGTAGGACGCAATCCAAGAGTGAGCTGCGCCGGAGATACCCAACTCGGAGAGGGTGGAGAGGAGGATCTGATGGTTCACAGTATCAAAGGCAGCAGATAGGTCTAGAAGGATGAGAGCAGAGGAGAGAGAGTTAGCTTTAGCAGTGCGGAGAGCCTCCGTGACACAGAGAAGAGCAGTCTCAGTTGAATGACCAGCCTTGAAACCTGACTAATTTGGATCAAGAAGGTCATTCTGAGAGAGATAGCAGGAGAGCTGGCCAAGAATGGCACGCTCAAGAGTTTTGGAGAGAAAAGAAAGAAGGGATACTGGTCTGTAGTTGTTGACATCGGAGGGATCGAGTGTAGGTTTTTTGAGAATAGGTGCAACTCTCACTCTCTTGAAGACGGAAGGGACGTAGCCAGCGGTCAAGGATGAGTTGATGAGCGAGGTGAGGTAAGGGAGAAGGTCTCCGGAAATGGTCTGGAGAAGAGAGGAGGGGATAGGGTCAAGCGGGCAGGTTGTTGGGCGGCCGGCCGTCACAAGGCGCAAGATTTCATCTGGAGAGAGAGGGGAGAAAGAGGTCAAAGCATAGGGTAGGGCAATGTGAGCAGGACCAGCGGTGTCGTTTGACGTAACAAACGAGGATCGGATGTTGTCGACCTTCTTTTCAAAATGGTTGACGAAGTCATCCGCGGAGAGGGAGGAGGGGGGGGGGGAGGATTCAGGAGGGAGGAGAAGGTGGCAAAGAGCTTCCTAGGGTTAGAGGCAGATGCTTGGAAGTTTAAGTGGTAGAAAGTGGCTTTAGCAGCAGAAACAGAGGAGGAAAATGTAGAGAGGAGGGAGTGAAAAGATGCCAGGTCCGCAGGGAGGTGAGTTTCCCTCCATTTCCGCTCGGCTGCACGGAGCCCTGTTCTGTGAGTTCGTAATGAGTCGTCAAGCCACGAAGCAGGAGGGGAGGACCGAGCCGGTCGGGAGGATAGGGGACATAGAGAGTCAAAGGATGCAGAAAGGGAGGAGAGGAGGGTTGAGGAGGCAGAATCAGGAGATTGGTTGGAGAAGGTTTGAGCAGAGGGAAGAGATGATAGGATGGAAGAGGAGAGAGTAGCAGGAGAGAGAGAGCGAAGGTTGCGACGGCGCAATACCATCTGAGTAGGGGCAGAGTGAGTAGTGTTGGAGGAGAGCGAGAGGGAAAAGGATACAAGGTAGTGATTGGAGACTTGGAGGGGAGTTGCAGTGAGATTAGTAGAAGAACAGCATCTAGTGAAGATGAGGTCAAGCGTATTGCCTGCCTTGTGAGTAGGGGGGGACGGTGAGAGGGTGAGGTCAAAAGAGGAGAGGAGTGGAAAGAAGGAGGCAGAGAGAAATGAGTCAAAGGTAGACGTAGGGGGGTTAAAGTCACCCAGAACTGTGAGGGGTGAGCCATCCTCAGGAAAGGAACTTATCAAGGCATCAAGCTCATTGATGAACTCTCCAAGGGAACCTGGAGGGCGATAAATGGTAAGGATGTTAAGCTTGAATGGGCTAGTGATTTTGACAGCATGGAATTCAAAGGAGGAGATAGACAGATGGGTCAGGGGAGAAAGAGAGAATGTCCACTTGGGAGAGATGAGGATTCCAGTGCCACCACCCCGCTGACCAGATGCTCTCGGGGTGTGCGAGAACACGTGGTCAGACGAGGAGAGAGCAGTAGGAGTAGCTGTGTTTTCTGTGGTTATCCATGTTTCCGTCAGCGCCACGAAGTCGAGGTACTGGAGGGTAGCATAGGCTGAGATGAACTCTGCCTTGTTGGCCGCAGACCGGCAGTTCCAGAGGCTGCCGGAGACCTGGAACTCCACGTGGGTCGTGCGCGCTGGGACCACCAGGTTAGAGTGGCAGCGGCCACACGATGTGAAGCGTTTGTATGGCCTGTGCAGAGAGGAGAGAACAGGGATAGACCGACACATAGTTGATAGGCTACAGGAGAGGCTACGCTAATGCAAAGGAGAAAAATTAACTAAACAACTGGGGAAGCGAGAGAGCAGGGCCTCCCTCACTAACAATTCACTGAAACACTAAAACGATAAAATATAACTTTTCTAGCTACCACTAGAAATTAAAATTGATGTAAACTACAGTGGTTCAGTGTTTCCAGGAATAGGCTCAAACTTAGTTTATTCCGCTAGATAACTAGTATTCTTCCGTGAAAACCCACCCAGTGCACCGTGTCCTATGACGCCGTAGCTAACTAGCTAACTAGCATGCTAGCATCCTATAACACACGGTTAGCACCAATACTTGGTAACAACAAGCTACCAATGGATCATTCGTGTCCGTGTCTAGTTCATAACGCAGAAGTAATTAAACGTTGGCTAGCTAACACAAAGTCAGTCCTGCTAGCTACACAAGTGGACTACACATCTCGAATGTTCAGAAAGTTAAGCTAACGTTGCATAAATCTTATTGACTAAAAATGATACAGCTAGCTGGTAGGGTTAGCTAGCTAGCAGTGGGCGCATTGTTGACTATGTTAGAGAATGTAGCTGGCTAGCTAACCTCGATAGTTACTCTGTACTACGCCTTTATCTTGATACAAAGACAGCAGATACAACTATGTAGCTAGCTAACAATACACTAATCAAATCGTTCCAATGTAATGTAATGAAATGTAATAAGTTGGCTAGCTAGCTATGGTGTTATGGTGTTGACGCAGTTTCGAAAACGGCGCGAACGAACGAATACAGCTGGCTAGCTAACGTTGTTAGTTCCTCAGAGCTACACCTTTATCCTTGATACAAAGACAGCAGATACAACTATGTAGCTAGCTAACAATACACTAATCAAATCGTTCCAATGTAATGAAATGTAATATTACCTGTGGAGCGAGGTGCAGCACGACCACTCACTCCAGCATCAACACACTACTGTGAGATGGGTGGATCTAAAGCTTAAGAGGGTGTGAACAATGCTGAATGGGTGTAGACAAAGAAGAGCTCTTCACTAGATACGAAAACATTCAAAGGCGATTTTCTCAAAAGTGAGTTTACAAGTTGCAACTTTCAAAGCAGAATAACTTTTCCATTGTTCCTCAAATGCAGTGTATGATATACCATTTTGTAGCTCTGAGTCTCTAATTTTATTCAATGTAAAAAACACAATTTCACATTTTGCTACATAAGACAGAATCCAGGTGGTGTGTCACAAATGTCAAGTTGATTTTTTGCCAAATTACCATACAACAGACCACGTATTCACCCTACACACCCTTATAGACTGAAGGATCACCTTCAGTGCTTGGTTGTCTCCAACAAGTCTGTCCCCAAACAATATGATTTGCTGGTTTTAAGCATTAAACTTTCAAATATCTCTTTGTTGACTGTAGCTGGGTGCGATCGTCCTCCCTCAGCACTGGTCTGTATCCTACCTGCCCTAAGCTCTCTCCTGGCCCCTTACACTAAGTCTGAATTTGGTGACCTAAACTGGGACATGCTTAAACCACCGGACCAAGTCCTAAAGCAATGGGACTCCCTAAATCTTTATCAGATTATTATCAATCCCACAAGGTATGACTCCAAACACCCAGAAAAGGCTCTTCTCCACGATGTTATCCTCACAAATAATCCTGATAGGTATCAGTCTGGTGTTTTCTGTAATGACCTTAGTGATCACTCTTCTACAGCCTGTGTTCGTAATGGCTGCTCAGTGAAACGACCTGTCCTGATTTGTCATAGACGCTTGCTAAAAAACTTTAATGAGCAAGCCTTCCTTCATGAACTGGCCTCTGTAAAATGGTGTAGAATCAGCTTGATCCCCTCTGTCAAAGACGCTTGGACCTTCTTTTTTCATATTTTCACTGGTATTGTAAACAAACACGCTCCCATAAAGAAAATGAGAATTAAAAACAGGTGCAGCCCCTGGTTCGACCGTGATCTTGTAGAGTTACTCTACCTCAAGAATTGCATTGGGCAAAAGTCTCGGCACACGCATACTCAGGCTGATTGGCTATCATTCAGGAAATTGAGAAATAAGTGGACTCAGGCTATCCGGAAGGCCAAAGATAGTTACTTTAAGGAGCAGTTCTCTCTCTGTGGGTCTAACCCCAAGAAGTTCTGGAAAACGGTTAAAGATCTGGAGAATAAACCCTCCTCTTCACAGCTGCCCATGTCCCTTAATGTTGATGATGTGGTTGTTACTGACAAGAAGCACCTGGCTGAGCTCTTTAATCACCACTTCATTAACCCCTGTGGGATGGACATCCAGCGAAAAATCATATCGCCATTAACATAACAAAATGTAATAATTTTTTTTTTTCATTTTTTTTTTCAAATTATATCGTTTTATAGATACACCTGTCCTGAATCGAACCACGTTGTCCGATTTCAAAGGGCTTTACAGCAAAAGCAAAACATTAGATTATGTTAGAGGAGTATATCGTAAAAGTAGCCACATAGCCATTTTCCGACCAACCACATGCATCACAAATAACCAAAAAACAGCTAAATGCAGCACTAACCTTTGACAATCTTCATCAGATGACACACCTAGGACATCATGTTACACAATACATGCATTATTTTGTTCGATAAAGTTCATATTTATATATAAAAACAGCATTTTACATCGGTGCGTAACGTTGACTAACTATTTTCCCTCAAATACATCCAATGAAACAGCGCTACAATTTACTAAATTACTATTCGAAAACATTTTTAAAATGTAATATTGTCATTCTAAGATTTATAGATGAATATCTCTTGAAAGCACCTGTAATGCCAGATTTAAAAATAACTTTACTGGGTAATCACACTTTGCGCTAAAAGGGGATGCGATACTCAGAACAATAGGCTAGCAATAGCAATAGGCTAGCCATCTTGGAACAATCGCATATCAAATCTAGTCTTGTATACTATTGTCAATAATCCCTTACCTTTGATTATCTTCATCCTTAGGCACTTCCAGGAATGCCAGGTCCACAACAAATGTATTTTCGTTTGAAAAAGTTCATCCTTTATGTTCCATTAGCTTGTTGTTGTTAGCGCGTTCTGAAGGCTGAACCAAAAGTTCCGACGTGCGCGGGGCTACTCTTTCAACAAAATGCATTTTTTTCTTATTTAGGTTCGTTCAAACATGTCAAACGTTGTATAACATAAATCTGTAGGGCCTTTTTCAACGAGAGCTCCAATAAGATTTGAGGGGGACGATTGCATTGTGTTTCAAAATGTTTCGAAAGGGGAGGGTAACCAGGGGCGCCGGTGTCATAATGGTGATGGCCCTCTCCATGTGACCACGTTCCACAGCGTGTCATTCTGTCAGTATTCACAGTAGGAGACTCAAATCACTTTGTAAAGACTGGGGACATCTAGTGGAAGCAATAGGAAGTGCTCAATGAACCATAGCTCACGGTGTGATTAGTAGGCAACGTGATGAAGTTGAGTTCGCAATTCAGAATTCCACTTCCTGTTTCGATCTGTCTCGGGGTTTTGACTGCCATATGAGTTCTGTTATACTCACAGACACCATTCAAACAGTTTTAGAAACTTTAGGGAGTTTTCTATCCACAAGTATTAATTATATGCATATCCTAGCTTCTGAGTTTGAGTAGTAGGCCGTTTAAAATGGGCACCATTTTTTTTCAAAAATCGCTGTAGCGCCCCCTATCCTAGGGGAATGCCAAGAGGTTACATCAGGATTCCTATTTGACTCAGCCATGCCTTCTTGCCCGTCCAACATTTCCAAATCTCCCACCCCTTCTAATGCGACTCCCTCTTTTTGCCCTGCCCCTCTACAAAGTTTCTCCCTGCAGGCAGTCACTGAGTCCGAGGTGCTAAAGGAGCTCCTTAAACTTGACCCTTCTTCTTTAAGGTTGCTGCCCCTATCATTGCCAAGCCTATCTCCAACCTTTTAAACACGTCTCTCCTTTCTAGGGAGATTCCCATTGCTTGGAAGGCAGCCACGGTTCGTGGGGATCTGGGGAGATCAAGCTGATCCTAACTGTTATAGGCCTATTTCTATTTTGCCCTGCTTATGAAAAGTGTTGGAAAAACTTGTCAATAATCAACTGACTGGCTTTCATGATGTCTATAGTATTCTCTCGGGTATGCAATCTGGTTTCCGCTCAGGTTATGGATGTGTCACTGCAACCTTAAAGGTCCTCAATGATGTCACCATTGCCCTTTATATTAAGCAATGTTGTGCTGCTATTTTTTTTACTTGTCCAAAGCTTTTGATATGGCAGACCATTCCATTCTTGTGGGCCGGCTAAGGAGTATTGGTGTCCCTGAGGGGTCTTTGGGCTGGTTTTGCTAACTACCTCTCTCCAAGAGTGCAGTGTATAAAGTCAGAAAATCTGCTATCTCAGCCACTGCCTGTCACCAAGGGTGTACCCCAAGGCTTGATCCTAGGCCCCACGCTCTTCTCAATTTACATCAACAACATAGCTCAGGGAGTAGGAAGCTCTCTCATCCATTTATATGCAGAGGATACAGTCTTATCCTCCCCGGATTTTATGTTAAATGCTCTACAACAAAGCTTTCTTAGTGTCCAACAAGCTTTCTCTATCCTTAACCTTGTTCTGAACACCTCTAAAATAAAGGTAATGTGGTTTGGTAAGAAGAATGCCCTTCTCCCCACAGGTGTGATTACTACCTCTGAGGGTTTAGAGCTTGAGGTAGTAACCTCATACAAGTACTTGCGAGTATGGCTAGACAGTGCACTGTCCTTCTCTCAGCACATATCAAAGCTGCAGGCTAAAGTTAAATCTAGACTTGGTTTCCTCTATTGTAATCGCTACTCTTTCACCCCAGCTGCCGTACTATTCCTGATTCAGATGACCATCCTACCCATGCTAGATTACGGAGACATAAATTATAGATTGGCAGGTAAGGGTGCTCTCGAGCAGCTCGATGTTCTTTACCATTCGGCCATCAGATTTGCCACCAATGCCCCTTATAGGACACATCACTGCACTCTATACTCTGTAAACTGGTCATCTATGTATATCCATCGCAATACCCACTGGTTGATGCTTATTTATAAAACCCTCTTAGGCCTCACTCCCCACTATCTGAGACATCATCCTCCACAGACAACACCGGTTCTGCCAGTCACATTCTGTTAAAGGTCCCCAAAGCACACACGTCCCTGGGTCGCTCCTCTTTTCAGGTCGCTGCAGCGAGCAACTGGAACGAGCTGCAACAAACACTCAAACTGGCTAAAAGTGGAGGACAGATTGACTTCATCACTACTTTTATTCATGAGAGGTATTGACATGTTGAATGCACCAAGCTGTCTGTCTAAACTACTGGCACACAGCTCGGACACCCATGCATACACCACAAGACATGGCACAAGTGGTCTCTTCACAGTCCCCAAGTCCAGAACAGACTATGGGAGGCACACAGTATTACATAGAGCCATGACTACATGGAATTCTATTCCACATCAAGTAACTGATGCAAGCCGTAAAATTACATTTAAAACCAGATAAAAAACATTCTATGGAACAGCAAGGACAATGAAGCAACAAAAACAATGGCACAGACACATGCATACACACACACACACACACACACACACACACACACACACACACACACACACACACACACACACACACACACACACACACACACACACACACACACACACACACACACACACACACACACACACACACACATATGTGCTATACATACACATGGATTTAGTACTGTGGATATGCAAACAGAGGAAGATCTTCAAAAGTAAGTGATTAGGGGCCTGAGGGCACACAGTGTGTTGTGAAATCTGTCAATGTATTGTAATGTTTTTAAAACTTGTTAGGAATAGGGTCTAGGTTCCTGAATTTCCGCCTGACTGACGTGCCAAAAGTAAACTGCCTGTTACTCAGGCCCGGAAGCTAGGATATAATTGGATAGAAAACACTTTGAAGTTTCTAAAAATGTTAAAATAATGTCTGATACTATGAAACTATAACAGAATTGATATGGAAGGCAAAAATCCGAAGACAATCCAACCGGTAACTTCTATGTAAATCCGTCTCCCAGATCGCAATTCCTATGGCTTTCACTAGATGTCAACAGTCTATTATTCAAGGTTTCAGGCTTGTTTTTTGAAAAACAAACAAGTATTTGAGGTTTTGGGGAGAAGCGCACGGAACAATATCAGTCTTTCGGCGCGCGAGGGAGAGGGCGCATGCTTATTAATTTTGCTTTCCTATTGAACAAACTACTTTCAGTATGAAATATTATAGTTTATTTACATTTTAGAGTACCTGAGGATTAAATAGAAACATCATTTGACTTGTTTGGATGAAGTTTAGCGGTAGCTTTTTGGACTCCTTTGTCTGCATATTGAATGAGTGCATTACTGAAAACGCCAACTAAACGGTCTTTTTGGGATATAAAGAAGGATTTTATCTAACAAAACAACCATTCATGTTGTAGCTGGGACCCTTGGGATTGCAAACAGAGTAAGATCTTTGAAAGTAAGTGATTTATTTAAATCGCTATTTGTGATTTTGTGAAGCCTGTGCTGGTTGAAAAATATGTTGATTAGGGTCGCCATCCTCAGACAATCGCATGGTATGCTTTCGCCGTAAAGCCTATTTGAAATCGGACGACACAGTTAGATTAACAAGAATTTAAGCTTTTAACCTGTCTGGGCTAGGGGGCAGTATTTTAATGGCCAGATGAAAAACGTACCCAATTTAAACAGGTTACTACTCTGGCCCAGAAACTAGAATATGCATATTATTTGAATAGAAAACACTCTGAAGTTTGTAGAACTGTTTGAATGGTGTCTGTGAGTATAACAGAACTCATATGGCAGGCAACAACCTGAGAAAAATCCAAGCAGGAAGTGAAAAGTCTGAGAATTGTAGTTCTTCTTTTGATTCTCTATCGAAGCTACTTTGTCTGTGGGGTGACGTTGCACTTCCTAAGGCTTCCATTGGCTATCTAAAGCCTTCAGAAAGTGGTTTGAGCATTTTCCTGTCACTGGGCAGATAATAGGAGCTCAGTTACTGAGTGGTCTGCCTGGCAACAAAGGGATTGGATATGCGCGGTCACGCAAGTACGCCGTTCCTTCTTTTTCTTCTTGAATGAATATGCTATTGTCCGGTTGGAATATTATCGCAATTTTACATTAAAAATACCATAAAGATTGATTTTAAACAGCGTTTGACATGCTTCTAAGTACAGTAATGGAACATTTTGACTTTTCGTCTCTCATTCCGCGCTCGCACGTTATGCCTTTGGATAAGTGATCTGTACTCACGAACAAAACGGAGGTATTTGTACATAAATATGGATTATTTTTTAACAAAAACAACATTACTTGTGGAAGTAGCAGTCCTGGGAGTGCATTCTGATGAAGATCAGCAAAGGTAAGAGAATATTTCTAATACTAATTCTGAGTTTAGGTTGCCCCGAACTTGGCGGGTGTCTGAATAGCTCACCGTGATGGCTGAGCTATGTACTCAGAATATTGAAGAATGTGCTTTCTCCGTAAAGCTATTTTAAAATCTGACACAGCGGTTGCATCCAGCGGTAGTCTATCTATAATTCTTAAAATAATTGTTATATATTTTGTCAACGTTTACGCTAAGTATTTTTGTAAATTGATGTGCACATTCACCGGACGTTTTGGTGGGAATACATTTTCTGAACATCACGCACCAATGTAAAATGCTGTTTTTGGATATAAATATGAACTTTATCGAACAAAACATACATGTATTGTGTAACATAATGTCCTAGGAGTGTCATCTGATGAAGATTGTCAAAGGTTAGAGCTTCATTTAGCTGTGTTTTGGGTTTTATTGACACATGTCCTTGCTTGGAAAATGGCTGTGTGATTATTTTAGTCTATGTACTCTCCTAACATAATCGAATGTTTTGCTTTCGCTGTAAAGCCTTTTTGAAATCAGACAATGTGGTTACATCAAGGAGAAGTGTATCTTTAAAATGGTGTAAAATAGTTGTATGTTTGAGAAAGTTGAATTATGACATTTAGTTGTTTTTAAATTTGCCGCCCTGATATTTCACTGGCTGTCCCACCTAGCCCATAGAAGTTAAATGATATAAGACACTTGTATGTTCATGAATGTTTGAATTGCACGCACTCCAATTTCACCGGATGTTGTCGGCTGGTGTCCCGCCTATCCCTAAGAACTTTTAAAATTGTATGATCTGCCTTAATTTTGCTGGACCCCAGGAAGTAATGCTGCTGCTTTGGCAGCAGCTAATGAGGATCCTAAAAAATTACAAATAGAAATACAAACTGGACAGTTATATCTCAATCCCTTCATTCAAAGACTCAATCATGGACACCCTTAGTGACAGTTGTGGCTGCTTTGTGTGATGTATTTTTGTCTCTACCTTCTTGCCCTCTGTGCTGTTGTCTGCGCCCAATAATGTTTGTTCCATGTCTTGTGCTGCAACCATGTTGTGTTGTCATGTGTTGATGCCTTGCTATGTTGTTGTCTTAGGTCTCTCTTTATGTAGTGTTGTGGTGTCTCTCTTGTTGTGATATGTGTTTTGTCCTATATTTATATACGCCCCCGCAAGAGGCCTTTTGCCTTTTGGTAGGCCATCATTCTAAATAAGAATTTGTTCTTAACTGACTTGCCTAGTTTAATGAAGGTTAAATCAAAAAATATATATACACAAACTAAACAAAAGCGAAGTCTTCTCATGCTTTGTTGAGTTCAAAAAAGCTTTTGACTCAATTTGGCATGAGGGTCTGCTATATAAGTTGATGGAAAGCGGTGTTGGGGGGAAAACATACAACATTATAAAATCCATTTACAAAAAAAACAAGTGTGTGGTTAAAACTGGCAAAAAAACACAGATTTCTTTCCTCAGGGTGAGACAGGGATGCAGCTTGAGCCCCACCCGCTTCAACATACAATACCAGTTAAAAGTTTGGACACACCTACTCATTTTCTACATTGTAGAATAGTAATGAAGACATCAAAACCATGAAATAACACATATGGAGAATCATGTAGTAACCACAAATTGTTAAACAAATCAAAATATATTTTATATTTGAGGTTCTTCAAAGTAGCCACCCTTTGCATTGATGACAGCTTTGCACACTTAGCATTCTCTCAACCAGCTTCATGAGGTAGTCACTTGGAATGCATTTCAATTAACAGGTGTGCCTTGTTAAAAGTTAATTTGTGGAATTTCTTTCCTTCTTAATGCGTTTGAGACAATCAGTTGTGTTGTGACAAGGTAGGGGTGGTATAAGAAGATAGCCCTATTTGGTAAAAGGTCAAGTCCATATTATGGCAAGAAGAGCTCAAATAGCAAAGAGAAATGACAGCCCATCATTACTTTAAGACATGAAGGTCAGTCAACCTGGAACATTTCAAGAACTTTGATTGTTTCTTCAAGCGCAGTTACAAAAACCATCAAGCGCTATGATGAAACTGGCTCTCATGAGAACCGCCACAGGATAGGAAGACCCAGAGTTACCTCTGCTGAAAAGGATAAGTTCATTAAAGTTAACTGCACGTCAGACTGCTTCTCAAATAAATGCTTCACAGACTTCAAGTAACAGACATATCTCAACATCAACTGTTCACAGGAGACATTAGACTGGTGGAAATCTGTCCTATGGTCTGATGAGTCCAAATTTTAGATTTTTGGTTCCAACCGCTGTGTCTTCGTGAGATGAAGCATGGAGGAGGAGGTGTGTTGGTGTGGGGGTGCTTTGTTGGTGCCAATGATCCAAAACACACCTCCAGAATGTTTAACCTCTACGGCAGTGGTTCCCAAACTTTTTATAGTCCCGTACCCCTTCAAACATTCAACTTCCAGCTGCGTACCCCCTCTAGCAGCAGGGTCAGCACACTCTCAAATGTTGTTTTTGCCATCATTGTAAGCCTGCCACACACACACTATACGATACATTTATTAAACATAAGAATGAGTGTGAGTTTTGGTCACAACCCGGCTCAAGGGAAGTAAGAAACTATAATTAACAGACGCCTCATAAGTCCTCAATTGGCAGCTTCATTAAATAGTACCCGCAAAACACCAGTCTCAACGTCATCAGTGATGAGGCGACTCCGGGATGCTGGCCTTTTAGGCACAATTCCTCTGTCCAGTGTCTGTGTTGTTTTCCCCATTTCTTTTATTTTTCTTGGCCAATCTGAGATTTGGCTTTTTCTTTGCAACTCTGCCTAGAAGGCCAGCATCCCGGAGTCGCCTCTTCACTGTTGACGTTGAGACTGGTGTTTTGCGGGTACTATTTAATGAAGCTGCCAGTTGAGGACTTATGAGGCGTCTGTTTCTCAAACTAGACACTCTAATGTACTTGTCCTCTTGCTCAGTTGTGCACCGGGGCCTCCCACTCCTCTTTCTATTCTGGTTAGGGCTAGTTTGCGCTGTTCTGTGAAGGGAGTAGTACACAGCGTTGTACGAGATCTTCAGTTTCTTGGCAATTTCTTGCATGGAATAGCCTTCATTTCTCAGAACAAGAATAGACTGACGAGTTTCAGAAGAAAGTGCTTTGTTTCTGGCCAATTTGAGCCTGTAATCAAACCCACAAATGCTGATGCTCCAGATACTCAAATAGTCTAAAGTTGGCCAGTTTTATTGCTTCTTTAATCAGGACACAGTTTTGATCAATTAGACTTTTAAAATGATAAACTTGGATTAGCTAACACAACGTGCCATTGGAACACAGGAGTGATGGTTGCTGATTATGGGCCTCTGTACACGTAAGTAGATATTCCATAAAAAATCTGCCGTTTCCAGCTACAATAGTCCTTTACAACATTAAAAATGTCTACACTGTATTTCTGATCAATTTGATGTTATTTTAATGGACAGAAAATGTGCTTTTCTTTCAAAAACAAGGACATTTCTAAGTGAGCCCAAACTTTTGAACGGTAGTGTAGTTGCGGAGAGTCCCTGTAATCCTAGATTCAGATCATTCAGGTGAGAAAAAACATCACCCAGATAGGCCAGTCGTGTGAGAAAGTCATCATTATGCAAGTGAAGACAAGTGAAAATTATGGTCAGTAAAGAACTTTAAGCTCGTCTCTCAATTTAAAAAAACTTGTCAATACTTTCCCATTGATAACCAGCGCACTTCTGTATGTTGTAAAAGCGTTACATGGTTGCTGTCCATATCATTACATAATGCAGAAAATACACGAAAGTTCAGGGGCCTTGCTTTAACAAAGTTAACCATTTTCACTGTAGTGTCCAAAACATATTTCAAGCTGTCAGGCATTCCCTTGGCAGCAAGAGCCTCTCGGTGGATGCTGCAGTGTACCCAAGTGGCGTCGGGAGCAACTGCTTGCATGCGCGTTACCATTCCACGATGTCTCCCTGTCATGGCTTTTGCGCCATCAATACAGATACCAACACATCTTGACCACCAAAGTCCATTTGATGTCATAAAGCTGTCCAGTACTTTAAAAATATCCTCTCATATTGTCCTGGTTTCCAGAAGAGGATGTCTTCCTTAATTGACCCCCCATAAACGTAACGGACACATACCAGAAGCTGTGCCCGGGCCGCCACGTCTGTTGACTCATCCAACTGTAACGCATATAATTCACTGGCTTGTATGCGAAGCAGTAAATGTTTCAAAACATCTCCTGCCATGTCACGGTTCTAAGGGGATTAATGTGCTTAATTTTAAGAAGTTATTTGGCCACCTTTAGTTGTGATACAAACCTTACAAAACATACTAAATAATATATGTGTGAAATTAGTTTTGATTTAGAATGGACAATTATCATTCACCTGTCTCGGAACAGGGGCATGGGAACACAAAAAATAAATGTCAACTATACACTTAAAAAGTGAACGGAGGACGCTTTTCCCATGGTTCATTTTCATGCCAGCCAGGTAGGCTATACTCTTGCTTAATATTAGGAAAGTTGATAAATAAATATAGTAGGCCTAGTCTATAGAAAGCTGGTGGGATCCTCCTCTTTCTAATAGAGGTCATCAAAACTGTTTTCTTACGCAATTGCATAGCCTATAGAAATTTTGCGTAACATGAGCTCATGGGCTCTCATGAAGTGTTTGATTAGATTTTTGATTACATTTCCATTGATGTCAGAGTGATTAGAGGGACAATAAGAGTGCTGAGTACCAGGCAGTTAGCAAGTTTGGTAAGCTACTATTGGCCATCAGCAGCATCCAAACTTGGAGAAGTTTAATTACCGTGCCTAAACGGTCACATGAAATTTGACTACCGCCATGACTTGTGATCGCCGGTGTGTTGGTAATACAGTCACCATAACAGCCCTACTCTGAAGTCAAATGTTTACTGTTTACAGATGATCTGGTGCTTCTGTCCCGAACCAAGGAGTGCCTACAGCTATAGTTATAGAACCCATTAGCCTTTATGGTTGTTTAGTCTGGCGTCCACTCACCAACCAAGAATTCACAAAAAGGGACAAACATCAAATTGAGACTTTGCATGCAGAATTCTGCAAAAACATCCTCCATGTACAACGTAAAACCCCAAACAATACATGCAGAGCAGAATTAGGATGATTCCCACTAATTATCAAAATCCAGAAAAGGGCCTACAGCAATAAAAAATATCCAGAAAAGAGCAATTAAATTCTACAACTACGTAAAAATAAGTGATTATCAAGCCTTCCATAACAAAGCTCTCACCTAATGAGAGATGAACCTGGAGAAGAGTCCCCTCTACCAGCTGGTACGGGGACTCTGTTCATAAACACAAACAGGCCCCACAGAGCCCCAAGACAGCAACACAATTAGACCCAATCAAATTATGAGAAAACAAAAAGACAATTACTTGACCTATTGGAAAGTATTTACAAAACAACTGAGCAAACTGGAAAGCTATTTGGCCCTAAATAGAGAGTAAACCATAGCAGAATACCTGACCACTGTGACTGACCCAAAATGAAGGAAAGCTTAGACTATGTACAGACTCAGTGTGAGGCCAGCGTAGGCAGACCTGGCTCTCATGAGAAGACAGGCTATGTGCACACTGCCCACAAAATGAGGTGGAAACTGAGCTGTACTTCCTAACCTCCTGCCAACTGTATGACCATATTTGGGACACATATTTGCCTCAGATTACACAGACCTATAAAGAATTTGAAAACAAATCCACATTTAATAAACTCCCATATCTATTGGGTGAAATACCACTGTGCCATCACAGCAGCAAGATTTGTGACCGTTGCCACAAGAAAATGGCAACTAGTAAAGAACAAACAACATTGTAAATACAACCCATATTTATGTTTATTTATTTCCCCTTTATACTGTAACTATTTGCACATCTTTATAACACTGTACATAGCCATAATATGAAATGTCTCTATTCCTTAGAAAATGTTGTGAGTAATGTTTACTGTTAATTTTGAATTTCACTTTTTTTATTATCTATTTCATTTTCTTTGGCAATGTAAGCATATGTTTCCCATGGCAATAAAGCCCTTTGAATTGAATTAGAGAGAGAGAGAGAGAGAAGATGAGGGCGATAAGAGTGGGAGAAAAGACAGTGGGATGGTGGGTGGGGTTACAGTGAAAGGAAGCTAGGTAAGTGGAAACCCAGGTGCACTCTAAACCCCAAAGATGATAGGTTGGGTGGAGTTGATCATTTCCCTTCAGGGTGACTTAAATTGACATGTCTCCTGCTATCATAAAGTAGAGGTGATAGAGAGGTGAGGAAGCCATAACTTACAGTACCCACAGAGATTAACCCTTTGCCCTCTCCCTGCTGTGAATAAAGCCTCTCTAGACTCAGTTCACACATCAAGTCTAAAAGCGCTTACAGACAGGCCGTGGTAAACGCAAATTTAACTGCAACAAAATCCGCCTACTGTGTGTAGAGACCACCGGTCCCGGTTGTTGTCAGCTCCAATGTTAAAATATTGTTTGATCGGTTGACAAGATTAAGTCTGCTCCTTGGTCAACAATGCACGGTGGGCGCTCAAGACTAGTTTCATATTTTGGCGCCTCAAGCGCTGATCCATTGGCGCCACTCACGGGAGTGAGTACCTCGAACCGTGCCCCTTGCAAAACTGCTTGCTCTTTGCTGCACGCCGCTCTACTCCCATTGGTCCATTGGTCCGTCTGTAAGCTCCTAAAAGTGTCCCCTTTGTCTGCTCAGAAACAAACAAAAGCTCACGAACAGTGGTGGTGACAGCTTTCTACACAGAGGTAGACACGCACTTACGTGCACACGTTCTCTCGCACACACACACACACACACACACACACACACACACACACACACACACACACACACACACACACACACACACACACACACACACACACACACACACACACACTGTGCTGTGCTGCAGGAAAGTCCTTATAAGTCTCTGGTGTTAAAGCTGTTACAGAAACACAGGTGCTGCTGGTAATCTTGTCTGAGTGATCTCCCACCAGGCCAGTAGAAAGAAACACACAGGAAGAAAAAAAACACACAGGAGGGGCCGCACAAAGACCCTACTCACATTCTAGGTGTGTGCCGCCGTGCGTGTGTGTGCCGCCGTGCGTGTGTGTGCGCGCACGCATCTACCGTATTGTGTGTGTGTACTCAATTGTCATACCTGAGTAAAAGTCAAGATACCTTAAAATAAAACTATTAGTCGCTTTTTTAAATTGCTAACAAGCATCGTCAATATTGAAGCCACTTTTTCAAAACTCTTCTCACAGTCTGCATTACCAACATGCATCTTGGCCAAACAGTTAATCTCGCCTCCAAAACTCCCTCAAACCACCAAAACTCTTCATACATGTCTCAAAAATAAGCTCGTTCGACCATAACACACGTAACACAATTCTTACTCAGAAAGCATACATTGTCACTCATAACACACTGACCTAAAAAAACATTAACAGGGAGCATTACATAAATGATGAACCTTTCTCTTTGAAGTTTGAATGATTTTTCACATAAATCAGTATTTCATTTTATAATAAGAATAACACCGTTTCACTTTATTGACTGTACTAAAGTATATGTCACAAGAATTAATCAGAAATGCAGCAATTTGCTTCAAAAGCCTTTATTTTTTCTGTATAGTAATTTACTTGTGAAAAAACGAATTCCTGACATGTAATAATAATTACAAGAAAAACATCAACATGTCTAGTATAATCACTCAAACTGTACAGTACTGTGAGGGTTCTAGATCTCAACAACATATATAGTATAATCACTCAAACTGTACAGTACTATGAGGGTTCTAGTTCTCATCAACATGTATAGTATAATCACTCATACTGTACAGTACTGTGAGGGTTGTAGTTCTCATCAACATGTATAGTATAATCACTCATACTGTACAGTACTGTGAGGGTTCTAGTTCTCATCAACCTGTATAGTATAGTATAGTATAATCACTCATACTGTACAGTACTGTGAGGGTTCTAGTTCTCATCAACATGTATAGTATAACACTCATACTGTACTGTGCTGTGAGCGTTCTAGTTCTCGTTCTCTCTTGCATTTGGTCACAAGTTCTCATCAACATCACATCTTATGTCTTCTCTGGCGATGCCTCTTGGAAAGTATCTTCTGGAATGTCTAATCCAACCCTGGCAGTATTCAGGAGAAGTGTCTCCACACCCTGCGTTCATGGCATCCAGTAAGGACATCTGGTCATGTGGATGGTGGTCATAAACCTTCCACCTCCACGCAGAGAAAAACTCCTCTATGGGGTTTTGGAAGGGGGGAGTATGGAGGCAGGAATAGTACTGACATCCTGGGATGTGCAGCAAACCAGTCTGTGACTGCAGCAGAGTGGTGGAATGCCACATTATCCCACACAAAAACAAAGGTAGGGGAGTTTCTTGCCCCTCTCTCCTCCGCTGGCACAAGTCGATTATGCAGGTTATCCAGAAAAGAAATTAGCCTCTTTGTATTGGAGGGGCTAATAAGGGGTTTGTGTAACAGCAAACAGTCATTGGACAGTGCTGCACACATTGTGATGTTAGCTCCTCTCTGGCCTGGGACATCCACGGTTTCTCTCTGTCCAATCATATTTCTTCCCCTGCGGCGTGTTTTTGCCAGGTTGAATCCAGCTTCATCCTCAAAGATGAATGTATGTGCAGTTTGCCTGGCTTCCATCTTCATTACTCTCTAAAATACAGTAAATCCACAGTTGTACAGTACTTTACATTATGCATAGCTGTGTATGTACCCTGTTAGGTTATTGAACAGACATCCTACCTGGACATATTGATAGTAGAGTTCTTTTACACATTCACCATTTCTCTCAAAGGGTACAGTGTGCAACTGCTTCATCCTTATTTTATGTTTCTCTAAGAATCTGGCAATTGTCCTTGTGCTGACCGTATTTACATTCCCAAAAGTGATAGTCTGCCAGCACTCTCTCCCGAATTTCCAGCAGTTTTATTGCATTGTTGCAAATTACCATGTCAACAATGGCAATTTCCTGCGCATCTGATAGTATTCTGCCTCTCCCTCCTGTGGGAGGCAACCTTTGGATCCTACTGTAAAACACAAAACAATCAATATATTTCAAAATGTCAGTACATGTAAAAATGTGAACATACTGTATTGTACTGTGATATGTAGTTCAATTATCATTGCAGGACGCACATCTCGCCTGTTGTTTTGCCGGAAAATTCTTACTATTGATGCAACTGTTAAATGCTGAAAATTTGGTTGCACCCTTAAGCCGGCCTCTCTCAAAGAGAGTCCATGGTTTACAACATGGTCAATAATTGTAGCCCTTATCTCCTCAGAGACCACCGCTCTTGGTCTTCCTCTCCTTTGTCCTCCACGCATTCTCCCTCTCCCTGCCACTCTTCTTTCCCCACCAACCTGTCTTCCTTGATCCATGTTTCCAAACTAAATCATTCCGAAGCCGTCCTCTTTTGTTTGTTTGGTAACGAGACTAAAAACATGACCTTTGGGTAGGCTTTCAGCTTAAATTGCAATCAGCTTTGTTTGGAATGATTAAATATTCTGCTGAGATGTTCTATATGTTTCAATCTGGTACTTACTGTAAGTACAGTGGTGGAAAAAGTACTCAGTTGACATACAAATTTTTTGTTTGTTTAAAAAAGTTAGATTTTGATTTATCAGAGGATGCTGCAGCACCCTCAGCACCTTTACTTCTTGTGGCTATGTAATTCCTGTGGTTATGTACTTCCTGTGGCTATGCTATACATCATTGCTTCATTGCTGTCCCCAGTCCACCTGGCCGTGCTGCTGCTCCAGTTTCAACTGTTCTGCCTGCCTGCACCTGACCTGTTCACCGGACGTGCTACCTGTCCCAGACCTGCTGTTTTCAACTCTCTAGAGAGAGCAGGAGCGGTAGAGATACTCTCAATGATTGGCTATGAAAAGCCAACTCTTGAGGTGCTGACTTGTTGCACCCTCGACAACTACTGTGATTATTATTATTTGACCATGCTGGTCATTTATGAACGTCTTGGCCATGTTCTGTTATAATCTCCACCCGGCACAGTCAGAAGAGGACTGGCCACCCCTCATAGCCTGGTTCCTCTCTAGGTTTATTCCTAGGTTCTGGCCTTTCTAGGGAGTTTTTCCTAGCCACCGTGCTTCTACACCAGCATTACTTGCCGTTTGGGGTTTTAGGCTGGGTTTCTGTACAGCACTTTGAGATATCAGCTGATGTAAGAAGGGCTATATAAGGAATTTGATTTGATTTTGATTTGATCAAATTCCTTAAATTAAGCATTCCAGACGGCACAATTTCCTTGTTTATTTTTATTTAAGGACAGACAGGGGCACACTCCAACACTCAGACATAATTTACAAACGCAGTATTTGTGTTTAGTGAGTCCGCCAGGTCAGAGGGAGTATGGATGACAACGTGTTATATTGATAGGCGTTTCAATTAGACCTGTACTGTAATTAGACCATAAAAGCAGGGGTGGAAAGAGTACTGTAAAAAACTACTAGAGTAAAAGTAAAAAATAGCACATTTAAAAAGTACTCAGAACAAAAGTTACTATATTACTTCTAAAATAATTTGCTATTTCAATTTTGATGGTTATTTTTATTCTCCTTTTACAAGAATGGAAGTTCATGTGAAAAGGGTGTGGCAATTGAGTGCAAGCTTCACAAACAAATTAATATAAAAAAGAATACTTTTATATATACTACTGTATATGTAATATTGCTTACATTTGATGCTTGACAGGATAAATGTTCCATAAAACACCAGAAAATAACCAACAAGATAAGATCCAGCACAGCTGATTTTAATATTTCATATTAATCTTCACATACACAAATTTTCAAAGGAATGTTCAAAAGGCATATTTTTTGTGGAACTAACTCTCAACTCACTTCACTTCTCTGAATTTACCATTCAGTTTCAGTAGGAGCTGATTTTTGAAGTTAATTGAGTCTATCCTGGCTCGCTTTGCAGTGAAGAGTAGTCCAGTACAGCTAAAAAGAAGCTCACAGGCGGCAGATGCAGACAGGCCTGTGTTGAACTTGAGGGACAACTTCTTTATGGACGGAAACAAATGAAGTAAATCCATTTTGTCCGATGGACTAACCAGATACCCATCCAGCTCCCCTGTACCTTCTGACCGTTTGGTTGTCAGTGAAGAGATGAAATCCTCTTCATCAGATGAATGCTGCCTTAGATGCTCAGTCTCGTCCTGTGTGATTGTGTCAAGATGGTTCTTCAGGTATGCCAAACCTGTACATTGGAAACAACACAACATTCACATATTCAGTGTTTTAGCAAACTCTGTTATATGTGGCTGGCAACACAATCATATTATTGGCATTGCAATAGCTCTAACACTGACATCCCCACTTTTTATTCTCAGATACGGAGATTGATTTGAGTTGTTCAAATACATTCAGACCAGACAAATTCTCTAATGTTGAGGTGAGTCCATGTCTGGCTGTGCCCAAACATAGTTATATGCAAAGGTTATTGTCCAGCACCTGTAACGCAACTTAAATAATGAAAAAAAGAAAAACATAACAAAAAAACTGTTAAAGAAAAGACTCAAAGACCAAAAGATATCATCATATGGACAATGAGGTAAAAACCTTTTGGAGTAAAGAAATCATACCGGCTGTGATGACATCAGCTTTGTCAGTCCAAGACGTCTGGAACTTTGGCAGAAAGCTTGCACCAGCAATAAGCTGTGGCTCCTCCATCATTTCTCCAAAGCGCTTTTGGAGACCGTTCTGAATGGCTTTGATAAGGGGTAGGCACATTTGGCAAGATGCTTTCAGCCTTTGAAGTTTTGTTTTTAGTAAAAAATCCCTGGCAGCAGCCACCCCATATACGTGTTGGTCTCAGACTGTAGAATGTTCAAAGCTGAGACCAAAGGCTTCATCACTTTGCTGTACTCATTCAAGAAGGACATTTCTGCCGGGCTCAGCCTGAAAGATAAGGTAAGGTAAATGTAATACCTCTTAGAATTCTAACATTTCATGGACAATAAATATTACTGTAATAGGAAAACATTACATTGATTCAAAGAATTGCTACTCACATTTTCACTTTTAGTTCTTCACACACATTTCTTATGGCATCCTCCCCCTTCTCTTGTATGATACGTGTGATCCTCTCCACAGCCAGGTAAGTTGAGTTCCAACGTGTTTGATTTGGACAGATCAACTGCAGTTTGCGCTCATTCTCTACAACTTCAGCAGCTAAGGTTGACCGGCCTGTTTTATTCCACATGGCTTGGCATTTGGCAAAAGACCACCTGGACAACATTTTGTAGCTATCACTATTTGTTTCTGCCAACGCAGAATCTGTTGTTGCAATGAGTTTCAGCAGATGACATGCACACCGTTGATGCTGAGGGAGTTGATATTCTAGGCCACTGTCATTTTCCAGGATGGAATAGGTGTCTTGGTATTCAACCTGCTCTGCTGGCTCTTCAGCATCTGTGTCTTGGTCTGCTGACTCGACTGCCTGGCTCTGCTCACCAAAAACATTGAATGCTTTGATGAAGTTTCATCCACTGTCTGTTGTGGTTCTTACCACTTTCCCCCTGATCCTGTATGCACAATAGATGTCATCGGGGGCACATGCAAGCACATCAAATGTGTGGGAACCTCTCAATCTCTTGCAAGCAAGTGCAGCAGAACGTCTCACCAGAGTTTCTTCATCTATCCAGTGACATGTGACCCCGATGTAACTCCTTTGAAGAGCTGTCCAACAATCAGTGGTGGTGGCAACATAATTTACCCTGCCAAGGTGTGCCATAACTGTCTTCTTCATGTGATTGGCAGCTTCATGTATTCTTGAACGAACAGTAGGTCTGGAGATCACTTTGCATTGAGGATGCAAGGTGGTTACCAACTCTTTAAAAGCTGGTTGTTCGACCACAGAGAATGGCTGTTGGCCCTCACAGATCAAATGAATGACATGCTTGTCAACGGTTGCCTGTGAGACCCACCTGGCTCCTCCCACTGCCATCATTTCAGACATATTTGCTTGCTTGCAAGTTGAAGAGGTGTTTGATAGTTCCTTGGTTCCTTTGTTGTGGTTACAGAGGTGAGCATATTGTAGTTTGTTATCTTTAATGGATGTTTCCTCTGTGGACAAAATTATTGCATCAATCTGGGCAAAATGTATATAACCTGACCAGTTTGGTTTTATACAAATTAACTTAAACCAGCACATAAAGTGCAATCTGTAAGTGTATGGGCAATGACAAAAATTTTGTTTTGGCTCTGTAGTCCAGCACATTGGATTTTAAAATATATAATGACAATGTGGTTAAAGTGCAGACTGTCAGCTATAAGGTGTTTTTATTCATATCAAATAAAACATTTAGAAATTACAGCATGTTTAGAATAATGTCACTGTCCAAATACATACAGATGTTGGGGAATATTGTTCTTTCTTTTCCCCAACTATAGTTTTACCAAACATGATTTTTGGCTATTATTCAAAACTCAGTGATCCAACCAGATATAGCTAGGTGATAAGCAAGCAAAAAAAAGATTGTGCACATACCTAAAAATCCCAGGTCTCAAAATGTGTCATTTTATTTTATCTTCACAAGTTCCTTAATTTCACTTTTAGCTATCCCCAACAACTTACCTTATGGGGATGGCTAGCTACTAGTCACCATAAAGTCAATGCGGTAGTAGCCCGCATTACAGCTTATAGTTCCTTCAGCTGTGTAAAGACGTTGGTCAGGGTTAGCTTCTAACTAGCTAGCAACAGGATGAGCTAGCTAAAGTTAGCATTATGCTACAGATTGAATGCAACTGGCTAGTAGCAACACTTAGTTAGCTACATTACATAACCTACACAACAAACGCCATTCATGGCAATAACATATATTTAAAACTTTACTTTTCGTACCATTACATGTTTCCTCAAGTTTGACGCAGAGTTTTTGTAGGCGGCCACCGCCACCCTCTTTGGTACGCAGAGCTTACATTCCATAATTACACTGTCTCCTCTTCTCTGCTTGAAGCTGAAGTGTTCTTTGAGATGCGGCCAGGGATTTCCTTCCTCATGGTCTTCAGAAGACCCGGCCTCTCGCTCTGTCTCTGTGTGTGTCTCCTGAACCTGCTCAATCTCGTTAGGCTCCATTTATTTTTCAAGTTGATTAGGAAACCTTTTTTTTCAAGGCATGTAGCTACCTTTTTTTTACTGTTAGAAAATCCTGCTACCGGTCATCATTTCGTTTGCATACACAGCTGTGATTGGGCCGTTTTGGCGCGATGTGTGAAATTGAATTGTATTGATCCATCTGGTCATGTTACTTGTCACTGACAAACAAGTGATCAGTTCTAGCTGCAACAAAAGGCGCAAACTTTATGTGCTTGCCATGATGATGTGTATCCGTTATGGTTAAGGGTTAGGGAAAATAGGATTTTGCATGGGACTGAATTCTGTGTCGCCACAAGGTTAGCTGTACAAACTGTGTGTGTGTGTGTGTGTGTGTGTGTGTGTGTGTGTGTGTGTGTGTGTGTGTGTAGTGTGTGTGTGTGTGTGTGTGTGTGTGTGTGTGTGTGTGTGTATGTGTGTGTACTCTATGCGTGCATACGTGTACCTGTGCCTGTCATTGGTGGTACCATAGAGCAGTGTTTCCCAACCCTGGTCCTTGAGTACCCTCAACAGTACACATTTTTATTGTATCCCTGGACAAGCACAACTGATTCAATTGTCAGCTAATCATCAAGCCCTCAATGAGTTGAATGACGTGTGCTTGTCAAGGACTAGTCTGTCAACTAAACTGTCCTGTTGGGGGTACTCGAGGACCAGGGTTGGGAAACACTGCCATAGAGTTCCTCTGGTGCAGGTAGAAGTCAGTGGGCAGCTCCCAGAGGTGAGGCTTAGACTCTAATGGCTGGTACACCTGCAGAAACTGGTCGATGGCATCCTGCCGGTCTGAAACTGAGGGGGGAGTGTAGAGGGAGAGAGACAGAGACAGAATGAGAGAAAGAAGAGACAGAAGAGAAAGGAGACAATATGCACAGGACTGAGGTGTAACAGGGAGTCAAATTGGTCTATAGTGTTGGTCAGTTGAGCCTCTGCTGTGGTCAGTCGTTTCAATGTCGATCTTAAATCAGACCTTGGTCTGAGGTGCCAATGGAAGATGAGAAATGGAAGATGAGGATAGAGAGAGAGAAAAGTAAGATGTATCATCTAATCAAACTATATCTACATGAAAAGCTCCAGGGGCTCATGAGATGAAAGCATCACTGAATGGAAAACACAATTAAAACCAGACTAGATCATGATGATGACTACACGGTTTGGGGGTGTGGCAGGTGGGTGCTGTAGAGATAATCGTTTGGTTGGTGCGGGTGCGCATGTTTGTGTGCATTTAGCGTCTATGTGTCACGTGTTGTATCATGTTGCGGTGGCGCGAGGTGTGATTGGTAAGATACACCTCCCTCTCTGCCCCGTAGCCACGTGGTAATGTACTAACGGCCATGGCGGGTAATTAGCCACTAAGCGAGGGTGTTTAGCTGCAATTACAGACTCTCACTCGCTCTCCCTGGTAATTTCTACAGGCAATTTTCAGCTGAAGATTTATTCAATAAATCAGGGTATAGGAGTTAATGTCAAACAATAGAAGTACATACGCAGGCACACGAGGCCACAAACGTCAATGAGAAGAAAATAAAAGTGTTTTTGTCACATTATTAGGGTGTGTCATCGGTGTGTGTTAATTGTACATGGGAGGCAGGTTAGGGAACTGTGTGTGTGTGTGTGTGTGTGTGTGTGTGTGTGTGTGTGTGTGTGTGTGTGTGTGTGTTTTTGTGTGTGTGTGTGTGTCAGCTTGTGTTCATTTAATTAAACAATACAGTTTCTCTGTGTTCTGTACATCCTCCACAGCTCCCAATGTAATTGATTACGCGTGTAGAGTACAATGTGATGTCAAGGCAATTACTGTCCTTCTCCAAATAACATTTATTTAAAGTATAAAACTGAGAAATGGAGTGAAAGCTTAAAATTGCTTAAGATTTAGCAAAACAGTGTGGAGCTGGTGTGTGTGTGCGCGAACAGTCTCTATCACGATACTTAGTCAGGGACCCTATGACATCATACAGAGAGCTCCATAACTCACGTCCAGCCAAAAGGAGATGAGGGAGGGAGGAACAGAAAGGGGTGCGACTGGGACTAAACTGGAGGAAAGAAGGTAAAAAAGGCAAAACAACTGACACAGGTGAACATGTACAAGGCTGTACATCAATTAAATCAATTTCCAAGAATGACACCTGAAGTTTCCAAGCCTCTAAAAGGCAGAATGTCATTGGGGCTTTATGACTGTTCTATTAAAAAAGGCTAAATGGTCTAGAGGTGTCATGGCCTTGGCGAAGAATTTGGAATTGAATTGAATGAATTAAGGAATATTCCCCCGTAAGAGAACATATGACTTGTCCCTGAAAAAAAGAAATAACATTCCTAATGTGATTTTAGCGACAAAAAAAGCAATATATGGCAGAAATAGAAACTGCTGGTTGAAAAAAACATTTAGTAAACATTGTTGTTATCGCACCCTTACACAACAACTAAGCGAGTCTGTATATATTTTTCTCATAGCCATACAGTCCTGACCTGTACACTTGTGTAATGTTAAAAAGTGGGGTTATGACTTTATTCTTGAAGCTTTACAGCACGGTTATCGAATCACTACCCATCAACAACACTCCAGAAAACCTAGGAGCTAAATGCAGCCCATATCAAAATGACACATATTATTCAGGGAATACAATAAGGAATTAAATGAAGCTACTAGAGGTTTGTTTGTCATCCACAGTAATTATGTAAACATTTAAAACATGACCATGGTGAGTTCATCATTACTCACACCTCCTCAGTGAACAGAAAACACAGTTCTGAACATCATAACACTGTAGCTAATATGTACTCCAGCCATACAAAGGATGTGCTGTCTAGCGATGCACGGACATTCATTTTAAGCCCTACCCTACCCAGGTCTGATTGCTTTTGCCAAATTTAAGGCCCAGCCCTGCCTGAAATCAGACATAATTTATTCCGTTATTAAATCCATTAGCTTCTCCTCTGTCTGTCACTCGCTCCCTGCATGCAGCTCGCTCTGCATGCACTCGGCTCCTGGCGCTTGGAGTCTGTACTGTAAGTATCCATAGCAATGGCTCCACTTGGGCTGCTCTGTTCAATGAAGAGACATGAGAGAGCAGTAAGCTGGGGATAGCCCTCTTTTTTTCAATTTTCGCCTAAAATGACATACCAAATCTAACTACCTGTTGCTCAGGCCCTGAAGCAAGGATGTGCATATTCTTGGTACCATTTGAAAGGAAACTCGTTGAAGTTTGTGGAAATGTGAATTCAATGTAAGACAGTATAACACAATAGATCTGGTAGAAGAAAATACAAAGAAAAAAACAAGCGTTTTTTTTCTACCACCATCTTTGAAATGCAAGAGAAAGGTCCCAGTTCCAGCCATGACTCTGTCTAGGCACAATTTAGATGGTGTCCACAAGATGGCAGCAGTGTATGTGCAAAGTTTCAGATGGATAACTTGAAGTTTGAACGAACGACTTGACATATAGTGTGAAGTCACCCAGATACATTTGGGCAAATCGTGACAGTTGCATTCATATTACATTTTTTTGCAAGAATATTGTCAAATCTGTACATTTTGAATTTGATTTAGCCTTCCAGTATTAGTAGCCATATTATAAGTTCAACATTTGCAAAACAATCAGTTTTCATAACTTCATAACTCTGAATATTCTGATAATTTGTGCAAAAGGAAAAGGCATGCTGTCGCAAAAGGTTAGCACCTTCATTTTGCAACAGATACAGATACTCCCATAAAGCCCTAGCTAGCTTTGTTTGACACCGATTGGTGCTTATTTGACAAAGATAGTCGATCAAATGAAGACCAGCCGCGTCATCGGCGTGCCATGAAGGCGTCGCTCTCTGACCAAATTTGGTGTCCTATAGGATATAGTACACCCCTAATTATATAGTGAAGTCTGGTTATGTTCTAGGATCTCTGAGGAATACATACGAACGTGATTTGACTGGTTGAAACAACATTTGGGGTTAGATTTTCACAGATTCCTTTCTTTGCAAATTGAACAAGTGGAAATACAAAATCGATCGTGCATGCTATATGGACCTTTTTAGGATATTAAAAAGCATTTTATCTAACAAAATGACACTTCATGTTTTCTCTGGGACCCTTTGGATGATAAATCAGAGCAAGATTTCAGAATGTAAGTACACATTTCACCTACAGAGGTGAATTTATCAAACCTTTCGCGGTGAAAAAAGTGTTTTGTTGTTAGGAGCTCTCCTCAAACAATATCATGGCATTTTCTCCGCAGTAATATCTACTGTAAATTGGACAGTGCAGTTATATTAAACAGAATTTAAGCTTTCAGCCGATATAAGACAATTATATGTACCGACATTTGTTGTTTCTCTAAAATCTGCGATCGTGACACATAGCGCTGCATGATTTACAACTGTCCCGTTGACGGGACACCAATTCTACTTTTTGTAACTCTAAACTGAAAAAACTCAAGGAACATAATTATTTTCTGTGAAATAATCACTCGTCTTATATTTGAGTGTAACGCCTGTCGTAGAGAGGGGACCAAAGCGCAGCGTGTTGATTGCTCATGATGAATATTTATTTTAACCTCTCTGGGGCAGGCGGGACGAATTCGTCCCACCTACGTAACAGCCAGTTGAATCCTGTGGCGCGATTTTCAAAACCTTTGAAATGCTATAACTTCAATTTCTCAAACATATGACTATTTTACAGCTATTTAAAGACAAGACTCTCGTTAATCTAACCACACTGTCCGATTTCAAAAAGGCTTTACAACGAAAGCAAAACATTAGATTATGTCAGCAGAGTACCAAGCCAGAAATAATCAGACACCCATTTTTCAAGCTAGCATATAATGTCACAAAAACCCAGAAGACAGCTAAATGCAGCACTAACCTTTGATGATCTTCATCAGATGACAACCCTAGGACATTATGTTATACAATACATGCATGTTTTGTTCAATCAAGTTCATATTTATATCAAAAACCAGCTTTTTACATTAGCATGTGACGTTCAGAACTAGCATACCCCACGCAAACTTCCGGCGAATTCACTAACAATTTATTAAATTACTCACGATAAACGTTCACAAAAAGCATAACAATTATTTTAAGAATTATAGATACAGAACTCCTCTATGCACTCGATATGTCCGATTTTAAAATAGCTTTTTGGTGAAAGCACATTTTGCAATATTCTAAGTACATAGCCCAGCCATCACGGGCTAGCTATTTAGACACCCGGCAAGTTTAGCACTCACCAATATCAGATTTACTATTATAAAAGTTTGATTACCTTTTGTTGTCTTCATCAGAATGCACTCCCAGGACTGCTACTTCAATAACAAATGTTGGTTTGGTCCAAAATAATCCATCGTTATATCCGAATAGCGGCGTTTTGTTCGTGCGTCCCAGACACTATCCGAAATGGTAAATCAGGGTCGCGCGCATGGCGCAATTCGTGACAAAAAAAATCTAAATATTCCATTACCGTAATTCGAAGCATGTCAACCTCTGTTTAAAATCAATTTTTATGCCATTTTTCTCGTAAAAAAGCGATAATATTCCGACCGGGAATGTCCATTTAGCTAAACAGAGGAAAGAAAACAAAGCTTTCGGTCGACGCGGGCACGAGCCTGAGTCTCACAGTACTGTAACCAGCCACTACCCAAACGCGCTACTTTGTTTCAGCCAGAGCCTGCAAAGCCACGATTCAGTATTTTGCCGCCTTCTGAGAGCCTATGGCAGCCGTAGGAAGTGTCACGGGACAGCTAAGATCCTCACTCTTCAATAAACAGAGACAAGAAGAACGACACCTTGTCAGACAGGCCACTTCCTGCATGAAATCTTCTCAGGTTTTTGCCTGCCATATGAGTTCTGTTATACTCACAGACACCATTCAAACAGTTTTAGAAACTTTAGGGTGTTTTCTATCCAAAGCCAATAATTATATGCATATTCTAGTTACTGGGCGGGAGTAGTAACCAGATTAAATCGGGTACGTTTTTTATCCAGCCGTGTCAATACTGCCCCCTAGCCCTAACAGGTTAACTCAAAACACTAAAGAAAAAATAACAAAGAGAAAACAAAAGTGCACAGTTCTGTCAGGTACATAAACTAAACAGAAGACAACTACCCACAAACACAGGTGGGGGAAAAAAAAAATACTTAAGTATGCTCTCCAATTAGAGACAACGAGGACCAGCTGCCTCTAATTGGAGATCATCCCCCAAAAAACGACATAGAAATAGAAAAACTAGAACCTAAACATAGATATACAAAACATAGAAAACCACAAAACACCCCCTGTCACGCCCTGACCTACTCTACCATAGAAAATAACATCTTACTATTGTCAGGATGTGACATTGAGTCAAACCCAAATGGTTGTGCTCAATGGTTAGCGGTATAGTGGGTTTCTCTCTCCAAGGGACAGTGTGAGGTGTGGAACGTGCCAACACACACCTAAAGATACACACATGCAATACACTAAGCTCACTAATGAAGACCTCGCCACCACACTGGGACATTGACCTGATTCCCACTCTCACTCTGCAGACAGTGAAGCTACAACATAGTGAGAATGCACTTACTGAACTCAAGTGCATCACACTCTCAGGCCCCTGATCCCCTCTTTTCTCTCACTCACTTCTCAACCCCTATTTTTTTCTCCCACTCACTCAATCCCAGCCAGGCCCCAGCAGAACTCTTTGTAGATATCTTATATGACCCCTGGGGATCTAGTGCATGTCATTTCACTAAACTAAATTTGCATTACACCACAATCAGATGACTCACCTGCAACGCCCAGTGTGTGTGTGTGTGTGTGTGTGTGTGTGTGTGTGTGGTGTGTGTGTGTGTGTGTGTGTGTGTGTGTGTGTGTGTGTGTGTGTGTGTGTGTGTGTGTCTGTGTCTGTGTGTCTCTGTGTCTGTGTGTCTGTGTGTCTCTGTGAGTCTGTGTGTCTGTGTGTCTGTGTGTCTCTGTGAGTCTGTGAGTCTGTGTACAGTGGCAGAGGGAACAGATGGTGATGAGATGAGAAGACACAGCCAGACACTCAAACACACACAGACACACACTAGGTGTGTGTGTAGTCAACACACAAGGTCAATTACATCAACCTAGGGAGCCACAAAAGTTTTAATAAAAAAAGACCATGATGCAATAACATCAACGATAATAATCTCTTCTAAATAAACAATTCCCCCTATAATCCAATATTACCAACTCTTCCATCAGGCCTCTCTGTTGAGTGGATCAATCCCATGACTCACTAGGATTGAGTTAAATCAATCAAGGCCCCCAGTAAAACAGTTCAGAGTTGCATTCCTCACTAAAGTCCTGAGCAGGAAGTAATGTGTTGTTTGACGAGCTGAGAAGCCATTTTGTCCTCTGTAAGATGGCAGTGTGACTGAAGGGAGATATGGGTCCTGTGGTGATGATAGACTGAATGGGGGAGGTGGGTGTGTGTACGCGTATGTGTGAGAGAGTGAGAGTTTGTGTGTGAGAGTGTGTGAGTGTGTGTCCGCGCACATGTGCATGCATGTGTGAATAAGTATTTTCACGTGGGAGTGTGTGAGGGTGATTCAGAAGAAAATTCTCTGGGAGACCCAGGGGAATTTCTACAGCTCTATTAAATCCTCCACTAAACAGGAGAGATATGAGACAGAGACAAGGAGAAGCTTTTCTAATCAACTCTGTGTCTACAGTGTTCTACAATACCAGAGGTCTGTGAAGTAAGAAATAGAGCCATGGTGATTTAAATGGATAAAGGGAACACTTCTAAGCCAAGAACATAACACTTAGTGCTCTGTATTGAAGATTTCCCCTGTGTTCTATATCGGCTGCTCTAAGGTACTCCAAGGAAACAATAACGGGGAGTTCTACCCCTCTGCTCTCTACTTTAACACTTCCCTAGAATGTTGTTGGAAATGAGAATGTGTCCTCAAACAACGGTGCCAGTAAATACAAGTAATAAATAAATGGACACATTTACATTGCATTGGAAAGTATTCAGACTCCTTGACTTTTTCCACATTTTCTTACGTTACAGCCTTATTCTAAAATTGATTAAATAAATACACTTCTTCCATTTAAGAATGATGGAGGCCACTGTGTTGTTGGGGAGCTTCAATTCTGCATAAATTGTTTGGTACCATTCCCCAGATCTGTGCCTCGACATAATCCTGTCTCGGAGCTTCCTTCAACCTCATGGCTTTGTTTTCGCTCTGACATGCACTGTCAACTCTGGGACCTTTTATAGACAGGTGTGTGCCTATACAAATCATGTCCAATCAATTGGATTTACCACAGGTGGACTCCAATAAAGTTGTAGAAACAGCTTGAGGATGATCAATGGAAACATGGAAAAAATGTACATTTTGGAAGATTTTTACATTTTGAGTCTCATAGCAAAGGGTCTGAATACTTATGTAAATAAGGTACATTTTACATTTACATTTAAGTCATTTAGCAGACGCTCTTATCCAGAGCGACTTACAAATTGGTGCATTCACCTTATGATATCCAGTGGAACAACCACTTTACAATAGTGCATCTAAATCTTTTAAGGAGGGGGGGTTAGAAGGATTACTTTATCCTATCCTAGGTATTCCTTAAAGAGGTGGGGTTTCAGGTGTCTCCGGAAGGTGGTGATTGACTCCGCTGTCCTGGCGTCGTGAGGGAGCTTGTTCCACCATTGGGGTGCCAGAGCAGTGAACAGTTTTGACTGGGCTGAGCGGGAACTGTGCTTCCTCAGAGGTAGGGGGGCCAGCAGGCCAGAGGTGGATGAACGCAGTGCCCTTGTTTGGGTGTAGGGCCTGATCAGAGCCTGAAGGTATGGAGGTGCCGTTCCCTTCACAGCTCCGTAGGCAATCACCATGGTCTTGTAGCGGATGCGAGCTTCAACTGGAAGCCAGTGGAGAGAGCGGAGGAGCGGGGTGACGTGAGAGAACTTGGGAAGGTTGAACACCAGACGGGCTGCGGCGTTCTGGATGAGTTGTAGGGGTTTAATGGCACAGGCAGGGAGCCCAGCCAACAGCGAGTTGCAGTAATCCAGACGGGAGATGACAAGTGCCTGGATTAGGACCTGCGCCGCTTCCTGTGTGAGGCAGGGTCGTACTCTGCGAATGTTGTAGAGCATGAACCTACAGGATCGGGTCACCGCCTTGATGTTAGTGGAGAACGACAGGGTGTTGTCCAGGATCACGCCAAGGTTCTTAGCACTCTGGGAGGAGGACACAAGGGAGTTGTCAACCGTGATGGCGAGATCATGGAACGGGCAGTCCTTCCCCGGGAGGAAGAGCAGCTCCGTCTTGCCGAGGTTCAGCTTGAGGTGGTGATCCATCATCCACACTGATATGTCTGACAGACATGCAGAGATGCGATTCGCCGCCTGGTTATCAGAAGGGGGAAAGGAGAAGATTAATTGTGTGTCGTCTGCATAGCAATGATAGTAGAGACCATGTGAGGATATGACAGAGCCAAGTGACTTGGTGTATAGCGAGAATAGGAGAGGGCCAAGAACAGAGCCCTGGGGGACACCAGTGGTGAGAGCGCATGGTGCGGAGACAGATTCTCGCCACGCCACCTGGTAGGAGCGACCTGTCAGGTAGGACGCAATCCAAGCGTGGGCCGCGCCGGAGATGCCCAACTCGGAGAGGGTGGAGAGGAGGATCTGATGGTTCACAGTATCAAAGGCAGCAGATAGGTCTAGAAGGATGAGAGCAGAGGAGAGAGAGTTAGCTTTAGCAGTGCGGAGAGCCTCCGTGACACAGAGAAGAGCAGTCTCAGTTGAATGCCCAGTCTTGAAACCTGACTGATTAGGATCAAGAAGGTCATTCTGAGAGAGATAGCAGGAGAGCTGGCCAAGGACGGCACGTTCAAGAGTTTTGGAGAGAAAAGAAAGAAGGGATACTGGTCTGTAGTTGTTGACATCGGACGGATCGAGTGTAGGTTTTTTCAGAAGGGGTGCAACTCTCGCTCTCTTGAAGACGGAAGGGACGTAGCCAGCGGTCAAGGATGAGTTGATGAGCGAGGTGAGGTAGGGGAGAAGGTCTCCGGAAATGGTCTGGAGAAGAGAGGAGGGGATAGGGTCAAGTGGGCAGGTTGTTGGGCGGCCGGCCGTCACAAGACGCGAGATTTCATCTGGAGAGAGAGGGGAGAAAGAGGTCAAAGCACAGGGTAGGGCAGTGTGAGCAGGACCAGCGGTGTCGTTTGACTTAGCAAACGAGGATCGGATATCGTCAACCTTCTTTTCAAAATGGTTGACGAAGTCATCCGCAGAGAGGGAGGAGGGGGGGGAGGGGGAGGAGGATTCAGGAGGGAGGAGAAGGTAGCAAAGAGCTTCCTAGGGTTAGAGGCAGATGCTTGGAATTTAGAGTGGTAGAAAGTGGCTTTAGCAGCAGAGACAGAAGAGGAGAATGTAGAGAGGAGGGAGTGAAAGGATGCCAGGTCCGCAGGGAGGCGAGTTTTCCTCCATTTCCGCTCGGCTGCCCGGAGCCCTGTTCTGTGAGCTCGTAGTGAGTCGTCGAGCCACGGAGCAGGAGGGGAGGACCGAGCCGGCCTGGAGGATAGGGGACAGAGAAAATCAAAGGATGCAGAAAGGGAGGAGAGGAGGATTGAGGAGGCAGAATCAGGAGATAGGTTGGAGAAGGTTTGAGCAGAGGGAAGAGATGATAGGATGGAAGAGGAGAGAGTAGCGGGAGAGAGAGAGCGAAGGTTGGGACGGCGCAATACCATCCGAGTAGGGGCAGAGTGAGAAGTGTTGGATGAGAGCAAGAGGGAAAAGGATACAAGGTAGTGGTCGGAGATTTGGAGGGGAGTTGCAATGAGATTAGTGGAAGAACAGCATCTAGTAAAGATTGCGTATTGCCTGCCTTGTGAGTAGGGGGGGGAAGGTGAGAGGGTGAGGTCAAAAGAGGAGAGGAGTGGAAAGAAGGAGGCAGAGAGGAATGAGTCAAAGGTAGACGTGGGGAGGTTAAAGTCACCCAGAACTGTGAGAGGTGAGCCATCCTCAGGAAAGGAACTTATCAAGGAAGAGTATTTCTGTGTTCTTATTTTAATAAATTTGCAACCATTTCTAAAAACCTGTTTTCACTTTGCCATTATGGGATAATGCATTTAATCCATTTTAGAATAAGTCTGTAACATAACAAAATGTGGAAAAAGTCAAAGGGTCTGAATACCTTCCGAATGCACTGTACATTTACGGTTGATTTATGAGGATAATGTCCAGCTCTCTACAAAGTGTTTGTCTACCAGAATACTCTACAGCCATAGTATCCACTGTAATGCTAACAATGTACCTTCACAGTGTGTGTGTGTGTGTGTGTGTGTGTGTGTGTGTGTGTGTGTGTGTGTGTGTGTGTGTGTGTGTGTGTGTGTGTGTGTGTGTGTGTGTGTGTGTGTGTGTGTGTGTGTGTGTGTGTGTGTACGTGCATGCGTGTGTGTGTGTGCAAAGTCGTGGGAGAGAGAGTATGTACAATTCACTTGATGTATGATATTATTAAGAGGTTGCCACTCACCGTACACTGCGTCTACAAACTCATCATTGATTTTCTTTGAAATGTAAAGCTTTGGGGAAATGAAAGATGATGGGAGAGGGAGGTGGGGGGAGAGCTGGATCTTGTTATGTAATAAGAGTTCAGGTCTGGATGACGAATCAGTGTTTCCATGCTAACAGGGAGAGGCAGGGGTGGTAGGTTCATGGGGGGCAGGGCAGGGGTGGGTGGAAGGACAGACAGATGAGTTGGCAGGGCACACATTATCTGACAGAGAGCATGGAGGTAGTGGGAGCACTGGTTCAACAGTAGTGGGAGAAGGGGAGGGGGTGAGGGGATGAGGATGGGGTGAAAGGAATTCACTAGTGGATAAGTAAGCAGTGGTCTCATAATTACAGGGCAGGGGTGAACGGAATGTGTGTGTGTGTGTGTGTGTGTGTGTGTGTGTGTGTGTGTGTGTGTGTGTGTGTGTGTGTGTGTGTGTGTGTGTGTGTGTGTGTGTGTGTGTGTGTGTGTGTGTGTGTGTGTGACGTGTCTACCTGAGAAAGCATTGCTGTCGTAGCGGGACAGGGTCTGCATGATGTCTTTGGAGTGCTGTGTCCAGGGGGTTATCTTGCGGTAGGTCTTGACCCTGTGGCCCAGCTGGGAGCCCCTGTACTGCAGAGGCAGGGTGGCCCCCATGGTCCTCATACAGCTTCTCAAAAAGCCTGCATGGGGGTAAAGGTCACACAGGGGGCACCGCAAGGTTAGAGGTTAGAGAACTGAAGTTACTGTATATTTGATGTACTGAATGCTTTTTCTTATGTGAGCTTTTAGTAATGTTTAAATGAATCTCTGGCAAGAGTAAGGAGTAGGGTAGGGTTTAACCTGACACAGTCCGTGTCGAACTGCAACCTTGGCTTGTCAATCATGCCTAGAGAGTAGAGCTGATAGGCAAGAGCACACTTCCCCACTATGAACTGGGCTGTGTTAGTACGGTACAGACAGTCCACACAGTTATTCCTCAACACACCCGTCTGAGGTGAGGAGAGGAAATCTCAACAACAACAAAAAACATCTCAAAGTGGGTGCTGGTAAAAGTCGGCCATCATCTCCATCTTGAGGTTTCAATGTCAACAGCCACCGTCGGTTCTGGTGTTCAATACCTTTCTAAAGCCCCTGACCCAGATCCACTGCAGATTCATAGGAAATGAACAAGACAACTTAAATGACAAGACAACAACTTTTAATCCATCATTCCTCACTTATATAAGCTACAAAACAGCTAAGGGGGAAAAACATGGCTGTCATGCTAGGAGCAGCCAAGCCACAGGAAATGATATGTGCCCACTTGAGGTGATACATCCAGCAAGGTCTCCCACCCGAGGAGAGTATGTTTAGTATGTTTGTTGAACTTTTATACTCCAATTCTCTAGAGATGGCAAAACTCTAAGTTTCTGAATCTCAACACATTTAGGACAGGTGCATCAAGGAGTAATTCTCCAATGCCACAATGGCCTAAAGCACTGTATGATAACAACCAGAGGAACATAGGCTCTACTCATAGCATCTCTTTCATCTCCAAGATTACCATCCAATCTTCTCTGCTTATCAATTTAGTCACTCTAGGCTTGCTTCATTGCCAGGTCCAGCCCCAGGCTCTTATGCAAAGCATCATACGCTAATGTTTATTCCATCCATGTCTTGATTTGATGGGGCTGAACTCAAGATGCAATCTAATCATAGCTAGAGATACAGTATTAAGACCTAGCTGTACTAGCCTGATAACAGATTATATAAGCGGTCATGCTGACATCTCATACAGGAGACAAGGTTACAGGCCAACCAAGGCTGGCTGAGGAACCAGTATTGTCCTGCCTCTTCCCCAGCAGAGCCCAAAATCCTTTTCTTCCATTCTCTTTCCTGCTTTTTATTCCTTTCCTTTTAAAAAACAATTGCGGTTGTCTTAGAAGGCTGGCCCTCCAGAGAGTAGCATGGTAGCCTCCAAGTGAGAAACCCCAGAGCTACTCAGAACGTCAGAAAGTAAGAAAAAAATAACAAATTAAGAAGTAAACAGAGGTCTCTTCATTTGCGAAGCACGTCCGCTCAGGAACTGAGACTAGAGTGGACTCAACAACCCCGCCGGAGACGAGAGAGTTGATGGATTTGTGTGTGTATGTGTATGTGTGTGTGTGCATGCGTCTGCGTTTCTTAGGAGTGAGCGCTTGCATAAAAGCGAGCGAGTGGGAGGGTGTCTGATAATGTAACATAAGGCCAGTAAATACAGACAGTAGAAGCATGGCTAGTAGGCTATGTAACCAGATGGAAATGTCAATGCATGTGATTAAGATATGCAGATATTGTGAGCAGAGCACCCCTCCACACCCTGATTCTGTATGAACTGTAATCTACTCAGAAAGTCAGGGAAACCCTGGCCATGACTATAAAGCAAGACCAACTCCCATCTTACACACCCATCCATTCCCATTACTGGATATATTTAATATCGGAAGTAAAGATTCTACATTAAATTGCTATTAATGCATGATTGTGAAATATGATTCGCTATCAGATGGAACTTTACCGCAGCCCTCTGAGGGACTGTCTAACCTTACATTTTTTCTCTTGTTATGTCAGTCAGTGACAGTCACTCAATTAGTCACGTCAGCTAAGACTTTTTAGATTGGTAATTTAGTCTAGCCAGCTATATAAAATGGTAGTAATCTTGGCAGAATATCAACCAGGCACGCCGGGCATGTGCCCAGGGGCCCTGACCTCCATGGGGCCCCCATTGATTTTGTTAGTCACTCTCACTCAGATATCATATTAATATGGCAGCAACATTTTCTTTACACCCCATGGCAAAATGTGTAGAATTGCAGGAAATTAAATGTAAAACTAAAAATGTTCTCTCCGTCAAGTTCGGAGCCACTCTCACCCAACCAAATCTTGGTTAGGGCCCCCAAAAGTGGGCATGTTTTCATGAGCTTGGGTCCCAGGAAAACCCTGAATTTCTCATTTGGTTCCCAGGCTGAAATTCTTTAAGAACTCCTGGTCTAACCCTTTAAAACAAGCTTAGCAATTATCACAACTGAAACCAATTATGACAATTTAACACCAACCCCACCAACAAATCTAGTGGGTGGGTGACAATGTGAGTGTTAGGGGAGGTAGGCATAGAGGTATAGGTTGTGTTTCCCCCTTAACTGTTTAAGGATAAAACTTGGGGAGGGAAAGCTGATCCAAGATCTGGGTTCCTCCATACCATACCTCCATATCTTGGTGTACCGGGCCATGTCCCAGGCGATGTAGTCAATGGAATGTTCTGGAGGGAGGAACTGGTTGAGCTTGATGATGGCGGGAAGAGCTCCTCAGGAAGGATCTTATCATGCTTCCTCTTCTCTCGTTTCTACATACAGACACGGAGACACAGACATTGTCAGCGTTACCCATTTAGACTGAAAGAAAAGTCTCTGACTTTTCTGGCATGAAAGTCTATGGCAATGTCATTACTTTTGTCTTGGGCAAAATTGCTTCTGCTGCAAAACTAGGTTGTTTGAACATTTCGATCCATTAACTACCTAACTAAGATCAGCTGGAGCTACGTTACAGGAGAAAAGAGGAGATGAGAGAAACTGTGAATAAAGGGTGACCACTCTACCCTCCTCCCTCCCTAACACCACTCCTCAATCCTCTGCCTGCACATGGCCAGAGCTTGTGCAAGCAATGGATGGTTGTGGTAGGCTATTTCTGTCCTCGCTCCCTTGTGTCAACGTGCGCAGGACACCTGAGCTCAACAGCAAGAAGGGGTATGTGTGTGTAATGGTGTGTAATGGCGCCGGAGAGGGGACGGCTGCCGTTTTACGTCTCCTAACCAACTGTGCTATTTCGTGTGTTTTTTCACATTGTTGTACATAATGTTTCTGCTATTGTGTTACTTTCATTCAATTTTTTACTTCAGCTTATTTAGTAAATATTTTCTTAACTCTATTTCTTGAACTTCATTTTTGGTTAATGGCTTGTAAGTAAGCATTTCACGGTAAGGTCTACACCTGTTGAATTCGGCGCATGTGACAAATAACATTTTATTTGATGTGTATTTAAGGTGGATTTCAAACTGCTTATAATCACTAGCCCCTAACCAGTTTCATCTCTCTAGGGTTCCTCTTTTACACCTCTTTCTGTCAGAGTAAGCACAGCAACTGTTCTTTTCCAATGGATTGACAAAGCTAGGGATTTAGCCTATACATTCACTAGCTAATTAATATAACACACCGGGCTATTGTCCAATCACACAGAGATGTAATTCCAGGAATCCTGGTTTCTTAGAATAATCCTCAATTGAAATCCTTTGTCATTTTCTTGTGTCTGTCAAAACTTAATTTTCACCATGTTGGAGTTTATATCAGATTTCCCTTTTTTCTTCCTCTCCCTTTGTTTCCTCCTCCACCCCCCACAGGGAAAGAGATATCAGAGACACACACTTGAGAAAGCAGTAATGTCATCGAAAGCTTGGAAAAGAATACTGTAGTTTCCAACACATATTGCAGAACCAAGAACAACAAGAACCAGGAACAATCACTTTCCTTCAAAGAGAGAATAAAACAACATGGCTGATTGAGTCATAGAAGTGCTTTTATAACCACAATAACAGAGGCCTTTTAGTTTGAAGTCAGAGCAGCAACATATTGGCAACAAAAGTACGGCTTGCGGGTCAGGTCCTCTCACTACTGCTGGAGTGGGCTATAAAAGCCAAGGCAGTAGTAGTGTCTTTCATTGATTGTGGTGTCTGAAGAGGCATTGATTCCCCTATACTCATTTAGCAGTGTCGGGGCACCGCTCAGGGTTTCCGTCAGGAAAATTTGATGCAGGACATCGTGACCGGCAAGACTTTAAATTTACCTGACATTTGAGAAATTTACCGGACATCCATATGTATTGGGTGCATAACGCATTAGGTCATCCACCCAGGGTGCTCAAAAACGTATTTAAGTCATTGCAATATATCTTAACAGAATAGAAATCAGCCTTTAAAGTTGTACTAAAATAAAGTAGAACGAAGTTCTTATACCAACATGACCGGTTTTATTGAAAAGCAAAACATTGCACGTTGCGTCTTCATCTCTGCTATAAATCATAAATAATTTGTTTATATATATATAAAAAAAAACATTTAGCCTAGAAGAACAAGTCGCCTACACAGTAATAAAACAACTTAAAAATATAATATTTAATATTTAATCATTTGTGAACGACCTGTGCTATAAGCTATTTGTATGCATTTTTTAATTAATAAATAACAAAACACAGCTAATTTCATTTAGCCTAGGCATGAACTTTTTAATTTGGCCTAATAAATAACAAAACATGGCTGTCTACGAACACCAGGGCCGGCCCGCCCCACTCCCAATTCCTGCTGCAATTCAGCACCACAGCAGTGGAAAGAGAGCACTCTAGGTGGCCACAAAATGAAGAAATTATAAAACTGATGTTGCACAATCAAATTTGATTTGTAAATAAACTAAATTCGTTAAGGCTGGTTCATTGAGAAAAAGCTTATTTTACAATGTTCCTGTGAAACGAGTCCCACACCATGTATTTATGAAAGCGCTAGTTTCCAAAGCTCAAATGGTATCTCACTCTTTATACAGTTCTACTGGATGATGTTAATAAATGCTATGTTTATTGTAATTTGAACTATTGTGCGGTCATGACTTGTCATGTGTGATATACGTGGCTTGTTGATAACTGTTTCCTACTATAGGCAGTTGGCTGCCTAGTGATTGGATCATTGTTACACTCCGATGTGAATAGTGGGCAATGATGTTTCATTTCCAAGTGCTACTGGAATGCACCAATTGTGCATGATACACAGCATTACTCTACTCTAGTCGATCAATCCTTTCCAAATTTTTATAGCCTACTATACATGACACAGGGGTGGCATATGTTGATCTTATAGGGCGGCAGGCTAACTGCTAGTACCAGGCCTGTTGAACACAATCATTTGCCTCTAATTTACTTGTGTTTGCAGTGGACCTTGGCCAGCTGAAAGTGAGCAGCTGCTGTTGGGAAGTCAAAACTATCCAACTTCTTGGAGCAGCTTGAGATGAGCATCAGCCTCATTACTTTGTCCTCAAGAAAGTGCAATCCTGAGGCCATCTGTACTCTGTTTCCGAGAAATTACACCCTCTTGGCAGGCACACTGGAACCGGGGATAATCAACACAATCTTCACCCTTACAAGGGCCTCACGTCTATTGCATTAGTAAGTTATTAGAGGATTTATTAGCCTATTTAGTATATTTGCCTTTGAAGTTGGAGCACATCAACTGGTAGTTCCATCAATTAATAAAAAGCATTATTTTGCAATGGATTTTTCTTTTTCTACCGGAGATTTTTGTAGGCAACAATTTTATTTGTAAAAATGATTGGCCAAAAACTGCCATTTACTGGCTAACAGAAAACCCTGCCGCCACTGCGAAATTGTTTGCCACCACTCCAAAAGATACAGTATGATAAAAAAAATGCTTGGTAGGTAAAATGTTTTCAGCGTAAACTTAATGCCAGATAGAAAGTATATCGAAAAAATTATGGAGCTATATATTTTTTATAACATCTTTGAGAACTAACACTAATTTTGTTATGTTTGAGTCACTCTGATAGCACAAGAACACAGCATAAGCCATGGCAAAATATGTAGAAACAGGTCGCTAGGTGTAGGCAAGACTATAAGTAAATAGGTAAAATGGGATATGACTAAAGAGTTAATCACAGTGATTTTTCCTCAAATAGACAGGTATTTTTCTTTCCACGATAGCAGCAGCTAATCTATTTGTGCTAACGTGCTATTAAAATGTATTGGAGTGAGATCAGTTCTTTCTTTCGGTATATGTATACCAAGTATGTCCACATCACAATCAGACCATTTTATTGGTAAACTACACCATAATCTAAAAGTTGTATTTTTTTGTGATCCAGTAAGTAATATAGTAACTTATCATAATTTGATTGTAATCCAGAAAGGTTAGAAAAAGTATCTAGAACCTCTATGAGGCTGTGGAGGGATCCACATCGTGGATTTAAAAGAAAACATGAATTATCACTGTACAATGACACCTTTGTTTTTAAGCCCTGGATTTCTAACCCCTTGATATTATTGGTGTATCTGATTTTAATAGCTAACATATAGATGGAAATAATAAATAGGAATGCTGATAGAGGACAACCTTTTGTACTCCTCTTGACAGTTCAAAAACTTCTGAGAAGTAGCCATTATGTACTATTTTACACCTAGGGTTACTATACTTATTTAAAAGCCTTTTCAAAGTCAGCTATGAATACCCGGCCTAGTTTCCCAGATTTTCATAGTGTTATATTGTTTCCAATACTTGTCTTCTATTATCTCCAATGTCTCGTCCATGTAAAAAACCTGTCTGATTAGAATTAATAATATCCAACAATACATTTTTAATTCAATGCGCTATGCATTTTGCTAGAATTTTTACATCACAACACTGAAGTGTAATAGGCCTCCAAATTTTTAAATGGACTGCATCTTTATATTTACCACTTGGATTCTGTTTCAGTAATAATGAAATCAGACCTTCTTGTTGAGTGTCTGATAATCTACCATTTATATAGGAGTGGTTAAGACATGCTAATAACAATCCTCTGAGTTTATCAAAAAAGGTTTGGTATACCTACGCTGGTATGTCATCCAGCCCTGGATTTTCCCGGACTTAATGGCTTTAATTGCATCAATAAGTTTCTCCTCTGTAATTTAGCCTTCACATGAATCTTTCCGTAAAGCTGTTAATTTGACATTATTAATAGAGAAAAAATCCATACAATTAACTTAGCAGAGATGGAGGAGACTGAAACTAAAACAAATGCTTGAAGTACTTTACTTCCTCTTTCAAAATATTATTTCTTGAATCAAGTTTCAGTAAATTATTTTTGGTAGCATTTCTATGTTGAAGATTAAAAAATAATTTGGTGCATTTTCCCCCATATTCCATCCAGTTCGGTTTATTTTTTATAATATACTACACATGATGTTTATTGAATAAGTCCCTCCATTTATTTTTGTTTTACCACTAACTTATTTTGAGCCTCTCTGGTACCGTTTTTATTGTTACGTATCTGTATCTTTAGTCCTTCCATTTCCTTTGTTAATACGGACTCTTGACCTAAATTGCTTTTGTTTTAGAGATGAGTACTGAATTGCATGGCCTCTAAAGGCACATTTAAAGTGTCCCATACAATAAGCGGATCTATTATGTTAGAAAAAAGTCAGTAATAAATTCTTCTGTCCTAGTTCAAAACAAGTTATCATCCAAAATGTCCAATATCCTTGCCCACGTGGAAATTCTGTAAGAGTGATATATATGCCAATTATTTTATGGTCCAACCGTATTCTATCCCCTATCAACACTTTTTAATCTTTTGGTGCCAGAGAGAATGACATAAGAAAGTAGTCAAGACGGCTAGCTTGATTGAGCCTCCGCCATGTATATCTCAATAGGTCAGGATATTTATGCCTTCATATATCCACTAGTTCCAATACATCCATGACATTCGTGATTTCCTTAAGTGCATGAGGGTGATAGTTTGTAGTGTGATTTCCTTTACGGTCCATAGAGGTATTTAAAACCATATTATAATCTCCCACCATAATAATAGAGTCTTGTATTGCTTGTATGGTTGATCAATTATTGCATATATTTTCAAAAAAGCGTGGATCATCATTATTTGGACCATATAGGTTAATGGGCCATATCTGTTCATGGTACAATAACATATTTAAAATCATCCATCTACCTTGAGGATCTTTTTGGACAATTTGCACATTCGGATCAAAATGACTGTTAACTAATATCCCCCCATCCTTTCTCCACACAACTCCATCTAAAATTGTTGAATAAGTTTTCCTGTAAGCAATAGATATTATATTCCTTATCTTTTAGCCAGGTAAACACTGATCATCTTTTTTTTATCTGCTAAGCCATTACAATTACAACTGGCTATACTTATTTCACCATTTACCATAATGAGATACAAGTTACAAACCTATTTATCATAATATATGTTTGTAAACTCACCATCAAAAAGTACCATAGTGATTCTGTCCATATACTCTGCATTAAGTAAAGTGTTCAGACCCCTTGACTTTTTCCACATTTTGTTAAGTTACAGCCTTATTCCAAAATTGATTGAATAATTGTTTTTCCTCATCATTCTACACACAATACCACATAATGACGAAGCAAAAACAGGTGAAGACATTTGTCAAAGGTATAACAAAAAAAACGGAAATACCGTATTTACACAAGTATACAGAACCTTTGCTATGAGACTCAAAATTGTGCTCAGGTGCATCTTGTTTCCATTGATAATCCTTGAGATGTTTCTACAACTTGCTTGGAGTACACCTGTGGTAAATACAATTGATTGAACATGATTTGGAAAGGCCCCACAGTTGACAGTACATGTCAGAGCAAAAACGAAGCTGTGAGGTCGAAGGAATTGTCCGTACATCTCAGACAGGATTGTGTCGACCCTTCTGGGGATGGGTACCAAAACATTTCTGCAGCACTGAAGGTCCCGAAGAACACAGTGGCCTCCATCATTCTTACATGGAAGAGGTTTGGCTCCACCTAGACTCTTCCTACAGCTGGCCATCCGGCCAAACTGAACTTTCGGGGGAGAAGGGCTTTGGTCAGGGAGGTGACCAAGAACAAAATGGTCATTCTGACTGAGCTCCAGAGTTTCTCTGTGGATATGGGAGAACTTTCCAGAACGACAACCACCTCTGCAGCACTCCACTAAACAGGCCTTAATAGTAGAATGGACAGACGGAAGCCAATCCTCAGTAAAAAGACACATGACTGCCCGCTTGGAGTTTGCCAAAAGGCGCCTAAAGTCTCTCAAACCATGAGAAACAAGATTCTCTGGTCTGATGAAACCAAGTTTGAACTCTTTGGCCTGAATGCCACACGTCACGTCTGGAGGAAACCTGGCACCATCCCTAAAGCATGATGGTGGCAGCATCATGCTGTGGGGAAGTTTTTCAGCAGCACTGGGAGACTAGTCAGGATCGAGGAAAAGATGAACAGAGCAAAGTACAGAGAGATCCTTGATGAAAACCTTCTCCAGAGCGCTCAGGACCTCAGACTGGGGCGAAGGTTCACCTTCCAACAGGACAACCACCTTAAGCACACAGTCTCTGAATGTCCTTGAGTGGCCTGTATTTGGGGAATTTCTCCCATTCTTCTCTACAGATCCTCTCAAGCTCTGTCAGGTTGGATGGGGAGCGTTGCTGCACAGGTATTTTCAAGTCTCTCCAGAGATGTTCGATCGGGATCAAGTCCGGGCTCTGTCTGGGCCACTCAAGGATATTCAGAGACTTCTCCCGAAGCCAATCATGAGATTTGATTAACCATTGTCAAGTCCTAGGTGATGGCGATCCGATCAAATCAAATCAACCCCCAAAAATATTTGTCACATGTGCCGAATACAAAAGGTGTAGACCTTACCGTGAAATGCTTACTTATAAGCCCTTAACCAACAATGCAGTTTTAAGAAGATAGAGTTAAGTATTTTTACACATTGTTATGGCTGTATTGTTTTAAAAACCCAATAATGTTGTGGGTCCATCAGACCCGCGAACATTGGGTGAATAACAAAAACATGAACACTACACAAGGGTTAATGCTAGGACATCGATTGCAAGATATTAACTCCTAGTCCCTTAGCCTCTTAATAATTGCATAATGGTTAACCTAAACACGTGCATCTTATAGTATTACGAGCAGTGACGCAAGGCTTGCAATATTGGCTATATCCACTGGGTACGATTATGGGCCTATAGCGTTCACATGATAATGGAGTCAGATGGTATATCATAGTAATGTCATAGACCCCTACACTAATTCTCGGGCATCCTCAGACTAATTTCATTTCCACTTTTTTACACACCCTAGAATTTATTGTATCCTGCTGGAGTTATAATGAAAAAGAAAGATGGATGAAAAGAGGAGCATTTCCCCTTTCATCCCTGCCTCGTTGGGAGAGCGGGGGAGGATAACAAAGGACAGATCCCAGTTCAGTTATTAATGTCATGACTGTGGAGGTGATTCATTAATACATGCATATAAAAGGTCAATAACAACTTCAGTCAAGTAGTAAAGTAATTAGCAAGAACCTCTCAATGCTAAATGGTACAATGCAGTGGAGGCTCCTGAGAGGGGGAAGGGGAGGACCATCCCCTAAAAATAGTAAAACATTTAAAAAGTTATCCTTTTTAGATAAAACTATACTAAATATATCCACATGTCACAAATAATTGATTAAAACACACTGTTTTGCAATGAAGGTCTACAGTAGCTTCAACAGCACTCTGTAGGGTAGCACCATGGTGTAGTCGTAGGTAGCACCATGGTGCAGCCAGAGGACAGCTAGCTTCCGTCCTCCTCTGGGTACATTGACTTCAATACAAAACCTAGGAGGCTCCTGGTTCTCATCCCCTTCCATAGACTTACACAGTAATTATGACAACTTCCGGAGGATGTCCTCCAATCTATCAGAGCACTTGCAGAATGAACTGACATGCTTTCCACCCAATCAAAGGATCTTAGAATGAATCTAGTACTGAAAGCATAAACTACAGCTAGCTAGCACTGAAGTGCATAAAATGTGGTGAGTAGGTGACAAAGAGAGAGAAAGACAATAGTTGAACAGTTTTGAACAAATGCATTTCTTCCAAAATGAAGGAGAAGCAAGACAGAGAGTACTTTTTTTCACTTTCACTCTCTTAGCTAGAAAATGCAGCTAGCTAGTTTAGCCTTTTCAAACACCCTGCTCAAACAGAGGGATGCTATGTTAGCTAGCTGGATATGACTATCCAACACAACACTGTAACTCAAGGTAAGGTAAGCTTTTGGTTTTACAAATTTATTGGCATCGGGGCCTGCTGGTGTAAGTGTTAAGCTGCTTACTGACTACATTGTAACATTACTGCAGGATTGTAGTGGGTTTACTAATAACTTGTTAGTTCTATTAGCTCTGTTGACTATGACGTTACTTTAGCTAATATATATATACAGTGTGTGTAGCAAGTATGATATGGTTTGGCTTGGAAAGGTTTTGTCGCCTGGTCACATACAGCTGATGTGTTGTGCATTGAAGTCCACAAGCAAAGGGAAAAGGTGAAAGGGGGAGAGCTTATAGATGTGAGAAGGAATACAACGTGGCTGCTATGAAAGGTAACTGTGTTTACGCGTGATCAGGGGTGTAATCATTCCGCCTAGTCTGTTGAAAAAAAATCTTCAACGGAAGCAAACAGAAAGAAAAGGAGATAAACATACTGGAATTTGTCTAATAGAAACTCTTGCAACTGTTGGACTAATGATTACACCCTAGATCAGCTAGATGCAGGCAAGAGAGTGCAAAGCGGTCTGTCCATGTGTCACTGTCTGTCACCTCCGTTGTAAACTTTAATTCACAGGCTAAGTTTTAGCAACCTCATGATGTGTATAGGAGAAATGTGAGTATCATGTAGTAGCCTAAACCTATCGCTCTTACATTGAACTGGGTGAATGGAAAATGAATGACAGTCATCCAATATGCTGTAATAGAAATAAGGCCATGCTCATGACAAGAAGAAAACATGTCCACCCTCATCTTAAATGGCACCAACCGCCACTGGTACAATGAATAGTTATGAAATCTTAATGTCTGCTTATAAGATCTGCATTGACAGATAGTTTAACAGGGTTCTTCAAACGAAGAACATACAGTAATTAATCAGATTTAGTTATTCTCCAGCAAATATGCATCAATTTAACTAAACCATACATCAATATAACCAATACAGGCATTCAAGTGTATTTTGTCTTTGGCTTAGTGGAGAAATTAGCTGTGCTTTCCTCGTCCAAACAGAAGGACAGTCTAGCTAATATGATCAAATATTATGCTAAATATATCTCTTCTTTCTCCATCTCTTTTTCTCCTCCATCTCCTCTACCAAATGGGCAGATTATGCAAACACTTCATTGTTTACACACCTGATAAGCAATCCTTAACTGCCTTAAACTTGATATTTTTTTATATAGACCAGAATATAAACACATATTGCTTAATTAATCAGAAGGCATGAGGTGATGTGGTATATGGCCAATATACCACGGCTAAGGGATATTCTTATACACGATGCACCAAAGAGTGCCTGGATACAGCCCTTAGCCGTGGTGTATTGGCCATATACCACTAACACCCGAGGTACCTTATTGATATTATAAACTAGTTACAAATGTAATTAGATTAGTAAAAATAAATGTTTTGTTAAACTTGTGGTATACAGACTCACGGCTTTCAGCCAATCAGAATTCAGGGATTGAACCATTAGTTTATGATGCAGCTTAATGCAGTTTTGCAGCCGGGCGAGCATCTGGCTCATTGGGTATTTCACGTGTTGTGGAACGAGGAGGCAGAAAGACTCACTTTCCAGTAAGCAGACAAGGGGGAGCGGAGGAGTCGAGGCGATGGGAAAGAACACAAGAGGAAAAAAGTTTGGTCTTCTAAAGGCTGCCTGTCAAAGGACAGACAGACCAAGAGACAGACTTGGAGGGAGGTAGAAGGAGGTAGGAAAGAAAGGCAGTAGGATGCAGGTATAATTGGGGAGACAGAGTGGATTATATTCCGTTGTGCTGCACATTTAAAGGTGCTTCAGAAACCCAGGGAATGGAAATTAAAGTATTGTCAGGTAACTGATGGTCACAATCGGTGGATTCCAAAGCTACTGTATATAACATAACAAGACACACTAAGTGGATACCAACATCTAGAACATTGCAAAGGCACCAAGAGTACGACACAAACACATACGCACATGTGCACATTTGCAACACCTCATGCTGACTACTAAATTAAACAGACAGGACAAAAAGAATACTAGACTGGCCACAGAAGCCATGGATGATGTACATTAGCCAATCAGGATGCACTATGTCCTTGAGACACTCCAGGAGCTTGCCATATCACACGTACTTGCTGTACGGTTCACACTGGAGGCTGTGGAACACTGCAGCGGAACCGCTACAGAGGAACACAAAACACTGCAGATCAGTTTATATGGACAGGATTAGGCCAAGGGGGTGGTTTATCACAGATACAGTAGATTAGAACATGGAAACTGTATTGAGGAGAGATGGATCAGCTAAGTAAAGGCTTTGGTTTCTGGGCTAGTAGTGATGTCCTGATCAACTCAGTATTTAGCTGATGAATGGCTTTATGAGTTGTGAGGATGTTTATCTTTTTGGTACCACTGACTTAAAGGAAAGATCGTGCATCTCAGAAATATTATTTCGATGTGTAGGCGAGCTATTGCCGTTCAAGCAGACAGAAATTTGGACAGTATGACGTAGCCTTGTGATAAAGTCACTCTGACTACATTGGAAGTTAATAGGAATATGACTTTTAGATGGTTAAAATGTCTATCGTACATATCAGATTTCAATACTGGCAGATGTCACAACGTGGATGGTTGTCTTCTCTCGAATGAGCCATTGATCATATTTTTGCAATATTCTACCTCGAGAAATGTGTATTTTAACAGAGGGTCCATGCATTTTCTGCTATTTGTCTGCCTCTTCAGTCCAGGGCAGGAACCAGTTCATTTTTTTACATTTTTTTTACATTTTACATCATTTAGCAGACGCTCTTATCCAGAGCGACTTACAGTAGTGAATGCATACATTTCATACATTTTTTTTTCCAAGAGAATTCTCTTCGATCATAGTCACAGCCGTGTATATTCCAGCCCAAGGAGATCCCTCGTCGGCCCTGAAAGAACTTCACTGGACACTATGTAAACTGGAAACCATACATCCTGAGGCTGCATTTATTGTAGCTGGGAATTTTAACAAAGCTAACCTAAGAACCATACTTCCTAAATTCTATCAGCATATCGAATGTGCGACAAGAGCTTGTAGCTTTCTGGATCATTGCTACTCGAACTTCCGCGACGCATCCAAAGCCCTCCCCCGCCCTGCCTTTGGCAAATCTGACCATGACTCCATTTTGTTGCTCCCGGCCTATAGACAGAAACTAAAACAGGAAACGCCTGTGCTCAGGTCAATACAACGCTTGTCTGACCAATCGGAGTCCACGCTTCAAGATTGCAGACAGATTATGTTTACAGACAGATTATTTCACTTATAATTCATTGTATCACAATTCCAGTGGGTTAGAAGTTTACATAAACTAAGTTGACTGTGCCTTTAAACAGCTTGGAAAAATCTAGAAAATTATGTAATGGCTTTAGAAGCTTCTGATAGGCTAATTGACATCATTTGAATCAATTGTACCTGTGGATTTATTTCAAGGTCTACCTCCAAATTCTGTGCCTCTTTGCTTGACATCATGGGAAAATCAAAAGAAATCAGCCAAAACCTCAGAAAAATAATTGTAGACCTCCACAAGTCTGGTTCATCCTTAGGAGCAATTTCCAAATGCCTGAAGATACCACGTTCATCTGTACAAAAAACAGTACACAAGTATAAACACCATGGAACCATGCAGGCGTCATATCGCTCAGGAAGGAGACGTGTTCTGTCTCCTAGAGATGAACGTACTTTGGTGCGAAAAGTGCAAATCAATCCCAGAACAACAGCAAAGGACCTTGTGAAGATGCTGGAGGAAACAGGTACAAAAGTATCTATATCCACAGTAAAACGAGTCCTATATCAACATAACCTGAGAGACCGCTCAGCAAGGAAGAAGCCACTGCTCCAAAACCGCCATAAAAAAGCCAGACTACGGTTTGCAACTGCACATGGTAACAAAGATCGCACTTTTTGGAATAATGTCCTCTGGTCTGATGAAACAAAAATTGAACTGTTTTGCCATAATGACCATCGTTATGTTTGGAGGAAAAATGGGGAGGCTTGCAAGTCGAAGAACACCATCCCAACCGTGAAGCACAGGGGTGGCAGCATCATGTTGTGGAGGTGCTTTGCTGCAGGAGGGACTGGTGCACTTCACAAAATAGATGGCACCATGAGGAGGAAAATGATGTGGATTTATTGAAGCAACATCTCATGACATCAGTCAGGAAGTTAAAGCTTGGTCGCAAATGGGTCTTCAAAATGTACAGTTGGACTCCTTTCAAAACTGTCTGTCTGTCTGTCAGTCAGTTTGTCTGTTTGCTTAATATTATTAATTTAATCGGTTCTGCCGTCATTCCTCCATACATTATTCGTTCTACCCATCACTCCGTTCATCCATCTCATCGATTTACTCTCTGATTAACAACTGTTGTTCTTCTCGCCACCCTCATTGACGTTTTCACCTATGATCTTTGACCCCCAGCTACAGCTATGACCTGAGCCATTTCTGCAGTACAACCTGACCCTGCTGCATGGCCACTCCAATACCTTGACGTTGTTGTCCTTAATTTTGCCACAACTTTGGAAGTATGCTTGGGGTCATTGTCCAATCTCTTATAGCTATGGCCAAGACCTAATAGTAGTGCCAGGATTTTTCCTGTCTCATCACCAGTCACATCACCTGACCTGTCCCTAGTCGGGTCACATAGGGAAAAAGTCCTGGAGATATAACATTATACAATAAGAGCATGTTATCTTATGTCATCTCAATTAAAAGGTGAGACTAGACAAGGCAATATTAATTTCCTGTGCACTGCATATATAGACCCATATACTGAGTGACTCTGAGTGTGTGTGTGTGTGTGTGTGTGTGTGTGTGTGTGTGTGTGTGTGTGTGTGTGTGTGTGTGTGTGTGTGTGTGTGTGTGTGTGTGTGTGTGTGTGTGTGCGTGTGCGTGCGGAAATTGAGTGAGAGAAAACATTTAGGGAAAGAGGAAAGTGAAAGGAAAGGAGAAAGTCTCCAGTGAAGTATAGGGTATTTAACTGTCTGTCGACCTATTGTACCCGGCCTCATCAGGATGCATCACCCTCACTGAGTCATTGGGGATGTAGATCACGTTGGTATTGTCAATCTTCTGTATCGGGGTGTCAAACTCATTCCACGGAGGGCAGTATGTGCAGGTTTTTCTTTTTCTTTTCAATTAAGACCTAGACAACCAGGTGAAGAGAGTTCCTCAGTAATTAGTGACCTTAATTCATCAATCAAGTACAAGATTGGAGCGAAAAACCCTCATACACTTGGCCCACCGTAGAATGAGTTGACACATGTTGTATATGGATTGACCACCAATGTCTGCCATCTTCCTCCGCTTGGTGATCAAGATGATGTAAGACCCCTCTAGGAATCAGACAAAACCTGCAAGACCAGGACAGTAAATACACATAAACAGCACAAATAAGCCTATTATTACTGTAGCTTACAAGGATACCCCAAAGCACCCAGATAACTTATACAACTCGTATGCAACTTTTACCATGAATTTCTCATCCACAATGCTTTTTTCAGGCCACCTTTTTATTTACAGTATCTATTCTCATCTCAACAAGCAAATGAGTGCCCATCTGTGTGTGTGTGTCTTCATGATACATGAGACCACTTGTTTTTCATGCTGCATGATCACGACACACTCACAGCCTTTTCATCGTCCTTACATAATTCATTATAACCTTCAAAAGCTTTTTGTGAAATCATATTTTCGGTTCCAAAATATGGTTTCAGTCCTCGAATGTGTATTCACTATTGTAGTACACTTTCTCTATTCACAGATAAGCAGAATATATGTTTTCTGAGAGCTCATTATTGTTTCTCAATCATATTAGTCAGGCTCTTTTCCTTTTATCTCCTCTTGGAAGTCATTGACAACAGCTAGAAACAAAGACTACTAACGCTGTTTCGCTTAGATCAAAGTTGTATAAATGGGGTGGTTGAGACCAACAAGTAGTGATGGGGGGAATCGATACAGTTACATGTCGGGATATGATTTTTGAAGATATGATGTCGTATTGTTTTTACAATATCACAATATTATTATTGTGCTAGTTGGCTGTACCTGCATCAACAAAAACAGAAATCCTTCATAGTTGTTCTCCGACTTCTTTTTAAATAGGGAGCCAATTTGTTTTCAGCACTTTTATTTCCATTATTGATCAAAACTTGTTTGCTCATGGCTCTCTTGTCCCTCTGCAGAAGACATATTGTGAGCAATATGTTTGGAACATTGAATCGCAATACAGTATCGAATTGCAATACATATAGAATCGTGAGAATCACAATACATATCGTATCGTCACCTAAGTATCGTTATAATATCGTATCAATTTCCAGCCCTACCAACAAGTGGGTCACACTTATCATACCCTTTTCACAATACTGAACCGAGCCGAGCTGAGAGAAACCAAGCTATACTTGGGTTTTAGATAAGATTTTATTGTCCTCCAAGGAGGAAATTAATTTCCACATGCTCGTACATAGACATAGAGACCACCAAGAAACCCATACACCCAGTCATAACATTTACAATACCAAACTTCTCTACACCCAGGACAGATAAAACAGACAGAAGACAAAGACAGCACATAAACAGTGGAATATAGTCCTTTAGCTGTCACGTCTGCCCCCACTCTTCCCCCCTGGCGCTCGAGGGCACCAGGCTTCCCTGCATTACGCACTCCTGCCACCATCATTTACTCACACCTGCCTTCCCTCGTCACACGCTTCAGCGATATTGGACTCACTCAATCACCTGTTTATTACCTCCCCTATATTTGTCAGTTCCCCAGCTCTGTTCCCCGCTGCTGCATTGTTTGTCTCCTGTCTTTCTGTTTCCCAGTTCTGACGCTGTTCCTGTCCTGTTGCATGTCCGTTCCTAATTAAATGTCAACTCTCCATACCGTCATTCCTTACATTAGCTGTTGAGGGTGTTTATGGCTGTGGGGATGAAGCTCCTGCTGAACCAGTATCTGTGGCCAGAGGGGAGTCTTTAAAAATAGTGGTAGAGTGAGAGGTTATGGTGATTTATACTTGTTTACATCTCCTCTATAGTTGCTGGAACTTATCAAGGAAGGACCATGTGAACACACTGGGCTGGGGACAGAATCATTATTCTTTATGGTGAAAATTATCTGGACAGATACTGATATGCCAGGATTTGTGTGTAGCTAGGACATAAGAGTTGTTTGATGTTGCAATGGATGGGGAGGTGACCACTGACAGCCTGACCCAGTTCTGCTGTGTTTATATGTTTTGAATTACGGTAATGACAGGGGATGAGACTATAAGCTATTTTACAGGCTACACATGCTCCTGAAGTAAATAGCCTACAGGAGAGAAACAAGAGGAAAATCATTTGCAGGAGCAGAACAGCATATGACATAAATGCATATGGATAAATTATATGAAGCATAAATTATATGGGGAATGGGAGGAGAGAGGGGACATTGTGTACATCACAAAGATACCCTAACCCATTTTCCACCATCACAACCACTCATTTTCTGTCTGTGACACATTGACGTTTCAACGGTTGCTCATGAAATGACGAGCCGTAAAATACGTCAAATTTAACCGCTTAGGTAGCCGACGTCAGAATCTGGGTCGGTTTCCTAGATCACCATCCAGCTCAATACAGATGACTTCCAAGAAATGTTTCTCTGAAGCCCATATCATGCCATGTTACCAATGCAATTGCAGTTGTAATTTCAGCAAAAACAAATCAAATCAAATGTTATTTTCATAAACAACAGGTGTAGACTAACAGTGAAATGCTTACTTACGCATCCTTTTCTAACAATAAAGAGTTAAAGATAAAATCTAAATATATATTTTTTTAAATAATACACAGTGAATAACAAATAACAATAACGAGTAAAAATAACACGGTATACAGGGAGTACCAGTACCGAGTCGATGTGCAAACAAGATTGGGTGTGTGCGTGCGTGTCCTTGTTTGTGCACATCTTTGTGTTGCCATCCTCATTACTGTCTGTAGATCAGTGCTGATAGGAAGATAAGTGTCATTCAAGCTACTGTCACACCAATTATCTGTTTGTTTAATACCCCAAACACACTGGCCTGGTTAGGGGAAGAGCACCATGATCAAAGCCTCACAACATTGTCAGGTCAAACTATTGACATCTGACCCTCCAAATAAAAGGGTTTAAGTGTGCACATGTATGCGTGAACAAAAATGGGAGAGACGGATCATTAGCTAAATGTGAGAGACGCTCCCCTCTCAGGATCCCTTTTTCCCCTCTCTTCTCCGTTCAGTGTGACCTTGATCTCAAAGCTTGACATTTCTCCTAGCAACGTCTTCCAAACCCCACAGCAGCGGCCATATTACAGCAGAGAAAATTAGGCTCTCTCCACTCTTCACCGTGATATACTTATTCTTCCCAGGGAAAAAGCTGAAAAAAGGTTCAGACACCGAAATTAGCAATTAAGTAACAAAATTGTCTATTCAGAGAAAAAAGGTTGGAAATGGTCTGGCAGGATTTTATTCCACCTGGGATCCGATGGTATCCTATTTTGAACATCTCCAAACACTTCATCCAGGTTACTACTATAGGCCTCACCCCCACCCCTTCCCTTGAGGTTACTGCTAGGATCACCTATCAACTGAAAAAGTTAGGCTATTGTATGTTTGCTATAAGTAACATTATGCTGTATACTTCAAATAATATATATGTAACTCATGTTTGAAAGCATCAGTGGGGGGAGTGAGGTTAAGGGAGGGAGAAAAAGGGGTCAAATGTACAATGCCTTAATGTTTTATGTTACATTTTCTATGAATAAAAATATATAATTAAAAAAAAAATAGGCAGATACATACGTGTCTGTCATGTCTGCTCTAACTGTGTGTCATCTCAGAACCCTCCAAAATACACATTTTGGCCCTAACAACTGATTCAGAATCAGCTCTCCTTGCTTCAGTCTTAGTAGCCTTCACATCTCAGCCAAAACCCTTGTGTACAGTACTCACTAGACAAGACATGCCCTGACAGGCTCATGGCCATTCTTACGGCAACTGGTAGAGGAGAGGAGTGCCGTTTTTTCTGGACTAGCATTTAGATTTCAGAACACAGAACATTGATAATGACCATACATTTTAAAATAGATGTACTGTAAAGTCTCTGCTTGTCACGACTTCGGCCGAAGTCGGTCCCTCTCCTTGCTCGGGCGGTGCTTGGCGTCGCCAGTCTACTAGCCATCGCCGATCCACTTTTCATTTTCCATTTGTTTTGTCTTTGTTTCTACACACCTGTTTTTCATTCCCCTAATTATTGTTCATGTATTTAACCCTCTGTTTTCCCCCATGGTGTTGTACGGGATTGTTTTATGTCATGTTCGGTAATGTTGGTGACTGGTTATTTCGACGGGTGCTGTTTCTTGCCCATGCGTAAAAGTTGATGTTTGTGTTTGGGCAAGTGTATTGTTTTACCTTGCACCATTCATTATTCTGAGTAAAGTTACGTTGCTCCCAATTCTCTGCTCTCCTGCGCCTGACTGCATACACCAGCTACACCTACCATTCTGACACTGCTTGTTTGTTTATTTCACTTTGTTCTGCTGTGATCACAACAGAGCATCACAAACTGTAAATATATTCCCTCTGCGGAGAACAGAACATTACATACTGTATCATGTGTATTATAAACAGTAGCCTATAGCCAGAGGAGACATAATGCATGCTCTTCTAAATCAATCAACTCCAGGACTTCATCACGTTCCCATAGCAGCCAGCTACCGTGTACCACATGCATTGGCCATTTAGCAGTGCACCAACACAAACCAATCAAATGTAAATACGATGCACATTCCCCACTCTAGGTTTTAGTATTTACAGGAATGGATGGGAGCATTGGGAGGATGATGATGGATGCAAAGGGAGCTCTCCAGTCGCCACTCGGTACTATAATAACAAATTAATCAGAATTCTAATCATTTGATAACAAATAAATCTCCTTCACTCTCATACACTGTGGAAATGCTGACTGCAAGGGAGGCGTGTTAATGTACAGTACAGGCTCTCAGCCCTCATAAGCATGGCTGTCACCCTTGCACACCTGGGCAGGTGACAGATTGTACATTTTCCCTGAGGTTTGCTGTGATACATAAGGGCCGTGGTCGATGCTACTGTAAAGCAGTTGCGTGGCATGCAGCAACTCAATCATCAATAATTGCCAGGTTTTTTGGCTCAGTGCGGTCAATTTTCAGAACACGGTTTTTGGTTTGGGTATGATTGCTCCCCACAAGAAAATATCTCTGGAATCAAATAACACATTAAAGTGTGTGAAAAACGAGAAATCGATAGATACAGTAACATTATGAGCCTCACTCAACAGCGGGGTAAAAGCAGTACTTCGGTCGATGAACGAAGTCAGATGAAAGAAGTACATTTAAAAAATGTGTTTTATACAGGCCATGCTATTCTCCCGAACACAATTAAGATGCAAGTTAGGAGTATCTTTCTTCTGACCATTATGTGTTTCTGTATTGGTGTGAGATTTGGTGTGGGGGCATCCAGTATGTCTGGCCACAATGTCCTGTTCTACCTATCATCTACACCTCTATGTTGTTCATGTCTGAACATCAGTGAACCAATGAAAGGGGCAAGGCTAAACTGAAACTCTTCCAGTGTAATCAAAGCTGGTTCTTTACAAAAGTGATCCTCAACCCTAGGCCGTTCTACTGAGGGCAGGGTTTGCAAGCCCTTGTCTCAGACCAGTACACATATGTGGTGTGTTCTTTAGTCAGATTCCGAAATGTTTAGTCTGTTGCAAAACCGTTTACTCCAAAACGCTTTTCAGTTCTGTTTTCAAATCAAATCAAACTTTATCTGTCACATGTGTAGACCTTATCGTGAAATGCTTACTTACAAGCCCTTACCAACAGGGCAGTTCAAGAAAGAGTTAAGAGAATATTTACCAAATAAACTAAAGTAAAAAAGAATTAAAAAGTAACACAATAAGATGACAATAACGAGGCTATATACAGGAGGTACCGGTACCGAGTCAATGTGCAGGGGTACAGGTTATTTCAGGTAATTTGTACATGCAGGTAGGGGTGAAGTGACTATGCATATATAATAAACAGCGAGCAGCAGCAGTGTAAAAACAAAGGGAGGGGGGTGGGTCAATGTAAATAGTCAAGGTTGATAATTTGATTAATTGTTCAGCAGTCTTACAGCATGGGGGTAAAAGCTGTTAAGAAGCTTCTTGGTCCTAGACTTGCCGCTCCGGTACCGCTTGCCGTGCGGTAGCAGAACAGTCTTTGACTTGGGTAACTGGAGTCTTTGACAATTTTTGGGGCTTTCTGCTGACATCGCCTAGTATATAGGCCCTGAATGGCAGGAAGCTTGGCCCCAGTGATGTACTGGGCCGAACGCACTACCCTCTGTAGTGCTTTACGGTCAGATGCCGAGCAGTTGCCATATCAGGCTGTGATACAACCGGTCAGGATGCGCTTGATGGTGCAGCTGTAGAACTTTCTGAGGATCTGGGGACCCATGCCAAATCTTTTCAGTCTCCTGAGGGGGAAAATGTGTTGTTGTGCCCTCTTCACGACTGTCTTGGTGTGTTTGAACCATGATAGTTCGTTGGTGATGTGGACACCAAGGAACTTGAAACTCTCGACCCGCTCCACTACAGCCCCATCGATGGATCGCTAGCGGAACGCCTCACCAATATCCAATGGTAGCGCCTGGCGCGAAATATGAAAAACCTTAAAAATGTTCTAATTTCAATTTCTCAAACATTTTTGAGATAAGACTTTTGTAATATTTGTGAAATGCATATTGTTATGTTTGGTAGCACTTATTGATTTTTCCTTTGCCTCCAACCCCTTTCCATACGTGGAACGGATGTGGGTGGGGCTAGGTCTACATAGAGGTGCTGTTTTCAGAAAATTCACAAAAGCTCTGACGAAGGCCGTTAGGCCGATACGTAAGCTTATTAAATATACTATCAAGAACAGTGTGCGGTTTCCTTTTTTTCCTTCATCCTGAGATAAGACTTTTGAAAGATAAGACTCTCCTTTATCTAACCACATTGTCCGATTTCAAAGAGAGAGTACCCAGCCAGAAATAATCACACACCCATTTTTCAAGCTAGCATATATGTCACAAAAAACAAAACCACAGCTAAATGCAGCACTAACCTTTGATGATCTTCATCAGATGACACTCGTAGGACATTATGTTATACAATACATGCATGTTTTGTTCAATCAAGTTCATATTTATATCAAAAACCAGCTTTTTACATTAGCATGTTTTGTTCAGAACTAGCATACCCACCGAAAACTTCCGGTGAATTTACTAAATTACTCACGATAAACGTTGACAAAAAACACAACAATTATTTTAAGAATTATAGATACAGAACTCCTTTATGCAATCGCGGTGTCAGATTTTAAAATAGCTTTTCGGTGAAAGCACATTTTGCAATATTCTGAGTACATAGCCCGGCCATCATGGCTAGCTATTTTGACACCCACCAAGTTTGGGTGTCAAAATAGCTCAGATTTACTATAAGAAAAATTGGATTACCTTTGCTGTTCTTCGTCAGAATGCACTCCCAGGACTTCTACTTCAACAACCAATGTTATTTTGGTTCAAAATATTCCATAGTTATATCCAAATAGCTCCGTTTTGTTCGTGCGTTCAAGTCACTATTCGAAGGGTGACGCGCCGGCGCGTTTCGTGACAAATAAAATGCAAAATATTCCATTACCGTACTTCAAAGCATGTGAAATGCTGTTTAAAATCAATTTTTATGCGATTTTTCTCGTAAAATAGCGATAATATTCCAACCGGGCGATGACGTATTCGTTCAAACACTGAAAGAAAAAAATTGAGTCGTCACGTGCACGAGCGCCTCAGTGTCATTGTTCTCAGAAGGACCACTCACCAAAACCCCTGCTGTTTTTCGCCCAGAGACTGCAGAGCTATCATTCAATGTTCTGGCGCCTTCCTAGAGCCAATGAAAGCCTTAGAAAATGTCACGTTACAGCACAGAGGCTGTATTTTTGATAGAGAGGCTATAGAAGGACAAGAAATGGTCAGACAGGGCACTTCCCATATAGAATCTTCTCAGGTTTTGGCCTGCCATATGAGTTCTGTTATACTCACAGACACCATTCAAACAGTTTTAGAAACTTTAGAATGTTTTCTATCCAAATCTACTAATTATATGCATATTCTGGTTTCTGGGCAGGAGTAATAACCAGATTAAATGTTAATTAAGTGTTTCCGGAACTCCAATTCGAGCAGCAGCAGCTGAAAAATGAGCTCCTACAAATATTGAAATTTACATGGTTTTTAGAGTGAAGTACATCGGAAAAAAGCAAAAGAAAACTGCAAGACTGAATAGGAGAAAAAACAAGCAACAAACAAAGAAGATAGGCTTTTGAAAAATAACAATTTTTCATAAAATTGTAGTTATCTTAGCTAGCTGAATTGTTTACCAGTTGCTAAGCAGTTGCTAGGGACTCTTTTGGAAGAAGCTAGCTAGCTAACGAAGAACAACAAAGAATATCTAGTTAACAGAAGAAAATAAAGAGAAAATCAGGACAGAAGAAAAAGGATATCAAAGTGAAACAGTTCTCTAAAGACACAAGAGACAATAATACAAGAAACAACACTTCTGTAGCTTGTCAACTATGTGTCTGTCTATCCCTGTTCTCTCCCCTCTGCACAGGCCATACAAACGCTTCACACCGCGTGGCCGCTGCCACTCTAACCTGGTGGTCCCAGCGCGCACGACCCACGTGGAGTTCCAGGTCTCCGGCAGCCTCTGGAACTGCCGGTCTGCAGCCAACAAGGCTGAGTTTATCTCAGCCTATGCTACCCTCCAGTCCCTAGACTTCCTGGTGCTGACGGAAACATGGATTACCACAGATAACACTGCTACTCCTACTGCTCTCTCTTCATCTGCCCACGTGTTCTCGCATACCCCTAGAGCATCGAGCCAGCGGGGTGGTGGCACTGGAATCCTCATCTCTCCCAAGTGGACATTCTCTCTTTCTCCCCTAACCCATCTGTCTATCTCCTCATTTGAATTCCATGCTGTCACAGTTACCAGCCCTTTCAAGCTTAACATCCTTATCATTTATCGCCCTCCAGGTTCCCTTGGAGAGTTCATCAATGAGCTTGACGCCTTGATAAGTTCCTTTCCTGAGGATGGCTCACCTCTCACAGTTCTGGGTGACTTTAACCTCCCCACGTCTACCTTTGACTCATTCCTCTCTGCCTCCTTCTTTCCACACCTCTCCTCTTTTGACCTCACCCTCTCACCTTCCCCCCCTACTCACAAGGCAGGCAATACGCTTGACCTCATCTTTACTAGATGCTGTTCTTCCACTAATCTCATTGCAACTCCCCTTCAAATCTCCGACCACTACCTTGTATCCTTTTCCCTCTTGCTCTCATCCAACACTTCTCACTCTGCCCCTACTCGGATGGTATTGCGCCGTCCCAACCTTCGCTCTCTCTCTCCCGCTACTCTCTCCTCTTCCATCCTATCATCTCTTCCCTCTGCTCAAACCTTCTCCAACCTATCTCCTGATTCTGCCTCCTCAACCCTCCTCTCCTCCCTTTCTGCATCCTTTGATTTTCTCTGTCCCCTATCCTCCAGGCCGGCTCGGTCCTCCCCTCCTGCTCCGTGGCTCGACGACTGACTACGAGCTCACAGAACAGGGCTCCGGGCAGCCGAGCGGAAATGGAGGAAAACTCGCCTCCCTGCGGACCTGGCATCCTTTCACTCCCTCCTCTCTACATTCTCCTCTTCTGTCTCTGCTGCTAAAGCCACTTTCTACCACTCTAAATTCCAAGCATCTGCCTCTAACCCTAGGAAGCTCTTTGCTACCTTCTCCTCCCTCCTGAATCCTCCTCCCCCCCCTCCTCCCTCTCTGCGGATGACTTCGTCAACCATTTTGAAAAGAAGGTTGACGATATCCGATCCTCGTTTGCTAAGTCAAACGACACCGCTGGTCCTGCTCACACTGCCCTACCCTGTGCTTTGACCTCTTTCTCCCCTCTCTCTCCAGATGAAATCTCGCGTCTTGTGACGGCCAGCCCCCAACAACCTGCCCACTTGACCCTATCCTCTCCTATCTTCTCCAGACCATTTCTGGAGACCTTCTCCCCTTCCTCACCTCGCTCATCAACTCATCCTATACCGCTGGCCATGTCCCTTCCGTCTTCAAGAGAGCGAGAGTTGCACCCCTTCTGAAAAAACCTACACTCGATCCCTCCGATGTCAACAACTAACGACCAGTATCCCTTCTTTCTTTTCTCTCCAAAACTCTTGAACGTGCCGTCCTTGGCCAGCTCTCCTGCTATCTCTCTCAGAATGACCTTCTTGATCCTAATCAGTCAGGTTTCAAGACTGGTCATTCAACTGAGACTGCTCTTCTCTGTGTCACGGAGGCTCTCCGCACTGCTAAAGCTAACTCTCTCTCCTCTGCTCTCATCCTTCTAGACCTATCTGCTGCCTTTGATACTGTAAACCATCAGATCCTCCTCTCCACCCTCTCCGAGTTGGGCATCTCCGGCGCGGCCCACGCTTGGATTGCGTCCTACCTGACAGGTCGCTCCTACCAGGTGGCGTGGCGAGAATCTGTTTCCGCACCATGCGCTCTCACCACTGGTGTCCCCCAGGGCTCTGTTCTAGGCCCTCTCCTATTCTCGCTATACACCAAGTCACTTGGCTCTGTCATATCCTCACATGGTCTCTCCTATCATTGCTATGCAGACGACACACAATTAATCTTCTCCTTTCCCCCTTCTGATAACCAGGCGGCGAATCGCATCTCTGCATGTCTGTCAGACATATCAGTGTGGATGACGGATCACCACCTCAAGCTGAACCTCGGCAAGACGGAGCTGCTCTTCCTCCCGGGAAAGGACTGCCCGTTCCATGATCTCGCCATCACGGTTGACAACTCCCTTGTGTCCTCCTCCCAGAGTGCTAAGAACCTTGGCGTGATCCTGGACAACACCCTGTCGTTCTCCACTAACATCAAGGCGGTGACCCGATCCTGTAGGTTCATGCTCTACAACATTCGCAGAGTACGACCCTGCCTCACACAGGAAGCGGCGCAGGTCCTAATCCAGGCACTTGTCATCTCCCGTCTGGATTACTGCAACTCGCTGTTGGCTGGGCTCCCTGCCTGTGCCATTAAACCCCTACAACTCATCCAGAACGCCGCAGCCCGTCTGGTGTTCAACCTTCCCAAGTTCTCTCACGTCACCCCGCTCCTCCGCTCTCTCCACTGGCTTCCAGTTGAAGCTCGCATCCGCTACAAGACCATGGTGATTGCCTACGGAGCTGTGAAGGGAACGGCACCTCCATACCTTCAGGCTCTGATCAGGCCCTACACCCAAACAAGGGCACTGCGTTCATCCACCTCTGGCCTGCTGGCCCCCCTACCTCTGAGGAAGCACAGTTCCCGCTCAGCCCAGTCAAAACTGTTCGCTGCTCTGACACCCCAATGGTGGAACAAGCTCCCTCACGACGCCAGGACAGCAGAGTCAATCACCACCTTCCGGAGACACCTGAAACCCCACCTCTTTAAGGAATACCTGGGATAGGATAAAGTAATCCTTCTAACCCCCCCCCCCCCTTAAAAGATTTAGATGCACTATTGTAAAGTGGTTGTTCCACTGGATATCATAAGGTGAATGCACCAATTTGTAAGTCGCTCTGGATAAGAGCGTCTGCTAAATGACTTAAATGTAAAATGTTAAATGTAAATCGGGTATGTTTTTTATCCGGCCGTGAAAATACTGCCCCCTATCCCAAACAGGTTAATGGGGGGCTAAATTGGCCTGCCTTTCCATGATAAGCTCCTTTGTCTTGCTCACATTAAAGGGGGGATTGTGATCCTTGCACCACACTGCCAGGTCTCTGACCTCCTCCCTATAGGCTGTCTCATCGCTGTCGGTGATCAGGCCTATCGCTGTTGTGTCATCAGCAAACTTAATGATGGTGTAGGAGTCATGGGTGAACAGGCAGTACAGGAGGGGACTAAGTACTCGCCCCTGAGGGGCCCCAGTGTTGAGGATCAGCGTGGCAGATGAGTTGTTGCCTACCCTTACCACCTGGGGGTGGTCCGTCAGGAAGTCCAGGATCCAGTTGCAGAGAGAGGTGTTTAGTCCCAGGAACCTTAGCATAGTGATGAGCTTCATGGGCACTATGGTGTTGAATGCTGAGCTGTTGTCAATGTACAGCATTATCACTTAAGTGTTCCTTTTTTCCAGGTGGGAAAGGGCAGTGTGGAGTGCGATTCAGATTGTGTCATCTGTGGATCTGTTGGGGCGGTCTGCAAATTGGAGTGGGTCTAGGGTATCTGGGAGGATGCTGTTAATGTGAGCCATGACCAGCCCTTCAAAGCACTTCATGGCTACCGACGTGAGTGCTACGGGGCGGTAATCATTTAGGCAGGTAACTTCGATTCCTTGGGCACAGGGACTATGGTGGTCTGCTTGAAACATATAGGTATTACAGACTCGGTCAGGGAGAGGTTGAAAATGTCAGTGAAGACACTTGCCAGTTGGTCCGCGCATGCTTTGAGTAATCCGAGTAATCCGTCTGGCCTTGCGGCTTTGTGAATGTTTACCTCTCTTGGGTAGGGGGCAGTATTTTCATGTCCGGATGATTGCATTTTCCTTTCCCAAATGAGCGGTAATTTAGAATGCATAAGATACTGTATTTACGATAGCTTCTCCCTTTGTTCCTCAGTCTTCCCACTCTTTCAATCAACCACCCCCCCCCCCCCCCGTTTTCTTTGTGTAACCAGCCTCTAAATCGGCTCCGTTCTCCAGGTCCATCAATGTATGATTCATTCTGTGTATATGTAATTCTGTGTGATTAGTTAGGTATTTAGTAAATAAATAATTCAACCAAATGTTGTATTGCTGATTCAACTTGTTAGCCAGGGTTCGTGAAGATAACCAAGAATTTACAACTTTCAGATGCGACTGAAATAAGGCGAGGATTAAATATTGACTGCTATTGATGTAAAAGATTACTAGGTCTTTAAGAGTTTATTCAGAAGATAACAGCTCTATAAACATTCTTTCGTGGTGCCCCGACTTTCTAGTTAATTATTTACCTGATTTGCTTAATCAGGTAATATTAATTACAGAAAGGATTTTATAGAATAGCATGTCATATCACTTAATCCAGTATAGCCAAAGGCTCCCTGTGAGGAATCTAATATAGAATGACACTTTCATTTTGATTCAGCCTATATAAAATTGAAAAGCAGATTACATAACATACCAAGTTTATTATACACATTATTGGAGTTGTAGACAGGAATTATTGGTTGTGCGTGTGTGTGCTCTGGAGAACTCTTTCCCGTGTTGTTCTTTGACGTAGTCAGTGGGTAGCGTAAGCGAATACAGTTCTGTATGAGGGTTGATAAAGCTAATTATAGATATTTGAGAAATAGTGCGCGGGGCTATTTCTGCCTTACGCGTTTCAGACGCGGATAGGCTCGGTCATAAGCCAGCCAATTGAAATTGAGTAGATATTAGCTTGACCAGCGATAATTATCTCTCTGTCTCTCTCGCGTTTCCACGCGAGTAGACCACGGTGCATTTCGTTTTTTGCCGCGAGTTCCGGTTAAAACATCGTCAAATAACGCCGAAAAGGGTTTGAACATAATATGTTATGAGTAAAACCTTTCCCTTGCTAATGGAATCCTATGTTATGCCTGAAAAATGCACAAAGTAGGATTAGCTTGTACGAGATGCTAAGCTAACAAAGGGAAAACGGCCATTTTGTTTCTTGGGCCACGTTGTAATTACTCCGCCTTGCGGAACAGAAGTCCCGCCCAGGGTACTTCCACTTGATTTCAGCGTGTGCCAGCAGTGACCTCTGAGGAATCACCAGTACTTTCCTTCAAGAAGAATTAGTCAGGTGACACTCAAGTCGTTGCTTACGATATCCAGATGGATATCGATGTCTCATTCAATTTAACTAATAAGTAAATTTGCCAGATTTACATTATCAAGTGGATCTTTTAAATAATATCTAAATAGATTCGTTTTCTAAATGAGACCCTGTAAACTTTTTCCAAACTAACCTAGATGAAGGAACTTCTCAGGTTAATTAAAGTTTAATTCCCAAATAGCCTATACAGGTTTGATTTATCATTAAATTGATCAATCAGTAAAATTTTGTTTTTGAAAAACACATTCAGTAACCCCACCTCCAGCGGGAATCCCATGTGGCTTCGGCCTTAGGGAGAAGTGTACCATATTGGTGAATGTACCCTAACATCTGAATTACGGTTTACACTTATGATATCCAATCAATGGAGATTGTATGGATTATCATCTCATTCAATTTAATAATTTAAATTGTTGAACATACCTTAATGTTCTTCCAATCAAATGAGACACTTTTAAACTTCCCATATGAACCTGGATGAACTAACTTCTCAGGTCAATTAAAGTTTAATTCCCAGATAGCCTATCCAGGTAGGATTAATCATTATCATTGATTAATTATTTCAACTTGCTTTTGCAAATTCATTCACGTCCAACTTCCACATTACTGGTACAGTACTGATGGTTCGGTAACATCTATAAATAGATTAAACTTGTCTTTGCAGCTTCCAACAAATTCCAAACCGGAAATTTGAAAAAATAGGAAAACTTTTCCTCAAAATGTTTCTAATAATGTGCAAGCTATCAGAGGAGGTGGTCACCACTCCTCCGCTAATTAGTGAACCGCCACCCTTAAAAGGATTGATCTCTGACCTCAGCAGCGATACCAACCCTAATTATGCCATTAGCAAAAAAACTGCCGAAATTGCGAACGCTCTCCGAAATCAACCATCAAACACAGGCTTTGTGACAGTTCTCTGCACTTTAGCACTTATGTATCGCCATCAAAGACTGGCATCAGTCCAATACCATAGTGCCCAGCTGAAGCACGTGCAAGACATGGCTAACATGAAGGGACAGGTGGAGAGAACTGCCAAAAGCAGGAAATGAAAACATTCTGCTAGTCGAGGAACTCCGTTTGAAATCGGAACAATTAAAAGTAATTGCAAATACCTATGACAATGAACGAGCACAAATTCTCCAACAAAATCGTTGTGTCCAGGAACAAGTCGATTTAGCCAAAACTAAATACGATGTAGTCCACTCCAAACTAGATAAATCTGTCGAGTTATCTACAAACAGGAGCGCGCAATTTGATAACATGCGGGCAGTTTTGTTGAACGTTACTCAAGGTAACAATGTTCTACTCCAAATTCTGCAGACCAAAGATGATCAGTTAATGAACACAATGACTAAGTTGGATGACAAATCAGCAGAACTCATCGAAGTCGCTGACCAAATTAATGTTGAGAGAACTCGGGTGATGAAGATGGAAATTTTGATTTCTAAGCAAGCGGAAGAAATCTCATTACTGAATCTCTCGCTCCGTACTCAAGACCTCTATCTGCAAACCATGACAGACACGTTTGAGACCGAAAGGAGCAAGTGCGACAATCACGTGTCCAAAATCAGTACTCTAAATGCTCAAGTGGCCTCTGCAATGCAGCGGAATACCACCCTTTGGTACCATCTGGAGGAAGTCCAGAATGGTCACGCTCTACAGCGTGACTATCCATCCAAGCAACCGGAGCCCTGTACTCAAAGGAGTAAAGATGATAGGTTTCAGACTTTGCCACCCTCATGTGTCCCTCAGTCTTCTCCTCTCGGCCATTCGGCACTGAGTAATATGGCGCCTCTTGGCCAACAAAGCCAAAGCTTGGCTTCTCCTCTTGGCCTTTCAGCCCCAATTTCCCCACAGGATGAAGCCAACCCTCTCCGCCCGCTTGACGCGGAATACCTTGACAAACTCGTCAAGAATTTCCCCACCTTTGACCCCATTCCAGGTCAGCCAAACAATACTGAGACGTTCCTAGCTGACATAGAGGACGCGTTGGGTGGCTACCCGAATGCTACGGGTTCTGACAGGGTTTACCTGTTGAAGTGAACGTCGAATAGACACGTGACGAGGTTCATTCATCTACAACGGCAACACGTTCTAAATGACTACGCTAAACTTGCCACAGCTTTGAAATTAGAATTCAGTGGTTCTGCAACTGGCAAACACGATAGCTCACTGGCTAACATGGTCAAACAAGCTCGGAACGAACACCCACAAGCTTACTATCATAGGCTTCGTTCAGCTTACTTTGGCCTACTCACTGAAACAGAATGGAAGAGCTGTTAGCATTCAAACAAATGTTTCTGTCGAACATGTATCCCACCTTTATTACGTACTTGGGTCCTGCAGCCCACGTTGGCTTGCCTATTGTTGGTAAATGGAATGAGTAGAAGGGAGAGTCGGTCAAGGACTGATTCGGACAAGGCGCTAAATTATATGACAAGCGATAGTTTATTCAGAGTGAAGATATTTGGTACAGCGTGCACGGACTCGTTCCAGTAGCTCTGAGGGAGCCAGCGGAAGAGAGCCCCTAAAACAGTTTGTTTACATGTTTTATACAACACAAAAAGTAGGTTGAGTCTTGAAGTCCCGATCCTCTGGTTGGCTCAGGTCCAGGCGCTGTCACCGTCGATTGGCTCCATCTGTTCATGCGTCTTCCTGCGATCTTGCGCAATGTTCTGATGATTTTGAGTTTCTATCAAAGCTCTAAATCTGGGTGTGAGTGCCTTGGATAAGCTATGGCATATATGTGTGTGTGTGTGTGTTCCTGTTTTCACAGGGTCGAGCATGCCAGACACTGTTGCTGTTATCACGAGATGGGGCCCCCGTAGGCTTGTGGTTGGGCCAGTTCCTGTTATGTGCTGCAAGTGGAAACATCAGTTTGCTTGTGTAAGCTGCATTGAGACATAACTAGTTGGTTAGTGGAAAACATGTGTAATAGCTGCAATTCATGGTAATAACGTTTGTTAGCTTGATGCATGTTAGAGGCACACTAAGTAGAAAATCTTACAAATGTAAAAAATGTTGCTTAAATAGCAAATCTTACACTATCCTACAACTCAGAGAGCTTGCAAGCACAGCTTTTGAGGCATCAAAAGCTCGCAACACTAAGAGCCCTGACCACTCGGTTTTGAAGTTTGACCAGGAGCACTCACTCCAGTTAGAGGCTGCATTATCAGGTATTGGAGCGTTGAGAGATGATGCACAACAACAGTTTCTACTCCGAAACCACGAATCCAATAACCACCGTGGTCGAAATAACTGTAAAGTACGTCGCCATCAAAACGACTACTGCTTCAATCGACCTGTTCGCTACGTTCCTGCACCCAGGTTGGGTGCAAGGGTAACAAAGGGTTGAAGGAAAGGGTTGAAGGACGATCAAGGATGATCAAAACGTAGACCAATGTTCTCCAGAAGTTCCACTACGTGAAGAACTAAAGCAAGAAACATTTGAGAAAAGGGTAAAAGATAAGTCCCAAGCACTACACGGGGAATTACCGGACACCAGGTCCGCAGGAATTAACACCCATAGTAAGGACGTTAAAATTCAAATTTCTCCCGCTCCCATTCGAGACCCTATCCAGCGTCCGCTTGATTAAGAAAGAAGCCCACGGGCTTTGTCTATAGACTCTGATACAAAGGTTGCGAAGAAAAAGGTTAAACGCTTTGTTAAAGCCAAGCCCACTCAAAATCTGAAAAGTTGATCTGCTTCCACCTTGAACAGAAATGACACATCACGTCGTTGCGTACGACCACTCCACTTTGTGGGGAATATGTCCACTAATCACGAATCTAAACGCCCATACCTGGAAACGGTCCTGGAGGACTGCTTAACTTGTCATGCGCTAATTGATTGAGGTGCAACAATATCACTCATCTCTCAAACATTGTTCGATGATCTCAAAAGGGCTTTGAAGCCAGCTAAATGTTGGTTAAAAGTGGAACAATGCGACACTACACTTCGAGGGGTCACTCAGACTACCTCGCCTCTCACATTGAGAGTCATGCTGAAACTACACTTCCAGGACGTATCGCTCGTTCATCCTGTGTATGTTACCAGCCTCGAAACTGTACCCCTGCTACTTGGAGCAGACTTGATGGATCAGTTACTCCCATTAATGGTTTGGAAAACCAACCAGGTATGGTCACAGGCCACAGTGCCTTCTCCATTGACCACACTGTCTTTCCCTAATGCTAGCTGCAACGCAGTCATTCATGGGGGGTATCTGTCAAAAGCACCCCTTTAGAAAAATATGTTTAAAAACCTCTTGGTGCAGAATCCAATCCAAGGAGATATTACGATATCTCGACACATTCCATCAGCCAATCTGATTGACCATTCTTTCCATGATTTCGAGCCAGCTGTCTCTGTGAAGGATCAACTTCCCTCCTTGCAGTCGTGCAATACGGTAGTTGAGATTAACTTCTCTTGCCCTTCGGACACTTCCGCAAGCACTGCGGTCGTCTCAGCAAGAAAAACATCGATGTGCAGAGTATAATCTGCTTCCGATGATACACCTTCCGCTTTGTGGGAGACTGTCACCCCTTACAATGACACTAATGGCGTCAGTACAGCAACTGACCCAATGACTCCCACTGGTGAAACACTTTGCGATATCACAAACCGATATCCTCGTCTCAGTTCGCAGGTACTGAAGAGGTTACCACACGTGGACGGGGTGGTGACTGACAGGCCTCAGTCACCACCGTTTTGAAGCACAAACACCAGGAGATTTGGTTGAAAGGTTACCACCATTCTCATAATAACGCGCCCACTGACAACTCGTACATAGGGTCCGAACTTTTCGTTTGCGCCTCGGATACCAACACCACCAGCTGGTGGGGGGTCCCGAGACACAAAGGGGGGGAATAGTAGCCCAGACCCATGATGAGCCTCATCGAGGCCGGTGGGGGGGTTGAGACTACGGACAACACCGTACGAGGCCGCCAGAGCATAAATCAAATCTATTTGTAAACTCCCCTATGAGAACAGTGAGGAGCAGACAGGCCCCTAGACGGGGATTATCTTAGAACACATCTAAGATAGTACTGAGGTGTAGTGGACTTGGCAACAAATGGCAACAATAATCATTCCTTGCCATGTGTAGTAGCCACTACAAGACAACTAGTAAAATGCTGTAGGATAACATTTCAGAATAAATTGGTAGGACAACTGGTCCCCTTGACTACCAGTACCAATACCACAGTCAGTCCAGCAACACTCAGTAAAAGGATTAGTAACCTCACAAGTTAAATTACTATTGATAATAGCGAGATAGGAGTCACTCAGAGTGCAACACGGGGAAGGGAATCTCCATTGCACTCTTCCAATGGTTAACACACGCCACTAATAAATAGAACCCACTGTTCAGGAGAAAAGTTATTAGAAGTCATGAACCATGATCACACCGTGTACGACTGGTTCCGTGCTTAGAGAGTACTTCCGTCATGAGGTTAGCTCCTCCGTGGATAACATAGCTATGAAGTAGACTTCTTCATACCTACCACCACTACAATAGTGGAAGACAGTGACTGGTAGTAAAACCACTACAGACTCCCTCGACACCAATTCTGACTGACCTCCAGGCATAGACCTGAAAATTACTTGACTACGTCAGACTCATTCTGAACAAGTTGTAATCTGCCAGGATACTTGGTTTTCTTCCCTTGACATGCACGCTTTGTAAGCATAAATGCACATGCACAATGGAACATCCAATTAGGATTTATGCTAGGATCACTTAAGGGTCCGAGCAAAATACCAGCCTTAGTAAAGTTGAACGTTTATTTTAAGGCCTTTGACTCTACAGCTACAGTACTCACCAGTTTTCTTCCCAGAAGTCCAAAGGTCATCCCTGTAGACTGCCCAAAACTAGTGCCTTACACCTGTAGACTTATCATGTAGTTATCAACTTAGGATAGTACCCTAAGCAACACCCTGCAAATTAGGAAAGCCCTAGATATGACATTAGACAATGCCATGATAGGGTCATTTTGCCAAGACCATGGACATATATAGAATACAGTCTAATTAGATGATTAAGGTGGCATAACTATATTTTGTTTTGTTTATGCTTTCATTTCAGTTTGTTTCATTTTCTTCGGCACGTAGAAAGTGATAGAGCCCTAAACAACTTCCCCATACAACCATCAGTTAGTGCCACAATGCCGCTCATTTGGGAGGAAATGTAATGATATATTTCATGAGTGTGTGTGCGTTGTTAACATCTGCCTAAGTTACTGCACAGATCTTCCAGTCTGGACGACAAGACGACGGGTCCGGAACGACAATCCCAATCCGGACATCTGCTGCCCAGCCTTGGAGCGGACTTCTTCATTTGCAGACACCCAACCTGGGTTTACCACCAGAGGGGGGACTGCAATAGCGATCAGCAACTGGACATCTGCTGCCCAGCCTTGGGGCAGACTTCTTCATTTGCAGACACCCTAACCGGGTCGTGCACCAGAGGGGGGACTGCAACAGCGATCACCAACTGGACATCTGCTGCCCAGCCTTGGAGCGGACTTCTTAATTCGCAGAAACCCTACCCGGGTCGACCACCAGAGGGGGACCACAACAATGGTCCACAACCAGGACAACCCACGGTCATTTTTATGTTGGATTGCAATGTGCAGGTTAATCGCACGATTGAACCCAACATGGGGGGACTGTCATGACGTTGGCTTGTTGGGAGAGGTTTATGACCCCCATAAATACCTTTCCCCTTTTTCCTCTCTCTGCTTTACCGATGTGACTATTGAAAATCCCTTTGTTAACATGGAGAGTCTGGTGACATCAAAAGATGGGAAACGAACCATATTTCGGTAATCCAACCAGTTGAAAATATGCATTGGTACTAAATGAATATGATCTCAGATCAGTTGTTGTCTGAGACGTTTTTACTAATGACAGGATGACATGAACTGTATAGTTATCAGATTCACATGGAATTGTTGTGTAATTTAAATGTTTCAATATGAAACTATTTGTGAAAAGATGAAATGTAATTTTATCTTCCTAATGAGAGAACGGTTTGTCAGAAGAACACCACTCTGCTCACTCAGAGGCCCCGCCCATGTGAACAGACACTGGGTGTAAACTATGAAACACGGCCCTCTCTCCCAATCCTATATAAGTGTAACGATCGTCCAAAGGATTAAACCAAGGTGCAGCGTGGTGAATGTTCATCTTTATTTTAATACGGAACACTTAAACAAAATAATAAACAAATAAAAACGACCGTCACGTCTTGCAGGCTAAATACGAGCAGTACAAAAATAAGATCCCACAAACACAGGTGGAAAAAGGCTGCCTAAGTATGGCTTCCAATCAGAGACAACGATAGACACCTGCCTCTGATTGGAAACCATACCCGGCCCAAAACATAGAAAATAAAACATAGAATGCCCACCCCACACATAGAAAAACAAACCCTCTCTCTCAGGTCAGGGCGTGACAGTACCCCCCCCAAAGGTGCGGACTCCCAGCCGCAAACCTGAACCTATAGGGTAGGGTCCGGGTGGGCATCTATAATTGGTGGCGGCTCTGGTTCTGGGCGTAGCCCCCACACCGCCCGCTGATCCCCCCGCTTCTGTGTCGCCGGAGGAACCAGATCCTGGATCAGCGCCGGAGTCTCTGAACTGCCGACCGCCGCTGAAGACTCGGGGCTACAGGCCGTCGCTGAAGAGCGCCACTGGAGGCTCCGGGCTGAGGAGCGTCGCTGGGGGCTCCGGGCTGAAGAGCGTCGCTGGAGGCTCCGGGCTGAAGAGCGTCGCTGGAGGCTCCGGGCTGAAGAGTGTCGCTCTCAGGTCAGGGCGTGACAATAAGCCCCTTGACGAAAATGTAACGTTCTGTTCCGAGGACGTTAGGGCGACGGTCCTACGTTAAAAGGGCTCAGATAACCTAACAGAATCAGCATCGAATTTCAACGTGAAGATGACGGTCAACATGCCGAAAGGATGAATTTCGACTATACCAGCCAGAATATGGCATGAGCTTAAAAGTATGGCAACTTGGTTAAAAGTATGGCAACTTGGTATGAACTATGAACTCTTATTCACTTATTCACTAAAGCACCCCCACAACATTATGCTGCCACCCCCATGCTTCATGGTTGGGATAGTGTTCTTCGGCTTGCAAGCCTCTCCCTTTTTCCTCCAAACATAACGATGGTCATTATGGCCAAATAGTTAGATTTTTGTTTCATCAGACCAGAGGACATTTCTCAAAAAGTATGATATTTGTGCCCATGTGCAGTTGCAAACCGTAGTCTGGCTTTTTTATGGCGGTTTTGGAGCAGTGGCTTCTTCCTTGCTGAGCGGCCTCTCAGGTTATTTGGATATAGGACTCGTTTTACTGTGGATATAGATACTTTTGTACCTGTTTCCTCCAGCATCTTCACAAGGTCCTTTGCTGTTGTTCTGGGATTGATTTGCACTTTCGCCCGTCGCTCTCTAGGAGACAGAACACGTCTCCTTCCTGAGCGGTATGACGGCTACGTGGTCCCATGGTGTTTATACTTGCGTACTATTGTTTGTACAGATGAACGTGGTACCTTCAGGCATTTGGAAATTGCTCCCAAGGATGAACCAGACTTGTGGAGGTCTACCATTTTTTTTCTGAGGTCTTGGCTGATTTCTTTTGATTTTCCCATGATGTCAAGCACTGAGTTTGAAGGTAGGCCTTAAAATACATCCACAGCTACACCTCCAATTGACTCAAATTATGTCAATTAGCCTATCAGAAGCTTCTAAAGCCATGACATAATTTTCTGGAATTTTCCACGCTGTTTAAAGGCACAGTCAACTTAGCGTATGTAAACTTCTGACCCACTGGAATTGTGATACAGTGAATTATAAGTGAAATAATCTCTGTAAACAATTGTTGGAAAAATGACTTGTGTCATGCACAAAGTAGATGTCCTAACCGACTTGCCAAAACTATAGTTTGTTAACAGGAAATTTGTGGAGTGGTTGAAAAACTAGTTTTAATGACTCCAACCTAAGTGTATGTAAACTTCCGACTTCAACTGTACCTTTGTGTCCGTATTCTGAATGCTGCAGCATGTAGCTTTGTGTTGTAAAAATGTTTGTCTTGTGCAATGTTTGTATATGAAGGTCTTGAGGCTACACCACACTGCCACCTAGTGTTAATGTACTGTAAACAATAGGTCATAAGATAAGACATGATGAGCAAATGGTCTGCTAAATATACTGTTTTCCATTTGAGATCTTAAAAATAAATATCCAACATCTTGTAATAGTTTATAAATGTGAGTTCCATGTAATATGGACATACTAACCCTATCCTTCATGTGGAAAGAAATAAGCGTGTATGCATTGCATTATGACTGAGCAAAATGGATGGAAGGTATCCTCCAGCTGTCCAAAGGCTATTTGTTGCTTGAGAAAATGCATTAATCTATTCTAGAACCAACTTCTGCACTCCACTGATGATGGTTGCTGACAGAGGTATGGTGAAGATTTGATGATCTTCAACTTTACAGATGCGATGGCTGATTCTGGCAGCTGCTTTAAGTGGAGTTCACACTGCGGAAGGATATTTATTTCAGGATCATGAGAAAGAAGAGGATAGGTTGGCCCAGAAAACGCTACAAAGGTGTTGTATCTTCTTGTCTAAGAAATACTAAAGAAAACAATTGTTCTTTAAAACTTAAGTCCTTCTTTATTGAAGTTAATCAGAGCCGTACATGTATTGTGCAATGAGCTGAGATCTTCCGCTCCTCTGCGCGGGCTGCACTTCCCCTAAGTGGTCACGTGACCTCTGATACAATATGCCACATCCCCCATGCCTTTTCCATCACAAGATAAAATAATAACAACGAAAAGTGTCTGGAAGTCCTATATGTAACTCCTTCAACTGTCATTACATCTTATGCTGTAAGCACTGTTTCCACCACACAGGCCTCAACGCTCCATGCTTTACCATCATGCATTTTCACCCTATCATTTGGACTGAGTGCAATGAGCACCTTGGACCCTTTGTCATAGTATCTTTTCCCGTCACTCTTTTCTCTCCATTTGTTAAGAATGACCTTGTCATCCTTCTCTGTTTCTAGGAGTACTGGCAAACTAGTTTTGAGTTTCCTGTTGAACAACAGCTCTGCAGGAGACATACCATGTTTTAGTGGAGTAGCCCAGTGGTTTAACAAAGCTAGATACGGATCTATCTTCGAGTCGGGAGCTTTCTTAAGCAGTAGTTTCACTGTTTTGACACCGTTCTTGACTAACCCATTAGACTGTGGGTACAGTGGGCTGGATGTGACATGCTTGAACCCGTACAGTTTTGCAAAATCACTGAAAGCTGAACTGTGAGGCATTTTCCATACGGACTACGTCTCCGACCCCATGACGAGCAAGTTATCACCTGACTAGCAGTAGTGTCCTTCAGCAAAGCTCTCTGGGTAATGAGCGTAATAGCACATCAATAATGCATCTCCTGCCCTCAAGTGAAAAGAGATATATTCCTACTTTGCCCCATGGTCTCAATACCTCTTTTTTCCTCAACCCATACTGGCTCTGCTCTGTTTTTACCTGTATTTGTAGCATGTTTCACAGGCTCTGAATGTCTGCTCTATATCAGCATTCATCTTGGGCCAGAATTACACTGCTTCTGCACATCATTTTGACCTTTCCATCCCTAGATGGCCCGTGTGTATTTTGATCAACTTGTTTTTCTGTAACACACTTGGTATCACAATTATTGAACCCTTAAACAGAATTCCATCAAGTACAGATAGCTCATCCCTGTATTGACCATAAGGGTATGGTATAGCTTGTACAGACCACTCACATGTTATGGATTGAGTCACCTTTTGCAAACATCTTCTTTTGCAGTAGCATGTGAAATAACTGTCAACATTTCATCTGAGACTGGGCAACTCTTTCTGATAAGGTTTACATGTATGGTCTCGTCCTGCTTGTATATCTGGTTTGGTTCTGAGCAGTCAAAAGCTCTGGACAATGTGTCTGCCACTAACAATTCTTTCCCTGGTCTGTACTTGAGTTGCAAGTCATATTTCTGAAGTTTTGTAAACAGTCTCTGTACCCTTGGTGGTGTGTATGTTAGACCCTTCTTTGCAATAGTAACCAAAGGTATATGATCTGTTTTACCATAGATAATCACATGGAATTTCTCACATGCATATGGCAGTGCCATTGTCTCTTTCTCAATCTGAGCATAGTTACACTCAGAAGTTGTCAGAGCCCTGGAAGCATATGCGACTGGGCGCCATCTAGTGCCATACTGCTGTAACAACACTACACCTAAACCTGCTTTAGAGGTATCTGATGAGATTTTGGTTTTGAGCTTTTCATCATAGAGCACAGCACTGGAGCTTGCATTATCGATGCCTTGAGCTCCACTTTCTGGTGATTACTGTTCCAACACCACTCTGTAGTTTTACACAGTTAGACGTCTCACCTGACTCGCGTGAGTTGCCAGATTAGGTATAAATTTGCCCACATAGTTAACCATACCTAAGGACCTTTGTACACCCTCTTGATCGGTAGGCGGTGGCATGTTCTTGATGGCTATAACTTTGCTTTGGTCTATCTAAACACCTTCACATGTTAGTTTTTCACCCAAGAAGGTAATTTCTGTCTTTCTGAATTCACATTTGAATGCGTTTAGCTTTAGCCCATTAGTTCTGGCTTTCAACCTTGTGTTGTGCTCTTCAAGAATCTTATTCCATATTAGCACACATTTCTGCCTGGCGCAGTCTCAAATATCTGTTTGGATTGTCCTATGAAAGACTTCTGGTGCTGAAGTTAGACCTAACGGGAGCCTTTTAAATCAGTACCTACCAAAAGGAGTGTTGAAAGTACAAAGCCTTGTACTCTCCTTGTCTAGACTGATCTGCCAAAACCCTGAGGAGGCGTCTAGCTTTGAGAAGTATTTAGCCGCTGCTATGTCCCCGAATATTTCCCCTTTGATAGGCAGCTGAAAGTGTTCCCTTTATAAATACTTGTTTAGCTCTTTTGGATCCATACACAGTCTGAGCGAGCCGTCTTTATTCTCAACTATTACTAGTGAGTTGACCCATTCTGTAGACTCTTCTACTTTGTCTAGGATATCTAAGGACTCTAGCTCTAGGACAGTAGATCTGCTTTTAGCTTGTCTCTTAGTGATAATGGGACCTTTCTAGGTGCATGGATCACTGGTCTATTTGGCTGCTCTAACTCGATTTTGTGCTGCACCTTGAGTATTCCTATTCCCTAAAAAACATCAGCATATGCATCCTCATTTCACCATTCACTGTATGAACCCATTTCACTAGACCCAGTAAGTTACATGACTTTAACCCAATGAAGAGTGTTTTTTCTCCCTTTAGTATGACAAACAGAACCTTGTGAGATTCATCATCTACTTCCAGCACCAATGTGCATGTCCCTGAAGTGGCAATTGCTTCACTACTGTAATTCTCCGGAATTATGTTGACCTGTGCTCCAGTGTCAAGTTTGAACACAATGTCAGTTCTATCAGTCTTGAGGGTAGCAGTGCAGTCCTCATCTGGTCCTGCAAGTACGACTGTTCCCACATAGTGTACTGTATTTTTTGTCTACTCCTGAATCACTATGATAAATAAAATATTTCCTTGAGTGTACTTTTAACAGAGCTGAGATTTACTTCAAAGTGCACTCACCCTATTGCTTACACCTATCAAGTTGTTTCATATCTACACAAGTGCCAAGGGAGGAGAGGTTAGGGTTTCTTCTGGCCTAACTATACTGGCCCAATAAGCACATGACCTAGAGATATCCCTTATTGGGACAGTGGTTAGGCCATTCGTCATCAGTGCTGGTGGCCTGTGTTTGAGACTTGCTAGGGGAGTCACCCTACTGTCATTCTTAGCAATATATGCTAATGTCATTATTTTGAAACAGTTACAACACACTTATCTGGTCTAATTAAAATGTGTTTCTCATTGAAATATGGGAATCTGTAGAATTATCCCATGCATGTGTGGGTATGGATGTGTAGAATTCCCACATCCATACCCACACATGCAGTAAGAGCCGGCCCTAGCCTTTGGGAGCAAAACATTTTAGCAGCCCCCATCTTGACAGTGGAGAGAAAAAAGTTTTATAGTTAATTTCCTGCAATTCTACACATTCTTCCATGGGACGGAATTTTTTTTTGCAATTTTATAACACATTTCCTTCAATTCTACAAATTTTTCTATTGGGTGGAGAGAAATCTTTGAGAGTGACTAACAAAATCAATGACGGCCTCACATGGGCTAATTGAGTAACTGACATAACAAGAGAAAACCTGCTGATGCACAACCATATTTCGAAATTGCACCTTGTGCATTCCACTGTTCTAACTCTCAACAGTAAGTTGAGACCCCCCCCCCCCCCCCCAAAAAGTGCTATATATATTGCCCATCCCTGATGTGCACAGAGTATACAAAACATTAGGAACACCCCTTTTGCCTTCAGAACAGACTCAATTCGTTGGTGCATGGGCTCTACAAGGTGTCGAAAGCGTTCCATAGGGATGTTGACTCCAATGCTTCCAACAGTTGTGTCAAGTTGGCTGGATGTCCTTTGGGTGGTGGACCATTCTTGATACACACAGGAAACTGTTGAGCGTGAAAAACCCAGCAGCGTTGCAGTTCTTGACACAAACCGGTGCACCTGGCACCTACTACCATACCCCGTTTAAAGCCACTTAAATATTTTGTCTTGCCCATTCAAGCTCTGAATGGCACACATACACAATCCATGTCTCAATTGTCTCAAGGCTTAAAAATGATTATTTAACCTGTCTCCTCCCCTTCATCTACACTGATTGGAGTGGATTTAACTAGTGGCATCAGTAAGGGATCATAGTTTTCACCTGTATTCACCTGGTCAGTCTATGTCATGTTTTGTATACTCAGTGTATATCATTAATTTATAAGTTCAAAAATGGATGTTCTGCAGATTCCCCCTTTAACATATTGTGATTTGTCCAAAGTGATTCTCTTGCAATTTGTCTGTTTTTCCACATAACAACTTGGAGATGGAATTCTGTGTTGTTTTGGTATAACTGGCATAATCATTGCTTAAATTGAAAATGTGAGAAAGTACAGACATGCAACATTAACACCTGGGCCATATTTAGACTGATGTGATTCCTAATCAGAAACACATGTTTGTTCTACATGGTATATGTTGTGTAGATTTCAAAAAGAAATACAATTCTGTTTGAGATGCTCAGCTATCTAGAATTCTACCGATTCCCATCTTCAATGAGAAACTCCTTTTAATTTGATCAGATAGGTGTTGTAACTGATGCCAAATAATGACGTTAATATACACTGAACAAAAATAGAAACAAAACATGCATTTTACTGAGTTACAGTTCATATAAGGAAATCAGTCAATTTAAATGGTCACAGATACCTCAAAAAAAGGTAGGGGTGTGGATCAGAAAACCAGTCAGTATGTGGTATGACCACCATTTGCCTCATGCAGCACGACACATTTCCTTCGGATAGAGTTGAGTTGATCAGGCTATTGATTGTAGCCTGTGGAATGTTGTCTCACTCCTCTTCAATGGCTGTGCGAAGTTGCTGGATATTGGCAGGAACTGGAACATGCTGACGTAAACCTTCCCTGTAGCTCAGTTGGTAGAGCATGGTGTTTGCAACGCCAGGGTTGTGGGTTTGATTCCCATGGGGGGGCCATGTATGAAATGTATGCATTCACTACTGTAAGTCGCTCTGGATAAGAGCGTCTGCTAAATGACTAAAATGTAAATGTAAAAATGTACATGTTGATCCAGAGCATCCCAAACATGCTCAATGGCTGACATATCTGGTGAGTATGCAGGCAATGGAAGATCTGGCCACCATGGGGCACTCTGTTCACAACATTGACATCAGCAAACTGCTCACTCACACAACACCAAACAGGATGTCTGCTGTCTGGTACAGTTGAAACCAGGATTCATCCATGAAAAGTACACTTCTCCAGTATGTCAGTGGCCATCGAAGGTGAGCATTTGCCCACTGAAGTTGGTTACGGTGCTGAACTGCAGTCAGGTCAAGACCCTGGTGAGGATATGCTATATAAGCGTATAAGCTTCTCTGAGGCGGTTTCTGACGGCTTGTGCAGAAATTCTTCGGTTGTGCAAACCCACAGTTTCATCAGCTCGCTGGGTGGCTTGTCTCAGACCATCTGCCAGTTGAAGAAGCCGGATGTGGTGGTCCTGGTTACATGTGGTTGTGAGGCTGGTTGAACATATTGCCAAATTCTCTAAAATGATGTTGGAGGTGGCTTATGGTAGAGAAATTAACATTCAATTCTCTGGCAACAGCTCTGGTGGACATTCCTGCAGTCAGCATGCCAATGCATACTCCCTCAAAACTTGAGATATCTGTGGCATTGTGTTGTGACAAAACTGCACAATTTAGAGTGGCTTTTAATTGTCACCAACACAAGGTGCACCTGTGTAATTTTATATTTTATTAGTATTCCCATTAGCTGTTGCGAAAGCCGCATCTTCTCTTCCTGCGGTCCACACAAAACGGTCCACATGAAACATGACATAATACAGAACATTAATAGACAAGAACAGCTGAAGAACTGAACTACATATATTTTTTAAAAGGCACACGTAACCTACATATAAATACATACACACAAACTATCTAGGTCAAATGCGGGAGAGGCGTTGTGCCATGAGGTGTTGCTTTATCTGTTTGTTTTTTTCAACCAGGTTTGCTGTTCTTTTGGGCAATATGAGATGGGAGTTCCATGAAATAATGGCTCTATATAATACTGTACACTTTCCTGAATTTGTTCTGCATTTGGGTACTGTGAATAGCCCTCTGATTAGTGAAATGGTTGAAGGCACTGAGGAGACATGAAGTCCAAACCTAAAATGAGAGACCCAAACAGGATTGTAAAGTGGCAGACTGCAGAGTGTTTGAACCCTGATGTCACCGTAACAGTGCATTTTTATTCGACCACAGTTTTATATATAACTAGTCCAACTCTATTTTATTTTTGGTATGTTAAGCTCAGCTCAGTAAAGCTTTATTTCCAACATTGGGGAATTGGATTTGTAATAAATGTCAAAAATGAAATGATCAAATACACAAGAACCTATACCAGTGTTTCCAAAACTCAGTCCTCGGGACCCCAAGAGTTTTTGCCCTAGCACTACACAGCTGATTCAAATAAATAAAGCTTCATGATTAGTTGATTATTTGAATCAGCTGTGTAGCCCTAGGGCAACAACCAAAAAGTGCACCGCTTGGGGTACCGAGGACGGAGTTTGGCTATACACTCAAACATATTTTACAATACTTCAATCTAATATACATGTTATACAGTACATACAGTGCCTTGCAAAGGTATTCATCCCCCTTGGCGTTTTTCCTATTTTGTTGCATTACAACCTGTAATTTAAATGTTTTTTATTTGGATTCCATGTAATGGACATACACAAAATAGTCAAAATTGGTGAAGCAAAAAATACGCGGACATGGCAACCCTACCGCAAGCAAGCAGTAAAAAGAGCCACATGACCTGTGTAGAAGCAGAGATATTCGAAAATGAGAAAATAATCCAATCTAGATTTCGCTATAAAACGTACAACTCTCCGCCCAGCACTGTCGACCAATTGCGTTCACGTTGTCATGCTGCGTCAAGTGGTTGCTAAACTAATCGTAACGCAAACATTCTAAAAGTCAGGATACGAGAAACCTGACCAATTTCGTCGAAAGTACGTCATGTTACGATTACAAAACTATACGATATTCCAGAGAATAAATTGCTAATCTCAAATCTCAGAAAATATTTGTAATATTGTACTTCTCGTTCACGTAATTTATTTTTTGGGAGCAAGCGCCTAATTGACTCCAATCCGCACCTGTGCCAAAATCTCCCAGAATGCACCGCGCGGCCCATTGACAACCCTTGGGCAAAAACACAATGGGCGGTAATACAATTCCCATCTCCTCAAAAGTGAGTATCTCTGGTAGAAGGAAGTAAACAGTTAGATAGCAACAGCGTTAGAAAACCGTATCCAGCAGAAATCAGATCTCTCTCGCGACTCTGCATAACTCGAGTGGAACGACGAACAATTTGAGGGAAAATATAAATTAAACATGTACTTAAAACTTGTTTACGTTACATTAGTCTTTGCCTTGGTGGCTGCAACAACAGTTGCGAACGTAGGTAAGTTTGCGACCTAGTAAAGCATAGTTTGTTTTTGCGCTCTCTGCATTAGAAAGCTAGCGCTTAGCTCGCTGGTTATCTAGCTCGTATACATAAATGCGCGAGCCGTTTTGAGTGCATGTTTATGCCACATATCGTTCTAGTTGCCCCGAATGTGAGAGCAAACTGTTTCTAAAAACGATTTGTGGGAATCATACGTGTTGTCAAGTTTGTTCATTCTTAATGATGGATGTGTAACGTTAGCCAGCTGAGCTAGCCCTCTAGCCTTTTTTCAGACTACAAGCGACATATCAAGCAGCCCACGTCAGCTATCGTCATAGCTGCTAGCTTTTAGGACACAATTATTGTAGTCAGCAACCCTGAAATAACAGGCATCTATATGTATTTGCTTAATAAGAGTTTTGGTTATTGTCCCTTTGGACAACATAACTTTAGAAGATGGGTGGTTAGTGAAATGGCCAGCTATGCTCTTGTTGGCCAGCTGGCTCTTGCTTGCCTGTCCGCCTTGCGTCACATTTTAATTTATATTGCGTTATCAATCTATAGCTATATTTAACCAAAAATATCACAGGTCAAGCTACATAAGTCACACGGACAGAGGGACAATAAATATTAATGTCCGTCATTGGGACAGCGGGTTTCTTAGTCCCTCTTCTTTCCATTAGTTACACCCACAGGTGTTTTAAATGTCATAAACCAGCATTAGAGATTGACATGACCTTTTTCACCTCGTAGGCAGTCATCTACCAAAAATCATAGCTAACGTACTTAGTTGATGAGTATCTAATGTTGTGCCTATTAAGTAAATATCTCCCTGGCAAGTCCAATTAGGTCTATATCCATCAGTTGGGCTAATTCCCTCATTTGTGACAATTCTGTTCTATTACAACTAACCTTTGTATACACTTCTAATTACTTGTATGTTGATTGATGTTTCCCCTTTCAGATTATGGATGTGCTGAACTCGCTTGTGACACTTGTGTCGGTGACTGTCAATGGTTGAACTGCACATGTAAGTAGTACCTACCCGTTAAAGCTGGGTGAAATGGACAAAAATCCATATTGTGATAAATTGCCTGAATTGATGTAATAACAATAAATGGAAGGCTAAGTTTATAACATTAATCACAGTTCTTTTTTTTATACGCATTATCCTTTACACTACTGCTACTGGTTTGATGCTTGTAGCCATCAATTGTCCCATTAACAATCACCCATATTAGGAAATGTATTTCATTTCAAGCTTCACATTTCTCTAGTATAGTCTATGAACGATATCCACAAAATGCCTGCGGTAAGTGGTCGGTATGGCAGTGTCGATCATTTTCTACACGTGTGCGACATTGTAATCAAGAGGCATACATTTTTACTTTAATGTGTAAGCCTAGGCCTATAATTTCCTGGGCCGTGTACTGTATTTTGGGGTTATGATCATTGAACTACCAGACAGTACCAGTCTCTTTCAGGTAGATTGTAATCCAGTGGAGCCTGCCTTTCGACCAAGTCATTCCAAAGGATCAAGATTTAGCCATTTTGAGATGCAGGTCAAAAAGGAATTGGACTGGCCTCCCGAGTGGCGCAGTGGTCTAAGGCACTGCATCCCAGTTGCTAGCTGTGCCACTAGAGATCCTGGTTGGAGTCCAGGCTCTGTCTCAGCCGGGCCACTACCGGGAGTCCCATGGGGCGGCACACAATTGGCCCAGCCTCGATCGGGTTAGGGGAGGGTTTGGCCGGCAGGGATGTCCTTGTCCCATCGTGCTCTAGCGTCTCCTATGTTGGGCCGGGTGCGTGCACGCTGACACGGTCGCCAGGTGTACAGTGTTTCCTCCAACACATTGGTGTGGCTGGCTTCCGGGTTAAGCAGGCATTATGTCAAGAAGCAGTAAGGCTTGTGTGGGTCATATTTCAGAGGAAGCATGACTTTTGACCTTCGCCTCTCCTGAGTCTGTACGGGAGTTGCAGCGATGAGGCAAGACTGTAACTACCAATTGGATACCACAAAAAGGGGTTAAATACAAAAAGGAATTGGACAATGGGCAGGTTGCGCAAGGCAGTGAACAGACAGTTTGTGTCCTCCAATAAGTGTCAGCTTAGGACATTTGGCCTAAATCCCTTCCGCACCAGCCATTTTAGAGTAGAGAAATATCTGATGGTCTTTGGACAAGAACACTTTTCTATGTAGTAATCTCATTATGATAATGGGAGTGCCGGTCAGACTTGAGAAATGTCTTGACTATGCAGGATAGTGTGCGTATGGGATGTCCAATGGGGATGTTTGTTTTTAGGCTTCGGTCTTTGCTTTGGTCGATTTGTGATATATTAAGCTCCTACGGGCCTGAGTCATGCAGTATAACAGTCTTTATATAGCCAGCCTATTGCTTTGAGGCTGTTCCCTGCTGCTCTGACTGACTCAACCAAACACTCCTCTCCCACCAACTCTGCTTTTACAGTTTGCCTGTTACTGTGGCATTGTAGTCCAAGCCACTGTTTATCAGATTGTGGAACGTAGAGTGGATTTGTTTGCCTGTGGATGTTATCAGCCACAGTAAACAACGTTTTTTTTATTTTATTTTCTATGCCAAGCTCCGATCCTTGCCCATGAGCGCTGCTAAATGATAACGGTGAACAGCTGTGTCATTCCCCCATGTGATACTCGGAAGAACCCAAGCAAATGTGTTTTTTAAGAGGTTGGGCCACTTAAGCTACCAAGGGTTGTGGGATGTTTTTATAAAGAGCCTCTGTCTGTCATGATTTTCATAATTAACATCAACATTGCAAACTAACTAGACAGTCCCGTAAAATACTGTCTGAGTGTGTTAAGTTGGCTTATAGTCAAGTTTCCAGGCATACTAGCCTCCTTGATTACATGGAATGAGGGCTGAGCTGGATCTAGGCCCTCGGAGTTTGTCACTGTTTGTTTGAGAGAGTGAATGTATTTGGGATGCTTTCTGAAAGGCCTCTAGTAGACCTGAGCAAGTATGACGCCGAACAATGGTGCATAACAGAGCTCTGTGTGTTCTACTCGGACAATCTATCCATGTTGCTGTGTGGACCTCGATGAAGACTGTTCCAATCCCAGAGACGGGAGAGGAAGCCGGGTCGAATGTCAGGAAGATGACGAGAGGGAATGAAGGAAAAGGAATAGAGGAATGAAAGAAATGTGTTAGGACTAGGCAGAGATTGTATGCATTTCAAAATCTAGTTGCGGGGAAGGCAATCTACAGCGTTGGAAGCAACTGCTGTTGTCACTGCCGCCACTGTTGAAGAGAGGAGGTTCTCAGTTTTCTGTTGGTATAATTTGTATTTCTCAGCTTTTAGCTTTATCGCAGCTGTTTTGCAACCAAGATATGGCTTTGACATATAAAGCGTGGGAAATGCGCAACAGACATTGCAAGTGCATAGGACTCATTGGGTAGGCTACAACTGTGAAGTTTTTATTATTTTTTTAGGACATTGAATTTACTGTTGCATTAAAACATGGCTACCGGTAGTGGGTATTATCTCAACAGTTAGTGTTTTGAGTTTCCAATTACTCAAGTGGTGAATTCGCCACAAATATATTAGTGCACATAAAAACGTAGGCAAATTAATCTCTATTAAATACAAATTCTGTAGCCCTATTTTAAGAGTTGGCCTAATTGGCAACCCAAAATACTACTAAGCTATATGGAATTGTTTTAAGGTCATACCAAGGATAATTTAGCTATGCAATTATTTATTTAATTTTTTTGAATTTTTGAAGACCCCTTGAATTATACAAAAATACAATTTAATTGTTTTGGGCTTTACTGCTATTAGCCCATACAAATGCATTGAATGACAGATTCACTACATGGAGCAACAGTTCCCCCCCCCAAAAAAAAATATCTGTAGAAAGTGCTATATGTGCCATGTAAAAAAAACAAAAAATAAAAAAAAACTGCTGCATATACGCCGACTCTGTTGCACAGAACGCAAGAGAAGTGACACAATTTCCCTAGTTAAAATAAATTCATGTTAGCAGGCAATGTTAACTAAATATGCAGGTTTAAAAATATTTACTTTTGTATTGATTGTAAGAAAGGCGTTGATGTTTATGGTTAGGTACACATTGGTGCAACGACAGTGCTTTTTTTTTCGCGACTGCGCTTGTTAAATCACCCGTTTGGTGAAGTAGGCGGTGATTCAATTATAAATTAACAGGCACTGCATCGATTATATGCAATGCAGGACACGCTAGATAAACTAGTAATATCATCAACCATGTGTAGTTAACCTGTCAAGGTATAGTGGGCAGTATTTTTGATTTCGGATGAAAAGCGTGCCCAGAGTAAACTGCCTAATACTCGGGCTCAGTCAAATATTTGCATATTATTAGTAGATTTGGATAGAAAACACTGAAGTTTCTAAAACTGTTTGAATGATGTCTGTGAGTATAACAGAACTCATATGGCAGGCAAAAACCTGAGAAAAATCCAACCAGGAAGTGGGAGATCTGAGAATTGTAGTTCTTTTGAATCCCTATTGAAACTACACTGTCTGTGGGGTCACGTTGCACTTCCTAAGGCTTTCATTGGCTGTCAACAGCATTCAGAAAGTTTTTCGTCCTTCTCCTGTTACTGGGCAGAAAATAGTAGCTTAGTCAATGTGTGGACTGCCGGTGACCAGTGAGTTGTTTACTGCGCGGGCATGTTTGGCGCGCCCCTCCTTTTTCTCCTGGAATGAATACGCTATTGTCCGTTTGGAATATTATTGCATTTTTACGTTAAAAATACCCTAAAGATTGATTGTAAACAACGTTTCACATGTTTCTACGAACGGTAATGGAACTATTTGACTTTTTGTCTCTGGTACTGCGCTCGCGTGTTATGCCTTTGAATAGTGATCTGAACGCACAAACAAAACGGAGGTATTTGGACATAAATATGGAGTATTTCGAACAAAAAGAACATTTCTTGTGGAAGTAGGAGTCCTCGGAGTGCATTCTGACGAAGATCAGCAAAGGAAGAGAATATTTGTAATACTAATTCAGAGTTTTGTTGATGCCAGAACTTGGCGGGTAGCTGTTTAGCTTGCTTCGATGGCTGAGCTATGTACTCAGAATATTGAACAATGTGCTTTCTCCGTAAAGTTATTTTGAAATCTGACAAAGCGGTTGCGTCAAGGAGTAGTGTATCTATAACATTTACAACAGTTATTGAAAGAATTATCAACGTTTATGATGAATATTTTTGTAAATTGATGTGCACATTCACCGGTGTTTTGGTGGGAATACATTTTCTGAACATCACGCGCCAATGTAAAATGCTGTTTTTGGATATAAATATGAACTTTATCGAGCAAAACTTACATGTATTGTATAACATGAAGTCCTATGAGTGCCATCTGATGAAGATCATCAAAGGTTAGTGAATATTTTAGCTGTACTTTTGGTTTTTGTGATGCATGTCCTTGCTTGGGGAAATGGCTGTGTGGATTTTCTTGTGAAGTTTATGTCCTAACATAATCTAATTTTATGCTTTCACCATAAAGCCTTTTTGAAATCGGACAATGTGGTTAGATTAACGAGAGTCTTATCTTTAAAATGGTGTAAAATAGTTGATTGTTTGAGAAAATGAAATTGAGATTTTTGCTGTTTTGTATTTCACGCCATGCTATTTCACTGGCTGTTGAATAGTGTGGGACGGTTACGTCCCACCTAGCCCAGAGAAGTTAACTAGTGATTATGTTAAGATAAGTTTAATACTAGCTAGCACCTTACATTGGCTCCTTGCTGCACTTGAATAACAGGTAGTCAGCCTGCCACGCAGTCTCCTTGTGGAGTGCTATGTAATCGGTGTCCAACAATGACGATTACCGATTGTTATGAAAACTTGAAATCGGCCGTAATTAATCGGCCATTTTGATTTATCGGTCGACCTCTAATGTACAGTGCATTCGGAAAGTATTCAGACCCCTTTTCCCACATTTTGTTACGTTACAACCATTATTCTACAATGGATACAAACAATAAAAAAAAATCCTCATCAATCTAGACACAAACCTATAGGTTTCTGTACATGTTTGCCAATTTATATAAAAAAATTGTTAACATACCTTATTTACATAAGGGTTTAGACCCTTTACTCTGAGACTCGAAATTTGCGCTCAGGTGCATCCTGTTTCCATTGATCATCCTTGAGTTGTTTCTACAACTTGTGGTAAATTCAATTGATTGGACATGATTTGGAAAAGCACACACCAGTCTTTATAAGGTCCCACAATTGACAGTATATGTCAGAGGAAAAATCAAGCCACGAGGTCGACGGAATTGTCTGTAGAGCTCCGAGACAGGATTGTGTTGAGGCACTGATCTGGGGAATGGTACCAAAAAATGTCTGCAGCATTGAAGGTCCCCAAGATCACAGTTGCCTCCATCATTCTTAAATGGAAAGTTTGGAACAACCAAAACTCCTAGGGCTGGCTGCCAGGGCCAAACTGAGCAATAGTGGGAGAAGGTTCTTGGTGACCAAGAGCACGATGGTCACTCTGACAGGCTCCAGAGTTCCTCTGTGGAGATGAGAGAACCTTCCAGAAGGACAACCATCACTGCAGCACTCTACCAATCAGACCTTATGGTAGAGTAGCCAGATGGAAACCACTCCTCAGTAAAAGGCATATGACAAAAGGCACCTAAAGGACACTCAGACCATGAGAAAAAAGATTCTCTATTTTTAAACCTGCATATTTAGTTAGTATTGCCTGCTAACATGAATTTCTTATAACTAGGGGAATTGTCACTTCTCTTGGGTTCCGTGCAAGCAGTCAGGGTATATGTAGCAGTCTGGGCCACCTGGCTCGTTGCGAACTGTGTTTGATGTCCATTTATTCCTAACAAAGACCGTAATTAATTTGCCAGAATTGTACATAATTATGACATAACATTGAAGGTTGTACAATGTAACAGCAATATTTAGACTTAGGGATGCCATCCGTTAGATAAAATACGGAACGGTTCCGTATTTCATTGAAAAAAGAAACATTTTGTTTTCAAGATGAAAGTTTCCGGATTCGACCATATTAATGGCCAAAGGCTCGTATTTCTGTGTGTTATGTTATAATTTAGTCTTTGATTTGATAGAGCAGTCTGACTGAGCGACGGTAGGCAGCAGCAGGCTCGTTAGCATTCATTCAAACAGCACTTTCGTGCGTTTGCCAGCAGCTCTTCACTATGCTTCAAGCATTGAGCTGTTTATGACTTCAAGCCTATCAACTCCCGAGATTAGGCTGGTGTAACCGATGTGAAATGGCTAGCTAGTTAGCGGGGTGTGCGCTAATAGCGTTTCAAACGTCACTCGCTCTGAGACTTGGAGTAGTTGTTCCCCTCTGCAAAGGCCGCGGCTTTTGTGGAGCGATGGGTAACGATGCTTCGAGGGTGGCTGTTGTCAATGTGTTCCTGGTTCGAGCCCAGGTGGGCGAGGAGAGGGACGGAAGCTATACTGTTACACTGGCAATACTAAAGTGCCTATAAGAATATCCAATAGTTAAAGTTATATGAATTACAAATGGTATAGAGAGAAATAGTCCTATAATAACTACAACCTAAAACTTCTTAGATGGGAATATTGAAGACTCATGTTAAAAGGAACTACCTGCTTTCATATGTTCTGAGCAAGGAACTTAAACGTTAGCTTTTTTACATGGCACATATTTCACTTCTACTTCCTTCTCCAACACTTTTCATAATTTATTTGAGGCTTAATTGATTTTATTGATGTATTATATTAAGTTAAACTAAGTGTTCATTCAGTATTGTTGTAATTCTTATTATTATAAATGGCAAAAAAATCGGCCGATTTTTATATATTTATTATATATTATTTATATTATATATATTATTTTTTTTAATCGGAATCTGCTTTTTGGTCTTCCAATAATCGGTATCAGCATTGAAAAATCATAATCAGTCGACCTCTAATACTGAGCAACTTTTTTTTGTACTGGTCCTCCGTGGAAATCGAACCTACAATCCTGGCGTAGCCAGCGCCATGCTCTACCAACTGAGCCACACAGGACCAACCCATCAAACACGCATCAAACTATTATTTGTAATTATTGAAGAACCCTGTTAGTGACAGTATTGATTTTTCTTAATCATATTAAAGTTCCTCTCTGTTTTGATGCATTGGGTTTTGCAATCACATTATTTTGGGTATGTGTGCGCTTGAACACTGTTTTCACGTCGTAACATAGGGAGATATGAAATATTATTGTTACTGGTGTGAAATGGCTAGCTTGTTAGCGGGGTGCGCGATAATAGCGTTTTAATCGGAGACGTCACTCTGAGACCTTGAAGTACTTTCCCTTGCTCTGCAAGGGCCGTGGCTTTTCTGGAGCAGTAGGTAACGATGCTTCGAGGGTGTCAGTTGTTGTGTGCAGAGGGTCCCTGGTTCGAGCCCAGGTAGGGGCGAGTAGAGGGACGGAAGCAAAACTGTTGCATTAGGTTACAGTGAACTTCCCGAGATCACCATACAGAAAGAGTCCAATAGCAATATCCAGGAATTCCACAGGATCAAGGTCAAAATGTGTAATTCAATTGTTAAATGCTTAGTATATGATATAACAAACAGTATCATAAATGTAAGGAAAGAAGGGTACGGTAGTGCTTTGTCACATGATTTTTGACAAATATGGGAACTGAAAGCATATGTTTTGATTAAACTCATGTGTTCCCCTTTTTATATCAATGTAGTCGCATGAGAGGGAAAAAAAAGGCAAATTTATTATTGACTTTGTAACAGCGCCAAACGGTTGTCCACTACAAGAAATGCTTACTGGTACCCTAGTTTATAGAAAGATCCACTTAAGTAAAAATACTTTAATGTTCATTTTAGGGATATCTATACTTTAGTGTTTTATATTTTTGACAACTTTTACTTCACTACATTCCTAATGAAAACAATGTATGTTTTAATCCATACAATTTTGACACAAGTACTTGTTACATTTCAAATACTTAGCAGGAAAATTCACGTGTCTGGTATGATAAATATAAGGAATGTAAAATGATTTATGCGTTTCCTTTTGATACTTAAGTATACTTTAGTGTTTTACTGGGTGACTCACTGTTCCTTGTCACTTATTAAGGTACAGTATGTTTACTTTTACTCAAGCATGAAAATTGGCTATTTTCCCACTGATGCTCCTGTCTCGCTGCTCGGATCTGATTTAATTGGGTCATATTTTTGTTGCAAATGATCTGCCATTACCATGACAACCACCTCAAAATGTAAAGGAACAGTGACAGGAAATGAGCATGGTATCTGTGTGCTACATCCGTGTGAATGCGCAAATCTTATATGGGTCACCTGTACCACTGAGTGACCCATATAAGAAGGAATCCAATTTGGGTTCTTAGTAGTGACGGGGGAAAATATATGGGATTATTATTTTTTTATATATATATATATTGTTTTGACACTTGCAAAATTATTTTAGCACTAGTCTGCTGTACCTGCTCAAACTCCAGTATTTTCCCTTCATAGCCTGTTCTAATAGTTGTTTTTACGTAGGGAGCCAATTTGTTTTCAGCACTTATATTTCCATTTCTGATCAAAATAAATTCTCTAATGGCTCTCGTCACTCTGCAGCAATATTTTTGGGTCACTGAATCACAATGAAATCACAGTATCGAATCGCAATACACACAGAATCGTGAGAATTGCAATACATATTCTATCGGCACCTAAGTATCGTGAATATATTGTCTTGGGAGGTCTCAGGCCATTCCCAGCCTTAGTTCTTAGAGTGGCTGTGTGGCTCATTCACACCTCTCAGCTGCCACAACGACAGACAAAATCCTACAGCACCGTGTGTCACACACCAGAACAAACAACTCTCACCACTACTCCAGTCACTCTTACACACACACACACACACACACACCTGAACTAACATCTCTAACCACACAGTAGGTCTTAGGACTGAACTAATGCTTCTCACAATTCCCCAGCAGATCGCCTATTAGATATGAACTCAGTAAATCTGAAAGCTCACACAGACTCACTATGGAGGTGGCAGTTCTAAAGTACACTACAGACCCAGCTCACTTAGGCCTAGAATAACCCAACTCGGTGTGGTGAGTTAGTCAACCCCACTGTTATCAGATTTGTCTTTGGTTTAGGGATTTCATGTGAACAATGCATTGCCGTCAGAGTGACACCATTTTGTTCTGAAGGCTGTATTTTAATGCCGCAGAGCTACATGTGTCAGCTGGTTTAGCTCAGTGGTCTTAAAGGTCTTGATGTAAGAAACACAAGGCGCACTTACACATCGGTATTATGAGCCTTAAGGGTTTCTCCTCTAACAAGCTTCCTCTCTGCTCTCCCTCGCTGGATGCCCCTAGCATGATGTCAGTCCTTCTGGAATGTGTGTGAGAGTGAGTTCCATCTTTCACAGCTGCCTGTGAGGTAACAGACCCTTCTACCTACTCGGCCAATAGAACGCCTGCTGGATACACTGATAGTGGGGCCACAGACACTTTGCAAGGGTAGTGGCAACACTCCCAGAAAAGGAAGGGTATAAGAGATCACCCTAAGGTTTCTGTTTGTGTCGATGTTTTGCTATGAGCAGCAGCAAGTCAATTTAGCCTAATTGTCTTCACACTGTTTTTATAGTGAGGCCAGACCAGATTGGTCACGTGAGGATCTGTGTCAAAACAGAGATGAATATCAGACACTCATTTTTTTCCAGCAGAGAGCTGTCATACCTTTTCTGTTTGGTTCAGTTTTCCAGTTTTGGCTGTGGTTGTGCATGTCACAGAATAGTAAGTATAGGCCTACCTAATGTTTTACTGTATGATAAGTGTGGTGAAAATCAATGTCTCGTTAGAAAGGGCTCTTGACTCTGACAATGGAACAACTCTCTCCTGCTCTCTTTATTAACCCCTTAGAGTTGATGGGCCCCTGCGGAAATGTAATTAGCATAATAAAACAATCCCTTCAAAATCTGTCAGTTTAAGCTGGCAATATGTTTTTTTTGGGGGGCTGCCTCTCAATCCACCACATCCGCCGATGTCGCTCTTCTCCATCTGTGGTGAAAGGTGGCAGAGCTAGACGAAAACGTCTGTAGCGTCTGAACTGTTTGGCCTAGAAAACTATTATGACCCATTTACGGAAAGCTAAGTCTTTCACAAACATGTAAATGTCTGAAGGTAGCTGGGTACCAGTTAAAAAAATGTAATGGCTGTGTATATATGGCCATTAGATGCTTGGATCTGATTTATTTGGGTCATACTTTTGTTGCAAATGACCTGCCGTTACCATGACAACCACCTCAAAATGTAAAGGAACAGTGACAGGAAATGAGCATGGTATCTGTGTGCTACATCCGTGTGAATGCGCAAATCTTATATGGGTCACCTGTACCACTGAGTGTGGAGATAGAGAAAGAATCATATTTGGGTTCTTAGTAGCGACAGGGGAAAATAAATGGCTGTGTATATATGGCCATTAGTGCCTAAAAAAATAAGTTTCCTAATCTTATCTCGCAGACAGACTGTTCAGAGTCCCCCCCCAAAAAATAAATATCTGTTTATCCATGTCTGAAGCTGTTATTCAATGTGTTTCTATGGGCTAATGGCAGTAAGGACAAATCCAATGTTTGATCAAGTAATCTTTAGAAGAAAAAACATATATGCTAAGGGGTCCTAAAATTCAAAATCGAATAGCTAAATGATCCATGGTATAACCATCTTAAACTTGGGGGGGGGGTTGTTTTAAGACTCTTTAGGAGTAAATGAAGACTAACATAGTTAATCAGTGTCACTTCTCGTAGCTGATGTCCAGAGCAAGGGGTTTTGCTCAGAGGCTAGGATTTCTGATCCTTTCAAGTCTCTTCCTGTACCTCCACACTCATCTCACTTTTTTTTTTTCCTCGCTCTCTCACATGCACACCCTTGGATTAATCAGTCATGGAAAGATCTTGCATTGGGAGGGGGAGCGGGCTTTGACTCAGGACTTTCCAGGAAGGAGGAGGACTGGGAGAAGGAACACACGCACACTATAGACTTCTGAGCTGACAAAACCATCTAATTAAAATCTCACCTTGTGTTAATTCATTCGACTGAAAACAAAGATAATCCTTGTTTCTAAACTGCTCGTGTTCCATGGGGTGTCAGGAATGGTGTAAGGAATCTTTTGGAAATTATCACATGAAAATATTTTCTTGTCTTCGTTGTTTCCTGTAGAGAACACACAATCACATATTTTATTTGTGCTTGTTTTTCTTTTATCCCCCTGTTCAGTTAGAGAAACTCCAACTGTTTCCTGTGTCAACATCACGTCTATAAACGGTCAGAACATGGGCAACTGCTCTAATGAAACCTGCTCGGGTAAGGACTAATACCATCACCTGGTTCATTTTAAGGCCTCTCCAGAGGGATTAGATGTTTTGTCATTCCGGTGACTCACTTTGTTAACATGACACAAGTCTACCTTCAACAGTAAGTGACTGATCTAGGCATATGTAGAGATTCTATATCTTTGTTCTGTGGTCATAGTTGCTTTGTCTCAACACTCTAAAATGCTTCCCTTCTTTCCTAATTCCTTTGTCCCTGCCATTTTCCACCCCATGGCTCCTTCCTCCCATCCCTCATCCTTCCACTGGTCCAAAAGGATTAAATGGGTGAAAGCTATTTAAATGAATTACATTCACCAATCTAGCCCTGTCAGATCACAAGGGAAGACACGAAGGAAAGGGAAGGCATCATTTTTGGACTATTCAGACATAGACACTGCCATAACCTGGCGATCTCCTTCTTTCCTGCTTTTTACCCTGTCTCTCACAGTGTCCGTCGCTTCAATGGGATCTCCACTTGTTGCTACAACAGTTGTAACTGACGTCCCTGCCCCACCCACAATCTCCCACTCTTCTACCACTGCTGCTCCAGTTATCCCTACAGCCAACAATGCAACTAACAGCAGCACCAGTGAGCCCGAGCCCACCGCAGGTAACCAGCCCATACCAGCATCTCGTCTGCTCCCCTCAAATCAGTGTATGCTTGCTTTGTGACTTGATTCTTTTGAGGGAGTTTTTGTATGTCAAATTTTAAATATGGTGAAATGGTTAACTGTTTTTGTATGTCTAGTATATGCATTTAGTGAAATGCTACTAAACTGACATCTCACCGCTGGTTACAGCTGACCTGACCACTGCAGTACCAACTGCCCTGCCCACCACTAACGGCACCCTCCCAGTCTCTAACGTAACGCATGCTTCAAGTAAGTTCCCATGCCAGCCCAGTCTGGTATGAAATCAAGACTCTTTATTTATGGCTGCTTGTAGATCACCAAGACCATAGAAGCAGACCATACAAGACCATAGAAGCAGACCATAGAAAGCGTTACTGAATAAAAACTGGATTCCACCTGTGTTTTATCAATATGGTTCTATATCCACTTAGTCCTGGCTAGTGGTTCATACAGTGATATAACCAACTTGGCTCTCTCCCTCCTTGTGCAGACGTCAGTGTCACCACCGCATCACCTGTGGGGCCCTCTCCAGTGCCTCATAAGAATTCCACATTTGACGCAGCGAGCTTCATTGGGGGCATAGTGCTGGTCCTGGGCCTGCAGGCCGTGGTCTTCTTCCTGTACAAGTTCTGCAAGTCCAAGGACCGCAACTACCACACCCTCTGAAGAAATCACTCCACCTCCACCAACCACTATACCTACACTGGGGCCCGCTATGAACACCCAAATCCTAACCCCTGGCCATTGTGATTATCATAGACAGTGTTTCCAATCAGTGTTTCTCCCACAAGCCTCATGCCATCGCGCTACCAACCTGTGGTTTAGGCCTGTAGCTTAAATACACACAAGGTTATAAACTGTACATACCCACAAGTGCGCCACATCTTTTACTGTATGTAGTTCGCTACACATTTCTCACACCCTGGTAGAGCTGAAGTGAACTCCAGTGCAGTGGCATTTGAGCCTTCAACACAGAGGATTACATCACTATGGATTCCCCCTCTCATCCCCTCTTCTCTCTCCCCACCCCTCTCTCTCCCCACTCCTGCAGTGAGTCATTGGGGCTATTCTCCTGTGTGCTGACTGGATGAAAAGCAGACTTGTTTACTGCTTCACTCCCCTGGCCCTTCATCTTAATGTTGTACCTGCCTGGCCTGCCATTAATAGACCCAATAGTAATTTATGTAAAGGAACCTTCAATTCTGCTGGTGTATAGTGGGGCTGCCACGGCTTTGGAGTACTAGCTTGTTCATGCACCTTGGTAACGCTTTGGAAACACTGTTTGAGGTCCCCTCCCCCTTTTATTTTTTGGAACTAGATGACTCTGGATGATATAGCATAGCTTTTTTTTCTTGTTTGTCATGGGACAGATCTGGGTAGGGGTTTTCACAACTCCTTTATAATGAGGTCGTATTCATCTGATGGCAGAGATACCTGTTAAAGTAAGAATAAAAGGAGAACTAAAAGCAATGGTCCATCCTCTAAGCAGGGCTCTACAGTGCGACTACTTTACTCACATATGAGTGTAAATGTTTTGCTGTGTGAACTGGATTTTTTTTTAAACATTTTAGGAACACCATTGCGCGTAGGAAATTATGATTCTAGCTTTATTATCTCAAATATTTAGCGTTGTGCTACTAAATTTCTTTCTGTGCCTACATTTTTTAACTTAGGCGCACAAACAAAAGTCAGCGTAGAGCCCTGCATAAGTTAGAATATTATTTATGTAGATACCCCCATCTTAAGTGGAGGATGAGTTGGGCTCTCTTGGTGTTAAGACTCAATGCTGTGTGTGTGTGTGTGTATGTTTGGCAAACATTACACACTGCCAAAAGAGCAGCTCAATGCAATAAACCCAATTCAACCCCCCCCCCCCCCCCCCCCCATCTTTACCGACTTCAGCCAAACAGATTGCAGTGATGAGTTGGACCACTAGACTGGAGATGACCCCTTGCCCCACCACCTTCCTTTAACAGGAAGGAAATCGCAATGAGCTAAGTCTTTAGGACACGGTTGAAGGGGTGTACAGATAAAATATTGTAGTAAATGTATGGGAATGATAAATAAGTCAAAGTATAAATTATTGTGTTGAATGGAGTTGGAAGAAAAGACAGCATGCACATTGATGCTGACAGTATTGGAAGCAAAGTGCCTTTAATGTTAAATGTCTGTTACTTAAAGCGGCGGGAATGAGGGATTATTTTGATGCTCTTCCTCCTGGCTGAGGCTTGAGTGTCGTGAAGTAAAAGCAGTCTGGACACAGGACAGGAGCAGTATCGCAAGAACAGAACCAGGGTTGGCCTCCGTTCCATTTTCATTCAGCCAATCCACGTACTAAACTGAAATTCCACGTTTTCCTCATAGAAAATGATTTACATTTCAGTTGACTTTATGAATTGACTAAATTGAAATGGAATTCAGCCCAACCCTGAGAACCCTAGTATCCCAGCTGTACTGAAGAGCCTTTTATTATTGGGTAGATGGATACAGTAGTTGCTCATCATGGTTTTGGATGGATGGATGAAGACCTATTAGGTATAAATTGATTTAGAATGGCATTGGTTGAAAAGTGTCCCCTATGCAGACTGAAAAGATTTTGTTTCGTTAAATGTAGGGCCCAAGTTCCACACAGCTCCCTAATGCTAGTTCCACCTCATATTGTACAGACACATTCTAATAACCTGTGTTTTTGAAAATAATAAAGGGTGGAAAGGCATTTATAGGTAACTTCCAAAATAAATGAAACACGAGTGAATGAGGGATACAGTATATTGAAAGCAGGTGGTTCCTTGGTTAATAAAGAAATTAACATCTCATCAAGATTAGGGTCATGTATTAAAAAGGCCCAGCTGCCCATTATTTTGGCTACCATTGCTTGGAAGAAGAGATCTCTGTGACTTTTTGAAAGAGGGGTCTCAAAGGAGCATAGGAGGTTTAAACGGTGTGAGTGTGTGTCTCTCACAGGAGGTTGGTGGCACCTTAATTGAGGAGGATGGGCTCGTAGTGGCTGGAGCGGAATCGGTATATAGTATCACATACAAGTCAAACATGGTTTGATGCCATTCACGCCGTTCCAGCCATTATTATGAGTTGTCCTCCCCTCAGCAGCCTCCACTGGTGTGTCTGTCACCAGATCTCAATTGAATTGTTCACCAATGAGAGATTCTGGATCAGAGGCTGCTGGATCCACCACCAACAAAACACCAAATAATTGAAATTCTCATGGAAGAATGGTGTTGCATCCCTCAAGTTCCAGATACTTGTACTTCTATGCCTAGGAACATTGAAGCTGTTCTGGCGGTGGCCCAACGCCCTATTAAAACGCTTTGTTGGTGTTTCCTTTATTTTGGCAGTTACCTGTATTTTAAGCATAGTTAGTAAATTCATGTTTTCTAGAGTCATACATAAATTGGACAGAGTTTTGAAAGTGTCAAATAACTGACATAATAGCTGGTCTCTGAACTTAAAAGTGACTTAATGTTGAGACATTGTCCTTTGCATTTTGGGGTTTTCTTTTCTCCTATTGAGGCATCTTAGGCGAGCACTCAACCTTTTTTTAAATGTAGTGCCAAGGAGAGGAGACGGGTGTTGAACTACAGAAAATCAGTGACTAGGTTTCACAAGTTTAGAGTGCAAACAGTATGTGTCTAGTTCTTTGATTAGCTTGCTGCTAATAGTGTGATGTTGTCCCCTTTGTACATAAAGCTATCATGTCATTCAGTTGATTTACCTTAAAGGTTTGAACTTTCAATCATTTAAAGGCAAGATTAAGTATTTTTTTAGTTTTTTCAGTAGCATTCACTTGCAATGGCTTCTCAGTTTTGCTTTTTTTTCTGCATTAATGCATGTCATACAAATGGAAATGTAATATTTTTCTGTTGAATTATGCTATTGGGGCTTCAGACACTTAAAAGAAAAAGAACCACTTGATTTATTTGTCAAACATTTTGGTAGAGAAGAGTATGCCTAAACCATGTGTGTTAAAGTCGAAGTTCTCAAGTCTTGGCATGGAAAATAGAGTGCGGCACTGACAACTTTGTTTTGTGCTTTTTGCCTTCCTGTTGCTGCCAAAAATGTATGAATGCTTGTGAGAGACCTCTTAGCTCAATATTTTCGTCATTTTGAAAAAATATCACCTTGCTTTGTATGGAACATTCTGTGTAATTTAAAAGTGCACGTCTGTCGTTCATTGGCCCTGATTTAATGTATGTTCTTGATCACCTTAGGCTTGCCTTTTAAAGATGAATCTGCAGTCACCCGATGGCATTAGGCTACATCCCAAAGACCCCCCCCCCCCCCCGCCAACTATGGCAAGTCAGAAGTACAAATCTAGTTTTGCTTTGTCTGCATTCACAGTATGCTGCACATTGAGTCCTCTTCTCTCACTCACACAAAGGAAAGTTAATTGCCAAATGTCAGGTGAAGGCAACTGATAAGCATTTGTAAATCCTGAGTGTTACTTCACCATTATTTCTCCTTTTGCCATGGTCTTAAGGACACAGTGATTTAAAACTTCTGCATGCCGTAGGAACACACAATGTAGCAGTGAGTATTTTCTTTCAGTGTTTGTCACAGGACATTGCCAGTACCCATAGCAACTGATACAAATATTCTGATACAATTTTTTTTTCTTCAGCTCGGGCAAACTAAGTCACACGGCCCCTCTCCATGCACCTTTTCAAGAAAAGTGCCTTACTCAGTTGAACATAAATTAAGATTTGTATTTTTTTCTTAACTTGATAGTACACCCAGTAGATATTAAAGGGACTGAACTTCCAGACCCCTTCTAAAGATTCAATCAAATATGCTTTGAGTGGTGAGAGCAGCTTTAAATGTCTTTGTTTTCTCAGGCACACTCGACTTTGGGAGCTTAAACCAGACGGAAGAATGGGTCAGCTGGCCAGATTCACAGGCATGCAAAGTATGTCAAATTGTTGCGTTCCATGACTTGTGTTCCATGACTTGGCTACATTCCAACATAGAATTCAATTTACATTCTTGACCTGAGAATGTAGCTGTCTCTGGAACAGCGGCGCCCATTAGTATTGTACATCTCAAACCCAGTTTGCTGATGTTTACATGTCTATGGCTCTGGGGGTAGCCACCATTTTCTGTGTGAAGCTTATGTTTATAGAGCTTTTAAAATAGAGTTTTTCTTTTTTTTTTTTCTTTGTTGCTTTCTAACCATGTCCACATGTCACCTTGATCTTAGTCCAGTTAAATAAGAGGTTCTAGGTCTTATGGAATGATTCCTCAGTGTTGCTCTCATGTGCACAAAGATGCAGATTAATATGTACACATACAGTTGCTGTTATATTTAGCCATGATGCCTACTACTGTTTTTATGCTAGTTTTATATCCATTTGGCCTGGAATCTTGATTTGCCTTGTTTTCTTTTATAGTTTTGCCATTAGATTGAAGATGTTAAATTCAATAAAGTTTGAATATTGTTGAACATGGTCTTTGTGTTTACTGTTGCTGCAACTTCTATGACGTTTCATAGCAGGGAAATCTTATTCAGAATGCAGTGCAACATGCTGTAAATCACAAACCAAGACCGCTACAATGGGCTCTACATTATGAAACAGTTTGGTAACCAAGACTTGAATTTGAACCTCTTATCAGTGAGACAAGGTGGCAGGTTACCTCAGCAGCAGAAGTCAGAGAGTAGCTGCTGGACTAATAAGAAGTGCCAACTGCATTCGGGGCCCCAAAGTGCAGGTGTGGATGTCAGCAACAGTCAAAGGTAAACACAGATCACTCTTGGCTTGGTGGTCTAGCCGCGTGCTGGAGGGGTCAAGTGGCCCATAACTCCTGTAGAGGGGCAAGAGGTTATTACTGATTTATTCTGCAGCATTGTCTCTCACATAGGTGTGCATGTCTGTCATCTACCTAACCAGGGTAGTAGGGGCAAATCCTGGCCAGAAAACAGTATTTTTCTCTTTTACCCCTTCTCTCTCTCCTCTATATCGCTCCTCAACTTAGTGCTTACACACATAACAGGATCTCTACCACTGGCTGTGTATGCAAACAGTGACCTTGATATGACTGGCTTATTTACAGAGTTAATAAGGCTGCCTTACCCATAAAGGAACCATACTGATAAATTATATTGGACCAAAGGTGTCACTCTTGCCCCACCCCCTCTCTTTCTCTCACACTCCTTTTTTCCCTCAAACATTCAGTTCACTGTCCACTCTCAAACTAACAGGATATTTGTTCAGATCCCAGGGTCACAAGTCCTGCTTACTTAGCAGAAAATGCTAGTGGGAGAGAAAGTGTGTGTGAATAAGTGCATGTGCGTTTTTGAAGGTGTGTGTGTGTGTGTGTGACTGCGCTGTCGCTGTATTAAAGCCAATTTACGCTTGATCCGTCAATGGGGTCGGAGGCTCCTTATGGACGATGTGAAGCAATTGCGGAACCTCCAGAGGCCAAATTGAGCTCCATACCGCGTTGCCATGCGCCTCCCAAATTTTGTAACGATGCAGATGGCTCTGTATAGCTCAGCATTGACAAGTTTGGTTGGCGAGAGGTCCTGAATAAACATAAATTCACTTCCTTTACAACTTCACAACAGCTTTGCGCTGCTCCGAGATCTGCCAATGCATCGCCTCTTAGAGGGTTTCACTCTGTTCAGGAGCAGCACTCGAGGCTGGCGTTCTATTCCTTGAGCCGAAGAGCGAGTTACGGGAAAGACGAGGTGTTTTGGACACTGAATACTCTGTCCTTTCTATCTTTCCAACAATATCAGTCTTATGCCCTGCACTTTAAAGACAATTTATGCTTCATCTGAAAATATGGTTGGAGGCTTCGTATGGAGGGTGGGACGCAATTGTGGTGCCTCCGGAGGCAAGCAGAGGCCAAATCGAGCTCCATACTGCATTCCTGTGCACCTCTCAAATTTTGTAACAATGCAGAGGGGTCCGTAGCTCTGCATTGACATGATTGGTTGAAGGTAGTTGGGGGTGGTACGTCCTGTATAAACACAAAATCACTTCCTTGACAACTTCCTTTACAATAGCTCTGCTCCGCTAGAGCAAGAATTATGAAAACCCTGACATCTGCAGAGGCTGCACCGCAGTAAATGCTGAACGGCCACTTCGGATTAACCATGCAGCTTAGTGTGCAGTGGACATGGATGGTTGGTGAGCCACGTGGTTGTTTTATTTTAGTCAAATCCATCTCTGATTTCTGACCCCAGATGCCCTTTACAGAAGAGGGGAAAATCTCCCAGTCAGTCTTATCAGTTTCTTGATTACTGATCAACTCACTGTTATAGACTGACTGGGAATTTGTCTTGTGAAATCATTCAAGTCAACATGCTTCACATTAGTTACTGTTTAGAGATTGTCAGTAACCCAAACAGACAGAAAAAAAGGCCATTATTATTTTTCATGTTTTTATTTTATTATAATTTGAAAAGACCTTGAGTGCCACCTGTCCAGGGACTGTGTTTTGGGACTTTCACACACCCACAACAACATGCCTGGCACTGTAACAATACAGACATTACTGTAGCCTTCCCCTCTGGCTGCTACTGAAAACCACTCTGCCTTGTCCACTGGCCAGTTTCAGATGAGGGAGGGAGGGAAAGTGAAACTGGGTTAGGAGGTTGAGAGAGTGAGAAGGGGGAGTAAATCAGAGAAAGTAAGAGAGTGTGTAAAGCTGGTGGTGGAAGAGGGAACTGGTGAGAGAGAAGAACTGATAGAGAGACAGAAGGAAGGAGAGGTAGAGAAAAGCCAGGGCTCATCTGAGCTAACTTGATTTCTGCTCCCAGTGCTAGTCGACATTCTAATAAGGAAGTACGAAACAAAACACTGGATTCAGTACTGCTCTCTTATCCCCTCTCTCTCTGTGTCTCTCTGTGCAGAGTGATGCAGTGAGCTCCGAATCACACAGAAAATACCAGAACCCAGTGATGGCAGAGATAATGGAAGCGAATCATACAGCTGGTAAAAACAACTAGTGTCAACTGAGCCCCTTCTCCTATGACTCGGGGCCCTGTGCAACCAGTTCAGCTAGGGTTAGAGACCAGCCCTGCCAGGTCCCCATTTTCACTTTTTTACAAATTAGATGTAGCTTTTAATTGAACCCTGAGTTGACCAGAGAAAGCAGACCACTGCCCTATTACCACACACACACCTGCAGGTCAGGAACAAAGTTGGGGTCGATTAATGGTTGGACCACAGTTTTCTGGGGGCATCTGGGGAGTGTCTTAGGTAATTATGTGTCTGAGACTGAGACAACGCCTGTGTATCTGTTTGTAAACAAATATAAGTCTCCATCTCCCTAAACCGAACTCATAATTTCACAACAAGCTGTAATCAATTACTGACTGATGAGTTGTAGTAGAACTGGAGGCCTTTGCTGTACATCTAGTTTCCTATCCAGGAGAAAGACTGCCATCTAGTGGATATTGACTGTATGTGACCATTAGGCCACAAAGCACTAGACTGAAGTAGTCTTGTCAAATCTGGCTTTAATAGTTGCATTAAAATCGGAGGAATTTAGAAATTAAGAAAATAGTCTGATGCTGTTATATTAAGAGTGTTTATTAGACAAAAACATACAAATGTCACAATAGTTAAATCATTACAAAATTACTATTTTTGTGCATGTACAATGTGTATGACAAACAAACATACATTACAAACACAAGTAACAAAAGGTTACCCTAAAATCATTCTAATAAAATATCTTTGACATTTGGCCACGCAGAAGCTGACATGTAAAAACCACAATGGGGGACCCACAATGCTTTGCTTGTGTGCTTGCCTAAGCCGGTCCTGAAGGACTCCTATGCACTCCCGAGTGTCGCAAAAGGCATCACTACAGTCCTTGGTTCGATTCCAGGCTGTATCACATCTGTACGTGATTGGGAGTCCCATAGGGCGACGCACATAGGGCCCAGCGTCGTCCCGGTTTGGCCGGGGTAGGCCGTCATGACTTGCCTAGTTAAATAAATGTTAAATAAAAAATAAAAATTGTGTGCAGGCTTTCATCTTCATATCACACTGATCAATGGGCATCACTTAAACATAATCAAGCACGGTTTGAGATAAACCTGTTCACAGAAGGATCCTCCAGATCCAGCTCTGATACATGTTGATAGCTATGTCTCCTAGGTGATATCATCTCTCTTCAGGCTGGTTCACAGTGTCTAGGTTTCTCTGAGCACCTGGAGGTTCTCCTGACTCACCCCTGCTCTCATTTCAAACACCCCCCCTCCCGTGAGGTGGTCTTAACGGGGGAGTAGGGCAGGGGTGTCACCCCGCTCCCCCTTAGCCCTGCTGTCTTTACAGGGAGAGGAGATACAGTATTATTAGACATATCAAAAAAGTCCTTCCCCAGTCCCCACCAATCCTCCTTCTCTCACTTCTCTTTCAGACCCAGAACATCCCCTTATTCCATTGTTACTCCCATCTCTCTTTCCGTCTTTGCGGTGTTATATACATATTGTCTGCTAGTGTTTGTGGGGGGAGTGGGCTGGTGGTGCTTCATCATGTGGAGGACACTGCATGTTAGCATGCACCGAGTGGCTGGGGATCGTCAACTGAGAAAGGGAGAGAGAGAACGATAGGGAGAGATGTGGTCAGTCACAGAGATGTTCTCTCAACAAACCTAATATTGATATAATTGCAGAGCAAAGTAAAATGAGGACGTACTGTTATAGCTACAAAGAGCAGTTTATTTTTTGGGAAAGATGTTGGTGCTGGGGCCTCTTGCATCCCCAAATGAATTTTCTGGCAAGGACTAATTCAGACAATGTTATGTAGCACAAAATTACATTTTAATTGCATGTCATTAAGTTGTGGTTATTGCGGGTAGTACCCTGGAGGCGGTATTGGATTTCTTCTTCTTTGGTTTGACCTCGTCAGAGACAAGTTGAGAGATTAACTTTCAATCTACTAATATAATATATGATGAATCAAATGGGCTTGGAACAGGGGCATATCTGAAATTATTCATTTATCAGTCTAACAACAATTGAAAACACGTTTGTTCTTTGTCTCAGTCTGGATCCATAATTAAATCGATTGAATTGGCAATTCAAGCAACTTTAGCAAAATATTTGGCCTTGTAGAAAATTATGATTAATTATATTTTCATACCTTCAGAAAGTTGTCAAAGCTGGAGCAGCCTGTTTGCAGATGTTGATGATGATGAGATGCAGAAAAGAATAGCACATTTCTGCATGTGCCACACAGGTTTGGGTTTTGTGAGCTGTGTGTGTGTGTGTGTACATGTATAAAGAAACGGAATAACATGTCTGTCTGACACTAGCCATCTGGTGACAGTCGTGAACGGGACATCAGTCTGCACACGTCCCACTGTGGTACTCTCCCCATCACAGACTGAATGTTTTCACAAAGATTAGTCCAAATGATGAAAAACCTCAAACTATGATGTCATTCTCTCCATACCCTAGCTGAGGAATGCTCAACTCCGTTCTCTTATAACAGAGTTGAGTGTTCCTCAGCTATCCATACCATTGTGAAGGACTCTATATCTTCAAATAGAAAAATGCAAATTTCTATATTCAAAGAGTTGTAAATGTTGCCACTGTTGCAAACAGTATTTTAAATGCATCTGTGTCACCTGACATATAGAATTGCTTGTCTGAACATTGTGTACTAACACAGTGGAGGGTGTGCACTTCTAAAATTCTGTTACTATACATTTCTAATAAACAAGGGGAAGGGGGCCCTCTGCTCAGCAACAATCATTATGTTTGCTGGGAGGTGTAGTTTATTATTTATCTTCATCCCATTTTTGAATGGGTCCGATTGCTAAAAGATACAAACTTCCATGTTTCCCCTGCCGTGGGTATGGGCCGCCTTTCACGATGACTATTGGCCAAAATCTGGATAGATCTGCCTATATTTGGTTACGGAGAAGACCGTAACTTGCCAATCAAGTGTCAACCCAAGATGCTGTTTTTTTTAAATTATTTTATTATAAAAAAAAATAATATGAACACAACAAATACAAAAAACTGAAATATACAAACAAGAGTACATAAACCTAACAGACAGGTTTACATATCAAGATTCATTTTCAATTTGCTAAATACTTCCAAGTTGCTGCTCTGTAGTAATGAAATATGCTTTGGTGTCTCACTGCCGCATGAACTGTGGAAAATAATGTAAATGAACCAAGTTTTTGTCAATGACACCCTTCGTTTGCAAGACGTACTGAAAGATGAGGCTACGGTATATAACTGCTGGTATGCTAAAATATATATTTGTACTCTATATGTGTTTGTAACCATTCACTGTTCATAAAAGGGTTGAGACCGAGAGAGCAAGAAAAGATTGAATGGACCATTTGGCTAGCTAACCAACTGTAAACCATATACCACATGTTTACAACTAGCTAATTACATTTTACATTTTAGTCATTTAGCAGACGCTCTTATCCAGAGCGACTTACAGTAGTGAATACATACATTTCATTTTCATTTCATGCATTTTTTTTTTGTACTGGCCCCCCATGGGAATCGAACCCACAACCCTGGCGTTGCACACACCATGCTCTCCCAACTGAGCCACAGGGAAGAAACCACTAAAACAATGGCTGTGTTATGGATACTGTTAGACCAGTGCCAAGCCTTTTGGAAGTACATAGGAAGCATGTTTTTTTTGTTATTTTTTTGCATGTTCAACAACACATTATAAGCTGCTAACGGACTGCAAAACAGCTAACGTTAGCTAGATTTGTACAGCTAGCTTGCTACTGTAGTAGTGCTACTGTAAAAGCAGGCTTCCATTGTTGGCATTAACTTTCTGGTTTACAAACGACTGGCTCTCGTACAGAGTGTTCAGAAAAGTGTTCTGCATTGTCCATTGATATGCATTTTTGTTCATTCCCTCTCAGCTTTAGACACATATCTTGACAATGCAAACAATGTCCTTTTTATTAAGTCAAAATGTGTAATTTTCTTTTGCATAATCAATGGAAACCCTCTAGCCACATTGTTCAAGTTTTGACATATTTGTCAAGAACTTTCATAAATATTTGTACTAGATGCTGTCTATTGAATGCATTTGATGGTAGGCTATAGATAAAATTTTTTAGCATCTATGGGTATTTGACAACGGTTGGCATTTCATGCACTTCCAGTGGTGGAAAAAGCACTCAATTGTCAAACTTGAGTAAAAGTATAGATGCCTTAATAGAAAGTTACTCAAGTAAAAGTTAAAGTCACCCGGTAAAATATACTGCTCAAAAAAATAAAGGGAACACTTAAACAACACATCCTAGATCTGAATGAAATAAATAATCTTATTAAATACTTTTTTCTTTACATAGTTGAATGTGCTGACAACAAAATCACACAAAAATAATCAATGGAAATCCAATTTATCAACCCATGGAGGTCTGGATTTGGAGTCACACTCAAAATTAAAGTGGAAAACCACACTACAGGCTGATCCAACTTTGATGTAATGTCCTTAAAACAAGACAAAATGAGGCTCAGTAGTGTGTGTGGCCTCCACGTGCCTGTATGACCTCCCTACCACGCCTGGGCATGCTCCTGATGAGGTGGTGGATGGTCTCCTGAGGGATCTCCTCCCAGACCTGGACTAAAGCATCCGCCAACTCCTGGACAGTCTGTGGTGCAACGTGGCGTTGGTGGATGGAGCGAGACATGATGTCCCAGATGTGCTCAATTGGATTCAGGTCTGGGGAACGGGCGGGCCAGTCCATAGCATCAATGCCTTCCTCTTGCAGGAACTGCTGACACACTCCAGCCACATGAGGTCTAGCATTGTCTTGCATTAGGAGGAACCCAGGGCCAACCGCACCAGCATATGGTCTCACAAGGGGTCTGAGGATCTCATCTCGGTACCTAATGGCAGTCAGGCTACCTCTGGCGAGCACATGGAGGGCTGTGCAGCCCCCCAAAGAAATGCCACCCCACACCATGACTGACCCACCGCCAAACCGGTCATGCTGGAGGATGTTGCAGGCAGCAGAACATTCTCCTCTAATTCTGGCGGATCTGACGATTAAGAGGAAATCTTGGAGAGCACAGGGCAGGCAGTCTGGCTTGTCTAATCACACAGCTGCCCCCCTCCAACAATATTCTCCAATGTGAGGGTTTCCTGCTTAGTGAGAAGAATTCTTCTGTAATATCCCTGTAGTTAACAACCCAGGGATTATATCAATGACCTTTGAATAATGTAGTTTCCTTTCAAGCATGAAGTGGAATAATGTCTTAAAGCCTGAGAGAATATTGGGTTATGTGTTTGTAAATGGAGGCTATTTTTTTCATAGGAATAGCTTCTCTCGTTCAGATACATCCTAAAATACAATCTGCATTTTACAGAATTGCCCATGACATAAAATAAGCAGCTGTCTTGTGCTATATTCAGAGGCAGCCTCTGAATATGTAGGACAGTGTTGACAGTTGCAGTGAAAGGAGTGGGCTCATATTTTTCTGGTGTTGTGTTCTGTACTGGAGACTGCTGGGGGTGAAGGGTTAGGGGAGCATGGTCCAAATATGTCTGCGGGATAGTAGGGCTGGGCAGGGGGGTTGAGTTCTACAAGCTGTCGTTGTATAGGGGGTTCAGAGAGAGGTCAACGCTCTGAGGTCAGAACAGCTCACCCTGGCAACAGCGGTCAGAAGGTCACCCTGTTCTTGTTAGCATTGTGCTTTCATTAGAGGTTGAGTCGATGCATGTAGGAGCACAGCTTCTTTACAGACACACACACAAAGTGAAACAAGGCAACAGTAAACATGTCATCCCCCACGACTAATCGGCCATTCAGTGTAATTTTTATTTCGCATCTCCATGGCAAGATGCATCATTCACCCATGTTTCGTCAAAATCGGGCCAGTGGTGTCTGTGATATTGCGTGTGACTAACATACAATTTCATTATGGGGGACAATAAATGATCTCAGTTGATCCTGTTTTACCATGCTCTTTAGTTCCTATTATCTACATGAGCTTCTAAACGGACAGATGGGACACATTTTGGATCTGATCAGAAGAAGCCAGACTCATTGACACAAGTTTGTAAAAATGACACTGTAATTAAAAGTATTCTCTAATCTATCATACAATGCTAGTAGGAAAAGCCTTCTAGGCATGAGCAGAGGTTATGCTAGCTAAGGGAGGAAGTGTTAATGCTTTAAAGCGTTTTTTTTTTTTTACATATACACTGAACAAAAATATAAATGCAACATGTAAAGTGTTGGTCCCATGTTTCATGAACTGAAAAATAAAAAATAATTGTGTTTGTCACATGCATCGAATACAAAAGGTGTAGACCTTACCGTGAAATGCTTACTTACAACCCCTTAACCAACAAGAAAAATAAAGAGTTAAGAAAATATTTACTAAATAAATTAAAGTTAAAAGGGGGTACCGGTACAGGGGGTCAATGTGCGGGGGTAAGGGTTAGTCTGGCTTGGGAGTAGAAGCTGTTAAGGAGCCTTTTGGATGTAAGGCTTGGGCGTAGTGGAGGAGGAATCAGACGCAGGAAGCAGCGATAAGGGTGACAGCTTTTAATGAGCGACACAGCAAAACACCAGCCACCCCAAATAGCGAACTGAGCGCACACAAAAATCAAAGTGCCCCAAACACAGGGGACAAAACACAGTGAGCGCAAAACCACGCACTAGCGCCAAATACATACAGCGCGTAACAAAGCAACCAACAGAGAACAATCCTGCACAAAGAGCAGGCGGGCCAACTAGCTAATATAGCCCCGCTAATCAACCCAACTAAGGACAGGTGCAAACAATAACAGAAAGAGGGAAAACAAAAGGAATCACTGGCAGCTAGTAGGACGGTGACGACGACCGCCGAGCGCCACCCGAGCAGGAGGGGGCGCCACCTTCGGTGGGAGTCGTGACATTGGACCTGGACTTGGAGCTCCGGTACCGCTTGCCGTGCGGTAGCAGAGAGAACAGTCTATGACTTGGGTGACTGGAGTCTTTGACAATTTTTTGGGCCTTCTTCTGACACCGCCTAGTATATAGGTCCTGGATGGCAGGAAGCCTGGCCCCAGTGATGTACTGGGCCGTACGCACTACCCTCTGTAACGCCTTACGGTTGGATGCCGAGCGGGGATTCAACCGGTCAGGATGCTCTCAATGGTGCAACTGTATAACTTTTTGAGTATCTGGGGACCCATGCCAAATCTTTTCAGTCTCCTAAGGAGGAATAGGTGTTGTCGTGTCCTCTTCACGACTGTCTTGGTGTCTTTGGGCCATATAGTTTGTTGGTGATGTGGTCACAAAGGCACTTGAAACTCTCAACCCGCTCCACCACAGCCCCGTCGATGTTAATGGGGGCCTGGCCCTCCTTTTCCTGTAGTCCACGATCAGCTTGCTCACATTGTGGGAGAGTTTTGAATTTTTTTTACTATTTGCTACATTGTAGAAAAATTGTGAAGACATCAAAACTCTGAAATAACACATATGGAATCATGTATTAACCAAAAGTGTGTTAAAAAAATCTAAATATATTTTATATTTGAAATTCTTCAAAGTAGCTGATGACAGCTTTGCACACTCTTAGCATTCTCTCAACCAGCTTCATGAGGAATGCTTTTCTAACAGTCTTGAAGGAGTGCGCTTAGTGGGACTATCATTTGTTTTTCAAGAGGAAAATGACCCAAAACACACCTCCAGATTGTGTAAGGGCTATTTGACCGAGAAGGAGAGTGATGGTGCTGCATCAGATGACCTGGCCTCCACAATCCCCCGACCTCAACCAAATTGAGATGGTTCGGGATGAGTCGGACCGCAGAGTGAAGGAAAAGCAGCCAACAAATTCTCAGCATATGTGGGAACTCCTTCAAGACTGTTGGAAAAGCATTCCTCGTGAAGCTGGTTCCTGCCTTTTTCTGCGGCAAAACCAACTAGGCTCATAATTTAACAAATGTATTTGTATGTACAGATGGCATACAAGTTTTTTATTAAGGCACATGATAGTTCAAATGTGACATGATTTCAGGAAACTAGGCGTATGTCGCAAGTCACGACTTCACAGGAGAGCCGTTTGAACGTAAAAAATACTTTCTTATCAAAATACATTTTTTGGCAGAAATGCCTTCTCGAACATGTGAACTTTCATGTGCCTTAATAACAAACTTGTATGCCATCTGTAAATACGAATACAATTGTTAAATTATGACCGTTGTTGGTTAAGCCACAGAAAAAGTCAGCGACCTTCCCACTAGCCGTGATTGGCTGAGATAATGAGTGGGCTGGACATGCCGAGAGAGGAGTTTGGATTGGTCTGCCATATTGAAGGCTGCTGTCTATTGGAGCTCGTCAGTCTGTGTTGGTAATCCTGTCGAACGCATCTTTAAACATTTTTATTGTGTAGTGGAGCTGCAGAAGTGTTGCTCTCCACTTTCTGGAGGATCAAGTTTAGAGTATGATAGCTAAAGAGATGGAGAAAACACCTGTCTCTGGATTACATCTTCAAACTAAGGGCAACTGTGGTATGGCATTCCTGACATAGAGATGCGTCCATCATGCATGATGATGTAGACAGGTAAGATAGTCTAGCGTTAGCTAGCTACATTTTCAGATATTACACATTTCTAATTTTGCCAAAAAGTGTTTTCATTTCGAGCTAAAGTGTACTGTTAGCTAGCTAGCTAGCTAACGTTAGCTGGCTGGCTCCCTAGCTGACGTTATTATTTGTTTCCCAGAGACGTTTTCTTTTCTTGTTAGAGCCTAATGTTATCTAGCTAACATTGGACCTAGTTGGTTAGCTCCCAGCACTGTGACATTGTTGGCACTTTGTTCATTGTTGTTTAACTAGCTAACGTTAGCTGGCGCGTTAGCTAACGTTACGTGACTTGTGTGTTCTTAAAGGTTGTTTACCTAGCTAGGTTCATATGTCTTGAGCTAAAGTGTCTAGCTAGCTAACTTTAGCTGGCTGGCTCCCTTGCGGACATTATTATTCGTTTCCCAGTGCTGTTTGATTTTCTAGTTAGAGCCTAATGTTAGGCATTGTTGGCACTTTGTTCATTGTTGTTTAACTAGCTAACTTTAGCTGGCTGAATCGTTAGCTAATGTTACGTGACGTGTGTACAACACCCATTGAATATGGCCGGTGTCAGTAAACGCCTGCAAAAAGCGTAATGAAATTGTTGCCAGCAGAGCTGGTTAGGCTGTTTACATGTTATCCAGAGGTAAACAAATCATCGGTCAGAGCGTCAAGTGTGCGCTCCGAGAGCGAAACGAGATGGGTGCGTCTAAAGCTTAGGGTGAGGGTGTGAACGATGCTGAATGGGTGTAGATGTAAAAGAGCTCTTCACTAGATACCAAAACATTCAAAGGCCATTTTCTCAGAAGTGAGTTTATAAGTTGAATTACTTTCCCATTGTTCCTCAAATGCAGTGTATGATATACCATGTTGTAGCTCTGAGTCTTTACTTTTATCCAATGTAAAAAACTCAATTGCACATTTTGCTACATAAGACCGAATTCAGCTGGTGAGTCACAAATATTCCAGAAGGCCTTTCTGCCAAAAAAACACATTTTGGTAGAAATTTTGAATAAACGTTCAAATGCCTCTCCTGTGATGTCTTGACTTGCAACATACTTCTAGTTCCCTGAAATGAGTCACATATTTTCTTATTGTATCAATAAAGAGAAATGGAGAGAAAAGAAGCCTGCGGTCTGGAACTCTGGGCAGATCTCCTGGATTATGGCGATTGCTCAAACGAGGTCAGACAAATTACATGGTTGGGGGGAGAGAGTATTAAGGCAGCGCAGCGACCTTTGGCACAGAGATGCTCTCTCTGTGTATGAAGAACGTGACAGTGATATAAAGCCCTGGATTTATAGCTGGCTGTCTGCAGGGCCTGTCTAGTAGCAGGACTGAGGGGTTTGGGCGGCCTGGCCTGTGGGAGATTGGTCTGTTTCTCAGGATGCCAGCAGACTGAGTGGGTTGGGTCTATGGGAGACATGTCATCAGATCATCTGACAGATGAACTGTACCTGCATGCGGAAAGCTTTTTGTTGTATGCTGAAATGTGTTCATGTTTCATGTTAACCAACCATTTCCAAATAAGTGTGTGTTTTTCACATCCTATGCTCCCGTCCCATGCCTAGACCTATATTTTGAACATGCGTTAGGGGCACCGCCTCACACATAAACTCCAACCACCCAAAGACAGACTCCTCCCGAGTCACACAATGCTCAGTGCAGACTGCTGAGAGGGAGTGGGAAGTGTGGAACTAGGTCAGAGTCAACCCCATTGGAAGCTTTATGGAAATTATAAACACTTCTTATCCACTACATACAAGCACAGGGGTGAGCATTTTGTTTATTGACCAAGCACTACACTGCTGATTCAAATAATTAAAGCTTGATGATGATTAGTTGATTATTTGAATCAGCTGTCTAGTGCTCGGGCAAAAAATGTAATGTTTTTTGGGGTCTGTATTTGGGGTCCTGTAAGTAAGCATTTCACTGTAAGGTCTACACCTGTTGTATTCGGTGCACGTGACAAATAAACTTTGATTTGATTTTAAATATATTTGAGATTCTTGAAAGTAGTCACCCTTTGCCTTGATGACAGCTTTGCACACTCTTGGCATTCTCTCAACCAGCTTCACCTGGAATGCTTTTCCAACAGTCTTGAAGGAGTTCCCACATATATCGCTGCAGAATGCTGTGGTAGCCATGCTGGTTAAATGTGCCTTGAATTCAAAATAAATCAGTCAGTGTCACCAGCAAAGCTCCCCACACCATCACACCTCCTCCATGCTTCACGGTGGGAACCACACATGCAGAGATCATCCTTTCACCTACTCTGCATCTCACAAAGACATGGCGGTTGGAACCAGAATTCGCAAATTTGTACTCATCAGACCAAAGAACAGATTTCCACCGGTCTAATGTCCATTGCTCGTGTTTCTTGGTCCAAACAAGTCTCTTTTTCTTATTGGTGTCCTTTAGTAGTGGTTTCTTTGCAGCAATTGGACCATGAAGCCCTAAGTCACGCAGTCTTCTCTGAACAGTTTATGTTGAAATGTGTCTGTTACTTTAACTCTGTGAAGCATTTATTTGGGCTGCAATTTCTGAGGCTGGTAACTATAATGAACTTATCCTCTGCAGCAGAGGTAACTCTGGGTCTTGCTTTCCTGTGGTGGTCCTCGTGAGAGCCAGTTTCAACATAGCGCTTGATGTTTTTTGCGACTGCACTTGAAGAAACTTTCAAAGTTCTTAATGTTCCAGATTGACTGACCTTCATGTCTTAAAGTACTGATGGACTGTCGTTTCTTTTTGCTTATTTTAGTTGTTCTTGCCATAATATGGACTTGGTTTTTTACCAAATAGGGCTATCATACCACCACTACCTTGTCACAACACAACTGATTGGCGCAAATGCATTAAGGAGGAAATAAATTCCACAAATTAACATTTAACAAGGCACACCTGTTAATTGAAATGCATTCCAGGTGACTTCCTCCTGAAGCTGGTTGAGAGAATGCCAAAAATGTGCTAAGCTGTCATCAAGGCAAAGGGTGGCTACTTTAAAGAATCTCAAATATAAAATATATTTTGAATTGTTCAACACTTTTTTGGTTACTACATAATTCCATATGTGTTATTTCATAGTTTTGATATATTCACACAATTATTCTACAATGTTTAAAATACAAAAAATAAAGAAAAATCCTTGAATGAGTAGGTGTGTCCAAACTTTTGACTGGTACTGTATATTATTATTATTATTTAAAAATATATTTTTTCCTTTTATTATTTTCCCCTAATGCTACCACCCCTCCCCTAATTGTAGTAAATTAATGGACAACAACATTTAGGCTTCTACTTCCAGCTTATACATACTATGTGCATTTTACAGTCACAGTATATTTTACATGAGTTATCGATTGATTTCAGTCCCACCCTTCAGCTACCCTAGTTGCCTAGTTAAATAAAGGTTAAAACCCTCAACCTCCTATCTCCGAACACCATCCGGTTTTGATCTCTATTTGCCATATATTTTTCAACTGTGGTGTGGTGTTCCAATCAATTGCATTTGCCACAGGTGGAGTCTAATGATGTTGTAGAAACATCTCAAGCATGATCAATGTAAACAGGATGCACCTGAACTCAATTTCAAGTCTCATAGCAAAGGGTCTGAATACTTATGTAAGTAAGGTATTTCAGTTTTTTATGTTTAATACATTTGCAAACATTTCTAAAAACCTGTTTTCGCTTTGTCATTATGGGGTTTGATGTGGAGATGAATGAGGATTTTTATTTTATTTAATCCATTTTAGAATAAGTCTGTAACGTAACAAAATGTGTTAAAAGTCAAGGGGTCTGAATACTTTCCGAATGCACTGTATGTGGCATAGTGTAACAAAACTGCACATTTTAAAGTGTCCTTTTGTTGTCCCCAGCACAAGGTGCAGTTAACTTCTTGATATATGACACCTGTCAGGTAGATAGATTATCTTGGCAAAGGAAAAATGCTCACTAACAGGGATATATACACTGCTCAAAAAAATAAAGGGAACACTAAAATAACACATCCTAGATCTGAATGAAATAATCTTATTAAATACTTTTTTCTTTACATAGTTGAATGTGCTGACAACAAAATCACACAAAAATAATCAATGGAAATCCAATTTATCAACCCATGGAGGTCTGGATTTGAAGTCACACTCAAAATTAAAGTGGAAAACCACACTACAGGCTGATCCAACTTTGATGTAATGTTCTTAAAACAAGTCAAAATGAGGCTCAGTAGTGTGTGTGGCCTCCACGTGCCTATATGACCTCCCTACAACGCCTGGGCATGCTCCTGATGAGGTGGCGGATGGTCTCCTGAGGGATCTCCTCCCAGACCTGGACTAAAGCATCCGCCAACTCCTGGACAGTCTGTGGTGCAACGTGGCGTTGGTGGATGGAGCGAGACATGATGTCCCAGATGTGCTCAATTGGATTCAGGTCTGGGGAACGGGCGGGCCAGTCCATAGCATCAATGCCTTCCTCTTGCAGGAATTGCTGACACACTCCAGCCACATGAGGTCTAGCATTGTCTTGCATTAGGAGGAACCCAGGGCCAACCGCACCAGCATATGATCTCACAAGGGGTCTGAGGATCTCATCTCGGTACCTAATGGCAGTCAGGCTACCTCTGGCGAGCACATGGAGGGCTGTGTGGCCCCCCCAAAGAAATGCCACCCCACACCATGACTGACCCACCGCCAAACCGGTCATGCTGGAGGATGTTGCAGGCAGCAGAACGTTCTCCACGGCGTCTCCACCGCACTCTGTCACATGTGCTCAGTGTGAACCTGCTTTCATCTGTGAAGAGCACAGGGCGCCAGTGGCGAATTTGCCAATGTTGGTGTTCTCTGGCAAATGCCAAACGTCCTGCACGGTGTTGGGCTGTAAGCACAACCCCCACCTGTGGACGTCGGGCCCTCATACCACCCTCATGGAGTCTGTTTCTGACCGTTTGAGCAGACACATGCACATTTGTGGCCTGCTGGAGGTCATTTTGCAGGGCTCTGGCAGTGCTCCTCCTGCTCCTCCTTGCACAAATGCGGAGGTAGCGGTCCCGCTGCTGGGTTGTTGCCCTCCTACGGCCTCCTCCACGTCTCCTGATGTACTGGTCTGTCTCCTGTTAGCGCCTCCATGCTCTGGACACTACGCTGACAGACACAGCAAACCTTCTTGCCACGGCTCGCATTGATGTGCCATCCTGGATGAGCTGCACTACCTGAGCCGCTTGTGTGAGTTGTAGACTCCGTCTCATGCTACCACTAGAGTGAAAGCACCACCAGCATTCAAAAGTGACCAAAACATCAGCCAGGAAGCATAGGAACTGAGAAGTGGTCTGTGGTTACCACCTGCAGAACCACTCCTTTATTGGGGGTGTCTTGCTAATTGCCTATAATTTCCACCTGTTGTCTATTCCATTTGCACAACAGCATGTGAAATGTATTGTCAATCAGTGTTGCTTCCTAAGTGGACAGTTTGATTTCACAGAAGTGTGATTGACTTGTAGTTACATTGTGTTGTTTAAGTGTTCCCTTTATTTTTTTGAGCAGTGTATGAATGTGTCCACAAAATTGGAGAAAAATAAGCTTTTTGTGCGTATTGGAAACTTCTGGGATTTTTTATTTCTGCTCATGAAACATGGAACCAACACTTTACATGTTACTTTTATATCTTTTTTCAGTGTAGTTGTACAGCATTCTGACAGTACAGTCTATAAGGACACACACACACACACACACACACACACACACAGGTAAATAAGGTATTTCTATTTTTTAATACATTTGCAAACATTTCTACAAACCTGTTTTAGATTTTTCAGTATAGGGTATTTTGTGTAGATTGAGGAAAAAATGTATTTAATCAATTTTAGAATAAGGCTGTAACGTAACAAAATGTGGGAAAAGGGGTCTGAATACTTTCCAAATGCACTGTATATATATATATACTGTAGCATTCTGTTGGTTGCAATTTTGTATTATAATTTAAATAGAAAAACTCAAAGTATTGAATCCGGCATCGTTTTATGTATAAGTTCAAAACCATGTGCCATGGAATCAGTACATTGAAAAACTCTTCCTAATGATTTTGCAAACTGTATGGCACAATTGTCAATTTTTTGGTCCTTAAATTAAACTGGTATATCATTTTCTTTAACCGATTTTGGTCTTTAATGCAGGGCTGACAGACAAGTTCCTTACTTTCTCCCCTTTCCACTTGCCTATTCCATTTTTGTGGTAATTTTCATTTTCTTAAATCTGAAAGTGAGAGGTTGTAATCGCAATAAAGACCATTCTTGAAAACTGGGTGAGCCATTCTTACTAATCTGCTAGAGAACCAGTTCCTTTTTACCCCCACCAAATTTTATAGTTGGACTATGCATTCGGGCAGGTAGCGTTCTCCTGACATCCGCCAAACCCAGATTCATCCATCGGACTGCCAGATGGTGAAGCGTGATTCATCACTCCAGAGAACGCGTTTCCACTGCTCCAGAGTCCAATGGCGGCGAGCTTTACACCATTCCAGCCGATGCTTGGTATAATGCATGGTGATCTTAGGCTTGTGTGCGACTGCTCAGCCATGGAAACCCATTTGATGATGCTCCCGACAAACAGTTATTGTGCTGACATTGCTTCCAGAGGCAGTTTGGAACTTGGTAGTGACTGTTGCAACCGAGGGACAGTTGCTCCTAGACATTTCCACTTCACAATAACAGCACTTACAGTTGACCGGGGCAGCTCTAGTAGGGCAGAAATTTGACAAACTGACTTGTTGGAAAGGTGGCATCCTATAACGGTGCCACGTTGAAAGTCACTGAGCTCTGCAGTAAGGCTATTCTACTGCCCCTGTTTGTCTATGACGATTACATGGCTGTGTGCTCGATTTTATACACCTGTTAGCAATGGGTGTGGCTGAAATAGCCGAATCCACTCATTTGAAGGGGTGTCCACATACTTTTGTGTGTGTATATGTGTGTGTACCTTTTCACTGTGTTTCAAACTCCACATAGTATTCTTTAGGCAACTTTAACCACCATAATCTTTAGGCTTACGTCACTGCAATAATGCGCAGAATAAACAAGGCTGTTATTATATCCGTGCACTACAGGGCGCCAGACATCCACGCTTCACCCCCTTGCTTTGGCCTCTTGCGCTTCAAGAAAAATAATTTCCCATGCACTGAACTGAATGGAAGCAATGCCTGTGCATGGATTTTACTTTTTTCCGCCTGCTCTGGCCAAGCAACAAACATCCCGTGTGTGTCTGTTTCTCTCAATTAAATTCAAAGGGCTTTATTGGCAGGGGATACAAATATATGTTTACATTGCCAAAGCAAGTGAAATGAACAGTACACATTTCTCACTAAAGTGTCAAACGAATAGAGACATTCCAAATGCCATTATGGATATGTGCAATGTTATAATGATGTGCAAATAGTACAAAAGGGAAAATAAACATACATATGGGTTGTATTTACAATGGTGTTTGTTCTTCAATGGTTGCCCTTTTCTTATGGCAACAGGTCACACATCTTGCTGCTGTGAAAGCACACTGTTGTATTTCACCGAATAGATATGGGAGTTTATCCAAATTGGATTTGTTTTCAAATTCTTTGGAGGTCTGTGTAATATGAGGGAACTATGTGCTTCTTATATGGTCATACATTTGGCAGGAGGTTAGGAAGTGCAGCTCAATTTCCACCCAATTTTGTGGCCAGTGTGCACATAGCCTGTCTTCTCTTGCGAACCAGGTCTGCCAACGACGGCTGCTCTCAATAGTAAAGCTATGCTCACTGAGTCTGTACATAGTCAAAGCTTTCCTTACTTTTAGGTCCATCACAGTGGTCAGGTATTCTGCCACTGTGTACTCTCTGTTTAGGGCCAAATGGCATTATAGTTTGCTCTGTTTTTTGGTATTTTTTTTCCAATGTGTCAAGTAATTTATCATTTTATTTTGACATGATTTGGTTGGGTCTAATTGTGTTTCTGTTGCGGTCCTGGGGCTCTTTGTGGTCTGTTTGTGAACAGAGCCCCAGGACCAGCTTGCTTAGGGGACTCTTCTCTTAATCTCTCTGTAGGTGATGGCTTTGTTACGGAAGGTTTGGTTTAACAGCTCTTTTCTGGATTTTGATAATTAGCAGGTATCGGCATAATTCTGCTCTGCATGCATTATTTGGTGTTTTTTACATTGTACACGGAGGATGTTTTTGCAGAATTCTGCATTCTGTCTCAATTTGATGTTTGTCACATTTTGTAATTCTTGATTGATGAGTGGACCCCAGACCTCACAACCATATTGGGTAATGTGTTCTATAACTGATTTAATGTATTTTTAACCAGATCCTAATTGGGATGTCGAATTAAATGTTCCTTTTGATGGCGTAGAAGGCCATTCTTGCCTTGTCTCTCAGATCGTAGACAGCTTTGTGGAAGTTACCTGTGGTGCTGATGTTTAGGCCAATGTAGGTATATTTATATATAATGTAGGAATATATATATATATATATATTCCATCTGGTATATAAATATATCAATTCCATCTGGTATATTATATATATATTTGTGGTCCTGGATTTTTTTCAAACACCATTCTTTTTTTATTACTGACATTGACTGTCAGGGCCCAGGTCTTACAAGATCTAGGTGCTGCTGTAGACCCCCCTTGGTTGAGGACAAAAGCACCATATCATCAGTAAACCTTTGACTTCAGATTCTCTCTATCTTGCTCGCTCTTTTGGCATGTGTACAGTATCTTTTTCCGTCTTGTATAACATGCAGGATTGAGAGGCATCTAAAGGATCAGGTGACATTGTGGCAAAGCATGAATAGGCCAATGGCAGGTATCCAGACCCCATTCTGATGTAGGCTGTGTTGGGTAACAACTCCATGGCCTCTGTCTGGGATATAGTTTAGTTTCTTGTTCGGGAGCTGTTGGGTCTTGGTGTTAAATATTTGGGTTTTCCTTGATTTTCTTGTTTGTGTTGATGACATCCCTGCATATGTGGTGTCCCAAGATGGGTGCAGCTTGATTGTAAATCTGGTACCTGGTTTATTATATAAGGTTTAGGCTGGGTGTTATTTGGGGTATTTTTCTATTTTTCTATTTTTCTTTGGTCCTGTTCTAAGTCTAGTTCAAGTGTTCAAAGTGATTCTGGTGTGCTGTAGGGGTTGTGTTTGGACCCAGGAGATCCCACACTTTGAGGCTAGGGATAATGCGGTTTCAGACATTTTGTCTTGTGTTAGGCTAGGTTGTTACATTGTGTCGAGTTTTGTTAAGCCCACTTCATTGCATTGTGTTAGAATTGTGGTGACAGTGTTATTTCAGTGTGTGTGGTTACTGTGGCATTGTTTCAGGCTCGGTGTGGTGTCGTTGTGGGGGTATTGTGTGGTCTTCTTTGGAGCATTGTCTTAGGCCCGTGTGTATGTGGTGATGTTTATGTTGGAGGGACCAGATTGTCATGATGGTGACACCCCTGACCCCTGGTCACCACTCCCACTTCCCACTGCCCTACACTGCTCTGCTAGACCTTTCTGTGTGGAGACTGATGTATAGGCTACCGCTGTGTCTGTTTGTTAACATGCATAGAGCTGGTTTCCCAGAATCCATTGAACATGCTTACTTAGTCCAAGACTATATCAGGAATCAAGGTAAGACCCAGATGCAGACACGTTGAATAAACAATGGTTTAATAGTCCAAGGGGCAGGCAAGAGACAGGTCAAGGCAGGCAGGGGTCAATAATCCAGAGATGGGGCAAGGGTACCGGTCAGCAGGCAGGCTCAGGGTCAGGGGCAGGCAGAATGGTCAGGCAGGCGGTACAGAGACGGGACAGGCGAGGGTCAAAACCAGGAGGGCGAGGAAAAAGAGAAGCTGGGGAACAACAGGAGCTGACAGGACAAACGCCTTAATATGTGTGGTGTTTTTCCTCCTGCCTTTTGGGGGTGTTTGTTGTTTGGGAGGCGCATGGACACCAGACGCTGTACCAAAATGTCTCTTCTTTATGTCTATTTTTGTTGTTGTATTTTAATAGGATCCCCATTAGCTGTTGCAAAAGCAGCAACTACTCTTCCTGGGGTCCACACAAAACATGAAACATAATACAGAACATCAATTGACAAGAACAGCTCAAGGACAGAACTACATACATTTTTTTAAAAGGCACACGTAGTCTACGTATCAATGCATACACACAAACTGTCTAGGTCAAATAGGGGAGAGGCGTTGTGCCGCGAGTTGTTGCTTTATCTGTTTTTTTTAAACCAGGTTTGCTGTTTATTTGAGCAATATGAGATGGAAGGAAGTTCCATGCAATAAGGGCTCTATATAATACTGTATGCTTTCTTGAATTTGTTCTGGATTTGGGCACTGTGAAAAGACCCCTGGCGGTATGTCTGGTGGGATAAGTGTGTGTGTCAGAGCTGTGTGTAAGTTGAGTGTGCATACAATTTGGGATTTTCAACACATTAATGTTTCTTATAAAAAGAAGTGATGCAACCAGTCTCTCCTCAACTCTTAACCAAGAGAGACCGGCATGAATCGTATTTATATCAGCACTCTGATTACAATTTAGAGCAAAACTTGCTGCTCTGGGTCTGCTGCAGCTTTTTAATGTTAACTTTATTTAACTAGGCGAGTCAGTTAAGAACAAATTCTTATTTACAATGACGGCCTACTGTGGGTTAACTGCCTTGTTCAGGGGCAGAACGACAGATTTGTACTTTGTCAGCTCAGGGATTTGATCCAGCAACCGTTAGGTTATTGGCCCCACGCTCTAACCATTAGGCTACCTACCTTTCCTTGCAGCACTGGACCACACGACTGAACAATAATCAAAATTAGACAAAACTATAGCCTGCAGAACTTGCTTTTTGGAGTGTGGTGTCAAAAAAGCAGAATATCGCTTTATTACGGCCAGACCTCTTCCCATTTTTACAACTTTTGAATCTATATATCTCCCTCACTAACTTTAAGCATCAGCTGTCAGAGCAGCTAACCGGTCATTGCACCTGTACACAGCCCATCTGTAAATAGCCCACCCAACTACCTCATCCCCATATTGTTATTTCTTTTTTGGCTCCTTTGCACCCTTGTATCTCTACTTGCACATTCATCTTCTGCACTATCACTCCAGTGTTTAATTGCTAAATTGTAATTATTTCACCACTATGGCCTATTTATAGCCTTAGCTCCCTAATCTTACTACATTTGCACACACTGTATATAGATTTTTATATTGTGTTATTGACTGTGCGTTTGTTTATCCTATGTGTAACTCTGTGTTGTTTGTGTCGCACTGGTTTGTTTTATCTTGGCCAGGTCGCAGTTGTAAATGAGAACTTGCTCTCAACTGGCCTACCTGGTTAAATAAAGGTGAAAAAAATAAAATAAATGTTTTGACCTTGACAGTTTACAATCTAAGTAATTTAGTAATTTAGTCTCCTCAATTTGTTCAACAGCCACACCATTCATTACCAGATTCAGCTGAGGTAGGAATGATTTGTACCAAAAACAATGCTCTTAGTTTTAGAGGTGTTCAGGATCCATTTATTACTGGCCACCCATTCCAAAACAGACCACAACTCTTAAAGGGTTTCAGTGACTTCATTAGCTGTGGTTTCTGATGCGTGTAAGGTTGAATCATCAGCATACATGGACACACATGCTTTGTTTAATGCCAGAGGCAGGTCATTGGTAAAAATAGAAAAGAGTAGAGTGCCTAGAGAGCTGCCCTGCGCTAGACCACACTTTACATGTTTCACATTAGAGAAGCTTCCATTAAAGAAAACACTGAGTTATATTAGATAGCTCTGAATCCATTATATGGTAATCTGAGGTTGAAAAGCCATAACACTTATGTTTTTTCATCAACAGGTTATGGTCAATAATATCAAAGGCTGCACTGAAATCTGACAGTACAGCTCCCACAATCTAATTATTATCAATTTCTTTCAACCAATCATCAGTCATATGTGTCAGTTCAATACATGTTGAGTGCCCTTCTCTATAAGCATGCTGAAAGTCTGTTGTTAATTTGTTTACAGAGAAATAGCATTGTATTTGGTCAAACACAATTTTTTCCAACAGTTTGCTAAGAGCTGGCAGCAAGCTTATAGGTCTGCTGTTAGAACCAGTAAAGGCCGCTTTACCACTCTTGGGTAGCGGAATTACTTTGGCTTCCCTCCAGGCCTGAGGACAAAGACTTTCCTCTAGGCTCAGATAAAAAATATGACAGATTGGAGTGGCTATAGAGTCAGCTACCATCCTCAGTAGCTTTCCATCTAAGTTGTCAGTATCAGGAGGTTTGTCATTATTGATCGATAACAATATTTTTTCCACCTCTCCCACACTAACTTAACAAAATTCTAACTTGCAATGCTTTTATTTTATTATTTGTTTTTTTTCATGCATGAATCCAATTGCTCACTGTTCAGTGTTGGCATTTCCTGGCTATGTTTGCCCACTTTGCCAATGAAATAATCATAAAAATAATTGGCAACATCAAATGGTTTTTTGATGAATAAGCCATCTGATTCGATGAAAGATTGAGTTAAATTTGTCTTTCTGCCCATCATTTCATCTAAAGTACTACAAAGTTTTTTTCCGTCATTCTTTATATCATTGATCTTGGCTTCATAATACAGTTTCTTCTTCTTTTTGTTGAGTTTAGTCACAGCGTTTCTCAATTTGCAGTAAGTAAGCCAGTCAGATGTGCAGCCAGACTCAATAGCCACTCATTTTGCCCCATCTCTTTCAACCATACAGTTTTTAAATTCCCCATCAATCCATGGAGCCTTAACAGTTCTAACAGTCAGTTTCTTAACAGGTGCATGTTTATCAATAATTGGAAGAAGCAATTTCATAAATTCATCAAGTGCAGCGTCTGGATACTACTCATTAATCACACCAGACCAACAAATATTTTTAACATCATCCACATAAGAGTCACAGAAAAATATTTTGTATGATCTCTTATACAATATTTTAGGCCCAGCTGTTGAAACATTGGCTTTCCTGGATATAGCCACTATATTGTGATCACTGCATCCAATAGGTACGGATACAGCTTTAGAACAAAGTGCTACAGTGTTTGTAAAAATGTGATTGATACATGTGGATGATCTTGTTCCTGTAGTGTTTTTGTAAACACCCTAGTAGGTTGATTAATAACCTGAACCAGATTACAGGCACTGGTTACAGTAAGAAGCTTCCTCTTGAGCGGACAGCTTGATGAAAATCAGTCAATATTCAGGTCCCCAAGAAAATATACCTTTCTGTTTACAACCACATACACTATCAAGCATTTCACACATATTATTTAGATACTGACTGTTAGCACTTGGTGGCCTATAGCAACACCCCAAAAGAAAAGGCTTTAGATGTGCCAAGTGAACCTGCAACCATAACACTTGACATAAGATCTTCTCTAAGCATTACAGGGATATATCCTTGTATTGCTACTGATGTATCATCAAATGAATTATCTAAGTGAGTCTCAGAAATGGCTAATATATGAATGTTATCTGAAGTTAGCAAGTTATTGATTTCATGAACCATATTTCTAAGGCTACATATATTAATATGGGCTATTTTCAGCCCTTTCCTGGTTAGAGACAATGCTGAAAAGAGCAAACAAAGCAAGAGAAAAAAATATACATTCAGCAGTCCGTTAATCAATTTGTGTGTGTGTGTGTGTGTGTGTGTGTGTGTGTGTGTGTGTGTGTGTGTGTGTGTGTGTGTGTGTTGTGGGGTTGAAGCTACAAACCAATAGGCTTGGCTCTCTCATCCTTTCCAGGCTTTTGGGAGGGAGGGTGGACATTGAACCTGTCATAGAGGATGTAAGCAATGTCCCCATGCACTCTGGCAGCTTTCATGGCTGGGATCAGTTCTTTCCTCTTCTGGCGCACAGCTTCAGGATAGTCCTCGTTCCTCTCAAGTTCTTGTCTCTTTCCAGAACAGCTACCTTGTCCTTGAACCTCAGGAATTTGACCACTATCGGCCAGGGCGTATCACCTGGGCCGGTGGTGGGTTTTTCAGTCCTGTGGGTGCGCTCCACCTCTCAAAGATAATTTCCCTCACTTTGTCCTCAGACTCTGTTCATTTCTCATGTGGAGATTCTGCAATTCTGTCCACAATGATGTTGTTCCTCTTTGATTGTCCCTTGAGATAATCTGATTTCTCTGACATTGTTATCATGGATTCACAAACAGAACTGATGTCCTCTCTCAATGACTTACATATTGCTGTCATCTTGCTGTTCTCCTGTTTCAATTCATCGAGCTGACCCTGGGAGAACTGCAAACTGTTCTTCAGGTCCTGGACCTCTCTGGTCTGGTCGTCCATTCTTTTACTGGTAGAATCCATGAGTATTTGGGCAAAACACTTGAATCTTGTTGTTGTAACAACTGCTTGTAGGTCTCTTTTTGTTCGTTGAAAAAATCCTTCACGTGTGATAGAGAGACACCATTGTCCTCAACGGTACTCCCGCCAGCTTTGGTCTTTGTCATGGTAGCTAGCAAGGTAGGTTATGCTGGTACTCCTCGCAGTTCCAGACAGGGCAGGTCACGGGGAAGATTGAAAACAACAAACAGCAGGGATCTAGACAGCCACAAACCCGGGACAATCCGCGGTCCCAGCCACAATGGCTAACAGCGTCGCGGGCTGCGTTCAAGAAAACCCCGCTAGCTTGATATGCAGCTAGCTAGCAGCTAGGCTAGCTGCGACGTCAAATAGCTCCTCAGACCCGTCCTTGGTCGGCAGGATCACTGGAAAGAGACAAGCAGTCCCAGCCACTGATGCCAACTGCATCGCGGATCCAAACTAAAAAGCTAGCTAGCTACCAAGAACTTTCCAATACACTTTCAAACTACAAACTTTTCAAATAAACAAAACCGAGCTCTTCCTCATTCCGCGTTTACCAGGAAGTGACGCTTGAAGTGTGTATTTACTGTACGTGGGTATGTATAATATGTAGGTTATGTTGGTCCGCATTGGCTCTTCAAATCCAATTTGATTTGTCACATGCTTCGTAAAAGAGGTGTAGGCTAACAGTGAAATGCTTAATTATAGGCCCTTCCCAACAATGCAGAGAGAAAGAAAAATAGAAAAGTAAAACTCATAACGAATATACAATGAGTAATGATAACTTGTCTATATACACTGGGTATATACAGTATATTCAAGTGGTGTAGTATGTGCCCCTGTGGTTGCAGACTAGATCTTTGTCATGACATGTGCCCTAGTAGACAGAACCCACGTGTCTTTAGAGGAAATGTGGGTGTTCCTCTTTTCTCAAGTTGGCAGTTATTAAAAAGTTAAGGATCAGCTCTGACCAATTGTGTTGTTTGGGTTCTTGCCATAATATGGACTTTGTCTTTTACCAAATAGGGATATCTTCTGTATACCACCCCTACCTTGTCACGACACAACTGATTGGCTCAAACGGATTAAGAAGAAAGAAATTCCACAAATGTATTTTTTAACAAGGTACACCTGTAAATTGAAATTCATTCCAGGTGAGTACCTCATGAAGCTGGTTGGGAGAATGCCAAGAGTGTGCAAAGCTGTCATCAAGGCAAAGGGTGGCTATTTGAAGAATCTCAAATTTAAAATATATTTTGATTTGTTTAACACATTTTTGGTTACTACATGATTCCATATGTGTCATTTCATAGTTTTGATATATTCACTATTATTTTACAATGTAGAAAATAGTAAAAATAAAGAAAAACCCTTGAATGATTAGCAACAGATTAAACTACTTTTGGCCAAGGGATCCGTGGAATAATTTTAGTGTGTAATACAATGTAATATCATAGGCTCACAGGAATATTGGTATCCACAGTTCTCACCAATTATTTTCAACTCCAAACTATGCCCTCTCCACCAATATTTTTTTATTTACATAAAGGCACTGTAATGTAGCTTTAAAACGGCAAAGTTTTCTCTCTGCCTCATGACAAGATGTGAAGAATTGCAGGATATTAGCTTTAAAGCTGCAACAAAAAAATGTATCTGCCCACTGACAAAATGTATAGAATTGTAGGAAATTACCTTTAAAAACTGCAATATTTTCTTTCTGATGTCAAGAGTAAAACTCCATGTAGACTATTTTTATATGTTCTGATTGTGAGGGGGTCCTCGATGAATTTGCTATCAAAAAAGGGTACACTGGCCCCAAAAAGTTTGCGAAAACCTGTAGTAAACTACTGAGATGGTATTCAAGAAATAAGTTGCAGGAATGATTCAAGATATTTTGATGTGCAACCCAATTCAGGGATTGTCATGGATTTTGGGTTGACAATTAGGCAATTTTTCTTAGCTTTGACTCTTAAAATAAGGAATCATTTTATTTTGTTCAATGGAGATATATTCATTTTTGTGCACAAATATCATGGGCTAAAGGACTTTCCAGACAGGAAGTAATTCGTGGTCGGGGGAAAAAATCAAGACTGTTACATATCATTATTATTTTTGATCATATATTGTTCCTGAGTGGCGCAGCAGTCTAAGGCATTGCATATCAGTGATAGAGGTGTCACTACAGACCCTTGTTCGATTCCAGGCTGTATCACAACTGGCCGTGACTGGGAGTTCCATAGGGTGGTGCACAAATGGCCCAGCATCGTCCAGGTTACATTTTGGCCGGGGTAGGCCGTCATTGTAAATAGGAATTTGTTCTGACTTGCCTAGTTAAATAAAGATTACATTTAAATATTATTTTTGACAATATCGCGATATACTTTTTGTGACTGCACCAAAACTCCAGTATTTTTCCTTCATGGCTTGTTCTCCATTTTCTTTTTAAGTACTGAGCCAATTTGTTTTCAGCACTTTTATTTCCATGACTGATCAAAACTCATTATCTCATTGCTCTTTCTTGTCAGGCTGCATCAAATATGAGCAATATGTTTGGAACATCGAATCGCAATAAAATCGCAGTATCGAATCACAATACATATAGAATGTATCGGCACCTAAGTGTGATAATATGGTCTTGTGAGGTTCCTGGCAATTCCCAGCCCTTAAAGCAATGGGGCGGAATGGGGTTCGCCAAAATAGAGCAGATTCATATTTTCTCTGTATCGGCTGAGCGGCTTTCAGGCGCAGAAGCACCGCCGATCACTCTGCCTGGATAAAATTCCGCCCCCTCACCTAGCTTCATTGAAAATGAATGGGCAACTCCGCTGCCACTTCATGTCTGGAAAGCTCTTAATTCACCACCTGAGTAGAGGCGTCCACAAAATTCCCAAACAAAACATTTCGGTAGAGTTTGTGCATATTTTAGGACATTCCATGACGTTTTTGATCGTTTTGAACTTCGGTGAGGGTTTTTTCAGCTATTCAGACACACACATTTTTTTCTGGAGGCAAGCTGAAGTACGGCGCCGAAGTCTACGCCCCTTCGTTGGTGATTGGTCAATGGTAGGGATTCTTCAAAAAAGTCTTTGTTGTCATTCAACAAGAGACAACTCGTTTTCATGCACATTTTTTCATAGAAAAATACTGCATCAAACATCTTAGTTAGATGTCAAATCGTGCAACTAAGAGCTCTTCGACAAAAACATCAACATTAATGACATTTCTTCAGTTATCTACTTTAAGGAAGTATATACTGCCATTGTTGTCTCAAAATGGACAAACAGTACTATTGCTGCTTCTTGTTTTTTAAGTGAAGTTCTTTTTATGGGAGTATGCGAGCACGCTCGTTTGGTTCGGCTAAGACGCCAGCCGAACTGAGGCTTGCTGATGCCTGAAGTAGAAACTCCAAACACATTAGCTAGATCGCTAAATCTAAACATAATACCCACTGCTGGTAGCCATGTATTAATCTAACGGTTGCCTAGACTCCATATCTCAAAGCCATATCAAACATCTTGGTTGTAAAATAGGCCTATAGAGCTCAATATTAAGAGTTGAGAAATACAAAATTATACATACAGAAAGCTGAGAATGAATCTCGTCTCTTCAACCGTGACAACATTAGTTGCTTCCAAAGCTGTGTTTGAAATGTTACAGCCTACATTTAGAACGCATTTCTTTCATCCGGAGCGTAGGGGGAGAGGGAGTGAGTGACTTGCTCATCACAGCAGCAGGCCCCAGAGAAACAGGAGCAGGGTAGGGACTTTCATTACAGGAATCATTAGAATAATGCACATGGTCTCAGTCTGGAGCCCAGAGACTGGAAGAATAGAGAGATGAAAGAAAGAGGGAGTGGAACGAAAAGTGCCTCTCACAAAATCTGACTTGAGTAAGTCAGATTTTGTGAGAGGCACTGAAAGGAACAAAAGATAAAAAAGTGAGGGAGAAAAGGAGAGGGGAGGAAAAGGGAGTTTGAGGATGGTTACGTCAAGCGAGGCTGAGAACTATAGGGAGAGAGGAGAAAAAATATAAACATTTCCTGCTCTATTCTTTCCTTTGTGGCAGCGTGCCACACCTTGTCTGTGTTCCTCTGCTCTCTCTGTGGGTCTCTAGGCATCCAGTCATTATGAAACATGGCCTGTTTGGCAAGTTCTCAACTACACTCCAGAGAGGCCCTCACTACTCACACTAGCAACCCCATCATCTATCACTACCTCCAAGGAAAATTAAAAAGACTTCCCCCAAACACAGATCTAGGATCAGCTTACCATACCCCAATGATTGAAAACTGACCATACGTCAGCGATTTGGGGGAAAATTGGCCCTTCACCCATAAAGATACCATAACACAAATACACATCGCTTATTGGCCCTGTCATGGAATGGATGCAGGATGTTTGAACCTTTTTTAACACCTTTGTCATAAATCCATCCTACACAACACTGGAATGATGAGCTTATTTAACTTTACAGTTTAGTGCTGTGGGACTTGAGCAAACCATGTTAGCCTAACTAGACCGGGCAGTAGCTAGCCACCCTATATGACCATGAATGTCATGTTAGCTAGTCATTTGTCATTAGTAACAATTCAGGATGAGGGGAAAAATTGATACAGTAGAGAATCGCAATAAATTGTTTCTTTTTGCTAGGTAGTTAATGTTAGCTAGCGCTAGTCGGCTGTACATGCGCCAAAACTACTGTATTTCACCTTCTATAGCTTAGCCTCAATCTTATTTTAAATGGTGAGCTAACACGTTTTCAGTACTTTTATTTCCATGACTGATGGTGATATAGAATCGCAATATATATCAAATTGTGAAATGGAATCGCAACACATACTGCAGGGGTACTCAACTATTATTTAACAAGGTCCAGTGACACAAATCCACAACACAGGGGCCCCTCAGGGGTGCGTGCTCAGCCCTCTCCTGTACTCCCTGTTCACTCATGACTGCACGGCCAGGCACGACTCCAACACCATCATTAAATTTGCCCATGACACAAGTGGCAGGCCTGATCACCGACAACAACGAGACAGCCTATAGGGAGGAGGTCAGAGACCTGGCCGTGTGGTGCCAGGACAACAATCTCTCCCTCAACGTGATCAAGACAAAGGAGATAATTGTGGAAAAAGAGGACCGAGCACACCCCCATTCTCATCGTAAGAGGCTGCAGTGGAGCAGGTTGAGAGCTTCAAGTTCCTTGGTGTCCACATCACCAACAAACTAACATGGTCCAAGCACACTATGACAGTCGTGAAGAGGGCACGACAAAACCTATTCCCCCTCAGGAGACTGAAAAGATTTGGCAGCTGTCGATCCTCAAAAGGTTCAACAGCTGCACCATCGAGAGCATCCTGACTGGTTGCATCACTGCCTGGTATGGCAAATGCTTGGCCTCCGACCGCAAGGCTCTACAGAGGGTAATGCGAATGGCCCAGTACATCACTGGGGCCAAGCTTCCTGCCATCCAGGACCTCTATACCAGGCAGTCAGAGGAAGGCCTTAAAATTCTCAGACTCCAGCCACCCTAGTCATAGCCTGTTCTCTCTACTACCACACGGCAAGCAGTAACGGAGCGCCAAGTCTGGGTCCAAGAGGCTTCTAAACAGCTTCTACCCCCAAGCCATAAGACTCCTGAACGTCTAGTCAAATGGCTACCCAGACTATTCGCATTGCCCCCTCCCCTCTCCACACCACTGCCACTCTCTGTTGTCATCTATGCATAGTCACTTTAATTAACTCTACCGACATGTACATACTACCTCAACTAACCGGTGCTCCTGCACATTGACACTGTACTGGCACCCCCCTGTATATATTGTTATTTTTTACTGCTGCTCTTTAATTACTTGTTACTTTTATCTCTTATTCTTGTCCGTATTTTTTAAACTGCACTGTCGGTTAGCGGCTCGTAAGTAAGCATTTCACTGTAAGGTCTACACACCTGTTGTATTCGGCGCATGTGACTAATAAAATTTGATTTGACAAATGTCCTAGGTGGCAAAGGTCCGGATGGATATCGTCCTTTATCGGCACTGTGGTACAGTGTAGCAACAAACATAGTTGTCTTCAATTTAGGAACCATGTTATATAAAATTTACGTTAAATGAGATGAAGAATTTGAATTAATTACAACTTATTTTGAATGTAAACATGTGCAATATTGTATCAACACTGCTGAAGAACAAAAGTGGTTGCATAACTGTGAACCATTGTACATGGGACTTGAATGAATTAATTAAAAATGTAAAATAAATAACATGCATGTTTTCTGGAGAACAAAGGAAAGTTAAACAAAAATAATCATATGAATGACCAGAACGTCACTGTGGCCCATGTAATATTCATGTTTACAGTGCATTCGGAATGTATTCATTTCCCTTTGTAACAAAATGTGGACGTTACATCCTTATTCTAAAATGTATTAAATAAAACATTTTGCTCATCTATCTACACACATTGCCCCATAATGACAGGAGAGAGACAAAAAAAATGATCTTATTTACATAAAGTTGAAGTCGGAAGTTTACCTTAGCAACAGCGCCTCTTCCACCTCAGCAGGCTGAAGAAATTACGCTTGTCACCTAAAACCCTCACAAACTTTTACAGATGCACAATTGAGAGCATCCTGTCGGGCTGTATCACTGCTGGTACGGCAATTTCACCATTGTGTGTTCTGCACAACGCATCACCAAGGGTAAACTACCTGCCCTCCAGGACACCTACAGCACCTGTTGTCACAGGAAGGCCAAAAAGATAATCAAGGACAACAACCACCCGAGCCACTGCCTGTTCACCCCGCTACCATCCCGAAGGCGAGGTCAGTACAGGTGCATCAAAGCTGGGACGGAGAGACAGAAGCTATTTTTCAATCTCAAGGCCATCAGACTGTTAAACAGCCATCACTAACACAGAGAGGTTGCTGCCTACATACAGACTTGAAATCATTGCCCACTTAAGTAAATAGATCACTAGTCACTTTAATAATGCCACTTTAATAATGTTTACATATCTTGCATTACTCTTCCCATATGTATATACTGTATTTTTATACCATCTATTGCATCTTGCCTTTGCCGCTTGGTCATCGCTCATCCATATATGTGTATATATTCTTATTCCTTAGATTTGTGTGTATTAGATAGTTGTGGAATTGTTAGATTAGTTGTTAGATATTACTGCACTGTCGGAACGAGAAGCGCAAGCATTTCGCTACACCTGCAATAGCATCTGCTAACCAAGTGTATGTGACCAATAAAATTTTATTTTGTTACGTTGAATCAATGTGGAAAACTGATTGGATTTCCAAAAACTTCATCGTAAGGGAATTTCATTTTTTCCCAACAAACTTTTAACCTAAATCCAATGTCATGATGACATTTTTTGCCGATTTCTAGTTGAAATCACATTAGTTGACAATTTAACTAAATGTAAATCAAAAATAGACCACAAGCAGGGTTGAACATTAGTTTTGATATCATGGATGGTCAATCCTTGCATCCACAGCTCTGTCTATTAGTCTGAGAGTGGTTACATTTCTCCAGGCCCATCCCTCAGCATTTTACCAAGGTGGGGCGACCATTTTGTTATTGTTTCATCTGTGGATTTGCCCTTTAAACAGCTGCATATTATCAATATATCAAAGTGTCACCAACAAAAGGTAAACAATAGGCTAATAGCAAATGCAGCCTATGGCATTCATTTTTCACATGTACGAAAATATCCCTTTTCAGTAGTGCTAAAAGCATGCCATTCCATGAGCGCAGCATTTATTTTTCAACTCGAATCAATGAGCCCAATCAGTCCTCCATGACAACAAAGTCATAAATAACAGAGTAGGGCTGGCTAATAAGTCCTTCGTTTTGGGCTTATGCTCAGTAAAACATGTTGTCTAATCTACACTACCATATTTCCAAGTCCTATTCTTGAAGATCAAGGGGTATAACATTTATTGGAATGACTGGAATTCTGATAGACTGGTTTTTAATGTACGTATGTTAACTTGTAACTTTATCATATTATTATATGTAGTAGAAGGCGATGGGTTAGAAGAAGCCTCCATAACCAACCCATAAAGTAAAATTTAACATCCGTAAATGGCCAGCTATGTAAACTTTAACATTGATTTATCCTGCAATAGATGTCGTTCAACTGGTAACATACGTTTTTGTAAGGTAGCCTCGTGGTTAGACCGTTGGGCCAGTAACTGAAAGGTTGCCGGATCGAATCCCCAAGCTGACAAGGTAAAAATCTGTCGTTCTGCCCCTGAACAAGGCAGTTAACCCACCGTCATTGTAAATAAGAATTTATTCTTAACTGACTTGCCTAGTTAAATAAATATAAATTATTCTAATGCCTCTTAAGAGGAAAGTAATCTAAATGTAACTGAATGTAATCAGATTACGTTACTGAGTTTGGGTAATCCAAAAGTTAAATTACTGATTACAATTTTGGACAGGTAACTAGTAACTAACGGATTACATTTAGAAAGTAACCTACCCTGTCCACCAGCATATTATTTGGCTCCCCAAAGCCCCCAAAATTATTCTGAATAAAATATCTAGGACCCGAGATGCAAAAAGTCCCAAATGCATTGTCCCAAGAAGTGAGTTACCATACCTAAATAATGCAAAAGTTAAATTTTAACTTCATTTAAAAAAGAAAATGTGTAGTGATGGGTTCAGATTGCTGAACTTTAAATATTATGAATCATTAGTTATACTAGAGACATGAGGAGTGCCATAGTCTGGTTTATACACCGGAGGTTAATGGGTATCTGTAGGAGGAATGCATATGGTAGAGGCAATTAAGCTTGGAATGTACTGATTGAAGGAATGACGATCACATCTTGGTAGGCACTGATAAGGGTGGAGAGATGTGGTTTAGTGAGGAAGGGGGCTGAGGTCAGGTCCGGTCACATGAAGGGAGAAGGTACAGTTTACTACCCACGTCACTTAATTTTCTGCCTAGCAACAAAGATGTAATGTTTAGAGAGGAGGAGTAGATTCCACCCAAATTGGGGTATACATACTACCACTGGTGGAACCATGTCTTTGTCTTATGCAGCTGTATTGACCCAATGGGTGAATAAACTTGGTTGGAGCTTTCATAGTGTCTGTCAATTTCTTACTCTGATATTTAGAACCATACAGTACCCTACAGTAGACTATACAGTAGGCTATTGTCTATTGTGTTCATGGGCTCTCAGGGGTCATGATGGGGTCAGGGTCTTTTCAATGCAGGTGTGAGGAGAGCACCCTCCCTTGTTTTGAAATCAGAGTGAGACCGAGAGATTTTTGACTTGTTCCAATATATAGGAAATTCATCCTTCCTTTTCATCTTTGAAGTAAGGACAGATCTGTGAGGGATTGGATTGGTTAGTCTTGGCCTGGGTCATAGTCCAAGGCAGCTGAGTGGTCCTGGTCTCCATACACGGCAGAATAGTTTAGTCAGCACACTATTTATCAGTGTGTCTGTATGTGCTTGCTTGTGTATTCGTATTATTGCATACCTTTTGTATGCTCTCTGTTTGTATGTGGGATAGGGCAGGGATGTGTTCTACTCTTGAGTTATGAAAGTGGAGAGCACAACGTCATCCTGTCCTTGTTTACCATTTCCCAATTGTGTGTGTGTGTGTGTGAGAAGGAGAGTGCTATGTGTTATTGATAGCTATTAAAGGCTCTGGGGGTGGCATGCAGGGGTGTGTCAGGACTGTGTGCGCGTACAAGCAATTCTTGCATGTGTGACATAGGCTAAAGGTGGAGCAAGGGGGCCATAACTCCCTTTGTTATTTCACCCCCCCACCCAAACACACCCCTGTCCTTATCATTACTCCCCTGTGTTTGTCAGCCCCCTCCTGTGTCATGTTTGTGAGAAGAGCTGCGGTTCTCTCAGTATGTGTGTTTTGTGTGTAGAGCTGTTGATTCCCTTCCTCCGATATGGGCCCAGAGACTATTTAGTGGGCGAGCATCTTAATGAGTGCTAAAGTTAGCCAACCTAAACAAGTCCTCTTCTTTGCTTAAAGAAAGAAAAAACGTAAAATAAATTAATGAAGAGATGCAGACATACAGTTGACGTTGGAAGTTTACAAGCACCTTAGACAAATACATTTAAACTCAGTTTTTCACAATTCCTGACATTTAATCCTAGTAAAAATTCCCTGTTTTAGGTCAATTAGGATCACCACTTTATTTTAAAAAAGAATGTGAAATGTCAGAATAATAGTAGAGAGAATGATTTATTTCAGCTTTTATTTCTTTCATCACATTCCCAGTGGGTCAGAAGTTTACATACACTCAATTTGTTTCGGGCAGCCTTCCACAAGCTTCCCACAATAAATTGGGTGAATTTTGGCCCATTCCTCCTGACAGAGCTGGTGTAACTGAGTCAGGTTTGTAGGCCTCCTTGCTCGCACACGCTTTTTCAGTTCTGCCCACAAATGTTCTATAGGATTGAGGTCAGGGCTTTGTGATGGCCACTCCAATACCTAGACTTTGTTGTCCATAAGCCATTTTGCCAAAACTTTGGAAGTACGTTTGGGGTCGTTGTCCATTTGGAAGACCCATTTGCGACCAAGCTTTAACTTCCTGACTGATGTCTTGAGATGTTGCTTATATCCACCAAATTTTCCCTTCCTCGTGATGCCATCTATTTTGTGAAGTGCACCAGTCCCTCCTGCAGCAAAGCACCCCCACAACATGATGCTGCCACCCCCATACTTCACGGTTGGGATGGTGTTCTTTGGCTTGCAAGCGTCCCCCTTTTTCCTCCAAACATAACGATGGTCTTTATGGCCAAACAGTTCAATTTTTGTTTCATCAGACCAGAGGACATTTCTCCAAAAACTATGATCTTTGTCCCCATGTGCAATTGCAAACCGTAATCTGGCTTTTTTATGGCGGTTTTGGAGCAGTGGCTTCTTCCTTGCTGAGCGGCCTTTGAGGTTATGTTGATATAGGAATCGGTTGACTGTGGATATAGATACTTTTTTGTACCTGTTTCCTCCAGCATCTTCACAAGGTCCTTTGCTGTTGTTCTGGGATTGATTTGCGCTTTTCGCACCAAAGTATACTGCTCAAAAAATAAAGGGAACACTTAAACAACACATCCTAGATCTGAATGAAAGAAATAATCTTATTAAATACTTTTTTCTTTACATAGTTGAATGTGCTGGCAACAAAATCAAACAAAAATAATCAATGAAAATCCAATTTATCAACCCATGGAGGTCTGGATTTGAAGTCACACTCAAAATTAAAGTGGAAAACCACACTACAGGCTGATCCAACGTTGATGTAATGTTCTTAAAACAAGTCAAAATGAGGCTCAGTACTGTGTGTGGCCTCCACGTGCCTGTATGACCTCCCTACAACGCCTGGGCATGCTCCTGATGAGGTGGCGGATGGTCTCCTGAGGGATCTCCTCCCAGACCTGGACTAAAGCATCCGCCAACTCCTGGACAGTCTGTGGTGCAACGTGGCGTTGGTGGATGGAGCGAGACATGATGTCCCAGATGTGCTCAATTGGATTCAGGTCTGGGGAACGGGCGGGCCAGTCCATAGCATCAATGCCTTCCTCTTGCAGGAACTGCTGACACACTCCAGCCACATGAGGTCTAGCATTGTCTTGCATTAGGAGGAACCCAGGGCCAACCGCACCAGCATATGGTCTCACAAGGGGTCTGAGGATCTCATCTCGGTACCTAATGGCAGTCAGGCTACCTCTAGCGAGCACATGGAGGGCTGTGCGGCCCCCCAAAGAAATGCCACCCCACACCATGACTGACCCACCGCCAAACCGGTCATGCTGGAGGATGTTGCAGGCAGCAGAACGTTCTCCACGGCGTCTCCAGACTCTGTCACGTCTGTCACGTGCTCAGTGTGAACCTGCTTTCATCTGTGAAGAGCACAGGGCGCCAGTGGCGAATTTGCCAATGTTGGTGTTCTCTGGCAAATGCCAAACGTCCTGCACGGTGTTGGGCTGTAAGCACAACCCCCACCTGTGGACGTCGGGCCCTCATACCACCCTCATGGAGTCTGTTTCTGACCGTTTGAGCAGACACATGCACATTTGTGGTCTGCTGGAGGTCATTTTGCAGGGCTCTGGCAGTGCTTCTCCTGCTCCTCCTTGCACAAAGGCGGAGGTAGAGGTCCTGCTGCTGGGTTGTTGCTCTCCTACGGCCTCCTCCACGTCCCCTGATGTACTGGCCTGTCTCCTGGTAGCGCCTCCATGCTCTGGACACTATGCTGACAGACACAGCAAACCTTCTTGCCACAGCTCGCATTGATGTGCCATCCTGGATGAGCTGTACTACCTGAGCCACTTGTGTGGGTTGTAGACTCCGTCTCATGCTACCACTAGAGTGAAAGCACCGCCAGCATTCAAAAGTGACCAAAACATCAGCCAGGAAGCATAGGAACTGACAAGTGGTCTGTGGTCCCCACCTGCAGAACCACTCCTTTATTGGGGGTGTCTTGCTAATTGCCTATAATTTCCACCTGTTGTCTATTCCATTTGCACAACAGCATGTGAAATTTATTGTCAATCAGTGTTGCTTCCTAAGTGGACAGTTTGATTTCACAGAAGTGTGATTGACTTGGAGTTACATTGTGTTGTTTAAGTGTTCCCTTTATTTTTTTGAGCAGTGTCCATTCATCTCTAGGTGACAGAACGCTTCTCCTTCCTGAGCAGCTGATGTTTACTGACACCGACCATATTCACCGGGTGTTGATCATTCGTAAATTAATCCGTTATCCTTCTGTGCTTTGGCACACTCAGACGAGAGTGCTCTGAAATCGGAGTAGATGGCCAAACTAAATTTACGAACGCAACCAAAATTGTTACTTGCAGAGTCGTTTGTCAAAACATGTAGCTAGCTAGGTGAACAATGAACCATAATCCCAACTCATGTCGTTGGTAACCTGCATGAATCTGAATAACAATTTTATTCGTATTTACAAATGGCATACAAGGTTGTTGTTGTTATGGCAAATGAAAGTTCACATGTTCCAGAAGGCATTAAAAAAAAGGATATCGTTCAAATGGCTCTTGTGTGAAGCAGTGACCCGCGACGTACGCCTAGTTTCCTGAAACGGGTCACGTATATGGCTGTGACCTACACTAATTCATTAAGCCGGCAAGATCTGCTTATAATTCGTGTGGCATTATTTTATAGTAAGAATGATACAATTGGACATAGCTGAATAAAATGGAAAGAATATTTTTCCCAAACAATTTTCGAGGGAGTGCACACATATTCTGTGTTGAGCATTTATCAAAGATACAGGTCTTTCTATACGCTTAATTTAGAGTTATGTATACAAATGTAGTTGTGATACAAACGATAGGCTATATGTTTTGATTTCTAATACATTCTAAGGCTGCATGATGATTTGAAAAAAGTCTCATGAAAGGGAAGCGCTCTGCTCTGTTTCTTGCGCAGGCTGAACACACTTAGTCTCTCATTTACAATTTGACAAGCACTTGATAATATTCTCAAGCAGTATTCTCAATTTAATCTGATCTTTACATATAGCCTACTAATATACAGTACCGGTCAATTATTTTTACTATTTTCGACATTCTAGAATAGTAGTGAAGACATAAAAAATATGAAATAACACACATGTAATCATGTTGTAACCAAACAAGTTTCAAGTAAATCAAAATACATTTTATATTTGAGATTCTTCAAAGTAGCCAGCCTTTCCCTTGATGGCAGCTTTGCTCACTTTTGGCATTCTCTCAACCAGCTTCATGAGGTAGTCACCTGGAATGCAGTTCAATTAACAGGCGTGCCTTCTTAAAAATTCATTTGCGGAATTTCTTTACTTCTTAATGCGTTTGAGCCAATCAGTTGTGTTGTGACAAGGTATGGGTGTTATACAGAAGATAGCCCTATTTGGTAAAAGACCAAGTCCCTGTTATGGCAAGAACAGCGCATATAAGCAAAAAGAAACAACAGTCCATCATTACTTTAAGTCATGAAGGTGAGTCAATCAGGGATATTTCAAGAACTTTTGATAGTTTCTTGAAGTGCAGTCTCAATAACCATAACCATCAAGTGCTATTATGAAACTGGCTCTCATGAGGACCATCACAGGAAAGGAAGACCCAGAGTTACCTCTGCTGCAGAGGATAAGTTCATCAGAGTTAACTGCACCTCAGATTGCAGCTGAAATAAATGCTTCACAGAGTTCAAGTAACAGACACATCTCAACATCAACTGTTCAGAGGAGACTGCGTGATTCATGCCTTAATGGTCTAATTGCTGCAAAGAAACCACTACTAAAGGACACCAATAAGAAGAAGATACGAGAAATGGACATTAGACCATTGGAAATCTGTCCATACATCCTAAGGCTGCATTTATTGTAGCTGGGGATTTTAACCTGTTAGGGCTAGGGGGCAGCATTGACACGGCTGGATAAAAAACATACCCGATTTAATCTGGTTACCACTCCTACTCAGTAACTAGAATATGCATATACGTATTACATATGGATAGAAAACACCCTAAATTTTCTAAAACTGTTTGAATGGTGTCTGTGAGTATAACAGAACTCAAATGGCAGGTCAAAACCTGAGAGATTCCTTTACAGGAAGTGGCCTGTCTGACCATTTCTGGAACTTCTTTGCCATCTCTATCATTTACTAAGGATCTCTGCTCTAACGTGACACTTCCCACGTCGTCCATAGGCTCTCATAGCCCGGGAAAAAAGAGAATGTCGTCATTCCAGCCCCAGGCTGAAACACATTATCGCCTTTCTCAAGTGGCCCATCAAGAGACACTAGCTTATGCGCGTGACCCCGACCGCCCCCGCCTTTGGGATTTTTTCCTCTGTTTGCCGAAAAGGAGATTCCCTGTCGGAATTTTACCGCTTTTCTACGAGAAAAATGACGTAAAAATTGATTTTAAACAGCGGTTGACATGCTTCGACGTACGGCAATTGAATACTTTGAATTTTATTGTCAGGAATTGCGCCAAGCGCGCGACACTTCTTTACTATTTCGGATAGTGTCTGGAACGCACGAACAAAACGCCGCTATTCGGATATAACGATGGATTATTTTGGACCAAACCAACATTTGTTATTGAAGTAGACGTCCTGGGTGTGCATTCTGACGAAGACAACAAAAGGTAATGACATTTTTATAATAGTAAATATGATTATGGTGAGTGCTAAACTTGCCGGATGTCTAAATAGCGAGCCCGTGATGCCTGGGCTATATACTTAGAATATTGCAAAATGTGCTTTCACCAAAAAGCTATTTTAAAATCGGACATATCGAGTGCATAGAGGAGGTCTGTATCTATAATTCTTAAAATAATTGTTATGCTTTTTGTGAACGTTTATCGTGAGTAATTTAGTAAAATGTTAGCGAATTCCCCGTAAGTTTGCGGGGGGTATGCTAGTTCTGAACGTCACATGCTAATGTAAAAAGCTGGTTTTTGATATAAATATGAACTTGATTGAACAAAACATGCATGTATTGTATAACATAATGTCCTAGGGTTGTCATCTGATGAAGATCATCAAAGGTGAGTGCTGCATTTAGCTGTCTTCTGGGTTTTGGTGACATTATATGCTGGCTTGAAAAATGGGTGTCTGATTATTTCTGGCTTGGTACTCTGCTGACATAATCTAATGTTTTGCTTTCGTTGTAAAGCCTTTTTGAAATCGGACAGTGTGGTTAGATTAACGAGAGTCTTATCTTTAAATGGCTGTAAAATAGTCATATGTTTGAGAAATTGAAGTAATAGGATTTTGAAGATTTTGAAAATCGCGCCACAGGCTGGCAGTGGATGTTACGTAGGTGGGACGAATTCGTCCCGCCGGTCCCATAGAGGTTAACAAAGCTAACCTAAGAACCATACTTCCTAAATTCTATCAGCATATCGAATGTGTGACAAGAACTGGTAGTTTTCTGGATCATTGCTACTCGAACTTCCACGATGCATACAAAGCCCTGCCCCACCCTGCCTTTGGCAAATCTGACCATGACTCCATTTTGTTGCGCCCAGCCTATAGACAGAAACTAAAACAGGAAACGCCCGTGCTCAGGTCAATACAACGCTGGTCTGCCCAATCGGATTCCACAATTCAAGATTGCTTCGATCACGTGGACTGGGATATGTTCCGGATAGCCTTAGAAACAACATTGATGTACATGCTGACTCGGTGTGCGAGTACATTAGCAAGTGCATCTGAGATGTCGTACCCTCTGTGACCATTAAAACCATCCCTAACCAGAGACCGTGGATTGATGGCAGCATTCGCGCAAAACTAAAAGAGAAACACTGCTTTTAATCATGGCAAGGCGACCGGAAACACGACCAAATACAAACAGTGCAACTATTCCCTCCAAGGCAATCAAACAAGCAAAGCATCAGTATAGAGACAAAGTAGAGTCGCAACTCAATAGCTCAAACACAAAACGTATGTGGCAGGGTCTACAGTCAATCACGGATTACAAAAAGAAAACTAGCCCCGTCGCGGACATCAACGTCTTGCTCCCAGACAAATTAAACAAGTTTATTGCTCACTTTGAGGACAATGCAGTGCCACTGACACGGCCTGCTACCAAAGCCTGTGGGCTCTCCTTCTCCGTGGCCGATGTGAGTAAAACATTTAAACGTGTTAATCCTCGCAAGGCTGCCGGCCCAGACGGCATCCCTAGCTTTGTCCTCAGAGCATGCGCAGACCAGCTGGCTGGTGTGTTTACGGACATATTCAACCAATCCCTATCCCAGTCTGTTGTCCCCACATGCTTCAAGATGGCCACCATTGTTCCTGTACCCAAGAAAGCTAAGGTAACTGAACTAAATGACTATCGCCCCATTGCACTCACTCACCGAGTTGCACCCCTAAAAACTAAAAACATTTGTCATAAGAAACTAGCTCCCTGGTATACAGAAAATACACGAGCTCTGAAGCAAGCTTCCAGAAAATTGGAACAGAAATGGCGCCACACCAAACTGGAAGTCTTCCGACTAGCTTGGAAAGACAGTACTGTGCAGTATCGAAGAGCCCTCACTGCTGCTCGATCATCCTATTTTTCCAACTTAATTGAGGAAAATAAGAACAATCTGAAATTTCTTTTTGATACTGTCTCAAAGTTAACTAAAAAGCAGCATTCCCCAAGAGAGGATGGCTCTCACTTCAGCAGTGATGAATTCATGAACTTCTTTGAGGAAAAGATCATGATCATTAGAAAGCAAATTACGGACTCCTCTTTAAATCTGCGTATTCCTCCAAAGCTCCGTTGTCCTGAGTCTGCACAACCCTGCCAGGACCTAGGATCAAGGGAGACACTAAAGTGTTTTAGTACTATATCTCTTGACACAATGATGAAAATAATCATGGCCTCTAAACCTTCAAGCTGCATACTGGATCCTATTCCAACTAAACTACTGAAAGAGCTGCTTTCTGTGCTTGGCCCTCCTATGTTGAACATAATAAACGGCTCTCTATCCACCGGATGTGTACCAAACTCACTAAAAGTGGCAGTAATAAAGCCTCTTTTGAAAAAGCCAAATCTTGACCCAGAAATTATAAAAAAAACTATCGGCTTATATTGAATCTTCCATTCCTCTCAAAAAAAAATTAAAAAGCTGCCTTCCCGAAGACAAACAATGTATACGAAACACTTCAGTCTGGTTTTAGACCCCATCATAGCACTGAGACTGCACTTGTGAAGGTGGTAAATGACCTTTTAATGACGTCAGACCGAGGTTCTGCGTCTGTCCTCGTGCTCCTAGATCTTAGTGCTGCTTTTGATACCATCGATCACCACAATCTTTTGGAGAGATTGGAAACCCAAATTGGTCTACATGGACAAGTTCTGGCCTGGTTTAGGTCTTATCTGTCGGAAAGATATCAGTTTGTCTCTGTGAATGGTTTGTCCTCTGACAAATCAATTGTACATTTCGGTGTTCCTCAAGGTTCCGTTTTAGGACCACTATTGTTTTCACTATATATTTTACCTCTTGGGGATGTCATTTGAAAAAATTATGTTAAATTTCACTGCTATGCGGATGACACACAGCTGTACATTTCAATGAAACATGGTGAAGCCCCAAAATTGCCCTCACTAGAAGCCTGTGTCTCAGACATAAGGAAGTGGATGGCTGCAAACTTTCTACTCTTAAACTCGGACAAAACAGAGATGCTTGTTCTATGTCCCAAGAAACAAAGAGATCTTCTGTTGAATCTGACAATTAATCTGGATGGTTGTACAGTCGTCTCAAATAAAACTGTGAATGACCTCAGCGTTACTCTGGACCCTGATCTCTCTTTTGAAGAACATATCAAGACTGTTTCAAGGACAGCTTTTTTCCATCTACGTAACATTGCAAAAATCTGAAACTTTCTGTCCAAACATGACGCAGAAAAATGTATCCATGCCTTTGTTACATCTAGGTTGGACTACTGCAATGCTCTACTTTCCGGCTACCCGGATAAAGCACTAAATAAACTTCAGTTAGGGCTAAATACGGCTGCTAGAATCCTGACTAGAACCAAAAAATTTGATCATATTACTCCAGTGCTAGCCTCCCTACACTGGCTTCCTGTTAAGGCAAGGGCTGATTTCAAGGTTTTACTGCTAACCTACAAAGCATTACATGGGCTTGCTCCTACCTATCTTTCCGATTTGGTCCTGCCGTACATACCTACACGTACGCTACGGTCACAAGACGCGGGCCTCCTAATTGTTCCTAGAATTTCTAAGCAAACAGCTGGAGGCAGGGCTTTCTCCTATAGAGCTCCATTTTTATGGAATAGTCTGCCTACCCATGTGAGAGATGCAGACTCAGTCTCAAACTTTAAGTCTTTACTGAAGACACATCTCTTCAGTAGGTCCTATGATTAAGTGTAGTTTGGCCCAGGGGTGTGAAGGTTAACGGAAAGGCTGGAGCAACGAACCGCCCTTGCTGTCTCTGCCTGGCCGGTTTCCCCTCTTTCCACTGGGATTCTCTGCCTCTACCCCTATTACGGGGGCTGAGTCACTGGCTTACTGGTGTTCTTCCATGCCGTCCCTGGGAGGGGTGCGTCACATGAGTGGGTTGAGTCACTGACGTGGTCTTCCTGTCTGGGTTGGCGCTCCCCCTTGGGCTGTGCCGTGGCGGAGATCTTTGTGGGCTATACTCGGCCTTGTCCCGGGATGGTATGTTGGTGGTTGGAGATATGCCTCCAGTGGTGTGGAGGCTGTGCTTTGGCAAAGTGGGTGGGGTTATATCCTACCTGTTTGGCCCTGTCCGTGGGTTTCATCGGATGGGGCCACTGTGTCTCCTGACCCCTCCTGTCTCAGCCTCCAGTATTTATGCTGCAGTAGTTTATGTGTCGGGGGGCTAGGGTCAGTCTGTCACATCTGGAGTATTTTCTCTTGTCTTTTCCGGTGTCCTGTGTGAATTTAAATATGCTCTCTCTAATTCTCTCTTTCTCTTTCTTTCTTTCTCTCTCTCTCTCGGAGGACCTGAGCCCTAGGACCATGCCTCAGGACTACCTGGCTTGATGACTCCTTGCTGTCCCCAGTTCACCTGGCCGTGCTGCTGCTCCATTTCCAACTGTTCTGCCTGCAGCTATGGAACCCTGAACTATTCACTGGATGTGCTACCTGTCCCAGACCTGCTGTTTTCAACTCTCTAGAGACAGCAGGAGCGGTAGAGATACTCTCAAAGATCGGCTATGAAAAAGCCAACTGACACTTACTCTTGTGTCACTGACTTGTTGCACCCTCGACAACTACTATGATTATTATTATTTGACCATGCTGGTCATTTATGAACATTTGAACATCTAGGCTATGTGCTGTTATAATCTCCACCCGGCACAGCCAGAAGAGGACTGGCCACCCCTCATAGCCTGGTTCCTCTCTAGGTTTCTTCCTGGGTTTTGGCCTTTCTAGGGAGTTTTTCCTAGCCACCGTGCTTCTACACCTGCATTGCTTGCTGTTTGGGGTTTTAGGCTGGGTTTCTGTACAGCGCTTTGAGATATCAGCTGATGTAAGAAGGGCTATATAAATAAATTTGATTTGATGATTCTGTCATCATGAAGTTCTTTGAGAGACTAGTCATGGACCATATCACCTCCACCCTACCTGATAACCTAGACCCAATCTAATTTGCTTACCGCCCAATAGGTCCACTGACGATGCAATCGCCATCACACTGCACACTGCCCTATCCCTTCTGGACAAGAGGAATACCTATGTAAGAATGGTGTTTATTGACTACAGCTCAGCATTTAACACCATAGTACCCTCCAAACTCATCATTAAGCTCGAGACCCTGGGACCCAGGTGGTGAAGGTAGGAAACAACAACTCCACCCTGCTGATCCTCAACACTGGGGCCCCACAAGGGTGCGTTCTCAGCCCTCTCCTGTACTCCCTGTTCACCCATGACTGTGTGGCCATGCACGCCTCCAACTCAATCATCAAGTTTGCAGACGACACTACAGTGGTAGGCCTGATTACCAACAATAACAAGACAGCCTACAGGGAGTAGGTGAGGGCCCTCTGAGTGTGGTGTCAGGAAAACAACCTCTCATACAACATTAACAAAACAAAGGAGATGATCGTGGACTTCAGGAAACAGCAGAGGGAGCACCCCCCATCCACATCGATGGGACAGTAGTAGAGAAAGTGGAACGTTTTAAGTTCCTCGGTGTACGGACAAACTGAAATGGTCCACCCACACAGACAGCATGGTGAAGAAGGCTGAAGGAGGCTGAAGAAATTTGGCTTAAAACACTCACTAATGTTTACAGATGCGCAATTGAGAGCATCCTGTCAGACTGTATCACCGCCTGGTACGGCAATTGCACCGCCCTCAACCGCAAGGCTCTCCAGAGGGTAGTGTGGTCTGCACAACGCATCTCCTGGGGCAAACTACCTGCCCTCCAGGACACCTACAGCACCAATGTCACAGGAAGGCCAAAAACATCATCAAGGACAACAACCACCCGAGCCACTGCCTGTTCACCCCGTTATCATCCAGAAGGTGATAAAAAATCCAGAAGGCGATAAAATAAAAAGGCAGGCATCCTTTAAGACCTCGTTATGTAGACATACACCTACATCAATCACATGCTGACAATATTTGTGGAGTCCAGGGTTTTACACTCACTAATGTGAATACAGTTCTTAAATTGCCAGTATTCAGCATTTTTAAAGAACACCATGTTTAATCCGTTATGATTACACAGTGAAACCCAGTGGCAAAAGACTGAAAAACAGCTTCTAGCTCAAGGCCATCAGACTGTTAAAGAGCCATCACTAACATAGAGAGGCTGCTGCCAACATATAGACTCAAATCTCTGGCCACTTAAATAATCAGACTTAATAAAGGTATCACTAGTCACTTTAAATAACACCACTTTAATAATATTTACATAGAAGTATCACTAGTCACTTTAAATAATGTCACTTTAATAATGTTTACATATCCTACATTACTCATCTCATATGTATATACTGTATTCTACACCATCTACTGCGTCTTGTCTATGCCGCACGCCATCGCTCATCAATATATTTATATGTACATATTCTTATTCATCCCTTTACATTTGTGTGTATTTGTGTGTATAAGGTAGTTGTTGTGAATTTGTTAGATATTACTGCATAGTCGGAACTAGAAGCACAAGCATTTTGCTACACTCGCATTAACGTCTGCTAACTAAGTATATGTGACCAATGAAATTTGATTTGGTCTGATGAGTTAAAATGTGAGATTTTTGGTTCCAACCACCCTGTCTTTGTGAGACGCAGAGTAGGTGAACGGATGGTCTCTGCATGGTCTCTGCATTTAGATGCACTATTGTAAAGTGGTTGTTCCACTGGATATTATAAGGTGAATGCACCAATTTGTAAGTCGCTCTGGATAAGAGCGTCTGCTAAATGACTTAAATGTAAATGTAAATGTATGGTTCCCACCGTGAAGCATGGAGGAGGAGATGTGATGGTGTGGGGGTGCTTTGCTGGTCACACTGTCTGTGATTTATTTAGAATTCACTTAACCAGCATAGCCACCACAGCATTCTGCAGAGATACGCAATCCCATCTGGTTTGCACTTAGTGGGACAATAATTTGTTTTTCAACAGGACAATGACCCCAAACACACCTCCAGGCTGTGTAATGGCTATTTGACCAAGGAGTGTGATGGAGTGCTGCATCAGATGACCTGGTCTCCATAATCACCTGACCTCAACCCAACTGAGATGGTTTGGGATCAGGTGGACCGCAGAGTGAAGGAAAAGCAGCCAACAAGTGCTCAGCCAATGTTGTTTTTGAGTGTTTTCTATGGTAAACTAGATTTATGAGGCACCTGGTTGCAGTTTCTATGGCTTCCACTAGATGTCAACAGTCTTTAGAAATTGGTTGATGTTTTTCCTTTGAGAAATGAAGAAGTACGGCTATTCAGAATGAGTGTCAAGCCAAGTGGACTCTTTTGTTTGGGGCGCTCGACCTGTAGCTCACGCCACTTTGATTTTATCCGCTATTAAACACAGTATATTCCGTCTTAAATTGTATCAATTATTTACGTTTTAGGATACCTAAGGATAGATTAGGGAAGTTTTTTGAAATGTTTGGACAAAGTTTACAGGTAACTTATTAGATAATTTGTAGTCATGTTGAGCGGTGTTTTTTTTTAAAAAAAAAGGAGTTTATCGAACAAAAGGACCATTTATGATATTTCTGGGACATATTGGAGTGCCACCAGAAGAAGATCTTCAAAGGTAAGGCAGGAATTATATTGTTATTTCTGACTTTCGTGTCGCACCTGCTTGGTTGAAATATGATTTTCATGCGTTTGTATGGTGGGGTGCTGTCTTCAGATAATCGCATGGTTTGTTTTCGCCGTAAAGCCTTTTTGAAATCTGACATGGTGGCTGGATTAACAAGAAGCTAAGCTTTATTTTGGTGTATTGCACTTGTGATTTTATGAAAGTTAAATACTTCTAATAATTTAATTTGATTCTAATTTCACCAAGCGGAACGTCTAGCCGTAACAGGTTTTTAATCAGCACAACAGTTTTCAGCTGTGCTAACATAATTGCAAAAGGTTTTCTAATGATCAATTATGCTTTTAAAATGATAAACTTGGATTAGCTAACACAATGTGCCATTGGAACACATGAGTGATGGTTGCTGATAATGGGCCTCTGTACGCCTATGTCGATATTCCATAAAAAATATGCCATTTCCTGCTGCAATACTCATTTACAACATTAACAACGTCTACACTGTATTTCTGATCAATTTGATGTTATTTTAATGGACAAAAAAATTGCTTTTCTTTCATAAACAAGGACACTTCTAAGTGACCCCAAACTTTTGAACGGTAGTGTACCTAAAACAAACTGACACATACCAGAACACTCAGACTTACGTAAGCGCATGTATGACCACATACTGTGTGTGAGGGTGTGTGCTCGTGGTGTGAGTGATGGAGTGATGGTTATGTGTGTGGGGCCTGCTGTGGTTTCTGTGTGTGTGTGTGTGTGTGTGGTGTGTGTGTGTGTGTGTGTGTGTGTGTGTGTGTGTGTGTGTTCGTTCATTAGGCATGAGCTGGTTTAAACTAGTTCCTCCGTGGGATGTAGCGCGGTGGCTCGGCTACACAGAGCAGTTCGTAATAAGAGGCTTGTCTTCTGAACATGGACAGGGACAGTAAAACAGAATTATTCCCATCAGAGGGGTACCTACCAAGCAGCCACAGTTATTGTGCAGTGTTTGATAGAGTTTTAGGCACAATGTTCTCATGTGTTAAACAAAAATGTGTTTTCCAGGGTAATTCATAACTAGATGGAGAAATAGTGATGGAAAGACAGAGCGAGTGAAAACTAGATGTAAAAAGAGACAGAGCGAAACGGTAGGGTGTGGGAAAGAGATTAAAGATATAAAGGTATAGAACGACAGATACGAGAGGAGACATCTGTAATGTGAGAGAAGCAGAGAAAGTGTGTGTTGGTTGGTGCTAGAGGAAGTGGTCTGTTACACTGACAGGATGGATATGGAGGTAGAGAGGGTAAGAGGTCGTCTCAGCCAGGAGCCTGGAGGGGAAGTCCCTTCTCTTAGCAGCCAGCTGTGTGCGTACACTGTACACACAGTGTTTGCACACAGAATATGTACTGTATGCTATAAGTTCAAGGACATCCAGTGTTCCACTACTACTCTATCTGCAGTGACATACTACTTACTGTATTAAGGCCTATAACTTACAATATTGTTTCTCTCGCTCTGTCATTATCACACTCTCTTTCCCTCTTTCTCTCCCTCTCACGTACACAAGCATGCGCGCGCACGCACACTGCCTCTTTCTCTGTAGCTGTGACGAAGGTCTAGCTGTTATTGTCTTCAGCTGGCAGTGGGCTTTCCTGTCTAAACAGCCATGAACACTGAGGCGACAGAGCTGTGGAGAGCTGTGGAGCGAGGGGGAGAGAGAGAGCGAGAGAAAGGGAGGCTGGGTGCGGTGACCACTATGCCTGGGAGGTGGAGAGGGCGAAGATCAGATCCCTTCTGGGCCGAGGTTAGGGCAAGAAACTGGGGGCATGGGAGATGGGCAAGGGCCAACGATTTCTTGCCCTGACAGAGGATACAGACACAGAGGGAGACACAGACACGGCACACGGACGCACCTCAGCTCATGTGAAACCATGTAACCCCTAATCCTCCAGCCACCCACTGAAGTTATCAGAGGCGGGCTGAGGCGCCCCTTGCCCCTCGGCCCTGTCCTCTCGCCCCCTTCCGTCGCTCTTCTCTGTGCTCCCCACGCTTCTCTGTGGTCTACCCTCTCCCAACTAATTTATTCTGACACACATTACATTATTTACAGTGAAGCCTAGGCCCTATAAACATACCTTTTCCCTCTAAATAAAATCACAGAATGGGTTTGTGCTACTGTGCAAATACCACCTCTTCTAGATTCCTTCCAGGAATTTGAATCACACTCTTATGGACACTAGGCAGTAGTAGGCTATGTAAACAAGATGCTGCATGAACCTTGCATAAACTATGGCCTGGCTGATTGAGTCAGGCTTGGGTCCCTATAGGTCACACTCACATAACTTAACGAAGCATTGATGGCTGCCGGAACTTATGTGACATGAGTGTTTCTCAGTCAGTAAGGCACCCTGGGGACAGTATGTAACCCATGGTCACCAGCAGTGACGACCACAGGGGTTATTTCTGATCTCTGACGCTCCTGTGTGACATTCTGACCCCTCAACTGATATGTCTTGTGGTTTATGTTTTCAGTTTCTTCATAACACACTTTGACAGAGGGGGCACACACACACACACACACACACACACACACACAAAGGACACAAACACACACACACACACACACACACACACACACAAAGGACACATAGTGTGAGGGATCTTTCCAACAACATGTAGAAAGGAAGGGGAAGCTCCAGAAACAAAACATCTGTTATCCCTCTTTTTAGTTGGCAGTCTGAGAAGAACTGGTGACTTCGCCAAAGAAGACATTGTGTGTGTGTGTTTTCACTGTAGTTACTGCTCTCTAGTGTTAGCAGCTTGGTCTGTGTTTTTCACTGGAGATTTTTTAGGATGATACAGTTGAAGTCGGAAGTTTACATACACTTAGGTTGGAGTCATTAACTTGTTTCTTGTTAACAAACTATAGTTTTGGCAAGTCTGTTAGCACATGTACTTTGTTCATGATACAAGTCATTTTATCCAACAATTGTTTACAGACAGATTATTTCACTTATAATTCACTGTATCACAATTCCAGTGGGTCAGAAGTTTACATACACTAAGTTGACTGTGCCTTTAAACAGCTTGAAAAATTCCAGAAAATGATGTCATGGCATTAGAAGCTTCTGATAGGCTAATTCAAATAATTTGAATCAATTGGAGGTGTACCTGTGGATGTATTTCAAGGCCTACCTTCAAACTCAGTACCTCTTTGCTTGACATCATGGGAAAATAAAAATAAATCAGCCAAGACCTCAGAAAACAAATTGTAGAAGTCGGGTTCATCCTTGGGAGCAATTTCCAAATGCCTGAAGGTACCACCTTCATCTGTACAAACAATAGTACGCAAGTATAAACATCATGGGACCACGCAGCCGTCATACCGCTCAGGAAGGAGACTGTCTGCTAGAGATGAATGTACTTTGGTGCGAAAAATGCAAATCAATCCCAGAACAACAGCAAAATACCTTGTGAAGATGCTGGAGGAAACAGGTACAAAAGTATCTATATCCAACGTAAAACGAGTTCTATATCCACATAACCTGAAAGGCCGCTCAGCAAGGAAGAAGCCACTGCTCCAAAACCGCCATAAAAAAAAGACAAGACTACGGTTTGCAACTGCACATGGGGACAAAGATTGTTGAAGAAATGTCCTCTGGTCTGATGAAACAAAAATAGAACTGTTTGGCCATAATGACCATCATTATGCTTGGAGGAAAAAGGGGGAGTCTTGCAAGCCAAAGAACACCATCTCAACCGCAAAGCATGGGGGTGGCAGCATCATGTTGTGGGGGTGCTTTGCTGCAGGAGGGACTGGTGCACTATACAAAATAGATGGCATCACGAGGAAGGGAAATTACGTGGATATATTGAAGCAACATCTCAAGACATCAGTCAGGAAGTTAAAGCTTGGTCGCAAATGGGTCTTCCAAATGGACAATGACCCCAAGCATACTTCCAAAGTTGTGGCAAAATGGCTTCAGGTATTGGAGTGGCCATCACAAAGCCCTGACCTCAATCCTATAGAACATTTATGGGCAGAACTGAAAAAGCGTGTGCGAGCAAGGAGGCCTACAACCCTGACTCAGTTACACCAGCTCTGTCAGGAGGAATGGGCCAAAATTCACCCAACTTATTGTGGGAAGCTTGTGGAAGGCTGCCTGAAACGATTGACCCACGTTTTAAACAATTTAAGGCAATGCCTCCAAATACTAATTGAGTGCATGTAAACTTCTGACCCACTGGGAATGTGATGAAAGAAATAAAAGCTGAAATAAATAATTCTCTCTACTATTATTCTGACATTTCACATTCTTAAAATAAAGTGGTGATCCTAACTGACCTAAGACAGGGAATTTTTACTTGGATTAAATGTCAGGAATTGTGAAAAATGTAGTTTAAATGTATTTGGCTAAGGTGTATGTAATCTTCCAACTTCAACTGTATATCATCATCATCATTGTGTGTGTGTGTGTGTGGGAAAACTGAAAACTAGCTGTTTTTGGCATAGAGGTTTGGAACTCTCTTTCTTATAGGTCTAATAACACATTTTTACCGCCTGGTTATGTCACCAGGCAGGTCAAAACTCCATCCCAACACAACAGGCTGAAATTTCAGACGGCCTTTTCAAACAGCTATTTCGCTAAAAAGGCATTATCATTTAGACAATTTCACATTATTATTCCAAGCTCAGTGTGGAAATAGATATACAAAACACAGGAAATCGCATTTTTGACTACTCTAGGCCTTAAAGGAAAGAGCGAAATAAGGCGATTGCATGGGAGAAAGACAGAATAAGTGAATTGGGGACATTCTGCATAAATCATTAAAGCATTAAAAAAGAAAGGTGGGAGGATAGAGGAAAACAAAGAAGGGGGACAGAGAGTTGGCAGACGTGGTTGTATTGGCAGGTAGCCTATGCAGCTGCTTCATACAAGGCCCTTACATAACACGCAGCAGGAAAGGGACAGTACACACACAAACACTTATCACTCTCTACGCTGCTGAATTGAGCCTCCATTGTGTTTGGGCTGTCTAGTCCTTCACCTCCAGCCGTGTGTGTGTGTCTGTGTGTCTGTGTTTCTGTGTGTGTGTCTGTGTGTCTGTGTGTGTGTCCTTATGGACTGTACTGTCAGAATGCTGTGCAACTACACTGAACAAAGATATATAAACGCAACATGTAAAGTGTTGGTTTCATGAACTGAAATAAAAAATCCCAGAAGTTTTCCATACGCACAAGAAGCTTTAGTTTTTCTCTTATTTTTCCTTTGCCAAGATAATCTATCCACCTGAAGCTGATTAAACAGCATGATCATTACAGAGGTGCGCCTTGTTCTGGGGACAATTAAAACCTCTTTGGGCTAGGGGGCAGTATTTTCACATCCGGATGAAAAGCATGCCCAGAGTAAACTGCCTGCTACTCAGGCCTAGAAGCTAGGATATGCATCTTATTAGTAGATTTGGATAGAAAACACTCTGAAGTTTCTAAAACTGTTTGAATGATGTCTATGAGTATAACAGAACTCATATGGCAGGCGGAAACCTGAGAAATCCAACCAGGAAGTGGGACATCTGAGGTTTGTAGTTTTTCAAGTGATTGCCTATCCAATATCCAGTGTAAATGGGGTCAGATTGCACTTCCTAAGGCTTCCACTAGATGTCAACAGTCTTTAGAAAGTTGTTTCAGGCTTCTATTGTGAAAGGGGAGAGAATAAGACCACTCACAGTAAGTGGCTCAGCTGAAAGCCATGAGTTGTTTATCGCGCGCGGCTGTGAGCGCGAGCTCCGTTCCCTTCCCTTTCCTTTCTAATGACAACGGAATTGTCCGGTTGGAAAATTATTGAAGATTTATGATAAAAACATCCTAAAGATTGATTATATACATCGTTTGACATGTTTCTACGGACTTTAATGGAGCTTTTTTGACTTTTCGTCTGGACTTCGTGTCCGCGCCTTGTGCATTTGGATAAGTGAACTAAACGCGCAAACAAAAAGGAGGTATTTGGACATAAAGATTAACTTTATCGAACAAAACGAACATTTATTGTGGAACTCGGATTCCTGGGAGTGCATTCCAATGAAGATCGTCTAAGGGAATATTTATAACGCATTTTCTGACTTTTGTTGACATGAAAGCATGGTGTGCTTTCGCCGTAAAGCTTTTTTGAAATCTGACACAGCGGTTGCATTAAGGAGAAGTTTATCATTAATCCTATGTATAACACTTGTATCTTTCATCAAAGTTTATGATGAGTATTTCTGTAAATTGATGTGACTCTCTGCAAATTCACCGTATGTTTTGGAGGCAAAACATTACTGAACATAACGCGCCGATGTAAACTGAGATTTTTGGATATAAATATGAACTATATCGAACAAAACATACATGTATTGTGTAACATGAAGTCCTATGAGTGCCATCTGATGAAGATCATCAAAGGTTAGTGATTCATTTTATCTCTATTTCTGCTTTTTGTGACTCCTCTCTTTGGCTGGAAAATGGCTGTATGTTTTTTTGACTAGGCACTGACCTAACATAATCGCATGGTATGCTTTCGCCGTAAAGCCTTTTTGAAATCGGACACTGTGGTTGGATTAACAAGAAGTTTATCTTTAAAATGGTGTATAATACTTGTATGTTTGAGGAATTTTAATTATGAGATTTCTGTTGTTTGAATTTGGCGCCCTGCAATTTCACTGGGTGCTGTCAAATCAGTCCTGTTAACGGGACTGATCCCACAGTTGACAGTGCATGTCAGAGCAACAAAAAAAAGGCCGATCGAACATCTCTGGAGAGACCTGAAAATAGCTGTACAGCAACGCTCCTCATCCAACCTGACAGAGCTTGAGATGATTTTAATTTTTTTTACCTTTATTTAACTAGGCAAGTCAGTTAAGAACAAATTCTTATTTTCAATGACAGCCTAGGAACAGTGGGTTAACTGCCTTGTTCAGGGGCAGAACGACAGATTTTTACCTTATCAACTCGGGGATTCAAACTTGCAACCTTTTGGTTACTAGCCCAATGCTCTAACCACTAGGCTACCTTGCCGCCCCCGGATCTGCAGAGAAGAATGCGAGAAAGTCCCCTAATACAGTTGTATGACGCCACAAGCTTGGCACACAAGAATACTCAAAGCTTTAATCGCTGCCAAAGGCGCTTCAACAAAGTACTGAGTAAAGGGTCTGAATAATTATGTAAATGTGATATTTCAGTTTTGTATTTTTTCTACATTTTCAAAAATGTATGAACCTGTTTTTGCTCTGTCAATATGGGGTATTGTGTGTAGATTGATGGGGGGGGGACTTTTAATAAATTTTACAACATCTGAAGTCAAGGGGTCTGAATACTTTCCGAATGCATTGTATGTCTCATGTTGAGGGAGTGCGCAATTGGCATGCTGACTGCAGGAACGTCCACCAGAGCTTTTTCAAAGCTGTTGCCAGAGAATTTAATGTTTATTTCTCTACCATAAGCTGCCTCCAACGTTGTTTTAGTAAATTGTGCCGTACGTTCAACCAGCCTCACAACCACAGACCATGTGTAACCATGCCGGCTTCTTCACCTGTGGGATCGTCTGAGGGGGGGATGCTGAGGAGTATTTTTGTCTGTAATAAAGCCATTTTGTGGGGAAAACTCATTCTGATTAGCTAGGCCTGGCTTGCCAGTGGGTGGACCTACACCCTCCTAGGCCGGACTATACCCTCCTACCTAGCAGGACTATATGTCCCAGCCTCTTCCTCTAATAGTGGTGTTCACACACACACACACACACACACACACACACACACACACACACACACACACACACACAGACCCTCCATGCAGATTCTCTCAATCACACACACACACTCTCCTCAGGGAACACTGTGTTCTGCTGACCCAGCATTATCAGGACCGTAAAGAAGAACGTTGGGAGCGCTCATCGTCATGGTGACAGGTCCATTTATCAGGCCCATGAGAAAACGATGCCTTGCCTTCCTTGGCCCGTCCACCGTTTCCCCAACTCATACTTGCAAAAGAGTCCTTTATCAACATATACAGTGCCTTCAGAAATTATTCACACCCCTTGACCTTTTCCATATTTTGTTGTGTTAAATATTGGGATTAAAGTAGTATTTGTCAACAAAAAAACACATAACATAAAACACTAATATCTTGATTAGATAAATGTTCAACTCCCTCAGTCAATACATATTAGAATGAACTTTGGCAGAGATTTCAGCTGTGAGTCTTTCTGGGTAAATCTCTAAATGCTTTCCACACCAGGATTGTGCAACATTTGCTCGTTATTCTTTTCAAAATTCTTAAAGTTCTGTCAAATCAATTGTTGGTCATTGCTAGACAACCATTTTCAGTTCTTGACACATATTTTCAAGCAGATTTAATTCTAAACTGTTACACGACCGCTCAAGGAACATTCACGGTCTTCTTTGTAAGCAACTCCAGTGTAGATTTTACCTTGTGTTTCAAGTTATTGTCCTGCTGAAAGGTGAAGTAATTTCCCAGTTTTCCTCCTCTTTTGCCTATGATTAGTTCCATTCCGTTTCTTTTTTATTCTGAAATACTCCCCAGTCCTTACCGATTTACAAGCATACCCATAACATGATGCAGCCACCACTATGCTTGAAAATATGGATACTGGTATTCCGTAATAGGTTGTTTTGGATTTGCCTGAAATATAACACTTTGTATTCAGGACAAAAAGTGAATTGCTTTACCACATTTTTTTTGCATTATTACTTTAGTTCCTTGTTGCAAACAGAATGCATGTTTTGGATTTTTTTATTCTGTACAGGCTTTCTTCTTTTCACTCTGCCAATTAGGTTAGTATTGTGGAGTAACTACAATGCTGTTGATCCTTCCTCAGTTTTCTCCTATCACAGCCATTAATTCTGTAACTGTTTTAAAGTCACCATTGGCCTCATTGTCAAATCCCTGAGCGGTTTCCTTCCTCTCCGGCTTCTGAGTTCGGAAGGACGCCTGTATCTTTGTCGTGACTGGGTGTATTGATACACCAACCAAAGTGTAATTAATAACTTCACCATGATCAAAGGGATATTCAATGTCTGCTTTTTTATTTTTACCCATCTATCAATAGGTGCCCTACTTTGCGAGTCATTGGAAAACCTCCCTGGTCTCAGTTTGAATCTGTGTTTTGGAATTCATTGCTCGACCGAGGGACCTTACAGATAATTTTATGTGTGGGGTACAGAGATGTGGTAGTTATTCAAAAATCATGTTAAACACTATTATTACACACAGAGTGAGTTCATGCAACTTAAGCACAACTTAAGCACATTTTTACTTCTGAACTTATTTAGGCTTGCCATAACAAAGAGGTTGAATACTTATTGACTCAAGACATTTCAGCTTTTCATTTTTAATGTATATATAAAAAAAAATAATCCCAGTTTGACATTCAAATCAAATGTTGTCACATGCGCCGAATACAAGCCCTTACTTACAAGCCCTTAAAGAACAATGCAGTTGAAGAAATAGTTAAGAAAATATTTAATAAATAATCTGAGGTATAAAATAAAGTAACACAATAAAATAACAATATGGAAGCTATATACAGGGTGTACCGGTACCGAGTCAATGTGCGGGGTACAGCTTAGTCAAGGTAATTTGTACATGTAGGTAGAGGTAAAATGACTATGCATAGATAATACACAGCTAGTAGTAGCAGTGTAAAAACAAAGGGAGGAGGGGGGGGGGGGGTCATAAATGTAAATAGTCCGGATGGCCATTTGATTAATTGTTCGACAGTCTTATGGCTTGGAGGTAGAAGCTGTTAAGGAGCCTTTTGGACCTGAACTTGGCGTTCCGGTACTGCTTGCCATGCGGTAGCAGAGAGAACAGTCTATAACTTGGGTGACTTGAATCTTTGAAAAAATGTTGGGCCTTCCTCTGACACCGCCTAGTATATAGGTCCTGGATAGCAGTAAGGGCCGTATGCACTACCCTCTGTAGTGCCTTATGGTAGGATGCCGAGCAGTTGCCATACCAGGGAGTGGTGGAACTGGTCAGGATGCTGCGGAAGGTACAGCTGTAGATCTTTTTGAGGATCTGGGGACCCATGCCAAATCTTTTCAGTCTCCTGAGGGGGAAAATGTGTTATCATGCCCTCTTCACAACTGTCTTGGTGTGTTTGGACCATGATAGTTTGTTGTTGATGTGGACACCAAGGTACTTGACAAACTCTCGACCAGCTCCACTACAGCCCCGTTGATGTAAATGGGGACGTGTTTCCTGTAGTCCAAGATCATCTCCTTTGTCTTGCTCACGCTGAGGGAGAGGTTGTTGTTGTCCCGGCACCACACTGCCAAACTTAATGATGGTGTTGGAGTCGTGCTTGGCCACGCAGTCGTGGGTGAACAGGGAGTACAGGAGGGGACAAAGCATGCACCCCTGAGGGGACCCCGTGTTGAGGATCAGTGTGGCAGTGTTGCCTACCCTTACCACCTGGGAGTGGCCTGTCATGAATTCCAGGATCCTGTTGCAGAGGCAGGTGTTTGTTGTGGGCACTATGTTTCTGAACACTGAGCTGTAGTCAATGAACAGCATTCCCACCCTGTCCAGTTGGGAAAGGGCAGTGTGAAGTGCGATTGAGACTGCGTGATCTGTTGGGGCGGTATGCGAATTGGAGTGGGTCTAGGGTTTCCAGGATGATGGTGTTGATGTGAGCCATGACCAGCCTTTCAAAGCACTTCATGGCTACCAACATGGTTGATACGGGGCCGTAGTCATTTAGGCAGGTTACCTTCGCTTTCTTGGACACAGGAACTATGGTGGTCTGCTTGAAACATGTACTGTACACTACCGGTCAAAGGTTTTCTAACACCAACTCATTCCAGGGTTTTTCTTTATTTTTACTATTTTCTACTTTGTAAAATAATAGTGATGACATCAAAACTATGAAATAACACACATGGAATCATGTAGTAACCAAAAAAGAGTTAAAGAAATTAAAATATATTTTACATTTGAGATTCTTCAAATAGCCACCCTTTGCCTTGATGACAGCTTTCCACACTCTTGGCATTCTCTCAAACAGCTTCATGAGGTAGTCTCCTAGAATGCATTTCAATTAACAGGTGTGCCTTGTTAAAAGTTAATTTGTGGAATCTTTTTCCTTTAATGCCTTTGAGCCAATCAGTTGAGCTGTGACAAGGTAGGAATGGTATACAGAAGTTAGCCCTATTTAGTAAAAGACCAAGTCCATATTATGGCAAGAACAGCTCAAATAAGCAAAGCGAAATTACACTCCATCATAATTTTAAGACATGAAGGTCAGTCAATATGGAAAATTTCAAGAACTTTTGAAAAGTGCAGTCCCAAAAACCATCAAGTGCTATGAAACTGGCTCTCATGGGGACCGCCACAGGAATGGAAGACCCAGAGTTACCTCTGATGCAGAGGATAAGTTCAATGGAGTTACCAGAAATTGCAGCCCAAATAAATGCTTCACAGAGTTCAAGTAACAGACATATCTCAACATCAACTGTTTAGAGGAGACTTTGTGAATCAGGCCTTCATGGTCGAATTGCTGCAAAGAAACCACTACCAAAGGACACCAATAAGAAGAAGAGACTTGCTTGGGCCAAAAAACAGAATTAATGGACATTAGACTGGTGGAAATCGGTCTTTTGGTCCAAATGTGACATTTTTGGTTCCAGCTGCCGTGTCTTTGTGAGACGCAGATTATGTGAATGGATGATCTCTGCATGTTTGGGTCCCACCGTCATGCATGGAGGTAAATGTGTGATAGTGTTGTGGTGCGTTGCTGGTGACACTGTCTGTGATTTATTTATTTTGAATTCAAGGGACACTTAACCAACATGGCTACCACAGAATTCTGCAGCAATATGCCATCCCACCTGGTTTGTGCTTAGTGATATGTGTTATTTCATAGTGTTGATGTCTTCACTATTATTCTACAATGTAGAAAATAGTACAAATAAAGAAAAACCCTTGAATGGGTAGGTGTGTCCAAATTTTTGACTGGTACTGTACATAAAGGACCATCCTTAGAACATATCTAATTCTATGGCTCCACACACCTTTCTAATACAGCTACCATCTGCTGGCCTTTATTTTCCACCTACATGTGGACCACATAAACATGTGCTTGGCTGCCAAACTTAAACATCAACAAGACACTGATACTGTAAACAGACATGCATACACACATACATACACAGAATGGCACACGACATGACACACACAGACGTAGACACAGTGACTGGACAGTCATCCTAGTCTCTACTGTAGATCGTTTGTGTGTTTAAATAGCTCATTCCATGTCAGTCACCACCCTGGCCTGCTCAGAGCAGACGGAGGCCTGCGCTATCTCTGTTAAGAGAGAGAAACAGAGGAGGAGGGAACAAAAATAAATGTGCAAAGAGAGGGATGGAGAGAGAGAAAAACAAGAGTATGGGAGACAAGCACCATGTGAGAGACTGATAGAGAGAAATAAGTGAGAAAGAGAGAACGGGAAAGGGGGGAGATGTGGTCTTTGTGCTGGTTTTACCAACACTCTCCTAAACAAACATTTTCTCTGACAAACTCTCACAATTTTCTGTTTGTCCCCAAACACCCTCCTACTCAGCCCACAAACCAGGTCCTAAACTCAAACACAACTTGCACAACACTACCTCAGAGCAAACATTCTCCTGCACAGACCACAAAACACTAAACACCCTTAAAACAGGCTCCTCGCTGAAAATACAATTCCTAGTCGCTGGAAAACAGTGTTCATGTTTGCTGAAATGTGTGGAAAACATATTTTCTTGTTTTCTACACTTGTTTCTATATTGAGCCAACTGTACAATTACTTAGTTATAGGAGTGTTAGTGTGTGGGTAGAGCTTGATGTCAGACAGTTTTGTTAAGTTAAAGATAGCACAAAAGAAAGACCCAGAATAACCTTGAACTTGAACTAAAATCCATGTCCTCTGTATGGGGGCCAAACTTTCATGTGAGTCTGGGGATTGAGGTCTACTCTGACTGGTGCTGGTTTGGGGTGGGGTTTGGATAGCAGGGTTGAAGTGGGCCTGTTTTTTTATCCAGACAGTGTTGTATTCCCTGCTGCAGGCACTTTGTGGGACAGCTGTGGAGGGCTGTTTTTTTATATATTATTTTTCTGGGGAATTGGCAGGGGTTTGAGCCTGGGCATCTGGTGCTTTGAGGAGGCCTGCTATTTATCAAACTGAAGCAAAGTCAGCAGGGAGGAAAAAAACATAACCCCCCTTTGCTCTCTTTCTTCCCCCTCTAGCTCTCTCTCACTCCCTCGCTCTGTGAGTCTGAGGACATGTTATTTAAAGCCCTGTGTGAAGAGAGTCGTACAGCGCCCTAAAGGAGAAAGCGAGGGAGTGGGAAGAGGGAGTGAAAGAGCGAGAAGAGGAGGGATGGTAAAATGTACAGCCCTGTTACAGTGCCTTCAGAAAGTATTCATAAACTTTTTGACTTATTCCACATTTGTTGTTACAGTCTAATCTCAAAATTGATTAAATATTATTTTTTTTTCTCACCAGTCTACACACAATACCCCATAATGGCAAATTGAAAACATGTTTTTCGAAATGTTAACAAATGTATTGAAAATTAAATACAGAAATATATAATTTACATAGGTATTCACACCCCTGAGTCAATACTTTGTAGAAGCACCGTTGTTAGTGATTACAGCTGTGAGTCTTTCTTGGTAAGTCTCTATGAGCTTTCCATATCTGGATTGTGCAACATTTGCCAAAATTGTTAAAATTCCTCAAGCTCTGTCAAAATAGTTGTTGATCATTGCTAGAGGTCAATTTCAGGTTATGCCATAGATTTTCAAGTAGATTTAAGTCAAACCTGTAACTTGGACAGTCAGGAACATTCACTGTCTTCTTGATAAGCCACTCCAGTGTAGATGTGGCCTTGTGTTTAAGGTTATTATCCTTCTGAAAGTTGAATTAATCTCCCAGTGTCTGGTGGAAATCAGACTGAACCAGGTTTTCCTCTAGGATTGTGCCTGTGCTTAGCTCCATTCCGTTTCTTTTTTATCACGAAAAACTCCCCAGTCCTTAATGAATACAAGCATACCCATAACATGATGCAGCCACCACTATGCTTGACAATATGGAGAGTGGTACTCCGCAATGTCTGGTATTGGGTTTGCTCAAAACAAAACACTTTTTTGTGTTCAGGACAAAAACGTAATTGCTTTGCCACAATTTTTTTCAGTATTACTTTAGTGCCTTGTTGCAAACAGAACGCATGTTTGGGAATATTTTTTATTCTGTACAGGCTTCCATCTTTTCACTGTCAATTAGGTTAGTATTGTGGAGTAGCTAGAATGTTGTTGATCCATCCTCAGTTTTCTCCTATCACAGCGGTTTCCTTCCTCTCAGGCAACTGAGTTAGGAAGGACGCCTGTATCTTTGTAGTGACTGGGCATATTGATACACGATCCAAATTGTAATTAATAACGTCACCATTCTCAAAAGGGATATTCGATGTCTGCTTTTTTTTACCATCTACCAATAGGTGCCCTTCTTTGCGAGGCATTGGAAAACCCCCCTCGTCTTTGTGGTTGAATCTGTGTTTGAAATTCTGCTCGACTGAGGGACCTTCAAAATAATTGTGTGTGTGAGATACAGAGATGTGGTAGTCATTCAAAAATAATGTTAAACACTATTATTGAATACACAGTGAGTCCATGCAACTTAGGTGACTTGTTAAGCACTTGTTTTTACTCCTGAATGTATTTAGGCTTGCCATAACAAAGGGGTTCAATACTTACTGACTCAAGACATTTCAGCTTTTAATTTTTTATTAATTTGTTAAAAAATATATATATATTCCACTTTGACGTTATGGGGTATTGTGTGTAGGCCAGTGACAAAACCATTTACATTTAATCAATTTTTTAAGCTGTAACACAACAAAATGTGGAAAAAGTAAAGTTGTGTGAATAATTTCTGAAGGCACTGTAAGTCTTTCTGGTCTGTCAAATAAAAAAAGAATTGTTCTTATATTTTGTTGTACAACCAGAGAAGCTGGCAACTGTTGTTATTCTCCACTTTAAGAAGAAGGCTACTTATTGTAATGTAGATCAATTTGCTTTTCAGGGAATCAGTTTTTCTGATGTGGAAAAAAAGGGGGTCTGCTGACAAGCTAGCTCACTCAAGTTCAATGGATATTTCCCACCATGCATTGGTGTTAAGTTGAACACTGTCAATGGTTTCTTTTGACAGGTGGTAGGAGGAGTTATTTAAGGGATACACATATTTGAGTCAAACCATTGGTTCTCAATGACTGGGATGTCTAACGTGTTGACACTTATGGCAAGGCTCCAGAATACAATTTTCCCCTGATGGCACTGGTGACACTAACTTTTCCAGTTGGTGGCACCAGCTCACAGCATCACACAATATAATACATTTGAGTCATCATCTTATCATCTCATTGTAAAGTTATTCACAATGCTTTATTAAGAAGTGTAATAGAATGTGTATATATTTTGAAATGCAACCTAATCCAGTGATTGTCATGAATTTTGGTTTGACAATTAGATAATTTTTGTTATGTTACTGTCAAAATAGTGCTCCAGAATTTTCAGATTTATTTTTTGTTCAACAGAGATGGATTTGCCTTCATCTTCACGCTCCGTATTTCAAAGCCATATCAGATATCTTGATTGTAAAACGCTGTACTTTGAGCTCAATAATGATCGTTGACAATTAAAATTATCTCTACAGAAAGTTGCCCTCTCTCTTTAATATGGACAACTATTTGTTTTTTTGCTGCAATTGCATTTTGAAATGTTATACAATCACGAGGCGCACACGAGGGGGAGAAAGCGTTTGAGAGGCTCGCTCATTACAACAGATGGCCCCAGCGAAACAAGGCAGGCACAGTGGCAGGGGCAGACAGTTTTTTTATTTATTACAGGAACCATGAGGATAATGCACTTTTCTATTTGTGCTTTTATCCGCCCCAACAATAGGACGTTTTGATTGAGGTGAACAGGTAGAACGTGGCAATACAATTTTTTACTTGCACAGCCAAGTCAAAGGGTCACAAAATGCGACTAAATGGTATGTCTGGCGCCCTGCCTCAGTTGCGTTGGACTGCGCTTCAACCACATTCCACTAGCTGTCTCATTTGACAAAAACAATAATCAGAGAGTTGAGGGTAAGGAAGAAATGTATCAAAGAAGAAGAGAAAGAGACTGAAAAAAAGAGGGGATGAAGAGAAGATGGAAATAGGAATAGAGTGACAGAAGAGGGGGAGAGAGAAAAAATGGAATGACAGAAAAGAAGAAAACAACTTGAGGTTAGTCTTTGCAGGTAATGGTAGAACAATGTTTCAGATTGAACCTCCCTCCCTGGCCCTGCCCAAACTCTCTTGCTCTCTCTGCCCCTCTGTTCCATACCTCCACTGTGATGTAACTCCCTGCACCGAACATGTTTTCCTACACACACACACACACAGAGGCCCCATTCATTCATTGCAGTTGTTTGTGTGCCGCTCCAAATAGTTCACATTTCTCTCCCCATCTGTGGGCCTGCAACGGCCAATAAGGTCTTTATTTATGTAAGATGACTCTTATGGGTAAGCCACCCCACATATGCCTTCTGACGTGCACATTCTTTTGACTAAGCATATGCAGAGGAGCTGTGGGGGGGAAAGCATCTCAACAGATACAGTAAACACACACATTCTCTCTCACTCTCACACACGTGCGCTTAAATATTTGACTGTTTCAGGAAACTAGGTGTATGTCGCAAGTCACAACTTCCCAGGAGAGCCGTTTGAATGTAAAAAAATGTTTTATTGAAATGCATTTTTTGGGCAGAAATGCCTTCTCAAACATGTGAACTTTCATGTACCTTACTAATAAACTTTTATGCCATCTGTAAATATGAATAAAGTTGTTGAATTATGAGCCTAGTTGGTTTAGCCAAAGAAAAAGTCAGGAACCTTCCCGCTAGCCATGATTGGCTGAGATAATGAGTGGGCTGGACATGCCGAGAGATGCGTTTCAGATTGGTCTGTGGTGTAGCATCTTGTCTATAAAATGAGCTGCTCGTTATGCGTAGATGTTCCTTTCTACTGCAGTTTTTTTTTTTTTTTATATAACGTTAGCCATGGAGAACTGCAAATATGCTGCTACTGCTCTCAATAACATTGCTTCCCTGAATTTATCAGGCACTATCGACAAACGTCAGTGGGAAAAGGTTGTGATGGACTACTTCCTGGAGGACGATCGTGCCATGTTGATTCTCTCTGACTCTGAAAAGGAATCAGATGATGAGGAAATCCCTAATGTAGGTTAAATTTTTTTTGAAGAAGACATTTGTAGAGTCTTCTGATGACAGTGATGGGGAAGAAACGGCGATCAACAGTGTTGTTGTCATGAAAGAAGTTGACCGAGTGTTGAAATCCGTGGAATGTCTGTGCAAACTAAACAGAAATGACACTGGACGTCTTATTTAATGAAAGGGGTTGCAGTACGCTGTGAAGCTTTCATCCATGTATACGGGTAAGAGTCTAGCTACAGTTTCAGATATTATATGTTTCTAATTTTGTAAGAAAGTTGTTTCCATTGCAAGTTTAAGCATGTTGTTATCTAGCTAGCTGAAGTTCAATGGCTGGCTTGCTAGCTAACATTGAACCTATTTGGTTAACTTTAGCTAGTTATGACAATCAGTTTGTATTGCTAGTACTTTATGGATTGGGATTATAGTTCATTGTTTAGCTAGCTAGTTAACGTTACATGTCTCAACAAAAAGACCCCAAGTTAAAGCTTGCTGTTAGTTCGCTAACGTTAGTTGACGTTAGATAGATGGCTGGCTAGCTAGCTAACATTACGTGTATGAACTGTGTGTAGTGATATCTCAGAATGCCATTTCGCATTGCTAGTTATAGCCTAATGTTAACTAGCTAACATTGAACCTATTTGGTTAGCTTTAGCTAGCTATGCCAATCGGTTTGTATTGCTAGTACTCTATGGATTAGGATTATGGTTCATTGTTTAGCTAGCTAGCTACATGTCGAAACAAAAGACCCCAAGTTAAAGCTTGCTGTTAGCTAGCTAGCTGACATTCGATGACTGGCTTCCTAGCTAACATTATGTGTATGAACTGTGTGTAGTGATATCTCAGAATACCATTTGGCATCTATTGCATAATAATGCTAAAATATTTGTACCTGGAATTTGTCATTCGGCATCAGTAGAACACGCCTGACTCTCCTCCACTGGTCATACAAGGAGAATGGTCTAATGCCTCCCATCAGAAAGAGAGCTGGCCCAAGCAAGCACAGGTTACACCTGAAGCATGAGGACTTGCAGCGAGTGGTGAACTTCATCAACAACTACGCAGAGGATAATGCAATAGTATTACCAGGACGCCACCCACACAAACACTTAGGTGGAAAGCTGCTGCCACCCCATGTGACAAAAGCAGCAGTGTGGCATCTGTACAAGGAATCAATGACAACACTTGGTATGTAAAGCATAAACACGTTTTGATTATTTAATTGACCTCCAACATGATTGGCACTACTTTCATTGATCTCACATTATTTCTGTATTTTACAGAGGTACGTGTAGTCGGGCTGCCTTCCTTCAGGAATCTGTGGGGAAAATTGCTGCCCCACATCTCAAGCACTGCCCCACATCTCAAGCCCAGTTGTCTCTGGGGGCCCGTACTGAACCAGCAAGAAAAGACATTAGGATGCATTGCAGCTTTGATTTTGCTCAACAAGTAAGCAACATTTCCTCCTTCATACTGATTAAGGACGTAGATGAATAGATTGGTGTACACTCCAAAAAAATATATACAGTTGAAGTCGGAAGTTTACATACACCTTAGCCAAATACATTTAAACTCCGTTTTTCACAATTACTGACATTAAATCCTAGTAAAAATTCCCTGTCAGAATCACCACTTTATTTTAAGAACGTGAAATGTCAGAATAATAGTAGAGAGAATAATTTATTTCATCACATTCCCAATGGATCAGGAGTTTACATACACTCCATTAGTATTTGGTAGCATTGCCTTTAAATTGTTTACCTTGGGTCAAACGTTTCAGGTAGCCTTCCACAAGCTTCCCACAATAAGTTGGGAGAATTTTGGCCCATTCCTCCTGACAGAGCTGGTGTAACTGAGTCAGGTTTGTAGGTCTCCTTGCTCGCACACGCTTTTTCAGTTCTGCCCACACATTTTCTATGGGATTGAGGTCAGGGTGTTGTGATGGCCACTCCAATACCTTGACTTTGTTATCCTAAAGCCATTTTCCACAATATTGGAAATATGCTTGGTGGCATTGTCCATTTGGAAGACCAAGCTTTAACTTCCTGTCTGATGTCTTGAGATGTTGCTTCAACATATCCACATAATTTTACTTCCTTATGATGCCATCTATTTTGTGAAGTGCACCAGTCCCTCCTGCAGCAAAGCACCCCCACAACATGATGCTGCCACCCCCGTTCTTCACGGTTGGAATGGTGTTCTTCGGCTTGCAAGCCTCCCCCTTTTTCCTCCAAACATAACGATGGTCATTATGGCCAAACAGTTCTATTTTTGTTTCATCAGACCAGAGGACATTTCTTCAACAATCTTTGTCCCCATGTGCAGTTGCAAACTGTTGTCTGTCTTTTTTATGGTGGTTTTGGAGCAGTGGCTTCTTCCTTGCTGAGCGGCATTTCAGGCTATGTCAATGTAGGACTCGTTTTACTGTGGATATAGATACTTTTGTACCTGTTTCCTCCAGCATCTTCACAAGGTCCTTTGCTGTTGTTCTGGGATTGATTTGCATTTTTCGCACCAAAGAACATTCATCTCTAGGAGACAGTCTCCTTCCTGAGCGGTATGACAGCTGCGTGGTCCCACAGTGTTTATACTTGTGTACTATTGTTTGTACAGATTAACGTGGTACCTTCAGGCATTTGGAAATTGCTCCCAATGACGAACCAGACTTCTAGAGGTCTACAATTCTTTTTCTGAGGTCTTGGCTGATTTCTTTAGATTTTCCCATGTCAATCAAAGAGGCACCGAGTTTGAAGGTAGGCCTTAAAATACATCCATATGTACACCTCCAATTGACTCAAATGATGTCAATTAGCCTATCAGAAGCTTCTAAAGCCATGACATAATTTTCTGGAATTTTCCAAGCTGTTTAAAGGCACAGACAACTTAGTGTATGTAAACTTCTGACCCACTGGAATTGTGATACAGTGAATTATAAGTGAAATAATCTGTCTGTAAACAATTGTTGGAAAAATGTATTGTGTCATGCACAAAGTAGATGTCCTAACTGACTTGCCAACACTATAGTTTGTTAACAAGAAATTTGTGAAGTGGTTGAAAAACGAGTTTTATGACTCCAACCTAAGTGAATGTAAACTTCCGACTTCAATTGTGTATATATAAGGCAAATACCTTTCACTGAGCAGTGTAAAGACAGACTGACAGGGGTGAGACAATTAATTGTAATTTATCTTAATGTTCTTTTGTTGTTTGCAGGTGCACTAGCCTGCAGCCAGGTCCCATCTACTTCTTAACTCCTCACAAGTGTGGGTTGTTTGGTGTCTGCTGTGAAGGAATACCACAACAAGTCAACTACTTGATTGATGAAGGCATGTTGTCCAGCAAAGTGAAGGACAGCACTCTGACAGGGGTCAACATCCCACAGCTGGTTGGACTGGAAGATGGTACCGTGCTGGTGGAAAGCTATTGCTGGCAACAACACCTGACTCTGTACTTCAGGCTGCTGCTACAGATCAAACAGTACCAGCACTTCAGGTGAATATCATTATCATTGCATTGTATGAGGTTATTATTTTTATCTAAACTTGGGAGGTGAATTGATGTTGTGCAAGGTTGTAATGTCTTCTCAATTTATTTTGTTATTTCCTGTTTTATAGCTTCGATGTTCTGGAGCCTGGTGTTGTCGCCAAGGAGCGTTCGGACTCAGTCAGGACCAGGTTTCAGCTGTTGTGCAATGCTGACATCCTTCCTCCCATAGATGGTCTGCCTGTATAAGCACCACCTGGACTGGACACAGCTAGACAAACATCTTTTTGAGAAGATAAGGGAGTTTTGTTATGAAGAGGCTATGGACGTCACATGCCCTGCACCAAAGTCAAGGGCAGGACAGAAACAGGCTCTCCGAATATAGATTCCCTTGTTCATGCATGGTTCGGATGGACCAGTCATATTTTACTTTTACTTCACTACATTCTGAAAAAAATATGTATTTTTTTAATCCATACATTTTCCCTGACACCGAATGGTACTCGCTACATTTTGACAGGAATTTTTTTTTAATTCACACACTAATCAATAGAACATCCCCGACCATCCCTACTGCATCTGATCTGGCAGACTCACTAAACACAAGTCCTTTGTTTGTAAATCACGTAATAAAAAAATAAACATAAAATTGTGCCGTTTGGTTTATTAATATAAGGATTTTGAAATGATTTATACTTTTAATTTTGATACTTAAGTATTTTTAAAACCAAATACTTTTAGACTTTTACTCAAGTAGTGTTTTAATGGGTGACTTTCACTTGAGTAATTTTCTTTTAAGCTATCTTTACTTTTACTCAAGTATGACAATTTTGTGCTTTTTCCACCGTTTTTCCACCGCTGGGGGTTATAGCATTTCTTTCACATGACCCATCAATTTAGACAAATGTGTCTGGGTAAGCGTCATCTAATATTTATAAAATATTTTATCTGGACACTTTCTGTTTAACTGGAATTTTTCCTTATTGTAGGCTACTACTTTTACCTCTTTTTTGTCTTAATCTTTACTGCACTACTCACTGTTTAGCACATGACCTCACATGTGAATCCTTAAAGAGATGGGCGGGGCTGGCTTAAGAGGGTGTGAACAATGCTGAATGTTTGTAGACAAAGGAGAGCTCCCCAGTAGGTACCAAATTATTCAAAGACCATTTTCTCAAAAATGAGCTTACAAGTTTCTCATCTTTAAAATTCATTTTTCCTCAAAAATGCAGTGTAGATATACCATTTTGTAGCTCTGGATCTCTACTTTTATCCAATGTAAAAACACAGTTTCAAATTTTGCTACTTAAGATTGCTTTGAGCCGGTCGGTCTTATGTGGCAAGTAGGCTATGTTCTCCAATATAGTTTTACAGTGCGTGCTTGGGCCAACCAATCAACAGGATATAAAACCTTCCTGTTTTCTGTTCTTTATTTTAGAGCTGACCTTTCCACTACTTCTTGCAATGAGCAGTTTTGCTCAGTTAGTGTCTCCCTCATACACTGTCTTGTTATAGTTGGTACTGTCTCACTATGCTCCCTACTGTCTGTCTCTCACTTATGCCAATTAATGGTCTCCTGTTTAATCCGCTGCATTAGAACTGCACAGCATTGATCTATAGTTCAGAGATTATTTTATTGCATATTTTTCTGCTATCCGTTTTAAACTGATGCCTATTGGAAATCAAAGTCAAACCAAATCGGGGTAGAGTTGCAGTGCATGATAGGTGTGAGACTGGTGCCTGAGGTCCCCCCCACCACGGCTAGCTGGTGTGATATTAGTGGAAGGGAAGATGACCATCTGCTGTTCCAGTTGCCCAGTGACTGGACAACAGCATTACAGCCTTCCTTTATGGAAATGTTCCACTGGCCATTGTCTATCTGACCATGTGTGTGAGAGAGAGACTGATTGTGTGTGCGTCTCTCTGTGCACACTGTCTGTCTATATCGAGGAAAGCCTTGGCTGTATTATGTTAGTGTTTCCTGTGGGACTCTCATAGAGAACACTGCTGGCTTTACACTGAGCCATGGAGCCTGTAGACCTGGTCTTCAGAAAAGGTTAGCGAAGGGTCAATGCTTTTTTTCACCTGGCTCTAATGCAGCAAATTAATACGATTCTTCTCTCTCTACACACACAGGGACGGACACACACACACACCAATGCTAACACGGATCATTGGATTTTCAAATAAAATATTCCCCTGAGTCAGTGTTCAGAGGCAATAGCTATCTGGCGACACATTTCAATGGTCATTGTTAAGTCTAGTCGATGGGCCAACCGAATATTCTCAAGGTTATAGATACTGGCAGGCATCCACACACTGAGGGCTCTAGACATTACTGGTGTCTGTGTGCCATATGGTGTCTCTACAGGTGGGGGACAGACAGACACCTCAGCAGGTGAGTACAGACAGACGGACATATGCCCCTGTAGGTGATCTAGACTGTTGGGCTTGTGGAGGATAGAGAATATTACCCTCTAGCCCACACAGTTATATTCAACTCAAATGTTTGCATAATGACAGGTAGCAGTAGGGCTTATACTCACTTCGAGAATACAGTGCGCTGTTCGCAACAACAGAAAAAAGCCTAGGCTCAAAACAAATATATGTGATAACAAGAGGCAAGTAAGGGGCTATGGAAGAAAAAAAACACCCACTCACCAAATACAAATAGATCTATCACAGTAACCCCCAGGTATTGTATTCACACTTCTCTGCTTATCTGCTGTGTCTATATGGGTGACATCGCACCATTTTGTTTTTCTGTTATAATAGTTTTTTTTCTTCTCCCCTGTTCTGTGACTTGTTGTTGAAGTGTTGTTGGAACCTGTTTCTCCTCTTTTCTCTCTCACACTCTCTGTCGGCTAGAAGGTGATATTGATGGGTGGATTGATGTGATACTGTAGTGCTTGGGCTCAGTTGCTCATTGCGTTGACAACAGCCTTGTCAGTCTGATGGCTCTCTCTTCTGAAAGCTCCTAAACCTCTATGAATATTTTCTGTTAGCTCTATGACTTGGTACAGGAGAGGGGTGATCTGAGGGAAATTGGATTTCATGGATGTGAACTTTGTATAACTTAAGTGTAGTGATTCAATGAATGTACATTTGCCTATATGGTATATGCGGCATTAGAATTATTTAAGTTGAATTCTAAGCTTTAGTCAAGGATAGGTAATCGCAAGCCTCATAGACTGAGCCTGTCTGATTGGCGTCACTAGTGAATGATCACTGCCATTGTTCTGAGTTCGTATTGAGTGACCCAAATTACTTGCATGGCTAATATTTTGTACTTCTGCTTGGCCATCTGTGTGTGAGTGTTTCCCTTCTCTTTTATTGCCTGTTGCTGATCTCTGTCAAGTGACTACATGGCCTTTTATTTGTGGTTTCTGGTTTCAATACCGCAACATAATAACATGCTCGGGACAGAGAGTGGAGAAGAGCGAGAGAGAGTAGTGGAAGAGGGGGAGGGAGGTAAGGGAGTCTGGGATGTTTGGGGGGGGGGGTTGAAACTTGAGATAGATCTGCTTGAGCTGGGCCCTGCAGACTTCAACAGGAACTGATGTGTCCCAACCAGAGTGCTAATTACAAGGGGCCAAGAGGGGTCTCAGACCCTCTAAATGAGACATGAGTCCCGCTAAATGCAACAAAGTCCAACTTGGGGGGGTCTCTAAATAATGGTTATTTAATCATTCTCCTATTTGTTTAAAATGTCATTTGTACTGTGGTAAATATTAAAATAAAAACGTATTCCAAATAAAACTAACACCCCGAACTCTGTGTCATGGTTTAAACCATTTGTTTCCCATGTGGCTTCACTTGTTATCCTGGGACAGTCCCATATCTCAGGCCCTTTTCAAGTGTCCCAACTTTTCTTTCTACAAAAAAGGTCAGCAATACGCATCAATTAATTTCGGCAACAAGAGTATACCCAATGACAATCGCTGTATGTCATGTAACAGATGTCTCTTTCCGTTCATCAAATGGCATGGATGCTGGAATTATTTTGAAGTGGACAAACACATAAAGTGATTTGTTTGACAATAAGAGCAAAACAAATTGACCAATTTGGTTCATGCCAAAGTAAAAGTTAATTAAAAAAAAAACAGTTAAAAGGCTTGGCTTTACTATTATGCCCAGAAACATTATTTATGCACACATAAGAGGTCCTGTGGAAAAGAAATAGAGGCCCCCTGACGTCACTGTATAATCTGATCCTAACTACGATTGTGTGTGTGCATGCGAATGTGGGGGGTGTGTGTGTGTCTCAGGTGTGTGGGTGCAGATAGGTAGTGTTCAGTCATTGATTTTCAGTTACTAAACAGGAAGTGGCTAGTTATTGATTCTCTGGGACGATGATGTCACTCCAGATGTACAGTACACAGTGTTTGCTTAACCATAAGGTTCTCTCTCCCTCTTTAATCCCCTCTTCTCCCTCTCCTCCTCTTAGTCCCCTCCATTCTGTCTCACGTCAATGTGGCGGAAAAACCCTTCTGTTCCTCCTGCTCTTCCATTCATCTTCCTCCTCACTCTCCTCCTCTCTCCCTCCATCCTTGGCCTGTTAGTCTAGTGAGCCATATGGAAGATTTTCCCTTGGTTGGTTGGTTTGTTCTCCTCTCCTGCTTTTATGGTCCTGTTATTGATTAACCACATGGCAAACATCTCACCCGCAGCCATCAGAGGACTGCTCAACTAGCCACACGCACACACACACACACACACACACACACACACACACACACACACACACACACACACACACACACACACACACACACACACACACCAAGATGGTCATAGTCAAACCTGGGCCGTGAAGTCCTGAGAGGGTGAGACATTTCACCAACCAGTCTATTATTCTATAAATATAATGTCCTAAGAATCCAGGTATAACTGTTGTTCTTGTGAATTGAGCTAGACCTAGAAGACTCATAGACTGTCATCTTTGAGACAACATGCCAGTTGTACTAAACCTTACCACATGTTTGAAGAAGTCTGTTTTTGAATTTATGGAAGTAAATGTGCAGTAGACTGCACGTGTGTACATGCGCTGTTTGTTTGTGTGTGTTCTTTTACTTTTACGGACTTATTTGATATTCCGCTGGAGGAATTGAGTCAGAATGTTAAGTGTACATTCTTTACAAATAGCACTGTTTAGTAAAGTCAACCACAACAGGACATTAAAAGACTGATAGAGGGAGGGAGATGAAGCAAGTCAGAGTGAGGGATAGGGTCCCTAAAGAGGGGAGGGAGTGAAGGATGAGGAGAGAAAAGAAGCCCTGAAAGATGGTATATAGATGGAGGTCCTCAGCTGTTACAGCCAGTACATTTCCCTCCCTCCATATTTCATGTGTGGAAATGTTTATGTCGTGGAAGTAGGGGATGAAGAGGGAAAGAGAGAGAGAGAGGGGGAAGACAGAACTACGTTGAATTTCTGCCCGACCAAATGGGCATTTCATCAACAATTAAATATTAACGGGGCTGTTCGGGCCGCAGTGTGGCATTCAAACGAGACTCTGCCGGTGGTTTTGTTCTGCCGGCCGGTACCTATTTATGAGGTAATGGGACCTGGGGAAAACGGTAGCGCCACAAGGATTAGGGCATATCGCATCCTCTTTGCTTTATAGTGGAGCTGGATCATCATGACACCCATGAAACAAAATGGCAAAAATACCAAGGCTGTAATGTGGATAAAGTCAAGGGGTCTGAATACTTATCGAATGCACTGTTGAGAGATATACAGAGTTATTGAGCAACAGAGAATGCGATTCAAATCAAATGACATTTTATTGGTCACATACATGGTTAGCAGATGTTATTGTGAGTGTAGCAAAATGCTTGTGCTTCTAGTTCCGACAGTGCAGTAATATCTAACAAGTAATCTAACAATTCCACAACAACTACCTAATACACACAAATCTAAGTAAAGGAATGGAATAAGAATATATACACATATGAATAAGCGATGACCGAGTGGCAACGGCATGATGTGATGTGTACGCCAAGGAACTTAAAACTTTCCACCTTCTCCACCCCCTTATCCACATCCCGTCGATGTGGATGGGGGGGGTGGTCCCTCTGCTGTTTCCTGAAGTCCACGATCATCTCCTTTGTTTTGCTGACGTTGAGTGAGAGGTTGTTTACGTGACACCACAATTCCATAGCCCTCACCTCCTCCCTGTAGGCTGTTTCGTCGTTGTTGGTGATCAAGCCCACTACTGTTGTCGTCTGCAAACTTGATGATTGAGTTGGAGGCGTGCATGGCCAACGCAGTCATGGGTGAACAGGGAGTACAGGAGGGTGCTGAGCACGCACACGTGTGGGGCCCCAGTGTTGAGGATCAGTGAAGTGGAGATGTTGTTTCCTACCTTCACCACCTGGGGGTGGCCCGTCAGGAAGTCCAGGACCCAATTGCACAGGGCGGGGTTGAGACCCAGGGCCTCAAGCTTAATGATAAGCTTGGAGGGTGCTATGGTGTTGAATGCTGAGTTGTAGTCAATGAACAGCATTCTTACATTGGTATTCCTCTTGTCCAGATGGGATAGGGCAGTGTGAGTGTGATGGCGATTACAAAGTCAGTGGACCTATTGGGGCCGTATGCAAATTGAAGTGGGTCTATAGTGGCAGGTAAGGTGGAGGTGATATGATAATTGACTAGTCTCTCGAAGCACTTCATGATGACAGAAGTGAGTGCTATGGGGCGATAGTCATTTAGTTCAGTTATCTTTGCCTTCTTGGGTACAGGAACAATGGTGGCCATCTTGAAGCATGTGGGGACAGCAGACTGGGATAGGGAGAGATTGAATATGTCCGTAAACACACCAGCCAGCTGGTCTGCGCATGCTCTGAGGACGCAGCAAGGGATGCTGTCTGGGCCGGCAACCTTGCGAGGGTTAGCACGTTTGAATATTTGACTCACGTCGGCCATGGAGAAGGAGAAAGGGGCCCACAGTCCTAGGTAGCGGGCCACGTCAGTAGCACTGTATTATCCTTGTTATATCTCGGATGTTTGCCATTGTCTGCAAGACGTTGCATTCAGAATCAGTGGACAGGATCAGACCTGGACGTACCTCTCATACCAGCACTCTTTTACACTTCCAAAAATGTGCTACAATAAAACCTGTCCAACAATCTAGCCTTGAGTTTTATCACCCCATGTCTGCTACTCTCCTAGTCAAGTTCTCTCATACAGAGTTCATTGACACATTGTTGTTTTTCTTTCCTTTAACCGTATGAGCAATCAGATGAGACTGATAATGCCCTAACTTTGTAATGTACCGGCTGGCTGAGCAGAGGTTCAGGTTCATGGAGTTTTTTATTAGTTATGAGGTTTTATGACCTATGATTTAGTGGCACGATGGTGAGCTGTTTTTACTGTCGTGTAGCCTTCCTTGTTGTTTGTGGCGATGGAGAGAGTTAGGGGAGTGAATTATTGTCTCAGGTGAACGGTTGGATCTATTTTAATCTGATTAGGGATGTGTTGGACGGGGTCCTGGGAGTGAGCTGACTCATTTGTGCCCAATCAGCAAAGTCTGGTTCTCACCAACCAAAAAAAAAACTGCTGGTACTTTCTGCCAAGGGAGCAGGGGGTTGGATAGTTAGGAGCTGCATGTTGCATCAAGGCTAGAGTTTTGAGATGGTTAACGGATCCCAGATCTTTGTTTATGATTTTTCTTTACAATGTGCACACTCTCCCTTTTTTAAACCTCTTTGCTCCCTGAACTTTACCCTTTGAACGCTTCCTTGCACCCCTCTGTAGCGAAACAGTGGTATCTTCCACAGAACCCGATGACACACCAAACTCCAGGAGATTATGGGGAGTTAGAGCGGGGAGGTTGGAGTTATGTTGGCATAAATCACACAGAGGAGGGTTTTGGAGGGGTAACATTGTTTTTTTTGGGGGGGGGGGTCTATTCATTATTTTATTGCCAGTTTGTTTTATATCACGCTAAAGATAGCTGGGCCTGAGCAGGGTTTGTATTTTCTGTTATTCTATGTGATATTTTTGTTTGGGGCCTGTATTGTAACAGCTGCGCTCCCTCACTGTTAAAATAACATCCCTGGGAACTCGGCCTTCCTAACGTGCACATAGGGTTGGAGGACGACTGCTTTCCAGTGGAACACTGCTGACTGCTGGACTCTATACTGTGTATGTGTACAGTGGCTTGTGAAAGTATTCACCCCCATTGGCATTTTTCCTGTTTTATTGCCTTACAACCTGAGTGAAGGAAAAGCAGCCAACGAGTTCTCAGCATATATGGGAACTCCTTCAAGACTGTTGGAAAAGCATTCCAGGTGACTACCTCATGAAGCTGGTTGAGAGAATGCCAAGAATGTGAAAAGCTGTCATCAAGACAAAGGTTGGCTACTTTGAAGAATCTAAAATAGAAAATATATTTTGATTTGTTTAACACTTATTTGGTTACTACATGATTATTTCATGGTTTTGATGTCTTCACTATTATTCTACAATGTAGAAAATAGCAAAAATAAAGAAAAATCCTTGAATGAGTAGGTGTGTCCACACTAGGATTGCACATTTTGAGGAATATTCAGAGGTGGAAACTTTCCGTGGGAATTAACGGGAATATATGGGAATTAATGGAAATATATGCAAATTAATATTAATACCATTTAAATGTACAGTGGCTTGCAAAAGTATTTACCCCCTTGGTATTTTTCCTATTTTGTTGCCTTCCAATGTGGAATTAAAATGGATTTTTGGGGCGTTTGTATCATGTGATTTACATAACATGCCTACCACTTTGAAAGTATTTTTTACCGTGAAACAAACAAGAAATAAGACAAACGACTGAAATCTTGAGCGTGCATAACTATTCACTCCCCAAAGTCAATACTTTGTAGAGCCACCTTTTTCAGCAATTACAGCTGCAAGTATCTTGGGGTATGTTTCTATACCCTTGGCACATCTAGCCACTGGGAATTTTGCCCATTCTTCAAGGCAAAACTGCTCCAGCTCCTTCAAGATGGATGGGTTCCGCTGGTGTACCGCAATCTTTAAGTCATACCACAAATTCTCAATTGGATTGTGGTCTGGGCTTTGACTAGGCCATTCCAAGACATTTAAATGTTTCCCCTTAAACCACTCAAGTGTTGCTTTAGCAGTATGCTTATGGTCATTGTCCCTAAGGTGAACCTCCGTCCCAGTCTCAAATCTCTGGAAGACTGAAACAGGTTTCCCTCATGAATTTCCCTGTACTTAGCACCATCCATCATTCCTTCAATTCTGACCAGTTTCCCAGTCCTTGCCGATGAAAAACATCCCAACAGCATGATGCTGCCAACACCATGCTTCACTGTGGGGATGGTATTCTCGGGGTGATGGGAGGTGTTGGGTTTGCACCAGATATAGTGTTTCCCTTGATGGCCAAAAAGCTCAATTTTAGTCTCATCTGACCAGAGTACCTTCTTCCATATGTTTGTGGAGTCTCCGACATGACTTTTGGCGAACACCAAACGTGTTTTCTTATTTTTTTTCTTGGCTTTTTTTCTGGCAATGGCTTTTTTCTGGCCACTCTTACGTAAAGCCCAGCTCTGTGGAGTGTACGGCTTAAAGTGGTCCTATGGACAGATACTCCAATCTCCGCTGTGGGGCTTTGCAGCTCCTTCAGGGTTGTCTTTGGTCTCTTTGTTGCCTCTCTGATTAATGCCCTCCTTGCCTGATCCGATTGATTTGGTGGGCGGCCCTCTCTTGGCAGGTTTGTTGTGGTGCTATATTCTTTACATTTTTATTAATCGATTTAATGGTTCTCCATGGGATGTTCAAAGTTTTGTATATTTTTTTATTACCCAACCCCTTTATAACCCAACCATTGCTTGGCGGTGCCCCTTGTTTAGTGGTCTTGCAGACTCTGGGGCCTTTCAGAACAGGTGTATAGTTAGTGAGATCATGTGACAAATCATGTGACACTTAGATTGCACACAGGCAGACTTTTTTTAACGAATTATGTGACTTGAAGGTAATTGGTTGCACCAGATCTTATTTAGGGGCTTCATAGCAAACGGGATGAATACATATGCACGCACCACTTTTCTGGGTTTTTATTTTTTTATTTTTTATTTTTTGAAACAAGTTATTTTTTTCATTTCATTTCACTTCACCAATTTTGACTATTTTGTGTATGTCCTTTACATGAAATCCCCCAAAATATATATATGTGTGTGTGTGTATGTGTGTGTGTGTGTGTGTGTGTGTGTGTGTGTGTGTGTGTGTGTGTCAGTTAGTCAACAATTGCTGGATTTTGGTAAAAAAAATATCCAATGAAAAGCCGATAAATAAAACTTTTGCTGAACAAAATGACTGGAGAAAAAAATTGTGAAGGAATGCATTTTATTCTTTGATGAAATACCAGTCGACGTAAATACCTGTCAAAGGATTTTTCTATCCTAATGCTATAAATTAACAATCAATAAGCCTTGACTAATCCCCAGGGTTTGTAAGACACTGGGTTAATAATTAGGCAAGGACTCAGCTTTCTGCAAAAGATTCATACGGCTTTATTCAGACAACGTTCTGAAGTCCAAATCGCAAAGATGTTCATTTTATCCTCTCTCTCCGCTTACGCACACACATCCACACCCAAAAGTAGATAACCTATGCACACACATACGCACAGACAGTAGGTGAACAGTATCTCTTCCTTGACCTGCCACCACTTTTCCAGCAGTGCCTGTTCCTTTCCCCATAGAACCTTGAAGGCTCCTCCCGGTATCTCACACACCCATGTCTAGACTTGATGGGACTAACGTTCAGTACATTGACTTACAGTTTATTATCCATGCTACATAACTACTAATTCATAATGGATTATTGATTCATTTACCTTCATTAGATAATTCTCTTATCAATACCTTTATGCTTTTCGGTCTCTACATTAATCTACATAGTTTAGTGGAATTAAATTGGCCTGTGTGTATTTTCATTAGTCATCATGTGGGCATATCTTATTTAGGCTATCCAACACAGCTGTCACACGCACACAGCATACAGAGCCTATTTTGAGAAGGATTTGTCCTGCAGCTCCCAGCTGGTCTAAATGCGATTGCATGTTAAAAACAGTTTTGGTGCACAATTGAAAAGAGCTACTATATTTTTTTCTCAACCGGTAATTGAAGCACACCTCCCACTCACCATTCAAGTGCAGGCAACAGGCTATCAGCGTGTCACCCACCACTTTACGATGTGAGCTGGAGGAAGTGTGCATTTTGAAAACATACTTAATTTTTTTAACATGAATGTCTTACCTTGCTTCAAAGTAGCCTATAGCCAAAATCCAACCATGGATGTGGAGTCAATTCTTTCATAAAGACTACATTGGGGGCACGTGAGTTTCAAGTTTGGGGATGCTTACGATTTATCCTAGGATTTCTACCGTTCTGCGTGCCAGTTATGATTTCCCTATGCGCATTTTAGTGGAACCATTTTATTTCAATAACGTTTTTGTTTCTCAAAATCATTGTCACGTGGTTAATCATAAAAATAGGAATTAAAATGATCATCTTAAAGTTAAAAGTCAAGTAATGTGAGATCACCAGCCTCTGCCATATGGACACATTGATACACCACGATCCATTGGCGGCTAAAGTAATAAACGTATGGAACTCATAGCCTATCGGCCAATGCAGCAGTAGGCATATGTCTTCCATTGCTTTTTCACACGGAGGATTGATGATTGTTGTAAAGATTTTTCAAATAGCTTACTGTGAGGAACTATAGTTTCAATATACATTAAAATCATTCGCAATGGATGTAAAAACAAAAATACCATTTTCTACTATTCCACACAGCAGGCCAGGTACTTATATGCGTGCTCAGGAACAAGAGCTCCATCAACATTATCAGGACAGAGAAACCAGACACATACTCATTGCTCACATTGAGCACTCCAAACAAAAGACAATGAAAAACATGTTTCTTGTTTCTTGTAGGTTAGCAGGTTGTGAACGCTGCAAACAATGTTTCTACTCTGAGAATGAGAAAGGTAAGTGACTGTAATTAATACATGCATTAACAGACATTCATGTAACCAATGACAGGGATTAATGGTACATTTTACTACTGCAGACTTATGTAATGGGGAATTGATTCCAAAATTAAATAATCAAAGGGCAAACAATTCACAAGAGTTGGTGGGAGACAGCTGAGCCGTTCAGGAGAGAGATTCATCTTCTTGTCTCAATATTTTAAATTGTGCTCAAGACATGTTATCTTCACACATATTTTAGATGCTTTTTACTGACAGCCGCAACTCAATAACCAGCTAGGCTTATTTCCATGCACCCTGCCCAAATTGTGGGCTTCCCAAATAGGCATAGACCTACAAGCTTGTGATTTGTAAAAATCCATGCCTAACTTTTTAAAGAATCTAATGATCTTTGATTCCTCTGTGGCTAAGTCATGCTTTCTGGTGAAGTATTTTGAATAATTGTATTTATTTCTGTATAGACAGGAGTAATTACATCATTTTGACAAATGAATTTCCATTTATTTCCCAATTGGATCCACTATGCCGTTTCTCTCCTGTTCTATTGGTTTTCATATCAACTTTCTTTCGTTGTCCAGAAGCCAAAGGCACAATGCTAGTCATATTAGCAACCCATCCTAGTTGTTGCATCTTTAGATTCCCCCTCTTTCTAAGTTTCTAACAGATGTTCATCTCTTTCACAGGAACTGCTATCAGGTTCCCAAGTCCATTGTGTAGAATGGTGTTTTCCCGTGAATTGCCTTATAGCAAATGTTTGAAAATTACCTTTTATTGGCTGCTTCATTACATGAGTTGCATGTTCTGTTAAAATGCATTACCATAACCTACATGTGATTTCTGTTATTCTGAGCACCGTGGGTGGACGCCCTAATGGGTTATGCACCCAATGCATATGGGTCCGGTAAATCTTTTAAATGGCCGGTAAATATAGTTGTCCGGTGCCACAATTTCCTAATGGAAACCCTGGTGGGTGGGTGGGTGGGTGGGTGTATGTGCGGGAGATGCAGACATACAGGCTTGCTCTTTCTGCATCTGTGAGAGCTAGAGTCTGTCTGTCTGTCTGTCTGTCTGTCTGTCTGTCTGTCTGTCTGTCTGTCTGTCTGTCTGTCTGTCTGTCTGTCTGTCTGTCTGTCTGTCTGTGTCTGGAGACATATTCTACACATTGTCCAGAGTTGAAACATACAAAGTACAGCACAGTTTTTAAAATATTTTATTTAGTTTCAGAGTCCTCCCTCCTCTCTACCCTCCCTGCAGCCTTTTACTTTTTTGTGCCCTTTGCTCCCTTGAGTTCCGCTCCATTTCATGGAATCCAGGGAACGCGGTTTCCTCCTGGTGTCTGCGCGCGTTTGTCCCAGGCCAGGGCCCTTTGGTCTCAACCGTGCCTCTCCACTCAGGAAAGCTGGCGCTTGGCGAGGCAGCTGCACTCTTATTGCATGCCAGAATACACACACATCAGAGAGGAGAGATAGAAAGGGAGAGGGGAGATTGATGAGAGGGGAGTGGGAGTAGAGGGAGGAATTGGAGTAGAGGGTTCGGTGTTTCCTCTTGGATTCTTTTTAGCAGCAGTGGCAAATGTAAAGGGGGGAAATTATGTTGACACCATCTGAAATATAACTGATGCGTGCCACTGCATTGTAGGGAGATGATGAGGAGCAAAGGATTGCTGTACGCTCGTGGCTCTCAATTGCGTCACTGCTTGCTCTGTTTGCTACAAATATACATGAAACATGTCACTGACTTTAAAGGAATAGTGTGAGATTTTGTCAATTAAGCCCTTTTTCTACTACATGGAGTCAGATCAACTCATGGAGACAATTTGTATGAGACAAGCTTTTAAATGGATAGTGCAAGATCTTGGCAATAAATCCCTTTTTCTACATCCCCATAGTCAGATCAACTCATGGATACCATTTTTATTTCTATGCATGCAGTTTGAAGGAAGTTTCTAACTAGCTTTAGCACAATGACCAGAAGACCAGTCATTGTGCTTAACGCTAGTTACCTTTAACTTTATTCAAACTGCATGCATAGAAATAAAAATGGTATCCATGAGTTGATCTGACTATGGGGATGTAGAAAAAGGGATTTATTGCCAAGATCTTGCACTATCCATTTAAAAGCTTGTCTCAGCAGAAATATATAAAAAATATAATAAACAACAACAACAAAAAAACATTTTGGGAAGTGGTGGAAACGATTTAGCAGAGGTGGGCCACCGCTAGGGCTGTTACGGTGACCATATTACTTCCACACTGGCGGTCACGATTCATGACCCCAGTCAAACTCCATGTGACCATTTAGTCACAGTAACTAGGCTTCTTCAAGCTCTGATGCCGTTGATGGTCATTAGTAGCCTACCAGACTTGCTAACTGCCTGGTACTCAGCACTCTATTGTCCCTCTAATCACTTAGATCACATCAATGCAAATGTTTTTGAAAATCAAATCAAACACTTCATGAGAGCCCATGAGCAGATGTTTTGGTGAACAAATGTGTTTACATCCCTGTTAGTGAGCATTTCTCCTTTGCCAAGACAATGCATCCACCTGACAGCTTCATTTCTATAGGCTATGCAATTGCATGAGAAAACAGAGTTTTGATTGCCTCTATTAGAAAGAGGATCCCATCAGTTTTCTATAGGCTAGGCCTACTATATTTATTTATCAACTTTCCTAATATTAAGCACATGCTTTACAACAGGAATATAGCCTACCTGGCTGGCATGAAAATGAACCCCAGGGAAAAGCGTCCTCCATTCGCTATTTTATGTGCCCCAGTTTCCGAGACCGGTGCATGATAATGGTCCCAGACGTGTCTGTCTTCACTTGTAGCCTACTTCTTAACTGAGATGCCTGTGAGAAGGAACCGATCACGTGACGGGCATTTACTAATAAGAATTGAAATATCTGAGAGAGCCATGTGAGTGAAAGGTGTTTTGGAGCATGGCAACTGGGAGCAGGGAATTATAATTATTTTCAGTCCATGGGCACAACGGCCACTTTGGCCGCAAAAGGCATGGATTTTTTAGGGGCCATCACGGCCACACAAGGGGGATGCCGCCGAGAATATTATGCCTGGTGAGAATATTATCAAGTGCTTGTCAAATTGTGAATGATTGAATGATGAAGTGTGTGCAGCCTGCACAAGAAACAAATCAGAGCTCATGCCTTTCATGCTACTTTTTTCATATCAACATTAGTCTCATCATGCAGCCTTAAAATATATTAAACATCAAAACATTTAGCCCAACGTTTGTATCACAACTAAAGTTGCATAAATAACTCTAAATTAAGCATATAGGAGGACCTGTTTCTTTGTTAACGCTCAACACAGAATAGCCGCTTGTGCGCACTTCCTTGGAAATCATTTGGAGAAAATATCCTTTCTACTTTATTCAGCTTTGTTCAGTTGTATTCTTCATACCATACATTTAAAAAAAAAATATTACACGGAATTCTAAGCAAATCTTGTCTGCTAAATGAACTAGTGTAAACCACAACCAAATGACATAACATAAGGACAACTCAGAGTATGCCATTCTGTTCTTCTGAAATAGACTATATTTTCTTCATATCATGTTTTTTTTTACCTGTCTAAAATAAATTATGGATTTATTGTGAAGGTGTAGGCTATATTAAATGCATTTATTAGACTTTTTAAAATGTAGATGTTCCAAAGGTCTGCATCAGTGGCTTGTAGGATATGTGTGGAAGCCAGGAAATGCTAATTGTGTTTATGTTAATTCATAGTCAATTACCATGAGACCGGCAGTTATTTGCTTGACAAAATTTCATGAAAGAGGAAACCGGAATACCTAGTCAGTTGTACAACTGAATGCCTTCAGCTGAAATGTGTCAGAGCCCTAGCCACCGCTGCTAATTTAATATAGTGGAAACACTGGGATTTAAATTCTGACCTATATAATGTAAGTGGTTCCCAGGTTATCTCAGCTGTTGCCTATTGATTTTATGACTTTTGGAAAAATGCATTCATTATTTACACTGAACAAAAATGGAAACACAACATGTAAAGTGTTGGTCCCATGTTTCATGAGCTAAAATAAACTCTACCAGAAATGTTCTATATGCACAAAAAGCTTATTCCTCCAAAATTTGGTAAACAAATGTTAGTGAGCATTTCTCCTTTGACAAGATAATCCATCCACCTGACAGGTGTGGCATATCAAGAAGCTGATTAAACAGCATGATCATTAAACAGGTGCACCTTGTGCTGGGGACAATAAAGGGACACTCCAAAATGTTTTGTCACACAACACAATGCTACAGATGTATCACGGTTTGAGGGAGCGTGCAATTGGCATGCTGACTGCAGGAATGCCCACCAAAGCTGTTGCCAGATCATGTAATGTAAATGTAAAAGAAAAAAAACGCTGTGTATGGCGTTATGTGGGCGAGCGATTTGCTGATGTCAACGTTGGGAACAGAGTGCCCCATGGTGGCAGTGGGGTTATGGTATTGACAGGCAGACGCTACGGACAACGAACACAATTGCATTTTATCGATGGCAATTTGAATGCACAGGGATACTGTGACGGGATCCTGAGACCCATTGTCGTGCCATTCATCCACCGCCATCACCTCATGTTTCAGCATGATAATGCACGGCCCAATGTCGCAAGGATCTGTACACAATTCCCGAAAGCTGAAAATGTCCCAGTTCTTCCATGACCTGCATATTCACGAGACATGTCACCCATTGAACATGTTTGGGATGCTCTGGATCAACGTGTACGACAGCGTGTTCCAGTTCCTACCAATATTCAACAACTTCGCACAGCCATTGAAGAGGAGTTTGACATCATTCCACGGGCCATAATCAACAGCCTGATCCACTCTATGCAAAGGAGATGTGTTGCGCTGCATGAGGCAAATGGTGGTCACACCACATACTGACTGGTTTTCTGATCCATGCCCCTACCTTTTCATTAAAGTTATCTTTGACCAACAGAGGAATATCTGTATTCCCAGTCATGTGAAATCCATAGATTAGGGCCTAATGAATTGATTTCAGTTGACTGATTTCCTTATAAGAACGGTAACTCAGTAAAATCTTTGAAATTGTTGCATGTTGCGTTTATATTTTTGTTCTGTGTAATAGTTCTTTCAGTTCTCACTGGTAGGGATTGTTGTTAGGCTACATAGAGGACAACTGATCCACAGCAACATATAACTCAAGGCTCATCATCCTTAGGTATACAATATAGCTAAGCATCTGCACAAACACAATTACAATTTTGAACAATGTGAAAGTTTGACATTTTAATGAAGCATAATGTCCAACTGTCCTGCACTTCGAAGTGGACCTGGATGGGGACATACGGGTAATGCCAAGTCATAGCCGTTATGCGAACTGCTTTGTGATCGAATGGCTTGAACCAAGAGCCTTGTTTGAAGAGTGGGAGAGCGACAGAGTGAGGGAGAGTCAGAGGAAAAGGGGGAGAATACCTACATACTTCGTCTGCAGTTATACTTTTTTTGCACATGAACAAGGGTAAAAAAGTCAAACTTGAACGTTTGTCTGAGTTGGATCAGAAGAGGGCAACACTGCAAGGTTGGGGAGGAAAAAGGTTAGCAAGGAGCTTGAGCTAAAGCTGTGTGCTCTGCATTACAGAAATAGACACCTGGCTCAAATAGAAGCCTGTCTCTAAGCGCTGGTTGTGTTCGATGATTGAAGCAAATAAGCACTATTAATTTCAGTTTTACTTATACGTTGTGTTCATTCATCTCCCTTCCATTAAGTTTAAACAGACGTTACCAACTACTAGAGAGCCTCAATTCTAAACAACATGCAAAGACTGAGAGAAACAAAATCACATAAGGAATATGCATGCTGCATACAGTACACTGTTGATTTGGGCAAGAGATATAGGTTGTTTTTGTGAAACCGCTCTGGGTCAAGCTGCGGCATATGGTTTCGTGTTCACAGTGAGAATAGAAGTCTACTTGTTACTCACCCACGCACACACACCAACACACATGCACTTACATACACACTTGCACTCAAAACAGCTCTGAAAAACTTGATGGCACAATTTGTAAAGTGAGAAGTTAGTCAAACTCTATTAAATAGACCAGATATGCTTGTGCACACAACTTCATGCTCTAGCAAAACCTTTAATTCTCTTTTTTCCCCAGAGGAACAAGAGAGGGAGAGTGAGAAAAAAGATTGGACCCTGTAACTGTTGTTCTAGCCTGTGATTGGTGGTAGCCTGTTGCTAGGCTTATGTCACTGTGAGGGTGGGAGTTTTTTGCTTCCTCTCTCTGCAAAGCGATAGGTCAGGTTTGAACTGGTTAGGAGGACTTCTACCGCTTGTTGAACATCCCCACAGTTTTGTGGTTTTCTTTGGCTCTCCGTTCTCTTCTCTTCTAATTGCATGTGGAAAACACTGCAGCCACTTCTGGGGCACATACTTTATGTGCACAGCATTAACTTTGGCTTCCTCTCTCTCTCTTTTTCTCTACTTTAATCCCTTTGACTTTTATCCTCCTTTTTACTGGTAACAGCAGCTGAAATGTTTGCGCAGTAAAACAATAAGTACATTTCCTTAACTTTTTTTAAACTTTTTTTTTCTGGCCCCCTCAAATCTCCATTACTTTTATCCTGTCCATAAAAATACTAATCACAAACCAGTTGCATTGATGTAATAGAGATCTGTTAGTAAACTATTTACTAACATACTCCTCTAAAACCCAAACATCTAATTTGTATAGATAATCTGTTGATATCCGGTCCATACCTACCATTGTTTCAGTCTTATCTGTAGAATGTATTCCCAGTCAGTTGTAATAATAGGATATCATTGTGTGCGGGTGGTTTGTGCATCATCAGTTAGACCGCTCATTCAGACTCAATAAAGAGAAGACCACTGAGAACCAGGGTTCTCTGGAGACCCAAGTAATTTAACAAGGCCCCTATTCCTAATACCGCAGGACTAATGGCATGGCTCATATACCATGTCAATCCGGTTAGTTCAGGAGTCCAAAAGTCCTTCAAAACAAATGGCTAAATGAATGTGGTCAGTTCCAAACTGAGTCTGATCTGACGAAATTAAAGAAGAGTTAACTCCAACTCTACTGTCCAATCCCTCTATCCCTTCCTCTGAGGCTCACCATCTGCACTGTGAGAACCGTCTTGAGAAGGATCCCTGCAGAATCTCCACTAGCCTCCCACTGCAGTGTAATTAATCATCATGATGTTATCATAACCCACTCTTACCCCTGCCCCAGCCGCACTGGTCTTTGGCCGGCATGTGTACAGCAAAGCCCCAAGAGTGTCTGCTGGGTGGTGGTGATGTGTACGCCCGTGACAATAGTGTTTGGCCCTGTCCTCTGTCCGGGGGGCTGGGGGCCAGTCTGGTCCCTGACCTAGCCTAGCGCTTTTATGTGAAAAGATGGTGTCGTAAACCGAAAGCTGACCAGGCCTCTTCTGCTCTGCAACTTTGCTGAGCCATGGGGCTCACATACACACAGTGCTCACTGTGCTGCTCCGGCTATTGCGGCTGGGAAATGGCAGAGTGCTGACTCCAGACCCAGGGCATGTTTACCATGACTCCCACCCCTCTCTGGGGATAACAGGGAGGGGGAGAGAGGGAGGGGGGCACTATCAACACAATGAACCTGCTGAATGGTGTGCTATCTATTAGCCAGGGGACTGACTTGCAGCCAGCCAGTGCCAAATCAACCAGGAAGCCAGGCCCTTAAACAGAGTATTGAATTGGAGCTTGGATCGGCTCGGTCTAGTGATAACCGATAACAATCTGGGCTCCCTTACACCACCACCTCCTTGTTACCTAATATAACTTGTTTGTCAGGTTTTTATTTGGTTCTTCCACCACCCCCCTCCCCAAACCCACCTCCGCCCCCGCTTTGATTTATTATTAGATAGACTTTATATGCCAGTGGTATTATGTAACATGCTTGTAAAGAGGTTGTTGTCATCTCAGACATGGAACATACATGACTCACTCAGGCCTGCCTAGCTGGCTGTGCTGCAGCAATAAGCAATTATCCCAATTATGGATATGCTATTTACCACACTAATTTATAAGACAATTAGACAGATATTTAGATTTCATACCACTGCAAGAATATTTTAAGTAGTCATATCCGGACCAAACCTCCTTTTCATGCTCCTACCATCTGACCAAACAGCATTATGAATTACTCACAAATGACTTGTAAATATTCAGGGTACAATACAGTAAGCTGATGAAACTGTGGGATTGCACAACTGAAGAATTTCTGCACAAACTGTCAGAAACCGTCTCAGGGAAGCTCATCTGCGTGCTCCTCGTTCCTACCAGGGTCTTGACCTGACTGTAGTTCAGCATTGTAACTGACTTCAGTGGGCAAATGCTCACCTTCGATGGAGAAATGTGCTCTTCACAGATTAATCCCGGTTTCAACTGTACCGGGCAGATGGCAAACGCTGTGTATGGCGTTATGTGGGCGAGCGATTTGCTGATGTCAACGTTGGGAACAGAGTGCCCCATGGTGGCAGTGGGGTTATGGTATTGACAGGCAGAAGCTACAGACAATGAACACAATTGCATTTTATCGATGGCAATTTGAATGCATCGATAAAATGCGATGTGACGGGATACTGAGACCCATTGTCGTGCCATTCATCCACCGCCATCACCTCATGTTTCAGCATGATAATGCACGGCCCAATGTCGCAAGGGTCTGTACAAAATTCCTGAAAGCTGAAAAATGTCCCAGTTCTTCCATGACCTGCATATTCACCAGATATGTCACCCATTGAACATGTTTGGGATGCTCTGGATCAACGTGTACGACAGCGTGTTCCAGTTCCTACCAATATTCAACAACTTCGCACAGCCATTGAAGAGGAGTTTGACATCATTCCACGGGCCATAATCAACAGCCTGATCCACTCTATGCAAAGGAGATGTGTCGCGCTGCATGAGGCAAATGGTGGTCACACCACATACTGACTGGTTTTCTGATCCACGCCCCTACCTTTTTATTAAAGTTATCTTTGACCAACAGAGGAATATCTGTATTCCCAGTCATGTGGAATCCATAGATTAGGGCCTAATGAATTGATTTCAGTTGACTGATTTCCTTATAAGAACTGTAACTCAGTAAAATCTTTGAAATTGTTGCATGTTGCGTTTATATTTTTGTTCTGTGTAATAGTTCTTTCAGTTCTCACTGGTAGGGATTGTTGTTAGGCTACATAGAGGACAACTGATCCACAGCAACATATAACTCAAGGCTCATCATCCTTAGGTATACAATATAGCTAAGCATCTGCACAAACACAATTACAATTTTGAACAATGTGAAAGTTTGACATTTTAATGAAGCATAATGTCCAACTGTCCTGCACTACAAAGTGGACCTGGATGGGGACATACGGGTAATGCCAAGTCATAGCCGTTATGCGAACTGCTTTGTGATCGAATGGCTTGAACCAAGAGCCTTGTTACCTAATATAACTTGTTTGTCTGGTTTTTATTTGGTTCTTCCACCACCCCCCTCCCCAAACCCACCTCCACCCCCGCCTTGATTTCTTATTAGATAGACTTAATATGCTAGTGATATTATGTAACATGCTTGTAAAGAGGTTGTTGTCATCTCAGACATGGAACACACATGACTCACTCAGGCCTGCCTAGCTGGCTGTGCTGCAGCAATAAGCAATTATCCCAATTATGTATATGCTATTTACCACACTAATTTATAAGACAATTAGACACATATTTAGATTTCATACCACTGCAAGAATTTTTTGAGTAGTCGTATCCGGACCAAACCTCCTTTTCATGTTCCTACCATCTGACCAAACAGCATCATTAATTACTCACAAATGACTTGTAAATATTCAGGGTACAATACAGTAAAAACAGCAACACAGGTAGCTGGTGACATCATCCAGGCTGTATCTATATTGACAGGCTCTATGATAGAGCCAGAGAGGGAAACGTTGCCTGTCTTATCTAGACTTCCTGTTAGGTTTGTTTGAGCTGCTATACCGCCTGTCTGATTGGTTTAGGCCTGGGCTGCTTTATCTGAGCTCTGATAGTCTAAAGGCCTTCACATGCTTCCCATCCGAAACAGTTCAGAAAAGTTTGTGCATATATTATGACTAGGTTTTTTGAAGTTTTTATTTGTTTTGGACTTCAGCAAGGGTTTTTTCGACTGTTCATGCACACAAATGTTTTTCTTTTTGCAAGCTGAATTTTGGTTGCCGAAGTCTATGCACCTTCGTCGGTCATTGGTCAACAGTAGTGAACTCGTTTTCATGCAAATTTTTGCACTTGAGAAATACTCCACCAAACATCCTAGTTAGATGTAAAATTGCGCGACTAAGATCTCGTTATCTTAGATTACACTTCCTCACAATAGTCTGAATTATACTGGCTACGGCATCTCAAGATGGACAAACAATACTAGAGAGCGACCGATTAATCGGCATTGGCCGATTAATTAGGGCCGGTTTCAAGTTTTCATAACAATCGGTAATCTGCATTGTTGGATGCCGATTATGGCCGATTACATTGCAATCCACGAGGAGACTGCGTGGCAGGCTGACCACCTGTTACGCGAGTGCAGCATGGAGCCAAGGTAAGTTGCTAGCAAGCATTTAAACTTATCTTTTAAAAAACAATCCATTTTAACATAATATCTGGTTAACTACACATGGTTGATGATATTACTAGTTTAACTAGCTTGTCCTGCACTGCATATAATCAATGCAGTGCCTGTTAATTTATCATCGAATCACAGCCTACTTCGCCAAACGGGTGATGATTTAACAAAAGCGCATTTGCATCAGGCTATATGCAGTAGTTTGGGCCGCCTGGCTTATTGCGAACTGTGTGAAGACCATTTCTTCCTAACAAAGACCGTAATTATTTTGCCAGAATTTTACATAATTATGACATAACATTGAAGGTTGTGCAATGTAACAGCAATATTTAGACTTAAATACCATTCTGATAAAATACGGAACGGTTCCATATTTCACTGAAAGAATGAACATTTTGTTTTCGAAATGATAGTTTCAGGATTTCACCATATTAATGACCTATGGCTCGTATTTTTGTGTTTATTATATTATAATTAAGTCTATGATTTGATATATGATAGAGCAGTCTGACTGAGCGGTGGTAGGCAGCAGCAGGCTCGTAAGCATTCATTCAAACAGCACTTTCCTGCGTTTGCCAGCAGCTCTTAGAAATGCTTGATTCACAGCGCTGTTGTCACGCCCTGACCATAGAGTGCCTTTTTATTCTCTATTTTGGTTAGGTCGGGGTGTGACTAGGGGGGGTGTTTCTATCTAGGTGTTTTATTTCTATGTTGGCCTGGTATGGTTCCCAATCAGAGGCAGCTGTTTATCGTTGTCTCTGATTGGGGATCATATTTAGGCAGCCATTTCCCCACTGTTTTGTGGGATCTTGTTTTGAGTTAGTGCATGTAGCGCCGCTGATGTTACGGTTAGTTGTTTGTTTCCTTTTGTTTTGTAAGTTTCACTAAATAAAATATGTGGAACTCAGAGCACGCTGCGCCTTGGTCCGTCTCTCCACACATCTGTGACAGCTGTTTATGACTTCAAGCCTATCAACTCCCGAGATTAGGCTGGCAATACTATAGTGCCTATAAGAACATCCAATAGTCAAAGGTATATGAAATACAAATGGTATAGAGAGAAATAGTCTTATAATTCCTATAATAACTACAATCTAAAACTTCTTAACTGGGAATATTGAAGACTCATGTTAAAAGGAACCACCAGCTTTCATATGTTCTCATGTTCTGAGCAAGGAACTTAAATGCTAGCTTTTTTACATGGCACATATTGCACTTTTACTTTCTTCTCTAACACTGTGTTTTTGCATTTTTTAAACCAAATTGAACATGTTTCATAATTTATTTGAGACTAAATTGATTTTATTTATGTATTATATTAAGTTAAAATAAAAGTGTTCATTCAGTATTGTTGTATTTGTCATTATTACAAATATATATATATAAAAATGGCCGATCAATCGGTAACGGCATTTTTTGGGGCATCCAATAATCGGTATCGGCGTTGAAAAATCATAATCGATCAACCTCTAAACAGTACTATTGCTGCTCATTTTTCAAGCGAAGGTCTTTTAAGGGAGTATGTGAGCTCGGGTTCACCTAGCCAAATTCAGCTAGGTGGCAACCGAACCGAAGCATGTTGAAGTCATAATACCCCCACACCAGTGGGCCACTAGTCTATTATGTTGATGCAGGCTTTAATGTTATTGTGCTTCCATCAGGAGTGTGACACTAAAGACTTGTGGCAAGCAGAATCAACAACCTCTGTATCATTCAAGACTGTTGCTTTGTGTGAAGGTGTTAAAGTTCACAGTTCGCCATGGTTATGTAAATGCAGGAAGAAAAGTAGCCTTACTTGGCTCCAAGTTAAGCCTCATCTCCACCAGATGCATAAAACTCTTTGTGTTCCGGCTGAAGTCATTCATTGCCAATGGAGCAATCCACAACACTACGTTGGGATGCCTCACTAAGCTGCGGTGCATTCTGTGTACTGTATGCATTGCTTACCGTGTGTCGGTACAAACAGAGTTACACACACAGATTCCAACTAGCTAGCTTTTAGCTAGTTGAAAAGCGAAGTACATGTGTGTTAAGTACGGAAAATGTGGGCTAGACATCCAGCAAAACAAAACGCATATGCATCTGGTGGACATCAGGTATTAGAGCGGGTCCGCTGGAGCCATGGCCCAGTGAGACAGAGGCGCCGGCCCGAATAGATGGAAACAAAAAAGTCAGCCTTTTGGGTAAAACACTGGGTTAAATCCTCAATTGAAATGCACCATAAGCAGGGATTAATTTCAGGTTGTTTGTACACCTGCTGTGTCCTGTCCTGTCTTGCAGGACCAGATATCCTACTGTGCCATAATAATATACGCCACCGCAAAGCGTCGGTAGGCCACCTTGTTTAAAGTGGTGATGCTGGCCAAGGAGACATGACCACATTGGACTTTTCACAGAGAAAAGAACTTGCTGCTGCTTGCTGAATAATCTTGTATCGGTAGTTGTTTTCAATGCACATGACTGAGATGAGAACATAGATAGCTGGTGCATGCAAACATTAGTGTAGTGGGTCATTGTGGTGGGAAAGGGTGAAAAATAAACGTGCAAAAAAATTTGCAAAGTGAATGACATGTTTGTCATAATTGATTGACTTAGATAATTCACCTATGGATCATGTAATAAAGACATATTAAGGCAGCTGGTCAAAGGGACCTCTTAAAACCTCTGGAAGTCTAAGCTGTTGGGGGGGTTAACTAAGTTAACATATGGAATTGTTTTAAGATGGTCATACCATTGATCATTTAGCTATTTGATTTAGAATCAAATTTAGAATGTGGCCTTATATCTACGAGCTGTAAGAAAGCTCAGGAAATATTTGCGGTTGTTTTGGACATGTATTTAATCCCTTATATTTGTTGGCACAAAACTACCTCCATACTTCCATTCGTTTGTATGGGTTATCTTCAAGTTTGGTGGATTGAGACGCATCCCATGCAATCTCTAGTTTAAATTGACGGATTTTCATGGGGATTTGTTTGTTATGTTACTTAGATAGACTCATAAGATTAATGCACACATTGTGCGCTGCAGAGTGATGGTGTCATTCGATATCCATTGCCATGATCAATGGCAGAAGCAAGGAACAAAATGAGACACTTGATTGATTATGTTTTCCTGGGGGCTGGGTCGCTCTGCGTTCACGTTCAGACCCTCTCTCCGCACGGTCCACTCCTATTTCTCCGTCCTCTTATACCTCATTGATGAATGGAGGTTGTTTTCGTCTTTCGATTGGCTGTTGCGCACGTCACTGAACTAGGGCTCAGTTTATTTACAGAGTGTGTGCTGAGGTCGAACGGTATTCTGCTGTAGGGCTGCAACAACTGACAATTGAGCACTTTACCCCCATGAAACAAAGCGAGAACGGAAACATCAATTTAAATATACCTGAAACACAAGATCACACTGAAGACACATTATGAGGCACGCAACTGCAGCAACAGAAACCATGGAAAATAATTCATTTACAGTAACAGACTTATATAAAATATGCACTCATTGTGAACGGCTTAGCAAAAAGGTAAGAGAAAAGGAAAATACATGGCAAATGTTTTTGACAGTGAATGCATGTTTTTAAAACTCCGTGCACCGTCGTCGTGGAATTTTAGTGTTCATTTGTGACAAGTTCATGTCCTTTTAGACACTTTGTTTTGTGGCTGCGAGCGAAGGAACTGCAGTGCAGTCTTTTCTTTTGTGTCCAACCTTGTTTACGCGTTTGAGGAGTTAGCGTTGCTTGTCAACGCTTTACAGTTCATCTCGTGGTTTGTCATCATATTGTCAACTCTGCTATTTCGTATATGCGCTTAGCAACATTTTTCGCTTGGTGTCTTTGAATGCAAGACAGTATTGTCGCTGTCGAGCAATCTTTGGCCCCGAGTTCTTCTAAGACTAGGTAATTAATTCTACCACTTCATTGCTCTGCGCAGAGGGACAGGAGATATCTATGGAGTCCCCAGGGAACATGTGATCAGCGACTTCTTAAGTTGACAGTTGGCTGTTTTAATGTTTAATGTGATGTCAATCGTGTCTTGAATTTGTTCCTTTTAATAACAACATTTGACTATGCAAACCTTTCCGAATAATTTTGTATCAATTAGGGTATTAAATGTATCAAGTGTATTTCAAATGTTTCAAACTGCAAGTGGTTACATAGCAGCCGCACGCATGATGCATTGTATCTATCAAGTGTTTGATTTGTGTATTTTGACACTTGTCGCATTTCTAGAGACTACTGTTATGGCAGCTTGCTACAGCGAAATTGTGAACAAAGTGAGTTGGATTTCTCTTTTGCACAGGCTGTGCATGCAATGCTCCAACCTGACTGTAGAGCGAATATGTGATCTAGTGGAGAGTGAGAGAGATGTCTTGCAGAAGGATGTACAATATTACTCAGTCAGGGCTCGCAGCCAAAATGGCACTAAAAACAGCATTTAGGGTTTTCGCATGATGTTGCATTTGGTTCTTGCAGAACTATGTGTTTCTGTACTCTTAACTTGCAGGACTTAGGAGTTAGTATCCCAAGACCACTGGGAAATGGACCAAGTAGATTTATCCCTGAAAAAGAGGTAAGGAGAACAACTTCATTTACACCACATGATCTTCTATACTTGTGGAAATTATTACACCTTTTTACTTACCATTACAATACATTAAAGTGCCATATTACATCAATATGTGATTGAGAGTAAAAATGTATTCACTGGCTCTGTGGCACCAGATACTTCAAGTCAGTAAAGTAGATCCGAGGGTGCAATCGATATTTGAGGACGCATTTGCTGCACTGGGTCGTCTTGACAACATCTCCTTGGTGATGGGCTTCCACCCACAGTACCTGGAGAGTTTCCTGAGAACACAGCACTACCTGCTGCAGATGGATGGGCCCTTATCCCTGCACTACCGCCACTACATAGGCATCATGGTGAGGCCCTTTAAGCCCTAATCTAAACTCTGCAGTGGCTTTACCATGGTAGTGTAGAGACACTTGGACAATCTCGTAACTCTCTCCTTCCCCTGCATCCCTCCCAGGCTGCGGCCAGACACCAGTGCTCCTACCTGGTCAACCTCCACGTCAACGACTTCCTCCAGGTGGGAGGGGACCCCAAGTGGCTGAATGGCCTGGACGGAGCCCCACAGAAGCTGCAGGCTCTTGGGGAGCTCAACAAGATCCTGGCCCACCGGCCCTGGCTTCTTACCAAGGCACACATTGAGGTAGGCAGCTGAGGCTGGACCTGTGACACACACACACACGCAGGACTGGGCAAAGGGACAGGTTAGGGTTATGTAACAGACTGAGATCATGGGTGGCGGCACACCAGAGTTATGCGGCTGTTACTTGGCAGGGTTAGTTATATGAAAGCGGGAGGAATGGGCAGAGATGAAATAGAAGGAAGAGAACAAATGGAAGGGTAGAAATTGAGAGACAGGAAAATAAGATTCCATCCAAAGGAAACTACTGATTGACTGACACTTCAACTCTCTATTCTCCCCAGCACCTGCTGAAGGCTGAAGAACACAGCTGGTCCCTGGCTGAGCTGATCCATGCTGTGGTGCTCCTCACACACTACCACTCCCTGGCATCCTTTACCTTCGGCTGTGGCATCACCCCTGAGATCCACAGTGATGGTGGGCACACCTTCAGACCTGTCTCCCTCAGCCAGTACTGTGTCTGCGACATCGCCAATGGCAATGGGCACGGCAACGACCTGGAGGAAAGGAGAGGCAGCCATCAGGTGTGAGGAAGGAGGATGGTGTATTTGTTTGTGTGAGAGAAAGTGAAGCTGAGGGTTTGTTAGTTACTGGCTTTGACAAAGATGTGGTTGTGAGTTGAGTGGCTCTTGTGGTTGTGGTCACCCTTTTTATGACCCATGCCCTGACCCAGAACATGTTTGTGTTCCTGTCTAGGTGTCTGGTGAGGTGGAGGTGTTGATTGAGAGAATGAAGCAGCTGCAGGAGTGTCGTGATGAAGAGGAAGCCAGTCAGGAGGAGATGGCCACACGCTTCGAGAGGGAGAAGACCGAGAGCATGCTGGTGGCCACGGCAGAGGACGAGGAGTGTGTGCAGTCAAGAGACGTGTCCAGGCACTTTGAAGACCCCAGCTACGGCTACAAGGACTTTTCCAGGAGAGGAGAACATGTACCCACCTTCAGAGTACAGGTATATAACGCTCGCACACACAACTTCACTTACGGAGAAACAGAGAGCAATGGAAAGAGGCATTTTGAAAGGACAGAGAAGGTGAAGCGTTTTCTCAATAGCTTCAAGATTACATTTAGAAAATGTTGCACTATCTGATTGACCAATTGATATCCAGACTTTGTAATTAGCACCTTGCCTTCCTCTTTTCTCCTCTCTCTTCTGCAGGACTACAGTTGGGAGGACCACGGCTACTCCCTGGTGAACCGTCTGTACCCTGATGTTGGTCAGCTGCTGGATGAGAAGTTCCAGATGGCCTACAACCTGACCTACAACACCATGGCCATGCACAAAGACGTGGACACCTCCATGCTCCGCAGGGCTATCTGGAACTACATCCACTGCATGTTCGGCATCAGGTACGCCACTCACTGGCACAATACGAATACAAATTGATTTATTCCAAGATGACATATGCTAGATTCAATGAAAACATGTGATATGTGTTTTAATGCAAAGTGCATTCATTTTGGACGGTAATGTACTTGAGTAAAGAAATAACTGTATTCATCAGTAGCTCTAACAGATCTCCCTCGTGTGTGTGTCTCAGGTATGATGACTATGACTATGGGGAGATTAACCAGCTGTTAGACCGCAGCTTTAAGGTCTACATTAAGACCATGGTGTGCAGCCCGGAGAAAACCACCAAACGAATGTATGAGAGCTTCTGGAGGCAGTTCCAGCACTCCGAGAAGGTGACGGAACAACTTATTTTACTTATTTGTCCATGGGTTTGTTTCTATTGGTAGCATTTAAAGTTTCTAGTTTTCTCATAGTACTGGAGCAGTGTTGTAACTCTTCCTTTCCCTTTCCCAGGTCCATGTAAATCTGCTTCTTATGGAAGCGCGCATGCAGGCAGAACTGCTCTACGCTCTGAGAGCGATCACCTGCTACATGACATGAAGTGCTTTTGGCGTTTATCGTTGTATTTTACTGTTGTTGTTGCTCTCGTTGGACACCTTTTAAAATAAAAAACCAAGGGGGAAAACAGAAAATAGGAAGGGACAGAAAGGAGCCCCGCTCGTCATGAAGAAGCTCGTCCTTGTGATGGATGGAATGTAGAAAGGTGAATGGGACAAAAGAGAGAGAATGGGGGGCAAAAGAAATAACTGCAAAAAATAATAATCTGAACCCATTTGTGGAAAGATGCGCTTTGTTGGTCCTCTTTGCCTGCATTGCCAAAGCACACCATGAGGGGGCAGCCTAGAGCAGACTCCCTCTGTCAGGAGTGTGTGGCCAACCTTCCAGTATTCCAATACATCTCAGTGGACGATGTCACTGAAATCTCCTTATAGTGTGAAAAACCCACAGCAATTCTCCAGAAATGAGAGCAGTACACCAGTCTACACTCAATGTAATCATAGTTATTTTTTTTGGGGGGGGGGGGGGGGGGGGTTGTATTAAGATGTTATTGCTGTAACTGGAGATTATGAAATCATTATTTGGGCTGTGTGGTAAAGTGTGCCTGATTTTTATATCATACGGCAGTGTTCAGAGGTGCTGACTGATACTGCTGCTTCTGTAAGCTCCGGTAAGCATGGGGTCATATTGACCCCACCCCCTAACCATCCTAAACTGTTTGTGTAAGCTAACCCAAGGAGTGTGTGAGAACGGAAAGGTGTTGGAAAATTAAAAAAGAACACTGTTTGAGACCTATTCAATTTGACTGTAAGTAGGAGAGGCTCTCTGTGACAAGTATGTGTGTGACTCCGTGTGTGTTTTAGAAAAAATGTTGGGATTTCAAGCGTTAAAAAAAAAAAAAAAAAAGGCGAGGCACTCTTTTTATGTGGTCACTTTTAAATTGATCTGTTTTGTTTCTGATAGAAGCTTTGTCATGTAAGGAAAAAAGATGAGCTAAAAATGTTTTTTTTAAAAAACCAGGTCTTCTAGGGGATTGGCTTCCGGTTGTCATAAAGATGCCGTCACCTGTCTGTCTTCCACATTCACCCTTTGACCCTGGCCTGGTCATCCTAACACCTTCAAAGCTTTGGATTGTGAGTTTTAACAGTACATACCTCTTCTGTTTTCTCTATCACATTAAGAATGACTCTTTTTCTCTGGGTCGCTTGGCTTCCATTCGTAAGGAGCCCGGGTTGGTTCTCATTGGACCGACTGTGGTCGACGCAGTCGGTCATAGCTGTGCTTGTTTCCTCTGTGGAAGCCTGACCAGTGCAAAAGCAGCTCTTATTTTTTTAAGACGATGACAGACCCTCCACTGTTTTTATTTCTGTTGACTGAAAACAAGTAAAGTACTGCATTCGTCTGAGGGTGGGTTGAGACAGTTGATTATTTGGAGGTGGTAGGAAGTTGGTTTCATACTTCTGTCAGTTACTGACACTTTAAAGAAATTAAATATAATAAACTTATTGTATCATTTTTCTAGTTCTCCCTAAAACTGTTTTTCCTGCATCAAAATGTTCACTCATTACATAACATAGGTACATGTTGAATCATTCATGCAACAAACCCACCAAATTGTAGTCACAGCACATGTATTATCTGCAAGCTGAACAATGGACATCACATTACTTGTCTGTAATGTGCAATGAGATAAGAGGGGACATTCCCTTTAGGATCACCTTTGAGCTTTGTTCTGTTCACTTCTGTCCTCAGTGGAAAAACTCCCTGGCATGACTTGCTATAGACTGAAATCTTTGGATGTTCAGGGATTTTTCCATTAAGGACAGAGGGTGACTTGGTCCATTCAATCACCAGCAGTGTGTCTCTACTGAACTGCCTCTATTTTTGACTGACTCATTTCCCTATGACAATCTGAAAAAGGATGAGACTAAACAAATGATGCTCTTAACACCTCCATGATCAGCCAGCTACCTGTTTCATATCAACCCAGACAGACAGGCATCTATCATGTGGAGAACAATGTTTGTCATTGAATATGCCTGATGAAATGCTATTGGGTTGTCTTGTGTGATGTCACTGAACGCTTTAATTTTGTATAGTAGGACAAGGAAGAGGGGAACTGAGTTTGTTTTTTTAACAGAAGTGCCGTTTTTAGATTTTTTTTTTATTAATGTGATTTGAAAATGCTGTCACTTTGCAGCAGCACTGCCTGGTCCATATTTGTGTAACAATAAAGGCTTTGAGGAGAATGTTTACAATACTTTTCTGTTTTGCTGTAGTTTGTGTACAGCGGTTCACAGATTTAGGGCTCTATTCGATCAGATCCACTTTAGCCGACATCCTCAATTTATTCAACTTTTATATAGAGCTGTTCATTTCAAAGCGCGGTAAAGCAAACTAAATACATTTAAAAACCACATGACTTGATCGACGGTCAAGAACCTGAAGGATGAGAAAGTTCAGTGCTTGAGTGAGGTCAGGTGGTCAAATGGGAGACACGAGAGCATAGCGGTTGTTTTGGCGGTGTTGGAGGTGAAACTGCGTTAGAGCTGTCAAATCCACAAGTGTCTCCTGGAATTATACCTGAAGTGGACTTTGCCATTAGCTACACGGAGTCGACTTAAGAGAAATCCCATGCAGCCTTGTTAATATAAAGTTCAAAAACTGGAATGTGAGATGTAATCTACACCTCAATTGGGCTGATAGAAATCCTCATTTAATTTAATCAATTTATGCGTCATTAGTTCTATATAGCCTATACTTTCTTGTTCTGAACTTCTAATGCAAGTTGGGATGGGTGTGGCTTCGCAACATTGATCAGGAGCAGCTGTTCACAGATTTGACAACTCCAACGCAGTTACACCTCCGATACCGCAAAAACATCAACTACTTGGGTGTTGGATATCGCTGGTTAACGCTTGATCTGATTACATCTAGGCCTAACAAATGTCTTAACCAGCCATAAGGAGAAACATTCACTTTTTATCACCACAGAGGCAAATTACAATTCTACTCATGTTAACAAGAGTAGCTTATGACAAAATCACAACCATTTACAGTATGCATAAGATACAACCTAAAAAATAATTTGTTATTTAAAGTGTAAACAGTTTGTCATACATGTCAGGTAGAGGCTCAACATTCAGTGGGTCATAGGTATGGGCCTTGACATTTTTCATGACCATGTGACTTAACCAGGAAAAAATCTAGACCTATAACTAAATACTTATTCATAGAATTAGTGAGAGGGGAAGTAGCTGAAGAGTAGTAGTAGCATAGAGTATAGAGTGACTTTAGAGAGGTGTCAGTAAAGCAAGGCACAACAATGAGAAAGGAGAAGACATTGCAAAGAGGTCACACTAGGGAGTGAGACATGGTGTATCTCAAATGGCACCTTATTCCCTATGTAGTGCACTACTTTAGACAAGAGCCTATGGACCCTGGTCAAAAGCAGTGCACTATATAGGTAACAGGGTGCCATTCGCGACAACCAGAGTAAGGAGATAGTCATGTTAGTCAGTCTGAGTCTGGATCCTGTCCCTCAGCCTCTGAGCCACAGGCAGGAACTCCATCTCCCAGCATAATCGGTGGAAGTCCCTCATGTCGTCACCAGAAGTCCACTGCAGCGCGTCCTCCTTGTCTGAGAGATAGAAAGCGCTTAATCAAAATGATTCAACATAAAAAAACTGAACAAAGTATCTGTTTACAGTAGTATACAGAAGCATAGAAACACTATAGATGGTTATTCAAGACACTTTCGGTAAATCATTACAGTAGTTTGGTATCCTTACTTAGGTATAGTGTTAGGACCTCTAGCAGTGCCTCTCTCTCCTGGTTGTTCATTGTGGATGGGGGGCCTGTCTCCGTCCCCCCCTCCTCAGTGAGGTTCCACAGGGTCTGACACACCAGGCCAGCCAGCTGCCAGTCCACTGGTCCAAAGTCCCTCAGACAGTCTGCCAGCCTGCACACAGGCATGCACACGCACATATACACGCCAAGTGACTGGGTGAGACTTAAGTCACGTGCAGCTGGTCCTAAAAGGTGGGCTGATGAAACTTCTGCCCCTGCTACTGTAGTAAGGCTCTTCGGCTAAAGATGACTGAGTCTTGAGCTTAGCACTCTACAAACGATATAGAGTACCAGTCAAAAGTTAGGACACACCCACTCATTTCTTTATTTTTACTATTCTCTACATTGTAGAATAATAGTGAAGACATCAAAACTATGAAATAACACATTGAATCATGTAGTAACCAAAAAAAGTGTTAAACAAATCAAAATATATTTTATATTTGAGATTCTTCAAAGTAGCCACCCTTTGCCTTGATGACAGCTTTGCACACTCTTGGCATTCTCAACCAGCTTCATGAGGAAGTCACCTGGAATGCATTTCAATTAACAGGTGTGCCTTCTTAAAAGTACATTTGTGGAATTTCTTTCCTTCTTGATGCGTTTGAGCAAATTACTTGTGTTGTGACAAGGTAGGGGTAGTATACAGAAGATGGCCCTATTTGGTAAAAGACCAAGTCCATATTATGGCAAGAACAGCTCAAATAAGCAAAGAAAAATTACAGTCCATTACTTTAAGACATGAAGGTCAGTCAATCAGGAACATTTCAAGAACTTTTAAAGTTTCCTCAAGCGCAGTCACAAAAACAATCAAGCGCTATGATGAAACTGGCTCTCATGAGGACCGCCACAGGAAAGGAAGACCCAGAGTTACCTCTACTGCAGAGGATAAGTTAATCGTCAATTAATTACACCTCAGATTGCAGTCCAAATAAATGCTTCACAGAGTTGATGTAACAGACACATCTCAACATCAACTGTTCAGAGGAGACTGCGTGATTCAGGCCTTCATGGTCGAATTGCTGCAAAGAAACCACTAGTAAAAGACACCAATAAGATAGAGAGACTTGCTTGGACCAAGAAATACAAGCAATGAACTTTAGATCAGTGGAAATCTGTCCTTTGGTCTGAGTCCAAATTGAAGGTTTTTGGTTGGATTTGGATTTTTGGTTCCAACCGAGTCTTTGTGAAATGCAGAGTAGGTGAACGGATGACCTCCGCATGTATGGTTACCACCATGAAGCAGGTGGTGTGATGGTGTAGGGATGCTTTGGTGGTGACACTGTCTGTATTTTATTTAGAATTCAATGCACACTTAACCAGCATGGCTACTACAGCGATACACCATCCCATCTGGTTTGCGCTTATTGAATACATTTTGATTTGTTTAACACTTATTTGGTTACTACATTATTATTTCATGGTTTTGCTGTCTTAACTATTATTCTACAATGTAGAAAATAGAAAAAAATTAGGAAAAACCCTTGAATGAGTAGGTGTGTCCAAACTCGGGTTGCACATTTTGGGGAATATTCAGAGGTGGAAACTTTCCGTGGGAATTAACGGGAATATATGGGAATTAACGGAAATACAGTTGAAGTCGGAAGTTTACAAACACTTAGTTTGGTGTCATTAAAACTCGTTTTTCAACCACTCCACAAATTTCTTGTTAACAAACTATAGTTTTGGCAAGTCGGTTGCTCAAAAAAATAAAGGGAACGCTAAAATAACACATCTATAACACATAACACACACTAGATCTGAATGAAAGAAATAATCTTATTAAATACTTTTTTCTTTACATAGTTGAATGTGCTGACAACAAAATCACACAAAAATAATCAATGGAAATCCAATTTATCAACCCATGGAGGTCTGGATTTGGAGTCACTCAAAATTAAAGTGGAAAACCACACTACAGGCTGATCCAACTTTGATGTAATGTCCTTAAAACAAGTCAAAATGAGGCTCAGTAGTGTGTGTGGCCTCCACGTGCCTGTATGACCTCCCTACAACGCCTGGGCATGCTCCTGATGAGGTGGCGGATGGTCTCCTGAGGGATCTCCTCCCAGATCTGGACTAAAGCATCCGCCAACTCCTGGTGCAACGTGGCGTTGGTGGATGGAGCGAGACATGATGTCCCAGATGTGCTCAATTGGATTCAGGTCTGGGGAACGGGCGGGCCAGTCCATAGCATCAATGCCTTCCTCTTGCAGGAACTGCTGACACACTCCAGCCACATGAGGTCTAGCATTGTCTTGCATTTGGAGGAACCCAGGGCCAACCGCACCAGCATATAGTCTCACAAGGGGTCTGAGGATCTCATCTCGGTACCTAATGGCAGTCAGGCTACCTCTGGCGAGCACATGGAGGGCTGTGCGGCCGCCCAAAGAAATGCCACCCCACACCATGACTGACCCACCGCCAAACCGGTCATGCTGGTGGATGTTGCAGGCAGCAGAACGTTCTCCACGGCGTCTCCAGACTCTGTCACGTCTGTCACGTGCTCAGTGTGAACCTGCTTTCATCTGTGAAGAGCACAGGGCGCCAGTGGCGAATTTGCCAATGTTGGTGTTCTCTGGCAAATGCCAAACGTCCTGCACGGTGTTGGGCTGTAAGCACAACCCCCACCTGTGGACGTCGGGCCCTCATACCACCCTCATGGAGTCTGTTTCTGACCGTTTGAGCAGACCCATGCACATTTGTGGCCTGCTGGAGGTCATTTTGCAGGGCTCTGGCAGTGCCTCTCCTGCTCGTCCTTGCACAAAGGCGGACGTAGCGGTCCTGCTGCTGGGTTGTTGCCCTCCTACGGCCTCCTCCACGTCTCCTGATGTACTGGTCTGTCTCCTGGTAGCGCCTCCATGCTCTGGACACTACGCTGACAGACACATCAAACCTTTTTGCCACAGCTCGCATTGATGTGCCATCCTGGATGAGCTGCACTACCTGAGCCACTTGTGTGGGTTGTAGACTCCGTCTCATGCTACCACTAGAGTGAAAGCACCGCCAGCATTCAAAAGTGACCAAAACATCAGCCAGGAAGCATAGGAACTGAGAAGTGGTCTGTGGTCCCCACCGGCAGAACCACTAATTTATTGGGGGTGTCTTGCTAATTGCCTATACTTTCCACCTGTTGTCTATTCCATTTGCACAACAGCATGTGAAATGTATTGTCAGTCAGTGTTGCTTCCTAAGTGGACAGTTTGATTTCACAGAAGTGTGATTGACTTGGAGTTACATTGTGTTGTTTAAGTGTTCCCTTTATTTTTTTGAGCAGTGTATACATACATACATACATACATACATACATACATACATACATAGTGTTGTTTTAGTGTTCCCTTTATTTTTTTGACTAGTGTATATATACATACATACATACACATATTGTGTTGTTTAAGTGTTCCCTTTATTTTTTTGAGTAGTGTATATATACATACATACATACACATATTGTGTTGTTTAAGTGTTCCCTTTATTTTTTTGAGCAGTGTATATATCCACACACACACACACACACACACACACACACACACACACACACACACACACACACACACACACACACACACACACACACACACACACGTATGGGACTCCCGATCACGGCCGGTAATGACCGAATCGAACCCCAGGCTGTAGTGACGCCAAACCACCGCGATGCAATGCTTGCGCCACTCGGGAGGCTCTACAACAGATATTCTATGAAATGTTTGCATGTATAAAAATCTCAATAAGCTCAATTAACATAATCAAAAAAAGATTTTAGTAGATCAAGTAAAGTAGACTAAGCTGTGAGTCTTAAAAGCACCAGGTCTTAATTAACATGTTTTAGCACCATAAAGAAGGTACTGGGGTTAAGACCTAGTAAAATGACCACATACAGTAGACTAATATCATTCCTAGTTCCTGTGTGCTCCTTACTTGGTGTGTGCTCCCTCCTGTGTGAGGGTGGTTCTGCTGGGGGGGTTCAGGGCCAGGTTAGTGAGGACCCCACAGGCTGAGAAACACACCTCTGGGCTCTTAGAGTCCAACAGAGTCACCACAAACTGGTGTACTGGGGGAGACAGGGAGATAAGAGGTTAAGATGGGTTAGGGGTACAACACAGGTGGGTCTTTTGTGTCAGTGTTTATCTGGGAAAAAAGGTTTGTATTGCATGCGTGTGCGTGCTCTGCATGTGTATTCACAGAATACAATACTTAAAGCACAACCTTTATTTTGTCTAACAGGTGTCAATAGAGCATGACACATATCCCCATTTCACTCCACTGTGTGTGTACGCATATACACACACCTTTGTTTTGTATGATGAAGTCACAAACCTCCCTGGACTGGGACAGGTTGCCAAACACACGCGTGGCCTCCAGCATCCCATCCATACTGGAGCTGAGGAGCAGCTTCAACAGCACTACAGAGAGACAGAGAGACAGAGAGACAGAGAGAGAGAGAGAGAGAGAGAGGAATGGAGAAAGAGAGGGGGGAGGGAGAGAGCAAGGGAGTGAGACAGCAAATATAAAGAGACACCAGAGCCACACAAACACCTCGACCTAGTATACACATATACAGTTGAAGTCGGAAGTTTACATAAACTAGTTTTAATGACTCCAACCTTAGTGTTTCAACCACTCCACAAATTTCTTGTTAACAAATCATAGTTTTGGCAAGTCGGTTAGGACATCTACTTTGTGCATGACACAAGTAATTTTTCCAACAACTGTTAACAGACAGATTATTTCACTTATAATTCCAATGGGTAAGAAGTTGACTGTGCCTTTAAACAGCTTGGAAAATTCCAGAAAAGATGTCATGGCTTTAGAAGATTCTGTTAGGCTAATTGACATCATTTGAGTCAATTGGAGATGTACCTGTGGATGTATTTCAAGGCCTACCTTCAAACTTAGTGCCTCTTTCCTTGACATCATGGGAAAATCAAAAGAAAAATCAGCCAAGACCTCAGAAAAAACATTTGTAGACCTCCACAAGTCTAGTTCATCCTTGGGAGTTATTTCCAAACGCCTGAAGGTACCACGTTCATCTGTGTAAACAATAGTACGCAAGTATAAACACCATGGGACCACGCAGCCATCATACCGCTCAGGAAGGAGACGCGTTCTGTCTCCTAGAGATGACCGTACTTTGGTGCGAAAAGTGCAAATCAATCCCAGAACAACAGCAAAGGACCTTGTGAAGATGCTGGAGGAAGCAGGTACAAAAGTATCTATATCCACAGTAAAACGAGTCCTATAATCGACATAAACTGAAAGGCCGCTCAGCAAGGAAGAAGCCACTGCTCCAAAACCGCCATAAAAAAGCCAGACTACGGTTTGCAACTGCACATGGGGACAAAGATCGTACTTTTTGGAGAAATGTCCTCTGGTCTGATGAAACAAAAATAGAACTGTTAGGCTATAATGACCATCGTTATGTTTGGAGGAAAAAGGGGGAGGCTTGCAAGCCGAAGAACAACATCCCAACCGTGAAGCACAGGGTGGCAGCATCATGTTGTGGGGGTGCTTTGCTGCAGGGAGGACTGGTGCACTTCACAAAATAGATGGCATCACGAGGAAGGGAAATTATGTGGATATATTGAAGTAACATTTCAAGACATCAGTCAGGAAGTTAATGGGTCTTCCAAATGGACAACGACCCCAAGCATACTTCCAAAGTTGTGGCAAAATGGCTTAAGGACAACAAAGTCCAGGTATTGGACTGGCCATCACAAAGCCCTGACCTCAATCCTATAGAAAATGTGTGGGCAGAACTGAAAAAGCATCGGCGAGCAAGGAGGCCTACAAACCTGACTCAGTTACACCAGCTCTGTCAGGAGGAATGGGCCAAAATTCACCCAACTTATTGTGGGAAGCTTGTGGAAGGCTATCCGAAACATTTGACCCAAGTTAAACAATTTAAAGGCAATGCTACCAAATACTAAATGAGTGTATGTAAACTTCTGACCCACTGGGAATGTGATGAAAGAAATAAAAGCTGAAATAAATCACTCTACTATTATTCTGACATTTCACATTCCTAAAATAAAGTGGTGATCCTAACTGACTTAAGAAAGGGCATTTTTACTAGGATTAAATGTCAGGAATTGTGAATAACTGAGTTTAAATGTATTTGGCTAAGGTGTATGTAAACTTCCGACTTCAACTGTACATGCACGCAAGTGCGCACACACACACACTCTCACTCTCTTACACTTGGCAACAGTGAGTCCTCTGTCCCTGACCACTGAGCTGTCTTCCTGGTAAAAGGACAGGTTGTTGATGGTGGCAGCCACGTTCACCAGAAGCTCCTCGCTTTCCTGCATGGACCTGAGCTCTGACACACACACACACACACACACACACACACACAACACACACTTTACAGCAAGGAGCATTAAAACATGATGCATTTACTGTAGAAAAAAGATCTCTGTTGAGGCTCTCTGCAGCACAGCAAGAACAGAATTTATAGGTCAAATGAAGGCAGAGGTATAGTAAAAAGTGTGAAAATAGTAACTATGGAATATGCAAAATTCACTTAGCTACATGTTATCTGCAGGAAATGTACAAATAAATGTGGGTATCATTTCCAACGAACTTGTGCAGAAAAGTAAAAAAAGATGCAAGCGGTTGAAAACAGAATGTGCTCTGGATTTTGCAGCAGATGTTGCTTATTCGGTCATACTGTATATCACATATTGCGGTCGTACTGAGTGTCAACCGGTGCCTGCATCATAGTGTGTGTTTCGTTTCTGGGTCTCACTGGAAAGGCCCTTTAGTGTGGTGGAGAATTTCTCCTCCTCTCTCTAATGTAAAGCAGCATGCATCATAAACTGTGATCAAAACAGGATATTATTGAGATGCCTGATTTATGTCCACAGCCAGTGCAGATCGGAGAGGGAAAAACTCCATCTCTTCGGTCTGCCTGCCTGGCTCTCACAATCTACTCTCTGTTTTGCGGTTTTTCCCATTCTTTCTTTACTTTGTTTCACACTCACCCTCTCTTTCTTCAAATGGCCATACCTTTGTCTTTATCACCATCTGCATATGGCCCTCTATTTCTCTCTGTCATTCTCTCTCCATCTCCTCATACCAAGTCACGTACAGTACAGTGTGTGGGAGGGAGGCGGAAGATAAGAGCTCACAGTTAAAGCTGAGAAACTAAGAATTTCACACCCACCTGAACATGGCCTATACCAGTCAGTCAGTCCTGAAACCAATCTAACCACCTAGGAGTTTCACAAGAACCAACCAGGCTCTCAAAAGAACAGAACATTCTGCTCTCTCTCTGGCTCTTTTCTGCAAAAGGACCCAAACTGAAAAAGGATGTGCACAACAAACAAACAAAAATCGAAAGAAAGAAAGCGAGAAATGGAAAAATGAAATAGGTGTTAGATGTTTGTTAGATGTAGGACTGACAGTACAGAGTTTTACATTATAAAGGGTTTGTACATTTTTATTCATCTGGTGACGGAGCACCTAAGGGCTAAACAAATAAAGTACTACTGTCTTGAGCGCTAGCTCAAGTTAGCTAACTAACTAACCCTGGTGAATAGAAAGCTTCAGTACAACCAGGGACAATATGGGGATGGGAACATTATGGGGATGTTATAGGATTATTATGGGGATGTTATGAGAACATTATGGGGTCATATTTCACCCTTACATTACCCTCAAAGTGCTGAAACTCACCCAGTGTGTCCAGCAGGTAGTGTATTAGGTCTGTGTTAGCTGCCAGGGTCGGTCCCACTGCAGGGTGGATGGACATATTAGCCAGGACCCTGACCAGCTTCACCAGCACATCCTTGCTCTCCCGCCACCCCAAGAAAGGGGTGCGGGGGTTACAGGTGTCCCTGGCTGGAGGTGTGCGGGGTGTGTGTGCGGGAGGTGGGTCCCACCTCCCGTGGTAGGTGTGGTAGAGCCCCAGGAGCACAGACATACATCCCTCAGCCGTGAAGAGGTGCTTTCTGGCCTCACTGCTCCGAGACGTTAGGTTACCCAGAGTGAAGAGCAGACGCACCACCAGGTCCTGTGTGGAGGAGAGACAGAGGGAGGGGGCTTGAATGTGTTTCAGTGTAGTGTGTGTGTGTGTTATCCACATAAACAAATAACTTGGTTACAGAGAGTAACACAGTCATTTCTCCCATCAGATATGGCATTACATTCATTTTCAATTTCTCCCCCACCACAACGACAAGGACCGACAAATTACCCCAAAAGCAGAAGAAAACAACCTGTATACCACCACGTTTGTTTCTCAATCGCACACCGCCCCTCCCCTAAAGTGGGTGTCACAAACGCACACATCCTTCCCATTGCCCTAGAGTTACCCTAGTCCTGGGCTGGGCTGACTGGCAAGTGTGGCTGGGATGGACTGGGCTGTACTGTACAGGCTGTCCTGTCAAAGGGCTATTCAGGACACAATGTGATCAACTGTGTGTCTATGTGTATTAATGGGGGATATCTACTGTGTCTAGCGTGTGTGTGCCCACTGTGTGTGTGTGGTGTTAGCTCCCCTGCTGTGTTTTGTTTATTCCCTGGGTGATTTAGATCCTCCCCACCCCGTCTCCCTGAGGAAGGGCAGGATGACTTCCTCAATTTCTCCTGGGACGCTGATTAAAGTCAAAACACACACACACACACACACACACACACACCTGTAAATGTACTGGGCTTTGGGAGTACATAAACAACCTGCTCAAGGTAAACAGGCTTAGTCGATGAACAGTATAAACACTGGGAGTGAATAGGCTAATCTGCTTTCTATACCACAGTACACACACAGGGCTCACCTGTTTCCACTGGTGTCTGCTCAACAGTTCTATAAATAGTGTGAAGCAGCCTGGGGTCTGGGCCAGAACCAGGCAGCACTCAGAGTAGGAGGACAGTTTACTGGAGGACAGACAGAGGGACAATAAATAACACTGACCAGATAGACCGTGCTTCTACACCTGCATTGCTTGCTGCTTGGGGTTTTAGGCTGGGTTTCTGTACAGCACTTTGAGATATCAGCTGATGTAAGAAGGGCTATATAAATACAATTGATTTGATTTGATAGACTCTCACTGGACAGTTTAACTAAAGAGGCATTGGTTTTATTGGCATTAGTTGGAAATAGGGAGAGCTACATGGTTTTATAATCATTCACTGTGAGATAGTGAACTGTTCATTCATATTATAAGATAGAAAACACATTTACAGTTCATCCTATGAGGAATAACAGTTCAGAGTGGCTGATGTAGTTGGGAAAAGTCTTTGAGACATATTTAACCATCACTTCATGTTTACAGGCTAAAAAGAAATGCACAATGTCCAATGGCCTGAGGACTGTACTGTCCCACTCTCAATAAAACAGTTGAATGTAAGTTTTGAGAGGTTTTAGATGTACAGTGTGTGTGTGTGTTACCTGAACACCCTGGCAATGTTGGTGCAGATGTCCTGGTCTCCGTGGTGATGGCGCAGCACCAGGCACAGTTCTGTCAGGGTGCCGTGGGAGACGAAAAGGGGGCGGGACTCGGGGAGGTCAGCCAGGTTCCTCAGGGTCGCTGTCAACTGCAGGGGTCAGAGGTGGAGAGAGAAAGAGCGAGAGGGAGAGAGCATGTCAGGCAATGTCGATGTGATGAGAGCGGAACCAAGAGAACAGATGATTTATTGTAGATTGTCTTTGCCAGTTGCACCTGATGTAACAATATCTCCAGTAATCTTCAACCTTTTTGACAGAAGGAGCAAAAGTTATTCAAAGACCCTATAAATCACTCTATCGTGAAGGAAACTGATTTCCAACACTACACAGAGCGTTGCCAGCAGTAGCGCTGAAATGACAACACTCTCAGATCCCTCTGACTACCAACAGCATAACAAGCAGCCAGACAGGCTGCCACATATCGTTTCATATCAAATCATCTGCTAAACTCTAACTCAGGATGCCATCTTAATCAGTTAATCAGATTGAAGACGTTAAGTGTTGATTTTCTATAGAATGAAACACACTGTACTGTGGAGCAGAGCTGTGTGTGTTATGGCCCGAACGGATCAGAATATTATGGAGGAGCAGACAGAAACAAAAGCATAATTCCTAATAGCAGGATAAGGACAATTAAAGAACCCTCACCAGAACTGAGAAGTTCCTTAAAACCGAATATTTCACATTTTGTTCCTTTTAATGTTTAGCTTTTTTACTTCAACTGAAAAGTGAACTGTCCAGCTGTTCTTCAACTGTCGAGGAACTTAGCAGAAAGTTGCTCAAAAAACTGCCCTTGACTGATTTGGGGTCAGCTCTACCGGGCCTTTACCATGGTGTTTATAAAACTGGTTCGGAGTATCTTCTACAATCTCACCTGTACATGGATGTGTCCTCCGATGGTGAACTGAGTGTGGTCAGGTTGGGACAGTGGATGGAGCTTCTGTATGAGCAGGGTGGCCACACCCACACAGTCCTTGGCCAATAGGAGCCTGAGGAGGGTGGAGTTCCCTGAGAGGAACTTCAGAGTGCCCACACAGTACAACACAGCCTCCCCAGACACACACACATCCTCACAGCGCAGCACACACAGCAGGGAATCTGGACATAATACAAAGTCACACACACTTGTTAACACACATCACTCCAACCTCACAACACATGAGCTGCTTTTAATTAGAACCTTACACAGGTAAAAACAAACATTCACACATACAGTACCAACCAAAAGTTTGGACATACCTACTCATTCCAGGGTTTTTCTTAATTTTTACTATTTTCTACATTGTAGAATAATAGTGAAGACATCAAAACTATGAAATAACACATTGAATCGGGCAGTAACCCAAAAAAGTGTTAAACAAATCAAAATATATTTTATATTTGAGATTCTTCAAAGTAGCAACCCTTTGCCTTGATCACAGCTTGGCATTCTCTCAATCAGTTTCATGAGGTAGTCACCTGGAATGCATTTCAATTGACAGGTGTGCCTTGTTAAAAGTTCATTTGTGGAATTTCTTTCCTTCTTAATCCGTTTGAGCCAATCAGTTGTGTTGTGACAAGATAGGGGTGGTATACAGTAGATGGTCTTATACCAAATAGGGATAAGTCCATATTATGGCAAGAACAGCTCAAATAAGCAAAGAAACGACAGTCCATCATTACTTTAATAAGACATGAAGGTCAGTCAATCTGGAAAAGTTCAAGAACTTTGAACGTGCAGTTGCAAAAACCATCAAGCATGGTGAAACTGGCTCTCATGAGGACAGCCACAGGAAAGGAAGACTTGAGTAGGTGAATGGATGATCTCTGCATGTGGGGTTCCCACCGTGAAGTATGGAGGAGGAGGTATGATGGTGTGGGGGTGCTTTGCTGGTGACACTGTCTGATTTATTTAGAATTAAAGGCACACTTAACCAGCATGGCTACCACAGCATTCTGCAGCAATACGCCATCCCATCTGGTTTGCGCTTAGTGGGACTATCATTTGTTTTTCAACAGGACAATGACCCAACACACCTCCAGGCTGTGTAAGGGCTATTTGACCAAGAAGGAGAATGATGGAGTGCTGCATCAGATGACCTGGCCTCCACAAATCACCCGACCTCAACCCAATTGAGATGGTTTGGGATGAGTTGGACCGCAGCGTAAAGGAAAAGCAGCCAACAAGTGCTCAGCATATGTGGGAACTCCTTCAAGACTTGGAGAAACATTTCAGGTGAAGCTGGTTGAGAGAATGCCAAGAGTGTGCAAAGGTAAAGGGTGGCTACTTTGAAGAATCTCATATAAAATATAGTTTGATTTGTTTTAACACTTTTGTTTACTACATGATTCCTTATGTGATATTTCATAGTTTTGATGTCTTCACTATTATTCTACAATGTTGAAAATAATAAAAAATAAACAAAAACCCTTGAATGAGAAGGTGTCCAAACTTTTGACTGGTACTGTATATAATTAACATTATACACACATACTGTTAAGTGTGTCAATGTTACCTATGATGGAGTTGTTCTGAAAGAGGATATCGTTGCTCTCACTGCGGCTGATCTTGAAGATGAGTTTACAGATGTTCAGCAGGTTTTTTCCACTGACGTTCAGCTGAACAACAAGTTATTAGACAACAATAATTCTAACACAGCAGCCAGGAACTTTACGCTGTTGCTTTGTACTAAGGATGTCACCCAACAAAGCTAACTAACTACTGTTGTGTATTAGGGCAAAGAAGAGATGGGAGAAACGCACTTGTACTCACCTCAAGGGTGAGTTTGGCGAGCTGCAGGTTGAGTTGGGCGGAGTTGAGGTCAATGAGGCAGAACAGCGCCCTAAGAAGCCCCGCTCTCTTCCTGCAACGCCGGCCCAGCATGCCGTGCTCTGCCAGGGCGCCATGGAGACAGTCACACGCGTCACACAGCCGCTCCACGGCATCCTCGGATCCACCTGAGAGGCACATGATTAAGAAAAATATGTAAACTTAGACATATTTGTGCAAATATACCACTGGCATGCAGTATTTATGCACATGCACACAGAGTTATGCACACATATCTTATGTTAGGATTTGGCCCCCAGTGAATATGCATGATTAACATCCTGTACATTTATGAGAGGAAGAGAGAGGGTGGGGTGCTTTTCCGTGTTTTCCAGGTAAAATATGTTTTTCTTCTACGGCCAATTGCCTCTTTCCAGAAAGGTTGGCCACACACTCGACTCAACATATTGCAATTTCACAGCCAATCTGAAATGCATGAGCCAGGAGGTACTCGGTACAATAAATATTTCAAAAGTGTTAAAATATTTACAGACCTAGAATTTATTTTGCGGTAGTCAGACTGCAAAGCCAAACTAGGAGAATTCTGAAGGGACGCCAAACACAACACTACTTTGTTTTGCTTTCTTCAACTGTTAAAATGGCTCCGTGTTAACTTTTTTCATTTGTGTGTGTTTTTCTAACAACACTGATTTATTTAAATTTTTTATGAACTTACATATTAGCATGAAAAGGAAATCAGCTGAATAGCACATGAGAAACTTCCCTATATTAAAATCACAGGATAAACTTAATTTCAGTCCTGTTTTCACAATATCTGCCCAGTTCGCAAAAAGTCAAAATGATTTGTGCATTTACGGAAGAGGTGCATTTTGTACAGGACAACATAGATGCATTAGGGAAAGAATTGCAATCCAACACTGTCCAATCATCATTGTCCTATATTGAGAAGAATGTTATGTGACTAACATCTGTTTGTACTTTTGTTTGGGGTTCATTCATAGCAAACAGAACACTACCTGCAGCGATGGACTCCAGCTCTTGCAACAGAGGGAAAATCTTAACATTCCACACCACTGATTCGTCCTCAGCCTCCTGGCTGGCTGGTCTGTCTCCGTTGCCTAACTCTGTTCCTAACTCTGACACAGAAACAAGGAGACGAAAAGGGAAGAAAGAAAAACACAGACAATGAATGCCTCAAACCTCAACTTGGTGCAAGAGGGCTGAGTATAATTCACAAGTTCAGCTTCTTAAAATAAATCGCTCTGCAGGAAGTTTAATGCCTGCAATGAAAGGTCACCGTTTGCATCTATAGTTCCTCTGATTTGTGTGTGTCCTTGCGTGTGTGTGAATATTTGCATATCTGTATGCCTGGCTGCCTGGTGCAGTGGTGGTGCAGGAAGTGGTGGCTACAGACCAACAGCCATTAGTTGCTGCTTACAGAAGGTGTGAGTGAGGCCTTCAGCAACAACACCCTGCATGATCAAAGTGTGACACACTGCTAAGCTCTCACAGTTGAGAGGAAAGAAAGGTGGTTAGGCTGGAGATGAGATGAACACTACATTCTTGGTTCTTTTCATTTAGCAGCTTAATATATCCATCCTCAACCAGTATGTAGACATCAAACCAACTATGACTTTGATTTAAGCTCAAATAAAATAAAACATCCTTCAAAGTCGGGGTGACACACATCTACAGCCAACCAACCAACCTGGATGGTAGATTTAACAATAGGTTTAACAATTGGCCTGGTGTAGGCTACCCTCACAGGCTCTGTTGGTTCGCTGCTGGACATATAAGCCCTTAGTTGATCCTAACGTACAGCTAGAACTGTATGTTTCAGTAAACTATTGAACTAAGCTAGTATTCACTTAGTGAATCAGGACTAACCTGTTTTGGCCCCGGCTCCTGTTCCTTCGCCTGGTCTAATAGATGAGTCAACACCACCATGGAACCTGAGTCCACTGCAATTTGACATACAAACACACACAAGATGTTCGAGTTGAAACAGTCTTTACCAAAATGGTGGCTCAGAACCTATTAGGTCTTGGCTGATTAACTATTGTTAACTGAGATGTATGACATTTTCAAAGATGGGTCACTCACAGTGCATAATACTGTAGTTTGGAAACGACTGGTTGTATTGCTAGATACATATGTGACCAGTTCCTTCAGCCACCACTCGGTGTCCCCATTGCAACAAGAACTCAGACCACAGCGTTGTGGGTTAAGCCTGGTTAAAGCCGTTCATGTTTTGTCACTGTGACTTTACTCACCAGTCAGTTTCGGTTAGAGAACAGACAGTAACACCCATAACATGCTGTTTTAATCTACACTGTTCCATTCACTGTCTGTTTGTTGTCATTGATGTTCAAATTGATCTTGACAGTGCTATAATGTCCCTACTGTGTTTGAATCATTGTAAGAGCACATGGGAAAACAGATAAGTAAAATTCTGCATGGAACTTAAAACTCCCTCAAAGGCTAAAGCATCTATTGGATGACTTACGGACAGTACTGAGGCTGGTACACAGGGCATAGACTAGAGCAGAAAGCACAAGCCGAGAGCAGAGGTGAATGTTATTCTACATTTCAGAGAGAAAAAGAGGGAGATGCACAAATACACATGGAGAGAGAGACAGAAAAAGTGTGAGAGAGAGAGAGAGAGAGCGAGAGTGGGAGAGAGAGGGGTCATGGGGTCTGTGTGATAGGATTAGGGCCTGATAATAGGGCCTCTATGTGTGATAGTGCATTCTCAGAGACATGATCTCATCTGTGTCTTGGGCCTGGGCAGGGTCTAGCCAATGGACAGCAGACAGTCAGTCAGTCAGTCCCAGCAGAGACGCTGCTATGTTGCTGCCAGCCATGCCCAGATGGGCACCCAAATCGAATAGACATCCATTTGGAGCTATAAAGCCCAGGCTTATTGGAGAAAAAGAAGCAGCCAATGTCTTATCTCTCACTCTTCATCTCTCACTCACTTTTTTTTTCATTTCTTGAGCATGCACTACACACCCCAACTTTAAATCTTTCACTCTGTATATCAATATGTTATATCAATCTCCTTCTCTGTCACTCTTGTATCTCACCCCTAGCTCAAACTCTCACTCTCTTTTTTCTGTCGCTTTCTATCCCCCTCTCTCTAAGATGGGTTGGTCTAAGTTCTGAAAAGGATTCCTGGCTTGGATTTTTGGTTCTCAGTAAACCTGTGGGGGAGCTTGGTTTCTAAGTAAAAGTGTTTAATGGTTGTTCGTCGTTACACAGCCCCAGCAGCTATAGCTAATCGATGGAAAGAATGGATTTTAATGACAGGCCCGTCCTCACGCCTAGAGTTATGCCTCCGTAACTGACACTCTCCTGATGAGGTCGGTAGAAAGAAACAGTGTTCTAGCCTCTACTGGCTGTGGAGGTATAAGGCTGACCAGTCAGTGATGGTGATAACAGATAGATAGGCCTATTTTATTGGGAAGGGCTTTGGCTGAGAAGGTCGTTTTGGGGGGGGAACTAGGATCCCTTAAACCAGGGATTCCCAAACTTGGTCCTGGGGCCTCCCATGGGTGCACGTTTTGGTTTTTGCCCTAGCACTACACAACTGATTCAAATAATCAACTCATCATCAAGCTATGATTATTTGAATCAGCTGTCTAGTGCTTGGGCAAAAACCAAAATGTGCACCCATGGGAGACCCCAGGAGAGTTTGGGAAATCCTGCTTTAGACAGATACCTGACCTGAATAATGAGGTTGACTTATTAGGCCTAGATGGGGGTAGCTAAAAGGTTATATAATATTTGATAACACTTAGTAGGAGAAATTCATGAAATACCTTGAATAAACATGAAGGCATTCTGAGAACCAAAATGAGTGAGAAAGCACGGAGGAGGTGGGGGGCGTAGTTAAAGTCCTTTGAATCAGACACACTGAAGGTGTGACAAAGAGAGTGGCCAAGGCCAAGGATGTGAAATGTAAGAATAGGAGGTATAATTCCCCACTATGCGGTACTGGTGACATGGAATCCGTTGTGTGCCAATAAATCTACACTTATTGTCTTACTTTCACCTAGGTCAAAAAGAGGCAGAGTGAGGAACGGACAGAGGGGGAGAGAGAAAGGAGGAGAGAGAAATAGGAGAAAGAGTAGAACAGTAAGAACAATTCAAGAAAAGAATATGGAAAAAAAGAGAGAGATGAGAATAGAAAGAAACGAGGATATGGAGGAAAGAGAGAACAAGGGGTGAAATGTAGAGAAATGTACAGGCATACAGTACCTTATACTGTTGGTCCTGGGTGGGGCAGGTTTCGAGGGTCCTCCACTATCCTTGTTTCTCCTCTCTTGATCAGTAGGCTCAACATAAGGGGCTCTCCTGCCTCTTCCCTTAGCTGACAGCTCTCTCTGCTCTGGGCTGGAGTCTGAATTTACACTCTCCCTTACTACAAACACAGTACAATTAAGAGCTATTATAGTTACTGGATACTAGTGTTAATTCTGAACACCCCTTAACGTTTTCACCATCTTTTCAGATATTGTGTTTTGATTTTGTGAAAGATTAGAAAATTGATGTTTAGAAAATGTACAAATAACCCAATTTTACAGTCATTTTAGCTTTTCCCAAAAGCGTTATAATACAGTAAGTAAGGAATGACAGCAAGCAAATGTGCAAAAAAGAAGACTAAACCCCATGGCAACCAGCTGCAGTGAATTATGTTTTCCACCTCAACCACCCCAGTGGTAATGTAAATCAGGTATAATGTCCTCCTGTGAAAAGCTCCATTCATTTCCATTTTTGGGAGAAGCGCTGTTACAGCCTTCTGCCTGCAAACAATAATTAATAATAAAATAACTAGCAGGCCACGCGCTGAGATATTTACTTACAATAATAGTGTTAATGGTTTGCTTATTGCAACCATCCCTCTATCTCCCCCTCGCTCTAAAAAACCCTAACATGCAACTCTCCCTATATACAGTTGAAGTCGGAAGTTTACATACACTAAGGTTGGAGTCATTAAAACTCATTTTTCAACCACTCCACAAATTTCTTGTCAACAAACTATAGTTTTGGCAAGTCAGTTAGGACATCTACGTTGTGCATGAAACAAGACATTTACCAACAATTGTTTACAGACAGATTATTTCACTTATAATTCACTGTATCACAATTCCAGTTGGTCAGAAGTTTACATACACTAAGTTGACTGTGCCTTTAAACAGCTTGGAAAATTCCAGAAAATTATGTCATGGCTTTAAAAGCTTCTGATAGGCTAATTGACATGATTTGAGTCAATTGGAGCTGTACCTGTGGATTTCAAGGCCTACCTTCAAACTCAGTGCCTCTTTGCTTGACATCATGGGAAAATCAAAAGAAATCAGCCAAGACCTCAGAAGAAAAAAATTGTAGACCTCTACAAGTCTGGTTCATCCTTGGGAGCAATTTCTAAATGCCTGAAGGTACCACATCTGTACAAACAATAGTACGCAAGTATAAACACCATGGGACCAAACAGCCGTCATACTGCTCAGGAAGGAGACGTGTTCTGTCTCTTAGAGATGAACGTACTTTGGTGCGAAAAGTGCAAATCAATCCCAGAACAAAAGCAAAGGAGCTTCTGAAGGTGCTGAAGGAAACGGGTACAAAAGTATCTATATCCACAGTAAAACGAGACCTATATCGACAAGGAAGAAGCCACTGCTACGGTTTGCAACTGCACATGGGGACAAAGATTGTACTTTTTGGAGAAATGTCCTCTGGTCTCATGAAACAAACATAGAACTGTTTGGCCATAAAGACCATCGTTTTGTTTGGAGGAAAAAGGGGGAGGCTTGCAAGACGAAGAACAACATCCCAACCGTGAAGCATGGGGGTGGCAGCATCATGTTGTGGGGGTGCTTTGCTGCAGGAGGGACTAGTGCACTTCACAAAATAGATGGCATCACGAGGAAGGAAAATCTGGTGGATATATTGAAGCAACATCTTAACCTGTTATGGGTAGGGGGCAGTATTTTCACGGCCGGATAAAAAACGTACCCGATTTAATCTGATTATTACTCCTGCCCAGAAACTAGAATATGCATATAATTATTGGCTTTGGATAGAAAACACCCTAAAGTTTCTAAAACTGTTTGAATGGTGTCTGTGAGTATAACAGAACTCATATGGCAGGCAAAAACCTGAGAAGATTCCATACAGGAAGTGACCTGTCTGACAAGTTCTTGTTAATCTTGGCTCTTTTTATTGAAGACTGAGGATCTTTGCTGTAACGTGACACTTCCTACGGCTCCCATAGGCTCTCAGAACCCGGGAAAAAGCTGAATGATATCGAGGCAGCCCCAGGCTGAAACACATTATCGCCTTTGGTAAGTGGCCGATCAGAGGACAATGGGCTTAGGCGCGTGCACGAGTCGACCCCATGCTTTATTTTCTTTCGTCTTTTTACCTAAACGCAGATTCCCGGTCGGAATATTATCGCTTTTTTACGAGAAAAATGGCATAAAAATTGATTTTAAACAGCGGTTGACATGCTTCGAAGTACGGTAATGGAATATTTAGAATTTTTTTGTCACAAAATGCGTCGTGCTCGTCACCCTTCTTTACCATTCGGATAGTGTCTTGAACGCACGAACAAAACGCCGCTATTTGGATAGAACTATGGATTATTTGGGACCAAACCAACATTTGTTATTGAAGTAGAAGTCCTGGGAGTGCATTCTGATGAAGAACAGCAAAGGTAATAACATTTTTCATATAGTAAATCTGACTTTGGTGAGTGCTAAACTTGCTGGGTGTCTAAATAGCTAGCCCTGTGATGCCGGGCTATCTACTGAGAATATTGCAAAATGCGCTTTCACCGAAAAGCTATTTTAAAAATCGGACATAGCGAGTGCATAGAGGAGTTCTGTATCTATAATTCTTAAAATAATTGTTATGTTTTTTGTGAACGTTTATCGTGAGTAATTTAGTAAATTCCCCGGAAGTTTGCGGGGGGTATGCTAGTTCTGAACGTCACATGCTAATGTAAAAAGCTGGTTTTTGATATAAATATGAACTTGATTGAACAAAACATGCATGTATTGTATAACATAATGTCCTAGGGGTGTCATCTGATGAAGATCAAAGGTTAGTGCTGCATTTAGCTGTGGTTTGGGTTTATGTGACATTATATGCTAGCTTGAAAAATGGGTGTCTGATTATTTCTGGCTGGGTACTCTGCTGACATAATCTAATGTTTTGCTTTCGTTGTAAAGCCTTTTTGAAATCGGACAGTGTGGTTAGATAAAGGAGAGTCTTGTCTTTAAAATGGTGTAAAATAGTCATATGTTTGAAAAATTGACGTTTTTGTATTTTTGAGGAATTTGTAATTCGCGCCACGCCCATCATTGACTATTGGAGCAGGTGTTCCGCTAGCGGAACGTCTAGATGTAAGAGGTTATTAAGACATCAGTCAGGAAGTTAAAGCTTGGTCGCAAATGGGTCTTCCAAATGGACAATGACCCCAAACATACTTCCAAAGTTGTGGCAAAATGGCTTAAGGACAACAAAGTCAAGGTATTGGAGTGGCCATCATAAAGCCCTGACCTCAATCCTATAGAAAATGTGTGGGCAGCACTGAAAAAGCATGTGAAAGGAAAGAGGCATACAAACCTGACTCAGTTACACCAGCTCTGTCAGGAGGAATGGGCCAAAATTTACCCAACTTATTATGGGAAGCTTGTGGAAGACTACCCGAAACGTTTGGCAATGCTACCAAATACTAATTGATTGTATGTAAACTTCTGACCCACTGGGAATGTGATGAAAGAAATAAAATCTGAAATAAATAATTCTCTCCACTATTATTCTGACATTTCACATTCTTAAAATAAAGTGGTGATCCTAACTGACCTAAGACAGGGAATTTTTACTTGGATTTAATGTCAGGAATTGTGAAAAACTGAGTTTAAATGTATTTGGCTAAGGTGTATGTAAACTTCCGACTTCAACTGTGTGTGTGTGTGTGTGTGTGTGTGTGTGTGTGTGTGTGTGTGTGTGTGTGTGTGTGTGTATGTATGTATGTATATCACTTCCAATCTCTCCATCGCTTTTGCAATTTTGTCTCTCTCCCTTCTTAGACTTCCTAATAAAATACAAAAAAACTACATCTCAGCCCTCTTTCCTCACTCTTCATCTCTTTCCTTTCTCTCCATCTCTCCTTACCTTCTGTTGGCCGTGCCACAGGTGGGAGTGTTGTCAGAGAGCCAGCTCTAAAAAGGCGTGCCCTCGCCCCCACCGCCCCCCTCTTCAGCTCCAGCTGGTCAGAGGGGGGTTTGGGGAGGGCCATGGGGCTGACGGGATCTGGGTCCTCATCCTGGGCCACTGGCAACCTGGGCTTCTGTTAGGCCACAAACATTACTTGATCATTAAAGGGACCAAACACTGATTTAGTGTGTGTAGTCTTCAGCTGATCAGAACAATACACTAAGGCTTTCCAAGACCACCAACAAGTTCACAAGGATACACACAGATTAATGTGCTGTACAAGAGTGAGGATATGAAATGTACAATGAGGAGAACCCACATGTTCCAGAGGAGACAGGCGAGTTCCAGAACCCGGTCTGGAGTCCGGCGCTTCAAAGTTCCAAGCGTAGAGGCTGAAAGAAAAAAAAGAGACCATGTTCATTCAGTACACTGTATGGATGTGACACTAGACTACTGCTAGGGGGGTTATAAGATAGGGCGTTTAACCAGATCCTTAACCTGAATGTAGAGGGAGGTCGACCGTCTTGGGCTCGAGAGGTCTCTCCAAACAGCTGTCTGTGGTCGTCTCGAGGGGTAAAAGGTCGCTGGGTGCGCAGGGTCCTCAGAGAGTGCCTTGCCTCGGTGACGATCTCTGCGCTGGTCTTCATCCGAGGGTCAGGGTTCAGGGTGAAAGGGCTGTGTTTCTCACGCTTCCTCTCCAAAGAAGACATTTTGTGAGGGTTGTTGCCAGCAGGACCAGGGATGAGGTCAGGAGAATTACTTTATGAGAATGACTTCATCACAGAAGTGGGTTTTGCCTGGGTGTATTACTGAAGAGGAAGAGGCAGTGAAATGATGAGGAAACCTATTAATTATTCACAAAAGCTATTTACTATATATATGGGTGAATAATAAACACAGTATGTTAAGCCATTGCAGAAACAGGCACCAAAAATGCATCTGAGTAAAGCAAGCAAAACAGCATAAAAAACTATACACTGATATGAAGCGTTACAGTGGCTTGTTGTAAACGAGAAAGCCTGCGCGTCCTCGCTAAGTAACCATGGTAACCGAGAACAGCGGAGGTAGCAAGCGTTTGACTAGTGACAACAAACCGGAGTGGCTAAAAAGTAACAGAAATTGTGTACAGAAACGAACAAATTAAATGTTAATCTATGATACACTCTGATTTTTTCAACCGATAGCACTACCAGGAATACTCACTATGAATTGGTATCATAAACTAATTACCTCGGGAGTGGTCTCAAAAACCAAGCATGCTAGACATGCTAGCCTGTTCAAATGCTTTGGATACCGTTAGCTAACGTCAGCTGGCAGACTTTGGAAATTAAAATAAGTTGAATTCTTATTACTAAAATAAACTTACCGTCTACTGGTGATCACCTTTAAAATGAATGGGCGATTTTGAGACGACACTTCCAGCTACAGCCAAACAGGAAAATGCATTGCTTTTCAAGTTTGATGCAAGTGAGTTTGTAGACGTCGCCAGCAAACGACTGCCTGACGTCGTCTAGTCTCGGGCACGAGCCTTACTATCAGTTTGTGTCCAGCATTAGCCCAGGTGAGTCCCTCAGCATCTTCACCGTTTTTTCGGTACAACATTTGCATTTTTCACTAAACTGACAAAAAGCATGACATTTTAACAAGTCAGTTGCGTCACACCATCACATAGGCTATCATGTCATACATCACCGAATAATCATTTTTACCTATAACCAGGGATGAGAACCAATTTTGTGTGTTTAATTTGTTTCTAGATTAGAGAACCTTTGCCAAAATGTTATAGTTTTCCTCATCTGTCATTAAATTAAACGGTGCTCTGTCTTTAAACGATCTTTAAAATGGACATTGTGTTGTTTGTCACATTGTTATCTTTTTATATGTCCTTCCCAGTGCCCCAGAGATGCTTTAAACCCAGACGTAAACTGTTTCAACCAATAGCCAAGTACATTTTTCACATCCCACCGACATTACATTCTGGTTAGTATTCAGAATGAGGAATTGATTTATAACAATAACCATCCATTGAGTTGTTGTTAAGAGAATGAGCAGGCTTTCAACTGAACAGGCTGCCCTGATTCCTGATTTAACTGCCTTAATTTTGCTGGACCCCAGGAAGAGTAGCTGCTGCCAAGGGGATTCATAATTAATACAAATACACACTCTGGCTAAATTTAAAATCAGTATTAATGTGTCGGCCGCTATGAATCAACCATCTCCTCTTTCTCACTGGCACATTAAACCGCTGCTGACACTTATGCGCATAATTAAGTATAGAAAACTGGTAAAGCTTGACTTAGACTACAGATACAGTATTTAAAGACTTAGACTGTCTCAGTCTGCCACATACATTTAAGTTGGGTCATTATGTAAATGAGTATTAACCCTTTTTGACATTTATACCTTTTATTTCCAGTCAAGGTTTATAGAATTGCTGGAGGGAAGAACCTTGCTTTCTCATGACTATAGTAGTAGGCTATCTGTTGTTGTTCCATTGTTTGTTGTCATGGTTAGGGTAAGGCGGCATGGGCCGTTGCTATACAGTACTGTCACCTCTCCCATAAGTTTCCACTCACTTTAATGAAATACCAGGCAGTTAATGTTTTATTTAATAACATAAAATCTTAACTTGTTAAATATAAGCTGTAAAATGGTAACAATGTAGACACAGATATGAAAAGATAAGTAAACATTATTTATTTGTATTACAGAAATTGTGATAGAGTTGAGACTGAGATTTTAATGTACATGGGTCATACATTTATGTAGTCTACTTTATAATTAAGATAAGGCTGTAGAAATTCATTAAAACTGCTAAAAATGTGGATAAAATCTGATTTAAAGGTGTTTCCAAAGTCCATATAAAAATGTTGGTCACCATTACGGCATATGTTGCAGGTGATATTGTTAGATTAAATTCAATGAAAACAAATCTCGAAACGATCGTAGTGGCTGACCTGGCAGGAGATCATTTGGACGCCATTTTGTGGTCCGTGAAAATGTGATGTTAAAATAAAAAAGAGCGAACACAAAATGGCCACGAACTTACGTCGACTTTTTCATCCAGTGCTTTGCTTTCGAACGCTGCTCCTCTGCGAGATGTAAAGTATTTTTCGTACAACATTCCTGTGGCATGAACAACCAATACCCAGTGCTCCCCTGACACTGGAGAAGAGACCTCCAGCTTTAGTTCATTCTGTCCACCCGATTTCACCGTTCAGTCTCTGTTCACTGCCACAGCTTCATTTAGGGCAAAGCAGGCATGAGTGCAAGTAAGGTATAGAGTTCTATCAATATTCATAAACAAACATAGGGTAGAGGGATAGAAGAGTACAGCTTGCATTGGTACGCTGCTTTCATTCATTCAACTCACGCTTCACCCTTGGTCAGTTTAACCCCGAAGATGGGTCGATCACTTTGCAGCAATCAGGTCTGTCTGGATTTGCAACGTTCGTCCACTCGCAAACCTTTCCCCCCCTGCTTTTTTCCCAAAGTAGAAATGTACATCTGAGCATTTTGTGTCTCTCTTGTTGGATTTAAATAGCCCTACATGCTTCAGTCTCATGGATACAGTGAGCCTGATTGGATGAGAGTGCATGGTGGGTATGCCCAATCAGAGGGCATCACCATGGTGCTTCCCAGCCAATGGGAGGTGGAGGATGGTCTCTGTAATTTTATTGTCACTAAGTGAGGGGGAAACATACTAACAGGACAGTTGGCACTAACATGGTGAGCAGTGGAGGAGGCTGTTACAGTCAAAGTGTATATCACTGATATGGCCTGGGAGCAGTAGCAGTAATCATTGAGAGAAAGAAGAGAACAGCTCTAAAAGTCAGTAAACACACACTCCCACCACAGACACGTCACAGTTTTAACTTGTCCACGTCACAGTGAGGAAGAAATGGCTTGATTTGCGAGTGCTTTCGTCCTCCTTGAAGGTGGTGCATCTCCTTGGCAACCGGCTCAGGAGCTCAGTATAATAGAGGAAACACACAGCTGACATGGAGGTTAGATGAGAGGAGCTTCTCTCTCTCTCCTCAATCACTATTCAGTCCAGGACCCCAATGTAAGGTCTCTCTCTCTCTCTCTCTCTCACTCTCTCTCACTCTCTCTCTCTCTCTCTCTCACTCTAATGTACTCTCATAGCAAAACCTGTTTCATAGAATTGACAAAATTGTACTGACAGTGCAACCATCAGGCATCATGTGATGAATACAATAGAAAACTGCTGATATCTTGTCTGTCTGAACTATAGGGGCCTCCCCATCCCGCCGATGTGCAGCTGCAGCAGTCTTTTCTTATCAAGGGGTTTTTATTTGGCATTTTAAAGACCCCACCCCAACCTTCCATACTCCATTGGAGACCCTCCCCAATACCAGACTTTAAATGAACAGGCATGACATAAAATTACAGTAATATAAACACAATTTTGAAACACACAGATATACAGTGCATTCGGAAAGTATTCAGACCCCTTCACTTTTTTCACATTAGACTTATTCTAAAATGGATTCAATAAAATATTTCCTCATCAATCTACACACAATACCCCATAATGACAAAGTGAAAACCAAAGCATTTTTATATAAAAAAATACCTTATTTACATAAGTATTCAAACCCTTTGCTATGAGACTCGAAATTGAGCTCAGGTGCATCCAGTTTCCATTGATCATCCTTGAGATGTTTCTACAACTTGATTTGAGTCCACCTGTGGTAAATTCAACTGATTGGACATGATTTGGAAAGGCACACTCTTGTCTATATAAGGTCCCACAGTTGACAGTTCATGTCAGTACAAAAAAGGTCGAAAGGAATTGTCCATAGAGCTCAGAGACATTGTGTCGAGGCACAGATCTGAAGAAGGGTACCAACAAATTTCTGCAGCATTGAAGGTCACCAAGAATACAGTGTCCTCATCATTCTTAAATGGAGAACCTTGCAGAAGGACAACCATCTCTGCAGCACTCCACCAATCAAGCCTTTATGGTAGAGTGGCCCGACGGAAGCAAATCCTCAGTAAAATGCACTTGACAGCCCGCTTGCCAAAAGGCACCTAAAGGACTCTCAGACCATGAGAAACAAGATTCTCTGGTCTGATGAAACCAAGTTTGAACTCTTTGGCCTGAATGCCAAAACCAAGCACTGCTCATCACCTGACCAATACCATCCCTACAGTGAAGCATGGTAGTGGCAGCATCGTGTTGTGGCGATGTTTTTCAGTAGCAGGGATTGGGAAACGAGCCAGGATCGAGGGAAAGATGAATGGAGCAAAGTACAGAGAGATCCTTGATGAAAAGCTTTTCAGGACTTCAGACTGGGGCGAAGGTTCACCTTCCAACAGGACAACGACCTTAAGCACACAGCCAAGACAACGCAGGAGTGGCTTCGGGACAAGTCTCTGAATGTACTTGAGTGGCCCAGCCAGGGCCCGGACTTGAACGTGATCGAACATCTCTGGAGAGACCAGAAAATGCTGTGCTGCGACGCTCCCTATCCAACCTGGCAGAGCTTGAGAGGATCTGCAGAGAAGAATGGGAGAAACTCCCCAAATAAAGGTGTGCCAAGCTTGTAGCGTCATACCCAAGAAGTATCGAGGCTGTAATCGCTGCCAAAGGTGCTTCAACAAAGTACTGAGTAAAGGGTCTGAATACTTATGTAAATGTGATATTTCCGTTTTTATATATTTTTTAAATTTGCCAAAATTTGTAAAAAAACTTTTTTTTCTTTGTCATTATGGAATATTGTGTGTAGATTGATGATTGAAAATATATATTTTATCCATTTTAGAATAAGGATGAGTGTAACAAAATGTGGAAAAAGTCAAGAGGTTTGAATACTTTCCGAATGCACTGTAATCAAACAAAAAAAGGAAAGAAATGTAAAAATATTGATACACAGTCATATTTGGGTTACTTTATGGAGTTATGAAATGAGCTACAAAAGATAAGAAAGGTTGCCAGATATGATACCATTGTATTGCTGATCCTCTAACTGAATAGCCCATTTTCTCTAGTTTGTGATGCTGCAAGACTTCCTTTATCCATAGCTAAAAGTAGGAGGAAATGTATCTTTCCACTTCTAGCAATAAGAGTAATAAATGCTAGCATATTGCCCATATAACTGTTCAGAAAGGTATCCAGGGTGCCACTTCGAATAATGCAACAAAGGCATAAGGTTCTTTTTTTTTTTTTAATTGGGCATATCCAAAACATGTGCAATAAAGTAGCAGGAGCCTGCTTACATCGGTCACAAGTGGAATACATTTCTGGTCTAATTGTGCATTTGATCAATGTAGCCAATGGACTATTTTAAATTGTATTACAGCATGTTTTAGAATGTATTCTCTGAAGCATACTCTGCCAAATTTAATCATAAAGTTGTTCACCTAAATCTTCTTAATTTGTTCTTAATTTGTTCTGATTCTAGATTGTGCGAGTTTTTAATAGCATACACTGAATGTACAAAACATTAGGAACACCTGCTGTTTCCATGACATAGACTATCCAGGTGAAAGCTATGGTCCCTTATGGATGTCAATTGTTAAATCCATTTCAATCAGTGTAGATGAAGGGAGAAGACAGGTTAAAACCTGTTGTGGATAGGGGGCAGTATTTTCACGGCCGGATAAAAAACGTACCCGATTTAATCTGGTTACTACTCTTGCCCAGAAACTAGAATATGCATATAATTAGTAGATTTGGATAGGAAACACTCTAAAGTTTCTAAAACTGTTTGAATGGTGTCTGTGAGTATAACAGAACTCATATGGCAGGCAAAAACCTGAGAAGATTCCAAGCAGGAAGTGGCCTGTCTGAAAATTTGTAGTCCTTCTGTTGCATCTCTATCGAAATTACAGTATCTGAGCTGTTACGTGACACTTTCTAAGGCTTCCATTGGCTCTCTAAAGCCTTCAGAAACCGGATTGACGCGTCTCCTGTCTCTGGGCAGATAACAGCAGCACAGTTTGTCAGTGGACTGCCTGGTGACAGAGAGACTGGAGATGCGGGTTCACGAGACCTCGCCATTTTTTTCTTTCCCTCTTTGAATGAATACAACATTGTCCGGTTGGAATATTATTGCTATTTTACGAGAAAAATAGCATAAAAATTGATTTTAAACAGCGTTTGACATGCTTCTAAGTACGGTAATGGAACATTTTGACATTTTTTGTCACGAAATGCGCTCGCGCGTTCCCGTTTGGATAGTGACCTGAATGCACGAACAAAACGGAGGTATTTGGATATAACTATGGATTATTTGGAACAAAAACAAAATTTGTTGTTGAAGTAGAAGTCCTGGGAGTGCATTCTGACAAAGAACAGCAAAGGTAATACCATTTTTAGTGAGCCCCGAAGTTGGCGGGTGTCTGAATAGCTAGCCTGTGATGGCTGAGCTATGTACTCAGAATATTGCAAAATGTGCTTTCGCTGAAAAGCTATTTTAAAATCTGACATAGCGATTGCATAAAGGAGTTCTGTATCTATAATTCTTAAAATAATTGTTATGTATTTTGTCAACGTTTATGATGAGTAATTTAGTAAATTCACCGGAAGTTTTCGGTGGGAATGCTAGTTCTGAACATCACATGCTAATGTAAAAAGCTGTTTTTGGATATAAATATGAACTTGATTGAACAAAACATGCATGTATTGTATAACATAATGTCCTAGGAGTGTCATCTGATGAAGATCATCAAAGGTTAGTGCTGCATTTAGCTGTGGTTTGGGTTTTTGTGACATATATGTTTGCTTTGAAAATGGCTGTGTGATTATTTTTGGCTGGGTACTCTCCTGACATAATCTAATGTTTTGCTTTCGCTGTAAAGCCTTTTTGAAATCGGACAATGTGGTTGGATTAACGAGAGTCTTATCTTTCAAATGGTGTAAAATAGTCATATGTTTGAGAAATTGAAGTTATAGCATTTTTAAGGTTTTTGTATTTCGCGCCACGCTCTACCATTGGATATTGGTGAGGCGTTCCGCTAGCGGAACGTGTGTTCTCAGAAGGATTTTTAAGCCTTGAGAGAATAGAGCAGGGGTGTCAAACTCAAATACCCAGTGGGCCAAAATGTAAAACCTGAACAAAGTCGCGGGCCAACATTGAACAAATGAACCTTTTAATATGGACCCAAACAAGTTTTGCTTTAACATTGAATATGGAACAAGCATCGCTTATTACCATACAATATATAATTTAATAGTGGACACATGCAAAATCGAATTTCAAATGAAAAAACACATCAATGGCATTCATTTATTAAATAAATAAAACTTAAATAAAAATCGTATGCCTCTTTTCTATTTGCAGCCTTCTGATTTAAATACCAAAATAAACTTTTTCCACTGGCTAATAATTTTACAAATAAAATGATAATAAATCAATCAACCATTCAAGCCCATGCCTTGTAGCAAGAAAAAGTGCACAAAGAAAACGTTAATTATTGCACACTGATCTAATCTGATGCGCATCTCTTCTTGGATGCTAGTTCATCAATGTCTGGGCTCAGGCTCTGAGCTGAAGAAATCCTCAATATCGAGCGAAGGTGTTCATCAGTCAGACGTCTCCTGTGAGTTGTTTTGGTCATCTTCATCGAGGAGAAAAGTTGCTCGCATAGATAAGTGCTGCCGAACATGGAGAGCATCTGAGCAGCTTGGGTGCGGAGCTGAGGCATTGTGTCAGGGATGAACCGTGGAAACTGTGCGGCGCCCACAGCATCATACTTTGACTTCAGCGTGTCGTTGCACTGGAGTTCAATTGAAATGTTTGAAAATGCTTGCTTTTTCTCTGGGCATACGAGGTCACAAACTTTCATCATGCACTTTTTCACGAACTCTCCCTCATTAAAGGGCCGGGCTGATTTTGCGATCTCTGCTGCCACTATATAACTATCCTTTACAGCAGCCTCACTTTGTGATGTGGCTTTTTTGAACATATTCTGTTGTGAAACCAAACTTCTTTTCATCTCCTCTACTTTCTGGCTCCTTTGAGTCATGTCCAGGTCCTTGTATTTGTCATGGTGTTTCGTTTCATAGTGTCGTCTAATGTTGTACTCCTTACTTACAGCCACGTTGACTCCACAAATAAGACAAACAGGTTTGTCTTTTACATATGTAAACAGATATTCTGCCTCCCACTTGTCCAGAAAGCTCCTGTTTTCTGCCTTTCTTTTCGCCATTTTTGGGAAGGGATAGCGCGCTGACAGTTGTAGCGTCTATGTTGCTATGACTACTGTCACAGAGGAGAGGGCGTTTATGGGTCCTGTCCTGATTGGCGCGCGAAAACAACAGCAGAGCATTATGGGATTCGTAGTATTAGCGGTGAATGCGCTGTATAATACCGGCGGGCCAGCTCTAGTAGTAATTTGGTATTATCTCGCGGGCCAAATTTGGCCAGAGTTTGACACCCATGGAATAGAGACATGGATTGTGTATGTGTGCCATTCAGAGGGTGAATGGGCAAGACAAAAGATGTAACTTCTTATGGATGGTGGCAGTATTGAGTAGCTTGGATGACTGACGTGCCCAGAGTAAACTGCCTGCTACTCACGCCCAGAAACTAAGATATGCATATTATTAGTATGCATATTATTAGATTTGGATAGAAAACACTCTGAAGTTTCTAAAACTGTTTGAATGATGTCTGTGAGTATAACAGTATAACTCATATGGCAGGCAAAAACCTGAGAAAAAATCCAAACAGGAAGTGGTTGTAGTTTTTCAAGTGATTGCCTATCCAAACTACAGTGTCTATGGGGTCATTTTGCACTTCCTAATGCTTCCACTAGATGTCAACAGTCTTTAGAACCTTGTTTGAGGTTTCTACTGTGAAGTGGGGATGAATAAGAGCTCATTGAGTGAGAGGACTGCCAGCAGGGCATGAGCCTGAGCCTCAGCCACGCGCACTCACGTGAGAGGTAGCTCAGTTCCATTGCATTTCTGAAGACAAAGGATTTCTCCGGTTGAAACTTTATTGCGGATTTATGATAAAAACATTCTAAAGATTGATTCTATACGTCTTTTGACATGTTTCTACGAACTGTAATGGAATTTTTTTAGTTTTCGTCTGACCTACGCGTCGTGAATTTGGATTTGTGAACTGAAGGCGCGAACAAAAGGGAGGACATAAAGGATCGACATAAAGGATCGACTTTATCGAACAAAACAAACATTTATTGTGGAACTGGGATTCCTGGGAGTGCATTCTGATGAAGATCATCAAAGGTAAGTGAATATTTATAATGCTATTTCTGACTATTGTTGACTCCAACATGGCGAATATATTGTATGGCATGTTTTTGTGTTTGAGCGCCGTACTCAGATTATTGCATGGTGTGCTATTTCAGTAAAGCTTTTTTGAAATCTGACACAGCGGTTGCATTAAGGAGAAGTTTATCTAAAGTTCCATGCATAACACTTGTATTTTCATCAACATTTATGATGAGTATTTCTGTAAATTGATGTGGCTCTCTGCAAAATCACCGGTTGTTTTGGAGGCAAAACATTACTGAACATAACACGCCAATGTAAACTGAGATTTTTGGATATAAATATGAACGTTATCGAACAAAACATACATGTATTGTGTAACATGAAGTCCTATGAGTGTCATCTGATGAAGATCATCAAAGGTTAGTGATTAATTTTATCTCTATTTCTGCTTTTTGTGACTCCTCTCTTTGGCTGGAAAATGGCTGTGTTTTTTTGTGTATAGGCGCTGACTTAACATAATCATATGGTTTGCTTTTGCCGTAAATCCTTTTTGAAATCAGACACTGTGGCTGGATTAACAAGAAGTAAAGCTTTGAAATGGTGTATAATACTTGTATGTTTGAGGAATTTTAATTATGAGATTTTTGTTGTTTTGAATTTGGCACCCTGCACTTCCACTGGCTGTTGTCATATCGATCCCGCTAACCTGATTCAAGCCATAAGAAGTGCCTTTGAACGGGTTTTGGTAGTAGGTGCCAGGCGCACCGGTTTGAGTGTGTCAAGAACTGCAGCGCTGCTGAGGTTTTCACTGTCAATGTTTCCTGTGTGTATTAAGAATGGTCACCCAAAGGACATCCAGCCAACTTAACACAACTGTGGGAAGCATTGGAGTCAACATGGGCCAGCATCCCTGTGGAATGCTTTCGACACCTTGTAGAGTCCATGTCCCGACGAATTGAGGCTGTTCTGAGGGCAAAAGGGGGTGCGACTCAATATTAGGAAGATGTTCCTAATGTTTTAGGCCAGGTGGCGTGGCGAGAATCTGTCTCCGCACCATGCGCTCTCACCACTGGTGTCCCCCAAGGCTCTGTTCTAGGCCCTCTCCTATTCTCGCTATACACCAAGTCACTTGGCTCTGTCATATCCTCACATGGTCTCTCCTATCATTGCTATGCAGACGACACACAATTAATCTTCTCCTTTCCCCCTTCTGATAACCAGGCGGCGAATCGCATCTCTGCATGTCTGTCAGACATATCAGTGTGGATGACGGATCACCACCTCAAGCTGAACCTCGGCAAGACGGAGCTGCTCTTCCTCCTGGGGAAGGACTGCCCGTTCCATGATCTCGCCATCACGGTTGACAACTCCCTTGTGTCCTCCTCCCAGAGTGCTAAGAACCTTGGCGTGATCCTGGACAACACCCTGTTGTTCTCCACTAACATCAAGGCGGTGACCCGATCCTGTAGGTTCATGCTCTACAACATTCGCAGAGTACGACCCTGCCTCACACAGGAAGCGGCGCAGGTCCTAATCCAGGCACTTGTCATCTCCCGTCTGGATTACTGCAACTCGCTGTTGGCTGGGCTCCCTGCCTGTGCCATTAAACCCCTACAACTCATCCAGAAAGCCGCAGCCCGTTTGGTGTTCAACCTTCCCAAATTCTCTCACGTCACCCCGCTCCTCCGCTCTCTCCACTGGCTTCCAGTTGAAGCTCGCATCCGCTACAAGACCATGGTGATTGCCTACAGAGCTGTGAAGGGAACGGCACCTCCATACCTTCAGGCTCTGATCAGGCCCTACACCCAAACAAGGGCACTGCGTTCATCCACCTCTGGCCTGCTGGCCCCCCTACCTCTGAGGAAGCACAGTTCCCGCTCAGCCCAGTCAAAACTGTTCGCTGCTCTGGCACCCCAATGGTGGAACAAGCTCCCTCACGACGCCAGGACAGCGGAGTCAATCACCACCTTCCGGAGACACCTGAAACCCCACCTCTTTAAGGAATACCTAGGATAGGATAAAGTAATCCTTCATTCATTTTAATTGTGTTCATTCTTCTGCCCAAATTCCAGCATTCAAAATTCTGCTTCAGGCGGAGTTTGAAGGGAGGAAAATTGGCCTTATATAGAGATATTTCAATTAGTGTGCAACCCAGACTCCCAAGTATTAACATTCCTTTTCTTTCTCTTTACTATTGTCTCTTTTATTCTGTCTCTCTTACTCTTTCTTTTTGTGACGTGAGAGAGATTTGCATTGAGGGTGTTTCTGTGTTATGGCAGAAAACCACAACTGGCTATTGATGGATGTATCTAGGCCTCCACTCCTGTTCAACACAAGCTGTGTGATCTCCCTCTAGCACACTGACACAGGCTTGCTTGACTTTGCAGTTTTATCAGGGATTTCAAGTTCAAATGTGCCTTCAGGAGAATTTCCTCATACAGGTAGGACCGAACAGAACAGTGTGTACGCTGCATATTTCTGATGATAAAAAAGAAGCCAACTTAGCTTACTCCAGACTGTGTTTTACAGCAGAAGCACTTTTTTAACTTTGTCAACCTTGGCTCTCTCAACTTTTGAGAGAGAGAGAGACAGAGAGACAGAGAGAGAGACAATAACAATAGGACTCATAAACCGCCTCTAATGCTTGATTTGTTGGCAGGTTAGAGTTTTTCATTATGAATCTTGTTCTGGAGGCAGCTAGCTGGTCACTAGCTGGCACAGCCACAAAGTCATAAAAGCTCATTTTAAACCTTACCCTAACCTTAACCACACTGCTTATTCTAATGCCTAACCCTAACCTTAAATGAAGATCAAAAAGGAAAAATGTTTTACTTTGCAGCTGGCCTATCTAAGGGGAAATCGCTCAGTTCTGCCTCCAGGATAAGACAATACATTTCAACCTGCGACTTGTTGAGGCCTTTAGTCACACAAGCAGATATAAAACTTGCACACACACTGTCTGCAGCCCGTCTGTAGGGGTGAATAGTAGTCACTGACACGGTCTAGCCATTCAAATAGAGCAGACACACTCGACAGACAGTCACCCTCTTATCACTCATCTCTATCTGTACGGAAAAGAACCCTGACACACACGCACTCATATTACACACAGATATTTTTTGGGTGACACACTTGGAGACATGAGCATTGGGCGCGCACACACACACATGCACATTATGGAGAAGCATCCCTCTGTTTTATATCCCTTTGACTCCTATCATCCACAGACTCCAACGAAGGGAGTTTAATATTTAATATTCTAATCAAAAGGAGAGAGCATATATCTAATCTTGATGGAACTGATTAATGTTTCCATAAATAGCTCCATGGGTGTTGGTGATGCTCTGGTCTGTCTGTCTGTCTGCCTCTTTCTTTGTTTCCACAGGCCCTGCCTGTCTGTCCGTCCGTCTATCAGTCTGTCTGTGCACTGTGTTCCTGCTCTATGACAGTCTGTATGGGCTTCTCATGTCAAGGGCCAATGACCACAGACACTCTGACTCACTCCTCCACAATGCAGCCTGAATGCTCTCCCAACATGTTACCCTGGCTTGAATAAACAGGCATACACAGATACACACACTCATACAGTACATAAACTCTCTGACACACACAGACAGACACTAGTGGGAATGTCATTTTGGTTCCACGTTTTGTAAGCTTGAGCACATGTCCTAGACATAGAGACTACTGAAAAATAAATATAAAAAAACTGGTAGTTAAATCCTAGGGCTGTTCGTAATGCTGGTATTTCAATAGAAAATGCTTGTTCTATAGGGAATTGTGATGCACCTGTATACAATGACTGGTTTGAAATGACAGGGCTATAAACTATTGAATGAACTGCCCTCTCCTGGCCACTGCTTGATGACGTCACAATAGGCTCTGTTGGTCAAGTACACACATGGACCAATGCCTTGGTGTGGTTGAGTGATATGGACGCAGTGTGTTTGGAACACAACAAGATTCACATGTAGGGGACAAATCCCCTACATCTCTTCCTTTTTTCATTTGTGTGTGTGACAAAGTCTATAGTAGGTCACTGTGTTCAAGTGTGTACTATTGTGTATAGATGTTTGAGAGTCACTAACCTCTCCACCCTTCTCATTTTTGCACATCACTAACTGTTGTGCAACCAATGGTGAGACTACAAGAACATTCACATTATAGTTTACTGTTCTCATCCTCTCTGTAGTTTTCTATTGTAAGAAAATAAATAAGAAATAGTACACCCTTGGTGTGGTTTCAGATACTCCCTCCCTACCTCCCCCATCTGTGTAAACAAACACTTCAAGTCAACTCAATGGGAGATATGGTTTTATGACACATTTGGATTTTCTTTCTGTCATGTAAGAAAAATAAGCAATCAAGGTGAAATGTATCCTTGTTTGTCCCTCTAGGTGATATACTCCTCAGGTGAGAGAGGAAGGCATGCATGAGATAACTCAAAGACACACAAACACACACATAAATAACGTACAGAGAGTGAGACATGCCTGTGTTGAGAACAATCATCCCTCACCAACTTCCATTGTGTAAAGGGGCGGTGCAGCAAAATTCTGTGAAAACAGAATATTTTGAGAACCACATTGTTACATAATCCCTAGTCTTGCTTTGCCATATCTCCGAAATCACGTTGTTGTCACGCCTCCCCTGGAGGTCGGGAGAATTTTGTATTGCAAAAATGGTTTGAATGGTCCGCTGGCTCCCAGTGGCAAGATTTTGATTGGATGTTACATTTCACGAATCCTCCCCCCACATGCACATAGAAAAGGTGCTGTGTCTTATGTGCGTCACTGTTTTCCAACCAGATAGTTATTTCCGATGTTAGTTTCGAGCACTAGTGTTCAAGTTATCAAGTGTGGCCGACAGTCTGCAATTTATATTTTTTTAAATTGGAAGTGGATTACGCTGGTAAAGCCAAATGTCACAACTCGTTTGACAAACACACTTTTTTTCCTTGTCTCCATTTGTCTACATGGCTGCTGGCTGTGCTTTGCTACCACCCAATATTTTGTGAAGATTGCCTGTTGTTTTGTTTTTGTAAGGACCCAAAAAACAGTAGTAGTGGGAGAACCTGTTCAAGTAAGTAAATCCATAAAAAAAAAAAATAATAAAAAAATTTAAAAAAAAAACTGATGTATTATTAACTAGCTAGCTGGCTACATTAGGCCACTTTGTAGGCTAACTCAACTGAACTGCTAGCTACCTAGCTAACTTTATACACTGTTTAGCTAAGTGAATTAAATGTCATCAGCTAGCTAACTTCCTATTAGCTAGCTATCTTGATGTAATCATTGGGTGTTTCTCGAAATGCATACTACCGTGATCAAAGCATGAAAATTGTTACGATTCACATACAGTACAGCTAGCTGACAGTTATGAAGTAAAGGGTTGTTTTGTGTATATGTTGTTTCATCTCTATTGCCATTGTCCAGGCTGGAAGACAGTTCAGGGAAAGTCCATAGGTCAATAGGGATAACTGGCTAGCTAGCTAGCTACATCTACCTTAGATGACATTAGTTTTAGGTCATTTTTGCCTGTTTAACTAGCTGTCTAGCTAGATTATTATGATTCACATATCTAGCTGATAATTACGAAGTAAAACGTTTGCTTTGTGTATATCTTGTTTTGTCTTTTGTTTCCATTGTCCTGGCTGGAAGAAGGTTCAGTGAATGGGAGTTGAAGTGTGAGGTAATACAGTAGGGGGAGTGTGAGTGCTTCTCAAATGTAATGTTTTATGCATTCTCCACACTCTCATACTCACACTTTCGTACTCAAGAGAGCGTAGTCGGAGAATGCATCCAAAGCATTAGAGTGTAGAGCACAGTAGTACACATATTGTGAAACACCCATTGCAAATTAAAAACACAGTCTCCAAATGCAGTTGTAAATAACAGCCATGGAAGAGGGTGAAATTGCAGCTCCAGCTGTCAGTGAAGGGAGAGTGTAGGCTACTGGATAGGGCAGGTCATTTTGTGGGAGGACATTATGAAAATATTCTCCAGTTCCAGTCCCCAGAGGGGAAAACTGAGAACAAAGAGATAATGGCAACATAATATTCAGTGCTGTCTTATTTTAGTATAATGAATCTTGTTTCTTTGTGATGTTTTCTGTCCTCAGATATGGAAAGCTGTGAAAGCCTGTTTGTAGACGAAGAGAGAGGTCCCAATTAATGACCCAAGAGACTAGAGGTATTTCCTATATGCCATGGGTTATTCTGTATGTGTAGGCCTAGCTATGTTAGCAAATTTTGTATACAAAAATACAGTTAAACATCACACACAATGTATAATGTCATGCCCTGATCTGTTTCACCTGTCTTTGTGCTTGTCTCCACCCCCCTCCAGGTGTCGCCCATCTTCCCCATTATCTCCTGTGTACTTAGACCTGTGTTTTCTGTTTGTCTGTTGCCAGTTTGTGTTGTTTATCAAGCTTACCAGCGTTTGTCCTGTCAGCTCCTGTCTTTTCCTAGCCTCTCTTTTTCTCGCCCTCCTGGTTTTTGACCCTTGCCTGTCCTGACCCTGAACCCGCCCGCCTGACCACTCTGCCTGATCCTGAGCCTGTCTGCCTGCCATCCTGTACCTTTGCCTCTGTTGCTGTAATAAACATTGTTACTTCAACACGGTCTGCATCTGGGTCTTACCTTATCCTGATTGTACGAACTGGCCATGACTGACCCAGCAGACCCAGGCCAGCTGCGCGACGCCATCTCCTCCCAAGGAGCCACAAGGAACTGCTTCGTGGAGGGGGTCCAAACGTTGGCTGAATACCATGACCAGGCATCGGACAGTTTGCTGGAGCAATTCCGCGGGTTGTCTGGGAGGCAGCTTACCACCTTGGTAACCCCACAGCCCCTCAGTAACCCAGCTGCTAGCAGCGCCGTCTCATCGGCCATTCCTCCTTCTCGGGAGCCCCGTTTACTCCCCCGGAACGCTTCAATGGAGAGTCAAGCACCTGTTGGGCGTTTCTAGTTCAGTGTGCCCTCATTTTTGAGCTTCAGCCCTCCTTCCCCTCGGATCGCTCCAAGATAGCCTATCTCATCACGCTGCTGTCCGGGAGGGCTCTCACCTGGGCTACTGTTGTATGGGAACAGCAGAAGGCCATATGCGTTAGTCTGGAGAGATTCGTGGCAGAGGTGAAGGTTTTTTATGCCCCGTTCTCTGGGAGAGAAGCAGCCCGGAGGCTAATCCAGCTTCGGCAGGGCTTCTGCAGTGTGGCTGACTATGCGGTTGATTTCCGCACGTTGACAGCGGAGAGTGCTTGGAACCTGGAAGCACTGTTCGATATGTTCCTGCACGGCGTCTCGGAGGTGGTCAAGGACGAGCTTGCTGCTCGGGAGTTACCTACGGATCTCGATTCCCTCATCGTTTTGACTATCCGAATTGATGGGCAACTACGGAAGCTACGGAGGGAGAGGAAATTCGATTTTGCACGCACGCCCAGGGATTCCACCTTGCCTCCGAGTCAACCTGGAAGCTCCCGATGGTCTCGTTGCCGAGAGGACCCGAGGTTTCCCGACCTGCCCCGAGGGCTGCCGAGGACGGCCGAGTCACCGTTTTCTGAGCCTATGACACTAGGCAGAACTGGGTTGTCGGCAGCGGATTGGCAATACAGGATCGATATGAAGAGTTGTCTGTATTGCGGGACACATGGTCATTTCATGTCCTCTTGTCCTCTAAAGAAGCCAGGCTCACCGGTAGGAGCAAGGACTCTAGTGGGCCATATAGAGGACGTTCCTGCTTCCCCTGCTCACATCCCCTTTCATGCCATTCTGCTGTGGGGAGACCAGTCCAAATCTCTCCGGGTTCTCATTGACTCTGTGGCCGACGAGAGTTTTTTTGGACGCTATCCTGGCGTCCGAGCTGAACATCCACACTCAACCCCTCTACATTTCCATGGACGTTAGAGTGCTGGACGGGCGCTCTATAGGCCGAGTCACCCACAACACCACTCCCATCCACCTACGGGTGTCAGGGAACCACTGCGAGGCTATCCAGTTCCTGCTCATCAAGTCCCCTCTGAATCCCATGGTATTGAGATTCTTCTGGCTCCAATGGCACAATCCCCTCATTAACTGGTCTACTGATGCCATCATGGGCTGGAGCCTGTTCTGCCACGCCCATTGCCTGAAGTCAGAACAACCTGCCCCGGGATGTCTTCCTGGGGGATCGGAAGGTACCCCGGACCTCTCCGCCATTCCCGTGGAGTACCAGGACCTTCGTGTTCAGCAAGGCCCGGGCCACATCGTTTCTGCCGCACCGACCCTATGACTGTGGGATTGACCTTCTCCCTAGCACCACGTCTGTACTCTCTGTCGGGACCAGTTCCTGCTCATCAAGTCCCCTCTGAATCCCATGGTATTGGGATTCTTCTGGCTCCAATGGCACAATCCCCTCATTAACTGGTCTACTGATGCCATCATGGGCTGGAGCCCGTTCTGCCACGCCCATTGCCTGAAGTCAGAACAACCTGCCCCGGGATGTCTTCCTGGGGGCTCGGAAGGTACCCCGGACCTCTCCGCCATTCCCGTGGAGTACCAGGACCTTCGTGTTCAGCAAGGCCCGGGCCACATCGTTTCTGCCGCACCGACCCTATGACTGCGGGATTGACCTTCTCCCTAGCACCACGTCTCTACTCTCTGTCGGGACCGGAGACCAAGGCTATGGATACCTACATCGGGGACTCCCTAGCTGCTGGATTTATCCATCCCTCTTCCTCTCCTTACGGTTAACCTGTTAGGGCTAGGGGGCAGTATTGACACAGCCGGATAAAAAACGTACCCGATTTAATCTGGTTACTACTCCTGCCCAGTAACTAGAATATGCATATAATTATTGGCTTTGGATAGAAAACACCCGAAAGTTTCTAAAACTGTTTGAATGGTGTCTGTGAGTATAACAGAACTCATATGGCAGGCCAAAACTTGATAAGATTTCATGCAGGAAGTGGCCTGTCTGAGAAGTAGTGTTTCATCTTGGCTCTTTTTATTGAAGACTCAGGATCTGTGCAATAACGTGACACTTCCTACGGCTTCCATAGGCTCTCAGAGCCCGGGAAAAAGCTGAACGATATCGAGGCAGGCTCTGGCTGAAACACTTTATCGCTTTTGGCAAGTGGCAACTCAGAGTACTATGGGCTTAGGCGCGTGCTCGCGTCGACCGAATGCTTTCTTTTCCTTTGTCTGTTTACCTAAACGCAGATTCCCGGTCGGAATATTAGCGCTTTTTTATGAGAAAAATGGCATAAAAATTTATTTTAAACAGCGGTTGACATGCTTCGAAGTACGGTAATGGAATATTTCGATTTTTTTTGTCACGAATTGCGCCATGCTCGCCACCCTTATTTACCCTTTAGGATAGTGTCTTGAACGCATGAACAAAACGTCGCTATTTGGATATAACGATGGATTATTTTGGACCAAACCAACATTTGTTATTGAAGTAGAAGTCCTGGGAGTGCATTCTGACGAAGACAACAAAGGTAATAACATTTTTCTTATAGTAAATCTGACTTTGATGAGTGCTAAACTTGCTGGGTGTCTAAATAGCTAGCCCTGTGATGCCGGGCTATCTACTGAGAATATTGCAAAATGTGCTTTCACCGAAAAGCTATTTTAAAATCGGACATATCTAGTGCATAGAGGAGTTCTGTATCTATAATTCTTAAAATAATTGTTATGCTTTTTGTGAACGTTTATCGTGAGTAATTTAGTAAATTCACCGGCAGTGTTTGGTGGGAATGCTAGTCACATGCTAGTCACATGCTAATGTAAAAAGCTGGTTTTTGATATAAATATGAACTTGATTGAACAAAACATGCATGTATTGTATAACATAATGTCCTAGGGTTGTCATCTGATGAAGATCATCAAAGGTTAGTGCTACATTTAGCTGTGGTTTGGGTTTATGTGACATTATATGCTAGCTTGAAAAATGGGTGTCTGATTATTTCTGGCTGGGTACTCTGCTGACATAATCTAATGTTTTGCTTTCGTTGTAAAGCCTTTTTGAAATCGGACAGTGTGGTTAGATTAACGAGAGTCTTATCTTTAAAATGTTGTAAAATAGTCATATGTTTGAAAAATTAAAGTAATAGCATTTCTAAGGTATTTGAATAACGCGCCACAGGATTCAACTGGCTGTTGAGTAGGTGGGACGCAAGCGTCCCACCTAGCCCATAGAGGTTAAGAACCATTACCCACTACCACTCATCTCCTCGGCCTTCGAGCCGCTCCAAGGGGCCACTGTGTTTTCCAAGCTGGATCTATGGAACGCCTACTACCTAGTGCCGATACGAGAGGGGGATGAGTGGAAGACCGCCTTCAACACGGCCAGTGGCCACTATGAGTATCTGGTCATGTCCTTTGGCCTCACCAACGCCCCTGCTGTGTTCCAGGCTCTGGTGAATGTTGTTCTACATGACATGTTGAACCGGTTCGTCTTCATCTACATCGATGACATCCTCATCTTCTCCCGCTCCCCTCAAGAACACGTATTCCACGTCTGGCATGTCCTTCAACGCCTTCTGGAGAATCAGCTGTTTGTGAAGGCGGAGAAGTGCGAGTTCCATCGCTCCACCATCCCCTTTCTGGGTTACATCATCTCTGCTGGGAGTGTCCAGATGGATCCCGGGAAGGTGAGAGCAGTGATGGATTAGCCTTAGCCTACATCGAGGGTGCAGCTGCAACATTTCCTGGCGTTCGCCAATTTCTATCGCCGCTTTATCCGCATCTTGGCTTCTCCCCTATCAGCACTCACCTTGCCCAAGGTTCCGTTCACGACCGGGCGTTCCCGGGACCTCAAACATTGCTTCACCACAGCTCCCATCCTGGTTCATCCAGACCCATCTCGTCAGTTTGTGGTGGAGGCCGATGCTTCGGACGTCGGAGTGGGGGCTGTCTTATCCCAGCGTTCTGTCCTTGACCTCAAGCTACATCCCTGCGCCTTCTTCTTCCATCGCCTTAACGCCACGGGAAGGAACTACGATGTGGGGATTCGGGAGCTTCTCGCAGTGAAGATGGAGTTGGAGGAATGGAGGCACTGGTTGGATGGGGCGGAACATCCGTTCATCGTGTGGACTGACCACAAGCACCTGGAGTATCTCTGCACTGCCAAGCGCCTCAACTCCAAGCATGCCAGATGGGCCCTGCTGTTCACATGGTTCAACTTCTCCCTCTCGTACTGGCCGGGATCCAAGAATGTCAAGCCGGATGCACTGTCCCGCCGCTATAGCCCCACGACTACTACCCCGGAACCTGAGACCATCCTTCCCACCTCATGCATGTCCGTGAGACGCAACGTTCCCAGCCAAATCCAGGGGGGGTCCTGATAACCGAATGTTCGTTCCCAACACTGTCCGCTCCTTGGTCCTGGAGTGGGCCCACTCCTCCAAGCTGGCCTGCCACCCAGGCGCCCATCGGACCCTGGCCTTAGTGTGACAGCACTTTTGGTGGCCTACCATGGTCCTGGACGTGTCCACATTCGTTGCCACTTGCACAGTTTATGCACAGAACAAAACTCCTCTGCAAGCACCGGCTGGTCTCCTCCAACCTCTGCCTGTCCCCCACCGTCCCTGGTCTCACATCTCCCTGGACTTTGTCACGGGTCTTCCCCCATCTGATGGCAACACCGCCATCCTGGCCGTGGGGGATCTGTTTTCCAAAGCCGACTACTTCCTCTTCCCAAGCTACCCTCTGCCAAAGAGACGGCCCAGCTCATGGTGCAGCACGTCTTCCGGATCCATGGACTGCCCATAGACATAGTCCCTGACCGGGATCCTCAGTTCTCATCCCAGTTCTGGAAGGCGTTCTGCACCCTCATTGGGTTGCCGGCCAGCCTGTCCTTCTGGTTCCACCCCCAGTCCAACGGCCAGTCGGAGTAAGCCAACCTGGACCTCGAGACCACCCTGCGCTGCCTGGTCTTCGCCAACCCCACCACCTGGAGCCAGCAGCTTGTGTGGGTTGAATATGCCCGCAACACCCCTTCGAGTGTTCCCTGGGGTATCAGCCCCCGCTTTTCCCTGAGCAGGAAGAGGAGGTCAGAATACCTTCTGCCCAGATGTTTGTCCGCCGCTGTCATCGTACCTGGAGGAGAGCCTGGTCGGCCCTCCTCAAGACCACCTCCAGGTATCGACAACAAGCGGATCGCCATCGGTACCGGCTCCCCGATACCGGCTCCCCAGTATCGTCTCAGGCAGAAGGTATGGCTCTCCACCTGGGATCTGCCCCTCCGGGTGTAGTCTCGCAAACTGCCCTCCCTTTCTCAATCTCCAAGATTATTAGACCCTCTGCTGTGCGTCTTCTGTTGCCCAGTACACTTCGTATACACCCCACCTTTCATGTGTCCCATATCAAACCCATGTCTCACAGTCCCGTGTCTTCAATTTACAGGCCCACCCCTCCTCTCCATGTTGTCGATGGCCATCCGGCGTACACGGTGAGATGCCTCCTGAGGGTTCGATCATGGGGCAGGCGTTTCAAGTACCTGGTTGACTGGGAGGGTTATGGCCCGGAGGAGAAGTGCTGGGTCCCCGCTAGAGACATCCTGGACCCAGCCCTCATCGCCGACTTCCACTGCCGGCACCCCGGTCAACCAGGTATGTGCCCAGGTAGGACGACAGGTGGCGCCCCTAGGAGGGTGGGGGTACTGTCACACCCTGATCTGTTTCACCTGTCTTTGTCTCCACTCCCCTCCAGGTGTCGCCCTGTGTACTTAGACATGTGTTTTCTGTTTGTCTGTTGCCAGTTTGTCTTGTTTGTCAAGCTAACCAGCGTTTGTCCTGTCAGCTCCTGTCTTTTCCCAGGCTCTCTTTTTCTCGCCCTCCTGGTTTTTGACCCTTGTCTGTCCTGACCCTGAACCCGCCCGCCTGACCACTCTGCCTGACCCTGAGCCTGTCTGCCGTCCTGTACCTTCCCCTATCTGGATTTCCGACCTCTGCCTGACCTGACCCTGAGCTTGCCTGCCGTCCTGTACCTTTGCCTCTGTTGCTGTAATAAACATTGTTACTTCGACACGGTCTGCATCTGGGTCTTAGCTTGTCCTGATGTATAAACCTATTACAATTGGAGAAGGCCAACCCTGCTGGAGGTCTGCTGGGTGTGCAGTTCTATTTCAGCCCAGCAATACTTGTTGAATCTAATGATTTGATAATCTAGTATACTATTACTCGGCTGGAATAGAAGTCTGCTCACCCAATAGATCAGGGGAGCAAGGTTGGCCACCGCTGGCATGGATTTTTTATTTTTTTGTTAACCTGAAATGATGCTTTAGTGATAATGGTCTACTTGTTACTACTCAATTATCCATTGTTGTTTAGACTAAGATGTTTCATCTTTACGAGTTAGCTTATTTGTACATTTTGAAGTAATGAAGTGTTGATTATTTGAAGTGAAGTGTTGAAACTTGTTTTAATTCTTAAACTATTATTCAAAATGAACTAGTGTCAATGTTGATTAAAACTCTTTGGGGATAGGGGGCAGCATTGGGAAGTTTGGATGAAAAGCATGCCCAGAGTAAACTGCCTGTTACTCAGGCCCAAAAGCTAGAATATGCATATAATAGTAGATATGGATAGAAAACACTCTAAAGTTTCCAAAACTGTTAAAATAATATCTGTGAGTATAACAGAACTCATATGGCAGGCGAAAACCTGAGAAAAATCCAACCAGGAAGTGGGAATTCTGAGGTTTGTAGTTTTCAAGTGAATGCCTATCAAATATCCAGTGTCTGTGGGGTCAGATTGCACTTCCTAAGGCTTCCACTAGATGTCACCAGTCTTTAGAAGTTGTTTCAGGCTTCTATTGTGAAAGGGGAGCGAATAAGAGCACTCTAAGCAGATGGCTCAGGTGAAAGCCTTTAGTTTAGTCACGCGTGTGGCCGTGAGCGCGAGCTCCGTTCCCTTTCCTTTCTAATGAAAACAGTATTGTCCGGTTGAAACATTGTTGAATATTTATGATAAAAACACCATAAGGATTGATTAGAAACATCGTTTGACATGTTTCTATGAACTCAAATGGAACTTTTTTAACTTTTCGTCTAGACTTTGTGCCCGCGCTTTGTGCATTTGGATTACTGGACTAAACGCGCGAACAAAAAGGAGGTATTTGGACATAAAGATGAACTTTATTGAACAAAACAAACATTTATTGTCTAACATGGAGACCTGGGAGTGCCATCAGATGAAGATCATCAAAGGTAAGTGATTAATTTTAATGCTATTGTGACACCTCTTTTGTGACACCTCTCCTTGATTGGAAAATGGCTGTATGGTTTTTGTGGCTAGGCGCTGACCTAACATAATCGCATGGTGTGCTTTCACCGTAAAGCCTTTTTGAAATCAGACACATCGGCTGGATTAACAAGAAGTGTATCTTTAATTGTATGTATAACACTTGTATCTTATATCAATGTTTATGATGAGTATTTCTGTAATTTGATGTGGCTCTCTGCATTTTCACCAGACATTTTGTTGGCTTATAATTGTGATAAATGTTACTAGCTAGTAACTAGTTATACCTAGGTAGCTTACAATGTTAGCTAACTTTTCTCAAATCAAACGTCATTGAGGCTAGCTACTTTTTGCTCCTCCTGCTAGCCTTTACAGCCAAATATCACTTCAGAAACGTTAAAATAAAAAGATATTGATATGGCCAGCATTGTAGGCCATTTCTCCCCTCTTGCTGCAGCTTTAGCTCACCTTGAAATAACAGAAATGCTGTGAAAACCAGCATGCTGAAAACTTTCTAAAATGTTTTGTCACCAGCTCCTTATAGTTGGCCAGTGTTTCCAACTAAAAATACTTGAAAGTACAACTTAAGTAGTTTTTGGGGTTGTGTACTTTACTTTACTTTACTATTCATATTTTTGACTACTTTTATTTCACTACATTTCTAAAGAAAATGATGTACTTTTTACTCCATACATTTTCTCTGACACCTAAAAGTACTCGTTACATTTTCAATGGTTAGCAGGACAGAAAAATGTTCTAATTCACACACTTCTCAAGAGAATATCCCTGGTCATCGCTACTGCCTGTGATCTGGCAGACTCACGAAACACATGCTTTGTTTGTAAATTATGTCTGAGTGTTGCCCCTGGCTGTACGTAGATTTAAATAACAAGAAAATGTTGCTGCCTGGTTTGCTTTATATAAAGAATTTGAAAAGATTTATCCTTTTACTTTTTACACGTAAGTATATTTTAGCAATTACATTTACTTTTGATAATGAAGTATATTTTACTGGGTGACTTTCACTTTTCCTTGAGTCATTTTCTATTAAAGTATGTTTACTTTTACTCAAGTGTCGACAATTGTGTACTTTTCCCCCCACTGTTTTTCAGTGAGATCTGCTATTGGCTCCTTGATTTGTTGCTAGATGTCGTTTTGCGGCAGCGGCACAGCTGTGGTCCCTAACATAGCGCTTTCGCCCCCTCTCCCGCCGCAAACCCTCTCCCATTGTGCTTCTCTGCCTGTGAGTGCACCATTGCTGTGACTTCTGTTGCACATACAGATTTTCCCACTCATTTGCGGCAGAATTGAGTACAAAAAGTTGCTAAATGCTATCAAAACCACAGAAACCCTCAGTGTCAAAACTCCCCAAAGGCAGCCTGAAAAGTAGCTGAATTTGTTGCTAGAATCTTTTACCAATAAAAGTCGCTGGAGGGGTCTGAACTCAATAAATATAGCGACACAGTCACAAAAAAATTGGCAACACTGTTTACATTTATTTTTCTCACGCTGTTGCTCCTACCGCACTAATCTGGTGAACACAGTTGGAGCTCTGCCCAAGCAAGGCATTTGATTGGTTTGACGTGTTCCTATCCCTCTTTAGCTGATTTCTGCCATGGCACTTCCCCAGGCTTCCTGTTTTAGGGAAGAACATGACCCCCCCCACTTTCTGAAATTGTATATTTGCCCCCCCCCACTACAAAACGTAGCGCCAGTGTGCTTTAGGACCATGCAGACGCCTCAGAGCGGTCAGGTAGGCTGTTTTCTGGTTTCAGCCAGGTGGATTTAGGACCACACAGATCATGCTGACAGGCTGGCTGTGTGAAGGCAAAGCCTCTGAAAGGCTGGCAAATAGGACAAGCACAGGATAGATGAACAGAGGCAGCTGCTGTCTGTGTTGTGCTTTTTCTCAGAGTTGTAAAAGCAAGCTGAGCAGAAACTGGCTACTCTTTAGTTGACTGATCTAGCTGGCAAGGTAACTGCTGTTTGACTGAAAAAAAAGTATGTATTCCCAGTGCTAATCTAGTACTAACTGACATGTTACATTAGCTAATGTTTCATCCTCTCTCGACTGAAGTGAACTACTAGCAGCTAGTTAGCTAGCTAGTAGTTACCACAGCCAGTTCAGCTCTAGCTAGCCTCTAGCTATCTGTCAGGTAGAATTATCTAACAGATGTTGTGTGTATGGGAATGACTTGTAGCATTAAATGTTAAATGTTTTTTTTCCCTTATCTACACACAATATCCCATAATGACAAAGCAAAAACAGGTTTTTAGAATGCATTTTTTTTTACAAAAATACCTTATTGAGCTCAGGTGCATCCTGTTTCCATTGATCATCCTTGAGAAGTATCTACAACCATCTCTGCAGCACTCCACCAATCAGGCCTTTATGGTAGAGTGACGGGACGGAAGCCGCCACTCAGTAAAAGGCACGATAGCCCACTTGGAGTTTGCCAAAAGACACCTAAAGGACTCTCAGACCATTGTTTTATTTATAGGGGACAATGCACATTAATCTACATCAATATCACAATAATGCCACATCCATGTAAATGTGCCAGGGTTAGCCAAAAGCTAATTTGCACCCATAGTCCCAGGGCAAGTAAGGGAAATTACACAGCCACAATACAAATACTTAAAACAATACAAACTACAAATACATTACATCCAATAATATATAATTCTAAGAACTTATTCATAATAGAACACTAATCAACTGTCGTCTTACATATGAGGAACCACAGAGTTAAGCTATATTTTCAATTAAAATTACAATAATCAGTGCAGCTTCTCAATGTAATGAACACAATGGGAGACAGAGAGCTGGTTTCAAGCGCAGGGTGCCTCAGGTGTTTATTGTAAAGGACCACAGGAGGTGACAGGTAGCTGGGTCCAGGGGCAGACAGAAGGTCATACACAAGGGGTCCAAAAAGGCAACAGTACAGGCAGGGAAAAGTCTGGTAACATCGTCCGGGAGATCAGGCAATAGGTTGATAACAGGAAATCCGATAAGCAAAAACTATCATACATGGGAGGAGTAAATTACAGGGAAAACCCAGTGCTCCGACTAGGTGTGTCACAAAACAAACAATACCTCACAATGATGGGGTGCAAAGAACTGAACTAAATAGTGTGTGATAATGACATACAGGTGTGTGAACAGGTGATCAGAATTCAGGTCATTGGGATCTGGAAAGTGAGCTGGGTTCAGGGTATCTATGTGTTTGAAAGTGTGAGCTGGAAAGTGAGCTGCGTTCAGGGGATCTACGTGTTTGAGAGTGAGTTGGAAGCAGACTATAAACTCAAACCCAAGGGTATTGCATTCCAGTATATTGTAGCTCTAACAGAGGAGGCCGATTGACCAAATTTACTGTGGTGAAAAGGGACAACGCAATCCCCTCTAGTTACTGCCCTTGTTATCCTGGAGGTGCTTTCCTTGAGCATGATATGCTGGCATAGGGGTGGAGGGGCAAGACCATGCAGGACCTTAAAGACAAGGCTTTCATCTACATACTGCTTAAAGCTATCCAGACCGAATAAATTATGTTTGTGAATGATGTGACAATGGTGGTAACTGTTTGGTTTGTTATCAAATATCTTAAGTGTTTGTTTGTAGAGTGATTCAATTGGTTTCAGAATAGTAGTTCCTGCTTGTGACCAGCATGTCAGGCAATATCCCAGATGTGAGAAGATCATAGCATGCATATATAGTTTGACGGCCTCCAGAGGATGGTAAGGTCTTAGAAACCTCAAGTTGGATAATCCTAACTTGACCGTGTTAACCACCTTCTTCACATGTTTCTTAAATGTCAAGTTGGAGTCCAAAATGCCGAGATACATGAAATTAGACACAACGTTTTAGGTTCTCCCCATTAACAAGAAAAGCTTGTTGGGAAGAATCGATGGATTTCTTAGAGAAGTACATACAGTCTTGTCGATAATTAAATGCAGGAAAGAATCAGTCATCCATCCCTCAACTAGTCTCCCAGTCCCTGCCTAGTCTCGCTGCCGCTGAAAAACATCCCCACAGCATGATGTTGCTACCACCATGCTTCACCGTAGGGATGGTGCCAGATTTCCCCCAGACATGACGCTTGGTATTCAGGCCAAATATTTCAATCTTGGTTTCATCAGACCAGAGAATCTTGTTTCTCATGGTCTGAGAGTCCTTTAGGTGCCTTTTGGCAAACTCCAAGCGGGTTGTCATGTGCTTTTTACTGAGGAGTGGCTTCCGTCTGGCCACTCTACCATAAAGGCCTGATTGGTGGAGGGCTGTAGAGATGGTTTTTCTTCTGAAAGTTTCTCCCATCTCAAAAGAGGAACTTTTTATTTTATTTATTTATACCCCTTTTTCTCCCCAATTTCGTGGTATCTAATTGGTAGTTAGTCTTGTCTCATCACTGCAACTCCTGTACGGACTCGGGAGAGGCGAAGGTCGAGAGCTGTGCATCCTCCGAAACACAACCCAGCCGAGCCGCACTGCTTCTTGACACAATGCCCGCCCAACCCGGAAGCCAGCCTCACCAATGTGTTGGAGGAAACACCGTACACCTGGCAACGTGTCAGTGTGCATTGCGCCCGGACCGCCACAGGAGTCGCCAGAGCGCGATGGTACAAGAACATCCCTGCCGGCCAAACCCTCCCCAAACCCAGACAACGCTGGGCCAATCTGAATACTTATGTAAAGAAGGTATTTCTGTTTTATATTTTTAATAAATGGCTGGACGGTCTGGCTGAAATTTTATAAACAGAATGTCTTAATAAAGCCAATCAAAAGTTAAGTCTTTGTATTTTATTTGTAAGAGTTGTTCGTTTGTTAGGCTATTTGTTAACCTCTATGGGCTACTCAACAGCCAGTGTAATCCCGTGGCGCGATATTCAAATACCTCAAAAATGCAAAGCATTCAATTTTTCAAACATATGACTATTTTACACCATTTTAAAGACAAGACTCTCGTTAATCTAACCACACTGTCCGATTTCAAAAAGGCTTTACAACGAAAGCAAAACATTAGATTATGTCAGCAGAGTACCCAACCAGAAATAATCAGACACCCATTTTTCAAGCTAGCATATAATGTCACATAAACCCAAACCACAGCTAAATGCAGCACTAACCTTTGATGAGCTTCATCAGATGACAACCCTAGGACATTATTTTATACAATACATGCATGTTTTGTTCAATCAAGTTCATATTTATATCAAAAACCAGCTTTTTACATTAGCATGTGACTAGCATGTGACTAGCATTCCCACCGAACACTGCCGGTGAATTTACTAAATTACTCACGATAAACGTTCACAAAAAACATAACAATTATTTTAAGAATTATAGATACAGAACTCCTCTATGCACTCGATATGTCCGATTTTAAAATAGCTTTTCGGTGAAAGCACATTTTGCAATATTCTCAGTAGATAGCCCGGCATCACAGGGCTAGCTATTTAGACACCCAGCAAGTTTAGCCTTCACCAAAGTCAGATTTACTATAAGAAAAATGTTATTACCTTTGTTGTCTTCGTCAGAATGCACTCCCAGGACTTCTACTTAAATAACAAATGTTGGTTTGGTCCCAAATAATCCATTGTTATATCCAAATAGCGGCGTCTTGTTCGTGCGTTCAAGACACTATCCGAAAGGGTAAATAAGGGTGACGAGCATGGCGCATTTCGTGACAAAAAAATTCTAAATATTCCATTACCGTACTTCGAAGCATGTCAACCGCTGTTTAAAATCAATTTTTATGCCATTTTTCTCGTAAAAAAGCGATAATATTCCGACCGGGAATCTGCGTTTAGGTAAAAAGAGGAAAGAAAATAAAGCACGGGGTCGAATAGTGCACGCGCCTAAGCACATAGTACTCTGATCGGCCACTTGCCAAACGCGATAATGTGTTTCAGCCAGAGGCTGACTCGATATCATTCAGCTTTTTCCCGGGCTCTGAGAGCCTATGGGAGCCGTAGGAAGTGTCACGTTATAGCAAAGATCCTCAGTCTTCAATAAAAAGAGCCAAGATGAACAACAACTTGTCAGACAGGCCACTTCCTGCATGGAATCTTCTCAGGTTTTGGCCTGCCATATGAGTTCTGTTATACTCACAGACACCATTCAAACGGTTTTAGAAACTTTAGGGTATTTTCTATCCAAAGCCAATAACTATATGCATATTCTCGTTACTGGGCAGGAGTAGTAACCAGATTAAATCGGGTACGTTTTTTTATCCGGCCGTGTCAATACTGCCCCCTAGCCCTAACAGGATAAAGGTGCAACACAATATTGATTATTGAATTATCATTGATCGAGTTCAGTCTTATCAATCGCTTAGACATATTTAATAATCTCTTACCTTGCTTTATGACTGGGCATTTTTGCTTACTTTTTGTTGTTCTAAATAAGCGACTGCTTGAAGGCCCATGGGTCATATTAGATTGTGTAGAAATGCAGGAAAGGAGCTTTATATGCCCCAAAAATGGGAGGACCCCCAGAACCCCGCTTCTAAAACCAAAGTTGCACCCCTGCATTTCACCCTTGGATTTATTTGTGGTAATAGTAGGAGTGTCCTCTCCTCCAGTGTCGTGCCACCCATAGTCCCGCCATCCATCGCTCCTACATGTGAACACTGAAACTGAGAGAACAGGGACTCTCCTGTGACTAGCCTGCCATATATTGCCCTCTGCTTTCTACCCTAAACAATGGATCCTCTCTCTCTCTAATCCAACTATGATCTCCCAGTGATTAATGGTGATAAGCTTCACTATCCTCTCAAACACACACATACACCATAAAGACTCCTGAAGCCCGGAGGCGTTTTTTCTACACTGATGTATGTGTGCGCTTCCATAATTCTGTTATAGACAAGGGATCTAGTGCATTACTGACCAGAGCGGGGGAACAAAGCAAATTGTATCAGGAGGAGCCGTGGACACACACAGTAAGCAGGCTGGCAGGCATCTCACAACTCAGATACCACCAGCCTTGAACCCCTACAGGGAGATTCTTACACAAGATTATCTTGACTCCATCTCACCACGCCAGCCAACAGCATTTACTTAGAGAAGAGAGAGAAAAGAGGAGAGAGTGAGAAAGAAAGGAGCTAATAAAGCTATGCATGTGCTTTTCCTGGTAGCTTTAATGGTGAATGCAGGTCATAATTCACTTACGGGCACACACAAAGGCCCCAGAGCAATGTTTTAGTGCCTTTGTGCCTGTCCTGACCCTCCATTGGGGCCAGCGATGGAGAGATATATGGATGTGCAGAGTGCTACAGTATGACCATGACATTCCCTTGCGTGCAGCAGGGCAGTGTATCGTTATTATCACCACCTCTCTTAATTATTTTACCTTCCTACCATCCCCCTCTCTCTCCTTTCTTTGTCACCCTTTCTCTCCCGGTTTCTCCTCTTTCTGTTTCACCTATGCTCTTTGTATCTCTCTATCTCCCTTCCCTTTACCTTCCTTATCCCCCCTCGCTCGCTCACTTGCTCTCTCTCCCTCCCTCCTTCCCTTCCTCTCTACCCCCCCTCTCCTCTCTCTGGGGCACAGTAACTCACCTCAGATAGACATTTACACTATCTCTGCTAGGAGGATGGAGGCTGACAAATTGGGGGGTGGAGCTGTATTAAATGACTCTCTTGTCCTCCACAAGCGTGTGACACAGGGTCAGAGCAGGGTTAGTTACTGCTTTAGAGTAATAACACACACGTGAGTGCTGGTCACATGCATACATGCTCACACACCACAGATCTGACACACACAAACACACGCAACTCACAGGTCAGACTCACACACGTACATATACACATAACTGCAGTTCAAGTGTCTGTACTACATATACACATCCATGCTGCAGGGAGTTAGATGTATGTAGGCTGTGCAGTGGGGGATGGGGAGATGGAAGGGCTTAGGAGGAATATGTGTGTGTGTGTGTGTGTGTGTGTGTGTGTGTGTGTGTGTGTGTGTGTGTGTGTGTGTGTGTGTGTGTGTGTGTGTTTGTGTGTAGCCTACTGTGCTCACATTAGAATGGGAGAGAAAGAGGGATATTGGTAGCTCTGCTGGTGTGATAAAGGAGGAGAGAGAGTGATGGAGAGAGGGGGATGGATGGATGGAATGACACTTAAATTTCCAGTCAGATTATTCCACCTCCTCTCCCTCTCTCTGTCTATGTGACCAGGCTAGTTAGGGAGAAGAGCGAGAATGACAGAGAGATATGAGAAAGAGATGGAGAAGAGTTATGAAAATGACAGATAGAGGGAAAGGGGAGAAAACGCTGAAAAGTTATGAGAATGACAGAGGGAGAGAGGATAATAGAGAGCTGAATGAATGACCAAGAGGAGAGGTAGAGAGGGAAATAGAGACAGAGATAAAAGTCCTTCATACTCTTTTGACTAACTTGTTTTATGCAGCACTGTTAAGGTTATCAGGTTCATTCATTCCAATGGTCCAAATATCATTAATTTCATTGACTGTATGAAATCATTTCTAATACATCACTAAAGACTGACCATAGTGTGGGAGGACATTCATCAGCCCCTCCTCCTGCTTCTCCACTGTTGTTTTCCTCCTCCTCCTCCATCCCTAGCTCCACACCACCCTGCTGGTGTTTCATTCACATATTTCCTTTTTGCCTCCCTAGTTTATTTCCTAAAGATCCCTCTACTGAGCGAGAGAAAGAAAGATATTTTTTTCACCTTAAGTCTCTATTGTCTTTCATTTGACAGACTATGAGACGGGAGGAAGAGAGAGAGAAAGTGGTGCAATGCACAGCATCACCATCATGAACAAAAACAACAACAAAGTCAAAAAGGAAACAAAAAGAGAAAAGCCAAAATAGGGGAGAGGGGCCATGATGACACATAACCTGCCAATGCAGCAGTGGTCCCTCTCTGGTGCATTTGGGCTGTGTGTTTGTGGGGCTGTTGTTGTTGTTTTGTTGTGATAAACCATTGTGTGAAGTTGTGTTCAGATCAATCTCTACCTGGGGTAGTGCGCCACCCCTCTTTCTCTCTCCAACCCTCTCTATTTCTGTCTCCTCTTCACACTCTTATCACCTGTGAGTCAGGTGTTTAGTCACAACGATAATCTATGATAGTGTGTTGAATGGACGTAGGTAGGGGGAAAGAAATTGCAAACACAAATACAGTACCAGTCAAAAGTTTGGACACACCTACGCCTTCAAGCGTTTTTCTTTATTTTTACTATTTTCTACATTGTAGAATAATAGTGAAGACATCAAAAACTATGAAATAACACATATGGAATCATGTAGTAACCAAAAAAGTGTTAAACACACTTTGCCTTGACAGCTTTGCACACTCTTGACATTCTCTCAACCAGCTTCATGAGGTAGTCACCTGGAATGCATTTCAATTAACAGGTGTGCCTTGTTAAAATTTTATTTGTGGAATTTGAGTCAATCAGTTGTGTTGTGACAAGGTAGGGGTGGTATACAGAAATCGAATCAAATCAAACTTTATTTGTCACATGTGCCAAATACAAGTGTAGACCTTACCGTGAAATGCTTACTTACAAGAAGATAGCCCTATTTTGTAAAAGACCAAGTCCATATTATGGCAAGAACAGCTCAAATAAGAAAAGAGAAATGACAGTCCATCAGTACTTTAAGACATGAAGATCAGTCAATCAGGAACATTTCAAGAACTTTGTGCAGTCGCAAAAACCAACAAGCGCTATGATGAAACTGGCTCTCATGAGGACCGCCACAGGAAAGGAAGACCCAAAGTTACCTCCGCTTCAGAGGATGAGTTCATTAGAGTTAACTGCACCTCAGATTGCAGTCCAAATAAATGCTTCAAGGAGTTCAAGTAACAGACACATCTCAACATCAACTGTTCAGAGGAGGCTGCGTGAATCAGGCCCTCATGGTCAAATTGCTGCAAAGAAACCACTACTAAAGGACACCAATAAGAAGAAGAGACTTGCTTGGGCCAAGAATCATGAGCAATGGACATTAGACTGTCCTTTGATCTGATGAGTCCAAATTTGAGATTTTTGGTACCAACCACCGTGTCTTTGTGAGACGCAGAGTGGATGAACGGATGATCTTCGCATGTATGGTTCCCACCGTGAAGCATGGAAGAGGAGGTGTGATGGTGTGGGGTTGCTTTTCTGGTGACACTGTCAGTGATTTATTTAGAATTAAAGGCACACTTAACGAGCATGGCTACTACAGCATTCTGCAGCGATACGCCATCCCATCTGGTTTGTGCTTAGTGGGACTATCATTTGTTTTTCAACAGGTCCCAAAATACACCCCCAGGCTGTTTAAGGGCTATTTGACCAAGAAGGAGGGTGATGGAGTGCTGCATCAGATGACCTGGCCTCCACAATCACCTGACCTCAACCCAATTGAGATGGTTTAGGATGAGTTGGACCGCAGAGTGAAGGAAAAGCAGCCAACAAGTGCTCAGCATATGTGGGAACTCCTTCAAGACTGTTGGAAAAGCATTCCTCATGAAGCTGGTAGAGAGAATGCCAAGAGTGTGCAAAGTTCTCATCAAGGCTAAGGGTGTCTACTTTGAAGAATATAAAATATATTTTAAGTTGTTTAACACTTTTTTTTGTTTACTACATGATGCCATGTGTGTTATTTCATAGTTCTGATGTCTTCACTATTATTCTACAATGTAGAAAATTGTCAAAATAAAGAAAAACCCTTCAATGAGTAGGCATGTCCAAACTTTTGACTGGTACTGTACATTACATCACATATAGATGTACAGAGCATTCGGAAAGTAATCAAACCCCTTCACTTTTTCCACATTTTGTTACGTTACAGCCTTATTCTAAAATTGATTAAATACACATTTTTCATCATCAATTTACACACAATACCCCATAAGGACTATTATTTTCTTCCTGCTAATTTATTTAAAAGAAATAACAGAAATACTTTATTTACATAAGTATTCAGACCCATTACTATGAGACTTGAAATTGAGCTCAGGTGCATCCTGTTTCCATTGATCAGCCTTGAGATGTTTTTACAACTTGATTGGAGTCCACCTGTGGTAAATTCAATTGATTGGACATGATTTGGAAAGGCACACAGCTGTCTATATAAGTTCCCACAGTTGACAGTGCATGTCAGAGCAAAAACTAAGCCATGAGGTCGAAGGAATTGTCCGTAGAACTCCGAGACAGGATTGTGTCGAGGCACAGATCTGGGGAAGGGTACCAAAAAATGTATGCAGCATTGAAGGTCCCCAAGAACACAATGGCCTCCATTATTCTTAAATGGAAGAAGTTTGGAACCACCAAGACTCTTCCCAGAGCTGACCGCCCGGCCAAACTGAGCAATTGGAGGAGAAGGGTCTTTGTCAGGGAGGTGACCAAGAACCCGATGGTCACACTGACAGAGCTCCAGAGTTTCTCTGTGGCGATGGGAGAACCTTACAAAAGGACAACCATCTCTGCAGCACTCTACCAATCAGGCCTTTATTGTAGAATGGCCAGACGGAAGCTCCTCCTCAGTAAAAGAGACATGAATGTCCTTGAGTGGACCAGCCAGATCTTGGACTTGAACCCGATCTAACATCTCTGGAGAGACCTGAAAATAGCTGTGCAGCAACGCTCCCCATCCAACCTGACAGAGCTTGAGAGGATCTGCAGTGAAGAATGGAAGAAACTCCCGAAATACAGGTGTGCCAAGCTTGTAGTGTCATAACCAAGAAGACTCGAGGTTGTAATCGCTGCCAAAGGTGCTTCAACAAAGTACTGAGTAAAGGTTCTGAATACTTATGTAAATGTGATATTTACGTTTTTTGGGGGCAAAAACCTATTTTTGCTTTTTCATTATGGGGTATTGTGTGTAGATTGAGGGGGGAAAAACGATTTAATCCATTTTAGAATAAGGCTGTAACGTAACAAAATGTCAAGGGGTCTGAATACTTTCCGAATGCACTGTATGTATGTGGTGTGCAATGCTGGTATGCTACCACAGTCGTGGGTCTGCACTGTAATTTGCCTTAATGATGTTGATCAATGGAAATTAATAGGAGAGCTGCAGGACAACACAACCACTCTGTGCCGGTGGGCTATTACAGCCATGACATCACCTCACTGCAGTAGTCACACACAAACACAAACAGAGGTATCATTTCACAGCCACTCAGTTATCTGGTCTCTCTCTGTCACTGATCCATCCCCACAAACCCAACGTCAATTAGTGTGGAGCAGAGGTGCGCGTGTGTGTGTGTGTGTGTGTGTGTGTGTGTGTGTGTGTGTGTGTGTGTGTGTGTGTGTGTGTGTGTGTGTGTGTGTGTGTGTGTGTGTGTGTGTGTGTGTAAAGCAGAGCGGAACATACAGAAGTAGGATATTAATTTGAGCCAGTTTGCGGCAGCAGGAAAATAATCCTGCAGCAACAGGAAATGTAAATTATAATGTGGATATAATTAATGGACATTTTTGTATAGTTTGATAACAAAAATTGTGAAAGAGAGAGAGTCTATGCACAATTCTTGAAATCAATTGTTTGTGCTGAAGCTGAAGCTGAAATTAAAACATTTCCAAACAGAAAAAAACATCCCCTCTTAGATGGGCTTGATCTTGAAGTGTAATCCAATGAGACTGAAGACGAGACAAAATACAAATGTTTCCTATTCACATCTCATATGTTGACTGACTACAATAATTTTATCTTGATACGTTAATAAATACATGCTGTGTTCATTTGAGCATGTTTACTTGCCTACGTACCGTAGATCACGAGCCCATAGTAAGTCAATAGGGCTAACTGGCTAGCTACTAGTACTGTTAGCTAGCCAGATAGCAACAAATAATTGTTAGCTAGCTACCCACGAAGAATTGACATCTATCTTGCATAATATTCATTTTATGTAATTTTTGCCCATTCAACTATTTGGTTAGCTACATTATTACAATTTACATATAGCTAGCTGATAGTTATGAAGTAAAATGGCTGCTTTGTGTATATCTTGTTTTGTCTATATTGCCATTGTTGTCCTCCTGGCTGGAAGAGAGTTTAGTGAATGGGTAAGTCCATAGTAAGTCAATAGGGTTAGCCACGAAGAGTTGATAGCTACCCACAAAGCATGTACACCTACCTTGCATAACATCAGTTTTTAGGTTATTTTTGCCTGTTTAACTAGCTAGCTAGCCAAATTATTATGGTTTGCATATCTAGCTGATAATTATGAAGTAAAACTTTTGCTTTGTTGCCATTGTCCTAGCTAGAAGAGGGTTCAGTGAATGGGGAGGTGAAGTGTGAGGTAATGCAATAGGGGGAGTGGGAGTGCTTCTCAAATGTATTATTTTATGCATTCTCCACACTCTCATCCTCACAAGAATGTACTCAAGAGAACGTTGTCTTAGAATGCACTCCAAGAGAGAGAGTGTAGAGCACGATAGTATGCATATTGAGAAACACCTAATGTTTGCAGTGGTTTGAGGTAATGAGAGAGAGGAAAGACAGAGAAATAGAGAGTGGGATAAAGAAAAACGCAAGAGAGACCAAGGGCTTATTCAGAAAGACGTAGTCTGAGCAGGGGCGGAAATCCCGGGGGGGACACGACCCCCCCATCCTGGGAAAAATATGATTTGTCCCCCCCAATATATCACTGAAACATAACTATGTAATTTAAATAATATTAATAATACGCAATGAAAGCAATTGTGCTAATTATAGACACTTAATAGCGCGTTTTTAAGTTTCAAAAGATTGCGACCCCCCCCACCCTTTGCCTCACAATGGTTTGATCCACTGCCAGTTCCTTAGCTTGCTAGGTAACGTAGAGGTCTTACCTACTGTCTGAAAGGCACTCAATGCACGTAACTGACATGAGGTTAATCCAGTCAATCGCGCACACACACTAGCTGAATATGCAGAGCTAGCGCGCAAATATTAACTATTAAGCTAGCTAGTACCTATTCCATTTATGTGGCGTCGTCAAAGATGGAATCTTTGCTATCGTCAATTTATTCCAAGATCAGCATGCATGTAAGTTAGTGCTTCAAAGTCCCTGTGATAAGGTTAGCGATAAACTGATCAGAACTACACTCTCTTCTACCATTGTTTTAAATATATTTAATGGTCTCGTTGCAAAAGCTAAATTGTCGCAAGGGAACTTTTATTTATATATTTTATTTCACCTTTATTTAACCCGGGTAGCAAAGATTATAGCAAACACCACTGAATTGGTGCTCGCTAGCTTTGCAAATTCAGCTATTGTTAGAAGCCAGCCAATATGAAACAAACGATTAAAATTACAAAAGGTTGCAGCATATGTTGTGTAAATGGTGAACTCATACAGCTGTCAACTCTTGTCACTGCAATCCGTTTCACATTTGCTAGCTACCTTTTAGATCGAAGCCCATATACAATGATAGAAGATAAGATGATAGAAGCCCATCTCCTACTGTAAATAACCTACATACTGTGTGTGTGTAGCCAGCCAGGTAGAAAAATGGCAGAAAAAAGACGGACATCAGAGTATTTTTCAGTACACCAAAACGCAAAGTAAGAACCCTAGTAGCCTAATATCTCAAAGACTAGTTGATAAAATGTTCATAAGAAAGAAATGAAATTCTAATGGAAATGTTTCACAATGATGTCATTAGGCAGAGCAGGCAACAGATGGCACACAGACAGCAGAGTTGGGGACAGATATGCAGGGACAGACTGGCAGAGACAGGGAGTCTCAGGTAAGTTTGTTAAGTGTTTGTTTGGCAACATTATGAAAGGTTCTCCATTTTTTTTACTTGTAAAATAGGAACATAATTGGAAAATGCCATGGATACCCCCACTCTGAACTAAGATTTGTTAAAGGCAATGGTATTGCTGTTGTGATTGGTTGTGTAGTTGTGGGTACCGGTAGTTAGGAGTACAGCAAACACCTTATTTCTTTGGTTCCTCAATATACATTTACCATATTACAACGTAGGCTATGTGTTACAGCACTACTTTTGGTGTCCCCTCATGAATTGCTCTTGAGAAAATTTAATGTAATTGTCCCCTCCAAAGTTGATATCAGATTTTCGCCCCTGAGTCTGAGGAGCGGACTGGCAAAGAGATTTCTACTTTTCAATTTACATTACATTCTTGCCTTACCTGTCGTTGTGGCTGGCAACATGATATTCTTGCTCTTCAGCTCCAAATTTACCATAAACATCACAGTAGCCACCAGTCAGTAAGCATGCAAACTATTCAACAATGCAAGCAACTTTTCATCTAAAACATATTACACTCTTGTATAATGCAAGTGCAACCAAACCATATTACACTCTTTAATAATACAACAATTCACATGCATGTGCAGACAATTATAGGGTTTATTTTCTTGTTCGTACACACATTAAATTAGCTTGTAAGACAATAGCACAGGTAGCTACTGCTAGCTAGTAACGTTAGCATATCAAACATGAATGTTTGTCCCTCATACGAATATAAAAGTACAGTGATTGTTATAATAGTGTCGTTCAGCTTAAAGTTACCTTAGAACAAACCAGGCTTCATTTTATCAACATCATGGAAGTCATTATATGAGGTAAAAGCATATTGCGACTGAAAACGTTCATAATTCCCTGGGGAGTTGATCAACTTCTTGCTTGCATAGGTAGATTGTATGGCTTTGTTTATATGTGTATTTCACATTATGTTGAGGTAAGAATCGGAGTATAATGCTTGTATGGATATCAACCCCAACACATATTCATGTCATCGTCACCAATGAACTGCATTACAGTTAAAAACGACCACCGATTTCTGTATGCTAGCTATAAGAAACTAGCTTATACGAACGGGAGTTAGCAGTCACCTCTTCTAAACCTGAAAAGGGACAACTTCTAAATGTTATATAGCGAAAACAGACAAATATATCCAAATCTGACAGTATAGGGCGCGAGATGCAACTGACATTTTGGGGGGGAGGAAAGAGAAAGCTTGCCTTGAAGTGCTGTTATGACATGCATTATGTGAATTAGGCCTAGAGAATTATACCTATGGAGGAGCGGCTTCTATGGAGGAACTTTGAATGTCTTTGAACTTCCGAGTTGGTTTAACATTGGACCAGAGAAAATGTTAGCTATCTTGCTAGCTAGCAAACAAGTTTGTGTTCGCACAGACACTTGTCTATCTATCAGTGCGTAGCAAGTAGCCGAAAGAGAGATTGGGATTTTTTTTAATGAATTTAACTGTGATTTGGAGTGGCTTGTCTGAAGTCTTTCTTTCGTCATGTGTCCCGTGTGTGTCCCCGCGGTTTTACCACAGTTTTCAAATGTGTGTAGTCTACTCTCTTGACGGTGTTATCGTTGAGAGATGGAGAGTGGGAGATAGTTGTCTAATAAAATATGTTTCTACAAGCACCGCAAGCTGGCCAGGCACCAGGAAAGCGCCCCATCGTCCACCACCACTACCAAAACTTTGAACCAGCAAATGTGTTTATATGCTATTTAGAGTAATTATATTCTGTTTAATATGACATGTAGCCTATTTGAAATAATGTGCACTTCTTACATTCACCTTTTCATATTTAAAAAAAAAATACTTTTCATTCAAACCCATATGGTTTGGTTTCAATACTTCAAAACCAATTTTTTTATTTAACCTTTATTTAACTAGGCAAGTCAGTTATTAAGAGCAAATTGTTATTTACAATGACGGCCTACCAAAAAGCAAAAAGAATCCTGCTGGGATTAAAAATAAAAATAAATTAAATTAAAATATAGGACAAAACACACATCACAACAAGAGAGACAACACAACACTACATAAAGAGAAACCTAAGACGACAAAGTAGCATGGCAGCAACACATAACACAGCATGGTAGCAACACAATATGACAACAACATGGTAGCATCACAACATGGCAGCAGCACAACATGGTAGCAGCACAAAACAAGGTACAAACATTGTTGGGCACAGACAACAGCACACAGGACAAGAAGGTAGAGACAACAATATATCACGCAAAGCAGCCACATCTGTCAGTAAGAGTGTCCATGATTGAGTCTTTGAATGAAGAGATTTGAGATAAAACTGTCCAGTTTGAGTGTTTGTTGCAGCTCATTCCAGTGGCAGAACAGGTGTTATATGTGGAGGATGAGGGCTGCAGTAGATATCTCAGATAGGGGGGAGTGAGACCTAAGAGGGTTTTATAAATAGGCAACAACCAGTGGGTCTTGCGACGGGTATACAGAGATGACCAGTTTACAGAAGAATATAGAGTGCAATGATGTGTCCTATAAGGAGCATTGGTGGCAAATCTGATGGCCGAATGGTAAAGAACATCTAGCCACTCGAGAGCACCCTTACCTGCCAATCTATAAATTACATCTCCATAATCTAGCATGTGTAGGATGGTCATCTGAATCAGGGTTAGTTTGGCAGCTGGGGTGAAAGAGGAGCGATTACGATAGAGGAAACCAAGTCTGGATTGAACTTTAGCCTGCAGCTTTGATATGTGCTGAGAGAAGGACAATGTACCATCTAGCCATACTCCCAAGTACTTATATGAGGTGACTACCTCAAGCTCTAAACCCACAAAGGTAGTAATCACACCTGTGGGGAGAGGGGCATTCTTTTTACCAAACCACATGACCTTTGTTTTGGAGGTGTTCAGAACAAGGTTAAGGGTAGAGAAAGCTTGTTGGACGCAAAGAAAGCTTTGTTGTAGAGCGTTTAACACAAAATCCTGAGAGAGCTTCCTACTGCCTGAGATATGTTGTTGATGTAAATTGAGAAGAGCGTGGGGCCTAGGATCGAGCCTTGGGGTACACCCTTGGTGACAGACAGTGGCTGAGACAGCAGATGTTCTGACTTCATACACTGCACTCTTTGAGAGAGGTAGTTAGCAAACCAGGCCAAAGACCCCTCGGAGACACCAATAGTCCTTAGCCGGCCCACAAGAATGGAACGGTCAAGCATATCAAATTCTTTGGCAAAGTCAATAAAATAGCAGCACAACATTGCTTAGAATCAAGGGCAATGGTGACATCTTTGAGGACCTTTAAGGTTGCAGTGACACATCCATAACCTGAGCAGAAACCAGATTGCACACCAGAGACAATACTATAGACATCAAGAAAGCCAGTCAGTTGATTATTGACAATTTTTTCCACCACTTTTGATAAACGGTGCAAAATAGAAATAGGCGTATAACAGTTAGGATCAGCTTAATCTCTCCCTTTAAATAAAGGACTAACCATGGCTGCCTTTCAAGCAATGAGAACCTCCCCAGAAAGAAGACAGGTTAAAAAGGTCAGAGATAGGCTTGGCGATTAAGTGGCTTTCTAAAATATTCACCCCCCGTGGTATTTTTCCTATTTTGTTGCCTTACAACCTGGAATTAAAATGGATTTCTTGGGGGTTGTATCATTTGAGTTACACAACATGCCTACCACTTTGAAGATGCAAAATATTTTTTATTGTGAAACAGACAAGAAATAAGACAAAAAAACTTGCGCGTGCATAACTATTCTATAACTATTCTCCCCCCCCCAATTTATTATGTGACTTCTGAAGGTAATTGGTTGTACAAGATCTCAATTTTGAAACAAGTAACTTTTTTCATTTCACTTCACCAATTTGGACTATTTTGTGTATGTCCATTGCATGAAATGGGGGATGAATACTTTTGCAAGGTACTGTATAGGGGCAGCAACCTTAAAGAAGAAAGGGTCTAAACCATCTGGGTCAGATGATCAAGTTTAAGGAGCTCTTTTAACACGTTGGACTCAGTGACCGCTTGCAGGGAGAGACTTTGTAGCAGGGCAGGGGGGAAAGAGGGAGGAGCATCGGGGCTAATCACATTAAAATGGGTGGGAGATAAGGAAATGTTGGACGGGCAAGGAGGCATGGCTGAGTCAAATAGGAATCCTGACTTAATGAAGTGGTGATTTAAAGAGCTCAGCCATGTGCGTCTTGTCAAGAACAACCACATCATCAACTTTAAGGGACATGGGCAGCTGTGAGGAGGAGGGTTTATTCTCCAGGTCTTTAACCGTTTTCCAGAACTTATTTGGGTTAGACCCACAGAGAGAGAACTGCTCCTTAAAGTAACTAACTTTGGCCTTCTGGATAGCCTGAGTGCACTTATTTCTCATTTGCCTGAACGAGAGCCAGTCAGCCTGAGTATGAGTGTGCCAAGCCTTTCACCAAATGCAAATCTTGAGGTGAAGTAACTCAGCAAGATCATGGTCGAACCAGGTGCTGAACCTGTTTATAACTCTAATGTGTTTGTTAACAATATCACTGAAGTTATCAAAAAAGAAGGTTCAAGCTTCTTCGACAGAGGGGATCAAGCTGATTCTTTACCAATTTACAGAGGCCAGTTCATGAAGGAAGGCTTGCTCATGAAAGTTTTTTAGCAAGCGTCTATGACAAATCAGGACAGGACAGGACGTTTCACTGAGCAGCCATTAAGAACACAGGCTGTAAAACAGTGATCACTAAGGTCATTGCAGAAAACACTAGACTGATACCTATCAGGATTATTTGTGACGATAACATCGAGGAGAGTAGCCTTTTCTGGGTGTTTGGAGTCATACCTTGTGGGATTGGTAATAATCTGAGAAAGATTTTGGGAGTCCCATTGCTATAGGACTTGGTCAGGTGGTTTAGGCATGTCCCAGTTTAGGTCACCAAATTCAGACTTAGTGTAAGTGTCCAGGAGAGAGCTTAGGGCAGGTAGGGTACAGGCCGGTGCTGATGGAGGACGATAACACCCCCCAACAGTCAACAAAAATCTATTTGGAAGTTTAATGCTTCAAACCATCAAATCAAATTCTTTGTGGACAGATTTGGTGGAGACAACAGAGCACTGAAGGTGATCCTTGGTAAAGATTGCCACTCCCCCACCTTTGGAAGATCTGTCTTGCTGATAAAGGTTATAGCCAGAAAGGTTAACATCAGTATTCAAAACACTCTTCCTTAACCACGTCTTAGTAATGACCAACACGTCTGGATTGGAGCTGTGAACCCACACTTTCAATTGATCCATTTTAGGTAATAAGCTTCTAGTGTTAACTTGCAGAAAACCCAGGCTTTTACGAGAGCGGAAATCAGTGAAACAGATATCAGAGCACAAGTCAGAATTGGGGCTAGCAACTGTAGATGGGCCAGGGTGTACATGCACATTTCCAGATATCATCAACAGTAATACAATCAAGGCACGGCAGAGGACAGGGAGAGCACTGCAGTGTTGATTTATGACATTTGAATGTGCATTAGATGGCAACAGGATCATATTACACAGCAATTTCATCAGGTACCATGACAGGGTTCAGCAGCTTTCACAGGTCTCTGTATCTAAGGTTAGGAAATATAGAAATTAGACCAGGACTTGCTTCATTATTCTCAAGTGATATAACATTTAATATTTCATTGCAGTTGTGTTTTTGTGTTGTCATAGTTCTTGCTTTGGGACTGAAAATATGTTCATTAGCTATCCAGCTTTGCTACAGTGCCTTCAAAAAGTATTCATACCCCTTGACTTACTCCACATTTTGTTGTGTTACAGCCTGAATTCAAAATGTCTTAAATAAATAAAACAATCTCACCCATCTACACACAATACCCCATAATTACAAAGTGAAAACATATTTTTAGGCATTTCAGCAAATGTATTGAAAATGAAATACAGAAATCTAATTTACATAAGTATTCACACGCCTGAGTCAATACATGTTAGAATCACCTTTGGTATCAATTACAGCTGTGAGTCTTTCTAAGTGCTTTTCACACTTGGATTGTACAATATTTGCACATTATTCTTTAAACAATTCTTCAAAGTCTGTGAAGATGGTTGTTGATCATTGCGAGACAGCCATTTTCAAGTATTGTCATAGATTTTAAAGCCGATTTAGGTCAAAATTGTAACTAGGCAACTACAGTGTATATTTGGCCTTATGTTTTAGGTTATTGTCCTGCTGAAAGGTGAATTTGGCTCCCAGCGCCTGTTGGAAAGCAGACTGAACCAGGTTTTCTTCTAGGATTTTGCCTGTACTTATCTCTATTCCGTTTCTCTTTATCCTAACAAAAACTCCTAGCCCTTGTGAATGGCGGCAGCCACCACCATGCTTGAAAATATTAAGAGTGGTACTCAGTGATCTGTTGTGTTGGATTTGCCCCAAACATAAAGTTCATTTATTTGCCACATTTTTTTGCAGTTTTACTTTAGTGCCTTACTGCAAACAGGATAGATGTTTGGGAATTTTTTTATTCTGTACAGGCTTCCTTCTTTTAACTCTGTTATTTAGGTACGTATTGTGGAGTAACTACAATGTTGTTATTCCATCCTCAGTTCTCTCCTATCACAGCCATTCAACTCTGTAACTGTTTTAAACTCAACATTGGTGAAATCCCTGAGCAGTTTCCTTCCTCTCCTGCAACTAAGTTAGGTAGGAGGCCTGTATCTTTGACGTGAATGGATGTATTGATACACCATCCAACTGTAATTAATAACTTCACCATGCTCAAAGGGATATTCAATGTCTTTTTTTTGCTGTTCTTTGCGAGGCATTGGAAAACCTCCCTGGTCTTTGTGGTCGAATCTATGTTTGAAATTCACTGCTGCACCGAGGGACCTTACAGATAATTGAGATGAGGTAGTCATTCAAAAATCATGTCCATGCAATTTATAATGGTACTTGTTAAGCAAATGGTTACTCCTGAATTTATTTAAGTTTGCCATAACAAAGGGGTTGAATACTTGTTGACTCAAGACTTTTACGTTTTTTATTAATTTGCAACAATTTCTAAAAACAAACACTACATTCGGAAAGTATTCAGACCTTTTTACTTTTTCCACATTTTGTTACGTTGCAGCCTTATTCTAAAATGGATTAGATTAATATATTTCTCCTCCTCAATCTACACACAATACCCCATAATGACAATACGAAAACAGGTTTTTATACAAAATGTGCCCAACAATGTTTGTACCCTGTTTTGTGCTGCTGCCATGTTGTGTTGCTACCATGCTGTGTTGTCATGTGTTGCTGCCATGCTATGTTGTTGTCTTAATCTCTCTTTATGTAGTGTTGTCTCTCGTCATGATGTGTGTTTTGTCCTATATTTTAATTTAATTTATTTTTAATCCCAGCCCCCATCCCCGCAGGAGGCCTTTTGCCTTTTGGTAGGCTGTCATTGAAATAAGAATTTGTTCTTAACTGACTTGCCTAGTTAAATGAAGTTTAAATAAATTAAACAAAGGACAAAAAAATGTACGTAAGTATTCAGACCCTAAATACTGCATGATATGAGACTTGAAATTGAACTCAAGTGCATCCTGTTTCCATTGATCATCCTTGACATGTTTATACAACTTGATTGGAGTCCACTTGTGGTAAATGTAATTGATTGGACATGATTTGGAAAAGCACACACCTGTCTATATAAGTTCCCACAGTTGACAGTGCATGTCAGAGCAAATACCAAGCCATGAGGTTGAAGGAATTGTCCATAGAGCTCCGAGACAGGATTGTGTCGAGGCACAGATCTGGGGAAGGACACCAAAACATTTCTGCAGCATTGAAGGTCCACAAGAACACAGTGGCCTCCAGCATTCTTAAATGGAAGAAGTCTGAAACCACCAAGACTTCCCAGAACTGGCTGCCCAGCCAAACTGAGAAATTGGAGGAGAAGGGCCTTGGTCAGGGAGGTGACCAAGAACCCAATGGGTACTCTGAAGGAGCTTGAGAGTTCCTCTGTGGAGATGGGAGAATCTTCCAGAAGGACAAACATCTCTGCAGCACTCCATCAATCATGCCTTTATGGTAGAGTGGCCAGACGGAAGTCACTCCTCAGTAAAAGCACATGACAGCCCTCTCAAACCATGAGAAACAGATTCTCTGGTCTGATGCAACCAAGATTAACAACTCTTTGGCCTGAATGCCAAGTGTCACATCTGACGGAAACCTGGCACCATCCCTATGGTGAAGCATGATGGTGGCAGCATCATGCTGTGGGGATGTTTTTCAGCGACAGGGACTGGGAGACTAGTCAGGATCGAGGGAAAGATGAACGGAGCAAACTACAGAGAGATCCTTCATAAAAACTTGCTCTAGAGCGCTCAGGACCTCAGACTGGGGCGAAGGTTCACCTTCCAACAGGACAACGACCCTAAGCACACAGCCAAGACAACGCAGGAGTGGCTTCGGGACAAGTCTCTGAATGTCCTTGAGTGGCCCAGCCAGAGGCCGGACTATGAACCAGATTGAACATCTCTGGAGAGACCTGAAAATAGCTCTGCAGCGACGCACACCATTCAACCTGATAAAGCTTGAGAGGATCTGTAGAGAAGAATGGGAGAAACTCCCCAAATACAGGTGTGCCAAGCTTGTAGCGTCATACCCAAGAAGACTTGAGGCTGTAATCATTGCCAAGTTGCTTCAACAAAGTACTGATTAAAGGTTCTGAATAAGTATTTAAATGTGATATTTCAGCTTTGCTAAAATGTCTAAAAACCTGGTTGTTTCTGTTTTTTATAGCTAGTGGCCTCGCTCTCTCTCTCTCTCTCTCTCTCTCTTCTCTCTCTCTCTCTCTCTCTCTCTCTCTCTCTCAGCTCTCTCTCTCTCTCGCTCTCTCTCTCTCTCGCTCTCCTCTCTCCTCTCTCTCTCCCTCTCTCTCTCTCGCTCTCTCTCTCGGCTCTCTCTCTCTCGCTCTCTCTCTCTCGCTCTCTCTCTCTCTCTCTCTCTCTCTCTCTCTCTCCTCTCTCCTCTCTCTCTCTCTCTCCTCTCTCTCTCTCTCTCTCTCTCTCTCTCCTCTCTCCTCTCTCTCTCTCTCTCTCTCTCTCTCTCTCTCTCTCTCTCTCTCTCTCTCTCTCTCTCTCCTCTCTCTCTCTCTCTCTCTCTCCTCTCTCTCTCTCTCTCTCTCTCTCTCTCTCTCTCTCTCTCTCTCTCTCTCTCTCTCTCTCTCTCTCTCTCTCTCTCTCTCTCTCTCTCTCTCTCTCTCTCTCTCCTCTCTCTCTCTCTCCTCTCTCTCTCTCTCTCTCTCTCTCTCTCTCTCTCTCACTCTCTCTCTCTCTCTCTCTCTCTCTCTCTCTCTCTCTCTCTCTCTCTCTCTCTCTCTCTCTCTCTCTCTCTCTCTCTCTCTCTCTCTCCTACACCCAGATTCTGTTATCTCAGGTCGTACATTCCTGGAGGAGACTCTCTCCCCTGGCCATGCAGAAAGAGACACATAGAGAGAACAGAGGATTTTCACATGGCAAACTCCTAAATCCCCAAAATTAGGATTTGATACAAAATGTCCACTTGTGAGGAGGTGGGACTGGTCTGTGGACACTTAAGGGACGGGTATGACGAGTGTTTAATTTGGTGACCTCAGAGAGGACAGAAAACACATAACTATATCTCGGAATATGTAAATTTCACAATTATGGGGTTTGCATCTAATTCTTGTATAAAATGAATGAGTAAAGATTAAACTATTTGTGAAATGATGTAATGTACCTTCGTCCACCAAGCCGTCATATTGGCTTAGCCCACTAAGGAACCTCCCCTATCATTTCCTTGTAACCATATCTACTGTGTTGTTTGCTTATGCATTTCTGTGATTATTTAGTTAGTAAATAAATGATTAAGACAATTGATGTATTGATGATTCATAGTAAAGGTTGGGTTTGTGCAGATAATCAACAATTCACGACGTTTGGAATGAGACTAACGTGAGGTAAAGAATAATTCATTAATTAGAAGACTAATTGATCAGATATTAAAATATCTGAAGAGTTATATTAGGAAAATTATAACTTTGTAATCTGAAGATTTTCCTTGGTGCCCCGACTTCCTAGTTAATTACATTTACATGATTTGTTTAATCACATAATAATAATTACAGAGAATTGATCTGATAAAATAACAGTCTTCACGTTAATGATGCCAAAGACACGACAGCACTGTACTAGCTACAGTAGATAGCTAACATTGTTGTTTTTAGCAGATCAAGCATTCTTTACTCTTCATACAGGCAATGCAGCCCGCTGCGATTCTTCTTTGGGAAATCTATCAACTTTCATTTTCAAAAATAGATTTGTCCCTGGATGTAAGGACCATCCCCGTGAATACTATTATCAAGGCGAGACCCAGACACAGACACAGGAGGCAGATGGTTGGAGTCTTACAATGTTTATTCATCCAAAAAGGGGTAGGCAAGAGAATGGTCGTGTAGAGGCAAAAGGTCAGAACCAGTTCAGAGTCCAATAGGTACCGAAGATTCAAGGTCAGATTCAAGGTCAGGGCAGGCAGGATGATCAAGCAGGCAGGAAAGTAGTCCAGAGTCAGGCAGTGGATAAAACCGTGAAGACTAGCAAAAGAGAATAGAAAAGGAGTACGGGGAAAACCACAATGGTTGACTTGACTAAAAATACAAGGCGAACTGGCACCGAGAGACAGGAAACACAGGGATAAATACACTGGGGAAAATAAGCGACACCTGGAGGGGGTGGAGACAATCACAGGGACAGGTGAAACAGATCAGGGCATGACAACTATGGTCTATGAGAAAACAACTACACTAAATTAGCTAGCTTAGTAACTAGCTGTTTACAGCCACAACAGAACCGCTGTTGTTATGGAGGCAGGTAGCCTAGCGGTTAAGAGCGTTGGGCCAGTAACCGAAAGATCACTTGTTTGAATCTCCAAGGTGGAAATATTTGCTATTCTGCAAGGCAGCAAGGCTTTTAACCCTCAACAACAACTGCTCCCCAGGTGCTGATGATGTCGATTAAAGTAGCCCCTGAACCTCTGAGTGGTTGGGTTAAACATGGTACACACAATTCAATTGTGCAACTGACTATTTTTTCAAATGCACCGGAAGTTTTTTGGGGTTCCAGGGTTCACTTCCGCTCCTCCTCAAAAAGCCATAAAAAAAATTATATAATAGATAGGTTAGCTGACAATGTCACAAAAACGATGTGCACGCTTCAATGGGGCATAAGTCCGTGAGTTGTTGTGATTCTGGATGGCCAGATAGCTACCAACAATGACAAACTGTCATGTGGGGAAACGTAAGTGACTCATTTCAGCTAGTTTCATCTTGTTCGATTGCATGTCAACGCTAATATGGCTAAAATTCGCTAGCTAACCAACAACTGTAACAATGCATTTGATAGACAACTAGTACTCATTGTGCAAATGTATTTATGTTTTCAATAAACATTGAAGATGAAATATAGTTTACATGTTGTTAACAATCTAAGCCAACCCTGTCTGTGTTGCCCCATAGTTGCGCACGTGTTGATTTTGTTGCTAAACAACAAACCCATCTTTATATAAGGGAATTCACTAGGGAGTTACGACAAGCAGCTGTTTTATTTGGAAGCTCAAGCCCGCCACCCCCAAAAAAATTATACAATGAAATGCCTCATGATTTGTCAAATCATGCACACTTAATCTGCACTTCAGTTTGATCTACTGCAGCCTATAACAACCACAGCTGCCTGGTCAGGGGAAACCTAGTGGTAATTTAATGTATTTAAATTCTTAGCTATGTATTTGTAGCCTAATATAGGCCCATTTATTTGTGTTCTGAGAAAATGTGAATGGGATCAAATTTGGTTTATATTCAAACTTCAGGTGGCTAACTTGTCCTTTTTAATCCTAAATAATTATTAACTGCAATTAATCAATCAACACAGTGGTGATGACATACTGGCTGTGTCTGAATATCCATACTTACGTCCTAAATAGTAGTATATTTGAGTATGCGGGGAAAAAAGAAAGTTTAATAGTATGTGAGATTTTGAAAATCAATTGTACTTTAAATGTCCGGATGTCATACGCATTTTGGCTTTGACAACAGCTGATGAATTAGATATGGGGACGTGCTACCAAAATCAACGAATAGCGGGAAACAATGCAATCGCTCGTGATGCATTCTCTGTATGCGAAAAATCTATATGCTTTAAATGCCAATATGTTATACTCATTTTGGCTTTTCATTCATTAGAATTCGCTGCACACTTTTGGGGAATTTCACAGCCGCAATGCATTGGAGGGGGGGGGGGGGCTACGAGTTGTGATAGATCTCTTCAATGAAACAACTTGGAAGATGGCGAATAGCGAAGATTCTGCGGTGGTGTTCAAATGTAAGTCATTTTTGTTCTCCTTAAAATGATCACTACTATTTAATCATAACGTTACAACTTTGAAAACAGATCTACAGCCTGCTGCCTTTAGCTAGCTAAGTGCTTTAGAAGGACTAGAAGTTATAACTGTTTGAACAGTAATGTTAGATACAGTGTTACTTGCATGCTGTTGAGCGACAACTTCATGTACTGAACAAAAATATAAACGCAACATGTAAAGTGCTGGTGCTGTGTTTCATGAGCTGAAATAAAAGATCCCAGAAATGTTCTGTAAGCACAAAAAGCGTATTGCTCTCCAATTTTGTGCACACATTTGTTTACATCCCTGTTAATGAGCATTTCTCATTTGCCAAGATAATCCATCCACCTGACTGGTGTGGCATATCAAAAAGCTGATTAAACAGCATGATCATTATACAGGTGCACCTTGTGTTGGGGACAGTAAAAGGACACACAACACATTGCCACAGATGTCTCAAGTTTTGAGAGAGCCTGCTATTGGCATGCTGACTGCAGGAATCTCCACCAGAGCTGTTGCCAGATAATTTAATGTTAATTTCTCTACCATAAGCCGTTTTAGGGAATTTGGCAGTACGTCCAACCGGCCTCAAATCTGCAAACCACGTGTAACCACGCCAGCCCAGGACCTCCACACCTCCACCTGTGGGATTGTCTGAGACCAGCCACTCGGAAAGCTGATGAAACGGAGGAGTATTTCTGTCTGTAATAAAGCCCCTTTGTGGGGAAAAACCCGCTCTGATTGGCTGAGCCTGGCTCCCCAGTGGGTGGGCTTGAATTCCAAGTGGGTGGGCCTGTGCCCTCCCCTCTGTGCCCCTACCCAGTCATGTGAAATCCATAGATTAGGGCATAATTTATTTATTTCAATTGACTGATTTCCTTATATGAACTGTAACTCAATAAAATTGTTGAAATTGCTGCAAGTTGCATTTATATTTTTGTTCAGTATAGTTAACATTAGCCTAGTTAGCTAGCTAGCTAGCTAGCTAGCTACTTGTAAATACTAGGGCTGTCACACCCTGATCTGTTTCACCTGTCTTGTGCTTGTCTCAACCCCCCTCCAGGTGTCGCCCATTTACCCCATTATCCCCTGTGCATTTATACCTGTGTTTTCTGTTTGTCTGTGGCTAGTTCGTCTTGTCTCGTCAAGCCTACCAACATGTTTTTCCGTACTCCTGTTCTCTTTAGTCCCTGTTTTCTAGTTATTCCGGTTTTGACCATTTTGCCTGCCCTGACCCTGAGCCTGCCTGCCGTTCTGTACTTTACGGACTCTGCCCTGGATTACGGACCTCTGCCTGATTTTGACCTGTCGTTTGCCTGCCCCATGTTTGTAAATAAAACTTATGTGATTCGAACTGTCTGCATCTGGGTCTTATCCTGAGTTCTGATAGTATGAACTGGCCATGACTGATCCAGCAGACTCGGACCAGCTCCGCAATGCCGTCTCCTCCAATGAAGCCACCATTGGAAACACGGGGAGTTACTTCGAGGTCTTATGGAAGGATTCCAGACCTTGGCAGAACACCATGACCATGCCTTGAATACATTGCTGGAGCAATTCCGCAGATTGTCTGTTAGGCAGCCAGCCATGACAGTAACCTCCCAGCGATCAGTAACCCCGCTGTCAGCAGCGTGTCTCTCCAGGCCTCCCCGGCTTCCCGAGAACCCCACTCACCTCCTCCGGAACGCTTAGCTGGAGAGTCAGGAACCTGTCGAGTATTTCTCTCCTAGTGTTCCCTCATCTTCAAGCTGCAGCCCTCGTCCTTTCCCTCGGACCATCTGTAAATAGTCCACCCAACTACCTCATCCCCATATTGTTATTTATTTTTTGCTCCTTCGCACCCCAGTATCTCTACTTGCACATTCATCTTCTGCACATCAATCACTCCAGTGTTTAATTGCTAAATTGTAATTATTTCGCAACTATGGCCTATTTATTGCCTTCACCTCCCTAATCTCACTAGATTTGCACACACTGTATATAGACTTTTCTATTGTGTTATTGACTGTACGTTTGTTTATCCCATGTGTAACTCTGTGTTGTTTGTGTTGCACTGCTTTGCTTTATCTTGGCCAGGTCACAGTTGTAAATGAGAACTTGTTCTCAACTGACCTACCTGGTTAAATAAAAAAATTATAAAAAGACCAGGTTCATCAGTAGGTACGAGTACTCTGGTGGGCCATACGGATAATTTTCCTTCTCCCCTTACTCGTATCCCTCTCCATGCCATCCTGCGGTGGGATGACCAGTCAAAATCTCTCCGTGTACTCATTGACTCTGGGGCCGATGAGAGTTTCATGGACACTCCCTGGTGTCAGAGCTGGGCATCCCCACTCAGCCCCTCTTCATTCCCATGAACATTAGAGCGCTGGATGGGCGCTCTATAGGCAGAGTCACCCAAAGTACAACTCCTATCAACCTGCAAGTGTCAGGGAACCAAAGTGAGACTATGCAATTCATGCTCATCAAGTCTCCTCAGTTACCCGTGGTATTGGAGTTATCATGGCTCCAGCATCACAATGCCCTCATCGACTGGACTGCTGGTGCTATCATTGGCTGGAGCCCGTTCTGCCATGCTCATTGCGTGAAGTCCGCAGCCTGCCCCGTGACGTCTTCCTGTAGGCTCAGAAGAAGCCTTGAACCTCTCCACCGTTCCCATGGAGGACCAGGACCTCCGGGAGGTTTTCAGCAAGGCCCGGGCCACTTCGCTTCCTCCACATCGACCCTATGACTGCATGATCGACCTTCTCCCGGGCACCACACCACCCCGGGGAGGGCTGTATTCACTGTCGGGTCCGGAGACCAAGGCTATGGAAATGTACATCGAGGACTACCTGGCTGCAGGGTGTATCCGTCCTTCTGCCTCCCCCGCTGGGTTCTTCTTTGTGGAGAAGAGGGACAAAACCCTCCACCCGTGCATCGACTACTGGGGCCTCAATGACATCACGGTTAAGAACCGCTACCCGCTACCACTCATCACCTCGGTTTTCGAGCCGCTCCAGGCGGCCACCATTTTCTTTAAGTTGGACCTCCGGATTGCCTACCATCTGGTGCGGATACGGGAGGGTGACGAATGGAAGACAGCCTTCAACACGGCTAGCGGACACAATGAATACCTGGTGATGCCATTTGGTCTGACCAACGCTCCTGCTGCGTTCCAGGCCCTGGTTAATGACGTTCTCCGCGACATGTTGAACCGGTTCGTGTTCGTCTACCTTGACGACATCCTCTTCTTTTCCTGCTCAGCTCAAGAACACGTTCTCCACATCCGACAAGTCGTCCAGCATCTCCTGGACAACCAGCTTTTTGTGAAAGCAGAAAAATATGAATTCCATCGCTCCTCCCTCTCCTCCCTTGGAAACATAATCGCTGCTGGTAATGTGCAGATGGATCCCGGAAAGGTGAGAGCGGTGGTGGATTGGCCCCAACCCACATCCAGAGTGTAGCTGCAACACTTCCTGAGATTTTCCCATTTCTATCGCCATTTTATCCGGGGTTACAGCACCCTGGCTTCCCCCTTTCAGCACTCACCTCTCCCAACATCCCATTCATGTGGTCCCCAGCTGCTGATTGGGCGTTCCTGGCCCTTAAGCACCGCTTCATCACAGCTCCCATATTAATCCATTCAGACCCGTCCCGTCAGTTCGTGGTGGAGGTCGACGCTTTGGAAGTCGGAGTCGTGGCTGTCCTGTCCCAGTGTTCTGCCCAGGACCTTAAGTTGCATCCCTGCACCTTCTTCGTCTTAACACCACAGTGAAGAATTACGATATGATAAATCGAGAACTACTAGCAGTGAAGATGGCGTTGGAGGAATGGAGGCACTGGTTAGAGGGGGCGGAACATCCATTCATTGTGTGGACGGATCGCAAGAACCTGGAATATCTCTGCACCGCCAAGCGTCTCAACTCCAGGCAAGCTCGATGGGCCCTGCTTTCACTCGGTTCAACTTTACCGTATCCTACCACCCGGGGTCCAAGAATGTTAAGCCAGATGTGCTTAAACACCGCTATAGTCCCGCTACACTCATCTGGGGAATAGAGAACCAGGTCCGTGATGCGCAGCGTTCGGGGGGGCCCGGCTAACCACATGTTTGTTCCAGACACTGCCCACTCCCCGTTCCTGGAATGGGCTCATTCTTCCACTCTTGCCTATGACCCTGGCTCCCATCGGACCCTAGCCTTTGTTCGACAATGCTTTTGTTGGCCCACCATGGTCCCTGACATCTCCACGTTCATCGCCGCCTGCACGGTCAGCGCTCAGAATAAGACTCCTCTGCAAGCTCCGACTGGCCTCCTTCAACCACTTCCTGGCCCTCACTGTCCCTGGTCACATATCAGGGACAGTGAGAACTTCGTCACTGGTCTCCCTCCGTCTGATGACAACACCACTATCCTTACGATGGTGGACAGGTTTTCCAAAGCTTCCCTTTTCATTCCCCTCCCCAAGCTACCCTCAGCCAAGGAGACATCCTAGCTCATGGTGCAGCATGTCTTGGATCCTTCGACTTCCGGTGGACATGGTCTCTGACCGTGGTCCTCAGTTCTCGTCCTGGTTTTGGAAGACGTTCTTCACATTTATTGGGTCATCAGCCAGCCTGTTCTCTGGGTTTCACCCCCAGTGTAAGGGCCAGTCGGAGTGAGCCAATCAGGACCTGGAGACGACTCTTCGCATCCTCGTCTTTGCCAACCCCACCACCTGGAGCCAGCAACTTGTGTGGGTGGAATACTCCCGCAACACCCTCTCCTGCTCAGCCACTGGTCTCTCGCCTTTCGAGTATTTTCGATGTGTTATCAGCTCCCGCTCTTCCCTGAGCAAGAGGAAGAGGTGAACATACCCTTGGCCCAGATGTTTGTCCGCCGCTGTCGCCGTACCTGGAAGAGAGCCCAGTCTGCTCTTCTCAAGACCACCTCCAGGTATAGACGGCAGGCAGACCGCCACCGGACACCGGCTCCCCGCTATCATCTCGGGCAGAGAGTATGGCTGTCCACTCGGGATCTGCCCCTCCTGGTGGAGTCCTGCAAATTTTCCCCCCGTTTTATCTGCCCTTTCCCCATCTCTAAGATTCTTATCCCCTCTGCTGTTCGTCTTCTATTTCCCCGCACCCTCCGTATGCATCCCACTTTTAATGTATCAAGGATTAAACCTGTCTCACAGCCCTCTGTCTCCTCTTTCTGTCTGCATCTGGGTCTTATCCTGAGTTCTGATAAGGGCTTGTGTTCAAACTGTTACAGGGTCTGATGACAATACCAGGCATTTAATTCAGTGGTGAACACGGCAGGAGAAATGCCACAAACAAAGGTTTTGAATAAGTCATGTAGTTAGTGAGCTCTCTTGACACTGCACTATGCACTGCCACTAGCTATAGCTAACGTAAGTAATGGTAGCCTACTGTTACATTCCTATTTTCCACAGCGGTGCTGGTCCCAATACTTCTCTTTTCTTCTAGTACTCCTGATTTGTCAAGTTGGTTTATCTGTGTTGTAATGTTCATGCTATGCAATATTAGTTTCTATCTCAACGGTTACAGCCTGACCGGGTCTAGGCTAGGTAGCTACAGTGTGCACATAACCTGTTGGTGAAAGTAATGGTAAGCTGCACTCGTTACTGTTTCACCTTGGCACTCCAAGATGAAATAAAGGATGTGGCAGTCTAGCTCTCTAGAGAAAGTTCACACAACTCTACTTTGCTCATGTTTTGGTGAATGCTCCTGTAATGTGGAATTTCTTATGTTTTTTCAGGATCTACTTGAAGGTGTGTGAGCTGGAAGGGCAGCTATCACCCGCATGGTTGATAAATAAGTGGGAGAACCGTAAGCAAAAATACACGGTACGCTACTGTATGTTATCTTGACATTTATTGCTGTGCTGTACTTGGCTAATAAAGTTCCCCTTTTATCTGAGAGCAACAATACTTTCCCATCTATTTCCTATGGTTCATTGGCACATTCAAGTGTGAAGATATACATGTCAGAAAGGTGCAAGTATTCCAGAGAAGTATACTGCAATTGGCATAATACCTTTTACAGGCCTTTACATGTAGCTAGTATGTTTGATGCTGAAAGCTATCCTTTTCCATATTTTTCAGGAGTTGAAAGCTCCCCCCACCGGAGTCAGCACAGAGGGAGGGGAGCCCACAGCCACTCCATTACCCCACCTGTCATCTCCTCCCTCCCAGAAGGGTCCAGATGTGGAGACGGGAGAAGGGGTGATTGCCAGGGAGGCACGCCTTATGTCCATTTTAGAGGCCCTGATTAAGAAGTAGTACTATGTATTTTGTATGTAGCTATTCAGTTATTTTTATACTGTTTTTGATTAAGTCCTTTTTTTTATCCCAAAGTGGATTTCTGTTTTCTCATTGAAAAGTGTTTATTGTTTGTAATAAACATTTACTGTTGGTGTGTTTTACTTTCAACATTTCAACATTCAAAAATGTACTCGCAAATCTGAGCTATGTTGTTGCAGGTGCATGGTAACAATGAGATAAGTTGAAAGAAAAAATAAACCTGCACACTGCTCTTGCTAGTATCACTTTTTTATTGAAGCTTACGTGTCGACTTCTTGGCCTTCGTCAGAGCTTTTTGCTCTACTAATATAAATAAACCATATTTTTATAATAATAATTTATTACATTTCTGTAGCGCTTTTCATAACAATCTCAAAGTGCATCAAAAGCAAAAAACAAACAAGCAATACATCATCAGTAGCCTAGTTGGCTAGGTCAACCAATAGAGGCCAGGTCTTTTGAGTGCATGCACTCTCCAAAGATGCGTGGCTCCCGAGAGGCACAGCGGTCTAAGGCACTGCATCTCTGTGCTAGAGGCATCACTACAGACCCTGGTTTGATACCGGGCTGTATCACAACCGGCCGTGATCGGGAGTCCCATAGGGTGGCGCACAATTGGCCCAGCGTCGTCCGGGTTAGGGGAGGGTTTGGCCGAGGTAGGCCGTCATTGTAAATAAGAATTTGTTCTTAACTGACTTGCCTAATTAAATAAAGGTAAAAAAAAGATGGAGAGGGACAGTTCATGGCTTGATCAGAGGAAGGCGGTTTGGGAAATGGTTGATGAAGATGAAGTCTGGTGACCTTGTAGAGGGCTAGCTACTCTGGGGACCAGCCCGAGTCATGTAGCCACTGGACTTTTCAGCTGTGTAGTGGCTGATTCAAATCATCTGCAAAAAAACATGCTCCAACTAGGAATTACAAGTCAAGAAACTTGGGCTTCATCCTAGAGCTCCAATATCTTTGACCTGAAGATTACAGACATTATGATTTTTCCCAATCTGAGCTCATTTTGTTTCCAAATTCCCAGTTGTAATGTTAAAAACATATTCGTTTTGTATGATCTACTATCAACATTGTAAATTTTTTTTGGTGGTGGGGATGGGCTTCCATAGTTTTACTTGGCTCAGTGCAGCCGGCAATTTCAGAATGTAACAGGCTGTTACTGCAACTTAAAGTAAAAATTCAATAAAACAAGTCTCTAATATTAGGAAAATGTCTGTACATTGTCTTTGATCTGCTATTACCATACTGTCGGAGTGTTGGGCCGAATGAGACAATTCTGTTCTCACTGCCCTGCTCGGAGGGGGGCAACTGTCGGAAGCATGTCAAGCCCTACTTCCGGAGGTAGCGGTAGAGACATAACAAGTTCGCAAGTTCACATTATTAAAAAAAGGGATAGCTGAGGGTATTCTCTCGAAACTTCTAGAGAATCTGTGTGAAAAAGGTCATAGTTCCTGACCAACAGGAGTCAGAGAGAAAAGAAAGTGAGAGAGAGACAGAAAAAAAGACAAACAGTGAAACCTAGAGAGAGGTAGATAAGTTAAGTCAAACCCCATGACTTCCAGTGAGTATGCAGCAGACTGGTCTAATTGGCTGAATCAGTTGTCTAGGTCACATTTTGGTTTTTGCCCAAGCACTACACAGCTGTTTCAAATAATCTAAGCTTGATGATGAGTTGGTTATTTTAATCAGCTGTGTAGTGCTTGGACAAAAAACAAAACGTGCACCCGGGGACTGCCACGCAGAAGAAATATCAGCACGTGCAGAGAAGCATGAGATTGAACTTCACTCAACTTTGTAGCGTTTTCCCCATTAGTTAACACTATCAACGTTTCCCTTTACTGTGGGAATTGTGATCGAATCAACGCAATATTAGCCACTTTCAATACAACATACTGAAACAAAAAGAACTATGCAAGACTTAGTATTCAAAACTAATTATATAAGAGATTTTGTTGTAGGCAGAACGCATCGGAGTAGGATTCTATTGCATTGACAGGCACGACTCAAGCACCTACTCTACAAAGACCGGTGCACCATAACCAATCAGAGTTCCAGTAGACCTATATGCACATAGACCATTGTATGGATATGCCATTCACTTTGAACTGAACTGTTTTTACAGCATCAGCGGTCGCTTGTTTTGAGATCAAAGCGAGAGCTACATGTAGTGACGTGTGCACGTTTGTACATTTGTTCATATCCTCTGCTAGTTAGTGAGTTATTAGCCCAGTTATAGATACTTTGTAGTCAGCAATAGGGGAGTGATTGATTCCTACAAGAGAACAAAACGTGTGCAAGTCAGTAAAGAGCTTTTTTTTGTCTTCAAAGGGCAGTGTTGTATTTTAAGACAGGCTTGCATGCAGAGGGTAGTATGCTTTGTCTGATTCTCTGTAATAATGGTATGGGAATAATAATGCATTTTATTTTGTAAAGTATTTATTTTGCATCAAACAACACAACATTTCAGTCACCTCGTTGTCTGAAGGACAGGTGGATAAACAGGTTAATGTCAAGCCCTGCATGCTTTTGGAATGTAGGCCTACATTGAATATGACACATTGGCTGCTACTGCAGGTTGAAAAATAGAACAGCTATTTCCATGTTAAAATGTTATTGGATGCATTTTCTCCATTGTTTTTGATGGTAGGCCACTCTGTTAGGCCTACATTACAATAAAATTGCCACAGTAGCCTACTTGACCACTGTTAAAACTAACTTAAAGCGGGTACAGCCTCAGTGTTCACAGTGAACGTGTGCCAGAAGTTTGCACTCAGCAGACCTGAAATTTGCTCAGTGATGAAAACAATTACAGGGAACATTGCTTCAAGGCATTTCTATTAAACTAAACTAACTCACCTCTAGCCTCATAGCTGAAATACTGACCTTTCTTAGTTAGCCAGCTGGAAACTTGACACCATAGAGATAAAAGTTTATATCTGACCGCAACCTTACCTTGGGGAGGTGGCAGGCATTGTGTGAGGGGTGGTCGGGGGGCTGTGTGAGGGAGATTTGGGCTGTGACTGACGAAGTGTTTACGAGCAACATTACTACACCAAATATGTTCTCTACATCTTCTTCTCCCTGTGATGCAATAATTATGGAAAAGTACCCATCCCAAGTCTCAGATGTCCAAGTGTACTTAAGGTTGTATTAATAGTAACTATTAATAACCAATATATTACCTATTCGTTCTGCTTTTCTAATAACCAATAAATGGCACATTCACATATAGTTGTACATTTGAATACATTTTATAATCCTCTGTGCATTTTCAGTAAACCCAAAACATGTCATAAAGAAAATGAGCACTTCTGGAACCAGTAGAGTGTGTAGCTTCACCCAGGTTTATTTACATGCGCACCATTTGTTATACAAACTAGATTACAATTCAAAATGGAATACACAGGAAAAATACCCACTAACATCAACATCGTCGAGAAGAAGCGAGTGTACTACAGGGGTCAAAGAGCAGAGGTCATAGGTGACAGCATGGCAGGTGAGGGGTGGGGCTAACGATGTGCAGAAGGTTCTAGGATCAAGAAGAGCTGTCATGACTAAAAGAGTAACTAGTGGCACTTCTGACTTTTTTTTCTGGACATGGGGGTAATTATTATTATTATTATATTTAACCTTTATTTAACTAGGCAAGTCAGTTAAGAACAAATTCTTATTTACAATGACGGCCTACCCCGGCCAAATGAGGACGACGCGGTGCCAATTGTGCGCCGCTCCATGTGACTCCCAATCACGGCCGGATGTGATACAGCCTGGTAATACTGTGTGTGTCTGTGTGTGGATGGCATGTGCCATCATTATGGGGCTAAACACAGTAGCAAAGAATGAATTTGTGGAACATCTGTTGTGGGCTGACTGGGTTCTTTCTCCCCTTCTCTGTCTGTCTGTATACTATAATACAGGGGCATTTCTATAAGTGGTAAGGTACAATGAAGAGTCATAGAAGTTCTAGGTTTGTTGGAAGTCACAGGTTCCAGAAAACAATGGGGTTAGAAGATTTCAAGTTTAGGGGATCTACTGGGACTCATAGAGATTCTCGACATTCCGAGAGAGCTGAGTGCACCACTGGTGTAGAACTTTAGGGGTTGGGGGTCATGCACTAAATTTCAGGTAGCACTGCTACAGTAGATTACCTACCCAGCCATGCACAAACACTCCTCTGCCTCAGCCTCCGGGTGACGGACATACATACACACGTTTGTTTGCACACTATTTTACAGGACAGACAGGCCAGGGCAACCCTCTGAGTAACTACCCCAGACACAGAAGGGGTACCAGCGGCCCAGATGCTGCTACAATAATGGTTTCCTGGTTCTCTATCTGCTTCAACAAAAGCATTGCTAATACTAGCGTAGTGTCTTCCCTCCCACCCGGCAAGTAATGTAAAGTTCTTTCTTCAACTCTACCTTCCGAGGCATCACAAAAAAACAAGGGTCAAGTACTACATGAGTATATAAGGACATAGACTGAGTATATATATATGCATTTCACACAATTCATAATGCATAAATACAGTACATGCATACAGAGGGGGGTGCTGTATGCGCCTTGAAGGATAACGAAGGATAACATATCCTTGTGAGATAAAATCAATAATTGAGATAAACGTCCACAGTCACACACACACGAACACACACTCAGGAGATACAGGAGAGACCTGTAGGAGCACCAGGTGTGTCTGTGAGGGGTGTGGGTGTGTGCGCATCATGAATTCCACATGAGAAGAAAAAACTATGATGACAAAAAATGAAACGAAAGGACCAAGTGAAGATTTTCCTCTTCTTCTTGAAAGGTCATAGTTCACAGGTTACAGGTTCACGACACAAGCATGACTTTTTTGCCAACAAAGGACATGTTGTTGTGTGTCCTACCATGGAGATGTGATCTAGGGTAATGTTAGGTATGGGCTAGCTCCCTCTTCCCCCTGAGTGATGGTATATGCAGATAATAACATGCCCCTCAAGCCCACAACGAAACAACAAGCGGAGTTAAAACACATATCCCTGCTCTTATTTTTCGCTATGTGTGTGTGCATGTGTGTGTGTTGTGAATTTGGCTGCCAGCATCACCTACATGTACATGTTTCAAGTAATTTGGCAATATACACAGATAGCTTATTGTTTTGCTCTAGAAAAACAAAATGGCTGCCAGAGGGGGTGGAGCCTGACTGTACAACCTCCTGGCCTCTCAGCGCCACCCTGCTGTTGCTACTTCTACGGCTACGGCTCAGCAGGCTGCGTAGGTAAAACGCACGGATTGCTAGGGCCTGGACTCAAACACTGTTTACATCAAAGCACCTTTTATGGTGTGTAAATGTACACAACGCAAGAACATAGGTATTCATTTTGGCTACATATGCTATACTACACGTCCTGGATGCAACCTTCCAATTAGCTAAGTAATAATGGCTAAACTCCCCCCTTCTCCTCGGCTCTTCCGTTAACTTGACTTTACATAGATCCATGACAGATTACTTTCCCCCCCTTTTTTTACAGTTACAGTCAAAGTCGGAAGTTTACATACACTTAGGTTAGAGTCATTAAAACTTGTTTTTCAACCAGGACGGTAAGTTGGTGGTTGGAGACATCCCTCTAGTGGTGTGGGGGCTGTGCTTTGGCAAAGTGGGTGGGGTTATATCCTGCCTGTTTGGCCCTGTCTGGGGGTATCATCGGATGGGGCCACAGTGTCTTCTGATCCCTCCTGTCTCAGCCTCCAGTATTTATGCTGCAGTAGTTTATGTGTCGGGGGGCTAGGGTCAGTCTGTTACATCTGGAGTATTTCTCTTGTCTTATCCGGTGTCCTGTGTGAATTTAAATATGCTCTCTCTAATTCTCTCTTTCTCTCTTTCTGTCTTTCTCTCGGAGGACCTGAGCCCTAGGACCATGCCTCAGGACTACCTGGTATGATGACTCCTTGCTGTCCCCAGTCCACTTGGCCGTGCTGCTGCTCCAGTTTCAACTGTTCTGCCTGCGGCTATGGAACCCTGACCTGTTCACCGGACGTGCTTGTTGCACCCTCGACAACTACTATGATTATTATTATTTGACCATGCTGGTCATTTATGAACATTTTAACATCTTGACCATGTTCTGTTATAATATCCACCCTGCACAGCCAGAAGAGGACTGGCCACCCCTCATAGCCTGGTTCCTCTCTAGGTTTCTTCCTAGGTTTTTGGCCTTTCTAGGGAGTTTTTCCAAGGGAGTTTTTCCTAGCCACCGTGCTTCTTTCACATGCATTGCTTGCTGTTTGGGGTTTTAGGCTGGGTTTCTGTACAGCACTTTGAGATATCAGCTGATGTACGAAGGGCTATATAAATACATTTGATTTGATTTGATTTGAATCACTCCACAAATTTCTTGTTAACAAACTACAGTTTTGGCAAGTCGGTTAGGACATCAACTTTGTGCATGACACAAGTAATTTTTCCAACAATTATTTACAGACAAATTATTCCACTTATAATTCACTGTATCACAATTCCAGTGGGTCAGAAGTGTACATACACTAAGTTGACTGTGCCTTTAAACAGCTTGGAAAATTCCAGAAAAAAATGTCATGGCTTTAGAAGCTTCTGATAGGCTAATTGACATAATTTGAGTCAATTGGAGGTGTACCTGTGGATGTATTTCAAGGCCTACCTTCAAACTCAGTTCCTCTTTGCTTGGGGAAATCAAAAGAAATCAGCCAAGACCTCAGAAAAAAAATTATAGACCTCCACAACTCTGGTTCATCCTTGGGAGCAATTTCCAAATGCCTGAAGGTACCACATTCATCTGTGCAAACAATAGTACGCAGTATAAACACCATGGGACCACGCAGCTGTCATACCGCTCAGGAAGGAGATGCGTTCTGTCTCCTAGAGATGAAGGTACATTGGTGTGAAAAGTGCAAATCAATCCCAGAACAACAGCAAAGGACCTTGTGAAGATGCCGGAGGAAACAGGTACAAAAGTATCTATATCCACAGTAAAACAAGTCCTATATTAACATAACCTGAAAGGTCGCTCAGAAATGAAGAAGCCACTGCTCCAAAACCACCATAAAAAAAGCCAGACTACGGTTTGCAACTGCACACGGGGACGAAGATTGTACATTTTGGAGAAATGTCCTCTGGTCTGATGAAACAAAAATAGAACTGTTTGGCCATAATGACCATCGTTATGTTTGGAGGAAAAAGGGGGAGGCTTGCAAGCCAAAGAACAACATCCCAACCGTGAAGCACGGGGGTGGCAGCATTATGTTGTGGGGGTGCTTTGCTGCAGGAGGGACTGGCGCACTTCACAAAATGGATGGCATCATGAGGAAGGGAAATTATGTGGATGTATTGAAGCTACATCTCAAGACATCAGTCAGGAAGTTAAAGCATGGTCGCAAATGGGTCTTCCAAATGGACAGTGACCCCAAGCATACTTCCAAAGTTGTGGCAAAATGGCTTAAGGACAACAAAGTCAAGGTATTGGAGTGGCCATCACAAAGCCCTGACCTCAATCCTATAGAACATTATTATTTATTTTTTTAACCATTATTTAACTAGGTAAGTCAGTTAATAACAAATTCTTATTTTCAATGACGTCCTAGGAACAGTTTTTGGGCAGAACTGAAAAAACGTGTGATAGCAAGAAGGCCTACAAACCTGACTCAGTTACACCAGATCTGTCAGGAGGAATGGGCCAAAATTCACCCAACTTATTGTGAGAAGCTTGTGGAAGGCTACCCGAAACATTTGACCCAAGTTAAACAATTTAAAGGCAATGCTACCAAATACTAATTGAGTGTATGTACGTTTCTGACCCACTGGGAAAGTGATGAAAGAAATAAAAGCCATTTCCCTCATTAAAATGCAAATCAATTTATAACATTTTTGACATGGGTTTTTCTGGATTTTTTTGTTGTTGTTATTCTGTCTCTCACTGTTCAAATAAACCTACAATTAAAATTATAGACTGATCATTTCTTTGTCAGTGGGCAAACGTACAAAATCAGCAGGGGATCAAATACTTTTTTCCCTCACTGTAAATAATTCGCTCTACTATTATTCTGACATTTCACATTCTTAAAATACAGTGGTGATCCTAACTGACCTAAAACAGGGAATTTTTACTAGGATTAAATGTCAGGAATTGTGAAAAACTGAGTTTAAATGTATTTGCCTAAGGTCTATGTAAACTTCCGACTTCAACTGTAGATACACACAAACGATACCAATCTCTCTGTATAGTATTTGGCTAAGGATAATTGTACATCATTATTATTTTTATTATAAGTAATTTTAAAACTGGGACTAATCAATCAAACTCATGTAAAATGAAAACAACAAAACCTGAAGTGCATAGCGTTATGTTTATGTCATCATCGCTCCTAAGGGGCTATGGAGTCTTGTCATTTTGGGAGGTGTGCGTGCGTAACGTGTGTGTGTTGTCACTATTTTAAATGCAGATATTGTCTCCTTCCTTCAGTTGAATCAATACTTTTTTTACACAAACAGGTGTGGTGCAGATACAGTGATGATGATAAAACAGGAATTTAAAACAAACATTAAACATTTAAAATCACTGAGTGAAAACAGAGGGAAGATGTTCAAGGTAACTCACCCCAGAAACCACTGTATTAGATTTCACACAACATTACTTTTGTTTTTGTTTATCTTTTTTCATTTTTCAAACAGGAATTAGTTCACTGTACATTACAACCTTGCTTGCCACATTTCCTGGTTTCCCATCCCAAAACCCCTTCAAATAAACAAAACACAGTCTCTCTCTCTCTCTCTCTGAAATCTTTACAATTAATTTTGTCCGGACTGGTATTTTCTCAAAGGAAGATTGCATAATTCTGAGATGAGCTTCTTGTGAAGATTTCACATAGTTTTTATTTTATTTGTTTGTTTTGCAGGAGGCTTTGAGTAACTGACAGCAGCGTCTTGTGAGTCTGTGTCTTTGAAATCATTCATGGTTGGTCAGAGTGGGAGCAAAGGTAGGTTTCTCTAGAGGAGGTCTTGTGTAAACAGAGGGTTTTTATTCCATGTTGTGCTGATGGCAGGTTTGGCAAAAAGGACATTTTGTGTCTGATCTTCTCATGCTTTACAGTTGGGACCTGGAGAGAGGGAGATACGGGAAATGACGTCAGATCTGAGTGAATGGGATGAATTTATAATCATAATTCAATATCAGACTATTACCCAGCAAAAATGTCCACATTGGCACTATGTGGGCCCAAATATTGTCCCCATGTAAATTTCTTGTGGACAGACTATGTAAACATAAATGGTACCGTAGATAAAGGGTGGTGTAAAGAGAGAGAGTGGAGCTTTTCGTTCCAGTTCCGATACTTATTCTATCTCTTCTCTTAACACGTATGGACCCAGAACTTAATTGAGTGTCTGACCAATTACGCAAGACTTCCCACATTGGGCCAATGCGCCTTTGCTCATTGGCTCCATGTTGGCCCCCAAGGCATTTGCCCAGTGAGGCCCAGTGTGGGTGGCCCATATCTAGTGAAGGCACTCCTCACTTTGCCTGAAGTAAGCCCATCTGTTCCCAGAAAACATGTCTAAATTGGCACAATGTGGGCCCAATGCAGGCATAAATATTGGGCTTCCAATGCACTTTTTCTATTTAAAAGAAATTCATTAAATTATAATTTATTTATTACAATTTAATAACTGTGTGGGCTAGCCTGTGTTGGGCTGGTGTAGGCTAGCCCATGTAGGGCTGGTGTGGGCTAGCCCATGTTTGGTTTGGTGAGGGCTGGCCCGTGTTGGGCTGGTGTGGGCTAGCCTGTGTTGGGCTGGTGTAGGCTAGTCCGTTTTGGGCTGGTGTGGGCATTGTGTGGTCTAGCCTGTTCCCACCTTGCCCACCGAATACCCTGGGCCAATGGGGTGGTTTTTTCTGGGTCATAGCTGACTAACAGTAATCCAAGTGACACAGTCCAAAATTACTTTCAAGGAACATGACAAATCAATAAACATGCTTTCACTATTCTCTGCTAGACAGCTAGAAACAGACAGAAAATCACATATTCCCAGTCCCGGTCCCGTGTGGCTCAGTTGGTAGAGCATGGTGTTTGCAACGCCAGGGTTGTGGGTTCGATTCCCGCGGGGGACCAGTACGGGGGAAAAAAAAATGTATGAAATGTATGCATTCACTACTGTAAGTCGCTCTGGATAAGAGCGTCTGCTAAATGGTAAAAATGTAAATGTAATATTCTCTCTCTCTTTGGCACTAATGGCAGTCCCAGATGTACACAGACAGTGACATGGACTCTGACCTGCTCTGCCACCTCCAGAGCGTGTCCTCCCTCTCAGCCAGGGACCCAGTTCTGAGGTCCCTGCTTGGTGCTGGTGAAGCTGCCAAGGTTGGCTCCGTTCAGGTTGGCCAGAGACTCAAAGTTAAAGTCCAGGCCATCTGCGTCCATCAGCTCATTTCTGATGATGGACTCCATGTCACACTCCAGGCTCCCGTTAAACATGTCCAAGTCTAGGTCAGTGGGAAAGCGGTCGGGGCCTAGTGAGCACATCCCACCACTGCCACCAGCGCTCCCATTCAGGAAGAGAGACGAATCAATCTGCATCATAGAGGATCCGTTGGAACCAAGTCTCAGTGGAGAGTGCAGGAGCTGCTGCTTTACGTTGGCCTCGTTGTTCAGGCTCAGACTCCCGTTCAGGGTCCTCAGGGAGCCGTGGGGGTGTAAGTGACCTCCCTGCCCTCCCTGTCCAGCAACCGTGGTCCCAAAGGTCATCATGGGGTCGCTGCAGAGCATGAGGCCTCGCCGGGAGTTCTGGGAGATGACGGCAGCGGCGCTGGCCTGTGACATCAGCGGATCGGACTGGGTCATCATGACGTCGCTGTGGCTGTGGCCCTCTGAGTTGAGCAAGTCCTGCAAGGTCTGGCTGCCAAAGCGGGAGATGCAGGAGAAGGACGTCTGCTTATTCTCCTGGATGGTCTGCATGGGGGCGGGCCGCAGGGAGGAACCCGCTGCGAGGGGCCCGAAGATGGAATTATTGTAGCCGCCGCTGCTTGCACCATTAGAGGGGGATGCAGCGGAGGGAGAGGCGGCTGAGGAGGTAGAGCCCAGCCCGGCAGGCTTGGAGCCAAAGCTGAACCCGGTGGATCCTCTCTGGGTGGTCGGTCCGGTTGGGTTGGGGGCCAGAGTAATATTATCCAGCAGCTCATCCATCAGGTCATCCGCCAGCCCGTTGTTCAGGTTCATGGTTCCTGCCAGGTCTGCCAGGCGAGGCAGCTCTGCGGGCACTGCCTTCCCATTGGGCGTGGGGGCGTTCCCGGGCGACAGCGCCCTGCCAGGGCTGGAGTATAGCATGGGCGACAGTGGCGGTTCATCGTCCGGCACCTCGTCCAGCTCTGGGTTGGCCAGGATGGGCGAGAGGCGCCCACTCAGCGTGCTGGCGTTGGAGTTGGTGCGTGAGCGGAAGTCTGTCCAGGCATCCAGGTCCTCACTGCTCCGTGATGTGGGGCTGCCCGGCCACTTGGAAAGCCCTGAGGGGCTGTCTCCGCCCCCCTCGCCAGCTGCCTGGAGGGCCGCCTTCTTCTTGGCTGCGCGGCCGCGGGCAGACTTGGTGTACTTGTTGCTGTTGTCCATGGAGACAGCACGGCGCCGGGGGGCCTTCCCACCTTTTCCTCCCTCCGGGTTTATCATCCACCAGGAACTCTTTCCCGTTCCCTCGTTCTGGACACGGATGAAACGACTGTGGAGGGAGAGGTTGTGCCGGATGGAGTTCTGTCAGAGAGATAGAAAAGAAAGAGAGAAAGAGAGAGTGTTAGAGAGTCCACTACAGTGCTCAAAATCATTGAAAAGTAATTAAGCAAACAATGCATGTAATCAGTATTGAGTATTCATATTATTTTTCATTTTCCAATCAATGATTGTATGAATCATGTTCATTAAGTCTAGGAACATTGATTTATAAACCACCCATTGAGTTTGTACTCAATGTTCTTTGAGACTAGCACTGCTAGAAGAATAAAGCTTTGACTGTTCATTCCCTGCTGAATGGAACACCACAGATAGCAACACATGAATAACATGCAGCAACAATTAGCGTTGATGTTCCTATTGTTCCCATTGTAGTGTGTGTATGTATTGTAGTGTGTGTATGTGTGTGTGACTTAGTGTGCTCTATTATTAATCACACACACACACACACACACACACACACACACACACACACACACACACACACACACACACACACACACACACACACACACACAAAGGGACCCCCGCCACGACAATACGTAACAGGCAGGTTTTGAAGTGTGTGTGTGTACTTTGCAGGGGGATTGTGAGTCATTGCTGGTGTGTATTGATCTGAGACAAGCTCCTTCATGTTCAGAACAGAGTTGGGAGACACACAGCAGGTTGTGCTTATTCATCATCAAATACTCAAACAGTTTGAGTTCTGGGAACTCAGTCGGGGTCTCAACTTACTGTTGAAAGTTAGAATAATAGAATACACAAGGTGCAATTCAAATGTTGGTTGTGCACTTAATTAGATCATATTAGCAAACTTTTTTAGATTGGTAAGTTAGTCTAGCGGCAAGCTATCTAAACTTGTAGTAAGCATGGTTCGAATTACTGACCGGGGTGGGGCCCATTGATCATCAGCTATCATATTAAAAACGGCAAACATTTTCCTACACCCTATGGCAAAATATGTAGAATTGCAGGAAATTAGCTGTAAAACTGCAACATTTTCTCTCCACCCCATGGAAAAATGAGTAGAATTACATGAAATTAACTTTAAAAATGTAAATGTTCTATGCTGCCATGAGGGGGGCCGCTAAAATGTTTTGCTCACAAGATTATGATTTCATAATGGTACCAATAAAATTAAAGGCACTATAATACCCTACCACTCACAGCGTCCACATGTCCATCGCGCCACACACACACACACAGAAGATAACACCCATCTATCCGTGGCCATGTGGATGCTTCAGCTGACATGCTTTCATATACAGTACCATGGCCCATTTATGATGGAGTAATGAACACACACTCTCTAACCTCACATATCATCACCGGACAAGGGAAGACTGTGCAAGAACAAAGCTCCAGACTCTACTGGTCTATTGGATACATCCTCTACTCACAGGATGAATGAACATAACTACTTAATGATGTGTGTTATGTGTGGCTTACACATAGAGTGATGGCTGTGCATGGTTACTCCACAAACAGTAAGTTTTATACCAAACATGTTTCAACACACAAAAATCTAGGTAATTTTACTGATTATAAATAGGGAGGCAACCCAAAAGAACTGAACACATTGAGGTACTGCAATGGATATTCATCCATGCCTCTTTCCAGTTTCTTTCCAAACATATGGTTCTCTATGGGCCCTGAGAGACACTGGGGTTTTGATATGTGACCCGTTTCAGGAAACTAGGCGTATGTCGCAAGTCACGACTTCACAGGAGAGCCATTTGAACGTTTACATTTTAATTTTAAATCAAAATGCGTTTTTTGGCAGAAATGCCTTCTGGAACATGTGAACTTTCATGTGCCTTAATAACAAACTTGCCACCTGTAAATACGAATACAATTGTTAAATTACGAGCGTAGTTAGTTTAGCCACAGAAAAAGCCAGCAACCTTCCCGCTAGCCATGATTGGCTGAGATAATGAGTGGGCTGGACATGCCGAGAGAGGAGTTCAGATTGGTCTGCCATATAGAAGGCTTCTGTCTATGTGAGCTCGTCAGTCTGTGTTGGTAATCCTGTCGAACACGGCTTTTTAAAACATGTATAGTGTAGTGGAGCTGCATGAGGAATTAGAGTATGATAGCTAAAGAGATGGACAAAACACCTGTCTCCGGATTACTTCTTCAAACTAAGGGCAACCGTGACATGGCTTCCGTGACAGGGAGACGCGTCCATCATGCATGATGATGTATATGGGTAAGATAGCTAGCTACATTTTCAGATATTACACATTTCTAATTTTGACAGAAAGTGGTTTAATTTCAAGCTAAATTGAACTGTTAGCTAGCTAGCTGGCTCCCTAGCTAACGTTACGTTTATGACGTTATCATTCGTATCCCAGAACCGTTTGCTTTGCTAGTTAGATCCTAATGTTGGCTAGCTACATGTCTTAAGCTAAAGTGTACAACACCCGATGAATATGGCCGGTGTCAGTAAACGTCGGCAAAAAAGCATAATGAAATTGTTGCCAGCAGAGCTTGTTAGGCTGTTTTCATGTTATCCAGTGTTAAACAAATCATCGGTCAGAGCGTCAAGTGTGTGCTCCAAGAGCGAAACGAGATGGGAGGGGCTAAAGCTTAAGAGGCTGTGAACGATGCTGAATGGTTGTAGACAAAGAAGAGCTCTTCACTAGATACCAAACATTCAAAGGCCATTTTCTCAAAAGTGAGTTTACAAGTTTATCAATTTCAAAGCAGAATTACTTTCCCATTGTTCCTCAAAAATGCAGTGCAAAATATACCATTTTGTAGCCGTGAGTCTCTACTTTTATCCAATGTAAAAAAACATTTCAAATTTTACTACATAATACCGAATCCAGGTGGTGAGTCACATATATAGATATAAACAACCTGAACACCATCCAAAACATATAATATGAAAGAAATGTATCTTTGCATGTTCTTTCTCTGCCCCAAAACAGAACAGATTATTGGGTTTGAAATCAGAGAGAGCCAAAGTCGTTTGTTTTTTTCTGGGAATCCAAATATTGTTTTTCCCAACCAATCTCCTCTTTTCCCTTCCTCTCTTACAGTACACTGACAACGTGGATTGGATTGTTATTCTGTTTGGAAAAATGTGTAACGTTGTGTGTAATGTTGCCTTTGAGAGTTGTGTGTGAGGGCAATAGCGGTACTGAGTATGCTTTAAATGCCAGGATGTCATATTAATTTCGGCTTTTCATCTAGTAGAATGCATTGCACACTATTGAGGAAGATAATTGTCTTTTCACACCCACGTGTTTTTGACAAACAAACGAATAGCAGGGAACAAGCACAATTGCGCATTAGATGATGCCTTCTCAGTATGGATGAGTGGCATGTTGACATTTGTTGCTTACTGCATACATTTTTACTAAACGGTAAGTTCTCAATAGTATGTACTATTAGTACACAGTATGTTGTTTTACAAAGTAGTAGGCAAGACTTCAGCCACGGTGTGTATATGTGTATGTGCGTGTAGGTCTGTCCTATGAAGTAAGATGAGGACAGATACCAAGGAAACCAGTGTTTACAGCCAACCAGCCAGCCAGGCAGCATCTCTAGAGGCATGACGTAAGGTAGCTTTATTACAGCAGCTAAAAACAAACAGCCCCAGAACATACACACTCCCACACTAAGTGTTTACAGCTGCTACGAGCTAAATGAATGAAGGAAGAACGCTTAAAAAATTATTGAAATAACTAGATACATGAATTTATTAAGAGGGTGGGGGTGTGAGCAGAGAGGGGGATAACATCTATGGAGGGAGCGAGAGGGAGAGGGAGCAAGTGAGGGAGGAAAAGAGAGGGAACAGAGTGAATGTAATCTCTGAGGTTCTCTCCCCCTGTAAACATATATCTACCAGCTCCTGACACTTAATACATTCTCACTCCTTCTCTCCCTTCTTTCCTCGCAACACTGGAACTCTTTAATATTTCCTCTATCCCCCCTCTCTTTTCTGTACCACTAAAAAGTAATTGTTAAGAGAGGGTGTAATGTGTGTATGTAAGTGTGTGGTTTGTGTGTGTGTCTGTGTGCTTGTGACACTGCAGTGAGAGTACAGTATACTTACTACACTTGCTCCTCTGGGTTATTCACAAAGCCCATTAAGAAAAATGAGACAGTAGCTCTGATTCATATCTCTCTCTCTCTAACTCTGTCTCTCTCTCTCATACACACGTACAAACACACACACCTAAACTAACTACACAAATACACCCGTTATCCGTACTACTGACACGACGCATAAATACAATGTATGACTGCACATGTATATACAATGCTAACAAATGCTCATGGCCTTGAACACACACACAGCCCTCTACAACATCTCCTCAGTTGTCATCTCATCCCAGGGATAGCTACACCGTTATTCCTCTCCTATCACGCCTGCTCCATACCTAATGTTTTAACTGACAGATTCTTATGTATGTACGTACATGTACATATATATGTACACATGTCTTGTCGTGTCCCATGTATATATATATTTACATATTTTCTTCGCATATCTTTTTATATATTTATTTTCTAAAAACTCAACCTCAAAACACTCTCCTGCAACCCGCCTCATCAATTAAAAAAAAAAGTATTATTTACCTCAAATCTGAAATTTGAAATCCTCAACAGAAGCTAGCCAGAGGTTAGCCAGAGGTTGGCCAGTTCACTGGCTAACGTTGGAGTTCAGCTGGCCACGGTTGGCGGTCATCAGCTATCCCTTAGCTCGAAAAGCTATCGCCAGTTTTGTACAGCGCAACTCTGACCAGAGCATACCGGACCTATTTTCTCTCCATATCCCCGGATTTCTACCGCAGGCTCTGGACATCTACACCTGGATCTTGCAGCTAGCTAGCTGGTACCCGAGTGACTATTGGCTAACGTCGGTCCCGGAGCTAACATCAATTATTCCGGAGCTAGCCAGCTGAAGAGTTCCATCAGCCACTCCTGGGCTACAATCACCTATCCGGAGCCGTTTTACTGCCGATGCGGAGCCCCATCGGGCCTTCACGACTGGACTACCGACATTATCTGCCCGAGGGAGTTATCCAACTGGCCCCTCCATCGCGACGTACCCTGAACGCCCATCTGCGGCCTGCTAATCGTTAGCTGTCTTATCGGCTGCTATCTGAATAGGTCTATCGGACAATTTTCTTGGACCACTATAACTATAACTATTTTGCCAATTGGACTGGTCCCCCCCTACCACATGGAACCCCACTAATCTACAGACAGAAACGCACTAGGTGGCTAAAAACAGACCTCCCTCCCTCCATCTTCTGCCAGCTTGCTACCTATGGCCCGGCTAGCTGTCTGAATCTCACTTGGACATTTATGATCACTCGGCTAAGCATGCCTCTCCTTAATGTCAATATGCCTTGTCCAAGGCTCTTCTGGTTAGTGTTTATTGGCTTATTTCACTGTAGAGCTTCTAGCCCTGCTCATTATACCTTATCCAACCATTCAGTTCCACCACCCACACATGCTATGACATCTTCTGGTTTCAATGATGTTTCTAGAGACAATATCTCTCTCATCATCACTCAATGCCTAGGTTTATCTCCACTGTATTCACATCCAACCATACCTTTGTCTGTACATTATACCTTGAAGCTATTTTATCGCCCCCAGAAACCTGCTCCTTTTACTCTCTATTCTGGACGTCATAGACGACCAATTCTCATAGTTTTTAGCCGTACCCTTATCCTACTCCTCCTCTGTTCCTCTGGTGATGTAGAGGGGAATCCAGGCCCTGCAGTGCCTAGCTCCACCCCTAATCCCCAGGCGCTCTCTTTTGATGACTTCTGTAACCGTAATAGCCTTGGTTTCATGCATGTTAATATTAGAAGCCTTCTCCCTAAGTTTGTTTTATTCACAGCTTTAGCACACTCTGCCAACCCGGATGTCCTAGCCGTGTCTGAATCCTGGCTTAGGAAGTCCACCAAAAACTCTGAAATCTTCATCCCTAACTACAGCATTTTCAGACAAGATAGAACGGCCAAAGGGGGCGGTGTTGCAATCTACTGCAGACATAGCCTGCAGAGTTCTGGCCTTACTATCCAGGTCTGTACCCAAACAATTTGAACTTCTACTTTTAAAAATCCAACTCTCTAAAAACAAGTCTCTCACCGTTGTCACCTGCTATAGACCACCCTCTGCCCCCAGCTGTGCTCTGGACACCATATGTGAACTGATTGCCCCCCATGTATCTTCAGAGCTCGTGCTGATGGGTGACCTAAACTGGGACATGCTTAACACCCCAGCCATCCTACAATTTAAGCTTGATGCCCTGAATCTCACACAAATTATCAATTAACCTACCAGGTACCACCCCAAAGCCGTAAACACGGGCACCCTCATAGATATCATCCTAACCAACTTGCCCTCTAAATACACCTCTGCTGTTTTCAACCAAGATCTCAGCGATCACTGCCTCATTGCCTGCATCCGTAATGGACCAGCGGTCAAACGACCTCCACTCATCACAGTCAAACGCTCCCTGAAACATTTCAGGGAGCAAGCCTTTCTAATCGATCTGGCCCGGGTATCCTGGAAGGATATTGACCTCATCCCGTCAGTAAAGGATGCCTGGTTATTTTTTTTAAATGCCTTACTCACCATCTTAAATAAGCATGCCCCATTCAAGAAATTTAGAACCAGGAACAGATATAGCCCTTGGTTCTCTCCAGACGTGACTGCCCTTAACCAACACAAAAACATCCTGTGGCGTTCTGCATTAGCATCGAACAGCCCCCGTGATATGCAACTTTTCAGGGAAGTTAGAAACCAATATACAGAGGCAGTTAGAAAAGCCAAGGCTAGCTTTTTCAAGCAGAAATTTGCTTCCTGCAACACAAACTCAAAAAAGTTCTGGGACACTGTAAAGTCCATGGAGAATAAGAACACCTCCTCCCAGCTGCCCACTGCACTGAGGATAGGAAACTCTGTCACCTCCGATAAATCCACTATAATTGAGAATTTCAATAAGCATTTTTCTACGGCTGGCCATGCTTTCCACCTGGCTACCCCTACCGTGGTCAACAGCACTGCACCCCCCACAGCTACTCGCCCAAGCCTTCCCCATTTCTCCTTCTCCCAAATCCAGTCAGCTGATGTTCTGAAAGAGCTGCAAAATCTGGACCCCTACAAATCAGCCGTGCTAGACAATCTGGACCCTTTCTTTCTAAAATTATCTGCCGAAATTGTTGCAACCCCTATTACTAGCCTGTTCAACCTCTCTTTCGTGTCGTCTGAGATTCCAAAAGATTGGAAAGCAGCTGCTGTCATCCCCCTCTTCAAAGGAGGGGACAATCTTGTCCCAAACTGCTACAGACCTATATGTATCCTACCCTGCCTTTCTAAGGTCTTCGAAAGCCAAGTCAACAAACAAATTACCGACCAGTTCGAATCCCACCGCACCTTCTCCGCTATGCAATCTGGTTTCAGAGCTGGTCATGGGTGCACCTCAGCCACGCTCAAGGTCCTAAACGATATCGTAACCGCCATCGATAAGAAACAATACTGTGCTGCCGTATTCATTGACCTGGCCAAGGCTTTCGACTCTGTCAATCACCACATCCTCATCGGCAGACTCAATAGCCTTGGTTACTCAAATGATTGCCTCGCCTGGTTCACCAACTACTTCTCTGATAGAGTTCAATGTGTCAAATCGGATGGCCTGTTGTCCGGGCCTCTGGTAGTCTCTATCGGGGTGCCACAGGGTTCAATTCTTGGGCCAACCCTTTTCTCTGTATACATCAATGATGTCGCTCTTGCTGCTGGTGAGTCTCTGATCCACCTCTACGCAGACGACACCATTATGTATACTTCTGGCCCTTCTTGGACACTGTGTTAACAACCCTCCAGACGAGCTTCAATACCATACAACTCTCCTTCCATGGCCTCCAACTGCTCTTAAATACAAGTAAAACTAAATGCATGCTCTTCAACCGATCGCTGCCCGCACCTGCCCGCCCGTCCAGCATCACTACTCTGGACGGTTCTTACTTAGAATATGTGGACAACTACAAATATCTAGGTGTCTGGTTAGACTGTAAACTCTCCTTCCAGACTCACATCAAACATCTCCAATCCAAAGTAAAATCTAGAATTGGTTTCCTATTTCGCAACAAAGCATCCTTCACTCATGCTGCCAAACATACCCTCGTAAAACTGACCATCCTACCGATCTTCGACTTCGGCGATGTAATTTACAAAATAGCCTCCAATACCCTACTCAATAAACTGGATGCAGTCTATCACAGTGCCATCCGTTTTGTCACCAACGCCCCATATACTACCCACCACTGCGACCTGTACGCTCTCGTTGGCTGGCCCTCGCTTCATACTCGTCGCCAAACCCACTGGCTCCAGGTCATCTACAAGACCCTGCTAGGTAAAGTCCCCCCTTATCTCAGCTCACTGGTCACCATAGCAGCACCCACTTGTAGCACGCGCTCCAGCAGGTATATCTCTCTGGTCACCCCCAAAGCCAATTCCTCCTTTGGCCGTCTCTCCTTCCAGTTCTCTGCTGCCAATGACTGGAACGAATTACAAAAATCTCTGAAACTGCAAACACTTATCTCCCTCACTAGCTTTAAGCACCAGCTGTCAGAGCAGCTCACAGATCACTGCACCTGTACATAGCCCATCTATAATTTAGCCCAAACAACTACCTCTTCCCCTACTGCATTTATTTATTTTGCTCCTTTGCACCCCATTATTTCTATTTTTACTTTGCACTTTCTTCCACTACAAATCTACCATTCCAGTGTTTTACTTGCAATATTGTATTTACTTTGACACCATGGCCTTTTTTGCCTTTACCTCTCTTATCTCACCTCATTTGCTCACATAGTATATAGACTTATTTTTCTATTGTATTATTGACTGTATGTTTGTTTTACTCCATGTGTAACTCTGTGTTGTTGTATGTGTCGAACGGCTTTGCTTTATCTTGGCCAGGTCGCAATTGTAAATGAGAACTTGTTCTCAACTTGCCTACCTGGTTAAATAAAGGTGAAATAAATAAAAATAAAGAAATAGACATATGTATGTATGTGTGTGTGTGGACACCAGTTGCAGCCAGAGCTCTGGAGCACAGAGGACTTTTTGTCCATCAGCAACATGTGGGAACAATTCATCACTGTCAGCAACTACGCTAGGAATCTCACACACACACACACACACACACACACACACACACACACACACACACACACACACACACACACACACACACACACACACACACACACACACACACACACACACACACACACACACACACACCATTTTTAAGAGGCTTGTATGAGATAGTAATATTCTAGTAATACTGAGCTCTACAGTATCTATCACTAGGAGTTGTTTAAGTTGTTTTCATCACCCAGCTAAGCCTCATATATCACTCTGGTCTGACAGGATAGCCTGGGTCATTCTGGCCTCATCTGTGACTTGGAAGAAAAGGTTGAGCGGTCTGTCCTGTCCTAAATCTCTCTGCCGGCCTCCAATCTCTCTACACCTCCCCGCCTATCCACTATTCTAACCCGCCCCACCTTCCCTTCTCCTCCCCTGCTTTACTGGTTCAAGCCAAGCCTGAACCATGCCTTCAGCCACAGGGGGTAGTGCTATCTCTTTCCTAAAAGACCTGCCCTACCCTCCGAGGTTATGTAACCCATGCACACACACACACACACACACACACAGAGACTGAGCGCTCTTCACACCCTGTATAACAGGAAGTGTCCAGGTCGTGAGGTGAACATCAGGCTGGGAGGCTGGGCGGGGTCAAAGGTGAGAGTGCACTGAGGTCGTTGGTAACTCCTCTTACACCATTACTCCGCCTCCAGACCTGCTCTGTCAGCACTGATTGCTTGGGTTCAGTGACCTGAGCCTCATACCTCTGGGTGTACTTTACCTCCCTTGCGTCACTTTACAGACAGACAGACAGACAGACAGACAGACAGACAGACAGACAGACAGACAGACAGACAGACAGACAGACAGACAGACAGACAGACAGACAGACAGACAGACAGACAGACAGACAGACAGACAGACAGACAGACAGACAGACAGACAGACAGACAGACAGACAGACAGACAGACAGACAGACAGACAGACAGACAGACAGGAGAGAGAGACTCCCATGTAAACCATATCTAATCTGAGTCATTGACCACTGTTGGGACAAACACACATACTGTACTTAAGTAATAAAACAGTAACAATCACGCTACAGTCGTGGCCAAAAGTTTTGAGAATGACACAAATATTAATTTTCAAAGTCTGCTGCCTCAGTTTGTATGATGGCAATTTGTAAATACGCCAGAATGTTATGAAGAGTGATCAGATGAATTGCAATTAATTGCAAAGTCCCTCTTTGCCATGCAAATGAACTGACCGTCTCCTAAAGTTGATTCAGCTGCGGGATCGGGGCACCACCAGTACAGAGCTTGCTCAGGAATGGCAGCAGGCAGGTGTGAGTGCATCTGCATGCACAGTGAGGCGAAGACTTTTGGAGGATGGCCTGGTGTCAAGAAGGGCAGCATAGAAGCCACTTCTCTCCAGGAAAAACATAAGGGACAGACTGATATTCTGCAAAAGGTACAGGGACTCAGCATTGGACTGCTGAGGACTGGGGTAAAGTCATTTTCTCTGATGAATCCCCTTTCCGATTGTTTGGGGCATCCGGAAATAAGCTTGTCCGGAGAAGACAAGGTGAGCGCTACCATCAGTCCTGTGTCATGCCAACAGTAAAGCATCCTGAGACCATTCATGTGTGGGGTTGCTTCTCAGCCAAGGGAGTGGGCTCACTCACAATTTTGCCTAAGAACACAGCCATGAATAAAGAATGGTACCAACACATCCTCCGAGAGCAACTTCTCCCAACCATCCAGGAACAGTTTGGTGACGAACAATGACTTTTCCAGTATGATGGAGCACCTTGCCATAAGGCAAAAGTGATAACTAAGTGGCTCGGGGAACAAAACATCGATATTTTGGTCCATGGCCAGGAAACTCCCCAGACCTTAATCCCATTGAGAACTTGTGGTCAATCCTCAAGAGGCGGGTGGACAAACAAAAACCCACAAATTCTGACAAACTCCAAGCATTGATTATGCAAGAGTGGGCTGCCATCAGTCAGGATGTGCCCCAGAAGTTAATTGACAGCATGCCAGGGCAGATTGCAGAGGTCTTGAAAAAGAAGGGTCAACACTGCAAATATTGACTCTTTGCATCAACTTTATGTAACTGTCAATAAAAGCCTTTGACACTTATGAAATGCTGTAATTATACTTCAGTATTCCATAGTAACATCTGACAAAAATATGTAAAGACACTGAAGCTGCAAATTTTGTGGAAATTAATATCTGTATCATTCTCAAAACTTTTGGCCACGACTGTATAATGAGAGAGAGATACAGGACTGGTCCTCTTAGGTCTGCAGGCTAACAACAAAAGGTGTCACCAACAACAGGTAACACACACACACACACACACACACACACACACACACACACACACACACACACACACACACACACACACACACACACACACACACACACACACACACACACACACACACACACACACACACACACACACACACACGATTCCTCACAAAGACCAGTCAAAAAAAAGCCCATGATTTGGGGGATTTTCACAAAATGTAATCCATAGAATAGTCCTTTGGAGGAAGCATTGTTGACATATAGTTGACATTTGTATCTAAAAGAGTTGTGCAAAAGAGGGATTAAGGAAAATAATGTTTGCGAGAAAGAGGAGAGATACATGCTTTTTATGAGTGTTTTATTGAATTTTCTGGTGTATTTCCTATGTGTAATTTGTGTAATTGTAAGATGCAGGGCTCGCTTGCAAATGAGACCTTGGTCTCAATGGGACTCCCTGTTAAAATCAAAGTAAATAATAATAACATAGAGAGAAGGTGCGAGAGAGACAGAAAGAGGGAGAGAGGGCTAACTGTACGTTTTTGACACGAGGTGGATTATAAATAAACTACAGACCAGGCGCTGATACAGAGGACAGGAGAGTTACGACAAAGTTATTTATATTGTAACCCTCCATGCACACGCACACACACACACACACACACACACACACACACACACACACACACACACACACAAACACTACACACACTACACACACCTCACACACTACACACACTACACACACTACTCCCAATTCCAGCTGCCCTGAGTTCTGGAGAGTGAAGAGAACATTCCATTCCATTCAACCAAATGTGCTCTTTCCCGACCTGGGCTGGGCATCACTCCACTTATTTGTGTGTGTTTAGGTTGTGTGTGTGTGTGTAAACTGGACAGACATCAAGAGGTCAGGATTGTGAAAGTGGTCACACTCCTCTATTATGGCTTTCTCCTCATTTTCTCTCTCTCCCTCTCGCTCGTTCTCTGTCTCTGCACATTGCATTTACATTTTACTAATATATTACATTCACACAACAATAGTCCAACCCACAAATAAGCCCACATGAAATAATGTACACATGAACAGGAAACTCTCAAACTGTCCACAGGTCTCTGTCACTCCAACAGGTTGGGCCCCTTTCTCTTTTCACAGTCCACAGGACATGATCCTTTAAGAATCATGGATCATTCTCCTGCCACTAAGAGGCCTGGCTAATGTGTGGGTCACACACAGGCATACATGCACACGCACACAGACACACACCCACTTTCCCGCCATTCATCCCGTCCTGAGCTCAGTTTTGCATAAGGCCACATGCTCAAAGACCTCTGTGTTTACCCTCCGTTTCCTCCAATCAGGACTGCCCTGAGAGGGGGTGTTGGCTGATCAAGCCCACCTTATCTAACCAATCAGAGCCCTAAAAATCAGGCATGGTCTGTCACATTGTCCTGGTGGCCCTCCTGTAGGTCAGTGTGTTTCATGATCCCAGTCACCTCGTTGCTGAAAACGTGCTTGACTTATGCTGTGGTGCGTTACTGCACACACCCACACATCCATTTACATTTCCATTACATTTTAGTCATTTAGCAGATGCTCTTATCCAGAGCGACTTACAGTAGTGAGTGCATACATTTCAATTAATGCAAAAAAATTAATTAAAAAAAAATATTAAAAGTGTTATTTTTTTTATCCATAAACAGAAATATCAACAGTGTGTGAATGTGTTCACAACATCCACAGCACAGTAAACATACACACAGACCGTATGAAACAAAAAGCTCCCTTACTTTAGATTCCTTCTGTATAGCACAGAGTCTCAAATATACCCAAAGCTGAGAGAGTCAGCTCCTCTCAGCAGTAGAGAACATAACGCACGGTATCCTGTGCGTTCATTAGTGTACGGTTCAGTATAGTTCACTACGGGACGTTACAGTTGGCCTTGCTGTGCTTTACCACCAGAGTTCCCGTACAGAATGTCCCACAGCCAAGGCCCTACCACACTTGCCAAGAACACACACAAGCAAGCATGCACTGATGGACGCACACACGCATGCACGCACTCACACACACACACAAACAAAGCCTGCAGATCATCTCCACAGATATAGAGAGAGACAGAGAGAAAGAGAGAGGGGAGAGAGAGAGAGCAAAGCGAGAGAGGGGAAAGAAAGACAGACAGAGAGGCAAACCAACAGACACGTGCACCAAAACAAACAGATGGCTTGCTTCAGATGTAGAAAGACTTGAACAAAGATATATTTATTCTGTCTCTGGAACAGTATGTTTCTATTATGAGGCTCATCCAACAGTTCTCTGAGCAAGATCTGCTCAGTGGCCATCCACAACTCCCACAGTGTTTAAATAAGTCAATATCGAGAGCGGTATTTAAAGCCTGTTAACTTCTGATGTGTGCGGGGTGTGCCACCTCCAGACCTAGCACCATGATGTGAGCTGGTGGTGTGAGTATACAGCCTGTCCTGTTTACTGACCACCACACCATCTATTTAAACATTTCACATCCAAAAATAGAGAGCTCGATCAGAGTGCAAATCAGCCTGGGTAATCATGTGATGGCCCTGGCCTATGAGTGAACTAAGAACACACACACACACACACACACACACACACACACACACACACACACACACACACACACACACACACACACACACACACACACACACACACACAGCACACACACATGTGTAATGGGACTTTTCAACATGGATAGTTGATTAATGAGATCTGTGGAGAGTGTTTATGTGTGTGTGTGTGTGTGTGTGTGTGTGTGTGTGTGTGTGTGTGTGTGTGTGTGTGTGCTCTGCAGATTCAGAGAAGCATGATTACTGTCCCATATGAGAGAGGGAGATGTAGATAGAGGGGAGAGAAGGAGAGCACTTCATATTAGGAGAAAAAGGGGGTGAGGTTTCTGAAAGGAAGGAGGGAGGGAGAGGAAGGGGAGAGAGAGGAAGTCCTACAGCACATCTCCGGGGGAGAGGGAGAGAAAAGAAGAGGAGGAGAGAGTTGTACAGTTTGTATAGTCAGGAGAGAGGGCCTCTACCATTTGGAGGGAGAAAATGAAGGTGGAAGAATATAGAGGGAGAAGTGAGGAAATGTAGCAGGGAATGCAGGAGGTCAAAGAAGCGAGTCAGTCTGTGGGAGGGTAGGAAGGAGGGAGGGTGTGTTTTTTTTAATGTGTTTAGAGGTTTACTACCACTATAAACACGGCTCTGCCCTGGCTGTTTCACACGTCTGTGTGCGCCCCATCCCTAAATACCGACCACCCTCCTTTCCCTGTACCCCCGCACTGCTTCTGATTTACTAACCGCTTCCCGAAAACGACAGCATTCCACCCCCCTCTGTGTCCTCTCATTTCTTCAACCATTCCCGGATATTAGGCCTTGCTAATGCCATCTCCCCCACCCACACACACATACTAAAACATACACAGCCACACACACAGTTAAAATATACAGCCTCAGTCACACACACACACACGTACACACACACACACATTGTTCAGCAACAGTGCCATTCTCTGACCCCCTCTCTGCGTTTCAGCACGTCCTCTCCATTCATCTTCATTATGTCACCCTCCCTGATTTATCCCTCCCTGTGTGTGTTTGTGGTCTTGTTCTTCTATCCTTGTGGGGACCTGAAATCCCCAAAAGTTGCATAAAAAATAGAAGAGCAAGGAAAATTCTCTCTCGTGGGGCCATTCCCCCCCCCCCCCCCCCCCCCACAAGGATAGAAAAACAAGTGTGTGTGACATTGAGGTGTACGGACTCTTTGATCGTGTGTTTCCGTAACACACTCTCCTCTCACCTACATCAGGTGCTTTCTTTGTCCAGGTCAGATGGAAGGGTAGCAACAGCTGAAGTAAGGTATGCTGATGTTTGGTTCAGTTCAGTTCAATGACCTATATAACCTCCAGTTAGCTAGTACTGGAGGCAGTAGGCCAGAACGCCTCAGTTTAGTTGTCTCTGTATTTAAAACATGAATAAATCTCTATGCACAACAGTATGTATTTGACTGGTGGTAAGTGTAGCTCCAGTGTGTAGGAGGATGCAGTCTTTGACGTAACATGTAGTGTATGCGTTTGACTGATAGCGGTATAGTGTGTGTGTTTAGGGGCTTGGGGTGCGTTCCTCTGATGCTTTAGCCGTGCTGGAGGCTGGAGGACCAGCTCATCTGGTAGAGATTAGTCTGGGGGCCCCTAGCTAGCTATCCTCCTGGGGCTCCGCTCTACTGTTACTGGGCCTGGTTCAGTCTAAAAACAGCCTGGACGTACAGAGTACACGAGCTAGAGCGACACACACACAAACTGAGAGATACGCACAGCTTTTTCAGGAACATGGTAAAGACATTATATTAATGAGAGGTTACCATAACTAAAAAAGTGTTGTCCTTGTTATCTGGTCATTTTCATTCTTGCCCACACCTAATGGCTCATAGAATAATTATCTATGTGAATGAGTTTCATCACATCTCTTTGAAAGATGGTTTATTTGATGCACACTCAGGTTTGACTGGTCTGAGGCTTTCTCTGTACATGTGAAATGTCACAGCTGTAATGTTAAAGGGATACTGCTAGCAGATACCCATAGACTTCCAGTCATTACACTAATGCTAGTTAGCATTGGCTCACGAATCTACCTCTTTCTTCATACTGGATACAGACATAAAAATGGTATCCACGAGTTCATCTGACTCTGGGGAAGAGTTGAACAAAGATATTGCCAAAGCCAGGAAAAAAATCCCTTTAAGTGTCAGTAAGGGTCACTGATGGCTGACTGGTTCAGTTTATCTCAAACATGCCTGACCCTGACCTACATTCACCCCCTGCACAATAACTTTCTGCTCCGTTTCTGTGTGTGTGTGTGTGTGTGTGTGTGTGTGTGTGTGTGTGTGTGTGTGTGTGTGTGTGTGTGTGTGTGTGTGTGTGTGTGTGTGTGTGTGTGTGTGTGTGTGTGTGTGTCTGCAAAGGCTCAATGTGTGCTGAGCTCAGCACTTTCAGGCCTGTCAGTTTCATTCCTCCCCCACACACACCAGCTGAGCAGCTGCAGGGGAGAGGGAAAACTTTGCAACAGCAAGCCTTTATCAGCAACACCCACGCACACATACAGCATTGTACATCCACGGCATTGTACATGCACACACACACATATATCCCGTTGCTGTCCCAGCAACAGTGGGCCTTTTCCTTAGTTCCTAGGCTACACCCTTCTGGAGAGGGTCACATGATTTCCTGTTCTACTGTGACTGAGTGCCGCGAGGTGAGGTGACTGTGGCTACTCTATTCCTTTTCCAAATTCCTCACCCCCTTTATCTCCATCTATCTTCATCCAACCCCCCTATTTTCTCCTCTCTCCCACCTATCTCCCTATCACTCACTTCCTTCCCCCTCTGTTCCATTCATTCCCTCTCCTCCATCCTAACTCCTCTCTTCTCCTCCCTCCCTCTCTCCTGTGGCTATGTGACTGAATCGGTTGGAGATGAAAGACAAGCTTCTCTCTCTGAGACCCAGTCTTAGAACCAAAGCTATTGTTCCATGACTCCATGACCTACTTCAGTACTACATACAGTGTGTATGCATATGTGTGTATGTGTATGCGTGTAGGCCACAAGGATCCATTTGCGTGTGAGCATATGTCTGTGTGTGTGTGTATGTGTGTGAGAGTCTTAGCTAAGCTTATTAATCACTGCCACATGACAGCAGAGAAAGCCATGTATTCCTGTTGTCGCTCCACTCTGCTAAGTCAGCTTATATCTGCAGGTCTCTCCGTTTATCTATCCATCCCGCACTTCTGAACTCTCTCTTTTTATATCACTCCACTTCTACAGCCCACACAGATGCTACTGGACTCCATATTTATTGTTACTGCACAATGTCTATTTATTTTTGCACTATCTATTGCACAATCCCCCGGCACGTGTAAATATCCTATTTTTATTCATTGAGCTTTTATTGTTATTTCATTGCACTGTGTACTCCATGTATATCATGTGTATATGACAAATAAACAAACTTGAACTTGATGTGTGTGAGTTTGTTTGAGAAAGGGTGCGTGTGTGTTAGTGTGTATCCCAAGAGAACTGTATGAACTGTATTTGTCCCTCTTCACCCACACACTGAACTTAATAACCCTTTGGTAGAAGGGCTAAATGATGGGGTATTCTGTCTCTCTATTCCCCAGGATTGAGAGGCTTAACCGAGGACACGGGAGGCCCTCTCCTCCATCCCTCTCTTTGTCCCTGCTCTCTCAGGCACTCACAGCTTAGTGACACTCTGCATCATTCAAGACAAAACAGACATGCAGATGCAGACACACACAACACACACACACACACACACTACATACTGTTCACGGTTATTATGAAACCCCGGCACATACATACACACACCACATATGGCTACACTTGCGTTCCTGAGCACACAGGCCCACACACATTGCTTCCCCCTTCCTCCCTCCAGTAGAGCTCTTTTCCCCACACACAGCACTTTGTCTTTATATTGGCCCACTATTAATAGACTGTATGGATCACACTGCCACTGGCAGCTTCCCTACTACCCCTCCTTTCCTCTACTCCAATCTGCATCCATCGTCCATAGCAAACAGGGCAGGTATTAAGGGTGTGAAAGTTTTATTTTCTGTTAAATAAAAAACATATTTTTATTAAACATTGACCTGTGTGTGATCCTTACCTCTCTCTCTCTCTCTCTCTCAAACACACACACACACACACACACACACACACACACACACACACACACACACACACACACACACACACACACACACACACACACACACACACACACACACACACACACACACACACACACACACACACACACACACAGAGAGATAGAGAGAGGTGACTGAAAAGCTTTGAGGCTCAGTGAATCTCAAAGAGATGTGTGCGAAGGCCTTGTAAACCGGAGACTAAAAAGAAAGACTGTAAAAAGAGAGAAAGAAAGCGCTGACAAGCTTTTTGACTGAGAGAAGGCTTTACAGACAACAGCTTCTGATGTGTAAGAGCATTGGGCCAGTAACCGAAAGGTTGCTGGATCGAATCCCTGAGCTGACAAGGTAAAAATCTGCCCCTGAGCAGGGCGCTGATGACATGGATGTCGATTTAGGCATCCCCCCGCACCTCTGATTCAGAGGGGTTGGGTTAAATGCAGAAGACGCATTTCAGTTGAATGGATTCAGTTGTACAACTGACTAGGTATCCCCCTTTCAACATAGACTTTGTTGCTGGAATGGTAACCCCTGAGTAAACTTTTGGTTGTCCAGACTGGGTTATCTCTTTTGTTCTATTTTGCTTTGTTTTCCTACAGTCAGACAGATAGAGCCTCAGAGTAAAAGGTTGCCATCAGGCCCTTTTGTATTTTACAGTAAACTGGGTCACTCTCTGGCTGACTAACACACTGAGTGTGTAAAGTCAGGATAAAGTTACCCGGTGCTAAGTGTGTGTGTGCCTGCCAGCCTACTGAAAAATACAACACCAGCCACACTGGGGGAGGGGTCTGTAGTGTGTGTGTGTGTGTGTGTGTGTGTGTGTGTGTGTGTGTGTGTGTGTGTGTGTGTGTGTGTGTGTGTGTGTGTGTGTGTGTGTGTGTGTGTGTGTGTGTGTGTGTGTGTGTGTCTTGGGTAGAAGGAGTAGAGGTAGCAAGGAGAATTTGGGTTAGTGTAAATAATTCAGCTCCCAAAGCTTAGCAGTACAGCAGGCAGCAGCCATGAACAGTCTGTCTACCAACTCCTTCTCAGGCACTTCACAAGAGGAGGGGGCTGTGCCATAAGGGGGACTGGGAGTAAGAACGCCATGAAAGCCATCTGGATGTTGCTGATTGGAGGAGGCAAAAGAGATCCCTGTGTACGGAATGTGGGAGAATGGATGTTTTTTTTTAATTTAATCTTTATTTAACTAGGCAAGTCAGCTAAAAACACATTCTTATTTACAATGACTGCCTACCAAAAGGCCTCCTGCGGGGGAGACTGGGATTAAAAATAAAACATATATAAAATATAAATATATGACAAAACACACATCACGACAAGAGAGACAGCACAACACAGCACAACACAATACATAAAGGCAGCAACACATGACAACACAGCATGGTAGCAACACAACAGAACAACAACATGGTAGCAACACAACATGGTAGCAGCACAAAACATGGTACAAACATTATTGGGCACAGACAACAGCACAAAGGGCAAGAAGGTAGAGACAACAATACATCACACAAAGCAGCCACAACTGTCAGTAAGTGTGTGCATGATTAAGATTTGAATGAAGAGATTGAGATAAAACTGTCCAGTTTGAGTGTTTGTTGCAGTTCGTTCCAGTCGCTAGCTGCAGCGAACTGAAAAGACGAGCGACCCAGGGATGTGTGTACTTTGGGGATCTTTAACAGAATGTGACTGGCAGAACAGGTGTTATATGTGGAGGATGAAGGCTGCAGTAGATATCTCAGATGGGGGGAGTGAGGGCTTAGAGGGTTTTACAAATAAGCATCAACCAGTGGCTCTTGCGACATGTATACAGAGATGACCAGTTTACAGAGGAGTATAGAATGCAGTGATGTGTCCTATAAGGAGCATTGGTGGCAAATCTGATGGCCGAATGGTAAAGAACATCTAGCCGCTCGAGAGCACCTTCACCTACCGATCTATAAATTATGTCTCCGTAATCTAGTATGGATAGATGGTCATCTGAATCAGGGTTAGATTGGCAGCTGAGGTGAAAGAGGAGCGATTACGATAGAGGACACCAAGTCTAGATTTAACTTTAGCCTGCAGCTTTTATATGTGCTGAGAGAAGGACAGTGCACTGTCTAGCCATACTCCCAAGTACTTGTATGAGGTGACTACCTCAAGCTCTAAACCCTCAGAGGTAGTAATCACACCTGTGGGGAGAGGGGCATTCTTCTTACCAAACCACATGACCTTTGTTTTGGAGGTGTTCAGAACAAGGTTAAGGGTAGAGAAAGCTTGTTGGACACTCGAAAGCTATGTTGTAGAGCATTTAACACAAAATTCAGGGAGGGGCCAGCTGAGTATAAGACTGTATCATCTGCATATAAATGGATGAGAGAGCTTCCTACTGCCTGAGCTATGATGTTGACGTAAATTGAGAAGAGCGTGGGGCCTAGGATCAAGCCTTAGGGTACGCCCTTGGTGACAGGCAGTGGCTGAGACAGCAGATTTTCTGACTTTATACACTGCACTCTTAGACACAACATTGCTTAGAATCAAGGGCAATGGTTACATCATTGAGGACCTTTAAGGTTGCAGTGACACATCCATAACCTGAGCGGAAACCAGATTGCATACCCCAGAGAATACTATAGAGATCACGAAAGCCAGTCAGTTGATTATTTTCCAACACTTTTGATAAACAGGGCAAAATAGAAATAGGCCTATAATAGTTGGATCAGCTTGAGCTCCCCCTTTAAATAAAGGAAGAACCGTGACTGCCCTCCAAGCAATGGCAACCTCCCCAGAAAGGAGAGACAGGTTAAAAAGGTCAGAGATAGGCTTGGCGATGATAGGGGCAGCAACCTTAAAGAAGAAAGGGTCTAAACCATCTGACCCAGATGTTTTTTTGGGGTCAAGTTTATGGAGCTCCTTTAGCACCTCAGACTCAGTGACTGCCTGCAGGAAGAAACTTTGTAGCGGGGCGGGGAAAGAGAGGAGAAGCATCGGGGATAGTCACATTAGAAGGGGTGGGAGATGAGGAAATGTTGGAAGGGCAAGGAGGCATGGCTGAGTCAAATAGGAATCCTGACTTAATGAAGTGGTGATTAAAGAGCTCATCCAGGTGCTTCTTGTCCGTAACAACCACATCATCAACATTAAGGGACATGGACAGCTGTGAGGAGGAGGGTTTATTCTCCAGGTCTTTAACCGTTTTCTAGAACTTCTTGGGATTAGACCCACAGAGAGAGAACTGCTCCTTAAAGTAACTAACTTTGGACTTCCGGATAGCCTGAGTGCACTTGTTTCTAAATTGCCTGAACGAGAGCCAGTCAGCCTGAGTATGCGTGTGCCGAGCCTTTTGCCAAATACAATTCTTGAGGTGGAGAAACTCTGCAAGATCACGGTCAAACCAGGGGCTAAACCTGTTTTTAATTCTAATTTTCTTTATGGGGGCGTGTTTGTTAACAATACCACTGAAAATATTAAAAAAGAATGTCCAGGCGTCTTCGACAGAGCTGATTCTATACCAATTTACAGAGGCCAGGTCATGAAGAAAGGCTTGCTCATTCAAGTTTTTTAGCAAGCATCTATGACAAATCAGGACAGGTCGTTTCACTGAGCAGCCATTACAAACACAGGCTGTAAAACAGTGATCTCTAAGGTCATTACAGAAAACACCAGACTGATACCTTTCAAGATTATTTGTGAGGATAACATCGAGGAGAGTACCCTTTTCTGGGTGTTTGGAGTCGTTCCTTATGGGATTGGTAATAATCTGAGAAAGATTTAGGGAGTCCCATTGCTTTAGGATTTGGTCAGGTGGTTTAAGCATGTCCAAGTTTAGGTCACCTAGCAGGACAAATTCAGACTTTGTGTAAGGGGCCAGGAGAGAGCTTAGGGCAGTTAGGGTACAGGCCGGTGCTGATGAAGGACGATACCACCCAGCAACAATCAACAAAGAGCTATTTGAAAGTGTAACGCTTAAAACCAGTAAATCAAATTGTTTGCGGACAGACTTGGTGGAGACAACCAAGCACTGAAGGTGATCATTGGTAAAGATTGCTACTCCCCCAACTTTGGAAGATCTGTCTTGCCGAAAAAGGTTATAACCAGATAGGTTGACATCAGTATTCAAAACACTCTTCCTTAAGCATGTCTCAGTAATGACCAACACATCTGGATTGAAGCTGTGAACCGACACTTTCAATTGATCCATTTTAGGTTACGAGAGCAGAAATCAGTGAAGCAACGATCAGAGCACAAGTCGGAATTGGGGCTAGCAACAGTACATGGGCCAGAGTGTACATGCACATTTCCAGATATCATCGACAGTAATACAATCAAGGCACGGCATAGGACAGTGAGAGCTCTGCAGTGCTGATTTATGACATCTGAATGTAGTTGTGGCCAAAAGTTTTGAGAATTACACAAACATTAATTTCCACAAAGTTTGCTGCTTCAGTGTCTTTAGATATTTTTGTCAGATGTTACTATGGAATACTGAAGTATAATTACAAGCATTTCATAAGTGTCAAAGGCTTTTATTGACAATTACATGAAGTTGATGCAGAGTCAATATTTGCAGTGTTGACCCTTCTTTTTCAAGACCTCTGCAAAGCCACCCTGGCATGCTGTCAATTAACTTCTGGGCCACATCCTGCCTGATGGCAGCCCACTCTTGCATAATCAATGCTTGGAGTTTGTCAGAATTATTGTGTTTTTGTTTGTCCACCCGCCTCTTCAGGATTGACCACAAGTTCTCAATGGGATTAAGGTCTGGGGAGTTTCCTGGCCATGGACCCAAACTATTCATCTTTTGTTCCCCGAGCCACTTAGTTATCACTTTTGCCAAATGGCAAGGTGCTCCATCATGCTGGAAAAGGCATTGTTCGTCACCACACTATTTCTGGATGGTTGGGAGAAGTTGCTCTCGGAGGATGTGTTGGTACCATTCTTTATTCATGGCTGTGTTCTTAGACAAAATTGTGAGTGAGCCCACTCCCTTGGCTGAGAAGCAACCCCACACATGAATGGTCTCAGGATGCGCTCACCTTGTCTTCTCCGGATGCCCCAAACAATTGGAAAGGGGATTCATTAAAGAAAATGACTTTACCCCAGTCCTCAGCAGTCCAATGCTGGGTCCCTGTACCTTTTGCAGAATATCAGTCTGTCCCTGATGTTTTTCCTGGAGAGAAGTGGCTTCTATGCTGCCCTTCTTGACACCAGGCCATCCTCCAAAAGTCTTCGCCTCACTGTGCGTGCAGATGCACTCACACCTGCCTGCTGCCATTCCTGAGCAACCTCTGTACTGGTGGTGCCCCGATCCCGCAGCTGAATCAACTTTAGGAGACGTCCTGGCGCTTGCTGGACTTTCTTGGCTGCCCCGAAACCTTCTTCACAACAATTGAACCACTCTCCTTGAAGTTCTTGATGATCCGATAAATGGTTGATTTAGGTGCAATCTTACTGGCAGCAATATCCTTGCCAGTCAAGCCCTTTTTGTGCAAAGCAATGATGACGGCACGTGTTTCCTTGCAGGTAACCATGGTTGACAGAGGAAGAACAATGATTCCAAGCACCACCCTCCTTTTGAAGCTTCCAGTCTGTTATTTGAACTCAATCAGCATGACAGAGTGATCTCCAGCCTTGTTCCTCGTCAACACTCACACCTGTGTTAACGAGAGAATCACTGACATGATGTCAGCTGGTCCTTTTGTGGCAGGGCTGAAATGCAGTGGAAATGTTTTTGGGGGATTCAGTTCATTTGCATGGCAAAGAGGAACGTTGCAATTAATTGCCATTCATCTGATCACTCTTCATAACATTCTGGACTATATGTAAATTGCCATCATACAAACTGAGGCAGCAGATTTGTGAAAATGTATATTTGTGTCATTCTCAAAACCTTTGGCCACGGCTGTACATCAGATGGCAACAAGATCATATTGTACAGCAATTTCATCAGGTAACATAAATACAAAGCCGGGGAGAGGTGGTTAGAATAGGATAGGAGGCCAAAAGTCTGTAGGATGTAGAGTTTTCAAGGAAAAAGAACAAGCTCCTCTCCCTCTCTCTCTCTCCTTCTGCTCTCTCCATTCTCAAAGGTCTCTCATTCTATGCCCCTCTGCTTTCCTCTTTCAAGGACTGCCCTTCTCCTCTACCCCTCTCCCACTCTGACAGACAGAGAACGTCCACTGCAGTTCCTATAGTGGTAAACAGTCTATAGTTTTCTCCAGTGATGTTCAGATTGCTGTGTGTGTGACTGAGACTGACTGACACACTGTACTATTGCACCCAGCAGTGCAGCAGGGCACAGCACATTGTGTCATTCCCCTCCCCCACCTTCCCTTACTTCACTCTCCTCCTCCTTCCTCTCTTCTCTTTAACCCCCTTCTTCTTTCCCCCTTTCCTCCTTTTGCCTCAGTCTCTCTTAACTCAGTTTAAAAAACGGAGAAGCTGTAACGCAGCCAATTAACACAACAGGCCAGTTCACAGAGCCGTGCAGAGGAATGGAGGAAGGGAAGAGAGAGAGGGAACGAGAGAGAAGCAGAGCTTACATAGCTACACACTGACCTACATACGTTTCTACCCAGCTGATTGAGTCTTACGCTGAGGCCTCCGGCCAATCATGGGCGGGGAGAGTGTGCCAGCCAGCCAATTGCGTGGGCCGCCCTCCACGGAGCTCTCACTGTCTCCGGAGTCTGTACAGTTTTCAGTAATCACACACGGAGAAAGAGTGAGAGAGTGCGAAGGAGAAATCTACAGATGAAAGAGGCAGGAAAAGAAAGGGAGTGAGGGGAGGGAGAGAGAGAGGTGGACAGAGAGGGGGAAAAAAAGACCTGGGAAGCTCAATGTAGCCCAGACAAACAAATATAAATGGATATTCCTCTCTCTTTCCCTCTCTCCCTCTCTCTCCTACGGCAGTAGTGCGACTGGCTGCAGACAGACAGATGAGGGCTAATTTGAGCTAATGCTAAAGAGTGGATTTACCACCCTATATCTGTCCCTGTTCCTTTCCCTGCCCACAGACTAAGCTAAGGCTAGCCTTTTCTGGCCTAGCACAGTCTGTGCCCTGCCCTCCCTGGGTCTTAGAGCTTTAACGTGGGCCTTGAAGATCATTAAGCCACACCAAAAATATCAACTATTAACAGAGTGAGCCAAGAATAGTTTGGGCTCTCATTAAAAACAGCTAGTTTAAATGGGTTCATGTACACTATGATGACAAAGTGGTTTGGTAGGTTCCAATCCGTACACATACCATACATTGGTTTCTCCATATCTATTCCTGGCATCTAGACCTTACTGACTGTGCGTATGAGTGTTTGTGTATATCTGTGTACAGCCCATGGGTACAGTAAACAGGTTATGGTGTGTGCGTGCAGACTGTATGCAGCCAGCTTGTTACATGACAAGGCTGTCTGTGTTTGGTGTTCAAAGTAAGCTGAGACTGACAACAGAAACTTCTGACTCATCTCACTGTGCACACATAGAGAGAGAGAGAGAGAAAGAGAGAGAGAGAGAGAGAGAGAGAGAGAGAGAGTTGCAGACAGACACACTGTACACAGATCAGTCAGCATAGAGGACACATCAAACAGCATGCTGGCTTGTCTCTGGATGGCATGGCACACTCTCTACACAGTACCCACACACACTCCTCAATGTTGTGAAACCACCACAAGACAGACTGGTATGGACGGTACTCAAAAGTCACACTGGGGCCCATAAGAGGTGGCACTATCACCTAATAACATCACTTCATTCAGTTTGTCTCTCTTTCTCTAGGCTATTTCCCTCTTTCCTTTGCCATGCCATCCCTCTTTCTGCCATTGTACAAATGTTTCTCTCTTACATGCTCTCCATCTCTTTCCCAAGCAAAATATTTCATTTTTATTTATTAAAACCTTGAATAACACTAAAACCAACATCCCTTTAAGCAGAGGCATCCTGTAATTGAAGCTGAATGAGATTGCAGATAAATAAAGAGAACCATCACAATGATAGAGAGTGAAGGACAGGACCAACAGTTTGTTGATGAAGCCAGTGTGCTGCTAGTTGAATAGGAGAGGTTTCATCTGGCTAGGCAGGGCAGGGGCTCCTCTGGCACGATATCTTGTTCTGTTCCCTTTTCTATTTACAAAGAAAAAAACAGGCATCTTTCTGCTGCGGCTACAAAAAAAGGCACAAAAGTCGGATAAGAAAAGGGTAAGAAAAACAAACAGAAGGAAGGGGAGGAGGGAGGGAGGGAGGGAGGGAGGGAGGGAGGGAGGGAGGGAGGGAGGGAGGGAGGGAGGGAGGGAGGGCAAAAGACACACTAACCCATATTTAAAAAGAGACTACACTAACTGTTGCACGTAAGAGCTCTCCATCAGGACTGACAACAATACACAATGCCACTGTGAAAGGGCAATCCTCTGCAACTGTAATGCACTACTACCGTAGAAGTGCCACTTTGCAAGTGCCAGCTTCTGTATCATGGTAAAAAACATCACGACAGACAGACAGACAGACAGACAGACAGAATAGAAACAGCTGGTCCCATCTGAGTCCATTAGAGAAGCCTTGGTATTACCGGGACAGTAGACAAGCTGGCCTAACAACAGGCTCCGTGTCTGGGTAGAACAACGTCCAATGTGCCTTGAGGCTCTGGAGCGATTTCATGCCCCCATAAGCAATGAACCCACACACACACACACACACACACACACACACACACACACACACACACACACACACACACACACACACACACACACACACACACACACACACACACACACACACACACACACACAGAGAGAGAGAGAGAGACAGACCCCTCTCTCCTTTCTCCCTGGAAGGGCTCTAAAATTGTTTTATTCATTGGTAGCACTGGTGCTCTCAACTTCAAAAAGTTAAGATCACCACATGAAATTTAGGAGACCCAGAAATAATTGTTTTAATTAATTGAGATACAGCCTATATTGGGCCTATAGGAATTCTATCTACTTTTGAAGCACATGTTGTGCCCTAGAAACTGTCTCTTTAAAAACATCAGGTTTGTGATGAGGACATGCAAGAGGACTGAATGACATGAGATGAGGACATGTCATTCATTCATTTCTATGATCATTGATTTCCTGAAGAAGCTATCCCTTTTTCCTTTATTTCTGTGCCTCCAAATGTTTAAATATATTGGTAAAGTTACCAGGTTGTTAGCTAGCTAGCCAATGAGGTAACATGACTGAACAAAGTTTAAACAAACGGTTAACGACGTCGACGTGCAAGTTTTTTAGATCTGCCCACAGCATGGTTTATGCAGTAGCGGTGCATGGGTAAAATCATTGGGGAAGCCAAGCTAGGGAAAAAAAGCCACATTTTAACCTGTGTGTTGTGATAATTGCATTGTTTGCTTTGTAACCTGTTAGTTCATATTCCTTGCCACCGTGATATATAGGCCTATGGCCGAGACAATAAGAAGACACAATGGCAGAATAAATTCAAACACACCTTTGTTTCATCACAGAGCAACATCTGTCCAGTGGAGTCCACAAAGCATGTAACAAACAGTTACATGACCTACAGCATGGTCAATCAAGTTAATGTTTCCAACATTTTAGGACTACTAAACAACTATTGATTAAGCCTACCGGAGAGTTACTGCAAGTCGCGAAGAAAACAGCTGCCTACACTATTCCAGCACCATTTCAACTTCAACATGTCAACATCATTAAATGACCTATGCTTAGTGACAACTAAAAGATTACAAAAACAATTTAGTCCAATCAACGTAAGCTAAATATCATGTGGCTGTCCATGGTACTGATTTATGTGTGTGTGTGTAAGTCTAAAAAACATGTTGACTCACCCTTCTTGTAGAGAAATGCCAATGCCATCCTCCTCTCTTTCATGTTGCCAAAACAGCCAACATTTGCCTACTACATCTAATTACATATTGAACATCCATCCTCTCAGACCAGATGCACAATATATGAATTCATGGTTGGATCAGAGTCGCGTTAAATCATTGGCCAGTACAGAGAATTAAGTAAAACAACAAGTCCAAATCCCTATCTCCGTCCATGGCTAATTTAGGAAAGGGACAATTTTAGCTAGCTAGCTAGCCACCCGAGGACAACAACACAACGAGATGCAACAATTAAAGTTTTTTTCTGTCAATGACATGTGATGTGATTGTTGTGAAGCCAAATCCAAACTGGCTTCCCCTTTTCTTGGTACGCCAGGACCATTTACAGTTGAGCTCACACAGTTTAGCTCAACGCAGATTGGCTATTATTGCATTTTTCTTTTTTATCAAGGGGGCCAACTACTCGCTGGCTTCCCTTGCATTCAATGCTACTGACAGCAACAATATCATACTCTTTTTGACCAGACAGCATCAGATAGATGGGCTACACATACATTTACATTTTTTTACATTTTTAGTCATTTAGCATACGCTCTTATCCAGAGCGACTTACAGTAGTGAATGCATACATTTCATACATTTTATTTCATACATTTTTTTATGTGCTGTTTCGCTCGCTCAGATGCTTTCTGTGTTGAGATACATTCAACCTCTTACAAATTTAAGGACAATTATGAAACACAGAGAGATGAAAGATAAATTATTTTATGTTTTATTTTCATTTTGGGGGGAAATCAATCATCCCTTGGCATCCATGAATACACGCCACTGGGTTTATGAATGTGAAATGCTGTCCCGGTGATCCGCTATAGGAAGATGAAAATGTTGCGCCGGTAATATGGGTCAGATCTTTTGACCTGGTTGCGCTAGAGGCAAGCCATGTTCACTGTAGTTAGTAATTGTGCAACCATGACGCTAACGAATCCCCACTCGTTTCTCTACGGCGCTCGGGAACAATGGTACAGCGAAGCCATAATTACAACAACTATTACCTGTGAGTTTTCTCATAGTCGCACAGTGCTCCAAAAATAAAACTCCTGTTCGCACGGAAAAAGTGTGACCTAATTGGTCAGAGCCCTGATTACTTTAGAGCCCTGATAAATTAATGAACATCCACCTGTGAAACGGTCGTTAAGAACGTTCCACAGCTCATCTGCGTGAACGTGCCTTAGGCATGCTGCAAGGAGGCATGAGGACTGCAGATGTGGCCAGGGCAATAAATTGCAATATCCATACTGTGAGACGCCTAAGACAGCGCTACAGGGAGACAGGACGAACAGCTGATCATCCTCGCAGTGGCAGACCACATGTAACAACACCTGCACAGGACCGGTACATCCGAACATCACACCTGCGGGACAGGTACAGGATGGCAACAACAACTGCACAAGTTACATCAGGAACGCACAATCCCTCCATCAGTGCTCAGACTGTCCGCAATAGGCTGTAGGAGGCTGGACTGAGGGCTTGTAGGCCTGTTGTAAGGCAGGTCCTCACCAGACATCACATCACCGGCAACAACGTCACCTATGGGCACAAACCCACCGTCGCTGGACCAGACAGGACTGGGAGAAAGTACTCTTCACTGACGAGTCTCTGTTTTGTCTAACCAGGGGTGATGGTCGAATTCACGTTTATCATCGAAAGAATGAGTGTTACACCGAGGCCTGTACTCTGGAGCGGGATCGATTTGGAGGTGGAGGGTCGTCATGGTCTGGGGCAGTGTGTCACAGCATCATCGGACTGAGCTTGTTGTCATTGCAGGCAATCTCAACGCTGTGCGTTACAGGGAAGACATCCTCCTCCCTCATGTGGTACCCTTCCTGCAGGCTCATCCTGACCTGACCCTCCAGCATGACAATGCCACCAGCCATACTGCTCATTCTGTGAGTGATTTCCTGCAAGACAGGAATGTCAGTGTTCTGTCAAATGAAAAACCAAAACCTTTTCCTGGGTTTGTGCAATGTCAGTAAACCCAGTCAGGCAACCAACCTCACATGGCTCATTATATTGCTGGCTCATGTCTCCTCTCCTCTCTCTCCAGGCATCATACTGTATCTCGCTGACCCATACTTGTGCAAACACACAGGTGCACTGAGGGCTCATAAGGATTAAGAATGACAACACTGCTCCTCTTCAGCTCTGGGGCATAGGAATATGACCTCTTCACCTGGACGGACCTACATGGTTTGGTAAAATTATGAGAAGCATGAATCCATATCCACAGGTTGAAGCCAATTTTGCAAGAGTAAAATAAAGATTCTGTCAGTTGATAATACTGTGAGCTAATTCAGAAGAAGTGAGGTGGGAAGGAGTGCTGATTGGTAGTCTTTCCGATTTTGTCTGGATCTCAATTTGCTTGTGGCTACATTGAACCACACAGCGATACATGGAATGCACTGAAGCATGTCAACATTGGAAACCCCAAACCTCCTCTCTGTTTTAGTGTTCAATGGCTGAGCACGGTTTCACAATGGCCCTCCTTCATCCCTTGAGCCCCCCACTGTCACCTACCACCCTCTCTACCTCCATCTCCACCCCCCAGCCCAGCACAATATCCTGGGACACTGTGGTTATTTCATGAAGAGAGGGGATTAGTGGTTAGAGCCTAGTGGGCCAGCCGTAAGACAATGCCTACAGAGCAGGCCCAATCAGTCTGTAGCTAACCCTGACTCTGACCCCCTGACTCCCAACCAAACAACCAGAGGGTCTGAGGAGAACCAAAACAACTCAAGACAGAGTACTACACTACTGGAGCTGTCTGAAAATCAGAACCAGAAAGTCGATGACATCATCATTCTACTGTTTTAACAACAGATATTAGCTAACTCTGGACCACGACCCAGACCTCCTTTAGAGATTATTAGTGTCATAAACATTTCACAAATAAACAGAACCTCTACTAAAAACAATCTCCCAATTTGAGGACATTACTATGTCTAGGTGACAAGCAGGTTAACTTGGTTTTAAAGGTCAGACCCAAACCTTGCGTATTGTCCTTGAGGTAGAAGTGGCCAGAGCCCTGATTACACAGATCTAGGATCATATTACCGTAAATTCCGGACTATAAGCCGCAACTTTTTTCCCACGCTTTGAACCTCGCGGCTTAAACAATGACGCGGCTAATATATGGATTTTTCCCGCTTTCACATAAAAAAAAAAAAAAAAAACATTCTGTGACGTGCTCAGTTTTTTGGCGGCATGAAGCTTTCATTAGACCAATGAAATTGCCGAACGGGTTAAGGTCAAACAGTGACGAGAGCGCCAATGAAAACGATCCAATATCGGATGAAGCAATTCTGAGGCTATTCAACTCCGACACCGAAGGAGATGACTTCAGTGGTTTCAGTGCACAGGAGGAGGAAGATAGTGACCAATGACTTTCTTGGTAGGCTACTGTTTACTGCAAAAAAATTTTTTTTTGTTACAAGCCGTGTTTCGTTAAAGCCTATTTATTTTTGTAACAAGCCGTGCTTCGTTAAAGCCTATTTATTTTTGTTACAAGCCGTGTTTCGTTAAAGCCTATTTATTTTTGTTACAAGCCGTGTTTCGTTAAAGCCTGTGTAAAGTTAATTTGTTTCAATGTACCGGTAGGCACCTGCGGCTTATAGACATGTGCGGCTTATTTATGTTCAAAAAAAAAAATAATATTAAATTCAGTGGGTGCGGCTTATATTCAGGTGCGCTCAATAGTCCGGAAATTACGGTACCCTACCGCCCCAATCCTAACTGCAAAATGAGTGGAACAAAACAATAATATTTGACCCTGTATCAGTGGTTAGAGCTAACTTCTGCCTAAACAGCCCTTAGCAAATCTGGGAGTGTGTCCACTGCTGTTCATTCAAAGGATGGATTTATATGGTCAGAGACAAAGTTATTTACATGTAGATGCAGACTTTGGCATGCACACACACACATCCAAGCGCACACATACACATACACCATAAATGGGAGGGTTGGCTCCATTTAGCGCCAGCCATGGCTTCCCACATGGAGGACACAAACAGTTATTCTAGCATAATCAAATTTTTGGAATTCTAATCAATCTGGAAAATCCTGAGCTGAGGATGGATGAGTGAAGGTCGTTCGGGGGAATGGAAACGGCAAGGGGCGCACCTCCATCACTCTTGTCTCCTGACCCACATGAATCACGGCAGCATTGGGGAACAACAGATACCCTCATCAGATCACACACAGCATTGTAACCCTACGCTGCTGCCAGAGAGAGGAGGGTGAGAGTGAGGGAGTGAGACAAAGCAATTATTTTCTGTGATTAGATGGCAGCAAAGCCATGTCTCCTGTCATTAAAGTATATTTTACCCTCGCACTCTGTCTCTCTCTCACACACTCTCCCTTCCCTTTCTCTCCCTTGGCTGGGTAATGGCAGCTAGGTGGACTGGTGTAATACGGAAAGACAGGCTCGGAAGAAAACAAATAAGCGTTTAAAAACCCAGGCTCATAGTGGCAAGACAAATTCTAAAATGGTAACTTAAATTGACTCAAGGACTAGGGATTGCTGGAACGTCGGAGTGTGAGTATGTGCCTGTGTCGGGGGGGGGGGGGGGGGGGTGTGTGTGTGTGTGTGGTGTGTGTGTGTGTGTGGTGTGTGTGTGTGTGTGTGTGTGTGTGTACCAGGGGGCTATTTGGGGCCCAAGCAGTAAGTGCCACTATTGGGTTAAACTCCAGATATTAAGCCCACCCTATACTAGTGTTAAGTTTGCCAACAAAAAAAGTGACAAATATTAATCAAACAACTATTTTTCTTTGGCAATTGATGAGATGATAACTGATTAAATAGACACAGGAAAAAAGAAACATTTGGTTGACGGAAACGAGACCAGACAAAATTATCTCTGTGACTAAAATCTAACTAGTAAGTGAACTGGACAATATGTTTTGAGAGATTTTCTGTGTTATTCGTTTGGTCCAATCAAAAGCATACATGACATTAGCAGAATTGTAAGGCTTTCTCATTGCAATGTTGGTATTGGTGGAAAATAAATTCCATGCCCAGGTCATTCACAACTCACGAGTCCCCTCTCTTCCCGGCAACCATTCTCCAATCTACTCTCCCGGTGGTACAAACTCCAGGTACAAAAAGGGCCTACGTGACGTTTGGAGCCACTTTACCTATAGTGTCGATTCAAACAAGACCGAATGCAACGTTTCCACAGGAGATGACAGTGTTTGTACCCACAAGATGACGGGGAAAATATTACCTACCTCAAGAGACATCTGAAAGCACATCATCCCAATATACAGTGCATTCGGAAAGTATTCAGACCCCTTGACTCTTTCCACATTTTGTTGCGTTACAGCCTAATTCATCAATCTACACACAATACCCAATAATGACAAAGCAAAAACAGGTTTAGACATTTTTGCAAATCTATAAAAAATTAAAAACTTATATCATATTTACATAATTATTCAGACCCTTTACTCAGTACTTTGTTCAAAATCAAATCAAATTTTATTGGTCACATACACATGGTTAGCAGATGTTAATGCGAGTGTAGAGAAATGCTTGTGCTTCTAGTTCCAACAGTGCAGTAATATTTAACAAGTAATCTAACAAATTCACAACGACTACCTTATACACACAAATGTAAAGGGATGAATAAGAATATGTACATATAAATATATGGATGAGCGATGGCCGTGCGGCATAGGCAAGATGCAATAGATGGTATAGCATACAGTATATACATGTGAGATGAGTAATGTAGGATATGTAAACATTATTAAAGTGGCATTTTTTAAAGTGATTAGTGATACCTTTATTAAATCCATTTTTTAAAGTGGCCAGAGATTTGAGTCTGTATGTTGGCAGCAGCCTTTCTATGTTAGTGATGGCTGTTTAACAGTCTGATGGCCTTGAGATAGAAGCTGTTTTTCAGTCTCTTGGGTCCCAGCTTTGATGCACCTGTACTGACCTCGCCTTCTGGATGATAGCGGGGTGAACAGGCAGTGGCTCGGGTGGTTGTTGTCCTTGATGATCTTTTTGGCCTTCCTGTGACATCGGGTGCTGTAGGTGCCCTGGAGGGCAGGTAGGCTGTGTTGGGCAGCGATTACAGCCTCGAGTCTTCTTGGGTATGACGCTACAAGCTTGGCACACCTGTATTTGGGGAGTTTCTCCCATTCTTCTCTGCATATCCTCTCAAGCTCTGTCAGGTTGGTTGGGGAGCGTCGCTGCACAGCTATCTTCAGGTCTCTCCAGAGATGTTCGATCGGCCTCTGGCTGGGCCACTCAAGGACATTAGAGACTTGCCCTGCAGCCATTCCTGTGTTGTCTTGGCTGTGTGCTTAGGGTCGTTGTCCTGTTGGAAGTTGAACCTTCGCCCTAGTCGGAAGTCCTCAGCACTCTGGAGCAGGTATTCATCAAGGATCTCTCTGTACTTTGCTCCTTTCAAATTTCCCTTGATCCTGACTAGTCTCCCAGTCCCTGCCGCTGAAAAACATCCCCACTGCATGATGGTGCTACCATCATTACACGACAAGTTGGAAATCTCAAATTCAACGAGTGGTTTGGAAGGAATCAGTGACAGTGGCTGTGTGGTCCCAAATCTGGGACTAAGGGGCTCTTTTCCAAATGTAAAATGATAAACATTCAACATTGGACCTGCTGTGAATGAAGCATGATTTGGTTATAATAGTTATATTGACTAACGTTAAGTCTGTCCTAGCTTGCTCATTGTCTTAATCGAAACAACGCATTGCCTCTTATCCACTTGTCGTCCCCTTATGCCGTAGTTTGTACATCTCAATATTCATTAGAAACCACATTTGTTTAACCTGTTAGGGCTAGGGGGCAGTATTGACACGGCCGGATAAAAAACGTACCCGATTTAATCTGGTTACTACTCCTGCCCAGTAACTAGAATATGCATATAATTATTGGCTTTGGATAGAAAACACCCTAAAGTTTCTAAAACTGTTTGAATGGTGTCTGTGAGTATAACAGAACTCATATGGCAGGCCAAAACCTGAGAAGATTCCATGCAGGAAGTGGCCTGTCTGACAAATTGTGTTTCATCTTGGCTCTTTTTATTGAAGACTGAGGATCTTTGAAATAACGTGACACTTTCTACGGCTCCCATAGGCTCTCAGAGCCCGGGAAAAAGCTGAACGATATCGAGGCAGCCTCTGGCTGAAACACATTATCGCTTTTGGCAAGTGGCCGATCAGAGTACTATGGGCTTAGGCGCGTGCCCGAGTCGACCGAATGCTTTATTTTCTTTCGTCTGTTTACCTAAACGCAGATTCCCGGTCGGAATATTATCGCTTTTTTACGAGAAAAATGGCATAAAAATTGATTTTAAACAGCGGTTGACATGCTTCGAAGTACGGTAATGGAATATTTCGAATTTTTTTGTCACGAATTGCGCCATGCTCGTCACCCTTATTTACCCTTTCGGATAGTGTCTTGAACGCACGAACAAAACGCCGCTGTTTGGATATAAGTATGGATTATTTTGAACCAAACCAACATTTGTTATTGAAGTAGAAGTCCTGGGAGTGCATTCTGACGAAGACAGCAAAGGTAATAACATTTTTCTTATAGTAAATCTGACTTTGATGAGTGCTAAACTTGCTGGGTGTCTAAATAGCTAGCCCTGTGATGCCGGGCTATCTACTGACAATATTGCAAAATGTGCTTTCACCGAAAAGCTATTTTAAAATCGGACATATCGAGTGCATAGAGGAGTTCTGTATCTATAATTCTTAAAATAATTGTTATGCTTTTTGTGAACGTTTATCGTGAGTAATTTAGTAAATTCACCGGCAGTGTTCGGTGGGAATGCTAGTCACATGCTAGTCACATGCTAATGTAAAAAGCTGTTTTTTGATATAAATATGAACTTGATTGAACAAAACATGCATGTATTGTATAACATAATGTCCTAGGGTTGTCATCTGATGAAGATCATCAAAGGTTAGTGCTACATTTAGCTGTGGTTTGGGTTTATGTGACATTATATGCTAGCTTGAAAAATGGGTGTCTGATTATTTCTGGCTGGGTACTCTGCTGACATAATCTAATCTTTTGCTTTCGTTGTAAAGCCTTTTTGAAATCGGACAGTGTGGTTAGATTAACGAGAGTCTTATCTTTAAAATGGTGTAAAATAGTCATATGTTTGAAAAATTGAAGTTTTGCATTTTTGAGGAATTTGAATAACGCGCCACGGGATTACACTGGCTGTTGAGTAGGTGGGACGCAAGCGTCCCACCTAGCCCATAGAGGTTAAGCAAGTCAGGCATATCAGCTATGTTTTTTACAAGGCAGTAAATGAGACTGAATGAACTGTTTCGCTGCCAGACAAGGCTCCGCTGATAGCCTGGTGTAGCAGTGGTAAGATGTTGGGACTGCTGTTGAGACAGCTTTATGTAGGCCCTAACAGTTTGTGGTCATTGTTTGTCACCGTTATAGTGCAATTAATGTACTGTTTAGTGTTGTGTTGTGGCTTTGCTGGCATGCATTCCACTTGTTTTTTTTGCCCCACCAAGATTTACATGCTTAAATCACCACTGGATTACAGTATAGCTACAGTATGTCAAGGGGTGTGTTTTTTTAATCTGCTGCAGAGTAATGTGTTCTTCTGCCAACTTGGCTGTTAGGAAGAGAAACATGCGATAGGATTTTATGCAGAAACACATGCTGGTAGGACACGTGCACATGGAAGTCAGTGATTTCTGTTTACTATAGGTTAATGAGGCAACTGAAAAATGTGATGTGACGGGCCTCCCGAGTGACTGCATCACAGTGTTGCGGCATCACTACAGCCTGGGGTTCGACCGTAATGAGCTACAGAGGGTAGTGCGTACGGCCCAGTACATCACTGGGGCCAACCTTCCTGCCATCCAGGACCTATATACTAGGTAGTGTCAGAGGAAAGCCCCAAAAATTGTCAAGACTCCAGACACCCAAGTCATAGACTGTTCTCACTGCTACCGCACGGCAAGCGGTACCGGAGCGCCATGTCTAGGACCAAATGGCTCCTTAACAGCTTCTACCCTCAAGCCATAAGACTGCTGAACAATTAATCAAATGGCCACCCGGACTATTTACATTGACCCCCCCTTTGTTTTTACACTGCTGCTACTCGCTGTTTATTATCTATGCATAGTCACTTTACCCATACCTACATGTACAAATTACCACAACTAACCGGTACCCCCTGTATATTGCCTTGTTATTGTTACTTTTTATAATTTTTTACTTTAGTTTATTTGGTCAATATTTTCTTAACTCTTTCTTGAACTGCATTGTTGGTTAAGGACTTGTATGTAAGCATTTCACGGTAAGGTCTACAACCTGTTGTATTCGGCGCATGTGACAAATAAAGTTTCATTTGAATTGATCCCAGACTGTGTCAAAACTGTCTGTGACCAGGAGTCCCATAAGCTGGCGCACAATTGGCCCAGCGCCGTCCGGGTTTGGCCCGGGGGCTTTACTTGGCTCATCGCGCCTGCAGGCTGACTTCGGTCGTCAGTAGAACGTTTTTTCATCCGACACATTGGTGCAGCTGGCTTCCGGGTTAAGCGAGTGGGTGTTAAGAAGCGCGGCTTGGCGGGTCATGTTTCGGAGCCTCTCGTGAGCCTGTTGGGGAGTTGCAGTGACGAGACAAGATCATTATCACAAAATTTGGGGAGAAAAAGGGGGTAAAAATGACAACAACAAAAACAAAAAATGGTGATGTGACTAAAATGTAAGGGTATTTAGTTGACTAAAATGGCCGACAGTTTTTGTCACTTTGACAATAACTAGACTAAATCCTTATACAAATGAAGACTTAATGATATTTCAGTCAAAATGACTAAGACTAAATCTAAAAATAGTTCAATAATTAACACTGCCCTATACCCATGCCAAACCATTCATTCTACACCCCATATTCCCCCTCCTCCAAACCCCTTTTAAACACCAGCACCCACCAGCCTGTGTGTAATTAATCAAATATGAGAATATGCTTGTCTAAGTGAAGCACTGGGGTGAGGACCACAGGAGTGTACCAGGGAAGTAGAGGAGCGGAGCAGAGTCGACCTCAGCATTGCGTGACTTGTGCACATCACACTGCAGAGCGTTACATCACTCACAGATCAGGGATTTAAAATGACACATTATTCAGACCTTCACCATGGCGCCACAGACTCACATTGCACAGACGCTACTTAGAGGACTGGGAGGGAAGGAGGGAGGCAAAAGAGGGAGAGAGAGAGAGAGATCATATCCAGAGCTTGCGTGAAAACACAACAGAGTGTGCATGCAAACACAAACACACACACACAGTGACAGGTTCAGAGGGGAAGGTAGTAATTTGAGGGTCATTAAAGGAGCCTGTGCTTCTCCTCACGGTAGGCCATGGTCTCTATTCTGCTCCTGCCCAGTAACACTTCCTGTTAAGCACTGCTTATTTCCTGTTTCATATAAACAAACCAGCTATAACTAGGAGGGGTGGACTGTATAGACTCCAAGACATATGTAAACAGGGTGAATTGAGACTCACTTGTTGAAACTGTTTGAGATGCACCATTTTTACAATTGGGCCTAAATACGGCAGCACAGTGATACGTCTCTGCTTGTTAAACCATGCTTGTTACTATGATTAAATGAATTAGAATAGATTGGACACACTGTAAGACCATGTGTCGTACATAGAGGGAGTGCAACAAGACACACACACACACACACACACACACACAGCTAGCCCCCTCATTTGGCTAGATGTAAAACAGTGAAGTGAGCAAAACAAGTTGTCCACCATAGCACTTCTCCTCACTACAAGCAGAGCCCTTGAAGTCTGCTGCAGCCTCTAATAAATGAAGATAAATCTCCTACAACTCTCTGTCTTTGCACTACTCTCCCATTGTTAATCTCCGTGACTCTCTTCCATCTTTTTGTTGTTGTTGCTATCGACCAAAATTAAGATGCATTCCAAAAATGGATGACAATAGTGTGTCTCCACACACACACAGAGTAAGGTTTTCCACCTGCGCGTGCCAGTCTAACCACATCCCTGTCTTTAGTGTAATCAGTGTGTGAGACATGATGGGAGTGATTGTTAGTGAGACCCTATCTGAAGCTTGGCTCCTTCACAGAGCACACAGATGGAACACACACACTATTGTCATCCATTTTTGGAATGCATCTTCATTTTGGTCGATAGCAACAACAACAAAAAGATGGAATCGAGTCATGAAGATTAACAATGGAAGAGTAGTGCAAAGACAGAGAGTTGTAGGAGATTTATCTTCATTTATTAGAGGAGAGAGTGAAAGTGAATGATTGAGAAGCAGCTTTGAACAGAGCAGATCAGAAGAGTGTGACATGGGTTAGAGTAGAGAGGATCGGGAACATTGGCCTGACGACTCACACTAAATTATTCATCTGTTCTGTCATTTGCTACATACTTTAGTCTGAGACTACCATCATTGAAATCATTTGTGGTGACGAGGGGTACGAGGGGCGTTGTACAAAACAAAGTCATCAGCAATTGGATCGTCTCTAACCAATGATGACATTTCAAACCACCGCTTTACCCACGTGTGTTCTGGCCCAACCCATCAGTTTCTTGACCAATCAGACGGCCCCGAATGTGTTCGCATTTGTTGAAGGGTCGGGGAGGTACTGTCACGGCTGTTGTAAGAGACGGACCAAGGCACAGCGTTTGTTGAGTTCCACATATTTATTTAAAGTGAAACTTCTTAACCAAAACAATAAACAAGCAACATAACGTGACTACGTGGTAACACAAGCACCAACACAAACAACATCCCACAAACACAAGTGGGAGAAATGGCTACCTAAATATGATCCCCAATTAGAGGCAACGATTACCAGCTGCCTCTAATTGGGAACCATACAAAACACCCACATAGAAATGTTGAACTAGAACACCCCCTAGTCATGCCCTGACCTACTACACCATAGAGAACCAAGGGCTCTCTATGGTCAGGGCATGACAGGTACTCAGCTCCAGACACATTGTGGAGAATAAACTAACGTACGAGGGTGTGGTGTTTGGCTGGAGAAAGGAGTCTGGGTAACCAGGCAAGGAAAAATTACTGCAGTAAAAATTATCCTTTTTAATGTGCCCTTGTCAGTCAGTTCAAATTGCAACAAACGGAGGGGGGGGGGGGGGGGGGGGAGACGACGACTCACATGCACTGTACACAAACGGTCAGCTCTGTAAATGTCAAGCCCTCTCACTACCTGACCTGTCAATAAGAACTCATCATCAGTAAGATCATTGTCCCTGCCCCTCTTCAGCCATACACCATCACGACAACACAATGACATTATAGGCCTACTCTGCTACAGAAACAACAGTCATTAACATAGATGTAAACTGTCAAATGGTAATGTAACATACAGCTTGTCCCTGGGGCAGACAATTAGATGGCACCATTGATTATAATGTGAAATAGAAAGTGGGTCTGTAATGTAGATGCAGGTACACTGTTCAGTGTGAAACTACTCAGAGGAGAAGGAGAAAGAAGCCCTGGAGCAATTAGTTCCTATAAACGAGTGCCCCTAACCCCCTCACCCCCAAAACACCCAGAGTCCCTTGTATTGGGGGTCATTGCCAAAGGGCAGCTGTAATACAGCAATTTGGAACAAAGGTTGTTAAATTTACTCTCTCCTCTCCCTCCTCCTTTATTTAATTTTGCTTTAAGGAGTCTTTACAGAGTTTCGTGGATTTCGCTCCCTCAGCCAGGGCGCACGCGCAAATCCTAATTGTTTCAAACTAGTGGTTGGTTACATTTTTCTTACAACCTCGTTATACCTATACTAGCGTCCCATATCATTGGTGGTTCTATGCTGCTGGTCTTATAGAAGCCATGACAATATGCTATCAACCTGTCACATTGCTAAATTACCACAGTGGCATTGCATTTCAATGCCTTTCTATAGAATAGACATTCATTGTTATTGCCTGTCTCTATGACTCCAGACTGAAAGCCATCAGCTTGTCTTTTGTACACAAACACTGACAGCAGAGGGGTGCTGTCAGCACCATAACAACCTCTCCAAAGCATACTCCCGTCCCATCTTCACAGAAAGACATCTGATAAAGGCCTAATGGCTTTTGTTCATCCCCTGCTTCAATTTTTCTCCCTCCCTCGATCCCTCCCTCCCCAAGTGGCATCCTCCCCCGTCTTGATAGGAGCACTAATAATTTTGGGGCTGGAGAATAAACACATACACCATAGAGAGGGAAGGGAAGTCCATTAAAATGATAATCACCATCTATCTCTGCTAGTTTATTAGGGTACGTTTTCATATACTGAATGCCCCCTGACCAAATGGAGGTTGGAGGTGAGGTTTGATGCAGTCTAGGACAGACATTACTGCAACTACTGCAATAACACAGTAATAAATGACTTCGTGACAAATGAATGGATGAGTTATAGTTTAATTGTACTTCAAGAATGATGTCCCCTCCAGCTTAATACAGCATACACACAACCCACACACACACACACACACACACACACACACACACACACACACACACACACACACACACACACGAATCCTAGAAAGTGGAAACTAGGTGAGTGTGTGTTTTCAAGATAATTAACATGTGTCTGGAATGTACTACACAGTGCATATGTAAGAACTGCAACATTGGGGGGATTTCCTTCAAATACATTTGTGTGTATATGTGAGTTTTTATGCGTGTTTTTATTTAGCAACAGTGTATGTACAGTGGCTTGCGAAAGTATTCACCCCCTTGGCATTTTTCCTATTTTGTTGCCTTACAACTTGAAATTAAAATGGATTTTGGGGGGGGTTGTATCATTTGGATTTACACAACATGCCTACCACTTTGAAGATGCAAAATATTTGTATTGTGAAACAAACAAGAAATAAGACAAAATAACTGAAAACTTGAGCGTGCATAACTAGTCACCCCCCCCCCCCCCCCACCACCAAAGTCAATACTTTGGTAGAGCCACCTTTTGCAGCAATTACAGCTGCAAGTCTCTTGGGGTATGTTTCTATAAGCTTGGCACATCTAGTCACTGGGATTTTTGCCCATTCTTCAAGGCAAAACTGCTCCAGCTCCTTCAAGTTTGATGGGTTCTGCTGGTGTACAGCAGTCTTTAAGTCATACCACAGATTCTCAATTGGATTGGGTCTGGGCTTTGACTAGGCCATTCCAAGACATTTAAAAGTTTCCCCTTAAACCACTCGGGTGTTGTTTCAGCAGTATACTTAGGGTCATTTTCCTGCTGGAAGGTGAACCTCCGTCCCAGTCTCAAATCTCTGGAAGACAAACAGGTTTCTCTCAAGAATTTCCCTGTATTTAGCATCATCCATCATTCCTTAAATTCTGACCAGTTTCCCAGTCTCTGCCGATGAAAAACATCCCCACAACATGATGCTGCCACCACCATGCTTCACTGGGATGGTATTCTCGGGGTGATGAGAGGTGTTGGGTTTGTGCTAGACATAGTGTTTTTCCTTGATGGCCAAAAAGCTCAATTTTCGTCTCATCTGACCAGACTCCTTTCTTCCATATGTTTGGGGAGTCTCTCACATGCCTTTTGGCGAACACCAAACATGTTTGGAGTATCTGTCCTATGGAGAGATACTGTCCTATGGACAGATACTCCAATGTCCGCTGTGGAGCTTTGCAGCTCCTTCTGGGTTATCTTTGGTCTCTTTGTTGCCTCTCTGATTAATGCCCTCCTTGCCTGGTCCGTGAGTTTCGGTGGGCGGCCCTCTCTTGGCAGGTTTGTTGTGGTGCCATATTATTTCCATTTTTTAATAATGGATTTAATGGTGCTCCGTGGGATGTTCAAAGTTTTGGGATATTTCTTTATAACCCAACCCTGATCTGTACTTATCCACAACTTTGTCCCTGGCCTGTTTGGAGAGCTCCTTGGTCTTCATGGTGCCGCTTGCTTGGTGGTGCCCCTTACTTAAAGGTGTTGTAGACTCTGGGGCTTTTCAGAACAGGTGTATATATACACTGAGATCATGTGACAAATCATGTGACACTTAGATTGCACACAGATAGACTTTATTGAACTAATTATGTTACTTCTGAAGTTAATTGATGCACCAGATGTTATTTAGGGGCTTCATAGTAAAGGGGGTGAATGCATATGCACACACCACTTGTCCATTATTTTTTATTTTTTAAACAAGTGTTTTTTCTTTCTTCATTTCACTTCACCAATTTTGACTATTTTGTGTATGTCCATTACATGAAATTCAAATAAAAATCTATTTAAATTACAGGTTGTAATGCAACAAAATAGGAAAAACGCCAAGGGGGATGAATACTTTTGCAAGGCACTGTATGTATGTGTGTGTTTGTTTAACTCCCTGCTCCACATAAATGACATAACTGAGCCTGAGAATGGACCTCTGCTCTGGAGCTGTTGAGGGGGTCTGAGCTGCCTGACTGCTTGTTGCATCAGGCTTAAGTAACACAGGGGACCAAAGTTCACTGGAGCAGCTCTAGGAACACAGACACACACACCTTAACCATACACACACCTTAACCACACACACACAAAGTCATATGCGCACGCACCCACACACACACACACACACACACACACACACACACACATACAGAGAGAGAGAAAAAGGCACACGCACACACACTTACCTGTGTTTCAGGCATTTTTACAGGCCCTATTTTGGTCTCTCTCGCTCTCCCTTTGTTCTGCCATACCATAGCTACACTTAGCACACATTTCAAGAGCAGCTCCAAACTTTGTGACGTACCTCAACTCCTCCATGGAGTTGAACAGAGACTAGAGATTTTGAAATTAAACTCCGACTTGCTATGCATGATACATCAAAAATGTACATTCTTAAACCTTTACTGTCCTCTATTGTTGCGTGCCTTTCTTTGTTTGCTGAAATCCATACTTTATCAAATACAACCACCAACTGTTTCCTTGTTGAGATTCAATTGGCACATGCACATTCGTGCTGAGTTGACATTTTAGAGCAACAACAATGAAGAAACAGTCAGTGGTTGTATTTGATTAACATTTTTTTTAAGTATGGATTTCAGCACAGCGACTTGAAGGAGTCAGAGGTTCATTTAAAAAACTCTAGTCTGCGATCAACTCCATGGAGGAGTTGAGGTATTTGGCAACTCCAAACTAGACCTCTCCCTCCAGACAGGAGTCAAGCTGTTACATTCCCTGTGGAGCAACCATAGTTTACCCTGGAATTGTTAGCAAGAAAGACTGACTTTCAGTGGCGTTTTTAGCAAGAAAATTTTGGTGGGGCAAACTCCCAAAAAATATATTTGGGATACATGCCAGCAAAGCGACTACACAACACAAAACTAAACAATACATGAATTGCACTATAACGGTGACAAACGGTGCATAAAGCTGTCCCAACAGCAGAGCTTTCTTTTCAGCACCATGGAGTGAATGCTTACCACCACTACACCTGGTTATCAGCGGAGCCTAGGCTGGGAGCAAAACAGTTCATTCAGCCTCATTTACCTCTATAGCTGATATGGCTGACTTGCTTAAAACTTCTTCAGGGTTGGTGGGTCCCCTGCGGGACGGTTGAGCTAACATGGGCTAATGCGATTAGCATGAGGATGTATGTAACAAAAAAAATTCCCAGGACATAGACATATCTGATATTAGCTAAAAGCTTAAATTCTTGTAAATCTAACCGCACTGTCTAATTTACAGTAGCTATTACGGTGAATAACATGCTATTGTTTGAGGAGAGTGCCGAGTTTTGAACATGAATTGTTAATAATAAACAAATTAGGCACGTTTGGGTAGTCTTGATGCAACATTTTGAACAGAAATGCAATGGTTCATTGGATCAGTATAAAACTTTGCACATAGACTACTGCCATCTAGTGCCCCAAATCTAAATTGCACCTGGGATGGAATAATACATTATGGCCTTTCTCTTGCACTTCAAAGATGGTACAAAAAAAAAACAAAAAAAAAACGGTTGTTTTTTTCTTTGTATTATCTTTTACCAGATCTAATGTGTACAAATGTGGTTTCTACTGACAATTGAGATGTACAAACTATGACATAAGGGAATGATAAGAGGATAAGTGGCAATCCTTAATTTCGATTAAGACATTAATGAGCAAGCTAAGACTGACATAGTCAATATAACTATTTGTTCAGCACATTTGAAATGTACAGCGACAGAAATCAGAACATGGGTCGTTCTTACAGTATTCTCCCTGTACACCAAGTCAGTACCGAAGGATAAATAAAGGGAGCATATAAGCAGACAATGAAAGCTCTTACTATATTCAATGATGACATTTCTCTAAAACAGGCTATAGGCTACATGTGCACCACCAAGTCAGAACAGTAGGCTGAATTATGCGGGGGAAAGGGACCAAATGGGCTACTAACAGCTTACTACATGACATACACTTAGTATTACTTGCTTAGCTACAGTATACACATGTCCCTGGCATATTACATCATTAATGCAGCAGCATACAATACATTTTTGGTGAGACAAAACCGCGACTCGTCAATGAAAGTACTTTTTGACAGTCCTGTCTGGTCCAGCGACGGTGGGTTTGTGCCCATAGGCGACGTTGTTGCCGGTGATGTCTGGTGAGGATCTGCCTTACAACAGGCCTACAAGGCCTCAGTCCAGCCTCTCTCAGCATATTGGGGAGAGTCTGAGCGCTGGTGGAGGGATTGTGCGTTCTTGGTGTAACTCGGGCAGTTGTTGTTGCCATCCTGTACCTGTCCCGCAGGTGTGATGTTCGGATGTACCGATCCTGTGCAGATGTTGTTACACGTGGTCTGCCACTGCGAGTACGATCAGCTGTCCGTCCTGTCTCCCTGTAGTGCTGTCTTAGGCGTCTCACAGTATGGATATTGAAATGTATTGCCCTGGCCACATCTGCAGTCCTCATGCCTCCTTGCAGCATGCCTAAGGCACATTCACGCAGATGACCAGGGACCCCGGGCATCTTTCTTTTGGTGTTTTTCCAGAGTCAGTAGAAAGGCCTCTTTAGAGTCCTACGTTTTCATAACTGTGACCCGTCTGTAAGCTGTTAGTGTCTTAACGACCGTTCCAGAGGTGCATATTCATTAATTGTTTATGGTTCATTGAACAAGCATGAGAAACAGTGTTTAAACTCTATACAATGAAGATCTGTGAAGTTATTTGGATTTTTACAAATTATCTTTGAAAGACAGGGTCCTGAAAAAGGGACATTTCTTTTTTTGCTGAGTTTATACATTTTTCTATTGTTTGCAAACTGATTTGTGACACGTATTGATGCTAAAATAGCATGCAAAACAGGCAACAGGTGGGGCTCAAAACATGACTGATTGGTCATCATTGCTGAATTTTTACATTTCCCAACTCACTAATAACTGTGGTCAATGACAGATGGATGATCTACATGACTGCACTAAATGTGATTGATTATCTACATCAGGAGTCTCCAACAGGTCAACCACGAGCTACCAGTAGCTCGCAGCTCACCTATGAGTAGCTCGCCAAACAATTCCAAAAGTACATGCAATTTGTCATGTGTTCCATGCCAAACTGTCATAAACAAATCTCAAAAGTAAGCTCTCCACAATGAATTTCAATAGAAAACTTGTAAAAATAGACAAGATCCTGGAGAGGTAAATACCTGTCTATTTATGGAAAAATTTCCCTGATTAACTCCTTAGTCATATCTCAGTTTACTCACTTACTTATGGCGCTGCCTACTCCTGATGATTCGTTTTTCAAATCATATACGAGCAAAACATATTTTGCTTTATCTTGGACGCTAAACCAGACAAAATAAAGCGTGCCTATCTATATAATGAATATGAATTGGGTGGGTTGAGATTATTAAATATAAAAGCACTAAACCTCTCTCTAAAAGCTTCATTTATTCAAAAGTTTTACTTGAACCCTAAATGGTTCTCAAGTAGATTACTAAGAAAAGCTCATCCAGATTGCCATGTCTCATTTGATTAATTGAAAATTATACTTTTTTCAAAGTATCACTCTTTTAAAACAAGCAGACAATTTCAATTTTATCCCCCTGAAAAGATAAAACAAATATTACAACAAATATAATGGCTGAAGTCAAATGTGCTGGTTGATAAAATACCTTTATTTATGGGAATGATGTTTGAAAAGGGTATTTTGTTCTTAAATTATATTGTAAATTGGAATGGTAGAGTTATGTCCTTCATGGAGTTATCAGAATTGTACGGGAAGGTCTGATCAATCCAAGAGCACAACCAATTGATTAAAGCATTACCCCAAAAATGGAGGAGGCAGGTGGCAGCGGGAGGAGGTAGGGACCTGGTCTGTCTGCCCAATATAAAGGATCAAAACTTGCGGAGAAATAAAAATAGCATAAATAGGAAAGCATTCCAGTTTCATTTGAGGACAAGGATGTTGACAACTGTGCCATACAGATTGCAAAATAGTTGGGAAGGGATTTTTGATGTACCGATTCCATGGTACAGGGTGTATGAGTTGATATATAAAACAACATAAGATTCAAGACTTCGTGCTTTTCAGCTAAAATGATTATATAGAATTCGTGCCACCAACAAAATGTTGAATATTTGGGGCATAAAATCATCGAAGCTCTGCAGATTTTGTTGTGAGGATACAGAATCAATAGACCATTTATTTTGGTATTGCCCTCAGGTAGCCTGTTTCTGGTCTCAGGTTCAGGAATGGCTGAAAATGCATAGCATTGACCTAAAATTGACCCTAGAAATAGTACTGCTAGGAGATCTGGAGAGACTGGGTGGGTCAATTACTAATATACTAATACTCTTAGTAAAAGTATTTATCTTCAACTCGCAATCTGTGGATTCTATTCGATTAGATAGAAATTGTACGTTAAACATCACAGCATAGTTGAAAGATATATGTTGCGTAGAAACATGAAGTGGGTGGCCAGCAGAGATAGGTGGGATGGGCTGAGGGAAGCTGAGGGTTGGGATGTGGAATTGGAGACAAGTGGGAGTGGAGTTGCTGTGCGGGAGATAGAATGATGTTCAAAGATAAAAGTAAAAAATAAATCAAAATAAAACATAATAAAAAGTACATTGGAATGACACTGAGGCAGTGTTTTTACAGCTAATGCTGGTTTGCTTGAGGCTGATGCCATGCAGGTGTTTGTACACATACATATACACACACTATCATTCAAATAAACGCATACAAGAACACACACATACATGTAATAGTGCCAGACATGCACACAAACATATACAGTTGGCATTGCGGTTATAATTTTAGTTGTCCTTGATGTCCTTTGTTTTCTTTTTATATATTTTTTTTTTGCATTGTTGTTTGCTGTTTTCTCCTGTCTTTTTCTTTTTTCTCTTTAGTTCATTCTATTGGTTGTTGGTGCATTGGGGGTTCTTGGGGTGGGGAATGGAATTCATTGTATCTTATTTTTTTTCTTCTTCTTGGGGGTGGGGGGATGTGGGAGGGGTCTCGTATGGTTGAGGGACAGCTATTGGGGAACTGTGGGGGGGATCTTGGAGGGTTCAGGTTAATGTTTTTTGGCCTGGTGTGAGATCTGTCAACGTGCCCTTGAGCAGGGCATTGACCCTGGATGCTTCTGTGTGTCGCTCTGAATGGGAGTCTGTTGGATGACTGGTGTGATGTAGTTGTTGAGCGGCTTCACTGCAAGTATATTTTATGTTTTGGATATTCAATTCAAAAAAAGTCCAAAACAATCTCACAAGTATCCAACACCGCAAGCTCCCAGCTACTAGCTAATCAAAACAACTGACATTATACCACCCCTGCTTAGCCACTATTGGCTTAAATAGCCAAACCTAACACAATATCTGCCAATTAATTTCCAGCAATATCGCCCGCCTGTATGTGTGGTGTGCGCATTTGTCTATCACTCCGTGTGTAGCCAGTTGATGTGATAACAGTCTTGTGGGTTGACAGAAATACTTTCCCCAAAACCTTCTCAATTAAATGTTAACTGCAAAGTAGGCTTACCAGGCAGAAGTACTGTATTAATGAGTAAGTATATAATTTGTATCTATTATTTGCTATTAGCAAACTTTGCCGTGACATGAGCAGCAGCAGTACAGAACAATCGCTAGACCAGCACATTCCTCACTCCCTAGACACACAATTAAATGGCCAGATGCATAATTAAAGGGGAATTACACTGATAAATAAATATGTTTGTTTTCTGTCAGACCAGCACATTCCTAAATAGATACCACCTAAAACAAAATATATTCTGATCTGATTTAACCATTGACACAGAATTTTGTTCTTTCTCTATGAACAATTGTAATTTTGAGAGTGAAAAAAAAATACAAACAAACAATCTAAAACCAGAAAAAATTAAACTGAGAAAACAGAATTTGGGAAAATATAAATCCCCCAAAAATCACAGATTTTAAATGGGCCCCCTTAGAGTTGTTTATTAACCATTATTTTTTACCAGGTATATTGACAGAAAACACTACTTTCTCTTGTACACAAAGGATCCGGGGAAGAGTTGCAAGGGAGAAGAAAAGAGAAGAATGTGCCTACTTGAAAGCTAGAAAAAAATGTGCAGCTTGTTACATACACTTTTTTTTAAAGTAGCTCTCATGCTAGAAAATGTTGGAGACCCCTGACATACATAATGCAAGTATGTTTTTTGGTACTCTATATGCCTATGCATGTGTCAAGAGCCTTGAATGGGAAAAATGTATCATTGATATCCTTCATCATAAGACATGACCCAGAGTCTGCTGAGTGACGTCATTCAGTGAGAGGAGAGAAACCAACAGGGATTATTAGGATCTGCTGAGCAAATCTACTAAACAAAGCTAGCTCTCCCGTCTGACCTGTATGAAACCTAAGATGACAAACTAACCACTCTGTCCTGGGCCCAAACTGACAGTGAAATCACAAACTGAAAGAGGGTGAAAACACGACGGTTGCCTTGTGAACACCTCCCACTAAAGCTGGGCTTTAGTTTCATTGGATGTTTTCCTAATGCCAGTAGCCATTCCATGTTGATACCTTAAAGCTGGTGTCGTTGGTTGTCTTATATTGAACTGTATTGGCCTGGCCGGCTGATTGATCTGTGTGATCGAAACGCAAGATTACAGAACTATAAAAGGCATAGCCATGGGGGATCATGTAGTAACGCCATCTATGTCCATGCATCCTGACTCTTCCAGTTTTTTTTAATGTCCACTGAAACATAAGCAACCTAACCGCCAGGCCCTCCATGCCCAAAATTCCATGAGCGGCACATAGGCCTACTCCAGCTGTAGCCTTTGCCGCCTGAGCACAGATAACTCATCCCCTCGTGAGAATATATGGTCTTTTTCGGCCAACGAGACAAGTTCCACGGGACCCTGACACAGTGAGTTTCGATCCATGACATCATGTGTCCCATCCCTCGGCACTTTGCGACCATAGCGTCCCCATTGAAGGTAGTCTTACCCCAGGCTGTTCACCCGAGCTCGCAGCATTCCAAGTCGTTATGTAATTCCCCAACAGCAGTTTTAACAACATTGGCAGTAGACCTACAGAAGCCTACTTGACCCAGAAGATCGTAGGCATTAGCCTAAGATGTACAAAACAAATATATAACTATAATTTTGAACTGACTGGCTGGCTGGAGCTGGTGCCATTGACGTTGATGGCCATGGAAGTGGCATGTTGTTCCTCTTCGTCGTCCTCTTCCTCGGGTATAATGTCAGTGTCGTTGCTCTCTGGTTACCCAGCATTGGACTTGGGTCGGGGCAATGGTCAGGTGCACAATCATGTTTTGTTCTTTACTCTTAAATGTTGATGAATTAATTGATTGATTGATTGATTGATTGATTGATTGATTGATTGATTTATGTAGCCTAATTGTATCAATCTCTGTGCGTCGTAAACTCATTTGGTTAAAGTCTTTCTAAATAAGCTACAGACAGTCCAGACTGCTTGCTGATACAAAGTTTCGTATTGTTTTTTGTTTTTCTCAATTCCAAATGCGGGAAATAGAGAGAGAGAGAGAGAGAGAGAGAGAGAGAGAGAGAGAGAGAGAGAGAGAGAGAGAGAGAGAGAGAGAGAGAGAGAGAGAGAGAGAGTGTATGTTTATAAACAAAGCCAGGGAACATCCAAAAGCACAAACTCTCTAGACATGTGTTTCTTGTTATTGTTTTGATGACAGGGGAAGGGAGGTGATGATTGAGGAGATGAGGAAAACGTTTGTGCTTACCTTCCACCCAGCTGAGCTGTTACTGTCACCTTTGTCTTTGAAGTATGGCACACATCTCACCATCCACTCATAAATCTGAGACAGAGTCAATCTCTTGTCTGGCGTGCTGCTTATGGCTTTGGTTATCAGGTCAGCATATGAGAGATTCCCCCACGCGTTTCTGCGCGACGAGGACTTCCGTGCAGTCTGCGCCCCCGGGCTGCTGGTGCTGAGTGTGCCAGAAGTGGCCGTGGGGGACTGGGAGGGGAGCGGGGAGCCACCATTTTCCTGTCTGGACAGCAGTCCTTCGGCCGTAGGGCTGTTGCTGTTCTGGTCGTCTGCTCCCAGGCTGGAGCTGGTGCCATTGACGTTGATGGCCATGGAAGTGGCATGTTGTTCCTCTTCGTCATCCTCTTCCTCGGGTATAATGTCAGTGTCGTTGCTCTCTGGTTTCCCTGAATTGGACTCGGGTCGGGGCAACGGCCATGTGCACGATCGTGGCCGTTTTTGTGGCTCGAAGTCTGGGTCTATGGCCACGTCCAACTCAGTGTGAATGCTGGGGGCTGGAACCTCGGCCATCTCTCCTTCAGTCACTCGCACGTCCCTGCTGCCCGCTGATAAGGTCAGTAGATAAGTAGTGGAGAGTTGTCAAATTCGCATTCCATGAATGCGCGCCCCCGCCTTTGTTGCTATTCCAGACCAGCCAGTCCCCAGGGTCACTATCAACTCCGCGTGAATTGAGAAAATCCTATAGTAGCAAAAAAAAAGCACCGCTATGCTGATCAGGATATATTTTAAACGTAGTACTCGTGGACTATTATAAATGTCTTAGTACCATAACTAATAAACGATAACTATTCTCCCTGGTTCCATATGCAAGCCACAGCGACTTTACATTTGACAATCGCAACAGTTCAAAACGGGTTGCTGCATATTCGTCGTATTTCTCCTCGCCTGCATATTCGTCGTATTTCTCCTCGCCTGGAGCAATGTTAATAACAACAGTACAGTGACTACAGTTCGTTCACGAGTAATCTACTGTGTAGCACGAGTTCGTTCATCAATGAGCGGATTACACACTCCTACCTTGCGCGTTCAAGATCAAATCCCGCATTGATGCAAGGCAACTGAATACACCAATTTGAACCTCCTTGTCAATAGCCACGGAGAACCTGGTAAAACGTCATCACACTGAAGCTGTCTGCCACGGATAAAAGCGTACAGTCACTGCGTGCTATGGTGATGGTAGCGATTCATTCCTGCATAGTCCTATCTCTCCTGTCATTGCTGCCATCTTGCCAAATTCCCTTTCACTCTCAAGTCCTTTTTAAAATTAGACTGGATACAGGAACGCTGCGTATTGTTCTCGGTGTGGCTAGAGAAAGGAAAAGGAACGGAAAGTGTGAATAATATCTCCGTTTCTCAAAAGTCGCCTTTACTGACGAACGCAGCTCAGTTGGTATGGAAAACGAAACGCCACATCATACTCTCGGTTACAGTAGGCCCGATCTCTTCTGCTGCACACATACACATATCTATCTACTTAGCACATTCCGTCATGTGACAGCCCTCAACAAGCTCAAAGTTATACAGCAACAGCAGCAATAGTGGTGGCTAGATAAGACTAACGTTACCACTGTAAAGGCCACCCCTTTCGCCTTTTAAAGAGACACCCTCCAAGATACAGTAGCCTATGTGCGCACAGGCATATCTAGGAAAGCAGTTTGTGGAAGGGACACATGTCTTGGCATGTAGAGGGATCCAGAAATAGACAGACAGATCATAAAAATAGTATTGTACAATGATAAGAACACAAAGAAATTCAACGGTGGATAGAGGACATTTACATTGAATTCCAAATAATTATATTGCTCCTTTTGGAAATATAATTCATAGGCTAATGACAAAGGCTACATTATGACAATAGTTGTTAAGGTATGGTTGACATATGTATCATTATTTCCACTTCCGCTGTGGTGCACTGTTACAATGTAACAACTGACATAGGCCTACACATGTGTAACAATTTAGGCATATGCAAGTAGGAGTTTATTTTCTTTGTGTTGGGTATTAGCCTATACTTCATTGATAACCTAAATAACATACATTCTACCAAATATTATAATAAAATAGTCTTTAAGTCAAGTTAAGTCATGTTATTTTAATGACAGTATCTTTAAAGTTTAGATCGCTTGTCCCTTTAATCCGTGAGCATGGGTGTCAATCAATGTGGACAGCGCGCGCAGAACACGCCCCCTTCAAACCAGATCGACCTCTTCAAACACATGACGTCATTAATTTTATAATCAAGAGAAAAGGGAAGAAATGCTATGGTTATCTGTCCTGTATGTGATACTTCGGAGTGGTTGCCCCTCCCCTCCCACCTCCCGCCTCCAAGACTGTACCAAAACACCAGCATTAGTCAGCCTACATCTTTGTTCCAGAGAAGATGTTGTGTAAGGTGCGCGTCCGCCTTGCAGGGATACGCGCTCTCGATTTATGTATAGGAATGCGCGCATTCCACCTGTGCGCAGTATTCATCAATGAATTCTTGGAACGGGTGGCATTGATTAGAAATGGATAACAATCCTATATACTAAATCAGACAAAACACACACATCCTGCAAGGCATTGGTTGTGTTATGGCTTTGAATTTTACATGGAAAACATCAACACCATTTCATGTATTATTATAACAAACGAAGTAGATACAAATGCATGTATACTGACTATTTCAATTGACTGACTTTCTTCTATGAACTCAATAAAATCTTTCAAATTGTTGCATGTTGCGTTTATAGTTTTGTTCAGTATACAAAAGTAACACAAGAACGAATGCACAAATGCACGTGTGCTCACATATAAACATGCTCCTCTTTGTTCCTCCTGTCCCAGCTATGTATATAAAGAGGAATGGCTGATACAGCAGTTTGGTGCCTGCAGTTAGCTACTGCAGTGGAAGGTTAAAGACACACTCCAGCTATATTTCAACCTTTCCTGTTGAAAAACAATATCCCAAGTATAAATACAGTAATGTACAACCACTTAAGGGTAAGAAAAATACATTTGAAGCAAAATAGTGTTTTTTTAGACAACTGCAAACTTCAAGGAGTTAGTCTTATGCTCTTATGTCATCGGCCTCCCCCCTTGCTTGCGAGAAGGGCTCTGACCCAACTTGGTACAATGTCTTTGGGCATCAGAGAGAGGAAAGGGACACAGGAGGTGGATGAATGAATGCTTCTGTAGGCTGTTCTTAGAGAAGAGAGAGAGAAAGAGAAAGAAAACAGGTGGAGAGATAGGTCAACACAGGTGGAGAGATAGGTCAGTGACAGTGTTGCCCACCCGGGGTGCATTCAAAATGATCACATCACAGCAATGTCAGATGTGTTGCCTATTAATGTGAGGCTGTGTCATTCATCTCAGGCCAAGGACATGTATACTGTAGCTGTTTTAAGTACGTAGTTCCATTGTCTCCTGTCACTTCTATCCCCCTTCACCTGAGATGCATTCAACAAGGCTCGCGGCTCGCTGCGAAGGCTCGCGGCAAACTGTTTGTTTTCAACAGAGTTGGTTCAACGTTTTTAACTGACATTACTCACCACATCACAAAGACCTCCATTCAGTGCCCCTAAGAGAGCGAACACACCAACAAGATTGTCGGTCTACAGAGTAGGGGGCCGTTTGTTTAAGTGCTCTCTGCGCTGTGTGTTATAGGGGTCACATACTGTCGGTCTATAGCAGGAACTTTGATGTGGGTGGGGGCCACAAAAAAACGGAACTCATCACGGGGGGGCCGCAGTGGCTCGTGGGTCCCCCACCTTGCGAGCAAAACATTTTAGTGGTCCCCCTCATGATTTCCTGCAATAGGGTGGAGGCAAATTATTTCAGTTTTTAATATGATAACTGATGATCAATGGGCCCCACCGCGGTCGATAAATCGACCATCCTTACTCTAAGATTAGATAGCTGGCCGCTAGACTAACTTACCAATTAGCTGACATGGGAAATTGCACCTTGTGTATTCTAACTCTCAACAGTAAATTGAGGCCCCTACTGACTTCTCAAAAAAAAAACTATTTTTTAAAGTTGGTCCGCAGGCCAACAAAATAGGGGCCGCGGGCCACAAGTTGCCCACCCCTGGTCTACAGGGTCACATACTGTAGGTGTACAGCAGGGGCCTACGCACTTAAAACAGCTATATTAGTGACTCTTTCTCCACCCCTGTGTGACATCCACCCCTTTATCTTGTCCCCTACTACAACCAGTCAGTGGCTAGTGTAATGTGGCTAGTGTAATGTTGCATACACAAAAGAGGGCCACCATTTATGTTTCTGCCTGATGTTTTCCCAAACATTGTAATGCTCTGATTGGATTAGAGCCCTCGGAATAGACCGTGATTGATTTTCCCTTAATTGAGAGTTATGGTGGAATAGACAGCTAACAAATGGACAGTAACACACCAAGACACAAACACATGCACGCAGAAGGGGCATGCACACACACACATTTACACAATTCCAGTGGCCTCTAGATATGTACCAGGGAGCTGGCACAAATACGATGATCATATGATCATAACATACCCAAACACTACACAGTACACACACTTTAAAACTCAATTTACTATACTGCATTAATACTGTGACATTGATTGCACACAATCTTATGCCAGGTGGCTCAGACTACAGGAGTCTTGAGGGCAGGAAGCCAAAATTGCATATGGTTCTGTAGGTGTACTGGGCACTTCACTGATACTGCTTCACTAAGACAGGGTAGGTTGGCCCATGCTGGACAGGCTATTGTGCACTAACAGGCTGACGTCATTAGAAGCGTTAACAACTAATCTTTGTCATCACTTACCCATCATTTGCTGCCATCTTGTGGCATAAATGTTTAAAGTCAGCCCAGCATTTCAGTCGGTTTCTCTCTTCAGCTCGTTCAAGCCATGCCTGCCATTTGAATGAACCTGGAGGCATCCAACACATCTAACATAAGAAAAAAAGTCAGGGGCATAGCCAGAAATGTGTTGGTGGGTGGGCCTGCAGAAATGTGCATGTCATTTTTTTATTTTAGTCATTTAGCAGATGCTCTTATCCAGAGCGACTTACAGTTAGTGCATTCATCTTAAGATAGCTAGGTGGGACAACATATCACAGGCATAGAAAATACATTTCTTCTCATTAAAGTAGCTATCAGTAGAGTCAGAGCTAGAAGGGGGGGGGGGGGGGGGGGTCAAGATGAGGAAGAGGATTATTTAAGATAATGTTTGATGAGGTAGTAATAAAAAATGTATCATTTAATTATTTGTTTTGGCTCAATCTGATTGAGTGGGCCTGGCAGGGCATTCCTATGTTCCTGAGTTAAGTAATACCATGTTTTGCCTTTGCAGTTTCATCCCTAAAAAGGCACAAGACCCCTTTCTTTTCACCTTTAGTTTATTAAACAGTAGGCGCAAATAAATCAAATTTAGCATTTTTACAGGGCAGATGGCTGGTTACATAAAGTATCAGCACACACAGTAAGTACATTGTTTATTTTCCAGTGGCACAATTCAATACCAACCACAAGGTGGTGGTAGTTATCCACTAAGAAATGCACTTTTCCGTCCTTTCAGCTCTCACCGATGTGGGTTGGCCCTTATCCTGTTCAGCTTAGCTAAATATACCTCCCTCTGTTTTAGGAAGATTAATATTGGGCTTGAATGAGTTTCTCGTTTCCCTGTCAGTTCCTTTTTAGGTACGTGAGGGGGATGTCAATAATAAAAACCAATTTATGGTCATTCTGGCTTCTGCTTTGCCGTACGACATTTACTGTGATGTGGCCTCTGCATCATACTTCTTGTGCTTCGCGGAGCAGGGCTGTTGTGAAGGAAATTGTCAAGGAAGTGAGTTTCTGTTTATACCGCCCACACCTACCGTTAACCAATCATGTGGAGCCCTCCACATTATTACAACATTTGGGAGGCGCACGACAATGCAGTACGGACCTTGATTTGGCAGCCGCAAGCCTCTGGAGGCGCCGCAATTGGTGTCACACCCGGACCACATTTTCTGATCAAGCATAAATCAGCTTTTAAAACCTGTTAAACTGACCCCCCCGGTGGCATTTTCTAAATTACGCATAATATTTTATACTACCCTCAAAGTAAATTTAGATTTCAAAACTATAAGTCTCATAATGGAGTGTCCCTTGACTGAAAATTTCCCTAATGCCCACTTGAAATGTTGGAACCCTTGGTGTACACTGGATAAAGCCTATGAAGTAGTAGACATTGATTGCTATATTGCATTTCGTCTTAGTATAAACTCTAATAGTGCCATTTATGACACCCAATATTTCTTACTCTTAGAGAGGTAAGAACTGTGGGATTCAGATAAAGGTGTCAAAAACAATTTGACTACTACAGAGCCTAGATACAGCAGACCAAAAACCCAGATATTTAAAAAAATGTGTTTTTCACAATAAATGTTTGTTTTTTTAAATCAGGGAGTGGGAGTGCCCACATTTGTCCCCACGTTGGGGAATTGTAACAAAGATGCAGGGAGTCAGGAAGCAGGTGCAGATGATGAGTTTAAACATGGAGCATTACAAAACAAGAGAAGCCTCACGTGGGCAGCGTTCCACACCTCTGTGCGCCGGAACTACTCGCCAACTGCAGGGCCTTGGTCTGGCTCGGAGTCCACGGAGCCAGGACCGGCTGATATCCCAAGATGCCCTGGAAGGGAGTCAGCCCGGTGGATGAGTGAAGGATTTCTTCCCGTATTCCGCCCAGGGAAGGAACCGGGCCCACTCCCCTTGCCGTTCCTGGCAGTGACTCTTTAGGAACCTCCCCAGCTCCTAATTGGTCCTTTCCACCTGCCCATTAGACTGAGTCCGGCACCCGGATGTGAGGCTGACCGTGGCCCCCAGCTTCTCCATCCCAGACAAACTAAACAACTTCTTTGCTCGCTTTGAGGACAATACAGTGCCACTGACACGGCCCGCTACCAAAACCTGCAGGCTCTCCTTCACCACAGCCAACGTGATTAAAATATTTAAACGTGTTAACCCGGCCCAGATGGCATCCCTAGCCGCGTCCTCAGAGCATGCGCAGACCAGCTGGCTGGTGTGTTTACGGACATTTTCAATCAATCCCTATCCCAGTCTGCTGTTCAAACATGCTTCACGATGGCCACCATTGTTCCTGTTCCCAGGAAAGCTAAGGTAACTGAGCTAAACGACTACCGCTTGTAGCACTCACTTCCGTCATCATGAAGTGCTTTGAGAGACTAGTCAAGGATCATATCACCTCCACCCTACCTGACACCCTAGACCCACTCCAATTTGCTTACCGTCCCAATAGGTCCACAGACGATGCAATCACAATCACACTGCACACTGTCCTAACCCATCTGGACAAGAGGAATACCTATGTAAGAACGCTGTTCATCGCTTACATCTTAGCATTTAACACCATAGTACCCTCCAAACTCGTCATTAAACTCGAGACCCCGGGTCTCGACCCCGCCCTGTGCAACTGGGTCGTGGACTTTCTGACGGGCTGCCCCCGGGTGGTGAGGGTAGGTAACAACATCTCCACCCCTGTGATGCTTGTGCCAGTGGAAGCCACTCAGCCGAGGAGGAGAAAATAGGATTCTGTTCTATTTTTCAAGTGTTGCCATCGTTGTTGACCAATCACAGTACAAAACGTAGCTTGCATCGTGATACATCAGCACCACAGGAGGCTGCTGAGGGGAGGATGACTCATAATGATAAGTTTGGAGCAAATGGAATGGCATCAAAAACATGGACACCATGTGTTTTCTGTATTGATACCATTCCTCTAGCTAGCTGGCTAACAGTGGAAACTGATAGTCACGTTTAACAATAAAAAATCATTGTTTTCTAATACTTTTTTGGATAAATAATTTCTGTTGCATGTAAATATGTTTTTATGCATGCTTATGGTGTTATAGCGATTATTTTTCAGCACGTTGATAATGTTTACTTATTTCATTGCTATGGTTACCGGCAACTGTCGCATTCGGCGTGTTCAAGGGGATCACCTTTGTCAAATTGGTGACCATCGTTGGTCACCGCCTTTTAAAGTGTTGCATCATGGTTATAAAAATTCTCTGACTTAAGACTACGTGTCGACTGCTAGAACTTTACAAAAATTATGTCATGCAGTTTTTGATGAAGTCTCCAAGTCATTGCAGTTGGAGCCATCACCTGCATTGTTGGAGGCACTATTTGTCAACCAATCATTAGGGTGTTTTTGTTTGACCCATGCGAATGTGGCCAAACACATGAATGAAACAGGAACCAACTTTGCTGCGATACTAAAGCTACAGGGGATACAAATGAAAGTGACCAATGAATTGTACACACTTCATGTTTTCAGTTTGTGAGTGTGTGATATGCAGGTTGTAACGGTTTTGACTTGAGGTTATCATTTATAGGGGTGCCAGGTAGGTTGTGCCTACCAGAGAAAATATTGTTTTCTCCTTTTAGTTTGGGAGGGAATGAGTCCCATCTGGTCCGTCAAGTCTACACCAATACAAAGGACTCATGTAAAAGTCAGGATGGAAATACACTTTTCATAAACCCTTAAAACATTAGAAAGAACTTACAAAACAACTGTATTCTTTCGCGTGGTTGTATTACAGTTTTTCTCAGTCGCTTTGGTGCATTTTTCACATCATCCCTAACATGTGCAAAATAATAAGTGCATTTCTCAGAACAATTTGTACAAACTGCAATATACAATAGATGTGTTTCTAAAGCTAGTCAGTCACTAAAAATCCTTAGTACATCTCTCAAAAGTAAATATTCATGCCAATGATCATGTCAGTGTCATCAGAATGATAAGTCATTGAGTCATTGTTCACGAACAAGGTCGTCAAAATGTTTAGGCATGTTGTCAATGGAACTGTGTACTTTGACAGTATTACCTGATGTAAACTTAGGCTACAGTTTGGATGACAGTTACTGTATTGAAAATGCACAAGGCTGCACTTCTATGGCATATATCAATTTCAACAGTACTATTTACATATTACTGTATGTGAGTTATTGATTAAAAGAGACTGGACAACCCAAGGGGCACAAAGGAAAAAAAACTAAATTAGAAAGAAACACAGGAAACCACCCCTAAGGCACAACTTTGCCCGCAGCACTGTTCTAGTGCTGTCTACACATCCAGACGTTCCTGTCTGTCGGCCCACATATTCTCATCCACATCACACCGGATATTTTCCCTTCCAATGCAACGTGGAAAGAATCTTTTGGAATGCCTTATCCATCCTCTGCAGGCGTCTACTATGATGTCCTCACATGCTGCATCCATTGCAGCCAGCAGGGTCATCTGTGTGTGTGGCTGACGATTGTACACCTTCCACCTCCATGCTGAAAATAACTCCTCAATTGGGTTAAGGAATGGTGAATAAGGTGGGAGGAATTCTATGAGCATCCTCGGGTGGGTCACAAACCATTGCCTTATGATGTTTGATCGATGGAAACTCACATTATCAAATATGACCATATACTTTGGCAAATCCTCTCTAAACAGACCCCTCTCATCATCAGGGATGAGAGCCCTGTAGAGAGTCTCTAAAAAGTTGAGTAGATGCTGGGTGTTGTATGGCCCTATAAGGGGGATATGGGTTAGGACACCATGCTCCGAAATAGCAGCACACATGGTGATATTTCCTCCCCGTTGGCCTGGCAAATCCACAGTAGCTCTGTGACCGATGATATTCCGACCCCGCCTTCTGCATTTGGTCAGGTTGCAGCCAGCCTCATCCACGTATACAAAGTTGTGAGAGGGTTCACTTGATTCCAACTCCATTACATGCTATATCCCAGAACACACAGTTGCATTTGTTTTGGTAAGGAAGAGTGACATAAAATGTACATATATTGCATGTTCCTTCCACAGCAATGGAAATGTGTGCAGTTTATGCTTACTGTACTATGTATCACTATAAAAATGTTGCTGTAAAGTAGTTACATAGATATATGTTTTACCTGTACATACTGGTACCGTAGCTCCATAACTCTGTCCTCATTCCTTTGGAATAGTACACGGTACAGCTGTTTCATACTAATCTGGTTTCTATGCAGCACCCTGTCGATGGTTGAGATGCTTTCAAAGACATCGTTGTCTTCTATAATGGTCCTTTGTATACTGCTGAAAAAAATAAAGGGAGCACTAAAATAACACATCCTAGATCTGAACGAATGAAATAATCTTATTAAATACTTTTGTCTTTACATAGTTGAATGTGCTGACAACAAAATCACACAAAAATAATAAATGGAAATCCAATTTATCAACCCATGGAGGTCTGGATTTGGAGTGACACTCAAAATTAAAGTGGAAAACCACACTACAGGCTGAGCCAACTTTGATGTAATGTCCTTAAAACAAGTCAAAATGAGGCTCAGTAGTGTGTGTGGCCTCCACGTGCCTGTATGACCTCCCTACAACGCCTGGGCATGCTCCTGATGAGGTGGCGGATGGTCTCCTGAGGCATCTCCTCCCAGACCTGGACTAAAGCATCCGCCAACTCCTGGACAGTCTGTGGTGCAACGTGGCGTTGGTGGATGGAGCGAGACATGATGTCCCAGATGTGCTCAATTGATTCAGGTCTGGGGAACGGGCAGGCCAGTCCATAGCATCAATGCCTTCCTCTTGCAGGAACTGCTGACACACTACAGCCACTTGAGGTCTAGCATTGTTTGCATTAGGAGGAACCCAGGGCCAACCGCACCAGCATATGGTCTCACAAGGGGTCTGAGGATCTCATCTCGGTACCTAATGGCAGTCAGGCTACCTCTGGCGAGCACATGGAGGGCTGTGCGGCCCCCCAAAGAAATGCCACCCCACACCATGACTGACCCACCGCCATGCTGGAGGATGTTGCAGGCAGCAGAACGTTCTCCACGGTGCCTCCAGACTCTGTCACGTCTGTCACGTGCTCAGTGTGAACCTGCTTTCATCTGTGAAGAGCACAGGGCGCCAGTGGCGAATTTGCCAATGTTGGTGTTCTCTGGCAAATGCCAAACGGCCTGCACGGTGTTGGGCTGTAAGCACAACCACCACCTGTGGAATTCGGGCCCTCATACCACCCTCATGGAGTCTGTTTCTGACTGTTTGAGCAGACACATGCACATTTGTGGCCTGCTGGAGGTCATTTTGCAGGGCTCTGGCAGTGCTCCTCCTGCTCCTCCTTGCACAAAGACGGAGGTAGCGGTCCTGCTGCTGGGTTGTTGCCTTCCTACGGCCTCCTCCACGTCTCCTGATGTACTGGCCTGTCTCCTGGTAGCGCCTCCATGCTCTGGACACTACGCTGACAGACACAGCAAACCTTCTTGCCACAGCTTGCATTGATGTGCCATCCTGGATGAGCTGCACTACCTGAGCCACTTGTGTGGGTTGTAGACTCCGTCTCATGCTACCACTAGAGTGAAAGCACCGCCAGCATTCAAAAGTGACCAAAACATCAGCCAGGAAGCATAAGAACTGAGAAGTGGTCTGTGGTCACCACCTGCCGAACCACTCTTTTATTGGGGGTGTCTTGCTAATTGCCTATAATTTCCACCTGTTGTCTATTCCATTTGCACAACAGCATGTGAAATTTATTGTCAATCAGTGTTGCTTCCTAAGTGGACAGTTTGATTTCACAGAAGTGTGATTGACTTGGAGTTACATTGTGTTGTTTAAGTGTTCCCTTTATTTTTTTGAGCAGTGTATTTCCCTGAGTCTCATGGCATTGTTTGCTCGGACCATGGTGCAAATAGCCTTCTCCTGTTGAGGTGTGAAAAGGCGTCCTCTGCCACCGGTTTGAGGTAATCTTGCAGTCCTATGTGGGGAAAAATGCAGTGATGCATCGCACACTTTTACATAGTTTTTGTCTATGCGAACACACATTTTACTGTAAAACATACAGGTGGGTGCATGTAAGGTGCAGTATGTATCTGTATAGAGTATATTTCTGAATGCTGTGAAATACAAGTGGACTACTGTAATATGAAGCATTGTAGGAAGTATACAGTATACAGCTTATATACAGTAACTGTGCACTGTACATTGGTGGACATACCTGTTCTCTCTTCAAAACTTTTGAACTATTGAGGACACGGTTGATCTCCCAATATTCGGCTGCACCCTTCGACCCGCCTCAGCCATTGTAAGGCCATGATTGACAACATGGTCTACAATAGTGGCCCTTATGTCATCAGATATGCGCCTATGTCCTCTTCTGCCTCTTCCTCTGTTTTGCCTTCCACCACGCATCCTTGCTCCTCTTCTTCCTCCTCTTGGCTGTTGACCCTGTTCGTTTCCTGGTCCATCCATTATTGGAAAATTGCAACTCTGTGTTGTGGTCTGTCTATATATGCTTGCCAATTGATTCTTCATGAGATGCACCTTTGAGCAATTTAGACAACTGGTTGATTGAACTAACACTTTACATTCCTTCATGAGTGAGGGTCAATTTCACCTGCACCATTCATCAATTCACGTTTTTGTACAAAAGGTCTAATAGAAATGTGTAAAACTATGCTTGACAGTTTATGACAAATAGTTCAACAATTTTGCATGTAATGGCTTATGCAAGGAACTAATGCCTAGATGTTTTGAGGGGTAAGACTATTCAACAGAGAACCATCTACTATATTTTGATCAACAGGACATGAGCAATTGAAAATGTGGAAAAAAGCTGACACTTGTACATCATCAATTGCAATATGTACAAAAGCAATTGCAATTTGTTCAAAGGAATAAGACATTGCTTTAATTATGTGCACAAGTGACTAGATGATTTGGAATTTGTACAAGTAGTATCAAGAATGGCACTTTTGATCTAAGAAATGCACCAAAGCGACTGAGAAACTGTAACAACATAAATGATCACACACACCACACACACACACACACACACACACACACACACACACACACACACACACACACACACACACACACAACAATAATGAGCTTTAAACAGCTCTAGTTCCTCCAGAAATGTCCTGTACCTCAGGCCTAAAAAAAAAAGAGTCCAGCCCGGTAAATAAGATCAGGGAACTCAAGTGACCTTAGTCACGCAATGTTTGTCCGTTCATCCTAGTGTAGCGTAAACCCAGTGTCAATCATACAATCAAAATAACAAATATTTTACCACACACACTTATAAAGCATATCAAATCTTAATACGTCCTCACAACTAACTACATAAATCATCACGGTATACATCACACCAAAACAAATGAAATACCGTATACAAAAAGGTTGTAGTCAGTCGGTCAGTCAGTCAGACAAGCCAATCCACCGACAGATCTCCAGCGGAGAAAGGCCACGAAAAACAACGGAGAGGTGTAGTCCACCAACGCAAAGAGTGGATCCGATCCTGGGTAGACTTGCTATTAGGCTACACAAAGCACACTTTTAAAGCAACACAACAAACGGAAGAGAGAAGCTTCAGAACTGAGGGTTGAACACATCCTCATTCACGTTTCCATCACAACCCCACTTTTGCGCAGCTGATGCTGGCTATTTAATTGGGAATTAAAGGGGAAGCGCCCTATTGGAAGGAGAAGCACTATTTAATTGAGAATTAAAGGGAAAGCGCCCTATTGGAAGGAGAAGCACTGAGACGGTTCAGGAAAATTCAGGGCCGTCACACACCCCCTCCCCTGGAAAAAGCCGACCATTGCCCTGGAAGGCACATCTTGGTCGGGGAAACCGAGAAAGGTCTCCTCCTCACTTTCCTCTACAAAAATATTCATTACTTTTTGGCGCTCACACTCCTCAGCCGAGGGGTCACAGGCCTTAACGCGAGAGACTTCTGGGTCTGGGAATCCGAGAAAAGTCTCCTCACTTTCCTCTTCAAAGATCTCCAGGACCTTGCGGCGCTCAATCTCCTCCAATTCCTCAGCCGAGCGGTAACAGGCCTTAAGGCGTGAGACATGGACAACGCGCATATCTTCCCCTGTGTCCTCTTTCACCACTCGGTAGTTCAAAGGGTCTCTCTGCTCCACAATCCTATATGGTCCTTGCCATTTAGGAGCGAGCTTGGCCGAGAAGAATTGTTCAGCTCTTGAATAAGGATGAGAGCGAAGCCACACCCGATCACGAAGCTGGAACTGCATGTCTCGTCTCTTCTTATCATAATTTCTCTTCTGCTTGAGTCGAGCCTGGATCATGTTCTTTGAGACAAGAGCTCTCAATTCGTGGAGATGGACTAGCTGGTCATAGCAAGCAGCGTCTGGAGTAACCTGCTGGGGCTGTAACACCATCTCCAAGGGTCCTCGGTGGGGACGACTCAGGTTCAGCTCTGCAGGTGTGACTCCAGTGGACTCTTGCACAGCAGAATTCAGGGCAAATCGAAACTCGTGAAGGTTCTTGTCCCAGTGTTTGTGCTGGGTCCCTACATAGGAAGCAACCATTGTCTTCAAGGTTCGATTAACTCTCTCAGTGAGGTTGGTCTGTGGGTGATAGGCCGTGGTCAACTTCTGTCTCAGGTTCCATCTTTGGCAGGTCTCCTCAAAGAGATCAGAGACGAATTGGGAACCTCGATCAGACAGGATGTAATCAGGCACTCCCCAGCGAGTCAGGATCTCTTTCGTAAGGATGTTAGAGACAGTCCTTGCTGTGGCCTGACGCAGGGCAAAGAGCTCCACCCACTTGGAATAGTAATCAATAAAAACAACCATGTACATATTCTGATTGGAGCTTCTAGAAAATGGACCCATCAAATCCACTCCTAACATTTCCCAAGGTCGGGTAACCACAGTTTGCTGCAACTTACCCGCAGGCTTTCTACCTTCTGGTTTGTACATTTGACAAACGTGACAGTTTCGGATGTGTGACTTCACATCCATGCTCAGATGTGGCCAGTACAGTAATGCTTGCAACCGCTTGTAGGTTTTGAACCTGCCCAAATGACCAGCTAACGGGTCTTCATGGAAATGTTGAAGCAGTTGAAGGCGTAGAGTTTCAGCTATGTACATTTGGTAGAGTGTTCTGTGAGGTAGTTGTACAACTCGGTAGACTTTGTCTTCAATGATGGTCAGCTTGGTGGTAGGATTGACCATCTTTTCTCCATCTTCCAGAATAGTCTGGTACAAAGCCTGTACTTCTGGATCATCCTGTTGGGCTTTCCAAATGGCCTCATCAGAGATGGGAAAGTCAGTTTTGGGTGAGTCTCGACTTCTTGACAGGACAGTAGCACATGTAAGATGAGGGCCACCATTACCACCAGCAGGAGCTCTGGATAAGGCATCTGGAACAGTGTTGTATTTTCCTTTCCTGTATTCTACTGCAAAGGTGAACTCATGCAACCGTAGAGCCCATCTGATGAGTCTGGTGCTTGGTTTATTGGTCTTGAACACCCACACAAGGGAGGAATGGTCAGTGACCACAGTGAAGTGTCTTCCCTCCAGGTAGTACCTCCACTTTTCCAAAGCCCAGACACCTGCAAGGCACTCTTGCTCGGTTGTGGAGTAGTTCCGTTCTGCTCCATTCAATGTTCGACTGGCGAACGCTAGCACTTCTTCAGTGCCAAGTCCAGTCTGTTGGACTAGGACAGCACCAAGTCCAACATCACTTGCATCAGTGTAAACAACAAAGGGGCAATCAAAGTTGGGATGACCCAAAATGGGAGGTGTGACGAGGTGTCGTTTCAGGGTTTCAAAAGAAGTCTGGCACTCTGCCGTCCATCGGAATTTCGCACCTTTTCGCTTCAATGCGTTGAGGGGGTTCTGCCATCTGGGAGAAGTTCGACACAAACCGATGGTAGCATCCAGCCATCCCAAGGAACCGTTGAAGGGCCTTGAGTGTGGTTGGGACAGGGAAATCTTGTACCGCCTTGGTCTTTGCAGGATCCACATGAGTGCCGTCAAAAGACACAATATGGCCAAGGAACTTCAGGGAGGTTTGGCAGAAGTTGCTCTTCCTCATGTTCAATGTCAGACCAGCTTCCCTTAGCTTGTCCAACACTGCTTGAAGATCTTGAAAGTGTTGTTCTCTGTTCTGGGAGTAGATAATTATATCGTCCAGGTAGACGAAACAGATCTTCCCTTTGAGCTCACCTAACGCAATCTCCATGAGTCTTTGGAAAGTGGCAGGTGCATTCTTTAATCCAAAAGGCATCACCTTAAAGGAAAACAAGCCCTCAGCACAGACAAAAGCAGTCTTGTCCTTGCTTTCCTGGTCCATATCAACCTGCCAATAGCCACTATTGAGGTCAAGGGTAGTGAACAGAAGCGCGCCAGACAATGACTTCAGGATCTCTTGGATGGTGGGAAGAGGATAGGCATCAGTCTGGGAAACCTGGTTGGTCTTCCTATAGTCCACACAAAATCTAAGACCACCGGTCTTTTTTGGGATGAGGACAACAGGAGCAGCCCAGGGAGAGGATGAATGTTCAATTATATCTTGTGTCAACATATCATTAATGAGTCCCTTTTGGATGATTAGCTTCGCTGGGGACAAACGATATGGCTTCTGCTTGATCGGCATTTCCTGTGTAAGGAATATTTTGTGCTTCAGGAGCCCGGTACGTCCCAGCTTTGAAGTACATACATCAGCGTTATTCTGCAGCTGTTCCAACAGCCTCAACTCCTCTGGCTGTTCCAGCTGAGCTCTTCTCACAGCCTGTAAAAGGAGATCATCAGAAGGATTATCGAGGGTTAGTGGTACAGGAGCAATGGCAGAGAAGACTGCCACATTTGGACCCCAATCATATAACTTTGTAGCTTCTGACTGGAAGAAATGCTTCTTGCTTGGATTGTATGGAAACCAGTAGCAATTGTGTGTGATATCAATCTGGACACCACTGAAGTTACATGAAATCAATTCCCAACACGACAGGAAAAGCAAGGTTCTTGGTTTGTAGGATAACAAAAGGAATCATATAGGAGTAGTTACACAGGCGGAACTCTACCTCACTCCATCCAAGTGGTCATTTAGGCTCACCATCAGCCAGATAGAGTGGACCTTCTGTCCACGGCTTCAAGTTGTATTGTGGACCTTTAACCTCCTTCCACAGTTTCTCATTGAGCAGTGTGTAGGATGACCCAGTGTCCAGGATGGCTCTTCCTGTCCATGGACCTATGGACAGGGGTACCACCAGTTGGTGCGGTATTAACTGAAAGGAAGGGGATGTCGATGGGGGGGCGTAGGCAGTGATTCTTGGGGTTTCAGCTCTGTTCAAAACACCCAGAGTAGGATGGTCGTTCCTGCGAAGGGAGTTAGGTGTGTTTGCCTGTTGTGATTTGTGGTTTCTGGAAGGGTTTACTTGATACGGTCTTGGACATGTAGCTGAAGAATGTCCCTTTTGGCTACATCTCCAACAGAACATGGGAGGGGTCTTGGCTGGAGACTCTGGCTGTTGTTGATGGTCTGGCTTGGGTAACGGTTTGGGTGTCTGTTTCTTTCTCTGTTCATATTGCTGTTGGCATTCTCTGTCCTTCTCGAACTGCTGTCCCAGGCGAACCAGTCCATCAACAGTGGTGACTCTTTCTCTGAGTTGACTGGCTAGTAGTGGGTTGATGTTCTTCAAGATCAATTTAATGACCTCTTCCTCCTCAATGCCAGGTGTCCACCTTCTGCACAGGGAGTGGTAACCGTATGCAAAGTCACGGATACTCTCTCTCTTTGCACTCGATTCCTGACTCTGTCTGCCAGCTCATCTGTGTAGTCCTCAGACAGAAATGCAGAGGAAAACTTGGCCTCAAAGTCAGCCCAGGAGGTAGTGGTGAGACGTGCCACATCCCACCAGTCTCGAGCTGTTCCATGCAATACATTCCTCAATGTGGCAAGGAGTTCTTCGTCAGCCATGGGATTGAGGGCAAGAAAGTCACGACATCTTTCCAGATACATTAGCGGATCAGGACTGTCATCCTTTTTCCCCAAAGGTGGGAAATTGCAATTTAATGGGCATCGCCCCCACATGACGTCTACTCAAATCACCATGAACAAAAGAGCTAGGAGGGATTGAGGAAGTAGAGGGTGAGGGAGTTATCGGACCATGAAAATGAACACCAGGATGCATGGTGGATTGCATCCTGTAAGGGGTGGCGGCAGCATGGCCTTGTCTTAGCTGTTCTGGCCAGCTTGGCCCTCAGTGGTCTGAACAGAAGTGGACACCAGAGAAGCTCTGTGCAAGGAGTTGTGCCTAATGGAGGCCATGTCAACAGACACGTCATCCAACATTTTAACACAATTAGAGAGCTCTTTCTGCAAGTGGTCTACAGTGTTAACCAGAGGAGAAAAAACAGAATTAACGTCCTTGAGGACCTCAGTGTGATGATGTTGTAGGCGCCACTGGAGAGTGTCGCAGTGAGTTGGGTTTGTTGGTAGTCAAACTGCCTGTCCATGGCACCAGTAACATCCCGTCTTCCACTCTGTGGGTTAGAGTGCTCAGTGAGTTTCTGAATTCCATGGCACTCTGTTGTTGCTCTTCACTCAGACATTTGAATTTATGGTGGATTAGAGTTTGGAGATGTTGTTGAGTCCGACGAATATCAAGGATGTCACCTTGAAGTTGTAAGACTACAACCTCTGGAGATAAACCAGACAATGGAGGAAGGTTGGGCGTCAGAGGGAGGGCTAGCTCAGTACTTCCACACAGATCCATGTCAATAAGGGAGTAACTGGTTAGACCTCCTGTGGCCTGTGGTCCAGACAGAGCATTCAGATTCCCAGGGCTCTGGCCCAAATCAACTCCATTAACATTATGATTTGAGATGTCGGCTCGATGGTCAGACTGGCCCTGTGTATTCCCATTGACAGGTATGATATGGATGAGCACATTTTCTTGGGGTGAGTCCATTGTTTTAATTCCACACAAAAGATTTGCTTTGGTTATTTCTCAATGTTGAGGTCCCATCTGGGGTGCCATTTTTTATGTAACGGTTTTGACTTGAGGTTATCATTTATAGGGGTGCCAGGTAGGTTGTGCCTACCAGAGAAAATATTGGTTTCTCCTTTTGGTTTGGGATGAGTCCCATCTGGTCCGTCAAGTCTACACCAACACAAAGGACTCATGTAAAAGTCAGGATGGAAATACACTTTTCATAAACCCTTAAAACATTGGAAAGAACTTACAAAAACAACTGTATTCTTTTGCGTGGTTGTATTAACAACATAAATGATCACACACACACAACAATATAACAATAATGAGCTTTAAACAGCTCTGGTTCCTCCAGAAATGTCCTGTACCTCGGGCCTAAAAAGAGTCCAGCCCGGTAAACAAGTTCAGGGAACTCAAGTGACCTTAGTCACGCAATGTTTGTCCGTTCATCCCAGTGTAGCGTAAACCCAGTGTCAATCATACAATCAAAATAACAAATATTTTACCACACACACTTATAAAGCATATCAAATCTTAATACGTCCTCACAACTAACTACATAAATCATCACGGTATACATCACACCAAAACAAATGAAATACCGTATACAAAAAGGTTGTACGCAAAGAGTGGATCCGATCCTGGGTAGACTTGCTATTAGGCTACACAAAGCACACCTCCCACTCGAATGCGTGCGTGCCAATGCTAGCTCCCGGTCGTGTCCTCAAAGTATTTTTTTTGCTAACGTACCTAACATTTTAACAGTTTACAACAAAGGAGTTTTTTTTTTATTTTTATTTTTTACCAGGAACGTGTCTCTCCGGTAAAACATGTACTTTGCCATGATTGTCAGTTATGTAGCTGCTCTACTGATAATCTCAGTGCGTCCTTGCTGGGATGACACAAATCTACTGCCGGAGAATATCTACACCAAACACATTGGTTCACCGATCCACCGGAGCGGACTATACACAGCATACCATAATGTTCTGAATAATGGCCAAGTCTACCTCGCTCCCTATTCCACTGAACCGCTTAGGCGTGACAAACACAAGTCCAACATTTATCGGAAACTGTTAAACTACCTGTTCACTACCCTGCTGCTCTCCGGGGATGTGCAACTTAATCCTGGGCCTAACATCACCGAGCCAGCGATACTCACCGGAGTGGAAAGCAGGGGATGGCCTCTCCACAGATCATCGCCGCTGTGGAAGTGGGTGAGTGCTATCGTCCCATGGTTTCTCTCGATTCACCCAGCTCCAGGATAGATTTGGACTCTTCAAACATACCCAAGCCGCTATATGCGACCCCTGACTTTGCTTCTGGTATGCAAGCTGTTTTAAGTAGTTCCCCACATCCAGTGCAAGCGGGAGGGATTGTTAATTCCGCTACCGAACTGCCCCTAATCAAAACGAAACAAAACGGCCTAAACCCAGCTGTCAGAAAACACAGAAAATGTAACTTTTTTCAATGTGTCAATCACTCTCGAGTCATCTGGGACCCACGGGCTAAGCCCAAGGGACTACTAGGAGGGCACTTGAACATTCGTAGTGTCATTCCAAAAAGTGATCAAATTCAACATCTACTCACAGACTCCAACCTTGACTTCCTCTGCCTCTCAGAGACATGGCTCCATACAAACTCTCCATGTGCTGCTTTGATTGTGCCTGGCTACAATGTTTTCAGGAGAGACAGGATTGAAGGAAGAGGAGGGGGTCTGATGATTTACATTAAAGAACATATCCGATGTAAACAAATTGAGTGGTCATGTGATAATGAACTAGAATGTATTGGCCTGAACGTTACACTGTCTCCCCAAATGTCCTTTACCCTTATTGGAATGTATAGACCACCTTCCACCAAAAGTGTGTTTTTTGATCAGTTTAATAACATGCTTAGGGAATGTGATTTTGGGAAGGAGGTCATCTTAATGGGAGATTTTAATATTAATTATGAAGACAAGTCTTGTAGGAAAACCCTCAAACGGATCACTAATACCTTTGACCTTACACAGCTCGTTAAAGGGCCAACCAGGGTGACTTGTTGCTCTAAAACACAGATTGATTTGGTGTTCAGTAATAAACCAGAGAGAGTGACTAAATCATTCAATATGGTTACTGGGCTATCTGATCATAATTTGACACTTATAGCCAGAAAGTTGTCTAAGAGCAGGTTTAAGCTCTCTACTGTTAGAAAGCCGGATCAACTAAGAATACCTAAGAGTGAATTAAACTATTTTGAAAAAGCAATTAATGGAATTAACTGGAATGACCTCTTGTCCTATACAGACGTGGAAGCTGATAGTGAGGTTTTTCTATCCACAATCCAGGCTACAATAAATGGTTTCCTAAAGAAAATCAAATCCAAACCTGGCCAAAAGAGCACTCTTCCTTGGCTAAATGGAGAAATTTGGAAATTGATGAAAGAACGAGATTATGCTCTAAAAACAGCCCTAAAATCCAAATTAGAGCATGACAGACGTAGGTTTACCATGTTGAGAAATAAGGTGATGAAAGAAATCTGACAGGCCAAGGCAAACTTTTTTATTAACATTATTGGTGAGGCAAAGGGAAATTCTAAATTGATCTGGGAGAATCTAAAAAAGTTAACAGGGAAAGACCATAGTAACACCGCAAAAAGACTAGAAATCATGGTGAATAACAATCTAACACAGGATGCAGTTGAAATAGCAATAGCCTTCAATTCCTACTTTATTGACTCTGTCAAGGTACTGACACAGAACCCCTCCACTGGTTTATTGGGCTCAGTGCTAGTGAATGACGCTCAACCTGTCTTCATCATAAGGGAGGTTTCTGAGTCAAAGGTGAACAAGGTGATTAGCTCACTAAAGAACTCTAAATCCAAAGATGTGTTTGGGCTGGACTCTACCTTTCTTAAAAACTACAAAGAGTCACTCATTGGCCCCATTACTAAGGTCACCAACACATCTATTGGTCTGGGGGTGTTTCCAAGGGTATGGAAGTCAGCCATAATAACGGCCATCTTTAAATCGGGCGACCCTGCTGATGTGAGTAACTACAGGCCCATTAGTATACTACCTGTAGTGTCGAAGGTTGTTGAAAAGTGTGTAGCAGAACAACTGATTTCCCACCTCAACAACAGCCCCTTCACATTACACTCCATGCAGTTTGGCTTCAGAGCGAAACACTCCACAGAAACGGCCAACTGCTTTCTTCTGGAAAATGTGAAGTCCAAGATGGACAAAGGGGGCGTTGTTGGGGCTGTGTTTCTGGACCTAAGGAAGGCTTTCGATACTGTTATCCATGAGATTCTCATCACAAAATTGTCCAAGTTCAACTTTTCCCCCGATGCCTTGAGATGGATGAAATCATACCTTGAAGGCAGAACTCAGTGTGTCAGAGTGAGCAATGAGCTGTCGCCCACTCTTAGCTATGATGTGGGCGTGCCCCAAGGGTCAATACTGGGGCCCCTCCTGTTCAGCTTGTACATTAATGATCTGCCTTCCGTCTGCACTGGGTCTGAAGTTCAAATGTATGCAGATGATACAGTGATATATGTGCATGCAAAGAGCAAACAACAAGCTGCACAAGAACTCACTACTGTAATGGTCCAGGTTACAAAGTGGCTCAGTGACTCGTGTTTGCATCTCAATGTGAAAAAAACAGTTTGCATGTTCTTCACAAAGAGGGCAACAGATGCTACTGAGCCAGATGTCTACGTGTCAGGGGAGAAGCTCCAGGTGGTATCTGATTTTAAGTACCTTGGAATCATACTTGATTCCAACCTCTCTTTTAAAAAGCATGTGAAAAAGGTAATTCAAATAACCAAATTCAACCTAGCTAATTTCCGATTTATACGAAATTGTTTGACCACAGAGGTAGCAAAACTGTATTTCAAATCGATGATACTCCCCCACTTAACATACTGCTTGACTAGTTGGACCCAAGCTTGCTATACAACATTAAAACCTATTCAGTCTGTCTACAAACAGGCTCTCAAAGTGCTCGATAGAAAGCCCAATAGCCATCATCACTGTTACATCCTCAGAAAGCATGAGCTCCTGAGTTGGGAAAATCTTGTGCAATACACCGACGCATGTCTTGTATTCAAGATCCTAAATGGCCTAGCTCCCCCTCCACTCAGTATTTTTGTAAAACAGAAAACCCAAACATATGGCAGCAGATCCACAAGGTCTGCCATGAGAGGTGACTGTATAGTTCCCTTAAGGAAAAACACCTTTAGTAAATCTGCTTTCTCTGTGAGAGCTTCCCATGTCTGGAATACACTGCCATCAGACACACATAACTGCACCACATATCACACTTTCACAAAATGCATGAAGACATGGCTAAAGGTCAATCAGACTTGTGAACATAATCCCTAGCTGTGTATTGCCGCTTTCCATGTTGTCTGTTGTCTGTAGCTTGCGAGGTGTGGAAACACTTTGTTTTTATGGATTTTGTCTTGTTGCTTTTTGTTCTATGTTGCTCTGTCTGTATGCTACATCTTGCTTGTCCTATGTTGCTCTGTCTGTATGCTATGTCTTGCTTGTCCTATGTTACTCTGCGTGTGCTCACTGTTCAATGATTGTCTATATTGTAATTGTTTTTAATAACCTGCCCAGGGACTGCGGTTGAAAATTAGCCGGCTGGCTAAAACCGGCACTTTTACTGAAACGTTGATTAATGTGCACTGTCCCTGTAAAAATAAAATAAACTCAAACTTTTAAAGCAACACAACAAACGGAAGAGAGACGCTTCAGAACTGAGGGTTGAACACATCCTCATTCACGTTTCCATCACAACCCCACTTTTGCGCAGCTGATGCTGGCTATTTAATTGGGAATTAAAGGAGAAGCACTATTTAATTGAGAATTAAAGGGAAAGCGCCCTATTGGAAGGAGAAGCACTGAGACGGTTCAGGAAAATTCAGGGCCGTCACAGGGTATAGAAAAGTTTAATTAGACATTTACACAGAAAAACTTTTATAAAGAATAGTAGCTTTGTTGGCACTGCTATGTTGATCTGAGCCTTGCTGTTGGAAAACCACTACAGTGTCCGACTTTCAGCTGTTGCAGATGCACCTTCCACAACTTCACTCGTCTACGGTCGGTTTCGTTAGGCTTACTGCTCGAACACACCCATAGACTGAGGGCTTGTGTGTGAAGGCCACTTTGACTAGAGGGACAAGTTGTGTAATCGGCGGGGTACTAGGTGATACTCCTTTGGCTGTCTGAAAAGCACTTTAGTTCTTATCTCCCTGACTGAAGGTCTGTTGTGAGGAGTTTTGGCTCATCACGTTATACTCCAGTCTAAAGGGGTAGAATTGATTGATCGCTCCTGCACCAATTGTCTGTGTTTTGTGAGGTATTTGGGCTTGTTTTATTGTACTTCAGCCTGAAAGAGAAGTTGTTGTTGGTTACCTGTCCCCTCTATGTGTTTTCAGGTCTTTAGAAGTACTTTACTGCGATCCTCACTTTGTGTGTGTAGTGTTAATGCGGTTCCTTTGGGTCCAGTACATCTCCGTCTGCATCTCGGTCAGTCTGGACTGAGATGGTCCTCTGGAACGTAAAGATCTCCTCCTCTGCTGTGAACAGAGACAGGTTGGTGGTCATGTTTGTGTCAACCCGATTGTTTGTGGTAATGGTTGTACAAACAGGACCGCAGAACAGAGTCATTAACACAACCACAACCTCAAACAGTGGGGTTAACACAACTACAACCATTACCACAAACATGACCACCAAGAGGGTTTAATACAAACACAGCCACAAACAGAGGGGTTAACAACACAACAACAGAGATGTTTATATCAAGGATTGTGTTTGTGGTCATGTTGTGATCTTGTTGTGGTTGGAGCGTGGTCCACCCCGCTCAGAACCAGGACGTCGAGTAGCAGGCGGTTGCGGTCGTCCTTCCTCCCTCCAGAGGAGCCTCAGCCAACAGAACCACCCTCACCTGGGACAGAGGGACAATGGAATCGTAACAACACTAAGAACTGCAGTGATTCAGTGACACCTCCTGTGAGAGAGTGTGGATATATAACATTACGGGGAATGCTATTACACGTACTGTACTTTCACAACAATACGGCACACCACAGTACAAATGTTGCTGTTTTAGAGCTCAGAGATTCTTGAAAGATGGGACAATCTCAATTTTTTTCGACAAATATTTGTCTTAATATTAACTAAATTTGATAGACCAAAATATCAGCTATCACACCATGTAAAGGAACAACATAATTTTTATTATTATAAAATGCAACTAACTGGACACCGTCAGACACCATACAATTATTGTGAAACAAGTGTTTATTGGCCTCGATTGTTTAATTCTAACATGATATGTAATACAAATCTTCAAACCTATTTTGTTTTGTTTTCTAGCACTATTAAATGCTCCAGGGCTAATTTCGTTAGCATTTTGGCATGTTTGTCTTGATTTAGAACATAAAACAACATTTATGTTACGGCTGTGTACGGGAGGCGAAGTCAGGTGCAGGAGAGCAGAGTAGATTTAACAGGCGCACTTTTATTCCGGTCAAAAAATAGGCACAAAATGACATCAAAGTGCCCAAAAGAAAACACGGATCATGAACAAAAGTATAGCGTGTGAACATCGCCCATAACAATAAACAATTACACGCAAAGACATGGAGGGGAACAGAGGACTAAATACATGCAGTGTGATTAGATAATGAAAACCAGGTGTGTATGGAAACAAGACAAAACAAATAGAAATATGAAAAATGGAGCGGCGATGGCTAGAAAGTCGGTGACGTCGATCGCCGAACACCGCCCGAACAAGGAGAGGAGCCGACTTCGGTGGAAGTCATGACAATTTATAAAGCAAACATTATCCATTAGGTCTAGCACAGCAAATTCTTCAATTATTTAAACATATGTTGCAGGACAGTGATTCAAATATTGTTCCGAATATTGACCAAAAACTATTGACTCCATCAGTGACGGAGGTGGCAGCAGATACTGAAAACAGACATTTTTTGTCTCTAAAAATAAATGTTCAATACAAACATTTGTAAAATATGGAAAATGATTAATTAGAAAATCCCCAATAAAAACATAACCATTCTATCAGATCTTTCAGCGCTCTGACGGCGTTGATGTTAGACAAAAATCTGACGGAGTTGATGTTTTTGTCACACCCTGATCTGTTTCACCTGTCTTTGTGCTTGTTTCCACCCCCCACCAGGTGTCTCCCATCTCCCCCTATTATCCCCTGTGTATTTCTACCTGCGTTCTCTGTTTGTCTGTTGCCAGTTCGGCTTATCCCGGCAAGTCCTCCATTACCAGCGTGTTTCGATGTTTTCTGTGCTCTAGTTTTTGTTTTCCTAGTCTTCCCAGTTCTGACCTTTCTGCCTGTCTTGACCCTGTTCCTGCCTACCGTCCTGTACCTGCCTGACTCTGATTTGGATTACGACTCTTTGGCTGCTCTTTGTACTATAATAAACTCTGAGACTCGTACTATCCGCCTCCTGTGTCTGCACCTGGGTCTTAGCCTGAGCCTTGATAGTTTTACAGAGTTGACAAAAATTGAAATTTTATTCTTCATTCAAGTGGTATAAACAGTAGCAATTTAGTTTTTCTCAGTTGCTTTATGACTCTAAAACCTTGCGGGCGCTGCTTCAGGGTGAGGGTGAGCATGGGGATGTGGCAGATAAACACTCTCAAACGCCTAGGCCATCTTGAGGTAGTGACTGGCATCCACTGGCTGGAACATACAGAGACAGGGATAATAAGCATAAACACATACAGATGCGTGCATGAGTTTACTATCAACCCACTCACACACGTATAGTACAATATGTATGTAACCTTTGTGAAGGTTGTATTTTGCCAGTATTGGGCTTTAACCCTGACAACGGGGTGCAACCCCCCAGTACATTTTCTCTGAGTGGAGTAGAACAAGAGATGAAGGCTTGGCCCTGTAACGGTCCTTCACAAATACATTGTACTACCCAGTGTGTGTCATGCTACGGGAGGGTTGTATCTGTCACACACGTGCACACATAATTCTAATTATTTTTGTATGTGTGTACACTCATACACTAGACTGTGGTATGACTTGGTGAAAGAGCAGCTATTAATGTTGTTAATGGTCCCACTCACGCATGCATAAGAGTATATAGAAACACTTATAGGCCAATGCTATTCTCTGCTCAACAACAACTGTCAACAATAGCCTGTAGTCATTGACATTGAAAAGAGCACAGAGGAATTATAATAGAATTGGAGTGGTTAGGAGGCGGGAGCATGGTCGAGAGAAGGGGGAACAAGAATGAGGAAGAGAAAAAAAGAGGTAGGCACAAACGGAAGGACACAGAATGAGGCAGAAAAAGAGAGAAAAAGTACAATGAGTGGATGAGATGAGGAGAGAGAGAGAAGGGGGAAGCGAGGGCAAAAAGAGTGAAAGAATAAGGAAAAATAAAGAGATATGGTTAGAAAGAGAAAAGGTAGTAGAGAGTAGTCAACAAATAGAGAAGAGAGACATACAACAACAAGCAGGAGAGAGAATGGAGTTTATTTTTTTATTTCACCTTTATTTAACCAGGTGGGCCAGTTGAGAACAAGTTGTCATTTACAACTGCGACCTGGCCAAGATAAAGATAAAGCCCAGCGTCGTCCGGGTTCAGTGTAGGCCGTCATTGTAAATAAGAATTTGTTCTTAACTGACTTGCCTAGTTAAATAAAGGTTCTATAAAAATAAACATTTAATTAAAAAAGGAAGAGAGAGAGAGCGATGAGAAAGAGTAATAAACATAGAGAGCAGATTGTTATGTAAGTAACTTACTCGATCACACAGTAGTTACCTGTCCCAGACCTGCTATTTTCAACTCTCTAGAGAGAGCAGGAGCGGTACAGATATTCTCAATGATCGGCTATGAAAAGCCAACTGACATTTACTCGAGGTGCTGACTTGTTGCACCCTCGAAAACTACTGTGATTATTATTATTTGACCATGCTGGTCATTTATGAACATTTGAACATCTTGGCCATGTTCTGTTATAATCTCCACCCGGCACAGCCAGAAGAGGACTGGCAACCCCTCATAGCCTGGTTCCTCTCTAGGTTTCTTCCTAGGTTCTGGCCTTTCTAGGGAGTTTTTCCTAGCCACCGTGCTTCTACACCTGCATTGCTTGCTGTTTGGGGTTTTAGGCTGGGTTTCTGTACAGCACTTTGAGATATCAGCTGATGTAAGAAGGGCTATATAAATACATTTGCTTTGATTTGAGTAGTTTGAAGGAACAGTCTGCGATGGTTCCACAGTCTTAATTTTCTGCCCTGAACCTTTAGAACCCTGGGACCCGTTACTACGGAAACACACACACACTCTTGAATTGATAAATTGACCCAATATATAGCATTATAGCTGTTAATAAACAGAAATAACAATGGCCACTACTTTAGCCTTAATATCACTGCCCCTTTACTTTACTACACACACACACACACACACACACACACACACACACACACACACACACACACACACACACACACAGAGAGAGAAAAGAGAGAGAAAGAGGGGGATAATAAAATATGAAATGAATAAAGCTGAAATGGCCACATCAAACGCCGCGAGGAGGGGGAAGGAGCTTTTCACTCCATCTCCAAAGAACGGGATGTTAGGCTTTAAACACAAACCTTAGCCTTTGAATGCAAGGTGGAATGAGTCTATGTGTGTGTTTTAACTCTTGTTCAGGTTAAGAGGGTTGCGATGTTTTTTTGTTGTTGCATACACTGAAAGACGAAGGCACTTCAAATCTCCTGATCACCAATGAGCAACGTTATTCATACTCTCTGTAGTGTGTGTGTGTGTGTGTGTGTGTGTGTGTGTGTGTGTGTATACAGGCAATGAGAAGAATAGGGCTCAAACTTAATCATTCTGGATTTCTCTACTCCTTTATCCATCCCTTTCTCTTTCACTGTAGACTAGTGTCCTTACTCTCTGTCCTTACCTTCTCTTAACTCACTCTGCCTTTCTCTGTCTCTCCTTTTCTCTATCTTCTGTTGCCTCTCTCATATTGCATGCAAACTGGCATAACAGTTGTGTGTGTTTTGTTAGGTTGATGTAAAAGTATCCTAGCTGCCATCACTCTGTGTACTTTGTACTCAGGGATTGTATAAATGGGAGGTGTGTGTGTGACTCCATGGATAGACAGCTCATGAGAACCTCTCGTGTTCAAAGTGAGGTGCCTCCACTCAGCACTGATCCTTCCAGTTGCGAGGGGGGAGAGGTTAGGGACACGTGAAAACAGCAAACTCCCACAACCACCATCATAGAGGGGCACTGGGGCTTAGAGTGAGTGAATGTGTGTGTGACCTCCATACTGTCCAACACAGGGCAATGGATGTACAGAGTGAAGGGAAAAGAAAGCACACACATCCAAGCATACATACGTACGCACACACGTAGTAAACACACTCATGTACGCACGCAGGCCCAATCACACACTCTCTTACATATAGTACAGGATCCCTGCTGTCTTCTCTAGTAGACCCCAGAGTCTAAGCCCATGGGCTGGCAGTATTCCAACATACAGAAAAACAAAACACATTGATTTGGCAATGTGTTTTGTCTTTGATTTGTCTGTACTATAGACCCCTGAGCTCCAAGGTGGCCCGCCACACACACACACACGAACGCAGGCAGACAGCAACACACACAGTAAAACATGCACACAAACAGACAGACGTATAACTAATATTCAGAGCAGCTCTTGAAGGAAAAGAGAAAGAAAATAAGAGCGAGAAAGACAGAGAGGGGGGGAAGAGAGACGTGAAGGGAACACAGTCAGTTATTTATAATCAGATGAGGAGGCCTTGTGGGTCATTACATGATTACCGTCTTGAGGGGTTTGATAAGTTCTCACTCCTTCCTCGCAGATTTCATCCACCCACGTACTCTACCCTTTTCTACACCCCCCCCCCCACCCCCCCCACATGCTAGGATGTTCCTCTCCACACTACTTCTCCACACAACCTTATCCCAAATTACACACCATCATATCCCATACTGTCCTCTAACTCAAAATCCTACACCACATTCTGAACATCCCTTTCCAATAAACAGGTAGTAATCCAGTCACTGTCAGCATAGCTCGCTACCGGTCAAAGAGCACTCTTGCTTGCTTGTTTTCTCACAGAGTCATGACAGACATGAGAATCAGAGTCTCTTTAGAGACACATGTAGCACATTTAACACATGTAGGTCCAATCATGTCATTGTCCAAGCTGTCCACCACTCTCTCTCTGGACAGCTGTTTAGCATAAAAACAGAGTTTTTTTCCTTTTGTCGCTCGCTCCTCAAAAAGTTGCTTTTGAGTTTTTCAAAGAGCGCGGTGCCATTGAGAGGCAACAAAAGCCAAGGATAGCTGACTACTGCGGCTTGATGAAGTCCACTCCCTCATTACCAATCGCAGGAAACATTTGATGCTTTTTTGTTTGGCCCAGAGAATTGACCAGGTCTCAAAGAACATGGGGTGGGAAGGCTGAAAAAGAGATGGGGGGGGGGGGGTAAAGGTTGTTGTCCATTCATCCATTTGTGTCTTGCAGCTTGTGTAGAGGGAGAGAAGAAAAGGGAGGGATAGATGGGTTGGGAAAAAGAGAGAGAGAAAAGAGAAAGCTTAAAACAGTGCTTTTATCTAGCCCGTCCTGGACGACTCTTCTGACATCAAAGTATTTTCACTAACTGGGGAGTGGGGCGGGTGTGTGTGTGTGTGGGGGGGGGATGTATTCAGTCCAAGTGAGGCTACATGGAGGGAAATAACAATGTGAGCACCCTAATTACACCTAATGATCTAGTCCCTTAAAGTGTGACTGCCTTGGGTCCTGGGGGGTTTGTTCCACAGGGTCGTTCTCACAACCTCCCCCTGCCTCGGCTGGTCCTCTTGGGAAAACATTTTTGAGCGCATGGTGACCCAGGACACCACTGGACCCCCCAGCTCCCCTCCTCCAGACCCCCAACCCCCAGCTGGAGCCTCCCTTCCGTACCCCCCACGACATGCAACTGCATGGGTAGGGGGTGTCCCAACTGCACCTGGCCACTAGGGGCTAGACTAAACCTCCAGAGAGGAGCAGACACTCACAGCAGTAGTCCTATAAGATGGAGCAAGGGAGGGAGGGAGGGAGATAGAGAGATTGGGAGACTGGAATGAAAAAACTGTGGGAAATGGAAGGAGAGAGAAATTAAATTAGATGAAAATGGAAAAGAGGGGAAAAGAGGAAAAAAGAGAGATGTGAAGACGAGAGATGTGAAGAGTGTAAAACCCCAGGGCTGTACAACTAATATTGTAGGGACAAAAAACAAAGACAGAATGTCAGTCAGAAAAGAAAGGCAAAAAAAAAAAGAAAAGACCATTACATTTCACCGATAGAATGTCCATGAAAGCAACAAGCAACAAGCAACAAATAGCAAGGCTATTTCTATCCCATCGCATTGCATTAGAAAACACATGATTTGTACTCATTGTTGTGAAAATAAAACCAGAGGCACATGGAGCATTATCGTTAGGTAACTAAATGCCAGAGGGACAATAGCAGTCATCAAACACCAATTTTCATTTACTGGGAACTCGTGGGCTGGCGACTCTTCAAACTCTCTACGTAGGTACCTCAACAGACGAAAGGCCTTCACATGAACAGAACCATTTCAGTCCTTCATTTTCCCCTTGGAGCAGAGCACGCTGCAACTGTGGACTTTTATTTAATACATTTTTTTTTACAAAACAGTACTGGCTACCATAGCAATCAGCCACCACAAAAGGACAGAAGACAGAAGTTTTATAAAGGTTATCATATTTTTCTGGCACCAACAGAGGGAGGGAAATAAATCCTGACCTTCAGCCTGCAGAGAGGGGCAACAGAAGGAGAGAAAGAGGGATGGGGAGAAGGAGGATAACAGAGGGGTTGAGGGAAAGAGAAAGAGGAGGGATAAAGGAAAAGGGACTGGCGAGAGGGACAGAGGGAGAGGAAGAGAGAGGACGGGGAGCCAGAGTAAGAAAGAAGAGGGAAGAAGAGAACGTTGGAGGAAGTGTAGCGTAGCTGTAGCCCTTTGAGTGCTAAGAGCAGTAGGAGGCTAGCGACCTGGAGGGGGGCAGCGGCCCCGATAGGGTAGCTAGCCGGAGGCAGAGGCAGGGTAGCTTGGCAGGGTGGTTCAAGGGTCCCTGGGGCCTATTTTCACAACCTTACTAATTCACTACTCTCACCCGTTCTCCCCTCTTCACCACACACACACACACACACACACACACACACACACACACACACACACACACACACACACACACACACACACACACACACACACACACACACACACACACAGACTCTACATCCAAAGTGTCAGACGGATGGAATCATTTAAGGGTCATCCAGTGGAGGCAAGGAACCACCCCCATCACACCCCACCATCCCTGGCTAACTTGGCAGGATGTCCACTGTGTGGAGGGGAGCACTGTGAATTTGTGAATGCTTTATCTCTAGTGGTTAGTGGTTGTGTTAACTACATAGACCAGTGGTAAAGGGTAGTCATCTAGCCCAGTGGTTCCTAAACTGTGGGGCGTGCGTTTTTTTTTTACCGAAAGGTTGCAAGATCAAATCCCCGAGCTGACAAGGTAAAAATCTGTCGTTCTGCCCCTGAACAAGGCAGTTAACCCACTGTTCCTAGGCCATCATTGAAAATAAGAATGTGTTCTTAACTGGCTTGCCTAGTTAAATAAAGGTAAAATTAAATTAAAAAATGAATTGTGTATGTATGTTCTAACACCCAAGTAACCCTCAGATTCAGAAGAGGGGTCCATGTCCTAATGTTTAACTCTACTATTTACAACCTTAGGAAAAAGGGTTCCAAAAGGGTTCAAAAAGGGTTCTTCAGCAACACCCATAGGAGCTCTGTGGAAAGGATTATACATGGAACTCAAAAGGGTAACCAAAAGGGTTCTACCTGGAACCAGAAAGGGTTCTTCAAAAGGTTATGCTATGGGGACAGCCGAAAAACCCTTTTAGGTTCTAGATAGCACCTTTTTTCTAAGAGTGTAGGTGAATGCCTATGAAAAGTGGAAGAATGTTTTCCCGCTCTCCTCTCCTCTCCTGCAAAATGCAAAATTATTTAGCAATTATTTATTATCATAGACACTACAAACACCTCACAATTATCTCTGGTGTTGCCAGGATAATGGTTCTACCTGCTTACAATAATGCTATTAAATTGCAAAGTAGTTTTGGAGCATCGCTAGCTTCCATCCATGGTACTGTCCCCCACCCCACTCCCCTCCTCACCCGCCTCACCCCCTCCCTCACCCTTTTCTCTCCTCACTTTGAAATGCAAGCAGGCTGGTTCATTCCCTCCACTCGCTCGCTTGCCCGTTTTTCATTCACACAGCCAGCGTTCGCCCTCTTTCTATCTCTCGGTATCTCTCTCTTACCCACCCCACTCCCCCTCGCTCTCTCTGTGTCCGTTTGAGTCTTTCACCATCGCCAGGTATGATCGAAGACAGCTTTGTGACACCGTGTGTGAACACTGTGTTTCTCAGGTAGAAAACCCAATTAAGAAAAACACACAAGAGCAAAATCAAAAAAGACACAGCGACAGAGGTGTGTGTGTGTGTATGAGGTGTGAGGTGGAGGGTACATTTATGAATAAATTAAAAAGAGGAGCGAAGAAGGGATGACTTAGTCTTTACCTTCAACGCGTCGATGAAAGGTAGGAAGGTGTCCCTCTGAAGTCTGTTTTTGTACAGATCTGAAAGGAGAGGGAGGCGCTGTGTTAGCGCTGCTGTTTAGCCCCCTAATAATGTCACTCTTCCGCCAAAGATTGGCACATAAAGTGGCTATTGATGAAGTAAAGGATGGGTGGGGATGCAGGACAAAAGGGCAGAGGAAAAATTGATTTCTCTACCGGCAGCAGCAGCTAGCAGCAGCAACATAAAATGTATTACATTCTCAAACAATGGTGGAGGGAGAAAGAACTCTCGCTTTTTCAGCTCGGACAATGTCCACAGACTCCCGTGAATAGATTTTCCAATTAGCTCTGCTGGAACAAATTACATCTGAAGTAGCATCCCTGAGAGACAGAAAAAAAACACACACACACACACACACTGGTATTACTATCCAAGTGGGGACCCTAAAATGTATTCCCATTCAAAATCTGATTTTCCCTAACTCTAAACCTAACCCTTAACCTAACCCTAACCCTAACCCTAACCCTAAAATAGCATGTTTCCTTTTGGGGATGGCGAAATGTCCCCACTTGTCAGAATTTTCCTTGTTTTACTATCCTTTTGATAGTAAAGTTACATAGTAAAGTTAGACCACACACACACACACACACACACACACACACACAGAGATGCAAACAAGCAGGTGTTGTTGTTGTTAATGTTTGGTTTAAGCTGACAGAAGTAGCAGCTAACAATGAAGTAAGACTTTACACGTTGTTAAAATACCTTCTTAGTGGAGAGGACAACGGTTAGATCTATACTACGCATAACAAGGTGTGTTGTTGTGAGGAGGCTCTTCAAGTGACGCTCCTATCAATGTGGTAATTGTTTCCCAATGGAAAAAGTCAAGCAACACATTAAAGTGAAGTACTTTTTTTATTATTGTGGATGGAAATCCTACAGCCCATATCTATCAATCCAGGTTGTATATGAGATGTAATATTAGATCACATTGAAATGTATAGTGGTCTGGCCTACAATGGGCCTGAGAGGCAAGCAGCTTCTAACCTAGAGTCACCACGGTCACCACAATCTCTAGTGTGTCAACCCTGAAATGAAGCATTCAGCCTGTCCTTTTCTACCTAAACATCCATTAACACTAGAGCATCAAAAGGACAGGCTGACAGCGCGACAACTGCTCTGCTCTAGCTTCGCAACAGCAAACAAAAACAAGAGCGTGCTGGGGAGCGTAGCACATGATTTCTAAGCAAGTTCCCCTTCAATCATATAAACCACTTCAGCCGCGTTTGATGGCCTAGCGCTATCTATCAACCACATAACCCACTTTAGCTGTGTTTGATAGCTTAGCGACATCTATCAACCACATAACCCACTTTAGTTGCTTTTGATAGCCTAGCTAGCGCCATCTCATGTGGAGATCAATAAAGGAGGAATCCTTTCCTTTCATGTCAGGTTGTCTCTGAGGGCTTAGTGTTCCATTAGCCGTCTAATTAAAAAACAAACAAGCGTCTCTTTCGAGTTCGCGTGGTCCGTCGCTTTGTTCTTAATGACTGGTAAATGTCAGACATGCTTAGCTTTGTATATGAGATAGAGAGAACGATCTCGGTTGCCATCAACTCAAAACCCACTCGAGCAACGAGACATTGACGACGTTAGTCCTGAGATGAGGAGAGAGCCAACGTCATGTCTTTATGTCTCCCTCCACTCTTACTTCCTCCCTCGCTCCTTCTCTTTCTGCACCTTGCTCACTTAGTAGTAAATGTAACATCACTACCCTGACAAAACGACAGCGGTAGAATCAACAAAGGCATAATGAGACTAAGAGAAAGAGAGGATGGATGGAGCAAGAGGGAGGGAGAGATTAAAGAGTTTACATGGCTCATGCATCAGATAATTTTATCCTGGGAGGGAGCAGTTCAACAAACAGAAAGAGGCCTAGTTCACCCCAGATTTCCACTAGATATCACAGCCACAAAGTCAGACTTCATAGTCACAAAGCCAAAATAATGTGCTTAATTTAAGGTTAGGGTTAGGCATAAGATAGCAGTGTGGTTAAGGTTAGTGTTAAGGTTAGGTTTAACATTTTTACGAGTTTTGCCCTAATTATGACCTTGTGGCTGTGTTAACTAGTGATGACACTCTCTCCCTCAGTGTCATCATTAGGGTTGTGTTCAGTAGAGAGAAAACATTTTGGAACGGAATGAAACAGGGAGTAACTTTTTCCATAAGAACACAGCATTTCATTTTCTGTTGCCAAGCGTTTTGCTACAGTGCACTGCTAAACACGACCCGATCTATTGACAGTCTCACTGACCTCTGGCTGCCATTCAGACATGACTTACAGCTTATTACTGTAACTGAATCCAAAGGATCAAATATGCATCCACATGATAGGGCACTATAACAGATATCTGATATCCTCCAGAAACAGTGAAAGTGAGAGAAACAGTTGTGAGTATAATTGAAAAACACAATAGAGTGGGCTATATGGAAGAGGAAGGTGAGCTTGACATGATGTGAAGTGAACAGGTTGGACTGGATGTGAATTGGAGAGGGAGGTACTGTAGCATGTGTGACTTTGTTCAACAGCATAATAGGAGGAAGGAGAGAGCTACATTGCTATACAAGCTGTAAATGGTGTAAGATTGTGATTGTGTGTGTGTGTACGTGTGCTAAACCAATTCAAGACACCAATACATTTCCCGAATTAGATCACAGTGCAACGATACCACAGTTGTGCATGAATAAAGTATCAATCATGTGAATCATATGAGTTGCGTGAATCAAAAAGGTGCAATATGAATGACAATGACATGGCATCTGCACTGTATTATCTCTGCCTCAGTACAGAGTGAACGGAGTGAATTGGCTTTGACCTAACCATCAGGGAGCCTATTGGAGGTGACCACCACCACTATGTGCCCTTGAGCAACGCACTTAATCCTAATTGCTCCTATAAGTCGCTCTGGATAAGAGAGTCTGCTAAATGACAGAAATATAAATGTACCCTAGTCCTGAACTAGGTCTCAAACAGCTGCTTCAGAATCATTGCTTCAGATAAGTCAGTCACCTGAGGAGAGTGATAGAGAGAGAATTTAAAGGCAACCAGACTACAATGTGCCTTCTCTTATGGCAGACGGGCATATGGTTGTGTGTGTGTGTGTGTACTACACTTTTGTATGTAGAGATGTAGTACTATTCTTTTAGGTGAGGGAGCGCACATTTTGTTTATGATGTCATCATTTTCTCAAATTTGGTACCGACAAGTTGAAGCATGAGTCAAAAACGATTCAGCTAACCATCCTAAAATGTAATTAGAAATAATGTGTTTTCAGTGTAACAATAATCTTATAGGCCTACTATACTATGATATTAGGTTATGTAAAATGAAAATGTATCATTATGTGATCTTGCTTGACATTGATTCAGCTTTGATCTAACTTAATTAAACGAGCACCGTTGTGAGAAGTGATAATCTTCTATTTGTAATAATAACAATAAGTGAAAAGTAGGTCTATTAAGCATAGGCAACAGATCTGAATGAGATGTTATTTAAAAAAATATATTTTTTTAAATAATAAATATAAAAATAAATTAAAAAGATATAGATGTACTATTGTAAAGTGGTTGTTCCACTGGATATCATAAGGTGAATGCAGCAATTTGTAAGTCGCTCTGGATAAGAGCGTCTGCTAAATGACGTAAATGTAAATGTTATTTTAAGAGATTGGAGCGCTCTTCGTGGTGCTGAAAGGACAGCACAAGGATCATGCAATGATGTTAAAGAAGTTGAACCAACTTGTGGTGTTGAAGGATAGCTAAAGGATAGCTCTGCGCATTTGTCCAGCTCAGGAACAAACAACAATAATTTGCAGTAGGCCTAATAGGTCAACGACTATGTGCTACAGCTATTTGTAGGCTAAAGCCTAATGTAAATACATATAGCTTAATATCATTGCACTGTTTGCGAGGAAGGCTTTATTGCAATTTCATTGTATTGTGTAGCATACAGTGGCAATAAAAAGTACAGTATGTGAACCCTTTGGAAATACCTGTATTTCTGCATAAATTGGTCATAAAATGTGATCTGATCTTCGTCTAAGTCACAACAATAGACAAGCACAGTCTGCTTAAACTAATAACTCACAATTATACGTTTTCACGTCTTTATTGAACATACCGTGTAAACATTCACAGTGCAGGGTAGAAAAAGTATGTGAACCCTTGGATTTAATAACTGGTTGACCCTCCTTTGGCAGCAATAACCTCAACCAAACATTTTCTGTAGTTGCGGATCAGACCTGCACAACGGTCAGAAGGAATTTTGGACCATTCCTCTTTACAAAACTGTTTCAGTTCAGCAATACTCTTGGGATTATCTAGTGTGAACTGCTCTCGAGGTCATGCCACAGCATCTCAATTGGGTTGAGGTCAGGACTCTGACTGGGCCACTCCAGAAAGCGTATTTTCTTCGGTTGAAGCCATTCTGTTGTTGATTTACTTCTGTGTTTTTGGTCGTTCTCCTGTTGCATCACCCAACTTTTGTTGAGCTTCAATTGGCGGACAGATAGCCTAACATTCTCCTGCAAAATGTCTTGATAAACTTGGGAATTCATTTTTCTGTCGATGACAGCAAGCTGTCCAGGCCCTGAGGCAGCAAAGCAGCCCCAAACCATGATGCTCCCTCTAGCATACTTTACAATTGGGATGAGGTTTTGATATTGGTGTGCGGTGCATTTTTTTCTCTACACATAGTGTTGTGTGTTCCTTCCAAACAACTCAACTGCAGTTCCATCTGTCCACAGAATATTTTGCCAGTAGCGCTGTAGAACACCCAGGTGCAGTTTTGCAAACTTCAGACGTGCAGCAATGTTTTTTTTGGACAGCAGTGGCTTCTTCCATGGTGTCCTCCCATGAACACCATTCTTGTTTAGTGTTTTACGTATCGTAGACTCGTCAACAGAGATGTTAGCATGTTCCAGAGATTTCTGTAAGTCTTTAGCTGATACTCTAGGATTCTTCTTAACCTCATTGAGCATTCGGCTCTGTGCTCTTGCAGTAACCTTTGCAGGACGGCCACTCCTAGGGAGAGTAGCAACAGTGCTGAACTTTCTCCATTTACAGACACTTTTTCTTACTGTGGACTGATGAACATCAAGGCTTTTAGAGATACTTTTGCAACCTTTTCCAGCTACAGTGGGGGAAAAAAGTATTTGATCCCCTGCTGATTTTGTACGTTTGCCCACTTACAAAAAAATGATCAGTCTATAATTTTAATAGTAGCTTTATTTGAACAGTGAGAGACAGAATAACAACAAAAAAATCCAGAAAAACGCATGTCAAAAATGTTATAAAATGATTTGCATTTTAATGAGGGAAGTAAGTATTTGACCCCTCTGCAAAACATGACTAAGTACTTGGTAGCAAAACCCTTGTTGGCAATCACAGAGGTCAAACGTTTCTTGTAGTTGGCCACCAGGTTTGCACACATCTCAGGAGGGATTTTGTCCCACTCCTCTTTGCAGATCTTCTCCAAGTCATTAAGGTTTCGAGGCTGATGTTTGGCAACTCGAACCTTCAGCTCCCTCCACAGATTTTCTATGGGATTAAGGTCTGGAGACTGGCTAGGCCACTCCAGGACCTTAATGTGCTTCTTCTTGAGCCACTCCTTTGTTGCCATGGCTGTGTGTTTTGGGTCATTGTCATGCTGGAATACCCATCCACGGCCCATTTTCAATGCCCTGGCTGAGGGAAGGAGGTTCTCACCCAAGATTTGACGGTACATGGCCCCGTCCATCGTCCCTTTGATGCGGTGAAGTTGTCCTGTCCCCTTAGCAGAAAAACACCCCCAAAGCATAATGTTTCCACCTCCATGCTTGACGGTGGAGATGGTGTTCTTGGGGTCATAGGCAGCATTCCTCCTCCTCCAAACACGGCGAGTTGAGTTGATGTCAAAGAGCTCCATTTTGGTCTCATCTGACCACAACACTTTCACCAGTTGTCCTCTGAGTCATTCAGATGTTCATTGGCAAACTTCAGACGGGCATGTATATGTGCTTTCTTGAGCAGGGGGACCTTGCGGGCGCTGCAGGATTTCAGTCCTTCACAGTGTAGTGTGTTACCAATTGGTTTCTTGGTGACTATGGTCCCAGCTGCCTTGAGATCATTGACAAGATCCTCCCGTGTAGCTCTGGGCCGATTCCTCACCGTTCTCATGATCACTGCAACTCCACGAGGTGAGACCTTGCATGGAGCCCCAGGCCGAGGGAGATTGACAGTTGTTTTGCGTTTCTTCCATTTGCGAATAATCGCACCAAAAGCTGCTTGGCGATGGTCTTGTAGCCCATTCCAGCCTTGTGTAGGTCTACAATCTTGTCCCTGACATCCTTGGAGAGCTCTTTGGTCTTGGCCATGGTGGAGAGTTTGGAATCTGATTGATTGATTGCTTCTGTGGACAGGTGTCTTTTTTACAGGTAACAAGCTGCGGTTAGGAGCACTCCCTTTAAGAGTGTGCTCCTAATCTCAGCTCGTTACCTGTGTAAAAGACACCTGGGAGCCAGAAATCTTTCTGATTGAGAGGGGGTCAAATACTTATTTCCCTCATTAAAATGCAAATCAATTTATAACATTTCTGACATGCGTTTTTCTGGATATTTTTTGTTGATATTCTGTCTCTCACTGTTCAAATAAACCTACCATTAAAATTATAGACTGATCCTTTCTTTGTCAGTGGGCAAACGTACAAAATCAGCAGGGGATCAAATACTTTTTTCCCCCACTGTATATGCAAGTCAACAATTCTTAATCGTAGGTCTTCTGAGATCTATTTTGTTTGAGGCATGGTTCACATCAGGCAATGCTCTTGTGAATAGCAGACTCAAAATTTGTGAGTGTTTCTTATAGGGCAAGGCTCTAACCAACATCTCCAATCTTGTCTCATTGCTTGGACTCCAGGTTAGCTGACTCCTGACTCCAATTATCTTTTGGAGAAGTCATTAGCATAGGGGTTCACATACTTTTTCCAACCTACACTGTGATTGTTTAAATGATGTACTCAATATAGACAAAAAATTATAATAATTGGTGTGTGATTAGTTTAAGCACACTATGTTTGTCTATTGCTGTCACAGCAATAGACAAACATAGTGTGCTTAAACTAATAACACACAAATTATAGTTTTTTTCTTGTCTATATTGAGTACATCATTGAAACAACTATATTTGATGACCAATTTATGCAGAAATCCAGGTAATTCCAAAGGGTTCACATACTTTTTCTTTCCACTCTACACGATGTATCATTTAAAAAATATATATATTTCACCTTTATTTAACCAGTGTCACATCTGCTCCTGCCACACCCCTTAGTGGACATCCGGTGTCTTCCTGACCTTCAGCCATTCCCCCAGTACAATCTCTCTCTCCCTCTCCCTCTCTCTCTGACAGGTGTGCTGGAGTCAGAGCAGACCCCACCAGCTGCAACCCGTTCCATAATCAAGACCTCTACAAATACTCAGTCCTGCCACTTCTACTCTGCCAGATCGTAATCTCCGTTCAGTCAGTCATGCTTCAAGCTATTTGTTATTATTTAAGATCCTGTATCCTGTTGTGCCTGTTTCCCTGCCTGACGCTGTTTATCCTCTCACTGCAGTTTTGCCGCTCAGACTCTGGTTCCTGTCTCCCGTTCCACATCTCACCACCCTGCTACCCTGTTCTGGATTCAGCTCACCATCACTCCCTTGGATTCCCCTCTGGACCTGTTTACCCTGTCCTAACCCAGCTCACTCCAACCTTAGCCTCCACATTTGGTTTCCTAAAACTCATCCGAGCTTCCCCAGATCTGCACTCCACCTCTCCCTGTGTTGCAATAAATGTCTTGGTTCATTCATCCCTGTTTCCTGGTCTGAGTCTGCTCTTGGGTTACCCTATGCTGCTCTGCCTAACAACCAGGTAGGCCATTTGAGAACAAGTTCTCATTTACAACTGCGACCTAGCCAAGATAAAGCAAAGCAGTGCAACACAAACAATACAGAGTTACACATGAATAAACAAACGTACAGTCAATAACACAATAGAAACAAATATATATACAGTGTGTGCAAATGAGGTAAGATTAGGGAGGTAAGGCAATAAATAGGCCGTAGTTGCGACGTAATTACAATTTAGCAATTAAACACTGGAGTGATAGATGTGCAGAAGATGAATGTGCAAGTAGAGATACTGGGGTGCAAAGGAGCAAAAAATAAATATGGGGATGAGGTAGTTGGATGGGCTATTTACAGATGGGCTATGTACAGGTGCAATGATCTGTGAGCTGCTCTGACAGCTGATGCTTAAAGTTAGTGAGGGAGATATGAGTCTCCAGCTTCAGTGATTTTTCCAATTCGTTCCAGTCACTGGCAGCAGAGAATTGGAAGGAAAGGTGGCCAAAGGATGAATTGGCTTTGGGGGTGACCAGTGAAATATATCTGCTGGAATGGGTACTACTATGGTGACGAGTGAGCTGAGATCAGGCAGGGCTTTACCTAGCAAAGACTTATAGCTGACTTGGAGCCAGTGGGTTTGTCAACGAATATGAAGCGAGGGCCAGCCAATGAGGGCATACAGGTCCTAGTGGTGGTGGGTAGTATATGGGGCTTTGGTGACAAAACGGATGGCACTGTGATAGCAAATTGGATGCAGTCTGAGTAGAGTGTTGGAGGCTATTTTGTAAATGACATCGCTGAAGTCAAGGATCAGTAGGATAGTCAGTTTTACGAGGGTATGTTTGGCAGCATGAGTGAAAGATGCTTTGTTGTGACATAGGAATCCAATTCTAGATTTAATTTTGGATTGGAGATTAATGTGAAGGACAGTATACAGTCTAACCAGACACATAGGTATTTGTAGTTGTCCACATATTCTAAGTCAGAACCGTCCAGAGTAGTGACGCTGGACGGGTGGGCAGGTGTGGGCAGCGATCGGTTGAAGAGCAAGCATTTAGTTTTACTTGCATTTAAGAGCAGTTGGAGGCCACAGAAGGAGAGTTGTATGGCATTGAAGCTCATTTGGAGGTTTGTTAACACAATGTCCAAAGAAGGGCCAGATGTATACAGAATGGTGTCATCTGCATAGAGGTGGATCAGAGAATCACCAGCAGCAAGCGCGACGTTATTGATGTATACAGAGAAAAGAGTTGGCCCGAGAATTGAACCCTGTGGCACCCCCATAGAAACTGCCAGAGGTCCTGACAACAGGCCCTCCAATTTGACACACTGAACTCTGTCTGAGAAGTAGTTGGTGAACTAGGCGAGGCAGTCATTTGAGAAACCAAGGCTGTTGAGTCTGCCAATAAGAATGCGGTGATTGACGGAGTCGAAAGCCTTGGCCAGGTCAATGAAGACGGCTGCAAAGTACTGTCTTTTATCAATGGAGGTTATGATATCGTTTAGGACCTTGAGCATGGCTGAGGTGCACCCATGACTAGCTCGGAAACCAGATGGCATAGCGGAGAAGGTACGGTGGGATTCGAAATGGTCGGTGATCTGTTTGTTGACATGGCTTTTGAAGACCTTAGAAAGGTAGGGTAGGATAGATATAGGTCTGTAAGAGTTTGAGTCTAGATTGTCTCCCCCTTTGAAGAGGGGATGACCGCGGCAGCTTTCCAATCTTTAGGGATCTCAGACAATACAAAAAAAGAGATTGAACAGGCTAGTAATAGGGGTTGCAACAATCTAGGCAGATCATTTTAGAAAGAGAGGGTCCAGATTGTCTAGCCCAGCTGATTTGTAGGGTTCCAGATTTTCTAGCTCTTTCAGAACATCAGCCATTCTGGATTTGGGTGAAGGACACACTGGGGAGTCTTCAGCAAGTTGTAGTTGGATGTGCAGAGATTTGACCGGGGTAGGGGTAGCCAGGTGGAAAGCATGGCCAGCCATAGAAAAATGCTTATTGAAATTCTCGATCATTGTAGATTTATCGGTGGTGACAGTGTTTCCTAGCCTCAGTGCAGTGGGCAGCTGGGAGGAGGAACTCTTATTCTCCATGGACTTTACAGTGTCCCAGAACTTTTTGGAGTTTGTGCTACAGGACTGCCTGTGTATTGGTTCCTAATTTCACAGAAAAGTTGCATATTGCGGGGGCTATTCGATGCTAAAGTAGTACGCCGCAGGATGTTTTTGTGCTGGTCAAGGGCAGTCAAGTCTGGAGAGAACCAAGGGCTATATCTGTTCTTAGTTCCATTTTCTTTTAATGGGGCATGCTTATTTAAGATGGTTAGGAAAGCACCTTTAAAGAATAACAGGCATCCTCTTCTGACAGAATGAGGTCAATATCCTTCTAGGATACCCGAGCCAGGTCGATTAGAAAGGCCTGCTCGCTGAAGTGTTTAAGGGAGCGTTTGACAGTGATGAGGGGTGGTCGTTTGACCGCGGATACATTACGGACGCAGGCAGTGATCGCTGAGATCCTGGTTGAAGACAGCAGAGGTGTATTTAGAGGGCAAGTTGGTCAGCATGATATCTATGAGGTTGCCCGTGTTTATGGATTTAGGGTTGTACCTGGTAGGTTCCTTGATAATTTGTGTGAGATTGAGGGCATCTAGCTTAGATTGTAGGACGGCCAGGGTGTTAAGCATATCCCAGTTTAGGTCACCTAACAGTACAAACTCTGAAGATAAATGGGGGGCAATTAATTCACATATGGTGTCCAGGGCACATCTGGGGGCTGAGGGGGGTCTATAACAAGCAGCAACAGTGAGAGACTTGTTTCTGGAAAGGTGGATTTTTAAAAGTAGAAGCTCGAACTCTTTGGGCACAGACTTGCATAGCATGACAGAACTCTGCAGGCTAACTCCACCCCCTTTGGCAGTTCTATCTTGGCAGAATATGTTGTAGTTGGGGATGGAAATGTCAGTATTTTTGGTGGCCTTCCTAAGCCAGGATTCAGACAAGGGTAGGACATCAGGGTTGGTGGAGTGTGCTAAAGCAGTGAATTAAACAAACTTAGGGAGGAGGCTTCTGATGTTAACATGCATGAAACCAAGGCTTTTATGGTTACAGAAGTCAACAAATGATAGTGCCTGGGGAATAGCAGTGGAACTGGGGGCTACAGGGCCTGGGTTAACCTCTACATCACTAGAGGAACAGAGGAGGAGTAGGATAAGGGTATGGATAAAGGCTATAAGAACTGGTCGTCTAGTGCATTGGGGACAGAGAATAAAAGGAGCAGATTTCTGGGTGTGGTAGAATAGATTCAAGGCATAATGTTCAGACAATGGTATGGTAGGATGTGAGTACAGTGGAGATACACCTAGGCGTTGAGTGAGGATGAGAGAGGTTTAGTCTCTGGAGGCACCAGTTAAGCCAGGTGAGGTCTCCGCATTTGTGTAGGGTGGGACAAAAGAGCTGTCTAAGGCATTTTGAGCAGGACTGAGGGTTCTACAGTGAAGTTCAACAATAAGAACTAGCAAAGACAGCGGTAGACAAGGCATATTGACATTAGAGAGAGGCATAAAGCAATAACAGGTGTTTATCAGGAGACCTAAGACAACAATGGGTAAAGGGCGATGAATGGGCAGAGCGGGTCAGTACAGGATCTGAGTTCGAGGCTGGGGCCGACAGGTAAACAAAATGAGGTACCGTGTCATTGAAACAGTCCAGGGGGCATCAGCTGTGTAGCCGAGTGATCATCGGGTCAAAAGAGCAGCAATAGGTGAGTTAGGGTGCCGGGCGGTAGTCACTACTACGCTAGGCGAGCAGGGGACACAGCGTTCAGAAGAACTAGTGGGCTGGGGCTAGTGGATGGTTCTTTGGAGACATTGTAACAGAATAGCCTGTTGAGACCACATCGGGCGATCACGTCGGCAGTCAAGTCGTGATGGATCGGCGGGGCTCGGCGTCGACAATAAAGGGTCAATGCCAATTGGCAAAGGAGGTATTGTAGCCCTAGAATTAGCTGGTACAGTTGATGTCGGTAGTTTACATAGACTTAGGTTGGAGTCATTAAAACTCATTTTCAACCACTCCACAAATTTCTTGCTAACAAACTGGTTTTGGCAAGTCGGTTAGGACATCTACTTTGTGCAAGACACAAGTAATTTTTACAACAATTGTTTACAGTGGGTCAGAAGTTTACATACATTAATTAAGTTGACTGTGCCTTAAACAGCTTGGAAAATTCCCCAAAATGATGTCATGGCTTTAGAAGCTTCTGATATGCTAATTGACATCATTTTAGTCAATTGGAGGTGTAACTGTGGATGTATTTCAAGGCCTACCTTCAAACTCAGTGCCTCTTTGCTTGACATCATGGGAAAATCAAAAGAAATCAGCCAAGACCTCAGAAAAAAAATTGTAGACCTCCACAAGTCGGGTTCATCCTTGGGAGCAATTTCCAAACACGTTCATCTGTACAAACAATAGTACGCAAGTATAAACAACATGGGACCACGCAGCCATCATACCGCTCAGGAAGGAGACGCGTTCTGTCTCCTAGAGATGAACGTACGATGGTGCGAAAAGTGCAAATCAATCCCAGAACAACTGCGAAGGACCATGTGAAGATGCTGGAGGAAACAGGTACAAAAGTATCTATATCCACAGTAAAACGAGTCCTATAATTGACATAACCTGAAAGGCTGCTCAGCAAGGAAGAAGCCACTGCTCCAAAACTGCCATACAAAAGATAGACTACGGTTTGCAATTGTACGTGGGGACAAAGATCATACTTTTTGGAGAAGTGTCCTCTGGTCTGATGAAACAAAAATAGAACTGTTTGGCCATAATGACCATCGTTATGTTTGGAGGAAAAAGGGGGAGGCTTGCAAGCCGAAGAACACAATCCCAACCGTGAAGCACGGGGGTGGCAGCATCATGTTGTGGGGGTACTTTGCTGCAGGAGGGACTGGTGCACTTCACAAAATAGATGGCATCATGAGGAAGTAAAATTATGTGGATATATTGAAGCGACATCAGTCAGGAAGTTAAAGCTTGGTCGCAAATGGGTCTTCTAAATGGACAATTACCCCAAGCATACTTCGGAATTCGTGGCAAAATGGCTTAAGGACAACAAAGTCAAGGTATTGATTAGAATGGCCATCACAAAGCCCTGACCTCAACCCTTTAGAAAATTTGTGGGCAGAACTGAAAAAGCGAGTGCGAGCAAAGAGGCCTACAAACCTGACTCAGTTACACCAGCTCTGTCAGGTGGAATGGGCCAAAATTCACCCAACTTATTGTGGGAAGCTTGTGGAAGGCTGCTCGAAACGTTTGACCCAAGTTAAACAATGTAAAGGCAATGCTAACAAATACTAATTGAGTGTATGTAAACTTCTGACCCACTGGGAATGTGATGAAATAAATAAAAGCTGAAATATATAACTCTCTACTATTTTTCTTACATTTCAGGTTCTTAAAATAAAGTGGTGATCCTAACTGACCGAAGATAGTAGGATTAAATGTCAGGAATTGTGAAAAACTCAATTTAAATCTATTTGGCCAAGGTCTATGTAAACTTCCCACTTCAACTGTATGTGGGCCTAGCTCGAGCCAACTCAAGACTAGCTGGTGCTTGCTTCGGGACAGAGGAGTTAGCTAACAGTAGCCACTCATTTGCAGCTAGCTTGCTGCGATGATCTGGTGTAATGATCCAGAGCGTGAAAGTGAGAGTAAGATATATACGAAAAAGACCGGCTATTTACATGGGATAAGACAACGACAAACACACACGTCCTACTGCTCCGCCATCTTGGATCATAAATCAACTTTGAGTTGATTAGCTTAAACACATGGTTACAATAGTGCAGTGGTCTAAGGCACATCTTAGTGCTAGAGGCGTCATTACAGACCCTGGTTTGAGTCCAGGCTGTATCACAACCGGCCGTGATTGGGAGTCCCATAGGGCGGCGCACAATTGGCCCAGCGTCGTCCGGGTTAGGGTTTGGCTGGGGTAGGCTGTCATTGTAAATAATCATTTGTTCTTAACTGACTTGCCTAGTTAAATAAAGGTTAAATTTAAAATTTAAAATTAAAGTGGGTGCTTCATTTTGGTAGTAGTGAAGGAGTAGCTAGCTAGTTACCTACTACGGAGTCCATGGACAGCGAGACACCTTGATGAGACCGCACTTCCTGCCTGCCTACGGACTTTCTCTCCCCGCTTGACCACCTCCCTCAGATGACCACTCAAGCCATGAACTTTGTAATGACTGTCCATCTCATGATGTTGTTTTTCTAAAATACTTGTCCTTTTTTTGTGTGCTTTGAAGAGCTGAAATTCTTTGAAAAGCGCTTTATAAGTTGAATAATAATAATAATCATGTATTATTACTATATTGTGTTTCATGGAATTTTAGTTGTAATTAAATAGAATTTATTTAGAATTTATCCAAATAAATTTTCCCAAATAATTTTACCAGCTCCATGTATTCTCAAATTGAAAAAAGTAAGGGAGAGCCGCTCCTGTTTGTGTGTGTGCGTATAGGTCAATATATGACAGCTGATTAGCGCCATGAGTCATTTCTATTCTCTCACCCTGGTCATGGTCACGGTCCGGTCACGGTCACACACACACACACACACACACACACACACACACACACACACACACACACAAAATCAACAATCCCTCGAGGTTGAGGATGATCTCTTCTTCACAGGTTTTTTGGGTGGCTTGCTTGTTGTGGATCCTGCTGTGGTTGAGCAGGCCGATAGTGGAGCCACAGTAGTCGCCAGGTGGATCTGTTTATAGCGTGGAGTTCCCAGTTTGTGTTTATGTTGCATTTTTTTAGGTTCGATTTCAAGTTGTCTTTTTATCTTGTCTTTTGTCCTCCTTGTGTCCCCTCTGCCAGTTGGTCGTAGATCAGTTGTTTGGGCAACCTTGAATCGCACTCGCACACACCACTACACCTGACTGCAAATGGTCACAAAGCGGATTTCTGTCGAGGATAAGTAGCTAAGCCAACGTGGTGAAGCTGAGCTAATCAATTAAACAGACAGAGTGAAAATAACGCCAATGAAAGCAAGAGACCGAGAGAACGAGAGAATGAGACAGAAAGAAAAGAATAACAAAAAAATGTAAGCAATATGAATTCGAGCAGGGGCCACAATGGCAAACAAAGCAACTCCACAGATGGCCGCACACAGGTGTGTGAAGTGTGTGTGATTGTGTGTGATGGATGTCACTTTGTGAAGAGGGCCCTGACAGCGTTATTGTCCATGAGCTGCTGCTGGCCCACGCAAGTACTCTACAGTCATTATCTATTAGCACTATGGAACAGCTGCCCTTTCCAGCTCCAACACCGAAAACTACGTGGCAGTACAGTGAATCAATCAACGCATCATGTCAAGAGGACATTGACAAACATATGAGCAACTGATTGAATGACTATCTTGCCAAAGAGTAAAACTGTACTGTATTTCCATTCCCCCCCAATATCTCTATGATCATTATAATCAATCTCCTTGGTCAAATCCACTCTAATGTATTTAATTAGGAATGAAGAAGTCCATGTAGAGAAGTACAGTAGGGTTGATGAACTTGTGGATAAAAGGAAGGGTATTCCTTTCATCTTATGGTCCCCTCCCCCTCCTTTCCTCTCTTTTACTTCTCCGGTTTCATAAAAACACTTATGACTGCCATACCCACAGCATAAGCTGCCTTTCTTAGCCTGGAGTGTCTTCCGCTTTCGCATGCTAACCCCTCTGCCCTCTGCCAATATATCATTAGCATCTCAGCTAAAGCCTTGATTTTGCTACAAGGCAGCAAGAGGCACTCTCCTTACAGCAAATTAAGGTGTGTCTGTGTGTGTGTTACATCCACATAAAGCAAAGGTGCTGGGCCCTATATACTCACTGAATAGGCCTAATTTCCTCCAGCCGCTGTTTTTTATTTTCATTTCAAAAGAATCATTTAATTATAACCTTTTATCAAACCTGTATTTGTTTATTCATGGGCCCTAAACACACCGCACACTCCAAGGGCTGATTTTGATTGCTGAATATGAAGAGAGGGAGAGAGAGAGAGAGAAAGGTTTCCAAGAGAAAAAGAAGAGAAGGGGGGGCTAACATACAGCACTTGTGCAACAGAAAAATGGTGCAACCGCCGCCGTAACCGCTGTCGATATTCAAATGAGCATCCAATTACTCTAGCGAGGAGTCAGTTTACTGCAACGTCGCACTTGGGTGCCAAATTAAGCCTCTTTTGATCTTACACCCCTTTATGTACACAACAACACAACCTATAAGTAAATTTCACAAATAGGCCTCACTGACTGGGGGTCTGAGACAATAAAAGCCTGAAGCGCTTTCTTCCTACTCTCTCACTCTTCTGTCTCTCTTCTCGGTCTCTTTCGCTCCATCTCTCTATCCCTCTCTCCATCTCAGGTTTCCTTCTCAATGGACAGTATTCATTAGGGAGACTTGGAGGGGGGCAAAAGTGGGGAAGGCTACAAATTACTGATAATGGCACGGTGCTAATGAAGAGAATGGAGAAATGTCATTAGCATTTAAGAGGATAAGATCCATCTGACCTGCTGCCGCCGCCAGTTGCTTTCCAGTGCCACTCACTTAAGGAAGCAGGAGAGTGCGACTGATACCCAGATAGCCTTATTTGCATGGCTGAGTGGAGGAGGATGCTGATTGGTATGGACCCTCAACCACCCCACCTTGTTCCCCACTCCTTTCCTCCCTCTCCCCGTCCTCTTGTTTATGCATCACAAACAATGACACACGTGTGCGTTGTCCATATTCGCCGGTAGCAACAGTCGACAAGCAAAGAAAGCAAAGCAGGATGCAAGAGAAGAGAGAGAGAGAGGAGCTGCATGTGCGGCAGTTTAAAATGTGAAAAGGCAGAATGGAAGGAGATGCTCTTGATCCACACAGATGCACCCTGAGAGTGATTAGAGAGATAGTGCCTATGGTGACCGGTGACCTTTGACACCCCCCCCCCATAAGGATGAATGAAAGCAATAGTCTTATTGTCACTCACTGAGAAGCAAGGCTATATGTCTCTCAATGTAGGTGGCACCTAGCTAGCATGTCAAAGAGCTAAAGAGCAGTTGTGATCTTATTTGTCCCAGTGAATAAATCATTACTGTTAGAATTGTTGGGAAGGCAACAGCAGTTATTTTAATGCTTTTAAGAGGTGCATATGATCCACAGTGCGGTTGCAGCTTCCTTGATATAATGAATAGCCATGTTAAAGGAGCAGTGCAGTCAAATATTTTCCATTTTTTCAGTGTTTTTCCCCCACACTGTGTCCCTGTTTCTTTTCACCCACACTGTGACATTATGATAATGCACTTTAGGTGTAAGAGCTGTTTGAAAATACTGCCTAAAATGTCAACTTTTTTGGCTGGCTGGGATTTTTTTACCACCTGTTGATGATAATATACCAATAACAAAGTTTGTCCTCTTTTCTGCCAATAACAGCTAGTTTTCAGGTTACACATCCCTCCCATTAGGCTCCTCCAATTAGCCCCCTCGCTCAGACCACTCCCAGACAGCCCTGGCAAAATGTTTGCTAAGAAGCTATTTCTGGTTATTTTTTACCCTTTTAATTGAAAACAATCACAGTAAGGTACTTAATTGTTACCTGGAAATGATTTGATATTGAGATAAAAACAGCTGCATTGGACCTTTAAACATCTCTGTTTCAGTGCCTGATTGTGCCTGAGTATGATCTCACACGAACCGCTAGGTGGCTACAGACCTGTTTATGTGAGTCTGAGGAGAATCATTACTAAGCCCTCAGATGGCTCTGTAAGCAACAGGAGAACATGAAAACATGCTTCAGAGTCATTAGCCTGAGTATGATAGCCTCCTGTTAATTAGTATAAATGAGATGTTAATGTTTTGAAGGATCTGACAATTCTGTCTACGTCATCCCCAATAAATGGCACAAAAACTCCACAGATGAATTTGCCAATCTATCTTATTAGTTTGTGCAGTTCATAGTTGTGCTGTTTGTTACCTACTGTATAGCTTGTTCTGTGTCCAAAAACACCTGCTTGAGTCACCTCAAGTCCTCCTCCTTCACACACACACATGCGAGCTCACCTGAAACTGTTCAAAACACAAGAGGCAGGTTTCATTGCTGATCTCCATGGTAACCGGCTAAATGGGGTCATAGGTGAACATTTTCTCTAGCCTTTGTTGAGGAGTGCTTTGTTTCCTTCGGTGGATCCCTTTAACAACGCTGCATAAGTGTCAGACACAAACATCTTAAAGCACACCCGCATCTGAAACGTATCTGCAGTAATTTAATTTATATGCATAATCAGAGTTAGGTAGGTTACTTTCTAAATGTAATACGTTAACCAGTCCAAAATTGTAATCAGTAATGTAACTTTTCGATTACATTCAGTTACTTTTAGATGACTTTCCCCTTAAGAGGCATTGGAAGAAGACAACAAATTATGTTACCAATTGAACGACATCTGTTGCAGGATAAACCAATGTTAAAGTTTACATAGCTAGCCATATATGGATGTAAAATGTTACTTTATGGGTTGGTTATGTAGGCTTTTTCTAACCCATCTGTCACGCCCTGACCTGAGAGAGACAGTTTGTTTCTCTATGTGGTTAGGTCAGGGTGTGGGTTGGGCATTCTATGGTGTCTATTTCTTTGTGTTGAGCCGAGTATGGTTCCTAATCAGAGGCAGCTGTCTATCGTTGTCTCTGATTAGGAATCATACTTAGGCAGCCCCCCCACCTGTAGTTGTGGGATCTTATTTGTGTGCTGCTTGTTAAGCCTGCAAGATGTGATGGGTGTTATCATTGTTGCTTATTTTGTGTTTAGTGTTCTGATTTAAAATAAATACAAGGATGAACACTTACCACGCTGCACCTTGGTCTACTCCTTTTGACGATGGTGACACCATCGCTTTCTACTACAAATATGTCACGTCCTGACTAGTATAGGGGTTATTTGTAGGTTAGTCAGGATGTGGCAGAGGGTATTTGTTTTATGTGGTTCGGGGGTTATGAGTATTGTAGAGGGGTGTTTTATGTATTACGGGGTTTTGATGTATGTTCTGGGTTTTGTATTCTAGGTTGGTTTTCTAGTTTGTTTATTTCTGTGTGGTCTGTGTGGCTCCCGATCAGGAACAGCTGTAAGTCGTTGTTCCTGATTGGGAGTCATATATTAGTTGCGTGTTTTCACCTGGGGATTTGTGGGTAGTTGATTTTGCACTGCTAGTATTCAGCATGTAAAACTGTCGGTTTGTACTTCTTTGTTTTCCGTGTTCACATTTATTTAATAAATTATAATGATGAGCACGCAACCCGCTGCGCCTTGGTCATCTCTACCCAACGACAACCGTGACAATATAATAATATGATTAAATTATATCTTTACATTAATAACCAAAGTCTATCAGAATTCCAGTCATTCCAATAAATGTTATACCCCTTGATCTTCAAGAATAGGACTTGGAAATATGGAAGAATAGAGCATGACCCCAAAACTAAGGACTTATTAGCCAGCCCTACTCTGTTGTTTATGATTTTGTTGTCATGGAGGACTGATTGGGCTCATTGATTTGAGTTCAAAAATAAATGCTGCGTTCATGGAATGGCATGCTTTGAGCACTACTGAAAAAGTGCTATTTACAAAAAGAATTTAAAGGGCAAATCCACAGATGAAACAATAACAAAATGTTCGCCCCACCTCTGTTTTGGTAAAAAGCTGAGGGATGGGTCTGGAGAAATATAACCACTCTCAGATTAATAGACAGAGCTATGGATGCAAGGACTGACCATCCATGATATCAAATTATAGTTTCAACCATGTTTTGTTTGTTTGCATTTACTTTGTTTACAAACATTGGAGTAAAACAAGATTATATTTTGGGTTCTCGTGGCGTGAAACAGTTGAACTAAGCTCATGAGGATTTTATAAGCTTTTCTCATCAAGAATCAATGGATATATATATATATATATATATATATATATATATATATATATATATATATATATAGTACCAGTCAAAAGTTTGGACACACCTACTCATTCAAGGGTTTTTCTTTATTTTTATTATTTTCTACATTGTAGAATAATAGTGAAGACATCAACACTATGAAATGACACATATGGAATCATGTAGCAACCAAAAAAGTGTTAAACAAATCAAAATATATTTTAGATTTTTTTCAAAGTAGCCACCCTTTGCCTTGATGACAGCTTTGCAAACTCTTGGTATTCTCTCAACCTCACCTGGAATGCTTTTCCAACAGTCTTGAAGGAGATCCCAAATATTCTAAGCACTTGTTGGATGATTTTCCTTCACTCTGCGGTCCAACTCATCCCAAACCATCTCAATTGGGTTGAGGTCAAGTGATTGTGGAGGCCAGGTCATCTGATGCAGCACTCCATCACTCTCCTTCTTGGTCAAATAGCCCTTACACAGCCTGGAGGTGTGTTGGGTCATTGTCCTGTTGAAAAACAAATGATAGCCTTGCCCCAGATGAGATGGCGTATCGCTGCAGAATGTTGTGGTAGCCATGCTGGTTAAGTGTGCCTTGAAATCTAAATACATCACAGACAGTGTCATCAGAAAAGCACCCCCACACCATCACACCTCCTCCTCCATGCTTCACGGTGGGTACCACACATGCGGAGATCATCTGTTCACCCACTCTTCGTCTCACAAAGACACAGCGATTGGAAGCAAAAATCTCAAATTCGGACTCATCAGACTAAAGGACAGATTTCCACTGGTCTAATGTCCATTGCTCATGTTTCTTGTCCCAAGCAAGTCTCTTCTTATTATTGGTGTCCTTCAGTAGTGGTTTCTTTGCAGAAATTCGACCATGAAGGCCTGATTCACACAGTCTCCTCTGAAAAGTTGTTGATGAGATGTGTCTGTTACTTGAATTCTGTGAAGTATTTATTTGGGCTGCAATCTGAGGTGCAGTTAACTTTAATTAACTTATCCTCTGCAGCAGAGGTAACTCGGGTCTTCCTTTCCTGTGGCAGTCCTCATGAGAGCCAGTTTAATCATAGAGCTTGATGGTTTTTGCCTACTGCACTTGAAGAAACTTTCAAAGTTCTTGAAATTTTCCGGATTGACTGACCGTCATGTCTTAAAGTAATGATGGACTGTAATTTCTCTTTGCTTATTTGAGCTGTTCTTGTCATAATATATGCTTGGTCTTTTACCAAATAGGGCTATCTTCTGTATACCACCCCTACCTCTTCACAACACAACTGATTTGCTCAAATGCATTAAGAAGGAAAGAAATTCCACAAACTAACTTTTAACGTGGCACACCTGTTAATTGAAATGCATTCCAGGTGACTACCTCATGAAGCTGGTTGAGAGAATGCCAAGAGTATGCAAGGCAAAGGATGGCTACTTTGAAGAATCTCACATTTAAAATATATTTTGATTTGTTTAACACTTTTTCAGTTACTACATGATTCCATATGTGTTATTCATAGTTTTGATGTCTTCACTATTATTCTACAATGTAGAAAATAGTACAAAAAAAAATAAGAAAAACCCTTGAATTAGTAGGTGTTCAAACTTTTGACTGGTACTAATATATATATAATAAGTCCAAAAATGGATTTAGAAACTACAGATTGCCCCTTTAAGTCTATCAAAAGTGTGCATGTTTGAGCATGTGTCTATTAAGCTGTTGGATTCGACATTTTGAACATTGAGATATTAAAGACATGATAGATCAGACGCATAGTATATTAAGGAGTGGAAGAGACTGGGTCTCTGTAGAAAGACAGATAGCTGTGGAATGTATTGGGTGACAAGAGGAGAGCAACGTGTTGATACAGGGGAGACGGACATCTGGATGGGAGAAATGTTGAGTTGCCTGAATTACAGCTGTACAGAACCTTTGGGAAGAATTAAACTTGGTTAAAGCTTATCTAGTGTCCGTGAGTTATTTACTCTGAAAAATAAGAACCTAACAAGGCCTATGGATTTTTTTTCATCAGCATGAATAAAAGCCCCACTTTTAGGCATGGATCCAAACTATGCAGCTGTTGCAAGAGCGCATTTTTCTCTGGCTGTCCACTGGTTTCAAAAACAATGATTGATAAGCAGCTTAAACTTCTTGAATTCAACCGTTATTGGTTCAAATACACATTTAGATCTGTGAACAGCCATTCACAACAACCACAATCCGCAAGTCGTAAATAGCTAAATGAGAGAGCAGCAGCGTGATTCACATCAATGCGCTATGTAGATATCAATAAAAAGTGATATCCGTATCACCGTAGACTACACCACTGCTGTAATCCTTACCTCCAATCGTTTATTCAAATTGGATAATCTTCTGATGCTGACAGCAGTCGCACCATTGGAATACATAGCTTGGACTGTAGCCTACAAAAGCCTATTCCTGCTCTTTTCCCGTGATCCATCAAGCACATTTGATGTGTCATCATAGTGGTCTCTGTCATGATGGCGCCAGAGGGGATGGCTGCCGTCTTATCGGCTCTTAAACAACCATGCTATTTTGTACGTTTTTTCACGTTGTTCGTGACCTGTATTGAACATAATGTTGCTGCTACCGTACTGCTACTCTTTAATTATTTGTTATTCTTATCTCTAACTTCTGTTTTGGTATTTTCTTAAAACTGCATTGTTGGTTAAGGGCTTGTAAGTAAGCATTTCACTGTAAGGTTGTATTCGGCACATGTGACAAATATAATTTGACTTCTGGTCAGACTTGCTCAGTTGGAACAAACTGAAATTTGCGCCTTTTTTCAATGCTGATTTGAATGTCATTGAGAAAACAGAGAAGTGTCAAAGATTTTTTTTGCAAACATCGTTTCTGAATTTAAAAGTAATTGTCGAAGTAATCATCTAGTTTTTCAAAAGTATCTGCAATCTGATGACAATATTTTTGCCCTTACATCTATTTTTATTTTTTTATTATTTTATTTCACATTTATTTAACCAGGTAGGCCAGTTGAGAACAAGTTCTCATTTACAACTGCGACCTGGCCAAGATAAAGCAAAGCAGTGCGACACAAACAACAACACAGAGTTACACATGGAAAAAACAAATGTACAGTCAATAACACAATAGAAAAATCTATATACAGTGTGTGCAAATGAGGTAAAATTAGGGAGGTAAGGCAACAAATAGGCCGTAGTGGCGAAGTAATTACAATTTAGCAATTTACACTGGAGTGATAGATGTGCAGAAGATGAATGTGCAAGTAGAGATACTTGGGTGCCAAGTAGAAGAAAAAAAATAACAATATGGGGATGAGGTAGTTGGATGGGCCATTTAAAGATGGGCTATGTACAGGTGCAATGATCTGTGAGCTGCTCTGACAGCTGATGCTTAAAGTTAGTAAGGGAGATATGAATCTCCAGCTTCAGTGATTTTTGCAATTCATTCCAGTCATTGGCAGCAGAGAACTGGAAGGAAAGGCGGCCAAAGTAGGAATTAGCTTTGGGGGTGACCAGTGAAATTTACCTGCTGGAGCACGTGCTACGGTGCGTGCAGCTATGGTGACCAGTGAGCTGAGATGGGGGCAGGGCTTTACCTAGCAAAGACTTATAGATGATCTGGAGCCAGTGGGTTTGGCAACGAATATGAAGCGAGGGCCAGCCAACGAGAGCATGCAGGTTGCAGTGGTGGGCAGTATATGGGGCTTTGGTGACAAAACGGATGGCACTGTGATAGACTGCATCCAATTTGCTGAGTAGAGTGTTGGAGGCTATTTTGGATTGGAGATGCTTAATGTGAGTCTGGAAGGAGAGTTTACAGTCTAACCAGACACCTAGGTATTTGTAGTTGTCCACATATCCTAAGTCAGAACCGTCCAGAGTAGTGATGCAGGACGGGCGGGTAGGTGTGGGCAGCGATTGGTTGAAGAGCATGCATTTAGTTTTACTTGCATTTAAGAGCAGTTGGAGGCCACGGAAGGAGAGTTGTATGGCATTGAAGCTCGTCTGGAGGTTAGTTAACACAGTGTCCAAAGAAGGGCCAGAAGTATACAGAATGGTGTCGTCTGCGTAGAGGTGGATCAGAGAATCACCAGCAGCAAGAGCGACATCATTGATGTATACAGAGAAAAGAGTCGGTCCGAGAATTGAACCCTGTGGCACCCCCATAGAAACTGCCAGAGGTCCGGACAACAGGCTCTCCAATTTGACACACTGAACTCTGTCTGAGAAGTAGTTGGTGAACCAGGCGAGGCAGTCATTTGAGAAACCAAGGCTGTTGAGTCTGCCGATAAGAATTTGGTGATAGACAGAGTTGAAAGCCTTGGACAGTTCAATGAATATGGCTGGACAGTATTATCTTTTATCGAGGGCGGTTCTGATATCTTTTAGGACCTTTAGCGTGGCTGAGGTGCATCCATGACCAGCTCAGAAACCAGATTGCATAGTAGAGAAGGTACGGTGGGAATTGAAATGGTTGGTGATCTGTTTGTTAACTTGGCTTTCGAAGACCTTAGAAAGGCAGGATAGGATAGATATTGGTCTGTAACAGTTTGGGTCTAGAGTGTCTCCCCCTTTGAAGAGGGGGATGACTGCGGCAGCTTTCCAATCTTTGGGGATCTCAGACGATAAGAACAGCACAGAAAAAAAATGTATGAAATTGTATGAAATGTATGCATTCACTACTGTAAGTCGCTCTGGATAAGAGCGTCTGCTAAATGACTAAAATGTAAAAATGTAAATGTAAGAAAGAGAGGTTGAACAGGCCTATAATAGTGGTTGCAACAATTGCGGCAGATAATTTTAGAAAGAGAGGGTCCAGATTGTCTAGCCCAGCTGATTTGTAGGGGTCCAGATTTTTCAACTCTTTCAGAACATCAGCTATCTGGATTTGGGTGAAGGAGAAATGGGGGAAGCTTAGGCAAGTTGCTGTGGGGGGTGCAGGGCTGTTGACCGGGATAGGGGTAGCCAGGTGGAAAGCATGGCCAGCCGTGGAGAAATGCTTATTGAAATTCTCAATTATAGTGGATTTATCGGTGGTGGCAGTGTTTCCTAGCCTCAGTGCAGTGGGCAGCTGGGAGGAGGTGCTATTATTATCCATGCACTTTACACTGTCCCAGAACTTTTGGAGTTTGTGCTACAGGATGCAAATTTCTGTTTGAAAAGCTAGCTTTTGCTTTCCTAACTGCCTGTGCATATTGGTTCCTAACTTCCCTGAAAAGTTGCATATTGCTGGGGCTATTCGATGCTAATGCAGTATGCCACAGGGTGTTTCTATGCTGGTCAAGGGCAGTCAGGTCTGGAGTGAACCAAGTGCTATATCTGTTCCTGGTTCTACATTTTTTTAATGGGGCATGCTTATTAAAATGGTGAGGAAAGCACTTTTAAAGAATAACCAGGCATCCTCTACTGACGGAATGAGGTCAATGTCCTTCCAGGATACCCAGGCCAGGTCTATTAGAAAGACCTGCTTGCTGAAGTGTTTTAGGGAGCGTTTGACGGTGACGTTTGCGGTCGTTTGACCGCAGACCCATTACGGACGCAGGCAATGAGGCAGTGATCGCTGAGATCCTGGTTAAAGACAGCAGAGGTGTATTTAGAGGGCAGGTTGGTCAGAATGATATCGCAAATCAAATCAAATGTATTTGTCACATACACATGGTTAGCAGGTGTTAATGCAAGTGTAGCGAAATGCTTGTGCTTCTTGTTCCGACCATGCAGTAATATCTAACAAGTAATATAAGCTAACAATTTCACAACAACTACCTTATACACACAAGTGTAAAGGAATGAATACGAATATGTACATTAAAATATATAAATGAGTGATGGCCGAACGGCATAGGCAAGATGCAGTAGATGGTATAGAGTACAGTATATACATATGAGATGAGCAATGCGAGGTTTGAAAACATTATATGAAGTGACATTGTTTAAAGTGGCTAGTGATACATTACATCAAGATGGCAAGATGCAGTAGATGGTATAGCGTACAGTATATACATATGAGATGAGCAGTGTAGGGTATGAGAACATTATATAAAGTGCCATTGTTTAAAGTGGCTAGTGATACATTTAATTACATCAGATGGCAAGATGCAGTAGATGGTATAGCGTACAGTATATACATAAGAGATGAGTAATGTAGGGTAAGTAAACATTATATAATATAAAGTGGCTAGTGATAAATTGATTACATCAATTTTACCATTATTAAAGTGGATGGAGTTGAGTCAGTATGTTTGCAGCAGCCACTCAATGTTAGTGATGGCTGTTTGACAGTCTGATGGCCTTGAGATAGAAGCTGTTTTTCAGTCTCTCGGTCCCCGCTTTGATGCACCTGTACTGACCTCGCCTTCTGGATGATAGCGGGGTGAACAGGCAGTGGCTCGGGTGGTTGTTGTCCTTGATGATCTTTTTGGCCTTCCTGTGACATCAGGTGGTGTAGGTGTCCTGGAGGGCAGGTAGTTTGCACCCGGTGATGCGTTGTGCAGACCTCACTACCCTCTGGAGAGCCTTCCGGTTATGGGCGGAGCAGCTGCCGTACCAGGCGGTGATACAGCCCGACAGGATGCTCTCGATTGTGCATCTGTAAAAGTTTGTGAGTGTTTTTGCTGACAAGCCGAATTTCTTCAGCCTCCTGAGGTTGAAAAAGGCGCTGCTGCGCCATCTTCACCACGCTGTCTGTGTAGGTGGACCATTTCAGTTTGTCTGTGATGTGTACGGCGAGGAACTTAAAATGAGGGTGCCCGTGTTTACAGATTTGGGGTTGTACCTGGTAGGCTCATTGATCATTTGTGTGAGATTGAGGGCATCTAGCTTAGATTGTAGGATGGCCAAGGTGTTAAGCATGTCCCAGTTTAGGTCACTTAACAGTACAAGCTCTGAAGATAGATGGGGGCAATCAATTCACATATGGTGTCCAGGGCACAGCTGGGGGCTGAAGGTGGTCTATAACAAGCGGCAACAGTGAGAGACTTGTTTCTGGAAAGGTGTATTTTTAGAAGTGGAAGCTCGAATTGTTTGGGCACAGACCTGGATAGTATGACAGAACTCTGCAGGCTATCTCTGCAGTAGATTGCAACTCCACCCCCTTTGGTAGTACTATCTTGTCAGAAAATGTTATAGTTAGGGTTGGAAATTTCAGGATTTTTGGTGGCCTTCCTCAGCCAGGATTCAGACACGGCTAGGACATCCGGGTTGGCAGAGTGTGTAAAACAAACTTAGGGAGGAGGCTTCTAATGTTAACATGCAGGAAACCAAGGCTTTTATGGTTACAGAAGACAACAAATGAGAGCGCCTGGGGAATAGGAGTGGAGCTAGGCGCTGTAGGGCCTCGATTAACCTCTATATCACCAGAGGAACAGAGGAGGAGTAGGATAAGGGTACGGCTAAAGGCTGTAAGAACTGGTCGTCTAGTGCTTTTGGAACAGAGAGTAAAAGGAGCAGGTTTCTGGTGCGCGGAAGAATAGATTCAAGGCATAATATACAGACAAGGGTATGGTAAGATGTGAATATCGGAACAGTCCGATATGCTCTAGCCTCTTACATCTAGACGTTCCGCTAGCGGAACACCTGCTCCAATATCCAATGATAGGTGGCGCGAATGACAAATTCCTCAAAATACCCAAAACGTCCATTTTTCAAACATATGACTATTTTACACCATTTTAAAGACAAGACTCTCCTTTATCTAACCACACTGTCCGATTTCAAAAAGGCTTTACAGCGAAAGCAAAACATTAGATTATGTCAGCAGAGTACCCAGCCAGAAATAATCAGACACCCATTTTTCAAGCTAGCATATAATGTCACAAAAAACAAAACCACAGCTAAATGCAGCACTAACCTTTGATGATCTTCATCAGATGACACCCCTAGGACATTATGTTATACAATACATGCATGTTTTGTTCAATCAAGTTCATATTTATATCAAAAAACAGCTTTTTACATTAGCATGTGACGTTCAGAACTAGCATTCCCACCGAACACTTCCGGTGAATTTACTAAATTACTCACGATAAACGTTCACAAAAAACATAACAATTATTTTAAGAATTATAGATACAGAACTCCTTTGTGCAATCGAGGTGTCCGATTTTAAAATAGCTTTTCGGTGAAAGCACATTTTGCAATATTCTGAGTAGATAGCCCAGCCATCACGGCTAGCTATTTTGACACCCACCAAGTTTGACCATCACCAAACTCCGATTTACTATTAGAAAAGTTTGATTACCTTTGGTGTTCTTCGTCAGAATGCACTCCCAGGACTGCTACTTCAATAACAAATGTTGGTTTGGTTCAAAATAATCCATAGTTATATCCAAATAGCGGCGTTTTGTTCGTGCGTTCAAGACACTATGCAAGGGTGACGAAGGGTTACGCGCCCGACGCGTTTCGTGACAAAAAATGTCTAAATATTCCATTACCGTACTTCGAAGCATGTCAACCGCTGTTTAAAATCAATTTTTATGCCATTTTTCTCGTAAAAAAGCGATAATATTCCGACCGGGAGTGGTTGTTTTCGTTCAAAGAGAGAGAAAGTAAACATGGAGTCGACTCGTGCACGAGCCTCAGTCTCATAGTACTCTGACCGGCCACTATCCAAACGCGCTAATGTTTTTCAGCCAGGGCCTGCAAAGCCACGATTCAGCTTTTTGCCGCCTTCTGAGAGCCCATGGGAGCCGTAGGAAGTGTCACGTAACAGCAGAGATCCCCTGTTTTGGATAGAGATAATCAAGAAGGCCAAGAAATGGTCAGACAGGGTACTTCCTGTACAGAATCTTCTCAGGTTTTGGCCTGCCAAATGAGTTCTGTTATACTCACAGACACCATTCAAACAGTTTTAGAAACGTTGGAGTGTTTTCTATCCAAAGCTAATAATTATATGCATATTCTAGTTTCTGGGCAGGAGTAATAATCAGATTAAATCGGGTATGTTTTTTATCCGGCTGTGAAAATACTGCCCCCTATCCATAACAGGCTAGACAGCTAGCAAGCCACGGCTAGCAGGCTAGCAGATGGGCCGACAGGGGACATCGCGATGGAGGAGCCTGTTGAAACCCCCTCGGGCGGATTACGTCGGTAGACCAGTCGTCCTGTCGGCAGCAAAAGGCTTCCAGGCCAATTGGCAAAATAGGTATTGTAGCCCAAGGAGTGCCTGATGGATCTCTTCAGCTAACCGAGAGATGGGCCTAGCACGAGGCTAGTTCCTGGCTAACTGGTGCTTGCTTCGGGACAGAGACATTAGCCAGGAGTAGCCACTCGGAGAGCAGCTTGCTTGCTGCGATTATCCAGGTGAAAAGGTTCAAAGCTTGCGGAAGGAATCCGGAGATGTGTAGATTTGTTGGAGAAAAATCAGTCCGGTATGCTCTGGGTTGAATCTCGCTGTGCAGACTGCAGGAGTTGACTTGGTCTAAGGTTAGCTGATGACCGCTAGCAGTGGCTAACTGACTACTAGCTACTAGATAGTTAGCTGGCTAGCTTCTGTTGGGTGTTCCGGTTCTAAAGTATAGAAAATAGCCACATGTAATCCGTTACTTCACAACCCTGTTTATAATGCTACACAATTTTAGTATTGCATTAGGACCAACAGAGAGTCAGGTAATGATAGAATACAGAATGTATGGGAGGTGTTTGACTTGCTCAAAGTCAAGCCTCTGATAGCTGTATATGATAGCTGTATATTAAGAGATAGGAGGTAATATACTAGGATAATAAAAAATAATAATAATAATAATAAAAACTTTTGTGGATGTCCAACATGAATCCGTTGAAATGGACCCTTTTCTTACGTCCATTATAAACATGACAGTGGAACATATCCATGAGCATGGTCTTTCCTGTCCCTGGAATTCACCTAAAAAAAGAGACAAAAGAAACATATGGATCATAAAATATTGCTAACAATATCTGAAGAAAGCATGAAACAACATGGCAATAACACAAGTAGTCAGTAGTCACAGGGTCAGCATCAAACAGAATGTAAGTAAGTGTTAGAACTGTCAGATAATGTGTTATAACCTGTAGATAATGTTTTAACTGGCAGATAATTAAGTGATAATACCCGAGAAGCCGGTGTTGGAAGATATATTGGAACGGGTGTTGTTAGGTCAGACGAAGGCTCAGTCTTTTTTTTCTGTATCTATGGACGCGACCCAGTCGTTCAGTCTTTTTGTTCTGTATCTGTTGACACAACCCAGTTGTTCACTCTAAACATTCCATTGCCATACTGGCTGGCAACGTGGTTGCTAGCTAGCCAACTACGGCTAACTTACTGTCACGTTAAACAGTGCAGCTAGATTACAGCAAAGTAGCTGCATTTGAGTTTGTTTAAGCTGTTTTCTAGTGACATTTATTTGGATACATCCATAACAATGAGCTAATGAGGCAGGATTTCGCCTGGCATAGAAAATGTGCTCTCTCGTCAGGACACTATTGTTCAGAGGAGCTAGCTAAGAACACAGCTAACACAATGACTTCAAATTGAAGCTGGAAATACAGAAAACTAGCTGCATTTCATTTAGTTTTACCTGTTTTGTGTTGATATTTCTTTGTATATATCCATAAACATGATGCTGATTCATGATTTCGACTGGCTGAAAAAAGCTGCCTACCTGTCTCATCCCGACTCCCGACACGTTCATTACTATGCGACAGCTGGAGATCGAATTTGAATATTGAAACAATGTGTAAAATGTTGGAGACAGACATTAATGTTTATACAAATCTCTGCTGTTGAAAAATAAATGTTAGTCTAAAAGAAATGTGAGATAATGTCTACATGCTTTTTATAGTGGAGATCAAGTTTTTTAAATTGCCTGGCTGCAGCTGATGAGACAGTGGATTGCGCAGTCAAATGAAACGGAGAAAATAGGCATTTTAACATCATAGATTTAGCCAGTGGTAATTTGTGGAATAGACAACGGCTAGAATGTGACTTTAACCAATCAGCATTCAGGATTAGACCCACCCATTGTATAATGTGTTATAAGTTGCAGATAATGTGTAATAATGTATCTTACCAGCATCACCGTGGATAAAGAACCCTCTGGGGGGGGTCTCCTCTTGTGAAAAAAAAGATTTTGAATGAGAAGGGTCATATCGAGAAAGGGATTCACTGAATATATGAATGAATGAATTATTGTTTAATCAAATTACATTAATAAGTATAGGCCTATGTAACATAGACTATTCATTACCATATCATTGTTTTAATCCATAATGAGTCAGGGCATCAAGCCACTAACTACTAAAGTATGGATTCCAGTTCTCTAGACAACTAGCCTACTGCAGCTGATCAAGACAAAGGACATCTAATCAACAAAACAAGACAGGTTTCCCATGAAGAAAAGCATCAGCAGAACAATTGTGTCAGACAAAACAGGGTTTGGAGTGTAGAGAGCGGTTCATATGAGGTCTAGTGGAGTTCAACAAACTCACTGGGTTGAACTGGCTAATTGTGATACTATGTTGAAGTGGTGTGACGGTGGCAGTTTTCAGTCATTCCTGAATTGTCAGGATTTTATCTAACAATCACATAGTCATCAGCCCACCATTCATTTGTCACGATGTCCCTGTTTGGTACTAGGTTGTTATGGAAAAATAGATTTTGTTGTCCTCAGTAAACTACCTCATAGATAAATAAAGTTCCTTTTGACCTGAAAATGGTTTTGGAGTGGATTTCATTATGTCTGCAATTCAGCAGCTACATTAGTCAGTGTCAACTGCCCTTCATGAAGCACCAGACTGTCATATCTCAGGACAATGGTGAAAAAAACATCACTCCCTCCGTTTCCTCCACCCTCCCATCTCACTTTTCGGTCCTCTCCTTCCCTCCACATCCTGTCCTCTGCTCTCCCTCTCTCTCTCCCCTTTCCCTCCCTCCCACGCTCCCTCCCTCCCAGTCCAGTCCTCCACTGGGGTGAAATGCTGGAAGACAGTGTGTGACTTCTCGCTGACTTTCCAAGCTGTTCTCTGGCACCGCGGGCAATGTAGGTAAATGTCGACGGTGGCCTCGGCCATGTTGTAATGTTATGGTAGAGTGGAGAAGGACAAGGAAGGCCGGCAGCCCTCTGCTCTGAGTTCAACCAGTTATTTTCACCTGGCCCGCTCTCATCCTGCACCGGCCCTGGAGTGTAGATTAGCTTACGTGCAAAGAGTACACGTCAACACATTAGTGCCGGAGGTTGGGCTCTTTGTTATAGACCCTGTTTTTACATCAATGAGGAATTTTATAATGGTTGGAACAACTGGTAATACTGACCAAGGCCTAGTAGAAAGGACAACCAGTCCACAAGGGCCAATCTGACTTGAATGGGGTGGATCCTTCGTAAACACTGTGTCATTGTTAGCCACTACAAAAACACGACACATTGGGTCAATACTAAAGGGGAATGGAAACACTAGGATTTAGAACGGCAGCTAACTAACTGTAATTCGCCATATTGGTATTGTTGCGTCACTGGCAGGAGAGAACATTTTGGAACTCCCAAAAATGGCTGAATTTACCGAGTAGCTCCGAGTCTGAGAATGAGTTTATTACAGAGAATGAAATAATGTTAGTTAGGGAGCCAATAAACCTACTGAACCCCTTCATGTTTGCGCCGATCGTTGCCCCAGATCAAACAGTTTGTTCTCGATGCAGTAACTACACAGATATGCCGCCTGAAACACCTCAGCTAGAGGGTCGGCATGTGTGTTGTAGAGAGATGGTGGCAGTGCAGCACAAAATCCCAGTGGATGGTGGCTGTATTACATCCAGTCAGAGGTTCCTGTCAGTCTGTCTGGATGGCAATGTATTTATTGGAGGTGTCACTAATCCTTATGAAGGACTTCCTGGTAGAAGAGGTTCCTCGACAGGTCAGCAGCCGATATGCCAGTTAAATAGTTGGTAACATTTTGCTAGATTATATATTATTTAAGGTTAATATCAATAGTGGGTATACAGTTGAAGTCAGATGTTTACATACACCTTAGCCAAATACATTTAAACTCAGTTTTTCACAATTCCTGACATTTAATCCTAGTAAAAATTCCCTGTCTTAGGTCAGTTAGGATCACCACTTTATTTTAAGAATGTGAAATGTCAGAATAATAGTAGAGAGAGATTTATTTCAGCTTGTATTTCATCACATTAGCCTATCATCACGTATTTCATCACACTTTCATCACATTCCCAGTGGGTCAGAATTTTACATACACTCAATTAGTATTCGGTAGCATTGCCTTTAAATTGTTTAATAATAAGTATCCGCCCCATTTTGTAAAAATGTTCACCTATAATGACCTACCCAAATCTAACTGCCTGTAGCTCAGGCCCTGAAATAAGGATATGCATATTCCTGGTACCATTGGAAAAGAGACACACTGAAGTTTGTGGAAATGTGAAAGGAATGTAAGAGAATATAATACAATAGATCTGGTAAAAGATAATACAAAGAAAAAAACAACCGTTATTTTGTATTTTTTGTACCATCATCTTTGAAATGCAAGAGGAAGGCCATAATGTAGTGCGAATGGCCTAGTACATCACTGGGGCCAAGCTTCCTGCCATCCAGGACCTCTATACCAGGTGGTGTCAGAGGAAGGCCTAAAAATTGCCAAAGACTCCTGTCACCCTAGTCATAGACTGTTCTCTCTGCTACCGCACTGGGTGGTTGAAGATTATGGGGATATCTATGCTGACTGGGTATTTAGAGATGCTTGGCCCATGTTGACTGACCTCTGATGTTTGGTATTCATCCGAGACAAGGAACTCAGTGCTGTCATCATCATCATCATTCTCTTCGTGAGACCCATCACTCAAAGGCTCAGAGATTTAAGTGTCTTCAAACTCTTGAATGGCTTAATTGCAATATAGAAATGCAACTTGGGTAGCTTGACTGTCTCAGATTGTGCCAATGGAAACATCAGCTGGAATTGTGTTTTGCTTGAAGTCCCACACCTCAAACACAAAGTCAGTCTCAAGGCCTTTGCTGCATTGTCCGTTGGGGAAGAAAATAACCCTTTCCACTTTCACTGTCTCAGTAACTCCTGCACTGCAGTCCGTAACTACCTTTCTGGTGCCTCCTCCTTGCTTTGCTCGGACTTGTTTGGTCTGCTTGATATCAATGTGAATCCACCCTACTTCAATACTGTGAGTGCTTGATCTTACTCTGGTCTGCTTCCTTTGAGCTGAGAGGGTTGGGGTTCCTCTTCCACATTGCTTTTTTAGTTTCAGCTTTTCCTTAAGTTTTTCAGCTTTTTCCATAAGCTTTTCAAAATGCCCAAATTGTTGTTTTGAGACTGGCTTTTGACTTTGGCAGAAATTGACGAGCAATCCTGTCTCCAAGTGTAGATGGCCATATCTGAATCTTCCATGAGCAGGACAACATCTTTGTAAATCTGTGGAGAAAGAAAATATGATATAAAATTCTAAGCATTGAAAATAGTGTACATTTTCATTTCATTATTTTATCGTCATTACACTGCCCTGATGTGGATAACTGCATAGAAAACAACTTCTGAAAGTAAAATTTGCTTTGAATACTGACAACACAGTAAATCAATGGCATAGGTCATTTCAGCAGACAAGAAATACTAACCAAAACGGACTGTCTTACATTATTATCATGCAGCAGGCAGTGACGATACAGTTTTTACCATAACATGAACTCATAATGAAGAATACTTAGAGCAACTATATCCCTCCAAATTGTTTAAAATATGCAATGGTGGTTATCGTAAGTTAAATGTAAAAAATAAAAAAGCTATCAAGAAAATGCAGTGGCAAGAACACTCCAATAGATGGCTTCATAGTTATACATTGCTGTACATAAACAAGGTGCTTAATTATAATGAAATTCACTTAAGTACTTTATACAATGGTGTAAAGTACTAAAATACAAATACTTTAAAGTACTAAATAAGTAGTTTTTTGGGCGTACCTGTATTTTACTATTTATTTTTTTGACAACTTTTACTTTTACTCCACTACATTCCAAAAGAAAATATGTACTTTTACTCCCATACATTTTCCCTGACACCAAAAAGTACTTGTTACATTTAGAATTCTCAGGCAGGACAGAATTATGGCCCAATTCACGCCACATATCAATGTAATGCGTTGTCATCCCTACTGCCTCTGATCTGGCGGACTCACTAAACACAAATACTGCATTCATAAGTGTTGGAGTGTGCTCCTGTCTGTCACAATTGAGTACTTCTTCCACCACTGTACTTAAAGGAAAAACTATAATAAGGTTGGTAGCATCATGAAAATTGTTGTGGAAATCTGTTGCAGCTCAGGTTGACTGCAAAATCCACAATGCAATGATCTCTCTATAGGCTGGCTGGCTGACTAAATAGCTAGTAAGAAATAAACCAAACTTAGCTACATGCAATAGTTCCTCTGTGGAGATGGGAGAACCTTCCAGAAGGACAACCATCTCTGCAGCACTCTACCAATCAGACTTTTATGGTAGAGTGATGAATAGCTTAGCAACTACGTGACACAGCTTGACAACATGAACGCAATTGGACGACAGTCTGCTGGGTTTGGCATTGTACTTTCCTTCATTCACTGTATTTCTATCTCCTTTCTATAATACCTCTGGCAACGGCACCATGCTATGCAGCCTGGACTAAAGAGGCAGACAAATAAGAAAAATGTGCTAGACCCTCTGATAAATTACACATTTCTAAAGTTAGGAATTTGGAAAAATATATGATCAAGGGTTCATTCAAGAGAAGACATCCTCTCGAGTTATGACATCAGCCAGTATTAAATTCTGACATGTATGAAAGACATCTTCGCGATCTAAAAGTCGTATTCCTATTAACTTCCAGTGTAGTGAGAGCAACTTTATCACAGTGCTACGTCATACCGGATGGATTTCGGCCTGCCTTAACGCCAATAACTCAGATACACATGAAAACATGAAATGACCCTAGGAATCGATAGAACTTCACTCGGAGATGCACAAAAACAATATAACATTCAAAATGGGTCAACCTTTCCTTTAAGTACATTTAAAAACAGATACTTTTACTCAAGTAAGTAGTATTTTACAGGGTGAATTTTACTTTAGTCATTTTATATTAATTAAGGTGTTTTACTTTTTCTCAAGTATGACAATTGAGTACTTTTTCCACCACTGTGTGTGTGTGTGTATGTGTGTATACACTGAACAACATTTTTACCGCAACAGACAACAATTTCAAAGATTTTACTGAGTTACAGTTCACATAAGGAAATCTGTCAATTGAAATAAATTCATTAGGCCCTATTCTATGGATTTCGCATGACTGGGAATACAGATATCCAACTGTTGGTCACAGATACCTTTAAAAAAAAGTAGGGGTGTGGATCAGAAAATCAGTCAGGATCTGGTGTGACCACCATTTGCCTCATGGTGCGCGACACATCTTCGCATAGAGTTATTCAGGCTGTTGATTGTGGTCTGTGGAATGTTGTCCCATTCCTTTTCAATAGCTGTGAGAAGTTGCTGGATATTGACGGGAACTGTAACATGCTGTCGTACATGTCGATCCAGAGCGTCCCAAACATGCTCAATGGGTGACATGTCTGGTGAGTATGCAGGCCATGGAAGAACTAGGAAATGTACAGCTTCCAGGAATTGTCTACAGATCCTTGCGACAAGGGGCTGTGCATTATCATGCTGAAACAAGAGGTGATGGCGGCGGATGAATGACATGATGACAGGCCTCAGGATCTTGTCAAGGTATCTCTGTGCATTCAAATTTCCATTGATAAAATGCAATTGAGTTTGTTGTCAGTAGCTTATGCCTGCCCATACCATAACCCCACCGCCACCATGGGGCACTTTGTTCACAGCAAACCACTCGCCCACACAACGCCGTACACGTCTGTGGTTGTGAGGCTGGTTGGATGTACCTCCAAATTCTCTAAAATCACGTTGGAGGCAGCTTATGGTAGAGAAATTAACATTCAATTATCTGGAAACAGCTCTGGTGGACATTCCTGCAGGCAGCACGCCAATTGCACGCTCCTCAAAACTTGAGACATTGGTGGCATTGAGTTGTGTGACAAAACTGCACATTTTAGAGTGGCCTTCTATTGTCCCCAGTGCAAGGTGCACCTGTGTAATGATCATGCTGTTTAATCAGCTTCTTGATATGCCACACCTGTCAGGTGGATGGATAATCTTAGCAAATGAGAAATGCTCACTAAGAGGGATGTTAACACATTTGTGCACAACATTTTAGAGAAAAAAGCGATAAAGTAATAAAGTCCGAGAAGTTGGTGTTTGAAGGATATATTGGTATGTTGTTAGGATATATTGGTGTGTTGTTAGGCCCGAGACGAAGCCAACATATCCTCCAAACATCGGTTTCGAGGGCATTATTGCTTTTAAACAACAGGTACCAAAATATTCAAATAATGATTGACATGTTTTAATAAAAAAAAATATTTGGATTAATTTATTCATACTATTTCATCCTTCCACTAGATTTCTACTGACGCGACCCAGTCGTTCGTTCTAAATGTTCTGTTGCCATACTGGCTGGCAACATTCTTATCCCTTGCTTGCCACAACTATGGCTAACTTACAGTCACGTCATAAAGTGCAGCCAGAATAACAGCAAAGTAGCCACATTTGCATTTGTTTAAGCTGTTTTCTAGTGACATTTATTCGAACACATTCATAACAATTAGCTAATGAGGAGCGATTTCGCCTGGCATAGAAATGTGCTCACTTGTCAAGACACTGTTGTTCAGAGGAGCTAGCCAACAACACAGCTAACACAATCACTTCAAACAGAAGCTGGAAAGACAGCAAACTAGCTGTACTTCGTTTCGTTGTATACTGTGGCAATTTTCTTGGTGCCAGCAAAGCCAGTACACAACACATCACTAAACAATACATTGATTGCACTATTACGGTGACAAACGGTGCCCACAAACTGTTAGGGCCTACATAAAGCTGTCCGAACAGCAGTCCCAACATCTTACCACTGCTACTCCAGGCTATCAGTGGAGCCTTGTCTGGCAGCGAAACAGTTCATTCAGCCTCATTTACTGCCTTTTAAAAAACCATGGCTGATATGGCTGACTTGCTTAAACAAATGTGGTTTCTAGTGACAAACTATGGCATATGAGGACGACAAGCGGATAAGAGGCAATCCGTAATTTCGATTAAGACATTAATGAGCGAGCTAGGACGGACGTAGTCAATATAACTATTTGTTTAGCACTTTTGAAATGTACAAAGACAGAATTCAGAACATGGGCCGTTCTTACAGTGTTCTCCCTGTACACCAAGTCAGAACCATAGGATAAATTAAGGGGGCATGGCATATAAGCAGACAATGGAAGCTCTATCAATATTCAATGATTACTAATGATTATTTCTCCAAAACAGGTTATAGGTTAGATGTGCACCACCAAGTCAGAACAGTAGGTGAAATTAAGAGGGGTAAATAGACCAAATTATTAGGGTGAGGCACATGAGCTACTAACATCTTACTACACAACATACACTTATGTATACTGTAGCTAAGAAAGTAATACTATCTCCCTGGCATATTACATTATTTATGCAGCAGCATAAAACACATTTTTTGGACTCACCTTCTGGTGCTGTGCTTACTTGAACAGCAAAGTGTCCTTCGTGGGCAAATTTTGTGTCATCAAAGTCTGGCATTCTCTGGATTTATGGTGCTTTATTGAACTCTGAAAAAAACAAGGTCGAATCATGATGACGTCATTGATCTTCAGGTCGTAGCTCTAGAAAGAGGCCGCATTTACAATTCTGAATTGGATGTTCAAAACGTTCAAAAGGTATTTTCCCAGTCCAGTTTGTAAATTCCCAACTTCCCAGTTGTCTTGAACTCACTGAAGTGAAGTTTTCGCAGTTCCGAGTTAACAGTTGTTTTGAGCGCGGCACAAATCACACTTCATTGACAGCATGGCCAATGTTGAATGTTTATCATTTTAAACTTGGTAAAGAGCTCCTTAATCCCAGATTTGTCACTGAATCCTTCCAAACCACTCATTGTTTAATTTGCGATTTCCAAATTGTTGGGTAATGTTTATGTCCAATGGCTGATGAGCACCGATATGTTTTATCTATAAGTTCTCTTCATTATTTCTCTTCATATGACAAGGATTAAGAAGTATTTGCCAGTAGATTGTCGACTTGACGCATGATGACGACTGCTAGCTAAGATTTTTTGAAAGTATGATGATGACATAATCAGTCCAAACAAACGTAATTTTATTTGTGGCCAATTTTTAAATCAATTTTATTTTACCTTTATTTAACTAGGCAAGACAGTTAAGAACAAATTCTTATTTTCAATGACGGCCTAGGAACAGTGGGTTAACTGCCAAGTTCAGGGGCAGAACGACATAGTTTTACCTTGTCAGCTCGGGAATTCGATCTTGCAACCTTCTGGGTACTAGTCCAACACTCTAACCACTAGGCTACATGTGGCCTTGAGCCTTCTTGGGTGGGCACTTCTAATGTAACTCTTTGGCAGCACCCAAGGGGCTAGAATTTTTTAGGTCTACCCTTAGACTTGGAGGTAACGTAGTGTCCCCATGAGTGACAGAACACTGAGCTCATCACGACGCAACGCTCCTTATTTTCTGCTGGCTTGTCCCACCACCACAGACAGCACTGAGCTAGACTGAAACACCTGTATTTTGGAGCTGAGAGACCATGTTTGTATGCGGCTTTATTAACTCAATTATATACTTTTTTTTTACATTGCTTGCAAACAGTTGGGGTTCTGCCCCACCTGCCCTGAATGACAGGTCAACACTGTTTGTATATATCCATAAAAATGATGGCAGCTGATTCATGACTTTCACTGGCTGAGAATCGCAGTCTGCCTGTATGTCTCGTCAAATCAAATCAAATGTTAGTACACATATTTATCAGATGTTATTGCGGGTGTAGCGAAATGCTTGTGTTCCTAGTTCCAACAGCCCGTGGCTACGGTGGTTGATGTCTTTTTTTTATTTATTTTTATTTCACCTTAATTTAACCAGGTAGGCTAGTTAAGAACAAGTTCTCATTTACAACTGCAACCTGGCCAAGATAAAGCAAAGCAGTTCCACACATACAACAACACAGAGTTACACATGGAATAAACAAACATACAGTCAATAATACAGTAGAAAAAGTCTATATACAGTGTGTGCAAATGAGGTAGGATAAGGGAGGTAAGGCAATAAATAGGACATGGTGGCGAAGTAATTACAATATAGCAATTAAACACTGGAATGGTAGATGTGCAGAAGATGAATGTGCAAGTAGAGATACTGGAGTGCAAAGGAGCAAGATAAATTAATAAATACAGTATGGGGATGAGGTAGTTGGATGGGCTATTTACAGATGGGCTATGTACAGGTGCAGTGATCTGTGAGCTACTCTGACAGCTGGTGCTTAAAGCTAGTGAGGGAGATATGAGTCTCCAGCTTCAGTGATATTTGCAATTCGTTCCAGTCATTGGCAGCAGAGAACTGGAAAGAAAGGCGGCCAAAGGAAGAATTGGCTTTGGGGGTGACCAGTGAGATATACCTGCTGGAGTGCGTGCTACGGTGGGTGCTGCTATGGTGACCAGTGAGCTGAGATAAGGCGGGGCTTTACCTAGCAAAGACTTGTAGATGACCTGGAGCCAGTGGGTTTGGCAACGAGTATGAAGCGAGGGCCAGCCAACGAGAGCGTACAGGTCGCAGTGGTGGGTAGTATATGGGGCTTTGGTGACAAAACGGGTGGCACTGTGATAGACTGCATCCAATTTGTTGAGTAGGGTGTTGGAGGGTATTTTGTAAATGACATCGCCGAAGTCGAGGATCGGTAGGATGGTCAGTTTTACGAGGGTATGTTTGGCAGCATGAGTGAAGGATGCTTTGTTGCGAAATAGGAAGCCGAATCTAGATTTAATTTTGGATTGGAGATGCTTAATGTGAGTCTGAAAGGAGAGTTTACAGTCTAACCAGACACCTCAAATCAATTTATAAAATTTTTTACATGTGTTTTTCTGGATTTTTTGTTGTTATTCTGTCTCTCACTGTTCAAATAAACCTACCATTAAAATTATAGACTGATCATTTCTTTGTCAGTGGGCAAACGTACAAAATCAGCAGGGGATCAAATACTTTTTTCCCTCACTGTAGGTGTCCTGCAGGGCAGGGCAGGCAGTGTGCCCCCGGTAATGCATTGGGCAGACCGCACCACCCTCTGGAGAGCCCTGGGGTTGTGGGCAGTGCAGTTGCCGTACCAGGCGGTGATACAGCCCGACAGCATGCTCTCAATTACGCATCTGTAAAAGTTGTTGAAGGTCTTAGGGGTCAAGCCAAATTTCTTCAGCCTTCTGAGGTTGAAGAGACGCTGTTGCGCCTTCTTCACCACACTGTCTGTGTGGGTAGACCATTTCAGATCATCTCTGTTGTGTACATCGAGGAACTTGAAGCTTTTCACCTTCTCCACTGTGGTCCCGTTGATTTGGATAGGGGCGTGTTCTCTCTTCTGTTTCCTGAAGTCCATGATCAGCTCCTTCATTTTGTTGACTTTGAGGGAGAGGTTATTTTCCTGGTACCAATCCGCCAGGGCCCTCACCTCCTCCCTGTAGGCTGTCTCTTCGTTGTTGATAATCTGGCCTACAACTGTTGTGTCTTGATGATTGAGTTGGAGGCATGCAAGGCCACGCAGTCATGGGTGAACAGGGAGTACAGGAGGGGGCTAAGCACGCACCTTGTGTGGCCCCTGTGTTGTTTCCTAACTTCACCAACTGGGGACGGCCCGTCAGGAAGTCCAGGACCCGGTTGCACAGGGTGGGGTTCAGACCGAGGGCCTCAAGCTTAATGATGAGCTTGGAGGGTATTATAGTGTTGAAGGCTGAGCTATAGTCAATGAACAGCATTCTTACATAGGTTTTCCTCTTGTCCAGGTGGGATAGGACAGTGTACAGTACAGTGCGAAGGCGATTGCATCGTCTGTGGATCTATTGGGGCGGTATGCATATTGAAGTGGGTCTAGGGTGTCAGGGAAGGTGGAGGTGATATGATCCTCAACTAGCCTCTGAAAGCACTTCATGATGACAGAAGTGAGTGCTACGGGGCGATAATCATTTAGTTCAGTTTCCTTTGCTTCTGGGTACAGGAACAATGGTGGACATCTTGAAGCAAGTGGGGACAGCAGACTGGGAGAGGGAGAGATTGAATATGTCCGTAAACACTCCAGCCAGCTGGTCAGCGCATGCTCTGAGGACGCGGCCCGGGATGTCGTCTGGCCCGGCAGCCTTGCGAGGTTTAACATGTTTAAATGTCTTACTCACGTCGGCCACGGAGAACGAGAGCCCACAGTCCTTGGGTGCGGGCCGCATCGGAGGCACTGTGTTATCCTCAATGCGGGCGAAGAAGGTGTTTAGCTTGTCCGGGAGTAAGACGTTGGTGTCCGCGACGTGGCTGGTTTTCCCTTTGTAACCCGTGATTGTCGGTAGACCCTGCCACATACATCTCGTGTCTGAGCCGTTAAATTGTGACTCCACTTTGTCTCTGTACTGACATTTTGCCTGTTTGATTGCATTACGGTGGGAATAACTACACTGTTTGTATTCAACCATATTCCCAGTCACCTTGCCATGGTTAAATGCGGTGGTTCGTTTCGACACATTCATTATCTGCCTCTAACCCTAGGAAGCTCTTTGCTACCTTCTCCTCCCTCCTTAATCCTCCTCCCCCTCCCCCCCCCCTCCTCCCTCTCTGCGGATGACTTCGTCAACCATTTTGAAAAGAAGGTTGACGACATCCGATCCTCGTTTGCTAAGTCAAACGACACTGCTGGTCCTGCTCACACTGCCCTACCCTGTGCTTTTACCTCTTTCTCCCCTCTCTCTCCAGATGAAATCTCACGTCTTGTGACGGCCGGCCGCCCAACAACCTGCCCACTTGACCCTATCCCCTCCTCTCTTCTCCAGACCATTTCCGGAGACCTTCTCCCCTACCTCACCTCGCTCATCAACGCATCCTTGACCGCTGGCTACGTCCCTTCCGTCTTCAAGAGAGCGAGAGTTGCACCCCTTCTGAAAAAACCTACACTCGATCCCTCCGATGTCAACAACTACAGGCCAGTATCCCTTCTTTCCTTTCTCTCCAAAACTCTTGAACGCGCCGCGCTTGGCCAGCTCTCTTGCTATCTCTCTCAGAATGACCTTCTTGATCCTAATCAGTCAGGTTTCAAGACTGGGCATTCAACTGAGACTGCTCTTCTCTGTGTCACGGAGGCTCTCCGCACTGCTAAAGCTAACTCTCTCTCCTCTGCTCTCATCCTTCTAGACCTATCTGCTGCCTTTGATACCGTGAACCATCAGATCCTCCTCTCCACCCTCTCCGAGCTGGGCATCTCCGGCACCGCGCACGCTTGGATTGCGTCCTACCTGACAGGTCGCTCCTACCAGGTGGCGTGGCGAGAATCTGTCTCCGCACCACGTGCTCTCACCACTGGTGTCCCCCAGGGCTCTGTTCTTGGCCCACTCCTATTCTCGCTATACACCAAGTCACTTGGCTCTGTCATATCCTCACATGGCCTCTCATATCATTGCTATGCAGATGACACACAATTAATCTTCTCCTTTCCCCCTTCTGACAACCAGGTGGCGAATCGCATCTCTGCATGTCTGGCAGACATATCAGTGTGGATGACGGATCACCACCTCAAGCTGAACCTCGGCAAGACGGAGCTGCTCTTCCTCCCGGGGAAGGACTGCCCGTTCCATGATCTCGCCATCACGGTTGACAACTCCCTTGTGTCCTCCTCCCAGAGTGCTAAGAGCCTTGGCGTGACCCTGGACAACACCCTGTCGTTCTCCACCAACATCAAGGCGGTGACCCGATCCTGTAGGTTCATGCTCTACAACATTCGCAGAGTACGACCCTGCCTCACACAGGAAGCGGCGCAGGTCCTAATCCAGGCACTTGTCATCTCCCGTCTGGATTACTGCAACTCGCTGTTGGCTGGGCTCCCTGCCTGTGCCATTAAACCCCTACAACTCATCCAGAACGCCGCAGCCCGTCTGGTGTTCAACCTTCCCAAGTTCTCTCACGTCACCCCGCTCCTCCGCTCTCTCCACTGGCTTCCAGTCGAAGCTCGCATCCGCTACAAGACCATGGTGCTTGCCTACGGAGCTGTGAGGGGAACGGCACCTCCGTACCTTCAGGCTCTGATCAGGCCCTACACCCAAACAAGGGCACTCCGTTCATCCACCTCTGGCCTGCTCGCCTCCCTACCTCTGAGGAAGCACAGTTCCCGCTCAGCCCAGTCAAAACTGTTCGCTGCTCTGGCACCCCAATGGTGGAACAAGCTCCCTCACGACGCCAGGACAGCGGAGTCAATCACCACCTTCCGGAGACACCTGAAACCCCACCTCTTCAAGGAATACCTGGGATAGGATAAAGTAATCCTTCTAACCCCCCCCTTAAAAGATTTAGATGCACTATTGTAAAGTGGCTGTTCCACTGGATATTATAGGTGAATGCACCAATTTGTAAGTCGCTCTGGATAAGAGCGTCTGCTAAATGACTAAAATGTAAATGTATTACTATAGGACAGCTGAAGATCGAATTTGAATACAAATGTTGGAGACAAACAGCAAGGTTTTCTCAAATCTCCGCTCTTGTAAAATAAATGTTAGTCTAAAAGAAATGTGAGATAATATTTAGATTATTTTTATTGTGGAGATGAAGTTTATAAACTGCTTGGCTGGGCTGTTGAGACAGTGGATTGCGCAGTCAGATGGAACAGAGAAAATAAGCATTTTAATGTCATAGATTTAGCCGGTGTTAACTTATGGAATAGACACTGGCTGGAATGTGGTTCTAACCAATACATCAAATCAAATCAAATTTAATTTGTCATATGCGACGAATACAATACCTTACAGTGAAATGCTTACTTACAAGCCCTAGCCAATAAAGCAGTTTTAAAAAATACCTTAAAAAATAAGAATAAGAAATAAAAGTAACAAATAAACATTCAGGATTAGACCAACCCTGTCATGTCTACTCCTACTTCGCCTCAACGTCACTGGTTTACTAATCACTGGCCCTGACAACCATCATAACGCGCACCTCCGCCTCATTATGAGACTCATCTGGACTCCGTCAATTCACTGATTACCTTCCCTACATCTGTCACTCCCTTAGGTTCATTCCCCAGGCAGTATTGATTATGTGTTTCATGTCAAGATGCTACTATTGTTTTGTATCGTTCATTGTTTTGTTAAACTGACCAACTGCTTCTTGACTCCCAGCATCTTCAATACATACCCGTTGCATAAACACACACAAATATATATATTTACTGTATGCACTGCCCTCTGTAGTGCCTTGCGGTCGGAAACCGAGCAGTTGCCATACCAGACAGTGATGTAACCAGTCAGGATGCTCTCGATGGTGCAGCTGAATAACTTTTTGAGGATCTGAGGACCCATGCCAAATCTCTTCAGTCTCCTGAGGGGGAATAGGATTTTTCATGCCCTCTTCACGACTGTCTTGGTGTGTTTGGATCATGATAGTTTGTTGGTGATGTGGACACCAATGAACTTGAAGCTCTCAACCTGCTCCACTACAGCCCCGTCGATGAGAATGGGGGCGTGGTCAATCCTCCTTTTCCTGTAGTCCACAATCATCTCCTTTGTCTTGATCACGTTGAGGGAGAGGTTGTTATCCTGGCACCACACGGCCAGGACTCTGACCTCCTCCCATGGTTGTCGGTGATCAGGTTGTGACACTGTTGTGTCATCGGCAAACTGAATGATGGTGTTGGAGTCGTACCTGGCCATGCAGTCATGGGTAAACAGGGAGTACAGGAGAGGACTGAGCACTCACCCCTGAGGGGCCCCCATGTTGAGGATCAGCATGGCAGATGTGTTGTTACCTACTCTTACCACCTGGGGGCGACCCGTCAGGAAGTCCAGGATCCAGTTGCAGAGGGAGATGTTTAATCCCAGAGTCCTTAGTTTAGTGATTAGCTTTGAGGGCAGTATGGTGTTTAACGCTAAGCGGTAGTCAATGAATAGCATTCTCACGTAGGTGTTCCTTTTGTCCAGGTGGGAAAGGGCAGTGTGGAGTGCAATAGAGATTGCGGCATCTGTGGATCTGTTGAGGCGGTATGCAAATTGGAGTGGGTCTAGGGTTTCTGGGATAAAGGTGTTGATGTGAGCCATGACCAGCCTTTCAAAGCACTTCAGGGCTACAGACATGAGTGCTATGGGTCGGTAGTCATTTAGGCAGGTTACCTTAGTGTTCTTGGGCACTGGTACTATGGTGTTCTGCTTGAAACATGTTGCTATTACAGACTCAGACAGGGACAGGTTGAAAATGTCTGTGAAGACACTTGCCAGTTGGTCAGCACATGCTCGGAGTACACGTCCTGGTAATCCGTCTGGCCCTGCGGCCTTGTGAATGTTGTGCATGGCTACTTTTCAAGGGTGGCTACTTTGAAGAATCTCAAATATAAAATATATTTTGATTTGTTTAACACTTTTTTGGTTATTACATTATTCCATATGTGTTATTTCATAGTTTTGATGTCTTCACCATTGTTCTACAATGTAGAAAATAGTAAAAATAAAGAAACTCTGCAATGAGTAGGTGTGTCCAAACTTTTGACTGGTACTTTATTTACGTAGTCAATTTCAACCCTTGCACAAGCACAGTAGGATGATTTAATGTATATCAGTGCTTGTCCAGTGGACTGGCACTTATCCACATGGTGCCTATTTAGCAGACACACATGTTGTGCGTACAAGATGATTTTGTTCACAACTGAAGATAATGTCCCTTCAAATATGAAAGATCATGTTTGAGAAGCAGTGATGGCAGTGTCTGACTGTTTAACTTACAGAACAACTAAATATTCCTATGTCAAATTTGAATAAATATGAGTTACATTTGGAGCATAGAATAGCATAAATGCAGATTGTAAATAACACCGGTAGTATATATATATATTCTCCACTAACATCAAGGCGGTGACCCGATCCTGTAGGTTCATGCTCTACAACATTCGCAGAGTACGACCCTGCCTCACACAGGAAGCGGCGCAGGTCCTAATCCAGGCACTTGTCATCTCCCGTCTGGATTACTGCAACTCGCTGTTGGCTGGGCTCCCTGCCTGTGCCATTAAACCCCTACAACTCATCCAGAACGCCGCAGCCCGTCTGGTGTTCAACCTTCCCAAGTTCTCTCACGTCACCCCGCTCCTCCGCTCTCTCCACTGGCTTCCAGTTGAAGCTCGCATCCGCTACAAGACCATGGTGATTGCCTACGGAGCTGTGAAGGGAACGGCACCTCCATACCTTCAGGCTCTGATCAGGCCCTACACCCAAACAAGGGCACTGCGTTCATCCACCACTGGCCTGCTGGCCCCCCTACCTCTGAGGAAGCACAGTTCCCGCTCAGCCCAGTCAAAACTGTTCGCTGCTCTGGCACCCCAATGGTGGAACAAGCTCCCTCACGACGCCAGGACAGCGGAGTCAATCACCACCTTCCGGAGACACCTGAAACCCCACCTCTTTAAGGAATACCTAGGATAGGATAAAGTAATCCTTCTAACCCCCCCCCCCCCTTAAAAGATTTAGATGCACTATTGTAAAGTGGTTGTTCCACTGGATATCATAAGGTGAATGCACCATTTTGTAAGTCGCTCTGGATAAGAGCGTCTGCTAAATGACTTAAATGTAAATGTATATGCTAGTACATTTTAGCAGATGCTCTTATCCAGAGCGACTTACAGTAGTGAGTGCATACATTTCATTTCATGCATTTCTGTTTTGTTTTTTGTACTGGCCCCCCATGGGAATTGAACCCACAACCCTGGCATTGCACACACCATGCACTACCAACTGAGCCACAGGGAAGACCTAGTTGTGGTGAAGAACAACTGCATGCATACTCTAATAACCAATTTGCTGGAATTATTGTTGAGAGAGTACTCCATGTCCATGCAAAAATACTACACCAATGTAGCACCTAATCACTGACATGTAGGCCTGAAGTGTTACCTACTTCTACTGTTACCTGATCCATAATCTGTTGATAAATTATGAACCTGTAATCTGGATCACAAATTTGGTTGCCATCGGTGTGAGGATACATCAAGTCAGGAACAACATTCTTCATGCAGACAGCGAGCAGATCTCTGTGCGATTATCCTACCCCTATGAATGCCCCTACACCCCCTATTAACCCACTGCACCACCTCCACAACCCCCTTTTGCTCCTCCAACTTTGAGAGGACCTCTTCTGTGACCCCATGTTCGCGCAGGAAATCCGACGTATTGATGATTGACATCTTTAGGAAGCTGGACCGTTAGCTACAAACTGGACTGCTAGATGTCCTGTGTAAATAGTCGTGATGAACAGTCATTTTGAATGGAGACTGTTTAGTCTAAAATACACTATAGTGACCTAGAAATGTGATGCCATTGCTAAAGTAGGCAAATATTTAGTTGGATACAACTTTGCCATCATTATCAGGTCATCTAATTTACTATAGACGTGACAATGTTGTCATTAGCGAGCAACGTTCATTAGAAATAGCTATAAATGCTAACGTTAGCTAGCTATCTAAAATCCACTGGTCTCCCCTCAATCTAGCTAGCTAATATTATACTGCATCTAAAGTCAGTCTGGCGACATAAAATTGATGACAATGGTTTTCCTACTAATTATTTGCCTCCTTTTAAAATGTAATTTTCCAAGCCACTGTAATGAACAAACTAGATTTACAACTCTCCCGTGTACCAGCTGGCTGGTCTGCCAGTGGTGGTGTAACTACAGTACTATCGGGATCTGTGCAAATGCCAGCAGTCGCATGTGATTATGGCTGTGAAAAATGGCCTGAGTCGCTTAATGTACAGAAAATCTAAAACGTTTTCAACTTTATTCAAGAAATGTTATTTTGACTTTATTCTCTAAATATTGCCACTTGCAACAAAAAAATGTTTTCCAAGTACCACAACCCATGGCCGGCTAGTTGTAAATCTAGTTTGTTCATTACAGTGGCTTGGAAAATTACATTTTAAAAGGAGGCAAATAATTAGTACGAAAACCATTGTCATCAATTTTATGTCGCCAGACTGACTTTAGATGCAGTATAATGTTAGCTAGCTAGATTGAGGGGAGACCAATGTTCATTTGGCCCTAATAGTTTTTGGTACCTGAACAGCAATGACACAAGTCGACCCGGACAAGTTCTTGAAGTTCAGCTCACGTGCAGAGAGAATTGGGGGATTGTTTATCCAGTTTGCTCCTTAGGACCGTGAGATGGGGGAAGCAGAAGTGTTGTTTGAAGATGAAAGCACGTCGAGTACTGTTGGCGAGAAAGATGAGTGGACAACAGTGAAGTCCAAAAATGAACAAAAAGGGCTAAAATTGTTGTGGTAAATGAGTCTGATGAATCATTCCTTGTTGGAGTACGTTTTTTGGATAAAGATGTTTATTTGGGAAACCCTTTTGTAGTCACGAGGATGGTGAGGAGGGCGTTGGGAAAAGTGGATGCAATCAAAGTAACCAGGAATGGTATGGTGTTGATATCATGTGTATCTAAATAGCAAAAGGAGCGTGCGTTGTGGCTTGCGAAAATATCGACAATTGAAGTGAACAGCATTGATTTTCGGAGCAGGGCACCAGTAAATTGTGTTATTTCTGCCGTCCGGTTGGACATTGATAATCAGTATCTTAGGCAAAAAATTCCATGAGTAGTTAATGCATGTCGCATGACCCGCTTGGAGAATGGGAAAAAGGAGCAAAGTGTATCTGTATTATAGATGTTTGATGAGTAAAGTTGGGATATATAACATATATAAGAGTGTTCGTGCAAAACCCAATGCAATGCAAGAAGTGTAAAAAGTTTGGCCATGTGTTAAGTGTTTGCCGACAGAAGGAATATGTTATTGAAGAGTCTTGAATGTAAAATGTTGCAACTGTGGTGGCGATCATATTACTGAATTCCCTGAGTGCCCTGTTAGGGTGAAAGAGGTTGAGGTGTCAAGGATCAGGGTTGTACAGCAAATCTCCTATGTGGAGGCGGTGAAGAGTGTTGAAGGGGTAAGAGGCCACAGTTCTGAAGAAGATATGGTGGTGGATGCACCGCAACCAGTTGCAAAGGTTATACTTCAATCAAGTGATCTGGATACACTTAATGTGAAAAATGTGGATTTTGTAGTATTTATAGCCATAGTTATTAATTGTACTGCACAAGTGTCCAATAAGATGGACATCAAGTCCAATAAGATGGACATCATTATATCTGCAGCTGAGAAGTTTTTGGGCCTCCACGACTTAATGGAAGAAGCACTGCAAGGACTACTGTCACCTGGAAATGCCCTGCCATCACAGGATCCTTCTGAGCCTGGGTAGGGACCTGATTAAAACAGAAAAGCAGGCTGATTCAGTTTAACATTTCGTAGTTTGTATGGGATTTTTTTACATGTATTTTTTACTACGCATTGTTTTCCTTTCAGGATCCTTATTATATACCCGTACAGTAGGTGGCGGAATGCACATATAAATGTTGCGAACGCCATTATACCAAAGAAGAAGAAATAACACGTCATTTCCTTTATAATAAACTACGTTTATGGGCGAATTATAAAGCCAATCAAAAGGGTTTACATGTAATATGTATTCCGTAAAGTGTATTTTGCTATACGTATGTAGCTATTTTGTTTAGTTTGTGGGGAATGAAATACAATACTTTACACAGCGCATATAACTCTGATTGGTCAATATTTCAGATAGTACACTTATCAGCCAAGAAAATGCAAATGCGCTGAGACATAGGTTGTAAACAAAACACAAGGAAGGTGCCAAGCGTCAGCTGCACCTCAGCTGATCGGAAGTGGAGCGCGCAACCCCAAACCATTGAGGCTAACTTAGCTAGCTAGTGAGGGAGAAATGGCTGATACCATAGCTGATACAAGGAGGCTATTCTCCAAGCCTCAGAACTTGAATGACGCGTATGGACCACCTAGTAACTTTCTAGAGATAGACGTGAGCAACCCTGAGACGGTCGGTGTCGGCAGGACCAGGTTTACCACGTATGAAATCAGACTAAAGGTGAGCAAACCATTATCTTGCTCTTTAGGGCAATGAACCTGGTCATCTTGATAAAGGGGATTGCGTTTAGCAAGGGTCACACTAAGAGATGTGTACCAGTCAGATATTAATAATATTCAAACGGTCAAATCAGTTATAGTAGCTAACGTTAGTTAGCCAACCAGCTTTTAAACACGGGGTAACTAGCTAACGTTAGCTGTTGTTAGCATACTAGTTAGCCAACTACTTGATGCTTTAATTCAACTAACGCGTAGTTATAGTGACATTTAACCAATGCAGCTGTATATTAAAAAAAAATTCAACTAATTCTAGTGAGGTTGTCAAAGTATTGATACATTGTATCATTGCATGGGCCTCCAGTTATTTACGATTGCCTAGCCAACTGTCTTGCTAATTGTTAGCTAGCTAGATGTTATCTTAAGGAATGTGTCGCCAATGGCAAGTTACAAATATGTTGTTGAAGGTGGGGGACTTGTTTGTGTCTTGTTTGCAAGAGCTCCACGTCAAACAAGTCAGGGAGCCATGTAGTTAGCTACAGAAGCGAATTTGTATGATCTACTTGCTAGGCTATATTTACTAAAGTAACGAACCGTTAACAAATCCTTGTTGTGCTCCAGCCACACCTCTGTCATCGGGTGTAAAGGGTAGATAATGGTATTTGTCACACACAGAAGTAAAGAGCTTGACAAGGGCGTATTTAAACAGTCCATGAGACGTTAATGTAAAGTCTCTACCTAGAAACCGAGCTAGAGCTCAGAGTCCAGCTCCCTCATTCAGTGAAGAAATGTCTCTTCTCTTATGCCCTGACTCAAATCAAATGTATTTATATAGCCCTTCTTACATCAGCTGATATCTCAAAGTGCTGTACAGAAACCCAGCCTAAAACCCCAAACAGCAAGCAATGCACGGTGGCTAGGAAAAACTCCCTAGAAAGGCCAAAACCTAGGAAGAAACATAGAGGAACCAGGCTATGAGGGTTGGCCAGTCCTCTTCTGGCTGTGCCGGGTGGAGATTATAACATAACTTGGCCAAGATGTTCAAATGTTCATAAATGACCAGCATGGTCAAATAATAATAATCACAGTGGATGTCTAAGGTGCAACAGGTCAGCACCTCAGGAGTAAATGTCAGTTGGCTTTTCTCTACCGCTCCTGCTGTTTCTAGAGAGTTGAAAACACCAGGTCTGGGACAGGTAGCACGTCCGGTGAAGAGGTCAGGGTTCGATAGCCGCAGGCAGAACAGTTGAAACTGGAGCAGCAGCGTGGACTGGGGAGAGCAAGGAGTCATCATGCCAGGTAGTCCTGAGGCATGGTCTTAGAGAGAGCATACTTAAGTTCACACCGGACACTGGAGAAATACTCCAGATATAACAGACTGACCCTAGCCCCCCGACACATAAACTACTGCAGCATAAATACTGGAGGCTGAGACAGGAGGGGTCAGGAGACACTGTGGCCCCATCTGATGATACCCCGGGACAGGGCCAAACAGGCAGGATATAACCCCACCCACTTTGCCAAAGCACAGCCCCCACACCACTAGAGGGATATCTTCAACCACCAACTTACCATCCTGAGACAAGGCCGAGCATAGCCCACAAAGATCTCCGCCACGGCACAACCCAAGGGGGGCGCCAACCCAGACAGGAAGGCCACATCAGTGACTCAACCCAATCAAGTGACGCACCCCTCCTAGGGACGGCATGGAAGAGCACCAGTAAGCCAGTGACTCGGCCCCTGTAATAGGGTTAGAGGCAGAGAATCCCAGTGGAGAGAGGGGAACCGGCTAGGCAGAGACAGCAAGGGCGGTTCGTTGCTCCAGTGCCTTTCCGTTCACCTTCACACTTCTGGGCCAGACTACACTCAATCATAGGACCTACTGAAGAGATGAGTCTTCAATAAAGACTTAAAGGTTGAGACTGAGTCTGCATCTCTCACATGGGTAGGCAGACCATTCCATAAAAAATTGAGCTCTATAGGAGAACTCCAACTGTTTGCTTAGAAATTCTTGGGACAATTAGGAGGCCTGCGTCTTGTGACCGTAGCGTACGTGTAGGTATGTACGGCAGGACCAAATCGGAAAGATAGGTAGGAGCAAGCCCATGTAATTCTTTGTAGGTTAGCAGTAAAACCTTGAAATCAGCCCTTGTCTTAACTTACCTACACTGGCTTCCTGTTAACACTGGAGTAATATGATACATTTTTTTGGTTCTAGTCAAGATTCTAGCAGCCATATTTAGCACTAACTGAAGTTTATTTAGTGCTTTATCCGGGTAGCCGGAAAGTAGAGCATTGCAGTAGTCTAACCTAGAAGTAACAAAAGCATGGATACATTTTTCTGCATAAATTTTGGACGGAAAATTGTGCAATGTTACGCAGATGGAAAAAGCTGTCCTTGAAACAATCTTGATATGTTCGTCAAAAGAGAGATCAGGGTCCAGAGTAACGCCGAGGTCCTAAACAGTTTTATTTGAGACGACTGTACAACCATCGAGCAGATTCAACAGAAGATCTTTGTTTCTTCGGACCTTGAACAAGCATCTCTGTTTTGTCCGAGTTTAAAAGTAGAAAGTTTGCAGCCATCCACTTCCTTATGTCTGAAACACAGGCTTCCAGCGAGGGCAATTTTGGGGCTTCACCATGTTTCATTGAAATGCACAGCTGTGTGTCATCCTCATAGGAGTGAAAGTTAACATGTTTTCGAATGACAGCACCAAGAGGTAAAATATATATATATATACTGCTCAAAAAAATAAAGGGAACACTTAAACAACACAATGTAACTCCAAGTCAATCACACTTCTGTGAAATCAAACTGTCCACCTAGGAAGCAACACTGATTGACAATAAATTTCACATGCTGTTGTGCAAATGGAATAGACAACAGGTGGAAATTATAGGCAATTAGCAAGACACCCCGAATAAAGGAGTGGTTCTGCAGGTGGGGACCACAGACCACTTGTCAGTTCCTATGCTTCCTGGCTGATGTTTTGGTCAGTTTTGAATGCTGGCGGTGCTTTCACTCTAGTGGTAGCATGAGACGGAGTCTACAACCCACACAAGTGGCTCAGGTAGTGCAGCTCATCCAGGATGGCACATCAATGCGAGCTGTGGCAAGAAGGTTTGCTGTGTTTGTCAGCGTAGTGTCCAGAGCATGGAGGCGCTACCAGGAGACAGGCCAGTACATCAGGAGACGTGGAGGAGGCCGTTGGAGGGCATCAACCCAGCAGCAGGACCGCTACCTCCGCCTTTGTGCAAGGAGGAGCAGGAGAAACACTGCCAGAGCCCTGCAAAATGACCTCCAGCAGGACACATGTGCATGTGTCTGCTCAAACGGTCAGAAACAGACTCCATGAGGGTGGTATGAGGGCCCGACGTCCACAGGTGGGGGTTGTGCTTACACCCCAACACCGTGCAGGACGTTTGGCATTTGCCAGAGAACACCAAGATTGGCAAATTTGCCACTGGCTCCCTGTGCTCTTCACAGATGAAAGCAGGTTCACACTGAGCACGTGACAGACGTCACAGAGTCTGGAGACACCGTGGAGAACGTTCTGCTGCCTGCAACATCCTTCAGCATGACCGGTTTGGCGGTGGGTCAGTAATGGTGTGGGGTGGCATTTCTTTGGGGGGCCGCACAGCCCTCAATGTGCTCGCCAGAGGTAGCCTGACTGCCTTTAGGTACCGAGATGAGATCCTCAGACCCCTTGTGAGACCATATGCTGGTGCGGTTGGCCCTGGGTTCCTCCTAATGCAAGACAATGCTAGACCTCATGTGGCTGGAGTGTGTCAGCAGTTCCTGCAAGAGGAAGGCATTGATGCTATGGACTGGCCCGCCCGTTCCCCAGACCTGAATCCAATTGAGCACATCTGGGACATCATGTCTCGCTCCATCCACCAACGCCACGTTGCACCACAGACTGTCCAGGAGTTGGCGGATGCTTTAGTCCAGGTCTGGGAGGAGATCCCTCAGGAGACCATCTGCCACCTCATCAGGAGCATGCCCAGGTATTGTAGGGAGGTCATACAGGCACGTGGAGGCCACACACACTACTGAGCCTCATTTTGACTTGTTTTAAGGACATTACATCAAAGTTGGATCAGCCTGTAGTGTGGTTTTCCACTTTAATTTTGATTGTGACTCCAAATCCAGACCTCCATGGGTTGATAAATTGGATTTCCATTGATTATTTTTGTGATTTTTGTTATTAGCACATTCATCTATGTAAAGAAAAAAGTATTTAAGATTATTTATTTCATTCAGATCTAGGATGTGTTGTTTAAGTGTTCCCTTTATTTTTTTTGAGCTATATATATATATATATATATATATATATATATATATATATATATATATATATATATATTAGTGAAAACAATAGTGGTCCTAAAACGGAACCTTGAGGAACACCGAAATGTACAGTTGATTTGTCAGAGGACAAACCATTCACAGAGACAAACTGATATCTTTCTGACACATAAGATCTAACCAGGCCAGAACTTGTCCGTGTAGATCAATTTGGGTTTCCAATCTCTCCAAAAGAATGTGGTGATCGATGGTATCAAAAGCAGCACAAAGGTCTAGGAGCACGAGGACAGATGCAGAGCCTCAGTCTGACACCATTGAAAGGTAATTTACCACCTTCACAAGTGCAGTCTCAGTGCTATGATGGGGTCTAAAACCAGACTGAAGCATTTCGTATACATTGTTTGTCTTCAGGAAGGCAGAGAGTTGCTGCGCATATCAGCTTTTTCAAATAATGTTGAGAGGAATGGGAGATTCGATATAGGCCGAATTTGTTATTTTAATTTTTTTAATATTTTTTTATTTTATTTTCTGTGTCAAGGTTTGGCTTTTTTAAGAGAGGCTTTATTACTGCCACTTTTAGTGAGTTGGGTACACATCCGGTGGATAAAGAGCCGTTTATTATGTTCAACATAGGAGGGCCACGCACAGGAAGCAGCTCTTTAGTAGTTTAGTTGGAATAGGGTCCAGTATGCAGCTTGACGGTTTAGAGGCCATGATTATTTTCATCATTGTGTCAAGAGCTGTAGTACTAAAACACTTGAGTGTCTCCCTTGATCCTAGGTCCTGGCAGTGTTGTGCAGACTCAGGACAACTGAGCTTTGGAGGAATAGGCAGATTTAAAGAGTCTATCATTTGCTTTCTAATGATCATGATCTTTTCCTCAAAGAAGTTTATGAATTTATTACTGCTGACGTGAAAGCCATCCTCTCTCCGGGATGCTGCTTTTTAGTTAGTTTGCAACAGTATCAAAAATACATTTCGGATTGTTCTTATTTTCCTCAATTAGGTTGGAAAAATAGGATGATCGAGCAGCAGTGAGGGCTCTTCGATACTGCACGGTACTGTCTTTACAAGCTAGTCGGAAGACTTCCAGTTTGGTGTGGCACCATTTCCGTTCCAATTTTCTGGACGCTTGCTTCAGAGCTCGGGTATTTTCTGTATACCAGGGAGCTAGTTTCTTATGACAAATGTTTTTAGTTTTTAGGGGTGCAACTGTATCTAGGGTATTGCGCAAGGTTAAATTGAGTTCCTCAGTTAGGTGGTTAACTGATTTTTGTCCTCTGACGTCCCTGGGTAGGCAGAGGGAGTCTGGAAGGGCATCAAGGAATCTTTGGGTTGTCTGAGAATTGATAGCACGACTTTTGATGGTCCTTGGTTGTGGTCTGAGCAGATTATTTTTTGCGATTGCAATCGTAATAAAATGGTGGTCCGATAGACCAGGATTATGAGGAAAAATATTAACCCCTGTGCGACATCCAGTGAAAAATCATATCGCCATTAGCGTAACAAAATTGTATAAATTTTAAATTATTATTATTATTTTTTAATTATATCGTTTTATAGATACACCTCTCCTGAATCGAACCACGTTGTCCGATTTCAAAAAGGCTTTACAGCAAAAGCAAAACATTAGATTATGTTAGAGGAGTATATTGTAAAAGTAGCCCATAGCCATTTTCCGACCAACCACATGCATCACAAATAACCAAAAAACAGCTAAATGCAGCACTAACCTTTGACAATCTTCATCAGATGACACACCTTGGACATCATGTTACACAATACATGCATTCTTTTGTTCGATAAAGTTCATATTTATATATAAAAACTGCATTTTACATCGGTGCGTAATGTTGACTATTTTCCCTCAAATGCATCCGATTGAAACAGAGCTACAATTTACTAAATTACTATTCGAAAACATTTTTTAAATGTAATATTGTCATTCTAAGATTTATAGATGAATATCTCTTGAAAGCACCTGTAATGCCAGATTTAAAATTAACTTTACTGGGTAATCATACTTTGCGATGAAAGGGTATGCGATACTCTGAAAAATAGGCTAACGTTACAGGTCAGCGCTATCTTGGAACAATCGCATATCACATCTAGTCTTGTATACTATTGTCAATAATCCCTTACCTTTGGTTGTCTTCATCAGAAAGCACTTCCAGGAATCCCAGGTCCACAACAAATGTATTTTCGTTCGAAAAAATTAGTCCTTTATGTTCCAAGAGCTTGTTCTTGTTAGCGCGTCTGAAGGCTGATCCAAATGCTCCGTCGGCCACGGCACAGCCATTTCGAGAAAATGCATTTTTTTCCCATTTAGGTTCGTTCAAACATGTCAAACGTTGTATAACATAAATCTTCAGGGTGTTTTTCAACAAGAGAGCCAATAAGATTCGAGGGGGACGATTGCATTGTGTTTCAAAACGTTTCGAAAGGGGAGGGTAACCAGGGGCGCCGGCGTCATAATGGTGATGGCCCTCTCCGTGTGACCACGTTCCACAGCTTCTCATTCATTCAGTTTTAACAGTAGGAGACTCAAACCACTTTGTAAAGACTGGGGACATCTAGTGGAAGCAATAGGAAGTGCTCAATGAACCATAGCTCACGGTGTGATTAATAGGCAACGTGATGAAGTTGAGTTCGCAATTCAGAATTCCACTTCCTGTTTCGATCTGTCTCGGGGTTTTGACTGCCATATGAGTTCTGTTATACTCACAGACACCATTCAAACAGTTTTAGAAACTTTAGGGTGTTTTCTATCCACAAGTATTAATTATATGCATATCCTAGCTTCCGAGTTTGAGTAGTAGGCTGTTTAAAATGGGCACGAATTTTTTTCAAAATGCGCTGTGGCGCCCCCTATCCTAGGCGACCATCAAGAGGTTAAGATCCACAACATTTATTCCATGGGACAAAACTAGGCCCATGGCCCAAAACTCAGATATTGAGCAATACAGATTACCCCAGTGTTTTTCCCTTCCCCTCTGTTAGTCTGAGCAATACTATTCCAGTGAAGGGTCTCTGTGTAAACTTCAGTGTATTGAAATTGTACTGGTCTGCTTCTCTGGAATGAAGACATGATGTTGAGCAGGCTCAGCATCTGCGAGCCCCACAGACCACTCACCCACCCCAAGCATTTCCTTCCTGCTCTGCTGAGTAAAGGATGGGGGGGTTAAACAGGACAAAATGTATGTCATCACAAAGCCAGACCTCAGGTCCTCCAATTCTCTCCTTGCTTCCCACCGGTGGGGAGAGGACAGTTGGATTGGAATCAAAGAACCATTTTTGACATTCACCTTTGGTTTGATCCATGTTTTATAAACTCCACTATTAAAATCACTCTGCAACAACTGTTGAACCCTCAAATCAGCTGAAGGTGCTCTTGAGTGCTTGTAGAGAGAATTAAGTTACTCAAAGTATCATCATGACAATTAAGATGAGGACAGACAATGCATGGGGTATAACACAATTTTAAGAAAATATATTTTTGAACATGTCTGGTGCTTGTTCTCATGTTTTTATGAAAACTAAAGCAAACCAACTGAATACGGTTACCAACGCAACAACACTTTCTTATAGAATATACTGTTTTTCATCCTCCGCTTTTATCATACGTTTCACACCACTCTTTCCGCCACCTACACAATGTGCAGAATAGAAAACAAATGTCAAATGACCAGATTCATTGCATTTGAGGCAGTACATCAAGAGCTAAGCATGTTATCACCGTACGACCCTCAAGCCTGTCTGATTGTCTGGTCTGTCTCTCTGTTGTTGTTTGCCTCTGTGTCTGTCTGAAGCCTTGGCTGACGGCCCCCATGGTTATTAGTACTGTAGTGGTTTAGCCCCTAGCAGTCCTGTGGTATTTATAGCTTTCTCCTACCTAAAGAAGCCAGAGCGAGAGAAGCCTGTCTGTAGGCATTCGGTCTGAATGTAAGGCTACTGTTCTTGATTAGCGTGTAATAATTAGCATATGCGTGTAATCAGCATTAATTGTGTGCTTCGTAGCCCTCCTTGACCCTGCTTTGCATAAGAGCATGGAATAAGAGGAGCATCCCTCACTTCTCAACAAACGTGGTCTCAACTTTTCTTCGCTTCTCTCTTCATTCCTTTCTTTTCCCTTTCTTTAGAAACTTTACTCCCGATTCTAAAGGTGTTTCAGCTATAGCGAAAGGCCTGCCTGGTACCTTGGTGAGCCTGGAATGCTTTGCAGAGTTAGTGTTTCAGGTTCCCTCACCACTTAGCTATAATATTATTTGGATCGCCCCGTCCCACGTCCCGTCTCCACTCTCCCGGTGCAACTCATCCCCCCCAATACGGCCATACTGAGAGAGCCTTCTTAATCCCCTCATTGAGAGGGGAGAAGAATGGATCAGGCCGGTGGGTAGGGGAAGGCCCCCCCTGGGAGGCCACGAAGGCACTCCCTCGCTCTTCTACCATATCCCTCCATCTCCAACGTCCTTCGCCCGCCCTTCCTAGTGAAGAGAATAGTCACCTTGGCACACGATGACTCTTTAAAGTCTACTCGTATGACAATTGACCTTTTAACAGGTGAAATGTGTGCTCTACCTGCACCAGCAGAGGCAGGGGTCAGGCAGGTCACCTCTTCACTGCAATGCCTATAGGCTAGCTTCTATACTTTGAGTTCATGTTTCTTTGGTTCGTACTACTCATTCTAGGTCTCTGTCCCAACTTCAATATCTGTGGTAACTGTTGCACAACTCTTTTAGACAAGTAGTAGGCCTACTGTAGCCTAAGTAACAATCATTCAATGTCTTGGTTTGGTAGTATACATTTTTTGTTATTACGGTTTTCACTGATATGGTCATATGACATTTCTTTCATGATCAGTGCAGTGGTCATTTTATGGTCACTCGCGTGGCGTATTTCATGATGAAAGGTGACTTATTATGGTCACGTGACAAAAAGTCGCGGTGAGAGCGTGTGTGGTCAGTTAGTGGTCGTTTAGGCCTATCGTTTAGGCCAGTTTCTATGCTAAAACCAGTGTCATGTCCTCAAGTTAACCTACAATTCGCGTGTCCAGACTCGTAAACCTGAGAAATATGGTCTTTCAAAAAACAATGGAATGTCATCTTTGGTCTTTCCATTTGTCATTTGTTATATTTGAAGTGTGCCTTCTGCCTATCGTATGTAGTTTAAATAATCCCCCTGATAATAGAAGGCTATTGCTTATAGGCCTACATTTTGTGGACAACATGTTGGATAGCCTAATTTTAGTTCGCTTTCCAGTTAGTTCATCCACAGGCTTTAGTTGTTGTTTTTTATTTTTTATTTTATTTTTTTCATTCCTTGAATGGTTTTCAGTTGGGTGAAGGACTTCTCTCTCTCTCTCTCAGCAGAGTAGTGTATTTGTTTTCTAACTCAACAAACGGGAGGGGGGGTGGAAGCTTCGCCACCAACATTAGACCTTGCCTTTGGTAGCCTCCATCTCCCCTTTCAGAGAGCACACACTAGAGAGAATGGACTTTTGGATCTCACTTTATTTATGGACAGATGGGAGCATATAAAAAGGCCTCTTACAGCTTTCCTTTCCCTTTCCTTTCTATTTGGGGTGGAAAAACTTTTTGGCCATTAATAAAATAGGGAGGGGTGTGGGTGGCTTGTCAGGCACAGTCAAGTGTAATCCAAAATCAACAGGATCATATCTGACAACTATTTTAATGGAAATGGGGAACATATTGTATCAAGGCTACCATGTCCTACTTGAAATGACAGTATCAAAGTGAGAGTTGATACTATGGCAACAAAGCAGCTTTCTGCCAGCTAGGCGAGTCGGAGAGGAGAGAGGGAAGGCTGTCCGAGCTGTAGGGGCGAGAGAGAGTAAGTGAAAGTGCACAAAGAAAACGATAGAGTGAGACCGACGGACTCAACGCCATTGTTCCCCCCCCCTCTCTTTCCCTTTTGGAATAAGATATGATGAGATGGTATTGTTCTGCCATTTTTCATACTTTGTATTTTTAAAAGGGACAGCTAGGTAAGAAGGGTGCGGGGGGGGGGGGGGGGGGGGTAGGGATGTGGCACTCTAAAAGTTGACTTAATCCATCCTACTAAAATCTAATGCGTAGGCGGCCTTCAACCATTCTCACAGGAGAGGGGTGACCTTTCTCTCTCTGCCCCCCCCCCCCCCAGTTTTTAATTACCTATGGTATTGTCACTTAGAAATGTCCTTGTTTTTGAAAGAAAAGCAAAAGAAAATAGTCCATTAAAATAACATAAAATTGATTAGTAATACAGTGTAGACAATCACTATTGTAGCTGGAGACGGCAGATTTTTTTATGGATATCTACATAGGCGTACAGAGGCCCATTATCAGCAACCATCACTCCTGTGTTCCAATGGCACGTTGTGTTAGCTAATCCAAGTTTATCATTTTAAAAAGGCAGCTTCATTAAATAGTACCCGCAAAACACCAGTCTCAACGTCAACCGTGAAGAGGTAAAAAATGATATATATTTTTTTTAAACAAGGACATTTCTAAGTGGGCAAAAAAATGGGCTTTTCTTTAAAAAAAAAGGACATTTCTAAGTGACCCCAAACTTTTGAACAGTAGTGTCTATATAATATATTTTTTTACAATAAATGCATAATGTTGGTTTAATGCTGTAACACAAAATAAAACGATGAATAAAAGCCCATTACTGCTAATCACTTACTAACCTTAATTTAACCACATTAGTGCAATTCCACATTAATAGAGTGAAATATGTAAAGTTTTCTGTAGAAATTGTCAAAAGTAGTCCTTGTGCATAGAGTTGTATGGTTTGTTTAACTTTGCAATAATTGTTTTTTGTTTGACATCCATTTAAAGGGAAACATCTGAGTGTGTGTGTGTTTTGAAATTCTTTTAATTGAATGACTTTCTTTTTTTCATTCAAAGTAAAGTTTGTTTCCCATTAGTAAAATTCCTGTGAAGGTTGCCACTTCACCTTTTGGAGGGAACAATGTTAAAGGGGAACTGCACCCACTGATTTGGCCTTGTGTTTTAGCCTGCTCCTCAAGAAATGCTGGCAGCCACGACAGAAGCCAAACATGAGATTGCTTGGGGTCACTTTAATAATGTTTACATACTGTTTTACCCACTTTATATGTATATACAGATCCTCAAAAAGTTCTACAGCTGCACTGTCGAGAGCATCCTGACCGGTTGCATCACCTCCTGGTATGGCAACTGCTCGGCATCTGACCGTAAAGCGCTACAGAGGGTAGTGTGTACAGCCCAGTACATCACTGGGGCCAAGCTTCTTGCCATCCAGGTCCTATATAGTAGGCGGTGTCAGAGAAAAGCCCCAAAAATTGTCATTGTTCTCTCTGCTACTACACGGCAAGCGGTACAGGAGCGCCAAGTCTAGGACCAAAAGGCCCCTTAACAGCTTTTAGCCCCCCAAGCCATAAGACCGCTAACAGTTAATCAACTGGCCACCGGACTACTTACATTGCCCCTCCCCTCTATTTGTTTTGTACAATGCTGCTACTCGTTGTTGATTATCTATGCATAGGCACTTCACCCCTACCTACATGTACAAATTACCTAGACTAACCTGTACCCCCCCACATTGACTCTGTACTGGTACCACCTGTATATAGCCTCTTTATGGTTATTTTAATGTTACTTTTCTTTTACTTTTCTTTCTTGTAACTTTAGTTTATTTGGTAAATATTTTCTTAACCAACAATGCAGTTCAAGAAGAGTTAAGGACTTGTAAGTAAGCATTTCACGGTAAGGTCTACACTTGTTGTATTCGGCGCATGTGACAAATAAAGTTTGATTTGATTATACTGTATTCTAGTCATGGCTCATCCTATATAACTACTGTTGTGCACATTTTTTCTATTCATATACTATCCATACACACCATCATATGTATATATACAGTGCCTTAGGAAAGTATTCAGACCCGTTGACCTTTTCCACATTTTGTTATATTACAGCCTTATTCCAAAATACATTTAAAAAATCCTCAGCAATCTACTTACAATACCCCCATAATAACAAAACGAAAACAGAAGTACCTTATTTACAAAAGTATTCAGACCCTTTGCTATTAGACTCGCAATTGAGCTCAGGTGCATCCTGTTTCCATTGATCATCCTTGAGATGTTTCTACAACTTGATTGGAGTCCACCTGTGGTAAATTTAAATTGATTGGACATGATTTGGAAAGGCACACACCTGTCTATATAAGGTCCCACAGTTGACAGTGCATGTCAGAGCAAAAACCAAACCATGAGGTCGAAGGAATTGTCCATAGAGCTCCGAGACAGGATTGTGTCGAGGCACAGATCCATCATTCGTAAATAGATGTTTGGAACCACCAAGACTCTTCCTAGAGCTGGCCGCCCGGCCAAACTGAGCAATCGGGGGAGAAGGGCCTTGGTCAGGGAGGTGACTAAGAACATGATGGTCACTCTGACGGAGCTCCAGAGTTATTTTATGGAGATGGGAGAACCTTCCAAAAGGACTATCTCTGCAGCACTCCACAAATCAGGCCTTTATAATAGAGTGGCCAGACTGAAGCCCCTCCTAGTAAAAGGCACATGACAGCCCGCTTGGAGTTTTCCAAAAGGCACCTAAAGACTCAGACCATGAGAAACAAGATTCTCTGGTCTGATGAAACCAAAATTGAACTCTTTGGCCTGAATGCAGGGACTGGGAGACTAGCCAGGATCGAGGCAAAGATGAACGGAGCAAAGTACAGAGATCCTTGATTAAAACCTGCTCAGGACCTCGGACTGGGGCGAAGATTCACCTTCCAACAGGACAATGTCCCGAAGCCACTCTTGCGTTGTGTGCTTAGGGTCAAGTCTCTGAATGTCCTTGAGTGGCCTAGCCAGAGCCCGGACTTGAACCTGATTGAACATCTTCAGAGAGACCTGAAAATAATTGTGCAGCAATGCTCCCCATCCAACCTGACAGAGCTTGAGAGGACCTGAATAGGAGAAACTCCCCAAATAAAGGTGTGCCAATCTTGTGGTGTCACCATCAAAGTACTGAGTAAAGGGTCTGAATACTTATGCAATATTTCAGTTTTTATAATTTAGCAAAAATGTGTTAACCTGTTTTTGCTTTGTCATTATGGGGTATTGTTTGTAGATTGATGTAAAAAAAAAAAATTTAAAAAAAAATTATATTCAAGTGTGGAATAATTCCAGGGGTCTGAATACTTTCTGAAGTATATGTACATTATATATTTATATTCTGGCATTACTGCACAGTTGGAGCTAGAAACACAAGCATTTCACTGCACTTGCAATAACATCTGCGAATCTGTGTACGCGACCAATACACTTTGATTTGGGTGTGGGGTGTGTTTTGATTTGGGTGTGGTTTGATGTAGGTTTGATGTAGGTGTCCTTGCCACCACCAAGATACACCCATCTGTCAGAACCTTGCCTGCAGTTGTTTCCCCCCCACTCAATCACAACGAACAAACCTCCTGCAGATTGAATTCAATAACAACAGGCAGATATACAGTGAGGGGAAAAAAGTATTTGATCCCCTGCTGATTTTGTACGTTTGCCCACGGACAAAGAAATGATCAGTCTATAATTTTAATGGTAGGTTTATTTGAACAGTGAGAGAAAAATATTTTTTTCCATCACTGTTCATGTTACTGTGACCACAAACACACATAGTCATTGTTCTATTCTCAACGGCAGTTACAATGGTCATAGCTGACACACAAACAGGTATTATATTTAAGTTTGAACAGGTCAGATAAAACCTACCCAATTATGGTCTCCCCATCAAACAACAGAGGCTGGCATCTGGAAAAAGCTTCTACAGTCCTCTCCAACTGTAGAAATAGGCTGAGTTGAGGCAGAGTTCATTTGTGACTGATGGAATGAAAAGGGTGTTGCAAATACTGGACATTTCTTCTATACTATATTATTAGTAATCACATTCAGTCCCACATTGTGGATGTGTTGAGTGCCTGGTCTCTCTCCATTCAGAGACAGTATCAAGCCTGTCTGTTGGTCAGGACTTCATCACATCTTGCAAGTCTCCAAGTGCTGGCTCCATAGATGCATTTGTGAACACAGTCACTGTTCTATTACCAATGCCTGTTAGGGTATGTGATATCTGACAAATAAACATGTACTATGATGAAGTTTGAACAGGTCATACTAAACCTACCTAATTCTGGTCTCCCCATCGATGACTGTTGGTGAGCAGGCAAGAGGTGGGTGGAGGTAAGGTCTTTGCCAGCGCCCTACATTATCAATGGTGGTTATGATTAGTGTGGTGGAACCAACCTGATCGCTGCATTCACCTTTCTGTTTCACTTCAGGGATGTAGTTCTGAGGGAGCATGCAATTGGCACGCTGACTGCAGGAATGTCCTCTAGAGCTGTTGCCAGAGAATTTAGTGTTCATTTCTCTACCATAATGTCGTTTTAGAGAATTTGGCAGTACGTCCAACCGGCCTCACAACCGCAGACCATGTGTAACCATGCCAACCCAGGACCTCCACATCCGGCTTCTTTACCTGCGGGATCATCTGAGGCCAGCCACTCGGACAGTTGATGAAACTGGGTTTGCACAATCAAAGAATTTCTGCACAAATTTTCAAAAACTGTCTCAGTGAAGATTATCTGCGTGCTCGTCGTCCTCACCAGGGTCTTGACCTGACTGAAGCTAATAATGTCCCAGTTCTTCAATGACCTGCATACTCACCTGACATGTCACACGTTGAGCACGTTTGGGATGCTCTGGATTGACGTGTATGACCGCATGTTCCAGTTCCCGCCAATATCTAGCAACTTCGCACGGCCATTAAAGAGAAGTAGGACAACATTCCACAGGCCACAATCAACAGCCTAATCAACTCAATCCAAAGGAGATGTTGCGATGCATGAGGCAAATGGTGGTCCCACCAGGTACTGCCTGGTTTTCTGATCCACGCTTCTAGCATTTTGAAGTGCATCACAGATCAGCCATTTTCACTTGGAAGAGGCTACCATTAAACATTTCGCTCCCTGCTTTTACATGACCATCCGTTCTGGTCTGGATTTTATCAATTTTTATTACGGTTCTGGTTAGCGATTGGATCACTGTCATGGATTTGTATCACTGTCATGGATTTGTATCAGCGACTGTATCACCGTCATGGTTATTTTATCTATTGTCGCCCTGGATGTCTGCCTAGTTGAGGGCCTCTCTTCGGCTTCCTCCTGTTACCTGCTGCGTTGCTCCCCGCCTGCCCTGTTCTGTCTCTTCCAGTCTGGTACAGGTGCCCCCGTCACTCTCTCTCTCCCCAGAGCTTTGCTCACCTACATCATACACCGCATACTTTTTACTGATCTGCTGTTGGACTATTTGATTAGGGATTCTTGCTATGCTTGTATTATTATTTAGGAACGGTTTTATATGAAGTCGTAGCTCATTTTAATATTAGTGTTTAGTGTTGTGTTGGCTACATCTTAGATTCTTCTGTTAACTTTGTGGTTAGTGGTGTGTTTTCTCTTATGTTAATTAATAGGGCAATAAATGAACGTGCTGCTGTCTACCCTTGGCTTTTACATTGGCAATACTTTTTAGAGCCCTTTGCTCTGTGAATGGGGAAATATGACTTTCTCCCTCATGCCTTGGGAGAAAGCACACGCTTGCTCTAGAAATGTGCGTGTGAACTTTGCACATTTCTAACAAACAACAATGGAGAAATCGGACTCATCCGCTTACATGTCAGGACTGTTCTCTTGGTACTTAACCATGTCTCTGGACTTTACACATCTCCTGAAATATGTGGCATTAAAGACTCTGGAGACGGGATTGTCATTCAAGTGCTGTCTGTAAATCCAAATGTTGTAACCCCCGATCTAGACTTGCCATTATCTTGCTGCTTCTACTGTCTGGAAATGTGCAATCTAACCCAGGTCCTGACATTTTTACCCCTGCAAAATTAAGTAGTCAGAGTGGCCTGAAATTTCGGCATATGAATGTAAGCCTTCTGCCGAAGATGGATAGATATTTTGGGAAAATATGGATAACAACTGCCGACACTGATGTATTTATGCTTTCTGAAACCTGGTTCAGAAAATCTATTAGACAAAAATATTGGCATAAATGGTAACAATGTTTTTCGTGCAGATCGTAAATCTAAGGGTGGTGATGTTGCTGTACTGTATACGTAAAAGACAAGTTCTCGTGGCTGTTCTGATTTCTGTTAATTAACCTAAACAATTTGAATCTGTCTTTGAACCTAAACCTCAGCTCATCTTGAAATGTTGTATCTTATTGTTATAGACCTACTACTGCTGGCTCTCTGGATTGTATTTTTGAATTGTTATCACAGCATGTCAACTCTGAGTTTGTCTTGATGGGTGATCTGAATCAGGACTGGTTAACATTAGCTCTGATCAACTAAAAATGATATTTACATTTAAGTCATTTAGCAGACGGTCTTATCCAGAGCGACTTACAAATTGGTGGATTCACCTTATGATATCCAGTGGAACAACCACTTTACAATAGTGCACCTAAATCTTTTAGGGGGGGGATTAGAAGGATTACTTTATCCTATCCTAGGTATTCCTTAAAGAGGTGGGGTTTCAGGTGTCTCCGGAAGGTGGTGATTGACTCCGCTGTCCTGGCGTCGTGAAGGAGCTTGTTCCACCATAGGGGTGCCAGAGCAGTGAACAGTTTTGACTGGGCTGAGCGGGAACTGTGCTTCCTCAGAGGTAGGGGGGCCAGCAGAAGATGAATGTTCAAGTAGAGATACTGGGGTGTAAAGGAGCAAAAAAAATTAATAACAATATGGGGATGAGGTAGTTGGGTGGGCTGTGTACAGATGCAATGATCGGTAAGCTGCTCTGAAAGCTGATGCTTAAAGTTTAGTGAGTGAGATATGAGTCTCCAGCGATTTTTGCAATTCGTTCCAGTCATTGGCAGCAGAGAACTGGAAGGAAAGGTGGCCAAAGCAGGAGTTGGCTTTGGGGATGACCAGTGAAATATACCTGCTGGAGCGCGTGCTACTGGTGGGTGCTGCTATGGTGACCAGTGAGCTGAGATAAGGCGTTGCTTTAGCTAGCAAAGACTTATAGATGACCTGGAGCCAGTGGGTTTGGCGACGAATATGAAGCGAGTGCCAGCCAACGAGAGCATACAGGTCGCAGAGGTGGGTAGCATATGGGGATTTGGTGACAAAACGGATGGCACTGTGATAGACTACATCCAATATGCTGAGTAGAGTGTTGGAGGCTATTTTGAAAATGACATCGCCAAAGTCAAGGATCGGTAGGATGGTCAGTTTTACGAGGGTATGTTTTGCAGCATGAGTGAAGGATGCTTTTGTTGCGAAATAGGAAGCCAATTCTAGATTTCATTTTGGATTGGAGATGCTTAATGTGAGTCTGGAAGGCGAGTATACAGTCTAAACAGACATCTAGGTATTTGTAGTTGTCCACATATTCTAAGTCAGAACCGTCCAGAGTAGTGATGCTAGACGGGCGGGCGGGTACGGGCAGTGATCGGTTGAAGAGCATGCATTTAGTTTTACTTGCATTTACGAGCAGTTGGAGGCCACGGAAGGAGTGTTGTATGGCATTGAAGCTCATCTTTGGACACTGTGTTAACAAACCTCCAGAAAGGCCATATACAGAATGGTGTCTGCGTAGAGGTGGATCAATCATAGACTTAAGTATAACATAATAACACACAGAAATACGAGCCTCTGGTCATTAATATGGTCGAATTCGGAAACTATCATCTCGAAAACGAAACGTTTTTCCTTTCAGTGAAATACGGAACCGTTCTGTATTTCATCTAACGGGTGGCATCCCTAAGTCTAAATATTCCTGTTACATTGCACAACCTTCAATGTTATGTCATAATACGTAAAATTCTGGCAAATTAGTTCGCAATGAGCCAGGCGGCCCAAACTGTTGCATATACCCTGACTCTGTGTGCAATGAACGCAAGGGAAATGACACAATTTCACCTGGTTAATATTGCCTGTTATACACAGACACCATTCAAAGATTTTTAGAAACTTCAAACTTTTCTATCCAAATCTACTAATTATATGCATATTCTAGTTTCTGGGCAGGAGTAGTAACCAGAATAAATCGGGTACGTTTTTTTATCCGGCCGTGAAAATACTGCCCCCTAGCCCAAACAGGTTAAGAACAAATTCTTATTTACGATGGCCTAGGAACAGTGGGTTAACTGCCTTGTTCAGGGACAGAATGACATGAGCCTTACTGGACAAGAAAGCAGGTTGTGCTAAATGTCAAGACTATGATTGGAACAAACACAGGAAACAACATCAGAGAGATGTTTTTGGCCATGTTGGAATACTGGGAAATCCACACAATGTGTAGTGCTGGTCCTCAGGGACAGTGGGACAAACATGGTGAAAGGTATAAGACTGGCAGAGCTTCCAGACTTCAGCTGCAGTGCACACACCCTACAGCTTGTAATCAATGATGGACTATCCAATCAGAGAGCTGTGCTAGACATTATTGCCATGTTGAAGAGCTGTGCAACTCACTTTGACCACTCCGTACTGGCCAAACAGAGGCTGAGGGCCATTCAGGAAGAGCTTGGCCTTCCCAAACACAGCATCATCCAAGCAGTTCAAACTTGCTGGAACTCAACACTACAGATGTTGCAGAGGATGTTTGAACAGAGGCGTGCACTGAATCTGTATTCAGGTGAATACGGACACATCAGCAGTTTGTCTGCTGCACAGTGGGACATTGTCTCTAACCTAATTGAGAGACTGGCACCTATGGAGGAGGTGAAACTGGAGATGAGCCACTCCAACTCTACAGCCGCATGCATCATCCCCAGTGTGTCATTGCTGAAGCTGATGCTGCAGCAGGAGGGTTATTTTACTCAAGGCATCAACTTTACGGAAGACCATGTTGGACAGTCTGACAAGGCGGTTCTCTAAGGCTGAGGAGACATTTGCATTACATTTTACATTTACGTCATTTAGCAGACGCTCTTATCCAGAGCGACTTACAAATTGATGCATTCACCTTATGATATCCAGTGGAACAACCACTTTACAATAGTACATCTATATCTTTTTTTTTGGGGGGGGGGGGGGGGGGGTTAGAAGGATTACTTTATCCTATCCCAGGTATTCCTTAAAGAGGTGGGGTTTCAGGTGTCTCCGGAAGGTGGTGATTGACTCCGCTGTCCTGGCGTCGTGAGGGAGCTTGTTCCACCATTGGGGTTCCAGAGCAGCGAACAGTTTTGACTGGGCTGAGCGGGAACTGTGCTTCCGCTGAGGTAGGGAGGCGAGCAGGCCAGAGGTGGATGAACGCAGTGCCCTTCTTTGGGTGTAGGGACTGATCAGAGCCTGAAGGTACGGAGGTGCCGTTCCCCTCACAGCTCCGTAGGCAAGCACCATGGTCTTGTAGCAGATGCGAGCTTCAACTGGAAGCCAGTGGAGTGTGCGGAGGAGCGGGGTGACGTGAGAGAACTTGTGAAGGTTGAACACCAGACGGGCTGCAGCGTTCTGGATGAGTTGTAGGGGTTTAATGGCACAGGTAGGGTGCCCCGCCAACAGCGAGTTGCAGTAATCCAGACGGGAGATGACAAGTGCCTGGATTAGGACCTGCGCCGCTTCCTGTGTAAGGCAGGGTCGTACTCTGCGAATGTTGTAGAGCATGAACCTACAGGATCGGGTCACCGCCTTGATGTTAGCGGAGAACGACAGGGTGTTGTCCAGGGTCACGCCAAGGCTCTTAGCACTCTGGGAGGAGGACACAATGGAGTTGTGAACCGTGATGGCGAGACAAAGTGCCTGATGCTGGCAACTGTCCTGGATCCACGTTACCAGAGCTACGCCTCACCTCAGGGACAGCACTAGAGAAAGCAAAAGAGTGGCTGAAGGAGGAATCTGACCTACTAAGGAAATCAAATCCCAGAGCCACAGCAGAAGGGACTAGTGAAGAGGAGGACACAGATTCAGGTGCAAAGAGGCAAAGAGTCCGGGTAGATCAGCCACCCAGTCTGGTGGACAGCCTCTACAATAGAATCCTTGGAAGCCAAGAGGGCAAGGCTGAAGTCCAGTGCCGTTTTGAAATTGAGTTGGAGCGTTACCTCACAGAGCCATTGACAGAAAGAGTGGCTTGTCTTTGGAGTGTTGGAAGCAGAATGACGACAGACTTCAATCACTCGCTCCACTGGCAAAAAACGTTTCTCTGTCCCAAGCGAGAGAGTGTTCAGTGAGGTGGGGATCATTTATGATAAGCGGAGGAGCAGACTGACAGGGGAACATGCAGACAAGCTCTGCTTTCTGCTCTACAACCTAAAACTTCTTAACTGGGAATATTGAAGACTCATGTTTAAAAGTTACCACCAGCTTTCATATTTTTTCATGTTCTGAACTTAAATGTTAGCTTTTTTACTTGCCACATATTGCACATTTACTTGCTTCTCCAACACTGTGTTTTTGTGTTACTTAAACCAAATTGAACATGTTTCATTATTTATTTGAGACTAAATTGAATTTATTTACACTACCATTCAAAAGTTTCTGGTCACTTAGAAATGTCCTTGTTTATTAAAGAAAAGCTTTTTTTGTCCATTTAAAATAACATCAAATTGATCAGAAATCCAGTGTAGACATTGTTAATGTTGTAAATGACTGTTGTAGCTGGAAACAAGATTTTTTTATGGAATATCTACATAGGCGTACAGAGGCCCATTATCAGCAACCATCACTCCTGTGTTCCAATGGCACGTTGTGTTAGCTAATCCAAGTTTATCATTTTAAAAGGCTAATTGATCATTGCAAAAGTTTTCTAATGATCTTTGCACAGCTGAAAACTGTAGTACTGATTAAAGAAGCAATAAAACTGGCCTTAAATGTGTTGTCCAACTCTAGCGCCTGAGTGTCCACATACAGAGTTATGCTCCTGTGTGTGTTGGGCCTGATGAGATTAGCGCCTCGGCGGTGACAGATTACCTGTAACCATGATCTGTTGTCGTGGGGATTAACTTCCCAGCATTCCGTGAAGCGCTCCATGCTGTGAAGTACCAGAACACTGGGGGACAGCCCACTGAGAGGGGAGAGAGCAGCTAAGAGTTGAGGGGCGCTAAAGTTAGGCTAATCCCCTTCTCCTGTGACCTGAGAGGAAGGGGGGGGGGGGGGGCGCTGACAACCTCACCTGGTGAGAAAGGGAAATGGGGAAGGAAATAAAGAGTAAGAGGAGAGAGTATGGCTGGATAGACGAACAAGAGAGGAAGCCTACTTCTTCAGAAAGGGGGAGAAAGGAGGTAACAAGAAAGGGGGTACTGAGAGGAAGGATGAGGGGAAAGAAAGGAGGAGCAAGACGGGGAAAAAAAAGTTGTAGTGTTCTAGAGCCCCTCAGACAACTTTTGTCTCGACCTTGTTCTTTATAGGTTTTTTTCCTCTGTTATCAACTGTCAGAACCCCCACATTAGGCAAAGTTTTCTATCTTATCTTTCATTTGACATTTTAGTCATTTAGCAGACACTTTTATCCAGAGCAACTGAGGTCATAAATTTCTATTTAAAAAAAAAAAATCTATACTGGTCCCCCGTGTAAATCGAACCCGCAACCCTGGCATTACAAGTGCCATGCTCTACCAACTGAGCCACATAGTTACTTGTAATTCATTTTCTGATATTAGTAATTGACTTCATTGTAGTTTTTGTGGTGTTAAAAATGGAGTGGCTGCGGTTCCGAATTTTCTGGAACCCAACTTGCTGTGTTTAATGATAGAGATTTCTGTGTGTTTGAAGGATTTTTTTTTTAAATGTAGCTGCTGCCCACTCTGCTGTCTACGTAGCTTCCGCGTCCCCTTCCTTGACATGGAGGATAAACTTCATGTTGTACATTAAGACCAATTTTTTTTACAGTCTATGCTAAAGACATGGTTGACATGTTCAAACTATGCATTCCATGTCTCAAGCACGATTTCGTGTTCTTTTTTCAGAATAGGTGTTAGGCTACATGTAGCTATCATGTTATACACAAGCGACATGATCAACATGTTTGTACAAACTTTGCAAACATAAGTGTGACACAAAGGCACTCTAGCGATTTCATGTTCTTCTTAGCTGCTGAGTTGCATGTAGTCTCGGGAACCCTGACCCTAGGCAACACAGTGACTAGGGTCTGGTTTCAATGATAGACTCTTTTGGCATAGAGGAACTACGTCACTACTTTATCTGCTTTAATAAAATACAGAATATTAGCTAGCAAGATGGAGATCACGGTGGGTATTTTTAATGAGTGCATTTCGCAAGTGGCTAGTTTGCATTAACTACCTTAAAGATGTGCTCTGGTACTTGGGCAACAAAGTATTTTTTAAACCTCCCGCTTTGGGATGGATGTGTCAATGTGTAGCTCATACATACATATGTACATGCATACATGCATACATACATACATACATACATACATACTCTATGAGCAGAATTTCTGTTTTACCTCAATTAGCCACGAAATCCCTTGTTTGAAAGCGACTGTTTTCTTGAAGCTGTGCTATGCCATTTTCCTACATTTCCCCCCACATGGGCCAGCCCCCTAGCAATTCAAGTTCTAGCCCAGGAGCTCCAGCCCCTCACATTTGAGTGACAGCTAGCAAGAGGTATGCCCAGCAATATCCAATGAGGATGCAGGGCAGGCCCAACGGCTCAATGGACACAGCATTAAAAGATCGAGAGAGGGCAATGATGTGGTGCGCATATGTGACGTAGTATGCAATTTTCAGGGACCACTTTTGCTTGCAAGTGCTACTTTCAGAACTACTGGCTAAAAAGTATACAAAAGTACTGTAGAATCTCTTTAACTAAAACCACTGCAAAGGTTTTGCCAGCAAACTTGGGTTTTGAATCACAACGTTCTGGCATGTATGACCTTGTGATTTGTTGGGAGAGTCCCCATAATATTTTTTTATTTTCTCGATGTAGGCAGTGTCTAGTTCCTCTATGCCAAAATAGTCTATCATTGAAACCAGACCCTAGTCACTGTGTTACGGTCCAAATGCAAAGTAGACAGCCTTCGGCCCTAAATCCAATTGAGGGATGGTGATGAACGGAGTGGCAATGTCCTTGGTGGAAATATTGAAGTTGAGCTTCAGCTACTGTTACCTTTAGCTGGCTAGCAATTTTGTATAGTTTGGTCCTTTATTCCGAATTCCCAAAAATATGTTTATGAAGCTAGCTACGTGTTTTTTATTGGCTCCTCACTACGAGTCCGAGCCACTTTGAGCGTCATTCCGATTTGCCAACGCTAAAATCAATGTTATTTTAATTTTTTTTATCCAGCCGTGTTGAGTAAATTTCACACTTTGTGGCCACCGAACTTTGACACGTGACTACAGATTGCATTGAATTGTGGGCTAGATCAACCCGGCAAGTGATCAAAGTTGTTCACTTGCTTCCTCAAGCTAAAAAGAGGGCCGAGAAGGTAATTTTTGAATTGGACCGCCACTTAAGATGGCAATCAAACTGCGTCCTGTTTCGAAGGGGATTCCCCCGAGGGAAACTGGCTAGCACGGTGGTGCTCATTAAAAGCAAGTCTAAGAAGTGGTAGATCTGTTCTATAGATCTGTAATATAACTATGGCAGGACCCAAAGGGCTGAAATGTTGGATGTCTACCCTTACTAAGGACTTACACTTGGTGATGATGTAGTGTTCCCATGAGTGACAGAACACTGAGCCAATCACAGCGCAATGCTCCTATTTTTTGCTGGCTACTCAACACAATTATCTTGCCAAAGGAGAAGTGCTCACTAACAGGGATGGAAACAAATTTGTACACAACATTTGAGAGAAATAAGCTTTTTGTGCATATGGAAAATGTCTGGGATCTTTGATTTCAGCTCATAAAACATGGGACCGACACTTTATATGTTGCGTTTTATATTTTTGTTCAGTGTAGTTCAGTCCTTGACCAATCATTTTCTGTACTATGTATTATTTCATGTGGAGCCCAGGAAGAGTAGCTGCTGCTTTTGCATTGTGTTCTAATGTGCTGCAGGTCGCTTCAGTGAAACATTTCATGAAATTTACATTCCAGTGCTCTTTAAACAGCAACTTACATTTCTTTAGAGTCCGGTCACCACACCCACTGTCTACTCTCTCGCTATCTCTAAGATCATCCAAAGTGCATCCGAGCTTGGTGAGCAGTATGCTAACTTTTTTTATTCTTCAGTCCTCAATATGGATTTTTTTAATAGCCATTCCCCAGAGAGAGAGGTCATGAGCAGATGCGCTCCCACATTTTTCAGCATGTGTTAAAAAATAGATGGATTTGGAGTTAGACAAACTTAGATTTTTGGGGATGGACATATACAGGATGCTATCCTAAACAACATAAGCTTCACTCCAAACCTACAACCTGATTTTGGATGGAATTACTTGGAATGTTTCCTACACTCAAGGATTATTATTCCCAAACTATACAGTCATGGCCAAAAATTGAGAATGACACACATATTAATTTCCACAAAGTCTGCTGCTTCAGTGTCTTTACATATTTTTGTCAGATGTTACTATGGAATACTGAAGTATAATTACAAGCATTTCATAAGTGTCAAAGGCCTTTATTGACAATTACATTAAGTTGATGCAAAGATTCTATATTTGCAGTGTTGACCCTTCTTTTCAAGACCTCTGCAAAGCCTCCCTGGCATGCTGTCAATTGGCTTCTGGGCCACATCCTGACTGATGGCATCCCATTCTTGCATAATCAATGCTTGGAGTTTGTCAGAATTATTGGGTTTTTGTTTGTCCACCCACCTCTTCAGGATTGACCACAAGTTCTCAATGGGATTAAGGTCTGGGGAGTTTCCTGGCCATGGACCCAAACTATTGATATTTTGTTCCCCGAGCCACTTAGTTATCACTTTTGCCAAATGTCAAGGTGCTCCATCATGCTGGAAAAGTCATTGTTCATCACCAAACTATTTCTGGATGGTTGGGAGAAGTTGCTCTCGGAGGATGTGTTGGTACCATTCTTTATTCATGGCTGTGTTCTTAGGCAAAATTGTGAGTGTGCCCACTCCCTTGGCTGAGAAGCAACCCGACACATGAATGGTCTCGGGATGCTTTACTGTTGGCATGACACAGGACTGATGGTAGCGCTCACCTTGTCTTCTCCGGACAAGCTTTTTTCCGGATGCCCCAAACAATCGGAAAGGGGATTCATCAGAGAAAATTACTTTACCCCAGTCCTCAGCAGTCCAATCCCTGTACCTTTTGCAGAATATCAGTCTGTCCCTGATGTTTTTCCTGGAGAGGAGTGGCTTCTTTGCTGCCCTTCTTGACACCAGGCCATCCTCCAAAAGTCTTCGCCTCACTGTGCGGGCAGATCCACTCACACCTGCCTGCTGCCATTCCTGAGCAAGCTCTGTACTGGTGGTGCCCCGATCCCGCAGCTGAATCAATTTTAGGAGACGGTCCTGGCGCTTGCTGGACTTTCTTGGGCGCCCTGAAGCCTTCTTCACAACAATTGAACCACTCTCCTTGAAGTTCTTGATGATCTGATAAATGGTTGATTTAGGTGCAATCTTACTGGCAGCAATATCCTTGCCTGTGAAGCCCTTTTTGTGCAAAGCAATGATGACGGCACATATTTCCTTGCAGGTAACCATGATTGACAGAGGAAGAACAATGATTCCAAGCACCACCCTCCTTTTGAAGCTTCCAGTCTGTTATTCGAACTCAATCAGTACGACCAAGTGTTAACGAGTGTTAACACCTGTGTGTTAATGAGAGAATCACTGACATGATGTCAGCTGGTCCTTTTGTGGCAGGGCTGAAATGCAGTGGAATTTTTGGGGGGGGATTCAGTTCATTTGCATGGCAAAGAGGGACTTTGAAATTAATTGCAATTCATCTGATCACTCTTCATAACATTCTGGAGTATATGCAAATTGCCATCATACAAACTAAGGCAGCAGACTTTGTGAAAATTAATATTTGTGTCATGCTCAAAACTTTTGGCCACAACTGTACATCAAATGTTCTGGCAAACAAGCAGAGACCTGAAAACCCCATCCAACCTGGAGTGAGTAAGGCTTAGTCTGAAGCATTTTTTTTTTACTTTCAAAAGCCAAGAAGAAAAATACATTACAATTATATATTTTACTTAATAAGGACTGAATGATCAAGCTACCAAGCTTTGCTAGGACAAAGAGAGACAACTTCAATTAGCACTGACGTGTGAAGCGAGAGGTGTCGAAGCCTTTTGAGCCCAAAAAATGGCAGGTTACCCCACCCAGATCCAGAAGCCTTGAAGCCCCCTTCTGCTGTTCAAAGACCATCCACTGGCATTTTCTACAAGAAATCTGCCTCCAGAAATAAAAGCTTCTCCCAAGTGGGTGATACCTACTCCCATTGCCTGCTGCACTGCTGCTTGGATTCCACTTGGCGATCTGTTCACCGTCTACCCTGGCCTGTCTCCCCCTGTCTGGTAGGGGTAGACCATGACCCCCCCCCCCCTTTTTCTCCCGAGCTTTCGCTCGCCTCCAGCACACATGCACTGTTGTGGCGAGTGACTCTGAACTTCCAATGGCTAGCCCCAAGTCGTTTATATATTAAAAAATAATGTTGTGTATTTTGCTATTTGCCTCATGACTCCTGCATACTTTGTTGACTATGAACTTTCTTTACCCAACCGTGGGACAGACTATGTTTGTTCCCAACACTCGGGACTCTGACTCTCTATTGGTTACACAGACTTTTGGCTTTCCATTCCATTCTAAACACCTCTTGCTGGCTTTGCATTCATGTTATCTGAAGAAATGTCGATACATTATGATCTTGTTGCCATCTGATGCACATTCAGATGTCATAAATCAGCACTGCAGAGCTCTCCCTGTACTATGTGCCTTGATTGTATTACTGCTGATGATATCTGGAAATGTTAATGTACACCCTGGCCCACCTACTGTTGCTAGCCCCAATTCTGACTTGTGCTCTGATATCTGCTTCACTGATTTCTGCTCCCATAAAAGCCTGGGTTTTCTGCACACTAACACGAGAAGCTTATTACCTGAAATGGATCAATTGAAAGTGTGGGTTCAGAGCTCCAATCCAGATGTGTTGGTCATTACTGAGACGTGGTTAAGGAAGAGTGTTTTGAATACTGATGTTAACCTTTCTGTCCACAAACAATTTGATTTGCTTGTTTTAAGTATTAAACTTTCAAATAGCTCTTTGTTGCTGGGTGTTATTGTCCTCCATCAGCACCGGCCTGTACCCTACCTGCCCTAAGCTCTCTCCTGGCCGCTTACACCAAGTCTGAATTTGTCCTGCTAGGTGACCTAAACTGGGACATGCTTAAAACCTCTTACATCTAGACGTTCCGCTAGCGGAACACCTGGCGTGGCGCGAATTACAAATTCCTCAAAAATACAAAAACTTCAATTTTTCAAACATATGACTATTTCACAGCATTTTAAAGACAAGACTCTCCTTTATCTAACCACACTGTCCGATTTCAAAAAGGCTTTACAGCGAAAGCAAAACATTAGATTATGTCAGCAGAGTACCAAGCCAGAAATAATCAGACACCCATTTTTCAAGCTAGCATATAATGTCACAAAAAACAAAACCACAGCTAAATGCAGCACTAACCTTTGATGATCTTCATCAGATGACAACCCTAGGACATTATGTTATACAATGCATGCATGTTTTGTTCAATCAAGTTCATATTTATATAAAAAACCAGCTTTTTACATTAGCATGTGACGTTCAGAACTAGCATACCCCCGCAAACATCCGGTGAATTTACTAAATTACTCACGATAAACGTTCACAAAAAACATAACAATTATTTTAAGAATTATAGATACAGAACTCCTCTATGCACTCGATATGTCCGATTTTAAAATAGCTTTTCGGTGAAAGCACATTTTGCAATATTCTCAGTAGATAGCCCAGCCATCACGGCTAGCCATTTAGACACCGACCAAGTTTAGCCCTGATCAAACTCCGATTTACTATTACAAAAGTTTCATTACCTTTGTTGTCTTCGTCATATCCGAATAGCGGCGTTTTGTTCGTGCGTTCCAGACACTATCCGAAATGGTAAAGAAGGGTCACGCGCATGGCGCAATTCGTGACAAAAAAAATCTAAATATTCCATTACCGTACTTCGAAGCATGTCAACCGCTGTTTAAAATCAATTTTTCAATTTTTCTCGTAGAAAAGCGATAATATTCCGACCGGGAATCTCCTTTTCGGCAAACAGAGGAAAAAATCACAAAGACGGGGGAGGCCAGGTCACGCGCCTAAGCCCACAGTCCCTTGATCGGCCACTTGAGAAAGGCGATAATGTGTTTCAGCCTGGGGCTGGGATGACAACATTCTGTTTTTTCCCGGGCTCTGAGCGCCCATGGACGACGTAGGAAGTGTCACTTTAGAGCAGAGATCCTTTGTAAAAGATAGAGATGGCAAAGAAGTTCCAGAAATGGTCAGACAGGCCACTTCCTGTAAAGGAATCTCTCAGGTTTTGACCTGCCATTTGAGTTCTGTTATACTCAGACACCATTCAAACAGTTTTAGAAACTTTCGGGTGTTTTCTATCCATATATAATAAGTATATGCATATTCTAGTTACTGGGTAGGATTAGTAACCAGATTAAATCGGGTACGTTTTTTATCCAGCCGTGAAAATACTGCCCCCTAGCCATAAGAGGTTAAACTAAATCCTTAAGTCAGGATTCCTATTTGACTCAGCCATGCCTCCTTGCCCGTCCAACATTTCCTCATCTCCCACTCCTTTTAATGCGACTATCCCCAATGCTTCTCCCTCTTTTTCCCCTGCCCCACTACAAAGTTTCTCCCTGCATGCAGTCACTGAGTCTGAGGAGCTCCTGAAACTTGACCCCAAAAAAACATCTGGGTCAGATGGTTTAGACCCTTTCTTCTTTAAGGTTGCTGCCCCTATCATCGCCAAGCTGATCTCCGACCTTTTTAACCTGTCTCCTTTCTGGGGAGGTTGCCATTGCTTGGAAGGCAGCCAGGCTTAGTCCTTTATTTAAAGGGGGAGATCAAGCTGATCCAACTGTTATAGGCTTATTTCTATTTTGCCCTGTTTATCAAAAGTGTTGGAAAAACTTAAAATAATCAACTGACTGCCTTTTGTGATCTCTATAGTATTCTCTCGGGTATTCATTCTGGTTTCTGCACAGGTTATGGATGTGTGATTTTACGCTACTGCTACTCTGTTCATCATATATGCATAGTCACTTTAACCATATCTACATGTACATACTACCTCAATCAGCCTGACTAACCGGTGTCTGTATGTAGCCTCGCTACTTTTATAGCCTCGCTACTCTATATAGCTGTCTTTTTACTGTTGTTTTTTATTTCTTTACCTACCTATTGTTCACCTAATACCTTTTTGCACTATTGGTTAGAGCCTGTAAGTAAGCATTTCACTGTAAGGTCTACGCCTGTTGTATTCGGCGCACGTGACAAATAAACTTTGATTTGATATGTCACTGCAACTTTAAAGGTCCTCAATGATGTCACCATTGCCCTTGATTCTATGCAATGTTGTACTGCTATTTTTACTTACTTGGCCAAAGCTTTTGACACGGTAGACCATTCCATTCTTGTGGGCCGGCTAAGGAATATTGGTGTCTCTGAGGGGTCTTTGGCCTGGTTTGCTAACTACCTCTCTCAAAGAGTGCAGTGTTTAAAGTCAGAAAATCTGCTGTCTCAGCCACTGCCTGTCACCAAGGGGGTGCCCTACGCTCTTCTCAATTTACAGCAACATAGCTCAGGCAGTAGGAAGCTCTCTCATCCATTTATATGCAGATGATACAGTCTTATACTCAGCTGACCCCTCCCCGGATTTTGTGTTAAATGCTCTACAACATAGCTTTCTTAGTGTCCAACAAGCTTTCTCTACCCTTAACCTTGTTCTGAACACCTCCAAAACAAAGGTCATGTGGTTTGGTAAGAAGAATGCCCCTCTCCTCACAGGTGTGATTACTACCTCTGAGGGTTTAGAGCTTGAGGTAGTCACTCCCGAGTACTTGTATGAGGTATGGCTAGACAGTACACTGTCCTTCTCTCAGCACATGTGAAAGCTGCAGGCTAAAGTTAAATCTAGATGTGGTTTCCTCTATCGTAATCGCTCCTCTTTCACCCCAGCTGCCAAACTAACCCTGATTCAGATGACCATCCTACCCATGCTAGATTAGAGACATAATTTATAGATCAGCAGGTAAGGGTGCTCTCGAGCGGTTAGATGTTTTTTACCATTCGGCCATCAGATTTGCCACCAATACTCCTTATAGGACACATCACTGCACTCTATACTCCTCTGTAAACTGGTCATCTCTGTATACCCGTCGCAAGACCCACTGGTTGATGCTTATTTATAAAACCCTCTTAGGCCTTAGGCCTCACTCCCCCCTATCTGAGATATCTACTGCAGCCCTCATCCTCCACATACAACACCCGTTCTGCCAGACACATTCTGTTAAAGGTCCCCAAAGCATACACATCCCTGGGTTGCTCGTCTTTTCAGTTCGCTGAAGATAGCGAATGGAATGAGCTGCAACAAACACTCAAACTGGACAGTTTTATCTCAATCTCTTCATTCAAAGACTCAATCATGGACACTCTTACTGACAGTTGTGGCTGCTTTGTGTGATGTATTGTTGTCTCTACCTTCTTGCCCTTTGTGCTGTTGTGCTGTGCCCAATAATGTGTGTACCATGTTTTGTGCTGCTACCATGTTGTGTTGTTGTCAGGTGTTGTGTTGCTACCATGCTGTGTTGTCATGTGTTGCTGCCTTGCTATGTTGTTGTCTTAGGTCTCTCTTTATGTAGTGTTGTCTCTCTTGTCGTGTGTGTTTTGTCCTATATTTATATGTTTTTTTGTTGTTGTTTTTTTAATCACAGCCCCGTCTCCGCAGGAGGCCTTTTGGTAGGCCGTCATTGTAAATAATCATTTGTTCTTAACTGACTTGCCTAGTTAAATAAAGGTTAAATATATATATATTTTTAAATACAGTATTTCCAATGTAATTTCTATTTGTATGGCTCTTAACAGTAATTTTCCACTGAGGGATTCATACAAGGCTAGGCCCAAACGCCACAATGGCAAGCATGGGTCATTCACTCCGCATCTACTCTCCACTCTCATAGCTAGTGTGTGGTGAGTGTCTCTGGCACAAAATGGTTGCTGTGATTCACTCAGGTTAATAAAGCTAAGCCATTTCAGACAGTAAACCTGAGTGTTTGAATTAGCTGATATTGCAACAATTGGATTCCTCACTCTACTTTAATATGGCGGTATATTTAGTTGGCCAGTTTCTGCACACACATCCTCTGAGGTTTGCCACGTGCAAGCTATGTGCTGGTGTTTCTTGGTGACATGCTGTTGCTGTAACGTGTTACTCGCTATGCATGTCTGTTTTCTGCTCGCCGCCGCCACCCCCAGCCTGCTTTTGTTTCAGTCGGGGGGATTGGTATAGCTATACTGCGCTTACTGCCTGTAGTTTGTTATTATGGTAATGAGCTTTGCTATAGCAGTGAGCGATCCTGAAGCAGCGGAGCCAACCGCCAAGACCTAATGTATTGTCATTTTCTTTCTAATAAATGGTTAAAAGTAATACGTGGTGTTTTTCTGTCTGAACTACTCATTGGTGGTGGATTGATAGATGGTACCATACAGTGTGCTGTGAGACCAAGTGAAAAAGCTTTATAAATGTTTAGTATCAATATAATTTATCACTGACTTATACTTGACTCAATCTACAATGTAGCCAACTTTCCACTCGATAAGATCATGGTTTAGTTCAAGTGTTTGTTATACTCTAACTCTTGTCTTTATTTTAACCTACAATTTATGCTACCCTTATACAGTATGTTAGCTCTGGTCCCCCTAAGTCTGATTTCTCTCTGTGTTTCAGACCAACCTGCCCATCTTCAAGTTGAAGGAGTCTCGTGTGCGGAGACGGTACAGCGACTTTCAGTGGCTCAGAGGGGAGCTGGAGAGAGACAGCAAGGTGAGCCCTCTGGGGCTTTACAAGTCTCAATACACTTTACACAGGAATAATCGAATCAAACCTGAGAGATAAAGACAACAGTATAACTGATACAAGATTTTAACTTGTTAACATGTGTGTCCCTCTCAGGTGGTGGTACCCCCTCTCCCAGGGAAGGCTCTGTTCAGACAGCTGCCGTTCCGAGGGGACGATGGGATATTTGACGATTCTTTCATCGAGGAGCGGAGAGCTGGGCTGGAGCAGTTCCTCAACAAGTGAGTCTACACAGACGAGATCCTCTGCTTCCTAGAGCCAGGATGTTGTGTTTGGTTGCAATATTACAACTTTTTGATTGATGTCAGGCGTGTGTGTTTGTTAAACATTTCATTTGCAGCCACTCTTAGTTCAATCTTCACCTTAGGAGCCTATGAAACACTTAACATGAATCAGATTTTCTCTCGTCTTTCTTGGTGTCGTTAACAGACTGAACATATTCAGCAGGACGTCTACTCCTTCGTTCTCCTTCATAATTGGCTAGTAAAGGAACAAGAACAGCCAAAGAGGCCGCAAGTGCGTCCCTTAGTCCTTGTTTTTTTCCTAAATTAGTTTTATTTTATATGTGTAATTTTTGATAATTGAGTCTCAAATTACAGCGAGCGGTTCCTCGATGGGTGGTGTGTGCACCCCTGCTTATTTTTTTACCCAAGGTGTTCTCACTCGCACGTGGAGAACAATAAAAGTTACAGTGGTACTGTTATTATTTGCTTTGATTGCAGACTTGGCTATTATCTTTGTTTCATGTGCAAATTATACCTGTTAGAATATTAAGTATGCCTAAAGACTACGGCGAGAAGAGAAAAAAATCCATAAATAGTTTTTTTTCGAAAGAGCGAAGAATGTGTTGGTAATTAAGAATTTTTTTTTCCTCAAATTAAACGCTACTGTTGATCATGGCATTGTTCAGACTTAATAGCTGCACAGCGGAGTGGAGTTGGTTCGCTCTGCTGTTATGAACTGTGATTGAGTGTATTGTGGAGAGGAAAACCATTTACCTAGAGGTAAACATGGTTATCATTTCTAAACAACCCAGCAGAGGAGGAGAGAACAGCACAGTGAAGTTTAAAGGGAAGTTTGCAGGCCATATTGTTCAAAAACAAAAGGTGAGAATATAGTCGGAGTTAGGATGGAGGAGTGGGTACAGGGTTGGGTGCGATCAGGGGCCAGCTTATTTACGGTTTTAATTCAACCCCATAAAAAATATAAATGTCTGTTTTGATTGAGTCATAGAGTGTCGGGAGGGGGGCTCAACTTGCTCATCTAATGGCAAATGGAAGCCTCCTCAAATCCTCCACAATGTTTCTGTTGTACATGAACCCTTGGTCATGCTTGCCCTTCAGAAATATTTCCCTTTTAAGAATGTAGCTGAGTACATAGGATGTTGAGAGTACGTCTGTCATGGGAAATTGGTATTTTAAGAGGAAGTATGTTCTTTTTAACTTTTTTGCTCTCTTTTTCTCCTTTGCGTTCCACCTCCATCTTTCTCTATTTTCTTTCTTCTCTTTTGCTTCAATCTCCCCATCCCTCTCCTTGACCTTGATGGTAATTATGAGCTGGTTTCCAGAATCCTTTCCTCTTCATCAAATTCTCCACTTCCTGCTTCAGATGTAACACGGGGACTTTATGAATTTAAAGATGTTCGCTCTCAATTCCATCATACATAGGTCAGTGGTCTTCTAAATTGCATCTGACCTGATCATTTGGACACTGACAAAATGGAAAACAAACCTGATGAAAATCTGGGCATATTTTGCTTAACTTTTGACAACACTTTTCACTGTACTTTAATGCTGTCCAATTATGGTAATTCTCTCTCGTGGCACTCTCTCATGGAAGCCTTATGTTCCACATAGCGGGCCTGGCCGTGCTGCTGCTCCAGTTTCAACTGTTCTGCCTGCAGCTATGGAACCCTGACCTGTTCACCAGATGTGCTACCTGTCCCAGACCTGCTGTTTTCAACTCTCTAGAGACAGCAGGAGCGGTAGAGATACTCTCAATGATCGGCTATGAAAAGCCAACTGACATTTACTCCTGAGGTGCTGACCTGTTGCACCCTCGACATCCACTGTGATTATTATTATTTGACCCTGCTGGTCACCTATGAACATTTGAACATCTTGGCCATGTTCTGTTATAATCTCCACCCGGCACAGCCAGAAGAGGACTGGCAACCCCTCATAGCCTGGTTCCTCTCTAGGTTTCTTTCTAGGTTCTGGCCTTTCTAGGGAGTTTTTCCTAGCCACCGTGCTTCTACACCTGCATTGCTTGCTGTTTGGGGTTTTAGGCTGGGTTTCTGTACAGCACTTTGAGATATCAGCTGATGTAAGAAGGGCTTTATAAATACATTTGATTTGATAGGAACGAAGAGGATTAAGTAAGGGTGTTATAGTAAAGAATGTATTTTGAGATTTCTTTCAAGGAAAGAAAATATGTGCAATGTACTTTGTGGCCATGTCAGACAGACTGTAACAACAACATGTGTTCATAACCACTTGTAACCTTTGTCTCTCCCTGTTTTGTGTTTCAGAGTGGCTGGTCACCCCTTGGCCCAGAACGAGCGCTGTCTGCACATGTTTCTACAGGACGAGTCTGTGGACAAGACCTATACCCCCTCCAAAATACGACAAGCCTAAGAGAAGCGGGCCACCACGCGGCCCAGCCCCGGGGCACTCTCGGCCCTGGTCTATACTCGGCCAGGCCCCGCTCCACAACCCAAAGGTCTCTGTACTGCTAATGGTCCTGCTCTGCTCCGACCACAAACACTTGTATGATCTGTATTCTTCTTTTGTTTGCAATCACTTTCTTTCATCTCCGTGTTGATTAGGGATCTCATGTAGTGCTCGTTTTCAACTCTCGATTGGATCAAACTAGGAAATGGTCTACATGTAATAACTGGTTGAAAATAATATATCATCGTTTTTGTTGTCTCAATGCCACTACCTTGAGTATTTTACAGTATGTTATCTATATTTATCAGTGAGGTATGTCTTGGATATTTTCATTTTTAAAGAAATATAAAAAAAATACCTTTCCATGTATGCAAACCTCATGTTAAAACCCCATACATTACACACTGTTGTTTTTACTCAATGTCCAATTGGAATGATTGTCCTCACCACCATAAATGTGACTTGGCACACTTTGTCCCTGACTCTGAAAATTGCCCTTTGTGGACGGTCCATCACTTCCATGAACTGAAGCATGTGTCTGTCTGTGTACTACCAGCCAGCACTTCCACTGTTAGTTAGCCTGTAAATTATTTTATAATGAGAAAAAATGCACCAGAGAGGGGAACCCCACAGCATTTCTACCAACTGACCATGTGTTTATGAAATGTGTATACTGCTGTGCCATTTTGTTTATTTTGAAAATTTTCCAATAAAATAGGTCAAACGCACTATATGCATGAGGTGATGTCATGTTTTTCCTGAGTAAAGATTTCAGTGAATAGACACACTTTGGTCCATGCTGCTTCTGATATACATCGGTTAGAACCACATTAATTGGACTGAACGACATTGATTGCTACTGTTTTTAATTGTGCTTGAGGTTTTTTCAATCATTATACTAAATATGAAACGCAATTAAAGGTAAAGCCCTTGATTCATCAGAAAATACTTGAAACCCCTGTGAAAATGTATTGCATCTGGGGCATTGCATTGGCCATGGCTTAATGTTTACTTTACTGCAGCCTAGCTTTAAAACCCATGGCATTTGTTCTCACTGGAGTTTCAGGGTAACGTACCCTTCACTCTGGGTCACGCTCAAGTGATTTTGGATTCCAAAACTGCCTTGTACAGTGCTTTTACTTTCTCCACATTGTTCTTTGATGACATGAATTTTAAATTGAGATTTTGTGTCACTGATCTACACAATATACTCTATAATGTCAAAGTGAAATTTTGTTGGTAGAAAATGTGAGAAATTAATACAAAATTAAAAGCTGAAATGTCTTGAGTCAATAAGTATTCAACCATTTTGTTATGGCAAGCTTAACGTTCTGGAGTAAAAATGTGTTTAACAAATGGCATATGTTGCATGGACTCATTCTGTGTTCAAGAACAGTGGTTAATCTGATTCTTGAATTACTACCCCATCTCTGTACCCCACACATACAACTATCTGTCAGGTATCTCAATCGAGTAGTGAATTTCAAGCACAAAGACCAGAGGATTTTCAATGCCTCAAAGGACACCAATTGGTAGATATGTAAAAAAAAAAAAATGAAAATTCAGATGCTGAATATCCATTAGACTATGGTGAAGTTATTATTTAGGCTTTGGATGATGTAATAATGCACCCAGCCACTACAAAGATACAGGCATCCTTCCTAACTCTGTTGCCGGAGAGGAAGGAAACTGCTCAGGGATTTCACAATGTGGCCAATGGTGATTTTAAAATAGTTAAGAGTTTAATGGTTGTGATATGAGAAAACAGGATTGATCAACATTGTAGTTACTCCACAATACTAACCTATATGACAGAGTGAAAAGGAAACCTGTACATAATAAAAAATATTCCAAAACATGCATCCTGTTTACAGCAAGGCGCTTAAGTAATACTGCAAAAGATATGGCAAAGAAATTAACTTTTTGTCTTGAACACATAGCATTATGTCTGGGGAAAATTCAATCACAGAGTACCACTCTTCATATTTTCCAGCATAGTGGAGGCTGCATCAAGGGTATGCTTGTCACTGGCAAGGACTAGGGAGTTTTTTTTGTAGCACAACAAAATGTGAAATAAGTCAAGGGTTATGAATACTTTCTGAAGGCACTGTACCTGAGAGAGCTGGATAGCATATTTAGTCAAAAAGGAAATGTAAATCAATTAAATTACAATTTGGGACACCCATATTTCAATATAATTTATTCTTCTAATATATTTCAGTACAACTCTCACAAGAATAAAACTCCCACTTTGTACAACAGAGAAAAATATTTACAGCCAACAACAAAATCCACAAATCCAAGTGCTGAATATTTTTTTCCAGTGTTAGTGTCTAACTTCACAAAGTAGGCCTAATCATTTTAATACTTCCCCACACACTGACACACAAACGCAAACTGGTGACATTTCACTCAGCCTTGAACACTGAAACCTGCACATACCAAAAGTTGTTTTATTTCTCAATTCTCGGGTAGCGTTTGTCAAGTCCTTGTGCCTGTCAAAACTCTCTTGTATGGAATCGCCTTCCCTGTGGCTCAGTTGGTAGAGCATGGTGTTTGCAATGCCAGGGTTGTGGGTTCGATTCCCACGGGGGGCCAGTACAAAAATAAAATAAAAAATGCATGAAATTAAATGTATGTATTCACTACTGTAAGTCGCTCTGGATAAGAGCGTCTGCTAAATGACTGTAATGAATCATCACACGAGCTCCTGGAGGTCAGTCAGCATTCTCCTACCTTGAGGAGGTGGCCCCTCCACTTCATGCAGGCAGTTGTGACGGTTCACACCCTTTGGTTTCAGCATTGGGCAAGGGGGCAACGACCCTATAGCACATCTGACCGTGGATCGTGCTGTGAATCATCTTTTTTGGTTTCTTCCATTCGATCAGATTGAACATTGCAATAAAAGATTGAAAGGGCATTGGTCGTAAAGCTTATTGGTCTTAGAGACACTCAAAAAGGTTCATCAATTGCGCACAGATGGCTCATTTCAACTAAAGATTTTCCTTATTTTGTGTAAACCAGAGATTGCAGTATTTTGCGAAATTGTAGCAATCTTAAATTGGCTAGACAACTCTATTATTATACTGAACAGAAATATAAATGCAACCTGCAATAATTTCAATGATATTACTGAGTTATAGCTCATATACAGAAATCAGTCAATTTAAATAAATTTCACATGACTGTGTAGGACCGCAGCCATGGATGGGCCTGGGAGGGCATAGGCCCACCCACCTGGGAGCCAGGCCCAGCCAATCAGAATGAGTTTTTCCCCACAAAAGGGCATTATTACAGACAGAAATACTCCTCAGTTTCATCAGCTGTCTGAGTGGCTAGTCTCAGACGATCCCGCAGGTAATGAAGCCGGATATGGATGTCCTGGGCTGGCGTGGTTACATGTTGTGAAGCTGGTTGGATGTACTGCCAAATTCTCTAAAACGACATTGGTATGGTAGAGAAACGAACACTAAATTGTCTGGCAACAGCTCTGGTGGACATTCCTGCAGTCAGCATGCCAATTGCAGGCTCCATCAAAACTTGAGACATCTGTGGTATTGTGTTGTGTGACAAAACTGCACGTTATAGAGTGTTTTTTTGTTGTTGTCCCCAGCACAAGGTGCAGCTTTGTAATGAACATGCTGTTTAATCAGCTTCTTGATATGCCACACCATTCATGTGGGTGGATTAATTTGGCAAAGGAGAAATGCTCACTGACAGGGACGTAAACAAATTTGTGCACCAAATTTGAGAGAAATAAGCTTTTTGAGTGTAAGGAAAAATTCTGGGATCTTTTATTTCAGCTCATGAAACATGGGACCAACGCTTTACATGTTCCATTTATATTTTTGTTCAGTATACATCCTCAAAACTTAAGCCTAACCCAAAGATTGGTAAAATCAAGGTTTTTATGTTCTTCAAGTTCAATTTGCCAAGTGCTCATTAGAATGTTTGTGTCTGCGAGCCTTAACAGACACTCTTGGCTAGTGCGCGTAATGTTGATATGGCGGAAATAAACTCATATATCGCTTGATTTGTACATGTCAGAGAGGAGCCTTGTGATGGGCACGTTCCCGATGGTCTTCTTGAAAAATACTTCTTCTATGGTGAATGGGCTGACTGACCGCAGAGCTGGTAGAAGTAGGAGCAGCTTCCCAAAGCGGCAGGGCTGAGTTGGATATCTGCAAATAACAAGAACAAGAAAGATGCTGACATTTAGGGTGTTCACCCACTCTGCCCAGAGTTGCCAAAAACGCGCTTTGGTGATAAAATTTCACTTCCCTATGTTTTAAAAAGCATTTGACCAAACTATGATTATTCATGTTCTGAATTGTTCAGTGTGTTCTTTCTCTAACGTGTCATTAACATTATATCCAAAAAGTCAGATTTGGTAACGTAATACATCTGATAATAAGCACCAAGCTCTGTTGACATAGAGCTGCAGATTTCTCTAACTGCTTTTGAGGATTTATATTTTGTGGTGATCATCTTCTGAGCTGAATTAAATGTAAAAGGCTTTGAAACTAAAAAGCTTGGTATACGCTTTAGTGCTCCTTGAGAAATCTTCGAATAAGAACAGGAATTTCGAATAAATATGAAAAGTGTATACTAAAATATTAAAATACTATATGTTATCTCAAAATCGATATCCGTCTTACCTCTCTCTATATTGTTTTATGTCCTGCGGATTCGAGAAGAAAGATGGCGAGTACACAGAATCAAGGCTAGGTGACATGATGCAATTTTCCTGTTTTTTTTACCACTTTTTTTCTCTGGCCATTGATTTAGTCACCCTAATTCTGGCCTTCCTACAAGTGGACCATGGGTTTTCTTAGAAGATTATCTACACAATTAACACATTATTTTACCCATTGGACAAAATATGCTTTTTTGATTGGACACTGAATTATTTCATCACCTTTAAATTTCATTTGAGACTTGTGAGTAATTGCACAGTGACTCCCTCAACAATTTGTGCTTGTAACTGTTTATATGAATTGAACAAGTACCTAGCAAACAGGGGACATCCTAAGGACATTAGGCAACGTTCCCATTAGCTCCCTTTTAGGGTTTCGGCGAAACGTTATCCCACTGACGTTCTTAGATCATTCGGGGGAACATTAAAACATGATTGGGACCATAAAAGGATGTTCATTACAGGTCCCGGTTTGGTCGCAGTATAACGTTATAATAAGGTATTTTGATGTCCACTAGCGACCATTACAAATAGGTTCCTATTAGATTATGACATTACGTTATGCTCGGGACATGTAATGACCGCAATGGGACATTTCAGACAGGTCCTGGTTTGCTACCGACAGAACGTTACGATAAAGTATTTTCATGACCATTAGGGAATGTCCCTTTTGGCTCTGACAGGACGTTGTCCTTATGACGACCACAAAGGGATGTTTCATACAGGTCCTTGTTTTCTCACGTTAGGACGTTGTCATGGTCCAAGAGGGCTCTGTCTAGTTCCCAGTACGTTCCGGAGATGTCATCATGGACGTTTTTAGGACGTTCTCATAGAGCTGGTGATATGGACAAAAAGTAATACATTATGTATACAAAACTATGTGGACACCCCTTCAAATTAGTGGATTTGGCTATTCCAGCTACACCCGTTGTTGACAGGTGTAAAAAAAAAAAAAATTGAGCACACAGCCATGCAATCTCCAAAGACAAACATTGGCAGTAGAATGGCATTACTGAAGAGGTCAGTGACTTTCAATGTGGTGCTGTCATAGGATGCCACCTTTCTGCCCTGCTAGAGCTGCCCCGGTCAACTGTAAGTACTGTTATTGTGAAGTGGAAACATCTAGGAGCAACAACGGCTCAGCCGCGAAGTGGTAGAACACAAGCTCACAGAACGGGACCACTGAGTGCTATGCGTAAAAATCCATCTGTCCTCACTTGTAGCGCTCACTACTAAGTTCCAAACTGCCTGTGGAAGCAACGTCAGCACAATAACTGTTCGTCGGGTGCTTCATGAAATGGTTTCCATGTTCGAGCAGCCTCACACAAGCCTAAGGTCCAATGCAGGCGTTTCTATCTCAATATCAAATCATTTCTGTGTAACAATTAAGTACTGACTGTGATTGTTTTCAATTAAAATTGTCAAAAAGAAACAAAAATAGCTTCTTATCAAAGAGAAATGACTCAAGCAATAACTTTGCTAGGACTGTCTGTGAGTGGTCTGAGTGGGGAGGGGAAAACTGAATACTAGCTGTTATTGGTTTATTAACTAAATTTATGTCATCAGGCAGGCCTAAACTCCATTCCACCAAAACAGGCCTACATTTCAGACAGTCTTTTCAAACCATTCTTACACTTAAAGGGCATCATCATCATTTTACAATTTCACAGTATTATTCCACCCTCATAGTGTGGAAATATATATTAAACACAGGTAAATCACGTTTTTGACTGCACTGGGACTTTAACACAATATTTATTATTTGCAAAGTATGGCAGTAACCCAACTATAAGAGGCAGATGATCTCCCTTTCGGCTGCTGCTGACAACAACTGCATGTAAGTTCTTCTTCTACGTCATAATAATTATATGTCTGCATAGCAAACTCCGGTCGCCACGTCATAGACTGTTCTCAAATGGCCACCCGTAGTATTTACATTGACCCACCCCCCTTTGTTTTTACACTGCTGCTACTCGCTGTTTATTATCTATGCATAGTCACTTTACAAATTACCTCGACTAACATGTACCCCCACACATTGACTCGGTACCGTAGGGCTACAGACGAAACAATTGTGTAGGACATTAAATGTACTGATAGATTCATCAACTACATGGCTATTTAGCAACAATATCATATTTAGAGGTAGCAATCTAGCACACACACTCTTCGAAAAAAAGGTTCCTTAGAGAACCAAAAAGTGTTCTATCGCTTTCTCCACATAAGGAACCTCTAACAGTTGTATATAGAACTTTTTAAATCAAATAAAATATAATGTTATTTGTCACATGATTCAACAGGTGTAGCCCTTACGGTGAAATGCTTGCTTACAAACCCTTAACCAACAATGCAGTTCAAGAAATAGAATTAAGAAAATATTTACTAAACAAACTAGTGAAAAAAAAATATATATCTTAAAGTTACACAAGAAAATGACATAACAATGACAAGGCTATATACAGGGGGTACTAGGCTACTGAATGTGTTCAATGCAAAAGATGCGCTACTCTCTGCAGGCGAATCATTTCAAAACCATATTAGCCTACATACTGGGATGTAACGTGCTGCCATTTGTTCAATATTGAGAGTTGAGAAATAATACTCACATAAAGCTTAGGCTCTCCTCTCTTTATCAAAGTTGCTTTACAAACTGTGTTTTCCCCTCAATTGCAATGTTGAAATGTTGGGCAATCATCGTATGCTTGCGCTTATCAGAATTAATCTTTCCCTCTACTTTGTGCGCACAGGGGGGAAAGGGAGTGAAAGCTGGCAGCAAAACAGGGACAAGGCATATACTTTCATTGCATGGATTTGAATAATGCACATTACTGTTGACTGTTGACTGTTGGTTTTACAACCAAAAAAATCTGCATATATATCCACAAACCTCCACAGGACAATGACACAACGTCCAGAGAACAACCCTGGGGACGTCCCCGGAACAAACCAGAAACTAGACAAAACCTTCACAGGACCATGGCACAATGTCCAGGGGACTTTAGGCAACCATTTCGTGACGTTCTGGAGATGGCCTAACGACAAATTTTGTTTGCAGGGTAACCTATCTTGCTGCATAATAGCCTATTGTAGATACAGTAAATATGGCTATATTGGCCACCTGTGTGCCAAGTATTTTGGTAAATGGAACACATAGATGAATTAAACAAGAGCATATCTGTTTAACCTGTTAGGGCTAGGGGGCAGTATTGACACGGCTGGATAAAAAACGTACCCGATTTAATCTGGTTACTACTCCTGCCCAGTAACTAGAATATGCATATAATTATTGGCTTTGGATAGAAAACACTCCAAAGTTTCTAAAACTGTTTGAATGGTGTCTGTGAGTATAACAGAACTCAAATGACAGGTCAAAACCTGAGAAGATTCTGTACAGGAAGTACCCTGTCTGACCATTTCTTGAACTTCTTTGCCATCTCTATCCATTACAAAGGATCTCTGCTATAACGTGACACTTCCTACGGCTGCCATAGGCTCTCAGAAGGCGGCAAAAAGCTGAATCGTGGCTTTGCAGGCTCTGGCTGAAACAAAGTAGCGCGTTTGGGTAGTGGCTGGTTACAGTACTGTGAGACTCAGGCTCGTGCCCGCGTCGACCGAAAGCTTTGTTTTCTTTCCTCTGTTTACCCAAAAGGAGATTCCCGGTCGGAATATTATCGCTTTTTTACGAGAAAAATGGCATAAAAATGGATTTTAAACAGCGGTTGACATGCTTCGAAGTACGGTAATGGAATATTTCGATTTTTTTTGTCACGAATTGCGCCATGCTCGCGACCCTGATTTACCATTTCGGATAGTGTCTAGAACGCACGAACAAAACGCCGCTATTCGGATATAACGATGGATTATTTGGGACCAAACCAACATTTGTTATTGAAGTAGAAGTCCTGGGAGTGCATTCTGACGAAGACAACAAAGGTAATCAAACTTTTGTAATAGTAAATCTGACTTTGGTCAGGGCTAAACTTGGTCGGTGTCTAAATGGCTAGCCGTGATGGCTGGGCTATCTACTGAGAATATTGCAAAATGTGCTTTCACCGAAAAGCTATTTTAAAATCGGACATATCGAGTGTATAGAGGAGTTCTGTATCTATAATTCTTTAAATAATTGTTATGTTTTTTGTGAACATTTATCGTGAGTAATTTAGTAAATTCACCGGAGGTTTGCGGGGGGTATGCTAGTTCTGAACGTCACATGCTAATGTAAAAAGCTGTTTTTTGATATAAATATGAACTTGATTGAACAAAACATGCATGTATTGTATAACATAATGTCCTAGGGTTGTCATCTGATGTAGATCATCAAAGGTTAGTGCTGCATTTAGCTGTCTTCTGGGTTTTTGTGACATTATATGCTAGCTTGAAAAATGGGTGTCTGATTATTTCTGGCTGGGTACTCTGCTGACATAATCTAATGTTTTGCTTCGTTGTAAAGCCTTTTTAAAATCGGACAGTGTGGTTAGATTAACGAGAGTCTTGTCTTTAAAATGCTGTAAAATAGTCATATGTTTGAGAAATTGAAGTAATAGCATTTCTAAGGTATTTGAAAATCGCGCCACTGGATTAGACTGGCTGTTGCGTAGGTAGGACGAATTCGTCCCGCCTAGCCCAGAGAGGTTAAAAAAAATATCTAGCAACTGTTTGTTTTTATCAAATGTCTCACCTGGTGTGTATGTAACTGTTTAGGGTGAGCTGTGCCTCATCCTGGAGTGCAGCAATGGCACTGGCGTTGCGGAAACTCCTCAACTCCGACCCGTCATGCGTTGGCACTGCTTGAAGGGAAAAGTCATAAACAGCATGGTTACTGACTGCCATTATATTCATGCTGCACCTGACAAATGCATTGCTTTCAATGGAAATGTTCATACATGAAAAAGTACTTCAGACATCTGCATTGTAATGTTAAAAAACATGTTATTTGGCTTTTATGTCCTTGACTATTCGATTTATTTTGGGTTTTTTCTTAACTATTGGTGAACGTGCAGGGTTGGGGTCAATTCCATTTCAATTCCAATCAATTCAGAATGTACACCACATTCCAATTTCAAATGTTCATAATTGAAAAGCATTGAAGAGAATTGGAATTTCAGTGTACTTCCTGAATTGACTGGAATTCAAAAAAGTTGTGTAGGCACGGGTGGGCCTGGATGGGCCAACCCAGGCCCACCGAATCAGAAAAAAATAAAAAAATAAAAAATAAAATGCTCTCTACTTGCCAGAGTTCCAAACGGGACATTATTTGCCTTTTTACCTAAACATGCAAACATCATCAAATATAATTCTTATCATTATTATTCACGATTCAGTCAGGATTATCCGTAATCACACATTAATGTAGACGTGTTTAGAAACATTATTTTCTTATTTACAATAAACGTGACTCCAAAATGACACAATAGATTATTTACCATTCATTTATATTGGGCCCAAAATAATCTGAAACGCAACCAAAACAAACAGCAAATGCATCCAACAAATTGGTAGAGTCACACGCTTGATGTAGTCTTTGCGTGCTATGAATATGGGACCAAATACTTAACTTTTTACTACTTTAAAACACATATGTGAATTTGTCGCAATACTTTTGGTCCCATAAAATAGTACAATGAGTACTTGTACTATGTACAATGTACAAATGTACAATGCACTATGTACAGAAAGTGCTGTAATTTCTGTACGGTTTACCCAATATGGATGAAAATACCCTCAAATCAAAGATGCACTTTAACATCAGATTCATTGTATCATTTCAAATCCAAAGTGCTGGAGTACAGAGCCAAAACAACACAAAATGTGTCACTGTCCCAATACTTTTGGAGCTCACTATAAGTCAGTGTTTCTATGGCTATATGCACCATTCCACTGCCTATTTCACTTGTTCATTTGGCAAACAAAACAGCTCACAATCCAGTTTATTTATCACAGTCAACACAACTATATTTTAGCTTTAATGAGCTTTAAAAATGCAAAACGTTATCTCAGCCTAATGGCAAAATGTGTACAATAGCATGAGATTAGCTATAAAGCTGCACATTTTTATATTTTCCCCATGGCAAAATGTGTAGAATTGCTGTCCCCCCACTAACGAATGTCTGACTATTTTACTGAAATTAAATGACATTGACCCCAACGCTGCCTTCTTATAGTGGGGATAATAGTGAGGATAATTTCATTTCAAATAAATGTTGAGTACCCCCTCTTCAACTCACCAGCTTTAAACGTGACGATGCACTTCAAACAGGCAAACTCAGTTGCGTCCAGACGCAGCTGTCTGAAGCAGGTAACGACCTCTTGCAGGGTTTGTATTTCTGAGATTATTGTATTCATCCGCTGGGACTCTGTGTTGTCTGTATTCATACCTTGATTGGGGGGGGGGGGGGGGACAATAACGATATTAGCTACGAAACATATGCAGAAACATTTACAAAGTTTTGTTACATTGTATTGAGGATAATGTGAATATTTCGAAAAACAGAAAAGGAATGGAAAATCTGTCTCCATTTTCGTTCTGAAAATTTAAATGAAAATAATCTAAACGAAACATAACATAACGATAGTAAGTAGCCTAAGTACAATAAGTAGAGTTAACCTGTTGATCATATAGGTTACATACCGGAAACAGCGAGCAGGGTGTTGGAGTCCACCGGAATGGCCCACTGCGCTATGCCCAGAACAAACAGTTCCCTCCAGGCTTCCTCCAGGAGGATCAGCTGCAAAACGGATTACAAACCTCAGTCAGCACCCATGAGCATGACTAATATACTTTTATGAAAATATAGATATGGATTTATATGGATTTATACTTGGCACACATTAGTCGTATTATTCTATTCATGGATTTAGGCCTATGGAATTGCAACTTTTCTTTTTGGAAAGGGATAGCTTAATAAAGTCGCTAATTGGCTAATATCTAGCCTATAATATCCATATACAGAATATAGTGGCTAACCTGGTCAGGTAAGGGGAGCGTGGAGAAGGCGGGCACGCTCTTGGCCCACTTGATGCTCATGAACAGCAGGCGCGCGGCTGACTCACACACCGACTCAGTAGCAACCTCATAGAGGTACATGGGCGTGCCGCTGACCTCATGAGGGTACTGCAATGCAAGAGGTCAATAAACAAATAGCGCCTGTGGGTGCTATTTGAAAAATATATATAATGTGTTGTAGGACTAATAAATAACATGCTAATATATACTGCACGTTGGTGATAAACAGGCCAATGTGTGTATTTCATAAAAACTCTAAGCACCAAAATTAGACTAAGATGTAGGCTATAAACTCATGTTGCCTGCGTTGGATTTAGGTGAAAACATGAATGACAGATTGTGTCCCTCGAAGCTGCTGAATCAGGACCAGAATATCAACTTATAAACTGTTTAAAAGTGGAGAAAATAAATAACTTTGCAACGTGCATGGCCTTGTTGACTCATTGCCCACATAGCGCTGCTCCGTGAGTAAAGAGCGAGCGGAGGACAGAGGCTTACCTTCGGGGTGGGCTGGGCAAGTCCCACGATGGCCTGCCTCTCCGGCGTGCAGGCTACTGTGCTCATCTCCAAGTTATGTGGCTCCAGTTGTGTGACCGTAGTGAAAAAATGCGGCCTCGGTAGGCTCGAGCCCGGGAAGTGGGTCGATGAACCGTTCACCTCTTTGTGCCCCCGGAAATATAGGGCGACCTGCTTGCGTATGGTGGACGTCCTGGGACCCCTCTCGTGCTGAACGGCTGAGAAATGGAGAGCAGAGACAAGACTCTTTAGTAAAATAATGGTCTGTGAATGCCTTAATTAAAAATGTTTTTATTTTGTTCGAAGATTGGTAAGGTAAAAGGCTTAGCCTCTCATGAGAACTTTATGAATACGTCCACTGTTTACCCAGCTCTCAGCTGATTCCGTTAAATACAGTTTTCCATCCGATTTGGCCACCTTAAACCGAAATGTCATAGCGGGCGTATGGCCAAAATAATAATTTAATTAAGCCTGTTTACCGTCTTTATTCATGTTCACTTCGAGACATTTTTTCAAGCGGCACGCTCGGCATTGGTTTCTGTGCGTTTTGTCCACGGGGCATCCTCCCTATGATGGAAAAGAGGGAGAGAGAGACAGAGAGCGAGAGGGAGGGAGGGGGAAGAGAGCGAGAGGGAGGGGGGTGAGGAAGCGAGAGAGAGAGAGAGAGAGAGAGAAAAAATCACAAGACAATTAACACGTTGTTTGAGGGAAGAGAAAATCAACAGGTGAAGGATGTGTTATTATCATAGCTATTGACTAGATCCCCCGCGGCTCAGCAGCGGTCTTATCCCCGAGGATAAGTAGTGCTATCCCGCCCACTGCTGGCTAAATCCTCGGGTTAGTGTCATAACATTAGATTGGATTACACCTGATAAATTAAAGCTGGACTGTGTTTAACGCCAGTCAATGACCCTGGTAGGTGATGCAATTAGGCCTTGTCGTGCCCTGCATCGCTGGGCCCTCTCAGAGACACATCTCAGGGGAGATTTAACCCTGCCGACTCAAGGCTGACCAATAACGTAAGACGCGTAAAAATGTGCAGTGTGTGCGCCAAAACTACAGGTCATATTTGCATACATTTAGGATAAAGTCACCGCCTGAATTGAAAATAGATTTACCATGAAATTGAGAAACACTGTAGTTAGGCCTATTACCTGACAGCCTGATTTACAGACGTATGTTCTGTTTCTGCGGATGCTCCTCTTGAAGAAGCCAGAGCAGCCGTCACACGCATACACGCCATAGTGTTTCCCAGAGCTCCGGTCGCCACACACTTTACACGGGATATCCAAGATACGACCTGGATAAAAATAAATACAAATTATTTTATTACTTTTGATAGTTAATGTACTTTGTGCCTCAAAATCAAAAATCAGAAAGGTGTTTTACTCGTCATCAAAGGCTTGGAAGAGCACACATCAGAATAAATTCTGTATTCAAACTCATGCACTGTACCTCCTCCACCTCATCACCCCCTCCCTCCCTTTTAATGAGGGACGACAAAACAAAATACACAACGTGACAATGGGCAGCGTCCCGTGCCTTAATAGGTCACCCGCCATGGGCATGTACACGCGCGCGTATCTTGTGAGTTCGTGGGAAGCGTCATATCTGAGGTCTCTAAAGACAATGCCCGGGGGCACACAATGGAGACATTAGGGAAAGTGTTAACTTAATGATTTTCCCCATTGAACCTCGTCTGACTGCCCCGATCTCGACAAGCTGCCAACTCCCCCTCATAATGGGAATCGACAGCTGCTTTATCCCGCAGGTCTATAGGCCTGCGGATTAGGGAGTGAGACGGTACAGAGAATAATGCGCACCAACTCGTTTCACCAACTCAAATGAAGTGTATGTAAATTGACCCGGGAGTAAATGAAACAAAATTGATTTCTATAAAGATTTGTTTTCAAATCTATTTGAAAGAATTATATTTGTATGTATATGAGGGAGTAGTTTTATGGCGGATACGCCGGCTATGTAATTACACTGACGTTTTGCCACCTGCTCACTGATTCACCAGTGACCCATCAAAAAGGGTAGTAGCATGGGAATTCGGCGAGGAGTTGGGACTTCAATACACCAATTATACAAAGTGTTTCAAGAGTGGTTGTCTATTAGGCTACATTTCTATATATATTTTTTTTTTATAAAAAAAATAAAATATTTCACCTTTATTTAACCAGGTAGGCAAGTTCAGAACAAGTTCTCATTTACAATTGCGACCTGGCCAAGATAAAGCAAAGCAGTTCGACACATACAACAACACAGAGTTACACATGGAGTAAAACAAACATACAGTCAATAATACAGTAGAAAAATAAGTCTATATACAAAGTCAGCAAATGAAGTGAGATAAGGGAGGTAAAGGCAAAAAAGGCTATGGTGGCGAAGTAAATATATCACGGGGTTAAGGATAAAAAAATCCAGCATACATCTAAAATAATTAGAACAAATATTTGATGCCATGGCTACAACAAAAACAAATAAATAGGCGTAAACGAAGTGACTCAAACTATTCGTTAAAAAATAATGACTGTATAAACTTTAAAACAATAAATACAAGTTGACAATAGCCTAATTGCGCATCTGAAACTATTATAGGCCTAGAAGTAGGCCTATATAACGAAAGAATCCAATATAAATGTTTTCCTCACTGAACAATTATAATTAGGCCTACGCACTAATAAAGGGCAAAATTAATATAATGCTGTTGGAGAAAAATAAAATAAAATGAGCTTGATTTTGGTGTGAGTGGGAACACGTCTTAACTTCTCTCCATGGGGGTCCCAGTCGTCGCCATTGTGTGCCGTAATTGCTTAAAAATATATGGCATATTCCATTAACTTAAATACCATCAGTCCCAAAACCTGCTGAAAGAAGTTAGTTTTACTGACTGAGCGAAAGGTTTTTGTGACCAGCCACAATGTGTGCAATGAACTTGGAGGAAAGCAATAGGCTATAATAATGATTGTGATGTTGATGGCAGTAGATTAGGCAGTAGATTAGGCTACTGCCTGAGATTTTCCAAGGCGTAAATAGCAACCAACCAGGCATTGGTGAAACGAATAATAGCCTATGAGTTTTAGGCATATTTCGTTTGGACGTGCATTCAGTTTAGCAACACTTTATGTAAGAATAAAAATACATGTAAACTAGTACAGAATATATAATATATGGCTAATTGTTGTCTCATTATTCCAGTTATTTGCACACACATTCTGTATTTCACACACACACACACACACACACACACACACACACACACACACACACACACACACACACACACACACACACACACACACACCATCAAGACTAAGTTGTTAATCAATAATAAGCTGACTTTGCTATCATGCAATGGTGGCACATTGACCCATTGTCCTACCTCGATAACCCTCACTATAGACTTTCGAAGTGCAGGACTTTAAATTGGAAACAGCAAGAAACTGTAGCCTATAGTTTGTGTTCTTATTCAGCCTCATGTAGGCCTAGATAGTATGTGTCTTTCGCACACTATTTCAGGAACATTCTAACCCTAACCCCTTTTACATGTTTTACCTCTATTCCTTCTCTCACCTCCTCAGTCTTGTAACTCACTGTACTTGCAGTGTACTTTTCCATGAGATACTAACGCTATAACAATCAACAACAAATAACTAGAATTAAACAGTTAATTAATCAGCGCATTATCTTGTACAGTGCTCAATGAGTCATATTTGTGGGGAGTATGCCCAGGCTACCATTGTCACATTGGAAAAAAACAAATAAAGCAATTTTATGTAATAACAAAATTGACTTCATCATTTAAGTTATAAAACGGGTTAGCAGATGTAGCCTACAGCAACTCCAAGGTAAACGCAAATTGTCGCTGACTTTATTTCGGAATGTTTCAACGCTTTTCACATAATATCCTATTACTTTTCGATTAATACATGTTTGAAGTAATACAATTATAAATACATGAATACCTCATTATATGTGAAGGACAAATAGGAACTGTAGCCTACTTACTTGACTTAACATTCAGAATATCCAAACACCCACTTGTTGAACAGGTGGGTTTGCTCATCGTGGACAGTGTCGTTCTACACTGTTTTATATTTTAACAATCAAAATCCACTGTCGGTGCAAAAGTAACAGCTGAAGAATATCAAAAAATGAAATATAGCCTACAGTTTTCCTTAAAACAATTAGATTTCTATAATGTCGCCCAACTTGATATTTTCCAAGGATTACCAAATTCTAGTTACCAAGATGGATTTTGGAGTATTTGCAAATCTTGGACGTTGAGTCACACAAGGTCCATGCAGTGTGGACAGTAGCGCGAAAACCGGATAGAGATCCGTCTGCAAGCGGCGAGTGGCAACAGCTCCACGTTTGCTCGGAACTCAACACCGCGCACAAAGTTGTTTAGAAAACTGCCGGATCGGCGCTCCAGAACAAACGGACTACCCAGCGAGTCCAGTCTAAACCAACAAAAAAACAAGGCTCTTCTTAACTGTAATATTTACGAGAAGTGTCAGAAAAGGCGGAGGGTGGAGAACTCCGCTTGCTTCACCCACTTAGCTTTTCCATGCTTTCTACTCCCAACTTCTGTGTGCCAGCATGACGTCACCCGGCTCACAGGGACTCGCTTGGAGGCAAGTGAAGTGGGAAAGAAAACACTGGGCTGTATAGATGTATTAATATTAAGGGGTGTTGTACATCGCTATTGAATTATTCTCTATTTCTAACCATTCTTTCTGACTGCCGCGTCTATAACGTTTTTGTGCAAATGTTTAAATAGGTGCAATCTCTTCAAAGGTTAGTTAACATATTTGAACACAATTGAATGTGCACCTGTAGCGCTTATGTGCATGGTGCATTAACTTGAAAGTGAGTTGTTACTAGTATTGTCTAAAACGAATGTCGATCGATTATCATCGAGAGGGTGAGTTATGGATTTTGTCAACGGTAGACCGTTTGGGCATCCCTCCAGGGCTATGTGTGAAAGATAGCGGTTCCCACAGACCTTTTGTAGTCGGCAACGAAGCAGGGGTTCTGGGTTGGGGACTCACACGCTAATGTAGCCTAAACTAGAGCAGTGTGGTGGTCTCTCCCTCGCCACCTTTGCCCGCTTGCCGGGGCGGAAAGATGCAGCCTCTCCTCTTCGCCTCAGGAGCAGGGAGTGCGGGGGAGCTGAGGCGAGGGGTCCGCGCCGGTAGACCCATCATTGCCCGGTAACTCCAGAAATCCATAATTCTGTTTCTAATTATGAACATTCCCACGGTAGCCCAGAGGTCATATAGACGTTAAAAGTGTCGATTTAAACAGACAAGGGCGGGGTACAGTGGCGTAGTTAATTGCAATTAGTCGTTGTCATGTCTTTCACCGTTAAAAATGCCTTAATCATGGCTTGCTTGGTTGAGTCAGTTTTGAGTATGCTCGAGCTGGTCCAAGTACTAACTTCTCTAAGTATGTTATAAATAAATACATCGAATATGTTAAAGCTAGAATCCTTAACTGAAACAATAACAAAGCGGGCATCCGACTTTATTTTAGTTTTGGTAAAACCTGAAAGATGTGCCTGGAGAAATGTAACCACTCTCAAATTCATTGACATAGCTATGGATGCAAGGACTGACCGTCTATGATATACAAAGTTATAGTTTTAACCATGTTTTGAGTCTATACATTGTTTGTCTACATTTACATTGGAATAAAGCTTATATTTTGGGTTCTGATGGGGTATGACGGGTGAACTAATCTCATGAGGCATTTAGGCCATGCGTAATATTCTTCAACAATCAATGGGTATGTCATTAATAAATTCAAAAATGGATGTAGCAACTAAGGATTCTAGCTTTAATGAGCAAACTACCCAAGTTGATATACACAGGCTACAAGTGCAAGTGCCTCAGATACTGTCTAAAAAAAATAGAAGGTATTTTAGTAAACATTTTGTTTTACATATGAAGGAAATAACTGCTTTAACAAAATGTTTATGATATTCCATACTTAGTAAAATGAGCTTTATTTCACACAATTGTTTCTATGCTAGGCTATGCTAGGCTATGCCAGGAAGGGGGGGGGGGGGGGGGGGGTGAATGTGCGAGATAATCTCCCTAATCCTCGTCATTCACCGATAGCCTTTACACAAATATAACCAACATCATTGTTGCCCGAATTGCTTGCTTTAACTTTTTGTTTTATCAACACGCTTCATCTCCAGCAGTCAATGAAAAATCCTTAACAAAGGACAGTGGATTGTCTAGAGGCCTATCTGTTTTTTGCTTGACGGCATCAGTATGCATGTAAATTGTCAGCATTACTGTAAATTGTCTTTAAAATTTCGAGAAACTTATTGGAAGTCATTATAACCCTATAAGCTATAGAATGCAGATATTACCACCGTGGATTGTTCCACTATGAAAATCAAAGACAAAGACGAACAGTTTATGTCGCAACCGATCATAAACAGGAAACCTAAGTCTGTGAAAAAGAAATGGGCTATTAAATAATAAAATAAGGTGAATAAATTCGAATTTTCTAGTTTTAATATATGCAAATCTCAAATTCTACAATCAAATTAGAGTCAATTACAAATGGCTAATATAGACTACAGTAGTAAACAAGTCCAATTTCATCACCATGGACGGCACCGATGAAGAGTCGATAAAACATGAGAGACATATCTGGCTTTGAGGACTGACTGTGGGGTTGGGATGAGGGCTGAGGGTAGAGGCAATCACCCAGACCTTGCCCTGTGTTCACAATTTCGGTTTAGTGAAGTGTGGGGGACTGTGTTCATTGTCTTGAAGGGCTTCTCTGGAAAACAAAGTTGGAATGATTAAAAAAATTAAATAAACTGCAACCTCAAAAAGTCATCATGCAATTACCATCCACAATAATCCCACATTTTATTCGCACCCATATTTGTGGCCCTACATCAACATGCCCCTATGGATGAGTGCCATTGTTACATTTTAGTGGCCCTTGGGGCATTGGTCTGGGCTTACCACTGGCTCTGTTTCTATTCTGCTATCACTACCATGCCAGTGTCCCAGTTTCCTTACCACTACTGATCCCAGACAGCCAGAGGGATGGCACACCCCCTTGACCTGTTGAATGATGGGTGGCCAGACTGCCATCCCTGGCCCACTACCCTCCATTCCTCCCCCTACCCCTCTCCACCCAACCATTCCTGAACCACTACTCCACCCACCTCCCTCCACCAAAACCGGCCTGTCAGGGGGTCAACCCAGGGCATCCCTCTCTCTGTCTGGGTCTTTGGGATTGGTACAAAGAGGAAGAAACACCCAGCCTCTCATAGACTCAGACTCCCTGGTCGAACACACATGCACACACTAACAGGCACATCTCCTCTCCCCCAGACACATCTACACCCCTCTACCTGTACAACACACCTGGCTACAGTTAACCAAATTCACCTAATAGGAACCTTCCAACAACTCATCATGCCAGAACCCAAACCTGCCATAAGTCGGTGCCGTACAGTGTGGTCGGTGCGGTAGGATTCTCATTTGATAAATCTATTTGTGGCGAATTGTCAGTGAGAAACTTCCGCTCGAACTGCCTCGGACAAAACTGGCTGTTGGGGAGAGCAAATCCTGCTGCATGAGGGTGGGGACAATGGGATTGAATGTGTTGATGTGCGGCCGATGGCTGGGGAGGGACAATGGGCGGATTAGTCCGTCCCCTGGCTCACTGATTTGAGATGGCTCCTCTCGGGCCCTCACTGTGGGGAGTCCCATTGTCCACCTCCTGATTCCCACTTCTCACAAACTCCAAACAAAAGTCAATCTCTTTCTCAAGGGGGAAAAAAAATATCGACCCGGGCCGTATTACCCTCTCCACTCCAGAAAGTGACTCAAAACATTATTTGCCAGGGATGACTAACTCTGCTAACTTCTTCAACTTTTCTAATTTTCCCCTCTTCTTCTTCTCTCCTTCCTTTATTTAGGGTTTCTATCTGAGGGTCCATGGTGGGTAGTGGGAAGGTTCTATACCCCTCCTTGATCTGAAGGACTCTCAGCTGGTGTTTTCCGAGTGAAGTGGAGCTGTAAGGCACCTGTTGGAGGCTTAGGCCTGCAGCCTGCAGCTTTGCGGCCCGTGGTCCATTAATATTAATATATAGCTACAGAGATGCCATCACGGGCCGCTCTGAAATCGGTCTGATGTCGCCCCTGGGTTCCCTCTGGACCGACCTCTGCTTTCAGTCACTCGTGAAGAGCCCCTTCTTTTCTTTATTTTTTCCCGTCTTCGCTTTTTCTTTTTTTCTATGAAAAGGCTCATTAACAAATTATGACAGCTGAGTAGAGAGGCTTAGATCGTTCACACTGCAAAGACAAACATGTTAGAGCCCAGGAGGCAGGAGAGCAGGCTGCAGTATAGCAGAGTAGGGAGCACTGTTGGGCTGGCTGCTTATAGCTGCTGCATGACTTCATTGATCTATCTATGCATCCATCCACACATCTGCTGGGTACAGAACAAACTGTCTACACACAGTTACAGGGCCTGCCGAAACTATACAATGAGGCATTTGGTTATGATTATGATAAGTAGAATTGACACTAAGCAGAGGCTTATGTTATATATTTTGGATTCCTTAATGTTCTGAGTTCAAAGACTTTAATAAAAGCAGGGTGAAATACTATATTCTAAAGAAGTACAATAACTATATTGAGTAGTTGCACAGTATCTGAAAATTAATTTCAGGCTCAAGACAAAATAGCATTAAAGAAAAGTGTACAATCAAACACACACACACACACACACACACACACTCTATCATGTCTGTGAACACTACCGCGACAAAGACTGGTCGTGGTCGTCAAATGGATTAGTTAAACAATGGTCGTCATTAGGTTTGACCACAATAATGGTCGCGGTCATCTCTGGGTTCAACTGCGGTCATCATGGTAGAGTGAGAATCATTATACTCAAACCACTCATTTTGTTGTGGTTGCAGTCCTCAGACAATCAGATTAAAGTCACGGTCGACCCTCAGGTGCAACAGAGCTCCATGCCCAAGTTGGCTGACCAGGCCTGTGTACGAAACGGCATCCTAGTCTCTATACTGTATAGTGCACTACTTTTGACCAGGGCCCATAGGTAGTGCACTATATAATATAGTAAGTAGTCTGCCATTTCAGACACTGCCCAGGTTAAACTGTCATAGCTTGGGGTCATGATCCGGTCTGTCATTGACCCCATTTAACCCTACAGCATTGGAGTTGTGTGTCTTAATACAGAGCAGACCAGGTGACTGGGTGTTACTGGGGTCTGGGTTCTGCACACAGACAGTCACTGATATTGCTGTTCCTACTCTTACTATTGCTGGTGATGTGAAAGGTTCTGAAAAAGAAAAAGCTCTGTGAATACTCACAAACAAGATCCATTCCATCGCTTGTGGAGAAGTCTAGAAATACCAGTGTGCTGGAGTATCTTTTTCAAATATTTGTTTTCCACCATGCTATAGGTGTGAACTATTATTTTTTCAACATTACAGCATCAAACAATTACCTTGACTAGATTCTCACTGCTGAATGCTCAGTGATTGCTGGTCTAAATCTGAGGAAATAGAAAATGGGATATAATTTCAAAAGCACCTTAGTCACACGTTTAAGTTACCTACAAATTCATCAGCATACAGTAAAGTAATTTTGTTGTGTTGTTATTTTAACCCCACCCCATCCCTTTACTCAACACTCAATTACAATTTCCACAACACATGTGTGCAATTATGCAAAATAATAACTCATAAACCACACAAGTTTAAACAAAAAATGTATCTTCTAGATACTGTTAAAGCAATAAAGGGTAAAAAGCATATGATGAGGTAAAAAGCATATTGAATTGAAATCTTTTCAATAGTGAAAAATGAACAGTAACATTGTGACGTGGGCACTATGTTGTTGACGATGTGTGTAGGCTACTGTGGGAAGATCACACCCCGGTCATTATGTGAGGGAGGCTTGTGGTCTGACTAGGGGGGCACAGGGTCAGTAGGGATAGTGAGGTTAATGCTATTGTCTTTCAGAGAAAAAACACTGGTTGTGTTGTTGTGGGGACTCAGGACTGTCCTCTCTTTGACCGGTATGTTGTTAGGCCAATGCAACCTCCAATGACCCAACTGCTGGGATGCAGGTATTGGGTCACTTAGTTGGGTTGTTTCCTTTAAAAAGAGCAAGGTTGGGTTTTTGATTCTGGTTATTGATGCTGGGTTGTTGAGATATGACCCAGCGGGTCAGATCAGAAGAGTGGAGGCATAGCTTAGTAGGTGTGTGGCTTTTAGCTAGTTCTTTTTGGTCACCCGCGAGAGTAAAAGTAATTCTGGTTCATCTGTTCTGTTGTATTTTTATCACAAGTTAAGGTTGAACACTGAAAATCTTGTAGTTTTAATGAGGCTTACACAAGTGTATGAGTTCCTCAAGAGCCTATGCATATCTAAATGTTCATATAGTTACTCCTTTGTTGCAATAAAATAATGTTATTCATTTTATAATAAAATATGTAATGTGCAAAAATATTGAAGGAAAATTGAAATTTCCAGTGTACAAATTTAACATAATGAACAGGAATGACATTTACCTTCACGGGTGACCAAAAATAACTATCTGAAAGCTACACCCCTAATGGGCTACCCCTCCTGAAAATAAACTATTACTTATAAAAAAAGGCCCAGCTGCTGGGTCAACCCCTGAAAGTGAATAAAAACTCAAGTGACGGTTAAATTAAAGTAATCCAAACAACCCAACATGTTGGGTTATTTACACAACCCAACTGACTGGATCAAAATAACCCAAACTGGGTTGTTTTTAACCCAGCATTTCTTAGAGTGAAAGCACTATGATGATGATTTGTTTTACGACTACTTCATATTTTTTCTAGGAAGGAGGAATGGGGCAGGGGGTAAACGATTGGGGGGGCGGGCTTCGTTCTTTTAAAAATTATTAACAATAACGTTAGCAAAGAGGTACGTCTTTTTATTTTTCAAGTCAGTGCAGTGTCTTTCCCATCCTTTAATTCCCTCACTAAAGTTTCAGATGCAAACAAACACACAGATGCTGTCCTTTAGCCCTTACGCCCCTGCCTCAACCAAGAACTATGATTCATAACCTTTCTGTAGAGAGAGAGAAAAGGAGAGAGAGAAAGAGAGAGAAAAAGAGAGAGAGAGAGAAAAAGAGAGAGAAAGAGAGAGAAAAAGAGAGAGAGAGAGAGAGAAAGAGAGAGAAAAAGAGAGAGAAAAAGAGAGAGAGAAAGAGAGAAAAAGAGAGAGAGAGAGAGAGAGATTATTTAGAAGACTTTCTTTATTGGAACATGTGCAGGCAGTTCAATCACAAAGGACTTAAATAGGATATTTTCTGTTCTCTATAGTTGCTTTCCCCTTTTAAGTGCAGAGAGGGAAAAAAGTAAGTTTACAACTCCCTCCTCAATGGGGGCTCTTCACTCTCAGGTTTCTGGGACCTGAGTGACCTACGAAAGTTAATTAGGAGGTTAACAAAGAGCAAGCCGGAGCAGAATGCCTCCCCTCTCCTCCAGCCAAAGATGTCATCCATTAATTAGGAAAATCTTTAAGGTGGCCTTATTGAATTTACCGAAAGCCCAACAGTTGGAGGGCAACAGTTTTTTGATCAAGCCCTTCCCCAAACAATGCTTTTTCTGGGGGTTAAAAAAGAAGAAGAAGAAGAAGAACAAGAAGAATAAAAAGGGAGGAGATTGATAGAGTTGGAGGAGAGAGTGTGAAAGAGAGAAGGAAAAAAGGGAGAAGAAAAATAATAAATGTATGGGTTTCCAGTGCGGTACAGTTTAATGGGGGTACAACTCAGATTCACATGGGTATGGGGGGCATACTTTTAGGATGATGTCATGCAAAGGCAACCTGGGGGCTTGGGAAGAGGGAAAGGGAGGAGGAGGCAGCATGGGTGTATGAGGGTTGTAGGAGGGCTCACCATGCTCAAGCCACAGGGGCCACTCAAAGTTAACATTGCTGTCTGCATCTGGGCCAAGTCCTTTTCTTTTGCAGATCTGGGAGAGGCTTTCCTCAGCACACCCTGCACCACCACCCTCCTTTTGCAAATCAGAGCAGCGGCTTCTTTACAAATATCTCCTATTTAACTAACTGCTGAAATTCAGGGGGGTAAAATAATCATGTAAGTTAACAAATTAGTGGGTAAATTCACACACATCAGGTATGCTTACTTTCATTTCAGTCTTATTTCCTTAAATACACCCATAACCGGGTAAGGCATAATTAAGTCAAAATTAACATTTCTCTCGCAACAATAAAGCATGTTTGAATTAACATGTAGTGAAGTATCTTTTGATTTTCCACAGTAATAATTTTTGTTGACTCATGAAACTTTGAGAATATGAGTGAAATGTCTTACAATAGGATATGCCTTAGCCTGTCCACAAGCTCAAAGTAACCAATCACAGAGGTCGAGTAGTGAATGAGGTGAGCCCCCTCTCCTCCATAAAGGGATCCACTCGCCCGCCAACTAGTCATTCTCGAGCATGCCTCTCTTCCTTGCGCTCTCACTCATATTCTCATAGAACCGGTTCAATTTCAATTCTATTTCAAATACTTGTTTCGATGTCTCACTATGGGATATAGCCAACTCCCGTAACGCAGACATGCTCTCCGAAGCCCAGGTACTTACAACAGCATCACCCAACAGAGGCTCTGACACTAATTGAGTATGCCCCCCCCCAAAAAGGTGCAGTGACAACCAGTCGGTAAAGACCTCATAAAAGTATGAGGGGGGGCCCCATAAGCCAAAATACAAATCCTCCATCAGCAGATGCCTTAGAACAATGCCCAAGAGGTAGCCATATCTCCGGTGGAATGAGTCCTTTCAGGGCTGTAACCCTTGCTATTATATTTTCCAATACAATAGCCTCCACTATCCAAAAATAGCCATTGATGAGGTAGGGGGCCTCCGAAAAAATGCAGGGGTTGTTGTCGCTGAAGCGCAATACTCTCGCTTTCATCTAAGAAAATGTGCAAGGCACATGCTGGACACAAATGGTGGAGTGTAACCACAAACTCCAGGGCGCCGCTGACCCTAGGCATAAAGGTGGGGTTTGTGTACCAAGGTTCCCAGGAGGACACCGGGGAAAACTGAAGGCACGAGCGGTGGGCTGACAGCACGTGCAGCCCACTCATTCACTTTGCAGGTATAGGGAAAAGCAGGTTAGAGAAATATTACCTCCCTGCTTTTCAGCGGCACAAAGGTTGCCATGGAAAAGCTTCAAGCACAACAGAGGGCTTGAAGTTGTGTCACAAATCACCTAGTAACCGCACCAAGTGCCATGTTGGAAGACCAAACTCAGTCTGTTGAAATTCCTCCAATCGTCCACATGGCTAGCTGCATTTTGCAACCAATGGAAACTTTGGGAAGATTGACCATTATTTTGTTTTTCTAAGGACCCAAAAAACAGAAGCAATGGGAGAACCTATTCAAGTAAGTAAATATATGTTGAAAGTGATACAAATTCAATGTATTATTAGCTAGCTTGTACAGAAACTTAGCTAGTGTGCATGCTAACTCAAATGAGCCGCTAACATAATGTTCGCTAGTTAGCTAATTATACATACTGTATAGCTAGCTACGTGAATTAAATATCAGAAGTTTGCTAACTTCATATTAGCTAGTTCGCTATCTATATGTATTTATCATTCTAACTCCAAATGCATTTGTAACTAGGTAGATAGCTAGCTAACAGCCATGGAAGAGGTTGAAAGGATTAGCTAGCACCTCTAGCTATCAGAGAAGGAGTAGGCTACTCTGGATAGGGCCCTTCTAGTCCCTAGCGAGAAAGTATAATACAGCCTGTTTCTTTCTGTTTTCTGTCCTTGGATACAGAGAGCCGTCAAACCTTGTCTGCAGATGAAGAGGTCCCAATGAATGTCCCAAGAGAATAAGGGTACATCCTTGTATACCATGGATTATGTTAGCACATTTTGTTAACAAAAATACAGTTTAAAAGTCACACAATGTATAAACTTAGTACAATTGGAGCAGGCCAACCCTGCTGGGTGTGCAGGGTTCTGTTCCAGGCCAGTACTAACACACCTGATTCAATGTATCAAACCTAATTAGTTAATAATCAAGTGTGCCTTTGCTGGGCTGGAACGGAAGTCTGCTCACCCAGTAGATCAGGGATCAGTGGAGCGATGTTGGCCACCTCTGGTATTGAAATGTTTTTGTTCACCTTTACATATATGACTTAACTTACTTGTACACTTTTAAATTATATGGGGTGGCAGGTAGCCTAGTGGTTAGAGCGTTGGACTAGTAACCGGAAGGTTACTAGTCCAAGGTTCTGCCCCTGAACAAGGCAGTTAACCCATTGTTCCTTGGCTGTCATTGAAAATATGAATTTGTTCCTAACTGACTTGCCAAATTAAATAAAGATATGAAAGTGTTGATTATTTGAAGATGTGTTTTAATTGTCAACTTAACTATTATTCAAGATGAACTAGTGTTGATGTTGGTTAATCACAGATCAATAAAGAGGGGAAGAGAATCTGTTTCTGTGTTGTATTCTCAAATGAACATTACCTTTTTGTTCAGTCATAAGCTCTCCAATTCGTTTTATTTGATCGTCACAATTCTTTCAGGACATCAGCCATGTGAACCCATTTTGCAGATGATAATGGCATGCAACACCAACGCAGCCTTAGGCTACAGCAGTGGTTCCCAACTCCAGTCCTTGAGTACCCCCAACAGCACACTTTTGTTGTAGCCCCGGACAAACATACTTGATTCAACTCATTGAGGGCCTGATGATTAGTTGACAAGTTAAATCAGGTGTGTTTGTCTGCGACTACAACTGTACTGTTGGGGGTATTCGAGGACCGGAGTTGGGAACCACTGGCCTACAGAATGATGGCTTTAGAGACAAATTATGCATGATCCGAAAATGTGTTCAGAGGCATTGTATGGATGGTGTGACGCAATTGTGGAGTCTCTGGAGGCATGCAGAGGCCAAATTGAGCTCCGTACCGCATCGCTGTGCGCCTCTGACATTTTGTAACAATGCGGAGGGCTCCGTATAGCTCCGCATTGACATGCTTGGTTGACGGTAGGTCGGGCGAGAGGTCCTGTATAAACACAAACTCATTTCCTTGACAACTTCCTTCACAACAGCTCTGCGCTGCTCCGCAAAGCGCAAGAACTATCAATGTTCTGACAGTTACTGACTCCGGCCGCAAAACCTGACTCTATAGGGGAGGGTCCGGGTGGGCATCTAGCCTCGGTGGCGGCTCCGGTGTGGGACTTAGACCCTGCGCCGCTCGCGGATCCGCCGTCTTTGGTGGCGACTCTGGTGCAGGGGATCGTCGCCGGAGGAACCGGACCGCCGACCGTCGCTGGAGGCTCTGGACCGCCGACCGTCGCTGGAGGCTCTGGACCGCCGACCGTCGCTGGAGGCTCTGGACCGCCGACCGTCGCTGGAGGCTCTGGACCGCCGACCGTCGCTGGAGGCTCTGGACCGCCGACCGTCGCTGGAGGCTCTGGACCGCCGACCGTCGCTGGAGGCTCCGGGCAATGGATCGTCACGGCAGGCTCCGGGCCATGGATCGTCACTGCAGGCTCCGTGCCATGGATTGTCACTGGAGGCTTCGGACCGTGGGCCGTCTCAGGAGGTTCCGGACTGTGAAACGTCGCCGGAAGCTCCGGACTGTGAAACGTCGCCGGAAGCTCCGGACTGGGAACTGTCGCCGGAAGCTCCGGACTGGGAACTGTCGCCGGAAGCTCCGGACTGGGAACTGTCGCCGGAAGCTCCGGACTGGGAACTGTCGCCGAAAGCTCCGGACTGGGAACTGTCGCCGGAAGCTCCGGACTGGGAACTGTCGCCGGAAACTCCGGACTGGGAACTGTCACCGGAAGCTCTGGAATGGGAAGGTGCACTGGAGGCCTGGTGTGTGGAGCCGGGACAGGTGGCACCAGACTGGTGACACGCACCTCAGGGCGAGTGCGGGGAGCAGACACAGGATGTACCTGACTGGGGACACACGCACTTCAAGAAGAGTGCGAGGAGCAGGCACAGGACATACTGGGCTGTGGAGGCGCACTGGAGACCTGGTGCGTAGAACTGGTGCAGGATATACTGGACCATGGAAGCGCACTGGAGGTCAGGAGCGTAGAGCTGGCACAACCCGTCCTGGCTGGGGGGCGCTGGCACAGGACGCACTGGGATGTGAAGGCGCACTGGCGACACAGTGCGTAGAGCTGGTGCAGGATATCCTGGACCGAGGAGGCGTACTGGAGACCAGGAGCGCTGAGCCGGCACAACCCATCCTGGCTGAATGCTCACTCTCTCACGGCAAGTGCGAGGAGCTGGCACAGAACGCACCGGGCTGTGAAGGCGCACTGGTGACACAGTGCGAATCACCGCATAACATGGTGCCTGAACGGTCACACGCTCCTTAGAGCGAGTGCGTGGAGGAGACACAGGACGTACCGGGCTGGGTAGGCGCACTGGAGACCAGATGAGTGAAACTGGTGCATATGACACCGGACTGGTGTCACGCTCCTCAGCACGCCTGCTCTGCAGCGCTCTCAATGCCAACACCTCTCTCCGGAATCTTTCGTCGAGTTCCTCACTCGACTCCCTGACTGGCTCACACCTCGGCTCTGCCGACCACCCTGTGTGCCCCCTCCCCAATTTTTTGGGGGGGCTGCCTCTCGGGCTTCCGCCGTGGTCGTGAACTTCGGAGTCGCCGTTGATCCTCCCTCGCTGCCTCTCTCTGCTCACATGGAAGGCGATCCATTCCTGCCTGGATCTCTTCCCATGTCCAGGATCCCTTTCCGTCCAAGATATCCTCCCATGTCCAGGATGTCTGCTCCTCCTGGCCATGCTGCTTGGTCCGTTTGTGGTGGGATCTTCTGTTACGTTCATTGATTGAAGGATCGGACCAAGGTGCAGCGTGGTAAGCGTACATCATCCTTTATTAGATGAACACCGAAACAAAACCAAAATAAATACAAAACAAAAACGTAACATTCAGTAGGGCATACAGCACAATACCAAAAACAAGATCCCCAAACTGAAGGTGGAAAAAGGCTGCCTAAGTATGATCCCCAATCAGAGACAACGATAGACAGCTGCCTCTGATTGAGAACCATACCCGGCCAACAAAGAAATTGAAAACATAGATTTCCCACCCTAGACACACCCTGACCTAACCAAATAGAGAATAAAAGGGATCTCTAAGGTCAGGGTGTGACATAATTTCTCCAGTCATCAGTGGTGGAAAAAGTACCCAATTGTCATACTTGAGTAAAAGTAAAGATACCTTAATAGAAAATTACTCAAGTAAAAGGGAAAGTCACCCAGTAAAATACTACTTGAGTAAAAGTTTAAAAGTATTTGGTTTTAAATATACTTAAGTGTCAAAAGTTAATTTCATTGTGAAAATATACTTAAGTATCAAAAGTAAAAATAATTTCAAATTACTAATCTTAAGCAAACCAGATGGCATACATTTCTGTTTTTTTAATTTATTTACAGATAACCAAGGGCACGCTCCAACACTCAGACATCATTTACAAACAAAGCATGTGTTTAGTGTGTCCGCCAGATCAGAGGTATTCAGGGATGACCAGAGATGTTCTCTTGATAAGTGTGTGAATTAGACCATTTCTTGTCCAGCAAAGCATTCAGAATGTAACGAGTACTTTTGGGTGTCAGGGAAAATGTATGGAGTAAAAAGTAAATCATTTTATATAAGAATGTAGTGAAGTAAAAGTAAAAGTTGTCAAAAATATATATAGTAAAGAAAAGTACAGATACCCTACTTAAGTAGTACTTTCAAGTATTTTTACTTAAGTACTTTACACCAGTCATAAAAAGTGTAGTAGAATTGCATGAAATGTTTATCAAAGGCCACACTTTTCCCATTCAAAGGAAATGTCTCTGCCTATAAACCACTACGCGTTTATTAATAGCCTAAATTATGACTATCCAATCTACTCATAACATTTGGAATAAATAGTAGGCTTACATTTGTCTGCAAATGCGATGACAGAGGCATGCAATCCTTTATTAAAGGACTATTAAAGGACTATTCCAGTTCTGGACTTACTAGATTTACACATCTAGTTTTTCTGGAACTATGTCAAGTAATGCAAGGGGAAGAAATGGCACAGCAGCCATTTTGGGAGGGGGTGTGGATGACCACACACACCATAGCAGTCATCTTTTTGTGCATTTTTATGGTGAAAAATTGCTTCCCCAAAACTTTAAACTCACATGCTAATTGCTAGACTACAAGCTATCTACAGTAGCTAGCAAATTTCGACTAACTTAGTGTTGTTATTAACACCTGGTTAGCATAACAGCTACACTAAACTTGAAATCGATCAGACTTGACTTACCAGTGATGAAATGATCATAGCAGACCCATTACTGACAGCTGTCTGGGTTCAGGTCTTGACGGGCAAAAAGGTTTCTTAGCTTTTCTGACAGTTCTTGAGTCTTATCTTGCTTTCACCAATGGTGTTTTATGATTGCGGGGAATCTGTAAACATATTTTTTCCAGTTTTCTTTCCTGCCTTGTTAGAGTAGCCAAAAACTCTACAATAAATGACCGTGGTGATGAATCAACTAGTTTTAGGTACTGTTATCATGCAGTTTGGGGTAGCCACTCGGCTGTTGTGGTCAGAAGAACGAATGCGGTGGTCTTCCAACATGGCCGCCAGGAGGCGTCGTACGTCAACTGCAAGCCTTCTATATAGAAGGTCCCATAGTCCCAGCTGGTATTAGATAGAAGGTCGTGGCCCTCCTCACCTGTGGGGAAAACAACCTGTGGTTACCTAGGTTACCCCATTGTCTCACAGCAAAAACGTCATCTTTTTCAAACGCTATTTTCTTGTTGTCCACTTGTTTTAGTAATTTACAAAACTACATTTAAGAAAAGTACAACATTTCAAAAGATTATGTTTCAACATTGCCTGCTCCCAAGTGTTCTCACTACTTAGAAAAAGTTAATATTGTAGGGTTTCCCTTATGCCCCTTTTCATGGCAGTGCTAGCAGCCACATGAGTGAGTGCTAGCTAGCTACCGGCCAGAACACTAAGCTAGCCAAGACCAACAACACAAACAGGCAATACAGCTACAAGTAATGAGTGGAGTTACAAATAGACTATACTAAACAAGTTACATTTCTTACCTTTGATGAAATGTTTTCCACACACATAGGTACGGGTAGCCTACTTGGACACCGGGTCCCCACATTTCTCACTCTACCATGCCGATTAGCCTTCTCTTCTTGCAGGCTCTATTTCTATAACATTTTTGATCTGGTAACATGTACACAGCAGCTTTTCGTCATGTTTTGTTATTTCTGTATAAAAAAAAAAATATAAAAATATTTTTATTTCAAAAAATAATTAAAAAAAAAATAGACAAAGAAGTTGGCTCTTTTGCAATGGGGGTCAATAGGAAATAATGTTACACCAATTTGTGGGCGTGGTTGAGGGGAATTCCTAATTATTACGTGAAAATCGAATCTGAGTCTGTGACGAGCTAAAGGCTTGGAGACTGGTTTTGCGTAAGCAACACGCATCGTCAAAATGACACAACCCTACTGTACAGATGTCGGATCTTAACTTGATCACTCTTTTGTTGCAGAGAATTTCAAATGAGCCTCGTGAGTGGCTAAAAATGGGATCAGGGCTTGCTATCAAAATTATGTTTTTCTTGCTCACTCAAACGATTGGCCCTATTACCGCAACATTCAAATGTACATTTTTGTCTTCTGAAATGCAGCCCTACACATCAACAATCATCGTTTTATATAGCTTAATAACACAAGATAGATATTGGTCTCCACTAGGCTATGACATTCAAGTGTCTAGTGTATCCTAAGGTTATGAATGAACTCGAAATTGAGCTGCCTTCAGCCCAAACAAATAGAACTACCGTATGGGCTTGTGTTCAATTCTGGCGCAAGACCTTCTGGCACAAATAACTCAATCCCCCGATTGACTTGATGTAGTTATACATTTCAAATATGGAATTCTTGATGAGAAATTACCATACCAGACACTTTGGATAACATACACTACCGCTCAAAAGTTTTAGAACATCTATTCATTCAATGCCAAGAGTTTGCAAAGCTGTCATCAAGGCAAAGGGTGGCTATTTGAAGAATCTCAAATATAAAATATATTTTGATTTGTTTAACACTTTTTTGGTTACTACATGATTCCATATGTGTAACTTCATAGTTTTGATGTCTTCAAAATTTCTCTACAATGTAGAAAATAGTAAAAATAAAGAAAAACCCTTGAATGAGTACAGTGGTTCCTCCTTTAAAAGTTGCGAGCTTACACTGCGGGATTTAGAGGTACCCAGCGACACGGCTTCATTGCTCCTGACCACCACAATGGGGAGATAGAGCACTCATTATGCATTTGGGTCCCAAGGTTTTTATATGACCAATCATATTGAGTGGTTCCAATGACAATTTGACACGAGCCACCTGTCCCTGGGTGAAGATGGCTGGCAAAACATTACGGTGGAACCACATGTAAGTAGTTATAACATCATAACGAGTCAAGCAAAACATGTACAATTGAAAGGAATATGTTAGTTAAATGTTTGTGCATATTTTTAATTTGCGAAAATTGCTGTTTAGCAAGTTATGAATAGCTAACATTAGCCAGCTAGTGTTATGACATGGGAATGAATTTGTAATTCGTGCTGTTTAATGTTTTAGGGACTCCTGAGAAAACCAGAAAACCAAGCTGTCGTTTTGTGAAACAGTGGATGTAAAGAATCTAGCCAGCTAAAGCATTTACTGCAAAAAGTGGAGGGTGTCAGGCCTAGGAGAGAGAAAATGTCTAGGGCATTACCCTTGAGAGGGTGTACCGGTGCGTAACACAAAATAGGAACGGGGTCTCCAAAACCCTAATAGGGTTGTTGCTACTACCAGTCTGTCTTTCGAGTCAGTCTGGATAGATGTGGAGGGCGGGCTCTCAGAAACGGGTTGAAATGCTTGCGAGTGCCTCATGCACACCCTAGGGCGTTATAACGTCACCGGGGAGGGCAGAGAGTGTGTCCCATTGCTGGGATATCCTCGTAATGCGTCCGGGGCATGTGGGTATAATATGCCTGATCCTGGCACCTGGGGGTAAGAGTGCACATCCCCCACAGGGAATAGGGTTCTTCTCCCAACATAGACATGCCTCCACACGGTCACGTGAGGCGAAAAGGGGGAGGGACGGCTTATGTTAAACCTGAGAAAGAGAGCGAGAGAGCGCGGGAGAGAGGATCGGACAAGAAAGCTGGAGGCTTTGCACACTATCCTCCTCTTCCGCATAGGGCTAAGCCCTAGGTTGGCCGACACTACCTGCCTCCTTTCGGAGGTTTAGGAGGGCAGAACTTTGCTGTGGCCGCAGCAAAGGACTGTTTAACTCCAGGTCTGCCTTGGTTCAGGGGCTTGGCCTGGGTATTGGCAGTCTGCTGAGTAGCCGGGGGTCTTAGGCCCCCAAAGCCAGCTTGTTGCTGGCGTCGGAGCCGGTGTAGAATGATTCAATCTTAGCCCTGTAGTGACGCTTTGCCTGTTTGATGGTTCATCGCAGGGCATAGCAGGATTTCTTATAAGCTTCCGGGTTAGAGTCCCACACCCACAGCTCTACCCTTTAGCTCAATGCGAATGTTGCCTGTAACCCATGGCTTCTGGTTGGGGTATGTACGTACAGTCACTGTGGGGACGACGTCCTCAATGCACTTATTGATAAAGCCAGTGACTGATGTGGTGTACTCCTCAATGCCATCGGAAGAATCCCGGAACATGCTCCAGTCTGTGATAGCAAAACAGTTCTGTAGTTTAGCATCTGCTTCATCTGACAACTTTTTTATAGACCTTTGTTATAGACACGGGTTCTTCCTGCTTTAATTTTTGCTTGTAAGCAGGAATCAGGAGGATAGAGTTGTGGTCGGATTTACCAAATGGAGGGCGAGGGAGAGCTTTGTACGCGTCTCTGTGTGTGGAGTACAGGTGATCTAGATTTTTTCCCCTCTGGTTGCACATTTAACATGTTGATGGAAATTTGGTAGAACTGATTTAAGTTTCCCTGCATTAAAGTCTCCAGCCACTAGGAGCGCCACCTCTGGGTAAGTGGTTTCCTGTTTGCTTATTTCCTTATACAGCTGACTGAGTGCGGTCTTAGTGCCAGCATCTGTCTGTGGTGGTAAATAAACAGCCACAAAAAGTATAGCTGAAAACTCTAGGCAAGTAGTGTGGCCTGCAACTATCACAATATACTCTACGAGCAAAATCTAGAGACTTCCTTAGATTTCGTGCACCAGCGTGTGCTGTTCTATCTTGCCGGTGCAGCGTATATCCCGCTAGCTGAATATCCATGTCGTCATTCAGCCACGATTCCGTGAAACATAGGATATTACAGTTTGATGTCCTGTTGGTAGGATAGACGTACCTCATCTAGTTTATTGTCCAATGATTGCACGTTGGCGAGTAGTATTGACAGTTAAAGCAGCTTTCCCACTCGCCTGACCAGGCATCCGGCTCTTTGTCCTCTGTACCTGCGTCACTTCCTCTTGCAAATAACTGGGATGTTGGCCCTGTTGGGTGTTTGGAGGATGTCCTGTGCGTCTTCCTTGTTGAAGAAAAAATCTTATTCTAATCCAAGGTGAGTGATCGCTGTCCTGACATCCAGAAGCTCCTTTTTTGCCTTAAGATACAGTTGCAGAAACATTATGTACGTTACAAATAAGTTACAAATAACGCGAAAAAAACACATAATAGCACAATTGGTTAGGAGACTGTAAAACTGCTGCCATTTCTTCCGGCACCATTTTGTCACCGTATGTTTAGCGTGTGGGGTGGAGGTGGTCAGCCAGTAATGGCTCCACCATGGGAGGGTTTCATATTGTGCATGTTCATGCTCGGGAAGCCCCTATCAGAATATTGCTGGTAAGGGGCTTATCCCATGAGCTCCTAGCCTCTTTGAGGCAGGCTGTGACTACAGTAAGCAGAGCAGTTGCTTAGCGGGGACTATGCAGGATGGGAGTCTTTTCCCAGGTCTGTTTTGGGATCCAAAGACTAGGAGACCCACGTGATGAATCCTGTCCTTGTCATCCCATAGCTACGTAAGACAATGATGAGAGGGAATCGAGGCTATCCATAACCTCGCCCCAGCTGAGCTTGGTTGTGGGGGGGTTGAGCCTATGTCTCCACCGGTGGCTGAAAGGGAAGGGACAGGGTAAAAACAGTGGAGCGTTTTAGCCTCCATTTCAAACCGGCTCTAGAGAGCAATTTTCGATGCTTACAGGACTCAGGGTTATCGAGCATGTTCTCTTCCCAGACAATTGATGCACAGAAAGCGAAAGCCTTCCCAGCAATCATAGAGCCACAAACACAAGAACGTGGTGGTTCGAGTGCTGTGCTGGACTCGTCTAGGGATGAGGCAGCAGTGGCAATTGCGTAGAACAGGGATATGCTGAAAACGCTTGTAGTGAAAACAATGTGTAAGCTCTGGGCTTCAGTTAGGCATAGGATAACTAGTAGAATCCTTGCAGTTCAAGCTAGCTGGGATGTATGGGAAAGCTACAGCTGCGAGGCTAGTGATGCGTTACCTAAATAGCAGCTACCCCTGCTAAGTTGTGTTGTAGCTAGCACCGTGTTGGCCGAAGGGGACCGCGTGTGGCAGTTCGACTTTGAGTAGATGTTTTCCCACGACCGTAGAGCCGTGAGGCTAACAATAGGTCTAGTTAATACGAACAAGTAAATGAAGGTTTGAACTAGATGAGAGAAGAGATCTATCAATAGTACCGTGTTGAAGGCAAAAATGCTGGTGTGGTTAGCTTGTTTGTAGCTAGCTAGCTATTTTAGCTTAATCCTTGCAGCGAGAGCTAGCCCTTTGTTAGGGTGGTTAGCTTGCTTTGCAGATAGTTAGCTAAAACCTTACAGCATGTGCTAACCTAGTCAGCCGAAACTTTGCAGCGAGGACTAACTGATCTGTTAAGTGGTCAAATTGTGTGGAAATGTTCCACATTCAGGTTGCTCTGAGTAACAGAAAAGCTAAAAGATTTTGATAGCATTCAATAGATAGGATAGCTAGCCTTATGGCATTAGCTAGACAGAGACTGACGGACAAGTAGAAAATTAATGTTTCTCAAAGCAAAAACCTTTCGGGTTGGTACTCAACAGGAGCTGAAGTCCATGTTCGGCAGTGTTAACCTCACAGTTCGCCTGAGAACAGAACAGTCAAGCTGAGGAGAACCTATTGTGAACGCAGTCACTTCTGCAAGGAAGAGAGGCGAAAATTGGTGGGTGAGTAGCTCCCTTTATGGAGGAGAGGGGCTCACCTCAATCGCCTCTCGACCTGGCTGTCTACAAAAGATGCTGTGTGATTGGTTACTTTGAGCTTGTGGACACGCCCAGTCATATCCCATAGTGAGATATCTAAATGAGTAGTTGAAATAGAACATGAATAGTTTTCTTGTGATACTATTTCACATCCCCTGCACCTGTTACAGAGCACTATCCTGTCTATTGAAAGCTATCAAAATATTTTAGCTTTTCTGTTATTCAGAGCAACCTGAATGTGGAACATTTCCACACAATTTGACCATTTAACAGATCAGATTGCAAAATTGCGCATTCCATGAGATTTGAACCAGTTGGGTTACATTGCAGTTTTGCATCTTATCTGGAGCAACAAGTGAAATTATACATACAGACATTCAGGACAGACAGGATTAGTCTGACCCATGCAATGAGGATGATGATGAGTAGAAGGAAGAGGATGATATTTATGATATGTGCATGGTTTTATCAGCTCATGAACCTGAGCAACCTCAGCAACTTTTATATCACTAAAACCCACACCGTAATCAAATCAAATCCCATTTTATTGGTCACATACACGTGATTAGCAGATGCTTTTGCGGGTGTAGCGAAATGCTTGTGCTTCTAGCTCCGACAGTGCAGTAATATCTAACAAGTAATATCCAACAAATTACTCAACATATACCCAATACACACACATCTAAGTAGGAATGAATTAAGACTATGCATATGGACGAACGATGTCAGAGCGCAACAGACTAAGAGACAGTAGAATAGTATAGAATACAGTATATACATATGAGATGAGTAATGCCAGATATGTAAACATTATTAAAGTGACTAGTGTTCCATTCCTTAAAGTGGCCAGTGATTTCTAGTCTATGCCTACAGGCAGCAGCCTCTAATGTGCTAGTGATGGCTGTTTAACAGTCTAATGGTCTTGAGATAGAAGCTGTTTTTCAGTCTCTCGGTCCCAGCTTTGATGCACCTGTACTGACCTCACCTTCTGGATGATAGCGGGGTGAACAGGCAGTGGCTCGGGTGGTTGATGTCCTTGATGATCTTTTTGGCCTTCCTGTGACATCAGGTGCTGTAGGTGTCCTGGAGGGCAGGTAGTTTGCCCCTGGTAATGTGTTGGGCAGACTGCACCACTCTCTGGAGAGCCTTCTGTTGCGGGCGGTGCAGGCGGTGGTACAGCCCGACAGGAAACTTTCAATTGTGCATCTGTAAAAGTTTGTGAGGGTTTTAGGTGACAAGACAAATTTAGTCAGCCTCCTGAGGTTGAAGAGGCTCTGTTGTACCTTCTTCACCACACTGTCTGTGTGGGTGGTCCATTTCAGTTTGTTAGTGACGTGTATGCCAAGGAACTTGAAGCCTTCCACCTTCTCCACTGCATTCCTGTCGATGTAGATAGGAGGGTGCGAGGGTGCACCCTCCGCTGTTTCCTGAAGTCCACGATAATCTCCTTTGTTTTGTTGACGTTGAGTGAGAAGTTGTTTTCCAGGCACCACACTCCCAGAGCCCTCACCTCCTCCCTGTAGGCTGTCTCGTCATCGTTGGCAATCAAGCCTACTACTGTTGTGTCGTCTGCAAACTTGATGATTGAGTTGGAGGCGTGCTTGGCCACACAGTCATGGGTGAACAGGGAGTACAGGAGGGGGCTGAGCACGCACCTTTGTGGGGCCCCAGTGTTGAGGATCAGTGGTGTGGAGGTAATGTTCCCTACCTTCACCACCTGGGGGCGGCCTGTCAGGAAGTCCAGGACCCAGTTGCACAGGGCGGGGTTCAGACCCAGGGCCTCGAGCTTAATGATGACCTTGGAGAGTACTATGGTGGTGAATGCTGAGCTATAGTCAATAAACAGCATTCTTACATAGGTATCCCTCTTGTCCAGATGGGATAGGTCAGTGTGCAGAGTGATGGTAAGCAAATTGAAGTGGCTCTACTGTGGCAGCTAAGATAGAGGTGATATGATCCTTGACTAGTCTCTCAAAGCACTTCATGATGAAAGAGGTGAGTGCTACAGGGTGATAATCAATAAGTTCAGTTACCTTTGCCTTCTTGGGTACAGGAACAATGGTGGCCATCTTGAAGCATGTAGGGACATTAGAATGGGATAGGGAGAGATTGAATACAATGGCTTGTGAAAGTATTCACCCCCTTGGCATTTTTTCTATTTTGTTGCCTTACAACCTGGAATTAAAATTGATTTTTGGGGGGTTTGTATCATTTGATTTACTCAACATGCCTACCACTTTGAAGATGCAAAATAATTTTTATTATGAAACAAACAAGAAATAAGACCAAAAAAAACCAGAAAACTTGAGCTTGCATAACTATTCAACTAAGTCAATACTTTGTAGAGCCACCTTTTGCAGCAATTACAGATGCAAGTCTCTTGGGGTATGTCTCTATAAGCTCGGCACATCTAGCCACTGAGATTTTTGCTCATTCTTCAAGGCAAAACTGCTCCAGCTTCTTGAAGTTGGATGGGTTCCGCTGGTGTACAGCAATTTAAGTCATACCACAGATTCTCAATTGGATTGAGGTCTGGGCTTTGAATAGGCCATTCCAAGACATTTAAATGTTTCCCCTTAAACCACTCGCTTGAGTGTTGCTTTAGCAGTATGCTTAGGGTCATTGTCCTGCTGGAAGGTGAACCTCCATCACAGTCTCAAATATCTAGAAAACTGAAACAGGCTTCCCTCAAGAAATTCCCTGTATTTAGCACCATCCATCATTCCCGACCAGTTTCCCAGTCCCTGCCAATGAAAAACATGGTGTTCTCAGGGTGATGAGAGGTGTTGGGTTTGCGCCAGACAGAGTTTTCCTTGAAGGCCAAAAAGCTCAATTTTAGTCTCATCTGACCAGAGTACCTTCTTCCATATGTTTGGGGAGTCTCCCACATGCCTTTTGGCGTACACCAAACAAGTTTGCTTATTTTTTTCTTAAAAAATCTCCTAGCACACGGATCCCGATTACGGGATCAAAATCGACAACATCCGGTGAAATTGCAGAGCGCCAAATTCAAAATAAAAAATTGTAATATTAAAACCTGTTTGGGATAGGGGGCAGTATTTTTACGGCCGGATAAAAAACATACCCGATTTAATCTGGTTATTACTCCTGCCCAGAAACTAGAATATGCATATAATTAGTAGATTTGGATAGAAAACACCCTAAAGTTTCTAAAACTGTTTGAATGGTGTCTGTGAGTATAACAGAACTCATTTGGCAGGCAAAAACCTGACACGGTTTCAGGCAGGAAGTGGCCTGTCTGACAAGGTGTCGTTCTTCTTGTCTCTGTTTATTGAAGAGTGAGGATCTTAGCTGTCCCGTGACACTTCCTACGGCTGCCATAGGGTCTCAGAAGGCGGCAAAAAGCTGAATCGTGGCTTTGCAGGCTCTGGCTGAAACAAAGTAGCGCGTTTGGGTAGTGGCTGGTTACAGTACTGTGAGACTCAGGTGCGTGCCTGCGTCGACCGAAAGCTTTGTTTACTTTCCTCAGTTTAGCTAAATGGACATTCCCGGTCGGAATATTATCGCTTTTTTACGAGAAAAATGGCATAAAAATGGATTTTAAACAGCGGTTGACATGCCTCGAAGTACGGTAATGGAATATTTAGATTTTTTTTTGTCACGAATTTCGCCATGCGCACGACCCTGATTTACCATTTCAGATAGTGTCTGGGACGCACGAAGAAAACGCCGCTATTCGGATATAACGATGGATTATTTTGGACCAAACCAACATTTGTTATTGAAGTAGCAGTCCTGGGAGTGCATTCTGACGAAGACAACAAAAGGTAATCAAACTTTTATAATAGTAAATATGATTATGGTGAGTGCTAAACTTGCCGGGTGTCTAAATAGCTAGCCCGTGATGCCTGGGCTATGTACTTAGAATATTGCAAAATGTGCTTTCACCAAAAAGCTATTTTAAAATCGGACATATCGAGTGCATAGAGGAGGTCTGTATCTATAATTCTTAAAATAATTGTTGTGCTTTTTGTGAACGTTTATCGTGAGTAATTTAGTAAAATATTAGCGAATTCCTCCGGAAGTTTGCGGGGGGTATGCTAGTTCTGAACATCACATGCTAATGTAAAAAGCTGGTTTTTGATATAAATATGAACTTGATTGAACAAAACATGCATGTATTGTATAACATAATGTCCTAGGGTTGTCATCTGATGAAGATCATCAAAGGTTAGTACTGCATTTAGCTGTCTTCTGGGTTTATGTGACATTATATGCTAGCCTGAAAAATGGGTGTCTGATTATTTCTGGCTTCGTACTCTGCTGACATAATCTAATGTTTTGCTTTCGTTGTAAAGCCTTTTTGAAATCGGACAGTGTGGTTAGATTAACGAGAGTCTTGTCTTTAAATAGCTGTAAAATAGTCATATGTTTGAGAAATTGAAGTAATAGGATTTTTAAGGTTTTGAAAATCGCGCCACAGGCTTCAAGTGGCTGTTACGTAGGTGGGACGAATTCCTCCCGCCTAGCCCATAGAGGTTAAATAAAGTCCACCTTTGTGCAACCTAACTAATTATGTGACTTCTGAAGGTAATTGGTTGCACCAGATCTTATTTAGGGGCTTCATAGCAAAGGGGGTAAATACAATGCACGCACCACTTTTCCGTTTTGAATTTTTTGAAACAAGTAATTTTTTTCATTTCACGTCACCAATTTGAACTATTTTGTGAATGTCCATTACATGAAATCCAAATAAAAATCTATTTAAATTACAGGTTGTAATACAACAAAATAGGAAAAACGCCAAGGGGGTGAATACTTTTGCAAGGCACTGTATGCCCGTAAACACACCAGCCAGCTGCTCTGCGCATGCTCTGAGGACGTGGCCAGGGATGCCATTTAATCATGATGAGGATAGTTCCCCCTCACTCCCACACACCCCTGACTCCCACCCCACCCCCTGCCCTGGACTAATCGGAGGGGAGGATCTATGTGTTTTGTTGCTTGTCAAAAACAATCACTCCTCGGGCCATTACATTTACAGCACGTCGTGCTTTAATTGGTGTAACGCACTGGGCGCTGAGAGGCGGTCCACAAAGACCAGTATGAGTGGGCCAAGTTAGGCATTACTTACTATGCACTAAATGGAGCTGTATGCATGTTACACAGTGATGCTGAAGTAAAGACTTTCTAATCAATATTACCTTGCTCTTGTATAGAATAAACACCATACAAAACAGTATAGAGGGGCTCTCTTTAAGGGATACCAAGTTACACTACTCAGGCCCACAGCAAGAAAACCCTTAACTGCAGTGTTTGGCCCTAAATGTTGTCATTCAACAGGTCGTGTGTTAACAACCTATGAGCAAATAAGCTATGGCCAAAAACACAATGGGGGAATTTACATTGAACTTTCTTTCACTAGTTTTAAGGGTTCGTTGTGGCATTATAGTTTCTTTATAATGGAACGAAATGGTAGCCTAGTATAGCCTAGGATAAAATGACAGACGGGCCATTCACTGAGCACATACTGTTAGAATCAATGTTGTTTCCACGTAATTTCAATGAAATGATGTTGAACCAACGTGGAATAGATGTTGAATTGACGTCTGTGCCCAGGGGGAATCGTTTCAGTGCATAAAAACTGTATTCCTCTTGCGCCTCTCCACCCGCCAACCACTCTCTCTCCCTCTCTCTTACTCGCCCGCCCCCTCGTTCTGTTTCGGCACTGGAGGTTGTCAGCTGGGGTTTATGTCCAGTTCACTGGAGTTGAAAGAAGTCTGCTTTGTGTCTTGTTATGAAACAAGACATCGCTGCCAGTTTTGCCAACTCCTCAGTAAAGAAAGTAGCTATTGGCTGTCCTAAAAGTTGCTAGAAGTCGCTAAATGACGTCATCGCCTAATTTGCATAATTGGCCATGTGCATGTAATTGTGATGGACGCTGTAGGAGAGAGGAATAACGTCATGGGAGAGACAAAAAGTGAGTAGAAAACACCCTAAATATGTTTAGAACTACAAATTAACTTTCTTCTGTCGATTCTTGTTGTTTTTTTTAATCTCACAATTCCAACCCTCCTCGTTTATCTTGGCTTGGGACCGGCAAAAGTGACCCAAAAGAGACACTCTGGCGGAGTTACTTCGTTTTTTTATTTTATTTTATTTACATTTTTTTTATTTTTTCAGTTTAGTTTTCTTAATTTGGTTTGGTTCTTAACCTTATGGTCCACTTAGGAGCCTACAACAAGTCACAGTAAAACATGAACATTTTTAACCATAACATTTTGTAAATTTTTTTGTATACAATCTACATTAGCAATCTAAATGGACCAAAAAGAGACAATAGAAAAAACTGTCAATGGCAATGTGAGAAAATTATGGTCTGGCCCTAATTCAGGTTAATTGTTTTTTTTCCCCCAGACCCCCCTCCACACACAAGCTGTGCTGGCTCACAGAAAGAGTGGGTCATCATCATTTTGGTCAAGGCTCTCTATGGCAGGTTCAGCAACTGAGGGAGCCGACTTAAATGAGTAAGCAGCTGATGTGCCTAAAATCTGGAAAACATTATCAGGCAGCTGGTGCTCATAGCAAGCCTCACCAGACAGCTTCAGTCCATATCGAATGTATAGGATGGAGTAAAGGGTCTGCAAAGACATCCCATTTCTAATTTTGCTTTTTACCACACTCATCTGGCTGAATACTCTCTCGACTTCAGCATTCGAGTGTGGCAAGGACAACACAGACACAGCAGCCATGGCAAGTTCTTGAAACGGGTTGATATCAGCTGCATCCCTGAACTTCCAAATCTCACTCCAGAAGCCCAGTGTGTTTTTTGTCTCATTTAATTTACTAAGATGGATGGCACGTCATTGCTGGACAATCTTGTCTATCTCTGCAGGGGAGCTTGGCTATTTTTTCTATTTCTCCAGGGCTCTTATTGTGCTTTAGAGTTTCCTCCACATTGAAAACTGACATGTACTGCAATGCTTCAATGTTGTCCTGCAGTCTCACCCTCAACTCATTAGCGAGGGAGGTGGTGAAGGCTACACACTGCTTTTGGACATTGTTTTCATCCTCAGGCACAAGGTGGAGCTCAGCTGCCTTGGACTCAAAAAGGTAACCAAGGTACGGTTTGGGACTGATGTATCCATCTATTGGCCCTTTGAGTACATCAACATTTTCCAGTGGATTCAACACCCTGCTGCTCACAGACTTGATCAGGCTAACCAAGCTGTCAATTAGCTTAAGAGGATCTACTTGTTCTCCCTCAAAAGCCTTGATGGCCAACTGTACCTCACCCAGCACTGAATTCAAGAAAGTCAGATACAATATGTTTTGAGGATCACTGTACATGGAGTATAAAACCACAGCCATGTAGCAGTGTTCACTGGACTTGGTGACTGCGAAATGCAGCCTAAGCTCCTCCCACTGGTCCAAAATGCATGAAACCGCGGGTTCAATGGAGAGCCAACGTGTGGCACAAACCCTGGTTATCTGTAAAGGTTTCTCCCCACAGTTGATGGTCTCATATATGGCCTTGTAGGCCTCCCTGCGCTTTGGAGACACAAAACCAGTTCTAAGTCTCTCGTACCAAGTACTCCACACTACGGGGCATGGTGTCATTGAAAGCATGACTTACAGCAAGCTGCAGAGAGTGGCACACACAGCGAATAAGAACCAGATATTTGAGGCCATACTCCTCTTTCTGCACTTTATGGACCCCATTGTTAATCCCCGTCATAACAGAGGCATTGTCAGTCCCTATCCCCAGGAGTTTCTCTTTTTTAAGACAACACCTCTCGAGGAAAGCCACAACAGCACGGGCTATAGATTTGGCATCTCCTCCCTCCAACTCAACAAGCCCCAGAAATGTTGATACAATTGTCTGCTTGTTATCACTAAAGTACCTTATCACAACCCCCAGGTACTTAGAAACACTTACATCCGTGGACTCATCGAGGAGGAGGCTGAAACGCTGGTCACCCACATCTGCGACCAACTTTTTCAGAAAGTATGGTGCTAGAACACCATTAATCATTTCTGTGCACTTTCTCCTGTGCATTTTGAAGTGGGTAGCAGCAGTGGAGTCTGAGAAAGCAGCTCTACATGCTTCTCCAATGTGATCACATGCCAGCATGGAACAGTGTTCAGCGATAGCTAATGCCATGGTGGCCTCAGCCTTTTTTTGCAGAGTAAATTTTTTAACCATAAATGGCAGCTTGTTTTGGGTAGAACTGTTATAGCTTTGCCTTTTGAGTATGTTTTTGAGTTGTCATGTGTTTTTTTACATCACTAAGTTTGGTGTAGAAATCAGCCTTACAATACAGGCAGTATGCCCGTGTATCATCTCCAATAAACGGGCTTCAACCAGCCTTTGAATTCAGGGTATGATTCCCACTCCTTTCTGTATTTTTGAGTGTACAGTTTAGACTGAGACATGATGAGCTAGCCAGCTAGATGTTTAGCTTATGTCACAGAGAGGCACACACACAGTGGACAAGGTGAGTAAGTGACTGAGGCTGTGCGAGTCAAATGCAGTGATTTATTTTTGTGCAGGGATTTATTTTAGACAAAGAACATTTTACATTTACATACCGTCCTGAATGTAAGCCAGGGCGGGATCAGCCAGCAGCGGCTTCCCGCATGCGCGATTCATTTGCAGTCTGGACGCGGAGGGGTGAACATCTCCTGCTCTGACTGCAGCTGGGAGGGACTGCTGCGTGAGGACTGGGCCGCCTGTGAGTGCTTTGGGACGGGGGTGGGGCCTACGGCAGCACCCGCTGCTCATTGAGAAGAGTAAGAAAGATACGTGCTTTCACGTCAGAGTCTCCAAAAGTCTCCAATAACACCAGAAAAAGTCGCTAGATTTGTCACTAGTTGATTTTTGGAAAATCAACTAGCGGGGTCTGAATACTCGCTAAATATAGCAACAAAGTCGCTAAGTTGGCAACACTGGTCTCTGCCTCCCAGCTTGCGGGAGCGATGAGAAGTGTTCGCACCGAGCTGGGAGAGCAGAGTGCTCTCAGCTCCAGACCCATCCATAGAGGCAGTAGTGAACTGGCTACCGGGAGCACCAGAGAACCTCTGAGCCAGTGGGCCACCAGCCTTAATGTTTTTTTTTTACTACTAATAAAAAAGTTGGCAGAAGGTTGAGCAACACCGGCCACACCCCCAACACACCCCCCCCTTTCCGCCAGGCCCTTTGGTCTATTCCAAACGAATGTCTATGCAACCATAAGCCCCACCCCCTTTGTCTCGCTCACACTCACACACACATTGACACTGACAGTGGCAGCACGAATACTAGCTACAATAGAAAATGGAAAAGCAGAGTAAAAAGTGTAAGGTTGGGGCTGAAATGTTAAGAGACAAAAGAGTCTTCCCTCATGCAAGTAAATGTAAAAAGCTAACCGACTTATTCGGTAGTAGAAGTACTAGTACCAGTGCCACCTACGCTAACATCGAAGTGCTAGACCGGCAAGAGGAAGATGCCACAACCTGGTTCGCGGGTAAAAGAGTAGATGGAGAGGACAGCGAAGCCAAAGATAGTGCAGCCAAAGCTATAGATATGTTTTTAAAAAATTGTTTATTTCACCTTTATTTAACCAGGTAGGCCAGTTGAGAACAAGTTCTAATTTACAACTGCGACCTGGCCAAGATAAAGCAAAGCAGTGCAACAAAAACAACACATAAACAAACGTACAGTCAATAACACAATAGAAAATCTATGTACAGTTTGTGCAAATGTAGAAGAGTAGGGAGGTAAGGCAATAGAGGCGAAATAATTACAATTTAAAAATAGCAGATCCGTACCACATTGGGTGAGGCGGGTTGCAGGAGAGTATATTCAGTCCCTAGATGGAAAGTGAGATTAAAATATATACGAAGAAAATGATATATACATGGGACAGGACGGGACAAGACAAAGACACATGTTCGACTGCTACGCCATCTTGGATAGAAAGTGCCTAAATGTGTTATAAATACAACATGTTATATACAATTTATGAGTGAAATGCAAATACAATTGGTCAGCTACTGCTGTGTCAATGTACCAGAAAGAAAGAATTGAGGTAAAGCTGTACAGTAACTGGGTGTTCAAACCGGTTAGCGGAAAAACTCAAATTTGACACCTTTGACACCACTCTGAATGCCTAAATTTCGCCTTCCTGTGGGGATTTTGTGGGAAATGGCAATCACTTGAGTACCAGGAAATTATTGACGTATAATTTTACTTAGCTAAAATACGCATTTTCATTTGATTCCTACCACTTCGCTTACTAGACAATGCATTGAAACTCATCATCATGCCAACAATCCGGTGTGAATGGCGAGTAAAGCCACGCAAAAAATGTGTTGTGTTGTCCTTCATTCACTTGATATGAAAAAAATTGGGCCTACTGTTCAATTTGTATGGCATTTGCAAAGCCTACTGACAGCTGTGTTTTTATGTGTGGAATGACAGATTGGAAACATATTCACCAAAGGGTAGAAAAGCATGAGAATAGCAACATGCACAGAAGTAGTGCTGAGGCATACTTTTTAAGGTCCTCCAAAGCAGACATTCAAAGTCTGCTCAGTGGCAGTCAGGTGTCTGCCCACAGAGAGCAGGTACGCAGGAGAAGGCAGGTGCTGGAATGTGTCATAGACATAGTGAAAGTCATTGGCAAGTGGGGGCTCAGTTACAGGGGGATGCAGTCTGAGGCTGCGCATACAGTCGTGGGCAAAAGTTTTGAGAAATAAACAAATATTAATTTCCACAAAGTTTGCTGCTTCATTGTCTTTAGATATTTTTGTCAGATGTTACTATGGAATACTGAAGTATAATTACAAGCATTTCATAAGTGTCAAAGGCTTTTATTGACAATTACATGAAGTTGATGCAAAGAGTCAATATTTGCAGTGTTGACCCTTCTTTTTCAAGACCTCTGCAATCAGCCCTGGCATGCTGTCAATTAACTTCGGTGCCACATCCTGACTGATGGCAGCCCATTCTTGCATAATCAATGCTTGGACTTTGTCAGAATTTGTGGGATTTTGTTTGTCCACCCGCCTCTTGAGGATTGACCACAAGTTCTCAATGGGATTAAGGTCTGGGGAGTTTCCTGGCCATGGACCCAAAATGTCGATGTTTTGTTCCCCGAGACACTTAGTTATAACTTTTGCCGTATGGCAAGGTGCTCCATCATGCTGGAAAAGGCATTGTTCGTCACCAAACTGTTCCTGGATGGTTGGGAGTAGTTGCTCTCAGAGAATGTGTTGGTACCATTCTTTATTCATGGCTGTGTTCTTAGGCAAAATTGTGAGTGAGCCCACTCCCTTGGCTGAGAAGCAACCTCACACATGAATGGTCTCAGGATGCTTTACTGTTGGCATGACACAGGACTGATGGTAGCGCTCACCTTGTCTTCTCCGGACAAGCTTTTTTTCCGGACACCCCAAACAATCGGAAAGAGAAAATGACTTTACCCCAGTCCTCAGCAGTCCAATCCCTGTACCTTTTGCAGAATATCAGTCTGTCCCTGATGTTTTTCCTGGAGAGAAGTGGCGTCTTTGCTGCCCTTCTTGACACCAGGCCATCCTCCAAAAGTCTTCGCCTCACTGTGCGTGCAGATGCACTCACACCTGCCTGCTGCCTTTCCTGAGCAAACTCTGTACTGGTGGTGCCCCGATCCCGCAGCTGAATCAACTTTAGGAGATTGCTGGACTTTCTTGGGTGCCCTGAAGCCTTCTTCACCACAATTGAACCGCTCTCCTTGAAGTTCTTGATGATCTGATAAATGGTTGATTTAGGTGCAATCTTACTGGCCGCAATATCCTTGCCTATGAAGCCCTTTTTGTGCAAAGCAATAATGACAGCACGTGTTTCCTTGCAGGTAACCATGATTGACAGAGGAAGAACAATGATTCCAAGCACCACCCTCCTTTTGAAGCTTCCAGTCTGTTATTCAAACTCAATCAGCATGACAGAGTGATCTCCAGCCTTATCCTCGTCAACACTCACACCTGTGTTAATGAGAGAATCACTGACATGATGTCAGCTGGTCCTTTTGTGGCAGGGCTGAAATGCAGTGAAAATATTTTTGGGGGGATTCAGTTCATTTGCATGGCAGAGGGACTTTGCAATTAATTGCAATTCATCTGATCACTCTTCATAACATTCGGGAGTATATGCAAATTGCCATCATACCAACTGAGTCAGCAGACTTTGTGGAAATTAATATTTGTGTCATTCTCAAAACTTTTGGCCATGACTGTACATTAGAGGACACCAGTTTCGATCACGGTAATGTCTTGGAGATGATAATACTGCAGGGAAAGTATGACGTCTGCTTTACAGAACATCTCACCGAATGTATTGAGAAAAGCAAGAACCTACATCAGTCTGGGGCAAGAGGCAGAGGTTCTCTAATCACACTCCTCTCAAAGAAATACTGTCAACACCGTCATTCACACAATTCAGAGCATTATCCAAGAGACCATGTCAAGTGAAATTGAGCAAGCTAGAATGTTCTGTCCAGATTGATACAACCCAGGACATAACTTCTCAAGACCAGTGCTCTGTCATTGTAAGATATATGACAAACGTCATACAAGAGAGGCTTGTTGCTGTTGTGAAGTGTGAGGCATCCACTAGACAGTACTTTGTCCAGTTGTTGACAGATGTCGTGGATAAACAAAAATTAGACGTGATCAAGCGCAGTGGCAATGTTACAGATGGAGCATCCAATCTGCAGGGCAAGTATAAGGGCTTCTCTACTCTGTTATCCTCAAAGTCCCCCAATCAAGTGCATGTATGTGCAATGCAAATCAAAGTTTATTTGTCACGTGCGCCGAATACAACAGGTGTAGACCTTACAGTGAAATGCTTACTTACAGGCTCTAACCAATAGTGCAAAAAAGGTATTAGGTGAACAATAAGTAGGTAAAGAAATAAAACAACAGTAAAAAGACAGGCTATATACAGTAGCGAGGCTATAAAAGTAGCGAGGCTACATACAGACACCGGTTAGTCAGGCTAATTGAGGTAGTATGTATATGTAGATATGGTTAAAGTGACTATGCATATATGATGAACAGAGCGTCGCAGTAGCGTGAAAGAGGGGTTGGCGGGTGGTGGGTGGGACACAATGCAGATTAGCCAATGTGCGGGAGCACTGGTTGGTCGGGCCAATTGAGGTAGTATGTACATGAATGTAAAGTTAAAGTGACTATGCATATATAATCAACAGTGAGTAGCAGCAGCGTAAAAAGAGGGGTTGGGGGGGCACACAATGAAAATAGTCCGGGTAGCCATTTAATTACGTTGAACATTTCCTTAATCTGGTTTTGTCTGACACAACTGAAATTGTCTGAGCAAGTGGGTCACTGTTTGCTCTCCTTAACGACATTGCTGTGTTACTCCGTGAATCCGACCAAAGGATGGATGTGTGGGAGAAGAAGAGCCAGAACACGCGACACAGATGCCTATCTCCAATCGGAGAAACACGCTGGTGGGCTAAGGATAGTGCTTTAACCTCTTCACTATAAGGGGCAGTATTTTCAAGGCCGGATGAAAAACGTACCCAAATTAACCTGTTTAGGATAGGGGGCAGTATTTTCACGGCCGGATAAAAAACGTACCCGATTTAATCTGGTTATTACTCCTGCCCAGAAACTAGAATATGCATATAATTGTTTGATGTGGATAGAAAACACCCTAAAGTTTCTATAACTGTTTGAATGGTGTCTGTGAGTATAACATAACTCATATGGCAGGCCAAAACCTGAGAAGATTCCATACAGGAAGCGCCCTCTCTGACCATTTCTTGTCCTTCTATAGACTCTTTATGGAAAATAGAGGATCTCTGCTGTAACGTGACATTTTCTAAGGCTCCCATAGGCTCTCAGAAAGCGCCAGAACGGGGAATGATGACTCTGCAGTCCCTGGCTGAAAAACAGTAGGGGATTTGGATAGTGGTCGATCTGAGAACAATGACACGGGTGCGCGCGTGCATGTGAAGACACCATTTTCTTCTTTCAGTCTTTGAATGAAAACAACGTCTCCCGGTCGGAATATTATCGCTATTTTACGAGAAAAATTGCATAAAAATGTATTTTAAACAGCGTTTGACATGCTTCGAAGTACGGTAATGGAATAATTCGAATTTTTTTTGTCACGATACGCGCTGGCGTGTCACCCTTCGGATAGTGTCTTGAACGCAAGAACAAAACGCCGCTATTTGGATATAACTATGGATTATTTGGAACCAAAACAACATTGGGTGTTGAAGTAGAAGTCCTGGGAGTGCATTCTGACGAAGAACAGCAAAGGTAATCCAATTTTTCTTATAGTAAATCTGAGTTTGGTGAGGGCTAAACTTGGTGGGTGTCAAAATAGCTAGCCTGTGATGGCCGGGCTATCTACTCAGAATATTGCAAAATGTGCTTTCACCGAAAAGCTATTTTAAAATCGGACACCGCGATTGCATAAAGGAGTTCTGTATCTATAATTCTTTAAATAATTGTTATGTTTTTTGTGAACGTTTCTCGTGAGTAATTTAGTAAATTCACCGGAAGTCTTCGGTGGGTATGCTAGTTCTGAACGTCACATGCTAATGTAAAAAGCTGTTTGAAATAAATATGAACTTGATTGAACAAAACATGCATGTATTGTATAACATAATGTCCTAGGAGTGTCATCTGATGAAGATCATCAAAGGTTAGTGCTGCATTTAGCTGTGGTTTTGGTTTTTGTGACATTATATGCTAGCTTGAAATATGGGTGTCTGATTATTTCTGTCTGGGTACTCTCCTGACATAATCTAATGTTTTGCTTTCGTTGTAAAGCCTTTTTGAAATCGGACAATGTGGTTAGATAAAGGAGAGTCTTGTCTTTAAAATGGTGTAAAATAGTCATATGTTTGAAAAATTGAAGTTTTGGGATTTTTGAGGAGTTAGCGGAACATCTAGATGTAAGAGGTTAAACTGCCTCCTACTCAGACTCAGAAGGTAGGATATGCATAGTATTAGTAGATTTGGATAGAAAACACTCTGAAGTTTCTAAAACTGTTTGAATGATGTCTGTGAGTATAACAAAACTCATATGGCAGGCAAAAACCTGAGAAAAATCCAACCAGGAAGTTTGACCTCACATGGTTGTAGTCTTTTCAAATGATGTTCTATCTAAACTACAGTGTCTATGATGTCATATTGCACTTCCTAAGGCTTCCACTAGATGTCAACAGTCATTAGAACCTTGTTTGAGGATTCTACAATGATTTGATTGAATAATACCCGGAACAGTAAGTGGTCGGGCTGGGGTCATTGATTTACCTCGTGCGCGCTCACGTAGGGCTAGCCATTTTTATTTTTCTTCTGTAATGAATTTGCTATTGTCCGGTTGGAATATTATCGAAATTCTATGTTAATAGACGTTCCGCTAGCGGAACACCTGCTCCAATAGCCAATGATGGACATGGCGCGAATTACAAATTCCTCAAAAATACAAAAACTTCAATTTTTCAAACATATGACTATTTTACACCATTTTAAAGACAAGACTCTCCTTTATCTAACCACACTGTCCGATTTCAAAAAGGCTTTACAACGAAAACAAAACATTAGATTATGTCAGCAGAGTACCCAGCCAGAAATAATCAGACACCCATTTTTCAAGCTAGCATATAATGTCACATAAATCCAAACCACAGCTAAATGCAGCACTAACCTTTGATCTTCATCAGATGACACTCCTAGGACATTATGTTATACAATACATGCATGTTTTGTTCAATCAAGTTCATATTTATATCAAAAACCAGCTTTTTACATTAGCATGTGACGTTCAGAACTAGCATACCCACCGCAAACTTCCGGTGAATTTACTAAATTACTCACGATAAACGTTCACAAAAAAACATAACAATTATTTTAAGAATTATAGATACAGAACTCCTTTATGCACTCGCTATGTCCGATTTTAAAATAGCTTTTCGGTGAAAGCACATTTTGCAATATTCTCAGTAGATAGCCCGGCATCACAGGGCTAGCTATTTAGACACCCAGCAAGTTTAGCACTCACCAAAGTCAGATTTACTATAAGAAAAATGTTATTACTTTTGCTGTTCTTCGTCAGAATGCACTCCCAGGACTTCTACTTCAATAACAAATGTTGGTTTGGTCCCAAATAATCCATTGTTATATCCAAATAGCGGCGTTTTGTTCCTGCGTTCAAGACACTATCCGAATGGTAAAGAAGGGTGACGAGCACGACGCATTTCGTGACAAAAAAATTCTAAATATTCCATTACCGTACTTCGAAGCATGTCAACCGCTGTTTAAAATCAATTTTTATGCCATTTTTCTCGTAAAAAAGCGATAATATTCCGACCGGGAATAAGGTAAAAAGGTAAAAAGACGAAAGAAACTAATGCATGGGGTCGACTCGTGCACGCGCCTAAGCCCATTGTCCTCTGATCGGCCACTTACCAAAGGCGATAATGTGTTTCAGCCAGAGGCTGCCTCGATATCATTCAGCTTTTTCCCGGGTTCTGAGAAACTATGGGAGCCGTAGGAAGTGTCACGTTACAGCAAAGATCCTCAGTCTTCAATAAAAAGAGCCAAGATGAACAAGAACTTGTCAGACAGGTCACTTCCTGTATGGAATCTTCTCAGGTTTTTTCCTGCCATATGAGTTCTGTTATACTCACAAGACACCATTAAAACAGTTTTAGAAACTTGAGGGTGTTTTCTATCCAAAGCCAATAATGATATGCATATTCTAGTTTCTGGGCAGGAGTAATAATCAGATTAAATCGGGTACGTTTTTTATCCGGCCGTGAAAATACTGCCCCCTAGCCATAACAGGTTAAAAACACCCTAAAGATTGATTGTGAACATGGTTTGACATGTTTCTACAAACGCTGAGGGAACTTTATAACTTTTCGTCGACGGTGGATAGATGTATTTTGGAATGGTGGTCTGGATGCGCCATCAAAACGGATTTATTTCGACATAAATTATGGACTTTATCGAACAAATTAACATTTCTTGTGGAAGTGGGAGACCTTCCGAGTGCATTCAGCCGAAGATCAGCAAAGGTAAAATAATATTTTTAACATATTTCAGCGTTGTCACATCCTGGCCCGTATAAGGGTTAATTGTTATTGAATCTCCCACCAAACCAGGACCAAGCAGCAGAGGAAGGAGCAGAGGAATTGTGATTTGGACAATTGGGAGAGATGGACATGGGAGCAGGTTATGGCCGGAGAAGGCCCATGGAGTAAGGCTAGTATGGACCGGGAACGTTTCTGAGGGACACGACTGGCGTATAAGCACGAGAGGCACCCCCAATAATTATTTTGGGGGGGGCACACGGGTAGTTTGGCTAGGCCTAGGAAGAGCCGGAAGCCAGCTACCCGTGGTTATATGGAGGAGCGTATGAGATGGAGAGCGCCATGTTTCGCTGAGGAGCGCACTCTCTCACCCATACGCACGCACAGTCCAGTGCGCGTTATTCCAGCCCCTCGCAGGTGCCGTGCTAGAGCGGGCATCCAGCCTGGTAGGAGGATGCCTGCGCAGCGCATCAGGTCACCGGTACGCCTCCGAGGACCAGGCTACCCAACTCCCGCTCTACGCACGGCTACCATCAGGCCCCTGCACAACCCAGTCCGCCCTGTACAAGCACCCCGCTCGTGCAGGGCTACTAGTTCCATCCATCCAGGACGGGTTGTGCAGGAGGTAAGATCAAGACCGCCTGTGCGCCTCCATAGCCCTGGGTTTCCAGCTCCTGTCTCTCGTGCGGACCCGGAAGTGCGTCAACCCAGTCCGACTCAACCTGTTCCCGCTCCCCGCACTAGCCTGGAGGTGCGTGTTCCCAATCTGGTACGCACCAGGCTTCAAGTGCGTAAACCCAGCCTCACCAGTCAACAGTCACCAGAGCTGCCCGCCAGTCAACAGTCACCGGAGCTGCCCGCCAGTCACCAGTCACCGGAGCTGCCCGCCAGTCACCGGAGCTGCCCGCCAGTCAACAGTCACCGGAGCTGCCCGCCAGTCAGCAGTCACCAGAGCTGCCCGCCAGTCAGCAGTCACCAGAGCTGCCCGCCAGTCAACAGTCGCCAGAGTGGCCAGACTGCCCCGAACCGCCGGAGTGGCCAGACTGTCCCGAGCCGCCAGACTGCCCCGAGCTGCCAGACTACCCAGACTGTCCCGAGCTGCCAGACTGCCCAGACTGTCCCGAGCTGCCAGACTGCCCCGAGCTGCCAGACTGCCCTGAGCTGCCAGACTGGTCAGACTGCCCCGACTGGCCAGACTGCCCCGAGCTGCCAGAGTGGCCCGACTGCCTGGAACGGCCAGAACCGGAGCCACCTCCTGATATAGGTGGGGTGGGGAGGGGGGGTGTAGCACAGTGCCGTCGTTGACGGCAGCCACCCTCCCTTCCCTCCCTTTTAGTAGAGGGGAAATTTGTTTTGTTGTTTGGGGTTGTGGTTTTTTGTTTTTTTGTTTGTTTTTTAAGGTGCTTCCGGGGTTAGCACCTTTAAGGGGGGGGGGGGGGTACTGTCACGTCCTGGCCAGTATAAGGGTTAATTGTTATTGTAGTTTGGTCAGGACGTGGCAGAGGGTATTTGTTTTATGTGGTTCAGGGTGGTGTGTTAGTTAGGAGGGTGTTTGATTTATTATTTCCGGGTTTTGAGTTATGGTCTATGTTTATGTATTTCTATGTGTAGTCTAGTGAGTGTGTTTCTATGTTGAGTTAATTGGGGTGGACTTCCAATTGAAGGCAGCTGTTTGGTGTTGCCTTTGATTGGAAGTCCTATATTAGTTGGGTGTGTTTGTCTTGTATTTGTGGGAGATTGTTTTTGCATTGCGTGTTTTGTTAGCCTGCAAAACTGTCATTTGTGGTGCTTATTGTTTTCTTGTTTTTTCGTGTTCAACGTTTGTTAATAAATTAAGAAAATGAACACCAACTCTGCTGCATATTGGTCCACCTTTTCGGACGACGATCTCGCTATATCGTCCTCCGACGAATAAAGCCGTGACAAGCGTTTTGTGGATACCGTGGCTCAGTACTCAGAAAATTGAACAATGTGCTTTCTCTGTAAAGTTATTTTGAAATCTGACAACGTGGTGGCATAAAGGAATAGTTCATCTATACTTCTATAATTAATTGTTATATATTTTGTCAACATTTATGATGAGTATTTCTGTAAATTATGGTGCACATTCACCGGGTATTTTGGGATGAATACATTTTCGGAACGTCACGCGCCAATGTAAAATGTTTTTAAAAAAATATATAAATATGAACTTGATGGAACAAAAAATGCATGTATTGTCTAACATAATGTCCTTGGAGTGTCATTTGATGAAGATCGTCAAAGGTTAGTGCATAATTTTAGCTGGTTTTGGACTGCTACCCTTGCTTGGAAAATGGCTGTCCTTGCTAGGAAAATGGCTGTGTTGTTGTTGTCAAGTCCACAATCAAATGATGGATACAGTCACAGATAGTATCCGCAGGCGATTTCAGTCTCATGGCACTCTATATGCTGACCTAGCCCTTCTGGATCCTAGAAACTTCTCCCAAATAACATCCAATGGTCTTCCACAGACAGACTTTCAAGACCTCAGCAAATGTTAGCTTCGATTTGATAGCCGAGCAACTGTTGACAATTTGCAGTGTGAGCTGAGAAGCCTCGCTGTACAGTGGAAAAGACTGATGGAAATGAAGATGAGGTGGAAATGAAGAATGAATGCTGCTCATCCTGCAAAGAATGTCCACTGTTTTATTACCTGATGCTGAGACGGTACAACCTGCTGACTGATGCATACCATATCCTTGGCCTTGGATACAAGTCCTACTCACCCTCTCAGTTACCCAAGTAGCTTGTGAGCGATGTTTCTCAACCTTAAAGTATATTAAGAGCAGACTCAGGAGCACTCTCTCACAAGAACACCTAGAGGCCTTCATGCTGATGGCCACCGAGAAGGACATCCTAATGGCCCTGGATACTAACATGGTGATCGATAGAGTTGCAGAGAAAAACGAGCTGTTGAGAAAATTGCTCCTCCAATTAGGTAGTTGCAACATATTTCGTATAACTTGCTTACTTACCATTATTTTACTCCTACATTTCTAATGTCTCTTTTTCCTGTCTGTAATATTGCTGTCCAGTACTTTGACAGAGTGAAGCCAGCCAGCTGACCCTGAGCAGCAGTTAGACAGTGTCACAACTTCCGCCGAAGTCAGTCCCTCTCCTTGTTCGGGTGGCGTTCGGCAGTCGACGTCACCAGCCTTCTAGCCATCGCTGATCCACTTTTCATTTTCCATTTGTTTTGTCGTACACACCTGGTTTCAATCCCCCAATTACCTGTTCATTATTTAACCCTCTGTTCCCCATGTTTGTTGGGAGTGATTGTTTCTATGTAGGTAGGTCCGTTATTGTGGGCTCTGTTTTTACATTTACATTTTAGTCATTTAGCAGACGCTCTTATCCAGAGCGACTTACAGTTGTGAATGCATACATTTCATACATTTTTTTTTTTTTGTACTGGCCCCCCGTGGGAATCGAACCCACAACCCTGGCGTTGCAAACACCATGCTCTACCAACTGAGCCACAGGGAAGGCTTTTTGAGTTGCATTTATTATATGTTGAGTAAAATACTTTTATTTACTCTTATCTGCTGGCCTGCGCCTGACTCCTATACACCAGCTACACATAGACCTCCTGACAGAATCACTCACCCGAAAGAATGGAGTCAGCAGGAGCAGACACCCTCTCTTCAGAGATAGAGGAGTACATCCAGCAGCACGTGACCATATTGCAATATCTGATCGCGTGCTGCAGAAGATGGATCGTTGGGAGAGAGGAGGAGGTCGTCCAGCGCCTCCACCAGCCCCACTACAGCAGGTCCCACTGTCCACCCCTCCTTCACCCGGTTCCAGCGGGATCCGGCTCGCGCTCCCGAGGGAGTATGCTGGGACGGCTGCCGGATGCCAGGGGTTCCTACTCCAGCTTAAGCTCTACCTGGCGACCGTCCACCCGGCTCCTTCAGGACGTGAGAGCGTGTCCGCCCTCGTCTCTTGCCTCTCAGGCAAAGCCCAGGAGTGGGCCAATGCCGTATGGAGTGAGGGAGACGCGGCGTTGGACCATTACGCAGAGTTCACCTGAGGGTCGAGCGGCGGGTGAACGACTGTTCCACCTAAGGCAGGGGACGAGGAGCGCACGGGATTTTGCATTGGACTTCCGGACCCTGGCTGCCAGCGCGGGATGGAACGACAGGGCCTGATCAATCACTAACAGTGCAGTCTACGCGAGGACATCCGTCGGGAGTTGGCCTGCCGAGACACCACCCTCACATTAGACCAGCTGGTGGACATGTCCATCCGGCTGGACAACCTGCTGACTGCCCGCGGACACCTGGATCGGGGCCTGTCAGTTCCATCCCCAAGCACCTCCGCACCGACGCCCATGTAGGTGGGAGGTGCTGCACTTAGGGCGACCGGAGGAGGGGCCATTCCCTGCACCATCTGTGGCCGCAGAGGGCACACTGCTGGTCGATGCTGGCGGGGTTCCTCAGGGAGTTGAGGCAGCAGGCATGGCACTATCGTTTCACCCCAGGTGAGTCGGCACCAGGCTCACCCAGAGCCCCCAGTTGCTCACATGTATGTGGTTATTTCATTTCCTGAGTTTTCCCCGCATTCCCAGCATAAGGCGCTCGTAGATTCAGCCGCAGCTGGGAATTTTATTGACCGTTTATTTGCCATTAGTTTAGGAATCCCCCTTGTTCCTGTGGATATGCCCTTCCCTGTGCACGCCCTAGATAGTTGACCATTAGGGTCAGGACTGATTAGGGAGGCCACCGCTCCACTAGACATGGTTACGCAGGAGGGTCATAAGGAGAGAATCAGTCCTTATTGATTCTCCTGCATTTCCCATGGTGCTGGGCCCACCCTGGTTGGCCTGTCACAACCCCACTATTTCGTGGCAACAGAGGGCTGTCAAGGGGTGGTCACGAGAGTGCTCAGGGAGGTGTGTGGGGGTTTCCATCAATGCGACTACGGTGGAAAGTCCAGACCAAGTCTCCACCGTGTGCATCCCCTCAGAATATGCCGATTTGGCTTTCTCCTTCTGTAAGAAGAGGGTGACTAAAATTACCACCTCATCGACGGGGGGACTGTGCGATAAATCTTCCCAGGAGTCACATGTATCCTCTGTCACAGGAGGAGACGGTGGCTATGGAAACATCGGCCCTCCACTTCACCTGACTCCTGGAGTTTCTTTTTTGTGAAGAAGAAGGATGGGGTTCTGCGCCCGTGTATTGACTATCGAGGTATCAATCAGATCACTGTGAGGTACAGCTACCCGCTGCCTCACATCGCCAGTGCGATCGAGTCAATGCACAGGGCGCGCTTTTTCACAAAATTGGTTCTCAGGAGCGTTTACAACCTGGTGTGTATCCGAGAGGGGGACGCCCTGTGCATTGGGCGGGATAAAATTGTAGACCTGCACAAGGCTGGGATGGGCTACAGGACAATAGGCAAGCAGCTTGGTGAGAAGGCAACAACTGTTGGCGCAATTATTAGAAAATGGAAGAAGTTCAAGATGACGGTCAATCACCCTCGGTCTGGGGCTCCATGCAAGATCTCACCTCGTAGGGCATCAATGATCATGAGGAAGGTGAGGGATCAGCCCAGAACTGCACGGCAGGACCTGGTCAATGACCTGAAGAGAGCTGGGACCACAGTCTCAAAGAAAACCATTAGTAACACACTACGCCGTCATGGATTAAAATCCTGCAGCGCACGCAAGGTCCCCTGCTCAAGCCAGCGCATGTCCAGGCCCGTCTGAAGTTTTCCAATGACCATCTGGATGATCCAGAGGAGGAATGGGAGAAGGTCATGTGGTCTGATGAGATAAAAATAGAGCTTTTTGGTCTAAATTCCACTCGCCGTGTTTGGAGGAAGAAGAAGGATGAGTACAACCCCAAGAACACCATCCCAACCGTGAAGCATGGAGGTGGAAACATCATTCTTTGGGGATGCCTTTCTGCAAAGGGGACAGGACGACTGCACTGTATTGAGGGGAGGATGGATGGGGCAATGTATCGCGAGATCTTGGCCAACAACCTCCTTCCCTCAGTAAGAGCATTGAAGATGGGTCGTGGCTGGGTCTTCCAGCATGACAACGACCTGAAACACACAGCCAGGGCAACTAAGGAGTGACTCCGTAAGAATCATCTCAAGGTCCTGGAGTGGCCTAGCCAGTCTCCAGACCTGAACCCAATAGGAAATCTTTCGAGGGAGCTGAATGTCCGTATTGCCCAGCGACAGCCCCGAAACCTGAAGGATCTGGAGAAGGTTTGTATGGAGGAGTGGGCCAAAATCCCTGCTGCAGTGTGTGCAAACCTGGTCAAGAACTACAGGAAACGTATGATGTCTGTAATTGCAAACAAAGGTTTCTGTACCAAAGTTTGGCTTTTCTGATGTATCAAATACTTATGTCATGCAATAAAATGCAAATGAATTACTTAAAAATCATACAATGTGATTTTCTGGATTTTTGTTTTAGATTCCGTCTCTCACAGTTGAAGTGTAGCTATGATAAAAATTACAGACCTCTACATGCTTTGTAAGTAGGAAAACCTGCAAAATCGGCAGTGTATCAAATACTTGTTCTCCCCACTGTGTATAAAACTTTTTCTAGATGACAAAATATTACATCAATGTACCTCAAATCAGTTGAGATTAATGACAGTTTTTGACTAGTAGCATCAAGGGAACGTGTAGAAAAATGTGTTTCTGTGAGAATTACAGGAGGAGGGCGTTTAACCTCAAGCTACCACATTAGTGATAATAATTACTTATTTAAGAGTTATAAATAAATAGCTAGACCTACGTGACAATAAGATAGTTATTTTAAAAGTGTTTAGGCTAAGCAACATTGATCTAATGAAAAGTTTATGGAAAATGAATAAACATTTAGCCTAAGTAAGATTTTTGTGTAAACCAATATCATTTGCTGCATGGAAATCTAGGAAAGTGGATGCAATAATGAACTTAAACCGTTTTAGCAGTAAATTTGGACTAGGTGAGAATATAGGGTTATGCAGAAGTTATTCTTCTTCCTTCGGGCTGTCCCTAATCTGCCAAACCCTCATTCTTTCATTGAAGAACTGTGCCTCTTTTCTTGTTTTTTTGCTCTCTATACAACATAAAGTCAGTGTGCATCGAATGCATAGGAGGTTGGTGGCACCTTAGTTGGGAAGGATGGGCTCGTGGTAATGACTGAAGCGCCATAAGTGGAATGTTATCAAATACATCAAACACATGGTTTTCTGTGTGTGGTGCTATTCCATTTGCGCCATTACAGACATGTTAATGAGCCATCCTCCCCTCAGCAGCCTGCACTGATTAATGGTTATGTCAGGATGTGAGAGGGATTTTGCAAATGTGAGGGCCCCTTTCATAGAAATATTGCCAATCTCATCGTGTGAGTTTACCAACCCCGCGCAGCACCATGGGATATGAATATACAGTACATAGTAGGCCTATATATATAATAATATATATCATATATTAATGTAGAATATGCATATGTTTCCCTGGGCGTCTGAATCGAATCACAAACTAGCCTGATTTACACTACATCGCTGGGAAAAGCAAGGAGTTGATAGAGATTTCGTTTTCATTTTTTACACTTGACTTGGTTATTGTTGCTTTTCTCTTCCCCCGTGATTCCCTTAGCAGGGATTAGCCCTGACTTCGCCCACTGGTGGCCAAAGTGGCCCGAAACCCGGGATGACAATCAATTACCATTCACTGACTATTTCCAAAATTAGAATAGATTGTGCCTACATAGAAACAATCACTCACAAACAAACATGGGGGAACAGAGGGTTAACCTGTTATGGCTAGGGGGCAGTATTTTCACGGCTGGATAAAAAACATACCCGATTTAATCTGGTTACTACTCCTGCCCAGTAACTAGAATATGCATATAATTATTGGCTTTGGATAGAAAACACTCCAAAGTTTCTAAAACTGTTTGAATGGTGTCTGTGAGTATAACAGAACTAAAATGGCAGGTCAAAACCTGAGAGATTCCTTTACAGGAAGTGGCCTGTCTGACCATTTCTTGAACTTCTTTGCCATCTCTATCTTTTACAAAGGATCTCTGCTCTAACGTCACACTTCCTACGTCTTCCATGGGCGCTCAGAGCCCGGGAAAAACCTGAATGTCGTCATCCCAGCCCCAGGCTGAAACACATTATCGCCTTTCTCAAGTGGCCGATCAAGGGACTGTGGGCTTAGGCGCGTGCCCTGGCCGCCCCCGTCTTTGTGATTTTTCCTCTGTTTGCCGAAAAGGAGATTCCCGATCGGAATATTATCACTTTTTTACGAGATAAATTGCATAAAAATTGATTTTAAACAGCGGTTGACATGCTTCGAAGTACGGTAATGGAATATTTAGATTTTTTTTGTCACGAATTGCGCCATGCGCGCTACCCTGATTTACCATTTCGGATAGTGTCTGGGATGCACGAACAAAACGCCGCTATTCGGATATAACGATGGATTATTTTGGACCAAACCAACATTTGTTATTGAAGTAGCAGTCATGGGAGTGCATTCTGACGAAGACAACAAAAGGTAATCAAACTTTTATAATAGTAAATCTGATTTTGGTGAAGGCTAAACTTGCCGGGTGTCTAAATAGCTAGCCCGTGATGGCTGGGCTATGTACTTAGAATATTGCAAAATGTGCTTTCACCAAAAAGCTATTTTAAAATCGGACATATCGAGTGCATAGAGCAGTTCTGTATCTATAATTCTTAAAATAATTGTTATGCTTTTTGTGAACGTTTATCGTGAGTAATTTAGTAAATTGTTAGCAAATTCCCCGGAAGTTTGCGGGGGGTATGCTAGTTCTGAACGTCACATGCTAATGTAAAAAGCTGTTTTTTGATATAAATATGAACTTGATTGAACAAAACATGCATGTATTGTATAACATAATGTCCTAGGTGTGTCATCTGATGAAGATCATCAAAGGTTAGTGCTGCATTTAGCTGTCTTCTGGGTTTTTGTGACATTATATGCTAGCTTGAAAAATGGGTGTCTGATTATTTCTGGCTTGGTACTCTGCTGACATAATCTAATGTTTTGCTTTCGCTGTAAAGCCTTTTTGAAATCGGACAGTGTGGTTAGATAAAGGAGAGTCTTGTCTTTAAAATGCTGTGAAATAGTCATATGTTTGAAAAATTGAAGTTTTTGTATTTTTGAGGAATTTGTAATTCGCGCCACGCCTATCATTGGATATTGGAGCAGGTGTTCCGCTAGCGGAACGTCTAGATGTAAGAGGTTAAATAATGAACAGGTAATTGGGGGATTGAAACCACGTGTGTAAGACAAAGACAAAACAAATGGAAAATGAAAAGTGGATCGGAGATGGCTAGAAGGCCGGTGACGGACCGACTTTGGCGGAAGTTGTTCCCCTCTTTCCACATTACAGGGGCTGAGTCACTGGCTTACTGGTGTTCTTCCATGCCGTCCCTGGGAGGGGTGCGTCACTTGAGTGGGTTGAGTCACTGACGGGGTCTTCCTGTCTGGGTTGGCGCCCCCCCTTGGGTTGTGCCGTGGCGGAGATCTTTGTGGGCTATACTCGGCCTTGTCCCGGGATGGTATGTTGGTGGTTGGAGATATCCCTCCAGTGGTGTGGGGGCTGTGCTTTGGCAAAGTGGGTGGGGTTATATCCTACCTGTTTGGCCCTGTCTGGGGGTTTCATCAGATGGGGCCACAGTGTCTCCTGACCCCTCCTGTCTCAGCCTCCAGTATTTATGCTGCAGTAGTTTATGTGTCGGGGGGCTAGGGTCAGTCGGTAACATCTGGGGTATTTCTCTTGTCTTTTCCGGTGTCCTGTGTGAATTTAAATATGCTCTCTCTAATTCTCTCTTTCTCTCTTTCTTTCTTTCTCTCTCTCGGAGGACCTGAGCCCTTGGACCATGCCTCAGGACTACCTGGCTTGATGACTCCTTGCTGTCCCCAGTTCACCTGGCCGTGCTGCTGCTCCAGTTCCAACTGTTCTGCCTGCAGCTATGGAACCCTGACCTGTTCACTGGACGTGCTACCTGTCCCAGACCTGCTGGAACACTGACCTGTTCACCAGACATGCTACCTGTCCCAGACCTGCTGTTTTCAACTCTCTAGAGACAGCAGGAGCAGTAAAGACACTCTCAAAGATCGACTATGAAAAAGCCAACTGACACTTACTCTTGTGTTACTGACTTGTTGCACCCTCGACAACTACTATGATTATTATTATTTGACCATGCTGGTCATTTATGAACATTTGAACATCTTGGCCATGTGCTGTTATAATCTCCACACGGCACAGCCAGAAGAGGACTGGCCACCCCTCATAGCCTGGTTCCTCTCTAGGTTTCTTCCTAGGTTTTGGCCTTTCTAGGGAGTTTTTCCTAGCCACCGTGCTTCTACACCTGCATTGCTTGCTGTTTGGGGTTTTAGGCTGGGTTTCTGTACAGCACTTTGAGATATCAGCTGATGTAAGAAGGGCTATATAAATACATTTGATTTGATTTGAGTACCCCCCCTGGAGCCGCGCGCCGACACCGACCTCGGGGACGACCCGGAGGACGAGGCGCAGGGCGATCCGGATGGAGACGGTGGAAATCCCGTAGCAATGAAGGGTCCAGGACGTCCTCCACCGGCACCCAGCATCTCTCCTCCGGACCATACCCCTCCCACTCCACGAGGTACTGAAGGCCCCTCGCCCGATGCCTCGAGTCCAGGATGGCTCGAACAGCATACGCCGGGGCCCCCTCGATGTCCAGAGGGGGCGGAGGAACCTCCCGCACCTCAGCTTCCTGGAGTGGACCAGCCACCACCGGCCTGAGGAGAGACACATGGAATGAGGGATTAATGCGATAATCTGGGGGAAGCTGTAACCTGTAGTTTACCTCGTTCAGTCTCCTCAGGACTTTAAATGGCCCCACAAACCGCGGACCCAGCTTCCGGCAGAGCAGGCAGAGGGGCAGGTTTCGGGTCGAGAGCCAGGACACCCGGGCCTCACTGCGGTGGCGGTCAGTGCTCACCTTCTGCCACCTCACGGCCCGTTGCAGGTGCACATGGGCGGTGTCGCAGGTATTCTCCGAGCGCTTAAACCATAAGTCCACTGCAGGAACTTCGATCTGGCGCTGATGCCACGGTGCCAGAACCGGCTGATACCCCAGTACGCACTGGAAAGGAGAGAGGTTAGTGGAGGAGTGGCAGAGTGAGTTTTGGGCCATTTATTCCCAGGGGATGATCGCCGCTCACTCCCCCAGCCGGTCCTAGCAATATGACCGCAGAAACCTACCCACATCCTGATTTACTCTCTCCACCTGCCCGTTACTCTCGGGGTAAAAACCTGAGGTGAGGCTTAGAGCACTCATTATAAATTTGGGTCCCAAGGTTTTTATATGACCAATCATATCGAGTGGTTCCAATGACGAATTTGACGCGAGTGTAATGGCTCTCGTTGGAATGAGTGGACCAAAGCGCAGCGTGGAAAGTGTTCATGATTTTTATTGATCAACGAAACACTCGAACAAAGTAACAAAATGAAAAGCGAACAGTTCTGTCAGGTAACAGATACTAAACAGAAAATAACTAACCACAAAACACAGGTGGGAAAATGCTGCCTAAGTATCATTCCCAGTCAGAGACAATGATAGACAGCTGCCTCTGATTAGGAACCATACTTGGCCAAAAACAAAGAAATAGACAACATAGAATGCCCACCCCACATCACACCCTGACCTAACCAAATAGAGAAATAAAACGTCTCTCTAAGGTCAGGGCGTGACAGCGAGCCACTCCTCCCTGGTGACTTTCTTCAGCAAAGATGGATGACAAAACATTACGGGGAAGCAAATGTAAGTACTTATAACGTCATAACGAGTCAAGCAAAAAATGTACAATTGAGAGGAATATGTTAGTTACTGTAGAGACAAATGACTGTGCATATATTTTCTGGTCATAAAGTTAATTTACCAAAATCGCTATTTAGCACAATTTTTTTCTGTCATATCCAATACCAGGTGTATCAAACTCCATTCTGTCAATGATGCTGTCTCTGCATGTATGTATTACAATTATGCGCTTCAAAAGTTTTTACCACTCCCGCTCCTGGGACATCAATGATTACACATTGTAACTATGCAATAGACTAGAAACACGATTTTGTAATTCATATATACAGAATAAAAAACAGTACATCCTGCCAGCACGCCCACAAGCATGCTGAATGACGGTGGAAGAGAGCGAGGAATGAGATGGGAGTAACAATCCAGGCTATTTGCTCTGCGACCTACATAATAATGTAATGAAACAAGCAGGGAGCAGGTTTTGAACCCTCAACATTCTAGCCCGAAGTCCAGCACGATATCGACTGTGCCCAAATGTATTAATTGGGGTTGGGGCCGATTGTGGCTAAAAACACTTTATCTATTGGAATCTTTAACATGTGGACATAACATACTGTGTTGACATACAGTATGACGCAACGTTTAATAAGGCATGAAAGCCAATCATAACATACAGTATGACGCAACGTTTAATAAGGCATGAAAGCCAATCAATCCGGAAAATTTCAAGAACTTTGGAAAGTTTCTTCAAATGCAGTCGCAAAAACCATCAAGTGCTATGATGAAACTGGCTCTCATGAGAACTGCTACAGGAAAGGAAGACCCAGAGTTAGATCTTCTGCAGAGGATAAGTTAATTAGAGTTACCAGCCTCAGAAATTGCAGCCCAAATAAATGCTTCAGAGAGTTCAAGTAACAGACACATCTCAACATCAACTGTTCAGAGGAAGCTGTGTGTATCAGGCCTTTATGGTCAAATTGCTGCAAAGAAATTACTACTAAAGGACACCAATAAGAAGAAGCAGTGATGAAAATTGTTAAGGGCCCAAAAAGGAAACATGCAAAAAATCCCTGCTGGGGGAAATGCAGGTTTTAACTAATTAAACAACAAAGAATATGATCTACATGATCAGTCTCTGTGAGTAAAATAAAAAGTGGTTAATGTGAACCTAACTCACAGCTAAACAATTTAAGGAAAGCAATCCAATGTTATTTGTTGCCTTGACTTGACACACATCTAAATATTGCACTTGGGGAAAAAACTTCTTAAAGTAGAAATAGAATAAAACAAACAGGCATTCTATTTTTGCTTTATTATAGTGGCCACTACAGTAGACATCGATCATGTGCACAAGGCTACATGTGTGCAAAAATAAGGTTCACTGAGTAAAAAATGTAATAATCGCCCCTCAGTCACACACACAAGTGTTACTGTCAAGTTCAACACAAAAAAAACAATATCTTTGGGCTACACTGCACATAATTACATTGTACACTTTCTGCCTGTGGACATCTGTTCTACAATGTGCCAGCAGAGCATGATACCATTTATTGGCATATTTGATATCTTTCTGGCAGAGTACACCTGGCATACCCCTTTTTATCCACTGTATTGAAAAAGTGAGAAAGAGGGAGTGTGTGGTGTTCCTTTCACCATAGTGGCATCCAGCTTAAGCCAGGCACAGCTCCAGCTACACTTGATCCCTGAATCCACTTGTTTAACAAGCAACGCCTCATTTTCACCTAATTATCTCATTCTGAAAATTAACCACAGAATGTTACCGAAGAGGGAAAACATTAGTTCAGATAGTAGTTAGTTCGTTAGCTAGTTAATATTTCACACAGATTGCCAGGGTCCAGTAAGCAACTAACGCATTATAATTTGAGGAACGGCAAGGAGTCGTATACCAGCTAATACTATAGCAAATTGGTTAGGTAACTAACGTAAGCTCATCTCATTTTGTAACGTTAGCTAGCTAACGACTGACTTTATTAGCCAGCTAATTTTCACACCATAAACTCAAGTATTTGATCAGTTAAGTTGGCTAATGTTGCTCAGCATTTCTCTGGCTAGCTAATGGAGAATTCGATCCAGCTAGCAGGATACTTATCAATGCTAACAATACCTGTTCCACCACACTTTCTCCCTCACCTCAAACTTTCCAAATGCCAGTAGTTTTTCTGTTAGAGCTGATGAAGTATGTTTCATCACCTTCTCACCCCATCTCCGTGGTCAGGCTTCTCACCTACCTCTTCGTTATCTTTCAGGGGATGCGCTGCTGTAACTGGCAAACTGCCTTTCCACTCTCTGCTGTCTTTCCAGAGCGCGCAGATGCTGTAACTAGAAAATTGGTTGTCTCCACTCTCTTTAGTCGTGTGCTGCATTCTGTTGTCATGTGAACGATTGGCTGAGGCTTGGATAAGGTACAGTATTGCTCCAAACGTGTATCACTCACTCACTTACAGCCAGTAGTGATCAAAGGCATTTCTCATTGGATCTACACAAATCACGTAGGTCCCCTATTTTGGATTCAAAATGGCAAATTTCGCCTAAAAGTGACTAGTTTGCATCCCTGAGAAGAGACTTGCTTGGGCCAAGAAACACAAGCAATGGACATTAGACCGGTGGAAATCTGTCCTTTGGTCTGATGAGTCCAAATTTTAGATTTTTGGTTCCAACCACCATGTCTTTGTGAGACGCAGAGTAGGTGAACGGATGATCTCCCCATGTGCGGTTCCCACCGTGAAGCATGGAGGAGGAGGTGTTAGGTTCTCTCGAGACCTGACTGCCCTTGACCAGCACAAAAACATCCTGTGGCGTTCTGCATTAGCATCGAATAGCCCCCGTGATATGCAACTTTTCAGGGAAGTTAGGAACAAATATACACAGGCAGTTAGGAAAGTTAAGGCTAGCTTTTTCAAGCAGAAATTTGCATCCTGTAAGACAAACTCAAAAAAAATTCTGGGACACTGTAAAGTCCATGGAGAATAAGAGCACCTCCTCCCAGCTGCCCACTGCACTGAGGCTAGGAAACACTGTAACCACCGATAAATCCACTATAATTGAGAATTTCAATAAGCATTTTTCTACGGCTGGCCATGCTTTCCACCTGGCTAACCCTACCCCGGTCAACAGCCCTGTACCCCCCACACAGCAACTCGCCCAAACCTCCCCCACTTCTCCTTCACCCAAATCCAGACAGCTGATGTTCAGAAAGAGCTGCAAAATCTGGACCCCTACAAATCAGCCGGGCTAGACAATCTGGACCCTCTCTTTCTAAAATTATCTGCCGAAATTGTTGCAACCCCTATTACTAGCCTGTTCAACCTCTCTTTCTTATCGTCTGAGATTCCCATAGATTGGAAAGCTGCCGCGGTCTTCCCCCTCTTCAAAAGGAGAGACAATCTATACCCAAACTGCTACAGATCTATATCTATTCTACCCTGCCTTTCTAAGGTCTTCGAAAGCCAAGTTAACAAACAGATTACTGACCATTTCGAATCCTACCATACCTTCTCCGCTATGCAATCTGGTTTCAGAGCTGGTCATGGGTGCACCTCAGCCACGCTCAAGGTCCTAAACGATATCATAACCGCCATTGATAAGAGACATTACTGTGCAGCCGTATTCATCGACCTGGCTAAGGCTTTCGACTCTGTCAATCACAACATTCTTATTGGCAGATTCAACTGCCTTGGTTTCTCAAATGATTGCCTCGCCTGCTTCACCAACTACTTCTCTGATAGAGTTCAGTATGTCAAATCAGAGGGCCTGTTGTCCGGACCTCTGGCAGTCTCTATGGGGCTGACTCTCTTCTCTGTATACATCAATGATGTTGCTCTTGCTGCTGGTGATTCTCTGATCCACCTCTATGCAGACGACACCATTCTGTATACCTCTGGCCCCTCCTTGGACACTGTGTTAACTAACCTCCAGATGAGCTTCAATGCCGTACAACTCTCCTTCCGTGGCCTCCAACTGCTCTTAAATGCAAGTAAAACTAAATGCATGCTCTTCAACCTGCCCGCCCGTCCAGCATCACTACTCTGGACAGTTCTGACTTAGAATATATGGACAACTACAAATACCTAGGTGTCTGGTTAGACTGTAAACTCTCCTTCCAGACTCACATTAAACATCTCCAATCCAAAATGAAATCTAGAATCGGCTTCCTATTTCGCAACAAAGCATCTTTCACTCATGCTGCCAAACATACCCTCGTAAAACTGACCATCCTACCGATCCTCGACTTCGGCGATGTCATTTACAAAATAGCCTCCAACACTCTACTCAACAAATTTGATGCAGTTTATCACAGTGCCATCCGTTTTGATGCACAATGGGTTTATAATAAATGGCTTATAAATGTATAACATTAGGCCTACTATTATTATCGTTGCAGTGCAGCATCCGGCATTGCAGAGCCTTTGCAAATATTGATGAAGATATTTTTTGGTGAGATGATTATCTACTTCACATTACATGCTATTCAAGTCTCTTTCCTTTCAAAATCACAAAAGGGATGAACATCAATTAATTTAACTCTAGACAGGGGAACAACGATTTCAAATAAGCAGACGGTGGTGCACCGTATGGCCAGAATCCATATAAAAACTGCATATTTATTGCCAGACTTCTGAGCAGGCGTTAGAATAGGCACTAATGCCACGCATTCTCTCCCCCTTATTTTCATTAGGCTCTGATGATTAGAGCCACTAACTAGAGCCACTCATTTCGCATTAAAGACCATTGTCTTGATTCAAGGGTTTTAGACAATAATCACATTCAGAATTTTATCCCAGATCATTTACCTTGACTCCGTGAATATTTGCTCCATGCCATGGCCACATTTGAAAATTGCATGGTGTCAAAACGCGCGGCGGTAAATAATGAGGTGAGTGACGAGATCAGGATGTGCACATACAGTATCTCGCCGCGCTCCTCTCCAACGATCACACATCTTCACACAAACAGTCATTCATTAAATGGCTTCCTCAACAACCTTTCTTCTCTCCTCTCTCTCTAACACACACACAATTGGACATTTTATAGTTTATTTTTTTCTCTCATCTTCCACTAATTTGAAGCTACACATTTCAAATTCCCAATCACTAAATTGATTGGGTTGAAGCTCATTTACTGCCTTTCTATACAATTCAAAAATGTCAAAATGCTTTTTGGAGAACAGAAAAAACAAGCAGAAATTACCCTAGCCATTATCAACTTGGTTGCTGGGGGTTCATTCACCTCAGTCAATCTACAAACACAGCCTTTCAGCTATACAATTTTAATGTTATAGCCCCAGGCAGGTCACCGATGATACAAGTCAGTATTCAACGTCCATTCATGTCTGAGGTCAGATGACATGGAAACCAGCCACTAGGGGCAACAATGAGCGCTGTTACCTTCAAGTGGGCTTTGGTTTAGCTTGGGCGTTGTGAACAGGGATGGCTGATGGGCGTAAAAAGAAAAGGTTCCTGGAGGCACCTTTAGGGGTTCCTCAGATTGCAACACTGGCGGAACCCCTAAAGGTGCTTCCAGGAACCTTTTCCCTGTTAAGGTTCCTGTAGGAACCTTTTATGTCCCATGTATTCTATTATGAATAATAATATAAAAATAATAATACAAATAACATTGAGTGGCAAACTTGTAAAGTCACAAAATAATTGTATTGACTTTAAAAGTCACAGAAATCTCACTTGCAGACATCACAGAAATCTCTGGTCACCCTTATCCCTCTCTACAGCAAAAAGTTTGCCATTTGTACAACATTAGTTGGTAATTTACCCCCCTCATCAATTCCCAGAACACATTTCTGAACAAATAGCTTAGTGCCTTTCATGATGCTGCATACTCAATATTAACCTCTTGACGGTCGCCTAGGATAGGGGGCGCTACAGCGATTTTTGAAAAGAAATCGTGCCCATTTTAAACGGCCTCCTACTCAAACTCAGAAGCTAGGATATGCATATAATTAATACTTGTGGATAGAAAACACCCTAAAGTTTCTAAAACTGTTTGAATGGTGTCTGTGAGTATAACAGAACTCATACAGATCGTAACAGGATGTGGAATTCTGAATTGCGGACTCAACTTCATCACTTCGCCTATAAATCACACCGTGAGCTATGGTTCATTGAGCACTTCCTATTGCTTCCACTAGATGTCCCCAGTCTTTACAAAGTGGTTTGAGCCTTCTACTGTGAAAACTGACAGAATGAGAGTCTGTGGAACGTGGTCACATGGGGAGGGCCATCACCATTATGACGCCGGCGCCCCTGGTTACCCTCCCCTTTCGAAATATTTTGAAAGACAATGCAATCATCCCCCTTGAATGTTATTGGAGCTCTGGTTGAAAAAGGCCCTAAAGATTTATGTTATACAACGTTTGACATGTTTGAACGAACTTAAATAAAATAAAAAATCAATTTTGGTAAGAGAGGAGTCCCGCGCACGACGGTACTTTTGGTGCAGCCTTCAGAACGCGCTAACAAGAAGACATAAAGGATTCACTTTTTCGAACAAAAATACATTTGTTGTGGACCTGGGAATCCTGGAAGTGCCTTCTGATGAAGATAATCAAAGGTAAGGGATTATTGACAATAGTATACAAGACTAGATTTGATATGCGATTGTTCCAGGATGGCACTGACCTGTATTGCTAGCCTATTTTTCTGAGTATCGCATTCCCTTTTATCGCAAAGTGTGATTACCCAGTAAAGTTATTTTTAAATCTGGCATTACAGGTGCTTTCAAGAGATATTCATCTATAACTCTTAGAATGACAATATTACATTTTAAAAATGTTTTCGAATAGTAATTTAGTAAACTGTAGCGCTGTTTCACCGGACGCATTTGAGGGAAAATAGTTAGTCAACGTCACGCGCTGATGTAAAATGCTGTTTTTATATATAAATATGAACTTTATCGAACAAAAGAATGCATGTATTGTGTAACACGATGTCCTAGGAGTGTCATCTGATTAAGATTGTCAAAGGTTAGTGCTGCATTTAGCTGTTTTTTGGTTATTTGTGATGCATGTGGTTGGTCGGAAAATGGCTATGTGGCTACTTCTACGATATACTCCTCTAACATAATCTAATGTTTTGCTTTTGCTGTAAAGCCTTTTTGAAATTGGACAACGTGGTTTGATTCAGGAGAGGTGTATCTATAAAACGATATAAAATAGTCCTATATTTGAAGAAAAAAAAATATATAAAATGTTGTTATGCAAATGGCGATAGGATTTTTCGCTGGATGTCCGTCCCGTAGCCCGTCCAGAGGTTAAAAAGGAAATGGACCCCCATTGCCACTCCCAATCCCATGGAGATGTCCTCCGGCTCTTCAGTGAGTAGCTCCTCTCCATCCAGGAAGAGTTGGATATGGCTCTCATCCGCAAAGGGATTCCCCTCTATTCTTATGCTAGGTGATGGGAACTTTACACACTTTAAGAAGTAAAACAATTTAAAATGAAGGTTAGTCAAGTCATATTTGAAACAGTAGGTTAACAACTGAGCATAGTACACCTTACACAGTACTACTAGCTTTGCATTGATTTATTTTTATGCTGGGAAATACATACCGTCTGTGACATACAGCCCACTTGGATCTTCTTTGAAGAGGTAGGGAAGGAGCAAAATGGCTGCAGTGATCTTCAGACCTTAAATTGGAGGGTGTGTAATAAAAAAGCTGGATTACAATCAATTGAATTAGAACGGCTCCTTTCTGTTAGGGTACATTTTACATGAAGTAACATTGATAATGTGTGATTTTTTTTTATAACTAAACCAAGATAGACCACTGTGTCACGTCCTGACCAGTTTAGGGATTATTTGCTATTGTAGTTTGGTCAGGACGTGGCAGAGGGTATTTTGTTTATGTGTTTCGGGGTGGTGGTGTATGTAGTAGGGTGTTTAATTTATTATTTCCGGGTTTTGGTCTATGTTCTATGTTTTGTATTTCTATGTTCTTTCTGGTTTGTTGTATTTCTATGTTTAGGTTGATGGGGGGTTGGACTCTCAATTGGAGGCAGGTGCTTTCTCGTTGCCTCTGATTGAGAGTCCTATATATGGGTAATTGTTTGGTTTGGTGTTGTGGGAGATTGTTTCTTGTTTTGCCTGTGTGAGCGTGACAAGACTGTTTTGTTGTTTGTGTGTTCTTCGTTTTGTTATTTTGGTGTTCTCTTTATTTAAAATAAATAACAAGATCAGCATCCACATTCCTGCTGCGTTTTGGTCCTCTATTCCCGACGACAGCCGTTACACACTGCTTGTTGTTTCCAATGATAACAAATGAGTCATAGTGGGCAGAACAAGGAAGGAAGTGGGCAGAGCCAAGCACGCGCTAGCAATATTCTATTGGCATGTTCTAGTATTCATTTGCACGTTTCATTTAGGGAAGTGTGCGTGTGCAATTAACTCCACACTTCTTCTAAACAGCACCATTTTTTTTTACTTTTGCAAAGGGTAAAGTCTACAAAACTTAGTCCACTCCATTCACATTCTATTTTTGGGAACAGAAAACTGTATTGAGATCAAATGTTTAATTGATGAAAGAAATTTGCAGGATGTCGTCCAAAATCCATCTCGTTCCATCTTCTCCCACAGCCAGCCGGCTTCCTCTCACTACCACAAGCATCCGCCAACCGGATGCTTCACAATTATATATCCTGAAACTAAACAAGAAACAAAACAAGGACAGCATCTGGACAGGGGGAACAAAAATGACATTACTGCGGACACTGGGAAGTGACAGATATAGGGGAGGCAATCAATAAAGTAAAAGAGTCCAGGTAAGTCCCATGAAGCACTGATGTGCCTAACGATGGTGACAGGTGTGCGTAATGATGGGCTGCCTGACACCCTCGAGCACCAGAGAGGGGGAGCGGGTGCAGGCGTGACACATCCTGTGAAATATATGTCCCATTGTTCTATCTGTGGTGCAATCTTGTAAAGATTCAGCAACTCCACAGCCATACCTCTCCGATTCTGCAATGATTTTATCGACCATTTTGTTTATAATGCATCATCAACATATCTTGGATTCAGATGACAGTACTTGGCTATGTTACAGTGAGGGAAAAAAGTATTTGATCCCCTGCTGATTTTGTACGTTTGCCCACTGACAAAGAAATGATCAGTCTATAATTTTAATGGGTGGATTATTTGAACAGTGAGAGATAGAATAACAACAAAAAAATCCAGAAAAACGCATGTCAAAAATGTTATAAATTGATTTCCATTTTAATGAGGGAAATAAGTATTTCCCTCATTAAAATGATTTCTGGCTCCCAGGTGTCTTTTATACAGGTAACGAGCTGAGATTAGTAGCACACTCTTAAAGGGAGTGCTCCTAACCGCAGCTTGTTACCTGTAAAAAAGACACCTCTCCACAGAAGCAATCAATCAGATTCCAAACTCTCCACCATGGCCAAGACCAAAGAGCTCTCCAAGGATGTCAGGGACAAGATTGTAGACCTTCACAAGGCTGGAATGGGCTACAAGACCATCGCCAAGCAGCTTGGTGAGAAGGTGACAACATTTGGTGCGATTATTCGCAGATGGAAGAAACACAAAAGAACTGTCAATATCCCTCGGCCTGGGGCTCCATGCAAGATCTCACCTCGTGGAGTTGCAATGATCATGAGAACGGTGAGGAATCAGCCCAGAACTACATGGGAGTATCTTGTCAATGATCTCAAGGCAGCTGGGACCATAATCACCAAGAAAACAATTGGTAACACACTACGCCGTGAAGGACTGAAATCCTGCAGCGCCCGCAAGGTCCCCCTGCTCAAAAAAGCACATATACATGCCCGTTTTGAAGTTTGCCAATGAACAGCTGAATGATTCAGAGGACAACTGGTTGAAAGTGTTGTGGTCAGATGAGACCAAAATGGAGCTCTCTGGCATCAACTCAACTCGCCATGTTTGGAGGAGGAGGAATGCTGCCTATGACCCCAAGAACACCATCCCCACTGTCAAAAATGGAGGTGGAAACATTATGCTTTGGGGTGTTTTTCTGCTAATGGGACAGGACAACTTCACCGCATCAAAGGGACGATGGACGGGGCCATGTACCGTCAAATCTTGGGTGAGAACCTCCTTCCCTCAGCCAGGGCATCGAAAATGGGTCGTGGATGGGTATTCCAGCATGACAGTGACCCAAAACACACAGCCAAGGCAACAAAGGAGTGGCTCAAGAAGAAGCACATTAAGGTCCTGGAGTGGCCTAGCCAGTCTCCAGACCTTAATCCCATAGAAAATCTGTGGAGTGAGCAGAAGGTTCGAGTTGCCAAACGTCAGCCTCGAAACCTTAATAACTTGGAGAAGATCTGCAAAGAGGAGTGGGACAAAATCCCTCCTGAGATGTGTGCAAACCTGGTGGCCAACTACAAGAAACGTCTGACCTCTGTGATTGCCAACAAGGGTTTTGCCACCAAGTACTAAGTCATGTTTTGCAGAGGGGTCAAATACTTATTTCCCTCATTAAAATGCAAATCATTTTATAACCTTTTTTACATGCGTTTTTCTGGATTTTTTTGTTGTTATTCTGTCTCTCACTGTTCAAATAAACCTACTATTAAAATTATAGACTGATCATTTCTTTGTCAGTGGGCAAACGTACAAAATCAGCAGGGGATCAAATACTTTTTTCCCTCACTGTACATTAGTTGTGCTTTTTACAATTTCTTTCTATCGGACTTTTGTCTACTTACAATGGCTGACAAAGGGAGTGCTGGTTACTGTTTTAAGATGTCCTTGGTGCCTTGATGTTTCATAAAAAGTTATCTTTCTCTTTCAGTCCTTTTCATTTTGTCTTGATGGGAATTTATGTTCGGTCTCTTTTTTTGGTACTCCAACTACATCTTTTCAACATGTAACTTCTGACTGAAGGAATCCTCACCAGTGTCAATCTGAAAATGAAATATAAATATTGTCAAATATTGATACATAGAGCATCAAACACAATCAAAGTCTATAGAAAAAGGCTAAATGTTCTCTATTCACAAAGCATCTCAGAGAGCTGATCAAGGATCAGGTCCCCACCTGTCCATACAATCTATTTATGATCTTAAAAACTGATCCGGGATCAGCGGTTCGACTTTGACCCACTGAATATGGGCCATTATTTTATAAGCAGTTACATTGGCTATTTTGGTCAGGTCTTCATTTTTGGTGTCATCTGGGCTTATTTTTTTCCCCTTTCCTCCCAAACATCATCTGCATTTCCTGTACTTGTGCAACACGAGCAAGTATTCTTGTGGCCAAGATTTCCTAATCTAAAGTACACTGTGGTCAATTTGTGCTTGCCTTTTTTAGAACCCAGTGGATTGACAAATTCAAATGAATCTACATAGAACTGCAGACGGAGGCTCTGGTTTGTCAGGTTGGGATTTGATTGGAACAATGCATCGTCAGTAAAGTATTCCAGAATTCATCATTATGTGGCTTTTGGTCTTGACTCAAGGTGGCCCCGACCTCTTCATTACTTGCAATTTTTGCAGTATGCTGACGAATGGGGTGTATTGAAATGACTTTGTATTATAACCTTCTTTGTTGCTCAGGGGCACTTCAATTGGCCTGACCATGCCCAATTCTTTCACACAGTAATGCTCCAGCATCCACTCAGAGCTTATTGTTAAGCAAGTCCCTGAGATCGTCATCTTCATCCACATTTATTTTCTTATTTGTAAGGTGAAACCTGAGGGCTTCACTGTAGTGTGTCATAAATGCATAAAAAATGGTTCTGAGGTCGTCAACAATGCTATTCTCTACCGTAGCTGGGATGCAGTGTTCTTCACTGATTTTCACAATAAAAATACATGTTATTTTTGAGACCTTCATTTAGCTCTTCAGTGTCAATCTCTGTGACTTGAACATGTTCAGCCGTTGGTAGATTCTATACATCGCTCACATCATCTTTAAATGAGATCAGTCCCAGTCTCAAATTCATCATGAGGGCAATTCTCATCTAAGTTGGCGCTTAAAAGCTCTCTGTAGTTTCGGCAGATGTGTGACAAATAGGCGCTGAAACATCTATTTGTTTTCCCACACCCATTAAGTCCACAGGTAATTAGAAAAAATGGTTCATGCTGGCCAATGTGTGTGAGTTGTCTGGACACAGAGAAAGTATGTTTGTTGCAAAGTAGACATTTGAAAAGAGTTCTTCATACAGATTGTGAACCTTGGAATGATGGGATGGAATTATGGAGATCATTGGTACTCAGCCGGCAGACATCTTCAAGGGACCAGTCTTCCACAGCAACACTTAAATTCCAGTTAACACTAAAATAAAAAGTGAAATGTATTAGTGAGGCTAAAGCAATACCTATACCGCTCTTTCCAGACAACCACCTGTCCTCCTAATTTGTAATTATGGTTGTTCCATAATGAAGAAGAGCTTGTCAGGAAAGGTGGTGATGTCTCTCTCTTATTAATCTGACGCCATGGGATTTTGCAGTCCCACACATTTAAGTGTTGACTCAGATAATATGATGCTCTTAACCTGTTGGGTCTAGGGGGCAGCATTTGCACGTCTGGATAAAAAAAATGTACCCGATTTAATCTGGTTACTAATCCTACCCAGTAACTAGAATATGCATATACTTATTATATATGGATAGAAAACACTCTAAAGTTTCCAAAACTGTTTGAATGGTGTCTGTGAGTATAACAGAACTCATTTGGCAGGCAAAACCCTGAGACATTTTCTGACAGGAAGTGGATACCTGATGTGTTGTATTGACTTTAAACCTATCCCATTGAAAAACACAGGGGTTTAGGAATATTTTGGCACTTCCTATTGCTTCCACTAGATGTCACCAGCCTTTACAAAGTGTTTTGAGTCTTCTGGAGGGAGATCTGACCGAACAAGAGCCATGGAACGGTGATGTCCCATTAGACACCTGGCGCGCTACTGTTGGGTACCCTCGTTCCAATACGTTATAAAAGACTATGCATTCGTCCACCTTGAATATTATTCATGTTCTGGTTAAAAAAGGCCCTAATGATTTATGCTATACAACGTTTGACATGTTTGAACGAACGGAAATATATTTTTTCCCCTCGTTCATGACGAGAAGTCCGGCTGGCTTACATCATGTGCTAACGAGACGGAGATTTTTTGACATAAATGATGAGCTTTTTTGAACAAAACTACATTCGTTATGGACCTGTGATACCTGGAAGTGACATCTGATGAAGAGAATCAAAGGTAATGGATTATTTACATAGTATTTTCGATTTTAGATCTCCCCAACATGACGTCTAGTCTGTATCGCAACGCGTATTTTTCTGGGCACAGTGCTCAGATTATTGCAAAGTGTGATTTCCCAGTAAGGTTATTTTTAAATCTGGCAAGTTGATTGCGTTCAAAAGATGTAAATCTATAATTCTTTAAATGACAATATAATATTTTACCAATGTTTTCTAATTTTAATTATTTAATTTGTGACGCTGACTTGACTGCCGGTTATTGGAGGGAAACGATTTCCTCAACATCAATGCCATAGTAAAACGCTGTTTTTGTATATAAATATCAACTTGATAGAACTAAAAATGCATGCATTGTCTAACATAATGTCCTAGGAGTGTCATCTGATGGAGATTGTAAAAGGTTAGTGCATCATTTTAGCTGGTTTTATGGTTTTGGTGACCCTGTCTTTGACTTGACAAAACATTACACACAACTCTTGTAAATGTACTGTCCTAACATACTCTAAATTTATGCTTTCGCCGTAAAACCTTTTTGAAATCGTAAAACGTGGTTAGATTAAGGAGATGTTTATCTTTCAAATGGTGTAACATAGTTGTATTTTTGAAAAATTTGAATTTTGACATTTATTTGGATTCAAATTTGCCGCTCTTGAAATGCACCTGCTGTTGATGGAGTGCACCACGGGTGGCACGCTAGCGTCCCACCTAGCCCCAAGAGTTAATGGGGCATTAAGTTCTTCTTCCATGTCAACCAAAATTAAATAAAACGAGCCTAGTTGGACAGTTATGAAGGCTTCTTGATATACAGTTGAAGTCGGAAGTTTACATACACTTAGGTTGGAGTCATTAAAACTTGTTTTTCAAAGACTTCACAAATTTCCGGCAAACTATAGTTGTGGCAAGTAGGTTAGGACATGTACTTTGTGCATGACACAAGTAATTTTTCCAACACTTGTTTACAAACAGATTATTTCACTTATAATTCACTGTATCACAATTCCAGTGGGTCGGAAGTTTACATACACTAAGTTGACTGTGCCTTTAAACAGCTTGGAAAATTCCAGAAAATTATGTCATGACTTTAGAAGCTTCTGATAGGCAAATTTACATAATTTGTCATGATTCCCACCGACGATGGCGCCCCCTCCTGCTCGGGTGGCGCTCGGCGGTCATCGTCACCGGCCTATTAGCTGCCACTGATTCCCATTTTTGTTTTCCCCCTTTTTGTGATTGTGTGCACCTGTTCTTAGTGGGGGTGATTAGCGGGGCTATTAGTATTAGCTGGTCCGCCTTCTCATTGTACGGGATTGTCATTCCTGTTTGTGCTTGTGTTTATGCTTGTGCGTTAGTTTTTGCGCCGCATGTGTTTTCCCCTGTGTTTGGGGAACTTTATTTTGTGTGCGCGTTATTCGCTGTTTGGGGTGGCTTGTGTGTGCTCGCCTGTTGACCCATTAAAAAGCCACTACCCTGTGCTCGCTGCTTCCTGCTTTTGATTCCTCACTCACGACGCCCGAGCCTTACAGAATCCCGCACCACAGTACTATGGAGTCAGCAGGAGCAGCGGCCAACCCCCTTCCCTCGATGGAGGAACGCGTGCTCCACCACACTACTGTCCTCCACCGAATCGGATCCGCGATGGATCAGATGATGGAGAGGATGGACCGATGGGAGAGGAGTGGTCTCCTCTCTCCACCTCCGGCTCCTCCGACGCAGCCACCTCCCGCCTCCCACTGCGTCTGGCTCTGGCGCGCTTCGTCTGGCGCTCCCGAGGGAGTATGATGGAGAGGCGGCTGGGTGCCAGGGATTTCTGCTCCAGCTCGAGCTGTACCTGGCCACCGTCAGACCTGCTCCCTCGGGAGAGGAGAGAGTGAGTGCCTTCGTTTCCTGCCTGACGGGCCGAGCTCTGGAGTGAGCAAATGCTGTCTGGAATGGTCCAGACTCGGCGAGGGATCACTACCCAGAGTTCACCCGCCGCTTTCGGGCCGTGTTCGACCACCCTCCGGAAGGAAGAGCGGCGGGTGAGCGGCTGTTCCACCTCAGGCAGGAGACGAGGAGCGCGCAGGACTTCGCGCTGGAGTTCAGGACCTTGGCTGCTGGGGCGGGGTGGAACGACAGGGCCCTTATAGACCATTACCGGTGTAGTCTCCGGGCGGACGTCCGCAGGGAGCTAACCTGTCGAGACACCGCTCTGTCTCTTGATGAGCTCATCGATATGTCCATCCGTCTGGACAATCTGCTGGCTGCCCGCGGGCGTTCGGAAATAGTCCTGTCCATTCCACCTCCGTGCACCCCCGCCCCTACTCCTATGGAGGTGGGGGGGGGGGGGGGGGGCTGTGCCAAAGGGTACCGGAGGAGGTGGCTCCTCCTGCACCAGCTGTGGTCGGAGAGGACACACGGCCGACCGGTGCTGGAGGAGCCAGTCTGGGAGTCGAGAGGGCAGGCAGAACACTTCTCGGTCACCCCAGGTGAGTCAGCACCAGATTCACCCAGAACCCCCTGTTGGTCACGTGTTCTTACCTATTTTGTTTTCAGATTTTTTCCCCCTCTTCCCAGCATAGGGCGCTAGTTGATTCAGGCGCAGCTGGGAACTTTATGGATTGCGGACTTGCCATTAAGCTGGGCATTCCGCGAGTGCCGATAGATTCCCCCTTCCCAGTGCACTCCCTAGATAGCCGACCATTAGGGTCAGGGTGTGGGAGATAAGCAGCTGTGCTGAAGGGGAAAGAACATAAATATTTTGGCTATAGGAGGAGAAGAAGACATCTGGTTCTGATAGAGCAACAGGCCACGGTGGGAGGCATAGCGACCTGACAACCAGACTTGAGTTATGCAGAAAGGGCCCCAAATACTCAAGATAGCCAGACAAAGGGGTACAGAGGAAAGGATGAGCATACACTGCATGCATTATTTTTGTACCACATGAGGAGGCCCTGCTAGCATTATAATCTATACAGCTGTCAGATGTGGGCGTTAACAAGCAACAACTGATATGGAGAGATAATGGTAAAGAACGGTCAAGGGAAGCTATTTTCATATAGAGGGAGGGGACTCTATACGTTATGCAAAGACATAATCATATAAAGATAGGACTCTGTAATATGAGAATTTAGTCTTTTCCATGGAGGGGCTTGGCTCTGTTACGTGTGTAATCGGGTCCTTCCATGGAAGGGCTCGGCTTTGCTACTCTGTATTAAAGTCTATATTGAATTCACAAGTTCTTGTAAGAGTATTATGTTCTTAAGACAATTTTCCACGACATAAATGGCGAGCTTGCCAGGAGATCGAAGGAACCTCGGACAGTGTCGTTCTTGGCTGGTGACAGTTTCTCTGGACAATCTCACAAACGGGTGGCCGCCCAACTTTATACAGGTAAGCTTGTTCTTACGCAGTTGAAATGTTTGTGTAGATTGCTTCAGGAATTCTGTCTCAGCGGAGGGGACGTCACGTAGGTCTCTCTTTAAATTCCCCAAAAAAACAGTAATACTAAGAGCTTTTGAATTCAATAGAACTGCATGCATGATTGAATTTTGGGGGTTGTTAAATGTAATTATATGTACATTTGTGAGGATTACATGCGTAGTGAGTTGTGAACCTGCTGGTGTTGGGTGTTTAGCGGAGGGGGCTTGCGCTTGCGCTGATCGGACCGCTCTAACGGACCCACGTGTGGTTTGGTTGGGTGGGGTTGTCCCGTCTGATTCTACTTGGCCGAGCTTGACTGTTTCAGGATCTGTTTTGGGATGTGCGTTAACACAGCCCAATCAACCTGATCTGGCGGATCGTGTTGGGTGTGTGATTCGGGATTCGGGTGTGTGATTCAGGTTGCTCCTCTCTGCTCTGGCTGGGTGCCGGCAGAGGACATCTTGGATCCATCTATGTTGAGGGATTTCCATCGCCTCCGTCCGGATCGCCCTGCGCCTCGCCCTCCGGGTCGTCCTCAAGGCCGGTGTCGGGGCGCTGCAGGAGCCGCGCGTCAGGAGGGGGGTACTGTCACGATTCCCACCGACGGTGGCGCCCCCTCCTGCTTGGGTGGCGCTCGGCGGTCGTCGTCACCGGCCTATTAGCTGCCACTGATTCCCTTTTTTGTTTTCCCCCTTTTTGTGATTGTGTGCACCTGTTCTTAGTGGGGGTGATTAGCGGGGCTATTAGTATTAGCTGGTCCGCCTTCTCTTTGTGCGGGATTGTCATTCCTGTTTGTGCTTGTGTTTACGCTTGTGCGTTAGTTTTTGCGCCGCATGTGTTTTCCCCTGTGTTTGGGGCACTTTATTTTATGTGCGCGTTATTCGCTGTTTGGGGTGGCTTGTGTGTGCTCGCCTGTTGACCCATTAAAAAGCCACTACCCTGTGCTCGCTGCTTTCTGCGTTTGATTCCTCACTCATGACGCCCAAGCCTTACATAATTTGAGTCAATTGGAGGTGTACCTGTGGATGTATTTCAAGACCTACCTTCAAACTCAGTGCCTCTTTGCTTGACATGATGGGAAATCTAAAGAAATCAGCCAAGACCTCAGAAAAATAATTGTAGACCTCCACAAGTCTGGTTCATCCTTGGGAGCAATTTCCAAACACCTGAAGGTACCTACCACGTTCATCTGTACAAACAATAGTACGCAAGTATAAACACCATGGGACCACGCAGCCATCATACCGCTCAGGAAGGAGATGTGTTCTGTCTCCTAGAGATGAATCAAATCAAATCAAATGTATTAATATAGCCCTTCTTACATCAGCTGATATATCAAAGTGCTGTACAGAAACCCAGCCTAAAACCCCAAACAGCAAGCAATGCAGGTGTAGAAGCACGATGGCTAGGAAAAACTCCCTAGAAAGGTCAAAACCTAGGAAGAAACCAGGCTATGAGGGGTGGCCAGTCCTCTTCTGGCTGTGCCGGGTGGAGATTATAACAGAACATGGCCAAGATGTTCAAATGTTCATAAATGACCAGCATGGTCAAATAATGGTAATCACAGTGAGCAGGTCAGGGTTCCATAGCCGGAGGCAGAACAGTTGAAACTGGAGCAGCAGCACGGCCAGGTGGACTGGGGACAACAAGGAGTTATCATGCCAGGTAGTCCTGAGGCATGGTCCTAGGGCTCAGGTCCTCTGAGAGAGAAAGAAAGAAAGAAAGAAAGAAAGAAAGAAAGAAAGAAAGAAAGAAAGAAAGAAAGAAAGAAAGAAAGAGAGAGAATTAGAGAGAGCATACTTAAATTCACACAGGACACCGGATAAGACAAGAGAAATACTCCAGATATAACAGACTGACCCTAGCCCCCCGACACATAAACTACTGCAGCTTAAATACTGGAGGCTGAGACAGGAGGGGTCAGGAGACACTGTGGCCCCATCCGATGATACCCCCGGACAGGGCCAAACAGGCAGGATATGACCCCACCCACTTTGCCAAAGCACAGCCCCCACACCAGTAGAGGGATATATTCAACCACCAACTTACCATCCTGAGACAAGGCTGAGCATAGCCCACAAAGATCTCCGCCACGGCACAACCCAAGGTGGGGCGCCAACCCAGACAGGAAGACCACGTCAGTGACTCAACCCACTCAACTGATGCACCCCTCCTAGGGACGGCATGGAAGAGCACCAGTAAGCCAGTGACTCGGCCCCTGTAATAGGGTTAGAGACAGAGAATCCCAGTGGAGAGAGGGGAACCGGCAATGCAGAGACAGCAATGGCGGTTCATTGCTCCAGTGCCTTTCCGTTCCCCTTCACACTCCTGGGCCAGACTACACTCAATCATAGGACTTACTGAAGAGATGAGTCTTCAATAAAGACTTAAAGGTTCTAGTGAGATTGCTAAGGCGAACACCGCGTGTTTAGTTTTGCCCCACCTGGGTCGAGGCACAGACACGGTTTCAATGGGGATAGCTGAGCTGACTACACTAACTGTGCTAGTGGCAGACTCTACTAAGCTTGCAAGCTGGCTAACAGCCTGCTGCCTGGCCTGCATCCTATTTGATTGTGGAGCTAAGGGTGTTAGAGCCCTGTCTATGTTCGTAGATAAGATGAGAGCACCCCTCCAGCTAGGATGGAGTCCGTCACTCCTCAACAGGCCAGGCTTGGTCCTGTTTGTAGGTGAGTCACAGAAAGAATGCCAATTATCTACAAATTCTATCTTTTGGGAGGGGCAGAAAACTGTCTTCAACCAGCGATTGAGTTGTGAGACTCTGCTGTAGAGCTCATCACTCCCCCTAACTGGGAGGGGGCCAGAGGCAATTACTCGATGCCAACACATCTTTCTAGCTGATTTACACGCTGAAGCTATGTTGCGCTTGGTGACCTCTGACTGTTTCATCCTAACATCGTTGGTGCCGACGTGGATAACAATATCCCTATACTCTCTACACTCCCCAGTTTTAGCTTTAGCCAGCACCATCTTCAGATTAGCCTTAACGTCGGTAGCCCTGCCCCCTGGTAAACAGTGTATGATCGCTGGATGATTTGTTTTAAGTCTAATACTATGGGTAATGGAGTCGCCAATGACTAGGGTTTTCAATTTGTCAGAGCTAATGGTAGGAGCCTTCAGCATCTCAGACCCCGTAACGGGAGGAGTAGAGACCAGAGAAGGCTCGGCCTCAGACTCCGACTCGCTGCTTAATGGGGAGAACCGGTTGAAAGTTTCTGTCGGCTGAATGAGCGACACCGGTTGAACATTCCTACAGCATTTCCCTCCAGAAGCCATGAGAAAGTTGTCCGGCTGCGGGGACCGTGCGAGAGGATTTATACTACTATCTGTACTTATTGGTGGCACAGACCCTGTTTCATCCTTTCCTACACTGAAATTACCCTTGCCTAACTATTACATCTGAAGCTGGGCTTGCAGCACAGCTATCCTCGCAGTAAGGCGATCGTTCTCCTGTATATTATGAGTACAGCGACTGCAATTAGAAGGCATCATGTTAATGTTACTACTTAGCTTCGGCTGTTGGAGGTCTTGATGAACCATGTCCAGATAAAGCGTCCGGAGTGAGAAAGTTGAATTTAAAAAAGTTGAGTGAGGGATAAACTAAAAATATAAACGCTAATTAAAAAGTAAAAACCGTAAAGCTGTCAGGTAGCAAAGTAAGGTTAGCAACAAAACGCACAGCAGCACGTAAACAAGTCTGCAAGTTGTGAACGTATTTTGGTGCGAAAAGTGCAAATCAATCCCAGAACAACAGAAAAGGACTTTGTGAAGATGCTGGAGGAAACAGGTACCAAAGTATCTATATCCACAGTAAAACAAGTACTATATCGACATAACCTGAAAGGCCGCTCAGCAAGGAAGAAGCCACTTCTCCAAAATGGCCATAAAAAAGCCAGACTACGGTTTGCAACTGCACATGGGGACAAAGACCGTACTTTTTGGAAAAATGTCCTCTGGTCTGATGAAACAAAAATAGAACTGTTTGGCCATGATGACCATCGTTATGTTTGGAGGAAAGGGGGAGATGCTTGCAAGCCCGAAGAACACCCTCCCAACCGTGAGCACGGTGCTGGCAGCATCATGTTGTGGGGGTGCTTTGCTGCAGGAGGGACAGGTACACTTCACAAAATAGATGGTATCATGAGGTAGGGAAATTATGTGGATATATTGAAACAACATCTCAAGACATCAGTCAGGAAGTTAAAGCTTGGTCGCAAATGGGTCTTCCAAATGGACAATGACCCCAAGCATTCTTCCAAAGTTGTGGCAAAATGGCTTAAGGACAACAAAGTCAAGGTCTTGGAGTAGCCATCACAAAGCCCTGACCTTAATCCTATAGAACATTTGTGGGCAGAACCACACCTGAACCAGAACTAACTCAGTTACACCAGCTCTGTCAGGAGGAATGGGCCAAAATTCACCCAACTTATTGTGGGAAGCTTGAGGAAGGCTAAAGAAAACGTTTGACCCAAGTTAAACAATTTAAAGACAATGCTACCAAATACTAATTGAGTGTATGTAAACTTCTGACCCACTGGGAATGTGATGAAAGAAATAAAAGCTGAAATAAATCATTCTCTCTACTATTATTCTGACATTTCATATTCTTAAAATGAAGTGGTGATCCTAACTGACCTAAGACAAGGAATTTCTACTAGGATTAAAAATCAGGAATTGTGAAAAACTGAGTTTAAATGTATTTGGCTAAGGTGTATGTAAACTTCCGACTTCAAATGTAATTACATGTTAGAGAGCTTTAATCCTCTCTTCTAAAGATTTACCTGTAATCTAGCTAGGTTAATCCTTTCCCTTTTAATAGTCAAAATAAACTGAGTAATAATTTTGCCGATGGTATTAAAGCTGCAGGCAGGTATGGACAGTGGAAACATGCTGATGACTTCATTCAGTTTAGGAGCTTTAACCATCTTTATAACATGTGGCATACCCCACAATGAGATTTGTAGCTTATCCCAGTTCTTAAACTGGAGTTGAATTTTGCTCAAATATACAGGTAATTTTCTGTATAGCCTGTGTGCATTATGGAACTGTTTCGTAGTCTGTTTATTTTGTTTTGAGTGTTCTTTCTAATAAAGTAAGAAGCTGAGCACTATAACCGCTGCGCCTTGGTCTGTCCCTTTCGACGCCTGTGACAGAACCACCCGCCAAAGAAGGACCAAGCAGCTGAAGAGGGAGCAGCAGGAGAAGTATTTGGAGTCATGGACGTGGGAGGAGATCCTCGATGGCAAGGGTCTATGGAGCCAGGCTGGGGAGTACCAGCGCCCGAAGGCGGAGCTGGAGGAAGCGAAGAGGTAACGATGGAAGTACGAGGCGTTGTATCCTCCTATTCAGGAGGTGGAGGGGCAAAAAAATTGGGTGGGGGGGGGGGGGGGGGGGGCATAAGGGGAGTGTTGCTAGGTCACGGGGGAACCCTGACCTAACTTCCCGGGCTATTCGGAGGGAGCCATGGAGGAAACCAGGCCGGTCGAGGAGTCAAGAGCGGATGACGATGCTGGATTCTGGAGAAAGGGACTGGTGGAGAGCGCATGACGAAGCAGACGCACAGAGGGAGGAGCTAGGCAGCATGGAGGTATGCGCACTATGTCGCCCATAAACACTCAGAGCCCGGTGCGGTCGATACAGGCTCCGCAACGTTGTCGTGCGACAGCTAGCCGGCAGCCAGGAAAGAGTGTGCCGGCGCAGCGTAGCTGGCCTCCAGTACGGCTCCTCAGCCCAGGATATCCCACGCCTGCTCCACGCACAATACCCTGCATTCCCCAGCACAGCCCAGTTCGTCCTGTGCCAGCGCTTCGCCCTTGCCGGGATAGAGTGAGCATGGAGCCAGGACGGGTTATGCTGGCTGTAAGTGTCAGACCTCCAGAGAGAATCCTGGGCCCAGTATATCCTACGCCTGCTCCAGGTACGGTGCGCCGCATTCCCCAGCACAGCCCAGTTCGTCCGGTGCCAGCGCTCCGCCCTTACCGGGCTATAGTCAGCATTGGACCGGGACGGGTTGTGCCTGCCCTGAGCGCCAGACCTCCAGTGCGCCTCCAAGGCCCAGTACGTCCTGTGCCTGCTCTGCACACTCTCCGTCCAGCGACGCTCTTCAGGTCGGAGCCTCCAGCGACGCTCCCCAGTCAGGAGCCTCCAGCGACGCTCCTCAGCCCAGAGCCTCCAGCGACGCTCCCCATTCAGGAGCCTCCAGCGACGCTCCCCAGTCAGGAGCCTCCAGCGACGCTCCCCAGTCAGGAGCCTCCAGCGATGCTTCTCAGCCCGGAGCCTCCAGCGACGCTCCCCAGTCAGGAACCTCCAGCGACCCTCCTCAGCCCGGAGCCTCCAGCGACGCCCCTCAGCCAGGAGCCTCCAGCGACGCCCCTCAGCCAGGAGCCTCCAGCGACGCTCCTCAGCCAGGAGCCTCCAGCGACGCTCCTCAGCCCGGAGCCTCCAGCGACGCCTCTCAGCCCGGAGCCTCCAGCGACGCCTCTCAGCCCGGGGCCTCCAGCGACGCCTCTCTGCCCGGGGCCTCCAGCGACGCCTCTCTGCCCGGGGCCTCCAGCGACGCCTCTCAGCCCGGGGCCTCCAGCGACGCCTCTCAGCCCGGGGCCTCCAGCGACGCCTCTCAGCCCGGGGCCTCCAGCTACGCCTCTCAGCCCAGAGTCTTTGGAACGGGAGCTAAGCCCAGAGCATGAACCACCTCCGTAGTGAGAGGATTGGCGAAGGGGGGGTGTAGCACAGGAAACGTCGTTGACGGTGGCCACCCTCCCTTCCCTCCCTTTAGGTTTGGGGTTGGTTTTGTGGGGTTTTTTGTTTTGGAGGTGCAGTCGGGGTCTGCACCTTTGGGGGGGGGGTACTGTCACGTCCTGACCAGTAAAGGGGTCATTTATATTTGTAGTATGGTCAGGGCGTGGCAGGGGGTGTTTGTTTTGTGTGTTTTGGGATTTTTTGGTTCTAGGGGATTTTGGTTCTAGTTTTCTATTTCTATGTTTCTTTTTCTATGTGTGGCCAGGTATGGCTTCCAATCAGAGGCAGGTGTCTTTCGTTGTCTCTGATTAGAAGCCATACTTAGGCAGCCTGTTTTTCCTGTGTCTTTGTGGGTGGTTATTTTCTGTATAGCCTGTGTGCCTTATGGAACTGTTTCATCGTCTGTTTATTTTGTTTTGAGTGTTCTTTCTAATAAAGTAAGAAGATGAGCACTATAACCGCTGCGCCTTGGTCTGTCCCTTTCGACGCCTGTGACACACTGCAAATACATCCAAATGATTTATAGAGGCTAACCTGTTTGTAGATCCATAGTGAGTTTTAAACATTGTCTTGATATGGTCTGAAATACAGAGGACAGAAAAAGCCACCCCAATACACCAACCTGAAAGACATCAATTAGACACAAACACAACATAAACAACATGAGTATTCGATATAAAATGCATCTAATTAATCTGATCAGTTTTATGTATTCTTCTTTTTGTCAAGTGTAACAACCTACATTTGGTCGTGTGTGTGTCTTACCTGTTCATGGAGGTTGATACATTTCTCGATCAGAGCTCACAGCTCCCAAACTCTCCACCACTTAACTGGACCTGGACAGGATAAACCAGGTACTAAAGGGAGGGGCTAAACGGAGGAGGATGGAAGGAGATGGTGAGAGAGTGTATCATGGGACTAAATGAGGACTGAAATGTCTCAATATTTAATCTAGCTAGCTAAAGTTAGCTAACATTACAGTAAGTTTAACTAGCTAGCTAACATTAGCGAGAACGTACCAACACTTATACAACAATTACCAGCTAACATTACAGGCTATGTAGCTTGGCTAGCTGATGAAAAACAAAGATTACATTACATTATGTATTTTTGTTTTGTTATTTGATAGTAGTTTGATTAATTATTATCTTAGTTAGCGAATAGCTAAGGTTCACTCACCTTTCACATCAATCTGTTGCAAGTCATCTCTTATCTGTCGCGTCTCTCCAACCATCCGCGCGCTTCCCGCTTCCAGTTGTCTTTTGACCAACGTTCTCAATTTTAATTATACACCCTTTACTCATGAGCGCACTGGTGGTTCCAAAATGAACCCCTCTTTTGAAAAGGGTTCTTCAAAGCACCCCTTAAGTCTACAAGGTTCAAAAACAAACAGACGGCAGTGTATAGGTTCTTATATTAACCTTAAGGTTATTTTTTTTTTTACCTTATATTATACTAAAGGATCCTACAGGAACCTTAAGGTTAGTTTTTAACCTTAAATTATCCTGAAGGATCCTCCAGGAACCTTTTATTTTTACCGTGTAGTTGCCTACTTGAGCCTACCGCGAGTTTGTTTCACGTCTCAAGCTGCGAGATGGAGATAGCCATTTGAGAGAGTGGTGAATGTGACGCTAAAATAGCAAATCCAGGAGGCAAATCAGGACTCAGGCGAACTTAACAAACAAACCACTGTTCATGATTCCACTCATTCTGAGCTTTAATCAACACTGGGAGCAATATTTAGATGTTTACCCATAATAGATTTTCTTTATTATGTACAAACCATATACACTGACTATACAAAACATTACGAACACATGCTATTTCCATGGCATAGACTGACCAGGTGAATCCAGGTGAAAGCTACAATCCCTTATTGATGTCACTTGTTAAATCCACTTCAAATCAGTGTAGATGACGGTAAGACAGGTTAAGGAATAATTTTTAAGCCTTGAGACAATTGAGACAGATTGTGTATGTGTGCCATTCAGAGGGTTAATGGGCAAGACAAAAAATGTAAGCTCCTTTGAACAGGGTATGGCAGTAGGTGCCAAGTGCACCGGTTTGTGTAAAGAATTGCACCGCTGCTGGGTTTTTCACGCCAAACTGTTTCCCGCCTAAATCAAGAATAGTCCACCACCAAAAGGACATCCAGCCAACTTGACACAACTGTGGGAAACATTGGACCTGCATCCCTGTGGAACACTTTCAACACCTTGTAGAGTCCATTCCTTGACGAATTGAGGCTGTTCTGAGGGCAACTCCATATTAGGAAGGTGTTCCTAATGTTTGGTACACTCAGTGTGTATTTTGTTATAGTCTTTATTTATTTCGACTTTTTCGAATTTACTAAGGTTTGGATCTCGGTGTCCTTATATGTAGTTACGGCAATGATACTAGAATACTACATAAACTGCATACTCATTTCGGCGTGTAATGGTAGTTTGTCTACAAAATATTATTAATGTAACTCAAATAATATTTTCATAAAGCACAAAAAGTTTGACTTTGTTGCTCGGTCTCCCCTATGACAAAGTTAGCAGTAGGCCTATGACAAATCGGGTTTAGGGTCATTAAATATTCTGTGGATGATGGACGGTGGCGGTGGGTTGAATAAAAAGAAAACAACAGCCTACCTTAAAACAGCCATCAATGTATAATTATTGTGCAATTTATATGTATAGGCTACATTGAGGATTTTCTTTCATTATTTTAGGCTATATGGCATTAGTGCTTAACCAGTGGCGACCCGTCATTCAAAAAATAAATGTAAAAAAAAGAATATATATATATATATATATATATATATATATATATATATATATATATATATATATATATATATATTTCTGGGCTTGCCTGTTTCGCATGTTATTTTGACATTAATACGGGTCACATATCAGTTTGCAAACAATGTAAAAGAAGATATACACTACCGTTCAAAAGTTTGGGGTCACTTAGAAATGTCCTTGTTTTTGAAAGAAAAGCACATTTCTTGTCCATTAAAATAACATCAAATTGATCAGAAATACATTGTAGACAATGATAATGTTGTAAATGACTATTGTGGCTGGAAACGGCTGATTGTTTATGGAATATCAACATAAGCGTACAGAGGCCCATTATCAGCAACCATCACTCCTGTGTTCCAATGGCACGTTGTGTTAGCTAAAAACAGACGTCTCACAAGTCCTCAACTGGCAGCTTCATTAAATAGCACCCGCAAAACACCAGTCTCAAAGTCAACAGTGAAGTGGCGACTCCGGGATACTGGCCTTCTAGGCAAAGTTGCAAATGTCATGACGTTGGCCTGTGGGTAAGGTTTATGACCCCCCCATAAATACCTTTCTCCCTTCCCTCTCTCTCTGACTCTACTGAAGGACTCTTGAATAGCCTTTGTTAAACATAGAGAGTCTGGGAACATCAAACAAGTGGGGGGAAAGGAACCATATTTCGGTAATAGAACCAGTTGAAAATATGCGTTGGTACTTAATGAATATGATGTCAGTTCGGTTGTCATCTGAGACATTATGACTGATGACAGGACGACATAAACTGTATCTGGGAAAGTCTACACATTCTAGTTATCAGATTCACATGGAATTGTTGTGCAATTTAAATGTTTGAATATGAAACTATTTGTGAAAAGGTTAAATGTAATTTTAGCGTCCAAATGAGAGAATTGGGTTTTCATAAGGTTAGAGCCCTGCTCAATCAGTGGCCCGCCCCTGTGAAGAGACATGGGTTATAAACTATGAAACACACCCTTCTCTCCCTCCACTATATAAGCTCTTGACGAAAATGTAACCTTCTGTTCCGAGGACGAAAGGACGACGGTCCATACGTTAGAAAGGACTAACATGTCAACTACAGAACTAAACCAACCTCAGCATGAGCTTTGGTTGTGAATGGTATGAACTTTGAACTCTTATTCACTAAAGAAGTGAGACATCCTAGCCGTTGAGTTAGCAACAGCAGCTGTAAACGTGGGCTAGGAAAGGACGGACGACGTATCCAGTCTAACACACAATGAAGATACTACAATGTATCCAATTTACCACCAGATACATTCTTCCGAGGACAGCATGATCTCTGTTGGGCAACACGACCAGCATCTACAACCAACCTACCGAAGTGCAACTCAGAGTAAATATTTACTGCATTTCCCTTTTCCAAATGGGCGGTAATTTAGAATGCATAAGATACTGTATTTACGAAAGCTTAGCTTCTCCCTTTGTTCCTGTCTTCCCGCTCTTTCATTCAAGCCCAACCCCCTCTCTTTGTGTAACAAGCCGTCATACAGGTTCCGTCCACCAGGGACGTTTTCTGTATGACATTATTTGCATTCTGTGTATATGTAATTCTGTGTGATTAGTTAGGTATTTAGTAAATAAATAATTAAACCCACTTTTGTATTGCTGATTCAACTTGTTAGCCAGGGTTCGTGAAGATAACCAAGAATTTACAACTTTCAGATGAGACTGAAATAAGGTGACGATTAATATTGACTGCTGTTGATGTAAAATATTACTAGGTCTTTAAGAGTTTATTCGGAAGATAACAGCTCTATAAACATTCTTTCGTGGTGCCCCGACTTTCTAGTTAATTACATTTACATGATTAGCTTAATCAGGTAATATTAATTACAGAGAAAGGATTTTATAGAATAGCATGTCATATCACTTAATCCGGCATAGCCAAAGACATAACACAAAGAAAAAGCCATATCTCAGACTGGCCAATAAAAAGAAAAGATTAAGGTAGGCAGAAGAACACAGACACTGGACAGAGGAACTCTGCCTAGAAGGCCAGCATCCCGGAGTCGCCTCTTCACAGTTGACGTTGAGACTAGTGTTTTGCGGGTACCATTTAATGAAGCTGCCAGTTGAGGACTTGTGAGGCGTCTGTTTCTCAAACTGGACACTCTGATGTACTTGTCCTCTTCCTCAGTTGTGCACCGGGGCCTCCCACTCCTCTTTCTATTCTGGTTAGAAACAATTTGAGCTGTTCTGTGAAGGGAGTAGTACACAGCGTTGTACGAGATCTTTAGTTTCATGGCAATTTCTCGCATGGAATACCCTTCATTTCTCAGAACAAGAATAGACTGACGAGTTTCAGAAGAAAGGTCTTTGTTTCTGGCCATTTTGAGCCTGTAATCGAACCCACAAATGCTGATGCTCCAGATACTCAACTCGTCTAATGAAGACCAGTTGTATTGCTTCTTTAATCAGCACAACAGTTTTCAGCTGTGCTAACATAATTGCAAAAGTATTTTATAATGACCAATTAGCCTTTTAAAATTATAAACTTGGATTAGCTAACACAATGTGCCACTGGAACACAGGAGTGATGGTTGCTGAAAATGGGCCTCTTTACGCCTATGTAGATTTTCCATAAAAAATCTGCCGTTTTCAGCTACAATAGTCATTTACAACATTAACAATGTCTACACTGTATTTCGGATCAATTTGATGTTATTTTAATGGACCAAAAAAAAGTGCTTTCTTTCAAAAACAAGGACATTTCTAAGTGACCCCAAACTTTTGAACAGTAGTGTATATATCATTGAGTTAATAAAGCCGCATACAAACATGGTCTCTTTTTTGTTTTCTTGAGTAAGGCAGCTCCAAAATGCAGCTGTTACAGCCTAGCTCAGTGCTGTCTGTGGTGGTGGGGCAAGCCAGCAGAAAATAGGAGCGTTGCACCGTGATTGGGTCAGTGTTCTGTCACCGCCAAGTCTAAGTCCTTACTAAGGGTAGACATAAAAAATTCTAGCCCTTTGGCTGCTGCCATAGAGTTACGTTAGAAGTGCCCTTCCAAGAAGGCTCAAGGTCATTGGCCACAGATAAAATGAGACACACGCTCACCTGATCTCGCAGGTACGTCTACTGAACTGGAAGCCGCAAGAATGATGATAGCAACACTTGCTACATATTACATAATCCTATAGGATCAGTGGCGACCCGTCATTTAGGGCAGGTGGGGCAGAGACCTGTTTTGCGCCCCACATTTTTTGCAAATTATAATTTTTTCTAAATGGGCTTGCCTGTTTTGCATGTTATTTTGGCATTAATATGTGTCACATATCAGTTTGCAAACAGCGTAAAGAAAATATGTATAATTGAGTTAATAAAGCTGCATACAAACATGGTTGTTTTTTTGTTTTCTTGAGTAAGGCAGCTCCAAAATTCAGGTGTTTCAGCCTAGCTCACTGCTTTCTGTGGTGGTGGGGCAAGCCAGCAGAAAATACGTAGCGTTGCGCCGTGATTGGCTCAGGGTTCTGGGACTTATGGGGACACTACGTCACCACCAGGTCGAAGGGTAGACCTCGAAAATTCTAGCCTTTTGGCTGCTGCCATAGAGTTACATTAGAAATGCCCATCCAATAAGGATTAAGATCATTGGCTACAGAGAAAATGAAGTCAAATCATGTTATATGTACAGTAGCTTTGATTGGACTGATCATGTCAACATCTTCCTTTCAAAATCTTAACTAGCAGTCATCATCATGAATCAAGTCAACAATCTACTGGCAAATCATTTTTAATCCTTGTCTTATGAAGAGAAATTATAGATAAAATGTATCGGTGCTCATTGGACATAAACATTACACAACAAGTTGGAAATCGCAAATTAAACAACGAGTGGTTTGTAAGGAATCGATGACAGTGGCCTACTGCAAGCATTGCAACTGGAAAGTAGGGAATAAACAAGCTCAGAATGGGAAAATACGTTTTGAATGGTCATCCAACTTTCTCTTTCTTTGATGACAAAATTTGCTCACGAAGGACCTTTGCGCCACCTTCCTGTTCAAATGAGCACATCACAACAAGGTGAGTCAAAAAATGTCTTACATGCTGCTGCATAAATTATGTAATATGGCAGGGAGATATGTGTACTGTAGCTAAGAAAGTAATACTAAGTGTATGTTGTGTTGTAAACTGTTAGTAGCTCATGTGCCTCACTCTAATAATTTGGTATATTTTCACCTCTTAATTTCACCTACTGTTCTGACTCGGTGGTGCAGATGTAGCCTATAACCTGTTTTTGAGAAATGTAATCATCTAATATTGTAAGTGCTTTCATTGTCTGCTTATTTGCCCCCTTTGTTTATCCTACGGTTCTGACTTGGTGTACAGGGAGAACACTGTAAGAACGGCCAATGTTCTGGATTCTGTTGCAAGATCAAATCCCTGAGCTGACAAGGAAAAAATCTGTCGTTCTGGCCCTGAAGAAGGCAGTTAACCCACTGTTCCGGCCGTCATTGAAAATAATAATATGTTCTTAATTGACTTTCCTAGTTAAATAAAGGTAAAAAAATATATATATTTATATTGACTACGTCCGTCCTGGCTCGCTCATTAATGTCTTAATCAAAATGACGGATTGCCTCTTATCACCTTGTCTTCCCCTTATTCCAAAGTTTGTACATCTCAATTGTCAGTAGACACCACATTTGTTAAAGCAAATCGACATTAACTTTTTCTGCCCGTTCCCAAAAGCATTTGACGTGTAGACTATTTGGGCGTATACAGTAATGGCCAGTGGTGATTTTAGCATGTACACTACCGGTCAAAAGTTTTAGAAACCTACTCATTGAAGAGTTTTTCTTTATTTTTACTATTTTCTTTATTGTAAAATAATAACGAAGACATCAAAACTATGAAATAACACATGGAATCATGTAGTAACCAAAAAAGTGTTACATCAAAATATATTTTATATTTGAGATTCTTCAAATAGCCATCCGTTGCCTTGATGACAGCTTTGCACACTCTTGGCATTCTCTCAATCAGCTTCATAAGGTAGTCACCTGGAATGCATTTCAATTAACAGGTGTGCCTTGTTAAAAGTTCATTTGTGGAATTTCTTTCCTTCTTAATGCATTTGAGTCAATCAGTTGTGTTGTGACAAGGTGGGGGGTATACAGAAGATAGCCCTATTCGGTAAAAGACCAAGTCCATATTAAGGCAAGAACAGCTCAAATAAGCAAAGAGAAATGACAGTCCATCACTACATTAAGACATGAAGGTCAGTCAATACAGACAATTTCAATAACTTTGACAGCTTCTTCAAGTGTAGTCGCAAAAACCATCAAGCGCTATGATGAAACTGGCTCTCATTAGGAACGCCACAGGAATGGAAGACCCAGAGGTGAGGATACTGTAAGAGGATACTGTAAGTTCATTAGAGTTACCAAATAAATGCTTCACAGAGTTCAAGTATCTCAACATCAACTGTTCAGAGGAGAATCAGGCCTTCATGGTCGAACTGATGCAAAGAAACCACTACTAAAGAACACCTATAAGAAGAAGAGACTTGCTTGGGCCAAGAAAGACGAGCAATGGACATTAGACCAGTGGACATTTGTCCTTTGGTGTGGGAGTCCAAATTGGAGATTTTTGGTTTCAACCGCCGTGTCTTCGTGAGACGCGGTGTGGGTGAACGGAAGATCTCCGCATGTGTATTTCCAACCGTAAAGCATGGAGGAGGAGGAGGTGTTATGGTGTGGGTGTGCTTTGCTGGTGACACTGTCTGTGATTTATGTAGATTTCAAGGCACACTTAACCAGCATGACTACCACAGCATTCTGCAGCGATATGCCATCCCATCTGGTTTGGGCTTAGTGGGACTATCATTTGTTTTTCAACAGGACAATGACCAAACACATCTCCAGGCTGTGTAAGGGCTATTTTACCAAGAAGATGGAGTGCTGCATCAGATGACCCGGCCTGCACAATCCCCCGACCTCAACTAAATTGAGATGGTTTGGGATGATTTGGACCGCAAAGTGAAGGAAAACCCTCCTCTCCTCCCTTTCTGCATCCTTTGATTTTCTCTGTCCCCTATCCTCCAGGCCGGCTCGGTCCTCCCCTCCAGCTCCATGGCTCGACGACTCACTACGAGCTCACAGAACGGGGCTCCGGGCAGCCGAGCGGAAATGGAGGAAAACTCGCCTCCCTGCGGACCTGGCATCCTTTCACTCCCTCCTCTCTACATTCTCCTCTTCTGTCTCTGCTGCTAAAGCCACTTTCTACCACTCTAAATTCCAAGCATCTGCCTCTAACCGTAGGAAACTCTTTGCTACCTTCTCCTCCCTCCTGAATCCCCCCCCCCCCCCTCTCTGCGGATGACTTCGTCAACCATTTTGAAAAGAAGGTTGACGATATCCGATCCTCGTTTGCTAAGTCAAACGACACCGCTGGTCCTGCTCACACTGCCCTACCCTGTGCTTTGACCTCTTTCTCCCCTCTCTCTCCAGATGAAATCTCGCGTCTTGTGACGGCCGGCCGCCCAACAACCTGCCCACTTGACCCTATCCCCTCCTCTCTTCTCCAGACCATTTCCGGAGACCTTCTCCCCTTCCTCACCTCGCTCATCAACTCATCCTTGACCGCTGGCTACGTCCCTTCCGTCTTCAAGAGAGCGAGAGTTGCACCCCTTCTGAAAAAACCTACACTCGATCCCTCCGATGTCAACAACTACAGACCAGTATCCCTTCTTTCTTTTCTCTCCAAAACTCTTGAACGTGCCGTCCTTGGCCAGCTCTCCTGCTATCTCTCTCAGAATGACCTTCTTGATCCTAATCAGTCAGGTTTCAAGACTGGGCATTCAACTGAGACTGCTCTTCTCTGTGTCACGGAGGCTCTCCGCACTGCTAAAGCTAACTCTCTCTCCTCTGCTCTCATCCTTCTAGACCTATCTGCTGCCTTTGATACTGTGAACCATCAGATCCTCCTCTCCACCCTCTCCGAGTTGGGCATCTCCGGCGCGGCCCACGCTTGGATTGCGTCCTACCTGACAGGTCGCTCCTACCAGGTGGCGTGGCGAGAATCTGTCTCCGCACCATGCGCTCTCACCACTGGTGTCCCCCAGGGCTCTGTTCTAGGCCCTCTCCTATTCTCGCTATACACCAAGTCACTTGGCTCTGTCATATCCTCACATGGTCTCTCCTATCATTGCTATGCAGACGACACACAATTAATCTTCTCCTTTCCCCCTTCTGATAACCAGGCGGCGAATCGCATCTCTGCATGTCTGTCAGACATATCAGTGTGGATGACGGATCACCAGCTCAAGCTGAACCTCGGCAAGACGGAGCTGTTCTTCCTCCCGGGGAAGGACTGCCCGTTCCATGATCTCGCCATCACGGTTGACAACTCCCTTGTGTCCTCCTCCCAGAGTGCTAAGAACCTTGGCGTGATCCTGGACAACACCCTGTCGTTCTCCACTAACATCAAGGCGGTGACCCGATCCTGTAGGTTCATGCTCTACAACATTCGCAGAGTACGACCCTGCCTCACACAGGAAGCGGCACAGGTCCTAATCCAGGCACTTGTCATCTCCCGTCTGGATTACTGCAACTCGCTGTTGGCTGGGCTCGCTGCCTGTGCCATTAAACCCCTACAACTCATCCAGAACGCCGCAGCCCGTCTGGTGTTCAACCTTCCCAAGTTCTCTCACGTCACCCCGCTCCTCCGCTCTCTCCACTGGCTTCCAGTTGAAGCTCGCATCCGCTACAAGACCATGGTGATTGCCTACGGAGCTGTGAAGGGAACGGCACCTCCATACCTTCAGGCTCTGATCAGGCCCTACACCCAAACAAGGGCACTGCGTTCATCCACCTCTGGCCTGCTGGCCCCCCTACCTCTGAGGAAGCACAGTTCCCGCTCAGCCCAGTCAAAACTGTTCGCTGCTCTGGCACCCCAGTCGTGGAACAAGCTCCCTCACGACGCCAGGACAGCGGAGTCAATCACCACCTTCCGGAGACACCTGAAACCCCACCTCTTTAAGGAATACCTAGGATAGGATAAAGTAATCCTTCTAACCCCCCCCCCCCCCCTTAAAAGATTTAGATGCACTATTGTAAAGTGGTTGTTCCACTGGATATCATAAGGTGAATGCACCAATTTGTAAGTCGCTCTGGATAAGAGCGTCTGCTAAATGACTTAAATGTAAATGTAAATGTAAGGAAAAGCGCTCATGTTTGGGAAAGATTTGGTAACGTGGTAAAAAGAGAATGATATGTTATGTGTGATGATTGTGAGATACTATACAAATTTGACAGTCACAAGATGGGGACTTCAAATAAGCTTATGGCACATTAAGGTACTGTAGCCTACTTTTCAGATGGTTTAAATGGAAACTGAAATCTGGACAATGACTGTAGGTCTATAACCTTTCACATAGCCTAACATTAACTCATGCAGAAAGATTAAGAATTTCTTGCAGTAAAAATGTAGGCTAAATTTGGACTCTGGAACAGGAGTGGAGAAATATTATTTATTTATTTTAGTATCTTGATGGAATGCGAACGTGCGTTTAGAAACTGTTTGTATAGAGGTGATATCTTTATCAGCATCCTAAAATTGGATTAGTATTTAAACCACATAAAATATGCATCCAAGCCAAACTGAAATCTTATCAGAAACATTTTGGGTCGTTTTTAAAGCTTTCTATTTCCTTACAACCTGTCAAACTGATGTCCATTGGAAATGTTGCACAGAAAATCTTTCCTATTTTTTTGGAGTTATTGCATTTTCTCCACGTCCCTAAATGTCTTTGCTCCACGAAAGAAGCAGAGATGACAGAGAAATGTACTAATGTCAACTAAACTGAAGCATTCATTCTATAATTTATGACATCATTCTGGTGAGCATGAGTTTATTTAGTCATCTAGGGCAAGATATCATAACAGAAGAGAAGCTGCATATCTAACTATAGACAAGTTGACTAACAAAAAGCAGTAGCATAGGCAATCTAAATCAGGCAACAACAAAAAATCTGCACCCCGTCATAAAATCTTTCCGCTGTCTGTTATTGTAGCCTGAGGTGCGGGCCTTAGATTTGCACATATTGTTGGGTGGTTGTGTAGAGTAATTAGCAATTGCGGGCAGGTGTGGGTGAACAAACAGCCGACCTTCGCACAAGTAATGTTTAGCTAGCCCGTGACACCGGCATGAGCAGTTAGCACCCACCGAACGACTTGGGAAACCCAGCTTCAGCTTGATTACAAATTAATTGGGAAAGAAATGAAAGCTTCACTAGCTACCAATCTATTTTAGTTTCACTGTCCGATCCTTCAAAAAATGAGCTTACTAATTGTTATTTTATACCTTTTCACAAACGGTCTGGTATGTGTTGCTTGATTTGAGCAAGTTAACCGAAATATATCAAAGAATATGACATGCGTCCACGACTAGTCAGTGGCTAGTGCGTGGCAGTGATCTAGCTAGCTAGCGTTACTTTTCAGTAATTAGCTGTCCTCCTAAATGCAGTCAAAGACTTGAACATGTTTGTCTGAAAACGAACTAGTCACCAGTGGTGAAATATGTCTAACCAGTTGGCTTATGTAGCCTGTGTGCCCATGAGCTCCCAAGTGTAGATACTAGCTAACTACCTAAAGCTGGCATGGGGCTATGGTTGGCTACTGTACTGGAGTGGCAGGTAGCCTAGCGGTTAGCGTGTTGGGCCAACCAAAAGGTTGCTGGATCGAAACGCTGACAAGGTAAACATCTGTACTTCTGCCCATGAACAAGGCAGTTAAACCACTGTTCCCTGGGAGGCCGTCAATGTAACTACAAATGTGTTCCTAACTGACTTGCCTTGTTAAAAGATGTATGTATGTATGTATGTATGTATGTATGTATGTATGTATGTATGTATGTATATATATATATATATATAGTAACGACCCTGGGTTTATAAAATCTGCCACACGAACATGCTTTTGGGGCACAGTCAATAGCGCGCTGGACTTCGGGCAAGAAGGCCGAGGGTTCGAGACCTGCTCCCTGCCTGTTTCATTACAATATGGTTTCAGATCCGATGCAAGAGAAATTGTCCGCCATGTTTTGGTAAGGGCTTAGAGGGACGTCACGCACTCAAGAAGGCTCAACCAATCACTCGACAGGTTCTACATCGCGTGCTTTACACACCAGGAACAGGAAGTGATGGACTGTTATGAAGAGTGAGTTTTGGAATACAGTCACGGTTTGGAAGGTGCTTCTTCAAACATGTATATCTTCCAGGTGGCTGCGTTATTGATAGCGTTGCTATATTATGGCAATGCTCAAACGTTTACTGTCGCTGTGAACTCCACCATCCTGGGTTCAGAGTTGAGCGCAGACGGCTTGAAGCAGCTCGCTGCGGCAGTGGCGTCGCAGTCGCCCGTGTTTCAGCCTAGCCGCGGTTCCTATTTTTCTCTCAATCTGTTGTCGGCGTTTCCAGAAGATCTGGAGGTCAGCGATTACTGCGTCGAGCTGCTGGCTATCTTTGGGCAGCGATATTCAACCTATGTGAATTGTTTGGTGTCCGCCGCGCGTCCTGTCAAAGTGTGCCAAAATTGTTATGGCACCTACGACAACCTTATGGAAATTTACACAAACATATCATCAGACCAGGTAGGCTAAGTAAGTTAGCATTTGTGTTTTCTCAGTGGACTTCTTTGAGTTTATCATTGTGTTTTTAATATTATGCGTTTCGATGTTTTTGTCCTGTGCTGCGGGTTAATTAATATATATCATCTATGGGTTAATACGTGCGCCATTGTCACATGCGTCATGGGACCGTTGCTAATGCGCCTCTGGTTGCAGTATAACATGTATAGTGGTGAGGTGTGTACTGTGTAGTAGGGGGAAATAGGAGATCACAAGACTAGCCATCCTAGTCACATGCCTGGTGACTAGGAGAACAAAAGCCACGACTGACTGTTGCCATAATGGGCGTTAAATAGGTATTCTATAGCCTAGTGGCAATGTTTTGCCACATCAATTTCTCAGTACTTTAAGCTGTATCCATTGAATCCTCAATATAAGAATCTAATTAGTAAGGCTAAACAATAGGGATGGTAAACGCCCTCATTGAGACTGCTTGTGTGTCTGTTTCCAGATGGGCCCAGGGAATGTGAGCTGCAGAGACAGCCTCCTGCGTTCTGATAGGCTGATGTTGGTGTTCCTGCTCTACAACAACCTGAAGGACATCTGGACTGGTTCAGAATGTAACAGTAGGTGGACTGTCTTATATTATAAACACATGAAGCTTTTTTTCCTATTGCTGATATGTATACCAAACATTAGGAACACCTTCCTAATATTGAGTTGTATCTCCCCACCCCCTTTGCCCTCAGAACAGTGTCAATTCGTCGGGTCATAGACTCTACAAGGTGTCGAAAGCGTTTCACAGGGATGCTGGCCTATGTTGACTCCAATGCTTCCCACAGTTGTGTTAACTTGGCTGGATGTTCTTTGGGTGGTGGGCCATCCTTGATACACATGGGAAACTGTTGAATGTGAAAAAATCCAGCAGTGTTGCAGTTCTTGACACAAACTGGCACCTACTACCATACCCCGTTCAAACACACGTGTCTTGCCCATTCACCCTCTGAATGGCACACGTACACAATCCATGTCTCGATTGTCTCAAGGCTCAAAAATAATTTAACCGGTCTCCTTCACTTCATCTACACTGAGCTGAATTTGAAGTGGATTTAACAAGTGACATTAATATGGAATCATAACATTCACCTGGCCAGTCTGTCATGGACAGAGCAGGTGTTCTTAATGTTTTGTATGCTCAGTGTATATTATTACCTTTTCTATGTCTCAATAAGTCCCTTGCTTCCTCTCCTTGCCTCATTTCTTTTGTGATAGATTCTTTGAATATAATTGATGTGTGCCAGGAGGCAGAGTATGCAAGTTTGATCTTTAACCCTGCCATGGTACATCATTTCTGAATGATATCTGACTTCCTGTTTCTAAGGTTGTGTAAGCCTGGGACTCCACAGCCTGACCAATGACACCCTTTACTTCATGGCCACTCTAAACCAGTCCCTCAGATGTTTTGAGAAGTTCCAACAGGTGGGTCACTGTTGTAAGTCAAAGAGAAAGATTGTTTAGCTAGTGCATACCAAAAGCCATCTAAAACCACTAGGGAGGGAGAGAGGAGTATAGAGATGAAGTTTATAAATTACTAAAACGGTTTCCAACTGTTTGTGATTTATTAATTTTTTTCCAGGGGAACCACTCAGCGCTATGTAAGGAGTGCAAGACCACATACAGAGGACTGAATGAGCTGTACAGCCGCATGGAGAAGAATCGCACACTCTGCATCGACATTGAGGACTCTGTATGTATTTCACAGCCACAGTTTGTCATTACATCTTGTGCTTTGTCATTCATGTTAGCCTCTGAAGCCCAGGCTTGTCACGTATTGTTCAAAAGCCTGGGGAAGTTCTCCTCAAAAAGACGATTAAAAGGTGTGGATTATGATGGCATCGAGATGGAAACTAGTGACATGTTTACACTTATCAAACCAATTAAATATTTATTCTACCTCGGAGCCAATCAAATGCAAGCGTTGAATGCCAGTGCTCCCATTCGAACGCAAAATCTAATACTGAAGTACTACAGACTTGCAATAGTCAAGTCAACGAGACTTGGAAGGATGGCCACGTGAGACTACATTAATGTATAATGTGCACTAAAGATATGGAATGTCAAAGTTTTTCGTGCTATATATAGTAGAGGTCTGTTTGTGCACTAGTGCCCAGGAGACTGCAAAATACATTGGAGAAGGTAAAGTTTAGCAAGCTTCCCCACTTCAGTGAGAGCACAACTAATAGATATGTGGAAGATGTAAAACAGCACCCACTAGGGGGCTCTTAGGCTGTGTTTAGACATGCAGACAAATTGGTTGTTTGATTAATTAGATCAGATCTTTTGCCAATAATTGCCTGTCTAAACGTAGCCATTGAGAAAGGAACAGCGAGATGTCACCAGGGTTGCGGCCCAATCATCACTCCTTTCTGTCAAAGTGTGCACTTGCTCAATTTCCTTCATGGATTTGAAAGGAAATGACTGGTATGGAAAATCCCTCTAGCCCAAGTCAACACCAATCCAATGCTTTTAAACTTGAGTGGGGTAGTGAACGGGTGCATACTTCAGGACAAGGAGAGATTATTGGGACGCACCCCAGTTCTGGTGGTGCCAGTGAGTTTCAAAGGAGGAGGTGACGTAGAGACTAGTAACTAGAAAGGGGCACTAGGGACAGAAGGCCAAAGCCAGAAATGGAGCAAGGCAGTCAGATGGACAAAAAAAGAGTGAGCGACTTAAGAATAGAGAAGTGGGCGAGAGAGAGAGACTTTATCCCCTTTGTGGTTCTTTAAGCTCTTGTGTTGATGGTGGGTGGGGGGGGGATCTTGCCTTGTTTCAGATGAATATGACCCGCAGACTGTGGAGCAAGAATTTCAATTGTTCCTTCCCCCGGGCAGAGAATGTTCCTGTCATCGCCGTGTCCAGCTTCATGCTCTTTCTGCCCATCATCTTCTACTTGAGCAGTTTCCTTCACTCGGAACAAAAGAAACGCAAGCTCATACAACGTGAGTAACCGGCTTAAAACATCCATTCTTGCACAGAAAGATTTGACGGGTTGGTTGGGTGGGAGGCTGTAGGGTGGGGGGCCTTATTGGGGTGTCACAGGTTTTTAAAGTGAAGTATGTATGGAAGCCAGGGTGTCTCCTGCATGAATGTTCCTGGTTTATAGAGATTTTATTGAAGGGGAGAAGGGAGTTCGTCAATGAGTGCCCCCTAATAATGTGGGCTGGAGAAGGAGGGGTGAGGTAATTCAAGCTGTTGGGAGTGGTGGAGGGGAGCAGTTTAGGGGTTTCCTTGTTAATAGTGGGTTTAGGGGTTTCCTTGTTAATAGTGGGTTTTGGGCCTACTAACGATCTAAGCCGGAGAGTCAGAGTAATACATTACGTTGTTTCTTTGACACATGTCATTATGGTGAATCAACAATCTTAGATGAAATGTTCCTGTGTTAAATGTTGTTTAGAGGTGATGGGTGGTGGCTAACAGTAACACTTCCTGATTCCTCTCCAGCCAAACGAGCCAAGTCCAACACCAGCCTCGTGAACATCCAGGACAGGTTAAGCTGAGGAGAGAGAAGGTTAAGGAAGAAAGCGTTATGATGAAGAAATGGATGGGGAGGAATGTTTGTCGTCCTCAGCCCCCTGTTCCTTTGGTTTGTCCAAAACCTCTCCTGGATGCAAATGTAATTTCCTCTGTGACTGTGGTTTCAACCAGTTCTGCAACGACAGAGAAGTCAAAAAGAGCTCCCCCTGTGGGCGAGAAGGATGCCAATCATCAGTATTTCTTTTCCTAAGATATTATAGCAAATGGAAACAACGGAATATTTGTAAAAGATTTGTTATAATTGTACTGTTCATGTCCCGCTTTGAACCACCTACCCCCACCCCACCCATTGCTTTTACAACAAAATACACACAATAGAAATGCACCATGACTGCTGCTGATTTATAAGCAAGGGGGAGTTTATTTTTTTGTATTTCATTATTTATCTTTGTGTCAAGAGATGAGAAATGGGTTTTGTCTCTCTCTACTGTAACGCCACTGTGACACGGACTGGCAGGCAGGCGGACTGGCAGACAGAAAGCACTTGATGTCCCTTAATGTGACATACCTGCCATGTAAAAGTGGATGACAGCTGAGATGGAGAGACACTGCTGAAAAAAATAAAGGGAACACTAAAATAACACATCCTAGATCTGAATTAATGAAATAATCTTATTAAATACTTTTCTTTACATAGTTGAATGTGCTGACAACAAAATCACACAAAGAATCAATGGAAATCCAATTTATCAACCCATGGATTTGGAGTCACACTCAACATTAAAGTGGAAAACCACACTACAGGCTGATCCAACTTTGATGTAATGTCCTTAAAACAAGTCAAAATGAGGCTCAGTAGTGTGTGTGGCCTCCACTTGCCTATATGACCTCCCTACAGCGCCTGGGCATGCTCCTGATGAGGTGGCGGATGGTCTCCTGAGGGATCTCCTCCCAGACCTGGACTAAAGCATCCGCCAACTCCTGGACAGTCTGTGGTGCAACGTGGCGTTGTTGGATGGAGCGAGACATGATGTCCCAGATGTGCTCAATTGGATTCAGGTCTGGGGAACGGGCGGGCCAGTCCATAGCATCAATGCCTTCCTCTTGCAGGAACTGCTGACACACTCCAGCCACATGAGGTCTAGCATTAGGAGGAACCCAGGGCCAACCGCACCAGCATATGGTCTCACAAGGGGTCTGAGGATCTCATCTCGGTACCTAATGGCAGTCAGGCTACCTCTGGCGAGCACATGGAGGGCTGTGTGGCCCCCCAAAGAAATGCCACCCCACACCATGACTGACCCACCACCAAACCGGTCATGCTGGAGGATGTTGCAGGCAGCAGAACGTTCTCCACGGCGTCTCCAGACTCTGTCACGTCTGTCACATGTGCTCAGTGTGAACCTGCTTTCATCTGTGAAGCGCACAGGGCGCCAGTGGCGAATTTGCCAATTTTGGTGTTCTCTGGCAAATGCCAAACGTCCTGCACGGTGTTGGGCTGTAAGCACAACCCCCACCTGTGGACGTCGGGCCCTCATACGCCCTCATGGAGTCTGTTTCTGACCGTTTGAGCAGACACGTGCACATTTGTGGCCTGCTGGAGGTCATTTTGCAGGGCTCTGGCAGTGCTCCTCCTGCTCCTCCTTGCACAAAGGCGTAGGTAGCAGACCTGCTGCTGGGTTGTTGGCCTCCTCCACGTCTCCTGATGTACTGGCCTGTCTCCTGGTAGCGCCTCCATGCTCTGGACACTACGCTGACAGACACAGCAAACCTTCTTGCCACAGCTCGCATTGATGTGCCATCCTGGATGAGCTGCACTACCTGAGCCACTTGTGTGGGTTGTAGACTCCGTCTTATGCTACCACTAGAGTGAAAGCACCGCCAGCATTCAAAAGTGACCAAAACATCAGCCAGGAAGCATAAGAACTGAGAAGTGGTCTGTGGTCACCACCTGCCGAACCACTCCTTTATTGGGGGTGTCTTGGTAATTGCCTATAATTTCCACCTGTTGTCTATTCCATTTGCACAACAGCATGTGAAATGTATTGTCAATCAGTGTTGCTTCCTAAGTGGACAGTTTGATTTCACAGAAGTGTGATTGACTTGGAGTTACATTGTGTTGTTTAAGTGTTCCCTTTATTTTTTTGAGCAGTGTAGTTACAGTTATAGTGGCCCAAGAAAATTGTCCGATAGACCTATTCAGATAGCAGCCGATAAGACAGCTAACGATTAGCTGGCCGCAGATGGGCGTTCAGGTTACGTTTTGAAGGAGGGGCCAGTTGGATAACTCCCTCGGGCAGATAACGTCGGTAGTCCAGTCGTGAAGGCCCGATGGGGTTCCGCATCGGCAGTAAAACGGGTCCGGATAGGTGATTGTAGCCCAGGATTGGCTGATGGAACTCTTCAGCTGGCTAGCTCCAGAATAATTGATGTTAGGTCCGGGACCAACGTTAGCCAATAGTCACTCGGATAGCAGCTAGCTAGCTGCAAGATCCAGGTGTAAATGTCCAGAGCTTGCGGTAGAAATCCGCGGATATGGAGAGAAAATAGGTCCGGTATGCTCTGGTCTGAGTTGCGTTGTACAAAACTGGTGATAGCTTTTTGAGCTAAGGGATAGCTGATGACCGCCAACCGCGGTTAGCTGAATTCTAACGTTAGCTAGTTAACCTCTCTGGGCTAGGCGGGACGAATTCGTCCCACCTACGTAACAGCCACTTGCAGCCTGTGGCGCGATTTTCAAAAAGTAAAAAATCCTATTACTTCAATTTCTCAAACATATGACTATTTTACAGCTATTTAAAGACAAGACTCTCGTTAATCTAACCACACTGTCCGATTTCAAAAAGGCTTTACAACGAAAGCAAAACATTAGATTATGTCAGCAGAGTACCAAGCCAGAAATAATCAGACACCCATTTTTCAAGCCAGCATATAATGTCACCAAAACCCAGAAGACAGCTAAATGCAGCACTCACCTTTGATGATCTTCATCAGATGACAACCCTAGGACATTATGTTATAGAATACATGCATGTTTTGTTAAATCAAGTTCATATTTATATCAAAAACCAGCTTTTTACATTAGCATGTGACGTTCAGAACTAGCATACCCCCCGCAAATTTCCGGGGAATTCGCTAACATTTTACTAAATTACTCACGATAAACGTTCACAAAAAGCATAACAATTATTTTAAGAATTATAGATACAGACCTCCTCTATGCACTCGATATGTCCGATTTTAAAATAGCTTTTTGGTGAAAGCACATTTTGCAATATTCTAAGTACATAGCCCAGGCATCACGGGCTCGCTATTTAGACACCCGGCAAGTTTAGCACTCACCATAATCATATTTACTATTATAAAAGTTTGATTACCTTTTGTTGTCTTCGTCAGAATGCACACCCAGGACTGCTACTTCAATAACAAATGTTGGTTTGGTCCAAAATAATCCATCGTTATATCCGAATAGCGGCGTTTTGTTCGTGCGTTCCAGACACTATCCGAAATAGTAAAGAAGTGTCGCGCGCATGGCGCAATTCGTGACAATAAAATTCTAAATATTCCATTACCGTACTTCGAAGCATGTCAACCGCTGTTTAAAACCAATTTTTATGCCATTTATCTCGTAGAAAAGCGATAATATTCCGACCGGGAATCTGCAATAAACTAAACAGCCGAATTAAAATACTCCACGGGGGCTAATCGCGCACGCGCCTCACTCCATTGTCACCTAATGGGACACTTGAATAAGATGATAATCTGTTTCAGCCTGAGGCTGCCTCGTCAACCTTCATGATTTTCCCGCGTCCTGAGAGCCTATTGGAGCCCTGGGAATTGTCACGTTACAGCTAAGATCCTTACTTTTCAATAAACAGATGCAAGACGCACGACTCCTTGTCAGACAGGCCGCTTCCTGCATGAAACCTTGTCAGGTTTTTGCCTGCCATAGGAGTTCTGTTATACTCACAGACACCATTCAAACAGTTTTAGAAACTTCAGGGTGTTTTCTATCCAAACCTGAACAATAATATGCATATTCTAGCTTCTGAGTTGGTGTAGGAGGCAGTTAAAAATGGCCACATATTTTTTCCAAAATTCTCAATACTGCCCCCTAGCCCAAACAGGTTAACTGGCTAACTTCTGGCTAGCTTCTGTTGTGGATTTCAGATTTGAGGTATATACTACTTTTTTTTTTTTTTGGTGAGGCGGGTTGCAGGAGAGTGTTTTGAAGTTGAGTTTTTAGAAAAAAATATATAAAAAGATATGCGAAGAAAATATGTAAATATATATTACACATGGGACACGACAAGACGAGGACCACGGACGTCTGACTGCTATGCCATCTTGGATTAGAATGATTAGCCAGTATAAATGCTAGATTATGCAAAAACAGGGAGAAGGGAGAATCTGTAGACATGCTGAGTTAAAAGAACATACTCTTTGCCAGAAATCAACCAGATTTCACAAGACCACAACGTATGCAAATAGGTCCCCCTTTGTGCCTTACACCCCCAGCACAATAATAAAATTTCTGAGTGTGTTCTATGGATGGTCTTAAACTGCAGTAATTTATGTCAGATTATATGAACATGACTGGGCATTCTAACATATCTGTATCCATTCATCATCATCAACCACGTCTCCCAGGTATTCCTCACACTTTTGTTTTACATGTTTTGTGTCATCGAGAAAAGCCTTTATCAACCCTTGACATAGTTTGGATAGCATCTGTCTTGTCCAGTGTTTGCTGGATAGAGAGAATAAAGTGTTGTATCTGCAAAAATTCACCTCATCTCTGTCACAGACTGGTCTTCCCTGGCTGCCTGACCCTGCTGAGACGCATGTCACCATCTGATCCTCCTAAAATAAGGCATGACAAAGAATTACCTTGGTGTTCATTTATACATATTATCCAAGAATAGAATCAATGGTTCAATAATTGAAATTACCATTATTCCCAGTTCCCAGACTGTAGTTTAAAGCTTAAGCTGCTGTACTGTAGCTACTGTACTGTAGCTACTATAGGTCTACCCATCTATTCAAGACGGAACTTTGTATCATTCACTGAATATACTGCAAAATTCACCTGAGCTCCATAGACAAGTCTCCCCTGGCTGTCTGACCCAGCTGGGGTCCCATGTCAACATCTGATCCTGCAAAGACATGATGAGCATTGTGTTTTGTACTGACTGCACTAGAGGGCTGCATTCCCGCGGGTCCAGACAGAGATCATTGCGGCGCGGGGGGGGGGGGGGGTCAGACAGACGACTTTGGGATGAAAATATTTTTGCTGTCCCACCGATTGTTTTGAAACGATCCTCTTTCTGCTCTGTATGCGTTAGCCTACCTATTGTATTAAAAACGCATATTTTTCTTATTATTCACACACAGAATTCACTGCTTCAACTTCAGTAGCATACCTCTCCTAGTTGGGCTTGAGAGTTTGTGTGCCTAGTATGTGTGGTCTCCTTGAAATAGAGTAGGCCGAGAATCACGTGGCACCTAACTTGAATATGAAATTAACTTAAATATGATTCAACTGTAGTTTACTACAGTGTCTGTAAATAAATATTGATAATGAAAACAAGTAGAGGGCGCTCAACCAACGTGAGTCGAAGTGCAATCAAAAAATGTAATCATTGAAAAAGAAAAGGCACAACGCACACATAGGTTAGGCTACTATGGTGAGCAAGCGTTGCACCTTTTCATTTTCAATAAGTATGGATTACCCATTTATTTGTCTCTGCCTGCAAATTGTCATCCTAAAATGTAGGCTATATCCTATACAGCGCCGATTTTAGCATGTACATCTTGGTGGGGCCAGCAAAAAAATTGGGATGCATGCCAGAAAATCCACAACACTAAACAATACATGAATTGCCCTATAACGGTGACAAACTGTGCCCACAAACGTTTAGGGCCTACATAAAGCTGTGCCAACAGTAGTCCCAACATCTTATCAATGCTTCTACACCTGGCTATCAGCGGAGCCTTGTCTGGCAGCGAAACAGTTCATTCAGCCTCATTTACTGCCTTTTAAAAAACAATAGATGGTATGGCTGACTTGCTTTAACAAATGTGGTTTCTAATGACAAATGTACAAACTATGGCATAAGGGGACGACAAGTGGTTAAGAGGCAATCCGTAATTTCGATTAAGACATTAATGAGCGAGCTAGGACGGGCGTAGTCAATATAACTATTTGTTTAGCGAATTCAGAACATGGGCCGTTCTTACAGTGTTCTCCCTGTACACCAAGTCAGAACCGTAGGATAAATCAAGGCGCATATAAGCAGACAATGAAAGCTCTTACAATATTCAATGATTACATTTCTCTAAAACAGGTTATAGGCTACATGTGCACCACCAAGTCAGAACAGTAGGCGAAATTAAGAGAGGTAAATATTAGGGTGAGGCAGGTGGACTACTAACATCTTACTACACAACATACACTTACTTTCTTAGCTACAGTAAACATATCTCCCTGGCATATTACATCGTTTATGCAGCAGCATACAATACATTTTTGGACTTACCTTGTTGTGCTGTGCTCATTTGAACAGGAAGGTGGCGCGGTGGTCCTTCGTGGGCAAATGTTGTCATCAAAATCTGTCATTCTCTGGATTAATGGTGCTTTCAAAACAACTGGGAACACTGAAAAAATGGTCGAATCATGATGATGTCATTGATCTTCAGGTCATAGCGCTCTAGAAAGAGGCCGGATTTACAATTCCAAGTTGAATGACCGTTCAAAACGTATTTTCCCAGTCAGAGCTCATTTATTCCCAACTTCCAGTTAACTTGACTTCAGTGAGTTCAAGACTTCGCAGTTCCGAGTTAACAGTTGTTTTGAGCGCGGCACATATCATGCTTCACTGACAGCATGGTCAATGTTGAATGTTTCTCATTTAAAATTTGGAAAAGAGCCCCTTAATCCCAGATTTGGGACCACACAACCACTGTTACTGATTCCTTCCAAACCACTCATTGTTGAATTTGCGATTTCCAACTTGTTGTGTAATGTTTATGTCCAATGGCCGATGAGCACCGAAACATTTTATCTATAAGTTCTCTTCATTATTTCTCTTTATATGACTGTCACCTGTTTCTGTTTCACTTGTCTTTGTTCTTGTCTCCACCCCCCTCCAGGTGTTGCCCATCTTCCCCATTATCCCCAGTGTATTTATACCTGTGTTCTCTGTTTGTCTGTTGCCAGTTCGTTTTGTTTCGTAAAAGCTCCAGCGTTTTTCCCCTTGCTCCTGTCTGTTCTAGTTCCTGTTTTCTAGTTTTTCCAGTTTCGACCATTCTGCCTGCCCTGACCCTGAGCCTGCCTGCCGTTCTGTACCTTGCCACACCATACTGGATTGTTGACCCCTGCCTGCTCTGACCCTGAGACCTATGTTCTCTGTTTGTCTGTTGCCAGTCTGTTTGTCTGTTGCCAGTCTGTTATGTTTCGTGAAACCTACAGTTGTTCTTCCTGTAAAAGTTGTGTCATACTGCAGCACAACTTGCGGGCTGCCGCAGAAATCTATGGCACGACCCTTGCCTGCTCTGACCCTGAGACTGCCTGCCGTTCTGGATCTTTTGCACCCTATCTGGATTACCGACCTCTGCCTGCCCCTGTACTAGTAATAACCTTTTGTTACTTCGACACTGTCTGCATCTTGGTCTTACCTGAAACGTGATAGTACGAACTGGCCATGACTGACCCAGCAGACTCGGACCAGCTCCGCAACGTCATTTCCTACCAAGGAGCCACCATTGGAAGGCACAAGGAGTTGCTTCAAGGTCTTATGGAAGGGTTCCAGACCTTGGCTGAACGCCATGACCAAGCGTTGAACACATTGCTTTAGCAATTCCGCAGGTTGTCTGTTAGGCAGCCTACCATGACAGTAACCTCCCAGCCCCTCAGTAACCCGGCTGTTAGCAGTACCGCCTCCCTGGTCACCCCGGTTTCCCGGGAACCCGGCTTACCTCACCCGGAACGCTTCGATGGAGAGTCAGGCACCTGTCGGCCTCTCGCCTGGGCTACGGCAGTATGGGAACAACAGTTGGCCATATGTTTCAGTCTGGAGGAGTTCGTGGCAGAGGTAAAGAAAGTTTTTGATGCTCCATTGTCCGGGAGAGAGGATGCCCAGAAGTTACTCCAGCTTCGGCAAGACTCCGGCAGTGTGGCAGACTATGCAGTGGATTTCCGCACGTTGGTAGCTGAGAGTGCTTGGAACCCAGAAGCGCTGTTCGACATGTTCCTGCACGGAGTATCGGAAGAAGTAAAGGATAAGCTTGCAGCCTGGGAACAACCAACAGATCTCGACTCGCTCATCGCCTTGACCATTCGGATCAATGGGCAACTACGGGAACGAAGGAAGGAGAGGAGATTTGATTTCACTCGCCCGTCCAAAAATTCCACCTCGCCTCCAAGGCATCCCAGAAGTCCCCGACGGCTCCGTTGCCAAGTAAACCCGAGGCTACCCGAGTTCCCCCGAGAGTCTCCGTAGACTGGCGATTCACCTCTTCCTGAGCCTATGCAACTAGGCAGAGCTAGACTGTCTCCAGTTGAACAGCTATACATGCTTCACACTAAGAGTTGCCTGTATTGCGGGACTACTGGTCATTTCGTCTTCACCTGTCCACTAAAAGACCCAGCTCACCGGTAGGAGCGAGAACTCTGGTAGGCCATACAGAACTTTTCCTCTCCTCTTACTCGCACCCATTTTCATGTTATTTTGTTGTGGGGGAACCAGTCGAAATCTCTCCGGGTACTCATCGACTCTGATGAGAGCTTTATGGACGCTACCCTGGCTTCCGAGCTGGACATTCCCACTCAGCCCCTCTCCATTCCCATGGACGTTAGAGCACTGGACGGGCACTCTATAGGCCGGGTCACCCACAATACCACCCCCATCAACGTGTGTCAGGGAACCACAGCGAGACGGTCCAATTCCTGCTCATTAAGTCTCCTCAGGTTCCCGTGGTATTGGGTTTCTCCTGGCTCCAGCGACACAATCCCCTCATTGACTGGTCTGCTGGTGCCATCATGGGCTGGAGCCCGTTCTGCCATACCCAGTGTCCTGGCGCAGGCTGTGTTGACTTCAGGCAATGGGCGTGGAAGTTGCCCTGGACCTCTCCACCTTTCCCATGAAGAACCAGGACCTCCGGAAGGTGTTCGATAAGGCCCGGGCCACTTCACTTTTGCCGCACCGACCATATGACTCCGGGATTGACCTTCTCCCAGGCACGACTCCGCCCCGGGGACGACTGTACTCTCTGTTGGGTCTGGAGACCAACATTGAGGACTCCCGAGCTGCAGGGTTCTTCTTTGTGGTGAAGAAGGACAAAACCCTGTGCCCGTGCATCGACTACCGGGGTCTCAACGACATCATGGTGAAAAACCACTACCCACTACATTTCATCTCCTCGGCCTTTGAGCCACTCCAGGGGGCCACTGTGTTTTCCAAGCTAGACCTACGGAATGCCTACCACCTGGTGCAGAGACGAGAAGGGGACAAGTGGAAGACTGCCTTCAACACAGCCAGCGGTCACTACGAGTATCTGCTCATGCCATTTGGCCTTACCAATGGCCCTGCTGTGTTCCAGGCTCTGGTTAACCTTTCTGATGCAGGCGTTCCACTAGCGACCCACCTCGACAACATCCGGTGAAATTGCAGAGCGCGAAATTCAAATTACAGAAATATAAATATTTAACATTCATGAAAATACAAGTGTCATACATCAAAATAAAGCTTAACTTCTTGTTAATCCAGCCGCTGTGTCAGATTTCAAACTGGCTTTACGGTGAAAGCACAGCATGCGATTATCTGAGGACAGCGCCCCGCATACAAAAACATTTTTCAACCAGGCAGGTGCGCCACGAAAGTCAGAAATAGCAATATAATAAAAGCCTTACCTTTGAAGATCTTCTTCTGTTGGCACTCCAAAAGGTCCCAGCTACATCACAAATGGTCCTTTTGTTCGATAAAGTCCTTCTTTATAACCCCAAAAAACTCAGTTTAGCTGGTGCGCTTCATTCAATAATCCACCGGTTTCCCTCCTTCAAAATGCATACAAAATGAATCCCAAACATTACCAATAAACTTCTCCAAACAAGTCAAACAACATTTAAAATCAAACCTCAGGTACCCTAATACGTAAATAAACGATACAATTTAAGACGGAGAATCGTTATTGTCTTTACCGGAGATAAACAACAAAGAACGCACTCTTATCCACACGCATGAAAACACTACAGCCAAAATGGGAGCCACTTAGAAAAACTACAAATTCTAGCTCATTTTCCCATGTTGACATGATGGTTTGTTGACATGAAGATTTGTCCTCGGGGTTTTGCCTGCCATATCAGTTCTGTTATACTCACAGACATTATTTTAACAGTTTTAGAAAGTTTAGAGTGTTTTCTATCAATTCTGCCAATTATATGCATATCCTAGCATCTGGGCCTGAGTAACAGGCAGTTTACTTTGGGAACGCTTTTCATCCGGATGTCAAAATACTGCCCCCTAGCCCAAAGAGGTTAATGATGTTCTCCGCGACATGTTGAACCGGTTTGTCTTCGTCTACCTCGATGACATCCTCGTCTTCTCCCGCTCCACCCAAGAACATGTGCTCCAAGTCCGACAGGTTCTCCAATGCGCTGCCTTGTCTCCGCCAAACCCACCACAACTAGTGTGGGTCAAATACGCCTGCAACACCCTCCTTGCTCTGTCACCGGTCTATCGCCCTTTGAGTGTTCCCTGGGGCATCAGCCCCTGCTCTTCCCTGAGGAAGAGGTCGGCATACATTCGGCCCATATGTTTGTCCTCTGCTGTCGTCGGACCTGGAAGAAAGCCCTGACGGCTCTTCTCAAGACCACCTCGAGGTTTCGACGACAAGTGGATCACCACCGTACCCCGGCTCCCCGGTATCGTCGCGGGCAGAAGGTATGTCTGTCCACCCGGTATCTGCCCCTCCGGGTGGAATCCCGCAAACTCTCCCCCGGTTTATCGGCCCTTTCCCCATCTCCAAGGTCATTAGCACCTCTGCTGTTAATCTTCTGTTGCCCCGTACCCTCCGTATACATCCCACTTTTCATGTGTCCAGAGTTAAACCCATGTCTCACAGCCCTTTGTCTCCTATTTCCAGGCCCACCCCTCTCTCCCGTCTCATCGACTGCCAACCGGCGTACACGGATTTCCAACGCCGGCACCCCAGTCAACCAGGTATCCAGGTAGGACGCCAGGTGGTAACCCTTCTAGTTCCTGTTTTCTACTTTTTCCTGGTTTCGACCATTCTGCCTGCCCTGACCCTGAGCCTGCCTGCCGTTCTGTATCTTGCCACACCATACTGGATTATTGACCTGCCTGCTCTGACCCTGAGACCTGTGTTCTCTCTTTGTCTGTTAGAATAAAGTACATGAGCTCGCACACACCCAGAAAAATTTGTTTGTGTGGAGGTGCTGACTAAAGGCGATCAAAATAAAGAGAGTCGCACACTCCATATAAACTCCCAGTCATTTATTGGGTATTTACCAATGTTTTGGCATCACTGTTCCTTCTTCTGGGTAATGTCATGAATACTTGAACCAGGTTATGTAGACAAACAGTGCAATTAGTGCAACCAATGACAATAGTGAGGGGTGTCTCATAATGATTATGTTAATTAGAATGAATTTGTGAAACTGTTCAAACAATAGTTTTTGGCATATTAAATATATTAGGCTATTGTTATAGAAACATAATTGAATATTGTACGTAATATTAGCATCAACATACATTATTGTTTAATTCAATTTCACATATTTAATTGTTTCGTATTTTGTTTCATATTTGTTACATGTAATCTGTTGGTTCAACCTTAATGCATAATAAGCATCATCAACAGGCGGAACATATTAGGTGTACGCTAATACGCTGTAGAAAGAATATATCAATTTATAAGACTTGTTCATAAAATAAATAATTTTTCATAAGGGCCTGAGATCAAAGTCAATATTCAGACTACTAGGGGTCAATGTTTTTAGATAGGATATCCAGTAAGCCTCCCTTTGTAGTAGTAGGATCTCGATGTTACCTCCTCTCCTTAGTAGAGCAACATGCTCAATGCCTGTGTATTTGAGGGAGGAGATTGAATGGTTAGCTTCAACAAAGTGAGTTGCTAATGGATAGTCAATGTTCTTACACCTGATTGAGGTGTGGTGTTCAGCTATGCGTTGTTTTAATTGTCTTTTCATTCATGTTGCGACCATGCTTATAGACCACCAGTGGGGGTTCCTTGAAGAGGTGTGCAATTATTTTTGTCTGATTGCAGAATATGCCAGTGCTTTTTCAGGATTGCTTTCATTTTCTCCTAACCCTTGGTGTACTGAGTGCAAAAGACGGCTGCGTTGTTTTTATTCTTTAGTTGAGTTTTTAGTATTTCCTCTCTTGGTTTTTGAGATATTTTCATTTCAGCATCAAGAGTTTTGTCCTTGTAGCCTTTCATTTTGAATTGATCTGTTATTTTTTTTTTAGCATTGCTGTCAAAATCTGTCTGGTGGCCACAGATTTGTTTAACTCTGTGTAACTGGCTATATGATACACCATTCTTGAGGGGAAGAGGATGCATACTATCCACACATAGCAAGGTATTGCGATCTATGGGCTTTGTGTATAAATCTGTGTGTAATGGATTATTCTCTTTGATGATCCATAAATCCAGGTAGTTTATTTTTCTCTCATCAGTCTGCATGGTGAATTTGAGGTATTCAGAGCTCTTGTTTAGTAGAGTTTGGAATTCATTTAGTTCCTGCTGACTTCCTTCCCAAAGCACAAAGACATCATCTATGTATCTCTTCCATAGGATGATTTTAGGAAGTAGGGGGTGTGTCTCTGTTTTGTAAAGGAGTGCTTCCTCAAATTTTCCCACATGCAGGTTTACATAGTTGTGGGAAAAGGGGGAGCCCATGGCTACACCCAGAATTTGAAGGAGAAAGTCTGACTCAAAGACAAAGTAGTTATTGGATAATACCAGTTCAGTAAGTTGTAAGATGCAATCATTGGATGGAGCAAGGGTAGAGTCTCTCTGCTGAAGGAAGTGTTGCAGCGCCTGCAAGCCTCCAGTGTGTGGGATGTTAGTATACAAGCTCTCCACATCAAAAGTGGCCAGCAGGGTGCCCTCTGGTATCCTTCCTAAACCCTCTATCAATGAGATCATGTGACTAGTGTCTTTGACATAAGATGGGAGATTCTCAACCATCGGTTTAATGCGTAATTCACAAACTTAGAAATGTTGGATGTCACAGAGTCGATTGCTGCTTCAATGGGTCTACCTGGAGGAGGAGATACTTGTTTGTGTAAAGTAGCGACTGTATATAAAGTTGGTATCTTGGGAAATTTCATATTCATATTCCTTTATATAAATAGGCCCATGTGCACCTTAATATTGGGGGTGCACCATGCGGCTGTGCCTAATGGGGAAAGGCGGTGCGCCATGCGGGTATCCTAATGGGGAAAGGGGGGATGGAGCCAGTCAGTCGCAACCCAGGGAACATGGAGATGCGCGGTCAATCCTTCGTCAGCTGAACTGCAACATGTCGGCTAAAGCGATTTAATTCATGAATGCATTTTAAAATGTTTAATATTGTGATAGTGAAGAGCACAATTCCTCTCAAGAGAATTAACATTACAGTTACACCAACTGGTAGGCTAATCACACAATTGTACAAAATGGTAAGAGAACTGGTGAAGAAAGTTATCCCTCTACATACAAATTTATTTACCGGAATCTCTAAATGAAAATACTGGCAGATCCATAAAATGTCCTTGTACAGTAGTAGATCTAATTCAATTTAGAGGATTCTAAATTAATATCTAAGGGGCTTTTACACAATTAAAATGTATACGTTTATTAAGTAGTCTTGCTTGTCTCAGAGCAGCACGAAACGGTGCTGAAATTGTTGACCACACGCGGGTAGGCTATTGCTTGTTGGGGGGGGATTTTCACACAGTTGCCTGGCTATTAAACTAATCGTTGGATAACAGATCAACTCTCCGAACTCATTAACACACGTTACTTTGTGTGTTTCGATATTTTCTCTCTCTCACTCACTTGCTGTCTTGACCTCTGAATGCTCGGCTATGAAAAGCCAACTGACATTTACTCCTACACCCTAAAAAGAAAAGGTTCCTGGAGTATCCTTTAGGGGTTCTTCAAATTGAAACTGTGGGGGAACCCCTATAAGTTTTTCGGAAGAACCCTTGATAAAGGTTATTCGATGCAGCCCTTATAATGGTTCCTCGAAGATACTTTTGGGATTCATTTTTTTTAACTCCCTGTCCACCCTCCCTCCATTATAAAAAATATTTTAATAATGCAAATATTGACAATATTTATTTAAATAATGAATTGTTTATTTAGTGGCACCACAAATGTGAATTAATATTTACAAAACAATTTACCAAACATTATATAATTGCATTTTTAAAAATGTAACGTTTATTTAACTAGGCAAGTCAGTTAAGAACAAATTCTTATTTACACTGACGGCCTACCCTGGCAAAACCCAGATGACGCACGGCCAATTGTGCACCGCCCTATGGGACTCCCAATCACAGCCGGCTGTGATACAGCCTGGATTCAATCCAGGGACTGTAGTGATGGCTCTTGCACTGAGCAAGAGACATCACTGTAGGCTACTGTAAGCTACACAATGAGAAAATGAATAAATAATGAAATGTTAATTATTTAAAGCAGCCCTTGTGGGCCCGAGCCCAATCATCGTCAAGAGATATGCTGGACCCTATGTCAGAGAGGTGTTTTTGGGACCACATCTTGTCTATTGTCCTGCTAATAGCCCTTGTGAAAACAACATGTTTTCAAAAGGCCTCCAGGGCTGACAGAAGTTCCTTACTTTTCCCCCCTTCCAATTGCCTCTTCCATTTATTCCCATAGTAATTCGTTATGGTTTGCATTGCAAATGAGGGCATAAATTGGGTCAAGACGCTAGCAGAGTAAGTAGATCTTTATGTAGTAAAAAAAAAAGGTTAAATAAAAATAATTAAATAAGACCTACAACACTTTTAACAGAACATTACTCAATACTAGTGAGACTCATGTCACCTACGGTAGGCCTACAGTATATCTTAAAAAAAATAATCAGTGATGTGACTCTCCATCAATAATTACATTTAGAGGGTTGGAGGATTCTAAATTAATATCTAAGGGGCATTTTTAGGGCAAATCTGATCTGTGAGAATATCTAATATAATATCTAATAATAATAATGGCTTTGTTTAAAAAAATAATGATATTTTGGAGATATTTTTGTTTTCAAATAACCGAAAGTGAGCGATTGTAATCTGACTAAAGGGAAAAAGGCCATTCAACATGGGGTGAGACATTCTTACTAATTTGTAAATAAAGCCAGTTTGTTATTTAAAATTATTTATTTCTGTTTTTAGAGGGAGAGAAACCAAAAGCCCACTGTGCCAATTTTTTGGACAAGGACCTCCCGGCCGGCCAAACCCTCCCCTAACCCGGACGACTCTAGGCCAATTGTGCCCCGTCCCATGGGTATCGAACCAGCATCTGTAGCAACGCAGTTTGCACTGAGATGCAGTGTCTTAGAGCGCCTCACCACTCAGGAGGCCCCATCCACAAAGTTTTTAATGTTGACCAATTGCCTTGCACAAAGTATCAAAATACTACTTAAACAGAGACATTCAATGACATCAGCAAGAGATATGCTGGACTCTATTTCAGAGAGGTGTTTTTGCAACCACATCGTGTCTATTGTCCTGGTAATAGCCCTTGTGAAAAACCTGTGTTTGAAAACATGAACGATGTTTTGGAGATTATTTCATTTTCAAATAAGTTATAGGCTGTACTAGAGAATATAAAATATTTTTTGTAAGAATATAGTATAAGGGATTGATTTTAAGAAATGTAGCTTAATATTATGGTGTTTCTATTCCAAGAAAAACGAAACCCTCAGGGTTTACATTAGGAAAATGTGGCGCTGTGCAACGTGACCTTTATTTAACATGACCTTTATTTAATAGGGAAGTTAAGAACAAATACTTATTTACAATGACCGCTTACACCGACCAAACCTGGATGCCGCTGGGCCAATTGTGCGCCGCCGTATGGGACTCCCAATCCCGGCCGGTTGTGATAAAACCAACCTAAGAAATACATTTGGCGATACAATTCCCCCCCCCACCCTCCTTCTTGGCAAGAGTCTATTGTCCTGCTAATAGCCCACAATGTGACCGGTCGGGAGTAGACTACAGTAAGAGCAAAATAATCCTAACATTTCCACACCCTAATTGGAGATTCAGTGAAAACAAAAATCTAATTGATTTATCAAGACCAGTCCCCATGCTTGTCTCAGAGCAGTGCTGTCTTGACCTCTGAATGCTGTCTTTTCCCCCTTCCACTTGCCTCTTCCATTCATTTTGAAAGCTTATTTTCCAGTAAGCATAATCAGTGCTCTAACTCTAACCCCTTGTGCTGGTCTGGAGCAGTGACGCAGTGATGCAGGGTACTGTACTAAACCACAAATTACCTCTAAGTCCCTGGATTTGCCAGTAGATTGTCAACTTGATTCATGATGATGACTGCTAGATGATGACTGCTTCATGATGATGACTGCTAGCTAATTTTGAAAGTATGGTGTTGACATGATCAGTCCAATCAAAGCTACTGTACATATAACATGATTTGATGTAATTTTATCTGTGGCCAATGACCTTGAGCCTTATTGGATGGGCATTTCTAATGTAACTCTATGGCAGCAGCCAAAAGGCTAGAATTTTTTAGGTCTACCCTTAGACCTGGTGGTGACGTAGTGTCCCCATGAGTCCCAGAACCCTGAGCCAATCACGGCGCAACGCTTCGTATTTTCTGCTGGCTTGCCCCACCACCACAGAAAGCAGTGAGCTAGGCTGAAACACCTGCATTTTGGAGCTGCCTTACTCAAGAAAACAAAAAACCAACCATGTTTGTCTACGGCTTTATTAACTCAATAATAAACATTTTTTTTACGTTGTTTGCAAAATGATATGTGACACATATTAATGCCAAAATAACATGCAAAACAGGCAAGCCCATTTACAAAAAATTATAATTTGCAAAAAAATTTGGAGCTCAAAACAGGTCTCTGCCCCACTTGCCCTAAATGACGGGTCGCCACTGATCCTATCGGACTATGTAATATGTAGCCAGTGTTGCTATCATCATTCTTGCGGCTTCCAGTTCAGTATCCGTACCTGCGAGATCAGGTGAGTGTATGTCTCAATTAAATAGAGTAGGCTATAGCCTATGTATACATGGGCAAATAAGCACAGGGCAGTTATCTTTCCAAGGAAATGCACTTCCTAAATAAGCGTATGATTAGGCTATAGTTTACTACATTACCTAGTCATTACCTAGTAATAGGGTTAAATATTGACCACCCATATTTCACCGTCTGAAAATCTTCCCACTCCTAAAAGGTAGCCTATAAAAATAGCTCAAGAGAAAGTGCAAGTCTCTCCAACTCTGCTCTCTTCAAACTACATCTAGCATACTGGCTGATATAGCTCAGTAATACAATATAAGGGCCATGTGAGAATCTCTTTAACCTATTTATGAAGTATTTTTGTGTATTTGATATTCCTATAGGGCACAAAATATGCTGGGACCATGGCTGGCAAGTGAACTGCATCATATATGGCTAAAATAACATTGTGGGACTGCTCTAGGGCTTGTCACCAGTTCTTGCGGTAGTGGGTGGGAGTCGGGCAGAAAACCAGCAGGTGGGGGCGGAGCGGGATGAAGAAATCGGTCCTGCACAGACTGTGCACCATGACAGTAAAGCCTGTAACTTTAGATTTGTTTATTACTGTGTCCTTGTGAAAAGTAGGGAATTAGCTAGGGAAACTGAGAGATCAATAACGTTACCTTGACATACTGACTAGTACAACTCACATTGCACAGAAATGTCAGAATATCAATCTTCAATCGCTTTGGCTGACGGTTTCATCGTTTGGTTAAGGACTAGTTTGATTAATGTCTAGTTTGATTGAGCCAAAAATAATAGCTAATGTATGCCAACTTTTGGCCAGCTCTCTCTCTAACAGTGCATCAACTGGCGAAAGCTTGCCAAGTATATTTTCTTCTGAAACGTGACAAAACAAAGTCTACAAAACATTTCCATACAAACAACTGCTGTTAGATAGTAACAATAGCCACCTCATATCGCTATATGACAGATCTGACCTGGCTAGGTCTGACCTGGCTGTGGTAGCTACTTACTAGAGTAGCTTATTCATTCACCTCAGTCGAGAAGGAATTAAACATTAGCTAATGTTACGGCAGTTACAATACTAGCTCAGCGCTGCAAATAAACACTGGTTCAATTTTTTTCTGTTAAGTTAAACGAGTTACCTTATCAGCTACATCAGTCAACTAAAGAGTAGCCAGTTACTTGCTTTTACAACTCAGTGAAAGAGCGCAACACATTTCTTTAAAAAAAAATGTAACCTTTATTTAACTAGGCAAGTCAGTTAAGAACAAATTCTTATTTACAATGACGGCCTACTCTCACATACACACTGAACTATGCTCAACACTCCCGTGCTGGTCCAGTCAGCCTTCCAGAAGCTTTGCCTCCTAAATCCATTCGCATAAACACTCAAAACAGCCTACCTGAGCACTCAGAGGCGTCTGTATGGTCGTAAAGCACACCCTTGCAGTGTTTTGTATCACATTCCAATGATTAAACTGGGGCGGGGGGGACAAAAATGCAATTTCAGAATAAGGGGTTATTGTATCCTCAGCTTGACAAAACAAAATTATGACATGAAAAACCTGTGTCTCACCGTCTGACTGTGAGATTCCACATTGGATGATACGAAAAAACTGTCTTAGTAACAAATTGCATTACTTATTCAACTGACAAAACTGAGGATGCTATTAAAGAATGACTGTTGCTGTTTATCATTTGAAATGTTGGTTTAAAACTTAAATTAATCACTTTTTTTATTAATATTTTCTCTTCACATTTGACTTCTGTTACAGTGAGGGAAAAAAGTATTTGATCCCCTGCTGATTTTGTACGTTTGCCCACTGACAAAGAAATTATCTTTCTATAATTTTAATGGGAGGTTTATTTGAACAGTGAGAGACAGAATAACAACAAAAAAATCCAGATAAACGCATGTCAAAAATGTTATAAATTGATTTGCATTTTAATGAGGGACATAAATATTTGACCCCTCTACAAAACATGACTTAGTACTTGGTGGCAAAACCCTTGTTGGCAATCAGAGGTCAGGTTTGCACACATCTCAGGAGGGATTTTGTCCCACTCCTCTTTGCAGATCTTCTCCAAGTCATTAAGGTTTCGAGGCTGACGTTTGACAACTTGAACCTTCAGCTCCCTCCACAGATTTTCTATGGGATTAAGGTCTGAAGACTGGCTAGGCCACTCCAGGACCTTAATGTGCTTCTTCTTGAGCCACTCCTTTGTTGCCTTGGCCGTGTGTTTTGGGTCATTGTCATGCTGGAATACCCATCCACGACCCATTTTCAATGCCCTGGCTGAGGGAAGGAGGTTCTCACCCAAGATTTGACGGTACATGGCCCCGTCTATCGTCCCTTTGATGCGGTGAAGTTGTCCTGTCCCCTTAGCAGAAAAACACCCCCAATGCATAATGTTTCCACCTCCATGTTTGACGGTGGGGATGGTGTTCTTGGGGTCATAGGCAGCATTCCTCCTCCAAACACGGCGAGTTGATGCCAAAGAGCTCCATTTTGGTTTCATCTGACCACAACACTTTCACCCAGTTGTCCTCTGAATCATTCAGATGTTCATTGGAAAACTGCAGATGGGCATGTATATGTGCTTTCTTGAGCAGGGGGACCTTGCTGGCACTGCAGGATTTCAGTCCTTCACGGCGTAGTGTGTTACCAATTGTTTTCTTGGTGACTATGGTCCCAGCTGCCTTGAGATCATTGACAAGATCCTTCCGTGTAGTTCTGGGCTGATTCCTCACCATTCTCATGATCATTGCAACTCCACGAGGTGAGATCTTGCATGGAGCCCCAGGCCGAGGGAGATTAACAGTTCTTTTGTGTTTCTTCCATTTGCGAATAATCGCACCAACTGTTGTCACCTTCTCACCAAGCTGCTTGGCGATGGTCTTGTAGCCCATTCCAGCCTTGTGTAGGTCTACAATCTTGTCCCTGACATCCTTGGAGAGCTCTTTGGTCTTGGCCATGGTGGAGAGTTTGGAATCTGATTGATTGATTGCTTCTGTGGACAGGTGTCTTTTATACAGGTAACAAACTGAGATTAGGAGCACTCCCTTTAAGAGTGTGCTCCTAATCTCAGCTCGTTACCTGTATAAAAGACACCTGGGAGCCAGAAATCTTTCTGACTGAGAAGGGGTCAAATACTTATTTCCCTCATTAAATTGCAAATCAATTTATAACATTTTTGACATGTTTTTATGGATTTTTTGTTGTTGTTATTCTACCATTAAAATTATAGACTGATCATTTCTTTGTCAGTGAACAAACGTACAAAATCACCAGGGGATCAAATACTTTTTTCCCCTCACTGTATGTGTGCCATTCAAAGGGTGAATGGGCAAGACAAAAGATTTAAGTGCCTTTGAACGGGCTATGGCAGTAGGTGCCAGGCACACCGGTTTGATTGTATCAAGAACCGCAACGCTGCTGGGTTTTTCACGCTCAACAGTTTCCCGTGTGTATCATATTATTCTTTATTTATTTATTTTGGAACTCAGTCGGGCTTTTAACATAATGCTGCTGAGAGTAGAATGCACAAGGTTTAATTTAGAAATGTGATATTGCATGGTTAGTTTTCCTCTTGTTATGCCATTCACTGACATACCTTCGAGAGTTATGTTTAACATGTCAGAAATTATTTTGTTGAGTCACTCAGATATCATAACTAGGGTTGCAAAGGAAGTGTATATTAATGGAAACTTTTTAAAGTTTCATAACTTCAAGGAATATATGGAATTTTATGAAACGACATCTAGTGGCATTTTTGGGTACTTAAGATATATTTAAAAATATATATAAAATAAGATTATATAAAAAAATAACAACATGAATGACAAAACTGTAAAACATGACCCTAAATATAAACCATCAACTCAGTGAATACCATTGTAAATAAGAATTTGTTCTTAGCTGACTTGCCTAATTAAATAAAGGTTAAATAAAATACAAATTAAAAAAATATGAAACAGCAGGTTTGTTCCTTTCGTCGTTGTCAATCATTGGTGAAATTAGCATTATGACAATATATTTATTTAAATCATTCAAAACCCTTTATTAATGCAATTGCAGACAGAAGTTGACAATCAGGAACATAGCACGCATGTTTCCGAGTAAGTTCTGCATCAAAGGAAAAGCCCACGTTGCTTTTATCATGCTTGTAGTCAACCCCCTGTGATATCACTGCATACGTCATTACCTGCTACTCCTCAGACCAAGCCCATGCATACACAGCTATACTAACTTGCAAGAGATACAATAGTTCCAGTGTTTTCTAAGGCCTCAGCAATAAATGTCCACTCCCCCAAGTTCATTTATTGTGGAATGTCTGACTAGTCTCTTATCTCCCCCACTCTCCTGCAGAGCTCCTTCTTCACAGTCACACGTTTCTAAGAGGGGCCTCTTTATAATGAGGCAGAGAATTAGAAACAACTGTGGAACAATATTAAAACCTCAATGTGTATATATATTGTTAATCTGTAGTTCACCCTATAAATGTCTTATAACCCCTCCCCTTCTATTAATATAACATAAGCATAATCAATTATTCTAATACATGAAACATTTGTACAGTCCTTATGATGACCCCTAGGTGAACCCGACATATCCAATGGGTTGGACGGTCCTTTTCTTGTCAATCATCTTGAAAAAACATACTTAAAACTGGAAATCAACCAATTCTAAATTAACGTTAACGTGTCGATGTTGTGGATGTTTGTGTGTGGCTGTATGTTGTCATTTGTATGTATGTTTTGTTCCCAAGAATAAATAAAACAAAATAAACATCTCTGGGATCCAATCAGATCACTTTTGATTTCCAATTGGAAAAAAAGTAGTCCAACAGGATTCTGATAAAGGTGATACAAAATCGTATAGGATTGCGAGAATCATATAGGGTCCAATATGATTACATTTTATTTCCAATTGGAAAACAGTACTCCAATAGGATTCTAACAGGTTTCTGATTGAGGTGACACAAAATCCTATAGGATTGTGAGAATCTTATAGGATTATATTGGAAAAATTACTAATTGTATAATCTATTTCTTATTTTATTTTCATAACATTGCAGACTAAATTCCTCACCGCACTGCATCTCAGTGCTAGAGGCGTCACTACAGACCCTGGTTTGATCCTGGGCTATATCACAACCGTCCGCGATCGGGAGTCCCATAGGGCAGCGCACAATTGGCCCAGCGTCATCCGGGTTAGGGGAGGGTTTGGCCGGGGTAGGCTTTCGTTGTAAATAAGAATGTGTTCTTAACTGACATGCCTAGTCAATATAAGGTTAAATAAAAAATATTCCTCAACAATACAACAAATTACCATGCACATCTCTCATTTAATTGGGCCTATGTAAATAGATAGACTATTTCAAGTTTTAGTTTATGTGATCCCATAGACAGCACGGTTTATAGCCTACAGAAGAATTTAACAGATGAACATCAAGACAGTTGATCTTTTACTTTGAAGTACAGTACCAGTCAAAAGTTTGGACACACCTACTCATTCAAGGGTTTTTCTTTATTTTTACTATTATCTACAGTGTAGAATAATAGTGAAGACATCAAAACTATGAAATAACACATATGGAATCATGTAGTAACCAAAAAAGTGTTAAAAAAATCTAAATATACTTTATATTTGAGATTCTTCAAAGTAGCCACCCATTTCCTTGTTGACAGCTTTGCACACTATTGGCATTCTCTCAATCAGCTTCATGAGGTAGGCACCTGGTATAAATTTCAATTGACAGGTGTGCCTTTTTAAAAGTTAATTTGTGGAATTTCTTTCCCTCTTTATGCATTTCAGCCAATCAGTTGTGTCGTGACAAGGTAGGGTTGGTATACAGAAGAAAGTCCTATTTCTGGTAAAAGACCAAGTCCATATCATGGCAAGAACAGCTCAAATAAGCAAAAAGAAACGGCCATCCATCATTACTTTAAGATATGAAGGTCAGTCAATATAGACAATTTCAAGAAATGTAACAGTTTCTTCAAGTGCAGTCGCAAAAACCATCAAGCACTATGATGAAACTGGCTCTCATGAGGACCGCCACAGGAATGGAAGACCCAGAGTTACCTCTGCTGCAGAGGATAAATTCATTAGAGTTAACTGCACCTCAGATTGTAGCCCAAATGCTTCACGGAGTTCAAGTAACAGACACCTCTCAACATCAACTGTTCAGAGGAGATTGCGTGATTCAGGCCTTCATGGTCGAATTGCTGCAAAGAAACCACTACTTAAGGACACCAATAAGAAGAAGAGACTTGCCAAGAAACACGAGCAATGGACATTAGACCGGTGGAAATCTGTCGATTTGGTCTGATGAGTCCAAATTTGAGATTTTTGGTTCCAACTGCCGTGTCTTTGTGAGACGCAGACTAGGTGAACGGATGATCTCCGCATGTGTGGGTCCCACCATGAAGTATGGAGGAGGAGGTGTGATGGTGTGGGGGTGCTTTGCTGGTGACACTGTCTGTGATTTATTTAGAATTCAAGGCACAATTAACCAGCATGGCTACCACAGCATTCTGCAAAGATACACCATCCCATCTGGTTTGCGCTTAGTGGGACAATCATTTGTTTTTCAACAGGACAATGAGCCAACACACCTCCAGGCTGTGTAAAGGCTATTTGACCAAGAAGGAGAGCGATGGAGTGCTTCATCAGATGACCTGGCCTCCACAATCACCCGACCTCAACCCAATTGAGATGGTTTGGGATGAGTTGAACCGCAGAGTGAAGGAAAAGCAGCCAACAAGTGCTCAGCATATGTGGGAACTCCTTCAAGACTGTTGGAAAAGCATTCCTCATGAAGCTGGTTGAGAGAATGCAAAGCTTTATTTAATTAGGCAAGTCAATTAAGAACAAATTATTATTTACAATGATGGCCTACCCCAGCCAAATTGTGCGCCACCCTATTAGACTCCCAATTACGGCCAGGTGTGATATAGCCTGTATTCGAACCAGGGACTGTAGTGACGCCACTTGCACTGAGATGCAGTGCCTTAAACCGCCTCGTCCCAAGGGAGCACACACCTACTTGAATGAGTAGGTGTGTCCAAACTTTTGACTGGTACTGTATGTAGCCTACTGTCATTTCAATTTGTTTCGAGTAGCCTAGACAATGCTTCAGAATTCGCAGGCAGTCCAGCATATTTATGTTATGGGGTAAAAGTCGATGCAAAACATTGTTGAATTCTGACAGGTCCACAACAATTTGCCATTGGTTTCTCTTTCAGAAACTGTCAGTCCTTTGCCAGATACAGCATAAATGACTGCAAAACATTTTTACATTCTGCCAACACAGTAAATGGACTGGTAGCTTTTGTAAAATATTCGACAGTAGCCTATGGCTAAGCTACAGTATTGCTATGACTGCGACGTCATAGGCCTAAACCTATTTAATCCCAGAGCATATACCAAGACAGAACATAGAAACACTATAATCTATTGATAAACAAAATATTGTACAAAAAATCTTTCTTTGTGTAGAAGTGTGAGCTGTAGCCTACTTTTAAATTGTTTCCAATATACAATCAATGTCACAGAATCGTCGTGGCCTAATTTCAATAGTGCCATATTATACAGCAAATAAAAGGGGTTATTGTCACCATAAAAGGTGAATGGAGGGTGTTTTCTGGGCGGAGTTTTAATACTTGTTCATGCGTGCACAGTTTTACTATATGACAGGACAGGTCTGATTTATAATTGGAAACATGCAGGTCTGATTTATAGCAGAAAACGTGAATGTAGGCCTATGGTGTACATTTATTAATCTCAATATTTTTGGACATAGGTATTCTTTTCAGAAATGGCTCACACAGATATTTAGTGTGAAATGTACAGATTTGTAACCATTTGTATTTGTATTTATTATTGATCCCCATTAGCTGCTGCCAATTGACAGATTTCACAGCACACTGTGTGCCCTCAGGCCCCTACTCCACCACTACCACATATCTACAGTACTACGTGTGTGTGTGTGTGTGTGTGTGTGTGTGTGTGTGTGTGTGTGTGTGTGTGTGTGTGTGTGTGTGTGTGCCAATGTTTGTGTTGCTTCACAGTCCCCGCTGTTTTCCATAAGGTGTTTATTTAAAAAATATATATATATATCATTTTACTGCTTGCGTAAATTTCACACTAAATATCTGTGTGCACCATTTCTGAAAATAATAGGTATGTCTACAATATTGAGATTTATAAACTTGTTTAGTTTGAAAGATGTTTAGTGTGAAATGTACTAATTTGTAACCGTTGCGTAAATTTTACATTTCTGAAAAGAATACCTACTATATGTCAAAAAATATTGAGATTTATCAATTTTGCTTATGCCATATATATGCATGTTTCCCGTTATACATCCTGTCCAAATGGTAAAACTGTGCACACCTGAACAAGCATTAAAACTCTAGGAATTTAGTCTGCAATGTTATGAAAATAAATAAATAGGAAATATGTCTAATAATTTTAGATTTCAACAATAAAACAAACTTGATTTTTGCTCTTCTCAATGGTTGCAACTTGTCATTATGTTTTATGAATAAGCGTATCATCATATCACCCACTTGCACAAAATACTTAGGCTTGTAATACATTACTTCAACCACTAGATGTACAACGCATGGTTTAAAGTTTGCATGGAGGAAAGGACATTCTCAAGTTCTGTTTTTTTATAAAAGATAACTGTTGCAGGAAAACGGCGCACAACATATATATTTGTATGTACTCACGGTTTATAAATGAGGCCCCTGAAAGGTGACTAAAGTGAAGCCTTGAGATGATAAAATACATATAGTGGAGAATGTATTTCAGCTCCTTGTTTGCTTTGTAACCTGGCCTTCACATTTGATTATTCTTTTTCAATCTAATTGTTGCTCAATTACTTTTTTGCTGTCCTCTTCACAACAGGTCATGCCCTACTCAGCAGCTAATTCCTCTAACCCCCCCACGTGAAGTATGAAGTAGCCAATGTTTCCTTATTTTTGCCAATATTAAGAAACTGTTAGGGCTTAAGTTGTTATGCAAACCCCTTTTAAGCTGTCGATTAGTTAACTGGCTAAAGGTCAGTCTAAGCTACCTCTCAACCTCAGAAAGATGAATATGATTCTTTGTTTGTTGCAGGGGGTAAACATATGCCACACACATAGACACACACACAGACAGACACACAGACAGACACACACGAACAAAGAGAGAGCAGAGCATGTGCAGCTGAGTGAATGGTGCTTATTATACACCTTTGAGAGGGGTCAAAGTCTGTAGATCCAATAGCTGGCTTATGGTATTATGATAGATTATAGAATCATTCTCTTATGGCAGCAGTCATTCAGATGTAATCACATGCAGCTAGATGCAAAATAAACCCCTCAGCCCTCTTTCTGAAGGGCCATTGAAAATAAGGCTCTCTCTCCTCCTTCAACCTACCCTTGGCTCCCTCAACCCTACAAAGGTCTTATGACAGGTCAGCTGTTGGTGACACGACAGATGCCAGATCATAATCAGAAACCTTTGCTGGCTGACTTATGTCCCAGTCCCTTTGGCTCAGTAGTGAGGACTGGAGAGAGGAGAGCCACTCGAGTCCTAACGGAGTGAGAGCCCCAGGGAGTGTGGAGGGGGTCTGTCTGTGCTGCTGGGGAGGTGGACATCTGACCTCTGTGGATGGTGCTGTGCACTGGACAGGAAGGGCCCAGGCAGTCTGCCATCAGCCTGAACAGACATCTTCATAGAGGGGAGGGGGGTTGTGTTTCTGTACAGAGTCAGCATAGATGGGGTAAGGTTGTCTTAGAAGATGAGGGGGATGGGGATACCAAGGAGCCCCAGAGCTGGATTTGACAGAGGATACTGTAGGTCTACATTGGTCATTGCTGTACAGTGCAAGAAAGAACCTCTGCTCTTTCCTAACCTCCCACTCATGTTGAAGCTGCGCTGATAAATCACACTATGACGGTATAATGGTATCAGAAGGTATGCTGCTGCTCTCTGTTGGTGACATTGATTCAGTGAGAGAGAATGAGAGGAGCAGATTTCTAGACTATGCCCACTGGGGGGCACTTTAAAACTACCCCTGGCAAACCCAGAACTTTTTGTTGCACTCACCTTCCACTAAAAAGGCACCTCTCTCCTCAAGCTATGGAGAGGTAGTTGGTTTATGAAATATATAGCGTATAAGTGACCTTGAAACGCATGCACGTACATACACACGTACGTATGTACAGTTGAAGTCGTTAAAACTCGTTTTTCAACCACTCCACAAATTTATTGTTAACAAACTATAGTTTTGGCAAGTCAGTTAGGACATCTACCTTGCGCTTGACACAAGACATTTTTCCAACAATTGTTTACAGACAGATTATTTCACTTTTATAATTCACTGTATCACAATTCCAGTGGGTCAGAAGTTTACATACACTAAGTTGACTGTGCCTTTAAACAGTTTGGAGAATTCCAGAACATGATGCCATGGCTTTAGAAGCTTCTGATAGGCTAATTGAAATAATTTGAGTCAATTGGAGGTGTACCTGTGGATGTATTTCAAGGCTTACCTTCAAACTCAGTGCCTCTTTGCTTGACATCATGGAACATTTTTACAAAAATCAGCCAAGACCTCAGAACAAAAATTGTAGACCTCCACAAGTCTGGTTCATCCTTGAGAGCAATTTCCAAACGCCTGAAGGTACCACGTTCATCTTTACAAAAAATAGTACGCAAGTATAAACACCATGGGACCACGCAGCCGTCATACCGCTCAGGAAGGAGAAGCGTTCTGTCTCCTTGACATAAACGCACTTTGGTGCGAAAAGTGCAAATCAATCCCAGAACAACAGCGAAGGACCTTGTGAAGATGCTGGAGGAAACAGGTACAAAAGTATCTATATCCACAGTATAACGAGTCCTATATTGACGTAACCTGAAAGGCCACTCAGCAAGGAAGAAGCCACTGCTCCAAAACCGCCATAAAAAAGCTAGACTACTGTTTGCAACTGCACATGGGGACAAAGATCGTACTTTTTGGAGAAATGTCCTCTGGTCTGATGAAAGAAAAACAGAACTGTTTGGCCGTAATGACCATCGTTATGTTTGGAGGGAAAAGGGGGAGGCTTGCAAGTCGAAGAACACCATCCCAACCGTGAAGCACGGGGGTGGCAGCATCATGTTGTGGGGGTGCTTCGCTGCAGGAGGGACTGGTGCACTTCACAAAATAGATGGCATCATGAGGTAGGAAAATTATGTGGATATATTGAAGGAACATCTCAAGACATCAGTCAGGAAGTTAAAGCTTGGTCACAAATGGGTCTTCCAAATGGACAATGACCCCAAGCATACTTCCAAAGTTATGGCAAAATGACTTAAGGACAACAAAGTCAAGGTATTGGAGTGGCCATCACAAAGCCCTGACCTCAATCCTATAGAAAATTTGTGGGCAGAACTGAAAAAGCGTGTGCGAGCAAGGAGGCCTACAACCTGACTCAATTACACCAGCTCTGTCAGGAGGAATGGGCCAAAATTCACCCACTTATTGTGGGATGCTTGTGGAAGGCTACCCGGAACGTTTGACCCAAGTTAAACAATTTAAAGGCAATGCTACCAAATACTGACCCACTGGGAATGTGATGAAAGAAATAAAAGCTGAAATAAATAATTCTCTCTACTATTATTCAGACATTTCATATTCTTAAAATAAAGTGGTGATCCTAACTGACCTAAGACAGGGAATCTTTAGTTGGCTAAGGTGTATGTAAACTTCCGACTTCAACTCTGTATATATATCCATTGATTCTTGAGGAATATAACTTATAAATGCCTCATGAACTTAGTTAAACCGTCACACTCCATGAGAACCCAAAATATAAGATTGTTTTTTCCAATGTTTGTAAACATTGTAAATATAAACAAACACTGTAAAGCCTCATAACATGGTTAAAATAATAATTTTGATATCATGGACGGTCAGTCCTTGCATCCATAGCTCTGTCTATTAATCTGCGAGTGGTTAAATTTCTCCAGGCCCATCCCTCAGCTTTTTACCAAAACAGAGGCGGGGGACACATTTTGTTATTGTTTCATCTGTGGATTTGCCCTTTAAACAGCTGCATATTATCAAGATATCAAAGTGTCGCTAACAAAAAGATAAACTATAGGCCTATAGCAAATGTAGCATATGGCATTCATATTTCACATGTAAATATCACTTTTCAGTAGTGCTCAAAGTATGCCATTCCATGAGCGCAGCTTTTATTTTTCAACTTGAATCAATGAGCCCAATCAGTCCTCCATGACAACAAAATCTTAAACAACGGAGTAGGGCTGGCTAATAAATCCTTCGTTTTGGGGTCATGCTCAGGTAAAACAATTTGGCTAATCTATACTTCCATATTTCCAAGTCCTATTCTTGAATATCAAGGGGTTAGAAGAAGCCTACATAACCAACTCATGAAGTAAAATGTAACATCCATATGGTCAGCTATGTAAACTTTAACATGGATTTATCCTGCAATAGATGTTGTTAAATTGGTAACATACATTTTTTTCTTCTTCTAATGCCTCTTAACGGGAAAGTAATCTAAAGGTAACTGAATGTAATCAGATTACGTTACTGCGTTTGGGTAATCCAAAAGTTACAATTTTGGACAGGTAACTAGAAAATGTAATGGATCACATTAAGAAAGTAACCTACCCAACCCTGTAGGACTAATGTCTGTATTGAACATTATTGACTGGTGAGGGTATGTTGTTCCATCCAAAACAGGTTATTAGGAAGATAATCATAAATATTTACACTTCATTCAGGTGGAACATGCAGGACAGGACTCACAAGTGTATACTGTAGCACTGAATTTGCTGTGTTTCCTCAGATCACCACAAAGGGGCAATGTTGAGGTTTTCAGCAAGGTAAATTAGTTAGGATTTTGTGTGCTGTATGTGTACATGTTTAAGAAAAGTTATCACTGCTAGTGTGTGCTTGTGTGACCATTTAAGTCTCTCTGTGTGTGAGTGTGTGTGTGCGCGTGGTGTGTGTGTGCACGTGTCTGTCTGTGTGTGAATGCGTGCGTGCGTAGGTTTGTGTTGTGTGTGACCGATATAGGGGTTCTGGAGTTTGGATTATCTTGCACTAGGTTTTATTCAGAAAGGCTAGCCTTTCTGAATAAGTGTGAGGTGGAGAGGAGAAAGGCTGCATTGTTATGGTCCAGATGACTGTCAGCGGTGCCTTAGAAAATAGATTATAGAAAATAGATTAATTCACAGGGGGCTTAGGAGAAACGCAGTTGGAAAAACCAACCCGCAGACCATGACTATGATCAAGCTCTTTTAACGGCGGTCAAAGGGTTAAAGGGTTTTATTACATCAAAATGTCATAAGCATTCACACACTGATATTGAAACGTCATAGGCATTCACAGTGATATTAAAGTATAAAATGCATTCACACTGATATCAAAGTGTCATAAGAATTCATTTCACACTAACATTAAATGTTGAAAGAGCTTATCAAATGTAGGATTACATTTCACAAGTCCAACTATAAAGTACACCTGAACACTGGTATTCAGCACTGTATTCAGGATTAAGCTTTAATGTTTTATGTGAATCTCACTCTCCCTCCTCCGCTCCAACCTTGTCCTGCTGTCTGGTTCCAATGTGGTTTTACTTTGGGGCCAGGGGATCCTAAGAAGGCCATTCCCGCATGCTCTCAGTATATGTTAACGCTGCCAGTCAAGCAGAGCACTTCATTGTAAAAAAAAGAAAAAAAAGGAGTAAAGCACAGGCTCGATTAATGTTCGTCAATCAGTGTTTGTGTGTGTGGGTGCTTGCATGCATGCCAATGTTTGTGTATGCGTGACTGCATAGTATGGTAATCACATAATGGTTCAGTGTGATACAGATACCACAATGAACATAATTCCATACATAAAATATACCATTTGTATAATTCAAATGCAGTGTTACCAAACTGTTTCCAGTATGACGACGAATCATGCATTTTCCACAATTTAGGTTAAGTGTAAATTCATGGCCAAACAGCATTCCATGTTATCCAACTGGGTCAGAATTCAGTCCACTCTACTACCCAGTGGAACAGATCATTCTCAATTTCCTTACTTCCTTGTACTGCTTATTCCTAAACACCCTTGTTGCGCCACAGAAACAGAGGAAGAAATTCCCTGGCATCAAATGAAAGAAGGACAACTCTCCCTCCATGGCCGATAAGCGATTCATACACTTGTACTCCCTGTACTCCCACACAGCGTTCAAATTGTAATCCCACCCATTTACGAGAAATGTGAATGTCACAGGGAGATAAATCTAACGATTTGAAGTATCCAGGGTGGAGTGCTGTGTTGTTGTTTTACTCTGACTCGCAATTCCCCAGTAACAGGTTAGTTATCGGAGGGACTTCTGAGTCATACTTTATTTTAGAACGAGAATTAAAAGTTTCACTGAGGTTGCAGTGCCTCATGGTGTCTGTCTGCATAATGGATACAAGGAAGCCAAGGACGGTTAATTTCCACATAGTCATTCCACAGACACTCCACAAGTAAAGACTGCATTCACTTGAGAGAAATCAAATACATACAGACTGAAAACCAACATGACTTTATTATAGAGCCCGCTGCACAAGGACGCCATCTTGAACCTGACATCCTGAGCGTCAACTCAACAATGCATCCACAGCAACAGATGGAGCCCCATAAATCACAGGCCACGAGCGCCCGGGAGAGCCCAGAAAGATGGCAGGATAACTGGGGGGAGGAATTTAGGCAAGCTCCTGGTCTATGCCTACCCATCAAGGTCCAGAGGGGGCATGGGCCCAAGTGAGTCGTTGCCCATAACTCTCCCATTCTTTTGTGGCAGGGCTTTGTGTGTTTTTTCTGTTCTAATTTTCTCTGGAGTATATCAAGCTATGGGAAATGCTTGTTGAATGGTGGTTTTTACTACTGCTGCTCTTAGCTCCCCACAGAGGCAAAACAGATGTTAGGGTGGATTGTGTGAGGGAGAGGGAGAGAGAGTGTAATTTGGCAGTGTCCACACCTACAGTACATTTTTCTGGGAGTTTCTGACCCGATATGTGTCACCCGGTTTTACCAGTGGTGTAAAGTACTTGGGTAAAAATACTTTAAAGTACTACTTCTGTCATTTTTTGGGGTATCTTTACTTTACTTAATATATATTTTTGGACCACTTTTATTTTTATTCCACTACATTCCTAAAGAAAATAATTTACTTTTTACTCCATACTGTTACGTGCCTCCTTAGAGGATGGAGGTGCAGGGAGCAGGAGAGCAAGGAAGTCCCAGTGGCACAATCGTTTATTAAGGAGTCCCAACTCAACAACAACATGGGGGGAAACACGCACAAACGAAGTCACCACACACAGGGAAGTAAACGCAACACACACCAAAACGGTACAACTACCGTGAGAAAAGAAAACCCCATGGTGCAGACACGCACCCCTAACAGAGTAACCACAGCAAACAATCCCACACAAAGACTAGCAGGCAGCGGAGGTAAATAAACCCACCGAAATCAGCTAATAAGACACAGGTGTGAACAAAACAGACAGACACAAATGAAAAATGGATCGGTGGGAGCTAGTAGGCCGGCGACGACGACCGCCAAGCACCGCCCGAACAGGGAGAGGAGCCACCTTCGGTGGAAGTCGTGACACATACATTTTCCTTTCACACCCCAAAGTACAAGGTACATTTTAAATGCGTAACAGGACAGAAACATTGTCCAATTCACACACTTATCAAGAGAACATCCCTGGTCATCCCTACTGCCTCTGATCTGGCGGACTCACTAAATACAAATGCTTCCTTTGTAAATTATGTCTGATTGTTAGAATATGCCCCTGGCAATCCATAAATTATAAAACCAGAAAATTGTGCCATCTGGTTTGCTTAATATAAGGAATGTGAAATGATTTATACTTTTACTTTAACTTTTGATACTTAAGTATATTTTAGCAATTACATTTACGTTTGATACTTTAAGTATATTCAAAACCAAATACCTTAGATTTTTACTCAAGTAGTATTTTACTGGGTGACTTTCACTTTTTCTTGAGTCATTTTCTATTAAGGTATCTTTACTTTTAATCAAGAATGACAATTGGGTTATTTTCCCACCACTGGGTTTAACCCAGTTTGATCTGGCTCTCAGAGTTTGGTTAATTGTTTGTTCTTGAGCGACAGCTTCCATTTTGCCTTTAGCTGATTATCATTGAGCACTGTAATATCAATGTGTGCTTAAAGTGTTACCCAAGGATGCATCTTCCTGTGTATAGGTGAGGCTGAATATAATTTTTAAGGATTGACACATTGAATGTGTATTTTAAGGCATGGGGATTTTTAGATAAGTTATGTCATATTATGCACTTCATGCCACAAAATGGAAACACTAAACCCGTATCTTTGTGTTTCTGCTTTCTATGTTTTCCGCTTTATTTGAAGATTTTTCTTGCATGGTCCTCATTCAGGCTAGGAAAAGGAGTTTTCGACACCGGGGAAATCTGATGTGCCTCTGCTCATCTCAATGCTAATTAGCGTGTGAACTAATTGTGAGGCTAACTTTAGTTCCATCTGTCCACTCTGTAAAAAGGATGTTGAGGAAGCTAGTGGGAGCTAGCCTAGCGGTGACACATTATCTGCTTTTAGAATCTTCTAGCTAAGGCGCGGCGTGTAGAGTGCTCATATTTACTTTAATGATAACACTTAAACAAAAACAACAGCCAACAGTTCCGTCAGGGGATACTCACAAAACGGAAAACAACTACCCACAAAACCCCATAGACAAACCCCAACTTAAATATAATCTCCAATTAGAGACAACAGAACCAGCTGCCTCTAATTGGAGATCATCCAAAACTCAACCTAGAAATAGAAAAACAAGAACAAAACATAGAAACAAAAAACATAGACTGCCCACCCATATCACACCCTGACCTAACTAACCAGAGAAAAAACAGCTCTCATAGGTCAGAGTGTGACAATTTGTTAGTGACAGAGACATTGCTTTTGGATTCCTCTATGTTCAGTCCTGTGGCTTTCACCAAGTGAGATCCTAAGCGAATATGTTATCATTAAAATTGCATTCAACACAATACAATACGTATTTCATAAAGCCTTATTTTGAGGGCCTAGTTTTACCCTAATGCAGAGGCCTGAAACTTGTGGTTTACAGGCCATATCAGGCCTGCAAGTAGGGTTGAAAAATTCAGGTAACTTTTCCCAGATTTTCCAGAAATCGTGGTTGAATGATTCCCAATTTCCTGCTTATTCCCTCCCATTTCCAGGAATCTTCCAACTGGGAAGTTATCAGAATTTTGCACCCCCTACCTATAAATCACATTATGCTGTTTTACAAATTGATGTGTAATTCCTTTTGCAATCCAGCCAGACTTAGGATATCCAACAGTTTATTTACCCACAATCTGCATTCAGAATGACTGTCAATGTTAGGAACATTGTGAGGTGTCTACCTAAGCCATTTAGATTGGAACAAACATTTCAGTAACGTGTAAAAAATCTAACTAACTGAATGGATTAGTTTAGAAACATGTATGTTATTTATCTTTGTGCAGCATAAGATTAATTAATCAATATACAAAAACAATCTGCAGTAAAGCATGCTGGGAAATATGATTATGACAATGATTACTGTTGTTTTACAGTAACTTACAGGTAACTGGCTGCCAGTAAGGAACTGTAAACAAAACAGTTTTATGGTACCAGTGTTGTTACTGTGATAATTGTGGGTGGGGGAATTTCACATAAATATTCCTTTTGGAAGTGGGATAAACATAGTTGTACCTGATTCCAACACTTTCGCTAAAGCATACCTACCAAAAGGTCTACTGGCACACTCTGATAATAAAATTATGAGCATCGCGAGCAAATATGGCTCTTGACAGTTAGCTCACAGTGGTAAGGCACAGACACCAGTCTCAACATCAACAGTGAAGAGGCGACTCCGGGATGCTGGCATTCTAGGCAGAGTTCCTCTGTCCAGTGTCTGTGTTCTTTTGCCCATCTTAGTATTTTCTTTTTATTGGCCAGTCTGAGATATGGATTTTCTTTGCAACTCTGCCTAGAAGGCCAGCATCCTGGAGTTGCCTCTTCACAGTTGACGTTGAGACTGGTGTTTTGCGGGTACTATTTAATGAAGCTGCCAGTTGAGGACTTGTGAGGCATATGTTTCTCAAACTAGAAACTCTAATGTACTTGCCCTCTTGCTCAGTTGTGCACCGGGGCCTCCCACTCCTCTTTCTATTCTGGTTAGAACCAGTTTGCGCTGTTCCGTGAAGGGAGTAGTACACAGCGTTGTACAAGATCTTCAGTTTCTTGGCAATTTCTCGCATGGAATAGACTGACGAGTTTCAGAAGAAAGGACTTTATTTCTGGCTATTTTGAGCCTGTAATCGAACACACAAATGCTGATGCTCCAGATACTCAACTAGTCTAAAGAAGGCCAGTTTTATTGCTTCTTTAATCAGAACAACAGTTTTCAGCTGTGCTAACATAAGCAAAACGTTTTTGTAATGATCAATTAGCCTTTTAAAATAATAGACTTGGATTAGCTAACACAACTTGCCATTGGAACACAGGAGTGATGGTTGCTGATAATGGGCCTCTGTACGCCTATATAGATATTCCATAATAAAACAGCTGTTTTCAGCTACAATAGTAATTTACAACATTAACAATGCCTACACTGTATTTCTGATTAATTGTATGTTATTTTAATGGACAATTTCTTTTTTTTTTCAAAAGCAAGAACATTTCTAAGTGACCCCAAACTTTTGAATGGTGGTGTATGTTTTCACTTTTCAGCATTAGAAGTGTGTGGGTACGGAATGAATATTGTAAATTAAGGATTTTGAATTTTGGGGGGGATTAGAACTATTGAGCTATGAGCCAACTGTTTTAGCAGACTGCGTCACCAATAAATTAGCGGTTTGGGAAAAATACAACGAGTTCACATGACCACCATTGTCATCTATTTCTTGTTACGATGGATGTAGTTATGAATATAAACATATAATCCTCATAGCCTACATGTTTTTTTTTCACAAAAAAAAGCACAAAAATGTGTATGAAACGGTATGCAAAAAACATTGAATTTGGTCATATGCTGATATGTGCCTAATGCTGCTTTCACGTGCTAGTTGGAATTATGAAAATCCCAAATGTCTGACTTTCTAACTGCTTGAATGTGGCCGTTGTATAACTATTTCTAGTTAGAAAGTTGGAATATCAGAGTTTTCTAGTTCCAACTATCATGTGAACGCTGCATTACTGCCTTGGAATTTTGTGTAATGTCAGTAGTTTAGTCAAGGAAGCATCTTGCAAAATATATTGGCACACTCCACTTACTAAGACCATTGCCAAATAAGGCGCAATATCACCTGCTTTTATAGTAGGCCTTGAGGTAGATCCCCAGCATATTTAGAAGGGAGTGTATATCATACCGAAACACTCCCTTGAGATGACGTAAAGGCACCTTTTCAAGGTGCATCTACATCAATATTTCAATGGTAGCGTTGAACCGCTAGGGGCAAAAAGAGCTAAACTCACTTCTAAATAAAATACCAAAATATATCACTTTTGGAACGAACTGTGAAAACTAAGACCGGAATTGGGGTGATTCACTGTAACTAATCCTATAGCCTCTGGTTTTCAATGATTTTGTCCTATTTTTTCTATAACATAAAACAGCACAGCCACAAACAAAGCAATGCACATAAAATAAGCAAACAGGTACCAATTAACTAAGAATAAAATATTACATTTTTAACACTGATTTACAAAAACAAATTCTCTCTTGCTTCAGAGGATGTGATTTGATTTTGTTGCCCATGTGCTATTTGTGTGGCATTCTTTTTTGATTATTCACAAATACAGTAAGTGAACCGCCACTGTGTTTTTCATACAATTTTTCATGGTATTGTCCAAAATAGCCTGCATCAAATATTTCCCTGCTGTATAATTTCCCCCCATAATGCAATGTAATTTACGGTAATCTACTGTATACAATCTGTACAGTATGTTACTGTTGATTATACAGTCATTTACTGTGACAATTTAATGATTTTTTTTTTTTACAGTTTGAGTCTTCCCCTAGTTGAACTGAATCTATGTGAGTTTGATGATAGTAGCCTGCACTGAAGGGGGTAGTGAAGTAGTGAGAAATTCCACAAACAAATGTGCTTCATACAGAAACCTTCATCCTGATTTGATTTATCAAGCCAATCAGCAAATTAATCACATTCTTTAAGCTTCCCATAACATGTGGGGCATATTCAATATGAATCTGTGTTGCAAATCAGAAAGCCACCTTTCATACTCACTAGACACCTAATGTCTAGATTTACACACTTCTCCCAGTCTCAATGTGAAAGGAATGGCTTTAAACAAGACTCTCTTTGTGACAGACAGTAGCCTAGAAGTCAAAGTTGGTCTGAGGTGATCTAACCCAGATGACACTCCATGGGAGTCTGTGACCCAGCCTGCCCAACATCCCTCTCTCCTGACTGGTCCGATGGAGGAAGTAGAGCCCCCTCACCTGGCCCCTTCTGGTGCTGAGTGGGGCTTGACAGTCAGAGCTTGGAGGGATAGAGGGTTGGGGGATTCCTCAAATCGTGGATAATGGGAAATGCAGATTACTATATAGAGGGGTAGGAGAGGGAGGGAGAGAAAGAGAGAGTGGAGGGGTACAGGTCAGGTTCTGGAGTAGTAGATCAGATATCTGGGTCGGAGAGGGAGGGGGTCAGTGGGGGAGAGAGAAGAGGGGGTGAGTAGCGTACAATAGTACTCTACTTTTAAACCGCTAACTGTATTAGCTTGAACATGCAGCAGGTTGCTGTCATGGGAGATCTGAGGTAGCACTCTGCTATGAGGTTCATAGCATGTGTAAATTGAGACACTCCATACAGGGACTCTCCTACAGCAGAACTCAGGGTAGGGTTACTGTTGGACACTGAGCTCATACAGTAGAAGTACAGGAGTGGCCACTGTAGCTCACCGGCCTGTGGTATCAAATTATCTCATCTCTGGCCTTTCACTTCCAGGGAGGGTTAGAAGTGTAAAGAATAGAGCACAGTTGGGTGGAGGATAGAATAGAAGAGACAAGAGGTTACGGGACAGTAGGAAGGAGAGATAGAAAAGAGGAAAAAGGAGGAGAGCGATACAGTAGGTACTTCTCATGGGATTCTCTGTCTGCATCACTGCCCCGTTGTAACTGGAGATTGTGATGACATCATCATCATCTGTGGACAGTGCTTGACAGCAGCTGCTGATGATGTAAGACACAGTGTATGAAAGGAAGGAGGCTGGGGTGACAATCATGTATCCCCAAGGCAACAACAGTGATCTGAGAAGAAGACCTAATTTTTTTTGTATCTCTTGTCCTGTTAGGTGTTTGATGGATGATCAAACACTTGTGGAAGAACACCTGCCCTCAGGTGTGTCTGTTCTCCAGTCTGCTCCCCCTGACACACACGCACCACACACACACACACACACACACACACACACACACAGAGAGGACTAACATAACGGCACGGCACACTCAACATGCGGGCACACACAACCACATAGACATTGGCCACCTGTTCCGATAGCAACCCCCTCCTAGGAAACACAGTGTTCACAAGACATACAGTATTTTTCTGCCAAACACCACCAGTATGTGTGGACACAATAGTGGAGTTACAGGAAGACCAACTGTGCCATCCTTTCACTACCACTGGGCTGAAAATAAGATAATTTTGTTATTGACCAATGCACCTCCGACAAGGAAAATCATAATGGAAAACTGTCTGCAGATTGTTGTATATGGGCACAACGATGGTGATGACAGGCACAAGCTATCTGCTTCCTGTGTCGATCAGATAGTGGAGCAGACAGAGAAAAATGGCTCCTAAGTGTGAGATACACACAGGGGAAGAGAACTGGGTTGGGTTGCATTACTGTTTGTTACAGACACCTGGAGACTATGGGTAAAATAGGAAATGTGTAGGCCTGAAATGGCTGTTTCTGTTCATCAGTTAAACTTCAGGCACATCAATCTGAATTCAACAACTAGAGATCTTGAATCAATATTTCAGTCCTGTTGACTCGTGATAATTAACCTGAGTAAGTATAACTTTATCAAATATGGATGGATGAGTATTTAAAGGGATAGGCCCAGTTATGTATATATTAACAAGCCAAATGATAACAAACACTGATATCTTATGTAGGGTGGTGTATACCATTAAGTGTCTATGAACACTCCAGTCCTAATAGGACAATATAACCATCATAACCATAAAAATGCTTGAGGTGTGATAATCAATCTTTGTAGGTATGGCCCAACAATTAAATTAAAATAAACAAAAAACATTGTTTTTGTCTTTTTTGCTCAGAAAACTTGGCGGGCCAAGTAAAACCACCCGAGGGCTGAATTTGGTATGCGGGCCACAAGTTAGGGAACCCTGGCCTATGTCTTTACAGTCTGGCAGCTGTGTGTGAGTATTTGTGTGTGTGTGTGTATAGAGTTAAAGAGTCTGTGAGAGAGTCAATAATGGTTGTATGGAGCATATACTAAGCTTTACCAGGCTTTAGGGGTTTTGTAGCGTCACTGAAGTGACACACTTCACTTTACCCATAAATCTCTGTGTGTCTCAGACAACATGTCATGCGTGTAAATGTAATGGGCTCATTAGAAATGTTCAGACGTGGTCCTAATCCCTACTATGTAAGAGTAGTTGGCGAAACTCCCTTGTTAATGGTTTTTAAACCCAACATTCAATTATCCACATATTGCCTTAATTGTTTACTTGTATCCAGATACATTTGAAAGCTGTTTCACAAGCCTGCTACACCACAATGGCTTATTGCAGCTAAGGAGTAGACCTATAGCTGTACTTAAATGACCTAAACTGTGATAATCCTGTGTAATTGTCAGACTTTTCTTCCAGCAGGGCTTGGGTAATTCTATTGAATGGAAGGCAGTGTGCATTATGTGATAACAATAGTATACACTGAGTATACCAAACATTAAGAACACCTGCTCTTTCCATGACAGACTGACCAGGTGAATCCAGGTGAAAGCTATCCCTTATTGATGTCACTTGTTAAATCCACTTCAATCAGTTGAGACATGCATTGTGTATGTGTACAATTCAGAGGGTGAATGGGCAAGACAAAAGATTTAAGTGCCTTTGAACAGAGTATGGTAGCAGGTACCAGGTGCAACGGTTTGTGTCAAGAACGGCAATGCTGGTGGGATGTTCATGTTCAACAGTTCCTCGTGTGTATCAACAATTGTCCACCACCCAAAGGACATCCAGCCAACTTGACACAACTGTGGGAAGCATTGGCATCAACATGGGCCAGCATCCCTTTGGAACGCTTTGAGGCTGTTCTAAGGGCAAAGTTGTTCCTAATGTTTATTATACTCAGTGTATGTATCAGTCTCTTCTTAGTTCTATTGACATATTCTTACGTTTTGGCTTGTTGACAACATGCACTAGTTACATTATGAGAGATGAGATCATGAAGTCACTTTACAGCAAAGCCCTCTGGTCCCTCTATGCTATTAAGTACTAGCTTTGAATGGACAGTTGGTACATACTGTATGGCTTAGAAAGAAACAACAAAGCACTCAACATCAACTAACTAATGCATTGACATTAACAGAGGAACATAAACATTGGTAAATGCAGGAAGTGTTTATCTCCAATCTAGGAAGTCATCACTGAGTCCCGACTCATCTGAGATCAAAGGCCCATTTGTACAGAGTATAATTTACCTCTATTACTCAATGCTGCTTACAGGTTCCAGGGAAAACTAGCTACATTACCGTGTCTGAAGCCATACACTATGTTGTGGATGACCCAATCCATATAGTATAGTTGCACGTCTATGATATTGTTTTCATCAGAATGTCCTCCATTCCTTGTAATTGTGATTCCATTGATTATTTTGTTTAGGCATATCCACAAGACTGGAATAAAATATGGGGTAATATTCCATGATCCAAATACCTAAAGGAAATGTGTGAGAATCATTGTTTATGTTAACACACTAGCAGCTGACTGTTTGACAATTATATTATTATATTAGACTTTCTGAGCAGATGTCTAATTGCTAGCCTGCTTGTAGATTAACAGTTATTTGCACATAGCCCTCTTCATGGGAGGCTACATCCTGTCGAGTGGGAGGACACATGGCGCAACAACAAGCTTAGCTATTGTCCGACTGTTGTAGCCTTCTACCTAAGTAGGGCATCTATCTAACTGCTACACCCTCAAAGATCTGTTGCCACGGATCTACCCATCTCCAGTTGAATATGAGGTCATCCCTCAACAGGAAAGATGATATGGTGTTGAAAAGGTTGTAAGGCCGGGTTCTGAGATCTAGTCCCTGTGGAGCAATCACATCCTCCAACGTCCACCCCAGCTTTCCCCTCCTTCCTCTTGTCATCTTTGTCTGTGAAGAATGAACCAGAAGGGTGAAGGATTTTCTCAGCACTACAAATATGCCACCTCAGAGAGCATTTGATTCTTCCAATGGGACTCTTTTTGTGCAGTAAAAAACATGATTTACCTGTGTTTTATATACATTTCCACACTATGAGGTTAAAATAGTACTGTGAAATTGTGAAAACGATGATGCCCTTTTAGTGTAACAGCTGTTTGAAAAGACAGTCTGAAATGTCAGCCTGTTTAGGTGGAATGGAGTTTTGGCCTTCCCTGGTGACATCGCCACAGTTTTACCTTTTAGATCACAATGAATAAGATTACATGGACGGGGCCTCTGATACTAGATCAGCACTTTTACTCTGACATGCTTTGAGGTTCAACACTGTGACCTAGTTTCCCACAGCTAGACCAGTGATGACAGACATGTCCTTCCCCTCATACCGACACTATGTTATCATACCCTCTAGTCTAGTCTACAAATCAGACCACTTTAGTTCAGGAAGTAGTAATCTTTGTTTGTCTCACTGTTCTCTTTTAAAACAAGTTTTATGTTCTCTCTGTTGGCAGTAAAACTAGTGAGTGAGTTTGATTTAATACCACATTTTACAAAAAAGGACAATCAGTAAATAAGATGAAAAGATTAGGATTAAACAGTTTCTATTATTACAAATATTAAGAGCAAAGGTAACAATAAGATCACAATAACATTATGTTTTTCTTCCATTTAAACCTAGCTGTGCTACGTATCTGACCTGCATGGTTAATCAAAGAGGACGCCAACCAGGACAGGAAGATCATGTCAGTGACTCAACCCACTCAAGTGGCACACTCGACCTAGGGATGGCATGGAAGAGCACTAGTAATAGGATCAGAGGCAGAGAAGCCCAGTGGAGAGAGTGGAACCAGCTAGGCAGAGACAACAAGGGTGGTTCATCGCTCCAGTGCCTTTCTGTTCATCTTCGTACCCCTGGGCCACTACACTCATTCATAGGACCTACTGAAGAGATGAGTCTTCAGTAAAGACTTATCGGTCGAGACCGAGTCTGCGTTTCTCACATGGATAGGCAGACCATTCCATAAAAATTGAGCTCTATAGGAGAAAGCCCTGCCTCCAACTGTTTGCTTAGAAATTCTAGGGGCAATAAGGAGGCCTGTGTCTTGTGACCATAGCGTACGTGTAGGTATATACGGCAGGACCAAATCGGAGAGATAGGGAGCAAGCCCATGTAATGCTTTGTAGGTTAGCAGTAAAACCTTGAAATCAGCCCTAGCCTTAGCAGGAAGCCAGTGTAGAGAGGCTAGCACTGGAGTAATATGATCACGTTTTTTGGTTCTAGTCAAGATTCTAGCAGCCGTGTTTAGCACTAAATTAAGTTTATTTAGTGCTTTATCCGGGTAGCCGCAAAGTAGAGCATTGCAGTAGTCTAATCTAGAAGTGACAAAAGCATGGATGAGCTTTTTTGCATCATTTTTGGTGTAGGCCTGTACAGCCGACTTATATTGCTCACAGAAAAAAAGAGTAGCAGCAAAGTGATGGCAAAGTGGCTCAGTAGTGTGAACTCAATACAGGACATCCGTCTACATGATTACATAGGACCATTGGTGTGTCCATCTCTGCCCGTGCCGGGTGACAGTTAGAATTACTGAAAATTCAACACACCCTCAGGTTCAACATGGATGGTCCACAGTGTTTCCCAAAGATCTACTCCAGTACCCTCAGCCAGTTCCACTTATTTCATGTATGGCCCTGTTGATGTAATCTAGTACACACCCTTAGGCACTAAATGGATGGATGGCCCTAATAAACTTGCCATGAACTGAGGCAAACCAGTTCTGTTTGGGGGTTGGTTGGGGGCATTGTGGTAGTGTATTAAAGACTTCTCTGTCTGTATACCAAACTCCAAAACTAGTCATCTAACTTTTGAATTGATAACAATATAAATGCAGTATTGTATTGACCTACTCAAATGTCATATCCATTTTGCTGATAAAACAATACACCACATTGAGCATAATTTAATAATAATTGAGCGACTGGTGAATCGAAACAGACAAACAAAACAAAAAGATAAGGGCAATTCCATAGGAACGGAATTAAGCTAAGACTCAGATTTTTATGCCAAACAAAAACCATTGATTTCAAAGTGCTCATGGGTCCTTTTACATGAAAATGCCCATAACTGATAAACAATCATCTGTAAGTGTCATCAATACCAACATGAAGGGCCCTTGTCATTTTTAGAACCTCTGGATTTATTTCTTACCATCTTATCTTGTGTCCACGTCTCCTGAACTGAGATAAAGGCATTCCAGAGGCTCAAGTGACATCATGGAAGCAGGGATTTCATAATATGACAAGTATTATTTTCTTTTAAATGGAAATGCCACTCATACCAATAAGCAATAATGCAATTTCATTATTGGTCCTTATCCCTTGTTTAGTTGAACTCCAGATTGTACTTTTCCCATTATATTTGTGGCGTTGTATATTATTTCATGTCATGACTAAATCGTAAAATATAAAGTTTAACATTATTGGAATACAATCAAGAATGTATACTTTTTTTGCATTACGCTTTTGGTGTAGGCTACATGTATAATTCAATCAGGCTATATTGAAAGGGTGAGGCTATACGGACACAACTAATGTCAGCAGCTGAGAGTTGAGTGGAGACAAATGGAGTCGGTTCAGTCAGTTCTGCCAGTTGTCCTGGTGAACCCTTCCCAGCTAGCTCGTTTTTGCTTATGGCTAGAAACTTCAGCAAGAATTTAAAACTTGTCTGCCGAAGTTGGAACTTGGGAGAGTGTTCAGAATCCTTCCGTTTTTATTGGAGTAATTTTTCATGGATGCCAAGGGAAGCTTGACTTCCGAGAATTGACCAAGATGAAAGGGAAAAATTTTATCTTTTGTCTCTGTGTTTCATAATTTTCTTTAAATTCGCAAGAGGCTGAATGTCTCACCAGAGAAAGCATCTGAGCAAGCGAAACGGCTCCCCTCTGTCTCTGTGTAGCCCATCTATTTGATGCTGTCAGGTCAAAAAGAGTATGACATTGCCTTGATTAAAAAAGTATAAAATAATAGCCAATCAGCATTGAGTGAAATTGAGTGAGCAACTGTGAATGGTCCTGGCGCACCAGAAATAAGTGTCAATGGATGCCAGTTTGATTTGGCTTCACACCAATCACATCACATGAAAAGGCAAACTTCATTGACAGAACTTGCACTTTCCTAAATTAACCATGGACGGAGATAGGTATTTGGACTATTGATTTTACTTAATTCTCCGTACTGGCCAATGATTATAACGGCGATTCTGATCCAACCATAAATTTATACATTTTGTCTCTGGCCCGAAAGGATGGAAGTTAAATATGTAGCTAGATGTAGTAGGCTAATGTTAATGTAATGTGTGCGTGCTGGTGGCAGGGAAGTCAGGCGCAGGAGAGTGAACTTGGTATAAACGGAGCAGTTTAATGAATATACAAAAACTCCAAAAAACAAAATAAAATAAGAGGGTGCAAAACCTGTCACACACCAGAACATGACTTGCACCAATACATACAACAATCACTGACAAGGACATGAGGGGGAAACAGAGGGTTAAATACACAACATGCAATTGATGGGATTGAAAGCAGGTGTGATGGAAGACAAAACCAATGGAAAATGAAAAATGGATCAGCGATGGCTAGAAAGCCGGGGACGTTGACCGCCGAACACCGCCCGAACAAGGAGAGGGACCGACTTCGGCGGAAGTCGTGACAGTACCCCTACCCTGACGCACGGCTCCAGCAGCGCGTCGACACCGACCTCGGGGATGACCCGAAGGGCGAGGCGAAGGGCAATCCGGATGGAGACGGTGGAACTCTCGCAGCATTGAAGGATCCAACACGTCTTCCACTGGAACCCAGCATCTCTCCTCCGGACCATACTCCTCCCAGTCCACGAGGTACTGAAGGCCCCTCGGCTGACATCTCGAATCCAGTATGGAACGAATTGAGTACGCCGGGGCCCCCTCGATGTCCAGAGGGGGCGGAGGAACCTCCCACACCTCAGACTCCTGGAGCGGCCCGGCCACCACCGGCCTGAGAAGAGACACATGGAACGAGGGGTTAACACGGTAATCGGGGGGGAAGCTGTAACCTATAACAAACCTCGTTCACTCTCCTCAGGACTTTAAATGGCTCCACAAACCGTGGACTCAGCTTCCGACAGGGCAGGCGGAGGGGGTAGGTTTTGGGTTGAGAGCCAGACCCGATCCCCCGGTGCGAACACCGGGGCCTCACTACGGTGACGGTCTGCACCAACTTTCTGGCGCAGCACGACGCGCTGAAGGTGAACATGGGCGGCGGCCCATGTTTCCTCCACGCGCCGGAACCAGTCATCCACCGCAGGAGCCTCGGTCTGACTGATGCCAAGGAGCCAGAACCGGCTGATACCCCAATACATACTGGAAGGGAGAAAGGTTAGTGGAGGAGTGGCGTAGCGAGTTCTGGGCCATCTCTGCCCAGGGCACGAACGCTGCCCACTCCCCTGTCCGGTCCTGGCAATAAGACCTCAGAAACCTACCCACATCCTGGTTAACTCTCCCCAACTGCCCGTTACTCTCAGGGTGAAAACCTGAGGTAAGACTGACTGAGACCCCCAGACATTCCATGAACGCCCTCCAGACCCTCGACGTGAACTGGGGACCCCGATCAGACACTATCTTCAGGCAGCTCGTAGTGCCGGAAGACGTGTGTAAACAGGGCCTCCACAGTCTGTAGGGCCATAGGGAGACCGGGCAAAGGGAGGAGATGACAGGACTTAGAAAAATGATCCACAACGACCAGGATCGTGGTGTTACCCTGTGAAGGAGGAAGATCGGTCAGGAAATCTACCGACAGGTGCGACCATGGCCGTTGTGGAATGGGTAAGGGTTCTAACTTACCTCTGGGCAGATGCCTTGGAGCCTTACACTGGGCGCACACCAAGCAGGAGGAAACATAAACCCTCACATCCTTGGCCAAAGTGGGCCACCAGTACTTCCCACTAAGACAGCGCACCGTCCTACCAATCCCAGGATGACCAGAGGAGGGTGACGTGTGGGCCCAATAGATCAGCCGGTCGCGGACAGCAGATGGAACGTACAGACCCCCAGCTGGACACTGGAGGGGAGCGGGCTCTGCACGTAATGCCTGCTCAATGTCCGCGTCCAGCTCCCACACTACCGGCGCCACCAGGCAAGAGGGGAGTATGGGAGTGGGATCCATGGGCCACTCCTCTGTGTCATACAGCCGGGACAATGCGTCTGCCTTAACATTCTGGGAGCCTGGTCTGTAGGAAAGGGTAAACACAAAACGGGTGAAAAACATGGCCCACCTTGCCTGGCGAGGGTTCAGTCTCCTTGCCACCCGGATGTACTCCAGATTGTGGTGGTCAGTCCAGATGAGAAAAGGGTGTCTAGCCCCTCAAGCCAATGTCTCCACGCCTTCAAAGCCTTGACGACAGCCAACAGCTCCCGGTCCCCCACATCATAGTTTTGCTCCGCCGGGCTGAGCTTCTTCGAGAAGAAGGCTCAGGGGCGGAGCTTCGGTGGCGTACCCGAGCGCTGGGAGAGCACAGCTCCTATCCCAGCCTCGGATGTGTCCACATCCACTATGAATGCCAAAGAGGGATCCGGATGGGCCAACACGGGAGCCGAGGTAAACAGAGCCCTCAGGTGACTAAAAGCCCTGTCCGCTTCAGCTGACCACTTCAAGCGCACCGGGCCCCCCTTCAGCAGTGAGGTAATGGGAGCCACTACCTGACCTAAACCTCCGGTAGTAGTTGGCAAACCCTAAGAACCGCTGCACCTCCTTTACCGTGGTGGGAGTCAGCCAATTACGCACAGCTGCAATGCGGTCACTCTCCATCTCCACCCCTGAAGTGGAAATGCGATACCCTAGGAAGGAGACGGACTGTTGGAAGAACAGGCATTTCTCAGCCTTGATGTACAGGTCATGCTCCAACAGGCGACCAAGCACTCTGCGCACCAGGGACTCATGCTCAGCGCGTGTAGCGGAGTATATCAAAATGTCATCAATATACACCACTACACCCTGTCCGTGCAGGTCCCTGAAAATCTCATCTACAAAGGCTTGGAAGACTGATGGCACATTCATCAACCGTACGGCATGACGAGGTACTCATAGTGCCCAGAGGTGGTACTGAAAGCCGTCTTCCACTCGCCTCTCTCGGATACGCACCAGGTTGTAAGCGCTCCTGAGATCCAGTTTGGTGAAGAAGCGCACCCTGTGCATTGACCATCACTGAGGCTATGAGCGGTAGTGGGTAACTATACCTCACAGTGATCTGATTCAGACCCCGATAGTCAATACACGGGCGCAGTCCTCCCTCCTCCTTATTCACAAAAAAGTAACTCAAGGAGGCGGGTGAAGCGGAGAACAGAATGTACCCCTGACGCAGGGATTCGGAGACATATGTTTCCATAGCCTCTGTTTCCACCTGTGAGAGGGGATACACGTGATTCCTGGGAAGTGCAGCTTCTTGTTGGAGAAGGCGAGCGCCAAATCGGCATATTCAGGGGGAATGCGCACGGTGGAGACCTGGTCTGGACTCTCCACCATAGTAGCACCAACGGAAACCCCTAAACACTTTTTTTTTTACACTTACATTTTAGTCATTTAGCAGACGCTCTTATCCAGAGTGACTTATAGTAGTGAAAGCATACATTTCATTTCATGCATTTTTTTGTACTGGCCCCCCATGGGAATTGAACCCACAACCCTGGCGTTGCACACATCATGCTGGCGCTGCAAACACCATGCTCTACCAACTGAGCCACAGGGAAAGCTGAAACACCTACCTGACCACTCTCGTGACCACCCCGTGAGAGCCCTCTGTGGCCAAGAAACAGTGGGTTATGACAAGCTAACCAGGGTAGGCCCAGCACCACGGGAAATGCAGGAGATTCAATAAGGAAGAGACTAATTCTCTCCGTATGACCCCCCTGCGTCACCATGCCCAAAGGTGTGGTGACCTCCCTAATCAACCCTGACCCTAATGGTCGACTATCTAAGGTGTGAATGGGGAAGGGCACATCCACGGGAATGATGGGGATCCCTAAACCATGGGCTAAAGCTCTATCAATAAATCTTCCAGCCACACCTGAATCGACGAGCACCTTATGCTGGGAATGTGGGGAAACTCAGGGAACGTGACACACACAAACAGTTGTATAACAGAGGGCTCTGGGTGAGAATGGTGCCGGCACACCTGGGGTGACGCCAGAGCGCCCTGCCTGCTGACTCGATTCCCAGAGCAACCAACCCGGCACCGACCGGCAGTGTGACCTCTGTGGCCACAGATGGTGCACGAGCAGGAACCCCCTCCAGTCTCCCTGCGCACCGACCCTCCCAGCTCCATGGGTATCAGAGAGGGGGTGCGGGAGAATGGAACCGCCAAACCCCGATCTGAACGTCCGCGAGTAGCCAGCAGGTTATCCAGCCGGATGGACAGGTCCACCAGCTGGTCAAACGTGAGGGTGGTGTCTCTGCAGGCCAGCTCCCAACGGACGTCCTCGCGCAACCTGCATCAATAATGGTCGATCAGGGCCCTGTTGTTCCATCCCGCGCCGGCAGCCAGGGTCCTAAACTCCACTTGGAATAAACGGAGCAGTTTAATGAATATACAAAAACTCTGAAAACCAAAATATACCAAATAAAATAAGAGGGTGCAAAACCCGTCGCACACCAGAACATGACTTGCACCAATACATAGAACAAACAATCACCGACAAGGACATGAGGGGGAAACAGAGAGTTAAATACACAACATGTAATTGATGGGATTGAAACCAGGTGTGATGGAAGACAAGACAAAACCAATGGTTAATGAAAAATGGATCAGCGATGGCTAGACAGCCGGTGACGTCGACCACCGAACACCGCTCGAACAAGGAGAGGGACCGACTTCGGCGGAAGTTGTGACAGTTAACTAGCTGGCTCATTGTTGCCCATGAAAGGAAGTTAGGCTAGCGAGCAATAATATTTTTACGAGGTAGACTAGGACAACAAAAACTGTGTGTTCTGTATGACAGATTCATAGACCGTTTCGGCAACATGAAAGGGAGGAAGATGGCATTGCCGTTTCACTACAAGTAGGATGAGTCAACATGCTTTTTCTCTGGTGTTCTAAATCAATAGCTTTTACCTTGATTGACCTTGCTGTAGGTCATGTAACTGTTTGTTATATGTAATATGCTTTGTTGTCACGTCCTGACCAGTAAAGGGGTTATTTGTTATTGTAGTTTGGTCAGGACGTGGCAGGGGGTGTTTGTTTTTTATGTGGTTTGGGGTTTGTTGGGCTATGTTCCTATGTAAGAGGGGTGTTTGTTTAGAGTGTTTCGGGGTTTGTTGGGCTATGTTCTTGTTAGTTTATTTCTATGTTAGTTCTAGTCTTTCTATTTCTATGTTTAGTTAATGGGGTTGACCTTCAATTGAAAGCAGCTGCTCCTCGTTGCTTCTAATTGAAGATCTTATTTAAGAGGGGTGTTTTTTTTCTATGGGATTTGTTGGTAGTTGTCTCCTGTTTTGTGTCTGTGTACCTGACAAGACTGTTTAGTGTCGTTTTTTGTATACGTGTTTATTTTGTTTTTCCTTCTTTTAAATAAATAAATAAAGTAGATGAGTATACACAGTCCTGCTGCACCTTGGTCTAATCCTTACGACAACCGTGACATTTGGATTTTACCGGACAGATGTTGCTCTCCGGTTTTGTGATGAAACAAAGGTGCAGTTGGATTTATTCTGCCACTGTGTCTTCCTATTGTCTAGGCCTTAAGCCTATATATCACGGTGGCAAGGCATATGAACTAAGAGGTTATAGAGCAAACAATGCAATTATCACAACATATACGTTGTAATATGACATTTTTTTTCTGTTTTCGCTTCCCCAGTGATTTTATTGTAGTTATTTTTCAGTGAAAATCACTACAATAAATGTGCTTAGCTGTCACCCTGACCTGATATTGGCTACACTATTTAGCTACTTCCCTCTCCTTACTGCCGGACAGAAGTGCTTGGCAAGCAGGAGCGAAGGACACTGTGCCTGCCCTGTGTTGTTGTGTTGCCGGTTTGCAGCGCAAACTCTCCTCATTGAGCAGTAGACTGTTCACAGTGACATCCAGATGGTTACAATCCATATTACAAGTTATTTATTGTGTAGGCTGCTATCCTTTTCGAAATGAATTACAGCTACTACAACTGCTGCCCAGTGGGAAGCAACTCACGTCGGTAAGCACCTCGATACAACACTGTTGCACTGGTCATTCTCACTGGCTTTGTCGTTAGTTAATTGACATGTCCCGGTGACATGCAGATGGTGACCAATACTAAAAGTTATTTCTCCCTCGCCAATCGAAATAAACATAACTTTCTTTTACAAGTTTAAATAAGGCAACAGTAAACATGTCGTCCCCCATGAATGATGCAGCACCTCCCCTTGTGCCAACTGAGATATTGCGTGTGACTAACAAATTTCACTAAATTACTATAGCTCCCACTTTGGGCAAATCAGTGTCATTTTGTAAATGCCGGATCTCTATGGCAAGATGCATCATTCACCCAAGTTTTATCAAAATTGGGCCAGTGCTGTCTAATATATCGCGTGCGACTAGTGGACGGAAACAGATCCACAATCCCCTTCCCAATTTCATTGTGGGGGACAACTAGCACCATGCTGCTGTTGCCAGCTAGGCAGCATAAACTATCTAGCTGGGAAGGGCTCATCAGGATGACTGACTGAACCTAAATCCATTCGTCACACTCAACACTCAGCTGCACGACATAAAGGAAACGCCAACATAAAGTGTCTTAATAGGGCGTTGGGACATCACGAGCGTCACCGTACCTCGGCATAGATTCTGGAACTCTGGAAGTGTCATTTGGAACTCTATTGGAGGGATGCGACACCATTCTTCCACGAGAAATTCCATCATTTAGTGTTTTGTTGATGGTTGTGGAAAACGCTGTCTCAGGCACCACTCCAGAATCTCTCTCTCTCTCTCTCTCTCTCTCTCTACTCTCTCTCTCTCTCTCTCTCTCTCTCTCTCTCTCTCTCTCTCTCACACACACACACACACACAAATACCCCTTATGCTCTTTTGAGACCCCTCTTTCAAAGTCACTGAGATCTCTTCTAGCTATGGTAACCAAAATAATGGTCAATTCGGCATTTTTATACATGTCCCTAAGCATGTTATTGCTTATTTAACTCATTAACTACACCTGTGTTGGAAACACCTGCTTCAGTATGCTTTGTATTCCTCAAGTGTTTGCTTTGTTTTGACAGTTAGTTACCTGTGTCACCAGGCGTGTCCGTATAGCATCACCCACATTGAAACATTGGGCCAAGGCAAAGATGATCTATTATGTTGACAAGATATTGGACTGTCTGCTCTAACAATGGGAATAAATGTGAGCAAAGGCGGAAGGCAGGCGGGAGGAGCAGGGAGCAGGCGGGAACATTCTAGCCAATGAGAGGGCAGATATTCAAATATAAAGTTGTTTTTCTCAAAGTTGCCGGGATGCTACGTGCATCCACTTATATCAGGGCATTCGTAACAACCAAAAAAGTATAAAACTTCCATTTGATCAAATAAGCCTCACTTAGCTAATTAGCATGTCTGAATGGTGTGTATAGACAGCATGGACAATATATTAATAGAAAATGTCTGTACAGCAGTAGTTATATAGAATGAGCTATGACTAGAATACAGTATAAACATATAAAGTGGGTAAAACAGTATGTAAATATTATTTAAGTGACCAGTGTTCAATGACTCTGTACATAAGCCAGCAATCTCGAATGTGAAGAAGCAGTCTCTAAGGTGCAGGGTAGGGTAACGGGCGGTAACCCTACCTGCTCTTACAGTCTCACGTCAGAATTAGACATTCATCCACGTTTCTCGAACACAAAGACACATTTTGGTTGAGTGCATTCAGTTGTACAACTGACTAGGTATCCCCTTTCCCTACTGTTTGATCATTTATGTGTGGCCGTTTATTTTCAGAATGCCTCAGTTCAGAAAGCCTATAGGGTTTCTGAACCTTCTGGGTTCAAAAAGGTAGTTTCTGTACATGACAGACATAGTTTATTGATTGTTCTTGTGGTGGTGGAAAGGTTGTCAATGTTAGTGTCATTAACAAGATTTGCAGAGGAACTGCTTTTTCTAGTTTCTCAAACAATTATTTCAGGCGATTTCTTCACCAAAACAGACCAGCTAAAATTCATACACAGAGGATCATGCCTGTGTAACCGTTCCTTCACACATCACCATTGATTTGTAAAGTGATTGGATAGGTTTCATCAACATTACTTACACCCAGTGGCGACCCGTCATTCAGGGCAGGTGGGGCAAAGCCGGGGGTTGCCTGTTTTGCATGTTATTTCAACATTAATACTTGTCACATATCAGTTTGCAAACAATGTAAAAAAATAAATAAAAATTAGTTGAGTTAATAAAGCAGCATACAAGCTTGTTTTTTGCTTTCTTAAGGCAGCTGCAAAATGCAAGTGCTTCAGCCTAGCTCAGTACTTTCTGTGTTGGTGGGGCAGCCAGCTGAAAATAATGAGTGTAGGGGTTGGTAATGTTCTCTAGTTGCGCTGTGATTGGCTCAGTGTTCTGTCACTCATGGGGACACTTGGGTGCTGCCATAGAGTTACATTAGAAGTGCTCGTCCAAGAAGGCCACAGATAAAATTATGTCAAGTCACGTTATATCTACAGTAGCTTTGATTGGACTGATCATGTCAACGTCATACTTTGTAAATCTTAGCAGGCAAGCTAGCAGTCATCATCATGAATCAAGTCGACAATCTACTGGCAAATGCTTTTTAATCCTTGTCATACGGTATGAAGAGAAATAATGAAGAGAAATTATAGATAAAACGGATCAGTGCTCATCGGCCACTGGACATAAACGTTACACAACAAGATGGAAATCGAAAATTCAACGATGAGTTTGCTATTCAGTGGAGTGGGTTTGTGGTTCCAAGTCTGAGTTTAAGGGTCTCTTTTCCAAGTTTAAAAGGATAAACATTCAACATTGGCCATGCTGTCAATCCAGCATGACTTTTGCCACGCTCAAAACAACTGTAAACTCAGAACTGGGAATCTGACTTCAGTGAGTTCAACAGGAACTCAGAAAAAAACAATCTCCAACTTGGAATTGCAAGTCGGGAACTCGGGCCTCTTCTAGAGCTCCGACGTGAAGATCCCTGACTTCATCATGATTCAACCTTGTTTTTTGCAGAGTTGCCAGTTGTCTTGAAAGCACCATAAATCCAGAGAATGCCAGACTTTGATACCAAGATTTGCCCACGAAGGAGTCCAAAAAATGTATTGTATGCTGCTGCATAAATGATGTAATATGCCAGGGAAATATGTACACTGTAGCTATGAAAGTAATACTATTTTATTTAACTAGGCAAGTCAGTTTAGAACACATTCTTATTTACAATGACAGCCTAGGAACAGTGGGTTAACTGCCTTGTTCAGGAGCAGAACAACAGATTTTTACCTTGTAAGCTCGGGATTCGATCTAGCAACCTTTCGGTTACTGGCCCAATGCTCTAATCACTAGGCTACCTGCCGCCCCATACTAAGTGTATGTTATGCAGCAAACTGTTAGTAGCCCATGTGCCTCACCCTAATAATTTGGTCCCTTTTCCCCCTGTTATTTTTGCCTACAGTTCTGACTTGGTGGTGCACATGTGGCCTATATCCTGTTTTAGAGAAATGTCTTAATTTAATATTGTAAGAGCTTTCATTGTCTGCTTAAACGCCCTGCTAATTTATCCTACGGTTCTGACTTGGTATACAGGGAGAATACTGTAAGAACCTGTAAGCCCATGTTCTGAATTCTGTCGCTGTACATTTTAAATGTGCTGAACAAATAGTTATATTGTCTATGTCCGTCATAGCTCGCTTAATGTCTTAATCAAAATTACGGATTGCCTCTTATCTGCTCGTCGTCCCATTATGCCATAGTTTGTACATCGCAATTGTCAGTAAAAAAAAGTTTTTTTAAGCAAGTCAGCCATATTGGCTATGTTTTTTTTTAAAGACAGTGAATGAGGCTGAATGAACAGTTTTGCTGCCAGACAAGGCTCTGCTGATAACCAGGTGTAGCAGTGGTAAGGGCTTGGGAGTTCTGTTGGGACAGCTTTATGTAGGCCCTAACAGTTTGTGGGCACCGTTTGTCACAGTTATAGTGCAATTCATGTATTGTTTAGTGTTGTAGTGGCTTGCATCCCACTTTTTGTTTTTTTTCCCCACCAAGATTTACATGCTAAAATCGTCACTGCTTACACATATCAAGTCCTTGTACTGTATATCAATGGCCATTAAGGAAGGAAATAAAGCCATCCAAGATGGCGTAGCAGTCAGACGTCTTTGTCTTTGTCCTGTCGTGTCCCTTGTATATATATTTTTACATCTTTTTCTTCGCATATCTTTTAAAAATATTTTCCTAAACCTCAACTCCTAAACACTCTCCTGCAACCCACCTCACCCAATGTGGTGTGGATCAGTTTTTTTTTTCTAAAGTATTTCTATTTACTTCGGATCTGGAATCCCTCAACTGAAGCTAGCCAGCTAACTACCTACCAGCTATCAGTCAGCAAACCATTGCTAGCGGTCATCAGCTAACCTTTAGCTCGGAAATCTCTCGCCAGTTCGAACAACGTGACTCAAACCAGAGCATAACGGACCTATTATTATTTTTTATTTTTTTCCCCATATCCCCGGATTCCTACCGCAAACTCTGAACATTTTCATCTGGATCTTCGCAACTAGCTAACCGCAATCCCGGGTGACTACTCCTGGCTAGCGTTTCCATCCCGGAGCAAGCACCAATTAGCCTGAAGCTAGGGCTCCTGTGGTACCACCGAAGCCCACTCCTGGGCTACAATATCCGGACCCCTTCTACTGCCGGTACGGGGCACAGAACCCCGCCGATCCTCTACGACTGGAATACCAACATAATCTGCCCGAGGATTCCAACAGGCCCCTCAGGCGCGACGTCCACTGAAGGCCCATTCTGCTAACCGCGGCCTACTAGCTACCTAGACCTACTTGGAACCCTACCAATTCCACGACTGGTCTATCGACGTCACCGCACGAAGAGGCAAAAACAGACTTACCCCCATTGCGACGTCCCCCAAAAGCTAACTTGCTAGCCCCGGTCTGTTAACAGATAGCTTGCTTGCCCCGGTCTGCTAACTGCTAGCCCCGGTCTGCTAACTGCTTGCTTGCTAACCTGGTCTGCTAACTGCTAGTTTACCAGCCCCGGTCTGCTAACTGCTAGCTTGTTTAGCCCCGGCCTACTAACTGTTAGCTTGTTAGCATCGGCCTGCTAACTGTCTGAATCGTCGTGTCCCCAGTCAGCCCAACCACTCACTGGACCCATATGTTCACTTGGCTACGCATGCCTCTCTCTAATATCAAAATGCCTCGTCCATTACTGTCCTGGTTAGTGATTACTGTCTTATTTCACTGTAGCCTCTAGCCCTGCTCAATATGCCTTAACCAACCAAGTTGTTCCACCTCCTACATATGCGATGACATCACCTGGTTTAAATGTCTCTAGAGACTATATCTCTCTCATCATTACTCAATGCCTAGGTTTACCTCCAATCTACTCACATCCTACCTTACCTTTGTCTTTACACTATGCCTTGAATCTATGCTATCGTGCCCAGAAACATGCTCCTTTTACTCTCTGTTCCAAACGTGCTAGACGGCCAGTTCGTATAGCCTTTAGCCGTACCCTTATCCTACTTCTCCTCTCTTCCTCTGGTAATGTGGAGGTTAATCCAGGTCCTGCAGTGCCTAGCTCCACTCCCACTCCCCAGGTGCTCTCATTTGTTGACTTCTGTAACCGTAAAAGCCTTGGTTTCATGCATGTTAGCATTAGAAGCCTACTCCCTAAGTTTGTTTTACTCGCTGCTTTAGCACACTCTGCCAACCCGGATGTCTTAGCCGTGTCTGAATCCTGGATTAGGAAAACCATTTTCCGCCAAGAGAGAACTGCCAAAGGGGGCGGTGTTGCAATCTACTGCAAAGATAGCCTGCAGAGTTCTGTATTACTATCCAAGTCTGTTCCCAAACAATTCGAGCTTCTACTTCTAAAAATTCAGCCTGCAGATTTCTGTATTACTATCCAAGTCTGTTCCCAAACAATTCGAGCTTCTACTTCTAAAAATTCACCTCTCCAGAAACAAGTCTCTCACTGTTGCCGCTTGCTATAGACCTCCCTCTGCCCCCAGCTGTGCCCTCGATACCATATGTGAATTGATTGCCCCATCTACCTTCTGAGCTCGTGCTACTAGGTGACCTACACTGGGACATGCTTAACACCCCGGCCATCCTACAATCTAAGCTTGATGCCCTCAATCTCAAACAAATGATCAATGAACCTACCAGGTACAACCCCAAATCCGTAAAACACAGGCACCCTTATAGATGTCATCCTAACTAACTCGCCCTCCAAATACACCTCTGCTGTTTTCAATCAAGATCTCAGCAATCACTGCCTCATTGCCTGCATCCGTAATGGGTCTGCGACCAAACGACCACCCCTCATCACTGTCAAACGCTCCCTAAAACACTTCTGCGAGCAGGCCTTTCTAATCGACCTGGCCGGGGTATCCTGGAATGACATTGACCTCATCCTGTCAGTAGATGATGCCTGGCTATTCTTTAAAAGTGCCTTCCTCACCATCTTAACCTTTCTAGGGTCGGTGGGACAAAATCGTCCCACCTACGCAACAGCCAGTGTAATCCCGTGGCGCGATTTTCAAATACCTTAGATATGCTATTACTTCAATTTCTCAAATATATGACTATTTTACACCATTTTAAAGACAAGACTCTCGTTAATCTAACCACACTGTCCGATTTCAAAAAGGCTTTACAACGAAAGCAAAACATTAGATTATGTCAGCAGAGTACCCAGCCAGAAATAATCAGACACCCATTTTTCAAGCTAGCATATAATGTCACAAAAACACAGAAGACAGCTAAATGCAGCACTAACCTTTGATGATCTTCATCAGATGACACACCTAGGACATTATGTTATACAATACATGCATGTTTTGTTCAATCAAGTTCATATTTATATCAAAAACCAGCTTTTTACATTAGCATGTGACGTTCAGAACTAGCATACCCCCCGCAAACCTCCGGTGAATTTACTAAATTAGTCACGATAAACGTTCACAAAAAACATAACAATTATTTTAAGAATTATAGATACAGAACTCCTTTGTGCAATCGAGGTGTCCGATTTTAAAATAGCTTTTCGGTGAAAGCACATTTTGCAATATTCTGAGTACATAGCCCAGCCATCACGGCTAGCTATTTAGACACCCACCAAGTTTAGCCCTGACCAAACTCCGATTTACTATTACAAAAGTTTGATTACCTTTGGTGTTCTTCGTCAGAATGCCCTCCCAGGACTGCTACTTCAATAACAAATGTTGGTTTGGTCCAAAATAATCCATCGTTATATCCAAATAGCGGCGTTTTGTTCGTGCGTTCAAGACACTATCCGAAGTGTAAATAAGGGTCACGAGCATGGCGCATTTCGTGACAAAAAATGTCTAAATATTCCATTACCGTACTTCGAAGCATGTCAACCGCTGTTTAAAATCAATTTTTATGCAATTTTTCTCGTAAAAAAGCGATAATATTCCGACCGGGAATCTGCGTTTAGGTAAACAGACGAAAGAAAACAAAGCATGAGGTCGACTCGGGCACGTGCCTGAGTCTCACAGTACTGTAACCAGCCACTACCCAAACGCGCTACTTTTTTTCAGCCAGAGCCTGCAAAGCCACGATTCAGCTTTTTGCCGCCTTCTGAGAGCCCATGGGAGCCGTAGGAAGTGTCACGTAACAGCAGAGATCCTCTGTAATGGATAGAGATAATCAAGAAGGGTAAGAAATTGTCAGACAGGGCACTTCCTGCATGGAATCTTCTCAGGTTTTGGCCTGCCAAATGAGTTCTGTTATACTCACAGACACCATTCAAACAGTTTTAGAAACTTTGGAGTGTTTTCTATCCAAAGCTAATAATTATATGCATATTCTCGTTTCTGGGCAGGAGTTGTAACCAGATTAAATCGGGTACGTTTTTTATCCGGCCATGTCAATACTGCCCCCTAGCCCTAACAGGTTAAATAAGCATGCCCCACTCAAAAATGTAGAACTAGGAATATATATAGTCCTTGGTTCACTCCAGACCTGTCTGCCCTTGACGAGCACAAAACATCCTGTGGCGTTCTGCATTAGCATTGAATAGCCCTTGTGATATGCAACTTTTCAGGGATATTAGGAACCAACATACACATGCAGTTAGAAAAGCTAAGGCTAGATTTTTCAAACAGAAATTTGCATCCTGTAGCACAAACTCAAAAAAGTTCTGGGACACTGTAAAGTCCATGGAGAATAAGAGCACCTCCTCCCAGCTGCCCACTGCTCTGAGGCTAGGAAACACTGTTACCACCGATAAATCCACAATAATTGAGAATTTCAATAAGTATTTCTCTACGGCTGGCCATGCTTTCCACCTGGCTACCCCTACCCCGGTCAACTGCCCGGCACCTCCACAGCAACCCGCCAATGCCCCCACCATTTCTCCTTCACCCAAAACCAGATAGCTAATGTTCTGAAAGAGCTGCACAATCTGGACCCATACAAATCAGCCGGGCTAGACAATCTGGACCCTCTCTTTCTAAAATTATCTGTAGAAATTGTTGCAACCCCTATTACCAGCCTGTTCAACCTCTTTCGTATCGTCTGAGATTCCCAAAGATTGGAAAGCTGCCGCGGTCATCCCCCTCTTCAAAGGGGGTGACACTCTAGACCCAAACTGCTACAGACCTATATCTATCTACCTTGTCTTTCTAAGGTCCTCGAAAGCCAAGTTAACAAACAGTTACCTTCTCCGCTATACAATCTGGTTTCAGAGCTGGTCATGGGTGTACCTCAGCCACACTCAAGGTCCTAAATGACATCAAAACCGCCATCGTTAAGAGACATTACTGTGCAGCCATATTCATCGACCTGGCCAAGGCTTTCGACGCTTGTCAATCACCACATTCTTATTGGCAGACTCGACAGCCTTGGTTTCTCAAATGATTGCCTCGCCTGGTTTACCAACTACTTCTCTGATAGAGTTCAGTGTGTCAAATCAGAGGGCCTGTTGTTCAATTCTCTGGCCAACTCTCTTCTCTGTATACATCAATGATGTTGCTCTTGTTGCTGGTGATTCTCTGATCCACCTCTACGCAGACGACACCATTCTGTATACTTCTGGCCCCTCTTTGGACAATGTGTTAACTAACCTCCAGACGAGCTTCAATGCCATACAACTCTCCTTTCATGGCCTCCAACTGCTCTTAAATGCAAGTAAAACTAAATGCATGCTATTCAATCGATCACTGACCGCACCTGCTCGCCCGTCCAGCATCACTACACTGGACGGCTCTGACTTAGAATACGTGGACAACTACAAATACCTGGGTGTCTGGTTAGACTGTAAACTCTCCTTCCAGACTCACATTAAGCATCTCCAATCCAAAATTAAATTTAGAATCGGCTTCCTATATCGTAACAAAGCATCCTTCACTCATGCTGCCAAACATACCCTCATAAAACTGACCATCCTACCGATCCTCGACTTCGGTGATGTCATCTATAAAATAGCCTCCAACACTCTACTCAACAAACTGGATGCAGTCTATCACAGTACCATCCGTTTTGTCACCAAAGCCCCATACACTACCCACCATTGCGACCTGTACGCTCTCGTTGGTTGGCCCTCGCTTCATACTCGTCGCCAAACCCACTGACTACAGGTTATCTGCAAGTCTCTGCTAGGTGAAGCCCCGCCTTATCTCAACTCACTGGTCACCATAGCAGCATCCACTCGTAGCACACGCTCCAGCAGGTATATCTCACTTGTCACCCCCAAAGCCAATTCCTCCTTTGGCCGCCTTTCCTTCCAGTTCTCTGCTGCCAATGACTGGAACGAACTGCAAAAATCACTGAAGCTGGAGACTCATATCTCCCTCACTAGCTTTAAGCACCAGCTGTCAGAGCAGCTCACAGATCACTGCACCTGTACATAGCCCATCTGTAAACAGCCCATCTAGCTACCTACCTCATCCCCATACTGTATTTATTTATTTATCTTGCTCCTTTGCACCCCAGAATCTCTACTTGCACATGCATCTTCTGCACATCTACCATTCCAGTGTTTAATTGCTATATTGTAATTACTTCGCCACAATGGCCTCTTTATTGTCTTAACTTACCTCATTTGCACTCACTGTATATAGACCTTTTGTTTTCTTTTGTTCTACTGTATTATTGACTGTATGTTTTGTTTATTCCATGTGTAACTCTGTGTTGTTGTATGCGTCGAATTGCTATGCTTTATCTTGGCCAGGTCGCAGTTGCAAATGAGAACTTGTTCTCAACTAGCCTACCTGGTTAAATAAAGGTGAAATAAAAAACATAGGAAACCTGCTTGTCAGACCACTGGGACACATACAGCACTACCAGCTCAAACAGTCCAGTCAGCCCAGGGAGCCCTGCAGCTCTTCAGCGTGGCAGGTGTTTCCACTGGCACCTAAATCTTGAGAGAACGTAACCGGAGAGGATGTGACCTCACCCCCCCCAGTATGCCACCCGGTAACGATACACCCTGACTGGTGATGGGAAAGGCCGGATCAACCAGTGCTCCCACTGCTCCCAGTGACACCCCCCTAGTAATTTACTCGTGCTCTAACGAGGTGCTGGGTTTATATAAAGGGTGCAATGAGGGGGTTGGGGGGCAGGGATGGGGTGCCTCCTGCGATTTGTGTCAGGTTCACATGACGGGTTGGGGGGAGGATGGGCGGTCCTGGTGGCACGCGCCTCTTTAATTCCCTAATGTACAATACCTGGGGCCTCATTTATCAGTATTGCAAACTATTCTAAAATACTACTTACAAACAACATGTAGAATGTTTGTAAGCAAACAATATTACAAGCGTCAAACACACCCCGTTATGAGAACCATTGATAAATACCAATTTTTCTCAGCCTCAGTGCTCGTGCACGACCTTGGTTGATTGCATTTCTAAATGCTCCTAATTAATTCTATAATGTCAAAATCATCCCTTTAACACGTGGGGTCCCCTTTGAAAATGGCGCCGACGGACAAGGCTGCCGTACTTCGAGCTATTAGGAAACTGCATTATAATTTTTTTTAATGTTTTATTTCTTACCTTATTAGCCAAGGAAATGTTTTGTATTACTACATACAGTTAGGACTAACTTTTGGATATCAGAGCGATGGGAACTCACCAGCATTATGACCAGTCCTTTTGTTCACCCGACCTAGAATACCTTACAATCATATGCTGACCGTATTACCTCCCAAGAGAATTCTCTTCTGTTGCAGTCACAGCCATTTACTGTATATTCCCCCTCAAGCCGATACCACAACGGCCCTCAAAAAACTTCACTGGACTTTATGCAAACTGGAAACCACATATCCTGAGGCCGCATTTATTGTAGCTATCAGTTCTATCAACACATTGACTGTGACCACTGCTACTCCAACTTCCGGAATGCCTACAAGGCCCTCCCCCATCCTCCCATTGGCAAAGTTGATCACGACTCCATATTGCTCGTCCCTTCCTATAGGCAGAAACTCAAACAGGAAGTTCCCATGCTACCGACAATTCAATGCTGTTCTGACCAATCGGAATCCACGCTTCAAGATTGTTTTGATCACACAGACTGGGATATGTTCCGGGTAGCCTCCTACAACATAGACGAATACACTGATATGGTGACTGAGTTTATCAGGAAGTGTTGTACCCACTATGACTATTAAAACCTACCCTAACCAGAAACCGTGGATAGATGACAGCATTTGCACAAAACTGAAAGCGCGAACCATCGCATTTAACCATGGTAAGGTGACTGGGAATATGGCCGAATACAAACAGTGTAGTTATTCTCTCCGTAAGGCAATCAAAACGTCAGTATATAAACAAAGTGGAGCCGCAATCCAACGGCTCAGACACGAGACGTGTGGGGCGGCAGGTAGCCTAGTGGTTAGAGCATTGTGCCAGTAATCGAAAGATTGCTAGATCAAATCCCCGAGCAGACAAGGTAAAAATCTGTCATCTGCCCCTGAACAAGGCACTGTTCCTAGGCTGTCATTGCAAATAAGAATTTGTTCTTAACTGACTTGCCTTGTTAAATAAATGTGGCAGGGTCTACAGACAATCACAGACTACAAAGGAAAACCAGCCACGTTGTGGATAATGACGTCTTACTTCCGGACAAGCTAAACACCCTCTTTGCCCGCATTGAGGGTAACAATACCACCGACAAGGCCCGCTACCCAGGACTGTGGGCTCTCCTCCGTGGCTGACATGAGTAAGACACACACAAGGCTGCTGGCCCAGATGGCATCCCTAGCCGCATGCGCAGACCAGCTGGCTGGAGTGTTTACAGACATAGCTATATACTAGAACTAACGCATTAATAAACCCGTTAATCATGCTGTACTATGTACAGCAAGCAGTTTAGCAGTTACCCAGGCGGGCCCCGGTGGCAATAAATGTATAAAACCGAAAGCTCACCTTGACTTGAAAGAGTTCCAGTGTTGGATAGCCATAGCCAGCTAGCGAACATAGCATCCCTCTCTGTTTGAGCCAGGTGTTTGAGTAGGCTAAACTAGTTATCTGCATTTGCTAGCTAGGTCGGTGAAAGTGAGAATAAAAAAAATAAAATAAAGCTCTCTTTCTCATTCTCTCTCTTGCTTGATTCTCCTTCATTTTTGAATTAATTAATTTGTTCAAAACATTAACTACTGTCTTTGTCTCTCTTTGAGTCGACTACTCACTACATTTTATGGACTGCAGTGCTAGCTAGCTGCTTTCAGTACTAGATTCATTATCTGATCCTTTGATTGGGTCGAAAACATGTCAGTTCATACTGCAAGAGCTCTGATAGATTGGAGGACGTCCTCCGGAACTTGTCATAATTACTGTGTAAGTCTATGGAAGGGGGTGAGAACCATGAGCCTCCTAGGTTTTGTATTAAAGTCAATGTACCCAGAAAAGGACGGAAACTGTCACGTCTACTCCTGCTCCTCCTCTCTGGTGCTCGTTGTCGGAAGTTTACTGATTTTTATGCACACCTGTCACCATCGTTACTCGTCACCTGTGCCTCACGAGACTCACCTGGACTCCATCACCTTCCTGATTACCCCCCCCCCCCCTATATCTGTCACTCCCTTTGGTTCTTTCCTCAGGCGTTATTGATTCTGTTCCTGTTATATGTCTGTACGCTACTCATGTTTCACATTTTGTTTCATTTATTACTAAATTCCCTCCCTGTACTTGCTTCCCGACTCCTAGCGTACTCGTTACAGAATAACACCTCGCCAAAGGGAAGCAACAGGGATTTATCTTGATTTTTTTCACTGGTTACATCGGGTCCAAAGGCGGCTGCCGAAGCAACCGGGATGTCTCAGCTAGCTCATCAGGCTTCCATGTCTCAGCTGGCTCAAAAGGTTCTCAAGCTTTGGTTGGCTTGTCAGGCTTCCATTGCCGAAGCTACCAGGGATGCCTGAGCTAGCTCATCAGGCTTCCATGCCTAAGCTGGCTCGACAGGTTCTCAAGCCTCAGTTGGCTCATCAGGCTCCCATGGCACAGCCGGGTCGTCAGGCTGCCGTGACTCAGCCGGGTCGTCAGGCTCCCGTGCCTCAGCCGGGTCGTCAGGCTCCCGTGCCTCAGCCGGGTCGTCAGGCTCCCGTGCCTCAGCCGGGTCGACAGGCTCCCGTGCCTCAGCCGGGTCGACAGGCTCCCGTGCCTCAGCCGGATCGTCAGGCTCCCGTGCCTCAGCCGGATCGTCAGGCTCCCGTGCCTCAGCCAAATCGTCAGGCTCCCGTGCCTCAGCCGACTAGACAGGTTCTCATACCTCAGCCGATTGGTCTGGTTCCCGCGCCTCAGCTGGCTCTGCAGGTTTCCGGCCTCAGATGGCTCTACAGGTTCCCACGCCTCAGCAGAAGTGGCCTGCCCACTCCAGGTCCTCAGGACCGTCCCTCTGGTTGGCGTCCTGCGAATGGAGCCACGTGTCAGGGAGGGGGTACTGTCACGTATACTCCCACTCCTCCTCTTTGGTGCTCCTTGTCGCCTGTTTACTCATTTTTATGCAGACTTTTCACCATCGTTATGCGCACCTGCACCTCATTAGACTCACCTAGACTCCATCACCTTCCTGATTACTTCCCCTATATCTGTCACTCCCTTTGGTTCTTTCCTCAGGCATTATTGATTATGTTCCTGTGTTATACAGTTCACATACACTTAGGTCAGAAGTTTACATACACTTAGGTTGGAGTCAATAAACTTGTTTTTCAACCATTCCGCAAATTTCTTGTTAACAAACTATAGTTTTGGCAAGTCAGTTAGGACATCTACTTTGTGCATGACACAAGTAATTTTTCCAACAATTGTTCACAGACAGATCATTTCACTTATAAGTCACTGTATCACAATTCGAAGAGTATTCTGTTGAATTGATAGTCTCAAAGTTTAACCACGTGGTATGGTTAAAAGATTCAGCAATCTACTCAAACCTTAACTCCCTCTGTGATGACGTATTGGTCTGCGCTCAAACCTTAGCCCTCTCGTAATTGAGGTAAGCTTGGACTGCAGATGATTCTCCAGGTGGGGGTTATATTCGGCATAGCAGAAAAAGGCTGTCCCATGATGCCAAATCAATGTCTGTGCTCATGGGGCGGGCAAATGACTTAGTTAACTTTAAAAGGAATTGGGTTCCCTTTCATTAAACAGTTTAAAATCACATTACATAATTTCACAAGTAGTTTCATCTTTACTCATTCATTTTATACAACAATTAGATGTAAGCCTCATAACTGAGACTCTTGTATAAACAGAGTCATGGTAATGTGGCTGTATTGTCTCTCATGAGTTTCACAAACATTAAACGAAATGGACCAGTCGTTGCTGGATTCTTCCCCGACCGTGTACACCTTCTCCAAAACAGGTTCCTTTGTTCTCCTGTGAAACCTTCTCTCTCTCTATACTGTCTGGCCGTGAGGAAGAGAGTCTCCTGCAGGAATTTACGACCTGAGATAACAGCAGCCTGGGTGTAGGGGAGAGAGAGAGGGGAAGGCACGCTATACCCAAAGAGGGCCACGTCATGACATAGGCTAATTGACATCATTTGAGTCAATTGGAGGTGTACCTGTGGATGTATTTCAAGGCCTACCTTCAAACTCAGTGCCTATTTGCTTGACATCATGGGAAAATCAAAAGAGAAATTGTAGACCTCCACAAGTCTGTTTCATCCTTGGGAGCAATTTCCAAATGCCTGAAGGTACCATGTGCATCTTTACAAACAACAGCACGCAAGTATTAACACCATGGGACCACGCAGCCGTAATACTGCTCAGGAAGGAGACGCGTACTGTCTCCTAGAGATTAACGTACTTTGGTGCGAAAAGTGGAAATCAGTCCCAGAACAACAGCAAAGGACCTTGTGAAGATGCTGGAGGAAACAGGTACAAAAGTATCTATATCCACAGTAAAACAAGTCCTATATCAACATAACCTGAAAGGCTGCTCAGCAAGGAAGAAGCCACTGCTCCAAAACCGCCATAAAAAAGCCAGACTACAGTTTGCAACTGCACATGGGGACAAAGATCGTACTTTTTGGAGAAATGTCCTCTGGTCTGATGAAACAAAAATAGAACTGCCATAATGACCGTCGTTATGTTTGGAGGAAAAAGGGGGAGGCTTGCAAGCCGAAGAACACTATCCCAACCGTGAAGCACGTGGGTGGCAGGATCATGTTGTGGGGGTGCTTTGCTGCAGGAGGGACTGGTGCACTTCACAAAATCGATGGCATCATGATGGAGGAATATTATGTGGATATATTGAAGCAACATCTCAAGACATCAGTCAGGAAGTTAAAGCTTGGTTGCAAATGGTCTTCCAAATGGACAATGACCCCAAGCATACTTCCAAAGTTGTGGCAAAATGGCTTAAGGATAACAAAGTCAAGGCATTGGAGTGGCCATGACAAAGCCCTATAGAACATTTGTGGGCTGAACCACAACTGAACCCGAACTAACTCAGTTACACCAGCTCTGTCAGGAGGAATGGGCCAAAATTCACCCAACTTATTGTGGGAAGCGTGTGGAAGGCTAACCAAAATGTTTGACCCAAGTTAAACAATTTAAAGACAATGCTAACAAATACTAATTGAGTGTATGTATACTTCTGACCCACTGGGAATGTGATGAAAGAAGAAAAAGCTGAAATAAATCATTCTCTCTACTATTATTCTGACATTTCACATTCTTAAAATAAAGTGGTGATCCTAACTGACCTAAAACAGGGATTTTTTTACTAGGATTAAATGTCAGGAATTATGAAAAACTGAGTTTAAATGTATTTGGATAAGGTGTATGTAAACTTCGACTTCAACTTTATGTCTGTACACTACTCGTGTTTCTGGTTTTGCTCCATGTTTCATTTATTATTAAATTCCCTCCCTGTACTTGCTTCCCGACTCCTAGCGTACTTGTTACAGAAACTAGCTGTCCTCTGGCTACACCATGGTGCTGCCCCAGAGAGTGCTGTTGAGGCTACTGTAGACCTTCATTGCAAAAAAAGTGTATATTAATCAAATATTTGGTGACGTGAATATATTTAGCATATGTTTTTTTTTAAAGGATTACTTTTTAATTGTTTCACTATTAACATTTTTCTGAAATTCACTGAAAGGATGGTCCTCCCCTTCTACTGAAATATATGAATTCACAATGGAAATACAATGAAATTGAAAAATTATTTAATTATGATTCTCACAATTTCCCACATTTTACAACATGTATTTCCCCCATTCTACCACTTGGCACTGTGCGTACACATGGTCATGGCAGTGCATACGTTCATGCACACTCTCAAGCAAACGTTCATATTGATAAATCTCACACTTTGCGTGGAAATGATCCCACACATGGTTTAGGCACAGATTTGTGCCTATGCATGATTGATAAATGCGACCCCTGATCTAGAATAAGCCCTTAAATTACCACTCTCAGCAATCCCTGTTCTTTCACTTAGTGGACACTGTCTGTGTACAGTACAGCTTGTGAAAGTTGGGAGGAATATGCTGAGCTGCGGCCTGTAGGGCAGTTGTTAGAGATCACAGCCATTCTTCACTGTGTTCTGTTCTGCAGCTGATGTTTTTACTTGGGTACTTTACAGCGATGGCTTCACTTCCACACGATGCCTTTGGTATTGCTACTGTACGTCCTGCAACGAGCCATTGTTTACAGACAGATGGCTTGTTGCGGAAGGACACATTCAACTCAATTAATCGTAAGTATTGTTTCTAAAGATATTGGATATGCCTCTGTTGACTGGAAATGTTATTTTGGGGAAACCGAATAGTTTTAGATTTGGTTAATCAAGGACGCCATGTTACAAAAGCTTCCCCAATGGGCCATCGGTCTGTAAAACAATGGTTTGTTGCGAGCCCGCGCAACCTTCGGTCCTGTCCTGTCTTTGTTGTATAACATTTCATATTTCTCTCTCTCTGAAGGTTATCTTCAATCAATAATCAACCTGTCCTGTATGTACTGCACTTCAGATAGAAAACCTGGTTGAAGCAGAAACTTTAGTGTGTGTGTGCGCACAGTGTGTTTGTGTGTGTGTCAGTGAGATGACACACGGTACCCTGATGATCACTGAAACCCGACACTTTTATCTCCGCTCCACTCTAAGCAGTTCCAGATTGTGCTTCATGTTCAAACACACTGTAGAAGGAAGAGACCCAACTGTGCTCTCCGCCTCATCACAGACATGAAAAGCATATCACACATACAGTATTTTCTACCACAGGGGTAGTATAGAAATATTACTGGATGTAGAGATACTGCAGAGTGACTGGTGACTGGGGGTGGAGGTGTTGAGCTAATGGTTTGTAGTGAATTAATGTTGAGGTAGCCTTTAGGAGATGTAACCATAGCCGCGGGAAGTAGGGGTGCTGACGGTGCTGCAGCACCCCCTGAAAAACCGTAATAAAAAATATCTATTAAGAAAAAAAATCATTTTTTGGGGTGGGGGGGTCACTAATGTAGTGCACTGGGCCTTTACTAGTCCTGTATTAGCGGATCGATACAGATGTCTGTAGTGCGGACAAAACATTTTTTTTTCAGCATCTCAGCTTTGTCAAAAAATGTATAGTTGTATAATTAAGAACAGTATCTTGCAGGGTTCAATAGTTGGAATTGTAAGAGTTGTTGCCCTGTCCCTTTCTCTGCAATCATCTTTCCAGAAAGAACAAAATCCTGTCCTCAAACATTTAAATCAAAAGGTGCAAAGACCCAAAACATCCACATCAAATGAAATATTTTTCTTGATCAAACTTGAAAACAACCACTTTTTGTGCAGTATTCATTTACCATCCTTACAAACCACTAAATGTAAATGTGCATTACGGTATTGTACATAGGCTGATCATCTAGGTTTGTACCTGTAGACTTTTCATCACCATGAAGAAAAACAATGCACAATACAGTACAGTAATTGAGTCCACAAAGTGGTTTGTGATGATCTGATTATGTGGCTCAGTTGTTAGAACATGGCACTTGCAATGCTAGGATTCGATTTCCACGGGGGACCAATATGAAAATGTATGCACTCACTACTGTAAGTTGCTCTGGATAACAGCCTCTATTAAAATATAAAAGGAATGAGTAGACCTTTTAAGTTTCCACATAGAAATAAGATTAATTTGCAAAGTATTTCAAAAACTGGAAAACATATATCAAGCCAGTTGTTTTATATTCCAAAAGTATTATCAGATTAACTGTTTTGTACAGATACATATTAGACTCAAGTTACAAATGCTTCTAAACACTGACATACAAATATATGTAGTAAAAGAATGTTCACACAAGTAGTGCACTGGGCCTTTACTAGTCCTGTATTAGCGGCCGATATAGATGTCTTCAGCGCATCCTCCCCTGCACCAAACATCTTAGTTAGATGTAAAATTGCACGACTAAGACGTCCTTGCAAAAAACGTCAAAAAGTTATGACAGACTTCTTGAGTTATCTTAGACTAGTTCTGACTTTACTGGCTATGGCGTCTCAAGAGGGACAAACAGTACTATTGATGATTTTTTTCAAGCTAAGGAGTATGCAAGACACAGACGTTCATTTCACTTAACTGAGTTCTGCTCGGAGTAAACCAAACCTAGTGTGCAGATGCCTTTAGACCTCCCCTCTCTCTACCGGAGCAGGAGAGGGTCTTTGTCTGGGGGGTCACAACCTTTCACATGCTACTGGCCCTGCTGTGAGGTCACGTTTTGGAACTGAGGCGTGAAGGAGTGGACAGGAGAGGGGAATGGTGAGGAGAGAAAGAGGGCATGCCAGCAGAAAAAAAGAATTTGTTTTTACTCCAGCCTGAGAAATTGTCCACACTTTAATGTTCTTATTTTATTTGAATCTAATACTGTAACAACATACTGCCTGTGTTGTGATGTTCTGTGTTATGGGTTGTGTTGAAAAAGAGGAAATCACCCTCAGGACACCTGTCTGTGTTGTCCCAAGGGAATTCATGACTTCAGCAGTTTGTGGAAGTTGTTGTTTTATTCTCTTAGAAGGAGAAAATAAGAGTATTAAGACAAGGAAGCTAACTTTTGTTTACTTAAGATATCTCTGTGCCTAGACAGTCTTGCTGTTTGTCCTTGCAGTTGAGTAAAGCACCAGCTCTGTGCACCTCCCCTGTCCAGCTTTGGCCCTTTCAGAATGGCCTGTGTTTGTGTGTGTCTTCCTGCACAGATAAGTTACCGTTTCTGCTTACCGTACAGGAAAAGGAAGTGAGCTGTGCCAACAAGCAAGACATTCAACTTGAACCTGAGATTGTCATTTTCCCGGCCACACATTTGGGCTACTGTACACAATAACACACAACACACATGCACTTATGTATGTGCACAAAATCACACACTGACTTGTGTATAGAACAATCACATTCTTGAGGCATGTTGTGAGAATGTAAAGGCCATACTAATACCCCTCCCATTAAAACTCCATTCATCTTAAGACAGTCAATGGCAGTCAGTGCCTGAAGGCTCTGGTGCCTTTTAAGCAAAGAACATTCGTACCTCTCTTCTCAAATCATTTGTGGTCACAGGTGCCTAATACAACAGGTGTAGACTTTTCAGTGAAATGCTTACTTACGAGCCCATTCCCAACAGTGCAGAGTTAAAAAGTATGACAAATATTTGCTAAATAAAAAAAGAAAATAGTAACACAATAAAAACAATAACGAGGCTATATACAAGGAGTACCAGTACCGAGTCAATGTGCCGGGGTATGAAATAATTGAGGTAATACAGTATGTAATACAGGGTGAGAGTAAAAGTGACAAGGCAATCAGGATATACAGTTGAAGTCTCCATAGCAACCAGATTGTGTATTAATAATCATCTGGAGGTCGAGATTGAGCAAGTTAATGGACAGGGTGTTTGTTTGTTTTGTTTGTGTGTTTATAGTGATATGGTGACCATCTGCAGCCTTGATAAGAGGATATCTGCAGTGAGTGTTGCTTCCCGTTGCTCTTTATAGAAACTCTGTCGTCTGACCCACACGTGTGCTTGTGTTTGTCAAAGGACGGCGGACCGATAAGTGTGTGTGTGTCTGTGTGTGTATGTGTGTCCAGCCACAGTTTCTGTGGTCCAAACTGGATGCAGAGGGGGAAAAGAAGGGGCCTGTTTGACACCACTTGGCTCTCGCTGATATTTTGGGATTGTTGTGTACGAGCGCTGAGCAGAACACTGCTAGAGGGAGGGTTTGCAGCCCACCATCCCCTGTACAAAGATCCCAGGACTTAATTTGAGAGCTAATTATTTTTGGGCCCTAGAGTCTGGAATGTCCCTTCAGGAAGGAGCTTTGTGTCAATAATTGTAGCATTTATGCTGTCATAAAGGCTGAAGGAAATCATTATCCACGATTAGAATAGCATGAGCATAACAAGATTCAACAACTGAGACATAAACTGAACAAGTTCCACAGGCATGTGACTAACAGAAATTGAATAATGTGTCCCTGAACAAAGGGGGGGTCAAAAGTAACAATCAGTATCTGCTGTGGCAACCAGCTGCATTAAGTACTGTAGTGCCTCTCCTCCTCACGGACTGCACCAGATTTGCCAGTTCTTGCTATGAGATGTTACCCCACTCTTCCACCAAGGCACCTGCAAGTTCCCGGACATTTCTGGGGGGAATGGCCCTAGCCCTCACCCTCTGATCCAACAGGTCCCAGATGTGCTCAATGGGCTTGAGATCCGGGCTCTTCGCAAGCCATGGCAGAACACTGACGTTCCTGTCTTGCAGGATATCACGCACAGAACGAGCAGTATGGCTGGTGGCATAGTCATGCTGCAGGGTCATGTCAGGATGAGCCTGCAGAGGAAGGGTACCACATGAAGGAGGAAGATGTCTTCCCTGTAACGCACAGCGTTAAGATTGCCTGCAATGACAACAAGCTCAGTCCAATGATGCTGTGACACACCGCCCCAGACCATGAAAAACCCCCCACCTCCAAATCGATCCCGCTCCAGAGTACAGGCCTCGGTGTAACGCTCATTCCTTCGACGATAAACGCGAATCCAACCATCACCCCTGGTGAGACAAAACTGCAACTCGTCAGTGAAGAGCACTTTTTGCCAGTCCTGTCTAGCGACGGTAGGTTTGTGCCCATAGGCGACGTTGTTGCCGGTGATGTCTGGTGAGGACCTGCCTTACAACAGGCCTACAAGCCCTTAGTCCAGCCTATCTCAGCGTATTGCAGACAGTCTGAGCACTGATGGAGGGATTGTGCATTCCTGGTGTAACTCGGGCAGCTGTTGTTGCCATCCTGTACCTGTCCCGCAGGTGTGATGTTCGGATGTACCGATCCTGTGCAGGTGTTACACGTGGTCTGCCACTGCGAGGATGATCAGCTGTCTGTCCTGTCTCCCTGTAGCGCTGTCGTAGGTTTCTCACAATACGGGCATTGCAATTTATTGCCTTGGCCACATCTGCAGTCCTCATGCCTCCTTGCAGCATGCCTAAGGCACATTCACACAGATGAGCAGAGACCTTGGGCATCTTTCTTTTGGTGTTTTTCAGAGTCAGTAGAAAGGCCTCTTGATTGCTCTAAGTTTTCATAACTGTGACCTTAATTTCCTACCGTCTGTAAGCTGTTAGTGTCTTAACGACCGTTCATTAATTGTTTAGGGTTCATTGAACAAGCATGGGAAACAGTGTTTAAACCCTTTTACAATGAAGATCTGTGAAGTTATTTGGATTTCTATGAATTATCTTTGACAGACAGGTTCCTAAAAAGGGTATGTTTCTTTTTTTGCTGAGTTGATAATATAATTCACTATGTCTTCCATCTTTATTTCCCATTGAGCTGAAAATGGATTTTAAGACCTGCGTATGAAAATAATTGTTTTATGTGAATACCTTCCAAACCTTTCTTTCATATATTGACAGCAAAGACAATTACTGTAGTGACATTTTTTACCATGGTTAAACTGCTCCAAATACATAATACAGTATACACACACCACACATAAATAAGTAATAAAAAAATAGTCAAAAGTCACTAAGTTGAGTGCTGGTATGAAACGTGTACAGTCAGTACAGAAAGAATGTCAGAGATCTCTGAGTACTGCGGTGAAGCATTCAGTCTGACACACTTTTAGTCTTAGGTTGAGAGCTCTGACTCGGCTGGAATTCACAGGTCAGAGGTGACTACAGTGCTGAAGGGAAGTTCATACCTTAAAATCTCCTGAATCATTTTATTTAACACTGTCAAATCTCAGCGGTAAGAGTGTGTCTTTTTTCTTTTGTGAGAAAATAGTTTTTTCCTCCAAACTGTAATTAAATGGTGTGTGTGTGTGTGTGTGTGCCTGCATGTGCCTTTGTCTGTATATGTGTGTTTTCTGTACAATACTAACTACCACTTATAGCACTTAAGAAGGATTTACTGTAAAAACACATTTCACTAAATTACAAGGTTAGAAAGAGACAGGGAAAGTTGTAGCCTTGCTTTAACCTGCGAATACTTTAATAAATACCTTTATGATTACCTAAATACTTAGCATGTTTAACAACTGCATTTTTGAAGAGGCAGGTTTTTAAAACCAACTCCAGAATATATTTCAAATTGAACATGACGTGTGTTTGTTACAGAGAGTGTGTACAATCTACAGTTCAACTTTGTGTGTGTGCATGCTGGTGTACGCATGTGTGAATTTTGTGTGTGTCTTTGCACTTGCCTTTCACTGGTGTTCATACCACAATAGTCATGTTGTGGCCATTTAAACATTTTGGCCACTAGAGGACTCTATCATTCTCTATGACTTTAGCCTGCTCAAGGGTGTAGTCTACTCAACAAGCTAATTCAAGGAGAGAGAGAGAGAGAGAGAGAGAGAGAGAGAGAGAGAGAGAGAGAGAGAGAGAGAGAGATGTGTTCGGCATGCACGGACAGGTCTTGGACAGCTCCCTTGTTCTGTTGTCACTAATTAAGTGATCCTGCTTCGTTTAAACCACGTCACGCCATGTCTACTGGCTAACAGAGCCAGGTTCTGTCTCAACGTACTGGTGTCTGTGAGAAAGAGAGAGAGACTGAGAGTACGCAACAGGGCATTCCCTGAAACTTTGAACCATCTGTCCTGTTCAGAAGAGTGGCTATGCTTGTCAGGGGGACAGGTTACACCCCTGTAATTTACCTCTACTTCTTTCTGCCTCACTGAGCATGAAACACGGTGGGCCTATAGACACTTTAATAATGTGTGGGTGTGCGTGTGGTGCCTTGCTACAACAATGTGGCCCAGTATGAATCTGGATATAATGTCGACATCTTGCTGGATCCCCTGGGAAGGATGCCATCCCTGTTTAACACCCATCTGGTGTGTGTGTGTCTGTGTTAGTCAGGCGACAGGATTTGACACAGCAGTTTAAGCCAATTAAATGTCTCTTTGAGATCCGCACTGTTCAGATATCTACTTGTGAAAAGACCCACTGCACCCTTTGTACTCAATGTTTGATTCTCATGCCATCTTTCAACCATTTTCCCACGGAAAACCTGCCCTCCATCCCAGGCCAGTTACATCCCCACAACACACTATTTTAATTCACAAACATAAAAAAAAAAAAAACATTTGTTTATGATAATACAAACTGTCATGAAATGGGTATTTTCTGTTTGAGTCCACTGAACGGCAGCCCTATTCCACACTGCAGTCGAATTCTCAAGATCCATCCTCACCAATTATTAAACTCAATCCCTATGGTGCCTGGCATATTGTCCTCATCATGTTGATAAGTACAGTTGAAGTCGAAGTTTACATACACCTTAGCCAAGTACATTTAAACTCAGTTTTTCACAATTCTTGACATTTAATCCTAACACAAATGCCCTAACTTAGGTCAGTTAGGATCACCACTTTATTTTAAGAATGTGAAATGTCAGAATAATAGCAGAGAATTATTTACTTCAGCTTTCATTTCATTCATCACATTCCCAGTGGGTCAGAAGTTTACATACAATCAATTAGTATTTGGTAGCGTTGCCTTTAAATTGTTTAACTTGGGTCAAATGTTTCGGGTAGCCTTCCACAAGCTTCCCACAATAAGTTGGGTGAATTTTGGCCCATTCCTCCTGACAGAGCTGGTGTAACTGAGTCAGGTTTGTAGGCCTCCTTGCTCGCACACGCTTCTTCAGTTCTGCCCACACATTTTCTAAAGGATTGAGGTTAGGGCTTTGTGATAGCCACTCCAAAACCTTGACTTTGTTGTCCTTAAGCCATTTTGCCACAACTTTGGAAGTATGCTTGAGGTCGTTGTCCATTTGGAAGACCCATTTACGACCAAGCTTTAACTTCCTGACTGATGTCTTGAGACGTTGCTTCAATTTATCAACATCATTTTCCTGCCTCATGATGCAATCTGTTTTGTGAAGTGCACCAGTCCCTCCTGCAGCAAAGCACCCCCACAACATGATGCTGCCACCCCCGTGCTTCCTGGTTGGGATGGTGTTCTTCAGCTCGCAAGACTTTCCTCCAAACATATTGATGGTCATTTTTTATTATTATACATTTCTCCCAAAAGTATGATCTTTGTCCCCATGTGCAGTTGCAAACCGTATTCTGGCTTTTTTATGGCGGTTTTGGAGCAGTGACTTCTTCCTTGCTGAGCGGCCTTTCAGGTTATGTCGATATAGGACTCAAAGAGATTTTTATTTTCACTTGATCTCCATTTGGGTATTGGTTAGACTAGAATAAAAAAATGGGTGCAGAAATGTCATGCTCTTAGTGTAACCTTTTTTTACAAGGACAGCCTACTCCTTCCTCCCCGTCGGGAAATTGAACCCCGGTCTCCCGTGTGCCTGCAATCTCTAGTACAGCCATTATTGAAGGTACTTGAGGTCACCGAGAAAGTCTGGACATGGCCTGCTCTCCCTTATGTAAGGAATTAGGCACTTTCCCATGTTTACTACAGTATGTATTGTAGGCTATGTTTACTTGTCAGACTGCACAGTAGCCTAATAAACAAGTGCAGGTGGCTTATATCTTGTAAATGCTTTATTATCCAAATGTAAAAGCATATACTGTACAGTACTGTATTTCTTCATCAGCATCTGTATGCTTTCGTTAATAAAATATTGATAGAAATACTCTTTCAAAATGCAGATGTTGATTTAGTTATGGATCCATAACAAATTATTATGGGAATACGTGCATCTTCACATTTTTTCTCAATTTTTCTTAAAGAGAATTACAGAAATATGGTAAAGTTGTCTAATGAATGCAAACAAATTGTTGCTACTGGAAAATACTCTTTCAAACACACAAGGTCAGGTTGTACAGCAACATTATGGCTATTAGCAGGGCTATATTCTGGCCTTTATAAATATTATTTTGGCCTTTATTCAGATTTCAGTCGCTCACTGTTGTTTTTTTTTTTTTTACAAAATAATCTCCAAAATAACATTATATATATATAACCTTCCCGCTGTGGACGTCTACTGCTGCTCTGAGACAAGCATGGAGAAACGAAAATGTTCAATTATATTACATGATATTTTTAACATATATGTGTTGACTGAGTATAAGCAAGTGATGTCTGCTAAATAATCAAGTTAGGTTTCTCCAGAAATAAATCATTCTAAATAACAAACTGGCTTTATTTACAAATTAGTGAGAATGTCTCACCCCATCCATGTTCAAGAATTGCCTTTTTCTCGCTCTAAGTTAAGTGAAAACCAAATCTCCAAAATATGATTACTTTTTAAACAAAGCTATTATTATTATTATTAATTAATTTAGAATGATGTAAAAGCCCCTTAGATATTCTCACAGATCCTAATGGAAAATGCCTCTTAAATAGTAATTTAGAATTCTCCAATCCTCTAACTGTAATTATTGGTGGAGAGTCACGTCATTGAAAAAATAATTCTGACATATACTGTACGCCTACCATAGGCGAAATGAGCATTGGTTACACTACAATTAGGGAGTGGAAATGTTATGTCCTTTAGAAATTAATTTAGAATCCTCCAATCCTCTTATGCTGTAACCTACTCCCGACTGTCACGTTGTACAGCACAATATTTTCCATTCCATCCTAACGGAAACCCTAAGGGTTTAATTTTTTTCGGAATAGAAACACCAAATATTAATCAAATTAATTAAGCCTCACAAGTCCTCAACTGGCAACTTCATTTAAATAGTACCCGCAAAACACCAGTCTCAACGTCAACAGTGAAGAGGCGACTCCGGGACACTGGCATAACAGGTATCACTATTGGTAAATATGAATATAAACTAAACTTATTTGCAGCTAGTCTCCTGATATACCTGAGCAATATTGAAATCTTAATGCCCCCCTTGCTACAAATATTTTCAGAATTCTCTAAAATCTCAGGATATATAATTAATGTGAACAAAATACAAAATAATGGTGAAAAAATACAAATAATAACTCATAATCTTGCTTAACAAGTGACAACAAACAACAAATATATAAAGATGGCATGGATCCCAAATTCTTTATATTTATTCTTCAATTTATTCGGCTTGGGGCAGTATTCGGAAGTTTGGATGAATGAGGTGCCCAAAGTAAACTGCCTGTTACTCAGGCCCAGAAGCTAGGATATGCATATAATTGGTAGAATTGGATAGAAAACACTCTACACTGTTAAAATAATGTCTATGAGTATAACAGAACTGATATGGCCGAGGACAATCCATCCAGAATTTGTTTTCCTCCAGCTCACCATTGAGTACAATGGCTGGGAATGGGAAAATAAAAGGAAGACCTCCCAGATTGCAGTTCCTAGGGCTTCCACTAGATGTCAACAGTCTTTAGAAAGAGTTTCAGGCTTGTTTTTTGAAAAATGAGCTAGAATTTGTAGTTTTTCTAAGTGGCTCCCATTTTGGCTGTAGTGTTTGTTGCACGTTCCGGTGAAGGCGTGCACTTCGTTATTTATCTCCGGTAATGGTATCCGGTATTCTCCGTCTTAAATTGTATCATTTATTTACATATTAGGGTACCTGAGGATTGATTAGGAACAATGTTTGATGTGTTTGGAAGAAGTTTATTGATAACTTACGGGATTCATTTGTATGCATTTTGAACGAAGGAAACCGGTGGATTACTGAGTCAAGCGCGCCATTGAAACATACTTTTTTGGGATATAAAGAAGGACTTTATCGAACAAAAGGACCATTTGTTATGTAGCTGGGACCCTTGTGATTGCAACCAGATGAAGATCTTCAAAGGTAAGTGATTTATTTTAGCGCTATTTCTGACTTTCGTGACGCATCTGCTTGTTTGGAAAATGTATGTAATGCTTTTGTGTGCGGGGCGCTGTCCTCAGATAATCGCATGGTGTTTTTTCACCATAAGGCCTTTTTGAAATCTGATAAAGCAGCTGGATTAACAAGAAGTTACGCTTTTAAATGATGTATGACACTTGTATTTTCATGAACTTTTAATTTGAAATTTGAATTTGAATTTTGACGCTCAGCAATTTCACCGGATGTTGTCGAGGTTGGACGCTAGCGTCCCAATGATCCGTAAGAAGTTAAATCCACTTCAATCAGTGTAGATGAAGGAGAGGAGACAGGTTAAAAATGACAGTAACCAGGCCTGTCTCTCTCCCACAGAGAGAGGGGGAGCTGCTGGACGGTCACCATTCACACCCTGCTGTAAATCTCTAGAGGGGGAAACTTTCTCTCTCTACCCTTTTAGTATCAACCAAAGACTTTTGCCAGCCAAAAACTCCAACGTCCAAAAAGTGAACATTGGAGCAATAGTTCTAACATCTGAATGTGGGAAATGGTCAATGGGTAGATGTGGAAAACAAATGTCTATTTTGGGATGTCATTAAAAATGGTATAAAAATATTGTAACTTCAACAGCATCCACACTGTATATATATTTTTTTTGTTAAGGTACAAATGTGATTTTAGTTTTCTAACGAGACCATAGTTTTGATGATGCTTTACACCAGTAACTAGTCACGCCCGAGGGAGCTCAGAGAGCGTGTCAGCATGACAGAAACGCCCCATTTTTACCAGAGTGTATAAAGGATGAGTTAAGAATTAACATATCAGACCAGAAAAGCATGGAGTGTTAGCTACATGTGGAAAATAGTTTAAATGTTGAACCAACACGAGGTGAAGAAATAAACTCGCCTTCCTTGAGACCAGAAAGACGTAAGACTGTGGTCCACACTTTGAAATGGTTACAAACTCTGAAACTCTGAACACGAGGTGAAGAAAATAAACTTACCAAACCAGGACACCGCTTGTCTGCAGCTGCGCGTGCGAAGTGAGTTTGGAACTTTGACTACCTACCTGAGGAAGAAATTAGAAATCCTCTAAGACAATCACTAGTACAGCTGCTCTGAGGAAACAGCCCATTGGAGACTGGACAACTAAGAAGAAGAACATTGTGACCTCTGGTGGACAATCAGCACGTGTACAAGTGGCCCACATGAAAGGCCAACAAAACCCCCTTTCAAGAAGGTTTGGTTTCAACAGAGATAGATGATGAACGACAGCATTCAAACACATAAATACATTCATTTCTTACTCCCAACATGCGGTGGTTCATGTGCAAAGTAAATGGTTACTGTGAGCGTAGTTTCCAAATGTACGATAAGTGTTTCTTTCCCTTTGTGTCTCTTTCTCTCTCTCTGGCCTCTAATGCTATGTTATAACAAGCCATCATATCTTGTCAGTCCACTGGGGACTTTTGTCTCATGTAAGTGTGTATGTGTATTCTGTGTTATTATTTTGTTAGTTAGTAAATAAATTATTAAACCAGTTTGTGTAGTACTGAATAATCAGAAAGGCTGGGGTTCTTGCAGATCTAAGAAGTTTACGGCTGTTCAGAATGAGACTGATATGAGGTAATGATTAACAAGTGACTGTTTATCAATATATACTGCTCCAAAAAAGATGTGCTCAATTGGATTCAGGTCTGGGGAACGGGCGGGCCAGTCCATAGCATCAATGCCTTCCTCTTGCAGGAACTGCTGACACACTCCAGCCACATGAGGTCTAGCATTGTCTTGCATTAGGAGGAACCCAGGGCCAGACTCTGTCACGTCTGTCACGTGCTCAGTGTGAACCTGCTTTCATCTGTGAAGAGCACAGGGCGCCAGTGGCGAATTTGCCAATGTTGGTGTTCTCTGGCAAATGCCAAACGTCCTGCACGGTGTTGGGCTGTAAGCACAACCCCCACCTGTGGACGTCGGGCCCTCATACCACCCTCATGGAGTCTGTTTCTGACCGTTTGAGCAGACACATGCACATTTGTGGCCTGCTGGAGGTCATTTTGCAGGACTCTGGCAGTGCTTCTCCTGCTCCTCCTTGCACAAAGGCAGAGATAGCGGTCCTGCTGCTGGGTTGTTGCCCTCCTACGGCCTCCTCCACGTCTCCTGATATACTGGCCTGTCTCCTGGTAGCGCCTCCATGCTCTGGACACTACGCTGACAGACACAGCAAACCTTCTTGCCACAGCTCGCATTGATGTGCCATCCTGGATGAGCTGCACTACCTGAGCCACTTGTGTGGGTTGTAGACTCTGTCTCATGTTACCACTAGAGTGAAAGCACCGCCAGCATTCAAAAGTGACCAAAACATCAGCCAGGAAGCATAGGAACTGAGAAGTGGTCTGTGGTCCCCACCTGCAGAACCACTCCTTTATTGGGGGTGTCTTGCTAATTGCCTATAATTTCCACCTGTTGTCTATTCCATTTGCACAACAGCATGTGACATTTATTGTCAATCAGTGTTGCTTCCTAAGTGGACAGTTTGATTTCACAGAAGTGTGATTGACTTGGAGTTACATTGTGTTGTTTAAGTGTTCCCTTTATTGTTTTGAGCAGTGTATAACTTATATATCAATAACAGTAATTTGAAGATGGTAATTCGTTAAACAACTTCTTCCGTGGTGGCCCAAATTCCTAATGAGTTAATTGTTACATGATTAATTTAAATCAGGTAACAGTTAAACATAGTTAGTGAATTAAATAGATAAGTCATCAGATTAATGAAAGTCACATCACGACATCGGCTAGGTGAACCGAACGAGTGTGCTCGCATACTACCTTAAAATACATTTGTACTGTTTGTCCATTTTGATACGCCATAGCCAGTATACACGTCCTCAAATTCCTCATAATTATTCTAAGATAGCTCAAGAAATCTGACGTTTTTGAGGAGATCTTAGTCTAACTAAGATGCTTGGTGCAGTATTTCTCAATAAAAAAATGGTGCAATCTCTCGTTGAATGACAAAAAAAGAATTTATTGAAGAATCCCGACTGTTTACCAAATACTAACGAAGGGGTGTAGACTTCGGCTCCGAACTTCGGCTTGCCTCTAGAAAAAATATTGTGTGCCTGAACAGCCAAACGAACAAAAATGTCACAAAATGTAGTCTTAACAGATGCTCAAACTCTTTCGAACTGTTTTGGCTGGGAAGCATTTTTTATTTAACCTCCATCTTATCAGGGAGTCATACTGAGACCAAGATATCTTTTAAGATGAGCCCTGAATTATATAAATAAGAGAAAATACACACACATTAAAATATAAATACAAAATGCAAGTAGAAAGAATTACACGGTCATAAAAAACTAACACAGTATTAATCAGTAATAAGGTCCTCATTCAGCTTTCCGAATTGGCCTAGAGGCACCAGAAGATCACATTTAAGAACATTTTGAAGATTGTTGCACAAATAAGGTGCAAGAAAACTAAAAGCTGATTTACAGTGCCTTCAGAAAGTATTCAGACCCCTTGACTTTTTCCTCATTTTGATGTGTTTATTTTCAGCAGCAATCTACACACATTACCCCATAATGACAAAGTGAAAACAGGTTACACAAGGTGGACTTCCTCTCTACAAAGTGTGCACTGCTCCAAAAAATATGACTCCGCCCATGCACACACAGGCTCGTCAATCGAAATAGGGAAGTGTGTAGAGACTCTTACACTCATTTGTCTGGACTCTGCTTTGTCAGATTTCAAAAAGGCTTTACGGCGAAAGCATACCATGCGATTATCTGAGGACAGTGCCCCGCTTACAAAATCATACAAACATTTTCCAGCCAAGTATAGGAGTCACGAAAGTCAGAAATAGCGATAAAAGTAATCACTTACCTTTGAAGGTCTTCATCTGGTTACAGTCACAAGAGTCCCAGCTACACAATAAATGTTTGTTTTGTTGGAAAGTCCCTCTTTATATCCCAAAAACTCTGTTTGTTGGCACGTTTTGTTCAGTAATCCACAGGCTCAAAGGCGGTCAAAACATGCAGACGAATACATCCTAATAGTACCGGTAAAGTTTGTCGAAACATGTCAAACAATGTTTATAATTAATCCTCAGGTTGTCTATTGTCTAAATAATCGATAATATTTCAACCAGACAATATCGTATTCAATAGAAAGAAAAACCAACGAAGCGCTCGGTCACGCGCGCAAACCAGCTCTGCTTGATTCTACAGCCCACTGACAAAAAAATCTAATTCTTCTTCATTTTTCAGAAAACAAGCCTGAAACTGTCTAAAGACTGTTGACATCTAGTGGAAGCCATAGGAACTGCAATCTGGGTCCTAACCATTTAGATACTCTATAGGCATTCAATTAAACTACCCACATCAAAAAATCCCACTTCCTGGATGGATTTTCCTCAGGTTTTCCCCTGCCATATCAGTTCTGTTATACTCACAGACATTATTTTAACAAGTTTGGAAACTTTAGAGTGTTTTCTATCCAAGCCATAACAAGTTTTAAGCAGATCTGTCAGCGCTGTGATCTGTGATGAGATTAAATGTACGTCTGTATTTTTTTAAAGTTCACTGTTTTATTGAATAATTTCATTATTTTCAAGGTGCTGTATGCTGTATAATCTGGAGAGGAGACTTTACTATGAGTTGCAGTTGTGCTCCTCTGAGCACTGTTAGTGTATTGAGTGTGTTTGTGACACAGTGTTCCGGGGGACAGGGGTGTCCAAGAAGTGGTTGGTCACCCTTACTAAAGTATCCTATATGGGGCACAAACATAACAGGATATTTCCATCAAAAGGACCCATGAGCACCAACGTGTGAAGTTTATAGGAGCATATCAAAGTGGGTGTCAAATGAAAGCTATATTCTATATTTTTGTGAAATGAAGGCATAGATCCCTTTTTTTAAATGTTCCATTTTAAGGACTAGGCATACATAAAAGGCACTATTTCTGGATAAACAGATAGAAAAGGGGTCTTAACAATTACATTTTTTTCTTGAAGATGTTTTCTATCAGAAATATATCAAAACATGAACATGTTGATGTAAAGACGCCTGCCAACTTATATTTAACACATACTGTATATTTAGTTTGAGAAATTGTTTTTCTTCTGTACATTTAAGAGATATTGCCTTGTAATTATTTTACCAAAAACGTACATATCTTTAAGACATTTTCTAATTTCTCTCCGTCTTGAGGAGGGAAGATAATGAAAGTTCACAGAAGTAACAAGACCTTCCAAATAGTTGTAGTCTGATTGTAGCCTAACAATAACAACAAGCTAGACTTGCCACGCTCCACTCTTGGGAAATGCAAGAGCAGCAGCATAAATTATAAAATCCCTCTCTACTGCACGGGCCCTTCCGGACAAGTTAGTTAAAATTACACTTAGACGAGGCCAGTCATATCAGATCCGACCCAGACCCGTAACATTATTTAGAATTCTGAATCCAGACCCGCTCGGATCCCGGATTGGGTCTCGGGTATTCAGGTACAGGTGGATCCGTGAAGACATCTAGTACAGATCACGGAACCATGATGTAATTCTGGTACCGTAATTCTGTTACCGGGTGTAAATCCACTTCACTTACTGTAGTTCAATAACCAAATGAGATTTTTTCTAAATGTCACAGCTTTCTTTCAGCAGACATATTTGAATCTTAATTCGGAGCAGATATTTAATTAAAAGAGTTTTTGGAAAATGTGGTCGCATAAAAACCTGAGGGATATTTTACCGTAATTCCGTTACCAAAGTTAGCATCTGCACAGTTCTTCCACTAAATTAGTTTTTGTGCATTTTTCAGTGGAAATTGATAAATCTATTAGTATGGTTTGTTAAACTTTGAAGTCAATCTCTTTTGTTTGGCAATAAACTGAGTCAAAGCTTAATTCCGTTACCATGAAATTGCCCAACAGTAATTTTTTCACTGACAGAGAAAATACATTCATGTTTCTCTCCGGCTTCCCCCTCACCCCCCTCTACCACTCAGCAGCTGCTCCTCTCACTTTCCTTTGCCCCCCCACCCCCTTTCCCTAAATCCCCCCTCACTCCCCCCCTGCCTGATGGCTTTATTTTATTGTGTGTGTGTGTGTGTGTGTGGTGTGTGTGTGTGTGTGTGTGTGTGTGTGTGTGTGTGTGTGTGTGTGTGTGTGTGTGTGTGTGTGTGTGTGTGTGTGGAAACCCCCTCACTATAGCAAAGGGGTCCAGGAACCCTCAGAACACTAGCTGATCTGGTCTGTAGCAGTGCTTTTTGACAGATAAGCAGCCAAGGGCTAAAATAGAAGTCAGTTCTATTTATGACGCAGATCGAGCTGCAAGTCCTGCCTCTCCCATTTCCTCATTGGTTTATAGAAGCAGATACCCACGTGCCATCTCCTCATTTGTTATACCCACATAGGTGATTGAAAGACGAACTGTGTTGCCGGTCATCATGGTAATACTATGAAAGTTTAGATGCCGATCACCATATAAGTTCAAAGAAGAAAAAGGCTGGAAGGAGGAGAGATGACTGGAAACGAGTCGGTTGACTGTTTTATGTGTGGATTAATTGTCGGAGTAGAGGACCTTGTGCATTTCAGTTAAAATAACAACTCAATGTTTATATCCCAGGACAAATTAGCTAGCAACAGCAAGCTAGCTAAATAGGACAAATTAGCTAGAAAGTGCAAGCTAGCAAGCTAAATTGCCATAAATGTTTCATGCTTTTCGACCTGTCCCCAAATGAATGTATTTGGTTCAGAGTTTGATTTGATATTTTAACCTGTGTGTCGTGATCACGTTTGGTGTGGGGGGGACAAAATAAATGTATGCACGATGGCGCATGATAGCACACGATGGCGCACGATGGCGCACGCGTGCAGCCGGTTTGGGTTTTGTGATACACAGTTCCTTCAGGAAGTATTGACTTTTTGCACATTTTGTTGCGTTACCCTTCTTTGCGAGGGTAACACAAATGGATTAAGATTGTGTGTCACTGGCCTACATAATATACCCCATAATGTCAAAGTATAATTATGTTTTTAGAAGTGTTAAGACATTTCACCTAATTTCTAGAGTCAATAAGTACTCAACCCCTTTGTTATGGCAAGCCTAAGTTCAGGAGTAAGAAGTTGCTTAATAAACAAATCACATAATAAGTTGCATGGACTCACTCTGTGTGCAATAATAGTATTTAACATGATTTTTGAATCACTACCTCATCTCTGTACCCCACACATATAATTATATGTAAGGTCCCTCAGTCAAGCAATGAATTTCAAACACGGATTCAAGCACAAAGACCACGGAGGTTTTCCAATGCCTCGCAAAGAAGGGTACCTATTGGTAGATGGGTAAAAGGGAAAAAAAGCAGACATTGAGTAGCCCTTTGAGCATGGTGAAGAGTTTAACTACACTTTGGATGGTGTATCAATATACCCTGTCACTAAAAAGATACAGGCGTCCTTCCTGACTTAGCTGGAAGGAAATTGCTCATGGAATCCAGCTAATTTTGTGATACTCAGAAGAGACAATATAGCCATATTACCATAATACTGTTTATATAATAGCCTCAGCTATGGGACTTGCATCTAAATGGTTGTATAAAATGTATTAATAAGGTTGAAGCTATTTGGAATACGTTGAGATGCTATGTACTGATGTTAATGTGATAGAATGTATTTCTGTTCAAAGCTTAAATCAGTCATTGGCACGCCCCCCAGGGACACAGACAGGACCAGGCGTCATGTGACAAGCCTGTTCTATGTTCACATATAAAACCCCCACCCTGATTTTCTTTCATCAGACCAGGCCTCCACTCCATTACGAGTTGGCCAATAGGTTTGACCATCCAATTCCTCTATTGAAAGTTAACTACACCATGTGGTTAACTTTTAGACTATCGATACCGACAGAATAAGAACAAGTCTTTGATATTAAATATTAGTCTGCAGCTAAGTACTCGATATCATCGAACGCGAAGACCGACGAAACATCCATTCTATAACAACATTAATGAATGTCGCTTTGAAAGACCCTTTCTAACGAAGAGAGAGAGAGAGAACTCTCCAACAGAACGACCTTTCCAACGAAGATCGACGACACACTGAGCGTAAATATATATATTGATTGCAATTGTTTCCGAATGATTGAGCGTCCATGTGCAAAGGATTAGCATATAAATGGTTAATATTTATCAACTCTGTAGGGTCTTCTCCGCTGCCCCCACCCCCTTGTTTGTTTAACAGCCCGCCATGCCTGTTTAGCCCACTAGGGCACATTACTCCACCAATGCTTTGTGACGATAACCAACTGTTTGTATGCTTTCTGTGAATTACTTAGTTTAGTAAATAAATGATTTTAGCCTCTATGGGCTAGGTGGGACGCTTGCAGGGCAATGGGTTAGGTTTGGAGGTAAGAGTTTGGTTGGAGTTTTGGTTTACAGCTTGGATAATGGTGGTTGGTGGAGTCAGGGTCGGGGACCAAGATCATGTTTAGGGTTGGGTTAGGGTCATTGGCCACGGTTAAGGAGTAAGATGAGACTTTTTAGCCACGGGTCACAGATGTGGCCTGTCCTGACCCAGTCTGAGCCTGATCACACACACAAACACACAGTGTTAACTTCTCTAGGGCCAGTGGGACGATTTCGTCCCACCTACGTAACAGCCAGTGTAATCCCGTGGCGCGATATTCAAATACCTTAGAAATGCTATTACTTCAATTTCTCAAACATATGACTATTTTACACCATTTTAAAGACAAGACTCTCGTTAATCTAACCACACTGTCCGATTTCAAAAAGGCTTTACAACGAAAGCAAAACATTAGATTATGTCAGCAGAGTACCCAGCCATAAATAATCAGACACCCATTTTTCAAGCTAGCATATAATGTCACATAAACCCAAACCACAGCTAAATGCAGCACTAACCTTTGATGATCTTCATCAGATGACACCCCTAGGACATTATGTTATACAATACATGCATGTTTTGTTCAATGAAGTTCATATTTATATCAAAAACCAGCTTTTTACATTAGCATGTGACTAGCATGTGACTAGCATTCCCACCGAACACTTCCGGTGAATTTACTAAATTACTCACGATAAACGTTCACAAAAAACATAACAATTATTTTAAGAATTATAGATACAGAACTCCTCTATGCACTCGCAATATTCTCAGTAGATAGCCCGGCATCACAGGGCTAGCTATTTAGACACCCAGCAAGTTTAGCACTCACCAAAGTCAGATTTACTATAAGAAAAATGTTATTACCTTTGCTGTTCTTCGTCAGAATGCACTCCCAGGACTTCTACTTCAATAACAAATGTTGGTTTGGTCCCAAATAATCCATAGTTATATCCAAATAGCGGTGTTTTTTTCGTGCGTTCAAGACACTATCCGAATGGTAAAGAAGGGTGACGAGCACGACGCATTTCGTGACAAAAAAATTCTAAATATTCCATTACTGTACTTCGAAGCATGTCAACCGCTGTTTAAAATCAAATTTTATGCAATTTTTCTCGTACAAAAGCGATAATATTCCGACCGGGAAAGCGTGTTTACGTTCAAAGAGAGAGAAAATAAAAACATCTCGTGCCCTCGTGCACGTGGCCCCAGTCTGATGGTCCTCTGACAGGCCACTATCCAAATGCGCTAATGTGTTTCAGCCAGGGGCTGCCTCGATATCATTCAGCTTTTTCCCGGGTTCTGAGAGCCTATGGGAGCCGTAGGAAGTGTCACGTTACAGCAAAGATCCTCAGTCTTCAATAAACAGAGCCAAGATGAACAAGAACTTGTCAGACAGGCCACTTCCTGTAAGGAATCTTCTCAGGTTTTTTCCTGCCATATGAGTTCTGTTATACACAGACACCATTCAAACAGTTTTAGAAACTTTAGGGTGTTTTCTATCCAAAGCCAATAATTATATGCATATTCTAGTTACTGGGCAGGAGTAGTAACCAGATTAAATTGGGTACGTTTTTTATCCGGCCGTATAAATACTGCCCCCTACCCCCAACAGGTTTTAAGACAATTGATGTATGGATTGCTTTTAGTAAAGGCTGGATTCGTGCAGATACAACAATTTACGACGTTTGGAATTGTAACAGCTGTCTGTGGAAGTAGACCAAGGTGCAGCGGAGTTAGTGTTCATCTTTGAATTTTAATTAATGAACGAACACGATACAACAAAACAAGAAAAACCGACAGCCAAACAGTCCTGTCAGGAAAAACTCTAAACAGAAACAATCCCCCACAAAACCCAAAGGTAAAACAGGCTCCTTATGTGTGACTCCCAATCAGCAACAATGAACTACAGCTGTGCCTGATTGGGAGCCACACACGGCCCAAAACAAAGAAATACAAAAACATAGAAAAATGAACATAGAACGCCCACCCAATGTAACACCCTGGCCTAACCAAAATAAAGAACAAAAACCCCTCTCTATGGCCAGGGCGTTACAGGAATGAGACTGGACGCGAGGTAAAATACACCATTTAAACCAGAAGATAATCGGCCTATACTATAATATAATATAATATAATATAATATATAATGTTATATTAGGAAAATAACTTTGTAATCTGAATATTTTCCTTGGAGCCCCGATCTCCTAGTTAATTACAGTTAAACGATTAATCAGTTTAATCGCGTAATAATAATTACAGGGAGTTAATTTATAAACATGTCTTCAGTTAATGGTGCCCAAAGACACGACAATAGGGAATATGATGCCATTTCAGATGCACCCAGCATTTATTTGTGGCGTTGACAAATGACCATATCCTGTACGGGGGAGGAAGAAAAATGTATTGGGGCAAAAACAGCAGCTAAACCAGCAGCAGCCATTCCTGCAGTGCCACCCGAGCAAAGTAAAGTACCACCATGAAACGCTTTTGTTTTATGTTTTATTGTCACATACACCAGATAAGGGCAGTGAAATGTGTTTTACTCTGTATGGTCTACCCAGAAATCACTGGTGTCTGTAGTGCTAGGGAAGATAGGAAGGGCCCTAGGGTGTGCGTGTGTGTGTGTACAGTACAGTATGCCCTCAACAGCTGGCTCGTGAGGGGACTGTTTTACTTGTTTTGCTTATACCGGTTGAGGATGGTTCACTACGGATAGCTGATCCTGACTCTGAAGTAAAGAGTATAGATGCTGAAGTTGGCAGAGCTGATCCGAAATCAGTTGTTAAGGGCCCTAGAGGGTATCTGAAGCATTGTGAGGCGCCTAATGACTGCACTCATTTACTGAGGTGGGTGTGTGGTTGGTGGGGGGTTCAGATGTCAAAAAGAGCACCCCTCCTGTACTCAGACCCTGTCTCAACCATGGGGGGGGGGGCATTTCTCCAAAAGTACGATCTTTGTCCCCATGTGCAGTTGCAAACCGTAGTATGGCTTTGTTATGGCCGTTTTGGAGCAGTGGCTTCTTCCTTGCTGAGTGGCCTTTCATGTTATGTCAATATAGGACTCATTTTACTGTGAATATAGAAACTTTTGTACCTGTTTCCTCCAGCATCTTCACAAGGTCCTTTGCTGTTGTTCTGGGGTTGATTTGCACTTTTCACACCAAAGTACGTTATCGTCTAGGAGACAGAACGCGTCTCCTTCCTGAGTGGTATGACGGCTGTGTGGTCCCATGGTGTTAATACTTGCGTACTAATCAAATCAAAGTTTATTTGTCACGTGCGCCATGTACAACATGTGTAGACCTTACAGTGAAATTCTGACTTACAGGCCAATAGTGCAAAAAAAGGTGTTAAGGTGAACAATAGGTAAGTAAAGAAATAAAACAACAGTAAAAATACAGGCTATATACAGTAGCGAGGCTATAAAAGTAGCGAGGCTACATACAGACACCGGTTAGTCAGGCTGATTGAGGTAGTATGTACATGTAGATATGGTTAAAGTGACTATGCATATATGATGAACAGAGAGTAGCAGTAGTGTAAAAGAGGGGTTGGCGGGTGGTGGGTGGCGGGACACAATGCAGATAGCCCGGGTAGCCAATGTGCGGGAGCACTGGTTGGTCAGCCCTTTTGAGGTTGTATGTAAATTAATGTATTGTTAAAGTGACTATGCATATATGATAAACGGAGAGTAGCAGCAGCATAAAAAAAGGGTTTGGGGGGGTTAGGGGGGCACACAATGCAAATAGTCCAGGTAGCCATTTGATTACCTGATCAGGAGTCTTATGGCTCTGTAGTGCCTTGCGGTCAAAGGCCAAGTAATTGCCATACAAGACAGTGATGCAACCAGTCAGGATGCTCTCGATGTTGCAGCTTGTAACGGTTTTGACTTGAGGTTATTGTTTATAGGGGGGCCAGGTAGATTGTGCCTACCAGAGAAAATATTGGTTTCTCCTTTTGGTTTGGGAGGGAATGAGTCCCATCTGGTCCGTCAAGTCTACACCAATACAAAGGACTCATGTAAAAGTCAGGATGGAAAAACACTTTTCAAAAACCCTTAAAACATTGGAAAGAACATACAAAACAACTGTATTCTTATGCGTGGGTTGTATTAACAACATAAATGATCACACACACATAACAATATAACAAATAATGAGCTCTGGTTCCTCCAGAAATGTCCTGTACCTCGGGCATAAAAAGAGTCCAGCCCGGTAAAGAAGTTCAGGGAACTCAAGTGACCTTAGTCACGCAATGTTTGTCCTTTCATACAAGTGTAGCGTAAACCCAGTATCAATCAAAATAACAAATATTTTACCACACAACTATACTGCTCAAAAAAATAAAGGGAACACTTAAACAACACATCCTAGATCTGAATGAAATAAATAATCTTATTAAATACTTTTTTCTTTACATAGTTGAATGTGCTGACAACAAAATCACACAAAAAGAATCAATGGAAATCCAATTTATCAACCCATGGAGGTCTGGATTTGGAGTCACACTCAAAATTAAAGTGGAAAACAACACTACAGGCTGATCCAACTTAATATCCTTAAAACAAGTCAAAATGAGGCCCAGTAGTGTGTGTGGCCTCCACGTGCCTGTATGACCTCCCTACAACGCCTGGGCATGCTCCTGATGAGGTGGCAGATTGTCTCCTGAGGGATCTCCTCCCAGACCTGGACTAAAGCATCCGCCAACTCCTGGACAGTCTGTGGTGCAACGTGGCGTTGGTGGATGGAGCGAGACATGATGTCCCAGATGTGCTCAATTGGATTCAGGTCTGGGGAACGGGCGGGCCAGTCCATAGCATCAATACCTTCCTCTTGCAGGAACTGCTGACACACTCCAGCCACATGAGGTCTAGCATTGTCTTGCATTAGGAGGAACCCAGGGCCAACCGCACCAGCATATGGTCTCACAAGGGGTCTGAGGATCTCAACTCGGTACCTAATGGCAGTCAGGCTACCTCTGGCGAGCACATGGAGGGCTGTGCGGCCCCCCAAAGAAATGCCTCCCCACACCATGACTGACCCACCGCCAAACCGGTCATGCTGGAGGATGTTGCAGGCAGCAGAATGTTCTCCACGGTGTCTCCAGACTCTGTCACGTCTGTCACGTGCTCAGTGTGAACCTGCTTTCATCTATGAAGAGCACAGGGCGCCAGTGGCTTATTTGCCAATCTTGGTGTTCTCTGGCAAATGCCAAACGTCCTGCACGGTGTTGGGCTGTAAGCACAACCCCCACCTGTGGACGTCGGGCCCTCATACCACCCTCATGGAGTCTGTTTCTGACCGTTTGAGCAGACACATGCACATTTGTGGCCTGCTGGAGGTCATTTTGCAGGGCTCTGGCAGTGCTTCTCCTGCTCCTCCTTGCACAAAGGCGGAGGTAGCGGTCCTGCTGCTGGGTTGTTGCCCTCCTACGGCCTCCTCCACATCTCCTGATGTACTGGCCTGTCTCCTGGTAGCGCCTCCATGCTCTGGACACTACGCTGACAAACACAGCAAACCTTCTTGCCACAGCTCGCATTGATGTGCCATCCTGGATGAGCTGCACTACCTGAGCCACTTGTGTGGGTTGTAGACTCCGTCTCATGCTACCACTAGAGTGAAAGCACCGCCAGCATTCAAAAGTGACCAAAACATCAGCCAGGAAGCATAGGAACTGAGAAGTGGTCTGTGGTCCCCACCTGCAGAACCACTCCTTTATTGGGGGTGTCTTGCTAATTGCCTATAATTTCCACCTGTTGTCTATTCCATTTGCACAACAGCATGTGAAATCTATTGTCAATCAGTGTTGCTTCCTAAGTGGACAGTTTGATTTCACAGAAGTGTGATTGACTTGGAGTTACATTGTGTTGTTTAAGTGTTCCCTTTATTTTTTTTGAGCAGTTGTATAAAGCGTATCACATCTTAATACATCCTCACAACTAACTACATAAATCATCACGGTATACATCACACCAAAACAAATGAAATACTGTATACAAAAAGGTTGTAGTCAGTCAGTCAGTCAGACAAGCCAATCCACCGACAGATCTCCAGCGGAGAAAGGCCATGAAAAACAACGGAGAGGTGTAGTTCACCGACGCAAAGAGTGGATCCGATCCTGGGTAGACTTGCTATTAGGCTACACAAAGCACACTTTTAAAGCAACACAACAAGCGGAAGACAGAAGCTTCAGAACTGAGGGTTGAACACATCCTCATTCGCGTTTCCATCACAACCCCACTTTTGTGCAGCTGATGCTGGCTATTTAATTGGGAATTAAAGGGGAAGCGCCCTATTGGAAGGAGAAGCACTATTTAATTGAGAATTAAAGGGAAGTGCCCTATTGGAAGGAGAAGCACTGAGATGGTTCAGAAAAATTCAGGGCCGTCACAAGCTGTAGAACCTTTTGAGGATCTCAGGACCCATGCCAAATCTTTTTAGTTTCCTGAGGGGGAATAGGCTTTGTCGTGCCCTTTTCATGACTGTCTTGGTGTGTTTGGACCATTCTAGTTTGTTGTTGATGTGGACACTGAGGAACTTAACTCTCAACCTGCTCCACTACAGCCCCGTCGATGAGAATGGGGGTGTGCTCAGTCCTCCTTTTCCTGTAGTCCACAATCATCTCCTTAGTCTTGGTTACGTTGAGGGATAGGTTGTTATTCTGGCACCACACGGCCAGGTCTCGGACCTCCTCCCTATAGGCTGTCTCGTCGTTGTATGTGATCAGGCCTACCACTGTTGTGTTGTCTGCAAACTTAATGATGGTGTTGGAGTCATGCCTGGCCATGCAGTCGTGGCTAAAAACCTGCTGCCTGGTCTCATTGTGGAGCTAGAGGAGTTAGAGCCCTGTCTATGTTCATAGATAGAATTTGTAGATATTTGTCTCTCTTTTGGGAGGGGCAGAAAACAGTTTTCAACCAGCGATTGAGTTGTGAGACTCTGCTGTAGAACTCATCATTCCCCCTAACTCGGAGGGGGCCAGAGACAATTACTCGATGCCGACACATCTTTCTAGCTGATTTACACGCTGAGGCTATGTTGCGCTTGGTGACCTCTGACTGTTTCATCCTAACATCGTTGGTGCCAACGTGGATAACAATATCCCTATACTCTCTACACTCGGCTGTTTTAGCCTTAGCCAGCACCATCTGTAGACAAGCCTTAACGTCGGTAGCCCTGCCCCCTGGTAAACAGTGAATGATCACTGGATGATTCTTTTTAAGTCTAATACTGAGGGTAATGGAGTCGCAAATGACTAGGGTTTTCAATTTGTCAGAGCTAATGGTGGGAGGCTTTGGCGTCACAGACCCCGTAACTGTTGGAGGAGAGACCAGAGAAGGCTTGGCCTCTGACTCTGACTCGTTGCTTAAAACCTGATATGGATAGTATTTTCACGGCAGGATGAAAAAACGTACCCGATTTTAACTGGTTACTACTCTTGCCCAGAAACGAGAATATGCATATTATTAGTAGATTTGGATAGAAAACACTCTGAAGTTTGTAAAACTGTTTGAATGGTGTCTGTGAGTATAACAGAACTCATATGGCAGGCAAAAACCTGCGAAAAATTCAACCAGGAAGGGTAGGATCTGAGAAATGTTGTTCTTCTTTCTAGTCCCTTTCGAAACTACAGTATCTGTGCTTTCACGTTGCACTTTCTAAGGCTTCCATTGGCTGTCTAAAGCCTTCAGAAAGTGTTTTGAGCATTCCCCTGTCACTGGGCAGAGTATAGTAGCTCCGTTTCTGAGTGGACTGCCTGGGGACAAAGAGATTGGAAATGCGCGTTCCCACGAGCACACAGTTTTTTATTTTTCTCCTTGAATGAATACACTATTGTCCGGTTGGAATATTTTAGCAATTTTAAGTTAAAAATACCATAAAAAATTGATTTTAAACAGCATTTGACATGCTTCTAAGTACGATAATGGAACATTTAGACTTTTTGTGTCTCAAAATGCGCTCGCGCGTTACCCTTTGGATAGTGACCGGAACGCACAAACAAAATGGCGGTATTTGGACATAACTATGGATTATTTCGAACAAAAACAACATTTCTTGTGGAAGTAGCAGTCCTGGGAGTGCATTCTGACGAAGATCAGCAAAGATAATACAATATTTCTAATACTAATTGTGAGTTTAGTTTGCTCCGAACATGGCGGTGTCTGAATAGCTTGTGACGGCGAGCTATGTACTTAGAATATTGCAAAATGTGCTTTCGCCGAAAAGCTATTTTAAAATCTGACAGCGATTGCATAAAGGAGTTCTGTATCTATAATTCTTAAAATAATTGTCATGTATTTTGTCACCATTTTAAAGACAAGACTCTCGTTAATCTAACCACATTGTCCAATTTCAAAAAGGCTTTACAACGAAAGCAAAACATTAGATTATGTCAGCAGAGTACCCAGCCATAAATAATCAGACACCCATTTTTCAAGCTAGCATATAATGTCACATAAACCCAAACCACAGCTAAATGCAGCACTAACCTTTGATGATCTTCATCAGATGACACCCCTAGGACATTATGTTATACAATACATGCATGTTTTGTTCAATGAAGTTCATATTTATATCAAAAACCAGCTTTTTACATTAGCATGTGACTAGCATGTGACTAGCATTCCCACCGAACACTTCCGGTGAATTTACTAAATTACTCACGATAAACGTTCACAAAAAACATAACAATTATTTTAAGAATTATAGATACAGAACTCCTCTATGCACTCGCAATATTCTCAGTAGATAGCCCGGCATCACAGGGCTAGCTATTTAGACACCCAGCAAGTTTAGCACTCACCAAAGTCAGATTTACTATAAGAAAAATGTTATTACCTTTGCTGTTCTTCGTCAGAATGCACTCCCAGGACTTCTACTTCAATAACAAATGTTGGTTTGGTCCCAAATAATCCATAGTTATATCCAAATAGCGGTGTTTTTTTCGTGCGTTCAAGACACTATCCGAATGGTAAAGAAGGGTGACGAGCACGACGCATTTCGTGACAAAAAAATTCTAAATATTCCATTACTGTACTTCGAAGCATGTCAACCGCTGTTTAAAATCAAATTTTATGCAATTTTTCTCGTACAAAAGCGATAATATTCCGACCGGGAAAGCGTGTTTACGTTCAAAGAGAGAGAAAATAAAAACATCTCGTGCCCTCGTGCACGTGGCCCCAGTCTGATGGTCCTCTGACAGGCCACTATCCAAATGCGCTAATGTGTTTCAGCCAGGGGCTGCCTCGATATCATTCAGCTTTTTCCCGGGTTCTGAGAGCCTATGGGAGCCGTAGGAAGTGTCACGTTACAGCAAAGATCCTCAGTCTTCAATAAACAGAGCCAAGATGAACAAGAACTTGTCAGACAGGCCACTTCCTGTAAGGAATCTTCTCAGGTTTTTTCCTGCCATATGAGTTCTGTTATACACAGACACCATTCAAACAGTTTTAGAAACTTTAGGGTGTTTTCTATCCAAAGCCAATAATTATATGCATATTCTAGTTACTGGGCAGGAGTAGTAACCAGATTAAATTGGGTACGTTTTTTATCCGGCCGTATAAATACTGCCCCCTACCCCCAACAGGTTTTAAGACAATTGATGTATGGATTGCTTTTAGTAAAGGCTGGATTCGTGCAGATACAACAATTTACGACGTTTGGAATTGTAACAGCTGTCTGTGGAAGTAGACCAAGGTGCAGCGGAGTTAGTGTTCATCTTTGAATTTTAATTAATGAACGAACACGATACAACAAAACAAGAAAAACCGACAGCCAAACAGTCCTGTCAGGAAAAACTCTAAACAGAAACAATCCCCCACAAAACCCAAAGGTAAAACAGGCTCCTTATGTGTGACTCCCAATCAGCAACAATGAACTACAGCTGTGCCTGATTGGGAGCCACACACGGCCCAAAACAAAGAAATACAAAAACATAGAAAAATGAACATAGAACGCCCACCCAATGTAACACCCTGGCCTAACCAAAATAAAGAACAAAAACCCCTCTCTATGGCCAGGGCGTTACAGGAATGAGACTGGACGCGAGGTAAAATACACCATTTAAACCAGAAGATAATCGGCCTATACTATAATATAATATAATATAATATATAATGTTATATTAGGAAAATAACTTTGTAATCTGAATATTTTCCTTGGAGCCCCGATCTCCTAGTTAATTACAGTTAAACGATTAATCAGTTTAATCGCGTAATAATAATTACAGGGAGTTAATTTATAAACATGTCTTCAGTTAATGGTGCCCAAAGACACGACAATAGGGAATATGATGCCATTTCAGATGCACCCAGCATTTATTTGTGGCGTTGACAAATGACCATATCCTGTACGGGGGAGGAAGAAAAATGTATTGGGGCAAAAACAGCAGCTAAACCAGCAGCAGCCATTCCTGCAGTGCCACCCGAGCAAAGTAAAGTACCACCATGAAACGCTTTTGTTTTATGTTTTATTGTCACATACACCAGATAAGGGCAGTGAAATGTGTTTTACTCTGTATGGTCTACCCAGAAATCACTGGTGTCTGTAGTGCTAGGGAAGATAGGAAGGGCCCTAGGGTGTGCGTGTGTGTGTGTACAGTACAGTATGCCCTCAACAGCTGGCTCGTGAGGGGACTGTTTTACTTGTTTTGCTTATACCGGTTGAGGATGGTTCACTACGGATAGCTGATCCTGACTCTGAAGTAAAGAGTATAGATGCTGAAGTTGGCAGAGCTGATCCGAAATCAGTTGTTAAGGGCCCTAGAGGGTATCTGAAGCATTGTGAGGCGCCTAATGACTGCACTCATTTACTGAGGTGGGTGTGTGGTTGGTGGGGGGTTCAGATGTCAAAAAGAGCACCCCTCCTGTACTCAGACCCTGTCTCAACCATGGGGGGGGGGGCATTTCTCCAAAAGTACGATCTTTGTCCCCATGTGCAGTTGCAAACCGTAGTATGGCTTTGTTATGGCCGTTTTGGAGCAGTGGCTTCTTCCTTGCTGAGTGGCCTTTCATGTTATGTCAATATAGGACTCATTTTACTGTGAATATAGAAACTTTTGTACCTGTTTCCTCCAGCATCTTCACAAGGTCCTTTGCTGTTGTTCTGGGGTTGATTTGCACTTTTCACACCAAAGTACGTTATCGTCTAGGAGACAGAACGCGTCTCCTTCCTGAGTGGTATGACGGCTGTGTGGTCCCATGGTGTTAATACTTGCGTACTAATCAAATCAAAGTTTATTTGTCACGTGCGCCATGTACAACATGTGTAGACCTTACAGTGAAATTCTGACTTACAGGCCAATAGTGCAAAAAAAGGTGTTAAGGTGAACAATAGGTAAGTAAAGAAATAAAACAACAGTAAAAATACAGGCTATATACAGTAGCGAGGCTATAAAAGTAGCGAGGCTACATACAGACACCGGTTAGTCAGGCTGATTGAGGTAGTATGTACATGTAGATATGGTTAAAGTGACTATGCATATATGATGAACAGAGAGTAGCAGTAGTGTAAAAGAGGGGTTGGCGGGTGGTGGGTGGCGGGACACAATGCAGATAGCCCGGGTAGCCAATGTGCGGGAGCACTGGTTGGTCAGCCCTTTTGAGGTTGTATGTAAATTAATGTATTGTTAAAGTGACTATGCATATATGATAAACGGAGAGTAGCAGCAGCATAAAAAAAGGGTTTGGGGGGGTTAGGGGGGCACACAATGCAAATAGTCCAGGTAGCCATTTGATTACCTGATCAGGAGTCTTATGGCTCTGTAGTGCCTTGCGGTCAAAGGCCAAGTAATTGCCATACAAGACAGTGATGCAACCAGTCAGGATGCTCTCGATGTTGCAGCTTGTAACGGTTTTGACTTGAGGTTATTGTTTATAGGGGGGCCAGGTAGATTGTGCCTACCAGAGAAAATATTGGTTTCTCCTTTTGGTTTGGGAGGGAATGAGTCCCATCTGGTCCGTCAAGTCTACACCAATACAAAGGACTCATGTAAAAGTCAGGATGGAAAAACACTTTTCAAAAACCCTTAAAACATTGGAAAGAACATACAAAACAACTGTATTCTTATGCGTGGGTTGTATTAACAACATAAATGATCACACACACATAACAATATAACAAATAATGAGCTCTGGTTCCTCCAGAAATGTCCTGTACCTCGGGCATAAAAAGAGTCCAGCCCGGTAAAGAAGTTCAGGGAACTCAAGTGACCTTAGTCACGCAATGTTTGTCCTTTCATACAAGTGTAGCGTAAACCCAGTATCAATCAAAATAACAAATATTTTACCACACAACTATACTGCTCAAAAAAATAAAGGGAACACTTAAACAACACATCCTAGATCTGAATGAAATAAATAATCTTATTAAATACTTTTTTCTTTACATAGTTGAATGTGCTGACAACAAAATCACACAAAAAGAATCAATGGAAATCCAATTTATCAACCCATGGAGGTCTGGATTTGGAGTCACACTCAAAATTAAAGTGGAAAACAACACTACAGGCTGATCCAACTTAATATCCTTAAAACAAGTCAAAATGAGGCCCAGTAGTGTGTGTGGCCTCCACGTGCCTGTATGACCTCCCTACAACGCCTGGGCATGCTCCTGATGAGGTGGCAGATTGTCTCCTGAGGGATCTCCTCCCAGACCTGGACTAAAGCATCCGCCAACTCCTGGACAGTCTGTGGTGCAACGTGGCGTTGGTGGATGGAGCGAGACATGATGTCCCAGATGTGCTCAATTGGATTCAGGTCTGGGGAACGGGCGGGCCAGTCCATAGCATCAATACCTTCCTCTTGCAGGAACTGCTGACACACTCCAGCCACATGAGGTCTAGCATTGTCTTGCATTAGGAGGAACCCAGGGCCAACCGCACCAGCATATGGTCTCACAAGGGGTCTGAGGATCTCAACTCGGTACCTAATGGCAGTCAGGCTACCTCTGGCGAGCACATGGAGGGCTGTGCGGCCCCCCAAAGAAATGCCTCCCCACACCATGACTGACCCACCGCCAAACCGGTCATGCTGGAGGATGTTGCAGGCAGCAGAATGTTCTCCACGGTGTCTCCAGACTCTGTCACGTCTGTCACGTGCTCAGTGTGAACCTGCTTTCATCTATGAAGAGCACAGGGCGCCAGTGGCTTATTTGCCAATCTTGGTGTTCTCTGGCAAATGCCAAACGTCCTGCACGGTGTTGGGCTGTAAGCACAACCCCCACCTGTGGACGTCGGGCCCTCATACCACCCTCATGGAGTCTGTTTCTGACCGTTTGAGCAGACACATGCACATTTGTGGCCTGCTGGAGGTCATTTTGCAGGGCTCTGGCAGTGCTTCTCCTGCTCCTCCTTGCACAAAGGCGGAGGTAGCGGTCCTGCTGCTGGGTTGTTGCCCTCCTACGGCCTCCTCCACATCTCCTGATGTACTGGCCTGTCTCCTGGTAGCGCCTCCATGCTCTGGACACTACGCTGACAAACACAGCAAACCTTCTTGCCACAGCTCGCATTGATGTGCCATCCTGGATGAGCTGCACTACCTGAGCCACTTGTGTGGGTTGTAGACTCCGTCTCATGCTACCACTAGAGTGAAAGCACCGCCAGCATTCAAAAGTGACCAAAACATCAGCCAGGAAGCATAGGAACTGAGAAGTGGTCTGTGGTCCCCACCTGCAGAACCACTCCTTTATTGGGGGTGTCTTGCTAATTGCCTATAATTTCCACCTGTTGTCTATTCCATTTGCACAACAGCATGTGAAATCTATTGTCAATCAGTGTTGCTTCCTAAGTGGACAGTTTGATTTCACAGAAGTGTGATTGACTTGGAGTTACATTGTGTTGTTTAAGTGTTCCCTTTATTTTTTTTGAGCAGTTGTATAAAGCGTATCACATCTTAATACATCCTCACAACTAACTACATAAATCATCACGGTATACATCACACCAAAACAAATGAAATACTGTATACAAAAAGGTTGTAGTCAGTCAGTCAGTCAGACAAGCCAATCCACCGACAGATCTCCAGCGGAGAAAGGCCATGAAAAACAACGGAGAGGTGTAGTTCACCGACGCAAAGAGTGGATCCGATCCTGGGTAGACTTGCTATTAGGCTACACAAAGCACACTTTTAAAGCAACACAACAAGCGGAAGACAGAAGCTTCAGAACTGAGGGTTGAACACATCCTCATTCGCGTTTCCATCACAACCCCACTTTTGTGCAGCTGATGCTGGCTATTTAATTGGGAATTAAAGGGGAAGCGCCCTATTGGAAGGAGAAGCACTATTTAATTGAGAATTAAAGGGAAGTGCCCTATTGGAAGGAGAAGCACTGAGATGGTTCAGAAAAATTCAGGGCCGTCACAAGCTGTAGAACCTTTTGAGGATCTCAGGACCCATGCCAAATCTTTTTAGTTTCCTGAGGGGGAATAGGCTTTGTCGTGCCCTTTTCATGACTGTCTTGGTGTGTTTGGACCATTCTAGTTTGTTGTTGATGTGGACACTGAGGAACTTAACTCTCAACCTGCTCCACTACAGCCCCGTCGATGAGAATGGGGGTGTGCTCAGTCCTCCTTTTCCTGTAGTCCACAATCATCTCCTTAGTCTTGGTTACGTTGAGGGATAGGTTGTTATTCTGGCACCACACGGCCAGGTCTCGGACCTCCTCCCTATAGGCTGTCTCGTCGTTGTATGTGATCAGGCCTACCACTGTTGTGTTGTCTGCAAACTTAATGATGGTGTTGGAGTCATGCCTGGCCATGCAGTCGTGGCTAAAAACCTGCTGCCTGGTCTCATTGTGGAGCTAGAGGAGTTAGAGCCCTGTCTATGTTCATAGATAGAATTTGTAGATATTTGTCTCTCTTTTGGGAGGGGCAGAAAACAGTTTTCAACCAGCGATTGAGTTGTGAGACTCTGCTGTAGAACTCATCATTCCCCCTAACTCGGAGGGGGCCAGAGACAATTACTCGATGCCGACACATCTTTCTAGCTGATTTACACGCTGAGGCTATGTTGCGCTTGGTGACCTCTGACTGTTTCATCCTAACATCGTTGGTGCCAACGTGGATAACAATATCCCTATACTCTCTACACTCGGCTGTTTTAGCCTTAGCCAGCACCATCTGTAGACAAGCCTTAACGTCGGTAGCCCTGCCCCCTGGTAAACAGTGAATGATCACTGGATGATTCTTTTTAAGTCTAATACTGAGGGTAATGGAGTCGCAAATGACTAGGGTTTTCAATTTGTCAGAGCTAATGGTGGGAGGCTTTGGCGTCACAGACCCCGTAACTGTTGGAGGAGAGACCAGAGAAGGCTTGGCCTCTGACTCTGACTCGTTGCTTAAAACCTGATATGGATAGTATTTTCACGGCAGGATGAAAAAACGTACCCGATTTTAACTGGTTACTACTCTTGCCCAGAAACGAGAATATGCATATTATTAGTAGATTTGGATAGAAAACACTCTGAAGTTTGTAAAACTGTTTGAATGGTGTCTGTGAGTATAACAGAACTCATATGGCAGGCAAAAACCTGCGAAAAATTCAACCAGGAAGGGTAGGATCTGAGAAATGTTGTTCTTCTTTCTAGTCCCTTTCGAAACTACAGTATCTGTGCTTTCACGTTGCACTTTCTAAGGCTTCCATTGGCTGTCTAAAGCCTTCAGAAAGTGTTTTGAGCATTCCCCTGTCACTGGGCAGAGTATAGTAGCTCCGTTTCTGAGTGGACTGCCTGGGGACAAAGAGATTGGAAATGCGCGTTCCCACGAGCACACAGTTTTTTATTTTTCTCCTTGAATGAATACACTATTGTCCGGTTGGAATATTTTAGCAATTTTAAGTTAAAAATACCATAAAAAATTGATTTTAAACAGCATTTGACATGCTTCTAAGTACGATAATGGAACATTTAGACTTTTTGTGTCTCAAAATGCGCTCGCGCGTTACCCTTTGGATAGTGACCGGAACGCACAAACAAAATGGCGGTATTTGGACATAACTATGGATTATTTCGAACAAAAACAACATTTCTTGTGGAAGTAGCAGTCCTGGGAGTGCATTCTGACGAAGATCAGCAAAGATAATACAATATTTCTAATACTAATTGTGAGTTTAGTTTGCTCCGAACATGGCGGTGTCTGAATAGCTTGTGACGGCGAGCTATGTACTTAGAATATTGCAAAATGTGCTTTCGCCGAAAAGCTATTTTAAAATCTGACAGCGATTGCATAAAGGAGTTCTGTATCTATAATTCTTAAAATAATTGTCATGTATTTTGTCACCATTTTAAAGACAAGACTCTCGTTAATCTAACCACATTGTCCAATTTCAAAAAGGCTTTACAGCGAAAGCAAAACATTATGTCAGGAGAGTACCCTGCCAAAAATAATCACACAGCCATTTTCAAAGCAAGCATATATGTCACAAAAACCCAAACACAGCTAAATGCAGCACTAACCTTTGATGATCTTCATCAGATGACACTCCTAGGACATTATGTTATACAATACATGCATGTTTTGTTCAATCAAGTTCATATTTATATCAAAAACCAGCTTTTTACATTAACATGTGATGTTCAGAACTAGCATACCCACCGAAAACTTCCGGTGAATTTACTAAATTACTCATTAATTATTTAAAGAATTATAGATACAGAACTCTTTTATGCAAATGCTATGTCAGATTTTAAAATAGCTTTTCGGCAAAAGCACATTTTGCAATATTCTGAGTACATAGCTCGGCCATCACAGGCTAGCTAATTTGACACCCACCAAGTTTGGGGCAACCTAAACTCAGAATTACTATTACAAAAATTGGATTACCTTTGCTGTTCTTTGTCAGAATGCACTCCCAGGACTTCTACTTCAACAACAAATGTTTTGGTTCCAAATAATCCATAGTTATATCCAAATACCTCCGTTTTGTTCGTGCGTTCAGGTCACTATCCGAAGGGTAACGCGCGAGCGCATTTCGTGACAAAAAAATTCAAAATATTCCATTACCGTACTTAGAAGCATGTCAAATGCTGTTTAAAATACATTTTTATGCTATTTTTCTCATAAAATAGCGATAATATTCCAACCGGGCAACGTTGTATTCATTCAAAGACTGAAAGAAAAACATGGCGAGTTCTCGTGAATGCGCATCTCCAGTCTCACTGTCCCCAGGCTGACCACTTACAAACTCTGCTCCTATACTTTGCCCAGAGACAGCAGACACCCCATTCCACTTTCTGGTGGCTTTAGAGAGCCAATGGAAGCCTTAGAAAGTGCCACGTTACTGCACAGATGCTGTAATGTTGATAGAGATGCAACAGAAGGACAACAAATTGTCAGACAGGGCACTTCCTGTATGGAATCTTCTCAGGTTTTGGCCTGCCATATGAGTTCTGTTATACTCACAGACACCATTCAAACAGTCTTAGAAACTTCAGAGTTTTTTCTATCCAAATCTATTAATTATAGGCATATTCTCGTTTCTGGGCAAGAGTAGTAACCAGTTTAAATCGGGGAGGTTTTTTTATCCGGCCTTGAAAATACTGCCCCCTAGCCCAGACAGGTTAAGAACAAATTCTTATTTACAATGATGGCCTACAACCGGCCAAACCCTAACGACACTGGGCCAATTGTGCGCCGCCCTGTGGGACTCCCAATCACAACCGGTTGTGATGCAGCCTGTAATTGAACCAGGGTCTGTAGTGATGCCTCTAACACCGAGATGCAGTGCCTTAGAATGCTGCGCCACTCGGGAGCCCAAGGGCAGTAAATCCGGAAAATGTCAATAACTTTGAAAGTTTCTTTAAGTGCAGTTGCAAAAACTACCAAGCACTATGATGTAACTGGACCGCCACAGGAAAGGAAGACCCAGAGTTACCTCTGCTGCAGAGGAAAAGTTCATTACAGTTAACTGCACCTCAGATTGCCGCCCAAATACATGCGTCAGAGTTCAAGTAACATACACATCTCAACATCAACTGCGTGAATCAGGCCTTCATGGTCGAATTGCTGCAAAGAAACCACTACTAAAGGACACCAATAAGAAGACTTGCTTGGGCCAAGAAACACGAGCAATGGACATTAGACAGGTGGAAAGTCCAAATTGGAGATTTTTAGTTCCAACAAATTGTGGACTTGATTACGTGCTGCTGTACGTTTTGTTGCTAGCGTTACGGTTTTTACTTTTTAATTACCGTTTTATATATATATATTTTTCCCTCACTTCACTTTTTTCAGTCAACTTTTTTACCCTGGACGCTTTATTTGGACATGGTTCTACAGGACCTCCACCAGCCGAAGCTAAGTAGTAGCATTAACATTATGCCTTATAATTGCAGTCGCTGTACACATAATATACAGGAGAACGTTCACCTTATGGTGAGGATAGCCGTGCTGCAAGCCCAGCTTCAGACGCAATCGTTAGGCAAGGGTAATTTAAGTGTAGGAAAGGATGAAACAGTGACTGCGCCACAAATAAGTACAGGTAGTAATATAAATCCCCTCGCACAGTCCCCGCAGCCGGACAATTTTCTCTTGGCTTCTGGAAGGAAATGCTGTAGGAATGCTCAACCGGTGTCGCTCATTCAGCCGACAGAAACTTTTAACCGGTTCTCCCCATTAAAGTAATGATGGACTGTCATTTCTCTTTGCTTATTTGAGCTGTTCTTGCCATAGTATGGATTTGGTATTTTACCAAATAGGGCTATATTCTGTTTATGACCCCTACCTTGTCACAACACAACTGATTGGCTCAAACGCACTAAGAAGGAAAGAGATTCCACAAATTAACTTTTAATAACAAGGCACACCTGTTAATTGAAATGCATTCCAGGTGACTACCTCATGAAGCTAGTTGAGAGAATGCCAAGAGTGTTCAAAACTGTCATCAAGTCAAAGGGTGGCTATGAATAATCTCAAATCGAAAATATATTTTGATTTGTTTAACACTTTTTTGGTTACTATATGATTCCATGTGTTATTTCATAGTTTTGATGTGTTCACTATTATTCCACAATGTAGAAAATAGTACAAATAAATACAAACCCTGGAATGAAAAGGGGTGTCCACACTTTTGACTGGCACTGTATGGCTGCACTCTGCATACATACTCATTCTGTATTATTATACTGTATACTGTATACTGTTTGAAGACTGTATGTTTTGTTTATTCCATGTATAACTCTGTGTTGTTGTATGTGTCGAATTGCTATGCTTTATCTTGGCCAGGTCACGGTTGCAAATGAGAACTTGTTCTTAACTAGCCTACCTGGTTAAATAAAGGTGAAATAAAAAAATAAAAATTCACCCATACATCCATAGTTTAAGCATGGACAGACAGACACACACATTCCTGTCACTGTCCTTTGTGCTCTCTTTTTCAGGCCTCCTCTTGAGCTGGCCTGCCCCAGACGAGATAGTACTGCCCCAGGTAGACTAGGCCAAGCCTGCAAACATCCACCAATGGCAAATGATGATGGTATGGTACTGTACATTAAGCAATACTCATCTATAAGAGACAATGAGATGTGGATCTCTCTCTCTCACTCTCTCACTCTCTCACTCTCTCACTCTCTCTCTCACTCTCACTCTCACTCTCTCTCACTCTCTCACTGCTAGACCAATTACATAATTTTGTAGGTTTAAAGAGATATTTGAGTCATCTACAGTAGATGTATCATAAAGGGATAGCTCATTCAGGCCAGGACACATCTATGATTGATCTCTAGGAGGAGAAATGGTTAAAACCACTTAGGGATCCCTTAACTCTCCAATCTCAACATCCGGTGAAATTGCAGAGCGCCAAATTCAAACTACAGAAATATGAATATTCAACATTCACGAAAATATAAGTGTAATATATCAAAATAAAGCTTAACTTCTTGTTAATCCATCCGCTGTGTCAGATTTCAAAAAGGCTTTACGGCGAAAGCACACCATGCAATTATCTGAGGACAGCGCCCCGCATACAAAAACATGAAAATAATTTTTCAACCAGGCAGGTGCGACACAAAAGTCAGAAAAGTGATATAATAAATGCCTTACCTTCGAAGATCTTCATCTTTTTGCAAACCCAAATGTCTCAGTTACACAATGAATGGTCATTTTTCCTTCTTTATATTCCAAAATGTCCATTTATTTGGCGCATTTGATTCAGAAATACACTGGTTCCAACTCGCCCAACATGACTACAAAATATCTAATAAGTTACCTGTAAACTTCGTCCAAACATTTCAAACAACGTTTCTAATTCAACCTCAGGTACCCTAAAATGTAAATAATCGATAAAATGTAAGACGTGATAAACAGTTTCCAATACCGAAGAAAAACAACACGGAGCGCTCGCTTGTTCACACGCACCAAAAGACTAGAGACCTTCTGAGTGACACATAGAAAGAATACGACTACTTCATTTCTCAAAAGAAAAACATCGAACAATTTCTAAAGAGTGTTGACATCTAGTGGAAGCCATAGGAACTGCAATCTGGGCCCTAATAAATCAGGTCTCCCATAGAAAAGTATTGGAAAACACAATGACCTCAACAACAAAAAATCCCTGGATGGATTGTGCTCGGGGTTTCGCCTGCCAAATCAGTTCTGTTATACAAATAGACATTATTTTAACAGCCAGGTGAGGGTGGTTGGAGAAGGGGTGTGTTTGGGCTGGGAGAGCTGGGTGTTGTCATTGAAGTGACAGTTAGCAACACACCTCAGATGAAACTTGAAACCGGTAGCCAAGGCTGCAGATCTGTTTAAGGGGAGACCGTTATGGAGAGAACGAGGGGAAAGAGAGAGAAGTGTGAGTTATAGGTTGAAGTGGTCTCCATATGTACTTAGTTACAAAACTACTGTATGTCCTTCTAATACATTGTGACCACTGGTGTGATAGTGAATAAAGCCTCCTCTTTGACTGTTTCCCCCCATATCAGTGTGTATGATTGAGAGGGAAGTTGATGTGATGCAATGCGAGAGCTCCTGTCCCCATTTGTTACCATTAGGACTTGATCTAATGAACACACACACACACACACACACACACACACACACACACACACACACACACACACACACACACACACACACACACACACACACACACACACACACACACACACACACACACATCCTATTAACCCTGGGCACAGTGCTACCTAGTTAATCTTCCCCTTGACCTACTCACACAGTAGCTGTCAAAAGGGGTCTGTCTTGAGTTTAGTGCTGGGACCCTAAGAAAGGAGAGAAGAAGTCTATCACATGATGCCTATATGAAGGTAAGGAACCGCATTGACATTTTGAGAAATTGTGTGTCTCAGAGGATTCAAGTTCGATTTCTCTCAAGCCCCCAATCTCTCCCCTCTATGGTCCATTTGGTTTAGGAAGTGCAATGTCAGGATATCACCCCATGTTGAAGTGTTTTGGGGCCTGTCCTCACTTAGACCAAGTCACTCATCTGGATCTGGTTAAGGATGTGTTTCTTTATCTGTATGTATTTATGCATGTATCACTGTGTGGGTTTAAGTGGGTTTTACTGTGGTTTTGTGCTTGTTTTTTGTGCGTGTGCAATGTGCATGTGTGTTCACTTATGTATTTACATATGTGTGTATTTATGTGTATACATGTCTGTGGGGTGGTAGGTAGCCTAGCGGTTAAGATTGTTGGGCCAGTAACTGTAAGGTTGGTTCCAATCCCTGGTTCCAATCCCTGAGCTGACTAGGTGAAAAATCTGTCTGGGCCCTTGAGCAAGGCACTTAACCCTAATTGATCCTGTAAGTCGCTCTGGGTGATAGTGTTTGCTAAATTATGTAAAAGCATGCCTGTTTATGTGCGTAGGTCGAAAGGTGCCTGTGTCTGTTTATGAGTGAATACTTGCGTTCTGCATATATGCATTGTGCATGTGTGTCAGGAAGTGTTTGTTTGTGTGTGTGTGTTTGCATACCTGTGTGTGTAGAAGTCTAAAAGTGGATCTTTAAGAGCAGTCTGGGTGTCTGTGTAGGTAACCTCTCATTAAACAGATGTGTGACCTCCCACTCAGTGGTCTGGTCTCGTCGCCCGGCCAATACCCTGATCTAAGCCTATCAACTAGGCCTACAGTACTGTTGGCTTGCTGGAACATTGAGACAGATGGGCCTACTGTATAGACTCCCTCTGTCATAAACTGCACAGTCATTAGGTCTCTCAACGGCCAGGCTGTTTTATGTTTCTCTAATGGTATTGGTTTCGCTTATAAAAGGCCCGCTGTTGGTTATGCTGTCACAGTAGATGATGTGTGATGAGATTATGTTACGGAACTTGTCTGGAGAAGCCAAAGGCAAATGTATATTGAGAGGGAAGTTGAAGGGGGAAGTTTCTTTCCTTGCATTTATGGTAGAGTAAGTTGTCGTTATAAATCATATATTCACCATTAATCAGTTAAATTAGACATTGAACTTGAACCCTGTAAGAATTCTGGATCTAGCTGTCGGACAGTTTTTTTGTGTAGCGATCTTACAATTGCAGTGTAACTATGGAACATTTTCTGTCTCCTTATGTTACATGGTGAAAACAGTTTTCATGGGCACACAAATCCCCCCAAAATTATGCAATTGCAAAATCGAATGCTTCTAACCCAGGGGTGTCAAACTCATTCCACGGAGAGCCGAGTGTCTGCATTTTTTCCCTTTCAATTAAGACCTAGACAACCAGGTGAGGAGAGTTCCTTATTAATTAGTGACCTTAATTTATTAATCAAGTACAAGGGTGGACCGAAAACCTGCAGACACTCGGCCCTCCATGGATTAAGTTTGACACATGTTCTAACAGAAAGAGTCACCATACCCAAGTGCTGACAAAAAAAGGTGTTTCTGAGGAATGTCCAGAATATTTTGGTTTCTCATTCGATCCGTATATTCCAGTAATACATTTGCAGAAGCTATATTACTGGTTCAAATACAAGGTATTAAGTGCCGTGACCAATTATTAAATATCGACAGATGGCCCCGATTCTCCCTGTAAAACGAAGCTAGAGGATTTAAACCATGGAGGCGCTGAAAGAAGCGCACAAGCATTCTACCAATTTGCCTTGAATATGGAAACATTTTGCAAACTGGATAAAATTGGGCAACATTTCCCTGCTGACGGAGAATTCAAATAAAGAATTTAGGGAGGCAATTATGACTTGGCACAATGACATAAAACCACAATCCAAAGCTCAATATACCAGCTTTTTGATGTCAGCATTCTATCAACAAAAAATACAAACCGATAAACCCAGAAAGGCTGGGTAAGGGAGTGCATTGATAGAATTTGCACTTCTGCTTTGATGGCAGGTTTGAAACCTGTGATCAAAACAGTAATTGCGAGGGTAGTGGATGAAATAGAGCAGGATGTTTTGAGAGTGGAATATAACTCCGCTGTAACAACTGTCGTAGAGAGGGAACCAAAGCGCAGCATGTTGAGTGCTCATGATGATAATTTATTATAACTCAAAATACTGAAGCAAAATAACAAAGAGAAAAAACAACAGCGCACAGTTCTGTCAGGTACAGAGACTAAACAGAAAACAACTGCCCACAAACACAGGTGGGAAAAACCCATACTTAAGTATGATCTCCAATTAGAGACAACGAGGACCAGCTGCCTCTAATTGGAGATCATCCCAAAAAACAACAACATAGAAATAGAAAACTAGAACTAAACATAGAAATAGAAAACATAGAAAAATACAAAACACCCCCTGTCACGCCCTGACCTACTCTACCATAGAAAATAACATCTTACTATGGTCAGGACGTGATATCCGCTCACTTCGCAGACGTGCAAGGGGTTAATACGGTCACAGGGAAAGTCACTAACTATAGTTTCAATGGCCAAGGTAAGACAAAGAAACGTAGGGAAAAAACATCAAAGCGTAGGGAGATAGCCCCGCATCTAAAACAGGGAGCTATCGGACATTGGAAGAATGAGTGTAAGGTGGTACTGGAACCTGCTGTAGTCGGAGGAAATGCGCCATGCAAGCGTTTGCATCTTTTTCAAAAGAGCATCAACAAATCTTCCAGAAAGAAGCAGGACAGGAACTTTCACATAGCGGTGTATGTCATCGGTATGATCGATAGTGGTTCATAGAGATTACAGTTCTATGTGAAGGAAGACATATGAGATCACGTCTTACACAACTTTTTAATAGATGCCAGGGAACAAATATCACAGATTCCTTATGATGAGAAGTTGGCTAAATTTGCCACAGAAAATGTATTTTGGGTTGAAGAATCTAGGCAAAATTAAATTCTGGCCAAACACTCCTTGCAATTGTAATCTCATGAGACATTTTATGTTGACTTACTATGAATAGATTTACATTTTAGGTCGTCTTATTCTGAAATAGATTTCTGGAATGGACGAAAGGATGGAGGAGTCACAAGGAATTAGCATAGGGGTTATCAAACCTAAAATTTACTTTGAATTTTTTTGTTCATGAACATGGTGGTGCAGTGGTTATGGAGAATCATGGGGAAAAGAGAGCCGTGAATCATTAGACTCGGTGGCGAGATAATATGCAAAATAAATGATGGGGTGGATTAAAACAACCGTTTAATGATTGGATGATTGGAGTAATTCACCATTATCATATTTAGTTTGTAATTAATACTTTTGGATTGCTGATTAAAATATAGCATAGTGAATGCTAATGAAATGTACACTTTCTTTTCCTTTATCTCTCGTTGGAATGTCCTTTTAGACTGGAGTATTGGGGAGAGCAGTTAGTGATATTAGGCAGTTTTAAGAATAAAAGTATCTGGATTAGGCCATAAAAAGAGTTCCCAGATAAGTAAAGCCTGTTCATGTGTGTTTTTGACCTAACTCTAAGTTGATTGGTTATTCGAATTAGTTTATTTTTGATTGAACATGCTGTTTTTGAATCACGACGTGAATCATGTGTCCTGGTCATTGGGTAAATATACAAATGTATTTTGTTCAGTCTGCATATAGAAGGAAAAATATATGTTAAGGGATGACAGTTACTCCAAATGGAGTGTGATACGTGAATTGATGATCTCGTTGTTTTGTTTCGATTCAAATTTCACTAGATTTGATGGGTTAGGGTGCTACCTTCCTGATCTGGAAACTCTTCCAAGAGGTCGCCAGTAAAATACGGGAGTATGAACTAAATTTCAAAGTAGTTTCAATAGTAACAGTACGTTGTTATGTTCTTTGATGTTTGTTGTAGAAATAATGTTAAGAAAATTGGGAATGTAATAATCGTTTATATGCTTGTCTGTATTTCCTGAAACAGAACATTTATTTAAATAAACTGTTGTTCTGATCTGTCCTCTCTTGAGGTTATCATGGAAGGTGACGTCAGATCGTGTCTTAATGTATGGTATGAATAATTTGACCACAAACAGTGTGTGAACCTCAAAACCCTCCCTAACCGGCTGAAGAAAGAGCGACAAAGGTGTTCGATGCGACAGTAACTTTTAACACTCCTGAGTCCGAGCCATTAACCTGGGCACGGTCGACAGGAGTGCGAGAGGAGTCCTGAGACTGCGTGTGGAGTGAGCGTGGAGAGAGATAGAGGCTCAGGTGAGAGACTGATTACTTTATATTGAAATCAGGACATTACCAAGTGCCATCAGATGTGACAGACAATAGTTACTGTACATATGTGCCGTAGGGAAGGAGGAAGTTCCGGGGAGGGGGAGATGGTATTGAGGAAGGTCTACACACACACTGCGAACAATTTGTACTAAGAATGCATTGAGATACTGTCACGGTTGTCATAGGGTAAAGTGGACCAAGACGCAGCGGGGAAATGTGCACTCATCTTTTTAATTAATGGACAAGAAGGTGAACCAAAACAACACATACACCAAAAAAACACAACGACTAATAACAGGCCGGTAAGGCACAAAGCTATACACAGCACAATCTCCCACAAATACTAAAAACAAACACATACCTATTTATAGAACCCTCAATCAGAGGCAACGAGAAAACACCTGCCTCCAATTGAGGGTTCAACCCCCAATAAACTAAACATAGAAATACAAAGAACTAGACTAAACATAGAAATACATTAACATAGAACAGTGCCCAAAACCCCGGAATAATAAATCAAACACACCACTAAACACACCACCACCCCGAACCACATAAAACAAATACCCCCTGCCACGTCCTGACCAAACAACAATAACAAATAACCCCTATTACTGGTCAGGACGTGACAGTACCCCCCCCCCCCCCCCCCCCCCAAAGGTGCAGACCTCGGATGCACCTCACACAAATAAACAAAATAACCCCAAAACAAAAATAAATCCCCTAAACTAAAGGGAGGGAAGGGAGGGTGGCTGCCGTCAACGACGGCTCCTGTGCTGCACCCCCCCCCCCCCCCCAACCAACCTATACTGGAGGTGGCTCAGGCTCAGGTCTACTTCCCCCACCCAACCTGTCCACCCCTGCTGAATGCTCAGGGCTGTAGAGTGTCTCTGGGAGCTCCGGACTGCAGGCCGACTCACTCGGCTCCGGACTGCAGGCCGTCTCACTCGGCTCCGGACTGCAGGCCGTCTCACTCGGCTGCGGACTGCAGGCCGTCTCACTCGGCTCCGGACTGCAGGCCGTCTCACTCGGCTCCGGACTGCAGGCCGTCTCACTCGGCTCCGGACTGTAGGGCGACTCTGGGAGCTCCGGACCCTAGGGGGACTCTCCTGGTTCCGAACAGTGGGCCGTCTCTCTTGGTTCCGGACAGTCTGGACGAGGCACTGTTGCTGGAAGTTCTGGACGAGGCACTGTTGCCGGAAGTTCTGGACGAGGCACTGTTGCCGGAAGTTCTGGACGAGGCACTGTTGCCGGAAGTTCGGGACTGGGCTGACGCACTGGAAGCCTGATGCGTGGGGCTGGTAGTGGAGGTACCAGACTGGAGACACACACCTCAGGGCTAGTGCGGGGAGCAGGAACAGGACGTACTGGACTGGGCTGATGCACTGGAAGCCTAGTGCGTGGGGCTGGTACTGGAGGTATCAGACTAGGGACACGTACCCCAAGGCTAGTGCGAGGAGCGGGAACAGGACGTACTGGACTGGGCTGACGCACTGGAAGCTTAGTGCGTGGGGCTGGTACTGGAGGTATCAGACTAGGGACACACACTAAGGCTAGTGCAAGGAGCGGGAACAGGACATACTGGACTGGGCTGACGCACTGGAAGCTTAGTGTGTGGGGCTGGTACTGGAGGTATCAGACTGGAGGCACGCAATTCAAGGCTAGTGCGAGGAGCGGGAACAGGACGTACTGGACTGGGCTGATGCACTGGAAGCTTAGTGCGTGGGGCTGGTACTGGAGGTATCAGACTAGGGACACACACACACTAAGGCTAGTGCGAGGAGCGGGAACAGGACATCCTGGACTGGGCTGATGCACTGGAAGCCTAGTGCGTGGTGCTGGTACTGGAGGTATCAGATTGGAGACACGCACTTCAAGGCTAGTGCGAGGAGCGGGAACAGGCTGAATTGGACTGGGCTGATGCACTGGAAGCCTAATGCGTGGTGCTGCTACTGGAGGTATCAGACTGGAGACACACACCTCAGGGCTAGTGCGTGGAGCGGGAACAGGACATACTGAACTGGGCTGATGTACTGGAGGCCTGGCGCGTGGTGCTGGTACTGTCTTCACCAGCCGGCTAGCACGCACCTCAGGACACGTATGTAGAGCTGACTCAGGTGACATCAATTTACAGACACGCTCTGTAGGGCGAATGTCGTGCCTAATACACCAACACAGTAGCTCTCTCATAGTTTTCATCTCCAATTTTCCCATCAATTCCTTAATAATCTCTGCTTCGCTTACCTCCAATTTTACCCCGACTGGCTCTGGTTCCATCCTCGGCTCTGCCGATCTGTCCATGTGCCCCCCCCAAAAAAATTATTGGGGCTGCCTCTCCGGTTTGAATGCCAGCCGTGTTCCCCAGTAGCACAAGAAGGTGAACCAAAACAACACACACCAAAAAACACAACGACTAATAACAGGCCGGTAAGGCACAAAGCTATACACAGCACAATCTCCCACAAATACTAAAAACAAACACATACCTATTTATAGAACCCTCAGAGGCAACGAGAAAACACCTGCCTCCAATTGAGGGTTCAACCCCCAATAAACTAAACATAGAAATACAAAGAACTAGACTAAACATAGAAATACATTAACATAGAACAGTGCCCAAAACCCCGGAATAATAAATCAAACACACCACTAAACACACAACCACCCCGAACCACATAAAACAAATACCCCCTGCCACGTCCTGACCAAACTACAATAACAAATAACCCCTATTACTGGTCAGGGCGTGACAGATACCGATACTTTCATTACCAGGCCACTCGCGACAGGAAAACAGGGAGAAAGGGGGGGTTGTAATGAGAAGAGTTATTACCGGCAATAAAAGGTCCCGTTTATAAATGTACATTCTAACCGTGAAGATGTGTGCTACGTTGGGAAGACTCAAAGGAGGTACTAATGACTGTCATTCTAAATTTGGGTTGGATAATTTATAACATTTTTAGTTATGATTTGGCTACAGTGAGAGAGAGTTGCTCTCAAACTGGAGGGGTGGGTGCACTGCTCAAATTTATTAGGCCTAGGGAGGCTGTAAAAACCTTATCTTTATGTGTCCTCAGACATGGAGGTTATTAGAGAACTCACTGGATGATAGCTTGGGTCAACCATGAAGGTTTTTTTGTTCTCTTTTGTTTTACCATATCATCAGAAATGTCTATGTTAAATCACATCAATACATATAGATTTCTGGATGACACGGTACAATTAATTGTATACAAGGCTCATAGTCTGTGTTTTGCGATAACACCCAAAGATGAAAATGAAGGAGATGGCACGAAGACCAGTATCACATGGGCATAGAACGTAACAGATGGACGGTTCTGTCCACAGTCTTAGTCACATCAAGGATGGTGTGAAATTATTAAACGTGTCATTTTTCTCTTTCCTTTTTAAGTCAATATGTTTTTAGGTTTCGTGGAACATAAGTGATCATTGTTCCAAAGGAGGGACTGATGTATATTGACTAATTGATGTAAGAATTTTTTTGTATGTTAACTTTAGAAGTGCATTAGAAGTAGTGACTGTTGTGTTATGGGTGGTATCATTCCATCTATGTACACTGCTCAAAAAAATAAAGGGAACACTTAAACAACACAATGTAACTCCAAGTCAATCACACTTCTGTGAAATCAAACTGTCCACTTAGGAAGCAACACTGATTGACAATAAATGTCACATGCTGTTGTGCAAATGGAATAGACAACAGGTGGAAATTATAGGCAATTAGCAAGACACCCCCAATAAAGGAGTGGTTCTGCAGGTGGGGACCACAGACCACTTCTCAGTTCCTATGCTTCCTGGCTGATGTTTTGGTCACTTTTGAATGCTGGCGGTGCTTCCACTCTAGTGGTAGCATGAGACAGAGTCTACAACCCACACAAGTGGCCCAGGTAGTGCAGCTCATCCAGGATGGCACATCAATGCGAGCTGTGGCAAGACGGTTTGCTGTGTCTGTCAGCGTAGTGTCCAGAGCATGGAGGCGCTACCAGGAGACAGGCCAGTACATCAGGAGACGTGGAGGAGGCCGTAGGAGGGCAACAACCCAGCAGCAGGACCGCTACCTCCGCCTTTGTGCAAGGAGGAGCAGGCTACAAATGTGCATGTGTCTGCTCAAACGGTCAGAAACAGACTCCATGAGGGTGGTATGAGGGCCTGACGTCCACAGGTGGGGGTTGTGCTTACAGCCCAATACTGTGCAGGACGTTTGGCATTTGCCAGAGAACACCAAAATTGGCAAATTCGCCACTGGCACCCTGTGCTCTTCACAGATGAAAGCAGGTTCACACTGAGCACGTGACAGACGTGACAGAGTCTGGAGACGCCGTGGAGAACGTTCTGCTGCCTGCAACATCCTTCAGCATGACCGGTTTGGCGGTGGGTCAGTCATGGTGTGGGGTGGCATTTCTTTGGGGGGCCGCACAGCCCTCCATGTGCTCGCCAGAGGTAGCCTGACTGCCATTAGGTACCGAGATGAGATCCTCAGACTCCTTGTGAGACCATATGCTGGTGCGGTTGGCCCTGGGTTCCTCCTAATGCAAGACAATGCTAGACCTCATGTGGCTGGAGTGTGTCAGCAGTTCCTGCAAGAGGAAGGCATTGATGCTATGGACTGGCCCGCCCGTTCCCCAGACCTGAATCCAATTGAGCACATCTGGGACATCATGTCTCGCTCCATCCACCAACGCCACATTGCACCACAGACTGTCCAGGAGTTGGCGGATGCTTTAGTCCAGGTCTGGGAGGAGATCCCTCAGGAGACCATCCGCCACCTCATCAGGAGCATGCCCAGGCATTGTAGGGAGGTCATACAGGCACGTGGAGGCCACACACACTACTGAGCCTCATTTTGACTTGTTTTAAGGACATTACATCAAAGTTGGATCAGCCTGTAGTGTGGTTTTCCACTTTAATTTTGAGTGTGACTCCAAATCCAGACCTCCATGGGTTGATAAATTGGATTTCCATTGATTATTTTTGTGTGATTTTGTTGTCAGCACATTCAACTATGTAAAGAAAAAAGTATTTAATAAGATGATTTCATTCATTCAGATCTAGGATGTGTTGTTTAAGTGTTCCCTTTATTTTTTTGAGCAGTATATATTGTTACAGGAGATAAGAGAGGGTGGACAGATAACTGTGCACAATATAGGGAGTTGAACGTTACACATACCCAGATCATGGTGAAAGTAGCAGACATAGTGTTGACATTTCAGACACTATTGTCAACTTTCAAGAAACCTGTGACTCAGAGTTTTGTTAGGTTGGATATTATTCCAGCGTCATTAATCTCTTTCCCAATTTCTAACAGTCGGCAAACACTTGACAGATTACATGCAGTAGTTATTCTGAGGCTATAGTAATGGGCCATGTTAGTAGTAGCAGGGGTTACTTTAGTAGCATTGTTGGGATATCATTTTATGAGGACTCATGCCACATGGCTTGGTAGCTGGTAACTGGGGGACTGATGGGAGTACCGAGGGCTGTTATTCACGTCACAAATTAGTGATCTGGGCTAAGGGGAGAGTCTATGTTGTCAGGAAAGGACCCATGCGTTGCAGTGTGTATATTCCCAGGTGGAAGCGGCACATGAGGAGCAGAAGATAACCGAGGGCACAGGCTGAATTCTGGAGATTGAGTGTACATCAAGATACACCAGGCAGGGTGTGGATCAGCGTAAATTCTCCTTACAGCACCTGAAGCGGTAAAGATCATCATGTCTTTCCTTGGTGGGTTCACAGTTCTCACGTGCAGTGAGGTCCAGCTGCATAATGGGTAAGTTTGAAGACGCCATGACAGAGGATGCAGCACTAAAGAGAGAGAGACTAGATTCCACTGTAGACATGCAGATGGGTTGGGTTTGGGAGCCACTTTAATCACCATAGTTGCATTGGTTTAGCTCCTTTATTGGTTAATGCATCATATGAAAGGATAGATGTTGGGGTAATGGTATGCGAAACAACATTGTGGAGGCATTGATGTGAAAGACTACACAGTGCTGAGTTGCGTCAAGAGGATGTAGCGTTGAATAGGAATACGCACGTGCCTATCAGGTGGCAATGGAGGAGATTGGGGACAAAGTGAAAATGACATGGCTTGGGAACACCTCTCGGAACCTGTGGCCAGAAAGGGGAAGACTGGGCGAAAGCATGAGGAGGCTTTTTAGGGCTTTCATTTTTGTGGAATCCAGCAGAAAAGTATCCTGAACGCAAAGATTCAGGCGAAGAGAGAGTGGGAATTGTCATATGATCAAACTTTGGGTTATCATGCATATATAATTATGCATATCTTAACATGTTATTAATGCTGTTGTGTTTTGTGGTTCTTTTTACTTTACAAGTCTTGTGCTATCACTCTCTTAGGAACCAGAAGGAGAAGGGAATAGAAGTCAACAGCTACAGCCGACATGTTATTATCAGTGTTCTATGAGGAATGGAAATGAGTGTGCTTGGTGTGATCATAGAACAGAGGCCATAAGTCTCTGAGTTTGTAAACTTCACTGTGAATGTTAATTATGTGAATTTTTTGTTCATGTTCTATTATCAGTGTTTGTCCATTTATAAGTCATTTCCAAGTGTATGTAATGTTGAACAGTATGATATCAGATGTTCAAAAATGGGGGACTGATAGGTTTGGTTTCTGAGCTTTAACTATTATTAATCATTAGTTATAAAAGAGACATGAGGAGTGCCATAATGAAGCTTGGGAGGGGCTGAGTGCAGGGAACACGGTCACATGTGGCAGTACTGATAAGGGGATGAACTGTTTAAGGCCCATATCACTCAGCTCCCTGACTAGCAATAATGATGCAATGTTTAGAGATAAGGAGGACACTCCACCCAAAGTGGGGTATGCATACTACCACGGGTGAAACCATGTCTTTGTCTGATGCAGATGTATTGACCCTTTGGGAAGAATAAACTTGGTTTAAGCTTTTACAGTCTCCGTCGAGTTCCTACTCTAATAATAGAACCTAACAAACCCTATCAACAAGCCAGGTACTACAGGCCCTTGTTTTGTTGCACCTTGACTACTGTTCAGTCGTGTGGTCAGGTGCCACAAAAAAGGACTTAGGAAAATTGCAATTGGCTCAGAACAGTGCAGCATGGCTGGCCCTTGGATGTACACAGAGAACTAATATTAATAATATGCATGTCAATCTCTCCTGGCTGAAAGTGGAGGAGAGATTGACTTCATCACTACTTTTATTTACGAGAGGTATTGACATGTTGAATGCACCGAGCTGTCTGTCTAAACTACAGGCACACAGCTCGGACACCAATGCATACCCCACAAGACATGCCACAAGAGGTCTCTTCACAGTCCCCAAGTCCAGAACAGACTATGGGAGGCACACAGTACTACATAGAGCCATGACTACATGAAACTCTATTCCACACACACACACACACACACACACACACACACACACACACACACACACACACACACACACACACACACACACACACACACACACACACACACACACACGATAACATATGCACCATACATACACATGGATTTAGATGTAGATATGTGGCAGGTGGAGTAGGGGCCTGAGAGCACACAGTGTGTTGTGAAATCTGTGAATGTATTTTAATGTTTTTAAAATGGTATAAACTGCCTTAATTTTGCTGGACCACAGGAAGAGTAGCTGCTGCTAATGGGGATCCACAATAAATACAAATACAAATTACAAACAATGTATTAAATCTGCCTGTAGGCCAGTCTAGTATTCCCTCATAATAGGACCCTTGGGGCATCTCCATTCCACTGCCCGGGAGCAGTCTATATTTTATTGTTAAGGATATATCATATTTTCTCCCCATCTTTGGCACCTTGTGTTGTGCTAATACATCATTCTGTGGCCCAACCAAGAACATTATTCAAGGATATGTAATCAAATCAATTGTATTTATAAAGCCCTTTTTACATCAGTGTCATGCGCTTGAAGTCGCCAGGCTCCCCAGCATTACACACTCCTTCCACCATCAGTACGCACGCCTGCCTTCCCCCGTCACGCGCATCAGCGATTATTGGACTCAAATCACCTGTTAATTACCTCCCCTATATTTGTCTGTGCATTAGCCTTTCTAGGGTCGGTGCAGTATCCTGAATTTCTGCCTGTCTGACGTGCCCAAAGTAAACAGCCTGTTACTCAGGCCCAGAAGCTAGGATATGCATATAAGAATTGAATTGGATAGAAAACACTCTGAAGTTTCTAAAACTGTTAAAATAATGTCTGTGAGTATAACAGAACTGATATAGCAGGAGTACACCCAAGGAAAATCTTTTTTGAGCTTGGAGTGACTTCCAATGCAATGCTATTGAAAGATCTAATTTCCGCCTCCCAGATTGCAGTTCCCATGGCTTCCACCGGATGTCAACAGTCTTTATACAAGGTTTTAGATGTCATGGCTGTTTAAATGATCGGACCAAAATGCAGCGTCGGTTTCGTTCCACATATTTATTAGACTGTGAAACTTAATGCAATACCAAAATAAACTGAAGGATAAAACAACAAACCGTGACGCAGGAGGAACAAACACTACTCACAAAATATAATCACCCACAAAAACAGGTGGGACAAACATCAACTTAAATATGACCTCCAATTAGAGACAGCGACAACCGGCTGTCTCTATTTGGAGGTCATGGAAAACAAAAACCAACATAGAAATACAAAACTAGAAACTGAACATAGAAATACAAAAACAGACAAACACCCCCTGTCACGCCCTGACCTACTCTACCATAGAAAATAACAACTTACTATGGTCAGGGTGTGACATTAGTCTTGTTTTTTTGAAAAATGAAGAAGAATTTGTAGTTGTTCCAAGTTGAGCGCCAGGGCAAAAGTTGTATTTTGCGCGCGTGAAAGTGTGTTTATTCTTTTCCTTTGCTATTGAACATACTATTCTCCATCTGAAATATTATTGCTTATTTAGATATTAGACAACCAGCACTGGAAAAAACAAAATCATAAATAGCGATAGAATAAATCACTTACTTTTGAAAATATTCATCTGGTTGCAATCCCAATGGTTCCAGCTACACAATGAATAGTCCTTTTGTTTGATAAAGTCCTACTTTATATCCCAAAAAACATTGTTTGACTCGTTTGGATGAACTTTGCTGGTAACTTTTTGGAATCCTTTGTATGCATGTTGAAGGACTGGATTATTGAATTCAATGGCGCCAACTAAACGGCGTTTTTGGGATATAAGTAGGACTTTATCGAACAAAAGGACTATTCATTGTGTAGCTGGGACCCTTGGGATTGCAACCAAAAGAAGATCTTCAAAAGTAAGTGATTTATTCTATCGCTATTTATGATTCTGTTTTCGCCAGTGCTGGTTTGAAGATATGTTGACATGGGGCGCTGTCCTCAGACAATCGAATGCTATGCTTTCACCGCAAAGGTTTTTTGAAATCTGACATCACAGTTAGATTACCAAGATTCGAAGCTACAGAATCATGTATGACACTTGTATTTTCATGAATGTTTAATATTACGATTTTGTATTTTGAATTTGGCGCACTCCGATTTCACCGGATGTTGTCGAGTTTGATCCCGCGCTAAGAATGAATGTTCGTATGTCATTGTTACCGGTGTGCTGACTCTGTTCCTGTCTTGTTACCTGTCTGTTCCACATTAATTGTTCAACTACCCGTACCTGCTTCTCATCTCCAGCGTCGGGCCTTACAATCAGCCGATGTCACATAGTGCTATACAGAAACCAAGCCTAAAATCTATTATTCTCCTCATCTCTTGTAGGTTTGGAGTATTGTGTGCCATATACATATAGATCTGTGTTTTAAAGGCAGTGTAGGGTGTTGTGTGTTGTGTGAGTGTAGGGTGTTGTGTGAGTGTAATTCCCTACACTCTGGGTGTGGCAGCCTGGTGGTTATCCAGGTTAAGGTAACAACATCTGGTGACCCATTTCTGTTCATAGAGTGTGGATGATCGGGCCAGAAACCACAGACTACTAGTCAAAGGTTAACATTGCTTACTGTAGTGTGTGTGTATGTGTCTCCAACATACATGGGCGATTCCACGCCATCAGGAGCGGAAAATACTTTTTGTATCTCAGATAGTTCTGTCAATTCTCACATAGAAATTTCATTGGAAGGAAAGAAGTTTCAAAATTCAAAAGGCACTCGCACATCTGATATATTTTTTGCAGGTAAAAGTTAACTTCTTTTGGGTCATTGGGACGCTAGCATCCCACCTCGACAACATCCGGTGAAATTGCAGAGCGTGAAATTCAAAATACAGAAGTAGTAATATTAAACATTCATATAAATACAAGTGTTATTGTCACGTCCTAACCATAGTAAGATGTTATTTTCTAAGGTAGAGTAGGTCAGGGCGTGACAGGGGGTGTTTTGTGTTTTTCTATGTTTTCTATTTCTATGTTCTTAGGTTCTAGTTTTTGTATTTCTATGTTGGTTTGTTTGGTATGATCTCCAATTGGAGGCAGCTGGTCCTCGTTGTCTCTAATTGGAGATCATACTTAAGTAGGGTTTTTTCTTCTTGGGTTTTGTGGGTGATAATTTTTGAGTAGTGTTGGTTTCACCTCTGCGTCACGGTTTGTTGTTTTGTCAATTCAGTTTATTTATGTATTGCAAAGTTTCACAGATTAAATAAAATGTGTAACTACACACACGCTGCACTTTGGTCTACTCCTTTCAACAGCCGTGACAGAATCACCCACCACCAAGGGACCAAGCAGCGTGATATGGACCTGTGGACATTTGAGGAGATAAGGAGGAGTATATCCAGGGCTTTGGAGGATTTAGGGGCAGGAGAAGAGCTCCTCCCATGGGAACAGGTGGAGGCAGCAAGAGCGCGGCAACAAGGGAAGCACGAGAGGCAGCCCCCCCCCCCAAAAAAATGGGGGTGTGCACACAGTGAGATTGGCAGAGTCAGGTTGGAGACCTGAGCCAACTCCTCGTGCTTACCGTGAGGTGCATGTCACCAGTCTGGCGCCACCTGTACCAGCCCCATGCATCAGGTCTCTAGTGCGCCTGCCCAGTCCGGTGTGTCCTGTTCCTGTTCCTCGCACTCGCCCTGAGGTGCGTGTTACCAGTCTGGCGCCACCTATGCCAGCCCCACGCATCAGGCCTCCAGTGTGTCTTCCCAGTCCAGAGCTTCCGGCGACGTCCCCCAGTCCGGAGCCTCCAGCGACGTTCCCCAGTCCGGTGAGACCTGTTCCGGCTCCACGTAAGAAGCCTCCAGTGATGATCCATGGCCTGGAGCCTGTAGGGATATTCCATGGCAAGAAGCCTGTAGGGATGATCCATGGCCTGGAGCCTGTAGGGATTATCCATGGCAAGAAGCCTGTAGGGATGATTCCTGGCGCGGAGCCTGCAGTGATGATCCATGGCATGGAGCCTGTAGCGACGGTCCCCAGTCCGGAACCTCCTGAGACGGCCTGCAGTCCGGAACCTCCTGAGACGGCCTGCAGTCCGGAACCTCCTGAGACGGCCTGCAGTCCGGAACCTCCTGAGACGGCCTGCAGCCCGGAACCTCCTGAGACGGCCTGCAGCCGTTTATTTGGCCTGTTTGATTCAGAAATCCACCTGTTCCAACTCGCCCAACATGCCAACAAAGGAATCTAAAAAGTTACCTGTAAACTTCGTCCAAACAATTCAAACAACGTTTCTAATCCAACCTCAGGTACCCTAATATGTAAATAATCGATAAAATTTAAGACGGAATATAATGTGTTCAAAACCAGAGAAAAAGAACGAGGAGCGTGCGCCAAAAGACTAGAGTCCTTCTGAGGGATACTTCGAAAGAATACGAATACTTCTTCATTTTTCAAAAACAAGCATGAAACAATTTCTAAAGACTGTTGACATCTAGTGGAAGCCATAGGAACTGCAACCTGGGTCCTAATTATTAGACTTTCCCATAGAAATGCATTGAGCAGTCCAATGACCTCAAAAACAATCCTGGATGGATTGTCCTCGGGGTTTTGCCTGCCAAATCAGTTCTGTTATACCCACAGACAATATCTTAAGAGTGTTGTCTATCCAATGCTACCAATTATATGCATATCCTGGCTTCTGGGCCTGAGTAACAGGCAGTTTACTTTGGGCACGTTTGATAAGAAACCCAATAAAGGACTCAAGTCCTTTATCAGAGGAAGGAAGTTTGACATGCTTTTTACATTTGTATTACAAATAGGGATGTGCACAGTTATTTGAATACTAGAATATCTGAATTTAGACATACTCAAATCAAATCAAATTAATTTATATAGCCCTTCTTACATCAGCTGATATCTCAAAGTGCTGTACAGAAACCCAGCCTAAAACCCCAAACAGCAAGCAATGCAGGTGTAGAAGCACAGTGGCTAGGAAAAACTCCCTCGAAAGGCCAAAACCTAGGAAGAAACCTAGAGAGGAACCAGGCTATGAGGGGTGGCCAGTCCTCTTCTGGCTGTGCCGGGTGGAGATTATAACAGAACATGGCCAAGATGTTCAAATGTTCATAAATGACCAGCATGGTCAAATAATAATAATCACAGTTGTCGAGGGTGTAACAAGTCAGCACCTCAAGAGTAAATGTCAGTTGGCTTTTCATAGCCAATCATTGAGAGTATCTCTACCGCTCCTGCTGTCTCTAGAGAGTTGAAAACAGCAAGTCTGGGACAGGTAGCACGTCCAGTGAACAGGTCAGGGTTCCATATGTTATATCACACTATAAGGAGTATAATCACACCAAGATGTTGTCTGTATCATGTATGGTTCATAGGGTCTTACAGGAGGCATGTATAGTTCTAAAAAGGGCCTAAAATGGCTACTTTCATCATGATTTTCAAAAGAATGGTTTGTGATACCAATCGTCGCTCTCTGATGGAAACCTTGTAACAAAATGTTAGTATTTTTTTTAAATATAATTATTGAAAGCTGTAACTCCCCTCAATGTATACTAAACAGTTCATGACTCAAGGACTAAGAAAGTGAATACAAAATAGCTTTGGAAGTTTCATAATTGTATATTGTATTGTTTCAATTTGTTTTGTTTTTCATCAGAAAGCGACAAAATGTAAAAAGTATTTCAAACATCCTTCCTCCCAATGAAGTTTATGTGAGAATTGCCAGAACAATTTGAAATACCAACAATATTTTCAATTTTCAATGGCGTGGAATCGCCCACGTAATCCATTCCAAGGACTGGCATCCAAACAGTTTAATTAATATTCCTAGAACATGAAAATCCTTCATGGAGAGAACATGAAAATGTATAATTGAACTGGTGTTTGGAACTGACAGGGCTGTGAGGTATCTGAATTCCAGGAAGCCTTGTTGCTGTCAGAAGTTAGGAACGCCATTGGCTCTCAGTGAGGGGACTTTCCTCTGGCCTGGCTGTGCACACTGCACTGTGAGGATGCAGAACAATGAGTCCCTAATGACTCACAGTTGCAATGACCACTCACTCACTCAGATATGCATGCATGCTTATACACACTTATTCACATTCACTCAGTCATCAAGTTGTAATGGATCTGAACGGTTAGCTCCTAACTATTTAAGTTGGAATTCCAACAGTTCAAGTTAATCAGCCGAATCTAATGTCATCTTTATCTTCTAACCCTAAACTCCAGAACTGAGTCAGAAAGTGGGAGCAAGGGAGTGGTAGAGGAAGGTATAGAGAGAGAGCGAGAGATGGGGGGAGGTGGAGAGAGAGGGATCAGGCTGAGATCTGGTGCTGTGTCTCTGGGCTCTGGGTAATGTGACCCAGTTGTGTTCTTCATTTTTTTAAGGGAAGACAAGACTGCTGCTGCTCGTCCTTGGGCTGTCCTCTCTCTGTCTTCTCACGCTCTCTCTCTCGTTCAATACTGATTTCCATCCTTCTCTCCATTTTGATATCCACTCTCTCATCCCTGACTTTTTAACTCTTAACTTATTCGATCCATCTCTCCATCCCTCTCTCCTTGTGCTTTTGTTGACACCCTCTCTATCTCTCTGTCACTGTAATTTCTATAATTTGTGCCACCTGCAGTGTTGGCTGTTCTCCAGTTCTCCCAAGGAGAGTGAGTCTGTGTGTGTGTGTGTGTGTGTGTGTGTGTGTGTGTGTGTGTGTGTGTGTGTGTGTGTGTGTGTGTGTGTGTGTGTGTGTGTGTGTGTGTGTGTGTGTGTGTGATGAAGAAAGAGAGAGCAAGCGAGAAGGACAGAGACATAGAGCGAGAAAGCGTGATAGAGAAACATGGAGTGAGATACCTCGATAGAGAGTGTGATAGAGGGAGTGTGATAGATAGAGAGTGTGTGTAGGGAGAGAAAGAGAGGATTCTCTTGCAATGGAAATTGGTCAGGATGTGGGCTAGCTTGACGCGTGCTCCCTTCTCTCTTCCCTCCCAGTCGGCTCTGCTGCTTTCTGTTTCCGCTCCCATCTACTCCCCTCGCTTCTCTCTGTCTCTCTCTCTCTCTGAGCTGTCTGACCTCATAGAGGTGGGGACCTGTCTTCTACTGACCAGCCCAATGCACATAATAGCTCTCCGCTTCAAAGCGTGTATGTGTTTTTATAATTTAGTGCGTGTGTGTATGTGTCTGAGTGAGGCGAAACTTCCCGATGCATGGAGATGGAACTAAACAGTGAAAGATTACTGGGAAATCAGCATCTTGCGCTGCCCAGAGGAATTACTAGCCGTGGGAACAAAGGTGAGGAGGAGGAGGAACTCAATAACGTTGTTGCTTTGTAAAATTGTTATATATTGCACACTTATCATGGCTGTGTGATTATCATTCACACTTTGTCAGAGAGATTCACAGCAGAGGTCTGTTTGATACTGTGGAGCAGTTTTGAAGTAATTCATTTGAAATATAACCTGTAATATGTGATACAGATTCTGTGCTCGAACTGAAATCAACTTGTCTCCTATAGTACCACTATTTAGGGTTTTCCCTGCCAGGGTCTCGGTCTTCATATAATCATAATTGTAGTGGTCAATGTGCCTCGGCTGCACTTACCGAAATTACTCTGTCCAAGGTTTCAATTTAGCCTGGAGCTAATGGTAGCCTTGGACCCCACTTTAATTAGATGGCGGTCCACTGGTCTTGTTGCCAGTCTTATCTCTACACTAGATGCTATCCTCTCTTCTGCAATTAAGATAAAGACAAGGTAAAGACGTAGTGTGTGTGTGTGTGTGTGTGTGTGTGTGTGTGTGTGTGTGTGTGTGTGTGTGTGTGTGTGTGTGTGTGTGTGTGTGCGCGCACTATGTATCACTCTACTAGTGTCCAATTGTGTAACTAGTATCCAACAGTGTAGCCTTCTGGTTCTCTAAAGCTTCATGTTTGTGTTTTGGTCACGCGAGGGATACAGGTTGGTAGGTGCAGTATTCTATGTTTAGAGTGCCAGGATGTTTGTGTGTGTGTTTGTGTGTGTGTGGGTGTGTGTGATGGAAGTATGTTGTAGTGTAGTATAATGTAATTAGATGTTAGTGGTTGTTTTTGTCTTGTTTTATTGACATAAAATGAAGATGTGGGTCTGGGCGTTCTAAGACTTATACAAATGGAATGCATTGTTTCCCCTATACTCATTTAGCAGCAGTGGAGTGAAACAATACGAAGACAAAATCTATATAATATGCAATGGGGTGTGAAATGATTGACACCCTTGATAAAGATGAAGAAAAATGAGTGTATAAAATGTTATTCAAATACTGAGCTATATTGTATGCTCAAATAAGTAATGATGAGTGAGCCTCTGTGAATTTCTCGCTCATCATTATTCACCATTCATTCAGAATAAACCGAAGCTGCAAAAAAATCCTAGACATTGAAATGTGATTTATTTATTTAAAGTTCATGATTTAGAGGATAGGGGTGATTTAATGTTATCCGTATTATAATCCCAGACTGTATTATCTCACCTTTAAACACTAGCGTGTGTGTCTAGGTGTCGAGAGAGAGAGAGAGAGAGAGACTTTGGATCATATTTAGCCTTGATTTATTTTAACTTCTTTACATCTTGAGTTTGACCAAAGGTCACAGTTCTTTCATAAACTCTAAATTACCATGGAAATGTGTGTGTTTCAGTGATACGTGTTTGTTTTCTTCCTATGGTCCAGGGTGCTGTGTTTAGTTGTGTTGTAGTGGTAGGAATAGAGAGGGAGGAGGTGGAGGAACGGAAGGCCATTTCACAATCTCTCCCCCTCTCACCTTCTTCCTGCTGGACCTTTCTCCGTCCGCCACACACACACACACACACACACACACACACACACACACACACACACACACACACACACACACACTGTCCCCCATACACACACACACACCGTTCGACATACAGTAAACACACAGACACACAGTCCCACTCACTGTCACACATACACAAAATCACACACCGCCTCACATACACACACTACCGTGTCCAGTCGTAACTCTGGCAGCTTCCTCTCTAACTTTACCATTTCCCATTCTGTGCCCCACTTCCAATCTCCTTCTCTCCCACCCTCTCTTCTTCTCGCCCTCTCGCCCTCCTTCCTTTCCACTCTTCTTTCCCCTCTAGTGATTTGTTAAATCCATTGAATGGGGTATGTGAAATGAATACTAAACACTGTACTACTTACTACCCTGATAGTAGTGGATGTCATTGTAGTTTATATTGTGGTCAAAGAGCTGCTGCTTTTGTTGTTTTAGTGGCAATGCTGTTTTGTTGTTGTTTAGTCTGCTGTAATGGAGAAGATGCTCCTTGTTGTCTGAGTCGGTTTTCTGGCTCCTCCGGACCATTCCAAGTATATACGTTTTAATTGCAACTTCAGAATTCTGGCCGCCCAGCTTCAGACATTCCTGAACTTGTCCGGGCATCATGGCCAGACTGCTGCATGCTGCTCAAGGAATATGTGAATCTGGGAAAAATGGCCCTTTTAATTTATAGGATTCACATAATATTCAACAAATATAGAACCCAACATCTGATCTGGACAAACTTCTTCCTACCATTTACTGTTTTACACAAGCATATGGAGTAGCCAGTCAAATAGAAAAAGTAGCCAGCCAGGCTCCAACGGGCTGGGGAGGATGTTAAGATTTTTTTTGTCAAACAAGCTTTACTTTGGTGGCCTCTAGTACCTTGTAATTGTAATTTCTACCAGCAACTATCAGGAAATAAAACTGATTAAAAAAAATCACACTTTTACAGTATTAGATTAATCAGCTGTTGTACAATATGATATAAAACACAGATCACTGCGCTGGGCCTTAACAGAATCCTGTAAGTCTGCTGGCTTCCACAGGCTTCAAGCTTCCTTTAAAGAGACATTTTTTATGATTGAAGAATGAAGCAGGTGTTAATCATGGGCTTTGCTCCACAGAAAGCAGCAGATGACTACTCCATTGTCAACACTTTGATTAAATCAGTAGAGCTACATCAATATCTTTGAAAATACCACAAAAGTATCATTAGCTTTAAAAAATAATAATCTGTTTTCTTTTATCATATTTTATACCAGGCTCTCTCTCTACTAGCTTAACTATTGTTCCTCCAGTGAGGAGTATTCCTCCTATTCATCAAATGCTTTCATCAATTATCTGCAGGTAATTGCCAAAAAACCTATCAGTATGCAAATTAGGAAGCCAAATGAACAGCACTCTTACCAATGCAATTCGGTAGGCTCCTGATGAATAACTCACTTTCATTTGACATGTCTGGCAAGTCCTGATGGACCTGCAACTAGCTCTCACAGTTTCACGCCAGAATTAGGCGTTAATCCATGTTTCTCAAACATCAGTTTACGCATTAACTCCAAATGTTTTAGGTTAGGGTACATTTTTGGCATTAACTCCAAAATCTTAAGGTTAGCCGTTAAGGTAAGTGTTAAGGTTTAGGATAAGCTTAAAACTAAAATCGAAAAAACTACTTTCTATCGCTGGATTAGAACATGCAACCTTTGGCACCAGAGGCAGATGCTTACCGAAACCTATTTGAAGGTAACAGCATGCACTGTTGCCCCTAGTTGAAGGTTTCCACATCATCTCCCGACGTCCTCAGTCATGGATGGTTATCAAAAACTGACTTGTAATCACAGGTGACCTGGCTGTGGGTGTCGAAAATACAAATTAGATCTTGCTCGGATGAAATACCATAGACATATAACTACATTGTATGATTTATGAACAATAAAGGACATGAGAAATGTTATTCAGTCAGTTCAACCTTTCATAAACTAGTCAAGATTGACAAACAGCAATCAAAGCACAGTAAATAGCCTATGCATCACAACTACGTGGCTACATATGAAACACGCCAGGGTCCAACATTAACTTTTTATCTCACGCCAAAAATCTACTGGCCCGAACAGAATTTCTACTTGCTCAGACATTGTGTATTTCTTAAATGCATTGGGGTCATGCAACAAAGCCCCCCCCCATTTCTCCTTCACCCAAATCCAGACAGCTGATGTTCTGAAAGAGCTGCAAAATCTGGACCTCTACAAATCAGCCGGGCTAGACAATCTGGACCCTCTCTTTCTAAAATTATCTGCCGAAATTGTTGCAACCCCTATTACTAGCCTGTTCAACCTATCTTTTGTATTGCCTGAGTTTCCCAAAGATTGGAAAGCAGCAGCGGTCATCCCCTCTTCAAAAGGGGTGACACTAGACCCAAACTGCTACAGACCTATATTTCTAAGGTCTTCGAAAGCCAAGTTAACAAACAGATCACAGGCCATTTCGAATCCCACCGTACCTTCTCCGCTATGCAATCCGGCTTCAGAGCTGGTCATGGGTGCACCTCAGCCACGCTCCAGGTCCTAAACGACATCATAACCGCCATTGATAAGAGACATTACTGTGCAGCCGTATTCATCGACCTGACCAAGGCTTTCAACTCTGTCAATCACCACATTCTTATTGGCAGACTCGACAGCCTTGGTTTCTCAAATGATTGCCTCGCCTGGTTTACCAACTACTTCTCTGATAGAATTCAGTGTGTCAAATCGGAGGGCCTGTTGTAAGGACCTCTGACAGTCTCTATGGGGGTGCCACAGGGTTCAATTCTCGGGCCGACTCTCTTCTCTGTATACATCGATGATGTCGCTCTTGCTGCTGGTGATTCTCTGATTCACCTCTACGCAGACGAGACCATTCTGTATACTTCAGGCCCTTCTTTGGACACTGTGTTAACTAACCTCCAGATGAGCTTCAATGCCATACAACTCTCCTTCCGTGGCCTCCAACTGCTCTTAAGCATCTCCAATCCAAAATTAAATCTAGAACCGGCTTCCTATATCGCAACAAAGCCTCCTTCACTCATGCTGCCAAACATACCCTCATAAAACTGACCATCCTACCGATCCTCGACTTTGGCGATGTCATCTATAAAATAGCCTCCAGCACTCTACTCAACAAATTGGATGCAGTCTATCACAGTGCCATCCGTTTTGTCACCAAAGCCCCATACACTACCCACCACTGCGACCTGTACGCTCTCGTTGGCTGGCCTTCGCTTCATACTCGTCGCCAAACCCACTGGCTACAGGTTATCTATAAGTCTCTGCTAGGTAAAGCCCCGCCTTATCTCAGCTCACTGGTCACCATAGCAGCACCCACTCATAGCACGCGCTCCAGCAGGTATGTCTCACTGGTCACCCCCAAAGCAAATTCCTCCTTTGGTCACCTTTCCTTCCAGTTCTCTGCTGCCAATGACTGGAACGAACTGCAAAAATCACTGAAGCTGGAAACTCATATCTCCCTCACTAGCTTTAAGCATCAGCTGTCAGAGCAGCTCACAGATCACTGCACCTGTACATAGCCCATCTGTAAACAGCCCATCTACAGTGCCTTGCGAAAGTATTCGGCCCCCTTGAACTTTTCGACCTTTTGCCACATTTCAGGCTTCAAACATAAAGATATAAAACTGTGATTTTTTGTGAAGAATCAACAACAAGTGGGACACAATGAAGTGGAACGAAATTTATTGGATATTTCAAACTTTTTTAACAAATAAAAAACTGAAAAATTGGCCGTGCAACATTATTTAGCCCCTTTACTTTCAGTGCAGCAAACTCGCTCCAGAAGTTCAGTGAGGATCTCTGAATGATCCAATGTTGACCTAAATGACTAATGATGATAAATAGAATCCACCTGTGTGTAATCAAGTCTCCGTATAAATGCACCTGCTCTGTGATAGTCTCAGAGGTCCGTTTAAAGCGCAGAGAGCATCATGAAGAACAAGGCACACACCAGGCAGGTCCGAGATACTGTTGTGGAGAAGTTTAAAGCCGGATTTGGATACAAAAAGATTTCCCAAGCTTTAAACATCCCAAGGAGCACTGTGCAAGTGACAATATTGAAATGGAAGGAGTATCAGACCACTGCAAATCTACGAAGACCCGGCCGTCCCTCTAAACTTTCAGCTCATACAAGGAGAAGACTGATCAGAGATGCAGCCAAGAGGCCCATGATCACTCTGGATGAACTGCAGAGATCTACAGCTGAGGTGGGAGACTCTGTCCATAGGACAACAATCAGTCGTATACTGCACAAATCTGGCCTTTATGGAAGAGTGGCAAGAAGAAAGCCATTTCTTAAAGATATAAAAAGTGTTGTTTAAAGTTTGCCACTAGCCACCTGGGAGACACACCAAACATGTCGAAGAAGGTGCTCTGGTCAGATGAAACCAAAATCGAACTTTTCGGCAACAATGCAAAACGTTATGTTTGGCATAAAAGCAACACAGCTCATCACCCTGAACACACCATCCCCACTATCAAACATGGTGGTGGCAGCATCATGGTTTGGGCCTGCTTTTCTTCAGCAGGGGCAGGGAAGATGGTTAAAATTGATGGGAAGATGGATGGAGCCAAATACAGGACCATTCTGGAAGAAAACCTGATGGAGTCTGCAAAAGACCTGAGACTGGGACGGAGATTTGTCTTCCAACAAGACAATGATCCAAAACATAAAGCAAAATCTACAATGGAATGGTTCACAAATAAACATATCCAGGTGTTAGAATGGCCAAGTCAAAGTCCAGACCTGAATCCAATCGAGAATCTGTGGAAAGAACTGAAAACTGCTGTTCACAAACGCTCTCCATCCAACCTCACTGAGCTTGAGCTGTTTTGCAAGGAGGAATGGGCAAAAATGTCAGTCTCTCGATGTGCAAAACTGATAGAGACATACCCCAAGCGACTTACAGCTGTAATCGCAGCAAAAGGTGGCGCTACAAAGTATTAACTTAAGGGGGCTGAATAATTTTGCACGCCCAATTTTTCTGTTTTTTATTTGTTAAAAAAGTTTGAAATATCCAATAAATTTCGTTCCACTTCATGATTGTGTCCCACTTGTTGTTGATTCTTCACAAAAAAATACAGTTTTATATCTTTATGTTTGAAGCCTGAAATGTGGCAAAAGGTCGAAAAGTTCAAGGGGGCCGAATACTTTTGCAAGGCACTGTATCTACCCCATCCCCATACTGTATTTATTTATTTATCTTGCTCCTTTGCACCCCAGTATCTCTACTTGCACATTCATCTTCTGCACATCTACCATTCCAGTGTTTAATTGCTATATTGTAATTACTTCGCCACCATGGCCTATTTATTGCCTTAACTCCCTTATCTTACCTCATTTGCACTCACTGTATATAGACTTTTTTGTTTTCTTTTTTTCTACTGTATTATTGACTGTATGTTTTGTTTATTCCATATGTAACTCTGTGTTGTTGTATGTGTCGAATTGCTATGCTTTATCTTGGCCAGGTCGCAGTTGCAAATGAGAACTTGTTTTCAACTAGCCTACCTGGTTAAATAAAGGTGAAATAAAAATTAAATCAATCAATAAAAATGCAGGTCCTATAAGTTGGCATGCTTTCTCTCTATATTCAGCTATTAATAGGCTACTTTGATTATTATCAAATCAAATCAAATGTATTTATATAGCCCTTCTTACATCAGCTGATATCTCAAAGTGCTGTACAGAAACCCAGCCTAAAACCCCAAACAGCAAGCAATGCAGGTGTAGAAGCACGGTGGCTAGGAAAAACTCCATAGAAAGGCCAAAACCTAGGAAGAAACCTAGAGAGGAACCAGGCAATGAGGGGTGGCCAGTGCTCTTCTGGCTGTGCCAGGTGGAGATTATAACAGCACATGGCCGATCTCAAAGCCGATCTTTGAGAGTATCTCTACCGCTCCTGCTGTCTCTAGAGAGTTGAAAACAGCAGGTCTGGGACAGGTAGCACGTCCGGTGAATAGGTCAGGGTCCAGCAGGTCTGGGACAACAGGTCTGGGACAGGTAGCACGTCCGGTGAACAGGTCAGGGTTCCATAGCTGCAGGAAGAACAGTTGGAACTGGAGCAGCAGCACGGCCAGGTGAACTGGGGACAGCAAGGAGTCATCAAGCCAGGTAGTCCTGAGGCATGGTCCTAGGGCTCAGGTCCTCCGAGAGAAAAAGAGAAAGAGAGAATTAGAGAGAGCATATTTAAATTCACACAGGACACCAGAAAAGACAAGAGAAATACTCCAGATGTGACAGACTGACCCTAGCCCCCCGACACATAAACTACTGCAGCATAAATACTGGAGGCTGAGACAGGAGGGGTCAGGAGACACAGTGGCCCCATCCGATGAAACCCCCGGACAGAGCCAAACAGGTAGGATATAACCCCACCCACTTTGCCAAAGCACAGCCTCCACACCACTGGAGGGATATCTCCAACCACCAACATACCATCCCGGGACAAGGCCGAGTATAGCCCACAAAGATCTCCGCCACGGCACAGCCCAAGGGGGGGCACCAACCCAGACAGGAAGACCACGTCAGTGACTCAACCCACTCAAGTGACGCACCCTCCCAGGGACGGCATGGAAGAACACCAGTAAGCCAGTGACTCAGCCCCCGTAATAGGGGTAGAGGCAGAGAATCCCAGTGGAAAGAGGGGAAACCGGCCAGGCAGAGACAGCAAGGGCGGTTCGTTGCTCCAGCCTTTCCGTTCACCTTCACACCCCTGGGCCACACTACACTTAATCATAGGACCTACTGAAGAGATGTGTCTTCAGTAAAGACTTAAAGGTTGAGACTGAGTCTGCGTCTCTCACATGGGTAGGCAGACTATTCCATAAAAATGGATCTCTATAGGAGAAAGCCCTGCCTCCAGCTGTTTGCTTAGAAATTCTAGGAACAATTAGGAGGCCCGCGTCTTGTGACCGTAGCGTACGTGTAGGTATGTACGGCAAGACCAAATCGGAAAGATAGATAGGAGCAAGCCCATGTAATGCTTTGTAGGTTAGCAGTAAAACCTTGAAATCAGCCCTTGCCTTAACAGGAAGCCAGTGTAGGGAGGCTAGCACTGGAGTAATATGATCAAATTTTTTGGTTCTAGTCAGGATTCTAGCAGCCGTATTTAGCACTAACTGAAGTTTATTTTGTGCTTTATCCGGGTAGCCGGAAAGTAGAGCATTGCAGTACTCCAACCTAGAAGTAACAAGGCATGGATGAATTTTTCTGGGTCATTTTGGACAGAAAGTTTCTGATTTTTGCAATGTTACGTAGATGGAAAAAAGCTGTCCTTCAAACAGTCTTGATATGTTCGTCAAAAGAGAGATCAGGGTTCAGAGTAACGCCGAGGTCCTTCACACTTTTATTTGAGACGACTGTACAACCATCCAGATTAATTGTCAGATTCAACAGAAGATCTCTTTGTTTCTTGGGACCTAGAACAAGCATCTCTGTTTTGTCTGAGTTTAAGAGTAGAAAGTTTGCAGCATCCACTTCCTTATGTCTGAGACACAGGCTTCTAGCGAGGGCAATTTTGGGGCTTCACCATGTTTCATTGAAATGTACAGCTGTGTGTCATCCGCATAGCAGTGTAATTTAACATTATGTTTTCGAATGACATCCCCAAGAGGTAAAATATATAGTGAAAACAATAGTGGTCCTAAAACGGAACCTTGAGGAACACCGAAATTTACAGTTGATTTGTCAGAGGACAAACCATTCACAGAGACAAACTGATATCTTTCCGACAGATAAGACCTAAACCAGGCCAGAACTTGTCCATGTAGACCAATTTGGGTTTCCAATCTCTCCAAAAGAATGTGGTGATCGATGGTATCAAAAGCAGCACTAAGATCTAGGAGCACGAGGACAGACGCAGAACCTCGGTCTGACGTCATTAAAAGGTCATTTACCACCTTCACAAGTGCAGTCTCAGTGCTATGATGGGATCTAAAACCAGACTGAAGTGTTTCATGTACATTGTCTGTCTTCAGGAAGGCAGTGAGTTGCTGCGCAACAGCTTTTTCTAAAATTTTTGAGAGGAATGGAAGATTCGATATAGGCTGATAGAACTAGGATACTTCAAAATTTCGGAATTGCTAACTGGTTGAACGTGGCACGTGTATTACTACAAGTCATACATTTCCGAGTTTCCTAGTTCCGACTAGCATGCGGCATCAAGTACTGCTCAAGAAATTGGGACTAACGGGAGAGTGGTGGTGCTTAAATGAACATCCAATCATATTGCTCAAATATGTGTAGTCTTCAATGGTTTACAATGGTAGGCTGCAACAGAGCAGGTAAATATTGAACTGGAATGCAAAAATCGTTCATGTCGGACCCTGCATGCTCAAGAAAATAAATGAATGTGCCAGAAAACAATAGGTAAAGTGGATTTCGACTCATCTTACCACGTTAGGCTATATGAGACGTGTAAATTCACTCACATTATATGGGACGTGCAAATTTATGCTCTCTCACCCAGTAGCGGTGCGTGGGTAAAATCAGAGGAAGCCAGTCCAGAAAATAAAGCCATATTAGAACCTATGTGTTGTGATAATTGCGTTGTTTGCTCTATAACCTGTTCGTTCACCGTGATATATAGACCTAAGGCCGAGACAATAAGACAAAGTGGCAGAATAAATTCAATCACACATTTGTTTCATTACAAAACTGGAGAACAACATCTGTCCATTGAAGTCTACAAAACATATTGCATGTATCAAATCCCCAAGCTGACAAGGTAAAAATCTGTCGTTCTGCCCCTGAACAAGGCAGGTAACCCACTGCTCCCCGATAGGCTGACATTGTAAATAAGAATTTGTTCTTAATTGACATGCCTAGTTAAATTAAACATTTATTTCAAGGACATTTCTAAGTGACCTCAAACTTTTGAATGGTAGTGTACTTCTCAACTCTCAATATTCAGCTTAATTGCAACTATTTTATAACCAAGACATTTGTTATGGCTTTGAGATATGAAGCGGCGCACCGGCCATTGTGATGACATAGGCCTATAGGTCTCTTGGGCAGTAGCCTACTACTGCAACGTTGTTTTAGGACATTACATTTACTGTTGGATGAATACATGGTTGCAAGCAATGGGTATTATATTTACAGTTAGCGATTTAGTCTGTTACGTGTTTTGAGTTACCAATTCCTCTGGTGTTAAACCCCAAATTAATCAGCCTATGATATTAGTTTGTTCATATAAAGACCTATTTAACTCATCTCTACTGAAAAAAATTATAATGTGGAAATTCTAGAGTCCTATTTTGACAGTAAAATATAGCAACTATAGTCTAATTGTCAACCCAAAATTAATGTCAATCACTGGATTAGATTGCACATAAAAATATCTTGAGTCATGCATTCCTGCTCGGTCGTGTTATTTTTATTAAATTTCTATTATTTCACCTTTATTTAACCGGTAGGCCAGTTGAGAACAAGTTCTTATTTACAACTGCGACATGGCCAAGCAGTGTGACAAAACAAAAACACAGAGTTACACATGGGATAAACAAACGTACAGTCAATAAAATCTGCATACAGTGTGTGCAAATGAAGTAAGGAGGTAAGGCAATAAATAGGCCAATGGTGGCGAAGTAATTACCATTTAGCAATTAAACACTGGAGTAATATGTGTGTGTGTGTGTGTGTGTGTGTGTGTGTGTGTGTGTGTGTGTGTGTGTGTGTGTGTGTGTGTGTGTGTGTGTGTGTATATATGTGCAGATGAGGATTTGCAAGTAGAAATACTGGTGTGCAAAAGAGCAGAAAAACAAATATGGGGATGAGGTAGGTAGTTGATTGGATGGGCTATTTACAGATGGGCTGTGTACAGCTGCAGCAATCGGTAAGCTGCTCTGACAGCTGATGCTTAAAATTAGTGAGGGAGTCTCCAACTTAGGGGATTTTTGCAATTCGTTCCAGTCATTGGCAGCAGAGAACTGGAAGGAAAGGCGGCCAAAGTAGGTGTTGGCTTTGGGGATGACCAGTGAAATATAACTGCTGGAGCGCGTGCTAAGGGTGGGTGTTGCTATGGTGACCAGTGAGCTGAGATAAGGCGGAGCTTTACCTAGCAAAGACTTATAGATGACCTGGAGCCAGTGGGTTTGGTGTCAAATATGTAGCGAGGACCAGCCAACGAGAGCATACAAGTTGCAGTGGTGGGTAGTATATGGGGCTTTGGTGACAAAACGGATGGCACTGTGATAGACTGCATCCAATTTGCTGAGTAGAGTGTTGGAGCATATTTTGTAAATGACATCGCCGAAGTCAAGGATCGGTAGGATAGTCAGTTTTACGAGGGTATGTTTGGCAGCATGAGTGAAGGATGCTTTGTTGCGAAATAGGAAGCCGATTCTAGATTAACTTTGGATTGGAGATACTTAAAGTGAGTCTGGAAGGAGAGTTTACGGTCTAGCCAGACACCTAGGTATTTTTAGTTGTCCACATATTCTAAGTCAGAACCGTCCAGAGTAGTGATGCCAGTCGGGTGGCCGGGTGAGGGCAGCGATCGGTTGAAGCATTGCATGCATTTGGTTTTACTTGCATTTAAGAGCAGTTGGCGGACACGGAAGGAGTGTTGTATGGCATTGAATCTCGTCTGGAGGTTAGTTAACACAGTGTCCAAAGAAGGGCCAGAAGTATACAGAATGGTCTCGTCTGCGTAGAGGTGGATCAAAGAATCACCCGCAGCAAGAGTGACATCATTGATATATACAGAGGAAAGAGTCGGCCCGAGAATTGAACCCTGTGGCACCCCCATAGATACTGCCAGAGGTCTGGACAACAGGCCCTCCGATTTGACACACTGAACTCTATCTGAGAGGTAGATAGTGAACCAGGCAAGGCAGTCATTAAAGAAACCAAGGCTGTTGAGTCTGCCAATAAGAATACGATGATTGACAGAGTCGAAAGCCTTGGCCAGGTCGATGAAGGTGGCTGCACAGTACTGTCTTTTATCGCTGGCGGTTATGATATCGTTTAGGACCTTGAGCGTGGATGAGGAGCACCTGTGACCAGCTCGGAAACCAGATTGCATAGCAGAGAAGGTACGGTGGGATTCGAAATGGCCGTTGATCTGTTTGTGCACTTGGCGTTTTCGAAGACTTTAGAAGGACAGGGCAGGATGGATATTGGTATGCAACAGTTTGGGTCTAGAGTGTCTCCCCCATTGAATAGGGGGATGACCGCGGAAACTGTCAAATCTTTACGAATCTCAGACGATACGAAAGAGAGGTTCAACAGACTAGTAATAGGGGTTGCAACAATGGCGGTGGATAATTTTAGGAAGAGAGGGTCCAGATTGTCTAGCTCAGCTGATTTGTAGGGATCAAGATTTTGCAGCTCTTTCAGAAGATCAGCTGTCTGGATTTGAGTGAAGGAGAAGCTGGGGGGGGGGGGGGGGGGCTTGGATTAAACAACTTATTTCTTGAACTTATTTCTTGAGTTTATTACACTTCTTAATAAAGCACTATGAATGACTATACAAGATGAGTATCAGACCAAATTATGGACTAGTGCTATCAACTGTAAAAGATTAAGATGGGCAAAAGAACAAAGACACTGGACATTGGAACTCTGCCTAGAAGTCCAGCATCCCAGAGTCCCATCTTTACTGTTGACGTTGAGACTGGTGACACCGGGGGAAAATGTTTGTCTGGAGCCCTGTAGTAATTCAGACAGACAGACAGACAGACAAGATGCTGAGACAGACATCAGAGAAGATGCTGAGACAGACAGCACAACAGAGAGGCAAACAAAATGTGGGCTTTTGTTGTCCCAGTCCGCCCTTGCAGGTGCCTGTCCTATCAATTGATGCTAGAAGATACATATCATTCATTCTAGCGGGAAAGTGCTCGGCAGCCTTTTTTTCCTTCTTCTCAGATATCAAATTATATTTCAACAAAATTATGTTTCAGGAATGCTAATCTAATCAGCTTCTAACTACAGAAACAAGTTCAGAACAATCTGAGATGGTGGATGTTGAAATCCTCTTTCTAGTGCTTTTTGAGGTGGAATGATTCACCCCCTCTTTCCCAGCGCTGAGGGGTTGGAACAAGCTACTCTGTTCTTGTAGTCATATGGAGTACATCCATCTTTTCCTTGGGCGCACTCACACACACACAGTTTTGTTTGTCTCTTGTGTTCAAGCTCTCTGATCGTGTGTGTGTGTGTGTGTGTGTTGCAACTAGCTCTCACGTCATTGTTTATCCATGTTTCTCAAAAATACACATTTTAAGGCTAGGGTTAAGTTTAGGCATTAACCCTGAAATCTAAAGGTTAGGCATTAACTCTGAATGATTAAGGTAAGGGTTAAGGTTTGGTATAGGCTTAAAACAACAATCTCAAAAGTAACTGTCTATCGCTGTATTCAAACTTCCAACCTTTGGAATCAGATGCTACACATCACCATCCGTGTCCATAATGACATAGCAAAACCGAAACCTACTTGAAGGTAACACCGTGCACTGTTGTCCCTAGTGGCCGGTTTCCACATCATCTCCCGACATTCTCAGACATGGATCGACTTCGAATACTGACCAGTATCACGGGTGACTTGGCTTGTGTATGAACCCTTACCCAACTCCCAAGTGCGTGTTCTGTCTGAGTGCTATGAGGGAGAGAGAGCTTTATTGACTCTACGCTCTCTGTGCCTCTTCTCTCTCTCTGTTTGCCCTTCCTCTGTTACTCGGGTGAGCCGAGCACCTGGAAGTTACCACAGTGAATACAGCGCTATGGCCTCGATCATTCTGGCAACCACACAAACCTTCAAACCCGCAATCCTAAGTGTGTGTGCATGTGTGTTAGCCCTGAAGTAGAGAGTGGCCTTGTGATTGGGTGTTTTCTTATAACAGACCTTCAGGAGAATAATTTGCTTCTGAAGAGAAGGATGAATTATAGAAAGTTCTATAGACTAAGTTAGGGGGAAAAGAATAAGAGATGTTAGGCAAGGTTAACTGTTGTAAGGGAGTGAACATTATTTATAAGGACAAGGGAGAGGTTGAAATTTACACAAAAGTTACCCGGAGGAAAGGGGGACGGCTTACTATTTTTTACATTCAGCCCAGGGGATGCTCATGCAATTTGTAATCAATTAAATGTGATATTGCTCAGGGTTTGAGAATTAGTTGCTTATTGTAGTGTCTCGTGTGCCCGATGATGACCCTCATCCCTAATTCCTCGCTTGGCGCGCAATATCAAGTATGCCTACTGTGGTCTCAATAAAATTATCCATAGCCTATACCAGCCTTTCTCAATTCCCGGTCTGTGGTCTGCAGCATATTTGTCTGGAATAACTACTTGCCATAGGCCTACTTGCACAATGCCCTGAATTATGCATGCGCGGTAAACAAATTGTGTTGCCATGACAAATTAGCCTATAGCTACACTAAACACACAAGCTAGCCCAACTTCGCAGCCTGCATGCTCTCTCTGGATTTGTTTCAAATAACAGCTGCCCGCCAAAACCGGTCTGTGTGATTGTAACGGTTGTCGTCAGGGATAGAGGACCAAAATGCAGCAGGAATGTGGATGCTCATCTTGTTAATTTATTTTAAATCAAGAGAACACCAAAATGACAAAAACGAATAACTCACGAAAAACAAAACAGTCTTGTCAGGCTCACACACGCAAAACAAGAAACAATCTCCCACAAACACTAAACCAAACACATACCTATATATAGGACTCCCAATCAGAGGCAACGAGAAAACACCTGCCTCCAATTGAGAGTCCAATCCCAATAAACCAGACATAGAAATACAAAACACCAGAGACCACATAGAACATTACCCAAAAACCCGGAAATAATAAATCAAAATGCCCTACTAAATAAACCACCACCTCGAACCACGAAACAAATACCCTCTGCCATATCCTGACCAAACTACAATAACAAATAACCCTTATACTGGTCAGGACATGACAGTACCCCCCCCCAAAGGTGCAGACCCCGGATGCACCTCATAAATAAAAAAAATAAAAAAATAAAAAAAATCCCCCTAAACTAAAGGGAGGGAAGGGAGGGTGGCTGCCGTCACCGACGGCACTTGTGCTACACCCCCCCTCCCCAACCCACCTATACAGGTGGTGGTTCAGGCTCCAGCCTACTGTCCTCCAGAATGCAGACAGACTTGATCAGTTTCGGGCCGTAGGCAGACTCCCCTCGTTCCAGATCGTAGGCAGACCTCTTCCGTTCCACACTGTAGGCAGACTCATTTGAAACAGTTACTTATATTTAGTTCCGGATCGTCAATAGACTTACTCAGTTCCGGGTCATAGGCAGACCCCCTGGTTCCGGACTAGACACCGTTGCCGGATACTCTGGACTGCACACCGTTGCCGGATACTCTGGACTGCACACCGTTGCCGGATACTCTGGACTGCACACCGTTGCCGGATACTCTGGACTGCACACCGTTGCCGGATACTCTGGACTGCACACCGTTGCCGGATACTCTGGACTGCACACCGTTGCCGGATACTCTGGACTGCACACCGTTGCCGGATACTCTGGACTGCACACCGTTGCCGGATACTCTCGAGGCTGGGCTGACGCACTGGAAGCCTGATGCGTGGTACTGGTACTGGATGTGCCAGTCTGGGGACACGCACCTCAGGGCTAGTGCGGGGAGCGGGAACAGGCTGAGTCGGACTGGGTTGACGCACTGGAAGCCTGATGCTGGTACTGGAGGTATCAGCCTGGGAACACGCACCTCAGGGCTAGTGCGGGAACAGGCCGAGTCGGACTGGGTTGACGCACTGGAAGCCTGATGCGTGGTGCTGGTACTGGAGGTATCAGCCTGGGAACACGCACCTCAGGGCTAGTGCGGGGAGCGGGAACAGGCCAAGTCGGACTGGGTTGACGCACTGGAAGCCTGATGCGTGGTGCTGGTACTGGAGGTATCAGCCTGGGAACACGTACCTCAGGGCTAGTGCGGGGAGCGGGAACAGGACGAGTCGGACAGGGCTGACGCACTGGACCGTAGAGGCGTACTGGCGGTCTCGAGCACAGAACTGGCATCGCTCTTACTGGCTGGATGCCCACTTCCCCCTGGCAAATGCGGGGCGCTGGTATTGCGCGTACCGGCCTAAAAACACTTGGCCTCGCCACAGTACCCATTACCCCGAAGCACGGGACCTGTCCATTCACTGGTTGCCCAGAAAAGGTACGGGGATTTGGCCTTGGGCTCAAACCTCGCCCAGCCAAACTACCCATATGCCCCCCCCAAAAAATTATTGGGGCTGCCTCTCGGGCTTAAACGCCAGTCGTGTTCCTCAGTAGCGTTCCCGGTCCTCACTAGACTTCCTCCATGGGCCCTCTCCCGCCAGTCCATGTCGAAATCCCTTTGCTCCTTACTCCGCTGCTTGGTCCATTTGTGGTGGGAGATTCTGTAACGGTTGTCGTCTGGAATGGAGGACCAAAACGCAGCAGGAATGTGGATGCTCATCTTGTTAATTTATTTTAAATCAAGGGAACACCAAAATGACAAAAACGAAGAACTCACGAAAAACAAAACAGTCTTGTCATGCTCACACACGCAAAACAAGAAACAATCTCCCACAAACACTAAACCAAACACATACCCAAACAGACTCCCAATCAGAGGCAACGAGAACACACCTGCCTACAATTGAGAGTCCAACCCCAATAAACCAGACATAGAAATACAAAAGACCAGAGACCACATAGAAATACAAACATAGAACATTACCCAAAAACCCGGAAATAATAAATCAAACGCCCTACTAAATAAACCACCACCCCGAACCACATAAAACAAATACCCTCTGCCACGTCCTGACCAAACTACAATAACAAATAACCCTTATACTGGTCAGGACGTGACAGTGATACATCAGACTTGCCTCAGCAACAATGCTATGAAGCCATTGAAAATGCACAAACATTTAGAAACAAAACATCCACATTTAATTTTTTTACAAAAAAGAGATGACCAACCAAACAAAAATGTTACACAATAATTTCACAGACAAGGAGAGTTTACTTAAGGCTTCATACTTACTCTCTCATAACATTTCCAAGTGCCATGCTCCTTTCACTTTAGTTAAAAAGCTGGTCATGACCTCAGTCGTGGATGCTTGTGAGAGGTTTTAGACCCAACCAGGACCGGCACCAGAACAAATCAGTTGGACGGGCCTTTGATTTACATAGGCGAGCACGTTTTTCAAGGGACCGCACTTTCACAATTGATTTTAAATAGTGTAATAGTAAAGAACCATAGGCAGCTTGTGAGTTTCTACCGATCTGCTCTCTCTCTCTCTCCCCCAGTTATGATTATTTTTATATGCGCATTTTTGTGGAACAGTTTCATGTCAATAACGTTTTGGTTTCTCAAAATCATTGTCACGAGGTTAAGCATAAAAATATGAAGTAAAATGTTCAAATTCAACTATGGTGAGAGCACCAGCCTCTGCCATATGGACACATTAATACACTGTGATCAATTGGTGGCTAAAGAAATGAGAGCATAGAACTCAGAGATAGCCTATAGGCCAATGCAGCAGCAGGCGATGGGCCCATCGTCAACTAAGTAAAATACATAGGCCTAAAGCTAACAAATAAAAACAGTAGACAATATCCTGGTTCTTCTGGTTCTGGTTCTTTCAATCACATTCATTCTGGTTCTTTAAATTCTGGTTCTTTCAATCACATTCATCTCTCTACTCTGCCTGTCTCCCTCCCTTTCTATCTGTCTTGACTGGAGCTATTGCTAGTGAAGTGCAATTGTATCAAATCATCACTGTCCCTAGCGAATTTGCAACGTATCAACTAGCCTGTTCTGGGACCTCAGAGTTTCCTGCGCTCGGGACAGACAGTAGTTTTTTATGATGTTTCCACTGGATATATGGGATCATCAGATCATGATATTTTTCTCTTTCACATCGAGGATTGTTGATTATCGAGGCCGGGAGTGTTGGAAAGATTTTTCAAATACTGAGGAACTATCATTTGCAATGGATGTAAAAAAACATTAAAAAAAATTGTTGACTTGTGTGAGGTGAAGAAGAAATGACTGAGAAGCTCAGCTTATTAGTGGTGTACATGGGGAGTTAAGACAATCAGAAATCAGATAATCAAATCAAATCAAATTGTATTTGTCACATACACATGGTTAGCAGATGTTAATGCGAGTGTAGCGAAATGCTTGTGCTTCTAGTTCCGACCATGCAGTAATATCTAACAAGTAATCTAACAATTTCACAACAACTACCTTATACACACAAGTGTAAAGGAATGAATAAGAATATGTACATTAATATATATGGATGAGCGATGGCAGAACGGCATAGGCAAGATCCAGTAGATGGTATATAGTACAGTATATACATATGAGATGAGTAATGTAGGGTATGTAAACATTATATAAAGTGGCATTGTTTAAAGTGGCTAGTGATACATTTATAACATCCAATTTTTTATTATTAAAGTGGCTAGAGATGAGTCAGTATGTTGGCAGCAGCCACTCAATGTTAGTGATGGCTGTTTAACAGTCTGATGACCTTGAGATATAAGCTGTTTTTCAGTCTCTTGGTCCCAGCTGTGATGCACCTGTACTGACCTCACCTTCTGGATGATAGCGGGGTGAACAGGCAGTGACATTGGAACAGGCCTTCCTGTGACATTGGGTGGTGTAGGTGTCCTGGAGGGCAGGTAGTTTGCCCCTGGTGATGCGTTGTGCAGACCTGACTACCCTCTAGAGAGCCTTACGGTTGTGGGCGGAGCAGTTGCCATACCAGGCGGTGATACAGCGTGACAGGATGCTCTCGACTGTGCATCTGTAAAAGTTTGAGTGTTTTTGGTGACAAGCCGAATTTCTTCAGCCTTCTGAGGTTGAAGAGGCGCTGCTGCGCTTTCTTCACCATGCTGTCTGTGAGGGTGGACCATTTCAGTTTATCCGTGATGTGAACGCTGAGGAACTTAAAACTTTCCACCTTCTCCATTACTGTCCCGTCGATGTGGATAGGGGGCTGCTCCCTCTGCTCTTTCCTGAAGTCCACGATCATCTCCTTTGTTTTGTTGACATTGAGTGTGAGGTTATTTTCCTGACACCACACTCCGAGGTCCCTCACCTCCTCCCTGTAGGCCGTCTCGTCGTTGTTGGTAATCAAGCCTACCACTGTAGTGTCATCTGCAAACTTGATGATTGAGTTGGAGGCATGCATGGCCACGCAATAATGGGTGAACAGGGAGTACAGGAGAGGGCTGAGAACGCACCCTTGTGGGGCCCCAGTGGTGAGGAACAGCGGGGTGGAGATGTTGTTTCCTACCCTCACCACCTAGGGGCGGCCCGTCAGGAAGTCCAGGACCCAGTTGCATAGGGCAGGGTCAAGACCCAGGGTCTCGAGCTTAATGACGAGTTTGGAGGGGACTATGGTGTTAAATGCTGAGCTGTAGTCGATGAACAGCATTCGTACATAGGTATTCCTCTTGTCCAGATGGGTTAGGGCAGTGTGCAGTGTGATTGTGTGATTGTCTGTGGACCTATTGGGACGGTAATCAAATTGGAGTGGGTCTAGGGTGTCAGGTAGGGTGGAGGTGATATGGTCCTTGACTAGTCTCTCAAAGCACTTCATGATAACGTAAGTGAGTGCTACGGGGTGATAGTCATTTAGCTCAGTTACCTTTGCTTTCTTGGGAACAGGAACAATGGTGGCCCTCTTGAAGCATGTGGGAACAGCGGACTGGGATAAGGATTGATTGAATATGCCTGTAAACACACTAGCCAGCTGGTCTGTGCATGCTCAGAGGGCGCGGCTAGGGATGCCGTCTGGGCTGGCAGCCTTGCGAGACTTAACACGTTTAAATGTTTTACTCACGTTGGCTGCAGTGAAGGAGAGCCCGCAGGTTTTGGTAGCGGGGCGTGTCGGTGGCACTGTATTGTCCTCAAAGCGAGCAAAGAAGTTGTTTAGTTAGTCTGGGAGCAAGACATCGTGGTCCGCGACGGGGCTGGTTTTCTTTTTGTAGTCCGTGATTGACTGTAGATCCTGCGACATTCCTCTCGTGTCTGAGCCGTTGAATTGCGACTCTGCTTTGTCTCTATACTGACGCTTAGCTTGTTTGATTGCCTTGTGGAGGGAATAGCTACACTGTTTGTATTCGGTCATGTTTCCGGTCGCCTTGCCCTGATTAAAATAAGTGGTTCGCACTTTCAGTTTTGTGCGAATGCTGCCATCAATCCACGGTTTCTGGTTGGGGAAGGTTTTAATAGTCGCTGTGGGTACAACATCACCGATGCACTTGCTAATAAACTCGCTTACCGAATCAGCGTATTCATCAATGTTATTGTCCGATGCTATGTGGAACATATCCCAGTCCACGTGATCGAAGCAATCTTGAAGCGTCGAATCCGATTGGTCGGACCAGCGTTGAACAGAACTGAGCATGGGTGTTTCCTGTTTTAGTTACTGTCTATAGGCTGGGAGCAACAAAATGTAGTCCTGGTCAGATTTTCCGAAAGGAGGGCGGGGGAGGGCTTTGTATGCATCGCGGAAGTTATATACAGATATCTGATTTCAGCCTCTTGCAAATTGGAAAGGAACGTTGGCGGGTGATTAGCGCACTGTTAGGATGCTGAATTGCCCTAAAGTAAATTGATGTTTCGTCAAAATTATATAATTATTCCCGTCTAACTAAAATCACTCAAAATACTTCACCAGGGATTATGACTTCACCACAGAGGATCATTAGCTTTTTTTCTGTGGGTTGTTTCAAATCACAAGTGTGTCGGCATATGCCTATTTGGGAAGGCCACAATTTGGGTTAGTGCACGTGGCATTAGGTCTAGCTGATTGAGTTGCAGCTGACAGTGAAAAGCATCTAAAATATGTGGGAAGATAATGTGTTTTGAGTATAATTTAAAATGTTGCATCAGGAAGGGGAGGGGTGTGTAGCGAAGATATTGTGCTTCTCTCTCCAGAATGCATGCATATGTAGGAAAGTGCCCATTTGGCATTTGGGAGGGCTTTGTATGCGCACGGAAGATAGAATAACAATGATCCAGGGTTTCGCCAGCCCTGGTCGCGCATTCGATATGCTGATAACATGTAGGGAGCCTTGTTTTCAGATTAGAATGTTAAAATCCCCAGCTACAATAAATGCAGCCTCAGGATATGTGGTTTCCAGTTTACATAGAGTTCAAAGGAAACCACATATCCTGAGGCTGCATTGATTGTGTGCTTAGGATCGTTGTCCTGTTGGAAGGTGAACTTTCACCCCAGTCTGAGGTCCTGAGCAGGTTTTCATCAAGGATGACTCTGTACTTTGCTCCGTTCAACTTTTCATTGATCCTGACTAGTCTCCCAGTCCCACTTTACCATGTAATGCTAACAAAATGAAGAACAGTTTCTAAATCTGCATATCTTAGTTGCATCACAAAGCCTCCATTTTGTTAGTCTAATTAAAAAATGTATGTTTCAATTATTTATACCTTCTCGAATTTGATTGTGCTGCGGCTGCTGGTTCAGGTTTCAGCACCACAGTGTAAGTTACTCGAATCTGGCTTATTGCGAGGTCAATAACAGAACATAAGCTATAGGCTAGTCCACGCGCAAGATTTTTGGGACTAGGCCTAATCAAAAATAATTTTCTGAACAAACCTTTGACTCTCTTCCTAACCTGCCACCACAGCCTTACACAGCACAACCATCGGTTTTTGATCATCTAGAGCAGAGCAGGGTTGGAATATCCATTACAGTGTGTAATGCAGCCTAGTTTTATTTACACCATCCCAGTAACTTTCTTAGAAATATAACTTTGCTCTGTGCTTCTCCGAGCATGCACTTCATAGCCTATAGCCTATAGTCTATGAATCATTTTGATTGAGACCACACTAACTAGTCTATAGGCGCAATTGATATTGAACACTAAGCGGAGAATCAGAGACGAGGGGCGGCATGGAGCACACATTGACATATAGCCTAATAAGCAACTACTTCTAAAACACTGAGAAATAGTGACATTTTATCATTTACAAATTACTTTACCCTCCCCTGGACTAGATTTAAAAAAACACTCAACCCTCACGTTGACTGAAATTGAAAAAGCATGACCCTCCCCCATGTAACCATTCTGTAAATTTTGATCCATCCCTAAGGCTGTCAGATAGGATGTGAGAGACATTTTACATTTACATTTTAGCAGATGCTCTTATCCAGAGCGACTTACAGTAGTGAATGCATACATTTCATTTCGTGCATTTTTTTTGTACTGGCCCCCCATGGGAATCGAACCCACAACCCTGGCGTTGCACACACCATGCTCTACCAACTGAGCCACAGGGAAGACAGACAGTAGGGGTTTGTCCTCCAATTAACTGGCCGGAGTTGGAAGCAGGAGAGCTGGTCAGTGGTGTTAAGTATTTGCTTAGCATGGGGTGCTCATTATGTGGCATGGGGAGAGGGCAGTCAGTGTTTGGGGTTAAGGGGAGAGGGCAGAGGCCTTCATGGGTCAATGGGTCCCCTCAGTGCTAGAGAAGGGTTGTGCTGCTGGAGATAGACCTTTTACTGCAGGCTGCCTAGCACCTGTTGGGGTGGGGTGGAGGGCACTAGTTGGAAAGTTCGCAGTTAGAGGGTTCACTAGCGTTGTATGGTAGCCTACTGACCAGTAAGCTGCACTGTTCTGTGAACCTATTGACTAACTGCAGGGATTCAATGCCTGTGCTGTCACACACACAAACACACCCATACATAGTGTCTTTTTTCTTCATGCGGAATACAGAGACTTCCCGAGAGTTTGAAAAGAACGACCGACTTAAGAAAAATGGGAGGAGGAAGATAAAAGGAGAGAGAAGAGCGGACATGGGGAGAGAGGGCACTTAATGTGGAAATCAACTCCTTGTAATTTGCTGTGGGAGAGAGGGGGAGGAGTCGGGTGGAGGGGAAAGCCCAGGGGGGAGGGAACAGGGGAGAGCAGAGGTCCTTCAGTATGACGCACAAAGAGACATACACACATACACTGAGTGGACATGCTACCACCAGAGAGAGAGAGAGGGAGAGAGTGAGCCCGTCTGAAAGAGGGAGACAGAGAGCCCAGTGAGAGACAGCTTCAGCAAGCCAGCAAAGAAGGGAAAGAGAGAGCAAGCTATAGAGAAACAATCTGAAATAAAGTATAGAAAGAGGGTTCAACAGCTGCTGCACCAGTGAGAAGCCTTAGTGTGTGTGTTAGGTGCCAGAGTGAGTGCATGTTTATGAGTGAGTGCATGTTTATGAGTGTGTGTTGGGAGCAGTGTATAGCATGCTTGCTCCCTGAAGAAGGAAATGTATTCGACTGACTGAGAGAATGTGAGGAAGTCTGCATGCTGCGGGAAGGGAATACTGCGATTGGAATACTCTGCTCCTGGTGGATATGCAAACTTTCCTGGACTGTTGTTTTCTTTTCGAACCATTTACTCCTCTTCAGGGGTTTAAACTCTTCTGATCTTTTTGCTGAAGGAAAGTCAAGCCATTATGCCAACTGGTAAGCTGGATTTATTTATGTTATTTTGCTGTAGACTGTTTTATGTCCAATGCTGTTTGGGGCCTCCTTCATCTGTCAAATGTTTTACATTGTCAGTTGTTTTTTTTCTCAAGTGTCTGATCCGCAGTCAAAGGTGCATCAGAGTTTAGATTTCTTTATCTTTCATATCATGTTGTGTCTATGTGGTAAACTAGGGTCCTTTTAATCACTGTCCTAGTCCTAAAGTCTTTGAAGGTGAATGCCTTGATGGTGTGACTGGTAGGAATTCATATGTTTTTATTAATATACACATAAGAGCTGGCTCTGTTTTAGTTAAATATGTCATTCTTGCATCTAGAAAAGGTCATTTGAATGAAACTTGTTGTGTACTTTTATTGTCCTTATTGGTTTGTTAGTTGTGCTGTATCTAGCACCATTGTTGTCCGTTGTGTGTGTGTGTTTGCTTCTTTGTGTGCTGGTGGGATATCTTCTCAATGCCTACAATGTTGTGTGAAGTGTGTGACCTCTTTGTCGTTGTTCTCTCTCCTGTGCTGTTGTATGAACAGTGTTTTATAGTTGCTTTCCCGCAGAGTCAGTTGAATGGAACATGTTTGCTTTCTCGCAGGGATGTTGGTTCTTGCTGATTAGGAGTGATATCCTTAGTTCCTCTCCTGTAACTTTTCCCCCACAGACGTTGTTCATATGTAGAGCGTATTCTCACTGACTGAGAGGTAGAGATTTTCACTGAGTATACAAAACATTAAGAACATGCTCTTTCCATGACATAGAATGACCAGGTAAATCCATGTGAAAGCTTTGATCCCTTATTGATGTCACTTGTTAAATCCACTTCAATCAGTGTAGATGAAGGGGAGGAGACAGGTTAAAGAATTTTGTAAGCCTTGAGACAATTGAGACAAGATGTAAGTGTCTTGAACGAGGTATGTTAGTAGGTGCTAGGCGCACCGGTTTGTGTTAAGAACTGCAATGGTGCTGGGTTTTTCAAGCTCAACAATTTCCTGTGTGTATCAAGAATGGTTCACCACCCAAAGGACATCCAGCCAACTTGACACAACTTTGGGAAGCATTGGAGTCAACATAGGCTAGCATCCCTGTGGAACGCTTTTGACACCTTGTAGAGTCCACGCCCCGATGAAGCCAAGATCAATGATATAAAGAATAATGGAAAAAAACGTAGGAGTACTTTTAAATGAAATTATGGGCAGAAAGACGAATTCAACTCCATCTTTCATCAAATCAGATGGCTTTATCATCACAAAACTATTTGGTGTTGCCAATTATGTTTACGATTATTTCATTGGCAAAGTGGGCAAACTTAGGCAGAAAATGCCCACAACGAACAGTGAGCAATTGTATTCATACATAAAAAAACTAATAATGAAAGAAAAGCAGTGCTAGTTTGAATTTTGTAAAGTTAGTGTGGGAGAAGTGGAGAAAGTATCGATCAATAATGACAAAACCTCCAGACATTGACAACTTAGATGGAAAGCTACTGAGGATGGTAGCTGACTCTATAGCCACTTCTATCTGTCATATTTTTAATTTGAGCCTGGAGGAAAGTCTTTGTCCTCATGCCTGGAGGGAAGCCAAAGTAATTCCGCTACCCAAGAGTGGTAAAGCGGCCTTTACTGGTTCTAACAGCAGACCTATAAGCTTGCTGCCAGCTCTTAGCAACCTGTTGGAAAAAATAGTGTTTGACCAAATACAATGCTATTTCTCCATAAACAAATTAACAACGTACTTTCTGCATGCTTATAGAAAAGGGCACTCAACATGTACTGCACTGACACAAATGATGATGATTAAAATAAATTGATAGTAAGAAGATTGTGGGAGCTGTACTGTTAGATTTCAGTGCAGCCTTTGATATTATTGACAATAACCTGTTGTTGAAAAAACATATGTGTTATGGCTTTTCAACCTCTGCCATATCGTGGATTTAGAGCTATCTATCTAATAGAACTCGGAGGGTTTTCTTTAACCTCTGGACTGGACGGACATCCAGCGAAAAATCCTATTGCCATTTGCATAACAAAATGTAATATTTTTTTTTTCAAATATAGGACTATTTAATATCGTTTTATAGATACACCTCTCCTGAATCGAACCACGTTGTCTGATTTCAAAAAGGCTTTACAGCAAAAGCAAAACATTAGATTATGTTAGAGGAGTATATCATAAAAGTAGCCACATAGCCATTTTCCGACCAACCACATGCATCACAAATAACCAAAAAACAGCTAAATGCAGCACTAACCTTTGACAATCTTCATCAGATGACACTCCTAGGACATCATATTACACAATACATGCATTCTTTTGTTCGATAAAGTTCATATTTATATATAAAAACAGCATTTTACATCGGCGCGTGACGTTGACTAACTATTTTCCCTCAAATGCGTCCGGTGAAATAGCGCTACAATTTACTAAATTACTATTCGAAAACATTTTTAAAATGTAATATTGTCATTTTAAGATTTATAGATTAGCATCTCTTGAAAGCACCTGCAATGCCAGATTTAAAAATAACTTTACTGGGTAATCACACTTTGCGATAAAAGGGGATGCGATACTCAGAAAAATAGGCTAGCAATACAGGTCAGCGCCATCTTGGAACAATCGCATATCAAATCTAGTCTTGTATACTATTGTCAATAATCCCTTACCTTTGATTATCTTCATCAGAAGGCACTTCCAGGAATCCCAAGTCCACAACAAATGTATTTTCGTTCGAAAAAGTTAATCCTTTATGTGTTCTTGTTAGCGCGTTCTGAAGGCTGCACCAAAAGTACCGTCGTGCGCGGGACTCCTCTCTTACCAAAATTGATTTTTTATTTTATTTAAGTTCGTTCAAACATGTCAAACGTTGTTTAACCTCTCTGGGCTAGGCGGGACGAATTCGTCCCACCTACGTAACAGCCAGTTGAATCCTGTGGCGCGATTTTCAAAACGTTTGAAATGCTATTACTTCAATTTCTCAAACATATGACTATTTTACAGCTATTTAAAGACAAGACTCTCGTTAATCTAACCACACTGTCCGATTTCAAAAAGGCTTTACAGCGAAAGCAAAACATTAGATTATGTCAGCAGAGTACCAAGCCAGAAATATTCAGACACCCATTTTTCAAGCTAGCATATAATGTCACAAAAACCCAGAAGACAGCTAAATGCAGCACTAACCTTTGATGATCTTCATCAGATGACAACCCTAGGACATTATGTTATACAATACATGCATGTTTTGTTCAATCAAGTTCATATTTATATCAAAAACCAGCTTTTACATTAGCATGTGACGTTCAGAACTAGCATACCCCCCGCAAACCTCCGGTGAATTTACTAAATTACTCACGATAAACGTTCACAAAAAGCATAACAATTATTTTAAGAATTATAGATAAAGAACTCCTCTATGCACTCGATATGTCCGATTTTAAAATAGCTTTTTGGTGAAAGCACATTTTGCAATATTCTAAGTACATAGCCCAGGCATCACGGGCTAGCTATTTAGACACCCGGCAAGTTTAGCACTCACCAATATCAGGTTTACTATTATAAAAGTTTGATTACCTTTTGTTGTCTTCGTCAGAATGCACTCCCAGGACTGCTACTTCAATAACAAATGTTGGTTTGGTCCAAAATAATCCATCGTTATATCCGAATAGCGGCGTTTTGTTCGTGCGTCCCAGACACTATCTGAAATGGTAAATCAGGGTCGTGCGCATGGCGCAATTCGTGACAAAAAAATCTAAATATTCCATTACCGTACTTCGAAGCATGTCAACCGCTGTTTAAAATCCATTTTTATGCCATTTTTCTCGTAAAAAAGCGATAATATTCTGACCGGGAATGTCCATTTAGCTAAACAGAGGAAAGTAAACAAAGCTTTCGGTCGACGCGGACACGAGCCTGAGTCTCACAGTACTGTAACCAGCCACTACCCAAACGCGCTACTTTTTTTCAGCCAGAGCCTGCAAAGCCACGATTCAGCTTTTTACCGCCTTCTGAGACCCTATGGCAGCCGTAGGAAGTGTCACGGGACAGCTAAGCTCCTCACTCTTCAATAAACAGAGACAAGAAGAACGACACCTTGTCAGACAGGCCACTTCCTGAATGAAACCTTCTCAGATTTTTGCCTGCCAAATGAGTTCTGTTATACTCACAGACACCATTCAAACAGTTTTAGAAACTTTAGGGTGTTTTCTATCCATATGTAATAAGTATATGCATATTCTAGTTACTGGGTAGGAGTGGTAACCAGATTAAATCGGGTACGTTTTTTATCCAGCCGTGTCAATACTGCCCCCTAGCCCTAACAGGATAACATAAATCTTTAGGGCCTTTTTCAACCAGAGCTCCAATAACATTCAAGGGGGACGATTGCATTGTCTTTCAAAACGTTTCGAAAGGGGAGGGTAGCCAAGGGCGCCGGCGTCATAATGGTGATGGCCCTCCCCATGTGACCACGTTCCACAGACTCTCATTCTGTCAGTTTTCACAGTAGAAGGCTCAAACCACTTTGTAAAGACTGGGGACATCTAGTGGAAGCAATAGGAAGTGCTCAATGAACCATAGCTCACGGTGTGATTTATAGGCAAAGTGATGAAGTTGAGTCCGCAATTCAGAATTCCACATCCTGTTACGATCTGTCTCGGGGTTTTGACTGCCATGTGAGTTCTGTTATACTCACAGACACCATTCAAACAGTTTTAGAAAATGTAGGGTGTTTTCTATCCACAGGTATTAATTATATGCATATCCTAGCTTCTGAGTTTGAGTAGGAGGCCGTTTAAAATGGGCACGATTTTCTTTCAAAAATCGCTGTAGCGCCCCCTATCCTAGGCGACCGTCAAGAGGTTAATGGAAGCTTCTCTAATGTCAAATATGTAAAGTGTGGTGTACCGCAGGGCAGCTCTCTAGGCCCTCTACTCTTTTCTATTTTTACCAATGACCTGCCACTGGCAAAAAAACTAAGCACGTGTGTCCATGTATGCTGATGATTCCACCATATACACGTCAACAACCACAGCTAATGAAGTCACTGAAACCCTTAACAAAGAGTTGCAGTCTGTTTTGGAATGGGTGGTCAGTAATAAACTGGTCCTGAACATCTCTAAAACTACAGTGCCTTGCAAAAGTATTCATCCCCCTTGGCGTTTTCCTATTTTGTTGCATTACAACCTGTAATTTAAACAGATTTTTATTTGGATTTCATGTAATGGACATACACAAAATAGTCCAAATTGAAGTGAAATGAAAAAAATTACTTGTGTGCATATGTATTCACCCCCTTTGCAATGACGCCCCTAAATAAGATCTGGTGCAACCAATTACCTTCAGAAGTCACATAATTAGTTATATAAAGTCCACTTGTGTGCAATCTAAGTGTCACATGATCTGTCACATGATCTCAGTATATATACACCTGTTCTTAAAGGCCCCAGAGTCTGCAACACCACTAAGCAAGGGGCACCACCAAGCAAGCCACACCATGAAGACCAAGGAGCTCTCCAAACAGGTCAGGGACAAAATTGTGGAGAAGTACAGATCAGGGTTGTGTTATAAAAAATCTTCCGAACCTTTGAACATCCCACGGAGCACCATTAAATCCATTATAATTTTTTTTCAAGAATATGGCACCACAACAAACCTGCCAAGACAGGGCCACCCAACAAAACTCATGGACCAGGCAAGGAGGGCATTAATCAGAGAGGCAACAAAGAGACCAAAGATAACCCTGAAGGAGCTGCATTTTCAAGTGGCAGGCAGGTTGTGTAAATCAAATGATACAAACCCCCCAAAAATCTATTTTAATTGAAGGATGTAAGGCAACAAAATAGGAAAAATGCCAAGGGGGTGAATACTTTCGCAAGTCACTGTAAAAGCATTGTATTTGGTATAAATCATTCCTTAAGTTCTAGACCTCAGCTGAATCTGGTAATGAATGGTGTGGCTGTTGAGCAAGTTGAGGAGTCTAAATTACTGTCACGCCCTGACCTGAGAGAGATGGTTTATTTCTCTATTTTGTTAGGTCAGGGTGTGGGGTGGGCATTCTATGTTTTATATTTCTATGTTTTGGCCAGGTGTGGTTTCCAATCAGAGGCAGCTGCCATTCGTTGTCTCTGTTTGGGAACCATACTTAGGCAGCCATTTTTCCCTCCTTGAGTTGTGGGATTTTATTTTTGTACTGCTCGGTAAGCCTGCAAGACGTGACTGTCGTTTACCATTGTTTATTATTTTGTTTATTAAGTGTTCTGAGTAAAAATAAATATCAAGATGAACACTTACCACGCTGCACCTTGGTCCCCTCATTGCGACGGTCGTTACAATTACTTTGCATTACCTTAGATTGTAAACTGTCATGGTCAAAACATATAGATCCAATGGTTGTAAAGATGGGGAGAGGTCTAGCCGTAATAAAGAGATGCTCTGCTTTTTTGACACAACTCCAAAAATCAAGTTCTGCAGGCTCTCGTTTTGTATAATCTTGATTATTGTCCAGTCGTGTGGTCCAGTTCTGCAAGGAAAGACCTAGCAGCTGGCCCAGAAAAGAGCGGCATGTTTTGGTCTCTTGGCTAAGAGTTGAGGAGAGACTGACTGCATCGCTCCTTCTTTTTATAAGAAACAATGTGTTGAAAATCCCAAATTGTTTGCATAGTCAACTTTCACGCAGCACTGACACACATACTTATGCCACCAGGGGTCTTTTCACAGTCCCCAAATCCAAAACAAATTCAAGCGTCCAGTATTATATAGAGCCCTTATTGCATGGAACTCTGTTTAAATTGTGTGATATTTAATGTCTCCCTCTGCACTCCTAATACCTCAGATAGCCGTTTGTTAGTTGGTGTGTGTCAGCAGATACTGAGTGGGTTGGTTGTTTAGTTTCCTCTCCCTGCATGTCTGATTGAGTAGCTGTTTGGGGAGTGCCGAGATGCCATTCTGCAGCCCGTGACCCAAATTAGAGCCCTCGGGAGTGGCAGGAGGGGGGCGAGGGGTAAGGAATGGGGGTGAGTGGGGGGTCATAATTACTATGTCGAGGCTCAGTGGACAATGCACCCCCCTCCTTCCACCACCCTACCCCAGCTTACTAAGACATCTGCCCCCATACTCAGCTAGTCCTGCTGGGGTGGGATGGGAGCATGGGGAGAGTGGAGGGTGGGAGGGGGGCAGGTCAATTTGGATGAAATCTTCCCCTCTCACCCTCAAAAGTTTTCGTGTGTGTGTGTGTGTGTGTGTGTGTGTGTGTGGTGAGAGGTAAGGAGACTTAGGGAGGCTGTGGAAGGCAAGCACAGGTTTGTGGGAGAGATACAGACATTCAAAATGGAAGAAGATTTGTAATGGATAGTAGTGACGAGTGGTGTGTGTGTCTGGAAAAAAGGGGGTGTGAGTATGTGTGGACTTTTTCCCACATTAGCAGTTGCCATACCAGGCGGTGATGCAACTGGTCAGGATGCTCTCGATGCTGCAGCTGTAAAACTTTTTGAGTATCTTGCTCTCACTATCGATCTCCACCCTTCTCTCTATGTTACTATCCACTCTCTCATCCACAAATGTTTTACTCAAATTACTAATTTCAACTCAATCGATCCCTCTCTTCATCCCTTTCTCCTTGTGCTTTCGTTGACACCCTCTCTCTCACTGTAATTTCTATCATTTGTGCCGTCAGCAGTGTTGGCTGTTCTCCAGTTCTCCCAATGAGAGTGAGTCTCTCTGCGTAAGTCTGTCTGTGGCTTGGCTGCCGGTATAGAGATATAATGAGTTTACCTTGTTGTCTCTGTGCCAGAGAGACAGTGAGGTGGTTTATGAACAGTATCAGTATCATCTCCAGTGTTCAAACATGCCTGGCCCTCTTCAGGTTGAAGTGCTGTTGTGCAGCATGTGTAGCTTATGCAGAGCCAAAGCATTAGCGTGGAATGTTTTTCTCCTTTTTAGCAAGCTCTCGCTGACACACGTGCGCACTTCGCGCAGACACACACACACACACACACACACACCACACACACACACACACACACACACACACACACACACACTCAAATACGAATGCACACACACACACATGCACTCTCACTTTCTTTCTCTCTCTCTCTCAATTCAATTCGCTTTATTGGCATGACGTAACAATGTACATATTGCCAAAGCTTATTTTGGATATTTACAATATAAAAATAAATAAAATGAGAATCAAAATTGTCAACGGTACAACAGTAACAACAATAACCAAGGGTCAAAATAACCATACATTCAACAATAAGCATACAGTAGAGTACATGTGCAGGTTGATTGGTCTGTCAGACACTGTCCCTCAATTATGGTAGGCAGCAATGTAGTGCGCTGCCAACACACAGCTCTCTGCGTCCTCCCCCAACAGGACGGGTAGCCTATCCTCATCCGAGAGGTCTTTGAAACCTTGAATAAGGGTTTCAAATTTGGGAAAATGATACTCTAATTGTTTTATATTTTTTACATTTTGTCAGGAAATGCAGCTCCGTCTCAGGTTCTGCTGTTGTGCAGTGGTTGCACAGCCTTTCCTCTACAGGAAGCCAGGTTTTCCTGTGTCTACCCATCTCAATGGCAAAGCTGTGCTCACTGAGCCCGTACTTTGTCAAGGTTTTTCTAAGGTTTTGATCAGTAACCATGGTCAAATATTTAGCCACGGTGTACTGTCGATTTAGGGCCATATAGCACTGCATTTTCCTTTGTGTTTGTGCTTGTGTTTCCCAATAAGCAATGTAGTTTTGTTTTGACTGTGTTGTAATTTGGTTTATTCTGACTGATTGGATGTTCTGGTCCTGAGGCTTCAGTGTGTTAGTAGAACAGGTTTGGGAACACAGCCCCAGGACCAGCTGGATGAGGGGACTCTTTTCTTTGTTCAGCTCTTGGCATTGCAGGGCTTGGTAATGATATGAGAGGGGGGTCACTGTATTTTAGATGTTTCCAAAACTTAATTGCTCTTTTCTGAGTTTTTATTATTAGTGGATATTGGCCTAATTCTGCCCTGCATGCATTTGTTGTAGTTTTCCTCTGGGCATGTAGGAGTTTCTTACAGAACTCTGCATGCAGGGTTTCAATGGGGTGTTTGTCCCATTTGATGAAATCTTGTTTTGCAAGTGGACCCCACACCTCGCTGCCATAAAGTACAATTGGTTCAATGACATATTCAATTCGTTTTAGCCAAATTTTAATAGGTATTTCAATTAGAATTTGCTTTTTAATGGCGTAGAATGCCCTGCGTGCTTTCTCTCTCAGTTAATTTACTGCCTCATTAAGGTGTCCAGTTGAGCTTATTTTTAAACCTAAGTAATTGTAGTGTGTACAGTACTCTATATATTTTGTACCAATTGAGAACTTTGGTCTAATTCCCTGAGATCTGGATCTTCTCTGGAAAATCATTATTTTAGTATTTTTGGGGTTTACTGCCAGGGCCCAGGTCTGGCAGTACTGCTCTAGCAGGTCCAGGCTCTGCTGTAGGCCATGTGCTGTGGGTGACAGCAGGCATAGGTCATCTGCGAAGAGTAGGCATTTAACTACTGAATTGTGGAGACTAACACCAGGGGCTGAGGATTCTTCTAGAATAGTGGCCAATTCGTTGATGTAAATATTGAAGAGTGCAGGGCTCAGATTGCAACCCTGACTAAGGCCCCGCCCAATTTGGCTTTTACTCAAGACATTGTGCTTGTTAACCTCTATGGGCTAGGTGGGACGCTAGCGTGCCACCCGTGGTGCACTCCATCAACAGCAGGTGCATTTCAAGAGCGGCAAATTTGAATCCAAATAAATGTCAAAATTGAAATTTTTCAAAAATACAACTATTTTACACCATTTGAAAGATAAACATCTCCTTAATCTAACCACGTTTTACGATTTCAAAAAGGTTTTACGGCGAAAGCATAAATTTAGAGTATGTTAGGACAGTACATTTACAAGAGTTGTGTGTAATGTTTTGTCAAGTCAAAGACAGGGTCACCAAAACCATAAAACCAGCTAAAATGATGCACTAACCTTTTACAATCTCCATCAGATGACACTCCTAGGACATTATGTTAGACAATGCATGCATTTTTAGTTCTATCAAGTTCATATTTATATCCAAAAACAGCGTTTTACTATGGCATTGATGTTGAGGAAATCGTTTCCCTCCAATAACCGGCAGTCAAGTCAGCGTCACAAATTAAATAATTAAAATTAGAAAACATTGGTAAAATATTATATTGTCATTTAAAGAATTATAGATTTACATCTCTTGAACGCAATCAACTTGCCAGATTTAAAAATAACCTTACTGGGAAATCACACTTTGCAATAATCTGAGCACTGCGCCCAGAAAAATACGCGTTGCGATACAGACTAGACGTCATGTTGGGGAGATCTAAAATCGAAAATACTATGTAAATAATCCATTACCTTTGATTCTCTTCATCAGATGTCACTTCCAGGTATCACAGGTCCATAACGAATGTAGTTTTGTTCAAAAAAGCTCATCATTTATGTCCAAAAATCTCCGTCTTGTTAGCACATGATCTAAGCCAGCCGGACTTCTCGTCATGAACGAGGGGAAAAAATATATTTCCGTTCGTTCAAACATGTCAAACGTTGTATAGCATAAATCATTAGGGCCTTTTTTAACCAGAACATGAATAATATTCAAGGTGGACGAATGCATACTCTTTTATAACGTATTGGAACGAGGGTACCCAACATGAACTCGCGCGCCAGGTGTCTAATGGGACATCATCGTTCCATGGCTCTTGTTCGGTCAGATCTCCCTCCAGAAGACTCAAAACACTTTCTAAAGGCTGGTGACATCTAGTGGAAGCAATAGGAAGTGCCAAAATATTCCTCAGCCCCTGTGTTTTTCAATGGGATAGGTTTAAAGTCAATACAACACATCAGGTATCCACTTCCTGTCAGAAAATGTCTCAGGGTTTTGCCTGCCAAATGAGTTCTGTTATACTCACAGACACCATTCAAACAGTTTTAGAAACTTTAGAGTGTTTTCTATCCATATATAATAAGTATATGCATATTCTAGTTACTGGGTAGGATTAGTAACCAGATTAAATCGGGTACATTTTTTTTATCCAGACGTGCAAATGCTGCCCCCTAGCCCTAACAGGTTAAGGAAGTTTAGAACTCTTACTCTCTCTCTATCTAACATTTGTTCTGTAATGTATGGCCCAGTCTTGGCAGGTCTGTGTGTGTCGGGTGGTCTTTGCTTTCTGGTATTCTCTCCCATCTTCTATCCTCTCCTTTCCCGCTGTTTCCTTTGGATTCATTGAGCTGCAGCGTGAACTCCTGAGTGACACTTTTAGGTGTTAAACCTCGGTAGAGATCAGCCCCGCATCTCTATCAGAAAGGGAGAGAGGCGGCGAGCGAGAGAGACTGGGAGGGAGGGGGACACTCGGTCAATATTTCAGAGCCAGAGAAGAGAGTTGATACAGACAGACAGAACCCTATGTAGCCCAATATACAGTGGCAAGAAAAAGTATGTGAACCCTTTGGAAATACCTGGATTTATGCATAAATTGGTCATAAAATTTGATCTGATCTTCATCTAGGTCACAACAATAGACAAACACAGACTGCTTAAACTAATAACACACAGACAATTTTACGTTTATCTCTTTATTGAACACACCGTGTAAACATTCATAGTGCAGTGTGGGAAAAGTATGTGAACCCATGGATTTAATAACTGGTTGACCCTCCTTTGGCAGCAATTTTTATTTTATTTTTAATTCACCTTTATTTAACCAGGTAGGCTAGTTGAGAACAAGTTCTCATTTGCAACTGTGACCTGGCCATGATAAAGCAAAGCAGTTCGACACATACAACAACACAGAGTTACACATGGAATAAACAAACAGAGTAGAAAAAGTACATTTACAGCATGTGCAAATGAGGTAGGATAAGGGAGGTAAGGCAATAAATAGGCCATGGTGGCGAAGTAATTACAATATAGCAATTAAACACTGGAATGGTAGATGTGCAGAAGATGAATGTGCAAGTAGAGATCCTGGGGTGCAAAGGAGCAATATAAATAAATAAATAAATAAATAAATACATACATACAGTATGGGGTGAGGTAGTTGGATGGGCTATTTACAGATGGGCTATGTACAGGTGCAGTGATCTGTGAGCTGCTCTGACATCTGGTGCTTAAAGCTAGTGAGGGAGATATGAGTCTCCATCTTCAGTGATTTTTTTTGCAGTTCGTTCCAGTCATTGATAGCAGAGAACTGGAAGGAAAGGCGCCCAAAGGAAGAATTGGCTTTGGGGGTGACCAGTGAGATATCCCTGCTGGAGCGCGTGCTACAGGTGGGTGCTGCTATGGTGACCAGTGAGCTGAGATAAGGCGGGGCTTTACCTAGCAGAGACTTGTAGATGACCTGGAGGTGCGGGCAGTGAATGGTTGAAGAGCATGCATTTAGATTTACTTGCATTTAAGAGCAGTTGGAGGACACAGAAGGAGATTTTGTATGGCATTGAAGCTCGTCTGGAGGTTAGTTAACACAGTGTCCAAAGAAGAGCCAGAAGTATACAGAATGGTGTCGTCCGCATAGAGGTGTATCAGAGAATCACCAGCAGCAAGAGTGACATCATTGATATATACAGAGAAGAGAGTCGCCCGGGAACTGAACCCTGTGGCACCCCATAGAGACTGCCAGAGGTCCGGACAACAGGCCCTCCGATTTGACACACTGAACTCTATCAGAGAAGTAGTTGGTGAACCAGGCGAGGCAATCATTTGAGAAACCAAGGCTGTTGTGTCTCCAGATAAGAATGTGGTGATTGACAGAGTCGAAAGCATTGGCCAGGTCGATGAATACAGCTGCACAGTAATGTCTCTTATCAACGGCGGTTATGATATCATTTAGGACCTTGAGCGTGGCTGAAGTGCACCCATGACCAGCTCTGAAACTAGATTGCATAGCGGAGAAGGTACGGTGGGATTCGAAATGGTCAGTAATCTGTTTGTTAACCTGATTGGGATAGGGGGCAGTATTTTCACGGCAGGATAAAAAACGTACCCGATTTAATCTGGTTACTACTCCTCCCCAGAAACGAGAATATGCATATAATTAGTCGATTTGAATAGAAAACACTCTAAAGTTTCTAAAACTGTTTGAATTGTGTCTGTGAGTATAACAGAACTCATATGGCAGGCCAAAACCTGAGAAGATTCCATACAGGAAGTGCCCGGTCTGACAATTTGTTCTCCTTCTAGGGCATCTCTATCAAAAATACAGCATCTCTGCTGTAACGTGACATTTTCTAAGGCTTCCATTAGCTCTCAGAAGGCGCCAGAAAGCGGAATGACGTCTCTGCCGTCTCTGGGTGAAAAAAATCTGCAGTTTTTGTGAGTGGTCAGGCAGGGAACAATGACAATGGAGTGTGCGTGCATGAGACGACTCCATGTTTTTCTTTCAGTCTATTTATGAATATAACGTTGCCCGGTTGGAATATTATCGCTATTTTACGAGAAAAATAGCATAAAAATGGATTTTAAACAGCGTTTGACATGCTTCTAAGCACGGTAATGGAATATTTTGAATTCTTTTGTCACGAAATGCGCCTGCGCGTCACCCTTCGGATACTGACATGAACGCACGAACAAAACTGAGCTATTTGGATATAACTATGGATTATTTCGACCCAAAACAACATTTGTTGTTGAAGTAGCAGTCCTGGGAGTGCATTCTGACGAAGAACAGCAAAGGTAATCCAATTTTTCTTATAGTAAATCTGAGTTTGGTGTGTACCAAACTTAGTGGGTGTCAAATTAGCTAGCCTGTGATGGCCGAGCTATCTACTCAGAATATTGCAAAATGTGCTTCGCAGAAAAGCTATTTTAAAATCTGACGCCGCGATTGCATAAAGGAGTTCTGTATCTAGAATTCTTAAAATAATTGTTATGTTTTTTGTAAACGTGTATCGTGAGTAATTTAGTAAATTCACCGGAAGTTTGCGGTGGGAATGCTAGTTCTGAACATCACATGCTAATGTAAAAAGCTGTTTTTTGATATAATATGAACTTGATTGAACAAAACATGCATGTATTGTATAACATAATGTCCTAGGAGTGTCATATGATGCTGCTCTCTTTAGGTCATGCCACAGCATCTCAATCGGGTTGAGGTCAGGACTTGTATTTTCTTCTGTTTAACCTCTATGGGCTAGTTGGGATGTTAGCGTCCCACTCTATTCAACAGCCAGTGGAATCGCGTGGCGCGAAATAAAAATACCTCAAAAATGCAATAATTTCAATATTTCAAACATACGACTATTTTACACCATTTGAAAGATAAGACTCTCGTTAATCTAACCACATTGTCCGTTTTCAAAAAGGCTTTACATCGAAAGTAAAACATTAGATTATGCCAGGAGAGTATATAGACACAAATAACCACACAGCCATTTTTCAAGCAAGCATGTATGTCACAAAAACCCAAACCACAGCTAAATGCAGCACTAACCTTTGATGATCTTCATCAGATGACACTCCTAGGACATTATGTTATACAATACATGCATGTTTTGTTCAATCAAGTTCATATTTATATTAAAAAACAGCTTTTTACATTGGCGTGTGATGTTCAGAAATTGTATTCCCACCGAAAACTTCCGGTGAATTTACTAAATTACTCATGATAAACGTTGACAAAATACATAACAATTATTTTAAGAATTATAGATACAGAACTCCTTTATGCAATCGCTGTGTCAGATTTTAAAATAGCTTTTCGGCGAAAGCACATTTTGCAATATTCTGAGTACATAGCTTAGCCATCACGGCTAGCTATTCAGACACCCGCCAATTTCGGGGCTCACGAAACTCAGAATTACTATTAGAAAAATTGGATAACCTTTGCTGTTCTTCGTCAGAGTGCACTCCCAGGACTGCTACTTCAACAACAAATGTTGTTTTTGTTCCAAATAATCCATAGTTATGTGCAAATACCCCCGTTTTGTTTGTGCGTTCAGGTCACTATCCAAAGGGTAATGAGCAAGCACATTTTGAGACAAAAAAATTCAAAATGTTCCTTTACCGTACTTAGAAGCATGTCAAACGCTGTTTAAAATCAATTTTTATGGTATTTTTCTCGTAAAATAGTGATACTATTCCAACCAGACAATGCTGTATTCATTCAAAAAGGAGGAGAAAAAATGGCGAGGTCTAATGAACACACATTTCCAATCTTTTAGCCACCAGGCAGTCCACTGACAAACTGTGCTCATGTAGTCTGCCCGGAGACAGGAGACGCGTCAATCCGCTTTCTGAACGCTTTAGAGAGCCAATGGAAGCCTTAGAAAGTGCTACATAACCCCACGGGCACTGTAGTTTTGATAGAGAAGCAAAGGGAGAACTACAAAATCGCAGACGGGCCACTTCTTGCTTGGAATTTTCGCAGGTTTTTGCCTGCCATATGAGTTCTGTTATACTCACAGACACCATTCAAACAGTTTTAGAAACTTCAGAGTGTTTTCTATTCAAATCTACTAATACTATGCATATTCTCATTTCTGGGAAAGAGTAGTAACCAGATTAAATCGGGTACGTTTTTTTTTATCCGGCCATGAAAATACTGCCCCCTAGCCCAGACAGGTTAAGCCATTCTGTTGTTGATTTACTTCTGTGTTTTGGGTCATTGTCCTGTTGCATCCCCCAACTTCTGTTGACCTTCGATTGGCGAACAGATAGCCTAACATTCTCCTGCAAAATGTCTTAATAAACTTGAATTCATTTTTCTGGTGATGATAGCAAGCTGTCCAGGCCCTGAGGCAGCAAAGCAGCACCAAACCATGATGCTCCCTCCAGCATACTTTACAGTTGGGATGAGGTTTTGATGATGGTGTGCTGTGCCTTTTTTTTTCTCCACACATAGTGTTGTGTGTTCCTTCCAAACAACTCAACTGTAGTTTCATCTGTCAACAGAATACTTTGCCAGTAGCGCTGTGGAACATCCAGGTGCTCTTTTGCGAATTTCAGACGTGCAGCAATGTTTTTTTTGGACAGCAGTGGCTTTTTCCGTGGTGTCCTCCCATGAACACCTTTCTTGTTTAGTGTTTTACATATTGTTGACTCGTCAACAGAGATGTTAGCATCTTCCAGATATGTCTGTAAGTCTTTAGCTGACACTAGGATTCCTCTTAACCTCATTGAGCATTCTGCGCTGTGCTCTTGCAGTCATCTTTGCAGGACAGCCACTCCTAGGGAGAGTAGCAACAGTGCTGAACTTTCTCCATTTATAGACAGTTTTACTTACCGTGGACTGATGAACATCAAGGCTTTTTAAAAATACTTTTGTAACCCTGTCCAGCTTTATGCAAGTCAACCATTCTTAATCTTAGGTCTTCTGATATCTCTTTAGTTCGAGGCATGGTTCACATCAGGCAATGCTTCTTGTGAATAGCAAACTCAAATATTGTGAGTTTTTTTTTATTTATAGGACAAGGCAGCTCTAACCAACATCTCCAATCTCGTCTCATTGACTGGACTCCAGGTTAGCTGACTCCTAACTCCAATTAGCTTTTGGAGAAGTCATTAGCCTAGGAGTTCACATACTTTTTCCAACCTACACTGTGAATGTTTAAATAACGAATTCAATATCGACAAGAAAAATACAATAATTTGTGTGTTATTAGTTTAAGCACAATATGTTGGTCTATTGTTGTGGCTTAGATGAAGATCAGATCAAATTTGATGACCAATTTATGCAAAAATCCAGGTAATTCAAAAAGATTCACATACTTTTTCTTGCCACTGTATTATAGATAAGTCTAATAGTGCATGAGCACTTTTTCAGAGTGAACCTACCAAGGGAGGTCTCTGAAAGATGGGAAGAAACGGTGGGAGAATGAGGGGAGGGTGGCGTTTATGACTGATGACCCTTCCTCTCCTCTCCCCTTTTTTCTGTCTTTCATGTTCTCTCCCTCTTGGGTTTGTCTTGATCCTGATCTGATTTAATCACAGTTGAAACTATTACCATAATGTTGCCTAGGCGGAGAGACGGCCGTAACTCACGGCAACGCCTTTGGCCTATTACTGCTACTCATGTCCCCTGAGTGTCCTACACTCCTCTGCCCCTCCTTCCTGACCCAATACACACCCCACCCCTGGCAAACTTTTATATTTGTTTGTTGTTGTTACTTGTTTTTGTCTGTGTTCAACTCTCTTATTGCAGACACCATCCATAATGATTGACTGTCACCACAGATTTAGTGCAATGAATAGAGGGCAATAAACAATTATGTGGCATAGACACTTCTACTAGTTGGCATTGTTGTTCTTCTCTAGGTTGTTGGTGGGTTGATGGGAGGGGAATATGTGGTCAGACCCTGCCCAGTCAGAGGTGCTCCACTCTGGGGTGGAGAAACCACATTTGGCTCCTTGGTGAGAGAAGGGCGAGAAAGGCTGGAATTCAGTCTGATGTTTAAGAACTCAGTTCCAGAATCCCTCTCTCCTTCTTACCTCTGTTGTCCCTCTCTCTATAGCAGGAGCGGTTCATGCCATTCAAGATTAGAGCTGACTTTTTTTTCCTTCTCTATTACAGCATATTGGATGACTGTCACTCATATTCCATTCACCTAGCTCAATGTAACAGCAATAGGTTTAGGCTACTACATGATACTCGAATTTGCCCTATACCCATCATCGTTCGGTTTGCTTCCGTTTAAGAAACATTTTGCAACAGAATCTGCTTAATAAATATACCCCTGATCACCCGCACACACACACACACACACACACACACACACACACACACAGTTCACTTTCATAGCAGTCCGTACAGCATCATCACTTTGCTTATTGTAAAATTCCTTCTCGCATCTATGAGCTCCCACCTTTTCCCTTTGCTAGTGAACTTCAGTGCACAACACAACAGCTGTCTGTGAACAGGTGCAAAAACTTCTCCAAGCCAAACCATCATACCATAGCCGCTTACCACTACACAAACTACATCATTATCACCATATTAACTTTATAGTCAACAAAAACTACAACTTTAGTAAACAGTGTACAGCAAGGAGTTTATCAATTACACCGGCAGGCCCCAATATCAATACATTTATAACACCGAAAGCTTACCTTGACTTAGAACAGTTGCAGTATTTCATACCTTTATCTATCTAGATAACATAAATAACTTTCCTCTCTGTTGGAGTCAGATTGTTAAGTAGGCAAAATTATCTGCAGTAGCTAAGTAAGTGAAAGGTAAAATAATAAGACATAAAATTCAACAAAATAAAGCTAGCTCTTAATTTTAAGAAAATGATTTGTTCAAAACTGTTCAACTATAGTCTTTCTCTCACTTTGAGTCAACTACTCACCACACTTTATGTACTGCAGTGCTTGCTAGCTGTAGCTTATGCTTTCAGGACTAGATTAATTATTTGATCCTTTGACTGGATGGACAAGATCTTAGTTCATACTTCAAGAGCTCTGATAGGTTGGAGGACTTCCTCTGGAAGTCATCATAATTACTGTGTAAGTCTATGGAAGGGGGTAAGAATCATGAGCCTTCTAGGTTTTGTATTGAAGTCAATGTTCCCAGAGGACAGAAAATAACAGTCCTCCGGCTACACCATGGCGCTACACTGGTATATTTTAGATGTCACTGTATTAGACTAAGCATAGGTGATTTGATGATGTTGAAATGGTGCTGGAATAGTGGAGGCAGCCCCTGTTTTCTTTGCGACTTGGGGTAGCTCTCTGAGGTTCTAAATCAATAGTTGTTCAGTGGACCGAAAAAGTCTCAAACATTAACTTGTTATGGATAGGGGGCAGTATTTTCACGGCCGGATAAAAAACGTACACGATTTAATCTGATTATTACTCCTGCCCAGAAACTAGAATATGCATATAATTATTTGCTTTGGATAGAAAACACTCCAACGTTTCTATAACTGTTTGAATGGTGTCTGTGAGTATAACAGAACTCATTTGGCAGGCCAAAACCTGAGAAGATTCCAAACAGGAAGCGCCCTCTCTGACTATTTCTTGGCCTTCTTGATCATCTCTATCCAAAACAGGGGATCTCTGCTGTAACGTGACGTTTTCTAACGCTCCCATAGGCTCTCAGAAGGCGCCAGAACGTTGAATGATGACTTTGCAGGCCATGGCTGAAAAACAGTAGCGCATTTGGATAGTGGTCGATCTGAGAACAATGAGACTGGGGCGCGCGTGCACGAGACGACTCCATGTTTTTATTTTTTTGTCTTTGAACGAAAACAGGGTTTCCCGGTCGGAATATTATCGTTTTTTTACGATAATAAAAATTTATTTTAAACAGCGTTTGACATGCTTCGAAGTACGGTAATGGAATATTTAGCATTTTTTTTTGTCACGAAACGCGCCGGGCGCGTCACCCTTCTTTACCCTTCGGATAGTGTCTTGAACGCACGAACAAAACGCCGCTATTTGGATATAACTATGGATTATTTGGAACCAAACCAACATTTGTTGTTGAAGTAGAAGTCCTGGGAGTGCATTCTGACGAAGAACAGCAAAGGTAATCCAATTTTTCTTATAGTAAATCTGAGTTTGGTGAGTACCAAACTTGGTGGGTGTCAAAATAGCTAGCCTGTGATGGCCGGGCTATCTACTCAGAATATTGCAAAATGTGCTTTCACCGAAAAGCTATTTTAAAATCGGACACCGCGATTGCATAAAGGAGTTCTGTATCTATAATTCTTAAAATAATTGATGTTTTTTGTGAACGTTTATCGTGAGTAATTTAGTAAATTCACCGGATGTGTTCGGTGGGAATGCTAGTTCTGAACGTCACATGCTAATGTAAAAAGCTGTTTTTTGATATAAATATGAACTTGATTGAACAAAACATGCATGTATTGTATAACATAATGTCCTAGGAGTGTCATCTGATGAAGACCATCAAAGGTTAGTGCTGCATTTAGCTGTGGTTTTGTTTTTTGTGACATTATATGCTAGCTTGAAAAATGGGTGTCTGATTATTTCTGGCTGGGTACTCTGCTGACATAATCTAATGTTTTGCTTTCGCTGTAAAGCCTTTTTGAAATCGGACAGTGTGGTTAGATAAAGGAGAGTCTTGTCTTTAAAATGGTGTAAAATAGTCATATGTTTGAAAAATTGAAGTTTTGGGATTTTTGAGGAATTTGTAATTCACGCCACGCCTATCATTGGATATTGGAGCAGGTGTTCCGCTAGCGGAACGTCTAGATGTAAGAAGTTATTAACTTGCTTGACCATGCTGTAGGTCATGTAACTGTTTGTTACGTGCAATATGCTTTGTGAACTTTACCGGACAGACGATGCTCTCCGATTTTGTGACAAAGGTGTGGTTGAATTTATTCTGCCACTGTGTCTTCTTATTGTCTCTGCCTTAGGCCTATATATTACGGTGTCAAGGCATATGAACTAACAGGTTATAGATTAAACAATGCAATTATCAACACTTCCTGTTGAAGGTGAACAAGGGAGAGCTCGTTTTGTTGTTTTGAAAGTTTATTGAAAAAGTTTAGTTACTAGCTAGCTGCCTTTTGAGTTAGGATCCCGCAACGCGGTTAGCACCAGTTGATGGGACCACTACTATCTGTCCAGTAATCCTGCTGACCAAGGTTGGGTCTGAGGAGCTGTTTGGTATAGCAGCTAGCCTAGCTAGCTGCCCATCAAGCTATTGGTGTTTTCTTAAGGGCTTGAACGCAGCCCACAACACGGTTAGCCATTGTGGCTGGGACCGCAGAATGTCCCGGGCTTGTTGCTGTCTAGATCCCTGCTGTTTGTTGTTGTTGTTTTCAATCTTCCCTGTGACCTGCCCTGTCTGAAACTGCAAACAGTAACAGTGTAACCTATTTTGCTACTATGACAAAGACGATTGGAGTACCGTTAAGGAGAGTGGTGTCTCTCTATCACAAGTGGTTAATTAACAAAAAGAGTTCTGCAAGCAGTTGTTACAAGAAAATAGCTTTGTTTTGTCCAAATACTAGTGGTGTCAACTAATAAAATAATGGATAACCTGACCAGAGAGGTCCAGGACCTGAAGAACAGTTTGCAGTTCTCCCAGGGTCAGATCGATGAGTTTAAACATGAGAATGGCAAGATGACAGCAATCTGTAAGTAACTGAGAGAGGACAGGAATAACAAGGAAGGAGAAATCAGATTATCTCGAGGGATACATCAAGGCGGAACAACATGCTTGTGGATGGAATTGCAGAATCTCCACATGAGACCTGGATGGAGTCTGAGGGACAAAGTGAGGGAAATAATCTTGGAGAAATTGAAGATGGACCACATAAAGATTGAGATGAAGAGACCACAGGACTGGAAAACCCACCACTGACCCAGGTGACAGGCCCAGGCTGATAGTGGACAAGTTCCTGATTTTCAAGGACAAGGTAGCTGTTCTGGAAAAGCTAAGAACTTGAGAGGAACGTATATCTTCCTCAACGAGAACTATCCTGAACCTGTGCGCCAGAAGAGGAAAGAATTTATCCCACCCATGAAAGCTGCCAAAGTGTATGGGGACATTGCTTTCATCAGCTATGAGAGGCTCATTGTCCACCCTCCCTCCCTCCCAAAAGCCTGGAAGGGATGAGAGGGCTAAGCTTATCGGTTTGTAGCTTCAACCCCGCAGCACTTACACACACAAACTGATTAATGGACTGCTGAATGTACACTACCGTTCAAAAGTTTGGGATCACTTCCATGAAAACATACATGAAATTAGTTGCAAAATGAATAAGAAATATAGTCAAGACGTTGACAAGGTTATAAATAATGATTTTTAATTGAAATAGTAATTGTGTCCTTCAAACTTTGCTTTCGTCAGAGAATCCTCCATTTGCAGCAATTATAGCCTTGCAGACCTTTGGCATTCTAGTTGTCAATGTTTTGAGGTAATCTGAAGAGATTTCACCCCATGCTTCCTGAAGCACCTCCCACAAGTTGGATTGGCTTGATGGGCACTTCTTATGTACCATACGGTCAAGCTGCACCCACAACAGCTCAATAGGGTTGAGATCCGGTGACTGTGCTGGCCACTCTATTATAGACAAAATACCAGCTGACTCCTTCTTCCATAAATAGTTATTGCATAATTTGGAGCTGTGCGTTGTGTCATTGTCCTGTTGTAGGAGGAAATTGGCTCCAATTAAGTGCCGTCTACAGAATATGGCATGGCATTGAAAAAATGGAGTGATAGCCTTCCTTCTTCAAGATCCCTTACACCCTGTACAAATCTCCCACTTTACCACCACCAAAGCACCCCCAGACCATCCCATTGCCTCCACCATGCTTGACAGATGGCATCAAGCATGCCTCCAGCATCTTTTCATTTTTTCGGAGTCTCATGAATGTTCCTCTTTGTGATCCGAACACCTCAAACTTAGATTTTTTCCAATCTTCCTCTGTCCAGTGTCTGTGGTCTTATGCCCATCTTAATAGTTTTATTGGCCAGTCTGAGATATGGCTTTTTCTTTGCAACTCTGCCTAGAAGGCCAGCATCCTGGAGTCGCCTCTTCACTGTTGACGTTGAGACCGGTGTTTTGAATGTACTATATAATTAAGCTGCCAGTTGAGGACTTGTTAGGCGTCTGATTCTCAAACTAGACTCTAATGTACTTGTCCTCTTGCTCAGTTGTGCACCGGGGCCCCCCACTCCTCTTTCTATTCTGGTTAGAGCCAGTTTGCACTGTTCTGTGAAGGGAGTAGTACAGTGTTGGACAAGATCTTCAGTTTCTTGGCCATTTCTCGCATGGAATAGCCTTCATTTCTCAGAATAAGAATAGACTGACGAGTTTCAGAAGAAAGTTCCTTTTTTCTGGCCATTTTTAGCCTGTAATCGAACCCACAAATGCTGACGCTCCAGATACTCAACTCGTCTAAAGAAGGCCAGTTGTATTATTGCTTCTTTAACTTCTTACATCTAGACGTTCCGCCAGCGGAACACCGCTCCAATATCCAATGATAGGGCGTGGCGCGAAATACAAACTCCTCGAAAATCCGAAAACTTCAATTTTTCAAACATATGACTATTTTACACCATTTTAAAGACAAGACTCTCCTTTATCTAAACACACTGTCCGATTTCAAAAAGGCTTTACAACAAAAGCAAAACATTAGATTATGTCAGGAGAGTACCCAGCCAGAAATAATCAGACACCCATTTTTCAAGCTAGCATATAATGTTACAAAAACCAAAACCACAGCTAAATGCAGCACTAACCTTTGATGATCTTCATCAGATGACACTCCTAGGACATTATGTTATACAATACATGCATGTTTTGTTCAATCAAGTTCATATTTGTATCAAAAAACAGCTTTTTACATTAGCATGTGACGTTCAGAACTAGCATTTCCACCGAACACTTCCGGTGAATTTACTAAATTACTCACGATAAACGTTCACAAAAAACATAACAATTATTTTAAGAATTATAGATACAGAACTCCGTTATGCAATCGCTATGTCCGATTTTAAAATAGCTTTTCGGTGAAAGCACATTTTGCAATATTCTGAGTAGATAGCCCGGCCATCACAGGCTAGCTATTTTGACACCCACCAAGTTTGGTACTCACCAAACTCAGATTTACTATAAGAAAAATTGGATTACCTTTGCTGTTCTTCGTCAGAATGCACTCCCAGGACTTCTACTTCAACAACAAATGTTGGTTTGGTTCCAAATAATCCATAGTTATATCCAAATAGCGGCGTTTTGTTTGTGCATTCAAGACACTATCCGAAGGGTAACGAAGGGTGACGCGCCGGCGCATATCGTGACAAAAAAATTCTAAATATTCCATTACCGTACTTCGAAGCATGTCAAACGCTGTTTAAAATCAATTTTTATGCGATTTTTCTCGTAAAATAGCGATAATATTCCGACCGGGAGACGTCGTTTTCGTTCAAAGACTGAAAATGTAAAATGGACTCACGTGCACGCGCACACCCGTCTCATTGTTCTCAGATCGACCACTATCCAAATGCGCTACTGTTTTTCAGCCAGAGACTGCAGAGTCCTCATTCAACGTTCTGGCGCCTTCTGAGAGCCTATGGGAGCCTTAGAAAGTGTCACGTTACAGCAGAGATCCTATGTTTTCAATAAAGAGGTTAAAGAAGGCCAAGAAATGGTCAGAGAGGGCACTTCCTGTTTGGAATCTCAGGTTTTGGCCTGCCATATGAGTTCTGTTATACTCACAGACACCATTCAAACAGTTTTAGAAACTTTTAGGGTGTTTTCTATCCAAATCAAACAATTTATATGCATATTCTAGTTTCTGGGCAGGAGTAATAAACACATTAAATCGGGTACGTTTTTTATCCGGCCGTGAAAATACTGCCCCCTATCCATAACAGGTTAATCAGAACAACAGTTTTCAGCTGTGCTAACAATTGCAAAAGGGTTTTCTAATGATCATTTAGACTTTTTAAAGTGATAAACTTGGATTAGCTAACACAACGTGCCATTGGAACACAGGAGCGAAGGTTGCTGATAATGGGCCTCTGTACGCCTATGTAGATTTTCCATAGAAAAATCAGCTGTTTCCAGCTACAATGGTCATTTATAACATTAACAATGTTTACACTGTATTTGTGATCAATTTGATGTTATTTTAATGGACAAAAAAAATGCTTTTCTTTAAAAAGCAAGGACATTTCTAAGTGACCCCAAACTTTTGAATGGTAGTGTATGTTTTATTTTTTATTTTTTTTGCTCTTTTCCATATTATGTCTATCTCTGATAAGCTACCCAGGAAAAGGCTGGAAATAGCCCATATTAATATATGCAGCCTTAAAAATAAGGTGCCTGGAATGAATAACTTTCTAACATCAGATAACATTCATACACACTGCTCAAAAAAATAAAGGGAACACTTAAACAACACAATGAAACTCCAAGTCAATCACACTTCTGTGAAATCAAACTGTCCACTTAGGAAGCAACACTGATTGACAATACATTTCATATGCTGTTGTGCAAATGGAATAGACAACAGGTGGACTTGGTCACTTTTGAATGCTGGCCGTGCTTTCACTCTAGTGGTAGCATGAGACGGAGTCTACAACCCACACAAGTGGCTCAGGTAGTGCAGCTCATCCAGGATGGCACATCAATGCGAGCTGTGGCAAGAAGGTCTGCTGTGTCTGTCAGCGTAGTGTCCAGAGCATGGAGGCGCTACCAGGAGACAGGCCAGTACATCAGGAGACGTGGAGGAGGCCGTAGGAGGGCAACAACCCAGCAGCAGGACCGCTACCTCCGCCTTTGTGCAAGGAGGAGCAGGAGAAGCACTGCCAGAGCCCTGCAAAATGACCTCCAGCAGGCCACAAATGTACATGTGTCTGCTCAAACGGTCAGAAACAGACTCCATGAGGGTGGTATGAGGGCCCGAAGTCCACAGGTGGGGCTTGTGCTTACAGCCCAACACCGTGCAGGACGTTTGCCAGAGAACACCAAGATTGGCAAATTCGCCACTGGCGCCCTGTGCTCTTCACAGATGAAAGCAGGTTCACACTGAGCACATGACAGACGTGACAGAGTCTGGAGGCGCCGTGGAGAACGTTCTGCTGCCTGCAACATCCTCCAGCATGACCGGTTTGGCGGTGGGTCAGTCATGGTGTGGGGTGGCATTTCTTTGGGGGGCCGCACAGCCCTCCATGTGCTCGCCAGAGGTAGCCTGACTGCCATTAGGTACCGAGTTGAGATCCTCAGACCCCTTGTGAGACCATATGCTGGTGCGGTTGGCCCTGGGTTCCTCCTAATGCAAGACAATGCTAGACCTCATGTGGCTGGAGTGTGTCAGCAGTTCCTGCAAGAGGAAGGCATTGATGCTATGGACTGGCCCTCCCGTTCCCCAGACCTGAATCCAATTGAGCACATCTGGGACATCATGTCTCGCTCCATCCACCAACGCCACGTTGCACCACAGACTGTCCAGGAGTTGGCGGATGCTTTAGTCCAGGTCTGGGAGGAGATACCTCAGGAGACCATCCGCCACCTCATCAGCAGCATGCCCAGGCATTGTAGGGAGGTCATACAGGCACGTGGAGGCCACACACACTACTGAGCCTCATTTTGACTTGTTTTAAGGACATTACATCAAAGTTGGATCAGCCTGTAGTGTGGTTTTCCACTTTAATTTTGAGTGTGACTCCAAATCAAGAACCTCCATGGGTTGATAAATTGGATTTCCATTGATTATTTTTGTGTGATTTTGTTGTCAGCACATTCAACTATGTAAAGAAAAAAGTATTTAATAAGATGATTTCTTTCATTCAGATCTAGGATGTGTTTAAGTGTTCCCTTTATTTTTTTGAGCAGTATATTAGCCATTTGTGAGAGTCACTTGGATAATTAATTTGATGAGAGAGCAGTAGCAATACAAGTATATAACATCTATAGAAGAGACAGGAATGCTAATTCTATTCAGAGCCATGTCCCTGTAATGCTTAGAGAAGATCTTATGTCAAGTGTTATTGTGGTTGCAGGTTCACCTGGCACACATAAAGCCTTTTTTGCAGGGGTGTTGCTATAGGCCACCAAGTGCTAACAGTCAGTACCTAAATAATATGTGTGAAATGCTTGATAGTGTATGTGATGTAAACAGAGAGGTCTATTTCCTTGGGGACATGAATATTGATGTCACGGGTATCGTCGGTGAAGGAGGACCAAAATGCAGCAGGATTGTGTTTGTTCATTTTGAACATTTATTAAATCAAAACGAACACAAAAACAACAAACAAGAGAACGAACGATCCACTGACAGTCTGGCAAGGCACAAGGCTAAACACAGAACAATTTCCCACAAACACACAGACAAACACACCCAACTAATATAGGACTTCCAATCAAAGGCAACACCACACAGCTGCCTTCAATTGGAAGTCCACCCCAATTAACTCCACATAGAAACACACTTACTAGACTACACATAGAAATACATAAACATAGACCATAAACCAAAAACCCGGAAATACTAAATCAAACACCCTTTTACCAAAACACCACCCCGGACCACATAAAACAAATACCCTCTGCCACGTCCTGACCAAACTACAATAACAATTAACCCTTATACTGGCCAGGACGTGACAATTGACTGATTTCCATCAAGCTGTCCACTCAAGAGGAAGCTTCTCACTGTAACCAGTGCCTGTAATCTGGTTCAGGTTATTAATCAATTTATCAGGGTATTTACAAATACTACAGGAACAACAACAGCCACATGTATTGATCACATTTACTAATACTGTAGAACTTTGTTCAAAAGCTGAACCCATACCCATTGGATGCAGTGATCACAATAAAGTAGCTATATCCAGGAAAGCCCAAGTTCCAAAAGCTGGGCCTAAAATAATGTATGAGAGATCATATAAAAGATTTTGCTGTGACTTTTATGTGGATGATGTTAAAAATATTTGTTGGTCTAATTAATAAGGAGCATCCAGACGCAGCATTTGATGAATTTATTAAATTGCTTCTTCCAATTTTTGATAAACATTCACCTGTTAAGAAACTGATTGTTAGAGCTGTTAAGGCTCCCTGGATTGATGAGGAGTGGCTAATAAGTCTGGCTGACTGGCTGACTTACTGCAAATTGAGAAATTATGTGACAAAAAGAAGAATAAACTGTATTATGAAGCCAAGATCAATGATATAAAGAATGATGGAAAAAAAAACTTTGGAGTACTTTAAATGAAATTATAGCCATTAAGACAAATTCACCTCCATCTATCATCGAATCAAATGGCTTATTCATCGCAAAGCCATTTGATGTTGCCAATTATTTTATGGAATACTTCATTGGCAAAGTGGGCAAACTTAGTCAGGAAATGCCAAAAACAAACAGTGAGCCATCGTATAAAAAATATTTTTATTTTTTATTTTGTAAAGTTAGCGTGGGAGAGGAATAATTGTTTTTTTTTATCGATCAATAATGACAAACCTTCTGGCATTATCAACTTAGATGGAAAGCTACTGAGGATGGTAGCTGACTCTATAGCCTCTCCGATCTTTCATATATTTAATCTGAGCCTAGAGGAAAGTCTTTGTCCTCAGGTCTGGAGGAAGCCAAAGTCATTCCGCTACCCAAGAGTGGTAAAGTGGCCTTTACTTGTACAGCAGACATATCAGCTTGCTGCCAGCTCTTAAATATTAACAAACTGTTGCAATTTTTTTTTTGACCAAATACAATGCCATTTCTCTGTAAACAAATTAACAACAGACTTTCAGCAAGCTTATAGAGAAGGGCACTCAACATGTACTGCACTAACACAAATGACTGATGATTGTTTGAAAGAAATTGATAATAAGTAGATTGTGCAGGCTTTGATATTATTGACCATAACCTGTTAAGAAAACGTATGTGTTATGGCTTTTCAACCTCTGCCATATCGTATATTCAGAGTTATCTATTTAATAGATCTGTTTTCTTTAATATTTGTTTCTTAACTTTTCTCTAATGTCAAACATGTAAAGTGTGGTGTAGCTGCTCTAGGCCCTCTACTCTTTTCTATTTTTACCAATGACCTGCCACTGGCAATAAACAAATCATGTGTGTCCATGTACAGTATGCTAATGATTCAACCATATACGCATCAGCAACTACATCTAATGAATTCACTGAAATCCATAACAAAGAGTTGCAGTCTGTTTTGGAATGGGTAGCCAGTAATAAACTGGTCCTGAACATCAATCAAATCAAATCAAATTGTATTTGTCACATGCACCGAATACTACAGGTATACCTTACCGTGAAATGCTTACTTACAAGCCCTTAACCAACAATGCAGTTCAAAAAATAGAGTTTAGATTTATTTAGTAAATCTTTTCTTAAGTAAACATTTTTTTAAATCAATAACAAGGCTATATACAGGGGGTACCGGTACCGGAACATCTCTAAAACTAAGAGTACTGTATTTGGTACAAATCATTCCCTATGTTCTAGACCTCAGCTGAATCTTGTAATGAGTGGTGTGGCTGTTGAACAAGTTGAGGAGACTACATTACTGCCATGACCAAAATATAAAGATTCAATGGTTGTAAAGATGGGGAAAAGTCTGTCTGTAAAAAAGAGGTGCTCTGCTTTTTTGACACCACACTCCACAATGCAAGTCTTGCAGGCTCTAGTTTTATCTTGTCTTGATTTTTGCCCAGTCATATGGTCAAGTGCTGCAAATAAAGACCTAGTTAAGCTGCAGCTGGCCCAGAACAGAGTGGCACGTCTTGCTCTCCACTGTACTCTGGAGCGGGATCGATTTGGAGGTGGGGGGTTTTTCATGGTCTGGGGTGGTATGTCACAGCATCATCGGACTGTGCTTGTTGTCATTGCAGGCAATCTCAATGCTATGCATTACAGGGAAGACATCCTCCTCCCTCATGTGGTACCCTTCCTGCAGGCTCATTCTGACATGACCCTGCAGCATGACAATGCCACCAGCCATACTGCTCGTTCTGTGCGTGATTTCCTGCAAGACAGGCAGTTTTTACAATTTTTAAAACATTACAATACATTAACAGATTTCACAGATGTGCCCTCAGGCCCCTACAACACCACTACCACATATCTGCAGTACTAAATCCATGTGTGTGTGTGTGTGTGTGTGTGTGTGTGTGTGTGTGTGTGTGTGTGTGTGTGTGTGTGTGTGTGTGTGTGTGTGTGTGGTGTGTGTGTGTGCGTGTGCGTGTGTGTGTGTTGCTTCACAGTCCCCGATTGATGACTTGATGACAGCTTTCCACACTCTTGGCATTCTCTCAAACAGCTTCATGAGGTAGTCACCTGGAATGCATTTCAAATAACAGGTGTGCCTTGTTAAAAGTTAATTTCTGGAATTTCTTTCCATCTTAATAGATTTGAGCCAATCAGTCGTGTTGTGACAAGGTAGGGTTGGTATACAGAAGATAGCCCTATTTGGTAAAAGACACCAGGTCCAGAACAAATTCATAGAAACAAACAGTATTATTTTATTTATTTATTTCACCTTTATTTAACCAGGTAGGCAAGTTGAGAACAAGTTCTCATTTACAATTGCGACCTGGCCAAGATAAAGCAAAGCAGTTCGACAACATACAAAAACACAGAGTTACACATGGAATAAACAAACATACAGTCAATGATGCAGTAGAAAAAATAATAAAAATAAAAATAAGATTATATACAATGTGAGCAAATGATGTGAGATAAGGGAGGTAAAGGCAAAAAAATGCCATGGTGGCAAAGTAAATAAAGTATAGCAAGAAAAACACTGGAATGGTAGATTTGTAGTTTGAAGAAAGTTCAGAGATAAAATATAAATAATATGGTGCAAAGGAGCAAAATAAATAAATACAGTAGGGGAAGAGGTAGTAGTTTGGGCTAAATTATAGATGGGCTATGTACAGGTGCAGTGATCTGAGAGCTGCTCTGACAGCTGGTGCTTAAAGCTAGTGAGGGAGATAAGTGTTTCCAGTTTCAGAGATTTTTGTAGTTCGTTCCAGTCATTGGCAGCAGAGAACTGGAAGGAGAGACGACCAAAGGAGGAGTTGGCTTTAGGGGTGACCAGAGAGATATACCTGCTGGAGCGCGTGCTACAGGTGGGTGCTGCTATGGTGACCAGTGAGCGGAGATAAGGGGGGACTTTACCTAGCAGGGTCTTGTAGATGACCTGGAGCCAATGTGTTTGGCGACGATTATGAAGCGAAGGCCAGCCAACGAGAGCGTACAGGTCGCAGTGGTGGGTAGTATATGGGGCTTTGGTGACAAAACGGATGGCACTGTGATAGACTGCATCCAGCTTGTTGAGTAGGGTATTGGAAGCTATTTTGTAAATGACATCGCCGAAGTCGAGGATTGGTAGGATGGTCAGTTTTACGAGGGTATGTTTGGCAGCATGAGTGAAGGATGCTTTGTTGCGAAATAGGAAGCCAATTCGAGATTTCACTTTGGATTGGAGATGATTGATGTGAGTCTGGAAGGAGAGTTTACAGTCTAACCAGACACCTAGGTATTTGTAGTTGTCCACAAATTCTAAGTTAGAACCGTCCAGAGAAGTGATGCTGGACAGGCGGGCAGGTGCAGGCAGCGATCGGTTGAAGAGCATGCATTTAGTTTTACTTGTGTTTAGGAGCAGTTGGAGACCACGGAAGGAGAGTTGAATGGCATTGAAGCTCGTCTGGAGGGTTGTTAACCTGTTAGGGCTAGGGGGCAGCATTGACACGGCTGGATAAAAAACATACCCGATTTAATCTGGTTACCACTCCTACTCAGTAACTAGAATATGCATATACTTATTACATATGGATAGAAAACACCCTAAATTTTCTAAAACTGTTTGAATGGTGTCTGTGAGTATAACAGAACTCAAATGGCAGGTCAAAACCTGAGAGATTCCTTTACAGGAAGTGGCCTGTCTGACCATTTCTGGAACTTCTTTGCCATCTCTATCATTTACTAAGGATCTCTGCTCTAACGTGACACTTCCCACGTCTTCCATAGGCTCTCAGAGCCCGGGAAAAAACAGAATGTCGTCATTCCAGCCCCAGGCTGAAACACATTATCGCCTTTCTCAAGTGGCCCATCAAGAGACACTAGCTTATGCGCGTGACCCCGACCGCCCCCGCCTTTGGGATTTTTTCCTCTGTTTGCCGAAAAGGAGATTCCCTGTCGGAATATTATCGCTTTTCTACGAGAAAAATGACGTAAAAATTGATTTTAAACAGCGGTTGACATGCTTCGACGTACGGCAATGGAATACTTTGAATTTTATTGTCAGGAATTGCGCCAAGCGCGTGACACTTCTTTACTATTTCGGATAGTGTCTGGAACGCACGAACAAAACGCCGCTATTCGGATATAACGATGGATTATTTTGGACCAAACCAACATTTGTTATTGAAGTAGCTGTCCTGGGTGTGCATTCTGACGAAGACAACAAAAGGTAATGACATTTTTATAATAGTAAATATGATTATGGTGAGTGCTAAACTTGCCGGGTGTCTAAATAGCGAGCCCGTGATGCCTGGGCTATGTACTTAGAATATTGCAAAATGTGCTTTCACCAAAAAGCTATTTTAAAATCGGACATATCGAGTGCATAGAGGAGGTCTGTATCTATAATTCTTAAAATAATTGTTATGCTTTTTGTGAACGTTTATCGTGAGTAATTTAGTAAAATGTTAGCGAATTCCCCGGAAGTTTGCGGGGGGTATGCTAGTTCTGAACGTCACATGCTAATGTAAAAAGCTGGTTTTTGATATAAATATGAACTTGATTGAACAAAACATGCATGTATTGTATAACATAATATCCTAGGGTTGTCATCTGATGAAGATCATCAAAGGTGAGTGCTGCATTTAGCTGTCTTCTGGGTTTTGGTGACATTATATGCTGGCTTGAAAAATGGGTGTCTGATTATTTCTGGCTTGGTACTCTGCTGACATAATCTAATGTTTTGCTTTCGTTGTAAAGCCTTTTTGAAATCGGACAGTGTGGTTAGATTAACGAGAGTCTTATCTTTAAATGGCTGTAAAATAGTCATATGTTTGAGAAATTGAAGTAATAGGATTTTTAAGATTTTGAAAATCGCGCCACAGGCTGCAAGTGGCTGTTACGTAGGTGGGACGAATTCGTCGCCGCTTGCTATAGACCACTTTCTGCCCCCAGCTGTGCCCTGGACACCATATGTGAATTGGTTGCCCCCCCATCTATCTTCAGAGCTCGTGCTGCTAGGTGACCTTAACTGTGACATGCTTAACACACCGGCCGTCCTACAATCTAAGCTTGATGCCCTCAATCTCAAACAAATGATCAATGAACCTACCAGGTACAACTCCAAATCCGCACCCTCAAAGATATCATCCTAACCAACCTGCCCTCCAAATACACCTCTGCAGTCTTCAACCAGGATCTCTGCGATCACTGCCTCATTGCCTGTATATATTTGGTTATGGAAAATATATTTCACAGCAGTTTAGATGGTACAATGATTCTCTACATTTGCTTTGTTTTACCACATAAACTGAAATTAGGGGAACTAATAGAATTTTTGCAACCAGGAAATGGAGGAGCAATTTCTGCACTGTGCACCTTTAATTTCTGTAAGATCAAAATATATTTAAACAAATAATGTTTCCAGGAATGCTTATCTTATCGATTTCAGAGCAATGTGAGATGGTGGGTGTCATAGCTTGCTGAAATGACATGGAACGACCAATGCCCAAGCTATGAGAGGATTCCATGGCACTCTTTACATCTCCCACAGTACTCCTTCAGCACCTCATTTCAATATCATAAAAATTTTTTTGTCATGTAACTCATATACCTCAAAGTTTATGCTTGTCAAATACTGTAGCTGATATAAAGTTTGTGAACTTGAGATTTCAAGTGACAGTTGGGATTGGCAACTTTGTAAGCTATGTAGATAACTCTCAGTGTGGGTGAATTATTTGAGAAAGTGAACTAGTCTTGGCCCACACATGTTCTCTGCATTGTATGTGCCCTGGTCTGTAAGTATATATATGCTCTGCCATGTGAGTATATTTTTATGTGGTAAAGTACTTGCTTTTTATATGGTAAAGTATATGCGCTTAGGAACTCATTAATCCTCTGGAATCTCCCAGGACAGGATTGCTGGAATTGGCAAAGCTGTGAGTGGAACCCTTACATGACTTCCTAAACATCATGTCTCTATGAACAACACTGACATAGAGGATCTGTGGCAGTTATATTTATGAATGTTAGGGGAAAGGAGGGAAGAAGGAAGGGAGAAATGAATGGAGTCAGTGAGAGAGAGAGTAAAAAAAGTAAGAGCAAGTAGGGAAGAAAATATAGGAGCGGTACAGAGGGATAAAGAATGTTAGGGAGGCGTAGGGAGAAGCCTAGAGATCACAGGCCAGACCATTGTCCTGAGCGGAGCTGAATTCAATGATGTCATGTTTTAGAGTGAGTCTCTCAGCAGTAGCACTCAAGAGGGCCCCCTCCATTTCTCCATCTGTCCTTTTTTTATCCTTACCCTCTTTATCTCTATTCATCTTTGTCTGCCCATTTTTGTCTCTATCCATTTAACTTTTTCTCCTTTCCTTTGAGTTGATATATCAAATCAAATGTTATTTGTCACATACACATGTTTAGCAGATGTTATTGCAGGTGTAGCGAAATGCTTGTGTTTCTAGCTCCAACAGTGCAGTAATATCTAACAACTCACAACAATACACACAACCTAAAAGTAAAATAATGGAATTTAAGGAATATTGAATATCAGTTTGAGCAATGTCGGAGTGGCATAGACTAAAATACAGTAGAATAGAATACAGTATATACAGTTGAAGTCGGAAGTTTACATACATTTAAACTCAGTTTTTCACAATCCCTGACATTTAATCCTAGTAGAAAATCCATCTTAGCTCAGTTAGAATCACCTCTTTATTTTAAGAATATGAAATATCAGAATAATAGTTGAGAGAATGATTTATTTATTTCATCACATTCTCAATGGGTCAGAAGTTTACATACACTCAATTAGCATTCGGTAGCATTGCCTTTAAATTGTTTAACTTGGGTCAAACGTTTCGGGCAGCCTTCCACAAGCATCCCACAATAAGTTGGGTGAATTTTGGCCCATTCCTCCTGACAGAGCTGGTGTAACTGAGTCAGGTTTGTAGGCCTCCTTGCTCGCACACGCTTTTTCAGTTCTGCCCACAAATTTTCTATAGGATTGAGGTCAGGACTTTGTGATGGCCACTTCAATACCTTGACTTTGTTGTCCTTAATAAGCCATTTTGCCAAAACTTTGGAAGTATACTTGGGGTCATTGTACATTTAGAAGACCCATTTGTGACCAAGCTTTAACTTCCTGACTGATGTCTTGAGATGTTGCTTCAATATATCCACATAATTTTCCTCCTCATGATGCCATCTATTTTGTGAAGTGCACCAGTCCCTCCTGCAAAGCATACCCACAACATGATGCTGCCACCCCCGTGCTTCACGGTTGGAATGGTGTTCCTCGGCTTGCAAGCGTCCCCCTTTTTCCTCCAAACATAACGATGGTCATTATGGTCAAACAGTTCTATTTTTGTTTCATCAGACCAGAGGACATTTCTCCAAAAAGTATGATCTTTGTCCCCATGTGCAGTTGCAAACCATAGTCTGGCTTTTTTATGGTAGTTTTGGAGCAGTGGCTTCTTCCTTGCTGACCGGCCTTTCAGGTTATGTTGATATAGGACTCGTTTTACTGTGGATATAGATGCTTTAGTACCTGTTTCCTCCAGCATCTTCACAAGGTCCTTTGCTGTTGTTCTGGGATTGATTTACACTTTTCGCACCAAAGTGCATTCATCTCTAGGAGACAGAACGCGTCTTCTTCCTGAGCGGTATGATGGCTGAGTGGTCCCATGGTGTTTGTACGTGCGTACTATTGTTTGAACAGATAAACGTGGTACCTTCAGGCATTTGGAAATTGCTCCCAAGGATGAACCAGACTTGTGGAGGTCTACAATTTTTTGCCTGACGTCTTGGCTTATTTCTTTTCAATTTCCCATGATGTCCAGCAAAGAGGCACTGAGTTTGAAGGTAGGCCTTGAAATACATCCACATGTACACCTCCAATTGACTGAAATGATGTCAATTAGCTTATCAGAAACTTCTAAAGCCATGCACTGGAATTGTGATACAGTGAATCATAACTGAAATAATCTGTCTGTAAACAATTGTTGGAAAAATTACTTGTGTCATGCACAAAGTACATGTCTAACCGACTTGCCAAAACTATAGTTTGTTAACAAGAAATTTGTGGAGCTGTTGAAAAACGAGTTTAAATGACTCCAACCTAAGTGAATGTAAACTTCTGACTTCAACTGTACATATGAGATGAGTGAAGCAAAAATATGTGAACATTATTAAAGTGACTAGTGTTCCGTTATTAACCTCTATGGGCTAGGTGGGATGTGTCCCACCTACTCAACAGCCAGTTGAATCCTGTGGCACGTTATTCAAATCCTTAGATATGCTATTACTTCAATTTTTAAAAAATATGACTATTTTACACCATTTTAAAGATAAGACTCTCGTTAATCTAACCACACTGTCCGATTTCAAAAAGGCTTTACAACGAAAGCAAAACATTAGATTATGTCAGCAGAATACCAAGCCAGAAATAATCAGACACCCATTTTTCAAGCCAGCATATAATGTCACATAAATCCAAACCACAGCTAAATGTAGCACTAACCTTTGATGATCTTCATCAGATTACAACCCTAGGAAATTATGTTATACAATACATGCATGTTTTGTTCAATCAAGTTCATATTTATATCAAAAACCAGCTTTTTACATTAGCATGTGACTAGCATGTGACTAGCATTCCCACCGAACACTGCCGGTGAATTTACTAAATTACTCACGATAAACGTTCACAAAAAGCATAACAATTATTTTAAGAATTATAGATACAGAACTCCTCTATGCACTCGATATGTCCGATTTTAAAATAGCTTTTCGGTGAAAGCATATTTTGCAATATTCTCAGTAGATAGCCTGGCATCACAGGGCTAGCTATTTAGACACCCAGCAGGTTTAGCACTCATCAAAGTCAGATTTACTATAAGAAAAATGTTATTACCTTTGTTGTCTTCGTCAGAATGCACTCCCAGAACTTCTACTTCAATAACAAATGTTGGTTTCGTCCAAAATAATCCATCGTTATATCCAAACAGCGGCGTTTTGTTCGTGCGTTCTAGACACTATCCTAAAGGCTAAATAAGGGTGACGAGCATGGCGCAATTCGTGACAAAATCATTCTAAATATTCCATTACCGTACTTCGAAGCATGTCAACCGCTGTTTAAAATCATTTTTTATGCCATTTTTCTCATAAAAAAGCGATAATATTCCGACCGGGAATCTGCGTTTAGATAAACAGACAAAGGAAAAGAAAGCATTCGGTCGAAGCGGGCACGCGCCTAAGCCCATAGTACTCTGAGTGGCCACTTGCCAAAAGCGATAAAGTGTTTCAGCCAGAGCCTGCCTCGATATCGTTCAACTTTTTCCCGGGCTCTGAGATCCTATGAAAGATGTAGGAAGTGTCACGTTATTGCACAGATCCTGAGTTTTCAATAAAAAGAGCCAAGATGAAACACTACTTCTCAGACAGGCCACTTCCTGCTTGAAATCTTCTCAGGTTTTGGCCTGCCATAGGAGTTCTGTTATACTCACAGACACCATTCAAACAGTTTTAGAAACTTTAGGGTGTTTTCTATCCAAAGCCAATAATTATATACATATTCTAGTTACTGGGCAGGAGTAGTAACCAGATTAAATCGGGTACGTTTTTTATCCAGCCGTGTCAATACTGCCCCCTAGCCCTAACAGGTTAAAACATCTTGACGGTCGCCTAGGATAGGGGGCGCTACAGCGATTTTTGAAAAAAAATCGTGCCCATTTTAAACGGCCTCCTACTCAAACTCAGAAGCTAGGATATGCATATAATTAATACTTGTGGATAGAAAACACCCTAAAGTTTCTAAAACTGTTTGAGTGGTGTCTGTGAGTATAACAGAACTCATATGGCAGTCAAAACCCCGAGACCGATCGTAACAGGATGTGGAATTCTGAATTGCGGACTCAACTTCATCACTTTGCCTATAAATCACACCATGAGCAATGGTTCATTGAGCACTTCCTATTGCTTCCACTAGATGTCCCCAGTCTTTACAAAGTGGTTTGAGTCTCCTACTGTGAAAACTGACTGAATGAGACGCTGTGGAAAGTGGTCACATGAGGAGGGCCATCACCATTATGACGCCGGCGCCCCTGGCTACCCTCCCCTTTCGAAACGTTTAGAAAGACAATGCAATCGTCCCCCTTGAATGTTATTGGAGCTCTGGTTGAAAAAGGCCCTAAAGATTTATGTTATACAACGTTTGACATGTTTGAACGAACTTAAATAAAATAAAAAATCAATTTTGGTAAGAGAGGAGTCCCGCGCACGACGGTACTTTTGGTGCAGCCTTCAGAACGCGCTAACAAGAACACATAAAGGATTAACTTTTTCGAACGAAAATACATTTGTTGTGGACTTGGGATTCCTGGAAGTGCCTTCTGATGAAGATAATCAAAGGTAAGGGATTATTGACAATAGTATACAAGACTAGATTTGATATGCGATTGTTCCAAGATGGCGCTGACCTGTATTGCTAGCCTATTTTTCTGAGTATCGCATCCCCTTTTATCGCAAAGTGTGATTACCCAGTAAAGTTATTTTTAAATCTGGCATTGCAGGTGCTTTCAAGAGATGCTAATCTATAAATCTTAAAATGACAATATTACATTTTAAAAATGTTTTCGAATAGTAATTTAGTAAATTGTAGCGCTATTTCACCGGACGCATTTGAGGGAAAATAGTTAGTCAACGTCACGCGCCGATGTAAAATGCTGTTTTTATATATAAATATGAACTTTATTGAACAAAAGAATGCATGTATTGTGTAACATGATGTCCTAGGAGTGTCATCTGATGAAGATTGTCAAAGGTTAGTGCTGCATTTAGCAGTTTTTTTGGTTATTTGTGATGCATGTGGTTGGTCGGAAAATGGCTATGTGGCTACTTTTACGATATACTCCTCTAACATAATCTAATGTTGTGCTTTTGCTGTAAAGCCTTTTTGAAATCGGACAACGTGGTTCGATTCAGGAGAGGTGTATCTATAAAACGATATAACATAGTCCTATATTTGAAAAACAAATAAATAAAAATGTGTTATGCTAATGGCGATAGGATTTTTCGCTGGATGTCCGTCCCGCATACGGGACGGAGCCCGACCAGGGGTTAAAGTGGCCAGTGATTTCAAGTCTATGTATATGGGGCAGCAGCATCTAAGGTGCAGGGTTACGTAATCGGGTGATGGCTATTTAACAGTATGATGGCCTTGAGATAGAAGACCGCACCACCCTCTGGAGAGACCTGAGGTTGTGGGCGGTGAAGTTGTTGTACCAGGCAGTGATACAGCCCGACAGGATGTTCTCATTTGTGCATCTGTAAAAGTTTGTGAGGGTTTTAGGTGCCAAGCCACATTTCTTCAGCCTCCTGAGGTTGAAGAGGTGCTGTTGAGCCTTCTTCACCACACTGTCTGTGGGTGGACCATTTCAGATTGTCAGTGACATGTATGCCGAGGAACTTGAAGCTTTCCACCTGCTCCCCTGCGTTCCCGTCGATGGGCGTTCTCCCTCTGCTGCTTCCTGAAGTCCACGATCAGCTTTGTTTTGTCGACATTGAGTGAGGTTATTTTCCTGGCACCATACTCCCAGGGCCCTCACCTCCTCTCTGTAGGCTGTCTCGTTATTGCTGGTAATCAGGCCTACTACTGTTGTGTTGTCTGCACTTGATGATTGAGTTGAAGGCGTGCGTGACCACGCAGTCATGGGTGAACAGGGAGTACAGGTGGGGGTTGAGCACGCACCCTTGCGGGGCCCCTGTGTTGAGGATCAACGAAGTGGAGGTCTTGATTCCTACCTTCACCACCTGGGGGCAGCCTGTCAGGAAGTCCAGGACCCAGTTGCACAGGGTGGGGTTCAGCTTAATGATGAGCTGGGAGGGTACTAGAGTGTTGAATGCTGAGCTATTGTCCATGAATAGCATTCTAACATAGGTATTCCTCTTGTCCAGATGGGATAGGGCATTGTGCAGTGCGATGGCGATTGCATCGTCTGTGGATCTATTGGGGCGGTAAGAAAATTGAAGTGTGTCTAGGGTGTCAGGTAAGGTAGAGGTGATTATGATATGATCCTTAGCTAGCCTCTCAAATCACTTCATGATGACAGAAGTGAGTGCTACGGGGCGATAGACATTTAGTTCAGTTACATTCAGTTACCTTTCTTGGGTACAGGAACAATGGTGGATATCTTGAAGCAAGTGGGGACAGGAGACTGGGATAGAGAGAGATTGAATATGTCTGTAAAAACTCCAGCCAGCTGGCCTGCGCATGCTCTGAGGACGCGGCTAGGGATGCCGTCTGGGCCGGCAGCCTTGCGAAGGTTAAAATGCTTAAATGTGTTACTCACGTCGGAGAAGGAGCGCCCACAGTCCTTGGTAGCGGCCGCGTCGGTGGCACTGTGTTATCCTCAAAGTGGGCAAAGAAGGTGTTTAGCTTGTCCGAAAGCAAGACGTTGGTGTCCGCGACGTGGCTGGTCTGTATGAGTTAAATATGAATGCGGGAGCTACTTGTGGATGTGTTTTATTTTGGCCAGCTGAGGCGGGTGAAATCGTGGGGGTACAGAGGACGGGGTGTGCATGGAGGGTGTGTGTGTGTGTGTGTGTGTGTGTGTGTCTGGGGCTCTTTGTAGAGTGAGAGATTTGACTGTTGAAAGCTGTATTGGCTGTATTGAAGGCTGTATTGTGACAGAGGGGCAGAAAAAGAGAAAAGAAAGGACAGCAGCTGCTTTATATACCCTATACAGATCTGATTCTATCTGTGTCATCTGCTGACTATGAAGGCTCATAAAAGTCTCATTGTGACGTGTTGTGTTTACACAGGCATATGTTAAGTATATTAAACTGGGCTCGATAGAAGGTATGAGGGCTGGTCTTTGTCTCCTTATTGAGTTAGCCTAAATGTAGGCCAGGTTCTGAAACCCACTGGTTCACTGTCTCTCTGTTATGGCAGGAAAGGTAGAGCTCGCAGCACTAATTCCTAAACACACACACAAATGTGCACACGCATATACACACACACACAGACACATGCACACACAGACATGCACACGCACGTTCATGCACAAACACATACACACACAGACACGGCCAAATGCAACAGGAGATACAGTACCAACCTGTAGGCTTTAGGCCCATAATTAGAGATCATTTACACAGATCAGGTTGAACATAATCTGGGCTGAAGGTAACTACAACATTCCCCCAACCCCCCTGCCCTTTCCTGCCCACCCCACTCTCTACTCAGTCTTTCTACTCACTCTCTATGCTTGTTCTATTTCTCTCTCTCTCTCTCACTCACACTCACACACACACACACACTCTGTGTGTGAGACTGAGAGAGCGAGAGAGAGAAACGGGTTAGGTGTGTCCCCAACAAGGAGCTGGAAGGTGCAGGGGAAGGTCTGGGTAAACAGAAGTTAGTACATCTTCAAGTCTGTTGTTTGGGTTTCACTAGGAGTGGAAACACAAATGGTTTCTTTGTGTGTATGTTGCTGGCCCTTGGTTAATAGCTCTAATGGCTACAAGGAGCCACACTAAAGCCATTAGCTCAGTTAGTATTCTGCCCTTGATTTGCATTCCCATGCAAAATTAGACAGAAAGCTAACAACTAAGTCTTCAATAAAACTCCCAAGGCGTGACTTTTCTTGAATTAATATACTGAAAACGTTTATATTGTGAAACTGCAAAATACAGAAAATAATCTAATTTAGTATTCAATTCACATCGACATACTGTACATTATACATTTCAAGTTGAAGTTGAATAAATACAAAGCACGTGCCAAGGTACCGTGTATGAGGCATGATGCCAAACCATATAGCTAATTGTTACTCATATGTTTTACAATTCGTTTACATGACGCACGAGCAAAGTAATACAGCTGACTGCATACATGAAGGCAAGGCAATTTGTGTGAGTAAATGCAACCAACTAACGATGATAAGTAAGCAATTCTATCAATAACAAGATTATCATCACTAGCAATATGCTTGAATCGAACTAACAAATATTTTCCAAGGCTGAAGACAAGAAATAACTGCACTGAAAGACCTGCAGCGTAGCGTTGTTTTTAGCTGCTTCTATGCGTGCAGAACGAATTCTCTACTTCCTGTTTCCGTACAGTCTTTCCAAGTACCAGAAAGTTCCACTAGGGGGCGATAAACACCATGGAACACAATGAAAATCCATTTTAACCACTGTAATAACATTATCTGTTACCTTCTAACAGGATGGCAGCACAGTTAGCCTTATCTTAGGGATGATAAACCAAATGTATGTAACGATAGGACTGGGAATTGCCAGGGACCTCACGATACAATATTATCATGATACTTAGGTGCCGATACGATATGTATTGTGATTCTTTCTCACGATTCTCGCAATTCTATATGTATTGGGATTTCTTTTGCGATTTGATGTTCCAAACATATTGCTCACTGTATGTCTGCTGCAGAGAGATGAGAACATTTGTGTGGATCAGTCATGGAAATAAAAGTGCTGAAAACATGTTGAAGTTTTGACGCAGATTCAAACAACTAGCGCTAGCTAATGCTACCTAGCAAAAAAATAACGATTGATATAATATAGTCCAAAATAATATCGAAATATGTGACTATCAATTTTTTTCCTGTCACTAATAACAACCACAAACACACACTCTCTTACTTTCTTCATTCTTACAAACTCACACACGCATGCATATCTGAGTGAGTAGTCATTATGAAGTATTGTGTGTGTATCACTGCTCCTCTGTAATTAGGGTGGCATGAGGTGTCTGCAGTTTTGGTTTGTGGCCATTTTCTCTCTTTCTCACTGATCTGTCAATGTTATAAAGTGAGTCAGACTGGGGACTGTCATCTAGACCCTACACACACACACACACACACATACACACAGCGAGTCCCAATCTCATGGGAGTAAGTACGGTGGAATGGAACACGGTTTAGTACTGCTTCAGTTAGGGCTGCTCACATTCATCATTCATGCTTTCCTTTGGCCTGGCAGTCCAGACATACAGACACCCACATTCTACTCTCAGACTCATAAGACTCTCATAAGCATATCATAGCCCTATATACAGTGTTCATAGAGCCTGCATACTGAGTGTGAGAGTGTCTATGGCCTCTTAGTCAAGGTGAGAGATCAGAAATGCGGTGGCATCATTCTTTGAGTGTGTTCACGGTTTCACGTTTCATGTTTTTCAGCATGTGCCTTGAACCTCTTCTGATCCCACATGATCACACGTGCTTTGATGTTAGATGGTCTAACTGCCTGACTGGACAGAGACATGAATGCGTAAAGACACAGGCAGCTTTATATCAGGGATTTGATTATAATGTTGCTAAAACATCCAATGGTGCTGGGTAGCTAGATTTCCCGTAATAACAAAGATTGGTGCCACCGTCTACTGTACCTGGGATATAGAATTTCTCTCTCTCTCTCTCTCGCCCACTTTCTCTCTCTTTCTCAGTATCTCTCTCTCTCTCCAACCCCTCCTACTCCCCTTGCTGAAAGTGGTCTTTCTTCTGAGGGGAGATTCCTGTACAGTGCCAGTAGCAGTTCAGAGAGACCCTTTATGTGTGGTTTCACCTCAATGGACGGTGTGTGTGTGTGTGTGTGTGTGTGTGTGTGTGTGTGTGTGTGTGTGTGTGTGTGTGTGTGTGTTCACAGACACAAGGTTATGTCGGCACCAATCTGTCGCCTAAGACGCACACACACAGCCCCCTCTCTTCTAGAGAAATAGGGCTTTCATTCATTGCTCGAGAGAGGGAATATTCTCACCATTACACTGTTAATCTGGTCATTAAACCCCCTCTGTCTCTGGGTTGGCTGTTACAATCTTCCTCTTTTTCACTCACTCTCTATCTTGCTCTGTTTTTGTCTCCCTCTCTCTGTTTCCCTCTTTCTTTCTCCCTCTCTGTAAATGACTCAGTATGATCATCATGGCTTGGCAGAGTGCTTATTTTTGTGCATGTTCAAAGCCTTCTTAACTGGCCATAGTGTGAGTGAAAGACATAGGCGTCAGTTTCAGAAAGGCTGGACGCCACACTCTTATGCCTGTGGTCTGTTTTTCAGTTGCAATCCTGAACAGATCACCACTGTATGAGACATGAACACGATGTGTGTTTTCTGCTTTTGCCGGTAGAGTTGAGGACATGGCTCCACTGTCACTAGCTTTTTTGCTGAGTGAGTGTGTGAGAGTGTGAGTGTGTGAGAGTGTGAGAGTGTGTGAGAGAGAGAGAGAGATTTCCAGTGGCCAGTTAGGCTGTGGCCTGGCAAGCTTTCCACTTGGAATCCAGATAGGGGCACTGTGGGGGGAAAAAAACAATTCAACTTGGGGGGATAGTTGAGGCCTTTAAGCATTTTTCTGTTCTGTGAGTATTGACATTCATTGCTCTGTACTTGATGAGAGGACAATGATAAAGGTCTCAGTTTTCACACCTTCCTTTTCTCTCCCTTTCTCTCTTCCTCCCTTCAGACGATTACACGGATGCCCTCCCTCCTCTGCCGGACATTCCAGACGCCGACTCGGTCCTAAGCTCCGTGGGCATTCCAGGTCGCTTCCGCCACTCCAACAGCCGCCACGCCCCCCTACGCTACTGTTCTGCCCACAGCATGGACTCCTCCCCCGACAGCGGCGAGCGTCCAATCAGCTACGGCTCCACCTCTTCCTCCGCCTCCTCCCGGGACAGCCACTGCTCCCTGGGCAGCCGCTCCACCTTAAGCCCCTCCTCTCACTGTCATCCCGCTTCGGACCGCGACCTGGACTCCGGGGCGATCTGGTTGGAGCTGGTTCCAGCTAGGCAGCTGGGGTGTGGGGATGAGGAGGAGAGGAAGGATGGCGGGATAGAGACAGGGAGAGAGATGGTTAAACATGGGTCTGCACAGACCCCACAGTCAGACACAGAGGCTGGGGAGAGGTCCAACCCGGGGCCCAGGGTGCTGTATGTTGACAGGGTGGTTCAGGAAATACTGGACACTGAAAGTACCTACGTAGAGGACCTGCACAGCATTGTACAGGTGAGGAACATGGTACCACACAACCACTGGAAAGATACACCAGCTATCTCAGTAGGATAGCACATACAGTACAAGACTAACTGGCATGGTACAGATAGCATAGTAAAGAAGAATATTACAGAACATCATTACTATCATACTAGTCAGAACCTGTGTAAGAAAGAACACGAGTCAAGATGGGTGAGTGTGAGGTCCACAGACAACACCCATATCCCGGTACACAGGAGTAGTTAACTCGGGTTACTATTTCAGGGGGGGACATAAAAATGGGAGGATTTCAATTACTAGTTTGGAGTTGACAGTCAGAGACCTCTCCTAGTGTTTCTCCTGCAGGGATTTCCTGCCACACGTGACACAAACACCTTGTTGCCGGCCTGGCGTCCCTCTTTCTCTCTCTCTGTAGCTCTTAACAGGGTCACTTGTGTGTACGGATGGGGTTAGGCAGGGTAACCCGACACTCTGCCTTTGTCCAGCTGTTTTACACACACACACACACACACACACACACACACACACACACACACACACACACACACACACACACACACACACACTGCTGACAACGACTAGGTTTGAACTGCAAATACACATTCATACTGATATACACGCGCCCGGTGCCTTTAAATGTGTTTCTGTCTCTGTGTTAAAAGAAATGTATGGTTGGAGTAAAGAGGAGGGGAGTGCGTGCGTGTATTAAATGATATGTCTCAGGAAGGGCTCTGATACACAATATAATTTAGTGCGTGATCATCCCTGTTCATGTGTATGTGAAAGTAGGGCAAACATTGGCATTAAAGAAGATTGATATCAGGCCCAGTTTGTTGATCCAATATGATACTGAACAGATGAAACGTGAGTGTGACACAGTAATGTGGGGCTGAGTTTTCTCTCCCCCATCGTCCCTTTCCTTCTAAGTGACACTTCCTCTCTTCCTCTCCTGGTCTGAGTCTAGACTGGGGAAGTATGGGGTAGGGGGGTAGCGGGGTCATAGGCGGAACGGTTGTCGTCTATAAGAGGACCCATCTAGCAGGAAACCCTTACAGAAAGAGAGGGATAAGGGATTGAGGGGAGGGGAGGGGGTGAGGGAGGAGTATGAGAGTTTGTTTGAAGGAAAAGTCTGCTTCCTCCCACCCATTCTCCCTACCCTATCCCTTCTCCCTCCGTTCAGGGTGAGGAGAAGAGGAAAGGGTGAGAGAACAGTGCTGTAGGAAGAGGGATTTAAAGCTGTGATAACAATGTCTAAAGTAGGTTAGCTAAACACTGAGCAGAGCTGAGGAGCACCACTTTAAAGGCGTATACTCCCCTTATAAAGACCTGTATTCCTTAATGAACTTATACCCTTATCAATACCCTTATCAGATCTATGGGGCAGGACACCCACTCTTCCACTACACTTTTAGACAGGAACATAATTTTTCACCCCTTAACTTCAATATTTGTCAACCCTGCCAACGCTTACTGCTATTAACCCTTTGACGAGTACAATCACATATTTGTGATCTTTGTTGAGTGGTCCCTGCAGCGTACCATCGCAAATATGTAATTGGAAAAGTAGCAACAGAATGTATGATGCAACAAACGAGTCTAAACAACATTCTTGTCTGAAAAGCACCTAAACAAAGTTTTGTACTGATGGGAAATTAAGGTCTTCACAACTTTATTCCTCAATTTCATGTTTTATTGTAAAAGATAAATGCGAACTTCATCATCAATGCATTACACGGAACACATCCACAGCCAAACTCATTCCATAAACCAGTCTAAATAACAGGTTGTGCTGACAAAAAAACAGCAGCTAAATTCTTTGATGGCAGCCATGTTTGTTTATGTTTGACAAGTGAAATCTCCCTAATCCGAGAATGCCGTTCACTATAAGACGCAAATTAACAAAGTCAAAGTCAAAGATGGCTGTGCCCATTGCATGAGAAATATTAACTTAGTTTGACCACTTTTTAGCATATTACAAATATTTGATCAAATCAAATCAAGCTTTATTTATACAGCACATTTCAGACATGGAATGCACGACAATGTGCTTCACAGGAAAAAACAAATATATTTACTACACACCAAACATAAGAGGATAACAATAAAAACTGAACAACTAAAACACTCTTAGGAAAAGCAAAGCTAAAAGGTATATTTTAAATATGTCCACAGTTTCGGGTCCCCTCAGGTTCTCTATATTTTGGTCACATTCCTAATATGTGATTAAACATTTAGTTCAGAATCTAAAATAACACCTAAATCTTCTATGTACTTGTTACAGTGTATACAAGAACCGGAGCACGTGACTTGACAAGTCGTTTACAGTTTTTGACTAATCACAAAGCAAATAAAATGTTATCACCTCACAGATCATCACCCCCAGCTCCGACTGGGAAAAATCATTTTAAACAGTGATCCAACTCAGAAATCAACTCGAACTCGGACCTATTTCTAGAGCTCTGACTTTCTGACCTGAAGATCATTGACGTCATGATTTGACCTCATATTTCCCAAATGTCTTGAAAGCACCATAAGTCAGTCAAGTGAACCATCCCTTCACCTTGTTTTGTAATAATTTTTGGTCTGACAGATGCTTACGTGACAACGAGAATGCATTGTATAATGTCAACAAACATGGCGCCACACATAGCTGGCAAATAGCTTAGCATTTCAACAGCTCATCATAATTAGTACAACCTTCAAAAATGTATTTTACACACATCATATGTGTCCATTAAAATCTATGCAAGAATCGGAATGCATGATTTGTCACCAGAACTTGAAAACGTGAATAAAAGCGTAAATACATTATGGGGATCCTGAGTGGCACAGCAGTAAAAGCAACTGCAGCACAGGGTTCGGATTCAAACCTGGGCTATATCACAACCGGCCGTGATCGGGAGTCCCATAAGGCAGCGCACAATTGGCCCAGCATCGCCCAGGTTAGCAGAGGGTTTGGCCGGGGTAGGCCGTCATTGTAAATAAGAATTTGTTCTTAATGTTGAGGACAGACGTTCCGCTAGCGGAACGCCTCACCAATAATCAATGGTCGAGAGTGGTGCAAAATACAAAAAACCTTAAAAATGCTATAACTTCAATTTCTCAAACATATGACTATTTTACACCATTTGAACGATAAGACTCTCGTTAATCCAACCACATTGTCCGATTTCAAAAAGGCTTTACAGCGAAAGAAAAACATTAGATTATGTTAGGAGAGTACCCAGCCAAAAATAATCACACAGCCATTTTCAAAGCAAGCATATATGTCACAAAAACCCAAACCACAGCTAAATGCAGCACTAACCTTTGATGATCTTCATCAGATGACACTCCTAGGACATTATGTTATACAATACATGCATGTTTTGTTCAATCAAGTTCATATTTATATCCAAAAACAGCTTTTTACATAAGCATGTGATGTTCAGAACTAGCGTTCCCACCCAAAACTTCCGGTAAATTTACTAAATTACTCACAATTAACGTTCACAAAATACATAACAATTATTTTAAGAATTATAGATACAGAACTCCTTTATGCAATCACTATGTCAGAATTTAAAATAGCTTTTCGGCGAAAGCACATTTTGCAATATTCTGAGTACATAGCTCAGCCATCACAGGCTAGCTATTTAGACACCCGCCAACTTCAGGGCTCACTAAACTCAGAATTACTATTAGAAAAATTGTATTACCTTTGCTGTTCTTCGTCAGAATGCACTCCCAGGACTGCTACTTCCACAACAAATGTTGTTTTTGTTCCAAATAATCCATAGTTATATCCAAATATCCCCGTTTTGTTCATGCTATCCAAAGGGTAACGCGCGAGCGCATTTCGAGACAAAAAAATTCTAAATATTCCATTACCGTACTTAGAAGGATGTCAAACGCTGTTTAAAATCAATTTTTATGATATTTTTCTCGTAAAATAGCGATAATATTCCAACCGGACAATGTTGTATTCATTCAAAGAGGAAAAGAAAAATGGCGAGGTCTCGTGAACGCGCATCTCCAATCTCTCTGTCACCAGGCAGTCCACTGACAAACTGTGCTGCTGTTATCTGCCCAGAAACAGGAGACGCGTCAATCCGGTTTCTGAAGGCTTTAGAGAGCCAATGGAAGCCTTAGAAAGTGTCACGTAACAGCTCAGATACAGTAATTTCGATAGAGATGCAACAGAATGACTGCAAATTGTCAGACAGGCCACTTCCTGCTTGGAATCTTCTCAGGTTTTTGCCTGCCATATGAGTTCTGTTATACTCACATTCACCATTCAAACAGTTTTAGAAACGTTATGGTGTTTTCTATCCAAACCTACTAATTGTATGCATATTCTAGTTTCTGGGCAAGAGTAGTAACCAGATTAAATCGGGTATGTTTTTTTCACCCGGCCGTGAAAATACTGCCCCCTATCCACAACAGGTCACAACTGACTTGCCTAGTTAAATAAAAGTTAAATAAATGAAATTAATTCATGAAAAATGCTACTGTAGAAACGACAACACGATATATTGAAAATAAGGCACTTACTTTGATTGGAACACACACATCCAAAGTTAATATTTGTAAGGAAATCAACAATGAAGGCAATGCGGGCGCTAGCCAGAAAATGCGCCAAAAATTCAAAATCAAATAGCTAAATTATCCTTAGTATGACATTTTAACTTCTTGGGGCTATGTGGGATGCTAGCATGCCACCCGTGGTGCACCCTATCAACAGCAGGTGCATTTCAAGAGCGGCAAATTTGAAACCAAATAAATGTCAAAATTCAAATTTTTCAAACATACAACTATCTTACACCCTTTGAAAGATAAACATCTCCTTAATCTAACCACGTTGTCTGATTTCAAAAAGGTTTTACGGCGAAAGCATAAAGTTAGATTATGTTAGGAGAGTACATTGACAATAGCTGTGTGTAATGTTTTGTCAATTCAAAGACAGGCGTCACCAAACCATAAAACCAGCTAAAATGATGCACTAACCTTTTACAATCTCCATCAGATGACACTCCTAGGACATTATGTTAGACAATGCATGCATTTTTAGTTCTATCAAGTTCATATTTATATCCAAAAACAGCGTTTTACTATGGCATTGATGTTGAGGAAATCGTTTCCCTCCAATAACCGGCAGTCAAGTCAGCACCACAAATTAAATAATTAAAATTAGAAAACATTGGTAAAATATTATATTGTCATTTAAAGAATTATAGATTTACATCTCTTGAACGCAATCAACTTGCCAGATTTAAAAATAACCTTACTGGGAAATCACACTTTGCAATAATCTGAGCACTGCGCCCAGAAAAATATGCTTTGCTATACAGACAAACGGCCATGTTGGAGAGATCTAAAATCGAAAATACTATGTAAATAATCCATTACCTTTGATTCTCTTCATCAGATGTCACTTCCAGGAATCCCAGGTCCATAACGAATATAGTTTTGTTCAAAAAAGCTCATCATTTATATCCAAAAAGCTCCGTGTTGTTAGCACATGATCTAAGCCAGCCGGACTTCTCGTCATGAACGAGGGGAAAAAATATATTTACGTTCGTTCAAACATGTCAAACGTTGTATAGCATAAATCATTAGTGTCTTTTTTAACCAGAACATGAATAATATTCAAGGTGGACGAATGCATTCTCTTTTATAACGTATTGGAACGAGGGTACCCAACATGAACTCGCGCGCCAGAGTCTAATCGGCCATCACCGTTCCATGGCTCTTGTTCGGTCAGATCTCACAGTAAAAGACTCAAAACACTTTGTAAAGGCTGGTGACATCTAGTGGAAGCAATAGGAAGTGCCAAAACATTAGTCAACCCCTGTGTGTTTCAATGGCATAGGCTTAAAGGTCATTCAACACATCAGGTATCCACTTCCTGTCAGAAAATGTCTCAGGGTTTTGCCTGCCAAATGAGTTCTGTTATACTCACAGACACCATTCAAACATTTTTAGAAACTTTAGGGTGTTTTCTATCCATATATAATAAGCATATGCATATTCTAGTTACTGGGTAGGATTAGTAACCAGATTAAATCGGGTACGTTTTTTTATCCAGCCGTGAAAATACTGCCCCCTAGCCCCAACAGGTTAAAACAATTCTGTATAGCTTAGTAGAACACCCCCCCCCCCCCCCCCCATTTGATATTTGATGTTGAACAGGAATTTGGGATTACACAGGGAAAATCTCTGTGCTTCTGGGGATTCTCAGCAGAGACTATGGTATGTGAGGTTCCAGAAAGGGAAAATGGATGTTTGGAGTTAGCGTGTCCTAGTGAATTGGCTTTCACATGGGCGTATGGAGTGAGGAGACTGTGTATCAGTGTGTGTTAGATTTGGAGAAATTGAGAGAAAGTGTATGTGAGTGTTAACCTCTCTAGGTGTGTGTTAACCTCTCGTCCCACCTACTCAACAGCCAGTTGAATCCCGTGGCACGTTATTCAAATACCTTAGAAATGCTATTACTTCAATTTCTCAAACATATGACTATTTTACACCATTTTAAAGACAAGACTCTCGTTAATCTAACCACACTGTCCGATTTCAAAAAGGCTTTACAACGAAAGCAAAACATTAGATTATGTCAGCAGAGTACCCAGCCAGAAATAATCAGACACCCATTTTTCAAGCTAGCATATAATGTCACATAAACCCAAACCACAGCTAAATGCAGCACTAACCTTTGATGATCTTCATCAGATGACAACCCTAGGACATTATGTTATACAATACATGCATGTTTTGTTCAATCAAGTTCATATTTATATCAAAAACCAGCTTTTTACATTAGCATGTGACGTTCAGAACTAGCATACCCCCCGCAAACTTCCGGTGAATTTACTAAATTACTCACGATAAACGTTCACAAAAAACATAACAATTATTTTAAGAATTATAGATACAGAACTCCTCTATGCACTCGCTATGTCCGATTTTAAAATAGCTTTTCGGTGAAAGCACATTTTGCAATATTCTCAGTAGATAGCCCGGCATCACAGGGCTAGCTATTTAGACACCCACCAAGTTTAGCACTCACCAAAATCAGATTTACTATAAGAAAAATGTTATTACCTTTGCTGTCTTCGTCAGAATGCACTCCCAGGACTTCTACTTCAATAACAAATGTTGGTTTGGTCCCAAATAATCCATAGTTATATCCAAATAGCGGCGTTTTGTTCGTGCGTTCAAGACACTATCCGAAGTGTAAATAAGGGTCATGCGCACGACGCATTGCATGACAAAAAAATTCTAAATATTCCATTACCGTACTTCGAAGCATGTCAACCGCTGTTTAAAATACATTTTTATGGCATTTTTCTCGTAAAAAAAGCGATAATATTCCGACCGGGAATCTGTGTTTAGGTTCAAAGACGATAGAAAATAAAAACATGGGGTCGACTCGTGCACGCGGCTAAGCCCATTGTCCTCTGATAGAGCACTTTCCAAAAGCGCTAATTACATCATTCAGCTTTTTCCCGCCTTCTGAGAGCCTATGGGAGCCGTAGGAAGTGTCACGTTACAGCAAAGATCCTCAGTCTTCAATAAACAGAGTCAAGAAGCTCAAGGAATGGTCAGACAGGCCACTTCCTGTAAGGAATCTTCTCAGGTTTTTGCCTGCCATATGAGTTCTGTTATACTCACAGACACCATTCAAACAGTTTTAGAAACTTTAGGGTGTTTTCTATCCAAAGCCAATAATTATATGCATATTCTAGTTACTGGGCAGGAGTAGTAACCAGATTAAATCGGGTACGTTTTTTATCCGGCCGTGCAAATACTGCCCCCTATCCCCAACAGGTTAAAGGGATAGTTCACCCAAATTGCAAAATTATATACTGGTTACTTTACGCTGTAAGGTAATGTATGACAACAATCCATGCTTTGGTTTAGTTTCCCTCTCACTGTTTCCAAATGCTAATGTTTTAGCATTTGTGGTACAAATCCCATTCAAGTCATGGGATCAATATCATTTTTCGTGCATCCAAATCTTGTTCAAATCTTTCAAAAGTATCTCAAATGTATTGTGAAGCTCAACAAAGTCACTTATAGATTATTTGAACATGATGCTAATATCGGTCCCATGACTTGAATGGAAGGAAAAACAATCCCTTTAATGTGTAACGTGTAAGCGTCAAATGCAGTTTATATTTTGTCGAAGAAGCTTAGCTGGGAGTGTGTGTGCGTGTGTGTATAGCTGCTTGTGTGTCTGAGGTATGTGTGTTTAGCATGCTGTGGGGTTTTAACACTGTGTGTTTGTGTGTGTGATCAGGCTCAGACTAGGCTGTGTTGATTGACTGGGTCAGGACAGGCCACATCTGTGACCCGTGGCTAAAAAGTCTCATCTTACTCCTTAACCGTGGCCAATGACCCTAACCCAACCCTAAACATGATCTTGGTCCCCGACCCTGACTCCACCAACCACCATTATCCAAGCTGTAAGCCAAAACTCCAACCAAACTCTTACCTCCAAACCTGACCCTAACTCATTGCCCTGAAACCCCTATATCTGCCCATTCACCTTTAAATCCTCCATATGAACATTCACCCATGCTCTGTTACACAATGGTTCAGTCTGAGTTCCCCTCTGGGTGATTCTAGTTGGTTGTGTCTGTCACTGCCCAGGAGAAGAGAGGATGACCTCACCAAACACCAAACAATCAAATCTACTGGCCAGGGTGCGGTCTTTACAGTCATAATAACCAGGTCAGGATTAGAAACCATGCACACCAGCAGATGAGGGTGTGTGTGCCCTGTGTGTGTGCCCTGTGTGTGGGTGGACAAACTGAGTGTAGGACAGCCTAGTTATTTTTTCTGCTGTAATGCAATAAATGGCTTGCACCCACACAGTCTGACAAGTCTGTTTTTAAAAGTTGTTACACCTCCATAAAGATCCATTTTCACTCTACATTTACATTTACGTCATTTAGCAGACGCTCTTATCCAGAGCGACTTACAAATTGGTGCATTCACCTTATGATATCCTACGTCGTTTCAACATGGCTGGTCCTACCTGTTTGTGGTTAGGACAGCTGTGTAGATGCTGAGCTGGAAAGTGTGTGTGTGTGTTGCATTTCAAGTTGTGTTTGTCACATGCACAACTACAGAATATCAAAAAGAGTATAGCTAATAAGACAAAAAACCCACAAAAAATAAGAGGAAACTAATACAGGGTAAATTTACAGGGATACTGGAGTATTTGAGGTAGATACGATACAGTGTGTAGGCAGAGATTAGAAGAAAGTGTGTGTGTGTGAGAGAGGTAGAGGGGGGTGTTGACACAGTGTGTGTTTGGGGTGAGACGTAGGTTGGCTACTTTGTGTAGCCTGCAGGTATAGATGTTATCAGTGTGAGAGAATGTACTGTACACATCCAACGAGACAAAGGAGAGATGAGTGGAGAGACAGGAGGAGGGAGAAAGTGTGTGTGTGTGTGTGTGTGTGTGTGTGTGTGTGTGTGTGTGTGTGTGTGTGTGTCTGTGTGGAGAGAAAGCCAAGATGCATAATCACCATTGGTAGCTGAGACCATCTGTCTCCGCCTGCATTAACACAGTACACAGTATCAGTTCCTTAGACAGTGCTCTACAAGCCTCTCACCAGTGTATCCTGTCCTATTGGCTTTGGACACTCTGTAGGCCCGTTTGACATTTTGCTGTGCTGGGTAAACAGCCATCTGTATTACGCACTGAAGAGTCTGTAGGCGGATTGAGACTGGAGAAGTCGGGGAGAAGTGTGGCTGTGGGCCCAGTTGTTTTACTAGACAGAAACTCGGTTCAAGTGTGAAGTGTGTTTCTTAGCAGTGTTAAAGCAGATTGAATGTGTGAGCTGAATAAGTGAAGTGTATATGGTCTCAAAGAGTTTGCAATGATGTGGTTATTTATGAGCGGTGAGTGTGTTTTTGTCTGTGTGTGTGTGCGTATTCAGTGTGTGTTTCATGGTGGGTTGGCAGGGTGATGCCAGGGAGCATGTCGGGCATACTGTCCTTCTCACATGACTGATGATGGGATATCCTTTGATACACTTTGATGTACAGTGGGGGGAAAAAGTATTTGATCCCCTGCTGATTTTGTACGTTTGCCCACTTACAAAGAAATGATCAGTCTATAATTTTAATGGTAGGTTTATTTGAACAGTGAGAGACAGAATAACAACAAAAAAATCCTGAAAAACGCATGTCAAAAATGTTATAAAATGATTTGCATTTTAATGAGGGAAATAAGTATTTGACCAATCTGCAAAACATGACTTAGTACTTGGTGGCAAAACCCTTGTTTGGCAATCACAGAGGTCAAACGTTTCTTGTAGTTGGCCACCAGGTTTGCACACATCTCAGGAGGGATTGTGTCCCACTCCTCTTTGCAGATCTTCTCCAAGTCATTAAGGTTTCGAGGCTGACGTTTGGCAACTCGAACCTTCAGCTCCCTCCACAGATTTTCTATGGGATTAGGGTCTGGAGACTGGCTAGGCCACTCCGGGACCTTAATGTGCTTCTTCTTGAGCGACTCCTTTGTTGCCTTGGTCGTGTGTTTTAGGTCATTGTCGTGCTAGAATACCCATCCACGACACATTTTCAATGCCCTGGCTGAGGGAAGGAGGTTCTCACCCAAGATTTGACGGTACATGGCCCCGTCTATCGTCCGTTTGATGCGGTGAAGTTGTCCTGTCCCCTTAGCAGAAAAACACCCCCAAACATAATGTTTCCACCTCCATGTTTGATGGTGGAGATGGTGTTCTTGGGGTCATAGGCAGCATTCCTCCTTCTCCAAACATGGCGAGTTGAGTTGATGCCAAAGAGCTCCATTTTGGTCTCATCTGACCACAACACTTTCACCAGTTGTCCTCTGAATCATTCAGATGTTCATTGGCAAACTTCAGATGGGCATGTATATGTATTTTGTGCAGGGGGACCTTGCGGGCGCTGCAGGATTTCAGTCCTTCACGGCATAGTGTGTTACCAATTGTTTTCTTAGTGACTATGGTCCCAGCTGCCTTGAGATCATTGACAAGATCCTCCCGTGTAGTTCTGGGATGATTCCTCACCGTTCTCATGATCATTGCAACTCCACGAGGTGAGATCTTGCATGGAGCCCCAGGCCGAGGGATATTGACAGTTATTTTGTGTTTCTTCCATTTGCGAATAATCGCACCAAATGTTGTCACCTACTCACCAAGCTGCTTGGCGATGGTGTTGTAGCCCATTCCAGCCTTGTGTAGGTCTACAATCTTGTCCCTGACATCCTTGGAGAGCTCTTTGGTCTTGGCCATGGTGGAGAGTTTGGAATCTGATTGATTGATTGCTTCTGTGGACAGGTGTCTTTTATACAGGTAACAAGCTGTGGTTAGGAGCACTCACTTTAAGAGTGTACTCCAAATCTCAGCTCGTTACCTGTATAAAAGACACCTGGGAGCCAGAAATCTTTCTGATTGAGAGGGGGTCAAATACTTATTTCCCTCATTAAAATGCAAATCAATTTATAACATTTTCGACCAGCGTTTTTCTTGATATTTTTGTTGTTATTCTGTCTCTCACTGTTCAAATAAACCTACCATTAAAATTATAGACTTATCATTTCTTTGTAAGTGGGCAAATGTACAAAATCAGCAGGGGATCAAATACTTTTTTCCCCCACTGTAGGTGAGATAACTGACCTCTCTCCCCCTTCTCTTCTCTCTCTTTTCTCTCTCTCTCGCCCTCTCTCTCTTTCTCTTTCTTTCTTTATCTCTCTCTCGCTTTTTCTAATTTCTATTCAACGTGCTTTATTGGCATGAAATATATTCTGTAATTGTATTCCAAAAATCATACCTTTAAAGTCAAAAATACAATTGCATGAATTCATTGTATCTCAACAAAAAAAACATTTCTCTCTCTCTTTAGGATTACCTTGAGTGTATCAGTAACCAGTCTCGTCTAGCACTGAGCTCAGAGGATAGAGTCTCTCTATTTGGAAACATCCGCGACATCTACCACTTCAACAGGTAAACAACAATCACCTACTGTACAACTTCAAAGAGGTAAACACACATACCTAAAACAAATATAGAGTGCAGTCTCCAAAGAAATATAGAGTGCCGTCTCCAAAGCATCTACTGAATGAAGATGGTTTGTGTCACCTGTCGATATGAGGGTGGGGGGGTGGGGGGTGCTGTAAACTGTATCTATATACACTACATGGCCAAAGGCATGTGGGTATATACCCTTTCAATTTAGTTGATTCGGCTATTTCAACCACACCCGTTGCTGAAAGTTGTATAAAATCGAGCACCCCGCCATGCAATCTCCATAGACAAACATTGGCAGTAGAGTGGCCCGTACTGAAGAGCTGATTGACCTTAAAAGTGGTACCGTCATAGGATGTCACCTTTCCATCAGTGCAGTTTGTAAAATTTCTGCCCTGCTAGAGCTGGTCAACTGTAAATGCTGTTATTGTGAAGTGGAAATGTCTAGGAGCAGCAACGGCTCAGCCACGAAGTGGTAGGACACACAAGCTTACAGAATGGGACTGCCGAGTGCTGAAACGCGTAGCGTGTACAAATTGTCTGTCCTCGGTTGCAACACTCACTACCGAGTTCCAAACTGCCTCTGGAAGCAACATCAGCACAAGAACTGTTTGCCAAAAGCGTAATGAAATGGGTTTCCATAGCCAAGCAAGATTACCATGCGTGTTCTCTGGAGTGATGAATCATACTTCACCATATGGCAGTCCAACGAATCTGGGTTTGGCAGATGCCAGGAGAACATTACCTGCCCAAACGCATAGTGCCAACTGTAAAGTTTGATGGAGGAAAAATAATCATCTGGGGCTGTTTTTCATGGATCAGAGATACACAGCAACAAAGGGACAATGACATCATGCCCTACTCATGTAACTATAGCTACACCAGTTGACAGTTTTTACATCAACCAAGAAGAATAAGGGACACACGCATGCACACGAGAGAGACGGAACATATTTCAATTAATGGAAGTGACTTTTTGTTCTGATTACAGCACCCTAGGACCTAATATTGTGTCCTAAGTTAAATTTGTTCCTGAAAATGTTTTCTTTTTTAGAACATAGATCAATAAGGAGTAATTTGCATGAATTAATTATGTGTGTGTGTGTCTCTGTGTGTGTGTGTGTGTGTGTGTTGTATTTGTGACATGCACAATTACAGAGTATCAAAAAGAGTATAGCTAATAACAAAATAAAAAATAAGAGGAAGCTAAATACAGGGTAAATTTACAATGTGCAGGGATACTGGAGTATTTGAGGTAGATACAGTATGTACATGTAGGCAGGGATTAGAAGAAAGTGTGCGTACCTGCGTGTGTGCACGTGTGTGGTCGACGTGGTGATATCCTGAAGTGATTTTGTTTTTCAGAGATCTGCTACATGACCTGGAGAAATGTAATTCAGACCCTGTGGCCATCGCAGAGTGCTTTGTATCAAAGGTAAGAGACTCTCTCTTTCTCTATTCCTCTTTCTCTCTATCTATCGCACACCTTCTTGTTGAAGCCTGTCTGAACAGCCGGTTGGGAACCAATAAACACTCCAAGCATGCACATACTGGCCGTGTCCGAATACTACATACTTAAACTGCATACTTATTTCGGAATTTGATCTATCCACAAGTTTCCTGTGTCCCATGATGCCTTGTGGGAATTATGGGTGTTATTTCCTGTTCTATGTAAACAAACGTTTTTTTCATTCATTCATTCATGAAGAGCTTGCCAAACTAATAATGATGTGGGAACACAACCTGATGGAGATCAAAAAGGGTAGTATTAGCCTACCTTTACCCTCCGTAATTGATAGTTGGGAAGATGACGTGAAGAAGTGGCCTTGTATCACGTACGGTAGCATATTTACTTACTTTGTTGAATCTGTAGCTTGCGATGGTAAGGCGATGAGCAACTTAAAAAGTTCGGAGGCTTACCAATACCTACACAGTAACAAAGTTGTTTGGGTGTTATTGAAGGATGTTGGAGACGACCTTGCCTACCTAAAAGCAGACATAGAGCCGAATCAGAGCCTGCACGCATCTCATCACAAGGCGTGGGTACTAGCATCAACGACAGGTGTCATACAGACAGTGGGTTGCTCATGTATTGCAGGGCCAGAACGCTCTTGTAGTCATGCTGCAGCAATTCTGTTGAAGGTCAGTAAAGTAACGACCAAAAATTACATAAAAGTGCAGGACAACGGGTACTCCAGGAGAGGTTTGGGAAACACTGGATTAGATAATAACTACAAATATTTTCTTCAATGTGGATTGAGAGTGCAGTCAGGCAAGGCGAAACAGGAATGGCATGCACTGTTGTGCAAAGGACGTGGAACTCAGGTGTGAGGAAGAATGTAGGGCTGAGGAAGGCGAAACACATACATTTTAAACACCACAGACCCCACCACACATATTCAGGCCCATCAACGTCATCACAGGACGATTCCACAACCTCCCCCCGACTTTTTAGGAACCATGCAGAGTTCACAAGCCACATCAACTCCTCGGTAATGGCTCCACTATTTCGGCTCCAGACAAATGGTCTTCTTCAGCTAAGTTACAGAGCAAATGTAGACAGCAGCAGCAAGGCAGGCCCAAGTCAACATGATTCAGCCCACACAAACACACTGTGTCACACTGAACACAGCACAACACTAACCTGTAGGAAGTGCACAATGTTTTATGAGGCCTACATCAAATTATCCCCCGTACAAGCAGCTACATTGATGTAAGAAACCAAGATCCAAAGTACTTCACAACTATGGCATGATGCTAGGAAGCTGCGTCTAACAGCCAGCACGGTGAAATGAGTCCCAAAACGAAACACCACAGATCCCCAAAAAATTTGTAAATGAGCATTTGTACCCAACCTTCACTGGCAATTCAGCAACAAAGCATGGCAAAGAAAATTAGGTCAATGTCATCCCACTCCTGGAGAGCAGAGGGCATGTTGTGGAGAACAGGGGCCTGGTGGTGCACCCTGACCATCCTTGGTTGGGAGCCAGCCCAGATGGGATCCTTGATGCAACACAGCTCCTTGAGATCAAGTGCCCCTTCAAGAGTTCCACGTCAAATTTCTGAGTCGGCCAAATGGTGACATCAAAAGCTTGGATGATGGACAGTACCTATTCGTCCCAATGGAAAAGATGGGTACTACCTTCAGGTGGGTACATTTTTTTTCAAGAAAATAGATTATTAGCTGTATTATTACAAGTATTGAATTGTATTGTAATTCTGTGGCAATGTGCTTTCTTATTCCTTCTTTCAGACACAAGTCAATCAACCCAATGTATTTATAAAGCACTTCTTCCATCAGCTGATGACACAAAGTGCTCTACAGAAACCCAGCCTAAAACCCCAAACAGCAAGCAATGCAGGTGTAGAAGCACGGTGGCTAGGAAAAACTCCCTAGAAAGGCCAGAACCTAGGAAGAAACCTAGAGAGGAACCAGGCTATGAGGGGTGGCCAGTCCTCTTCGGCTGTGCCGGGTGGGGATTATAACAGAACATGGCCAAGATGTTCAAATGTTCATAGATGACCAGCAGGGTCAAATAATAATAATCACAGTAGTTGTTGAGGGTGCAACAGGTCAGCACCTCAGGAGTAAATGTCAGTTGGCTTTTCATAACCGATCACTCAGAGTTAGAGACAGCAGGTGCGGTAGAGAGAGAGTCCAAAACAGCAGGTCCGGGACAAGGTAGCACGTCCGGTGAACAGGTCAAGGTTCCATAGCCGCAGGCAGAACAGTTGAAACTGGAGAAGCAGCATGACCAGGTGGACTGGGGACAGCAAGGAGTCATCAGGCCAGGTAATCCTGAGGCATGGTCCTAGGGCTCAGGTCCTCCGAGAGAGAGAGAGAGAGAGAGAGAATTAGAGAGAGCGTACTTAAATTCACACAGGACACCGGATAAGACAGGAGAAATACTTGAGATATAACAGACTGACCCTAGCCCCCCAACACATAAACTACTGCAGCATAAATACTGTGACCATGATGTGCCTGGGCCTACAGAGCTCCAAGCTGGTCGTCTGGACACCAAGCGAGCACATAGAAGTAGACATTCCATTTGATAAAGACTACGCACATGTGCAACAGCTGCAGAAGTTCTCCTTTTTACACATGCTACCTAAGTTGGCTGATGATTTGGCTGACAAGAAAATACACCTCTGTTATACCTACACAAACACAGTGTAATGATCTCTCACCAGTTTATTTTTCATAGGACAAAGTCAGTTTTTCATAGGACAGAACCAGTTAAAATAGCCAAGTTGGTACAGGCAGTTGTGTGAGCTAACAAAATAATGACAAAACAATGATTTACAACAAATACAGCTGGAATAAAAGAATGTTACAAATGCTGACAATGTTTTGCAGTTCATTAATAGGAATAAAGTGATGCACATTTTTGGAATACATAAACGATCAGTGCATGTTGTTAGTCATGTTGATTGTGTTAGACATTGTGTCTATTTGCTAGAAATAAGCTTTCCTCTCAGATTTACAAGAGCTGCACAAATTTTACGTATGTTGTCAATTTTAGGGACCAAACTAATAAGCACAGTTTGTGAGATAATCTTGCACACCTTAAAACGCATTATTGCTCATTCCACATGAATATAGACATTAGCAATCCGTTGTGTGTGAGTGACCTGCTCATTTGTCAACTGGCATTTCTTGCGTGGAAATGCTGTTAAGACCAAGCATACATTCCGTTCCTCTAGCAAGTCCCTAATTGTGAAGCCACCGTCCCCCATCACCTCATCTCCAGCACGCAAATGGTCGAGAAACCCTGAGTTCTGTGTTATGAACCTATCGCTACATTTCCCACAATAAGCCTCTGAAATGAACATAACTATTCCTGATGGAGTAGGTGCAACTAGATATTTTACAGTATTATTGGCATAGTAGTGACTGTAAGATTCAGTTCTTGAGTCTACACCTTCTGTGCAGTCAGTAACACAAGTTGTGTTTGAAAAGTTCTCCTGAAATACCTGTGGCATAGTAGCCTTTATCGTCTCACAAGGCAGCAATGGAATGAGATCCTTGGTGTGCTCAGCAATGACATCTATCCAGAATTTCAATGTTTTACTGACCTGACCGGGTGACCTTTTGAAGCGTCTTGCTAAATCGGCTATAACAAAGTTCTGTCTAAGTTTCATTAGTGTCAACAGAATTTGGTCTACAACTGGCATTGTTGATGATGTGGGGGCAAAACCTTGTAAACGAGACACAAGAGTGTTGAATTCTAGTAGTGGGATCCCTGTGTACAGCAGACAGTCTGCATCATCTTTCAATGTAACATCTGCAACAGACAGTGACCTCTCGGGCTGGTGAGGTCGTCATGCCACATGTGATGATAGGTCCTTTGGAGTAGGTGTGGTCCTCCATTGCTGGGTCTGACCACTGTGTTTGGGCATCAAGGAAGGTCTTTGAAATAGGACCTGGCTCCTCAGAAACCTCCACCACACCAGGCTCATCTGCAGGTGATGATTAGTTCATGAGATTATTGGGTAAGATTCTGGAAAGCAAATACACTAATTAGGGATACTTTTAAAAACATTTTAAACTCTCTGTGCCTCACTTATAGCGTTTATCAGACTATTCTCCACTGCTAATAAGCACTATAAACCCAGTGGGATACATAGACTAGGTTTAATATTTTCAAAATATATATTCTGTATCTATTAGCTAGAACAAGGAATGAAATTAACACCTGCCAAATACAGGGTAAATGTTGGCCGTGGCAGGTGAACATTTCAGGTCACCTGCCACCATGGCAGAAAGGTTATTATTCTATTAATATTATTATAAATTAAGAATAATCATGGATTATTAAGGTTACACAATATGTACCATGTTTCTAATGTCAGGTAGCCTACCACTGACTCAGTGTTTTCATAAGTGGTAGATTTTAAAAAAAAGTGGCTGGTAGAAATTAAAGAGATTAATTTCGGACCCTGACTAGAAGCTATCGTAGTCAGATTCTAGTAACAAAAACTGAAGACAAACGCGCAATATCAAAACTAGTCAACATACCTGTTCTTGTGACATGTCTGTCAACCCTCCTGCAAAGGCGGCATCTCTTCTCTGGTGGCCTCTCATAACCCAGAAAGAGCTTTGGGTATGGGTTATCCCGTGTTTGTGTCTTATCAACAAATTGAAAAGAGCAAAACACACAACTTTTTGGGGTGCTTTTTTAAGTTTAAGTTTTTGAGCCAATTTCTTTATGCTTCGTCGTCATTTGGGGTGCGATGGAAACTATACCATCTCTGACAGGAACATTCTGATTTAGCTTTGGGTTCATGGTCGAAGCACTCCAATTTAAGCCAATCATTAACTTTTGTCTGTTTGTATGTACAACCATGAACAGCACATGTTGTCCCCGAGCTCCATAACATTTTAACATCTAGCGAGTTAATATTTTATTATTGCTTATCCCAGTTTGTTAGCTTCTAAAATCAAAAATACTGCCGGTCAACTCCGTACTTCGCAACTTCCACCGGAATTGTCACCCTTAATCGTTTCCCCAGTGACCTCCCCAGGAAACTTGTTGATACTGAACAAAAATATAAATGCAACATGTAAGGTGTTGGTCCCCTGTTTCATGAGCTGAAATAAAAGATTCCAGAAATTGGCCCGCTGTAACAAAATGAACGAATTGCGGGAGTCATCACAATCACACATTAGATGATGCATTCAGAGTACTATTTTCGAAATTCACCTACTATAAAACGTTACTTTTTCGTATGGTAGTATGGGTATTCAGACACGGCCACTGTCTCTCAAACTCACACTCACACTCAACATTATTTGGGTTAGGAGATTTTTGGAAGTTAGGAAGCGTCTAAACCCAAAGTCAGCCTAAAACCAAACCATCTAGCCAAACTCTAAATCAAACTTAATCAAATCAAAAGCCCTTCTTACATCAGCTGATATCTCAAAGTGCTGTACAGAAACCCAGCCTAAAACCCCAAACAGCAAGCATACTGACTACTTATCATGACGCTCTACATGTTGATCTGTTCTGTACTGTGTGTGTGTGTCCAGGAAAGACGGGTACTCACACATAGTAGGAATGTAGGTCTCAAGTGCAGCAGCAGAGGAGAATTTCTTAGGAATTTCCAGGGCCGGCTGGTGAGAGCTAATGGTAGTGCTTCAACAACAACAACTGAGCAAAAAACTCTGCTCTTCTTGTAGCTCTTATCTTTCTCACTCACTCACTCACTCTCTCTCTCTGTGTGTGTGTGTGTGTGTGTGTGTGTGTGTGTGTGTGTGTGTGTGTGTGTGTGTGTGTGTGTGTGTGTGTGTGTGTGTGTGTGTGTGTGTGTGTGTGTGTGTGTGTGTGTGTGTGTGTGAGAGAGAGACTGTGTTCTTTAAATTCATGTGGCTCCCCATCCGTAGAATAACAGTGAAGACATCAAAGCTATGAAATAACACATATGGAATCATGCAGTAACCAAAAAATCGAAATATATTATGAATCAGGCCTTCATGGTCGAATTGCTGCAAAGACACCACTACTAAAGGACACCAATAAGAAGAAGAGACTTGCATGGGCCAAGAAACACGAGCAATGGACATTAGACCAGTGGACATCTGTCCTTTGTTTTAATGAGTCTTAATTTTAGATTTTTGGTTCCAACTGCCATGTCTTTGTGAGACTAGAGTAGGTGAACGGATGATCTCCGCAAGTGTTATTCCCACCGTGAAGCATGGAGGAGGAGGTGTGATAGTGTGGGGGTGCTTTGCTGGTGACACTGTCAGTGATTTATTTAGAATTCAAGGCACACTAACCAGCATGGCTACCACAGCATTCTGCAGCGATACGCCATCCCATCTGGTTTGCACTTAGTGGGACTATAATTTGTTTTTCAACAGGACAATGACCAAATATACCTCCAGCCTGTGTAAGGGCTATTTGACCAAGAAGGAGATTGATGGAGGGCTGCATCAGATGACCTGGCCTCCACAATCACCCAGCCTCAACCAAATTGAGATGGTTTGGGATGTTGGACCGCAGAGTGAAGGAAAATCAGCCAACAAGTGCTCAACATATGTGGAAGTCCTTCAAGACTGTTGGAAAAGCATTCCAGGTGAAGCTGGTTGAGAGATTGCCAAGAGTGTGCAAAGCTGTCCTCAAGGCAAAGGGTGGCTACTTTGAAGAATCTACAATATATTTTGATTTGTTTAACACTTTTGGTTACTACATGATTCCATATGTTTTATTTCATAGTTTTGATGTCTTCACTATTATTTTACAATGTAGAAAATAGTACAAATAAATAAAAACCCTTCAGTGAGTAGGTGTGTCCAAACTTTGACTGGTACTGTATCTCTACCAAAACTACAATAATGACACGGTCTGTAACAAGATTTTGTCTGTCTGGAGAGGCGCAAACACACTAGTCATTTCACCATGGTCTGTGCCAGTGTGTACCACATATGCCTAATAGTTTTATAGTTAACTGTCTGACTATGAACAAAAACAAACAATAGTCATATCACTGTTCAAGAGTTTACGACACTACCACATACAGTAGCTATTGTTTAAACATGCGTAAAATTCTATAGTTATCCACATAGCACCCCATTTCAAATTTGATTTGATATTGCACCGGAGAAGAAGGCTGACGTTTTATATGTCCCCAACCGATTGTGTTTTTGTTCGTTTATTTGCGTTGTTTGTAACTTATTTTGTACATAATGTTGCCGCTACCGTCTCTTATGACCAAAAATAACTTCTGGACATCAGGACTGTGATTACTCACCACGGACTAGCAGAATCCTTTTTTTCCTTTAATGAGTCTGACGAGCCCGACGCAAATTATAAACTGCTTTCTCGGGAACAGGCCCAGGTTCCCGTGATTTGCGTGAAGAGGAGGCAGAGAAAAAGGGGTCAGAGCGCGGGCTGCCTTCTGAGAATTCGTAGGCGATTGAATGAACCCCACTTTCTTCCATTCTGCTAGCAAACGTGCAATATTTGGAGAATAAAATTGATGACCTACACGGAAGATTAAACTACCAACAGGACATTCAAAACTGTAATATCTTATTCTTCACGGAGTCGTGGCTGAATGACGACACTATCAACATACAGCTGGCTGGTTATACACTGTACCGGCAGGATAGAACAGCGGCGTCTGGTAAGAGAAGGGTCGGCGGACTATGTATTTTTGTAAACAACAGCTGGTGCATGATATCTAAGGAAGTCTTGAGCTATTGCTCGCCTGAGGTAGAGTATTTCATGATAAGCTGTAGACCACACTACCTACTGAGAGAGAGTTTTCTTCTGTATTTTTCGTAGCTGTTTTACATACCACCACAGACTGAGGCTGGCACTAAGACATCATTGAATGAGTTGTATTCCGAAAGAAAACGCTCACCCAGAGGCGGCACTCCTATTAGCCGGGGACTTTAATGCAGGGAAACTTAAATCCGTTTTACCACATTTCTATCAGCATGTTAAATGTGCAACCAGAGGGGAAAAAAAACTCTGGACTACCTTTACTCCCCACACAGAGACTCATACAAAGTTCTCCCTCGCCCTCCATTTGGAAAATCTGACCATAATTATATCCTCCTGATTCCTGCTTACAAGCAAAAATGTAATCCGGAAGCACCAGTGAGTAGATCAATAAAAAAGTGGTCAGATGCTAAGCTATGGGACGGTTTTGCTAGCACAGACTGGAATATGTTCCGGGATTCCTCCGATGGCATTTAGGAGTACAGCACATCAGTCATTGGCTTCATCAATAAGTGCATCGATGACGTCATCCCCACAGTGACCGTACATACATACCCCAACCAGAAGCCATGGATTACATGCAACATCCGCACTGAGCTAAAGGCTAGAACTGCCGCTTCAAGGAGTGGGACTCTAACCCGGAAGCCTATAACAAATCCCGCTATGCCCTCCGACGAACCATCAAACAGGCAAAGCATCAATACAGGACTAAGATTGCATCATACTATACCGGCTCTGCCGTGCGTCAGATGTGGCAGGGCTTGCAAACCATTACAGACTACAAAGGGAAGCACAGCCGAGAGCTGCCCAGTGACACGAGCCTACCAGGCGAGCTAAACTACTTCTAATGCTCGCTTCGAGGCAAATAACACTGAAACATGCATGAGAGCACCAGATGTTCCAGAAGACAGTGTGATCACGCTCTCCACCTCCAATGTGAGTAAGACCTTTAAACAGGTCAACATTCACAAGGCCACAGGGCCAGACGGATTACCAGGACGTGTGCTGCGAGCATGTGCTGACCAACTGGCAAGTGTCTTCACTGACATTTTCACCCTCTCCCTGTCCGAGTCTGTAATACTAACATGTTCTTAGCAGACCACCATAGTGCCTGTGCCCAAGAACACTAAGGTAACCTGCCTAAATGACTACCAACCTGTAGCACTCGCATCTGTAACCATAAAGTACTTTGGTCATGGCTCACAACAACACCATTATCCCAGAAAACCTAGGCCCACTCCAATTTTCATACCGCCCCAACCGATCCACAGATGATGCCCTTTCCCACCTGGACAAAAGGAACACCTATGTGAGAATGCTATTCATTGACTACAGCTCAGTGTTCAACACCATAGTACCCTCAAAGCTCATCAATAAGCTAAGGACCCAGGGACTAAACATCTCCCTCTGCAACTGAATCCTGGACTTCGACGGGCCGCCCCCAGGTGGTAAGGGTAGGCAACAACATGTCTCCCACCAAAACCTTGTTTCTTGGATACATCCACGATACACGCGCGCGCACACACACACACATACACCGCTAGAGAGTAACAACAAGGCAAAGCGTTTGAAGGAGAGAGAAAAGTAAGAGACCATAAATCCCCCCCCCCCCCTCATTCTTTTGGCTATCTGTCCTGATGTTCCTTATCCTGCTCTCAGTGAAATGTGCTGAGTAAGCAGCCTAGCATTTATGCGTCCCTACATGCTGACTGCAGCACTGATGCACAATAAAACAAGATTATAATGTTTTATCATCTGGTTGAAAGAAATGCCAGTGTAGCGCCCTTAGCCTGCCAGACGGTCAATACAGATTCAAAACCAATTATTGTAAAATGTCCCATAATGTTACTCCTATGATGATGAGCAGCACAGTCTGGAGATGTACTGTCTATAAATCCACATCTATGGTAGCTCAGAAGAAATCCTCAGGTCCAGTTGCTCAGGCCTTGCTGTCCTGGGATGATCTGAACTTCACTATTAGTCTATATCTATGTTACATCAGGAGGGATTGATCTATATAATTTAGAAAATGTCCTCACTGAACAAAGCTGAGCAGAAATTCACAGATCCAATCTCTGCCTTTGTTTTACTGAGATGATCTAAGGGTTTCTACTGTGTGTAAATGCCAGCCATAGTTTAGGACTCAATAGGACCTCAGGAATCGGATATACTTTAGATGGTGCTGAATATACTGTATAGTGGATGAGTTCATATATTTTTACAAGGGCAATATTTATAGATCTGGGTTATTTCTGTGACTTTAATTTGCTTGTTAGGGTCACAAAATGTTTGTTTGGACGGAGTGTGTGCATGCGTGTGTGTGTTATGGTTTGGGTATTGGTGTGTGTGTGTGTATTGGTGATCAGTGTGTATTGTGTTTAGTTGACTCTGTGGTGGGAGACTGCTGGAAACAGTTTATATATGTTACCCTTGGCAGCTTTATCAGAAAGCACAGCATTGATATAAATACTTGGATGGCTCACAACTTCCTCCAGCTAAATCAAGACAAGACCGAGGTACTTATTGTTTTTTATTTTTATTTATTATGGATCCCCATTAGCTGCTGCCAAAGCAGCAGCTACTCTTCCTGGGGTCCAGCAAAATGAAGACAGTTTGTACAATTTTAAAACATTACAATACATTCACAGATTTCACAACACACTGTGTGCCCTCACCACTACCACATATCTACAGTACTAAATCCATGTGTATGTATAGTGCGTATGTTATCGTGTGTGTGTGTTTATTTATTTATATTTTTTATTTTACCTTTATTTAACCAGGTAGGCAAGTTGAGAACAAGTTCTCATTTACAATTGCGACCTGGCCAAGATAAAGCAAAGCAGTTCGACACACAACAACACAGAGTTACACATGGAGTAAAACAAACAGTCAATAATATAGTAGAAAAATAAGTCTATATACAATGTGAGCAAATGAGGTGAGATAAGGGAGGTAAAGGCAAAAAGGCCATGGTGGCAAAGTAAATACAATATAGCAAGTAAAACACTGTTATGGTAGATTTGTAGTGGAAGAAAGTGCAAAGTAGAAATAGAAATAATGGGGTGCAAAGGAGCAAAATAAAGAAATAAATAAATACAGTAGGGGAAGAGGTAGTTGTTTGGGATAAATTATAGATGGGCTATGTACAGGTGCAGTGATTTGTGAGCTGCTCTGACAGCTGGTGCTTAAAGCTAGTGAAGGAGATGAGTGTTTCGAGTTTCAGAGATTTTTGTAGTTCGTTCCAGTCTTTGGCAGCAGAGAACTGGAAGGAGAGATGGCCAAAGGAGGAATTGGCTTTGGGGGTGACCAGAGAGAGATACCTGCTGGAGTGCGTGCTACAGGTGGGTGCTGCTATGGTGACCAGCGAGCTGAGATAAGGGGGGACTTTACCTAGCAGGGTCTTGTAAATGACCTGGAGCCAGTGGGTTTAGCGACGAGTATGAAGCGAGGGCCAGCCAACGAGAGCATACAGGTTGCAGTGGTGGGTAGTATATGGGACTTTGGTGACAAAACGGGTGGCACTGTGATAGACTGCATCCAGTTTATTGAGTAGGGTATTGGAGGCTATTTTGTAAATGACATCGCCGAGGTCGAAGATCGGTAGGATGGTCAGTTTTACGAGGGTATGTTTGGCAGCATGAGTTAAGGATGCTTTGTTGCGAAATAGGAAGCCAATTCTAGATTTAACTTTGGATTGGAGATGTTTGATGTGAGTCTGGAAAGAGAGCTTACAGTCTAACCAGACACCCAGGTATTTGTAGTTGTCCACATATTCTAAGTCAGAACCGTCCAGAGTAGTGATGCTGGACGGGCGGGCAGGTGCGGGCAGCGATCGGTTGAATAGCATGCATTTAGTTTTACTTGTATTTAAGAGCAGTTGGAGGCCACGGCAGGAGAGTTGTATGGCATTGAAGCTCGTCTGGAGGGTAGTTAATACAGTGTCCAAAGAAGGGCCAGAGGTATACAGAATGGTGTCGTCTGCGTAGAGGTGGATCAGAGACTCACCAACAGCAAGAGCAACATCATTGATGTATACAGAGAAAAGAGTTGGCCCAAGAATTGAACCCTGTGGCACCTGCACAGACACGCGCGCACACACACACACACACCAGGCCGTCATTGAAAATAAGAATTTGTTCTTAACTGACTTACCTAGTTAAATAAAGGTGAAATAAATGTGTCTGTGCCAATGTTTGTCTTGCTTTACAGTCCCCGCTGTTCCATAAGGAGTTTTTTATCTCTCTGTGTACATCCAAGGGCCAGCCGTGCTGCACTGTTCTGAGCCAATTGCAATTTTCCTAAGTGCTTTTTTGTGGCACCTGACCACACGACTGAACAGTAGTCAAGGTGTGACAAAACTAGAGCCTGTAGGACCTGCCTTGTTGATAGTGCTGTTAAGAAGGTAGAGCAGCGCTATATTATAGACCGACTTCTCCCCATCTTAGCTACTACTGCATCAATATGTTTTGACCTTGACAGTTTATTATCTAGTGTTACTCCAAGCAGTTTAGTAATCTCAAGTTGCTCAATTTCCACATTATTTATTACAAGATTTAGTTGAGGTTTAGGGTTTAGTGAGTGTTTTGTTCCAAATACAATGCTTTTAGTTTTAGAAATATTTACGGCTAACTTATTACTTGCCACCCACTCTGAAACTAACTGCAGCTCTTTGTTGAGTGTTGCAGTCATTTCAGTCACTGTAGTAGCTGACGTGTATAGTGTTGTGTCATCTGCATACATAGAAACCCTGGCTTTACTCAGTCAGTGACATTTCATTAGTAAAGATTGAAAAAAAGCAAGGGGCCTAAGCATCTGGATTATATTTGATAGGTTTCCATTAAAAAACACCCTCTGTGTTCTGTTAGACAAGTAACTCAATATCCACATTATAGCAGGGGGTGTAAAGCCATAACATATACGTTTTTCCAGCAGCAGACTATGATCAATAATGTCAAAAGCTGCACTGAAGTCTATAACAAGACAATCCTTTTATCATCAATTTCTCTCAGCCAATCATCAGTCATTTGTATAAGTGCTGTGCTTGTTGAGTGTCCTTCCCTATAAGCATGATAAAATTCTGTTGTCAATTTGTTTACTGTAAAATAGCATTGTATCTGGTCAAACACAATTTTTTCCAGAAGTATACTAAGGGTTGGTAAAAAGCTGATTGGTTGGCTATTTGAGCCAGTAAAGGGGGCTTTACTATTCTTAGGTAGCGGAATGACTTTAGCTTCCCTCCAGGCCTGAGAGCACACTCTCTATAGTTGGCTTAAATTGAAGATGTGGAAATATCGTCTGTTATTATCCTCCAGTAATTTTACATCTACATTGTCAGACCCTGGTGGCTTGCCATTGTTAATGGACAACAATACCTTTTTCATCTCTTCCACACTGACTTTATGGAATTCAAAAGTACAAATCTTGTCTTTCATAATTTGGTCCGATATACTTGGATGTTTAGTGTCAGCGTTTGTTGCTGGCATGTCATCCCTAAGTTTGCTTATCTTGCCAATGAAAAAGTCATTAAAGTAGTTTGAAATATCAGTGGGCTTTGTGATGAATGAGCCATCTGCTTCAATAAATGAAGGTGCCGAGTTGGCTTTTTTTCCCCAAAATGTAATTTAAGGTGCCCCAAAGCTTTTTACTATCATTCTTTATATAATTTATATTTGCTTCATAGTGTAATTTCTTTTTATTTAGTTTAGTCACATGATTTCTTAATTTGCAATCAGTTGGGCTGCCAGACTTAATCCCATATCTTTTGCCTCATCCCTCTCAACAATACAAATGTTCAATTCCTCATCAATCTAAGGGGATTTAACCATTTTTACAGTCGTTTTCTTAATGGTTGCGTGCTTATTACTAACTGGATTAAGTAAACTCTGCAAAAATAAAGAAACATCCCTCATTCAGGACCCTGTTACTCAAAGACAATTCATAAAAATCCAAATAACTTCACAGCTCTTCGTTGTAAAGGGTTTAAACACTGTTTCCCATGCTTGTTCAATGAACCATAAACAATTAATGAACATGCACCTGTGGAACGGTGGTTAAGACACTAACAGCTTACAGACGGTAGGCAATTAAGGTCACAGTTATGAAAACTTAGGACACTAAAGAGGCCTTTCTAGTGACTCTGAAAAACACCAAAAGAATGATGCCCAGGGTCCCTGCTCATCTGTGTGAACGTGCCTTAGGCATGCTGCAAGGAGGCATGGGGACTGCAGATGTGGCAAGGGCAATGAATTGCAATGTCCGTACTGTGAGACGCCTAAGACAGCACTACAGGGAGACAGGACGGACAGCTGATCGTCCTCGCAGTGGCAGACCACGTGTAACAACACCTGCACAGGATCGGTACATCCGAACATCACACCTGCGGGACAGGTACAGGATGGCAACAACTGCCCGAGTTACACCAGCAACGCACAATCCCTCCATCAGTGCTCAGACTGTCCGCAATAGGCTGAGAGAGGTTGGACTGAGGGAGGGCTTGTAGGCCTGTTGTAAGGCAGGTCCTCACTAGCCCATAGGCAACAACGTCGCCTATGGGCACAAACCCGCCGTCACTGGACCTGGCAGGACTGGCAAAAAGTGCTCTTCACTGACGAGTCGTGGTTTTGTCTCACCAGGGGTGATGGCCGGATTCGTGTTTATTTTCGAGGGAATGAGCGTTACACCGAGGCCTGTACTCTGGAGCAGGATCGATTTGGAGGTGGAGGGTCCGTCATGGTCTGGGGCAGTGTTTCACAGCATCATTGGACTGAGCTTGTCGTCATTGCAGGCAATCTCAATGCTGTGCGTTACAGGGAAGACATCCTCCTCCCTCATGTGGTACCCTTCCTCAGGTCCTCAAGCACTGGCATTTTAACTATCCCAAAGGCCTATGACCAAGAGGCATGGAGAGGCAGACTTTAGTTATAATGCCCCCAGCCTCTGGAATAGCCTGCCAGAGAACCTGAGGGGGGCCAAAACTGTGGACATTATTAAAAGTGATCTTAAAACCTTTTTAGCTTTGCTATTCCTTCAGGTATTTTTTTTTGTCATTCAGTTTGTATTGTTATTCGTTTGGTTTTTATCCTCTGATGTTTGTGGTGAATATTTATGCTTTTATTTAACTTGTTTTTATTAGTTGTTTTCCTGTAAAGCACATTGCGTTGCATTCCATGTCTGAAATGCACTTCATAAATAAAGCTTGATTTGATTTCAAAACCCTGTTTTTCAATTTACGGCTTTTCCCACGGGGAACCTCCAGGCTGTGTGTGTGTGTATGTGTGTTCGCACATACACGTGTACAGCATGTACAGTACCAGTCAAAAGTTTGGACACTACTAATTCAAGGGTTTTTCTTTATTTCTATTTTCTACATTGTAGAATACTAGTGAAGACATCAAAACTATGAAATAACACATATGGAATCATGTACTAACCAACAAAGTAGCCACCCTTTGACTTGATGACAGCTTTGCAGACTCTTGGCATTCTCTCAACCAGCTTCACCCGCTTCACCATATATGTTATTTCATGGTTTGATGTCTTCACTATTATTCTACAATGTAGAAAATAGTAATTATTAAGAAAAACCCTTGAATGAGTAGAGGTGTCCCAACTTTTGACTGCTACTGCATGTATGGTATGATGTGTGCATGTGAGTAATTATTTGGTATGAATGGAAGTGTGTGTGAAATATTTCTATATTTTTATTTTCTTTGTGACTGTGTGTCACATGCCCGTGTGTGTTGATGGAATCACATGTTTTTGTCCTAGAGTGTGTACAGTACATGTGTGTGTTTGTACAGTATGAGTGTGCAAAGCTACAGAACAGGACAGCTCCCCATCATCTTTCCCGTCTGTTTAAGATTCTGTTATGTTTCCTGTTATAACTGTCCACTTCCTGTCTTTGGCCTACCCCAGAGTATTTATTGACACATTATGAACACAATCAGGACCAGAGCTATTATCAGTTACACAGCTCCAAATCATTTGATTTGATGTGTGTGCCTTGGCAGCAAGGACAGGGGGATGAGAAAGGAAGAAGGGTATAGAGAGATGGACATGAGTGGGGAGAGAGATAAGAAAGATAGAGGGCTAGTGCAGAATGCGAGACAAGGAGGTATGGAAAAATGGAAAGAGATGTAAATGTCCAAGAAGGGAGAGACTGAGCGAAAGACAGGGAACAGGAGAGACAGTCAGCGAGATCAAGGTAGAGAAAATGGAATAGAATGAGAGTAAGGGAGGAGGAGAGCAAGGTTCATTCCAGCTTTGATAAGTCATGTTGCCTCTGTCTTTAATGCATGGATGCATGAGAGATGGAAACTGACAAATTAAAGGGGCAGGGATGGAACAGCACCTACAGCAGGGCTCTCCAACCCTATTCCTGGAGAGCTACGGTCCTGTAGGTTTTCGATCCAACCCTAATCTAGCGCACCTGATTCTAATAATTAGCTGGTTGTTAAACTCCACCAGGTTAGTTACAACTGTGGTTGGACAGAAAACCTACAGGAGTGTAGCTCTCCAGGAAGAGAGTTGGGTAGCCCTGGCCTACAGCATAGTGCTCAACAGAGCCTTTAATAAGACATGGATACTGGTAATCATAATAATAAGGTTCACTTTCATTCTCTACCTTAAAGCTGAAGAGAGAGGCCTCCTTATTCCGTTTCTAGCTCAGTAAGCATTGCTCAGGAACGCTTTACCACTGACTCATCCAAAGTGACCACCCCTCTTCCCCTTGATACAGACACACTAATCCATTCACTGTAAATGTAAACTCACTCACTTTCACATTCACAAACATTTTACAAGGTCTTTAAAATTCTCTAGTCAAAGAGGAATGTTGGTTGATTCAAGAGAAGATAGTTTCTCTGCTACTGGTATGAATGCTTGCAAGGACTAATGCTAATGTAAAATAATTACATTCGTGTTATCTTTCTTTTCCAGAGTCAAGAGTTCCACATTTACACTCAGTACTGCACCAACTACCCAAGGTAAGAAACCCCAACTATGGCTGCATTAAACACAAATAGTTTGCCCCCCTTTTATTGTGTCTTTGTGCGTGTACGTTTGTGCGTGTTTGAAAGTCTAATATGAAGTATGAATGTATGTAAAAGCATCCACATTGTTACCTTATGTGATCTGGGTTTGCATACAGGTGAATCTCACATTCATGTTCTTGATTCCCAGAGTGTCATAAAGCTCTGTATTGTCTGTATAGAGCTACAATACCTCAGCCTTTCTCTCTCTGTGTAGCCTTGATATACAGCCCAACCCAACAGGAGTCCAACTCTATGCCTCACTGCCAGTTAATGCCCCAAGGTCTCTACCTCCCTCTTTCTTTTTTTTATATGGAGCATATTGATGGAGTTACAACCCCTACTCTAACAGATGGGTATTATACCCATCACCTTATCATACTCAGCGACTTTAATGTTTTATTTCACCTTGTGTGAACGACCTGTTGTTATTGGAAATCGTGTGTGTGTGTGTGCGTGCTTGTGTCTGGGGACCAAAAACACGAGGCAATTCTTCACAATGAAACCTAATGAGGGCTGTGTGTTTCACAATGGTTGTGACGCACTAAAAACAGCACACCTGAAATTATCGATGATGATTAATAGAGTAGTTACAGATATTGTGTGTGTACACGTGTGTGTGTGTCCACATTACAGTGCAGTTCCACACAGGCCTCACTTTGTTCTCTCTACGAAACCCAAACTGAGAGCTCAGAATGACTGAGATACAGCAGCCTTGGTTCCTATTCTAATTGTGAGTGTGTGTGTTTTGTGTGTGCGTGTGCGTGCCGGTCGTGTGCGACCTTGGCTAGGGTCACCAGCTGTGTGAGGGGGTGGTTGAGGGTCTCAAAAATCCTTACAAGAGCCCATTCATACACACACACTCAAATATATTCCTATTTGGCCTTTCCTTTTTCTGTAGGTCACAGCATAGAAAGTCCATGGGCCTTGACCTGACCTTGCTTCGTCCTCTGACAGGACTGTGTGTGCGTGTGCATATTTGTGTGCGTGTGTGTGCGTGCGCATGTGATCAGTCACTCTGTCTTTTAATTGGTCTACAATATCTGTCATTGTTTCCTAGGATTAATATCAGGTTTTATTTTTCCTTCTCTCCCTCCCCCTTTCCCTCTGCAGGTCAGTGGCTGTGTTGACTGAGTGTATGAGGAATAAGGCATTGGCCAAGTTTTTCCGGGAACGTCAGGAATCTTTGAGACACTCCCTGCCTTTGGGCTCCTACCTGCTCAAGCCAGTGCAGAGGATCCTCAAGTACCACTTACTGCTACACGTTAGTAATACATCTATACACACTCAATGACACCTACCTCACACAAGCAAAGCCCCACATACTGTGCATTTGGAAAATATTCACACCCCTTAAGTTTTTCCACGATTTGTTACATTACAGCCTTATTCAAAAATGGATTAAAGACATCCTCAATCTACACACAATACCCCATAACGAAAAAGCGAAAACAGGTTTTTAGACATTTTAGTAAGTGTATTACAAATAAAAAAACAGATATACCTTGTTTATATAAGTATTCAGATCTTGCTATGAGACTCGAAATTGAGCTCAGGTGTATCCATTGATCATGTTTTTCTACAACTTGATTGGAGTCCACCTGTGGTAAATTCAATTGATTGGACATGATTTGGAAAGGCACACACCTGTCTATGTAAGGTTCCACAGTTGACACTATATCTGAGGAAAAACCAAGCCATGAGGTCGAAGGAATTGTCCCTAGAGCTACAAAACAGGTTTGTGTCGAGGCACAGATCTGAGGAAGTGTACCCAAAAAATTCTGCAGCATTGAAGGTCCCCAAGAACACAGTGGCCTCCATCATTCTTACATGGAAGAAGTTTGGAACCACCAAGACTCTTCCTAGAGCGAGCCGCTCGGCCAAACTGAGCAATGGGGGAAGAAGGGCCTTGGTCAGAGAGGTGACCAAGAACCTGATGGTCACTCTGACAGAGCTCCAGAGTTCCTTTGTGGAGATGGGAGAACCTTCCAGATGGACAACCCTTTCTGCAGTATTCTACCAATCAGGCCTTTATGCTATAGTGGCCAGACGGAAGCTACTCCTCAGTAAAAGGCACATAACAGCCTGCTTGGAGTTTGCCAAAAGGCACTTAAAGGACTCTCCAGCCATGAGAAACAAGATTCTCTGGTCTGATGAAACCAAGATTGAACTCTTTGGCCTGAATGCCAAGCGTCATGTCTGTGGGAAACCTAGCACCATTCCTACGGTGAAGCATGGTGTTGGCAGCATCATGCCTTGGGGATTGAGGGAAAGATGAACGGAGAAAAGTACAGAGAGATCCTTGATTAAAACCTGCTATAGAGCGCTCAGGACCTCAGACTGAATGTCCTCGAGTGGCCCAGCCAGAGCCCGGACTTGAACCCGATCGAACATCTCTGAAAATAGCTGTGCAGTGACGCTCCCCATCCAACCTGACAGAGTTTGAGAGGCTCTGCAGAGAAGAATGGGAGAAACTCCCCAAATACAGGTGTGCCAAGCTTGTAGCATCATAGCCAAGAAGACTTGAGGCTGTATTTACTGCCAAAGGTGCTTCCACAAAGTTCTGAGTAAAGGGTCAGAATACTTATGTAAATGTGATATTTCAGATTTTTTTTTAAATATATTTTTTTCTAAAAACCAGTTTTTGCTTTGTCATTATGTGGTATTGTGTGTAGATTGATTTTTATTTTTTTTTAAACGATTTTCGAATAATGCTGTAATGTAAGAAAATGTGGAAAAATTCAAGAGGTCTGAATACTTTTTGAATGCACCGTACTCCTAACACACACTGTAAGCCTAACCACACAGAACTGCATCCAAAACTTACATTTGTGTGTGTACAGTTGGCTCTAATGGACTGTATGTACAGTTAGCCACCGGTCTATTTTTGAACTAGCTACCCCTATTGCCAAGAATAACCAGGCAAACATTGCTGGAAACAGATGGTACCCAGTCTAACGTACATCTAGCCGATTACATTACCCACTCTAACCCCAAGTGTATTTCCTGCCCCCTGTAGGAGATAGCCAACCACCTGGAGAAGGACACAGAGACGTATGAGGTGGTGCAGGAGGCCATAGACACCATGCAGAGAGTAGCCTGGCACATCAACAACATGAAAAGGAAACATGAACACGCTGTCAGGTTGCAGGTAAATTAACACTTCCAAATGAACATGCTTAAACAGGTACATAGGCACACATGCTCACTGTCACGGCTGTTCGAAGGATCGGACCAAAATGCAGCGTGTTCGTAGTTCCACATATTTTATTTATAGTGAAACTAAATGCAATACACGAAAATACTTGAATACACACAAAACAACAAACCGTGACGCAGAGAGGAAAACACACTACTCAAAAGATAATCACCCACAAACACAGGAAGAAAAAACCCACACTTAAAGACGATCTCCAATCAGAGGCAACGAGGATCAGCTGCCTCCAATTGGAGATCAACCAAAATAACCCCAACATAGAAACAGAAAAAACAGAACTCAAACATAGAAATAGAAAACCCAAAACACCCCCTGTCACGCCCTGACCTACTCTACTATAGAAAATGACATCTTACTAGGGTCAGGACGTGACACTCACACACATCTGCATATGCAGGTGTGTGTGAGCCCACATACAGGACGTGGGTTTTGTCCTCAGATCCTCCCATCGTGTCCCTAGCCTTCGCCAGTCTAGCTAGCATCCCAAATGTCCCCCCTATTCCCTACATAGTGCACTAGTTTTCATCAGAGCCCTATGGGTCCCAGTCAAAGTAGTGTACCGTATAGGGAATAGGGTGTCATTTGGGATGCGGAATTGGTTTCAGTCTCCTCTAAGTTATGCAATACATTGTTTTCCAGGGCTAAGGATGGCCTTGCATAACACAGCAGACAGAAAAAAGGGAAAGTGTAGCTTTAATCTATGGGGAGGGAGGATGATCAGATGGTCAGATGAGTGAAAGAATGTGTGTGGAAGTACACTGCTCAAAAAATTAAAGGGAACACTTAAACAACACAATGTAACTCCAAGTCAATCACACTTCTGTGAAATCAAACTGTCCACTTAGGAAGCAACACTGATTGACAATAAATTTCACATGCTGTTGTGCAAATGCAATAGACAACAGGTGGAAATTATAGGCAATTAGCAAGACACCCCCAATAAAGGAGTGGTTCTGCAGGTGGGGACCACAGACCACTTCTCAGTTCCTATGCTTCCTGGCTGATGTTTTGGTCACTTTTGAATGCTGGCGGTGCTTTTACTCTAGTGGTAGCATGAGACGGAGTCTACAACCCACACAAGTGGCTCAGGTAGTGCAGCTCATCCAGGATGGCACATCAATGCGAGCTGTGACATGAAGGTTTGCTGTGTCTGTCAGCGTAGTGTCCAGAGCATGGAGGCGCTACCAGGAGACAGGCCAGTACATCAGGAGACGTGGAGGAGGCCGTAGGAGGGCAACAACCCAGCAGCAGGACCGCTACCTCCGCCTTTGTGCAAGGAGGAGCACTGCCAGAGCCCTGCAAAATGACCTCCAGCAGGCCACAAATGTGCATGTGTCTGCTCAAACGGTCAGAAACAGACTCCATGAGGGTGGTATGAGGGCCCGACGTCCACAGGTGGGGGTTGTGCTTACAGCTCAACACCGTGCAGGACGTTTGGCATTTGCCAGAGAACACCAAGATTGGCAAATTCGCCACTGGCGCCCTGTGCTCTTCACAGATGAAAGCAGGTTCACACTGAGCACGTGACAGACGTGACAGAGTCTGGAGACGCCGTGGAGAATGTTCTGCTGCCTGCAACATCCTCCAGCATGACCGGTTTGGCGGTGGGTCAGTCATGGTGTGGGGTGGCATTTCTTTGGGGGGCCGCACAGCCCTCCATGTGCTCGCCAGAGGTAGCCTGACTGCCATTAGGTACCGAGATGAGATCCTCAGACCCCTTGTGAGACCATATGCTGGTGCGGTTGGCCCTGGGTTCCTCCTAATGCAAGACAATGCTAGACCTCGTGTGGCTGGAGTGTGTCAGCAGTTCCTGCAAGAGGAAGGCATTGATGCTATGGACTGGCCCGCCCGTTCCCCACACCTGAATCCAATTGAGCACATCTGGGACATCATGTCTCGCTCCATCCACCAACGCCACGTTGCACCACAGACTGTCCAGGAGTTGGCGGATGCTTTAGTCCAGGTCTGGGAGGAGATCCCTCAGGAGACCATCCGCCACCTCATCAGGAGCATGCCCAGGCGTTGTAGGGAGGTCATACAGGCACGTGGAGGCCACACACACTACTGAGCCTCATTTTGACTTGTTTTAAGGACATTACATCAAAGTTGGATCAGCCTGTAGTGTGGTTTTCCACTTTAATTTTGAGTGTGACTCCAAATCTAGACCTCCATGGGTTGATAAATTGGATTTCCATTGATTATTTTTGTGTGATTTTGTTGTCAGCACATTCAACTATGTAAAGAAAAAAGTATTTAATAAGATTATTTCTTTCATTCAGATCTAGGATGTGTTGTTTAAGTGTTCCCTTTATTTTTTGGAGCAGTATATTTCGTCAGGATCAGGTAAAGAGTGCTTAGTTGACCTGCCTAAATCTCTGTCCTTTTTTCTCTCGCTCCTCTCCTCCCTCTCTTCTCTCGTTCGGCTCTTCTCTCCTCCTACTCTTCTGTCCTTTCCCGTCCTACTCTTGTTTTCTCACTTGTTTCACTTACCTTTCTCTCATCCTATTCCGCTCTCTCTATCCCTCTCTTACTCACTCTCCCCCTCTCCTCCTCCTCCCTCTCTATCCCTGTCCCTCTCTCTTTCATTCACTCTTACCCCTCTCCTCCACCCTATATCCCCCTCCCTCTCTCAGGAAATCCAGAGTCTGCTGACCAACTGGAAGGGGCCTGATCTGATTGGCTACGGGGAGCTGGTTCTGGAGGGGACGTTCCGTCTGCAACGAGCCAAGAATGAGCGCACGCTCTTCCTGTTTGACAAACTGCTGCTGGTCACCAAGAAACGTGAGGAGGCCTACACCTACAATGCCCACATCCTGGTCAGTCACTACACTATCTCCCAAAAGGTGTACCATAATAGAAAGACATCCATCATACTAGCCATGTCTCTATGTCATTATAGTGTTGCAACCTGATGTTGGTGGAAGTCATTCTGAAAGAGCCACTCAGCTTCAGTGTGTTCCACTACAAGAACCCCAAACTACAGCACACCGTACAGGTAACGCAAAACTACACCCCACTACTAGAGCATATTCCACAGGCGATTGTACAGCATAGAGTACAAGTAAATTGTACTATATCACTTGTGCCCTGCCAAGCCCACCACTCCAGACTTGTTCAATTCTTTAGGGTGGATAAGAAGAGTTTGTCATTTCTCAACGTGAGTGTTTGGGTATTCACTTCAAACAATTCCATAATCTGTGTTACATAACAAACACAGAGGAGTAGAAGGTCAGATCCCACTGTTGTTATGGGTTTGTGATAATCGTCTTATACACCGTTTAAAGTCTCTCCCTTAATCTGTCTCTCTTCTTCTCTCCTCTCTGTTGTGTTGTGTTCCGCCCCCAGGCCAAATCCCAGCAGGACAAACGCATGTGGATCCTGCATCTGAAGAGACTCATACTTGAAAACCACCCGGCTAAAATCCCAGCCAAGGTGAGACACGGAGCAGGCAATGTGTGTGCTCACTAACGACATAAACACAACACTGAGTGGAAGGAAGTGGAATGGTCTCTCTTTCTCTCTCTCTCTTTCTCAATCCCCCCTCTCTCCACTCACTTCCTTCAGTCTTGGCTCCGGTGCAAATGGGAAATTATGCTTTTGTCCGGAAGAAATTGTTGAGAGTGTTCATTGTAATTACAATAAAGGGATCTCTTGTTAAACTTGATATTGAAGAGTAGTCTTGTTCTGTTCGGTGAAGACTACTGTCTGGCGCCATCTGGTGTCTGGAAGCCCCATATATCAACCTCAAGTATAGGATTACCGAACTCTGTAATATAGAGCTCACTTTAATAAAGGAACGTTTAAAAAATATTCAACTTTATATTCATCATCTCCAGCACCACCCCATCATCAAAATATGTGAAAATTGCATGATTATACAGTACCAGTCAAAGTTTGGACACACCTACTCATTCAAGGGTTTTTCTTTATTTGTACTATTTTCTTTATTGTAGAATAATAGTGAAAACATCAAAACTATTAAATAACACATATGGAATCATGTAGTAAACAAAAACGTGTTTTAAAAAATCCAAATATATTTTATATTTGAGATTCTTCAAAGTAGCCACCCTTTGTCTAAATGACAAAGGGTGACTTTGTACACGCTTGGCATTCTCTCAACCAGCTTCACCTGGAGTGCTTTTCTAACAGTCTTGAAGGACTTCCCACATATGCTGAGCACTTGATGGCTGCTTTTCCCTAACTCTGTGGTCCAACTCATCCCAAACCATCTTAATTGGGTTGATGTCAGGTGATTGAGGAGGCCAGGTCATCTGATGAAGCACGCAATCACTCTCCTTATTGGTCAAATAGCCCTTACACAGCCTGGAGGTGTTTTGGGTCATTGTCCTGTTGAAAAACAATGATAGTCCCACTAAGCGCAAACCAGATGGGATAGCGTATCGCTGCAGAATGCTGTGGTAGCCATGCTGGTTAAGTGTGACTTGAATTCGGAATAAATCACCAAGTGTCACCAGCAAAGCACCCCCAAACCATCATACCTCCTCCTCCATACTTCACAGTGGGAACCACACATGCGGAGATCATATTTCCTGGCCCAAGCAAGTCTCTTCTTATTATTAGTGTCCTTCAGTAGTGGTTTCTTTGCAGCAATTCGACCATGAAGGCCTGATTCACATAGTCTCCTCTGAACAGTTGATGTTGAGATGTCTGTTACTTGAACTCAGTGAAGCATTTATTTGGGCTGCAATCTGAGGTGCAGTTAACTCTAATGAACTTTTCCTCTGCAGCAGAGGTAAGTCTGGGTCTTCCTTTCCTGTGGCGGTCCTCATGAGAGCCAGTTTCATCATAGCGCTTGATGGTTTTTGTAACTGCACTTGAAGAAACTTTCAAAGTTCTTGACATTTTCCTCATTGACTGACCTTCATGTCCTAAAGGAATGATGGACTGTAATTTCTCTTTTCTTATTTGAGCTGTTCTTGCCATAATATGGACTTGGTCTTTTACCAAATAGAGCTGTCTTCTGTATACCTTGTCACAACCGATTGGCTCAAACGCATTAAGAAGGAAAGAAATTGCACAACGTTTAACAATGCACACCTGTTAATTGAAATGAATTCCAGGTGACTACCTCATGAAGCTTGTTGAGATAATGCCAAGAGTGTGTAAAACAATCATCAAGGCAAAGGGTGGCTACTTTGAATAATCTCAAATATAAAATATTTTTTGATTTGTTTAACACTTTTTTGGTTAGTGCATGATTCCATATGTGTTATTTCATAGTTTTGATGTCTTCACTATTATTCTACAATGTAGAAAATAGTCAAAATAAAAACCTTTGATTGAATGGGTGTTTCAACTTTGACTGGTACTGTAAGGTTTGTAGTAAAAAAGATACAGGAGGATAATTGTTTCCAATTACATTATCGATGTGCATCGTGTGATTTTAACAAGTTATGAGTTGGCATTGTCTACTAATTGCCTACTAATTGGTTAATGATGTCATTGGGAACACTTATCTTCTATATTTTTTACTAGAAAACATAGAAATGCACCATTTTCACATATGTTGATGTTGGGGTGTTGCTTGAGATGATGAATATGAAGTAGAAACATTTCCCTTTAATGTAGGGATCATCAACTCGTTGCAGCTGCTGAATATTTTTTTTTCTTGAGCGGATGATTATGGTGCCTGAACATAATTACAAATCATTTGTAGACTGCAAATTGATCGCAAGAAGATATAATATTTCACTAAAACATAATAATTTCAAACCTTGATTACATTTGTATATGATCACATGCGTCTGTTTATTATGCATGGGAATACTTAGGAATAGATTTCCAAAGAAAAAATAATTTGGAGCTGATTTCCTGGTGTTTTTAGTATTTTATGTCCATCAATGATTTTAGATTTTTCATAAAAATAAGAATTTTTGCTCAGAAAACTTGGGTATCCAAATAAAACCACCCGCGTGCCTCCAGTTGTGGAAATCTGCTTTAATGGTTGTTGTTTGTTTTAGTTTTTTTCTCTTGATTTTCAGGCCAAGCAGGCCATTTTGGAGATGGATGCTATGCGTAAGTATCCATTTGATATTGATTGAAGCCTCTTGTGACTATTATAAGATCATTACATTCATGGGTGTTTATTTGAGTGTCTGTAACATTCCCTCTCCCCTGTCCTCTCCAGACCACCCAGGGTTCCAATACAGTCCCGACAGGAACAAGAGGAGCCCCCACACCAAGGAGGGCCCCTCCCCTCGACGGGTCCGCAGGAAGTCAGGTAAGGAACACAGGAAGTACAGGGACAGGAAGAAGGCGCTGTAAATTATTTGGTGCTGATGCCAGTAGACTGAGCCTGTTTCTCTGCCTCTATGACTGACATGTCCTGTCCAATCTGTCTCTCCTCAGAGCCTCTGTCCAAGTTACTGAAGAACGCTAAACATGGTGCCAAGGAAGATGTCTCAAAGGTGAGCTTAACCCCACAATGCAGTCATTTACATATATGAATGGTGACACAATGCTACAGTTAGAAACAGTGTTATATCTCCATAATAGACTAAAGGTTTCAGCTAATTTATTATTTGCAATGGTTCCTATACCACTCACCTAACTCTCACTCAAGGACACATTTAACACTCCCTGCCTTATCACTCTCTTTCTCTGTAGAGGACAAGTCTGGGCACCACCCTGCTCTCCCCTGTGTCCCAGCTGGCTCTGGGCACTATTGGCCGCAGCCGCAGCCTGGTCAACCAATCACAGAAGTCCCTGGACCCAGGTGACCATTTTGACCATAGCAATGGGGAGGAGCCACATCAGCAGGACGCCGATGATGAGGATGACAGCAGCCTGGTGAGTCTCTCCTACCTACCCACAATGCACCAGTTTGACAATTTAACCTCTTATCAGATTAGCCTGTTTTGATTTCCATCCCTAGCCCATTGCCCTAGCCCCTTTGCAGGTATAAAGTGATTAGATAGGTAAAGGTATGCTCATTACATGATTTTCTAACCGTGTGTTGCAGGGTGGGGAAAAGAGGGTGCGAGTCCCAGGACAGTCTAGCAGGAAGAGATTGAACCAACAGGCGTCTATAGACAGCAGCATCAACCAATGGAAGACCTTCAACATGAGCGCCTCAGACCTACAGGTGACTGACCTTAACACTGTGATGAGAATGACTAGTAGGAATAATTGTGTACTGCACTTGTAACTGTAATTTAATAAAGGTCTGTGTTTGATCTCAGAAATAGACTTTCACCACACTTGTTGGTTAGCAGAGCAAGCTAGTACATCTATATTTGCACATTTACAAAATAATCTAATCTTCTTCTATCCAGAGGTCTAAGGAACGTCACCACCCTCCTCTCCTCAGGACGCCCTGTGTGACAGATGAACCTCCGGAACCCCACGTCCCCTCCATGCTGATCCCAGACGGTGACCCCCAGACGGTGGGGAACATCTGGGCGGATCACCTCGTCCGCAGAGCCATGTTCCCCACCCGCCAGCGCACCATGAACCCCGACGAGGAGGACGAAGACATCTACCAGATGTTTGTCCCCACCGAGCCCGGCGGGCCAGAACCAGAACCACCTCCTGTTAGGTCAGAGGTCACGTCATCTCCCAGCAGGACCCAGGGACGACCCTGCAGCTGGCATGTGGAGCAGGTGCCCATAGTGCAGATTGACCACCCATCCACTGGGGACAGCAGAGTGCTGCGGAGAGCCAGCAGCGTGGGGGAGAAACAGACTGGCTCCCGACAGAGCCCCCCTGATCAGGATGACAACCAGCAAGAGATGATCCACACTGAATCCTCCAGCAATGACATCTCGGGTTCATCGTCAGCCGAGCACCTGACGATAGATGACATTGAGAATGTTTATGACAACATCAGCTACGAGGACCTGAAGAGCATGGGGCTGATCAAGAGGGAGCAGGAGGGTCGGGGGGTCCAGCGAGAGGGCCCTAGAGACACACAAGACCCTGGGGCCCTAAACACCGGGGTGACAGGGGGTATTACAGAGACTCTTATCGAGCCAGACAGCTTGTCTGACAGTAACCACTCCTCCACTGCCCAGGAGCTGAAGATCGTGGAGGAGAACATATATGACACTATCTGCTTCAGGGAGCCCCCAACGAAGTGTGACAAGGACGGGGACAGAAAGGCACAGGAGAGGGACAGTCTGTTGCAGTCTGCCTCTGAGACTGGCTGTGAGAGACTTGGGGGCTTCGTGTCTGAGGAAAGCCTCCATTTTGGGGAGGACGAAGGAATGGAGGATAACTCTCATCCCGTCCACGGCAACTCTGAACCGGACTACTCCTCCTCATCTGCCTCGAAAACATTCTCCCAACAGTCCAACACCGGCGATCGGATGTCGGAGCAGGTGGACGAGATCTGGAACGATTTGGAAAACTACATCAAGAAGAACGAAAAGAAAGTGGAACGCCTTCCCGCCGCATTTCCCATGAGCACCAGCGAGGCCCCCAAGACCTCATCTGTCAAGAGCAGCACCAAAAAGAACAACCCACATACAGCCAGCCCGCAAACATGCAGCCCCCCTACCAAGAGCCCCCTAGCCCGCCATCCCAACCCTCCCACTGTGACCCCACCTCACCAATTCACCATCCCCATCCTCAACATCCCGGAGTTGCTCAGAGAGGGTACTTTTGAAGACGAGGATCATTACCCCTCTCACTCTCCCCTCACTCCCCCGTCCCTCCCCCTGCCGGCCATTCCAGACCCTGCCCCTCCCGGGACAGTCAAGAGCATCCATAACAAACTGGCCCACCTCAGCACTGGGAGCTTCCATCTGGAGGATGATGATGAGCTGAGGGAGCTGCCCCAACAGCACCCCAGCCAGAAGGAACCCTCCATCAGAGACCTCCACAGCCTGTTCCCTGGGGAGCTGGGTTTGGACTCCCCCTTGGCTTCCTCCTCTCTCCTTCTGGGTGACTCAGTGGACAGCTTCTCCCAGGACCTCATGGACAAGACCAAGAACCGTGTGTTCCTGATGGCTCGCCAGTACAGCCAGAAGATCAAGAAGGCCAACCAGATGCTCCGCATGAAGAGCATGGACCCCGGCGACATGTCAGGGGGACGCAACAGGGAGGAGAAGAAGCAGCAGAAAGACATGGAAAAGAAGCAGAATGACCTGGCAGCCATTTTGGAGGAGAAGAAGCAAGGCGGTGCTGCCATAGGTAACAAACAAAATCAGTAGCTGCTTATGCCTTACAGTCATGATATATACAGATAACTAGTGGATTATTTTTTTTTGTCACTCATTGTCCCCTTCTTCCTCTTTGTCTCCTTCTCCCTCTCATTCTCCATCTCCATCTCCTTCTCTCGCTCTCTCTCTCTCTCAGGCGCGAGGATAGCCGAATACTCCCAGCTGTATGACCAGGTGATGTTTAAAGACCCTCCAGATCAGGGCTCCAGCAGCCTGGGCCCTTCTGGCTCGCACTATTCCCACCCAGCGCTACCCTCTTCCCAATCCCTGCCTGAGACCTGCTCCTCCCTGGGGCTGGAAGACGACTGGCTCCACTCAACCTACAGCAACGGGGAGCTGACCAGCTTTGTGTCAGAGATGCTGTCCTCCACCCCCCAGAGCAAGCTCACCCCTGCCTGCTCCGTCCCAACCCTAAAGACCCTACCTCCCTCTCCGGAGACCTCTCCCACCCAGCGGTGGAGCTCTTGTGTCTCCGCCCCCAGCGAGAAGGAGGAGCATGTGTACAGTTATATTAAACGACAGACCTCCTTTAACTCCCCCTTATCTTCCTCCTCCTCCTCTAAACCACCTCCTTACAGCCGCTGCCAGTCTATCTGCTCACTGGGTGACCTGCAGGAGAAGGAGAATGACTGTGTCGAGTCCAAGCGTGGTCCGACTGCAGTCCAGAGATCTGCAGAGAGACTCCATGGCCTCAGCAGTCTGGTCCGGGCCAGTCGGCAGAGCAGCCTCCCGGAGCAGTCCAGTTTCGGTCATGGTCACTCTGACCTCACCCTCCAGGACAGTCAGCAGGTGGTGGTCCTGAACCACGCCTCTGCACTGAGCATGCTCACAGCCACCCAGAACTACATGGCCAACTTCAAAGACAATGGCGACGATGACGATTACGTAGAGATCCGCTCTGAGAACAAGAGCGAGCGGGATCAGGACTGCTCCAGGCAGTGTATCACCGGTGGTGGTGCGGGTGGTGGTGGTGGTAGCTCCAAGGGACCAGCCCAGAGCCAAATCCAGAGTCTGCCCTGCACTCCGGTAAGGTCCTCCTGTGGGCTGATGGACCGGGAGCGTCTGCAGGAGTACCTGCGGGCGGAGCAGCAGACACAGCAGAACCAGTCCAACATCGTCCAATCACTCAGAGAGAAGTTCCAATGCCTCAGCTCCAGTAGCTTCGCTTGAGTCGCCTTGACTACCCTTAACACACCACCATATGAACACACTAGTGCATGTAGCACAAGCAGGTCTGTAGCTTTGCCATTCTCATCATGACAACAAATAACTCTCAGTATACACAAAAGACAACAAAGGACATGATTTCCTTCAACACACAACACGTCTAGAGTTATTATGACAAGGAATGACACACTAAATGCTAAATTCAGCACACTACTGTACACACATATTACACACAACAAAGGTCTGTAGCTTTGTCAGAGTCTTCAGGACAACATGAAAATAGATATATACATCTTAGCCTCACAGTTATATTTCACACACAATGTGCAATACTGCAGCTTTGCCAAAGTCACATGGTCAAAGTTCAACATGTCACAAAACAACATGCCAAATACTGCATCTGAGGAGTCATGGCAAAATACAGTACAGGAACATACTAGTACTGCAGAGGCACTCCACCACCACAGCACTTCCTTACAGTCTTCCGTGTCAAGTAGATTGACATTCATATTTATTTTAGATAAGTTGAAAAAGAACTATGAAACGGTCAAAGTTATCATTCTAGCAAACTGTAGATGATATTGCTGAGTCCAACAGGGTGTGGTAAGGGGCTCAGAGTGCATGGGCTTAAGGTTCAAAGGGAAGCATACAGGTTATATTTTAGAGATGTTGGAAATGATGATGCCATATACTGTACAGATCCATTAATTCTAACACTTTCCCCCTTCAACAAAAATACTGACATCCCAAAAATGTAATTTGGTAGCCTGCTGTAGACTGCTAGCATCTATTGATGAGGAAATGGCACTTGCTGAATTGGGGTTATGTTGCTGTTTTAAACACCTGTTCATTCTAGTAAACAACCCCCTTATCAAGGTTTCAGCCTTTGAGTATCGGAAAAGCTCTTCCTTTTTAAAAGTTGTTTTGTTTATTTAACTTCCTATAGTTGAGCTTACCCGTTATCAAAGGTATGATCCTATATGACAAAACGTCAGTGATAGTGTTTTAACTGTGTACAATACAGTATCAACCAATTTAACAATCTGAACAAGCAGCTTAATGAATTAGCAATTAGCTCAGGATTACAGGCTAGGTATGGACAGTTTATCAGCAATAATATATGTATTTTTTTTAAATAGGATCCAGGTGCCTTTTTAAGCTTGGAGACTCCACACATACTGCTCATTAAGATGAGTTGACCTATATTTTACTTTGGGCTGTGGTGACGTCAAGCAGCAGATAGCCTATACCAGCATTCCTATAATGATGCGGTTTTCTCAACCTGCTTTGTCATAACTACGGATCATGCTTTAAACAGAATAATCTTAAAATAAAGAGAAAGTCATGTTGATATTTCAAAGATTTTCAATAAACAGCGACAGGAGTTATCTATTTATTTTTGAATCTGTGTATCTGAAAATTGTATTAATTATATATTAGTCCTTTGCGTACACTATGTAGGTTAAGTAGCATAATGCATCCCAAGAACCTAAAATGTTATTTTATCTTATTCGTAAAAATAAATAAAAAACGTTGTTTTTAGGAGGGACCATGGAGGACAGAGTGGGGTGTGTTTTGACCTAGACATCACTTCACAGTTTCAGTAGTGAGGATACATGTTTGAACTCATCAATGTGTCCCACTTACAATATCTTATTTATCTACAAAAAAAATCCCTATTCTTGACCCCACACATTGCTCTTGAATTAGAATATTATTGACCAAAGTTTGTAAATTAGAATAAAATGTATTTATTAAAACTTTGTCTTCTTGATGAAATTTGAGACACTTTGGATACAATTTGGTTAATTTGTTTACTGTGAACGTTACAAAAATGTTTAGTTTTACTTTATACACTGTTTGATGATATTTACTTATCAAAATAATAAATGAAAAGTTGGAATGCACAATACCATAGCAACGTTAATGTATCCAAAACAACTTAAAAATATGAAGTATGATTTTTTTGTTCACGGTATATTTTGTTTCTTGTGTTTCACTGGAGGGGATTGTCAAACTAAATTGAAATTGAATTTACTCTTGCACTTTTTCTTTCTTTTTTGTAACATTTGATTTGTAAACACTTTGTAAAGATGTACATTTTAGGAAAGTTATTATTGTATGCAATATAATGCTTTAGTGTTTAAGTTAAGTGTACTGTAATTTGTTTAACTGCCTAGTTACCATTCCTCAAGAAAATAAATGTATCTGAAACAATAAAGAAAATACATACTTAAACATTTTTTGGAGGGGTTAGTGACTTTTTTGTTGAACACTGACACTTGTAAGCTACCCATGACTGAAAAACATGATGGATAAATTCATACACAAGATTGCATGAGAGCTATTCAGAGAAGAGGTTGGACCCGGCCCTGAACAGACCCAAGATCAATCAGACCTGACCCGAATACAGTGAGGGAAAAAAGTATTTGATCCCCTGCTGATTTTGTCAGTTTGCCCACTGACAAAGAAATGATCAGTCTATAATTTTAATGGTAGGTTTATTTGAACAGTGAGAGACACAGCCAGTGAAATATCAGGGCAGCAAATTCAAAAACAACAAAATGTCATAATTCAACTTTCTGAAACATACAACTATTTTACACCATTTTAAAGATGCACGTCTCCTTGATATAACCACGTTGTCCGATTTCAAAAAGGCTTTACAGCGAAAGCAAAACATTAGATTATGTTAGGAGAGTACATAGAAAAAAATAATCACACAGCCATTTTCCAAGCAAGGACATGTGTCAATAAAACCCAAAACACAGCTAAATGAAGCACTAACCTTTGACGATCTTCATCAGGTGACACTCCTAGGACATTATATTACACAATACATGTATGTTTTGTTCGATAAAGTTCATATTTATATCCAGAAACTGCATTTTACATTGGCGCATGATGTTCCGAAAATGTATTCCCACCAAAACGTCCAGCACATCAATTTACAAAAATACTCATCATAAATGTTGACAAAATATATAACAATTATATAAAGAATTATAGATAGACTACTCCTGGATGCAACCGCTTTGTCAGATTTTAACATAGCTTTACAGAGAAAGCAAATCTTTCAATATTCTGAGTACATAGCTCACCATTACAGCAAGCTATACAGACACCCGCCAAGTTTGGGCAACCTAAACTCAGAATAAGTATTAGAAATATTGTCTTACCTTTGCTGACCTTCGTCAGAATGCACTCCCAGGACTGCTACTTCCACAAGAAATGTTGTTTTTGTTCAAAATAATCCATATTTTCGTGCGTACAGATCACTTATCCAAAGGCATAACGCGCGAGCGCGGAACCAGAGACAAAGTCAAAATGTTCCATTATCGTACTTAGAAGCATGTCAAACGCTGTTTTAAATCAATCATTATGGTATTTTTAACATAAAATTGCGATAATATTCCAACCGGACAATAGCGTATTCATTCAAGGAGAAAAAGAAGGAACGGCGTTCTCGCGTGACTGCGCATATCCAATCCCTTTGTCCACAGGCAGTCCACTCAGTAACTGAGCTCCTATTATCTGCCCAGTAACAGGAGAAGGCTGAAACAACTTTCTGAAGGCTCTTGACAGCCAATGGAAGCCTTAGGAAGTGCAACCTAACCCCACAGATACTGTAGTTTTGAAAGGGACTAGAAAGAAGAACTACAATTCTCAGATCCTCCACTTCCTGGTTGACTTTTTCTCAGGTTTTTGCCTGCCATATGAGTTCTGTTATACTCACAGACACCATTCAAACAGAAACTTCAGAGTGTTTTCTATCCAAATCTACTAATAATATGCATATTCTAGTTTTTGGGCCAGAGTAGTAACCTGTTTAAATTGGGTACGTTTTTCATCCGGCCGTGAAAATACTGCCCCCTAGCCCAGACAGGTTAACAAATGGGTCTATATGTTGGCTAGGCCTTCTATAAGTCAATAAATTCACCTTATTAGCCATGGTCGGGTCCATTTGGGTCCACTCGGGTCTACCAGCTGAAGTTCCATAGACCCGAAATCTGATGACAATCAAACAAGACCCCACTCCGACACAGACCTAAGGTATAAGTTAGAATTTCAGATCCGAACCCGATATGTGTATTTCTCCAAAGCTCAGTTATCCTGAGTGTGCACAACACTGCCAGGACCTAGGATCAAGGGAGACACTCAAGTTTTTTAATACTATATCTCTTGACACACTGATGAAAATAGTCATCGCCTCTAAACCTTCAAGCTGCATACTGGACCCTATTCCAACTAAATTACTGAAAGAGCTGCTTCCTGCACTTGGCCCTCCTATGTTGAATATAATAAACGTCTCCATATACACTGGACGTATAACAAACTCACTAAAAGTGGCAGTAATAAAGCCTCTCTTGAAAAAGCCAAACCTTGACTCAGAAAATATAAAAAACTATCAGCCTATATCAAATCTCCCATTCCTCTCAAAACATTTTTAAAAAGCTGTTTGCGCAGCAACTCACTGCCTTCCTGAAGACAAACAATGTATACGAAATGCTTCAGTCTGGATTTAGACCCCATCATAGCACTGAGATTGCATTCGTGAAGGTGGTAAATTACCTTTTAATGGCGTCAGAGCAGGGCTCTGCATCTGTCCTCGTGCTCCTAGTGCTGCTTTGATACCATCGATCACCACATTCTTTTGGAGAGATTAGAAACCCAAATTGGTCTACACGTACAAGTTCTGGCCTGGTTTAGATCTTATGTGTCAGAAAGATATCAGTTTGTCTCTGTGGATGGTTTGTCTTCTGACATATCAACTGTAAATGTCGGTGTTCCTCAAGGTTACGTTTTAGGACCACTATTCTTTTCACTATATATTTTACCTCTTGGTGATGTCATTCGGAAATATAATGTTAACCTGTCTGGGCTAGGGGGCAGTATTTTCACGGCCGGATAAATAATGGACCTGATTTAAACTGGTTACTACTCTTTCCCAGAAACGAGAATGTGCATATTATTAGTAAATTTGGATAAAAACACTCTGAAGTTTCTAAAACTGTTTGAATGGTGTCAGTGAGTATAACAGAACTCATATGGCAGGCAAAAACCTGAGAAAATTCCAAGTAGGAAGTGGCCTGTCTGAGAAATTGTAGTTCTTCTTTCTAGTCCCTTTCAAAACTACAGTATCTCTGGGGTTACGTTGCACTTTCTAAGGCTTCCATTGGCTCTATAAAGCCTTCAGAAAGCAGATTGAGGCGTCTCCTGTCTGTGGGCAGAGTATACTAGCACAGTTTGTCAGTGGTCTGCCTAGTGACAAAGAGATTGGAGATGCGCAGTCCCGCGACCATGCTGTTTTTTCTTTTTCTCTTTGAATGAATACAACATTGTCCGGTTGGAATATTATCGCTATTTTACGAGAAAAATATCATAAAAATTGATTCTAAACAGTGTTTGACATGCTTCTAAGTACGGTAAAGGAACATTTAGAATTTTTTGGTCTCGAAATTCGCTCGCGCGTTACCCTTTCGATAGTGACCTGAACGCACAAACAAAACGGAAGTATTTGGACATAACTATGGATTATTTGGAAGAAAAACAACATTTCTTGTGGAAGTAGCAGTCCTGGGAGTGCATTCTGACGAAGATCAGCAAAGGTAATACCATTTTTCTAATAGTAATTCTGAGTTTAGTGAGCCCCGAAGTTGGCGGGTGTCAAAATAGCTAGCCGTGATGGCTGAGCTATGTACTCGGAATATTGCAAAATGTGCTTTCGCCGAAAAGCTATTTTAAAATCTGACATAGCGATTGCATAAAGGAGTTCTGTATCTATAATTCTTAAAATAATTGTTATGTATTTTGTCAACGTTTATGGTGAGTAATTTAGTAAATTCACCGGAAGTTTTGGGTGGGAATGCATGTTCTGAACATCACATGCTAATGTAAAAAGCTGTTTTTGGATATAAATATGAACTTGATTGAACAAAACATGCATGTATTGTATAACATAATGTCCTAGGGGTGTCATCTGATGAAGATCATCAAAGGTTAGTGCTTCATTTAGATGTGTTTTGGGTTTATGTGACATATATGCTTGCTTGGAAAATGGCTGTGTGATTATTTGTGGCTATGTACTCTCCTAACATAATCTAATGTTTTGCTTTCGCTGTAAAGCCTTTTTGAAATTTCTGAGGTTGTGTATTTCGCGCCACGCTCTTCCACTGGCTGTTGAATAGAGTGGGACAGTGACGTGCCACCTAGCCCATAGAAGTTAACTTTCACTGCTATGCGGATGATACACAGCTGTACATTTCGATGGAACATGGTGAAACCCCAAAATTGCCCTCCCTGGAAGCCTGTGTTTCAGAAATAAGGAAGTGGATGGCAGCAAATGTTTTACTTTTAATCTCAGACAAAACAGAGATGCTATTTCTAGGTCCCAAGAAACAAAGAGATACTCTGTTGGATCTGAAAATTAAACTTGATGGTTGTACAGTCATCTCAAATAAAACTGTGAAGGATCTCAGCATTACTCTGGACCGTGATCTCTCTTTTGACAAACATATCAAGAATATTTCAAGGACAGCTTTTTTCCATCTACGTAACATTACAAAAATCAGAAACTTTCTGTCCAAAAATGATGTAGAAAAACGTATCCATGCTTTTGTCACTTCTAGATTAGACTACTGCAATGCTCTACTTTCCGGCTACCCGGATAAAGCACTAAATAAACTTCAGTTAGTGCTAAACACGGCTGCTAGAATCTTGACTAGAACCAAAAACTGGCTTCCTGTTAAGGCTAGGGCTGATTTCAAGGTTTTACTGCTAACCTACAAAGCATTACAATGGCTTGATCCTACCTATCTTTCTGATTTGGTCCTGCCGTACATACCTACACGTACACTACGGTCACAAGTCACAGGCCTCCTTACTGCCGGTAGAATTTCTAAGCAAACAGTTGGAGGCAGGGCTTTCTCCTATAGAGCTCAATTTTTATGGAATTGTCTGCCTATCCATGTGAGAGACACAGACTCGGTCTCAACCTTTAAGTCTTTATTGAAGACTCATCCCTTCAGTAGGTCCTATGATTGAGTGTAGTCTGGCCCAGGGGTGTGAAGGTGAACGGAAAGGCACTGGAGCAACAAACTGCCCTTGCTGTCTCTGCCTGGCCGGCTCCCCTGTCACCACTGGGATTCTCTGCCTCTAACCCTATTACGGGGGCTGAGTCACATGCTTACTGTTGTTCTTCCATGCCGTCCCTAGGAGGGTGCGTCACTTGAGTGGGTTGAGTCACTGACGTAATCTTCCTGTCCGGGTTGGCGCCCCCTTCGGGTTCGTGACGTGGGGGAGGTCTTCGTCGGCTATACCCGGTCTTGTCTCAGGTTAGTAGGTTGATGGTTGAAGATATCCCTCTAGTAGTGTGGGGGCTGTGCTTTAGCAAAGTGGGTGGGGTTATATCCTGCCTGTTTGTCCCTGTTCGGGGGTTTCGTCGGACAGGGCCACACTGTCTCTCAACCCCTCCCGTCTCAGCCTCGTTATAATATATATTTCACCATATACAGTCTTATGTATATATTGGGTTCGTAATGAAAAACGATGTCTGTATTGTTTTAAAGTTTAATTTAATTCTGGAACATTCCGGTCTCTTCTCGCGTCTTAATCTTTACCCAGAAGCCCCACCGGGTTTCCCCATAGTTAATTACTTCGGTTCCTTTCTTCTGTGTCTTTAGTTTGTCCAAAATGTCGTTAATGGATGGAGCGTTGAATGTGTTCGGCACGAGAACGACCGGCGAGTCCGTTCGTTCTCAAAATGGTGAGCTATTTGTTGTTTCCTCTTGTGCCGCAGTTTGTGTTTGTGTGCTTATTGGTCTTGGAAGGAACTTTTGCAGGCGGGATGTATAGTTACTTAGGTCTCCGCACGCAGCACGTGCTGAAAACATATTCGCCTCTCTTTTCCTTGCAAAATATCGAACGGTAACGTTAATCAACTAACATTAAACATTATGTGTTGGCCACGTTCATATAAAAGGCAGGACCCTGGTGATTCCAGCTGTCCAAAAATGTTGCATTGCTAATGCAATAGCCTACTAGTTCGTGCTAACTAGGCTTGCTACCGCTAACGTTGGCTAACAAGCGTCTGTCGTTAGAGAGTGTCGCTAAATAGCTTGCTAACGTAGTTAGCTAGCTATCCCTGTGTTAAGTTGTTTAACCTGTTAGGGCTAGGGGGCAGTATTTACACGGCCGGATAAAAAACGTACCCGATTTAATCTGGTTATTACTACTGCCCAGAAACTAGAATATGCATATAATTATTGGCTTTGGATAGAAAACACCCTAAAGTTTCTAAAACTGTTTGAATGGTGTCTGAGTATAACAGAACTCATATGGCAGGCAAAAACCTGAGAAGATTCTGTACAGGAAGTGCCCTCTCTGACCATTCCTTGGGCTTCTTGACTCTTTTTATTGAAAACTTAGGATCTTTGCTGTAACGTGACACTTCCTACGGCTCACATAGGCTCTCAGAACCCGGGAAAAAGCTGAATGATGTCGAGGCAGCCCCTGGCTGAAAAACATTAGCGCCTTTGGTAAGTGGTCTATCAGAGGACAATGAGACTGAGGCGCGTGCACGAGGCGACCCCATGTTTTTATTTTCTCTCTCTTTGTACTAAAACACAGATTCCCGGTCGGAATATTATCGCTTTTTTACAAGAAAAATTGCATAAAAATTGATTTTAAACAGCGGTTGACATGTGTGATTAGATTAACGAGAGTCTTGTCTTTAAAATGGTGTAAAATAGTCATATAAATGCTGTTTAAAATAATTTTTTTATGCGATATTTCTCATAAAATACCGATAATATTCCAACCGGGCGACGTTGTATTCATTCAAAGGCTGAATGGAAAAAAATTTAGAATTCTCATGAACGCGCATCTCCAGTGTCACTGTTCCCAGCCTGACCACTCACAAGCAGAGCTCCTGTACTTCGCCCAGAGACTGCAGACACCCCATTCCACTTTCTGGCGGCTTTAGAGAGCCAATGGAATCCTTAGAAAGTGTCACCTTACAGCACAGATGCTGTATTTTTGATAGAGATGCAACGGAAGGACAACAAATTGTCAGACAGGGCACTTCGTGCATGGAATCTTCTCAGGTTTTGGCCTGCCATATGAGTTCTGTTATACTCAGACACCATTCAAACAGTTTTAGAAACTTTATAGTGTTTTCTATCCAAATCTACTAATTATATGCATATTCTCGTTTCTGGGCAAGAGTAGTAACCAGTTAAAATCGGGTACGTTTTTTATCCGGCCATGCAAATACTGCCCCCTAACCCAGACAGGTTAATTAACAAACACATTGAGCATCTTCTGGCTTCTACGCATAGCCTACAAGCCACTGATGCAGACCTTTAGAACATCTACATTTTAAAAAGTCTTATCAATTTAATATAGCCTACACCATTACAATAAATCCATTATTTTAGACGGGTCTAAAGAAACATGAAATTAAGAATTTAATATATTTCAGAATAACAGAATAGCATACTCTGAGTTGTCCTTATGGTTGGCACTAGTTCATTTAAGCAGACCAGATTTGCTTAGAATTCCATGACATTATTTTAAAGTATGAAGAATACAATATAGAAAGGATGTTTTCCCCAAACGTTTTCTGAGAGATTGTGCACACGTGGCTGTTTTGAGCAGTTGACAAAGAAACAGGTCCTCCTATATGCTTCATTTAGAGTTATTTCAGCAACTTTAATTGTGATGCAAATGTTGGGCTATATGTTTTGATTTTTAATACATTCTAAGGCTGTATGATGCAACTCCTAATGATTTGAAAAAAGTTGCATGAAAGGCATGAGCTCTGCTTTGTTTCTTGCACAGGCTGCACACACTTCATCAGTCTCTCATTCACAAGTTGACAACCACTTTGTAATGCCTCGAATTTCCGCCTGGCATCCCCCTAGTGTGGCCGTAATGCCCCATTAAAAAAAAAAAAAAAACATGCCTTTTGTGGCCGTTGTGCCTTGGGCTGACTATAATAATTATAATTCCCTTCTCCCGGCGTGTTCCGAAGCACCTCTCACTCACTTGGCTCTCTCAGATCTCAATTCTTATTAGCCAATACCCTTCAGGTGATCGGGTCCTTCTCACAGCCATCTCAGCTCTGAAGTAGACTACAAGTGAAGACCGACACAGCAGGGATGCAACTGCACGTGTTCTTATTGAATTCTGAGGGGCATGTTAAAAGATATTAGAACTGTCCACATTTACTTTTCAGCCAACTAGATGAGTCGGCCTAACAAACAACATAAGCACTAGCCTATGTCAATTTACTATCCCCCATAGTACACAATTTGACCTATTCTGTTGGTCAACATGTCCTTCTGTGCGAGAAAGAAATATTCACAACATGGTCTGGAACAGTTGTGGGATGCGATATATCCCAAATGGATACAACCACTCCAGGGTTGCAAAGGGTCGGAAACTTTCAGGTAAATTTCCTGTTTCTATTAGAGGAAGCCTAGCTTGATTTTTAGCCATTTACAAAGTTCGTGAACATGCATTTTAACAGACAGTTTATCATCCAACCATATCCGTAAGTATTTATATGCAGAGACCTGATTAATTCAAGAGCCATCTAAGCTCATGTGTATTGTCAACCAACTTTTTAGAACTATTAAAAATCATAATGTGTTTTCTTTGCATTTAAAACAAGTTTCAGCTGTTGAAGCAATAGAGTACATGAGTGTCATCAGCATATACAGTGGGGGGAATAAGTATTTGATCCCCTGCTGATTTTCTACGTTTGCCCACTTACAAAGAAATGATCAGTCTATAATTTTAATAGTAGGTTTATTTGAACAGTGAGACAGAATAACAACAAAAAAATCCAGAAAAACGCATGTCAAAAATGTTATAAAATGATTTGCAATTTAATGAGGGAAATAAGTATTTGACCAATCTGCAAAACATGACTTAGTACTTGGTGGCAAAACCCTTGTTGGCAATCAGAGGTCAGACGTTTCTTGTAGTTGGCCACCAGGTTTGCACACATCTCAGGAGGGATTTTGTCCCACTCCTCTTTGCAGATCTTCTCCAAGTCATTGTTTCAAGGCTGACGTTTGGCAACTCGAACCTTCAGCTCCCTCCACAGATTTTCTATGGGATTAAGGTCTGGAGACTGGCTAGGCCACTCCAGGACCTTAATATGCTTCTTCTTGAGCCATTCCTTTGTTGCCATGGCTGTGTGTTTTGGGTCATTGTCATGCTGGAATACCCATACACGACCCATTTTCATTGCCCTGGCTGAGGGAAGGAGGTTCTAACCCAACATTTGACGGTACATGTCCCCGTCCATCGTCCGTTTTGATGCGGTGAAGTTGTCCTGTCCCCTTAGCACAAAAACACCCGCAAAGCATAATGTTTCCACCTCCATGTTTGACGGTGGAGATGGTGTTCTTGGGGTCATAGGCAGCATTCCTCCTTCTCCAAACACGGCGAGTTGAGTTGATGTCAAAGAGCTCCATTTTGGTCTCATCTGACCACAACACTTTCACCAGTTGTCCTCTGAGTCATTCAGATGTTCATTGGCAAACTTCAGACGGGCCTGTATATGTATTCTTGAGCAGGGGGACCTTGCGGGCACTGCAGGATTTCAGTCCATCACGGCGTAGTGTGTTACCAATTGTTTTCTTAGTGACTATGGTCCCAGCTGCCTTGAGATCATTGACAAGATCCTCCCGTGTAGTTCTGGGCTGATTCCTCACCGTTCTCATGATCATTGCAACTCCACGAGGTGAGATCTTGCATGGAGCCCCAGGCCAAGGGATATTGACAGATCTTTTGTGTTTCGTCCATTTGCGAATAATCGCACCAAATATTGTCACCTTCTCACCAAGCTGCTTGGCGATGGTCTTGCAGCCCATTCCAGCCTTGTGTAGGTCTACAATCTTGTCCCTGACATCCTTGGAGAGCTCTTTGGTCTTGGCCATGGTGGAGAGTTTGGAATCTGATTGATTGCTTCTGTGGACAGGTGTCTTTTTTACAGGTAACAAGCTGCGGTTAGGAGCACACCCTTTAACCTCTTACATCTAGACGTTCCGCTAGCGGAACACCTGCTCCAATATCCAATGATAGGCGTGGCGCGAATTACAAATTCCCCAAAAATACAAAAACTTCAATTTTTCAAACATATGACTATTTCACAGCATTTTAAAGACAAGACTCTCGTTAATCTAACCACACTGTCCGATTTCAAAAAGGCTTTACAGCGAAAGCAAAACATTAGATTATGTCAGCAGAGTACCAAGCCAGAAATAATCAGACACCCATTTTTCAAGCTAGCATATAATGTCACAAAAAACAAAACCACAGCTAAATGCAGCACTACCCTTTGATGATCTTCATCAGATGACAACCCTAGGACATTATGTTATACAATGCATGCATGTTTTGTTCAATCAAGTTCATATTTATATCAAAAACCAAAAACCAGCTTTTTACGTTCAGAACTAGCATACCCCCCGCAAACATCCGGTGAATTTACTAAATTACTCACGATAAACGTTCACAAAAAACATAACAATTATTTTAAGAATTATAGATACAGAACTCCTTCGTGCAATCGAGGTGTCCGATTTTTAAAATAGCTTTTCGGTGAAAGCACATTTTGCAATATTCTCAGTAGATAGCCCAGCCATCACGGCTAGCCATTTAGACACCGACCAAGTTTAGCCCTGATCAAACTCCGATTTACTATTACAAAAGTTTCATTAGCTTTGTTGTCTTCGTCAGAATGCACTCCCAGGACTGCTACTTCAATAACAAATGTTGGTTTGGTCCAAAATAATCCATCGTTATATCCGAATAGCGGCGTTTTGTTCGTGCGTTCCAGACACTATCCGAAGTGGTAAAGAAGGGTTGTGCGCATGGCGCAATTCGTGACAAAAAAAATCTAAATATTCCATTACCGTACTTCGAAGCATGTCAACCGCTGTTTAAAATCAATTTTTATGCCATTTTTCTCGTAGAAAAGCGATAATATTCCGACCGGGAATCTCCTTTTCGGCAAACAGAGGAAAAAATCACAAAGACGGGGGCGGCCAGGTCACGCGCCTAAGCCCACAGTCCCTTGATCGGCCACTTGAGAAAGGCGATAATGTGTTTCAGCCTGGGGCTGGGATGACGACATTCAGGTTTTTCCCGGGCTCTGAGCGCCTATGGACGACGTAGGAAGTGTCACGTTTGAGCAGAGATCCTTAGTAAAAGATAGAGATGGCAAAGAAGTTCCAGAAATGGTCAGACAGGCCACTTCCTGTAAAGGAATCTCTCAGGTTTTGACCTGCCATTTGAGTTCTGTTATACTCACAGACACCATTCAAACAGTTTTAGAAACGTTAGGGTGTTTTCTATCCATATATAATAAGTATATGCATATTCTAGTTACTGGGTAGGATTAGTAACCAGATTGAATCGGGTAAGTTTTTTTATCCAGCCGTGAAAATACTGCCCCCTAGCCATAAGAGGTGAAGAGTGTGCTCCTAATCTCAGCTCGTTACCTGTATGAAAGACACCTGGCAGCCAGAAATCTTTCTGATTGAGAGGGGGTCAAATACTTATTTCCCTCATTAAAATGCAAATCAATTTATAACATTTCTGACATGCGTTTTTCAGGATATTTTTGTTATTCTGTCTCTCACTGTTCAAATAAACCTACCATTAAAATTAGACTGATCCTTTTTGTCAGTGGGCAAACGTAGAAAATCAGCAGGGGATCAAATACTTTTTTCCCCCACTGTAGATGAATTTTACACTTTCTTACCCTATCATCGATTTTGTTTATGTAGAGTGAAAAGTAATGGACCAAGTATAGAACCTTGTGGGACCCCTTTAACCAACTTCAATGGCTCCGACTGGATGCCGTCGACTCTAACAGCCTGACTTCTAACCTTTAGATGGTTATGAAACCAATGACAGTCATCTGATCCCAGTCCTATTAACGACAGCTTCACAAAGTATCGCATGGTCTACAGTGTCAAAGGCTTTAGACAAATCTAAAGGCGGCACAGTACTTTCTATAATCTAGGGCATCAGTAATATAATTTACAACACGTACAGTGGCCGTAGTGGTACTGTGTTTAGGTCTGAAGCCAGATTTATTGTTAACAGTTAAAAATTATTGCAGTTTCCTATTCACCAATGACTAGAATTTTTGCCGAACAGGAGAACTTAGAGATGGGCCGATAATTATCCAATTCACTACCATCACCTCCCTTGAGGAGTGGGAAAACAAAAGCTGTTTTTCCAAGCTTTAGGAATCTTTGCTACAACTGTTTGATTGAAGATGTGCGTCACTGCATTAGCAATGATGGATGCCGCACACTTGAGTAAATATGGATATGGATTATCAGCACCTAACGATTTCTTAGAATCTATAGCAGATAGTCCAGATAAGACCTAATCTTGTATGACTTTTTGGAAATGAAAAACTGGCTTACTGTTTTCCACATCAGTTGAAGGCAGAGGGGCTGAAACAATAGACCGGTCAGGATCATGTTGGCCATTTTTCTTTCAAAAAGAAAACCAGCAGAAATAAAGGGCTTATTAAAAACATCACATTTTATTTTGGTCACTGATGCCAGATTCTGATGTAATTTGCTTCGGCAGTGACGTCGAAGTTTCTTCGTTTAAGTGAGTTAACATCTCTGGGATTTGTGGGGCTAGTGTCCCACCTCGACAACAGCCAGTAAAATTGCAGGGCGCCAAATTCAAACAACAGAAATCTCATAATTATAATTCCTCAAATATACAAGTATTATACACCAGTGTCCGATTTCAAAAATACTTTATGGCGAAAGCACACCATGCGATTATGTTAGGACAGTGCCTAGCCACAAAAAACCATACAGACATTTTCCACCCAAGGGGAGGGCTCACAAAAGTCAGAAATAGCGATTAAATTAATCACTAACCTTTGATCTTTATCTGGTGGCACTCCCAGGACTCCATGTTGCACAAATGTTTGTTTTGTTCAATGAAGTCCCTCTATGTCCAAAAATCTCAGTTTAAATTGCCGCATTATGTTCAGTAATGCATTGTCTCAAATAACATCCGGTGAAATTGCAGAGAGCCAAATCAAATTACAGAAATACTCATCATAAACATTGATGAAAGATACAAGTGTTATATATGTACATAGGTTTAACGATAAACTTCTTGTTAATCCAGCCGCTGTGTCAGATTTCAAAAAGGCTTTACGGCGAAAGCAAACCATACTATTATCTGAGGATAGCTCCCCATCAAACAAACACAGACAATCATATTTCATCCCGCCAGGCGCGACACAACTCAGAAATAACGATATAATTCATGCCATACCTTTTGAAGATCTTCTTTTGTTGGCACTCCAATATGTCCCATAAACATCACAAATGGTCGTTAATTCTGTCGTTATATATCATAAATGTCCATTTATTCCGTGCTTTTGATCCAGAAAAATACTGGTTCCAACTCACGCAACATGACTACAAAATATCTCATAAGTTACCGGTAATCTTTGTCCAAACATTTCAAACAACTTTCCGAATACAACTTTAGGTATTTTTCTTACGTAAATAATCGATAAAATTTAAGACGGGATATACTGCGTTCAATACCGGATGAAAACAAAGTGAAGCGTGCTTTCAGGTCACACGCCTCTAACAAACAGTACACTTCACTCGACCCTCGTTCTGAACAGCAATACTTCTTCATTACACAAAGGAAAAACATCAACCAATTTCTAAAGACTGTTGACATCCAGTGGAAGCGATAGGAACTGCAAGCAAGGGCCTTAGAAATCTAGATCTCCATAGAAAACCCATTGAAAAGAGTGACCACAACAACAACAAATGTTCCTGGTTGGTTTGTCCTCAGGGTTTCGCCTGCCAAATAAGTTCTGTTATACTCAGATATCATTCAAACAGTTTTAGAAGCTTCAGTGTTTTCAATCCAAATCTACTAATAATATGCATATCCTAGCTTCTGGGCCTGAGTAGCAGGCAGTTTACTTTGGGCATGCTTTTCATCCAGACATGAAAATACTGCCCCCTAGCCTAGAGAGATTAACCTGTTGGGGCTAGGGGGCAGTATTTTCACGGCCGGATAAAAAAACGTACCCGATTTAAACTGGTTACTACTCTTGCCCAGAAATGAGAATATGCATATAATTAGTAGCTTTGGATAGAAAACACTCTGAAGTTTCTAAGACTGTTTGAATGGTGTCTGTGAGTATAACAGAACTCATATGGCAGGCCAAAACCAGAGAAGATTCCATGCAGGAAGTGTCCTGTCTGACAATTTGTTGTCCTTCTGTTGCATCTCTATCGAAAATACAGCATCTGTGCTGTAACGTGACACTTTCTAAGGCTTCCATTGGCTCTCTAAAGCCGCCAGAAATGACTATTTTACACCATTTTAAAGACAAGACTCTCGTTAATCTAACCACACTGTCCGATTTCAAAAATGTTTTACAACGAAAGCAAAACATTAGATTATGTCAGCAGAGTACCCAGCCAGAAATAATCAGACACCCATTTTTCAAGCTAGCATATAATGTCACATAAACCCAAACCACAGCTAAATGCAGCACTAACCTTTGATGATCTTCATCAGATGACAATCCTAGGACATTATGTTATACAATACATGCATGTTTTGTTCAATCAAGTTCATATTTATATCAAAAACCAGCTTTTTACATTAGCATGTGACGTTCAGAACTAGCATACCCCCCGCAAACTTCCGGTGAATTTAATAAATTACTCACGATAAACGTTCACAAAAAAACATAATTATTTTAAGAATTATAGATACAGAACTCCTTTATGCACTCGCTATGTCCTTTTCGGTGAAAGCACATTTTGCAATATTCTGAGTAGATAGCCCGGCATCACAGGGCTAGCTATTTAGACACCCACCAAGTTTAGCCCTCACCAAAGTCAGATTTACTATAAGAAAAATGTTATTACCTTTGCTGTTCTTCGTCAGAATGCACTCCCAGGACTTCTACTTCAATAACAAATGTTGGTTTGGTTCAAAATAATCCATAGTTATGTTCAAATATCCTCTGTTTTGTTCGTGCGTTCAAGACACTATCCGAAGTGTAAAGAAGGGTGACGCGCCCGACGCGTTTCGTGACAAAAACATTCTAAATATTCCATTACCGTACTTCGAAGCATGCAACCGCTGTTTAAAATCAATTTTATGCCATTTTTCTCGTAAAAAAGCGATAATATTCCGACCGGGAAACCGTGTTTACGTTCAAAGAGAGAAAATAAAAACATGGGGTCGCCTCGTGCACGCGCCTCAGTCTCATTGTCCTCTGATAGACCACTTACCAAAGGCGCTAATGTTTTTCAGCCAGGGCCTGCAAAGACATCATTCAGCTTTTTCCCGGGTTCTGAGAGCCTATGGGAGCCGTAGGAAGTGTCACGTTACAGCAAAGATCCTACATTTTCAATAAAGAGAGTCAAGAAGCCCAAGGAATGGTCAGAGAGGGCACTTCCTGTACAGAATCTTCTCAGGTTTTTGCCTGCCATATGAGTTCTGTTATACTCACAGACACCATTCAAACAGTTTTAGAAACTTTAGGGTGTTTTCCATCCAAAGCCAATAATTATATGCATATTCTAGTTTCTGGGCAGTAGTAATAACCAGATTAAATCGGGTACGTTTTTTTATCCGGCCGTGCAAATACTGCCCCCTACCCTCAACAGGTTATTTTGAACCGGTGCAAATATCTATACACATGAAAGCCTCTGAGTCAAAATGACCCACAACATAATGTTTGTATACAAAATCTACAGATATCCCACAAGGGTCCACATTTTAAAATTAGGTTCATGACCATAAAATGAGGGAAAGTCATTTAATTTCATGGAGAAAAGGTTAACTAGTATTTTAGACAACTCAAAAGTGGAAATGGGTCAAATTGGCCTGCAACATAATAGGAGGGTTAAGTTGTGATACAAGCCTGATCAAAACATATAGGCCTATGGGCTAGGCTACATGAGGTGTGGGACTGATTTGAAAAATTCACAAAAGACACGTGCTGTTTCTTGCCTTACTGCACACAAGCTGGGCATCATTAACAAGTGGTGAAAGACCATTCACATGTGGCGATGGACTAAAATTGTCACCCGTCAGACTATTCTTAATTTGTCTTTACATATACTAAATAGGTGTGATAGGTGTTAGAATAGACCATTATCATGCACAAGTCTCGGGGCAGGGGGGAAATATACATGTCATCTATGCACTTAAATAGCGAATGGAGGACACTTTTCCCATGGTCAATTTTCATGACCGCCAGGTTGGCTATAATCCTGTTGTAAAGCGAAGCAATATGCTTAATATTAGGAAAGTTATGTAAATATAGTAGGCCTAGCCTATTGAAAGCTGATGGGATCTTTTTAATAGAGGCAATCAACTGTTTCTCATGCAACTGCATAGCCCATAGAAATGTTGCGTAATGTGAGCTCATGAAGTATTTGATTTTCGATCACATTTGCGTTGACGTCAGCGTGATTAGAGGGACAATAGAGTGCTGAATACCAGGCAGTTAGTAAGTTTGGTAGGCTACTAAGGACCATCAGCAGCATCAGAGCTTGGAGAAGCCTAGTTACCGTGACTAAATCATGTGGAATTTTACTGCGATCATGACTCGTAACTGCCGGTGTGGCGGTAATAGTCACCGTAACAGCCGTAGGTGAGTACTGCCAACAGCTGCTCAGAGGTCAAGGGAAAGGACCTGTGGCCACTGACCTGAATGTTACAGCTTCTGAATTAGTCCAAGCTGAAAGACCATCTTCAAAATGTTTGATCTTGCATTGAGGAAATCACATAAGGTGAAGGTTGGACTGAACCTGCTTATTCACACTAGTGGTTCAAATGACCTGTTTCCTGATATTAGTACACATTAGCCCATCTTCCTCCTCCAGATGTTCAGCTATGCCAGCAGGATAGTCTGTCCGTCATTGTCTGAAGGGGTTGGACCGCCTCCATGCCGACACCTCTGAAATGACAGACAACAAAATATTTTGTTAGCAATTTTTTTATATCATAAAAAATAATCTTCCTTGGCTTGTTCATCACTTTCTTTTGTTTTATAGGTGATCATTGCAGCAGAGTTTCTGAAGAGCGCAGATGAACTGGTGAAGCAGAAGATCCACCCCACGTCAGTCATCAGTGGATACCGTCTGGCCTGCAAGTAAGAATCTGTCCCTTTTCCCCCAATGTTATGAACGTTGCATCATTTCTGGATTATCAAGCTTTTGAGATCCTTTTCCCCTCCACACTCTTGACTCTTGGTTTAGAAGTACACGGTTGTTTGCCTTTGTTCCTTTTTCACTGTCTCCAGAGTGAATTAGGTGTCAATCAAGGCATACAGTCAATTTGGAAAGTATTCAGACCACTTCCACATTTTGTTACGTTAAATAAAGCCTTATTCTAAAATTGATTAAATAAATAAATGCTCATCAATCTACACACACTACCCCATAATGACAAAGTAAAAACAGGTTTTTAGAAATTTGTGCAAAATGAATTGCCTTATTTGCATAAGTATTCCGACCCTTTGTATGAGACGTGAAATTGAGCTCAGGTGGATCCTGTTTCATTTTTTTTCTCCCTTATCAATCTGCACCCCATAATGACAAAGCAAAAACAGGTTAGAATTTTTTGCAAATGTATTAAAGAAAAAAATTGAAATATCACATTTTTATTTTATTTGACCCTAATTTGACCAATTCGGTTGATTGAGAACACATTCTCATTTACAGCAACGACCTGGGAGATGAAGGATCCATTTGTAAACTGGGGATGATTAGGTGATCATGATGGTATGAGGACCAAATACGAAATTTGGCCAGGACACTGGGGTTAACATCCCTACTCTTACGATAAGTGCCATGGGCTCTTTAGTGACCACAGTCAGGACACCCATTTAACGTCCCATTACCAATTTTTCTTTAATACATTTGCAAAAAATTCGAACCTGTTTTTGCTTTGTCATTATGGGGTGTAGATTGATAAGGGAAAAAAACGTCAATTGTAGAATAAGGCTATAATGTAACAATGTGGAAAAGGTCAAGGGTTCTGAACTTTCTGGTGTGTGTGTGTGTACACTCACTCACTACCGGTCAAAAGTTTTAGAACACCTACTCATTCAAAGTTTTACTATTTTCTACATTGTAGAATAATAGTGAAGTCAACTATGAAATAACACATCTTCAAATAGCCATTTGCCTTGACAGCTTTGCACACTCTTGGGATTCTCTCAACCAGCTTGATGAGGTAGTCAACTGGATTTCAATTAACAGGTGTGCCTTAAATGTTAATTTGTGCAATTTATTTCCTTAGTTGTTACAAGGTAGAGGTTTTATAGAAGATAGTCATATTTGGTAAAATACCAAGTCCATATGGCAAGAACAGATCAAATAAGCAAAGAGAAACGACAGTCCATTACTTTATGACATGAAGGTCCGTCAACATGGAAAATGTCAAGAACTTTGACAATTTCTTCAAGTGCAGTCGCAAAAACCAAGCGCTATGATGAAACTGGCTCTCATGAGGACCGCCACAGGAAAGGAAGACCCAGACTTACCTCTGCTGCAGAGGATAAGTTCATTAGTTACCAGCCTCAGAAATTGCAGCCCAAATAAATGCTTCAGAGTTCAAGTAACAGACATCATGGCCTGCTCACCTCCCTACCTCTGCGGAAGCACAGTTCCCGCTCAGCCCAGTCAAAACTGTTCGCTGCTCTGGCACCCCAATGGTGGAACAAGCTCCCTCACGACGCCAGGACAGCGGAGTCAATCACCACCTTCCGGAGACACCCGAAACCCCACCTCTTTAAGGAATACCTGGGATAGGATTAAGTAATCCTTCTAACCCCCCCCCCCCAAAAAAAGATATAGATGTACTATTGTAAAGTGGTTGTTCCACTGGATATCATAAGGTGAATGCACCAATTTGTAAGTCGCTCTGGATAAGAGCGTCTGCTAAATGACGTAAATGTCAATCTCAACATCAACTGTTCAGAGGAGAATCAGGCCTTCATGGTCGAATTGCAGCAAAGAAACCACTACTAAAGAACACCAATAATAAGAGACTTGCTTGGGCCAAGAAACATGAGCAATGGACATTAGACTGGTGGAAATGTGTCCTTTGGTATGGAGTCCAAATTGGAGATTTTTGGTTCCAACCAAAAAATGGGGTGAACTGATCTCCACATGGCTATTTCCCACCGTAAAGCATGGAGGAGTTGTTATGGTGTGGGGGTGCTTTTCTGGTTACACTGTCTGACTTATTTAGAATTCAAGGCACACTTAACCAGCATGGCGACCATGGCATTTTGCAGCAATACACCATTCCATCAGGTTTGGGCTTAGTGGGACTATAATTTTGTTTTTCAACAGAACAATGACCCAACACACCTCCAGGCTGTGTAAGGGCTATTTTACCAAGAAGGAGAGTGATGGAGTGCAACATCAAACCTGGCCTCCACAATCCCCCAACCTCAACCAAATTGAGATAGTTTTGGATGAGTTGGACTGCAGAGTTTAAGGAAAAGCAGCCAACAAGTGCTCAGCATATGTGGGAAGTCCTTCAAGACTGTTGGAAAAGGATTCCCAGGTGAAGCTGGTTGAGTGTGCAAAGCTGTCAAGGCAAAGGGTGGCTACTTTGAAGAATCTAAAATATATTTTGATTTTGTTTAACACTTAAAAAGAAGAAGTTTATGATTCCATATGTGTTACTTCATAGTTTTGACATCTTCACTATTCTACGATGTAGAAAATGGTAATAAAGAACCCCTTGAATGATTAGGTGTTCTAAAACTTGTGTGTGTGTAGATCTCTCTTGTGGTTGTCTTTGAAAGGAATCACAACTGATTCCTTTCATTGAGATCTGCAAGAATACACAACTGTAGCTAGCAATTATAGAACTTGGACACAAATTGGGGGTTAATTAGTGCTCTGTTTCTGTGAATAATGGTGAATGTGTTGGTATTAAAAACATGAACTGATCTGTGTTCATTCAGAAAGCAACCAGTTGGGGAGTGACTGTTCATTTACGATCTGACTTGTCTGTGCTGTGTATTTTGAGTGGATCTTTTTGTATAAAGAAAAATAACAAATGCTGTGTCTTTGGCTAGAGGGTAATCTTGTGCTGGTTCTCCACTACAAGGCCGAACCAGGCTGAACTGTGAAATCCCTCATTCTGTTAACACAGAACTCCTAACGGCTCTTTCTTTCCCACCAGGGAGGCAGTGCGCTACATCAATGAGAACCTGACCATTGCAACAGACGACCTGGGCAGGGAGTGCCTGGTCAACACAGCCAAGACCTCCATGTCCTCCAAGATCATCGGAGTGTATCCTTTCTTCTTCCTCACTGACTAACCTGAAACCTTCCGTGTGTATCATTTGCTATAAAGGATCACATCAGTAGGAAAGGCTTTCTCCCGGTAGCTTTGGTCGAGTCTCTGCCCGACTAGATGCGCATCAACCAATGGTTGTGTGCCACATTTTCTACTGTATAGTTGGGTACTGTCATTATTGTTTACCTTTGGCCACACCAACATGCGCAGTTCAAGACTATACTTTAACAACAAACTACCTAGTTAGCTATTAAACATTTATAAGTTTTCCTATTCATATCTGGATCCTGCGATGCAGTAAACGTTAACGCTGGTACTGCTGATATAAACTCGTCCTTTTTTCAGGACCTTGTGTTTCAAAGATAATTCGTAAAAATCCAAATAACTTCACAGATCTTCATTGTAAAGTGTTTAAACACTGTTTCCCATGCTTGTTCAATGAACTATCAACAATTAATGAACATGCACCTGTGGAACGGTCATTAACCTCTCTAGGGTAGGTGGCACCAAATCGTCCCACCTACGCAACAGCCAGTCTAATCCCGTGGCGCGATATTCAAATACCTTAGAAATGCTATTACTTCAATTTCTCAAACATATGACTATTTTACACCATTTTAAAGACAAGACTCTCCTTTATCTAACCACACTGTCCAATTTCAAAAAGGCTTTACAACGAAAGAAAAACATTAGATTATGTCAGCAGAGTACCCAGCCAGAAATAATCAGACACCCATTTTTCAAGCTAGCATATAATGTCACATCAACCCAAACCACAGCTAAATGTAGCACTAACCTTTGATGATCTTCATCAGATGACAACCCTAGGACATTATGTTATACAATACATGCATGTTTTGTTCAATCAAATTCATATTTATATCAAAAAACAGCTTTTTACATTAGCATGTGACGTTCAGAACTAGCATACCCCCCGCAAACTTCCGGAGAATTTACTAACAATTCACTAAATTACTCACGATAAACGTTCACAAAAAGCATAACAATTATTTTAAGAATTATAGATACAGAACTCCTATGCACTCGATATGTCCGATTTTAAAATAGCTTTTTGGTGAAAGCACATTTTGCAATATTCTAAGTACATAGCCCAGCCATCACGGGCTAGCTATTTAGACACCCACCAAGTTTGGCACTCACCAAACTCAGATTTACTATAAGAAAAATTGGATTACCTTTGCTGTTCTTCGTCAGAATGCACTCCCAGGACTTCTACTTCAACACCCAATGTTGTTTTGGTCCCAAATAATCCATCGTTATATCCAAATAGCTGCGTTTTGTTCTTGCGTTCAAGACACTATCCGAAGGGTGACGCGCATATCGTGACAAATTTCAAAATATTCCATTACCTTACTTCGAAGCATGTCAAACGCTGTTTAAAATCAATTTTTATGCGATTTTTCTCGCAAAATAGCGATAATATTCTGACCGGGAGACCTTGTTTTCATTCAAACACTGAAAATAGAAAATGGCGTCTTCACATACACGCGCGCACCAGTGTCATTGTTCTCAGAACGACCACTTTCCAAAACCCCTACTGTTTTTCGCCCAGGGACTGCAGAGTCATCATTCCCCGTTCTGGCGCCTTCTGAGAGCCTATGGGAGCCTTAGAAAATGTCACGTTACAGCAGAGATCCTCTATTTTCGATAAAGAGGCTATAGAAGGACAAGAAATGGTCAGACAGGGCACTTCCCATATAGAATCTTCTCAGGTTTTGGCCTGCCATATGAGTTCTGTTATACACAGACACCATTCAAACAGTTTTAGAAACTTTAGGGTGTTTTCTATCCAAATCAAATAATGATATGCATATTCTAGTTTCTGGGCAGGAGTAATAACCAGATGAAATCGGGTACGTTTTTTATCCGGCCATGAAAATACTGCCCCCTATCCTAAACAGGTTAACAAGGTAGGCTAGTTGAGAACAAGTTCTCATTTGCAACTGCGACCTGGCCAAGATAAAGCATAGCAATTCGACACAGAGTTACACATGGAATAAGACATAGTCAATAATACAGTAGGTCAAAAGAAAAAAGATATGCGAAGAAAAATATATATACAAGGGACAGGACAAAGACGTCTGACTGCTACGCCATCTTGGATTCGAATATGTGGTCACCTCGTTCTCTTGCAGCCTTCATAGCTGGTATTAGTTCCTTCCTTTGACAGACTGCATCAGAGAAATCCTAATTGAAGAAGATGTAGGACCCTTTATGGCATTTGGCTTTTTCAAGGAGTGTAAGCTTATCCTTGAACCCGAGGAATTTCACTACAACTCAAGGGTTATTTCTCATTTAATGGTCTGATAATGGGTTTCCAGCATGCATACAAAGGGCATTCTACGAGCACAAATTTACACATTGGTTAGAGTATGAATGACAGGAACTTAGTTGGTGCAGTGTTGCTAGATTTCAGTGCTGCTTTTGATGTAATTGATCATGACCCATTACTAGGTAAATTCAAATGTTATGGTTTTAAGTCTGCTTTCCATCCAGGACAGAGCTGCGATCTATCCAGGAGAAGGCAAAAAGTGTTGTTTAATGGTAGCTTTTCAAACAGTAAAGATATACACTGGTGTTCCTCAAGGAAGCTACTGAGGTACTCTTCTTTATTAATGATTTACCTTCAGGAATGAACAAAGCAAGAGTGGTAATGTATGCAGATGACGCTACAATGTATAGCGGAGCATCAGAATGTAATGAGCTAACAGATGTACTGAGTAGTGAACTAAGAATGGTGTCTGAGTGAGTTGATAAGATGAAATTGGTGTTGAACATTTCTAAAACAAAATGTATTGTATTTGGTTCAAGATATATGCTTGCTGAGCGCCAATTGAATTTGTTGATGAATAGAACGCATGTAGAGCAAGTGAAAACGAAATTACTAGGCGTCATGTTGGATGCAGCGTTATCATGGTCAGAACACAGATACTATTGTTATGGGTAAGGGAATTGCTGTTTCAAGAAAATGTTCAGAGTATGTCACATCTAGCACTCTGAATCAGGTGACTCAATCCCTGGTCCTATCACACTTAAAGTACTGTGTAGTTATATGGTCATCTGCAGCAAAGAAGGATATAAAAAAGCTCAATCGCTCAACGGCTGATAGATTAGCTCTTTATTGCTCTATCCGTATGAATATGATCCAAATGCATCAATCTCTCATGGCTTCACGTTGAAAACAAATTACTATCCAGTCTTCTGATTTTCTTTAGGAATGTTATATTTAAACTTTATTTTATTTTTTTACCGTACTTTTCAGGCCAGTTAGTACATACTAGCAACATGCATAACCACCAAACCAGACGGGTAAATTCATGGCATTGAGGACAATCCAAGCCAAGAACAAATCGCCTTAATCTATATATTTTTTTATATAGAGCCATAGCTGAATGGGACTCTTTACCAATCCATATTTCAGTCAAAAAGTAAATCCACCTTCAAGAAAATAACATCTAATGCGATAGACCGTATGACTGGACAGGAAATAAAGCATCAACTGAATGTTACATGCGTTTCCTGTCAGGTATTTGTAAAATGTTTAATGTCTTAATTGGTTATGGTCCCCAGGAAGATTAGCTAACGTTACAGTGTTAGATAATGGGATCCTAATAAAAATTCACATTCATCAGGTGGTTATATCCATATGTGGTTAGCTGATATGTTAAATACTTATACAGGCTTTGTAAGGTCTGGCATGCGTCTGCAATGTAGTTGGGCAGGAACGTGACAAAGCTGTGGAACACTACTTCAGTCTAATAGAAAAGTGTGAATCCTTGACCTGTGATCCCTCAGTGATGCAGACTTCTTTGCCAACATGGTGGTGGATGCTACTCTGGCAGTGAAGTTTGCGGATCAGAAGGGTGTGGCGAGGTACCCCATCAACTCAGTCAACGTGCTTAAAGCCCACGGACGCAGCCAGAAGGAGAGCTATCTGGTCAACGGATACGCACTCAACTGCACTGTAGGGTCTCAAGGTACGTTTGTGTAAAACATTGATGGCTGTTTTGTGGATGATCACCAGTTTCATAACTACAACCATGAAATGACTCTGATGCAGTTGACCAGCTTCCAATTAAATTTGCTGCTATGCTTATCCTAGTCGTGTACGCGTGGGAGACAGAATGCTGGATTTGAAAAGTAGATGGTTGCTGTGCTTGCATGAACTGTAGCACTTTTCTGTCCAGACATGCCACCCGAGTAACACTTATCAGAATGCCAACGAGTGGTTGGCAGGTACCACAGCTGCAAAAAAATATTATTTACAAAGGTGTATTCCACCTCATTTACCAATGCAGCAATGGCTGCTCCCATTCAAGAAAATGGTCCTTATGTCCAGGGCCAATGTGTCCACTTTGGACACGTGGGGGGAAAAAAGCAGCGGCCAACATTTCAGAATTTTTACGCAACCGACATCGCTATATGATCAGTACAGTCGTGGCCAAAAGTTGAATGACACATTCATTTTCTCAGTCTGCTGCTTCAGTGTCTTTAGATATTTTTGTTAGATGTTACTATGGAATACTGAAGTATAATTACAAGCATTTCATAAGTGTCATGCTTCTATTGACAATTACATGAAGATGATTTAAAGAGTCAATATTAGCAGTGTTGACCCTTCTTTTTCATTACCTTAACTTCTGGGCCACATGCTGACTGATGGCAGCCCATTCTTGCATAATCAATGCTTGGAGTTTGTCAGAATTTGGGTTTTTGTTTGTCCACCCGCCTCTTGAAGATTGACCACAAGGTCTAAATGGGATTAACCTGTCTGGGCTAGGGGGCAGTATTTTCACAGCCGGATGAAAAACGTACCCAATTTAACCTCTTGACGGTCGCCTAGGATAGGGGGCGCCACAGTGCATTTTGAAAAAAATTAGTGCCCATTTTAAACGGCCTACTACTCAAACTCAGAAGCTAGGATATGCATATAATTAATACTTGTGGATAGAAAACACCCTAAAGTTTCTAAAACTGTTTGAATGGTGTCTGTGAGTATAACAGAACTCATATGGCAGTCAAAACCCCGAGACAGATCGAAACAGGAAGTGGAATTCTGAATTGCGAACTCAACTTCATCATGTTGCCTATTAATCACACCGTGAGCTATGGTTCATTGAGCACTTCCTATTGCTTCCACTAGATGTCCCCAGTCTTTACAAAGTGATTTGAGTCTCCTACTGTGAAAACTGACAGAATGACACGCTGTGGAACGTGGTCACACGGAGAGGGCCATCACCATTATGACGCCGGCGCCCCTGGTTACCCTCCCCTTTCGAAATGTTTTGAAACACAATGCAATCGTCCCCCTCGAATCTTATTGGAGCTCTCGTTGAAAAAGGCCCTACAGATTTATGTTATACAATGTTTGACATGTTTGAACAAACCTAAATAAGAAAAAAATGCATTTTGTTGAAAGAGTAGCCCCGCGCACGTCGGAACTTTTGGTTCAGCCTTCAGAACGCGCTAACAACAACAAGCTAATGGAACATAAAGGATGAACTTTTTCGAACGAAAATACATTTGTTGTGGACCTGGGATTCCTGGAAGTGCCTAAGGATGAAGATAATCAAAGGTAAGGGATTATTGACAATAGTATACAAGACTAGATGTGATATGCGATTGTTCCAAGATGGCTAGCCTATTGCTATTGCTAGCCTATTGTTCTGAGTATCGCATCCCCTTTTATCGCAAAGTGTGATTACCCAGTAAAGTTATTTTTAAATCTGGCATTACAGGTGCTTTCAAGAGATATTCATCTATAAATCTTAGAATGACAATATTACATTTTAAAAATGTTTTCGAATAGTAATTTAGTAAATTGTAGCACTGTTTCACCGGATGCATTTGAGGGAAAATAGTTAGTCAACGTTATGCGCCGATGTAAAATGCTGTTTTTATATATAAATATGAACTTTATCAAACAAAAGAATGCATGTATTGTGTAACATGATGTCCTAGGAGTGTCATCTGATGAAGTTTGTAAAAGGTTAGTGCTGCATTTAGCTCTTTTTTGGTTATTTGTGATGCATGTGGTTGGTCGGAAAATGGCTATGTGGCTACTTTTACGATATACTCCTCTAACATAATCTAATGTTTTGCTTTTGCTGTAAAGCCTTTTTGAAATCGGACAACGTGGTTCGATTCAGGAGAGGTGTATCTATAAAACGATATAATTGGAGTAATTTTTATTTTTTTATTTTTTTTATAACCTCTATGGGGCAGGCGGGACGAATTCGTCCCACCTACGTAACAGCCAGTTGAATCCTGTGGCGCGATTTTCAAAACCTTTGAAATCCTATTACTTCAATTTCTCAAACATATGACTATTTTACAGCTATTTAAAGACAATACTCTCGTTAATCTAACCACACTGTCCGATTTCAAAAAGGCTTTACAACGAAAGCAAAACATTAGATTATGTCAGCAGAGTACCAAGCCAGAAATAATCAGACACCCATTTTTCAAGCTAGCATATAATGTCACAAAAACCCAGAAGACAGCTAAATGTAGCACTAACCTTTGATGAGCTTCATCAGATGACACACCTACATGCATGTTTTGTTCAATCAAGTTCATATTTATATCAAAAAACAGCTTTTTACATTAGCATGTGGCGTTCAGAACTAGCATACCCCCCGCAAACTTCCGGCAAATTTACTAACAATTTACTAAATTACTCACGATAAACGTTCACAAAAAGCATAACAATTATTTTAAGAATTATAGATACATTACTCCTCTATGCACTCGATATGTCCGATTTTAAAATAGCTTTTCGGTGAAAGCACATTTTGCAATATTCTAAGTACATAGCCCGGCATCACAGGGCTAGCTATTTAGACACCCAGCAGGTTTAGCACTCACCAATATCAGATTTACTATAAGAAAAATGGTCTTACCTTTCCTGTTCTTCGTCAGAATGCACTCCCAGGACTTCTACTTCAATAACAAATGTAGGTTTGGTCCAAAATAATCCATAGTTATGTTCCAACAGCGACGTTTTGTTTGTGCGTCCCAGACACTATCCCAATGGTAAATAATGGTCGTGCGCACAGCGCATTTCGTGACAAAAGATTTCTAAATATTTCATTACCGTACTTCGAAGCATGTCAACCGCTGTTTAAAATCAATTTTTATGCCATTTTTCTCGTAAAAAAGCGATAATATTCTGACCGGGAATCTGCAATTAGATAAACAGCCGAAGGAAAATATATCACTGGGTCGAATCGGGCACGCGCCTAATTCCATTGTCCTCTGATGGGCCACTTGGCAAAGGCGATTATGTGTTTCAGCCTGAGGCTGCCTCGTCATCGTTCAGGTTTTTCCCGGGCTCTGAGAGCCTATTGGAGCCCTAGGAAATGTCACGTTACAGCTAAGATCCTGACTCTTCAATAAACAGAAGCAAGAACAACAACACCTTGTCAGACAGGCCACTTCCTGCATGAAACCTTCTCAGGTTTTTGCCTGCCAAATGAGTTCTGTTATACTCACAGACACCATTCAAACAGTTTTAGAAACTTTAGGGTGTTTTCTATCCATATGTAATAAGTATATGCATATTCTAGTTACTGGGTAGGAGTGGTAACCAGATTAAATCGGGTACGTTTTTTATCCGGCGGTGTAAATACTGCCCCCTAGCCCTAACAGGTTAAATTTTGTTATGCTAATGGCGATATGATTTTTCGCTGGATGTCCGTCCCACATACGGGACGGAGGCCGCACAGGGGTTAAACAGGTTACTACTCTGGCCCAGAAACTAGAATATGCATATTAGTAGTAGATTTGGATAGAAAACACTCTGAAGTTTCTAAAACGGTTTGAATGGTGTCTGTGAGTATAACAGAACTCATATGGCAGGCAGAAACCTGAGAAACTTCCAAGCAGGAAGTGGAAAGTCTGAGAATAGTTTTTTTTCTTTTTGATTCTCTATCAAAACTACAGTGTCTGTGGGGTGACGTTGCACTTCCTAAGGCTTCCATTGGCTGTCAAAAGCCTTCAGAAAGTGGTTTGAGCATTTTCCTGTCACTGGGCAGATAATAGGAGCTCAGTTACTGAGTGGTCTGCCTGGCAACAAAGGGATTGGATATGCTCGTTCCTGCGAGCGCGCCCCTCCTTTTTCTTCTTGAATGAATATGCTATTGTCCGGTTGGAATATTATTGCAATTTTACATAAAAAATACCATAAAGATTGATTTTTAACAGCGTTTGACATGCTTCTAAGTACGGTAATGGAACATTTTGACTTTTCGTCTCTCGTTCCGCGCTTGCGCGTTATTCCTTTGGATATGTGATCTGTACGCACAAACAAAACGGAGGTATTTGTACATAATCCATATTTATTTTGAACAAAAACAACATTTCTTGTGGAAGTATAGCAGTCCTGGAATTGCATTCTGACGAAGACGGGCAAAGAGAATAGTTTAGGTTGCCCCGAGTTTAGGTTGTCCCGAACTTGGCGGGTGTCTGAATAGCTCACCGTGATGGCTGAGCTATGTACTCAGAATATTGAAAAATGTGCTTTCTCCGTAAAGCCATTTTAAAATCTAACGCAGCGGTTGCATCCAAGAGTAGTCTATCTATAATTCTATAAATTGTTATATATTTTGTCAACGTTTATGTTGAGTATTTTTGTAAATTGATGTGCACATTCACCGGACCTTTTGGTGGGAATACATTTTCTGAACATCACGCGCCAATGTAAAATGCTGTTTTTGGATATAAATATGAACTTTATCGAACAAAACATGTATTGTGTAACATAATGTCCTAGGAGTGTCATCTGATGAAGATCGTCAAAGGTTAGTGCTTCATTTAGCTGTGTTTTAGGTTTTATTGACACATGTCTTTGCTTGGAAAATGGTGTGTGATTTATTTTTGTCTATGTACTCTCCTAACATAATGTAATGTTTTGCTTTCGCTGTAAAGCCTTTTTGAAATCGGACAATGTGGTTAGATTAACGAGAAGTTAATCTTTAAAATGGTGTAAAATAGTTATGTTTGAGAAAGTTGAATTATGACATTTTGTTTTTGAATTTTCCGCCCTGGATATTTCACTGGCTGTGTCCCGCGTCCCACCTAGCCCATAGAAGTTAACTTCTCTGGGGTCTGTGGGACACTACCATCCCACCTGGCCAACTTCCAGTGAAATTGCAGAGCGCCAAATTCAAAAACGGATTCTCATTATAAAAATTCATGATTCATACTAGTGTTATACATTGATTTAAAGAGTAACTTCTTGTTAATCCAACCACGGTGCCAGATTTCAAGAAGACTTTACGGCGAAAGCAAACCATGCGATTATCTGAGAACAGCGCCCAGCAGACAAATCATTAAACAGTAACGAGCCAAGTGGACGAGTAACAAAAGTCATAAATGGCGATTAAAATTAATTACTTACCTTTGATCTTCATATGGTTACACCCACAAAACTCCCAGTTACCCAATACATTTTCATTTTGTTCGATCAAGTCCTTCTTTATGTCAAAAAACCTCCGTTTTGTTAGCACATTTTGTTCAGTTAAACACTGTCTCAAACAGCCGGTGAAATTGCAGAACGTGAAACTCAACAAAACAGAGATTCTCATAATAAATATACATAAAATATACAAATGTTATACACCAGCTTAATAAAGAAATGTATTGTTAATCCAACGGCTGTATCAGATTTCAAAAAAGGCTTTACGGCGAAAGCAAACCATTCGATTATCTGAGAACAGTGTCCAGCAGACGACATCATTACAAACAGTTAGCAGCAAAGAAGAGGAGTAACAAAAGTCAGAAATGGCGTTAAAATGTATCACTTACCTTTGATCTTCATATGGTTGCACTCCCAAGACTCCATGTTAAACAATAAATGTTTGTTTTTGTTCGATAATGTCCCTCTTTATGTCCAATAACCTCTGTTTTGTTGGGGCATTTTGTTCAGCATTCCATTGGAACAAAGCACGGTCAGAAAGGACAGACGAAAAATCAAAAAAGTACCACAAAGGTTCGTAGAAACATGTCAAACAATGTTTATAATCAATCCTCAAGTTGTTTTTGTCATAAATGATCGATAATATTTCAACCGGACAAAAGCTTTGTCAATAGAAAAGGAAAAACAAGAAAGGCACCCCCCCTCATGTCTGAAAATTTCCTCTGTCCACTCATTGAATGTGCTGTTGCTCCCTAATTTTTCACAGTAAAAGCCTGAAACAATGCCTAAAGACATGTTGTAGAAGGCAACTGCGTCACAAGTCTTTGTATGGTGGATAGGCTTTCAATGGAAAAACAGGCATTTCAAAATAGAGAGAGATGCGACCTGGTTATCAGAAGGGGAAAGGAGAAGATTAATTGTGTGTCGTCTGCATAGCAATGATAGGAGAGGCCATGTGAGGATATGACAGAGCCAAGTGACTTGGTGTATAGCGAGAATAGGAGAGGGCCTAGAACAGAGCCCTGGGGGACACCAGTGGTGAGAGCACGTGGTGCGGAGACAGATTCTCGCCACGCCACCTGGTAGGAGCGACCTGTCAGGTGGGACGCAATCCAAGCGTGGGCCGCGCCGGAGATGCCCAACTCGGAGAGGGTGGAGAGGAGGATCTGATGGTTCACAGTATCAAAGGCAGCAGATAGGTCTAGAAGGATGAGAGCAGAGGAGAGAGAGTTAGCTTTAGCAGTGCGGAGAGCCTCCGTGACACAGAGAAGAGCAGTCTCAGTTGAATGACCAGTCTTGAAACCTGACTGATTTGGATCAAGAAGGTCATTCTGAGAGGGGTAGCAGGAGAGCGGGCCAAGGACGGCACGTTCAAGAGTTTTGGAGAGAAAAGAAAGAAGGGATACTGGTCTGTAGTTGTTGACATTGGAGGGATCGAGTGTAGGTTTTTTCAGAAGGGGTGCAACTCTCGCTCTCTTGAAGACGGAAGGGACGTAGCCAGCGGTCAAGGATGAGTTGATGAGCGAGGTGAGGTAAGGGAGAAGGTCTCCGGGAAATGGTCTGGAGAAGAGAGGAGGGGATATGGTCAAGCGGGCAGGTTGTTGGGCGGCCGGCCGTCACAAGACGCGAGATTTCATCTGGAGAGAGAGGGGAGAAGGAGGTCAGAGCACAGGGTAGGGCAGTGTGAGCAGGACCAGCGCTGTCATTTGACTTAGCAAACGAGGATCGGATGTCGTCGACCTTCTTTTCAAAATGGTTGACGAAGTCATCCGCAGAGAGGGAGGAGGGGGGTGGGAGGGGGAGGAGTCAGGAGGGAGGAGAAGGTGGCAAAGAGCTTCCTAGGGTTAGAGGCAGGCAGATGCTTGGAATTTAGAGTGGTAGAAAGTGGCTTTAGCAGCAGAGACAGAAGAGGAAAATGTAGAGAGGAGGGAGTGAAAGGATGCCAGGTCCGCAGGGAGGCGAGTTTTCCCCTAATACTACTCCTTTTGGCTGGACAAGTTATTTTCATTGATTTGTTCATGCACTCTGTTGCATCTTCATCACAGCTTGAGACACATTTACACAGGGCTGTGGTGGTCATGACATTTTGTCAGCCCATGATTGCCATGCAATTAACTGCCGCTCTCACGGTAATTAACAAACACATTTAGCATCTCCTGGCTTCTGCTCATAGCTTACAAGCCACTGATGCAGACCTTTTGGAACAGCTACATAAAAAATAACTCCATTTAACCTTTCTGGCGCAGGCGTTCCGCTAGCGGCCCACCTCGACAACATCCGGTGAAATTGCAGAGTGCGACATTCAAATGACAGAAATGGTCATATTTAACATTCATGAAAATACAAGTGTCATACATCAGGAAAAAAAGCTTAACTTCTTGTTAATCCAGTTGCTGTGTCAGATTTCAAAAAGGCTTTACGGCGAAAGCACACCATGCAATTATCTGAGGACAGCGCCCCGCACACAAAAGCATTAAATGTTTTTCAACCAGGCAGGTGCGCCACGAAAGTCAGAAATAGCAATTAAAATAAGATTTGAAGATATTCTGTTGGCACTCCAAAAGGTCCCAGCTACATCACAAATGGTCCTTTTGTTCGATAAAGTCCTTTATAGCCATAACTCAGTTTAGCTGGCGTGCTTCATTCAATAATCCACCGGTTTCCCTCCTTCAAAATGCATACAAAATGAATCCCATACGTTACCAATAAACTTCTCCAAACAAGTCAAACAACGTTTATAATCAAACCTCAGGTACCCTAATACGTAAATAAACGATCAAATTTAAGACGGAGAATCGTTATTGTCTTTACCGGAGATAATCAACAAAGAACGCACGCTCTTCCACGCGCATGAAAACACTACAGTCAAAATGGGAACCACTTATAAAAACTACATTCTAGCTCATTTTTCCAAAAACAAGCCTGAAACTCTTTCTAAAGACTGTTGACATCTAGTGGAAGCCCTAGGAACTGCAATCTGGGAGGTTTTCCCTTCATATTATACATGACAGCCATTGGAAACAGTGGTAGGCTGAAATCTTTTTTTTCTGGATGGTTTGTCCTCGGGTTTTCGCCTGCCATTTCAGTTCTGTTATACTCAGACATTATTTCAACAGTTTTAGAGACTTTAGTGTTTTCTATCCAAATCTACCAATTATATGCATATCCTAGCTTCTGGGCCTGAGTAACAGGCAGTTTACTTTGGGCACGCTTTTCATCCAGACGTCAAAATACTGCCCCCTATCCCAAAGAGGTTATTAATATAGCCTACACATCACAATAAATCCATTTATTTTAGACTGGTCTAAGGACATGTATGAGGGGGAAAAATTTACTATTTCAGAAGAACCAAATAATAGCATATTCTGAGTTGTCGTTATGTTAGGCCCTGATATGGCTGTGGGCTACACTAGTTAATTTAGCAGACATTTGCTTAGAATTCTGTGGTATTTTATAGTAAGAATTACAATTGAACATTGGATAATAAAATAGTATTTTCCGCAAATAATTTCCAAGGGAGCTTATGCGGCTATTCTGTTGAGCGGTTAACAAAAACGGGTACTCTTTAATATGCTTAATTTACAATTTATTATTCAAATTTTAGTTGTGATACAAATTGTGTGCGATATGGTTGTTTATACGATCTAAGGCTGCGATGATGCGACTCTAATGGGGGAAAAAAGTCACATTAACGGCATGAGCTCTGGTCTTGTGTAGGCTGCACACACTTCATCACTCTTTCACAATTTGATTTGACAAGCACTTGATAATATTCTCATCCATCAGACTATTTTCAATTTATTCCGGTCTTTGCATATAGCTACTGTGTGGAATTATTTTTTTATTTAGATTGACCTACAAAAAGTAATCCGTAGTCTGCAAGCATTAGCGGCACGTCCATAAGGCTAGGGGAAGCTAAGCTTTCCCTTAAATTCTTACGGATCTTTGGGACGCTAGAGTCCCACCTCGTCAACATCCGGTGAAATTGCAGAGAGCTCAGTTAAAAATACAAAAGTAGTAATATTAAACTTTCATGAAAATACATGTGTTATACACCATTCTTTAGCTTAGAATCTTGGTAATCTAACCGCTTTGTCCAATTTACACAAGGCATTATGGCGAAAGTATGGCATTTGATCGTCTGAGGACAGCGCCTCACCCACTTCCTGCATTAACATAAATTCATAACCTGCACAGGTGTCACAATTCAAAAATAGTGATAAAATAAATCACTTTGAAGATCTTCATCTTTTTGCAATCCAAAGGGTCCCAATTACACAATGAATGGTCGTTTTGTTCGATAAAGTCCTTATTTATATCCCAAAAATGTCAGTTTTATTTGGCATTTGATTCAGAAATCCACCTGTTCCAACATGCCTACAGAGGAATCTAAAAAGTTACCTGTAAACTTCGTCCAAACATTTCTAATCCAACCTCAGGTACCCTAATATGTAAATAATCGATACAATTTAAGGCGGAATATACTGTGTTCAATACCGGAGAAAAAGAACAAGGAGCGTGCGCCAAAAGACTTGAGTCCTTCTGAGGGATACTTCGAAAGAATACGTATACTTCATTTTTCTAAAAACAAGCATGAAACAATTTCTAAAGACTTGACATCTAGTGGAAGCCGTAGGAACTGCAATCTGGGTTTTAATTATTAGACTTTCCTATAGAAAAGCATTAAAGTCCAATGACCTCAAAAGAAAAAATTGTCCTCGGGGTTTTGCCTGCCAAATCAGTTCTGTTATACCCACAGACAATATTTTAACTTTTTTAGAAACTTCAGTGTTGTCTATATGCATATCCTAGCTTCTGGGCCTGAGAAACAGGCAGTTTACTTTGAGCACATTTGTCATCCAAACTTCAAAATACTGCCCCCTAGCCTGAAGAAGTTAACAAACAGTTTTCCATAAACAAGGTCTAAATCATGTTTGATGCACTCTGTAAGTAAACGTTCTGCAGTACTGTTTAAACTAGATGATAGGAACACTGTGGACACTTTTCAGCAAGTTGCAACCATGAAATACATTAACAAACAGTTTTCAATAAACAAGGTTTAAATCATGTTTGATGATCTCAGTATGTCATTTTTTTTACAGTACTGTTTAAACTAGATGATAAGTCCACCGTGGACACTTTTCAGCAAGTTGCAACCATGAAATACAGAAATAAACCGTTTTCCATAAACAAGGTCTAAATCATGTTTGATGCACTCTAAGTAAACTTTCTGCAGTACTGTTTAAACTACATGATAGGAACACTGTGGACACTTCAGCAAGTTGCAACCATGAAATACAGATATAAACAATTTTCCATAACCAAGGTCTAAATCATGATTGATGCACTCTGTAAGTAAACTTTTTGCTGTACTGAATAATCTAGATGATTAGAACACTGTGGACACTTTTCTGCCAACGACAACCATGAAATACAGAAATAAACAGTTTTCCATAAACAAGGTCTAAATCATGTTCGATGATCTCAGTATGTACATTTTTTTTGCAGTATTGTTTAAACTAGATGATAAGAACACTGTGGACACTTTTCTGCCAACTGCAACCATGAAATACAGAAATAAACCGTTTTGCATTAACAAGGTCTAAATCATGTTCGATTATCTCAGTATGTACATTAATTGGAAGTATTGTTTAAACTAGATGATAAGAACCCTGTTGACACTTTTCAGCAAGTTGTAACCATGAAATACAGAAATAAACAGTTTTCCATAAACACGGTCTAAATCATGTTTGATGCACTCTAAGTAAAATTTCTGCAGTACTGTTTGAACTAGATGATAGGAACACTGTGGACACTTTTCAGGAAGTTGCAACCATGAAATACATCAACAAACAGTTTTCCATAAGCAAGGTCTAAATCATGTTTGATGATCTCAGTATGTAAACTCTTTGCAGTACTGATTAAACTAGATGCAGGTTGGTTATATTACAACAGCTTTAGGGTGTTTTTAACCTGTTAGGGCTAGGGGGCAGTATTGACACGGCTGGATAAAAAATTTACCCGATTTAATCTGGTTACTACTCCTGCCGAGAAACTAGAATATGCATATAATTATTGGCTTTGGATAGAAAACACCCTAACGTTTCTAAAACTGTTTGAATGGTGTCTGTGAGTATAACAGAACTCATATGGCAGGCCAAAACCTGAGAAGATTCCATGCAGGAAGTGGCCTGTCTGACAATTTCTTCCCCTTCTTGATTATCTCTGTCCATTACAAAGGATCTCTGCTGTTACGTGACACTTCCTACGGCTCACATGGGCTCTCAGAAGGCGGCAAAAAGCTGAATCGTGGCTTTGCAGGCTCTGGCTGAAAAAAAGTAGCGCGTTTGGGTAGTGGCTGGTTACAGTACTGTGAGACTCAGGCGCATGCCCGCGTCGACCGAATGCTTTGTTTTCTTTCCTCTGTTTACCAAAACGGAGATTCCCGGTCGGAATATTATCGCTTTTTTACGAGAAAAATTGCATAAAAATGGATTTTAAACAGCGGTTGACATGCTTCGAAGTACGGTAATGGAATATTTAGACATTTTTTGTCACGAATTGCGCCATGCTCGTGACCCTGATTTACCATTTCGGATAGTGTCTGGAACGCACGAACAAAACGCCGCTATTTGCATATAACGATGGATTATTTTGGACCAAACCAACATTTGTTATTGAAGTAGCAGTCCTGGGAGTGCATTCTGACGAAGACAACAAAGGTAATCAAACTTTTGTAATAGTAAATCTGACTTTGGTCATGGCTAAACTTGGTGGGGTCTAAATGGCTAGCCGTGATGGCTGGGCTATCTACTGAGAATATTGCAAAATGTGCTTTCACCGAAAAGCTATTTTAAAATCGGACACCTCGATTGCACAAAGGAGTTCTGTATCTATAATTCTTAAAATAATTGTTATGTTTTTTGTGAACGTTTATCGTGAGTAATTTAGTAAATTGTTAGTAAATTCCCCGGAAGTATGCTAGTTCTGAACGTCACATGCTAATGTAAAAAGCTGTTTTTTGATATAAATATGAACTTGATTGAACAAAACATGCATGTATTGTATAACATAATGTCCTAGGTGTGTCATCTGATGAAGATCATCAAAGGTTAGTGCTGCATTTAGCTGTCTTCTGGGTTTTTGTGACATTATATGCTAGCTTGAAAAATGGGTGTCTGATTATTTCTGGCTGGGTACTCTGCTGACATAATCTAATGTTTTGCTTTCGTTGTAAAGCCTTTTTGAAATCGGACAGTGTGGTTAGATTAACAAGAGTCTTGTCTTTAAAATGCTGTAAAATAGTCATATGTTTGAGAAATTGAAGTAATAGCATTTCTAAGGTATTTGAAAATCGCGCCACGGGATTCAACTGGCTGTTGCGTAGGTGGGACGAATTCGTCCCGCCTAGCCCAGAAAGGTTAACTTGGGTCCATAGTAAGGTGCTCCCATAGCGGGCATTGAGGTCTAGATGCCTTCTGAATGCATTTAAAAGTTTTTTGAGTGTTTTGTTCCCATTAAATCACCAGGCCGACAAAAGTATGTGGACACTGACAGACTATGTTTTTTTCAAAACCTCCGTAAATCACTCGTGCCGGCCCCCATTGACTTGAGCCCGTAGTAGGGTGCTACCATAGCGGGCATGGAGGTCTAGATGCCCCCTGAATGCATTTAAAACGTTTTTGAGTGTTTTGTTCCCTTTCAATCACCAGGTCGACAAAAGTATGTGGAAACTGACAGACCATGTTTTTTCAAAACTCCATAAATCACGCACGCCAGCCCCCATTGACTTGAGTCCGTAGTATGGTGGTCCCATAGTTGGCGTGTAGATCTAGATGACACCTATATGTATAAAATATCATTTTGAAAATATTGCTTTCCATTCAATCACCAGGCTGACAAATGTATGTGGACACTGACAGACTATGTTTTTTTTTAAACATCCATAAATCACTCGTGCCGGCCGCCATTAACTTGGGTCCATAGTAGGGTGGTCCCATAATGGGCATGGAGGTCTATATGCCCATTGAATGCATTTAAAACCTTTTTGAGTGTTTTGTTCACATTCAATCACCAGGTCGACAAAAGTGTGTGGACACTGACAGACTATGTTTTTTTCAAAACATCCATTAATCACTCATGCCGGCCCCTTAATACCTTGGGTCTGTAGTCGGGTGGTCCCATAGCGGGCATGGAGGTCTGGATGCCCCCTGAATGCATTTAAAACGTTTTTGAGTGTTGTGATCCCATTCAATCACCAGGCCAACAAAAGTATGTGGACTCTGACAGACTATGTTTTTTTAAATCCTCCATAAATCACTGATTCCGGCCCCCATTTACTTGGGTCCGTAGTAGGGTGCTCCCATAGCAGGCACGGACGTCTGTATGCCCACCGAATGCATTTAAAATGTTTTTGAGTGGGTCTGTAGTATGGTGTTCAAATAGTGGGCATGGAGGTCTAGATGCCCTCTGAATGCATTTAAAACCTTTTTGAGTGTTTTGTTCCCATTCAATCACCAGGCAGACAAAAGTATGTGGACACTGACAGACCATGTTTTTTTCAAAACTCCATAAATCACGCATGCCAGCCCTCATTGACTTGAGTCCGCAGTAGGGTGATCCCATAGCGGGCATGGAGGTGTGTATGCCAACCGAATGCATTTAAAACGTTTTTGAGTGGGTCCGTAGCATGGTGTTCCCATTATGGGCATGGATGTCTAGATGCCCACCAAATGCATTTAAACCGTTTTTGAGTGTTTTGTTTCCATTCAATCACCAGGCCGGCAAATGTATGTGAACACTGACAGACTGTTTTTTTCAAACCTCCATAAATCACGCATGCCGGCACACATTGACTTGGGTCCGTAGTACGGTGCTCCCATAGCAAGCATGGAGGTCTGTATGCCCACCGAATGCATTTAAAATGTTTTTGAGTGGGTCCATAATATGGTGTTCAAATAGTGGGCATGGAGGTCTAGATGCCCTCTGAATGCATTTAAAACCCTTTTGAGTGTTTTGTTCCCATTCAATCACCAGGCCGGCGAATGTATGTGAACACTGACAGACAATGTTTTTTTCAAAACCTCCATAAATCACGCATGCCGGCACACATTGACTTGGGTCCGTAGAAGGGTGCTCCCATAGCGGGCATTGAGGTCTGTATGCCCACCAAATTCATTTCAATCGTTTTTGAGTGGGTCCATAGTATGGTGTTCACATAGTGGTCAAGGATGTCTAGATGCCCCCTGAATGCATTTAAAATGTTTTTGAGTATTTTGTTCTCATTCAATCACCAGGCTGACAAAAGCATGTTTTTTTCAAAACATCCATATATCACTCATGCCGGCCCCCATTAACTTGGGTCCGTAGTAGGATGGTCCCAAAGTGGTCATGGAGGTCTAGATGCCCCTTGAATGCATTTAAAACCTTTTTGAGTGTTTTGTTCCCATTCAATCACCAGGTCGACAAAAGTGTGTTGACACTGACAGACTATGTTTTTGGCATATGTTGCAAGAGGTTCAAGAGGTCCCTGGTTAAAACATCTATCATTTTAATCAGTACCTTCAGATTAGTCCCGTGACACTTGTGGGGAACGTAGGGCAAAACTGAGAACATTGTGACAAGTGGGGTCACATTAGTTTGTAGCCCAAAGATTTTGGATTCTACAAACAGATGTTGGCACATAGACGATTCCGAATACAGACGAGTCCCCTGATACTTGTGGGGGACGTAGAGAAAAACTGAGAACACCACCGTGTTGGTCACACGATTTTGTAGGTCAATTGGTTCGGAAGCTACAGATTTTTTGTAAGACCGATTATATGTATGTCTCATGGTTTGACAAACACCGCTCTAGCTCCACCACCTTTCACTGCAGATGCGGAGGTGTAACATTAGCAGTTATGGAGGGTTGAGACGGATATGACGCATCTCAATCTCTCTAGTTGAAAACTGATCGATATTAATGGGTTTTTTTTTACATTAATTTACTTTGATTCATGTACTGATGCGTCAATCGACTCAAAATAAATGAGTTCCATTCTTTTTGAAGTCTTATTTTTTCATTTTCTCATTTAAAATATTAATTGATCTCATTTTGCTCTTTATTCATTTGTCAACACATCATCAGTTTGCTGTCGCGGCTGAAGAAGACAGAATATGAAAGACACAGCAGATGAACTATAGAAGATTTGAACTGAAGCCTGGTCAACAGTTTGGAAGACTGTTATGCTCACAAGTATAGCACAAACACTCACATGAGGTTCAATCTTTACAAGCACCATGGACATGTCAATCGATATCCTCACTATCATTGCTGCAGAGAGCAAAACAATACTGTCTGTTATGAGGCTTGTTGGTCTAGGGGTATGATTCTTGCTTAGGGTGTGAGAAGTCCTGGGTTCAAATCCCCGAAGAACCCTTTTGCAGAGCCTTTAACAAGCTCAGACAGGCAGATCTCGGGCCACTGGTCAGAGCACCAACTGCCACCTCTTAGGCGCAGGATAAGGTGGCTGAATAGTTTAGGCGATGGACTGCTAATCTATTGTGATCTGCACTAGTTCTTTCAATGTCACACAACATTTATTCATTTAGAAAACCTGCAAAATGAAGAAGCAAATCTGACTTCCACGAACAAGGATATTGATTCAAATGTAATACACTTGAAATTTTACATCTTTAGTCATTTAGCAGACGCTCTTATCCAGAGCGACTTACAGTAGTGAATGCATACATTTCATCACACATTTTTTTTTTTGCTGGCCCCCCGTGGGAAACGAACCCACAACCCTGGCGTTGCAAACACCATGCTCTACCAACTGAGCTACAGGGAAGGCTGAAATGACATCCAGCCCGTTAAAACTAGTGATTACTTCATGCTCTGCATTGGCCGGGAATCAAACCCAGGTCAACTGCTATACAAGCTATCTTTAGGCAGATTCAGAGGAATCTAAGGTTGATCAGGCCTGAGAACCTCCCAGACAAATACGATGCCAAGTAGATCATACAACACTTGTCCTCACATCACATTGTCCCTTGACACCACTCTATACATCACTTAGATGGCTTTACATATCTTCTTAAGGGCCGGGGGCAGTGATCGGAAATTTGGATGACTGACATGCCCAAAGTAAACTGCCTGTTACTCAGGCCCAGAAGCTGGGATATGCATATAATTGGTAGTATTTGATAGGAAACACTCTGAAGATTCCAAAACTGTTAAAATATTGTCTGTGTGTCTAACAGAACTGATATGGCAGGCAAAAACTCGAGGAGAATCCACCTGGTAATGGTTTATTTTGAGGTGACAACAATTTAAAATGCCTGTCTATGGTAAAATCAAAGAAATACCTCGCATATTGCAGTTCCTATGGCTTCCACTAGATGTCAACAGTCCTTAGAAAGGGTTTCAGGCTTGTTTTTGCAAAATGAGCTAGAATTTGTAGTTTTTCTAGGTGGCTCATATTTTGACTGGTGTTGTGGCGCGCATGGATGAGGGCGCGCACTTCGTTATTTATCTCCGGTAATGAACATACTATTCTCCGTCTTAAATTTTATCATTATTTACATATTAGGGTACCTGAGGATTGATTAGAAACGTTGTTTGACTTGTTTGGATGAATTTTATTGGTAACTTTTGGGATTCCTTTGAATGCATGTTGAACTGGTGAATGGGTGGATTACTGAATCAAATGCACCAACTAAACTGACTTTTTGGGGATATAAAGAAGGACTGTATCGAACAAAACTTCCATTTGATGTGTAGCTGGGACCCTTGGGATTGCAAACAGAGGAAGATCTTCAAAGGTAAGTGATTTATTTTATAACTATTTCTGACTTTTGTGTCGCCTGTGCTGGTTTGGAAAATGTTTTTAATGCTTTTGTGTGTGGGGCGCTGTCCTCAGATAATCGCATGGTGTGCTTTCGCTGTAAAGTCTTTTTGAAATCTGACAAAGGGGCTGGATTAACAAGACGTTTAGCTTATAAATGATGTAGGACCCTTGTATTTTCATGAATGTTTAATATTCCAATTTTTTATTTTGAATTTGGCGCACTCCGATTTCACCAGATGTTGTCGAATTTGATCCCGCCAGCGGGATCTCCGCACTAAGAGGATAGCCATGAATATTTCTCAGAACAACAGAATAAATAAATAAAAATTTTTTTAAAACAGAGTTAGAAGAGACTGGGACTTCTTTCGTAGTTTGGTGGCTAAGCCCTCCATAGTGAATGGTCTCTGAGCCATTGTCTCAATAAGACGACTTACAGATTTCACTACCCTGCCAGTGCGTGTTCTGACCACATCTTGCGAATCACGTGAACCCGGTCTTTTTAATTCTTGGTCACTAGCTAAATCAGCTGGTGCAACTGAGTCAGGAATATCCAAAGGTTCTGTGTCAGGGACTACAGCTACATCTGGGATTTGAAGCTGGGACCTCTCACACCCTCACCAAGAATCATACCCCTTGACCAACGAGCCAATTGACAAAGTATAATTTTTGCTTTCTGTACCAATGACGGTGAGGATATGAATTGACGTGTCTATGGTGCTTGGAAAGATTGAACCTCATGTGAGTGTTCGTGTTATACTTATGGGCATAACTATCTTCCAAACAGTTGACCAGAGTTCAGTTCAAATCCTCTGTAGTTCATCTGCTGCGTCTTTCACACTCTGTCCTCTTCAGCCGCAACAGCAAACACCTTATGATGAGTGTTGACAAATGAATAAAGAGCTAAATTTGATCAATTCATACCCTAAAAGAGAAAATGAAAAAATAAGACTTCAAAAAGAACGGAACTCATTTATTTTGAGTTGATTGATGCATCAGTACGTTAATCAAAGTAAATGAATGTAAAAAAATAACCATTAAAATCAGTTTTCAACTAGAGAGATTGAGACGCGTCGTATCTGTCTCAATCCTCCATAACTGCTGATGTTACACCTCCGCATCTGCAGTGAAAGGTGGTGGAGCTAGAGCGGTGTTTGTCAAACCATGAGACATACCTATAATCGGTCTTCTCACAAAAACATCTGTAGCTTCCGAACCGTTTGACCTACAAAATCGTATGACCACTCTCTGAAAGGGGAGACCCTGACGAACACAGTGGTGTTCTCCAATGTGCTCTTCGTCCCCCACAAGTGTCAGGGGACTTGTCTGAAGTCGGAACCGTCTATGTGCCAACTTCTGTTTGTAGCATCCAAAATCTTTGGGCTACAAACTAATGTGACCCCACTTGTCACAATGTTCTCCTTTTTGCCCTACATTCCCCACAAGTGTCACGGGACTAATCTGAAGGTAACCGGTACTGATTAAAATGATACAGTTTTTATCCAGGGACCTCTCGCACCCTAAGACCGAATCATACACTTATATTAATGAGCCGTTTGGTCAAAGAATTTTCGCTTTCCACAAAAAGGCCTGTCGTGTATAGCAGTAACATCCATTTTGGTGACCTTATTTGACCTTTTGTGCTGCTTTTCAGACAGGGTTCGATCCCTCCTTGGGGCACTACTTGATTGAGTAAATAAAACACTAAACAATCCCAATACAGAAACTGTTGGTCACTCTATCATGTATTATTATTCTAATATGTATTCATTATATAATTGGGTCAGTTATTAATGATAAACCTTTTAACTGCACTCTTCCTCCCCTCCCTTATCTCTCCCCATCTCTCTATTTTTCAGCTCCAGATGACAAAACCTACACACATTCCAAGGGTTCCAGGTCTGCTGACTTCCTTCTGGTCACACATTGTATTCAGAGAAATATCCAATAAACCAAAGACATTGCTTTAACTGTGAATGTACTTTTTTGCAAATATTTTCCTCAAATAAAATGGAGCAAACATAAAATAAACATGTTATTACAATGTATTTACATTGCGTCTAGTGTGTGTGTGTGTGTGTGTGTGTGTGTGTGTGTGTGTGTGTGTGTGTGTGTGTGTGTGTGTGTGTGTGAGGGAGGCATGTTTTTCAACTCAGAAAAAAGCACACAGAATTTCCTCAAACTGTACATATTAAGCGATAGACTTTTACAATATTATCAATCACAATTTTATTTGATAGATCTTTAGAGTAATTATGTATATATTGTGAATGGATATGAAGGAGTAGTTATCTCAAATCCTAAAATTAAAGGGAGCAAACATTAAATAAACAAGTAATTACAACTTATTTACATTGTGGATAATGTGTTTGAGTGCATGTTGTTTTATTTTTTATAGTCAACCAGCCATCTCTGCTTTGTCAGTCTTAATAGGCCCAGTGTATTCATTTCAGGGTGAGGCTGAAAGGCATTGGTGGAATGCATGGCATATCTGAAGTATACAGCTCAACAACATGTCTGTGTGTACATCTGTTGGTGTGAGTGAGCATATGTAATATTATTCTGAATTACCTGTATCCATCTGGGAATCCTCAAAAGTTTCTCCCTTCACGGCCAGTGTAGTAAGAACTGGTGCAGCCGGTAAATTAAATACCACAGCAGAGGACTGCTGTGACTGCAGCTGACCTGCTGGGGGTGGCAGATCTAAGCGAGAGAGGCACAATTTTCTTAACTGACAATAATCATACAACTAAATAAACTGAATGAGTGTTAGGCCTAGAATCAATCAGATCAAGCATTAACTGGCGACAGCCGACTCCCGCGTTGCTGATGTTTTGTTCTTTCTTAAGTTCAAATAATTATACAACAAAACAGAGTGAGTGATTGAGTGAGAGTGTATATGTGTTTTTGATAATTACCTGGACCACATCACACTGCTTCAGGTCTACAAGCCTCTGGAAGTTCCAGCATGCCACTCCAGGCCTGGAACAGCTTGGTGGAAAGACAGTTGCCTATCACCCATGAGCAGGTTGACAGATCTGAAAAATAGACACAATATAATTTTAATGACAAAGCCTTGACTACACACTAACCTAAACAGAACAGACTATGGAAGGCGCACGTACACAAGGATTTTGTGTTGTCGATATGTGGTAGTAGAGCAGTGGCCTGAGGGCACACACTTAATGTGTTGTGAATGTATTGTAATGTTTTTTAAATTGTATAACTGCCTTAATTTTGCTGGACCCGAAGAAGAGTAACTGCTGTCTTGGCAGCAGCTAATGGGGATCCATAATACACTGCTCAAAAAAATAAAGGGAACACTTAAACAACACAATGTAACTCCAAGTCAATCACACTTCTTTGAAATCAAACTGTCCACTTAGGAAGCCACACTGATTGACAATACATTTCACATGCTGTTGTGGAAATGGAATAGACCACAGGCGGAAATTATAGGCAATGAGCAAGACACCCCCAATAAAGGAGTGGTTCTGCAGGTGGGGACCACAGACCACTTCTCAATTCCTATGCTTCCTGGCTGATGTTTTGGTCACTTTTGAATGCTGGCGGTGCTTTCACTCTAGTGGTAGCATGAGACGGAGTCTACAACCCACACAAGTGGCTCAGGTAGTGCAGCTCATCAAGGATGGCACATCAATGCGATCTGTGGCAAGAAGGTTTGCTGTGTCTGTCAGCGTAGTGTCCAGAGCATGGAGGCGCTACCAGGAGACAGGCCAGTACATCAGGAGACGTGGAGGAGGCCGTAGGAGGGCAACAACCCAGCAGCAGGACCGCTACCTCCGCCTTTGTGCAAGGAGGAGCAGGAGAAGCACTGCCAGAGCCCTGCAAAATGACTTCCAGCAGGCCACAAATGTGCATGTGTCTGCTCAAACGGTCAGAAACAGACTCCATGAGGGTGGTATGAGGGCCCGACGTCCACAGGTGGGGGTTGTGCTTACAGCCCAACACCATGCAGGACGTTTGGCATTTGCCAGAGAACACCAAGATTGGCAAATTTGCCACTGGCGCCCTGTGCTCTTCACAGATGAAAGCAGGTTCACACTGAGCACGTGACAGACGTGACAGAGTCTGGAGACGCCGTGGAGAACGTTCTGCTGCCTGCAACATCCTCCAGCATGACCGGTCTGGCGGTGGGTCAGTCATGGCGTGGGGTGGCATTTCTTTGGGGGGCCGCACAGCCCTCCATGTGCTCGCCAGAGGTAGCCTGACTGCCATTAGGTACCGAGATGAGATCCTCAGACCCCTTGTGAGACAATGCTAGACCTCATGTGGCTGGAGTGTGTCAGCAGTTCCTGCAAGAGGAAGGCATTGATGCCATGGACTGGCTTGCCCGTTCCCCAGACCTGAATCCAATTGAGCACATCTGGGACATCATGTCTCGCTCCATCCACCAACACCACATTGCACCACAGACTGTCCAGGAGTTGGCGGATGCTTTAGTCCAGGTCTGGGAGGAGATCCCTCAGGAGACCATCCGCCACCTCATCAGGAGCATGCCCAGGCGTTGTAGGGAGGTCATACAGGCACGTGGAGGCCACACACACTACTGAGCCTCATTTTGACTTGTTTTAATGACATTACATCAAAGTTGGATCAGCCTGTAGTGTGGTTTTCCACTTTAATTTTGAGTGTGACTCCAAATCCAGACCTCCATGGGTTGATAAATTGGATTTCCATTGATTATTTTTGTGTGATTTTGTTGTCAGCACATTCAACTATGTAAAGAAAAAAGTATTTAATAAGATTATTTCTTTCATTCAGATCTAGGATGTGTTGTTTAAGTGTTCCCTTTATTTTTTGGAGCAGTATATATACAATACAACAAATTAATTAAGTTTGTGTGTGTTTGTATATCTGGCAACCCACGCAGCAGACTTCATTTTCCCAACTGCTCATTGTACTTGCCCTTGCAATCTGATGTGTGTGTTTGTGTGTGTGTGTGTTCTGTGTTATTATGACTTAGAAGTGTCGACCTGACCACATTTCTATCAACAGTGTTCAGTAAAAAGGATATCAAATATTCAGATCTGGATTGACAAGAAGGCTATATCATGTGAAGACTAAATCTCTACGGCATAGTCTACACTCAAGTTAAATAAAGGATACAGGACATGAGCTCTAGGACCATGCCTCAGGACTACCTGGCCTGATGACTCCTGGCTGTCACTGTCTCCAGTCCAGCAAGACTTGCTGCTGATCCAGTCTCTGCTGTCACTGTTGTGGGCACATGGAAGATCAGGGTTCAATTCTCTGACAGGGAGGAAGTAGTAGGCTGTCCATGTAAATATGAACTTGTTCTTAACTGACTTGCCTAGTTAAATAAAGGCTTCACAAAGAGCATAATATTTCTACACCATAATTGTAGTCTAACCAATACCCAAATGGAGATTCAGTGAAAATAAAAATCTCATTGGTTTATCAAGACCAGTCCCCATGCTTGTCTCAGAGCAGTGTGAAACAGTGATAAAATAGTTGTAGGCTATTGCTTTAACTTCAATATGCTCATTAAATAAATAAGACCTACAGCACATTACTCAACACTAGTGAGACTCATGTCACCTTCAGTAGGCCTACAGTATATAGAAAATATGACGTGACTATCCGCCAATAATTACATATAGAGGATTGGAGGATTCTAAATTAAAACCAAAAGCCGCCTCATTGGTCTGAATACAGGCCAAAATAATACTTGTAAAGGCCAAAACATGTATTTCTGTTTTTAGAGGGAGAGAGACGTTGGGCCAATTGTGCTCTGTCCCAATCACAGTCAGATGTGATACATAATAATAATAATACTTAACTTAGAACCTAACTTAAAAATACATTTGACAATAGAATTCTCCCCCTACCCTCCATCTAGGCAAGTCTATTGTCCAGCTACCTGCTTTAACAGCGGGAATGTTTCCCTAGTCAGCACCATTACTAGTACAATGCCCCTTAAAGTGTTGCTCTGTGCTACCCAGTGTGGCGGGGTGGGGGTCCACCCCCCCTCCCTCCCTCCTCCTTCCTTCCCCATGGGCTAAGTCTGTCTTCTGTGCGCGGCTCTGCGGCCCATTCCGTGCCCCCGTGCCTTGAACCTTGCACGCTTTCAGTGGATACAGCTGGAGAACTGCAAGGCAATCCCATTGTGCGCCACTCGGGAGCCATGACCAATATGACCAATATATATTGTCCTGCTAATAACAGGGTTAATAATATATCTGTGAGAATATCCAAGGGTTTTATATATAATTTAAAATTAATAATAATAATAATAATTGCTTTGTTTAAAAAATAACAATATTTTTGAGATTATTTTGTTTTCAAATAACGTAAAATAAGCGAGAAAAGGGCCATTCTTGAACATGGGGTGAGACATTGTTACTAATTTGTAAATAAAGCCAGTTTGTTATTTAGAATTATTCATTTCTGTTTTTAGAGGGAAAGAAACCAAAAACCTACAGTCATCTTATGGATCTCCCAGTTGAGGACAGCACAGGTAATGTACCAGCATCTGCAGAAACACAGCTTGCACAGCTATGCAGTGTCTTAGACTGTTGCGCCACTCAGGCGCTGTACAATGTGACTGGTCGGGGGGGGGCTACAGTACATTTACATTTTAGTCATTTAGCAGACGCTCTTATCCAGAGCGACTTACAGTAGTGAATGCTTACATTTCATTTAATTTCATGCATTTTTTTTTGGTACTACAGTAACTGCAAAATAATCCTAACAACATAAAAGAATAAAAACCTTAGTGTAACAACAGTTTTAATAAGTAATACTGAAGTCGTGCACAATGATCAGTTTCTATTTAGGTTTATGTCGCCCATTCATTGCCAGTTAGAGACACAGTAGGACCCAAAAGCATAATTTGTGCTCTAACTCCCCCTTGTTCTGGTCTGGAGCAATGAAGTGGTGACAGAGGGTACCGCACTAAACCACAAATTACCTCTAATCGTAAAACTTTGAGTGGAGTTACCACTGTATGTGAGCTAGGAGACTACAGGTTGTGTAGGTAGGCTGTCCCTAGGACTGACTAACACTGCAGTTTGGGAAACCTGCCTCGTCCAAACTCTTCCTTGCTTGCTAAGGCTGACCTGGCTGATACAACAGAACGTTAGTGGTATTTTGGTATGGTTGAACAATGGCATAGGTCCAAAGACAAGTGCACACCCAACCCCACACGCGTGCACACACACACTTATTAAAAGTACAGAAAGCAATGACTGACTGACGCAGTGCTGGATCTCTCGATTAAAAAACGCACTAGAACAAAGCATACATTTGCATATGATTGCGTGGATGTTCTCTAACCTCTATGGGCTAGGTGGGACACTTATTGGTGGGACGCTCATTGTTCTCAGATCGACCACTATCCATGGCCTGCAAAGTCACCATTCAACGTTCTGGCGCCTTCTGAGAGCCTATGGGAGCGTTAGAAAATGTCACGTTATGCCAGAGATCCCCTGTTTTGGATAGAGATGATCAAGAAGGCCAAGAAATAGTCAGAGAGAGCGCTTCCTGTTTGGAATCTTCTCAGGTTTTGGCCTGCCAAATGAGTTCTGTTATACTCACAGACACCATTCAAACAGTTTTAGAAACTTTAGGGTGTTTTCTATCCAAATCAAATTGTATGCATATTCTAGTTACTGGGCAGGAGTAGTAACCAGATTAAATCAGGTACGTTTTTTATCCGGCCGTGCAAATACTGCCCCTTATCCCCAACAGGCTAATGGAGAGTCAGTATAGTAATCAATCACTCAGCAACTGCAGGTCCATTGTCATTTTGCCTGACCAAAAACAGAGGGTCCTCATTAAGTCGATAGGATATCTCTCCTGATCATGGTGGGGTTGTTTGATGCTTATTTTATTTTTATGAATTATTCATCTCACAATCTCTGTACAAGTGGGAGGGAGGGAGGTTGTTTTAACAAGCCTATGTTAGGCTATACATTTAAGTGCACAGAGCTTCAGTTCATAATCCATGATATAATAAATGAAAGGAAAACAATAAAGCAAAATGTACAGTTAATTGTCATCCCCACTCTCGACTCATCCACAAAACAAAGTAGTTCATCCACCTCTGAAAAAACAGATCCCATAACATTTTGGTCTCAAAGCCCAAAATATCCTTCAGTGACAGAATATGACAATATCCAGCATAATTCCATCATTAGTCCTTAGAGAACAATCACCACATCCTGCCATTGACCAGACTCAAGTTTGTTTCATGCCTAAACCTAAATACACAGCTGTCTTTGCATGAGAGAGAGAGAGAGAGAGAGAGAGAGAGAGAGAGAGAGAGAGAGAGAGAGAGAGAGAGAGAGAGAGAGAGAGAAGAAGAAGAAGAAGAAGGAAGTGATGGATAAATTCAGAGGTGTCGTTGCAGCAGTCATTTATAATAGCAAGCCGGAGACTCCTGCCCATGTACAGTAGGTGAGTAATAAAGCTCAAAGGAAGTAATGTGGTGTCGCTCTCTGTCTGCACACCTCAACACTGCCTGCCCAACCCACTAGAGTTGGTGTGAATGCCCACTGGGCACAAACTGGTTGAATCAACATTGTTTCAAAATAATTTGTCAACATATTGTGACATGGAATCTACGTCGAAAATACACTGGGTTTGAAAAAGGGTTGTTTTGCAGGTGACATCTGAACCACAGGATTATGTCATCATGGATACCAAATTTCAACATATGTTGAATATGTTGAATTTGTACCTTTAAAACAAAGTCAGATCTTCAAAATTATATCCACTATCAGAAAACAAACTAATAGGCTGGGCAGCACCTCCTACTGGAGAATTGATCTGTCTAAATCTAGCATTTTGTCTCCTATCCAGAATTTTAACCAAGCCCAGCCCTGGTTAGCTATTTGTCACTGACTATTACCAATGTGCTATCACCAATGTGCTATCATGAGAGGGATTGTTGAGAGATCTTCACTTAAAAACGATTGGGGCCTCCCGAGTGGCACAAGAATAGGCTAAATCAAATAAAACTTTATTTAAAGTGCATTTAAGTTTGATTTGATTCAATTTTTCAGTTGAAATGGAGACTTGAATCCAACATATCAATTATACATTTGTAGACAAACTGGAATTAAAGATAGACTAAGTCAGTGGCACAGTGGAACTATCCAAGCAGAAGATACATTTCCTTCAAACGTTTATATTTGGTTGCATTGACAACCAAACACAATTCAATATCACTTTTGAAAATAGCCTATTAAGTTGTTGACAGGTTAATAAATGATATATTGGATTCAGTCTCCAACTCAACCAAAAATAAAAGTTAAATAATGGGATGAGCCAGTGGCTCAGATGGAACTATCCAAGTAGTATATACATCTCCTTTAAATGTTGATATTTGGTTGTGTTGTCAACCAAACACTATTCAATATTACCTTTGAAATACAGTAAATACCCTAAAGTTAAAGTTAGCTTACAAACTAAAGTAACATTCAAAATGAGTAACACATCCAAGGCCATATTTGAGGTTACTGTATCTAAACTGTACATTTCCTCTTATTGAATCATAAAGAGCATGCATGTTCAAGATAGCATGCATAGGTCATAACAGGTCTGTGGAGATCTTCACAATTGCTGTAATAATCTGCGCAGAATCTTGAACGTACTTTTAATGTAATTCCAACTGCAATCCAGGTCATTTGGTTATGCTATTTTAATTAATCACAGTGATAATACATTCGTCTTTGGTATAAGTAAACAAAATATCTGACATTGTATACTGTTTTTTTTATTGGAATTTGGTTGTGCTTTGTGATGGTTTAAAAGCAGAGCCATATAAATGGTTGGGCCAATACAGTTTCTGCATTATGATACATTTACTTGACTCTATTGCAGCCATGTTAGCTCCGCATTAACATTACATGGGGGATATTTAAACAATGCTATAGATGCAGTAAAGGGGTTGATGGAACGCAGACCGTTCCATTTACCCGGTTGGCAAACATTCAACAAATCTGATATAACAAAGTGGATATTCGTCAAATCCATCATGATTTACGTATCCAGACACAAATGAGAGAACATTTGTGTCTGGAGAACACCTCACTCTGACCATTTTACATGCCCTAACAGAGGTGGTTAGACTGTTTTCCTGTTGTCTAGAGCGTTGATGACTAACTGTGCTGCTGGCAACAATTTACTGACACCGGTCATATTCAACGGGTGTTGCGCATTCATAAATTCATCAGTTATTCTGCACTCTGGCACACGCGGACGAGAGTGCCCTGAAATCAGAGTAAATAGCCAGAGTGAATTTACGAACGTGTAGGACCTGACTGACCATAGAGTTCATAGTTTAATTATAGGACTACAATTACCAATGTTCATTAACGGAAGTAACGTTAACATCCGGACTGAGACGGATAGGCTAGTTAAAAGATAGCTTAGCTGACCACTATGGGAGTTAACCATGTACATTTCTAATTCTTATTAAACCCTGTTAAACAATAATACAAGTTGTGATCATTAGCCTGAGACACTCCTATAGAGTGCACCCTTTGTAACAGAATGTTCTTTTTTTCAATGATGGCCTAGGAACAGTGGGTAAACTGCCTGTTCAGGGGCAGAACGACAGATTCATACCTTGTCAGCTCAGAGGATTTGAACTTGCAACCTTTCAGTTACTAGTCCAACACGCTAACCACTAGGCTACGCTGCCACCAGAATGTCTAGAAATAGAACAATATTCAACATTATTGCTTTCAACTCTAGTTGAAAGCATAGTGATCTGGAGGCGAAAGAAACGCACACCTGTTCAGGCGAGGTGCTGGCTAGCGGAGTAGAACACTTGAAAAAGAAAAGGATAGCAGTACACTTGAGGAGCTCAGTTGCAATAATTTTATAACCTAATAACCTATGAAGACAGCTTGTCTGTCGAAATGTTGGATATTAGGATATTCAATTATTGCATCTGAGCTCCTAGAGTGTGCGGCTCTCCATTTCTTTTTGAAAGCATAGTGATAACACATTGGAAATTCAGCTGTCTTTCTGAGTACGTGAATATAGGTTGAAATGTCATTGATCAACGTCTCAACCAAATTTTATCCACGTTGAAATTACGTGGTGTGCCCAGTGGGTGGAATGTGTCGCTGATGGCAGCCCAAGCAGTACCTAGTGATCCCTGATCAGGCCATAAATCCTGTCCTCTTGTGTGTTACAGCACAGTTACTTGATGTGATTTGCAAGACTGCTATGTGGTGAGGAAGCCTGGTCCCAGATCTGTATACTTCAGCCAACTTGCTGGCTCACTCTGCAGCAGATTTTTTGGTTAAAATGTATTATTTGTCTAAAAACATGTATTTTCCTTGATGTGGGTACTCAGACTAGGCTGTAGATAGATACTCTGCACCCTTCAAACTCAACTCCGGACCTCAAAGCCAGTTCCATTTCATTGTCCCCCTCTTAACAGGGACTGATTTAGACCTGGGACACCAGGTGGGTGCAATTAATTATCAGGAAGAACAGAAAGCCATCAGGCCCCAGATACTCGTAGGGTAAGAGTTGAATTCCCCTGGTCTATACATTTACATTACATTTAAGTCATTTAGCAGACGCTCTTATCCAGAGCGACTTACAAATTGGTGCATTCACCTTATGATATCCAGTGGAACAACCACTTTACAATAGTGCATCTAAATCTTTTAGGGGGGGGGGGGGGGGGTTAGAAGGATTACTTTATCCTATCCTAGGTATTCCTTAAAGAGGTGGGGTTTCAGGTGTCTCCGGAAGGTGGTGATTGACTCCGCTGTCCTGGCGTCGTGAGGGAGCTTGTTCCACCATTGGGGTGCCAGAGCAGCGAACAGTTTTGACTGGGCTGAGCGGGAACTGTACTTCCTCAGAGGTAGGGGGGCCAGCAGGCCAGAGGTGGATGAACGCAGTGCCCTTGTTTGGGTGTAGGGCCTGATCAGAGCCTGAAGGTATGGAGGTGCCGTTCCCTTCACAGCTCCGTAGGCAATCACCATGGTCTTGTAGCAGATGCGAGCTTCAACTGGAAGCCAGTGGAGAGAGCGGAGGAACGGGGTGACGTGAGAGAACTTGGGAAGGTTGAACACCAGACGGGCTGCGGCGTTCTGGATGAGTTGTAGGGGTTTGATGGCACAGGCAGGGAGCCCAGCCAACAGCGAGTTGCAGTAATCCAGACGGAAGATGTCAAGTGCCTGGATTAGGACCTGCGCTGCTTCCTGTGTGAGGCAGGGTCGTACTCTGCGAATGTTGTAGAGCATGAACCTACAGGATCGGGTCACCGCCTTGATGTTAGTGGAGAACGACAGGGTGTTGTCCAGGATCACGCCAAGGTTCTTAGCACTCTGGGAGGAGGACACAAGGGAGTTGTCAACCGTGATGGCGAGATCATGGAACCGTCAGTCCTTCCCCGGGAGGAAGAGCAGCTCCGTCTTGCCGAGGTTCAGCTTGAGCTGGTGATCCGTCATCCACACTGATATGTCTGACAGACATGCAGAGATGCGATTCGCCGCCTGGTTATCAGAAGGGGGAAAGGAGAAGATTAATTGTGTGTCGTCTGCATAGCAATGATAGGAGAGACCATGTGAGGATATGACAGAGCCAAGTGACTTGGTGTATAGCGAGAATAGGAGAGGGCCTAGAACAGAGCCCTGGGGGACACCAGTGGTGAGAGCGCATGGTGCGGAGACAGATTCTCGCCACGCCACCTGGTAGGAGCGACCTGTCAGGTAGGACGCAATCCAAGCGTGGGCCGCGCCGGAGATGCCCAACTCGGAGAGGGTGGAGAGGAGGATCTGATGGTTCACAGTATCAAAGGCAGCAGATAGGTCTAGAAGGATGAGAGCAGAGGAGAGAGAGTTAGCTTTAGCAGTGCGGAGAGCCTCCGTGACACAGAGAAGAGCAGTCTCAGTTGAATGCCCAGTCTTGAAACCTGACTGATTAGGATCAAGAAGGTCATTCTGAGAGAGATAGCAGGAGAGCTGGCCAAGGACGGCACGTTCAAGAGTTTTGGAGAGAAAATATACCATACTATACCATACGTGTAAGATTTGACAGACTCCAAAACAATCTTTACACAATATTCTCAGTTTAGGGAAGCCTGATGAAGACAATTTCGATTTTTGTGAAAATTGAAAACATGCATTTTCCTCGCTCTAGGTACTCAGACTATGCTGTAGCCTTCCATAAAAGCATTCACAATTTTGGGCTGACTCTGACTAAAAAAATCCACTCCGTGAGAAGTGATCTCATTTAACCCCAGACCAGCATCAATGAACAGCTATGCCTATTCTCACTGTTTTATGGTGATGGAGTTTTTCAAAGCTGCCAGACAATTGTGGTGCTAGTCCGGGTGTCCCTAGTAGACTGAGGGGCAGTTTGGGCTCTAGGCTATACAAAAGGGACACTCTAGGATATGTGCTGTACACTATGGTTACAATTCTGTCTCTTTAGCCAACTCTATTGTCACGTAAAAGAATGGCAACCATGCTAGGCGACCATATGCTTTCATCCTGACAAGTCCATCCTTATTGTAAGAATACAAGACAACGGGGTATAGCATTTATACAGGACAGGTTGCATTCATCATCGAAATGTATTTTATTCTATTCTGTTTAACTTGCAGTATGCGTGGTTGCACATCAAGTGAAGAGGAGGCTGCTACAGGATGTGTCCCTCTTTGCTCATCTCTCTTTCTCTCTCCCTCTCCCGCTCCATCAGTACTTCTGTGTTCTCCATCCATCATGTCCCATCAGCCTCCTCGTTTCTCTCTGCTCACCTCAGATTCTGGCCCGTGTCCAGCCCAGAGATCGACCTAACTGTATAAATCTAATTTCCATGATTCTCTGAAGGGCTTTTCCTTTGACAGCCCACTGGAAACTGATGCAAGCATTGCTTTCCCAAAGCACAGTATACACTACCTACATAACAGGGGAAATGTAATGCAACCCAACCTAACTTGTAGCATATAACCTGTAGCTCTCATGCTCACATCCAGACCTCAAGGCTTTGTAGCACTGCTGGAGTACCATATTCCCCTTGAATCAAGGTGTGGCATTAATCAGTCGGTTAACTACCAGGGAGAAAATAAACCCTGCAGCACTGCAGACATTCCAGGCTGGGATTGGAGCTCACACAGTGCAGAGGAAATAAACAGAAAGCAATTTACAAAGCATCCATTGGACATGATTGACTCTCACTGTGGGGAGAAGTATTGTAAATGACACCAATTGCACATTTTATTGAGCGTAAAGATATTCCATGCTGTCCTCCATGACTGGGCTGTGACAGTCTCAGGAGAGTAGCTAGACACATTGGCTAGCAAATACGCAAGTACACATTTTCTCTCTCTCTCTCTCTCATTAAATTGAGCTTATAGGGGGACAGGGACAGACCATTGGGATGACACAGTGAAGCACATTTCCTCATTCTGTAAAGTGTAATTGCTTTGTGAGCAGCACTTAACTACCTCCCAATAACTGGGGAAATGGGTCCTTTGCTTTGCTGACATTGAGGGAGAGGTTGTTGTCCTGGCACCACACTGCATTGATATGTTACATGATTTTGACAATTCAAGTTAGAATTGAATAGTGTTACGCATCTGATATCTGTGCTATAAAAGGGTGTTGTAGGTTGTAAAAAAATGCAGCATTTCCTAAATTGCATCCAATATGGTTACAAATAACGCCTCATGTCCACCAGATGCATCAAACTCTTTGTGTTCTGGTGGAAGTTATTAAATGTCAATGAAGCAGTCCGCAACGCTACGTCGGGGATGCTGCACTATGCTGAGGTGCATTCTGTGTACTGCATGCATTCTATTTTTTCAACTCCTGCATTGCTTTACCATGCAGTAGTACAAACGGAAGTACACACAGACTCCAACAAGCTAACTTTTAGCTAGTTCAAATACAAAGCACATCTGCGTCAAGTTTGGGAAATCCGGGCTAGACATCTGGCAAAACAAGATGCATTTGCATCTGGTGGACATCAGACGTAAGGCAAATTTTTGTAAGGCTAAAGATTTTGTAGACACATAGACATTTAGAAAAAATTATGGTGAACCATATTATAACAGGTCATTTTGTAAGTGTAGATAAAATATTATCTTTGATACTATTTTGTTTTTTTCTTCATATCATGGCATCACCATCAATAATTACATTCCACAGAGTTGGTGAGGCACTTGTCCTGTGTGGGAATCTTACACCCCTGAACTCTTTTATTCCTAATTATATGTACATATTTACCTCAATTACCTCATACCCTGCATATCACCTCGGTACTGGTACCCCTTGTATACAGCCAAGTTATCGTTACTCATTGTGTATCTATTATTATTTTGTGATCATGCGTTTTACTTTTCTATCTATTTTCTTTCTCTCTGCATTGTTGGGAAGGGCCCATAAGTAAGCATTTCATTGTTATTCCACACCACAGGCTGCTGAGGGGAGGACGGCTCATAATAATGGCTAGAACGGATTGAATGGAATGGCATCAAGCAAATGGAAACCATAGCTGTGTTCGAATACTCATACTACCCACACTAACCGTACTATTTGTGATGTGAATTGAGTATATAATATGCTTATTGGTCATAGTATGGATATAGTTAGTATGCCAAAAGTTCCCAGATGTTGTACTAAAATTTGCCAAAATATGAAGTATACATGCAGAGGACACTATTTCCATACTTTAGGGCCCATAATGCAATTCTTCAAGAAATGGCTACACATCGTTTTCAGATTTGAAGAAAATGGCGGAAAATATGCAGCTGAGGTCCAACGATAGCGGATACAAATTCATTGCTTTAAATTATTATGACAAATGTTAACAAAATATTGAGGAATGTAATAAAGTCATTACTTTTCAAATAAGTTACCTTACACGTTATGTTATCTGACAATTTGTTAGCTACGCTGCCCTTAAGAACCACATAACATATCATTACAGCGGTATGTACCAGTATGTTAACTAGCTACCTAACGTTAGTTGGCTACTTATACATCAAACTTGCCAGTATATTAGCTATAGGCTATCTAACTAACTACCCAACGTTTATTTACTTGATTATTCACATCATTCTTAGCTTAGTTAAATGGACATTCTGGTGCTTTCGTAAATTCGCTCTGACTATCTACTCCGATTTCAGAGCACTCTCGTCTGAGTGTACCAGAGTGCAGAATAATGAATTTACAGCACTCAACACCGGTCAAAAAATAATAATTAAATTGTTGCCAGCAACACAGTTAGTCACCAACGCTCTGGAAAAGTGCTTGCCTAGAGAGCAGCAAGGGGAACCTTCACACCTCGAATAAACCTACAGCTTCATTGCGCAAAATGGTATGCAGCATCATCTGGATATGTGTGGAACAAAAGTTTAACATTCACCTTCTGCTACCATTTCTGTCAAGCCATCTACACATACAATGACGCTGTAGGTGTGATCGAGGCGTCAGGCTATGCTCAAACCCTACATCCCAACCCGAGCACTACGTTCCAACACCTCTGGTCTCTTGACCCTACCACCCCTACTGGAGGGCAGTTCCCGCTCAACCCAGTCAAAGCTCTTCTCTGTCCTGGCACCCCAATGGTGGAACAAGCTTCCCCCTAAATGCAGGACAGTGGTGTCCCTGCCCATCTTTCGAAAACGTCTGAAACCCTACCTCTTTGAAGAGTATCTTAAATGACACTCACGGCACCCCAGACACGGCGCCCCCAACACAGACCCCTGCCTATGTAACCGATGTGAAATGGCTAGCTAGTTAGCGGGGTGCACGCTAATAGCCTTTCAATCGGTGACGTCACTCGCTCTGAGACCTTGAAGTAGTTGTTCCCCTTGCTCTTCAAGGGCCTTGGCTTTTGTGGAGCGATGGGTAACGATGCTTCGTGGGAGGCAGTTGTTGATGTGTGCAGAGGGTCCCTGGTTCGAGCCCAGGTAGGGGCGAGGAGAGGGAGGGAAGCTATACTGTTACACCTAACCTAAGTACAGGGGGTCCCTAATGTAAACTGGATCTCTTTCCTCCATTGGAAATGGCTAAAAGACTTTCCCACTTTAGCTGCTAAATATTGTCCTACTTTAGCTAGCTATGGTTGGTAAAGCGGGACAACTAAAAATGACTGAATTACAAAATGTAAACATAATATTGGCAACTTTTTATGTACTTTGATGCACCAGTACAAAGTATGGACATTTACATCACAATTTGGCCCTGTGCATTATTTATGACAGGTTACAGTTTCTCAATTGCTAAAACACAATTCCTGAAACCTTGCTCCATTTCCTGAAAACATTAAACACAAAACCTCATCTTCAAGCACTATTTACATAACCTCTGACTCCTCAAAACAGTTTTACCTGTGTTCAAAATCAAACACTGCTCTCAAATCAAAAACAAAGTGATCAAAATGATATGCACTCTCAAGCAGTCAGTAAACAATACACCGAAAAATAGAAAACACATTGTTCAAAACATACAATTCTCAGGGAGAAGTACATTTTTAATCTAAAAAAATATTCATCTTTTTCCATCATTGTCTTTTGATGAACGAAAACATGTTCTATCATAGTAGCTCAAAATTGATCAGAAATTACTACTCTGCTTTGCTCTTTGCAATTTTATTTTTTGTTCTTCCTCCCCCTTGTACCCCTATTTTTAGAGTACTGTACCCTGCATCTCACAAACTTGTCCTTTGTCTCTGTGATACTGTAATTCTTGTTCTTTGTTGATATGAACCTGCAACCAGTCAAAATCTATTGAGCAATCAGTCCTGTTAATAAATGGAAAGCACAATGTTCAGGGCCATACAATTTGTCCATTGTTCAGTATACAGCCTACAATGCACTGTACTACAGTATACAATACTAAAAGGGACAAAAAACAAGGGGGTAAACATGTGATCAATGTGCTTCTTCTTGTCTTTGGGCTGAGTCAGGCCAGAGCACTTCGGCAATATCACAAGCAATATTGTCCCTCCTGAGGCAACGGGGGAAGAAGCCCCTTGTGTGCCGTATCCAGCCCTGACATGATTCCTCACCTATATCACCACAGGCTAAATCCATGGCTTGCAGCAGATTTACTCTGGTGTAGGGTTGTATATCATACACTTTCCATCTCCAAGAGGAGAAAAACTCCTCAATCGGATTCAGGAAAGGCGAGTATGGAGGGAGGTACAAGTTCATAAACTGCCCATTGATGTTAAACCATTCCCTTACCTGATCAGCTCGGTGGAAACTGACATTGTCCCACACTATCACATAGGTGGGAATGGGATTCTCATTTAGCTCTTGACCCTGCTGCTCTTGAACCTGTTGCTCAAATAAAATATCTCTTAGATTGGCAATAAATGTTAGAAGGTGCTGGGTGTTATATGGCCCGAGTGTAACATGGTAATGTAGAACACCATGGTTGCTGATAGCAGCACAGATTGTGACATTGCCACCTCGTTGACCAGGGACTTCAACAATGGCCTGCTGTCCAATCATGTTTCGGCCTCTCCTTCTCCTCTTTGTTAGATTGAAGCCTGCTTCATCGACAAAGATGAACTCATGGGGTCTGTCCAAGGATTCCAAGTCAAATATTGTCTGTGTAGAAATACAATATACTGTAGGTAGGATTTTGTAAGTCATACAGAGACAGTGCTATACTGTAGAGTACAATTAGGCCTACTGTATGCACTTCTGATTCACATACATTGTATGTACTGAAGAGTAATGTCATTCACATAGTATGTGTTAGTACTGTAGACAATCTGGATTACAGTAAATGTTTCTGAATGTACACTTACTTGCACATACTGAGCTCGCAGTTCTTTCACCCTTGGTGAGTTGCACTCAAAAGGTACTCTGTATACTTGTTTCATTCGCATCCTGTTACGATGGAGTACACAGTCAATTGTGGAAATGCTCACACTGTTGATTCCATTGAAGTGTGTGTTGTCTTGTGTCACTCGTTCCTGGATTTCTCTGAGTCGTATTGCGTTATCTTGAAGGACAATGCCAACTATAACGGCCTCTTGCTCCCGAGTGAATATAGCTGTCCTTCCACCTGCATGTGGCAGCCTTGCAATTCTACAAAAAGTAGTTGTGCAGTTACAAAACATATTCATGCATATCACATACAGTGATTAACTTTACAAATGTCTATTGAAACAGCTGCATATAGTGTAGTACAGTAAATTTGCAATTACAAAAATACAGTAGTATACTGTACCCGTTCTCTTCTCTGAATGTCCTTACTATGGTGGACACAGAAAATCAGCTGAAATTGGGTTGCACTCTAAGTCCTGCTTCCCTCATTGTCAGTCCATGGACAAGAACATGGTCTATAACTGTTGCTCGAATTTCATCAGATATTTCCACTCTTTGTCTTCCTCTTCATCCTCCTCTTCCTCTTTCTTGCCCTCCTCCTCTTCATCGCCCACCTCGCATACGCACTCGTCCTCTCACATTGTTTCTTCTATCCATTCTCAGACTTTCTCCTTCCCACCTTCAACAACCTGTTTGCTCTCTGAACTGGCTTATATTGGTTGTGTCGCATCATTTGAAACAGGTTAAATAAATTTTGAGTGGTTGTGTTCAATCAATGACATGTGTTCTCTATTTGTATTTCATTGTTGCCACTTGTGTTTACCAGTATGGATGACATGTGCATTAGAGTGCAGAATGTGTTTTGAGAATGAGAATGTGTTTAGAGTTTTGCTGAAAAGTCTAAGTGAGATCTGCAAATTGTGTTTTACCATGTGAAATGGTTTAAGGTATGTCAACAGACTGCATAATTAGCTAAATGTGTCCAGGCAACTGAGAACTTTGTTCAGCCAATGGGTTTTAGTGTTTTAGCAATTGAGAAAAACTGTAATAACCTAAACAGCAAAACAGAAAAAAATCAATGTCACTGATCTTACACTGTGCTTCGTGGGGTGAGCTTCCTGTTTGAAGCTTGCTCTGCCACCTTCTAAGAAGGCACACCAATGAAGTGATGTGATTTTGATTATGTGATTTCTCTGCTTAGTAACAATTGTGACGTTCATCATTAGGAGTAGACCAAGGTGCAGCGTGGTTTGGGTTCATCATATTTATTTCCTTAAATGTGAACCAGCAAAACAATAAACAAAAAAACGTGATGAAGCGTTAACATACAGGTATTCAAAAACCATCTCCCACAAACCCAGGTGGAAAAAACACCTACTTAAGTATGATCTCCAATTAGAGACAATGATGACCAGCTGCCTCTAATTGGAGATCATCCCAAACAAAAACCCAACATAGAAATACAAAACTAGAACATAACAACATAGAAAATCTAAACTAGAAAAAAAAACTATCACGCCCTGACCTACTCTACCATAGCTTTCTATGGTCAGGACGTGACAACAATAGTTTAGATTTGTTCTTGTCAGACCAAGAAATAAATGTGTCAGGATTAGGCAGTCATAGTTTATATGACGTCCCACTCTTTCCGAATTCACCCTAATTTTATGGTCATGTTTGTCACGTCCTGACCAGTAAAAGGGGTTGTTTGTTATTGTAGTTTGGTCAGGGCGTGGCAGGGGGTGTTTGTTTTGTGTGTTTCGGGGTTTTTGGTGTATGTTCTATATTTTCTATTTCTATGTGTTTATCTGGTTTTTCTATTTCTATGTTGGGGTTTTGGAACGACCTCCAATTAGAGTCAGCTGGTTGTCGCTGCCTCTAATTGGAGGCCATATTTAAGTGGGTTAGTTTTCTCTTGTGTTTGTGGGTGGTTGTTTCTGTAACGCCCTGGCCATAGAGAGGGGTTTTTTGTTCTTTATTTTGGTTAGGCCAGGGTGTTACATTGGGTGGGCCAGGCATCCTGCCCAGGGCCAGGCATCCATCATGTCTCCCCAGCCTGGTGAATCCTGGGTCAGTGTCGTCGGAGCCGCCAGGGTCGCCCGCCAGCCGGGCGCAGCCAGGGTCGCCCGCCAGCCGGGCGCAGCCAGGGTCGCCCGCCAGCCGGGCGCAACCATCGCCGGTCGCCAGCCGGGCGCAGTCAGCGTCGCCCACCAGACCTTCGGCGCGGCCAGGTGCGCCACAGAAGAGGGCGACGTCAAGGGTGGAGCAGAGGCCACGTCCCGCACCTGAGCCGCCGCCGTAAGAAGGCCCACCCGGACCCTCCCCTTCAGAGTCAGGTTTTGCGGCCGGAGTCCGCACCTTTGGGGGGGGGGGTACTGTAACGCCCTGGCCATAGAGAGGGGTTTTTTGTTCTTTATTTTGGTTAGGCCAGGGTGTTACATTGGGTGGGCGTTCTATGTTCCTTTTTCTATGTTTTGGTATTTCTTGTTTTGGGCCATGTGTGTGGCTCCCAATCAGGCACAGCTGAAGCTCGTTGCTGCTGATTGGGAGTCACACATAAGGAGCATGTTTTTCCTTTGGGTTTTGTGGGTAATTGTTTCTGTTTAGAGTTTTGTACCTAGCAGAACTGTTTGCTGTCGTTTTTGTTCATTTTGTAGTGTTCTCTTGTTTTTTTGTATTAAAATTCTAATGATGAACACATCCTCTGCTGCACCTTGGTTCCCTCTTACATACAGCCGTTACAGTTTCCTGTTTAGTCTGTGCACCTTACGGGACTGTTTTCGGCATTTGTTTTGTGTAAGTGTTTTTTTCCTTCGAATAAAGAAGATGTTCAAAATACCCGCTGCAGTTTGGCCCACTCCATACGACGACTGTTACAGAACCACCCACCAAGAAAGGACCAATCAGGGGAGGAAGGAGCAACAGAGGAGCTAATTGGAGTCATGGACATGGGAGTAGATATTAGATGGTAAAGGACCATGGCACCAGGCTGGGGAGTACAAGCGTCCGAAGGAGGAGCTGGAGGCAGCTAAGGCAGAACGACGGAGGTATGAGGCACTATATCCTCCATTTCAGGAGGAGAGGAGGCAGCCCCCCAAAAACATTTTTTTTGGGGGGGGCACACGGGTAGTTTGGCTGGGCCAAGGGTGAGCCCTAAGCCAACTCCCCGTGCTTATTATGGGGAGCGTTTGGCATGGAGAGCACCGTGCTATGTGGAAGTGCACACGGTCTCGCCCATCCGCACGCACAGTCCGGTGCGGTCGATACCAGCCCCCCGCAAGTGCCATGTTAGAGTGGGCATCCAGTCAGGAAGGAGTATGCCTGCTCAGTACATCTGGCCACCAGTGCGTCTCCTAGGCCCAGGCTACCCTGCGCCTGCTCTACGCACGGCAGCCATCATGCCTCAGCACAGCCCAGTTCGCCCTGTGCCAGCACTCCGCCCGTGCAGGGCTACAGTTACAATCCAGCCAGGACGGGTTGTGCAGGCTGTGCGCTCCAGACCTCCAGTGCATATTCAAGACCCAGTGTATCCTGCTCCTGCTCCTCGCACTAGCCCTGTGGTGCGTGTTACTGTTCTGGCACCTCCAAAGCCAGCCCCACACATCAGGCCTTTAGTGCACCTGCCCAGTCCAGTACATCCTGTTCCTGCTCCTCGCACCAGCCCTGAGGTGAGTGTCACTAGTCTGGTGCCTCCAAAGCCAGCCCCACGCATCAGGCCTACAGTGAGCAGTCCCCGTCCGGAGCTCCCGGCGACAGCGCCCCGTCCGGAGCTTCCGGCGACAGCGCCCCGTCCGGAGCTTCCGGCGACAGCGCCCCGTCCGGAGCTTCCGGCGACAGCGCCCCGTCCGGAGCTTCCGGCGACAGTCCCACAGTCCGGAGCCTGCAGAGACGGCCCACAGTCCGGAGCCTGCAGAGACGGCCCACAGTCCGGAGCCTGCAGAGACGGCCCACAGTCCGGAGCCTGCAGAGACGGCCCACAGCCCGGAGCCTGCAGAGACGGCCCACAGCCCGGAGCCTGCAGAGACGCACCTCAGCCCGGGGTCTCCAGAGACGCACCTCAGCCCGGGGTCTACAGAGACGCACCTCAGCCCGGGGTCTCCAGAGACGTGGTCTACAGCCATGAGCCTTCAATGGGGGTGGGCAGGTTAGAAGGGGGACTAAGGCCGGAGCCTGAGCCACCTCCATAGTTGGAGGATTAGGGAGGGGGGGTGTAGCACGGGAGCCGTCGGTGACGGTGGCCACCCTCCCTTCCCTCCCTTTAAGTTTGGGGTTATTTTTTGTGGGGGTTTTGTGTTTCGGTGCATCCGGGGTCTGCACCTTTGGGGGGGTACTGTCACGTCCTGACCAGTAAAAGGGGTTGTTTGTTATTGTAGTTTGGTCAGGTCGTGGCAGGGGGTGTTTGTTTTGTGTGTTTCGGGGTTTTTGGTGTATGTTCTATATTTTCTATTTCTGTGTTTATCTGGTTTTTCTATTTCTATGTTGGGGTTTTGGAATGACCTCCAATTAGAGGCAGCTGGTTGTCGTTGCCTCTAATTGGAGGCCATATTTAAATGTGTTCGTTTTCTCTTGTGTTTGTGGGTGGTTGTTTCCTGTTTAGTCTGTGCACCTTACGGGACTGTTTTCGTCGTTTGTTTTGTGTAAGTGTTTTGTTTTTTTCCTTCGAATAAAGAAGATGTTCAATATACCCGCTGCAGTTTGGTCCACTCCATACGACGACTATTACAATGTTAGAGTAGCAAATCAATCAATTATAAAAACATAAATATTCATGCCATATTGGTTAGAGTAGCAAATTAATTATATTAAATAATTCATTAATCATATTGATCGCAATAGGGTAACTTGAATCAGTGCAATTTATCTCTCCATGAGAGGGTTCTGAGTGCATTGTCTTTTTGCAGTTTGTTTAATGATTTCAATAGCAGCAGTTAACATAAAAACAAACATTATTATATAAAAGAAATGATGATACCACCTAAAATGTACAGTGATAAATGCACCAATTTGTTTTGTTAATCCATTATAGGCCTACAGAAATTATTGACCAGGGTGCACCCTTGCAGGTCTGCTTTTAGTGTAGGGTTCAGTGGAAAGTATGCCTCCCTCTGGTTGCTTCCATGTCCAGAAGAGTAGATGATATAAAGACTGCCTAGAAAACTTAATAGAAGACTGCTTTCAGCCATGTTTCTTCTCAAATATGCATATTCAATATGTAAATGAGATTTGATCCTCTCTTGTTTGCTTTATTTGCAGTCATGAGTTTCAAGTTTTATTAGTCGTATGCTCCAACGAAATGCTTACTTGCAGGTTCCTTCTCAACAATGCAACAACGATAATAATAAAAGATAAGAATATGAACATAAATTAAATGGTTCAGTAGAAAATAATACATATTTTAGGCTAAGTATAATACAGGAAGTCACAATTTATAGTACAATATTTACACTTCTATTGGGGAAGGGGTGGGTGGGGGCAGTGTATACACTGAGCAGTATAATAAGAGTCTGGTAGCAGCAGGTGTGTAGCATGAATGTATGTGTATGTATGTCTGTGTGGGTGGGTGAGTGGGTGGGTGGGGGCAGTGTATACACTGAGCAGTATAATAAGAGTCTGGTAGCAGCAGGTGTGTAGCATGAATGTGTGTGTATGTATGTATGTATGTATGTATGTATGTATGTATGTATGTATGTATGTATGTATGTATGTATGTATGTATGTATGTATGTATGTATGTATGTATGTATGTCTGTGTGGGTGGGTGGGTGGGTGAGTGGGTGGGCTGGTGGGGGCAGTGTATAAACTGAGCAGTATAATTAGAGTCTGGTAGCAGCAGTTGTGTAGCATGAATCTGTGTGTATGTATGTATATCTGTGTGTATGGGTGGGTGAGTGGGTGGGTGGGGGCAGTGTATACACTGAGCAGTATAATAAGAGTCTGGTAGCAGCAGGTGTGTAGCATGAATGTGTGTGTATGTATGTATGTATGTCTGTGTGGGTGGGTGGGTGGGCTGGTGGGGGCAGTGTATAAACTGAGCAGTATAATTAGACTCTGGTAGCAGCAGTTGTGTAGCATGAATGTGTGTGTATGTCTGTGTGGGTGGGTGGGTGAGTGGGTGGGTGGGGGCAGTGTATAAACTGAGCAGTATAATTAGAGTCTGGTAGCAGCAGTTGTGTAGCATGAATGTGTGTGTATGTATGCATGTATGTCTGTGTGGGTGGGTGGGTGGGTGGGGGCAGTGTATACACTGAGCAGTATAATAAGAGTCTGGTAGCAGCAGTTGTGTAGCATGAATGTGTGTGTGTGTGTGTGTGTGTGTGTGTGTGTGTGTGTGTGTGTGTGTGTGTGTGTGTGTGTGTATGTATGTATGTATGTATGTATGTATGTATGTATGTATGTATGCGTGTGGGTGGGTGGGTGATCACATGTGTGCTAAGGTGCGGAGAATCAGAGCAAGAGGTCAGTCCAGATCAAATGACAGAATCTGTCTCTGAGCCTGTTGGTATCGGACCTCATGCTTCGACACCGTCCGCCCGATGGTAAAGGAGAGAACAGCTTGTGTCTGGGGTGTGAATCCCAATATATTTTTTCCCCCTATAGAGTTTGAGGGTCCCTTGTGAGTGGTAGTATCTTGAGCTAAGCCCAAGCAATGATTAGGTCTACATATAATTTTACTTCGATGCAAGGAGGGACTGACAATTTGACAAAATAACAACACTTATATGCATTAAGGTAATCAGACGTCATAATTAATCCTATTCAAACGAACTGGGGGTACCGTGCGTAGAGCTGGCGCAGGATAACCTGGGCCGAAGAAACGCACCGGACACCAGGAACGCTGAGCAGGCACAATCCTTCCAGGCTGAATGCCAGCTCTAGCACGGCAACTGTGGGAAGCTTGCACCGAGCGCACCGGGCTGTAGCTGCGCACTGGCGACACAGTGCGCATCCCTGCATAACACAGTGCTTGCTCGATCACTCGCTCCCCACGGTAAGCACGGGGAGTTGGCTCAGGTCTCCAACCTGACTCTGCCAATCTCCCCGTGTGCCCCCCCCCCCAAAGAAATTTGGGGCTGCCTCTCGCACATGCCTCGTGGTTGGTATAGTGCCTCATAATAACGCCGCTCTGCTCTTGCTGCCTCAATCTCCTGCCTCGGGCGGCGATACTCCTCAGCCTGACTCCAGGGTCCTTTCCCGTCCAGAATCTCCTCCCATGTCCAGTTGTCCTGACCACGCTGCTTGGTCCTTTTGTGGTGGGATCTTCTGTGACGTTCGTCAAAAGGAGTAGACCAAGGTGCAGCGTGGTGAGTGCTCATGATAATTTATTATATGTAAACTCAGAACACTATAAATAACGGAAAACGAACGTCACGTTCTGCAGGCTTACTGAGCTGTACAAAAAACAAGATCCCACAACTCAAGGAGGGAAAAAGGGCTGCCTAAGTATGGTTCCCAATCAGAGACAACGATGGACAGCTGCCTCTGTTTGGAAACCACACTCAGCCAAAACAAAGAAATAGAAAAACTAGATTGCTCACCCCACATCACACCCTGATGTCATGACGTTGGCCTGTGGGTAAGGTTTATGACCCCCCCCCATAAATACCTTTCTCCCTTCCCCTCTCTTACTGACCCTACTGAAGGACTGCTGTCCTGTTAAATATAGAGAGTCTGGGAACATCAAACAAATGTGGAAAGGTACCACATATTTTGTTAATAAAACCAGTTGGAAATATGCTTGGGAACGTAATGAGTATGCATGTCAGTTCGGTTGTCATCTGAGACATTATGACTGATGACAGGACGACATAAACTGTATCTGAGAAAGTATACACCCCCTAGTTATCAGAGTCACATGGAATTGTTATGCAATTGAAATGTTTAATATTGAAAATGTTTGTTAGGAGATTAAATGTAATTTTAGCTTCCGAATGAGAGATTTGGGTTTTCATAAGGAAAGTGCCCTGCTCGATCAGTGGCCCAACCCTGTGAAGAGACCAAGGGGTTATAAACGATGAAACACCTCCCTCCCCCTCCCCACTATATAATCCTTTGACGAAAAGATAACCAGTAGTTCCAGTACGGGAGGGCTGCAGCCTCTACGTTAGAAGGACACACATGTCAACTAAGCCAACCTCGGCGTGAGCTATGGTATGAACTGGTATGAACTTTGAGCTTATTCACTACAGAAGTGCTACTTCCTAGCCGTTGAGTTAGCAGCGGCCGCTGTAACGTGGGCTAGGAAAGGACGGACAACGGATCCAGTCTAACAGACGGACGAAGATACCACCACGTATCCAATTGACCACCAGAGACATTCTTCCGAGTAACAGGAAGATCTGTTGGCCAACCCGGCCAGCATCTACGACCAATCTACCGAAGCGCAGCTCAGAGTAAATATTTATTGCATTTTCCTTTTCCAAATGGGCGGTAATTTAGAATGCATAAGATAATGTATTTACGATAGCATAGCTGCTGTTTCTCTGTTCCTAAATCTTCCCGCTCTTTCATTCAAGCCCAACCCCCTTTCCTTTGTGTAACCAGCCGTCATATCTGTTCCGTCTACCGGGACGTTTTCTGTATGACGACATTGTATTTGTGTATTTGTAATTCTGTGTGATTAGTTAGGTATTTAGTAAATAAATAATTAAACCCAATTTTGTATTGCTGATTCAACTTGTTAGCCACGGTTCGTGAAGATAGCCAAGAACTTACAACTTTCATTATGAGACTGAAAATAAGACAAGGGTTAATATTGACTGCTATCGAGGTAAAATATTACTAAGTATTTTAAGAGTTTATTCGGAAGATAACAGCTCTATAAACGTTCTTCCGTGGTGCCCCGACTTTCTAGTTAATTACATTTACATGATTAGCTTAATCAGGTAATATTAATTACAGAGAAATAATTTTATAAGTTAGCATGTCATATCACTTAATCCGGCATAGCCAAAGACACGACACTGACCTAACCAAACTAGAGGAAAATAAACGTCTCTAAGGTCAGGGCGACACTTGTTTTTGTTTATTTCACTTTTGTTGATCCATTTCACTTGCTTTGGCAATGTAAACATATGTTTCCCATGCCAATAAAGCCGCTAAATTGAATTGAACTGAGAGAGAGAGAGAGAGAGAGAGAGAGAGAGAGAGAGAGAGGTCATCTGCCTTTGGCCGAAAGAGCAGGAACCTGGACATCACCAAATAATTCAGAAATACAGACTTTGTCATCCTACAAGAAACATGGTATAGAGGAGATGGACCCACTGGTTGCCCTCTATGTTACAGAGAGCTGGTAGTCCCATCCACCAAACTACCAGGTGTGAAACAGGGAAGGGACTCAAGGGGTATGCTAATTTGGTATACGGCAGACCTAGCTCACTCAATTAAATTAATCAAAACAGGAACATTTTCCATTTGGCTAGAAATTCAAAAGGAAATGATCTCAACAGAGAAAAATGTCCTCCTGTGTGCTACCTTTATCCCTCCACTAGAATCCCCATACAATAATGAAAACAGCTTCTCCATCCTGGAAGAGGAAATAAATAATTTCCAGGCCCAGGGACATGTACTAGTCTGTGGCAACCTAAATGACAAAACTAGACAAGAACCTGACATCCTCAGCACACAGTGGGACAAACAACTACCTGGAGGTGACAGCATTCCCACCCCATAGTCCCCCCTAGGCACAACTACGACAACATAACCAACAAAAACAGGTCACAACTCCTGCAGTTCAGTCACACGCTGGGTATGTACAAAGTCAATGGTAGGCTTCGAGGGGACTCCTACTGTAGGTACACCTATAGTTTATCTGTTGGCAGTAGTACTGTAGACTACTTTATCACTGACCTCAACCCAGTGTCTCTCAGAGCGTTGTTGTGGAAATTCAGTACTGAGAGCGACTTGGTCATTTCTTCAAACAATCATCTTATTTAATATCGATTAATTATTGCAATAATGAGGCTGGTCGACCCCCCACCCTTGAGTGTTGGACCGAGTAACCTAACCTTTACACAAATGCAAAGTACTTTATATAGCTGACACTAACAATGCTCAGTCATGGTTGGTTCAACCCCCTCATGCAGACCAAGTAGCATTATAACCCACTCTGGGTTCATCCTGTCATTATCTGCACATGGGTTGTTGTCTTAACCCCACCCTGGCTTAGTTTCCCAGATGCAAGGATGATTTAAAGACAATGAGGAATTGTTCTATACTCCTCCTGGCTATCTCTATCTCAGTTACATGCACCACATCTTGTCTATGTAATGCAGTCTTTAACTCATTTGTCAGCTCAAACCATCTCTAGTGACCATACGTGCAGATTAGCTGCAGGGAACTAGTGGAGACCATAAAACACAGCATTAGCAGGAAAGAAATATCTTACTGTTTGTTAACCTCTTGACGGTCACCTAGGATAGGGGGCGCTACAGCGATTTTTGAAAAAGATACGTGCCCATTTTAAACGGCCTCCTACTCAAACTCAGAAGCTAGGATATGCATATAATTAATACTTGTGGATAGAAAACACCCTAAAGTTTCTAAAACTGTTTGAATGGTGTCTGTGAGTATAACAGACCTTATATGGCAGTCAAAACCCCGAGACATATCGTAACAGGATGTGGAATTCTGAATTGCGGACTCAACTTCATCACTTTGCCTATAAATCACACCGTGAGCTATGGTTCATTGAGCACTTCCTATGACTTCCACTAGATGTCCCCAGTCTTTACAAAGTGGTTTGAGTCTTCTACTGTGAAAACTGACCCAAAGAGAGGCTGTTGATCTTGGTCACATGGGGAGGGCCGTTACCATTATGACACGGGCGCCCCTGGCTACCCTCCCCTTTCGAAATGTTTTGAAAGACAATGCAACCGTCCCCCTTGAATATTATTGGAGCTCTGGTTGAAAAAGGCCCTAAAGATTTATGTTATACAACGTTTGACATGTTTGAACGAACTTAAATATTTTATTTTTTTGCATTTTGGTGAGAGAGAAGTCCCGCGGACGACGGTACATTTGGAGCGCGCTAACAACGCGCTAACAACAAGAAGCTATTGGGACATAAATTATTAACTTTTTCGAACGAAAATACATTTGTTATGGACCTGGGATTCCTGGAAGTGCCTTCTGATGAAGATAATCAAAGGTAAGGGATTATTTACAATAGTATACAAGAGTAGATTTGATATGCGATTGTTCCAAGATGGCGCTGACCTGTAACGGTAGCCTATTTTTCTGAGTATCGCATCCCCTTTTATCGCAAAGTGTGATTACCCAGTAAAGTTATTTTTAAATCTGGCATTGCGGGTGCTTCACGAGATGTTAATCTATAATTCTTGGAATGACAATATTACATTTTAAAAATGTTTTCGAATAGTAATTTAGTAAATTGTAGCGCTGTTTCACCGGACGCATTTGAGGGAAAATAGTTAGTCAACGTCACGCGCCGATGTAAAATGCTGTTTTTATATATAAATATGAACTTTATCGAACAAAAGAATGCATGTATTGTGTAACATGATGTCCTAGGAGTGTCATCTGATGAAGATTGTCAAAGGTTAGTGCTGCATTTAGCTGTTTTTTGGTTATTTGTGATGCATGTGGTTGGTCGGAAAATGGCTATGTGAATACTTTGACGATATACTCCTCTAACATTATCTAATGTTTTGCTTTTGCTGTAAAGCCTTTTTGAAATCGGACAACGTGGTTCAATTCAGGAGAGGTGTATCTATAAAACGATATAAAATAGTCCTATATTTGAAAAAAAAATATGACATTTTTCTATTGTTCGGTTAGGCGAAATGGCGAAATGATTTTACGCTGGATGTTGATCCCGCATACGGGACGGAGAACTTCAAGAAATAATTGTTTACTATTAATATCAAACAAATCAGGTAAATGTTTAATTTTTCTATCACATTCCCCCATTTTGAGAATTCTCTCAATTTAAAAGTAAAATTACAAGGTTAAAAAAGAAATGTATTATGTTTAGTGCCTAATGAACATGACACAGGACAAGCATCATGATCCCACTATGTATAAGGCATCACCTATGGACTCTATGTCCATTAGCATAAACCTGTGTCGTGTCTTTGGGCACCATTAAACTGAAGACATGTTTATCAATTAACTCCCGGCAATTATTATTACGCGATTAAACTGATTAATCATTTAACTGTAATTAACTAGGAGATCGGGGCACCAAGGAAAATATTCAGATTACAAAGTTATAATTTTCCTAATATAACTTTCCTATATTATAACATTATATATTATATTATAGTATAGGCCGATTATCTTCTGGTTTAAATAGTGTATTTTACCTCACGTCCAGTCTCATTCCAAACGTCGTAAATTGTTGTATCTGCACAAATCCAGCCTTTACTAAAGTCATCCATACATCAATTGTCTTAAAATAATTTATTTACTGAACTAAGTAATTCACAGAAAGCATACAAACAGTAATTATCGTCACAAAGAATTGGTAGAGTAATGTGCCCTAGTGGGCTAAAGAGGCATGGCTGGTGTCTTGTTAAAACAAAGGGTCCTAAAGGGCAGCTGAGAAGGCACACAGAGTTGATAAATATTAACAATTGATATGCTAATCCTTTGCACATGAACGCTCACTCATTCGGAAACAATTGCAATCAATATATATATTTACGCTCAGTGTGTCGTCGTGATCTTCGTTGGAAAGGTCGTTCTGTTGGAGAGTTCTCTCTCTTTCTCTCTCGGTTAGAATGGATCTTTCAAAGCGACATTCATTAATGTCGTTATAGAATGGATGTTTCGTCGGTCTTCACGTTCAATGATATAATTTACTTAGCTGCAGACTAATAATTCATATCAAAGACTTGTTCTTATTCTGTCGGTATTGGTAGTCTAAAAGTTAACTTTCAGTAGAGGAATTGCATGGTCAAACCTATTGGCCAACTCGCAATGGAGTGGAGGCCTGGTCTGAAGAAAGTAAATCAGGGTGGGGTTTTATACGTGAACATAGAACAGGCTTGTCACATGACGCCTGGTCTTGTCTGTGTCCCTGGGGGGCGTGCCGATGACTGATTTAAGCTTTGAACAGAAATACATTCTATCACATTAACATCAGTACATAGCATCTCAACGTATTACAAATAGCTTTATCCTTATTAATACATTTTATACAACCATTTAGATGCAAGTCCCATAGCTGAGGCTATTATATAAACAGTTTTATGGTAATATGGCTATATTGTCTCTTCTGAGTATAACAAAATTGTACCAAGCGGACCAGTTCGTAGCTGGATTCTTCACCAATCTTTTATACCTTCTCCAGAACATAAATGTCGTTCGGTTCCCCAATTCTGTGAGTTGGAAGAATTTCCTGTGTCTCTCTATGAAACCCCTCTGTGTCTCAACTGGGCCAGGCGGCAGGACATTTCCTTTGGAATTTACGACCGTTTTCACAGGGCCTGGGTAGGGAGAGGTAGGTAGGGGGATGGTGCAAGGGGGAGGGGGTCAACTGTGCTCCCTGTTCCCAGAGAAAGGGCAACGTCATGACACCTGCTATGAACTAAACTGTAGTCACAATCCATAATCTCGAAAAAAGGACAGATCAAAACAACAGTTTAGTTCAGTTCATTTCTGATTCAGGAAATCCACAGAAGTATTCAAGAAATCCAAACAAATTTTCTACTGTATGACAAATTATTACTACTACCAATATTCTTAATGCAAATCTCAAATCTCTAAATCACATTCTGTTGAAACAATTTTTCAAATTAGCTTATCACACTGTCAACCACATCGCAGAGTCATAGGATCAGGAAATTATCCCAATCATCCAGCAGACCCAATCTGGTGAGATTTATCAAAACAAAACAGAACAAACAATGCAACAATACACTCCTTCATATATCACTCAATACATACCTATATATCACTCAAGGTGTGTAAACTTCAATCCAAAAACCTAAAAGAAAATGGTAATTCCCCCATTTTGACACATAATTCACATAGTGACTAATGTGTAAAAACAACAGCACTACAAATCAAATTCGAATTACTACCCTTAAGATACATAGGTACTAACCCATATTCATAACCAGTAAATTGTGTGTGCGTGCTGGTGTGTGTGTATGTGTGTGTGTGTGTGTGTTGTAAACCATATGGCAATAACAAACAAAAATGGCCATGCCTTATTTAATTTGGTAACTCCTCTTTACCACCGAATCCGGATACCTATAAAACTGCTGAATTTCACGCATTTCGTGACAAAAAATGTCTAAATATTCCATTACCGTACTTCGAAGCATGTCAACCGCTGTTTAAAATCAATTTTTAAGCCATTTTTCTCGTAAAAAAGCGATAATATTCCGACCGGGAATCTGCATTTAGGTAAACAGACGAAAGAAAATAAAGCATGGGGTCGACTCGGGCACGCGCCTAAGCCCATAGTACTCTGATCGGCCACTTGCCAAAAGCGATAGTGTGTTTCAGCCAGAGGCTTCCTCGATATCTTTCAGCTTTTTCCCGGGCTCTGAGAGCCTATGGGAGCCGTAGGAAGTGTCACGTAGAGCAAAGATCCTCAGTCTTCAATAAAAAGAGCCCAGATGAACAACAACTTGTCAGACAGGCCACTTCCCATATAGAATCCTCTCAGGTTTTTGCCTGCCATATGAGTTCTGTTATACTCACAGACACCATTCAAACAGTTTTAGAAACTTTAGGGTGTTTTCTATCCAAAGCCAATAATTATATGCATATTCTAGTTACTGGGTAGGAGTAGTAACCAGATTAAATCGGGTACGTTTTTTATCCAGCCGTGTCAATACTGCCCCCTACCCCCAACAGGTTAACCCCATTAACCCCACACTATTCAACAGCCAGTGAAAAATCAGAGCACCAAATTCAAATCAACAAAATGTCATAATTCAAAGTTCTCAAACATACGACTATTTTACACCATTTTAAATGTACACTTCTCCTTAAAGTACCCACATTGTCCGATTTCAAAAAGGCTTTACGGCGAAAGCATAAAGTTAGATTATGTTAGGACAGGTACAACACAAGAAAAACCACACAGCCATTTTCCAAGCAGGAGAGGGGTCACATATACCAGAAGTTCAGCTAAAATTAAGCACTAACCTTTGACGATCTTCATCAGATGACACTCCTAGAACTCAATGTTAGACAATACATGTATGTTTTGTTCGATAAGGTTCATATTTATATCCAAAAACAGCATTTTACATTGGCGCGTGATGTTCAGAAAATATTTTGCCTCCAATACTGTCGGTGAACCAGCACAACAATTTACAAAAATACTCATCATAAACGTTGATAAAATATTAAAGTGTTATTCAAAGAATTATTGATAACCATCTCCTTTATGCAACCGCTGTGATAGATTTCTAAAAAGCTTCACGGGGAAAGCACACTTTGCAATAATCTGAGTACTGGCGCTCAGAAACATACACCAGGCAATACAGATACCCGCCATTTTGCAGTCATCTAAAATCATAAATAGCATTAGAAATATTCACTTACCTTTGATGATCTTCATCAGAAGGCACTTCCAGAAATCCCAGGTCCACAATAAATGTTGTTTTGTTCGATAAAGTCCATAATTTATGTCCAAATACCTCCTTGTTGTTTGTGCGTTCAGTAAGCTACTCCAAATGGAAGCGCACCCAAAATTTCACGATGAAAAGTTTAAAAAAAAGTTCTATTTACGTTCGTTGAAACATGTCAAACGTTGTATATTCCAACCGGATTATTCCAATGTCTTGAAAAACGTTTTGGAACAGAGATACCTCATCACGTGAACACGCGCCACAAAACTCACGTCATTTTCTGAGTCACCAACTTCCCGGCCTTCTTGTTCGCTCTGTGTTCACTGTTCACTTCTTGTTCGCTCTGTGTTCAAACTAGGTTCTGAAGACTGTTGACATCTAGTGGAAGCCTTGGGAAGTGCAAAAGGAACTCTAAGTCACTGTGTGTTACATAGGCAATGACTTGAAAAGACTACAAGAACCAGATTTCCCACTTCCTGGTTTGATTTTTCTCAGGTTTTTGCCTGCCATATGAGTTCTGTTATACTCACAGACATTATTCAAACAGTTTTAGAAACTTCAGAGTGTTTTCTATCCAAATCTACTAATAATATGCATATTCTAGTTCCTGGGCCCGAGTAGTAGGCCATTTAATTTGGGTACGTTTTTCATACGGCCGTGAAAATACTGCCCCCTACCCAAGAGAGGTTAAAATAACATCAAATTGATCAGAAATACAGTGTAGACATTGTTAACCTCTCTAGGCTAGGCGGGACGAATTCGTCCCACCTACGTAACAGCCACTGCTATCCTGTGGCGCGATTTTCAAAACCTTAAAAATCCTATTACTTCAATTTCTCAAACATATGACTATTTTACAGCCATTTAAAGACAAGACTCTCGTTAATCTAACCACACTGTCCGATTTCAAAAAGGCTTTACAACGAAAGCAAAACATTAGATTATGTCAGCAGAGTACCAAGCCAGAAATAATCAGACACCCATTTTTCAAGCCAGCATATAATGTCACCAAAACCCAGAAGACAGCTAAATGCAGCACTCACCTTTGATGATCTTCATCAGATGACAACCCTAGGACATTATGTTATACAATACATGCATGTTTTGTTCAATCAAGTTCATATTTATATCAAAAACCAGCTTTTTACATTAGCATGTGACGTTCAGAACTAGCATACCCCCCGCAAACTTCCGGGGAATTCGCTAACATTTTACTAAATTACTCACGATAAACGTTCACAAAAAGCATAACAATTATTTTAAGAATTATAGATACAGACCTCCTCTATGCACTCGATATGTCCGATTTTAAAATAGCTTTTTGGTGAAAGCACATTTTGCAATATTCTAAGTACATAGCCCAGGCATCACGGGCTCGCTATTTAGACACCCGGCAAGTTTAGCACTCACCATAATCATATTTACTATTATAAAAGTTTCATTACCTTTTGTTGTCTTCGTCAGAATACACACCCAGGACTGCTACTTCAATAACAAATGTTGGTTTGGTCCAAAATAATCCATCGTTATATCCGAATAGCGGCGTTTTGTTCGTGCGTTCCAGACACTATCCGAAATAGTAAAGAAGTGTTACGCGCATGGCGCAATTCGTGACAATAAAATTCTAAGTATTCCATTACCGTACTTCGAAGCATGTCAACCGCTGTTTAAAATCAATTTTTACGACATTTTTCTCGTAGAAAAGCGATAATATTCCGACAGGGAATCTCCTTTTCGGCAAACAGAGGAAAAAATCCCAAAGGCGGGGGCGGTCGGGGTCACGCGCATAAGCCAGTGTCTCTTGATCGGCCACTTGAGAAAGGCGATAATGTGTTTCAGCCTGGGGCTGGAATGACGACATTCTGTTTTTTCCCGGGCTCTGAGCGCCTATGGACGACGTGGGAAGTGTCACGTTAGAGCAGAGATCCTTAGTAAATGATAGAGATGGAAAAGAAGTTCAACAAATGGTCAGACAGGCCACTTCCTGTAAAGGAATCTCTCAGGTTTTGACCTGCCATTTGAGTTCTGTTATACTCACAGACACCATTCAAACAGTTTTAGAAAATGTAGGGTGTTTTCTATCCATATGTAATAAGTATATGCATATTCTAGTTACTGGGTAGGAGTGGTAACCAGATTAAATCGGGTATGTTTTTTATCCAGCCGTGTCAATGCTGCCCCCTAGCCCTAACAGGTTAATGTTGTAAATTACTATTGTAGCTGGAAATGGCTGATTTTTAACCTCTCTGGGCTAGTCAACAGCCAGTGGAATCCCGTGGTGCGATATTCAAATATCTTAGAAATGCTATTACTTCAATTTCTCAAACATATGACTATTTTACACCATTTTAAAGACAAGACTCTCGTTAATGGAATATCAACATAGATGTACAGAGGCCCATTATAAGCAACCATCACTCCTGTCTTCCAATGGCACGTAGTGTTAGCTAATCCAAGTTGATCATTTTGAAAGGCTAATTGAGCATTACAAAACGCCACTCACTGTTTTCGTTGTTAATCTTGGCTAGCTTAAATGTTCCAGGCGGTAGCTAGCTAGCACTCACTAAAGTGGCTGCTAGCATCGTCATGAAAAGGGGCATGTGGGAAGACCTACAATATTACGTTTTTCTAAGTACTGAGAACGCTAGGGAGCAGGCAATGTTGTAAAGTAATCTTCAGAGATGTTGTACTTTTCTTAAATGTAGTTTTGTAATTGACTAAAACAAACAGACAAGAAAAAAGTTTTTTTTGCTGTGAGTCATATGGGGCAACCTAGGTCACCACAGGTTGTTTTCCCCACAAGTGGGCAGAGTTGCAACGCTCTATCGAATACCAACTGGGTCCATGGCTGCCTGGTATTGTGATGCAATGATTTCCATGGCTATGTAGAATGTTCATTCAAATGATATTAACCTCTCTAGGCTAGGCGGGACGAATTCGTCCCACCTACGTAACAGCCACTGCTATCCTGTGGCGCGATTTTCAAAACCTTAAAAATCCTATTACTTCAATTTCTCAAACATATGACTATTTTACAGCCATTTAAAGACAAGACTCTCGTTAATCTAACCACACTGTCCGATTTCAAAAAGGCTTTACAACGAAAGCAAAACATTAGATTATGTCAGCAGAGTACCAAGCCAGAAATAATCAGACACCCATTTTTCAAGCCAGCATATAATGTCACCAAAACCCAGAAGACAGCTAAATGCAGCACTCACCTTTGATGATCTTCATCAGATGACAACCCTAGGACATTATGTTATACAATACATGCATGTTTTGTTCAATCAAGTTCATATTTATATCAAAAACCAGCTTTTTACATTAGCATGTGACGTTCAGAACTAGCATACCCCCCGCAAACTTCCGGGGAATTCGCTAACATTTTACTAAATTACTCACGATAAACGTTCACAAAAAGCATAACAATTATTTTAAGAATTATAGATACAGACCTCCTCTATGCACTCGATATGTCCGATTTTAAAATAGCTTTTTGGTGAAAGCACATTTTGCAATATTCTAAGTACATAGCCCAGGCATCACGGGCTCGCTATTTAGACACCCGGCAAGTTTAGCACTCACCATAATCATATTTACTATTATAAAAGTTTCATTACCTTTTGTTGTCTTCGTCAGAATACACACCCAGGACTGCTACTTCAATAACAAATGTTGGTTTGGTCCAAAATAATCCATCGTTATATCCGAATAGCGGCGTTTTGTTCGTGCGTTCCAGACACTATCCGAAATAGTAAAGAAGTGTCACGCGCATGGCGCAATTCATGACAATAAAATTCTAAGTATTCCATTACCGTACTTCGAAGCATGTCAACCGCTGTTTAAAATCAATTTTTACGACATTTTTCTCGTAGAAAAGCGATAATATTCCGACAGGGAATCTCCTTTTCGGCAAACAGAGGAAAAAATCCCAAAGGCGGGGGCGGTCGGGGTCACGCGCATAATCCAGTGTCCCTTGATCGGCCACTTGAGAAAGGCGATAATGTGTTTCAGCCTGGGGCTGGAATGACGACATTCTGTTTTTTCCCGGGCTCTGAGAGCCTATGGAAGACGTGGGAAGTGTCACGTTAGAGCAGAGATCCTTAGTAAATGATAGAGATGGAAAAGAAGTTCAACAAATGGTCAGACAGGCCACTTCCTGTAAAGGAATCTCTCAGGTTTTGACCTGCCATTTGAGTTCTGTTATACTCACAGACACCATTCAAACAGTTTTAGAAAATTTAGGGTGTTTTCTATCCATATGTAATAAGTATATGCATATTCTAGTTACTGGGTAGGAGTGGTAACCAGATTAAATCGGGTATGTTTTTTATCCAGCCGTGTCAATGCTGCCCCCTAGCCCTAACAGGTTGATATTAACTGATGTGGCTCACGAAATGGAATGTGTTTTTTGAAATGTCAGTTGAATTGAATTAACAAATCACAGTACATATTGACAGGTATACTTCCTGCTTCGCGTCTTTGGGTAGCCTATTGGTTAGAGCTTTGGGCCAGTAACTGAAAGGTTGCTGGATCGAATCCCCGACCTGACAAGGTGAACATCTGTCATTCTGCCCCTGAGCAAGGCAGTTAACCCACTGTTCCCCGGGAGGCGAAGACGTGGATGTCGATTAAGGCAGCCCCACGCACAACTCTGATTCAGAGAGGTTGGGATGAATACGGAAGACACATTTCAGTTGAATGCATTCAGTTGTACAACTGTCTAGGTATCCCCCTTTCCCTTAGGCCATCATTGACTTGAATGGGGACACCTGCTCTATTTATTCTATTTCTATGGCAGCACATGCAGTCAGGAGCCGAGGAGAAACACAGGTGTCAAAAGTTTGGACACAGCTACTAATGGTGTGTCCAAAACACAACACGTACACACACGTTCAAAAGTTTGGGGTCACTTAGAAATGTCCTTGTTTTTGAAAGAAAAGCACATCTGTCAATTAAAATATAAAATTGATCAGAAATACAATGTAGACATTGTTAATGTAGTAAATTACTATTGTAGCTGGAAATGGCTGATATTCAATGGAATATCTACATAGGCATACAGAGGCCCATTATCAGCAACCATCACTCCTGTGTTCCAATGGTACTTTGTGTTAGCTAATCCAAGTTTATCATTTTAAAAGGCTAAATGATCATTAGAAAACCTTTTTGCAATTATGTTAGCACAGCTGATAACTGTTGTCCTGATTAAAAAAGAAATAAAACTGGCCTTTTTTAGACTAGTTGAGTATCTGGAGCATCAGCATTTGTGGGTTCGATTACAGGCTCAAAATGGCGAGAAACATATAACTTTCTTCTGAAACTTGTCAGTCTATTCTTGTTCTGAGAAATGAAGGCTATTCCATGTGAAAAATTGCCAAGAAACTGAAGATCTCATACAATGCTGTGTACTACTCCCTTCACAGAACAGCGTAAACTGGCTCTAACCAGAATAGAAAGAGGAGTGGGAGGCCCCGGTGCACAACTGAGCAAGAGGACAAGTACATTAGAGTGTCTAGTTTGAGAAACAGACGCCTCACAAGTTCTCAACTGGCAGCTCATTAAATAGTACCCGCAAAACACCAGTCTCAACGTCAACAGTGAAGAGACGACTCCGGGATACTGTCATTCTAGGCAGAGTTCCTCTGTCCGGTGTTTGTGTTCTTTTGCCCATCTTAATATTTTATTTTTATTGGCCAGTCTGAGACATGGCTTTTCCTTTGCAACTCTGCCTAGAAGGCCAGCTTCCCGGAGTCACCTCTTCACTGTTGATGTTGAGCCCCTCTCCATTCACATGGACATTAGAGCACTGTACGGGCACTCTATAGGCCGGGTCACCCACAATACCACCCCCCATCAACCTACATGTGTCAGGGAACTGCAGCGACTGGTCTGCTGATGTCATCATGGGCTGGAGCCCGTTCTGCCACGCCCATTGCCTGAAGTCAGCACAGCCTGCCCCGGGACGTCTTCCTGGGGACTCTGAAGTTGCCCCGGATCTCTTTGCTATTCCCGCGGAGGACCAGGACCTCCGGGAGGGGTTCAGTAAGGCCCAGGCCACTTCGCTTCTGCTGCACCGACCATATGACTGCAGGATGACCTTCTCCCAGGCACCACTCCTCCCTGGGGATGACTGTACTCTCTGTCGGGTCCGGAGACCAAGGCTATGAACTCCCTAGCTGCAGGGTTCATCCGTCCTTCTGCCTCCACCGCCGGCGCATGGTTCTTCTTTGTGGAGAAGAAGGACGAAACCCTGCACCCGTGCATTGACTACCAGGGTCTCAACAACATCACGGTGAAGAACCGCTACCCCCTACCCTTCATCTCCTCTGCCTTCGAGACGCTCCAGCGTCTCCAACGCTTCCTGTAGAACCAGCTTTTTGTAAAAGCAGAGAAGAACGAAATCCATCGCTCCACCATCCCCTTTCTGGGTTCCATCATCGCTGCAGGGAGTGTACAGATGGATCCCGGAAAGATGAGAGCGGTGGTGGATTGGCCCGAGCCTACATCCAGGAAGCAGTTGCAACTTTTCCTGGGATTTGCCAACTTTTATCGTCGCTTTATCCAGGGTTACAGCACCCTGGCTTCCTCCCTGTCTACACTAATCTCTCCCAAGGTTCCGTTCACGTGGTCCCCAGCTGTTGACCAGGTGTTCCGGGATCTCAAACACCGTTTCACCACAGCTCCCATCTTAGTTCATCCTTGTTCAACTTCTCCCTCTCATACCGGCCGGGATCCAAGAATGTTAAGCCGGATGCGCTGTCACCCCGCTATAGCCCCACGGCTTCAAACCCAGAATCCGAGACCATCCTTCCCACCTCATGCCCGGCGACGGCACTCAGCTGGGGAATAGGGAAGGAGGTTTGTGAGGTGCAGCGATCCAAGCCAAACCCCGGGTTGGGCCCAGATAACCGGATGTTTGTTCCTGTCTGCTTCTCAGTCCTGGAGTGAGCCTACTGCTCCAGGCTTATCTGCCACCCAGGCTCCCGGCGGACTCTGGCCTTTGTGCGACAACGCTTTTGGTGGCCTCCCATGCTTCCTGACGTCTACGCATTTGTCGCCGCATGCATGATCTGTGTACAGAACAAGACTCCTCAGCAAGCTCCGGCTGGTCTTCTTCAACCTCTGCCTGTCCCTTACCGTCCCTGGTCTCACATATCCCTGGACTTTGTCACGGGTCTCCCCCCATCTGATGGCAACACCGCCATCCTGACCGTAGTGGATCGGTTTTCCAAAGCCGCCCACTTCATTCCTCTATCCAAGCTACCCTCTGCCAAAGAGACGGCCCAGCTCATGGTGCAGCATGTCTTCCGGATCCATGGACTGCCTGTGGACATGGTCTCCAACTGGGGTCCTCAGTTCTCGTCCCGGTTCTGGAAGGCGTTCTGCACACTCATTAGGTCATTGGCCAGCTTGTCCTCCGGGTTCCACCACTGGTCCAACGACAAGTCGAAGTGAGCCAACCAAGACCTATAGACGACTCTGCGCTGCCTGGTCTCCGCCAACCCCATCCCCTGGAGCCAGCAACTAGAGTGGGTCGAATATGCCCGCAACACCTTTCCTTGCTCTGTCACAGGTCTATCACCCTTTGAGTGTTCCCTGGGGTTCCAGCCCCCGCTCTTCCCTGAGCAGGAGAAAGAGGTCGGCATACCTTTGGCCCAGATGTTTGTCCGCCACTGTCGTCGTACCTGGAAGAGATCCCGGTCGGCCCTTCTCAAGACCACCTCCGGGTATCGACAACAAGCGGCTCGCCACCGGACCCCGGTTCCCCGGTATCATCTCTGGCTGAAGGTATGGCTGCCCACCCGGGATCTGCCCCTCCAGGTGGAACCCCGCAAACTCTCCCCCCGGTTTATCGGCCCTTTCCCCATCTCCAAGGTCATTAGCCCCTCTGCTGTTCGTCTTCTGTTGCCTGTACCCTCCGTATACATCCCATTTTCATGTTTACAGAATTAAACCCATGTCTCACAGCCCTTTGTCTCCTATTTCCAGAACCACCCCTCTCCCCCGGCCAACCGGCGTACACGGTGAGGTGTCTCCTGAAGGTTCGACCTTGGGGCAGGGGGTTCCAGTACCTGGTTGACTGGGAGGGTTATGGCCTGGAAGAGAGGTGCTGGGTCCCTGGTCTCATCACAGATTTCCAATGCCGTCACCCCAGTCAACCAGGAATGCGCCCCCCCGGGGAGGGGGGGGTGGGGGGGGGGGGGGTGGTACTGTCACAACCTGATCTGTTTCACCTGTCTTTGTGTTTGTCTCCACCCCCCTCCAGGTGTCGCCAATCTTCCCCATTATCCCCAGTGTATTTATACCTGTGTTCTCGGTTTGTCTGTTGCCAGTTCGTTTTGTTTCGTGAAACCTACAAGTGTTTCCCCCCTCTGTTCTAGTTCCTGTTTTCTAGTTTCTCCCGGTTTTGACCATTCTGCCTACCCTGACCCTGAACCTGCCTGCCGTTCTGTACCTTGCCACACCCACTGGATTATTGATCCCTATCTGCTCTGACCCAGAGACTGCCTGCCGTTCTGGACCTTTTGCACCCTATCTGGATTACTGACCTCTGCCTGCCCTTGACCTGTCGTTTTGCCTGCCCATATACTAGTAATACACTTTTGTTACTTCGACACTGTCTGCATCTGGGTCTTACCTGAAATATGATATCAACAAACTGTCAAGGGCACTAGAACAGTATGCAGCACCCGGCCTCACTCTACTAGAATCTGAAGTCAAATGTCTACTGTTTTCTGATGATCTGGTGCTTCTGTCCCCAACCAAAGAGAGCCTACATCTTCTGCACAGATTCTGTCAGACCTGGGCCCTGACAGTAAATCTCAGTAAGACAAAAATAATGGTGTTCCAAAAAAGGTCCAGTTTCCAGGACCTCGAATACAAATTCCATCTAGAAACCGTTGGCCTACAGCACACAAAAAACTATATATACCTCGGTCTAAACGTCAGCGCCACAGGTAACTTCCACAAAGCTGTGAACGATCTGAGAGACAATTCGACACATCAATTAGCATCTGGCTAAAAATACTTCAATTAGCTATAGAACCCATTGCCCTTTATGGTTGTGAGGTCTGGGGTCCGCTCACCAACCAAGAATTCACAAAATGGGACAAACACCAAATTGAGACACAGCATGCAGAATTCTGCAAAAAATCCTCTGTGTAGAGCTTAAAACAATAAATAATGGATGCAGAGCAGAATTAGGCCGATACCAGCTAATTGTCAAAATACAGAAAATAGTCGTTAAATTCTACAACCACCTAAAAGGAAGCGATTCCCAAACCTTCCTTAACAAAGCCAGCATCTACAGAGAAATGAACCTGGAGAAGAGTCCCCTAAGCAAGCTGGTCCTGGGGCTCTGTTAACAAACACAAACAGACCCCACAGAGCCCCAGGACAGCAACACAATTAGACCCAAGCAAATCATGAGAAAACAAAAATTACTTGACACATTGGAAAGAATCAACAAAAAAACCGAGCTAACTGGAATGCTATTTGGCCCTAAACAGAGAGTACACAGTGGCAGAATACCTGACCACTGTGACTAAGCCAAACTTAAAGAAAGCTTTGACTACGTACAGACTCAGTGAGCATAGCCTTGCTATAGATAAAGGTTAAAAAAAATAACAAAATATTGAGAAAGGCAAAGTACACGTACGCTCTCAAGAGGTGGAAACTGATAGGGGTGTAAAGTACTTAAGTAAAAATACTTTAAAGTTCGACTTAAGTAGTGTTTTGGGGTATCTGTACTTTACTTTACTTTACTCTTTATATTTTTGACTGTTTTTACTTTTACTTCTCTACATTCCTAAAAAAAAGGTACATTTTACTCCATACATTTTCCCTGACACCCAAAAGTACTTACATGTTGAATGTTTAACAGGACAGGAAAAGTGTCCAATTCACACATGTGCTTCGTTTGTAAATTATTTCTGAGTGCCTCTGGCTATCCATAAATTTAAAAAACAAGAAAATGGTGCTGTGTGGTTTGCTTAATATAAGGAATTTGAAATTATTTATACTTTTACTTTTGATACCTAAGTATATTTTAACAATTACCTTTACTTTTGATACTTAAGTAAATTTAAAACCAAATACTTTTAGACTTTTACTCAAGTAGTATTTTACTGGGTGACTTTCACTTTTCCTTGTGTCATTTTATATTAAGGTATCTTTACTTTTACTCAAGTATTACAATTGGGTACTTTTTCCAACACTGGAAACTGAGATGCACTTCCTGCCAAATGTAGGACCATATTAGACGTGCTACCTTGTCCCGGACCTGCTGTTTTTCGAATCTCTCTCTCTACCGCACCTGCTGTCTCAACTGACATTTACTCCTGAGGTGCTGACCTGTTGCACCCTCTACAACCACTGTGAATATTATTATTTGACCCTGCTGGTCATCTATGAACGTTTCAACATCTTGGCCATGTACTGTTAGAATCTCCACCCGGCACAGCCAGAAGAGGACTGGCAACCCCTCAGAGCCTGGTTCCTCTCTAGGTTTCTTCCTAGGTTCCTGCCTTCTAGGGAGTTTTTCCTAGCCACCGTGCTTCTACATCTGCATTGCTTGCTGTTTGGGGTTTTAGGCTGGGTTTCTGTATAGAACTTTGTGATGATGTAAAAAGGGCTTTATAAATACATTTGATTGATATTTGCCTCAGATTACACAGACCCACAAAGAATTTGAAAACAAACCCAAATTTGATAAACTCCCATATCTAGTGGGTGAAATACCACAGTGTGCCGTCAGAGCAGCAACATTTGTGACCTGTTGCCACAAGAAAAAGGCAACCAGTGAAGAGCAAACACCATTGTAAATACAACCCAAATGTACATTTATTTATTTTCCCTTTTGTACTTTAACTATTTGCACATAATATGACATTTGAAATGTCTTTATTCTTTTGGAACTTTTGTGAGTGGAATGTTTACTGTTATTTTTGATTGTTTATTTCACTTTTGTTTTATCTACTTCACTTGCTTTAAATTGCCCTTAAATTGAAATTGAATTGAGAGAGACCTAGTCATGGGAAATAAACTTAGCAAAAAAAGAAACTGCCTCTCACTGTCAACTGTGTTAATTTTCAGCAAACTTAACATGTGTAAATGTTTGTATGAACATAACAACATTCAACAACTGAAACATAAACTGAACAAGTTCCCCAGACATGTGACTAACAGAAATGGATTAATTTGGTCCCCGAACAAAGGGGGTCAAAAATAAAAGTAACAGTCAGTATCTGGTGTGGCCACCAGCTGCATTACGTACTGCAGTACATCTCCTCCTCATGGACTGCACCAGATTTGCCAGTTCTTGCTGTCAGATGTTACCCCACTCTTCCACCAAGGCACTTGCAAGTTCCTGGACATTTCTGGGGGGAATGGCCCTAGCTCTCACCAACCAATCCAACAGGTCCCAGATGTGCTCAATGGGATTGAGATCCGGGCTCTTTGCTGGCCATGGCAGAACACTGACATTCCTGTCTTGCATGAAATCGCGCATAGAATGAGCAGTATGGCTGGTGGCATTGTCGTGCTGAAGGGTCATGTCAGGATAAGTCTGCAGGAAGGGTACCACATGGGGGAGGAGGATGTCTTTCCTGTAACGCACAGTGTTGAGATTGCCTGCAATGACAACAAGCTCAGTCCGTTGATGCTGTGACACACCGCCCCAGACCATAACGGACCCTCCACCTCCAAATCGATCCCACTTTAGAGTACAGGCCTCGGTGTAACGCTCATTCCTTTGACGATAAACGCAAATCCGACCATCACACCTGGTGAGACAAAACCGCGACTCGTCAGTGAAGAGCACTTTTTGCCAGTCCTGTCTGGTAAAGCGACGGTGGGTTTGTGCCCATAGGCAACGTTGTCGCCGGTGATGTCTGGTGAGAACCTGCCTTTACAACAGGCCTACAAGCCCTCAGTCCAGCCTCTCTCAGCCTATTGCAGACAGCTGAGCACTGGAGGGATTGTGCGTTCCTGGTGTAACTCAGGCAGTTGTTGTTGCCATCCTGTACCTGTCCCGCAGGTGTGATGTTCGGATGGACCGATCCTGTGCAGGTGTTGTTACACGTGGTCTGCCACTACGAGGACGATCAGCTGTCCGTCCTGTCTCCCTGTAGCGCTGTCTTAGGCGTCTCATAGTAAACATAGCAATTTATTGCCCTGGCCACATCTGCAATCCTCATGCCTCCTTGCAGCATGCCTAAGGCACATTCACGCAGATGAGCAGGCACCCTGGGCATCGTTCTTTTGGTGTTTTTCAGAGTCAGTAGAAAGGCCTCTTTAGTGTCCTAAGTTTTCATAACAGTGACCTTAGTTGCCTACCGTCTATAAGCTGTTAGTGTCTTAAGGACCGTTTCACAGTTGCATATTCATTAATTGTTTATGGTTCATTGAACAAGCATGGGAAAGTGTTTAAACCCTTTACAATGAAGATCTGTGAAGTTATTTGGATTTTTACGAATTATCTTTGAAAGACAGGGTCCTGAAAAAGGGACGTTTCTTTTTTTGCTGAGTTTAGTTAATTTAGCTGTCTTCAATCAAATGTATAGCCCTGTCATGCACCTCAATAAATTGAAAGAAGTAGGCTAGTATAGGGTTTTGAACAACTGCCATAGCCTATATCCCTATTTCGTGTATCCTTTCGGGACTATATTATTTCAAGCATATGGGCTGGGTCAACACGTCTCCCCTCCTCTGTTGTCACGTAGCAGGAGGTCCAGTCGTTACTAGGGGCGTGGAATCAATGTGTAAAAAGGGGACCTCGCAGTTGGATACTTTGTGGGATGCAAAACGTTGGCAATTTAATGCTGAGAATATTCACCTGGACATTCAATCAACATTACAACACTACGTTGAAGATTCATCGCCTCTGAAAGCCGTATGAGACACTCGCGCCGGTAACCTGCAGAAAGCTCAGCAGCAGGGGAAGCTCCCACCACATCGGATGAGACAGCCTGCATAGCCGCTAGTCATTTGGCGGCAACAGGGCTATATAAGACGTAGGCGAGGGATGCAAGGTTGGTGATATTCCGTCCGAAATGGCAACAGTTTTCTCGTTTATGATTTATTAGCTACAGCTCGGACCCATCGAGCGAAAATAAGCAAATATGTATAGACCGATAAAAATAAAATAAAAACTGCACTAATTTTGCTGTCTCGTTGTTGTTTGTCGGACTGAGCTAGCGTCATCAGTCGGCTAGTAGGCGTCAGCCAGCTTCCAGTCATTTCTAGATGGGATACCGCTTTTGTCAAATATATTTTTGTTTCATTTTAGATAACCCTTGCCTAACTTTAATCTAATTAGCCTAACCTGCTGCGTAGTGCGTAAGTTCTCCTAAACCTGCTACGAGCATGTAACGTTACAAGTCAACTTTGACAAGCTGTATCCTAGACAAATCCCAGCTTCTACGCCTGCTCGAAATGTACATAAGCAGCTACAGACAAGCTACCATGAATATTTTTGAATTATTGGAGTGGGAGCTAGTTATTAGCTTTTTTTATGGGTAGTTGGATAAAGTTGTCACTTCATTAACTCCCTCGCTGACGCGAATCTCGACATTAAATTGATGTGCACCTGCTAAATCAGTACTATAGCTAAATGTATACGTTCATTAGCTAAATAGCTAGCAAATTACCTACACCTATTCAGCTATTTTTTTTTTAGTGTTAACCATTTGTTTTTAATTTCTCAACTTTGCTTGCTGATGACAGGAAGCAGAAACCAAGCTGGTTTAGCTAGTTAACATACCAAATGTGTTGCGAAATGCAAGGCCATGTCAATGATTTCATCCACTCCTTTTAAAATATTTTAACTCTTTGCTTTCGTTTAGATTGGATGTGCAGACTGACATCGTTCCTTTGATACCCCCATGCTGGAGAATTGCGTAACTGAGCGGGTGCTGCAGGTCTTCCATCCCCACTCCACCTTAGTGTCCGGAACAACCATATGGCATTCATCATCTAGAAACGTCAGTGATTCAAAAGTGAAATTGCCATGGAATCGGGTACCGAGCACGATGGCTTTAAATATCCATCTGTTCCCAATTCACAATGTGATCTCAACATAAATATTTATGAGACCATCAGTGACGGAAATGTCAATAATATGGGCACTTCGACAGTCGTGAGAAGTGGGAGCGACCCAAGTTCGTATCCTCCATCGAATTATCAGCTGATCGTACGTCAAAGATTCATCAGGAGAAGTTTGTGGTTCTCGGACTCGGATGAACAGGCCTTTGAGGTGCCAGAATGTGACAACAGCAGTAAAATCCTCAACATAAACCTGCGCACGATAGTTGACAGGACACGGGGAGCTTGGTCAGGGCCACAGGAGGGCTCCAGCACAGAGAGTCAAGGGGGGCAGAAAGACAGCGCAACAGAGAGTGCCAGCGCTAAGGAGAAAGCAGGGGATACATTGAACGTTGCATCCACCGACGGCAGTAAAAATGCTATCAGAACTGCCAGCGACGAGAACGAGGAAGAGGCCGAAATGAAAGCTGTTTCCACATCCCCTGGGGGACGGTTTCTCAAGTTTGATATTGAGCTCGGGAGAGGGTCCTTCAAGACTGTCTATAAAGGTCTGGATACCGACACATGGGTAGAAGTTGCCTGGTGTGAACTTCAGGTAAGATGCAGCACCTTTTTTGACCAGAAAGTATCCAGCAGTTTGTTGTGGATAAGAAGGCTTATTCGACCTGCTCAATCTTTTTTATGGTGATGTAAAGTTTAATTTAGACAACTGTAAAATGGGGAAACAATTATGCATGTTCCTATCAAGACTTAAGTCTGATTTTCCCTGAAGGCCTATTATGAATTATTAATGACTATCATAAAATATTAATAGGAATTAGGAATATTAAGTATCAACATGCCTCAAGGCTTTGTCTTCTGACCTTTTACAAATCCCAGCTATCTCTTGGTATGTGTGTGGGTCCTCCTGGACTGGTCGGTTTCAATGAATGATTTCCATTAGAGGGCTGATGCATGATGGCGCTCACAGGAAGTCCTCTCTCTTATGCAGTCAGCAAGCGTTCACACTTCATGACAGCATAATGGTGATGTCTATGGGGAGCTGTCAATCAGCTAGACTATAGGGAATCCATTAAATTATAAATGGGTTTCCATGCAAATTTAAATGGTTTAGAGGACTATAGCATTGACACGCTACCAATAATACAATGCATTTGGAGAGTATTCAAAACCCTTGACTTTTTCCTAATTCCCCCCCCCCCCCCCCTCCATAAAATAAGAAATATCACATTTATGTACAGTACCAGTTGAAAGTTTGGACACACCTACTCATTCCAGGGTTTTTCATAGTGAAGGCATCAACACTATGCAATAACACATATGGAATCATGTAGTAAACAAAAAAGTATTAAACAAATCAAAATACATTTGAGATTCTTCAAAGTAGCAACCCTTTGCCTTGATGACAGCTTTGTTGATGTACCTTTGGCAGCAATTACAGCCTCGTGTCTTCTCCTGGGTATGACTCTACAATCTTGGCACACCTGTATTTTGGGAGTTTCTCCAATTGTTCTCTGCAGATCCTCTCAAGCTCTGTCAGGTTGGATGGGGAGTGTCGCTGCACAGCTATTTTCAGGTCTCTCCAGAGATGTTCATGTCCGGGCTCTGGCTCCACTCAAGGACATTCAGAGACTTGTCCCGAAGCCACTCCTGTGTTGTCTTGGCTGTGTGCTTAGGGTCGTTGTCCTGTTGGAATGTGAACCTTCACCCCAGTCTGAGGTCCTGAGAGCTCTGGAGCAGGTTTTCATCAGGGATCTCTCTGTACTTTTCTCCGTTCATCTTTCCCTCGATACTGACTAGTCTCCCAGTCCCTGGTGCTGAAAAAATATCTCCACAGCATGATGCTGCCACCACCATGCTTTGCTGTAGGGATGCTGCCAGGTTTCCTCAGGCCAAATAGTTAATTATTGGTTTCATCAGACCAGAGAATCTTGTTTCTCATGGTCTGAGAGTCCTTTAGGGGCCTTTTGGCAAACTCCAAGTGGACTGTTGTGCCTTTTACTGAGGAGTGGCTTCCATCTGGCCATTACCATAAAGGCCTGATTGGTGCAGTGCTGCAGAGAGGGTTGTCCTGGAAAGTTCTCCCATCTTCACAGAGGAACTCTGTCAGAGTGACCATCAGATTCTTGGTAACCTCCCTGACCAAGGCCCTTCTCCCTCAATTGCTCAATTTGGCCAGGCAACCAGCTCTAGGAAGAGTCTTGGTGGATCCAAACTTCTTCCATTTAAGAATGATGGAGGTCACTGTGTTCTTGGGGACCTTCAATGCTGCAGAAATGAAATAGACAGGTGTGTGTGTGTCTTTCCAAATCATGTCCAATCAATTGAATTTACCACAGGTGGACTCCAATCAAGTTGTAGAAGCATGATCAATGGAAACAGGATACACCTAAGCTCAATTTCATGTCTCATATCAAAGGGTCTGAATACTTATGTAAATAAGCTATTGCTGTTTTAGTTTTAATAAATTTGCAAAAAGGTCTAAACCTGTTTTCGCTTTGTCATTATGGGGTATTGTGTGTAGATTGAGGAGAACCAATTTATTTCATCCATTTTAGAATAAGGCTGTAATGTAACAATGTGGAAAAGGTCAAGGGGTCTGAATACTTTCTGAATGCACTGTAGGTCAGCAATTTTGAGTTACCACACTTAGTCCCATTTTGTTTCCGTAAGAACCTACCTGTTGTAAGTGTTAACAGCCACTGGAAAATCACAATTTTGGACCACGCATGGGGTATTAAGTAATTATTTCCAAAGTCTGCAGCGCAGGATTATCATTCCCTCTCGCTCCCTGGAAGTTTAGGCTTAAAGGAACGACAGCTAGTAAGCATGACTGGGCTCCTCATGGACCTAGTGTCATTAGTGCAGACACAAACAAACGAACCCATATGACAATACATAGGTAATCAAGCACACAGGCACATTATGTGATGACAATGTCATACAACATTAACAAATAATAATTCCCTGACCTTTTCACAATATTGGGCTATAGCAGTGAAACAGTGTAGTTTAGGGCAGGGTGTCTGTTTTGACCCAGTAGTAAGACAGTGGGTCGTGAGAAGTAAATGCCCCCACTGTGCAACAGGAGGGCTGCTGACAGGAAGCAGCTGATGCATGCTGGTAGTGGTGTGGTGGCCCTGTGGCCTCGATAAAGCTCTGTCAGCTCAGGGTGCTGCGGCTGCCTGTTAGGTCACTGTGTGTGTGTGCGAGAGGATGAAATGATGTTGCTTGCTTACCTCATGAGTGGTAGGTAGCCTAGCGGTTAGAGCGTTGGGCCAGTAACCGAAAGGTCACTGGTTGGAATACCTGAGCCAACAAGGTTAAAAATCTGTCTGTGCCCTTGAGCAAGGCACTTAACCCTCATTTGCTCCTGGGTTGCTACACTACAATTGCAGGCTGACCCTATAAAACAACACATTTCACTGCACATTTCACTGCACCTATCTGTGACCATAACAAAAAAAAATGTTTTCATGAAAAGTTATCCTGGCAGTGAGTCTCAGGAGTGGCGGTGTATGTCTCCCTCCTATTCAGAGACAATATATTCAACTGCTTGGAGCTGAGAGACAGATTAATCTTTTCACAGTGATGAGGATGTCATGTACGTGATAATGGAATAGAGGAAATCCAATCTCTCCTCCAGCAAGCAGAGTATGACCCATAATTGGACACAGGATGAGGAGAGGACTTGGAATTGAATCATTCATTCTATTGCCTACTTCCCCCATAGACACATGCAAACACTCCCTCTAGTGGACAGTTGTTTGCTTCAATAACAATCAATCACCATTCAACAGGTCATTTTCCAATGACCATTTTCGCCCCCCATTGCTCTCTATGAAGGCCTATTGGGCTGTAGATTTTAACAGTATAAAGAAAGAGTGAAAATGTATGCACTCACTACTGTAAGTCGCCCTGGATATGAGCTTCTGCTAAATGACAAATGTCAAACGGATTGTTCCTTTCAATTGGCATGGTTAAGAAATTCTACCTTGATCAATGGTTTTCACAAGTGCTGATGCTGCCTGGTTCTTCTCTAGCCCCATCGATTGAGTCACATGTTGGTGCTTTTAGTAATTGATTAGAAATGGTAAAATGTTTGTTGTATACCACTATCGGGTTGGTCAATAAGTAAGTGGTCAGGTGTAACTCCCTGTGGTTTTGCTAACTGTTCAGGTAGTAGAGTGGACTGGCTCCTTATATTCAACTGTGAATTTGACAAAATAGGAGCCTGTCTGTTCGTGCTTCAGTCACCGTACTTTGGACGTTGTTGTTCCTCTGGCTAACACTGGCTTTGCGCATCGTTATGTCCATGATGGCAGAATCATAATGTCTGGAATTCATATGATTAGCTATGAGATTTGACATGCATCCTATCCATAGTTTGCACCTCCGTCACTCAGTCGCGTCATGCCATTGTTATGAACCTTCTCAATCTGCCCTCTGCCGGCAAAGCCATAGTGGTGATAGCCTCTGTCCAGAATGACTGGGTTTAACTACTATTTAGTCTAAATTACACCATAGTGCCTGGAAATACAATGACATTGCTAAAGTAGTAAGATATTTATTAGGAAACCACTGCCAGCATTATGTGGTCATATTTACTTTAGACAGATGACAATGTTGTCATTAGCGAGCAAAGTATGTCAAAAATAGCTAGCAATGCTAACGTTAGCTAGTTAAAATCCAGTGGCCTCCCCTCAATCTTAGCTAGCTAGCTAACGTTATACTGCATCTAAAGTCAATCTGGAAACATCAAAATTATGACAAGGTTTTCCTACTAATTATTTGCTTCCTTTTGAATGTCATATTATTTCCAAGAAACTGTAATGCACTTTTGATGCGATCTTCATCAGCGCTCATTGACGATGCATTGAGTAGAATGCTCAGTCGGGCATCATTCCAAAACGAACGTTCAAAACATTATTGTGACGAAACGTGCAACCCATGAATAGGACTTCATTTAGGTGTGTGTAACTTAATTACATCTAGGGCTGTGACGGTCATGGAATTTTGGATGACGGTAATTGGCCAGCCAAATGACCACGGTCTCCGTTTTATATTAGGGCTGGGCGACATATCAATAATTAGAGGTAATTACTTCCCTCAATAACGATATAAAAACATTTAGATACATTTCCTATAATGTCGATATAGAATAATTAGGTACAGCAGTCCATTTCACCTCTGACGCAGCAGGAACGTGTGGAGAAGTGACAATATGCACCTGGAGAGGTATACGCCCACTAAAAATCACTTAGCACCTCGTGATGGAGTAGCCACTATTAACCACGAAAAATTTGTAATGTAGGCAAAAACAGTGGCAGTGATAGCCATGGAGAAGGAGCAGCTTCCAAAGAATAAATTATTGATAAGGGGTTCAACTGTTTGTTATTTGGAAATGGTTTGGCTTTTTGAAGTCCAACAAAGAGCAGAGCAATGTTCAGTGCAAATTGTGCTGTAGACCGGTGGATACCAAGTCTGGTAATACGACAAACCTTTTTCACCATCTGTTGCAAAATCACACTTTGGAACATGCAGGAAGTTTGAGTTTGCGCCACGGTATTGATAAACATCCCTCAAGCACCAGCCAATCTAGGGATGTTCGCCGGAAGCAGTCAATACTGACGGCGTTTATTCCCTACGAGCAAACATCAAAAAGACAGACATTACAAATGCTATTATGCATTGAATTTTTAAGGACATGCTACCAATTAGCACAGTCGAAAAGGAAGGTTTCAAGAGGCTTATCAATTTAATTGACCCCAGGTACGTGCTCCCTGGCCACAAACATTTCTCACACCGCACTGCCTAAACTATATTTGACGTATTTTGCTACTACTACCGATCTGTGGTCTAGTCGCACATCAGAGCCTTATATTAGCCTCACTATCCACTATATTGACAGAGTGGAATCTTCAAAATAAATGCCTTCAAACATCATACTTTCCTGATGACCGCACGGGTGACGCTACAGTATAGCAGAGGGGCTCATTGACGCTCTCGCCTCCTGGGGACTCAGTCAAGACAGACAGGTCTGCATTACAACGGATAGTGGTGCGAACGTGGTGAAGGCTGCTCAAATCAACAAATAGATCTGACTGCAATGTCTGCACTTGGCCATTGGTAAGTTACCTTGTCAATTATGTATATTGAAGTGATTAGTTAGATGAACCTAAATTTGCATATTTGTTTTTCATCAACTCATTAAGTTAAATATTACATTTTGTACATAACTAAATGGATTGTGATTAACATTTTATTAAAATCTTTTGATTTCTCTTAGTGGGTAGAGACAAACGGGTAGATCGAGCAATTGGAGTGTGTAAGAAAGTGGTAGGTGCCTTTTCCTATTAATGGAAAAAGAGAGACCTGGCAGTTGCTCAAAAAGAACACAACCTACCACAGCACAAGTTGGTGACAGGGTTGCCTACCAGGTGGGGATCACGTCAAAAGATGGTGGAAAGAGTACTAGAGCAGGAGAAAGCCATTTCACAGGTCTTGTCCAGTGACAAGAAGACCCGGCACTTAGCTCCCACCCATACAGATATACAGTTGAAGTCGGAAATGTACATGCACCTTAGCCAAATACATTTAAACTCAGTTTTTCACAATTTCTGACATTTACTCTTAGTAAAAATTCTCTGTCTTAGGTTAGTATGATCTTTGTCCCCATGTGTAGTTGCAAATCGTAGTCTGGCTTTTTTATGGCGGTTTTGGAGCAGTGTCTTCTTCCTTGCTGAGCAGCCTTTCAGGTTATGTCGATATAAGACTCGTTTTACTGTGGATATAGATACTTTTGTACCTGTTTTTTCCAGCATCTTCACAAGGTCCTTTGCTGTTGTTCTGGGATTGAGTTGCACTTTTCGCACCAATATACAAAATGGGTCTCCTTCCTGAGCGGTATGACGGCTGCGTGGTCCCATGGTGTTTATACTTGCGTACTATTGTTTGTACAGATGAACATGGTACCTTAAGGCGTTTGGAAATTGCTCCCAAGGGTGAACCAGACATGTGGAGGTCTACAATTTTTTTCTGGGGTCTTGGCTGATTTCTTATGATTTTCCCATGAAGTCAAGCAAAGAGGCACAGAGTTTGAAGGTAGGCCTTGAAATACATCCACAGGTACACCTCCAATTGACTCAAATGATGTCAATTAGCCTATCAGAAGCTTGTAAAGCCATGACATCATTTTCTGGAATTTTCCAAGCTGTTTAAAGGCACAGTCAACTTAGTGTATGTAAACTTCTGACCCACTGGAATTGTGATACAGTGAAATAATCTATCTGTAAACTAGAGGTCGACCGATTAATCGGAATGGCCGATTAATTAGGGCCGATTTCAAGTTTTCATAACAATCGGAAATCGGTATTTTTGGATGCCAATTTGGCCAATTTTAATTATATATTAAAAAAAATTGCACCTTTTATTTAACTAGGCAAGTCGGTTAAGAACACATTCTTATTTTCAATGATGGCCTAGGAACGGTGGGTTAACTGCCTTGTTCAGGGGCAGAACGACAGATTTTTACCTTGTCAGCTCGGGGATTCAATCTTGCAACCTTACGGTTAACTAGTCCAACGCTCTAACCACCTGCTTTACATTGCACTCCACGAGGAGCCTGCCTGTTATGCGAATGCAGTAAGAAGCCAAGGTAAGTTGCTAGCTAGCATTAAACTTATCTTATGAAAAACAATCAATCAATCATAATCACTAGTTAACTACACATGGTTGATATTACTAGTTTATCTAGCCTGTCCTGCGTTGCATATAATTGCTTAGGTACACGTTGCTCCAACGTGTACCTAACCATAAACATCAATGCCTTTCTTAAAATCAATACACAAGTATATATTTTTAAACCTGCATATTTAGTTAATATTGCCTGCTAACATGAATTTCTTTGAACTAGGGAAAATGTGTCACTTCTCTTGCAACAGAGTCAGGGTATATGCAGCAGTTTGGGCCGCCTGGCTTGTTGCGAACTGTGAAGACTATTTCTTCCTAACAAAGACAGCCGACTTCGCCAAACGGGGGATAATTTAACAAAAGCGCATTTGCGAAAAAAGCACAATCGTTGCACGACTGTACCTAACCATAAACATCAATGCCTTTCTTAAAATCAATACACAGAAGTATATATTTTGAAACCTGCATATTTAGCTAAAAGAAATCCAGGTTAGCAGGCAATATTAACCAGGTGAAATTGTGTCACATCTCTTGCATTCATTGCACGCAGAGTCAGGGTATATGGAACAGTTTGGGCCGCCTGGCTCGTTGCGAACTAATTTGCCAGAATTTTACGTAATTATGATATAACATTGAAGGTTGTGCAATGTAACAGGAATATTTAGACTTAGGGATGCCACCCATTAGATAAAATACGGAACGGTTCCGTATTTCACTGAAAGGATAAACTTTTTGTTTTCGAGATGATAGTTTCCGGATTCGACCATATTAATTACATTTACATTTTAGTCATTTAGCAGAAACTCTTATCCAGAGCGACTTACAGTAGTGAATGCATATATTTCATAATTTTTTTCCCGTACTGGTCCCCCATAACCCTGGCGTTGCAAACACCATGCTCTACCAACTGAGCCACACGGGACTGTAATTAATGACCTAAGGCTCGTATTTCTGTGTGTTTATTATAATTAAGTCTATGATTTGATAGCGCAGTCTGACTGAGCGATGGTAGGCAGCAGCAGGCTCGTAAGCATTCATTCAAAAAGCACTTTCGTGCGTTTTGCCAGCAGCTCTTCGCTGTGCTTCAAGCATTGCGCTGTTTATGACTTCAAGCCTATCAACTCCCAAGATTAGGCTGGTGTAACCGATGTGAAATGGCTAGCTAGTTAGCAGAGTGCGCGCTAATAGTGTTTCAAACGTCACTCGCTCTGAGACTTGGAGTAGTTGTTCCCCTTGCTCTGCATGGGTAACGCTGCTTCGAGGGTGGCTGTTGTCGATGTGTTCCTGGTTCGAGCCCAGGTAGGAGCGAGGAGAGGGACGGAAGCTATACTGTTACACTGGCAATACTAAAGTGTCTATAAGAACATCCAATAGTCAAAGGTACAGTGGGGCAAAAAAGTATTTAGTCAGCCGCCAATTGTGCAAGTTCTCCCACTTAAAAATATGAGAGGCCTGTAATTTTCATCATAGGTACACTTCAACTATGACAGACAAATGAGAAAAAAAATCCAGAAAATCACATTGTCGGATTTTTAATGAATTTATTTGCAAATTATGGTGGAAAATAAGTATTTGGTCAATAACAAAAGTTTATCTCAATACTTTGTTATATACCCTTTGTTGGCAATGACACAGGTCAAATGTTTTCTGTAAGTCTTCACAAGGTTTTCACACACTGTTGCTGGTATTTTGGCCCATTCCTCCATGCAGATCTCTTCTAGAGCAGTGATGTTTTGGGGCTGTCGCTGAGCAACACAGACTTTCAACTCCCTCCAAAGATTTTCTATGGGGTTGAGATCTGGAGACTGGCTAGGCCACTCCAGGACCTCGTTGCCCGGGCGGTGTGTTTGGGATCATTGTCATGCTGAAAGACCCAGCCACGTTTCATCTTCAATGCCCTTGCTGATGGAAGGAGGTTTTCACTCAAAATCTCACGATACATGGCCCCATTCATTCTTTCCTTTACACGGATCAGTTGTCCTGGTCCCTTTGCAGAAAAACAGCCCCAAAGCATGATGTTTCCACCCCCATGCTTCACAGTAGGTATGGTGTTCTTTGGATGCAACTCAGCATTCTTTGTCCTCCAAACACGACGAGTTGAGTTTTTACCAAAAAGTAATATTTTGGTTTCATCTGAACATATGACATTCTCCCAATCCTCTTCTGGATCATCCAAATGCTCTCTAGCAAACTTCAGACGGGCCTGGACATGTACTGGCTTAAGCAGGGGGACAAGTCTGGCACTGTAGGATTTGAGTCCCTGGCGGCGTAGTGTGTTACTGATGGTAGGCTTTGTTACTTTGGTCCCAGCTCTCTGCAGGTCATTCACTAGGTCCCCCCGTGTGCTTCTGGGATTTTTGCTCACTGTTCTTGTGATCATTTTGACCCGACGGGTGAGATCTTGCGTGGAGCCCCAGATCGAGGGAGATTATCAGTGGTCTTGTATGTCTTCCATTTCCTAATAATTGCTCCCACAGTTGATTTCTTCAAACCAAGCTGCTTACCTATTGCAGATTCAGTCTTCCCAGCCTGGTGCAGGTCTACAATTTTGTTTCTGGTGTCCTTTGACAGCTCTTTGGTCTTGGCCATAGTGGAGTGTGACTGTTTGAGGTTGTGGACAGGTGTCTTTTATACTGATAACAAGTTCAAACAGGTGCCATTAATACAGGTAACGAGTGGAGGACAGAGGAGCCTCTTAAAGAAGTTGTTACAGGTCTGTGAGAGCTAGAAATCTTGCTTGTTTGTAGGTGACCAAATACTTATTTTCCACCATAATGCTCAGCGACAGCCCCAAAACATCACTGCTCTAGAGGAGATCTGCATGGAGGAATGGGCCAAAATACCAGCAACAGTGTGTGAAAACCTTGTGAAGACTTACAGAAAACATTTGACCTGTCTCATTGCCAACAAAGGGTATATAACAAAGTATTGAGATAAACTTTTGTTATTGACCAAATACTTATTTTTCACCATAATTTGCAAATAAATTCATTAAAAATCCTACAATGTGATTTTCTGGATTTTTTTTTCTTCTCATTTTGTCTGTCATAGTTGAAGTGTACCTATGATAAAAAATTACAGGCCTCTCTCATCTTTTTAAGTGGGAGAACTTGCACAATTGGTGGCTGACAATACTTTTTTGCCCCACTGTATATGAAATAGAAATCGTATAGAGAGAAATAGTACTATAATTCCTATAATAACTACAACCTAAAACTTCTTACCTGGGAATATTGAAGACTCATGTTAAAAGGAACCACCAGCTTTCATATGTTCCCATGTTCTGAGCAAGGCACTTAAACGTTAGCTTTCTTACATGGCACATATTGCACTTTTACTTTCTTCTCCAACACTTTGTTTTTGCATTATTTAAACCAAATTGAACATGTTTCATTATTTGAGGCTAAATTGATTTTATTGATGTATTATATTAAGTTAAAATAAGTGTTCATTCAGTATTGTTGTAATTGTCATTATTACAAATAAATAAAAATCGGTACCGGCTTTTTTGGGCCTCCAATAATCGGTACCGGCTTTTTTGGTCCTCCAATAATCGGTATCGGCGTTGAAAAATTATAATCGGTCGACCTCTACTGTAAACAATTGTTGAAAAAATTACTTGCATCATGCACAAAGTAGATGTCCTAACCGACTTGCCAAAACTATAGTTTGTTAACAAGCAATTTGTGGAGTGGTTGAAAAACGAGTTTTAGTGACTCCAACCTTAGTGTATGTAAACTTCCGACTTCAACTGTAGATGTTCTTGAGTCCATCAACCAGGCATTGACCCCACTCCTAGAATTCACAGATGCTCTGTCTGGTGAGTCTTATGTCAGTGTGTCTTTCTTGAAGCCAGTACTACACCTGTTCAATACAGAGGTCATGTAACCTGATGATGGTGAAACAGAGCTCACCCAAACCATCAAAATGACAGTCAGTGACTATCTGAATGAGAAATATGATGACCTAGCCACAGATGACCTCCTGGACATAGCCTCGGAGGTCGACCCTCGGTTTAAAACATTACATCAAAGAGGAGAAGGTGGGCCACATAAAAGCAAGAGCTGTCTCAGATGGTCAATAAGGGACATGAAAACCAAAGCCCAGCACAGGGAGACATTGCTGCTGATTCACCACAATTGCCAGCTAAAAAGAGAAAGTCACTGGGCAGTTTTTTTCCAAAAAGCCATTCTCCACCACCACAGGTCTTATTGAAATCCAGCTGGTACAAAAGGAACTCAGCTGCTACCTTCAGTCTCCTGATGCTGACAGTGAAACCAATCCACTGGACTGGTGGAAGATCTACCCAAAATACTTTCCCAAAGTCAGCCACCTGGCAAAGCGCTACCTGTGCATTCCTGCGACCAGCTCCCCCTCAGAATGTGTTTTTAGCACAGGTGGCAACATAGTGACCTGCCATAGGGCAGCTTTAAAGCCAGAGACCGTAGACAGACTTGTCTTTGTTGCTTGTAACTTGTAAGACAACAACTACCCCAACTACAACTGTGATGTGCCATTAGGCTAACAGTTATAATGCATATTGATTTGCACAATTTTTTTTAATTTTTTTTATTTCTTGTTCATTCCTTGAGGGTTTATAGCTTTAAAAAAAAGTAGAGTTAATGTGATTTGTGAGTTCTTAAACTTCTGACAATCAATAAGAAACATAAAAGCCTTTTGGTTTGTTCAGGCATTCTTGAGTCTGATGCACCTTTTAAACATAATTTGATTAATATTGTGATAATTATCGTTATCGAATGAAAAAATATATCTATCTCAGCAAAAAAAGAAACATCCCTTTTTTCAGGACCCTGTCTTTCAAAGATAATTTGTAAAAATCCAAATAACTTCACAGATCTTCATTGTAAAGGGTTTAAACACTTTCCCATGCTTGTTCAATGAACCATAAACAATTAATGAATATGCAACTGTGAAACGGTCGCTTAAGACACTAACAGCTTATAGACGGTAGGCAACTAAGGTCACTGTTATGAAAACTTAGGACACTAAAGAGGCCTTTCTACTGACTCTGAAAAACACCAAAAGAAAGATGCCCAGGGTCCCTGCTCATCTGTGTGAATGTGCCTTAGGCATGCTGCAAGAAGGCATGAGGACTGCAGATGTGGCCAGGGCAATACATTGCAATGTCCGTACTGTAAGACGTCTAAGACAGTGCTACAGAGGGAGAGGATGGACAGCTGATCGTCCTCGCAGTGGCAGACCACGTGTAACAACACCTGCACAGGATTCGTACATCCGAACATCACGCCTGCGGGACAGGTACAAGATGGCAACAACAACTGCCCGAGTTACACCAGGAACGCACAATCCCTCCATCAGTGCTCAGACTGTCCTCGAGAGGCTGGACTGAGGGCTTGTAGGCCTGTTGTAAGGCAGGTCCTCTCCAGACATCACCGGCAACAACGTCGCCTATGGGCACAAACCCACCGTCGCTTTACCAGACAGGACTGGCAAAAAGTGCTCTTCACTGACGAGTCGCGGTTTTGTCTCACCAGGTGTGATGGTCGGATTTGCGTTTATCGTCGAAGGAATGAGCGTTACACTGAAGCCTGTACTCTGGAGCGGGATCGATTTGGAGGTGGAGGGTCCGTCATGGTCTGGGGCGGTGTGTCACAGCATCATTGGACTGCGCTTGTTGTCATTGCAGGCAATCTCAACACTGTGCGTTACAGGAAAGACATCCTCCTCCCTCATGTGGTACCCTTCTTGCAGGCTCATCCTGACATGACCCTTCAGCATGACAATGCCACCAGCCATACTGCTCGTTCTGTGTGGCTTTTCCTGCAAGACAGGAATGTCAGTGTTCTGCCATGACCAGCGAAGAGCCTGATCTCAATCCCATTGAGCACATCTGGGACCTGTTGGATCAGAGGGTGAGAGCTAGGGCCACTCCCCCCAGAAATGTCCAGGAACTTGCAGGTGCCTTGGTGGAAGAGTGGGGAATATCTCACAGCAAGAACTGGCAAATATGGTGCAGTCCATGAGGAGGAGATGCACTGCAGTACTTAATGCAGCTGGTGGCCACACCAGATACTGTTACTTTTGATTTCGCCCCTCCCCTTTGTTCAGGGACACATTATTCAATTTCTGTTAGTCACATGTCTGTGGAACTTGTTCAGTTTGTCTCAGTTGTTGAATGTTATGTTCATACAAACATGTTAGGTTTGTTGAAAATAAATGCAGTTGACCGTGAGAGGACGTTTCTTTTTTTGTGTGTTTGCATAAAGTTGAAGTCGGAAGTTTTACATAGACTTAGGTTGGAGTTATTACAACTCGTTTTTCAACCACTACACAAATTTCTTGTTAACAAACTTTCGTTTTTGGCAAGTTAGTTAGGACATCTACTTTGTCCGTGGAATAAGTAATTTTTTTAACAATTGTTTATTTCACTTATTCACCATATCACAATTCCAGTGGGTCAGAAGTCTACATACACTAAGTTGACTGTGCCTTTAAACAGTTTGTAAAATTCCAGAAAATGATGTCATGGCTTTAGAAGCTTCCGATAGGCTAATTGACATAATTTGAGTCAATTGGAGGTGTTCCTGTGGCTGTATTTCAAGGCCTACCTTCAAACTCAGCACCTCTTTCCTTGACATCATGGGAAAATAAAAAGAAATCAGCCAAAACCTCAGGGAAAAGAATTGTAGACCTCCACATGTCTGGTTCATCCTTGGGAGCAATTTCCAAACGCCTGAAGTTTCATCTGTACAAACAATAGTACACAAGTATAAACACCATGGGACCACGCAGCTGTCATATCGCTCAGGAAGGAGGTGCATTTTGTCTCCTAGAGATGAACGTACTTTGGTTTGAAAAGTGCAAATCAATCCCAGAATAACGGCAAAGGACCTTGTGAAGATGCTGGAGGAAACAGTTACAAAAGTATCTATATCCACAGTAAAACGAGTCCTATATCGACATAACATGAAAGGCCGCTCAGCAAGGAAGAAGCCACTGCTCTAAAACCGGCATTAAAAAGCCAGACTACTGTTTGCAACTGCACATGGGGACAAAGGTTGTTCTTTTTGGAGAAATGTCCAAAAATAGAACTGTTTGGCCATAATGACCTTGCAAGCATTAGAACACCTTTCCAACCGTGAAGCACGGGGGTGGCAGCATCATGTTGTGGGGATGCTTTGCTGCAGGAGGGACTGTTGCACTTCACAAAATAGATGGCATTATGAGGTAGTACAATTATGTGAATATATTGAAGCAACATCTCAAGACATCAGTCAGGAAGTTAAAGCTTGGTCGCAAATGGGTCTTCCAAAAGGACAATGACCCCAAGCATACTTCCGAAGTTGTGGCAAAGTGGCTTAAGGACAACAAAGTCAAGGTATTGGAGTGGCCATCAAAGCCCTGACCTCAATCCTATAGAAGATTTGTGGGCAGAACTGAAAAAGCATGTGCGAGCAAGGAGGCATACAAACCTGACTCGGTTACACCAGCTCTGCCACGAGGAATGGACTAAAATTCACCCAACTTATTGTGGGAAGCTTGTGGAAGGCTACCCTAAAAGTTTGACCCAAGTTAACGGGATTTGAGCCATAAGAAGTTAACGGGATCGATTTGACAACATCTGGTGAAATGGCAGAGCGCCAAATTCAAAACAAATTTATAAAAAATATTTAACTTTTATACAAGTGCAATACACCAAATTAAAGAAACTTCTTGTTAATCTAGCCACCGTGTCAGATTTCAAAAAGGCTTTACAGCAAAAGCAAACCATGCTATTATCTGAGGACAGCACCCCTTCAAACAAACACAGACAATCATATTTCATCCCGCCAGGCGCGACACAAAACTCAGATATAACGATATAATTCATGCCTTACCTTTTGACGAGCTTCTTCTGTTGGCACTCCAATATGTCCCATAAACATCATAAATTGTCCTTTTTGTTCGATTTTAATTCCGTCGTTTTATGTCCGAAATGTCAATTTATTTGGCGTGTTTTATCCAGAAAAACACCGGTTCCAACTCGCGCAACATGACTACAAAATATCTCATAAGTTACCTGTAATTTTTGTCCAAACATTTCAAACAACTTTCCTAATACAACTTTAGGTATTTTTTTAACGTAAATAATCGATCAAATTTAAGACGGGATAATCTGTGTTCAATACCGGTGGAAAACAAAGTGGAGCGTGCTTTTCAGGTCACGAGCCTCTATCAAACAGTACACTTCACTCTCCCCTCGTTCTGAGCAGGGCTACTTCTTCATTACACAAAGGAAAAACATCAACCAATTTCTAAAGACTGTTGACATCCAGTGGAAGCGATAGGAACTGCAAGCAACTGCCTTAGAATTCTGTATTCTCAATGAAATCCCATTGAAAAGAGTGACCTCAAACATTTTTTCCTGGACGGTTTGTCCTTGGGGTTTCACCAGCCAAATAAGTTCTGTTATACTCAGACATCATTCAAACAGTTTTAGAAACTTTAGAGTTTTCTATCCAGATCTACCAATTATATGCATATCCTATCTTCTGGGCCTGAGTAGCAGGCAGTATACTTTGGGCACACTTTTCATCTGGATGTGAAAATAGCGCCCCCAAGCCAATTGATAGGCAATGCTACCTAATACTAATTGAGTGTATGTAAACTTCTGACCCACTGGGAATGTGATGAAAGAAAGAAAAGCTGAAATCATTCTCTACTGTTATTCTGACATTTCACATTCTTAAAATAAGGTGGTGATCCTAACTGACCTAAAACAGGGATTTTTTATATTTTTTATTTTTTATTGTGGAAAACTGAGTTAAAATGTATTTGGCTGAGGTGTATGTAAACTTCTGACAGGGTCACTTAGAAATGTCCTTGTTTTCCATGAAAACATAGATGAAATGAGTTGCAGAATGAATAGGAAATATAGTCCAATATGTTGACAAGGTTATAAATAATGAAATAAATTTTTTTTTTAAATAATAATTGTCCTTCAAACTTTTCTTTCGTCAAAGAATCCTCCATTTGCAGCAGTTACAGCCTTGCAGACCTTTGGTATTCTAGTTGTCAATTTGTTGAGGTAATCTGAAGAGATTTCACCCCATACTTCCTGAAGCATCTCCCACAAGTTGGATTGGCTTGGTGGGCACTTCTTATGGTCAGGCTGCTCCCACAACAACTCAATAGGGTTGAGATCCGGTGACTGTGCTGGCCACTCCATTATAGACAGAATACCAGCTGACTGCTTCTTCCCTAAATAGTTCATGCGTAGTTTGGAGCTGTGCTTTGGGTCATTGTCATGTTGTAGGAGGAAATTGGCTCCAATTAAGCGCCTTCCACAGGGTATGGCATGGCGTTGCAAAATGGAGTGATAGGCTATCCTTGAAGAAGGAAGGCTTTCTTCTTTACCCTGTGCAAATCTCCCACTTTACCACCACCAAAGCACCCCCAGACCATCACATTGCCTCCACCATGCTTGACAGATGGCGTCAAGCACTCCTCCTGCATCTTAATTTTTTTCTGAGTCTCACGAATGTTCTTCTTTGTGATCCGAACACCTCAAACTTAGGTTTGTTTGTCCATAACACTTTTTTTCCAACCTTCCTCTGTACAGTGTCTGTGTTCTTTTGCCCATCTTAATCTTTTCTTTTTATTGGCCAGTCTGAGGTATTGCTTTTTCTTTGCAACTCTGCCTAGAAGGCCAGCATCCCGGAGTTGCCTCTTCACTGTTGATGTTGAGACTGGTGTTTTGCAGTACTATTTAATGAAGCTGCCGGTTGTAGATTTGTGAGGCGTCAGTTTCTCAAACTAGACACTCTAATAGGGGCTGCAGGTAGGCTAGTGGTTAAAGCATTGGGCCAGTAACCGAAAGGTTGCTAGATCAAATCCCTGAGCTGACAAGGTAAAAATCTGTCGTTCTGCCCCTGAACAAGGCAGTTAACCCACTCACTGTTCCTAGGCAGTCATCGTAAAAAATTATTTGTTCATAACGGACTTGCCTAGTTAAATAAAAAAAAATGTACTTGTCCTCTTGCTCAGTTGTGCACCGGGGCCTCCCACTCTTTCTATTCTGGTTAGAGCCTGTTTTTGCTGTTCTGTGAAGGGAGTAGTACATAGCATTGTACGAGATCTTCAGTTTCTTGGCAATTTCTCGCATGGAATAGCCTTCATTTCTCAGAACAAGAATAAACTTACGAGTTTCAGAAGAAAGGTCTTTGTTTCTGGCCATTTTGAGCCTGTAATCGAACCCTCAAATGCAGTTGCTCCAGATACTCAACTAGTCTAAAGAAGGACAGTTTTATTGCTTCTTTAATCAGGACAACAGTTTTCAGCTGTGCTAACATAATTGCAAAAGGGTTTTCTAATGATCAATTAGTCTTTTAAAATGATGAACTTGGATTAGCTAACACAACGTGCCATTGGAACACAGGAGTGATGGTTGCTGATAATGGGCCTCTGTATGCCTGTGTAGATATACCATTAAATATCTGCCATTTCCAGCTACAATAGTCATTTACTACATTAACAATGTCTACACTGTATTTCTGATCAATTTGATATTTTAATTGACAGATGTGTTTTTCTTTAAAAAACAAGGACATTTCTAAGTGACCCCAAACTTTTGAACGTGTGTGTACGTACGTGTCGTGTTTTGGACACACCATTAGTAGCTGTGTCCAAACTTTTGACACGTGTGTTTCTCCTCGGCTCCTGACTGCATGTGCTGCCATAGAAATAGAATAAATAGAGCAGGTGTCCCCATTCAAGTCAATGATGGCCTAAGGGAAAGGGGGATACCTAGTCAGTTGTACCACTGAATGCATTCAACTGAAATGTGTCTTCCGTATTCATTCCAACCTATGAATCAGAGTGGTGCGGGGGGCTGCCTTAATCGACATCCATGTCTTCACCCCCCGGGGAACAACTGCCTTGCTCAGGGGCAGAATGACAGATTTTCACCTTGTCAGGTCGGGGATTCGATCCAGCAACCTTTCAGTTACTGGCCCAAAGCTCTAACCAATAGGCTACCCAAAGACGCGAAGGAGGAAGTATACCTGTCAATATGTACTGTGATTTGTTAATTCAATTCAACTGACATTTCAAAAAATACATTCCGTTTCTTGAGCCACATCAGTTAATATCATTTGAATGAACATTCTACATAGCCATGGAAATCATTGCATCACAATACCAGGCAGCCATGGACCCAGTTGGTATTCGATAGAACGTTGCAACTCTGCCCACTTGTGGGGAAAACAACCTGTGGTGACCTAGGTTGCCCCATATGACTCACAGCAAAAAAACTTTTCTCTTGTCTGCTTGTTTTAATCAATTACAAAACTACATTTAAGAAAAGTACATCTCTGAAGATTACTTTTCAACATTGCCTGCTCCCTAGCGTTCTCAGTACTTAGAAAAACGTAATATTGTAGGGCTTCCCACATGCCCCTTTTCATGATGATGCTAGCAGCCACTTGAGTGAGCGCTAGCTAGCTACCGCATGGAACATTTAAGCTAGCCAAGACTAACCATGAAAACAGACTTGTACAGCTACAAGTAGTGAGTGGCGTTACAGACTGTACTATACAAGTTAAATGTCTATCCTGTGATGAAATATTTTCCACACACATAGCTACGTGTAGCCTACTTGGACACCGGGACCCCACATTTCCCACGCTGACTAGTCTGAAGCAACAAGGTTGTGGTTACATGTACATTGACCAACACAGCTTTTCGGCATGTTTCGTTATTTCTGTAAAAAATATTAATTTTAAATCGACAACGAAGTTACCTCTTTTACAATAGGGGTCAATTGGAAAGAATGTTAGTTCTCATTTTGTTGGAGTGGTCAAGGGGAATTCCTTTTTACGTGAATACCGACCGGGACTATTGCGAGTATACCTAATGAGGTTACCAGTGAAATTGCCAGGGTTAGAGGTTCCAAGCCGGTTCTATTCATTGTGTTTCTATGTGTGCTGCTGCTGCATTGTGAGGGGTGTTGCCTAAGCAACCAAAGACTTGGAGCAACAAAGTTTCATCACGTCGTTAAGTCCATGTTACCACAGAAACAGATTCGACTGCATGAATGCTCAAACGCCCCGTCAGTCAGCTGTTCATTTCAAAACCGTTAGTTATATGGTAACTGTGCCATCACTAATTACATGTGAGATTTGAACATGGATCCACTTGGCTAATGGCTGTATTGCAGTACATCTGTGAGATTCAGCAGCAATGCTGTCTGCTGGGTACTAGGGATGAAAAATGCCCTGGTGGCCTGTAAAGGCTGTGATTTACAGCTCACTGTCTGAAGGTCCCATCCAAGCCTCTGAAGGAATTGCAGACTGCCCTTCCACCACCCCGATGCCTCATTCACACACAACCCGAAATCAGAGCGTGCACGTTTTGCCTTCAGCCGAACACATGGGTGGTGCCAGCCCTGTGGTGTTCAGTGGACTGTGGTGCTATGTGAACATTGCTGGAGCTTTTCTTGTTTAGCAGAGAAAGACTGAGAGGGGGATGTGTCTGTGATTTTCCACTGTTTCCCTCCCTCTGTTGGTTACGTGGCCCTTCTGCCTGGAAGTTTAATCTGGTCCCGTGGCCTCTCTCTCCCTGACTATCTCCTTGTTTTTTTTTCTCAACTCTCAAGCTTATCTCTCTCTTGCTTGCACTCAGTCTCTGCTTCTTTCTTTCTAAATTGAACAAAAATATAAAAGCACCATGTAAAGTGTTGGTTTCATGAACTGAAATAAAATATCCTAGAAATGTTCCATATTCACAAAAAGCTTATTTCTCTAAAACATTGTTCACACATTTGTTTACATCCCTGTTAGTGAACATTTCTCCATGACAAAGATATGCCACACCTATCAGATGGATGGATTATCAAGATGCTGATTAAACAGCACGATCACTACATAGGTGTACATTGTGCTGGGGACAATAAAAGGCCACAATGAAATGTGCAGTTTTGTTACACAACACAATGCCACAGATGTCTCAAGTTTTGAGGGAGGATGCAGTTGGCATGCTGAATGCAGGAATGTCCACCAGAGCTGTTCCCATAATTGAATGTTCCTCTACCATAAGCCACCTCCAATGTTGTTTAATAGAATTTGACAGTACATCCAACTGGCCTCACAACCGCAGACCACGTGTAACCACACCAACCCAGGACCTCCATCTGGCTTCTTCACCTGCGGGATCATCTGAGACCAGCCACCCAGAGAGCTGATGAAAGATTTTTGCACAACTGAAAGATTTCTGACAAAACTGTCAAACTGTCTTAGGGAAACTCCTCTGCGTGCTCGTCGTCCTCACTAAGGTCTTGACCTGACTGCAGTTTGGCATCGTAACTGACTTCAGTGAGCAAATGCTCACCTTCAGTGTGCAATGGCATGTTGGAGAAGTGTACTCTTCACGGATGAATCCCAGTTTCAACTGTACCGGGCTGACTGCGTGCATGGCGTTGTGGTTTGCTGATGTCAACGTTGTGAATAGAGTGCCCCTTGGTGGTGGGGTTATGGTATGGGCAGGCATAAGCTACGGACAACTAACACAATTGCATTTTATCAAGGGCAATTTTAAGGCACGGAATCCGTCATGAGATCCTGAGGCCCATTGTCGTACCATTCTTCTGCCGCCATCACCTCATGTTTCAGTATAATGCACGGCACCATGTTGCAAGGATCTGTACGCAGTTCCTGGAAGCTGAAAATGTCCCAGTTCTTCCATGGCCTACATACTCACCAGACATGTCACCCATTGAGCATGTTTGGGATACTCTGGATCGACTTGGGCGACCCAGCGTGTTCCAGTTTCCTAATAAAATACCAAAATATCCACCAACTTCGCACAGCCATTGAGGAGTGGGACAACATTCCACAGGCCACAATCAGCAGCCTGATCAATTCTATGCAAGGATATGTGTTGTGCTGCATGAGGCAAATGGTGGTCACATCAGTACTACTTTTCTGATCCACGCCCCTACTTTTTTTTTTTTAAAGGTATCTGTGACCAACCGATGCATATCTGTTTCCAGTCATGTGAAATCCATAGATCAGGGCCTTATTTCTTTACTTCTTTAACTTGACTGATTTCCTTTATATGAAGTGTAATATCTTTGAAATTGTTGCGTTTTATACTTTTGTTCGGTATACAGCCTCTCTCTCTCTACATCCCTCGCTCAATGTCTGCCTTGGCTCCACACAGATGGCACAGGAAGGGTTGCTGATCTGTGTGCAGAGAGAGGGATGCCCATGGTCCCTTTTCCACTTTTCTTTTTTTTCTATATTTTTTTTGTCAGTCACATGGTATGTTTGTTTACACAGAGCAATTGGAAGTTTCTTGACGTGACGATGCACTGTGAGGTGATGAAGTTGCACTTGAAATTCACTACTAATGTCTGCTTGCTAAATATCTTATAATAAGAAGTTAACTATCTAAGATGTGCAAAACACATTTTCTAGCTTGAAAGATCAAGTTTCTTGGTTAGCCCACAGCAGAGACAATCAATCCATTCCTGGATCAAGTGTGAGTAGCCCTTTTGAGATAGTTGTATAACTGGGTTGTCTGTCCTTGCAATTAGCTTGTTAGCTTGCGCTATTTAGCATTTTGTTAGCATCTGCTATGGGAATTCACTAGTACTTTTGTTAGCATAATTATACACTGCTCAAAAAAATAAAGGGAACACTTAAACAACACAATGTAACTCCAAGTCAATCACACTTCTGTGAAATCAAACTGTCCACTTAGGAAGCAACACTGATTGACAATACATTTCACATGCTGTTGTGCAAATGGAATAGACAACAGGTGGAAATTATAGGCAATTAGCAAGACACCCCCAATAAAGGAGTGGTTCTGCAGGTGGGGACCACAGACCACTTCTCAATTCCTATGCTTCCTGGCTGATGTTTTGGTCACTTTTGAATGCTGGCGGTGCTTTCACTCTAGTGGTAGCATGAGATGGAGTCTACAACCCACACAAGTGGCTCAGGTAGTGCAGCTCATCCAGGATGGCACATCAATGCGAGTTGTGGCAAGAAGGTTTGCTGTGTCCGTCAGCGTAGTGTCCAGAGCATGGAGGCGCTACCAGGAGAGAAGCCAATACATCAGGAGACGTGGAGGAGGCCGTAGGAGGGCAACAACCCAGCAGCAGGACCGCTACCTCCGCCTTTGTGCAAGGAGGAGCAGGAGAAGCACTGCCAGAGCCCTGCAAAATGACCTCCAGCAGGCCACAAATGTGCATGTGTCTGCTCAAACGGTCAGAAACAGACTCCATGAGGGTGGTATGAGGGCCTGACGTCCACAGGTGGGGGTTGTGCTTACAGCCCAACACCGTGCAGGACGTTTGGCATTCACAGATGAAAGCAGGTTCACACTGAGCACATGACAGACATGACAGAGTCTGGAGACGCCGTGGAGAACGTTCTGCTGCCTGCAACATCCTCCAGCATAACCGGTTTGGCGGTGGGTCAGTCATGGTGTGGGGTGGCATTTCTTTGGGGGGCCGCACAGCCCTCCATGTGCTCGCCAGAGGTACCCTGACTGCCATTAGGTACCGAGATGAGATCCTCAGACCCCTTGTGAGACCATATGCTGGTGTGGTTGGCCCTGGGTTCCTCCTAATGCAAGACAATGCTAGACCTCATGTGGCTGGAGTGTCTCAGCAGTTCCTGCAAGAGGAAGGCATTGATGCTATGAATTGGCCTGCCCGTTCCCCAGACTTGAATCCAATTGAGCACATCTGGGACATCATGTCTCGCTCCATCCACCAACGCCACGTTTCACCACAGACTGTCCAGGAGTTGGCGGATGCTTTAGTCCAGGTCTGGGAGGAGATCCCTCAGGAGACCATTCGCCACCTCATCAGGAGCATGCCCAGGCGTTGTAGGGAGGTCATACAGGCACGTGGAGGCCACACACACTACTGAGCCTCATTTTGACTTGTTTTAAGGACATTACATCAAAGTTGGATCAGCCTGTAGTGTGGTTTTCCACTTTAATTTTGAGTGTGACTCCAAATTCAGACCTCCATGGGTTGATAAATTGGATTTCCATTGATTTATTTTTGTGTGATTTTGTTGTCAGCACATTCAACTATGTAAAGAAAAAAGTATTTAATTCATTCAGATCTAGGATGTGTTGTTTAAGTGTTCCCTTTATTTTTTTGAGCAGTATATGTATATATATATATATATATTGAATTGTACTACACCGGCTCCGACGCTCGTCAGAAGTGGCAGGGCTTGCAAACTATTTCAGACTACAAAGGGAAGCACAGCCGAGAGCTGCAGAGGGACACGAGCCTACCAGACGAGCTAAATAACTTCCATGCTCGCTTCGAGGCAAGTAACACTGAAACATGCATGAGAGCATCAGGTGTTCCGGACGACTGTGTGATCACGCTCTCTGCAACTGATTTGAGTAAGACCTTTTTAAACAGGTCAACATTCACAAGGCCGCAGGGCCAGACAGATTACCAGGACGTGTACTCCGAGCATGCGCTGACCAACTGGCAAGTGTCTTCACTGACATTTTCATCCTCTCCCTGTCTGAGTCTGTAATACCAACATGTTTCAAGCAGACCACCATAGTCCCTGTGCCCAAGAACACTAAGGTAACCTTCCTAAATGACTACCGACTCGTAGCACTCACGTCTGTAGCCATGAAACGCTTTGAAAGTCTGGTCATGGCTCACATCAACACCATTATCCCAGAAACCCTAGACCCACTCCAATTTGCATACCGCACCAACAGATCCACAGATGATGCAATCTTCATTGCACTCCACACTACCCTTTTACACATGGACAAAAGGAACACCTATGTGAGAATGCTATTCATTGACTACAGCTCAGCGTTCAACACCGTAGTGCCTTCAAAGCTCATCACTAAGCTAAGGACCCTGGGACTAAACAGCTCCCTCTGCAACTGGATCCTGGACTTCCTGACTGGCTGCTCCCAGGTGGTAAGGGTAGGTAGCAACACATTTGCCACTTTGATCCTCAACATGGGGGCCCCTCCTGTACTCCCTGTTCACTCATGACTGCACGGCTAGGCACGACTCCAACACCATCATTAAGTTTGCCGATGACACAACAGTGGTAGGCCTGATCACGACAATGTTGAGACAGCCTATAGGGAGGTCAGAGACCTGAACGTGTGGTGCAAGGACAACAACCTCTCCCTCAACGTGATCAAGACAAAGGAGATGATAGTGGACTACAGGAAATGGAAGACCGAGCACACCCCCATTCTCATCGACGGGGCTGTAGTGGAGCAAGTTGAGAGCTTTGTCCACATCACCAACAAACTAACATGGTCCAAGCACACCATGGTCCAAGCCCCCCCCATTCTACGCTGCTGCTGTTCTGTTATTATCTATGCATAGTTACTTTAAAACCTCTCTAGGATCGGACCCTTTTTTTCAATTTTCGCCTAAAATTACATACCCAAATCGAACTGCCTGTAACTCAGGCCCTGAAGCAAGGAAATGCATGTTCTTGGTACCATTTGAAAGGAAACACTTAAGTTTGTGGAAATGTGAAAGGAATGTAGGACAATGTAACACAATAGATCTGGTAAAAGATAATACAAAGGAAAAAACCAACTGTTCCTTTATTTTTTTTGTATCATCTTTGAAATGCAAGAGAAAAGCCATAATGTATTATTCCAGCCCAGCTGTAATTTAGATTTTGTCCACTAGATGGCAGCAGTGCATGTGCAAAGTTTTACACTGATCCAATGAACAATTGCATTTATATAAAAACAAATCTATTAAGACTTTCCAAATGTGCCTAGTTGGGCACAATTTCATGTTCAAAACTGTGCCCTCTCAAACAATAGCATGTTATTCTTTCACTGTAATAGCTACTGTAATTTGACCAGTGCAGTTAGATTAACAAGAATTTAAGCTTTCTGTCAATATCAGATATGTCCATGTACTGGGAAATGTTCTTGTTACTTACAACCTCATGCTAATCGCATTAGCCTACGTTAGCTCAACGTCCCGCAGGGGACCCACCGATCCTGAAGAATAACTCTACCTACATGTACATATTACCTTGACACTGGTGCCCCCGCACAGTGACTCTGTTCCGGTACCCCCTGTATGTAGCCCAGTTATTGTTATTTACTGCTGCTCATTAATTATTTGTTATTTTTATCTCTTGCTTTTTTTGTATTTTCTTAAAACTGCCTTGTTGGTTAAGGGCTTGTAAATATTTATTTCACTTTTATTTCACCTGTTGTATTTGGCACATTTGACAAATACAATTTGATTTGAGATAGTATATCTCTATCGTACAAGTCAAACATTTGGGGACACCTACTCATTCCAGGGTTTATATATATAATTTGAGATTCTTCAAAGTAGCCACCTTTTGCCTTGATGACAGCTTTGCACATATATTTTTTGTTGTTGAAAGAAATGGCGTCCCATGTGTGCACTGTCGGTAATACCGTATACCCTGGTATGGTTCAGGAAGGGTATAAAGGTATGTAAATCTGGATACCGCCCAATCCTACTGCGCCCACTGAGCTACGAATGAATCAACCAGGTCTACTGTAGGTCTTGGAGTGTTGAAAGTGAGTGAACTATTGAAAATTCTCTGGTTCTGACTCACACTCCTTTCTGTTTTAAGATGGTGTATAATCAGGTCTTGCACACATACAGAGAGTGGAGTGTGTGTGTGTGTGTGTGTGTGTGCTGGTATTTGGCAGGGTGCACACTGCTCTGCAGATAAAATCAGCTGTTGTGCTTCTGAATGTGATGACACCATGGCAGAGGAATGAAGCTCTATCTCTTCTATATCTCTCTCACTCTCTCTGAGTGTGGGCTGAGATATGTACAGTAACTGCACACCGCTCTAACCAGTTCTACTTTGTACTTCCCTGATTTGGATTGGTGGAAATTGTTAAAGGAAATGCAAATAATTGTATGTATATTTGTTTAACTTTGTGTGTGTGCGTGCGCACTGGATGTGATGAAAGCAATCTACAGTACAGGCTCTAGCCCTACAGTACAGGCTCTAGCCCTACAGTACAGCCTCGCACCCTACAGTACAGCCTCTAGCCCCCTCTTGATCCACTGAGGTGGAAATATAAAAACAGAGTTGGTGATGTCCAAGTGGGTCACAGTCTATTGGGCAGTGAGAGAGGTACACATTGACTCTTAACAGGGCCTCATCAGTGTCCTCCAGCATGTTAGAGGTGAAGTGGGCCGAGCCTGTTACAGCTAGCCTCTATTTGGCTGAAGCACATATACAGTGCCTTCGGAAAGTAGTCAGAGCCCTTGACTTTTTACTCATTTTGTTACGCAATAGCCTTATTCTAAAATTGATTAAATTCATTTTTTTTTCTCTCATCAATGTACACAATACCCCATAATGACAAAGCAAAAACAGGTTTAGATTTTTTTTTGCTAGTTTATTTAAAATAAAAAACTGAAATATAACATTTACATAACTATTCAATCCCTTTGCTCAGTACTTTTGCTGAAGCACCTTTAGCAGCGATTACAGCCTCAAGTCTTCTTGGGAATGATGCTACAAGCTTGGCACACCTGTATTTGGGGAGTTTCTCCCATTCTTCTCTGTAGAAGATTGGTTGCTGCACAGCTATTTTCAGGTCTCTCCAGAGATGTTTGATCAGGTTTAAGTCCGGGCTCTGGCTGGGCCACTCAAGGACATTCAGAGACTTGTCCCGAAGCCACTCATTTGTCTTGGCTGTGTGGTTAGGGTTGTTGTCCTGTTGGAAGGTGAACCTTCGCCCCAGTCTGAGGTCCTGAGAGCTCTGGAGCAGGTTTTCATCAAGGATCTCCCTGTTCATCTTTTCCTTGATCCTGACTAGTCTCCCAGTCCCTGTCACTAAAAAACATCCCCACAGCGTGATTCTGCCACCACCATGCTTCACCATAGGGATGGTGCCAGGTTTCCTCCAGATGTGACGCTTGGCATTTAGGCCAAAGCGTTCAATCTTGGTTACATCAGACCCAGAGACTCTTGAGTGTCTTTAGGTGCATTTTGGCAAACTCCAAGTGGGCTGTTATGTACCTTCTACTGAGGAGTGGCTTCTGTGTGGCCACTACCAGAAAGGCCTGATTTGGTGGGTTGTCCTTCTGGAAGGTTCTCCCATCTCCACAGAGGAACTCTGTGAGGAAGAGGAAGCTCTGTCAGAGTGACCATCGGGTTCTTGGTCACCTCCCTGATGAAGGCCCTTCTCTCCCGATTGCTCAGTTTGGCTGTGAGGCCAGGTCTAGGAAGAGTCTTGGTGGTTCCAAACTTATTCCATTTAAGAATGATGGAGGCCACTGTGTTCTTGCGGACCTTCAATGCTGCAGACATTTTTTGCTACCCTTCCCCAGATCTGTGCCTCGACACAATCCTGTATCGGAGCTCTACGGACATTTCCTTCGACCTCGAAAGTCAAGGGGTCTCAATACTTTCTGAAGGCTCTGTTTACCGGGCGGAGGGAGCAGAATCGACAGTTGCATATCGGGATATTCTTTTTGTCTATGTATTGTTTTGACTATCGCAATATTATTTTTGCGCTAGTTGGCTCTAACTGCACCAAATCGTCAATATTTTTCTTTCATAGCTTGTTCTCCGTCTTCTTTTTAAATAGGGAGCCAATTTGTTTTTGGCACTTTTATTTCCATGACTGATCAAAACTTGTTTTTTCATGGCTCTTGTCCTTCTGCAGCTGACATTGTGAGCAATCTATTTGGAACAACGAATTGCAATAAAATCACATTATCGAATCCCAATGCATATAGAATCGCAATACATATCGCATCGGCACCTAAGTATCAGGATAATATTGTATTGTAAGGTCCCTGGCAATTCCCAGCCCTAGTAGCTAGGATGTATGAACTGGGTCCAAGGCACAAAGGTAGTGTGTTAACTATAGTCCAGGTCTTGACTAGTCAATGAAATTGAGTTATTACTTTTCATGGGCCTGCAGGTTTGAGATGGTGTAGCTTAGCAGTTGCAAAGAAATGGTTGGCCTAGTAATTGACCGAGGTTTGTAATGTGGGCTAAACGTATCAAAGAACTGATGTAAATGGGGTAAGTTTAACCTGAGTGACTCTCTGACAGAGATCCTGCAATATACTTTTTTTTCACAAAAGGGATATATTTGCATATCAGAGAACCAGGTGCACCTGAGCGCCTGTCTTCTCTCTCCCTCCCCTGGCTAAGGTATGTGTGATTTTGTATGTGTCATCTGAACAATGCAGCTCAGAAATATGAGACTAAAGCCAGTCTAGCTTGTCAAAACACAGTTCCGGTGCTAATGCCAACAAAAGATCAGCCAATTCTGACCTACTTGTACAGGATGCAAAAGGTGAAAACATTTCTCTGTTTTCATTTTTAGTAAACACTGAGAAGCCATTAGCGGACTGGAGTATTCTAATTTTGGTCTGAACTGTCCAGTTGTTCTTATCCGCCCACAGTTGGATTGTGTATTATTCAATGAAGGGGGAGCCCAAGCTATATTGTGTCCCAGTAAAGAGCTCTATATTTATTATGAAATTAATTATATGGAGGCTGCTGCTGTGTGTACAGTACCTTCAGAAAATATTCACACCACTTGACTTTATCCACATTTATCCACAGTCTTAAAAAAAAGAAATGTCAACAATCTACATAGAAAACTGTCAATAGATGGAAAAATTCTACTTTTCTTCTTAACATTCATGGAAAATGAAACACTAATATCTTGACTAGATAAGTATTCAACCCTTTAAGTCAATACATGTTAATTACCTTTGGCAACGGTTACAGCGGAGTCTTTCTTTCTCTATGTGCTTTGCACACCTGGATTGTACAATATGTGCCCATTTTTATTCTTGAAAAAATTCTTCATGCTCTGTCAAGTTGGTTGTTGGTCATTGCTAGACAGCCATTTTCAGGTCTTGCCATAGATTTTCAAGCTGATTTTTAAGTCAACTGTAACTAGGCCAAGCAGGAACATTCGATGTCGTCTTGGTAATCAACCCACTGTCTGTTGGAAAGCAGACTGAACCGACTGTGCTTAGTTCTTCTGTCCTAAATAACTCAATAGTCCTTACCGATGACTAACTAGCATACCCATACCATATTGCAGCCACCACCATGCTTGAAAATATTAAGTGATGTGTTGGCATTGCCCTGAACAACGCTTTGTGTTAAGGACAAAACGTTAATTGCTTTGCCACATTCTTTGCAGTATTACTTTAGTGCCTTATTGCAAACAGGATGCATGTTTTGGAATATTTCTATTCTGCACAACCTTCCTTTTCACTCTGTCAATTAGGTTAGAATTGTGGAGTAACTACAATGTTGTTGAGCCATCCTTACAGCCATTAAACCCTAGCTGTTTTAAATTCACCATTGGCTAATGGTGAAATCCATGAGTAGTTTCCTTCCTCTCTGGCATCTGAGTTAGGAAGGACGCCTGTATCTTTGTAGACACTGGGTGTATTGTTACGCCATACCAAAGTGTAATTAATAAATGCACCATACTCAAAGGGATATTGAATGTCTGCTTTATTTTTTTTTTTTACCCATCTACCAATAGGTGCCCTTCTTTGCAAATCATTGGAAAACCTCCCTGGTCTTTGTGGTTGAATCTTTGCATGAAATGTTTTTATTTTGTATTTATTTCTCTATTTCACCTTTTTATTTAACCAGGTAGGCCAGTTGAGAACAAGTTCTCATTTACAACTGCGACCTGGCCAAGATAAAGCAAAGCAGTGCGACAAAAACAACACTGAGTTACACATGGCATAAACAAACGTACAGTCAATAACACAATAGAAAAATCTATGTACAGTGTGTACAAATGTAGTAAGATTTAAGGAGGTAAGGCAATAAATAGGCCTTAGTGGCGAAATAATTACAAGTTAGCATTAACACAGGAGTGATAGATGTGCAGATGATGTACAAGTAGAGATACTGGGGTGCAAAAAAAGAGAAAAATAACAATATGGGGATGAGGTAGTTGGGGGGGCTATTTAGAGATTGGCTGTGTACAGGTACAGTGATCGGTAAGCTGCTCTGACAGCTGATGCTTAAAGTTAGTGAGGGAGATATGTCTCCAGCTTCAGTGATTTTTGCAATTCATTCCAGTCATTGGCCGGAAAGGCGCCCAAAGGCGGTGTTGGCTTTGGGGATGACCAGTGAAATATACCTGCTGGAGCGTGTGCTACGGGTGGGTGTTGCTATGGTGACCAGTGAGCTGAGATAAGACGGGGCTTTACCTAGCAAAGACTTATAGATGACCTGGAGCCAGTGGGTTTGGTGACGAATATGTAGCGAGGGCCAGCCAACGAGAGCATACAGGTCGCAGTGGTGGGTAGTATATGGGGCTTTGGAGACAAAATGGATGGCACTGTGATAGACTACATCCAGTTTGCTGAGTAGAGTGTTGGAGGCTATTTTGTAAATGACATCGCCGAAGTCAAGGATCGGTAGGATAGTCAGTTTTACGAGGGTATGTTTGGCAGCATGAGTGAAGGAGGCTTAGTTGCGAAATAGGAAGCCAATTCTAGATTTAATTTTAGATTGGAGATGCTTAATGTGAGTCTGGAAGGAGAGTTTACAGTCTAACTAGACACCTAGGTATTTGTAGTTGCCCACAAATGTACAGCTCGACTGAGGGACCTTACAATTATCTGTACAGTATGTGTGGCATACAGAGATTGGGTAGTCATTTAAAAACTGTTAAACACTTGCACACATCGAGTTCATGCAACTTATTATGTGACTTATTAAGCACAGTTTTACTCCTGAACTTTATTTAGGCTTGCCATAACAACAAAAGGGTTGAATACTTAATGACTCAAGACATTTAGCATTTCATTTAATTAATTTGTAAACATTTCTAAAAACAGTTCCACATTGACATGGGCTATTGTGTGTACATCACAATCTAAATTGTATAAATTTTAAATTCAGGTTGTAACACAACAAAATGTGAAAAAGTCCAGGGGTGTGGATACTTTCTGAAAGCTGTGTGTTTTTTCCAAACCTTTCCCTGGGAAAATAACAGATGAAATGTTGACTGTGATATGTATCGATTGTAATATTTTTCCTACTAAAATAAAATATTTTTGATCTAACCTGGGCCCTGTACTTTTATTTGGATGCTCTAGTCTAGTGCATGTAGAATGTCATTTTCTTGTATAGAGCCACATGATCAGGCAGATCACAGTTAAACCGGATGCAATCTTGAAGATGACATCATTGAGGCAGGACAAGGGAGGGTAAGGGCTGGGATAGGGCTGGTCGATGTGAACAGGCTGTATTCACTAGCTACGTTTGCTCTGACTTTTAGCGGGCTAGCTAGCTTGCTAAATGTACTAACTAGCGATTAGCAATACACATTATTTTAGCCACACCTTGCCAAGAAAAGACAAACTAGCAGACAGTAGTTTGCAGACACTAGCTAGGTTTCTATCCAATTGGCGACAGATTTTCATGTGACTATTCCAAAATCTGCATAAAGACAATATGCACATTTTCCCACCAGTGGTGCGTTTCCGCCAAACGGACAAGATACAGTGGGGGAAAAAAGTATTTGATCCCCTGCTGATTTTGTACATTTGCCCACTTACAAAGAAATTATCAGTCTATAATTTTAATAGTAGGTTTATTTGAACAGTGAGAGACAGAATAACAACAAAAAAAATCCAGAAAAACGCATGTCAAAAATGTTATAAAATGATTTCCATTTTAATGAGGGGAAATAAGTATTTGACCCCTCTGCAAAACATGACTTCATACTTGGTGGCAAAACCCTTGTTGGTAATCACAGAGGTCAGACGTTTCTTGTAGTTGGCCACCAGGTTTGCACACTTTCGATTAAGTTTTCATGTACCGAATAAAAATCTAAAGTTCAATGTTTCCATCGCATTTTCAATTCTACTGACTTTAGTTTTGTCACCACTGTTATGTTAAATAGCAAATCTACTTACTCTGGTGTAGGCATGTGCGCTCTAGCCAACAGCTTGTGGATATTGTGCGGGTAGGCTAGTTTACATGATGATATTATTATGGATAAAAGTGAGAATATTTTTATTTGTAAAAGCATCAATCAGCAGAATAAGACCCTCAATATTTATTGGAAAGGAGCATCAACATCTCCATGCACTTTCACAACCATTTGACGTTCATGATAAGTTATTTCATCTGTAGCTTAAATACTGAATGGTAACCTGAGTCATAGTGGGAGGACCACGCACCATGTCTTCACGTTACTCCAAGTTTACTCCGATATGATTGTTGTTATATCAATATTTGCACATAAATAATCTCAAATAATATATTTTCGACACAAAAAGAACAAATGATGTCTCGCCATTTTATAAAATTGTACCGACACTTCCTGTTTCCATCACAGCTGTCATGATAACTGGATAGAAACGTGGTTAGTAAGATGCACAAACTAATCGTGTAATTATAGAACACTTGTGGAAAGCAGCATCGTTGCATCTATCTGACCACGCAGAGTGAATGGCAAGAAAGTGCTCGTGACTGTGGTCGGGCAACTGCTCTCTCCTTGAGTGACTGGGCAGGACTTGGTGTGGGAAGCGGCATGCTGCAGGAGGAGAGGGAGAAAGAGGACTCAAACGGAGTAAACTATCAAAACTGACGTTGCACGTGCTGGAGTTGCGTATCACATTTAACAAACCAAACATTGAAATACCGTTATAGAAGGTAAAGTGAAAGGCTAATGGGTATGTATGGGCCAGGGGTGTCTCCTAGCGACAGTCAGGCGGTAGCTGGCTGTCTCTGTTTTGCTGCAGTCAGTCAGCTTCTACAGATCAAATATCAGGCACATGTGCACTGACTGAACACACGTGTGATGGACACGACCAGAGACTGAGAACACAGGAGACACACCCAAATCCTGCAGCAGTCCCCTCCCCCACTCCAATCACCAGCTCGCTCGCTCTCTTCCCCCCCTGCAGGCCCATGGCATGATGTTGTTAGGGGACTCTAGAGACACACCACTCAACCCTCATCGCAGACCCACACACACTCTAACCCCCCCCTTCCAGCATAGACCCACACACTACAGCCATACACTAATCCTCTCCATCGCAAACCCCTCATCAAACTCACCTCACAGATCATTCATCAACCCTCCACATCATATAGGCCTACCTGTATACCACCTGACTGCCCTATCACAAGTAGAGGTTGACCGATTAATCGGAATGGCCGATTTAATTGGGGACGATTTTTCAAGTTTTCATAACAATCGGTAATCGGCATTTTTGGACACCGATTGTGGCCGATTACATTGCACTCCACGAGGAGCCTGCGTGGCAGGCTGACTACCTGTTACACGAGTGCAGCAAGAAGCCAAGGTAAGTTGCTAGCTAGCATTAAACTTAGCTTATAAAAAACAATCAATCTTAACATAATCACTAGTTAACAACACATGGTTGACGATATTACTAGTTTATCTAGCTTGTCCTGCGTTGCATATAATCGACAGTGCCTGTTAATTTCTCATAAAATCACAGCCTACTTCGCCAATCGGGTGATGATTTAACAAGCGCATTCGCGAAAAAAGCACTGTCGTTGCACCAATGTGTACCTAACCATAAACATCAATGCCTTTCTTTAAAATCAATACACAAGTATATATTTTTAAACCTGCATGTTTAGTTAATATTGCCTGCTAACATGAATTTCTTTTAACTAGGGAAATTGTGTCACTTCTCTTGCGTTCCGTGCAAGCAGTCAGGGTATATGCAGCAGTTTGGGCCGCCTGGCTCATTGCGAACTGTGTGAAGACCATTTATTCCTAACAAAGACCGTAATTAATTTGCCAGAATTTTACATAATTATGACATAACATTGAAGGTTGTGCAATGTAACAGCAATATTTAGACTATCTAACGGATGCCACCCGTTAGATAAAATACAGAACGGTTCCGTATTTCACTGAAAGAATAAACGTTTTGTTTTCGAAATGATAGTTTCCGGATTTGACCATATTAATGACCTAAGGCTCATATTTCTGTGTGTTATTATAATTAAGTCTATGATTTGATATTTGATAGAGCAGTCTGACTGAGCGGTGGTAGGCAGCAGCAGGCTCGTAAGCATTCATTCAAACATTACTTTCGTGCGTTTGCCAGCAGCTCTTCGCTGTGCTTCAAGCATTGAGCTGTTTATGACTTCAAGCCTATCAACTCCCGAGATTAGGCTGGTGTAACCGATGTGAAATGGCTAGCTAGTTAGCGGGGTGCGTGCTAATAGCGTTTCAATCGGTGACGTCACTCGCTCTGAGACCTTGAAGTAGTTGTTCCCCGCGGCTTTTGTGGAGCGATGGGTAACGATGCTTCGAGGGTGGCGGTTGTCATTGTGTTCCTGGTTCGAGCCCAGGTAGGGGCGAGGAGAGGGACGGAAGCTATACTGTTACACTGGCAGTACTAAAGTGCCTATAAGAACATCCAATAGTCAAAGGTATATGAAATACAAATGGTATAGAGAGAAATAGTACTATAATTCCTTTAATAACTACAACCTAAAACTTCTTACCTGGGAATATTGAAGACTCATGTTAAAAGGAACCACCAGCTTTCATATGTTCTCATGTTCTGAGCAAGGAACTTAAACGTTAGCTTTTTTACATGGCACATATTGCACTTTTACTTTCTTCTCCAACACTTTGTTTTTGCATTATTTAAACCAAATTGAACATGTTTCATTATTTATTTGAGGCTAAATTGATTTTATTGATGTATTATATTAAGTTAAAATAAAAGTGTTCATTCAGTATTGTTGTAATTGTCATTATTACAAATATTTTTTAAATCGGCCGATTTAATCGGTATCGGGCCACCAATAATCGGTATCACATCGGCGTTGAAAAATCATAATCGGTCGACCTCTAATCACAATCCCATAGAAAACTCTGTCAACCCTATTGTAAGGGACTCTGGGCCATAATATTGTTCAAATAGGTCTAGACCCAACAGTAGTGTTACAGTACAAAAACAGTGTTACAGTACAGTATGACTGTTGATCCACTCAGTGACGATTTGAGGCATTTTTGGGAGCACGAGCCTAATTTATGTAATGCATCCTCCACACACTCAAAGTCTCCCGCTGTCAGGCCTGGTATTGTGGCAAGGGTTGCTTTGCTCGTGGCTTCTGCTGCTCAGTAAGTCCTTTATGTAATACCATGTAGCCTAGTGAATGGATGGTTTTAAAGGCACTGTACAATATATTACTAATCCTTTATTTATATTGACATACATTAGTCTGCCTGACATACATTAGTCCGCCTATGAGCAGATTATTTTCTCTTCTAGGGGTTTCTAGGAAGGTCAGGTGTTCCAGAGGCTTTGTTTGCTACTGTAGCAGGGGCAACAGCTTGGGGGCCCTACCCCTAACTGGACTACCGTAGCCAATATTGCATTCTTTCTCCAACTACCTCCCAGTTGTACTGGGTGACTCAAAGACATTTAGGGTAATAATCACTAGGGATGTAACGATTGTATGATACGCATCGGTTCCCGATTCATATGTTTAAGATACAAGTGCATCAGTCCGTAGACCCCCAAATCAATCCAAATGTAGCATGCATCGGTCAGAAAATCTATTAAAATGTACGAATCGCCAGTTCACATTTTTTGTTGTTGCTTATATTACGTTATTTTCTACCTTCCGAAAATACCTTGTGACAACTGATGCGTCCTCTCCTTCAGTGTCGAACTGCATGTAACTGTGTTGACAGTCGTTTTGCATGCCGAACAACCCCAGGCAATATCAGTAGCTGAGTCAAACTGCGCACTGTGCCCAGCTTTGCGCACTGACCAACGCAAGTTAAGTGGCCTGTTCTTGATCTTGCACATCTGCACTCCAGATACTCAACTAGTCTAAAGAAGGACAGTTTTATTGCTTCTTTAATCAGGACAACAAATTTCAGCTGTGCTAACATAATTGCAAAAGGGTTTTCTCATGATCAATTAGTCCTTTAAAATGATAAACTTGGATTAGCTAACACAACTTGCCATTGGAACACAGGAGTGATGGTTGCTGATAATGGGCCTCTGTACGCCTATGTAGATATTCCATAAAAAAATCTGCCGTTTCCATCTACAATAGTCATTTTCAACATTAGCAATGTCTACACTGTATTTCTGATAAATTTGATGTTATTTTAATGAACAAAAAATGTGCTTTTCTTTCAAAACAAGGACATTTCTAAGTGACCCCAAACTTTTGAACAGTAGTGTACATCATTCTCACACACACAGCATATGTTTTTATATCTTTGTGGGGACCTAAAATGTATTTCCATTTAAAGTCCTATTTTCCCTAATCCTAACTTCTAACCCTAATTGTAAGCCTAAACCTAAAATAGCCTTTGTCTTCGTGGGGTCCTGGGAAATGTCCCCACAAGGGCGAATTTTCCTTTTTTACTATCCTTGTGGTGACATTGGCGGATTTCTGGTACCACCCCACACACGTCAGCTCAGACAGATCCAGCTCAGAGAAGCCCAGCTCATGAGTTCCATCAGTAGCAGATTTGAATTTTGAATGGAAAAGGAATGTGTTTAATGCATCAAATGTTAGTGCACTGACTCGTATCACATCGATTCGTTCTCTAATCAAACCGAATCGCACCCAATCGTTTCAAACTAAAACATATCGTTACTGTATCGTATCAGAACCCATGTCTATATAGATACCTATCGAATAATCTTGAAAGGGAAAGATGCACATCCCTAGTAAACCCCACTAAAATATTCAGCTGAAAATTAATAATAGCAGGATGGGGGGCAACAGAGGTGGGCTGTTAATTAATTGTGTGTGTGTTTTATTCTGGGCCAGGTAGTGTTGGTGAGTCAAGCCCGTCTCTCTGGCTCTGCCGCTTCACTGCAGTGGGCGATAAAACCGGAGAGAGGGAGGGAACGGGGAGTTAGTCTGTGGTTCAGCTTAGGACAAGTCCCCAAAGCCCCAGTAGCGCTCTGACAGCCTCAGACCAGGACAATGTCCCCCAACCATCCTGACTCCAGACTATTTTCTGTCATAAAGGCTTCAGGATCTGAAAGGTCTTGACAGACCGTGACACCACAGTGAAATCCTTTCAAGACCTTATGGCAATTTTGACTCCAGCTAGGTCTCAAAGATAACTGACCTGGAAGCGGGGTTCAAGAGCTCTCTGTGTGCCCTGTCCCACTGTCTGGTTTTCACTGGTTTGACTGGTTTCAGATTGTTCATATTCACTTTGTAGGCTGAGCATCCTCCTACCTGAGACTGAGTGGGTCCCGAACAGATGGCTTTCTCTAAGCTCCAACTAAGGCCTCATAAGGGTTTCATAGTAACCCAGTTATTCCCTGTTAACTGTGTTTATCTTGTGTTTATTATGTGTGTTTGGTTAACTTTAGTACCACCAGCTGTTCGGTTGGTGAGAAATGCTGTGATACACGGCTGTACACATCCAGCTCTCTGGCTCCTGTTCCCCAGCTGTCCAGTGGGTTGGCAGTGGCATGGTGGGCTTTGTGTTGCTGGTGTTGTGTTCCTCCAGCGTGGAGCCTGGAGCTCTTATTAAAGGAACTTGAGCTGGCCGCTGAGAATCATGGAAAAACAGCAGAACCCCATGGGTACGGTCATCGGCCTCTGTCAATCAATTGTTCAATCATCAAGGTCTCCCTCCATCACTAGTTAACTCATTGAGGTGTAGCCTATAGGATGCATTACACCATTCCTTTCTAAATAGATGCCCACGGCTTGTCCAGTGCGCCAGGAATGAGAAGTAGCACCTATGACCAATGGAATACTTCAAAAAGAGACTGCCTACCAGGCAGGCTGATTTGATCTGGTGCCCAGCTGCTGCTCAGCAGAAGAGCAGTGGAGAGGGTGGGAGTGGAGCCAGCTAATTTGGGTCTCTGAGGCCTGCTGCCCTCTTGTCCACTGACTCTAATCCTCCCATAGAGGATGGAGAAGAGAGTAAGCCCCTGGCCTGTTCTGTACTGTAGAGAGACTGACCGCCTGGGGAATGGCGACGTGATTTGCCCTCCTCTCTGACCAAGTCCAAGCACTAATTGAAGCATGGCTGCTCTCTAGGCCAAATGACCCCACTGTCCTCAGCTTTGTGTGTTACCAGTATTTTTCCACTCTGTCACTCTCGCCCCCTCATTGTCTGTCAAAAGCACTGCAAGCTGTCAGACTCCATCTCTTTTTCTCTGACACGCATAGACCTAATAAGGTGGAATTTCTGCGACCCTGTCGTTGTCGGGCCCATTATATAATCAGTATTAGTCTGGGGAGGAAGGGGGATAAAGCTTATTATCACACATTTTTAGCAGTTTGTCTCTGTCAAAGGCAGTACTTGTTTGTCAGCCTCCAGGTTTAGTCTGTGACAGGAAAGAGGCTTATTGGGAGGGTTGCGTGTCGTAATCTAGGCTATACACACTTTCGCACACGCTCTTTCCCCAAGCGGTCTGTGTGCGTCATTGGACTGACACTGGTCAGTGTTATTTACCTATTTAGGTTCAGGCGTTGGATTTCGGAATGTGTGTGTACTGCATCTCTGTCCACATTTGACAGGATGAATGTGCCGGTATGCACGTGTTTGGATGCTCACACTCCTGGCCTTTTCCTGCTGCTGGAGTCGGCCCGACCATCTCATCCCTGTCTTCAATAATTCACCGCACCACCCTGGATGCCAATGTGCCAATTATAGAGGAGCCCTCAGCCCAACTCCACTGAAATAGAGATAACAGGCACATTGTTGCTGTTGCTGGCCAAAACTTTCTGCACTGGATGACTGATGGGACAGAATGCAGGGGCGGCTAGCTGTCTGCTTACTCATAGCTGGTCCAGGAGTAGGCCTACCACTCTCTGAACTGGTCTGAGCTCAAATTTAGTATAGCCTAACTACAGAGTGTTGATACAGTATTGCTTGTCACTGCATGTTTTAGCAGTGTCAGTTATGTCATTTTAAACCATTTCCTCTTTTCAAAATATTGTGGCATAGGCTAGTTGACTCCCAACCAGCGTTTAGTGAAGTGCTCTAGTGTATTTCATGCCACTAATATTACAAGAGGTGTGTGTGTAATCGTTTTTACACTATTGTTCTGATTTAAAAGCAGCTAATCTGTCTCTCGTGGTCAAAGCAGGATCAAACCGGAGCACGATGTTAATTGGGGCTTAAGAGCAAATGATGACCAGGCAGAAAGCCCTGTGATGGTGGTGGTGATGAAGAATTTAAAGGCCATGTGAGGTATTGATGTTTGGATGTGTAATAGGCTAATTAAACAAACATGATGTCATAAGTGATCTCCGTGTCCCCTTTCCTCTATATCTTATCCACTGACCTGAAGGCTCTGAAGTAAGAGAGACACTGGCATAACATCTGTGCCATCAATTATTTAGAAAATAGGTCTACTTGTCTTTGAGAGTTTGGGGCCTAATGCTTTACATTGGAATGAGCTGTAGGCTAGATCAGTATTAGTGAACTAGAAATGTGCTGTTAAGGTTAGAGAAAGTATTCAGGTAAATTGTGATTTCTAGAGGTCAGTTTCTTCATCGGCTGTGCAAATCTATCCTAATTCCACTCTGTAACCTGAACATGCACAGAGATTTTAAAAATTATTTAATTTCCGCTGTGAAATGAGGTGGATTCATCTTGGTAAATGACAGTACACGTCTTTTATCGCCTTCACAAAGCAATTGTGTGACTGTTTTCTTGGAGGTAAGCACGATTAAGTACTTCCTCCACGCCCTTAAATACACAACCCACATTTCCCCAGCCCCATGGCAGTATTCATTAAGATCTTTCTGCCACAGAAAGCCATTCATCACTGCTTGTGTGTGCGTTCGCATGCGTTATCTGAACATTGTCCCCACGATGGATCCTCCAGCGGGACGGCCCAGGCCTACCTCCAACGGAGTCCACACCCACAGACAGCCCTCTCCCTGGGTTAGTCGTGACTATCAGTGGATAGTTCAATTGGATTTCAGTAAGACTTAATGTATCCAGCTTTGTGATGGGCAAAATAGTGCAAATTTGATAAATTTGCATTATGAAAGGTTACATGCATTAATAAAAGCTGTTAACCACCAAGCAACTTTGCCCAACTGAGCTATGTTATTGTAGCCTCTCTGACCCTGTGGTGGTCTTTAGACAATGGGATGACATACTGGAGTCCACTAGAGACTACAGACTACGTTCTCCCACCAGGGTTTTAGTTCCCCCTTCAAATCACACTGTCAGGGGCTCAGAGGGCAGGCCTACTCTTTGTCCAGCCAGTCTGGGACAGCTATTGATTAACTTGGACAGTGGGAAGAATAACCACCCCGGACAGTAGGGAACAACACCGAATGCAAATTGGCTTGTTCAGGTCCTAAAGAAACATTTTTTTAAAGTACTTTCCATTTAGTGGTGGAAAAATACCTTTGGTATCAGAAGCCTTAGAAAAAGTAACGACCTCTGGAAAGTACTGTGGGGTGCCCTGTTCTCGAAACAGAAAGCCTGGGACACCACTGGAAGGGTTTTCACATGAGGACTGTTTGTCACGGCTCTTTAGAGCCCACCTCGTTACAGCGTTCCCTTTCTGTGTGTGTCAGTGTAGCTCCAGTTCCTCTGATCTTTACGTGACTCGGGTGGGTCACTAATCATTGCTTACATCATGTGATCTTCTCATGCACCCACTAATATTCTAAGCAGTTACATAATATGGCCCATTCACAAGTAACAGCTTAGAATAGTAGTGGGTGCATGAGAAGATCACATGATGTAAGCAATGATTAGTGACCCACCCGAGTCACGTAAAGATCAGAGGAACTGGAGCTACACAGACACTGACACAGGCATGGCATGGCTCGGTCACTACACATTGAGACCCATAATATGGGCCTATTCACGAGTGTCTCAATGTTTAGTGACCCAGCCATGCCATGCCTGTCTCCAGGCAAAGCCTGTGTTTTTGTGGTGATAAGAGTTCAGTAACTGAACTTTATCCTTCAATGTTCCAGTTGGACAATCATTTGAATTGTTCGACACAAAGCACTGGACATTGGCCTGGTTAAGCTGGTGGTGATGATTTAAAGGCGTTATGTAAGGGCTTTGCCGTTGTAAAAGTTCTACTGGTAGTTTTCCATGTTTCACCTACTTCTGCAGTTCTGGGAAACCAGCAGAGTTCGTTCCATAAGTGAGAACAATTACGCCTTCACTACCATGAAGTGTTATCGCTGATGAGAGTCCAATGGTTATGCACAACACACATGTACACACTCAGTGTGTGCTAGTCTCTGTTCCGTAGCCAGACATTCGGCCTTGGCCCCAATCTGTAATAATGGAGTTATACATACAGCCTCTAGTCGGGGGCGACCGAGTGGAACAGCTTTATGGATTACTTCCTGCTAATGTCACAATCCATTTTTCTGAGAGGGAGCACGGACCGATGGGATGGCTCGGTGTGCCTTCAACTCTGCCTGGCTCCCTCTGGGGTCCCCTATACAGCCTGTTTTGGAGGATAGCTAGGCTTACATTAGTTGGACCTCCCTCCTCACATGCGTGCTCACACACACACACACACAGGATGTTTACAGCACAGCTTTTAGAAAATGGCAGAATGATGAGTTTAATTCATGGCTGTATTGGAGGTTACAATACAATTTAGGGGACTATCTACAGTCCTATAAAATAACTAGACACTGCTGTTTTTGTAATGAATTGTTTTCATGATAACTGTGTGTCACCATGTGTGTGCCAGCGTCTTTGTGTATGCTCCCATGTGGTGTACAACACCTCAGAGCGTGTATGTGATTCCAGAATTATGCAGTAGCTCCTATGTCTGCTAAAAGGGAATGCAGAGAAAAGGGAGGGAGGAAATTAATGCGAAGATGGGTAGCAGGGACTTTTCCTGACACAAAGGGTATGACATTGGTGGGGGGGAAAGGGGATGAGAGCAGGGTTCTAAAGTGCGACCCTTTTGGTCGCATATGCTCCTAAATATTTTGCTCTGCGGCCTGGAATTTTCATTTGGGAGCACCAGTGTGACTAGGGAAAAAAAATTGTCATGATTTAGGCTTTGCTTTACTTCAGCCTCCGAGTGCCATAGAGTCCCCTCGCTCCCTTCCCGGCTGCTTGCTTGCAGTTCCCAGGCTACACACACCAAGCCCCGCCCCCTGTCACTCAAGCAGGCGCCACATGTTTTCTCCACGCTGTTTATTCTCTCAGCATGCTGTCAATTCATGCACCACAACACAGATTCTTCCAAAACAAGAGTGATGCTGCTTTCCACATTGCTTCTAGATATGAATCCAGATAATGTATCTATTATACTATTAGTTTGTGTATATGCTCTCTGCAAAATGTGAGTTAATTAGTCTAAGGACGCTGGCATACATGTGTCTAACATAATGCTAATTGTTAACTAACTACTGTAGCTGGCTAAATGCCATTTATTTAAATGCACAAGATGGGGCAAAGAAAAAGTTAACTATAATACAGGTTGCTACCAGTGGTGGTTTAGATCAGCATGTTTGTGCAACTACGTGTTCTGAATCAGATGGCCTATTCTAAAATCTTTGTCTCAATGCAACATCTATTCAAATGTGATTAGAGTCCCCTGGGAAACACTGACCAACGCTTTGGCTCCTACCCTGTCATAACTCCTACCTGGCTTTTTCATTTGTTGTCATGCCAAACAACACCAAACATATAATTATATTATTATGATTCCCACAGTTCACCCAAGTGTTTTGATCTGTATCGCAAGTCAAATCGCAATATTTGGTTGGAAAATGGCAGTTAGATGTTTTGCGCATATCGTGCAGCCTTACTAACAACCTGGGAACTTTACCAGTTTATGCAAACATTTGGTAGCACAAAAATAAAGTAAAAGTGATATTTTCTTCTTCTTGCTTCAAAAGTAAGTAGAATTCATATAGGCCCAATGTTGTCTGGATCTCAAACAATTTGAAAATATATTTTTCTGCTGCTCCTAAATTGTATATGGTGCTCCTAACTGTTTTAAGTGAACCAGTGCTACCAATGAACATTTTTAATTTAGAGCCCTGGATGAGAGGGGGGGGGGCTAGTGAGCAGGGTGAGGGAGAAGGAGGGATGTATAGCCTAAAGGGAGGGATCCTCCTGTGCAGTAAGTGCATTTGCGGACTGCCCAGCCCAACTCAGCCCTGCCTGGTGCCCACTGCTTACCATAGTTCAGCTCAGTAGAATTGCCTCTGCAGCTCTGAATTATTTATTGGACTTCAGAGTGCAGTGAAAAATCCCACCCCCCACACACAGACACACAAACCCTCCATCACCAGATCACTCCACCTCATTGCGCATTATATTGCATCACAGCTCATCTATTACTAAAATACCTTCAGTTTTTTTCTGACTCACACACAGCCTCTATTTTTAACAATCTCTGTTTCTCTTTGTTTTACTAGTCTCACACTCGCTCATTGAATTCCTCCTCTCTGTTCTCACTCTCCAATCTCCAATCAGCTGGTTGAATAATTGAATGGATTTTGATCTCCCTGGGTTTTTTGTTCATCAGATCCTAGTGTTAATTGCGCTGGGCTGGGTAACTGCGCTCACTATGTTACATAAGCCTCAGTACCAGTATTTATTCATATTTTTTCAATGCCAATAAATCCCATTGAATTGAATTAATGGGGTGATTCTCATGAAGCCAAGTTTTAACCATGGCAGTAGCAAATTGAGTTTGAAAACTATGATGCATCTGCAACAATCAACTATCATTCTGAAGACTAAGATGCCTAGTTTATGGTACATTGTCTTACTTTAAATGTTCACCCCAAATTCTCATTACCGAAAGATTACATTCTCGGGTCATTTTATACTATTTTACTTTTGAAAGGTTTGTCCATAAGTCATACAAATTGGATACTGGTGGAAATTTACATTAAACTAATATTGATGTAACAACGGTGTCTGTGGACTTGTTTCTCATTATGTAACTTTTTCAATTTGCTGTAAAAACTCCATTTTTTATGAAGTTTTATTCACCCATGATGCATCATCTAGAGAAGAAGTCCTTAGATGAGCACAAGTTCATTCAGTTTCTTCACTTACAGTGCCTTCAGAAAGAATTCATACCCCTTGACTTATTCCACATTTTGTTGTTACAGCCTGATTTCACCCATCTACACACAATACTCCGATTTATAGCTGTGAGCCTTTCTTGGTAAGTCTCCAAGAGCTTTGCACGCCTGGATTGTACAATATGTGCACATTATTTTTTTTTAAATTCATAAAGCTCTGTCAAGTTGTTGATCATTGCTAGACAGCCATTTTCAAGTCTTGCCATAGATTTTCAAGTAGATTTAAGTCAAAATACATGCATATAATTACAGTACTTATGCTATAACAAGGGTTATTTTAGTCAATTGCAGTAGGATCTTTGATTTTAGTATTATGTAAGTCATAACAAACGACACAGTTTGTATTGGGTTACTGAATCTCTATTAGAGCTCAGTACAGTTTTTCAGTAGCAAACTATGCAACACTCATTACCAAAACATGCATTCTCATATCCGAAACCTGCTCATCATTAACGTAATGCACCAATATTTATAAAGGATTAGGAAAAATAAAACTTGTCCATTAGTAATTTTGGCTCGATCTGACAGTGTGCCTTTTTGTTCTTTCTCCAAATATGTGTACATAAAAATAGCATGTATACACAAGTAATTATGACAAAAAAACAAGATTCAGAAAAGTGTTGCGGTAATGAGAGAAATTACAAAATACATTTTAATATTTGTTTTCATTATTATGTTTAACTCCAGCCTTTTAATTAGGTGAGAAATGTAAAAAATATACATTGATTTGTTAACTTAACAGGTCACAGTTGTAAATGAGAACTTATTCTCAACTTGCCTACCTGGTTAAATAAAGGTGAAATAAATGTTAAATACATTTTAAAAACTTCAAGTGCCAGTTCCGTGAGAATCACCTAACACGGAACCCAAACTGGCTGCGTGTGTGCGCGCCGCACACCAAACGCGATCACGACACACGTTAAAATATCAAAACAAACTCTGAACCAATGACATTAATTTAGGGACAGGTCGAAAAGCATTAAACATGTATGGCAATTTAGCTAGCTAGCTTGCACTTGCTAGCTAATTTGTCCTATTTAGCTAGCTTGCTGTTGTTAGCTAATTTGTCCTGGGATATTAACATTGAGTTGTTATTTTTCCTGAAATGCACAAGGACCTCTACTTCGACAATTAATCCACACATAAAACGGTCATCCAAATCGTTTCTAGTCATCTCTCCTCCTTCCAGGCTTTTTCATCTTTGAACTTATATGGTGATTGGCATCTAAACTTTCATAGTATTACCACGACGACCGGCAAAACAGTTCGTCTTTCAATCAACCACGTGGGTATAACCAATGAGGAGATGGCACGTGGGTACCTGCTTATAGAAACCAATGAGGAGATGGGAGAGGCAGGACTTGCAGCGCGATCTGCGTCAGAAATAGGAATGACTTCTATTTTAGCCCATGGCAACGCAGACGCTCGTTGGCGCAATAATTGAATAACATGGATTTTTAAATGTATTTTGTAACGCTCGCGCATGCGACGTGTCCGGTCTGGTCAGCATGTAATGGTGCTTCTTTCTCTGTGGTCAGCAGTCAGCATATGGAGGCATAGGGAAGAATGGGTTGAGAGAACAGAAAAGAATGTTGATAAGTGATGGTAGAGGTATGGGAGTGAAGAGAGGAGCAGAAGGGAGTGGTTGATGAAAAGGTGGAAGCATGGAGGGAAATGGAATGCAGAGGAGAGGTGGGGGGAGGTGTGGGGAGAAGAGAGTAGGAGGGTGGACAAGAGAGAGGGGAGAGCGATCGATTAATGGCAACCTTTTCTCACCCCTGCAGTGTGATGTGGGGTGTGTCTGCCTGTATGCATGCACTTGTGTACTCAACCCCTCTGTGTGTGTGTGTGTGTGTGTGTGTGTGTGTGTGTGTGTGTGTGTGTGTGTGTGTGTGTGTGTGTGTGTGTGGAAAAGTATGCAGTTTACTAGGCTACAGATGAAATTAGTTATAATGAACTTCACAGGGTGGTGAACGTGCATGGTATGAGCATGATGCTCCTTTCCATTAAATATCAAGGGTCTTATTCTGGTGACATGATGATGGTTCTTTTGTCCATGATAATCTCATCATTGTAACGGATTTTCTTAGAGAAGTGGAGGTGTCAGGCGCAGGACACAGGGATGAAGGTAAACAAAACGTGTTTACTAAAATGTATCAATCCATCTTCTCATAAAAAATACATAGTTAGGAGAAACACCTCCAACTACACAAAACAGACAAACAATCACCGACAAGACAAACAGGAAATGCAGAGGTGTAACGATCGTCGTCGGGTGACGAGGAAGCGGACCAAAACGCAGCTGGGAGCGAACACGTTTATTCTTTACACTGAAATAAACACGTACACAAAAACAAGACAAGGCCGATACGTTAACTTACTCAAACACAAAGAGACAACACCCCACAAACAGCTTGGGGGAAAAAGGAACTTAAATGTGATCCCAATCAGAGACAACTAGCGACAGCTGTCTCTGATTGGGAATCGACAGAACCCAACATAGAAATAACCCACATAGAGCTAACACAAGGCTATAACGCAAACATAGAAAACCAACCAAGGAAAAATACCCAACCTGACACACCTTGACCAAAATACCCGAGTTCACCTGGTCAGGGCGTGACAAGAGGTTTAAATAATGAACATAATTAGGGAAACTCAAAACAGGTGTACACAATAAAGACAAAACCAAACGAACAGTGAAACATCGATCGGTGGCAACTAGTAAGCCGGTGACGTCGACCGCCGAACGTCGCCCGAACAAGGAGAGGGGTCGACTTCGGCGGGAGTCGTGACAGTACCCCCCCTGGCCGACACCGGCCTCGGGGACGACCCGGAGGACGGGGAGCAGGGCGATCCGGACGGAAGCGATGAAAATCCTGGATTAACGATGGATCCAGGATGTCTTCCGCCGGTACCCAGCTTCGCTCCTCCGGGCCATACCCCTCCCACTCCACGAGGTACTGAAGGCCCCTCGCCCGACGCCTGGAGTCCATAATGGCTCGTACGGTATATGCCGGGGCCCCCTCGATGTCCAGAGGGGGCGGAGGAACCTCCCGTACCTCCGACTGCTGGAGCGGACCAGTTACCACCGGCCTGAGGAGAGACACATGGAACGAGGGGTTAATATGATAATCAGGGGGAAGTTGTAACCTATAACAAACCTCGTTCAATCTCCTCAGGACTTTAAATGGCCCCACAAACCGCGGACCCAGCTTCCGGCAGGGCAGGTGAAGGGGCAGGTTTCGGGTCGAGAGCTAGACCCGATCCCCCGGTGCATAAACCGGGGCCTCACTGCGGTGGCTGTCGGCACTCGCCTTTTGCCGCCTGATGGCTCGTTGAAGACGTACATGGGCAGCGTTCTATGTCTCCTCCGAGTGCCGAAACCATTCATCCACCGCAGGAGCCTCGATCTGGCTCTGATGCCATGGTGCCAGGACCGGCTGATACCCTAGCACACACTGAAAAGGGGTAAGGTTAGTGGAAGAGTGGCGTAAGGAATTTTGGGCCATCTCCGCCCAAGGGATAAATGATGCCCACTCTCCCGGCCGGTCCTGGCAATAGGACCGCAGAAACCTACCCACCTCTTGGTTGACTCTTTCCACCTGCCCATTACTCTCGGGGTGGAACCCTGAGGTAAGACTGACCGAGACCCCCAGGCGTTCCATAAACGCCGTCCAGACTCTAGACGTAAATTGGGGACCCCGATCAGAGACTATATCCTCAGGCACCCCGTAGTGCCGGAATACATGGGTAAATAGGGCCTCCGCAGTCTGTAGGGCCGTAGGGAGACCGGGCAAAGGAAGGAGACGTCAGGACTTAGAAAACCGATCCACAACGACCAGGATCGTGGTGTTCCCCCGTGACGGTGGAAGATCCGTCACGAAATCCACCGATAGGTGTGACCACGGTCGTTGCGGAACGGGAAGGGGTTGTAATTTCCCTCTGGGCAGATGTCTAGGTGCCTTGCACTGTGCGCATACCGAACAGGAGGAGACATAAATCCTCACGTCCTTGGCTAACGTGGGCCACCAGTACTTCCCCGTAAGGCAGCGCACCGTCCAACCTATACCAGGATGACCAGAGGAAGGTGATGTGTGGGCCCAACAGATCAAACGATCGCGAACATCAAACGGCACGTACACGCGCCCAACGGGACACTGGGAGGGAGTGGGTTCTGCACGTGACGCCCGTTCGATGTCCGCGTCCCTTCCCATACCACCGGTGCCACCAGGCATGAGGTTGGAATTATGGGAGTGGGCTCTGTGGACCGCTCCTCTGTATCATACAGCCGGGACAGTGCGTCTGCCTTGACGTTCTGGGAACCTGGTTTATAAGAAAGAGTGAAAGAAAAGCGTGTGAAAAACATAGCCCACCTAACCTGGCGAGGGTTCAGTCTCCTCGCTGCCCGAATATACTCCAGATTTCGGTGGTCAGTCCAAATGAGGAAAGGGTGTCTAGCCCCCTCAAGCCAATGTCTCCACGCTTTCAGAGCCCCGACAACAGCTAACAACTCCCTATCCCCCACGTCATAGTTTCGCTCCGCCGGGCTGAGCTTCTTCGAAAAGAAAGCACAGGGGCGGAGTTTTGGTGGGTTACCCGAGCGCTGAGACAGCACAGCCCCTATTCCAGCCTCGGATGCATCCACCTCAACTATGAATGCTAAGGAGGGATCAGGATGCGCCAGCACTGGAGCCGTGGTAAACAGAGCCTTCAGGTTACCAAAAGCTCTGTCCGCCTCAGCCGACCACCGCAACCGCACCGGTCCCCCCTTCAGTAAGGAGGTAATGGGAGCCGCCACCTGGCCAAAGCCCCGGATAAACCTCCGGTAGTAGTTGGCAAACCCTAAAAACCGCTGCACCTCCTTTACCGTGGTTGGAGTCGGCCAATTACGCACGGCTGAAATGCGGTCAGTCTCCATCTCCACCCCTGACGCGGACAAACGGTACCCAAGGAAGGAGACGGATTGTTGAAAGAACAGACGGATGGAGCATTCATTAACCCATACGGCATGACGAGGTACTCATAGTGCCCAGATGTAGTGCTAAATGCCGTCTTCCACTCATCCCCTCCCCTGATACGCACCAGATTGTACGCGCTCCTGAGGTCCAATTTTGTGAAGAAGCGCGCCCCGAGCAATGACTCTGTCATACTGGCGATCAGAGGTAGCGGGTAACTGTATTTCAGAGTAATCTGGTTCAAACCTCGATAGTCAATGCACGGGCGTAAACCTCCATCCTTCTTCTTCACAAAAAAGAAGCTCGAGGAGACAGGTGAAATGGAGGGCCGAATGTATCCCTGTCCCAGAGATTCAGCAACATATGTTTCCATAGCCGCCGTCTCCGCCTGTGACAGAGGATACACGTGACTCCTGGGAAGTGCAGCACCCTCCAGGAGATTTATCGCACAATCCCCCAGGTCGATGGGGTGGTAATTGAGTCGCCTTCCTTTTACAGAAGGCGATTGCCAAATCGGCATATTCGGGGGGAATGTGCATGGTGGAAACCTGGTTTGGACTCTCCACCGTAGTGGCACCTAAGGAAACACCTAAACACCTCCCTGAACACTGACAGGACCATCCCTTGAGAACCCTCTGTTGCCACGAAATAAGAGGATCATGAGAAGCCAACCAGGGAAGCCCCAATACAACGGGAAACACAGGAGCGTCAATCAGAAAGAGACTAATACTCTCTTCATGACTCTCCTGTGTCACCATAGCAATGGGAACTGTGACCTCCCTAATCAGCCCAGACCCCAAAGGACGACTATCTAGGGCATGTATAGGGAAGGGAACATCAACGGGAACAATAGGAATCCCTAATCTATTGGCCAAAGACCGATCTATAAAGTTCCCAGCTGCGCCTGAATCTACTAGCGCCTTATGCTGGGAATGCGGGGAAAACCCCGGAAATCTTATAGATAACCACATGTGAGCAACAGGGGAGTCTGGGTGAGTCGTGTGCCTACTCACCTGAGATGAACCACCAGTGTTCCGCCTACCACCTCGACTACCTGGAAAACCTCCCCAGCACCGACCAGCAGTGTTTCCTCTGCGGTCACCTCTGGTGCATGGAACGGTTTCCCCTCCGGTCTCCCTAGTACCAGCCCCGCCCAACTCCATTGGTGTTGGGTCTAAGGGACTGGAGGATGGAACCAACGGACCCCGATCCGGACGTCCGCGGGAGGCCAGCAGGTTATCCAGCTGGATAGATAAGTCCATCAGCTGGTCCAGGTGGATGGTGGTGTCCCTGCAGGCTAGCTCCCTACGAACGTCCTCTCGCAAACCACACCTGTAGTGATCGATCAGGGCCCGCTCATTCCATCCTGCACCAGCCGCCAGAGTTCTAAAATCCAGTGCAAACTCCTGAGCGCTCCTCATCTCCTGCTTTAAATGGAACAAGCGCTCTCCCGCCGCTTTTCCTTCTGGTGGATGATCAAACACTGCCCAAAAGCGGCGGGAGAAGTCCTCGTAGTTTTCCCGAGTCGGGTCTTCCACCTCCCAGATAGCGTTGGCCCACTCTAGGGCTTTACCAGTCAAACAGGAGATGAGGGCGCTCACTCTCTCGCGTCCCGAGGGCGGCGGCTGGACAGCCGCCAGGTAGAGCTCTAGTTGGAGTAGGAACCCCTGACACCCGGCAGCTGCTCCGTCATACGCTCCCGGGAGCGAGAGCCGAATCCCACCGGATCCAGACGGCGGTTGGATAGGATCCAGAGTTGTGCCGGGTGGTGGCGTGGCTGGGTCGACGGGACAGCCTTTCCTCTCCACTCTCTCCATGGTCAGCAGCACGCAATCCATGGCCGACATTAGATCCTGGATCATTTTAGCCTGCTGCTGAACGTGCTCCTCTAGATGACTAGGAGAACTGGCTGCTCCTGCTGACTCCATTTGTGGTCGGTGATTCTGTAACGGATTTTCTTAGAGAAGTGGAGGAGTCAGGCGCAGGACACAGGGATGAAGGTAAACAAAACGTGTTTACTAAAATTTATCAATCCATCTTCTCATAAAAAATACATAGTTAGGAGAAACACCTCCAACTACACAAAACAGACAAACAATCACCGACAAGACAAACAGGAAATGCAGAGGTTTAAATAATGAACATAATTAGGGAAACTCAAAACAGGTGTACCAATAAAGACAAAACCAAAGGAACAGTGAAACATCGATCGGTGGCAACTAGTAAGCCGGTGACGTCGACCGCCGAACGTCGCCCGAACAAGGAGAGGGGTCGACTTCGGCGGGAGTCGTGACAATCATGTAGTAGGCTATAGCTACCCGCACTATACAGTGCATTCAGAAAGTATTCAGACCCATTGACTTTTTCCACATTTTGTTACGTTACAGCCTTATTCTAAAATGGAATTGTTTTTTCCCCCTCATCAATCTATACACAATACCCAAAGCAAAAACAGGTTTGCTTTTTGCAAATGTATAAAAAACAAACTAAAATATTACATTTACATAAGTATTCAGACCTTTACTCAGTACTTTGTTGAAGCATCATTGGCAGTAATTACAGCCTCGAGTCTTCTTAGGTAGTGTAACGATCGTCGTCGGGTGATGAGGAAGCGGACCAAAACGCAGCTGGGAGCGAACACATGTTCGGAACTTAAATGTGATCCCAATCAGAGACAACTAGCGACAGCTGTCTCTGATTGGGAATCGACAGAACCCAACATAGAAATAAACCACATAGAGCTAACACAAGGCTATAACCCAAACATAGAAAACAAACCAAGGAAAATTACCCAACATGACACACCCTGACCCAAAATACCCGAGTTCACCTGGTCAGGGCGTGACAGTACCCCCCCCCCAATGGTGCGTACTCCCGGCGCACCAAACTTAAGTCTATTAGGGGGGGGGGACCTGGGTGGGCGCCTCACCCTCGGTGGAGGCTCTGGCCCCGGGCGTGTTCTTTCCCCCGCCTCCACCTTAGCCCTACCCCTCTGGCCCGGACTGGACCACTGTGGAGCGGCATGCTCAGGCTCTGGAGCGGAGCCATCGACCGGAACAGGATTGGGCACCGGTGGACTGGACACGGGCCGTGCCGGACTGGGAACACGCACCACTGGCTTGGTGCGGGCAGCAGGAACGGGCCGGGCCGGACTGGGGACACGCACCACTGACTTGGTGCGGGGAGCAGGGACGGGCCGGGCCGGACTGGAAACACGCACCACTGGCTTGGTGCAGGGAGCAGGAACGGGCCGGGCCGGACTGGGGACACGCACCACTGACTTGGTGCGGGGAGCAGGGACGGGCCGGACAGGACTGTGGACACGTACCGTGGGCTTGGTGCGGGGAACAGGAACGGGCCGGACAGGACTGTGGACATGCACCGTGGGCTTGGTGCGGGGAACAGGAACGGGCCGGACAGGACTGTGGACACGCACCGTGGGCTTGGTGCGGGGAACAGGGATGGGCCGGACAGGACTTGGGACACGCACCACTGACCTGGTGCGGGGAGCAGGGACGGCCGGGCCGGACTGAGAACACGCACCACTGGCTTGGTGCGGGGAGCAGGAACGGGCCGGGCCGGACTGGGGACACGCACCACTGACTTGGTGCGGGGAGCAGGGACGGGCCGGACAGGACTGTGGACACGCACCGTGGGCTTGGTGCGGGGAGCAGGGACGGGCCGGACAGGACTGTGGACACGCACCACTGACCTGGTGCGGGGAGCAGGGACGGGCCGGGCAGGACTGTGGACACGCACCGTGGGCTTGGTACGGGGAACAGGAACGGGCCAGACAGGACTGTGAACACGCACTGGTGAACTGAAGCGTGGAGCCGGTTTAGCCACTCGTCCTGGCTGGATTCCCATCCTAGCACGGCATGTGCTGGGCATGTCCACCGGACGCACCGGGCTGTGCGGGCGCACTGGCGACACAGCGCGCAATTCCGCTTCCCATGGCTTGGTGCGGGGAGCAGGGACGGGCCGGGCAGGACTGTGGACACGCACCGTGGGCTTGGTGCGGGGAACAGGAACGGGCCAGACAGGACTGTGAACACGCACTGGTGAACTGAAGCGTGGAGCCGGTTTAGCCACTCGTCCTGGCTGGATTCCCATCCTAGCACGGCATATGCTGAGCATGTCCACCGGACGCACCGGGCTGTGCGGGCGCACTGGCGACACAGCGCGCAATTCCGCTTCCCATGGCTTGGTGCGGGGAGCAGGGACGGGCCGGGCAGGACTGTGGACACGCACCGTGGGCTTGGTGCGGGGAACAGGAACGGGCCAGACAGGACTGTGAACACGCACTGGTGAACTGAAGCGTGGAGCCGGTTTAGCCACTCGTCCTGGCTGGATGCCCATCCTAGCACGGCATATGCTGGGCATGTCCACCGGACGCACCGGGCTGTGCGGGCGCACTGGCGACACAGCGCGCAATTCCGCTTCCCATGGCTTGGTGCGGGGAGCAGGGACGGGCCGGGCAGGACTGTGGACACGCACCGTGGGCTTGGTGCGGGGAACAGGAACGGGCCAGACAGGACTGTGAACACGCACTGGTGAACTGAAGCGTGGAGCCGGTTTAGCCACTCGTCCTGGCTGGATGCCCATCCTAGCACGGCATGTGCTGGGCATGTCCACCGGACGCACCGGGCTGTGCAGGCGCACTGGCGACACAGCGCGCAACTCCGCATCCCATGGCTCCTCCTCCAGATCTTCCCTCAGCAGGTCCTCAATCAACCGCCTCATCTTCGTCTCCTCCTCCGCCGTCATCCCCCACGAGAGCAGTGGTCTGGGCTCTTCCTCTGCCCTTCCGGACCACCCCATTAGCCCCCCAAAACATTTTTATTGGGGGTGTCTTCCGGGCCTCCTCGACCGCCGCCTGCGACTCCGTCCACCGGCTGGCATTACCTCCTCGACCTGGGAATCCTTTCGCCAGGGTCCTTTCCCCGACATGATCTCCTCCCAGGTCCAGAACTCCTTCCCCTCGCGAGCCCATCTCTCGCGCTCCTTATCCTCCCGCTACTTGGTCCTGGTTTGGTGGGGTGTTCTGTAACGATCGTCGTCGGGTGATGAGGAAGCGGACCAAAACGCAGCTGGGAGCGAACACATGTTTATTCTTTACACTGAAATAAACACGTACACAAAACCAAGAAAATGCCGATACGTTAACTGCTCAAAACAAAGAGACAACACCCCACAAACAGCGTGGGGGGAAAAGGAACTTAAATGTGATCCCAATCAGAGACAACTAGCGACAGCTGTCTCTGATTGGGAATCGACAGAACCCAACATAAAAATAAACCACATAGAGCTAACACAAGGCTATAACCCAAACATAGAAAACAAACCAAGGAAAATTACCCAACATGACACACCCTGACCCAAAATACCCGAGTTCACCTGGTCAGGGCGTGACAGGTAGGATGCTACAAGCTTGGCACACCTGTGTCATGACTTTCCCACTTAGGTGAGGATCATAGGCGCCAGGTCAGCCCCCCCCCCCCTCTCTCCCACCAGAGTTTTATGACTTAACAACCGGGTCGTAAATACCTTGCAGGAACTCTCTCCCCCATCTGCAAAAATCAATTTGTTACCACAGAGAGAGACTTTGCAGTACTGTAACATAAAAAGGTTGGACATTTCTAATGTAAATAATGTGGTAAATGGTTCGTGGGGCTCGAAACAATAATCATGTCAAATAAATTGTTGTTTGATATCATTAAGGACGGTATAACCAAATAACGGTAACTCTACAAATGTATACGTCCCAGTTGTGGAACTTCTATGATTTAATATAAAACTATTTGTGAGAAGATGAAATGTGATTTTAGCCTTCTAAATGAGATAATACTGTCATCAAAAGACTTGCCAAGTTAGTAACTTCGCCCACGTGAGCACAGACGTGGCAATGTGATGGGACCGCCCTCCAAGGCGAGGGCATAAAAGGTCTGCTAACGATATTTACATTAGACCAGAAAACGTGGAGCTGTGGCTACATGTTGAAATGGTTGCCATTTAAAAAGAGACCAGTGTGACCGACAGCGTGAGCTTGAAAGGTACAAAATGGTTAGAAACTCTGAAACTTTCAACAGAGAAGAAGAAAATCTCTACCAGACCAGACAGCGTGAAGCGGTGGCTACACGGCTGAGAAATGCTTTAAAACTAAAGACCAGCCAAAATACAGCACGAGCTGGATATGGCAAAATGGTTTGAAACTACAATACCAGAAAATAGTAAGATCCTCTGAAACTCTCTCTCTCGAAGAAGACTATACAGGAACATTGTCTGCAGCTGTTTATTCATTGTTAGCCTAGGAAATGCGACCGAAGACGAGAGACAAAGAACAATTTCCTCTCACCACTATAGGTATCTCTAGGGTAACTATTCTAAACAGAGTGAAGAATAAGGCCTGCTGAACACCGCGTGGTACACCTCTGGAAGATCCATTCTAACAGACACTCCGAGACCAACCTACTACAACTACTAAGGACATGGTGACCTCTGGTGGACAACCAGAGACTTCTGATGATCCATAGATGGACCGGTTCATTTCAACAAAGAGACAACAAGGACATACAAGCATAAATATGTGTTGCATTTCTAAATCCGAATGAGCGGTTGTTAGGGTGCTAAATATCCATATTTACGATGAGCGTATTATTCAACTGTATGTACGATTAGTTGAATTCCTCTCTCTTCTCCCGCCCCCCCTCCCCTTTTCATTGTGTAACAAGCCTGTCATATCGGGTTAGTCCACCAGGGACTTTTCATTGCATCATTTACATTTAAGTCATTTAGCAGACGCTCTTATAGTAACCAATGTATAATCTATCCTGTGTATGTGTTTATGTAATTCTGTGTGATTATTTAGCCAATTTGTGTATCACTGATTCATCATGGAGACTAGGGTTTGTGCAGATTTGAAGTCAACAATGTTCAGAATGAGACTGAGGTAACAATGATAATTAATGAATGACTAAGATGATAACTCTACAGATATAAATATATTGTTAATTCGAGAAACGGTAACTCATTAAACAAACTTTTTCCGTGGTGCCCCAAGATTGCTAATGAGTTAATTGTTACATGATTCATTTAATCATGTTAATAATTAAACAGTTAATTGACTTGATAAAATAATTAGTGATGCACCGATATGACATTCTTGGCCAATACGATATCCGATATTTTCCTTGCCAAAAAAATGTATACCGATAACCGATATTTAAACATTTTTGCGGCCTTTTAAGCATTCTAGTACAGTTAAATAGTTAACACACACATGGACGCAGCGGTCTGAGGCACTGCATCTCAGTGGAAAAGGCGTCACTACAGTCCCTGGTTCGAATCCTGGCTGTATCACATCCGGACGTGATTGGGAGTCCCACAGGGTGGCACACAATTGGCCCAGCGTCGTCCGGGTTTGGCCGGGGTAGGCAGTCATTGAAAATAAGAATTTGTTCTTAACTGACTTGCCTAGTTAAATAAAGGTTACACACACGACCCAAAAATATTTTGTTGGCATTTACGTATGTCCCCATTACCAGTAAAACATAATCAAAACCTTAATTTTGTTCAGTTGTTTCATTCTCAACCAGGATTTCTACGGAACGCCGTTTGGGTCTTGCGTGTCAAAAAAAAAGATACTCGTCAAATAACACTATTTGACATGTCAAATAAGCTTGTTGACCAATCATGACCTGAATATGACTGCACGTCACATTATAATTGAATGTGTTTTTTTATGTAGTTATTACACAGTGTAATCAATATCACTCGTATTTCATGTCACAACGATTCATCGATACGTATGCTATGATGCTGGTAAAGTTGTCTCGCGCACCTACAGTGCAGGTCATAAAAAAAGCTAGTTAGCTCATGGATGAAAACAATGATCTTCCCCAAAAACATAGAAAAAACGACAATCTGTTTCAGTTGCTGTAGTTAGCTAGCTAACTATATAGCTAGGTGTCATCATATAAAATAATCCTAATTTATAAGACAGTTCTTATTTGATTAATGGTGGTTGGAACCATCTATGTGAAGCTAGCCACAATAAGTTTTAGCCAAGGATTTGCGGTTAGCCTTCAAAATAAAAGTATGGCATAATTCTACTATTTGTATTCATTGCATCACTGTCAATGCCATACTTTTATTTTGAAGACAAACCACAAATTCCACTATTGCGCCTAATCCTTATTGTGGCTAGCTTCACAACACATAAACCGGTCCGGTCGAGTGTCAGTAGCCAGATGAAGCTAGCTGGCTTCATCTCATTGCAACCCCACGAGGTGAGATCTTGCATGGAGCCCCAGGCCGAGGGATATTGACAGTTCTTTTGTGTTTCTTCCATTTGCGAATAATCACACCAAATGATGTCACCTTCTCACCAAGCTGCTTGGCGATGGTCTTGTAGCCCATTCCCGCCTTGTGTAGGTCTACAATCTTGTCCCTGACATCCTTGGAGAGCTCTTTGGTCTTGGCCATAGTGGAGAGTTTGGAATCTGATTGATTGATTGCTTCTGTGGACATTTTACAGGTAACAAGCTGCGGTTAGGAGCACTCCCTTTAAGACTGTGCTCCTAATCTCAGCTCGTTACCTGTATAAAAGACACCTGGGAGCCAGAAATCTTTCTGATTGAGAGGGGGTCAAATACTTATTTCCCTCATTAAAATGCAAATCAATTTATAACATTTTTGACAAGCGTTTTTCTGGATATTTTTGTTGTTATTCTGTCTCTCACTGTTCAATTAAACCGACCATTAAAATTATAGACTGATCCTTTCTTTATCAGTAGGCAAACATACAAAATCAGCAGGGGATCAAATACTTTTTTCCCCCACTGTAAGGATTGGGGATCAATGAAATGGGGTAACAGTCTACTCAAAACCCAATATATGTTTTCCCAACGTCCTCCTCAGAACATCCAGACAGTATTGTTTTTCCTCTGGAATAGTGTTCAATACACATAGGTTGACAATACATGTGGCTCAATTCAAAGTTGTTACAGAGTCCCGCAATAAGAGCTATGATATTAATGTTCTCTGGGTGTCACTGAGTAGACTGATACCCCATGTCATTGATCCACAATCCATAGGTAAGGCTTTACAGTGAAATAAGTACGCCCCCAATGCAATTCTAAAGTATAATACATCCAGTGTGAATTCAACAGATTTTTGTCAAATTAACAAATTATTGTCTTTAGTTGATTTTATATAACATTCCAACCTCGTTTAGCATGATCTAGTCAATTATGGCATAATTCTACTATTTGTATGCATTTGCATCACTGTCAATGACATACTTTTATTTTGAAGGGTAACCGCAAAGTCCACTATTGTGGCTAATCCTTATTGTGGCTAGCTTCACATAGATGGGTCCGACCACCATTAATCAAATAAGAACTGTCTTATAAATTAGGGTTATTTTAGATGATGACACCTAGCTATATAGTTAGCTAGCTAATGAAACAGATAGTCGTTTTGCTATGTTTTTAGGAAAGAAAATTGTTTGCATCCATGAGCTAGCTAGATTTCTTTTTAATGACCAGCACTGTAGGTGCGCGAGAAAACTTTACCAGCATCATAGCATACGTATCGATGAATCGTTGTGACATATGAAATACAAGTGATAGTTATTACACATTGATTACACTATGTAAAAAAAATTATGAACGAGTTAAATTATTATGTGACGTGCAGTCATATTCAGGTCCTGATTGGTCAACAAGCTTATATGACACGTCAAATAGTGTTATTTGACGTATCTTTTTTAACATGCAAAGACCCAAACGGCGTTCCATAGAAATCCTGGGTGAGAATGAAACGACTGAACAAATGAACAATGAAACAGCACAGCAAGTAAGTGAAAGAAATAGGTTTTGATTATGTTTTACTGGTAATGGGGACATACGTAAATGCCAACAAAAGAACTTTTTGGTCAGTGTGGTGTGTGTGTGTAACCTTTATTTAATAACTAGGCAAGTCAGTTAAGAACAAATTCTTATTTACAATGACGGCCCAGACGATGCTAGGACAATTGTGTGCTGCCCTATGGGATCCCCAATCACACCCGGATGTGATACAGCCTGGATTCAAACCAGGGACTGTAGTGACGCCTCTTGCACTGAGATGCAGTGCCTTAGACCGCTGCGTCCATGTGTGTGTGTTAACTATTTAACTGTACTAGAATGCTTAAAAGGCCACTAAAATTGTAACTATCGATTATCGGTATCGTTTTTTTGGAAAGGAAAATATCGGCATCGGCCAAAAATGTCATATCTATTGCATCTTAGCCGCTCTGTCACTGCTCATCCATATATTTTATATTTATATATTCTTATCCCATTCCTTTACTAGATTGTGTGTGTTAGGTTTTATTGTGGAATTGTTTGATATTACCTGTTAGATACTGCTGCACTGTCGGATCTTGACGCATAAGCATTTCACTACACTAACAATGACATCTGCTAACCATGTGTATTTGACCAATAAAATTTGATTTGATCCGGTTCAAGTACGGGCTCTGGCTAGGCCGCTCAAGGACATTCAGAGACTTGTCCCGAAGCCACGTTGTCTTGGCTCTGTGCTTGGGGTCGTTGTCCTGTTTGAAGGTGAACCTTCAACCCAGTCTGAGGTCTTGAGCGCTCTGGAGCATGTTTTCATCAAGGATCTCTCTGTACTTTGCTCCGTTCATCTTTCCCTCGATCCTGACTAGTCTCCCAGTCCTTGTCCCTGAAAAACATACCCACAGCATGATTCTGCCACCACCACGCTTCACGTAGGGATGGTACAAGATTTCTTCCAGACGTGACGCTTGGCATTCAGGCCAAAGAGTTCAATTTTGGCTTCATCAGACCAGAGAATGTTGTTTTTCATGGTCTGAGAGTCTTTAGGTGCCTTTTGGCAAACTCCAAACCGGCTCTCATGTGCCTTTTACTGAGGAGTGGCTTCCATCTGGCCACTCTACCATAAAGGCCTGATTGGTGGAGTGCTGCAGAGATGGTTCTCCCATCTCCACAGAGGATCTCTGGAGCTCTGTCAGAGTGACCATCGGGTTCTTGGTCACCTCCCTGACCAAGGCCCTTCTCCCCAATTGCTCAGTTTGGCTGGGCAGCCAGCTCTAGGAAGAGTCTTGGTGGTTCCAAACTTCTTCCATTTAAGGATGATGGAGGCCACTGTGTTCTTGGGGACCTTCAATGTTGCAGACATGTTTTGGTTCCCTTCCCCAGATCTGTGCCTCAACACAATCCTGTCTCGGAGCCCCACGGACAATTCATTCGATCTTATGGCATGGTTTTTGCTTTTTGTGTGTGCCTTTTCACAGGTGTGTGCCTTTTCTAAATCATGTCCAATCAATTGAATTTACCTCAGGTTGACTCCAAGTTGTCGAAACATCTCAAGGATGATCAATGGAAACAGGATGCACCTGAGCTCAATTTCGAGTCCCATAGCAAAAGGTCTGAATAATAATGTAAATAAGGTATTTTTGTTTTTTATTTGTAATAAATTAGCAAACATTTCAAAAGAACTGTTTTCGCTTTGTCATTATGGGGTATTGTGTGTAGTTGGAGGATAATTCTTTTTAAATTCCATTTAAAAATAAGTCTGTAACATAACAAAATGTGGAAAATGTCAAGGGGTCTGAATAACTTCCGAATCCGATTTATTTGCGAGCTGTTGCTAGAGCGCACGTGCCAAGACCAGAGTGGCACATTTGCTAAATAACAGTGTTGTTTTGTAAATTAACAACCCATCAGTACAGTTAAATGCGATGGAATCCATTTACATTCAGGGCCTAACATTACATTTACATTTACGTCATTTAGCAGACGCTCTTATCCAGAGCGACTTACAAATTGGTGGATTCACCTTATGATATCCAGTGGAACAACCACTTACAATAGTGCATCTATATCTTTTTTTTGGGGGGGGGGGGGGGGGGGGGTAGAAGGATTGCTTTATCCTATCCCAGGTATTCCTTAAAGAGGTGGGGTTTCAGGTGTCTATGGAAGGTGGTGATTGACTCCGCTGTCCTGGCGTCATGAGGGAGCTTGTTCCACCATTGGGGTGCCAGAGCAGCGAACAGTTTTGACTGGGCTGAGCGGGAACTGTGCTTCCGCAGAGGTAGGGGGGCCAGCACGCCAGAGGTGGATGAACGCAGTGCCCTTGTTTGGGTGTAGGGCCTGATCAGAGCCTGAAGGTACGGAGGTGCCGTTCCCCTCACAGCTCCGTAGGCAAGCACCATGGTCTTGTAGCAGATGCGAGCTTCAACTGGAAGCCAGTGGAGTGTGCGGAGGAGCGGGGTAACATAAGGACAGCTCAGAGTATGCTATTCTGCTATTCTGTTCTTCTGAAATAGACTACATTTTCTTTATATCATCTTTCTTTAGACCTGTCTAAAAGAAATCATGGATTTATTGTGATGGTGGAGGCTATATTACATGGATTTATTAGACTTTAAAAAATAGATGTTTCAAAGGTCTGCATCAGTGGTTTGTAGGTTATGTGTGGAAGCCAGGAGATGCTAAATGGGTTTATGTTCATTAACAGTCAAGAACCATGATACTGGCAGTTATTTGCCTGACAATCACCGGCTCACAAAATGAAATGACCGCCACAGCCTACTAGTGACTCCCACTGACATGCATAATGTGAAAGATCCTCTGCTCCTACTGAAGTAGACCACATTGTGCCTTGCAGCCAGTGCCTGTGTGATCTGAGCCATGCTTGCACCACTGATTTTCCACAGTACTGGTCCTCACTTCCCAAAGTAATCATTGCTCTGGGGGCTACTCAATTGCAAGTTCCTTTCGAGGGTGACCAGCTGGGTCAAACATATGGTCCAATTAGTGAGCTGAATATGGCTCTCAGACAGACACACTAATACCAGACAGACAAACAGGCACAGACAGAGATCAATGGAAGAGCCTCCTGCACACGGTCCCTCTCTCCCATCTGTTTGTTCTGCTTATAGGTCCCTCTCAAAAAAGCTCTGATATTAATTATCTCTTCATTTCACATGATCTCTGAAGTGTTTCCTTCCCTTTGTACCATATATCCATTGCTTTGAAAGAGTGCTTCACAAATAATTCTGTATAACATTGAAAATGATCTAGGTCCAACCAGGTATATTTTCCCTCATCATCTTTTGTCTCCTGACCACAGCCCTGGATTTAGTGTAACTTCTCTGTCCTCTCCCTCAGGACCGTAAGCTGACCAAAGTAGAGCGTCAGCGGTTTAAGGAGGAGGCAGAGATGCTGAAGGGGCTGCAGCACCCCAACATCGTCCGCTTCTACGACTTTTGGGAGTCACCCCTCAAAGGGAAGAAGTGCATCGTCCTGGTAACAGAGCTCATGACCTCAGGCACGCTCAAAACGTGAGTGTGCTGTTATACCTGCTGGAAATAGTCAAAAGAAGAGGCTATAATTGGGCAATGCGTGATCTAGTCATAAATGCAAAGCAACACCCTTTTTTTATATGCATTCCCCCTAACAAACTAGTTAACGTGTGCTGGAGTATTATTTATCATTGAGATTACTAAGCAATGTAGTACTGCAAAAAGAGGCAATGGAGTGATATGCACATGAATATTTGCTCTAAATTACCTAATTTTTGACTGGATTATCAATCCCAAAACTCTGAATATATGAATGGTGATACTGATGTCCTTTTCCCACCTGTAGGTATCTGAAGCGCTTCAAGGTAATGAAGCCCAAGGTTCTGAGGAGCTGGTGTAGGCAGATCCTGAAGGGCCTTCACTTCCTCCACACCAGGGCCCCTCCCATCATCCACAGAGACCTGAAGTGTGACAACATCTTCATCACGGGCCCCACCGGCTCCGTCAAGATTGGAGACCTGGGGTTGGCCACGCTCAAGAGGGCCTCCTTCGCCAAGAGTGTCATAGGTAGGAGATCCAATCAGACTGCATCAGTAACACCTGGTGTAGCATCTTTATCTTTCTAAAATTGACAACAGTCTCCAGATTCCAAAAATGTCCTGCTGTCTAACCTTTGACCCATGTCCTCCCAGGCACCCCAGAGTTCATGGCCCCAGAGATGTATGAGGAGCACTATGATGAGTCAGTGGATGTCTATGCCTTTGGGATGTGCATGTTGGAGATGGCCACCTCAGAGTACCCGTACTCGGAGTGCCAGAACGCTGCACAGATCTACCGCAAAGTCACCAGCGTGAGTCCACATTTAATATGTAAACCAATTTAGCTCATATAGAGGTAACACTCACAACTAGGATAGACACAAAATTACCAATTTCAGTCATTCATGTTAGCACTGTGATTTCTATGAATGGCAGCCACAGATCTCAAGTAACCAGGGGTATTCAGCATTAACGATTTAAAGGCCGGAATCATTAGATCATTTGTTTTGGTACTGTCCATAAGTAGCTTGTTTTTGGTCGCATGTTCAGGAATGGCTGAAGAATTGCAGCATTTACCTTGAGTTAACTCTGCAAATAGCACTGCTGGATGGGGTGGTAGGTAGCCTAGTGGTTAGAGCGTTGGACTAGTAACCGAAAGGTTGCAAGATCGAATCCTCGAGCTGACAAGGTAAAAATCTGTCGTTCTGCCCCTGATGAAGGCAGTTCCTAGGCCTTCATTGAAAGTAAAAATGTGTTCTTAACTGACTTGCCTAGTTAATTAAAGGTAAAATAAAAAAAATTGAAAAGTCATAGTCAATTTATCAATAATATAATACTCTTAGAAAGAAAGTATATATTTAATTTACAATCTGTAGAAACTATTAGAATAGAAAGGTTCAGAACTTTTGTGAAAAATCACAGCACCGATGAAAAATATATGGCAAATAGAAATCGAAACTCGATGGTCTACAGAGATAGATGGGAGGGGTTGAGTGTAGCTGAAGGATGGGACTAAAAACGAACAAAAAATAACTAATGTAGAATATACTGTGTCTGTAAAATGTTTATAGTACGTTTCTCTCTCCAATTATTAGTAAGGTTTTCATGGTACGCTATTCCTCAATGGAAGTGGAGGGTAAGGAGATACAAGACCTTTCCATGGTAGGGGTATGTTACCAGAGCCCCATGGTTCTTGATACTTGAATAATTCCCTAGTTTACTGGACAGTAAAGATGGTCATGACGTGCCATATGGCACTGCTCAGGGAGTCCAGAACCCCCCAGTTCTTCACTTATATAGCCTTGTATTCCACTCTATGCCAGTGAGGAAAAGGGCATCACAGTAATGAATGCGGCAAACTGTTTTTAGATCAGGGGGTGTCCGGAGTCATGATATATTTGATTAAGGGTATTGATTTTGCACTCTTAAAACTTGGCAGGCACTGCTGAAGTAGGATGACTCATCTTAGCCTGGTCCCAGATCTGTACTTTAGCCAACTCCGCTGACTAGCATCGTCAATGATAATCAGAGGACTTGGCACTAAAGCACATGCATATATTTGCATGGTATGGTAAGGATAGTCAGAGGTGTTGGCTTTTGGCTAAAGCATATACAGTTGAAGTCGGAAGTTTACATACACTTAGGTTGGAGTCATTAAAACTCGTTTTTCAACCACTCCACAAATTTCTTGTTAACAAACTATAGTTTTGGCTAGTCAGTTAGGACATCTACTTTGTGCATGACACAAGACATTTTTCTAACAATTGTTTACAAACCCATTATTTCACTTATAATTCACTGTATCACAATTCCAGTGGGTCAGAAGTTTACATACACTAAATGATGTCATGGCTTTAGAAGCTTCTGATAGGCTAATTGACATCATTTGAGTCAATTGGAGGTGTACCTGTGGATGTATTTCAAGGCCTACCTTCAAACTCTGTGCCTCTTTGCTTGACATCATGGGAAAATCTAAAGAAATCAGCCAAGACCTCAGAATAAAAATTGTAGACCTCCACAAGTCTGGTTCATCTTAGGGGAGCAATTTCCAAACGCTAGAAGGTACCACGTTCATCTTTACAAACAAAGGTACGCACGTATAAACACCATGGGACCACGTAGCCGCCATACCGCTCAGGAAGGAGACGTGTTCTCTCCTAGAGATGAACGTACTTTGGTGCGAAAAGTGCAAATCAATCCCAGAACAACAGCAAAGGACCTTATGAAGATGCTGGAGGAAACTGGTACAAAAGTATACATTTTCACTGTAAAACAAGTCCTATATCAGCATAACCTGAAAGGCTGCTCAGCAAGGAAGAAGCCACTGCTCCAAAACCTCCATAAAATAGCCAGACTACGGTTTGCAACTGCACATGGGGACAAAGAGCATACTTTTGGGAGAAATGTCCTCTGGTCTGATGAAACAAAAATATAACTGTTTGGCCATAATGACCATCGTTATGTTTGGAGGAAAAAGGGGGATGCTTGCAAGCTGAAGAACACCATGTCAACTGTGAAGCACGGGGGTGGCAGCATCATGTTGTGGGGGTGCTTTGCTGCAGGAGGGACAGGTACACTTCACAAAATAGATGGCATCATGAGGTAGGAAAATGATGTGGATATATTGAAGCAACATCTCAAGGCATCAGTCAGGAAGTTAAAGCTTGGTCGCAAATGGGTCTTCCAAATGTACAATGACCCCAAGCATACTTCCAAAGTTGTGGCAAAATGGCTTAAGGACAGTAAAGTCAAGGTATTGGAGTGGCCATCACAAAGCCCTGACCTCAGTCCTGTAGAAAATGTGTGGGTAGAACTGAAAAAGCTTGTGCAAGCAAGGAGTCCTACAAACCTGACTCAGTTACACCAGCTCTGTCAGGAGGATGGGCCAAAATTCACCCAACTTTTATTGTGGTTTTTTTCGCTGTCTACTTTACTCTATGAATATCGGCATGCCCTGGAGAGACCACTGAAGTCTATTTATTTATCATTTCTCCACGGGAAACTTTCATAGCTATAAACCAGAATGCATACAGTGTATAAGTATCTGTATAAATGTGTCAGTTCCTGAAAATACTATTTTTAGTCCACAGAGTTTCAGAAAGGGGCTTGTTTAAAGCATTAACGATCTGACGTTGACACGAAGTGATGTTGACACCTCTTGAAATGTGATCAAGGTTTTTAATGAGTTGTTTGCGCATTGTTCAGAAAACTACTAAAGTCAGAATGTCATAACACTAACAATTTATGAAGTGTGCAAACAAAAACATTTGGAAAATTATGACAACTTTTGGTAGGCTATGTGAATACATGTGGCCATCTCTCTCCGTCTCCCTTTTTATTTCCTCCACCATACTTACTCATGGCTTCCGGCCATCCCTCTGAACTGTTTTTTTCACTTCCTTTTCTGTTATCAGGGGGTGAAGCCTGCCAGCTACAACAAGGTTGTGGATCCTGAAATCAAGGAGATTATTGGCGAGTGCATCTGCCAGAAGAAAGAGGAGCGGTGAGTGACTGTACCTGCGTTTCTGCCCACCGCTTGGCCATAGGGCCACCAAGGTGCTCCGTCACCCCTCCATACCTCGCTTCATCTGCCCACACCCTATCACCACATCGATGACATTAGGGGCTCTCAACAACATTCCAATCTCCCCTCCCGATCTGTAGGCCATCCTCTGTTAACTTGAATAATAATGGGTTTAATACAGAGGAGAAAATAACCCTTAAAACCGCCTCTGTGGCAGGTTTTCATACTGAGAGGTGATTGTGTACAGTTCTCTCTCATTCCTTGTCCTGGCAGCTAGTAAATGGAGGGTGTTCTTAGATAAGGGCTTATACTGTTCTTATGGCTCAGTCCAGACCGGAACACTGAGAACATTGGTGCTCAGGAGAGTCTTTCAGCTCCTGCATGACATAACTACTGAATTAGGTGGAGGGCATTAGGTCACTGTACTTGGAGTTGATATGACTAATTTGAAGATAATTTAGGCTAAATCTGTAAAATGACAGAAGGTCAAGTTGGAGCCATGCCATGTTAGCACAGTGATAAAGGGTTGTTTTTATTTTTCGTTCCTCCCAGGTACTCCATAAAGGACCTGCTGAACCACGCCTTCTTTGCGGAGCACACAGGGGTGCGGGTGGAGCTGGCCGAGGAGGATGATGGGAAGAAGACGGCCATCGCCCTGAAGCTGTGGGTGGAAGACCCAAAGAAGCTGAAGGGAAAATACAAGGAGAGCGGAGCCATTGAGTTTACCTTTGAACTGGAAAAAGAGAGCTCGGAGGGCGTGGCCCAAGAGATGGTAAGATGGATGGTGGGTGGATGGATGGATGGATGGATAGTTTGATGGTTGAATACATGGGTGGAGTGTAGCATTAGACTGGTTGAACAGACATTGCAATCCAAGGTGGGGTTTGAATTTGTCCTGAATAATGTAAATACTTGAGTAAATGCTGGTTCATGTCGGCTCTGTTATGGTGTGGGTTGCATTTTCCAGGCATGGTTTAGGTCTACTCAACCTCTTAGAGGGCAAGGTAAATGCCAGTAAATGCACAACCATTCTGAGTGATCACCTTCAACCTACAGTGCCTAGTGAAAGTCTACACACCGCTTGGACAGTCTTCACATTTTGCTGCTTTACAATCTTAAAAGGGATTAAATTAGATTGAAAATGTGTAGATCAGTAAGAAAACAAAGTGAAAGAATGTTTTAAAATTTTATATAACTAAGATGTCTTGATTGTATATGTGTTCACACCCCAGAGTTAATACGTGGGTGGAAGCACGTTTGGCGGCCATTACAGCAGTAAATCATTTTGAATAGTATTCCACCAACTTTGCACAACTCTTTGGGCAACATGTACATTGTTTTGGTCAAAATTGCTCAAGCTCAGTAACTTTGGTTGGAAATCATTGGACAGCATATTCAAAGTTTACACACAAGACAACACAATATAAATAATATATGCTCAACTAGAAAAACGTATTTCAACTATAAAGATACCGTACTTTAGACAAGTTAAACACACTGGGCAGAAAAGTACAAAGGTTAAAGGGCAATCTGTAGTTAATACAGGAACAGAGCGGTCACCTTGCCATTGTTCCCGTAAACAGACGAGGGATAGGGGTGAAGAAATGCAACCACTCACAGACAGTCATGGCCACAGACTGACCATCCATCTGACCAAAATGAAAGTTTACAATGCTATTTTAAAAAAAAACTATTTTTCTATACTTACATTTTTTACAAACAGGGCAAAACAAGCTCACATTTTAGGCTTTGACAGGGCAAGAAGAATAAGGCATCCACAAGTCACATTCAATAAGAATCAATAGGCACATCGCCAACCTCAAGGTCCTCACAGAAAAACACACAGAAATGCTCCTCCAACCAGTAAATCACAGGGGTGTCAAATACAGATTTATTTTGTTTTAATGAGAATGCCATCAGAGGGTGGTGGACTGTACAAAGTAAGACCGGAATGGAGACCAAGCATCATATAACAGTTTGGAGTTCTCATGTGTATTGAATTACATTTTTTTTTTACATTTCAGAGATTACAGCACACTTCCCACTAGGGCTGGGCGGTATACCGTATTTTACTATATACTGGTATTTATGCACGGACCTGTTTGGGTTTTTACTTTACCTTCTATGACAATATTTTAATGTTTGGTTTGTTAAATGTTAAATATTAGTTTGTGTTTCTTACATCTGCAAACAGCTAGTTTGTGTTTTCTTAGCAAGTTAAGCTAAATCGCTGGTTAGCTAACTAACTAATAAAAGTACTGAGTACTGATACCAGTACTGGTGGAGGCTTAAATCAGCATGTTGTTTGTGCAACAGTATCTTCTAAATCAAAGAGGAGTAGGCGAAGCATGAATATGTTGGCTATATGAATAAAGATTTAATGTAGCCAAAGATTATAGGGTCCCCTAGGAAACACAGAACATCACTTTGGTTCCTACCCTGTCACAATAACTCGTCCATGGCATTTTCATTCGTTGTCATGTCAAACACTGTATTCATAGTGCCCACTATTATTTATATTCATTCTATTTCCATGATTCCAAAAGTTCACCCAAGTGTTTTGATCTTCATCGCAATTACAACATTTGGTTAAAAATAAGGACTAGTATTTTTGCCCATTCCGTGGCAGTGTGGAAATGATCTCAAATGAGTGCAGGAAATGCAGAAATTGTTGAATTGAACAGTATAAACCAATCAGAATGGAGAAAGACCCATTGAAATTATTTAGAATATATGTGTTGCCACCCTCGGGTCACGCACTACTCATAAAGCAAATGTAAAACTTTTATTAATAAAAAAAAATTAAAAATACTGTCAAAAATTTGAAAAATACCATGATATGATTTTTTGGCCATATCGCCCAGCCCTATCTCCCACCCAATATTTATAAGATGGGGGAACTACACCTGTGTAATGATCATGCTGGTTAATCAGCTTCTTGATATGCCACACCTGTCAGGTGGATGGATTATCTTTGCAAAGGAGAAATGCTCACTAACAGGGATGTAAACAAATTCATGCACAATATGAGAGAAATTCGCTTTTTCTGCGTTTTATATTTTTCTTCAATATATACAGTTGAAGTTGGAAGTTTACATACACCTTAGCCAAATACATTAAAATTGTTCACAATTCCTGACATTTAATCCTAGTAAAAATTCCCTGTTTTAGGTCAGTTAGGAATACCACTTTATTTTAAGAATGTGAAATGTCAGAATAATAGTAGAGGGATTTATTTCAGCTTTTATTTCTTTCATCACATTCCCAGTGTTTCAGAAGTTTACATACACTCAATTAGTATTTGGTAGCATTGCCTTTAAATTGTTTAACTTGGGTCAAATGTTTAGGGTAGCCTTCCACAAGCTTCCCACAATAAGTTGGGTGATTTTTGGCCCATCCTCCTGACAGAGCTGGTGTAACTGAGTCAGGTTTGTAGGCTACCTTGCTCGCACAAGCTTTTTCAATTCTGCCCACAAATTTTCTATAGGATTAAGGTCAAGGCTTTGTGATGGCCACTCCAATACCTTGACTTTGTTGTCCTTAAGCCATTTTGCCACGACTTTGGAAGTATGCTTGGGGTCATTGTCCATTTGGAAGACCAATTTGCGACCAAGCTTTAACTTCCTGTTTCATGTCTTGAGATGTTGCTTCAATATATCCATATCATTTTCCTACCTCATGATGCCATCCCTGTGCTTCACTGTTGGGATGGTGTTCTTCGGCTTGCAAGCCTCCCTCTTTTTCCTCCAAACATAATGATGGTCATTATGGCCAAACAGTTATATTTTTGTTTCATCAGACCAGAGGACATTTCTCCAAAAAGTACAAACGTTTTTCCCCATGTGCAGTTGCAAACCATAGTCTGGCTTTTTTATGTTGGTTTTGGAGCAGTGGCTTCTTCCTTGCTGAGCGGCCTTTCAGGTTATGCCGATATAGGACACTTTTACTGTGGATATAGATACTTTTGTACCTGATTCCTCCAGCATCTTCACAAGGTTCTTTGCTGTTGTTCTGGGATTGATTTGCACTTTTCAAACCAAAGTACGTTCATCTCTAGGAGACAGAATGCGTCTTCTTCCTGAGCGGTATGGCGACTCCATGGTCCCATGGTGTTTATACTTGCGTACTATTGTTTGTACAGATAAACGTGGTACCTTCAGGCGTTTGGAAATTGCTTCCAAGTATGAACCAGACTTGTGGAGGTCTACAATTTTTTTTCTCCGTTTTTGGCTGATTTCTTTTGATTTTTCCCATGAAGTCAAGCAAAGAGGCACTGAGTTTGAAGGTAGGCCTTGAAATACATTCACAGGTATACCTGCAATTGACTCAAATGATGTCAATTAGCCTATCAGAAGCTTCTAAAGCCATGACATAATTTTCTGGAATTTACCAAGCTGTTTAAAGGCACAGTCAACTTAGTGTATGTAGACCTCTGACCCACTGGAATTGTGATACAGTGAAATAATCTGTCTGTAAACAATTGTTGGAAAAATGTCTTGTCATGTACAAGGTAGATATCCTAACCAACTTGCCAAAACTATAGTTTGTTATCAAGAAATTTGTGGAGTGGTTGAAAAACGAGTTTTAATGTCTCCAACCTAAGTGTATGTAAATTTCCGACTTCAACTGTATGCCTTGGCCAACTGTTACCAGAACTAACCCAATTGAACACTTATGGGAGATTCTGGAGCAGTGCCTGAGACAGTGTTTTCCATCAACAGTAAGCCAAATGATGGAATTGTTTTGTGGAAGAATGGTGTCACCTTCCAATAGAGTTCCAGACACTTGAAGAATCTATGCCAAGGCGCATTAAAGCTGTTCTGGCGGCTTGTGGTGGCCCAACACCCTATTTAGACACTTTTTTTTATTATTTCTCATTATGCTCCCAAACATTTCGTTGGTATAGCAACCAACGTTTCGGCACGTAGTCCCTTTTTCAGGGTTGTCATTGTTCATCAAATATAAACATGTTGGGGTTTAGTCTAGTAGCTAGTTGTAGAGGGCAAGAGGTCTGTGTGTGGCGTTCAGGCAGACCGTGTGCCAACAGTGCTCCAATCTCATCATCAGGGAATGTGCCCTCTTGCAGATTGGCAGGGATACGCTCTGCACTTCCAGGAATCCAGTGATTGCGGTTTTATTTTTTCTTCCTGTTTACTTCTTTTTGCCCAACAAACGCCCACCATCAGATAAGACTTCTGTGTACTTAATCTACAATAAAGTGTTCCGGAGCTTTGTGCAGTTTTATCTAACACTTTCTGATGGACCCAGCTACTATTTCCCCCTCCAGATTGTTCTCAGACCTCAAATCTAACTTGTTTCAGATTTTGTCCAAGTTGTTTAACTGTAAACAGATATGGGCTTTATGCCCGTTTGAAGAGCACTGGGCTGAGACCCTGCCTCTGAAGTGAAAATCGAGATCTGCTCACTGGCGAAGAGGGTTATAGAGTACTAAAGTGGGGTTGGCAGTGGCACCGCTTGAGATCCCTCTGTTGTTTATTTTAGACAAGGAATTACCTTTGTCTTTGTTTTGCCCTGTCTTAGCTTAGTATGTTTGCCCTCTTCTGTTGTGTCTTAAGTGTTCAAAACAGCCCATAGCAGACGTCTTGATATCTGATCATGTCTAGGTGACCTGCATTTTATGGCTGTCTGTGTTTGTATTAGTGAGCTTGTGTATTTGTGTATGGTGTTTAAGCTGTAAATAGATTATTGAATGTTTATTTTACCCTTTAGGCTATTTGTGGGAGTGGGACAGGCTTGGCTTTGTGTGTTTTCAGTGTGTAAAGCTTTCCTTTTGTCAAAGGGGTCAGGCTGTCAAAAGTGTGTAACTTTATTGGTTTATTCGGATCCCCATTAGCTTTTGCCGAAGCAGCAGCTATTCTTCCTGGGGTCCACACAAAACAGCATTCATGACATGTTTAATCTCTTTATTTGTAAGGTAAATTTGCTGTTTGCTTGATTAATTGTAGATGGAAGGGAGTTTCATGCCATCATGGCTCTGTATAATACTGTGCGTTGCTGTGAATTTGTTTTGGACTTGGGGACTGTGTAGAGTCCCCTGGTGGCATGTATTGTGGGGTATTCAGAAAGTATTCATACTCCTTGATTTATTCCACATTTTGTTGTTACAGCCTGACACTTTTTTCTCAATGATCCACACACACAATAACGACAAAGTAAAACCATGTTTTTAGACATTTTTTAAAGTGAAATACAGAAATATCTCATTTAAATAAGTATTCATACCCATGAGTCAATACATTGTAGAAGCACCTTTTGCGGCGATTACAGCTTTGAGTCATCTTGGGTATGTCTGTATCAGCTTTGAACATCTGGATTTGGGGATCATCTCCTGTTCTTCCTTGCAGATTTTCTCAAGCTCAATTAAGTTAAATGGGGAGCTGTGGTGAAAAGCAATCTTCAAGTCTTTTCACAGAAAGCATCCCCCATAGCATGATGCTGCCACCACCATGCTTCACGGTAGAGATGGTGTTAGATGGTGATGAGCAGGGCCAGGTTTTCTCCAGAAATAGCGCTTTGCATTTAGGCCAAAGATTTACATTTTGTCTCATCAGACCACAGAATATTTTGCCTTATGCTCTTGTCTATCAAATAAAATTGTATTTGTCACATGTGCCGAATACAGGTGTAGACCTTACCGTGAAATGCTTACCTAACCAACAATGCAGTTAAAGAAATAGAGTTAAGGAAATATTTGCTAAGTAAACAAGTGTAAAATAAAAAGTAACACAATAAGATTACATAACAATAACGAGGCTATATACAGGGGGTACCGGTACCAAGTCAATGTGCGGGGGTACAGGTTAGTCAAGTTAATTTGTAGATGTAGGTATGGGTAAAGTGACTATGCATAGATAATAAACAGCAAGTAGCAGCAGTGTAAAAGCAAAGGGGGGTGGTCAATGTAAATAGTCTGGGTGGCCAGTTGATTAATTGTTCAGCAGTCTTATGGCTTGGTGGTAGAAGCTGTTAAGGAGCCTTTTGGACATAGACTTGGCGCTCCGGTACCATTTGCCGTGCGGTAGCAGAGAGAACAGTCTATGACTTGTGTGACTGTAATCTTTGACAATTTTTTGGGCCTTCCTCTGACACCGTCTAGCTTTTTTTCGTCTGGTAGGCTTCCGTCACTTGGCAGCTCGTGGCTGTGCTTCCCTTTGTAGTCCGTAATAATTTGCAAGCCCTGCCACATCCGACGAGCATCAGAGCCGGTGTAGTAGGATTGACGCTTTGCCTGTTTGATGGTTCGTCTGAGGGCAGAGCAGGATTTCTTATAAGCATCCGGATTAGTGTCCCGCTCCTTGAAAGCGGCAGCTCTAGCCTTTACCTCAGTGCGGATGTTGCCTGTATTCCATGGCTTCTGGTTGGGATATGTACGCACGGTCACTGTGGGGACGACGTTGTTGATGCACTTATTGATGAAGCCGGTGACTGAAGTGGTATACTCCTCAATGCCATTGGATGAATCACCGAACGTATTCCAGTCTGTGCTAGCAAAACAGCCCTGTAGCATAGCATCCGCATCATCTGACCACTTCCATATTGAGCGAATCACTGGTACTTCCTGCTTTAGTTTTTACTTGTAAGCAGGAACAAGGAGGATAGAATTATGGTCAGATTTCCCAAATGGAGGGTCAGGGAGAGCTTTGTATGTGTCTCTGTGTGTGGAGTAAAAGTGGTCTAGAGTTAGTTTTTTTCTCTGGTGGCACATGTGACATGCTGGAAGAAATTAGGTAAAACAGATTTGTTTGCCTGCATTAAAGTCCCCGGCCACTAGGAACGGTGCTTCTGGATGAGCATTTTCTTGATTGCTTATGACCTTATACAGCTCGTTGAGTGTGGTCTTAGTGCCAGCATTGGTTTGTGGTGGTAAATGGACGGCTACGAATAATATAGATGAGAACTCTCTTGGTAGATAGTGCGGTCTACAGCTTATCATGAGGTACTCTACCTCAGGCGAGCAATACCTCGAGACTTCTTTAATATTAGACATCGGCACCAGCTGTTATTGACGAATAGACACACCCCGCCCCTCATCTTACCAGACGTAGATGCTCTGTCCTGCTGATGCACAGAAAACCCCGCCAGCTCTATATTATCTGTGTCGTCATTCAGCCACGACTCGGTGAAACAAGATATTACAGTTTTTAATGACTCGTTGGCAGGATAGTCTCGACCGTAGATCATCCAGTTTGTTTTCCAGTGATTGCACGTTGGCCAATAGAACCGATGGTAGTGGTGATTTACTCACTCGCCTACGAATCCTCACAATGCACCCCGACTTTCGCCCCCTGTATCTCCGTATTTTCTTCACGTGAATGACTGGGATTTCGGCCTGGTCTCCAGGAAGCAGTATATCCTTCGTGTCGGACTCATTAAAGAAAAAATATTTGTCCAGTTCGAGGTGAGTAATCTCTGTTCTTTTCGGTCATAAGATACATTAGCAGCAACTTTATGTACAAACAATGCGAGGAAAAAAAAAACTAACAAAATAGAACAGTTGGTTATGGGCCCTTAAAACGGTAGCCATCCCCTCCGACGCCATTATATAATTGGCGCCATTTCACGTGCCTTTTTGCAAACTTGTGCTGTCGTGTCTTTTTCTCAGGAGTGGCTTCCGTCTGGCCTCTCTCCCATAAAGCCCAGATTGGTGAAGTGCTGTAGAAACTGTCCTTCTGGCAGGTTCTCCCATCTCCCTCAAGGAACTCTGTGGTTCATTGGGTTCTTGGTCACCTCTCTGAACAAGGTCCTTCTTGCCCGGCTGCTCAGTTTGGTCGGACAACCAGCTCTAGGCAGTCTTGGTAGTTTAAATGTATGCATTTCAATTTCCCAATGATGGAGACCACTGTGCTGTTGGAAACTTACAACACTCAAGAAATTGCTTTATACCCTTCCACAAATGTATGCCTCATCAAAATTCTACACTACATGACCAAAAGTATGTGGACACCTGTTCATCAAACATCTCATTCCAAAATCATGGTCATTAATATGGAGTTGGTCCCACCTTTGCTGCTATAACAGCCTCCACTCTAGTGGAAAGCCTTCCCAGAAGATGTTGGAACATTTCTGCGGGGACTTGCTTCAATTCAGCCACGAGCATTAGTGAGGACGGACACTGATGTTGGGCGAATAGGCCTTACTCGCAGTCGGCGTTCCAATTCATCCCAAAGGTGTTTGATGGGGTTTTAGGTCAGGGCTCTGTGCAGGCCAGTCAAGTTCTCCCACACCGATCTTGACGAACCATTTCTATATGGACTTCGCTTTGTGCACAAGGGCATTGTAATGTTGAAACAGGAGAGGGCCTTTCCCAATCCTCTTTGTTAACATGTCAGGCATTTCACACACAGTCTGTTACTTCTTGGTGACCTATAGCAATACACTAAAATAATAGACTTTACATGAGGCGGGTGAACCTGCAACCACAACACTTCAATAATACTGGACATGAGATCTTCCTTAAGATTTACAGGGATATGGCTCTGATATGGTGCCTATGGAAAGAAACCTTGACTTTTTCCACATTGTTGCATTACAGCCTTATTCTAAAATGTATTAAATAGATTTTTTCCTCATCAATCTACACACAACACCCTATAATGACAAAGCAAAAACAGGCTTTTAGAAACTTTTGCTAATTTATAAAAACATTTAAGTAACGTAAATGTCACATTTACATAAGTATTCAGACACTTTACTCAGTACTTTGTTGAAGCACCTTTGGCAGTGATTACAGCATTGAGTTCTCTTGGGTATGACGCTACAAGCTTGGCACACCTGTATTTGAGGAGTTTCTTCCATTCTTCTCTGCAGATCCTCTCCAGGTTGGATGAGGAGCATTGCGGCACAGCTATTTTCAGGTCTTTCCAGAGATGTTCGATCCGGTTCAAGTCTGAGCTCTGGCTGGGCCACTCAAGGACATTCAGAGACTTGTCCCGAAAGCAACTCCTGCGTTGTCTTGGCTGTGTACTTGTCCTTGTCCTGTTGAAAGGTGAACCTTTGCCCCAGTCTGAGGTCCTGAGTGCGAAGTTTCTTCCAGACGTGATGCTTGGCATTAAGGTCAAAAAGAGTTCAATCTTGGTTTCATCAGACCAGAGAATCTTGTTTTTCATGGTCTAAGAGTCTTTAGGTGCGTTTTTGCAAACTCCAAGCGGGGTGTCATGTGCCTTTTCCAGAGGAGTGGTTACCATCTGGCCACTCTACCAGAAAGGCCTGATTGGTGGTGTCGCAGAGATGGTTGTCCATCTGGAAGATTCTCCCATCTCCACAGATGAACTCTAGAGCTCTGTCAGAGTGACCATCAGGTTCTTGGTCACCTCCCTGACCAAAACCCTTCTCCCCCGATTGCTCACTTTGGCCGGGCAGCCAGCTCTAGGAAGAGTCTTGGTGGTTCCAAACTTCTTCCATTTAAAAAAAGATGGGGACCTTCAATGCGGCAGAAATGTTTTGGTACCCTTCCCCAGATCTGTGCCTCGACTCAATCCTGTCTTGGAGCTCTACGGACAATTCCTTTGACATCATGGCTTGATCTTTGCTCTGACATCCACTGTCAAATGTGGAACCTTTATATAGACAGGTGTGTTCCTTTCCAAATCATGTCCAATCAATTGAATTTACCACAGGGGACTCCAATCAAGTTGTAGAAACATCTCAAGGATGATCAATAGACACAGAATGCACCTCAGCTCAATTTTGAATTTTATGGGTCTGAATACTTATGTAAATAAAGTATTTAAGTAAAAACATTTTGCAAAAAAAACAAACTGTTTTCACTTTTTCATTATGGGGTATTGTGTGTAGATTGATGAGGAACATTTTCTATTTAATATACATTTTAGAATAAGGCTGTAACGTAAAAAAATGTGGAAAAAGTTAAGGGGTCTGAATACTGTTCATGTACTCTGTGTGTGTCACCCACTCACTCACACACCCACCTCCCCGTAGGCATTCCTGTCTCTTCTGTAGTTGTTATATCCTTGTATTGCTACTGCTGTATCAAAGGAATTATCTAAGTGTCTCTGAAATGGCTAATATATTAATTAGAGGTCGACGGATTAAATCGGTCTATGAAATACAAATGGTATAGAGAGAAATAGTCCTATAATAACTACAACCTAAAACTTCTTAACTGGGAATATTGAAGACTCATGTTAAAAGGAACCACCAGCTTTCTCATGTTCAGAGCAAGGAACTTAAACGTTAGCTTTTTTACATGGCACGTATTGCACTTTTACTTTCTTCTCCAACACTGTGTTTTTGCATTATTTAAACCAAATTGAACATGTTTCATTATTTATTTTCAGACTAAATTTATTTTATTTATGTATTATATTAAGTTAAAATCCAAGGGTTAATTGTTCATTCAGTATTGTTGTAATTGTCATTATTACAAATATATATATAAAAATCGGCCGACTAATCGGTATCAGCATTTTTTGGTCATCCAATAATCGGTATCGGTGTTGAAAAATCATAATTGGTCGACCACTAATATGAATGCTATCTGATGTTAGCAAGTTATTGATTTCATGAACCGTACTTCTAAGGCTACTTGAAAACATTTTTTGCCCTTTCCCGTGTAGCTTATCAGAGATGGACTTAATATGGAAAAAAAAATATATACATTATTCAGCACTCCATGAATCAGTTGTTAGTGTGTGTGCCCTGTGAGGTTGACTCTATGAAACCTCAGGCTTGGCTCTCTCATTCCTTCCAGAGTGATCATTTTTGTTGTGAATGGGTCAGGCTGCAGTGCTTAGTGTTACTGAGAATCAGGGCCATCGATTATTTTGGCAGACAGCTAGCTGACCTGCTTTCTTCCCTCTATGGTGACATCTCCATCTGTCTGTGCTGGGTCAAGATAAGCTGGGGAAAATGTAAGGTCTTGCTGTAATGATAGAGAGAGGAGGAATGTGGCCCACAGCTCCCCATCTCCGATCACCCCTCGCCACTTTCGATGACTCATTTCTTCACAGACGGGCACCATGGGAGATGCAGTTTATCTTTATCGACGGGGCTGATGTGTCCATTCATGCACTATGCTACTTAGCGAGCGGAAACGCTGCTTCTTTGCTTTATTATTCATGTTTTATGACATGTTTTATTACGTTTGGGTTGATTAAATGACTACATTTTACATTGTGAACGACGGTCTTAAAAGCAAAGATCATGTTAAAGATATGGGACTCATACTCCGTGAAATAAATACATTTGTCAGGTTGTGCTAAAACAGAAACCATTTAAACATTCCATGGAAGGTTCAGGCCATAATGCCTATTAATGACTCCAAACCCCCCAAAAATCTAAACATTATTTCAGATGTATCTCTTCCCATGGTCTAAATGCACCTGTCCTGTATCCTGTCTCCAGTGCTGTTGTCCCAGACAGAGGCGGACTATTCTCTCTGAACCCAGCTGCTGCCCTCCTCAAGAAATTATTCTCTCTCCCTCCCTCTTCCTGGCTCTCTCCTGTTTTCTCTCTTCCTCTAACACATTGACTCTAAAAATACTCCTCTTCCCACACTCCTCCTCTCCCCGACAGGTGGAATCAGGGTTCTTCCATGAGAGTGATGCTAAGATCGTGGGGAAGTCGATCCGGGACCGCGTAGCACTGATTAAATGGAGGCGGGAGAGGACTGTGTCGGCCAGAACCCCAGTGAACCAGGGAGAGGCAGGACTCAGGGCCCAGGCCACCCTAGCCCAGGGGACCTCTGCTGGGGCTACACAGGCAGGACAGCCCCCTTTGATTGAGCCCAACGAGCCAGAGGCAGACCAGCACACCAGGCTATGTAACCTTCCGGCCAGCGCAACCTCTGTCACATGTGAGACACCACTGACACGCACATCATGTGGAAAGACACGCAACATTTAAAACCCCACAAGACATCTCCTTCCTGTCACACATTCGCATACATTTGATACAGTGGTCTCTGTGTCATGCGGTTGAATTGATCTTTGACAGTAGTGTTTATATTATGGGGGTTTGTACTTGTTTATTTGTGTCTAATGTGTAATCGCTCTTTGTCACTTTGTTCTAGTTGCCTGTGTGGTTAAAGACTAACCTCCATCTCTGTTTGTCTATGTAGCAGACAGTACCTTTGACAGCGGCCTGGGCTCCACTGTGTTTTCTGACTCCCACAGCAGCCAGCACAATGTCCTCTACCAGTCCCAAGTGGAGCCCATCACCATGGCAATGCAGCAGGTCTGTACCATACACATACAGATGTACACTTCATGTACACTCAACACATGTGAACTGCGCAGATATTGGACACATGCACATACACATGCACATCTCATTTACATAGAGATATGCATTACATGCACATGTATGTTACATATGCGCACAAACATGGTTATTTACCTTTATCCATAAATCTGTATCAATTTACACATCTGCTAACATTGGCACATGTATGTTTATGCGCAATGTATACTGATTTAATGCACACACACACACACACACACACACCTGTATCTCATTTACTCATCCCACTTCATTATCATGTTTTTGTTGTGCATATGTGTTTTGGTTGTGTGCCTTTTGAGTAAGGTATGTTTTGCCTGTGGGTCCCTGTATGGGCTCAGCGTCAGTGTTTGGCTTCAGCACGTCCCCGGTCCTGTGAAAGGGGCGAGGGGTGGAAAGCAGCCCTGGGGCCGGAGTTCCGAGTGGGTGCAGGGACACGGAGAGGGAGTGCCTCGGTCATTGACACTCTTAGGGACAACAACGACATCCCTCTTCATATGCTCCTGCAACCTATTACATCTGGGTCCTGCAACCAACAGAGAGCTTCCAGTCCCACCCCCACATCACCAGACGACCAATCAGAGAGCAGCCCCTCTGAGTTCCGCTCTGAGGCTGAGGACGGCTTCCCTTCCCTGAGTGCATTTCCTGCCCCCATCCTCCTGGCACCCCCATCCCCCACGTACTCTGAGGCCCGACGTCATAGTGACTCTTCTATAGAATCTCCGACGTTGGAAGCCACCAATGGAAGCAGGTTGAAGTCTGTGTCAGTGGAGGCAGCGGTGGGGCGGAGGCACTCGGACCTTAGCACGCTGCAGAGCCTAAACTCTGCCCTTCAACACCACCATCATCATCACCAAGGCGTGCCCAGAAGCCACCTGTGCCAGGCCTGCCTCTCTCTGCTGCTGCTGAAGTCACGAGAGGGGGGGCACAAGAAGCACACTGCTTTTCCCTTTCCACCACACCCCTGTGCTTGCCCCTACCGGCACCACCACTTCTCCAGTGGGATGACAACAACTGCAGGGTCAGGAGGGATGAAAGGACCAAGTCATACAGGAAGTGACTTCTCTGACCTCTCCTTACTACAAAAGAACCTGATGAACATCATCAGCCGTAAAACCACCCCATCCAACCAGGGCCAAGACTCCCTCCTCCACCTGTCTGCAGCCCAGCAGCCTGTACGGAGCTATGGGGATGGTAGTCTGAAGTTAACCCAGAGAGGCAGCTTCAGTGGTGACCACACAGCACCCCCTCTAGCCAGGCCCACACAGGACCACAAGGCCAGCTACTGTGCTGGGGAGCACCGAGCCACCGGTCCTCCGGGAGTGGTAGGTCCCACAGGGAGACTAGGACTGCATCTCAATGGTCTGAAGTGTCTTTCTCTCCATGTCTCCTTTCCTTCATCTGTACTGAACTGACAACAAAGGATAGGTGAACTTACTGTTGATACCAACAATGATTGTGCTTTCACCTGTCCAGTTCCTTGATGTCAGTGCAGATTTTGGTAAAGCAGATGAGAGGGGTCTGCTTTAGACTACTGAGAGGCTCCCAGACCCCTACCCTCAGCTCAAACTCTCACCTGTACAGCTGACTCCTCCCAGCTTATAGAAGGCACTACTTTGCATAAGATGGAGCTGATGATTGCTCTAGACCTCACTCCCTCCTTAGGCCAGTAGAGGGCGCTCTGTTTTAATGCAGCCATGGGACTGGACCCTGCTCTCTCTTTTCCGCTCAGCTTCAAACTACCATAGAAGTCCATGGTCCCTCCACTGATTCTGTTTGTGCGCTTTGGGACAAGCTGGTTCTCTGGAGGGCCATAGATGCTGCTGTCTACACTAACTCTCTAACCCTTTGCCAATTTCAGCTAGACTGTTTTAATGTCAGCGTCTTCTGTTTCTACTTCACTGACCAAATGCCAATACGCAAAACCCGCCTTTTTACACCCACTCATATCTCCCTGCCCATGGAATGTCCTCAGTGAATTGACAGATGGCTGCTGCAAAAGAAGGGAATGAAAGATGGCTGTGTCCCCTCTTCCCCATCCTCTGCCTCCTTATTTTAGTGCACACCTGCTGCCTCTTCTGTTAACCCTGCTCATTGTTTGGGTGTTTTTACAACTTTATTTTAATCCTTCATCCACGCATTATCATTGACATCCTTTGTTTTTGTCAACTGAACATTTTGGCTCGTGTTTTTCTCTTGTACAGGATGTCTAGCTATTATTGTTCTAGTTTGTAGATTTAGATATTTGTGTTCATTCAGAATATTTTTGCATCACTGTCAAATACAGAAACTTTTAACGGGGGCCTAAAAGCGCCGCCCAGAAAAGTGACTATCTCTGTCTGTCCTCTAACATGTCTCCATCTCTCCTCTCAGCCCAGTGCTGTGCATGCATTGCTCCAGAACCAGTCATCTCTCCAGGGCCAGCCTGCCTCTGCCCCAGCCCTGTACACGCCCCTGCAGTACCTCCAGCCTGGCCACAGCTATCCCGCCAGTCCCCTGGCAGCCCAACAGACACCTACCGCAGCCAGCTACTCAGCTGCAGCTCTACAACACACCCCAGCCTCAGCAACTTACTCAGCCTCAAACATTCCTCTGCAACATAACCATACTGGACATAGCTATCCAGCTCCAGCTCTGCAAAAGATAGCAACAGCAGCAAGTCATTCAACTGCAAATGTACCACTTCAACAGCCTGCAGCAAGCTTTTCAGCAGCTACCCTGCCCCTGCAACAGCCACACACTGCAGCAAGCTACACTGCAGCAACTATGCCAATCCAACAGACACCAACTCCACAGAGCTACATTGCCCCAACTCAGCAACAAATGACTCAAACTGCTGCAAGCTACCCAGTTCCAATTCTGCAACAGACCCCAACAGCAGCAAGCGTCTCAGCAGCAGTAGCCATGTCTGTCCAACATACTGTATTGGCAGCTAGCATAGGAACTGCAACAATACCCTCACAACCAGCTGCACAGAGCTACCCAGCTCCAGTGGAGCATCTGCAACATCTCGCTCCCCCACAGAGCTATGCATCTGCAGCCCCAACTGTGGTCAACACCGTACCTATTCCCAGTCTCCCTACTCAGGCTCCCAGTGTCGCAACACAGCCTCTAGCTGCTGCTGTGCTTCCCCCAATCCAGCCTTGCCCAGCGCCACACAGCCTCCCAGCCACAGCCAGCCTCCCAGCCACAGCCATGCCTCCCAGTCTGCAGCCAGGCCAGTCTAGTCCCATGCATCACAGCCAACAGACTGTGCCGGTCCCCATTCAACAGCAACATAGCCAGCCAATGCCACAGCCCTCAGCACAACATAGCCAACAGCCTGTGCAGGCCCCCATTCAGCAGCACAACCAGCAAACTGTGCAGGTCCCCCTACCCAAACACAGCCAGACTATGGCCCAGCCCACTGTCCAACAGGCTCCAGTCGTCCAGAGCTATCAGTCACCTGCCCATACTGTGCAGCAAGGTTCAACCCTCCAGAGTTACCCCAACGCTGCACCCCTAATGGGGCAACCGAACGCTGCTTCACAGAGCCACCCACCCACAGCCCCACACATAAAACAACAGGCTCCACCGGTACAAGGCTGCACGCCAACGAAACCCAGTGTGATGGGTCAGGCCTATCCATCTGCTCTGACTCCACAGCAGGCTGCAGCCCCTCAGACCTACCCAGTGGCCCCCATAGTGCAACAACAGACTGGGACTGCCACTCCACAGCACAGCCAGGCCCAGGCAGCTACACTACCACTAGGCCAACAGGTGAGTTTCGATATAGGAGTCAGTCTGAGGTTGACGCTGTGCACTTCTAACACTTTAACATCAAGGATCTGTTGATGCTCAGTTGCAGATCTTTATAGATCAAATAATCTATGAAGTACCTTGCTCAGGCTGACCTGAAAAGTAGTGCCATTCCCATCGAACCTGGTGGAGAGTAACATTTACATTTACATTTAAGTCATTTAGCAGACGCTCTTATCCAGAGCGACTTACAAATTGGTGCATTCACCTTATAATATCCAGTGGAACAACCACTTTACAATAGTGCATCTAAATCTTTTAAGGGGGGGGTTAGAAGGATTACTTTATCCTATCCCAGGTATTCCTTGAAGAGGTGGGGTTTCAGGTGTCTCCGGAAGGTGGTGATTGACTCCGCTGTCCTGGCGTCGTGAGGGAGCTTGTTCCACCATTGGGGTGCCAGAGCAGCGAACAGTTTTGACTGGGCTGAGCGGGAACTGTGCTTCCTCAGAGGTAGGGAGGCGAGCAGGCCAGAGGTGGATGAACGGAGTGCCCTTGTTTGGGTGTAGGGCCTGATCAGAGCCTGAAGGTACGGAGGTGCCGTTCCCCTCACAGCTCCGTAGGCAAGCACCATGGTCTTGTAGCGGATGCGAGCTTCGACTGGAAGCCAGTGGAGAGAGCGGAGGAGCGGGGTGACGTGAGAGAACTTGGGAAGGTTGAACACCAGACGGGCTGCGGCGTTCTGGATGAGTTGTAGGGGTTTAATGGCACAGGCAGGGAGCCCAGCCAACAGCGAGTTGCAATAATCCAGACGGGAGATGACAAGTGCCTGGATTAGGACCTGCGCCGCTTCCTGTGTGAGGCAGGGTCGTATTCTGCGAATGTTGTAGAGCATGAACCTACAGGATCGGGTCACCGCCTTGATGTTAGCGGAGAACGACAGGGTGTTGTCCAGGGTCACGCCAAGGCTCTTAGCACTCTGGGAGGAGGACACAAGGGAGTTGTCAACCGTGATGGCGAGATCATGGAACGGGCAGTCCTTCCCCGGGGGGAAGAGCAGCTCCGTCTTGCCGAGGTTCAGCTTGAGGTGGTGATCCGTCATCCACACTGATATGTCTGCCAGACATGCAGAGATGCGATTCGCCACCTGGTTGTCAGAAGGGGGAAAGGAGAAGATTAATTGTGTGTCATCTGCATAGCAATGATATGAGAGACCATGTGAGGATATGACAGAGCCAAGTGACTTGGTGTATAGCGAGAATAGGAGTGGGCCAAGAACAGAGCCCTGGGGGACACCAGTGGTGAGAGCACGTGGTGCGGAGACAGATTCTCGCCACGTCACCTGGTAGGAGCGACCTGTCAGGTAGGACGCAATCCAAGCGTGGGCGGCGCCGGAGATGCCCAGCTCGGAGAGGGTGGAGAGGAGGATCTGATGGTTCACGGTATCAAAGGCAGCAGATAGGTCTAGAAGGATGAGAGCAGAGGAGAGAGAGTTAGCTTTAGCAGTGCGGAGAGCCTCCGTGACACAGAGAAGAGCAGTCTCAGTTGAATGCCCAGTCTTGAAACCTGACTGATTAGGATCAAGAAGGTCATTCTGAGAGAGATAGCAAGAGAGCTGGCCAAGGACGGCACGTTCAAGAGTTTTGGAGAGAAAGGAAAGAAGGGATACTGGTCTGTAGTTGTTGACATCGGAGGGATCGAGTGTAGGTTTTTTCAGAAGGGGTGCAACTCTCGCTCTCTTGAAGACGGAAGGGACGTAGCCAGTGGTCAAGGATGAGTTGATGAGCGAGGTGAGGTAGGGGAGAAGGTCTCCGGAAATGGTCTGGAGAAGAGAGGAGGGGATAGGGTCAAGTGGGCAGGTTGTTGGGCGGCCGGCCATCACAAGACGCTAGATTTCATCTGGAGAGAGAGGGGAGAAAGAGGTCAAAGCACAGGGTAGGGCAGTGTGAGCAGGACCAGCAGTGTCGTTTGACTTAGCAAACGAGGATCGGATGTCGTCAACCTTCTTTTCAAAATGGTTGACGAAGTCATCCGCAGAGAGGGAGGAGGGGGGGGGAGGAGGATTCAGGAGGGAGGAGAAGGTAGCAAAGAGCTTCCTAGGGTTAGAGGCAGATGCTTGGAGTTTAGAGTGGTAGAAAGTGGCTTTAGCAGCAGAGACAGAAGAGGAAAATGTAGAGAGGAGGGAGTGAAAGGATGCCAGGTCCGCAGGGAGGCGAGTTTTCCTCCATTTCCGCTCGGCTGCCCGGAGCCCTGTTCTGTGAGCTCGCAGTGAGTCGTCGAGCCACGGAGCAGGAGGGGAGGACCGAGCCGGCCTGGAGGATAGGGGACAGAGGAAATCAAAGGATGCAGAGAGGGAGGAGAGGAGGGTTGAGGAGGCAGAATCAGGAGATAGGTTGGAGAAGGTTTGAGCAGAGGGAAGAGATGATAGGATGGAAGAGGAGAGAGTAGCGGGAGAGAGAGAGAGCGAAGGTTGGGACGGCGCAATACCATCCGAGTAGGGGCAGAGTGAGAAGTGTTGGATGAGAGCGAGAGGGAAAAGGATACAAGGTAGTGGTCGGAGACTTGGAGGGGAGTTGCAATGAGATTAGTGGAAGAACAGCATCTAGTAAAGATGAGGTCAAGCGTATTGCCTGCCTTGTGAGTAGGCGGGGAAGGTGAGATGGTGAGGTCGAAAGGGTAGAGGTGTGGAAAGAAGGTTGCAGAGAGGAATCAGTCGAAGGTAGACGTGGGGAGGTTAAAGTCACCCAGAACTGTGAGAGGTGAGCCATCCTCAGGAAAGGAACTTATCAAGGCGTCAAGCTCATTGATGAACTCTCCAAGGGAACCTGGAGGGCGATAAATGATAAGGATGTTAAGCTTGAAAGGGCTGGTAACTGTGACAGCATGGAATTCAAATGAGGAGATAGACAGATGGGTCAGGGGAGAAAGAGAGAATGTCCACTTGGGAGAGATGAGGATTCCAGTGCCACCACCCCGCTGGCTCGATGCTCTAGGGGTATGCGAGAACACGTAGTCAGACGAGGAGAGAGCAGTAGGAGTAGCAGTGTTATCTGTGGTAATCCATGTTTCCGTCAGCGCCAGGAAGTCTAGGGACTGGAGGGTAGCATAGGCTGAGATGAACTCAGCCTTGTTGGCCGCAGACCGGCAGTTCCAGAGGCTGCCGGAGACCTGGAACTCCACGTGGGTCGTGCGCGCTGGGACCACCAGGTTAGAGTGGCAGCGGCCACGCGGTGTGGAGCGTTTGTATGGCCTGTGCAGAGGAGAGAGAACAGGGATAGACAGACACATAGTAGACAAGCTACAGAAGAGGCTACGCTAATGCAAAGGAGATTGGAATGACAAGTGGACTACACGTCTCGAATGTTGAGGAAGTTAAGCTTACGTTGCAAAAATCTTATTGACTAAAATGATACAGTACTGCTGGCTGGTGGAGTAGGCTAGCTAGCAGTGGCTGCGTTGTTGACTTTGAACGTGTAGCTGGCTAGGTAACCTCGATAGTTTCAGTACTACACCTTGTCATGATACAAAGCAACTTTGTAGCTAGCTAGTTAACATAACACTAATCAAGACGTTCCTTGTAATGTATTTAGTTTCTACAATGCTGCTCGTCGGTAATAGTTGGCTGGGTTAGGAAAAATGGCGTCGCGGGGGACGGAAATAGCTGGCTAGCTAACCTCGATGGCTGGCTAGCTAACAATTATCAAGCTATGACAAAGACAACTAAGTAGCTAGCTAGGTAACACTGCACTAGTCAAATCGTTCCGTTGTAAAGTATTAGTATCTACAGCGCTGCTAGTCGGTAACGGTTGGCTAGCTGGCAGTGGGTTAATGATGACTAGGTGTGTTGAGTAAGTCTGGCGCCGCGTCGCGGCTGGCTAGCTCACCTCAATAATACTCAAACTCAAACTACACAATTATCTTAGATACAGAGACAACAAAGACAACTATGTAGCTGGCTAACTAACACTAACACCACACTAATCAAGTCGTTACGTTGTAATGTAATAGTTTCTGCAGTGCTGCTAGTCCGTAGAAGTTGGCTAGCTAGCAGTGATGACTAGCTAGCTAGCAGCTAGCAGTGTTGACTACGTTAGGAGGACGAAGATAGCTAGCCTCGATAATTACTCAATTACTCTAAACTACACAATTATCTTTGATACAAAGACGGCTATGTAGCTAGCTAAGAAGAATTGCTCAGATCAAACAAATCAAGCCGTTGTAATGTAGTGAAGTGTAATATTACCTGTGGAGCGAAGCGTGGTGCGACTGCTCGCTCCAAACCGAAGGGCTAACCGTACAGTAGTACAGTGTTCCCCTTTTGAGTCAAGTTTCAGTTCTCTGACCCTGTGTTTTCATTCTTCATAGAACCAACCCTATCTCTACAACACAGTTTTCCTGAACCAGGTAGATCTCCCTTCCTCTCAATACACACTGTCTAAATAACACTGTCAGAGGGAGATAAAACGAATACACGTTCTCTGTCAGATAAACATTTATTTATGACAAAGCTGTTGGTTTGTTTTGGTGCTCCTGGGATGAGGACCAGCTGTGTAAGTGTATTGTATGTTAGGTGAATCACCAAACTACTAGTAGCCTAATAAACAGGAGTTTCCTCTGAGCGTGGCCAAATGGAGAGATATTGGAAACTATAATGAAAACAATAATAGTTGTTTTATCCGCTGCATCCGCCAGCCCCTCAGTCCCTCAGGCCTGTTTTGTCTGTGGAGTGTGCAGCAGTAACAGTAGCAGATGCTGGCTGACTCCTGGCACAGAGACAGGGACAGGATGGGAAATGTAAGCCTGATTTCTGATTTGGGTCAATAGCAGGAAAAGCAGATGTCCAATTGAGAGATGTAACCAGAGACCTAGCCTTATCCCACTTAATTTCTCCCCTCTCTTTCTCTCTCGCTCTATTTTTCTATCTTACACTCCCTCGCTTGTGCTGTCTGTAGAATTTTCCTGCTGCTCAAAGCCTTTCCCAGCACCACCAATCATCATCTAGTCTGCCTTCCCAGGCATCGCCTTCTCAGCAGCTATTGGCTCAGGCCTCTGTCCTTCAGCAGCTGCAGCCACTGCAGGTCTCCACATCTCTGCCACCAACACACCTTTCCCAGGTAACCCCTCCCCTCTCACTTTTACTGCTACCTGTGATGGATCATTCTTTATTCCCTGTCTTTCTTTTTGGTACCATATGTAGCCAACCTATGTAGGTAGATGTGCTTATTGCATTTGACCACTAAAAAGTATCAAGGACTTTGGTTCTTAGTTGAGCACAAAAGTTGTGCACTGTATTAGAAATATGCAATTTTTTGCAATTTGCCTTTTGCTTGCCTGATCGGTCTGCAGTATGGAGGTTCCATACTCCAAACCCTGGTCTCTGATTGCTTTCTTAGTCTACCCTTTTCTTATCTTCCCAGTTTTCCTCACCGTATCCCAACATTCAAGTGGTGACCTCTCTGACTGGATGTGACACCTACCCTCACCCCTGCCCTGTTCCCCAGTCCTACCCCTCCTCTCTGCCCCCTCTCTACGTCTCCCCAGGCCAGCCAGCCACTCTGCCCCCCTCTGTCTCGTCCCTCGCCCCCTTGCATATAGAGAATGCTCTGGCGCCCCCCACCTCTGTGCCCCCGATATCCTCACACACACCCCTGCTGGCCATGACAGCACCCACACTGCCACAGCATCAGCAGATGTACCCCGCTGCTCTGCAACAGAGTGTTATGACACACACACACCCTCACACACAGCTCCCCACTCTCACACACCCGGTTCACTCACACCTTGCCTCACTGCCTGGACAACAGAACACACAACCACAGAATACACACCACATGCACCCAAACCCTGCTGCTGTACGCCTACCTTTTCAACACGTCACACACCCCACATACTCACACCCCGCTGCTGCACCTGAACTTGCTCTGCCCAGCTTTCTGCCCTTAAGACAGGTAAATATAAGAGGAGGACAGGAATGGAACAAAGGTTTTTGTGTACATAGCTATTATTTTTCTGTTTTTATAGACATGATAATATGTAACTGAGTTTATGTATACAATACACTTACACAAACCAATGCCTAGGTTTACCTCCACCGTACCACATCCTACCATACCCTTATCTGTACATTATGCCTTGAATCTATTCTACCACGCCCAGAAATCTGCTCCTTTTACTCTCTGTTCCGAACGCACTAGACGACCAGTTCTTATAGCCTTCAGCCGTACCCTTATCCTACTCCTCCTCTGTTCTTCTAGTGATGTAGAGGTTAACCCAGGCCCTGCAGCGCCTAGCTCCACTCCCATTCCCCAGGCACTCTCATTTGTTGACTTCTGTAACCGTAAAAGCCTTTGTTTCATGCATGTTAACATTAGAAGCCTCCTCCCTAAGTTTGTTTTATTCACTGCTTTAGCACACTCCGCCAACCCGGATGTTCTAGCCGTGTCTGAATCCTGGCTTAGGAAGGCCACCGAAAATCCAGAAATTTCCATCCCTAACTATAACATTTTCCGACAAGATAGAACTGCCAAAGGGGGTGGAGTTGCAATCTATTGCAGAGATAGCTTGCAGAGTTCTGTCATACTATCCAGGTCTGTGCCCAAACAATTCGAGCTTATACTTTTAAAAATCCACCTTTCCAGAAACAAGTCTCACACCGTTGCCACTTGTTATAGACCCCTTCGTTGGTTGGCCCTCGCTTCATGCTCATCGCCAAACCCACTGGCTACAGGTTATCTACAAGTCTCTGCTAGGTAAAGCCCCGCCTTATCTCAGCTCACCAAAGCAGCACCCACTTGTAGCACGCGCTCCAGCAGGTATATCTCCCTGGTCACCCCCAAAGCCAATTCCTCCTTTGTTTATCTTTCCTTCTAGTTCTCTGCTGCCAATGACTGGAACGAACTGCAAAAATCTCTGAAGCTGGAGACTCATATCTCCCTCACTAGCTTTAAGCACCAGCTGTCAGAGCAGCTCACGGATCACTGCACCTGTACATAGCCCATCTGTAAAGATCCCATCTATCTACCTACCTCCTCCCCATACTGTATTTATTTATTTATTTATTTATCTTGCTCCTTTGCACCCCAGAATCTCTACTTGCACATTCATCTTCTGCACATCTATCATTCCAGTGTTTAATTGTATGTGTCGAATTGCTATGCTTTATCTTGGCCAGGTTGCAGTTGCAAATGAGAACTTGCTAATGACAACTAGCCTACCTGGTTAAATAAAGGTGAAATAAAATTTTAAAAAATAGACCCCCTTCAGCCCCCAGCTATGCCCTGGACACCATATGTGAATTGATTGCCCCCCATCTATTTTCAGAGTTCGTACTGTTAGGTGACCTAAACTGGGACATGCTTAATACCCCAGCTGTCCTACAATCTAAGCTAGATGCCCTCAATCTCACACAAATTATCAAGGAACCTACCAGGTACAACCCTATATCCGTAACCATGGGCACCCTCTTAGATATCATCCTGACCAACTTGCCCTCTAAATATACCTCTGCTGTTTTCAACCAAGATCTCAGCGATCATTGCCTGCATGCGTAATGGATCTGTGGTCAAATTATCACCCCTCATCACTGTCAAACGCTCCCTAAAACACTTCAGCGAGCAGGCCTTTCTAATCGACCTGACCAGGGTATCCTGGGAGGATATTGACTTCATCCCATCAGTAGAGGAAGCCTGGTTGCTCTTTAAAAGTGTTTTCCTCACCATCTTAACCTCTCTTGGGGAGGTGGGACGCTAGCAGTTCACACTATTCAACAGCCAGTGAAAAATCAGAGCGCCAAATTCAAAACCAAAAAATGTCATAATTCAAAGTTCTCAAACATACGACTATTTTACACCATTTTAAAGATACACGTCTCCTTAATGTAACCACGTTGTCCGATTTCAAAAAGGCTTTACGGCGAAAGCATAAAGTTAGATTATGTTAGGACAGTTCCAACACAAGAAAAACCACACAGCCATTTTCCTAGCAAGGACAGGCGTCACAAATACCAGAAATGTAGCTAAAATTATGCACTAACCTTTGACGATCTTCATCAGATGACACTCCTAGGACATCATGTTACACAATACATGCATTTTTTGTTCGATCAAGTTGATATTTATATCCAAAAACAGTATTTTACATTGGCGCGTGATGTTCAGAAAATATTTTTCCTCCAATACTTCCGGTGAATTAGCACAAAAATTTACAAAAATACTCATCATAAACATTGATAAAATATTAAACTGTTATTCAAATAATTATAGAGGAACATCTCCTTTATGCAACCGCTGTGACAGATTTCAAAAAAGCTTCACGGGGAAAGCACACTTTGCAATAATCTGAGTACTGCGCTCAGAAAAATACACTAGGCAATACAGATACCCGCCATTTTGGAGTCATCTAAAATCATAAATCGCATTAGAAATATTCACTTACCTTTGATGATCTTCATCAGAAGGCACTTCCAGGCATCCCAGGTCCACAATAAATGTTGTTTTGTTCGATAAAGTCCATAATTTATGTCCAAATAACTCCTTGTTGTTGCTGCGTTCATTAAGCTACTCCAAGTGTAGGAAGCGCGGCCAAAATGTCACGTCAAAAAAAGTTATATTTACGTTCGTTCAAACATGTCAAACGTTGTATAGCATCAGTCTTTAGGGCCTTTTTAACCTCTTGACGGTCGCCTAGGATAGGGGGCGCCACAGTGCATTTTGAAAAAAATGTGTGCCCATTTTAAATGGCCTACTACTCAAACTCAGAAGCTAGGATATGCATATAATTAATACTTGTGGATAGAAAACACCCTAAAGTTTCTAAAACTGTTTGAATGGTGTCTGTGAGTATAACAGAACTCATATGGCAGTCAAAACCCCGAGACAGATCGAAACAGGAAGTGGAATTATGAATTGCGCACTCAACTTCATCATGTTGCCTATTAATCACACCGTGAGCTATGGTTCTTTGAGCACTTCCTATTGCTTCCACTAGATGTCCCCAGTCTTTACAAAGTGATTTGAGTCTCCTACTGTGAAAACTGACAGAATGACACGCTGTGGAACGTGGTCACACGGAGAGGGCCATCACCATTATGACGCCGGCGCCCCTGGCTACCCTCCCCTTTCGAAACGTTTATAAAGACAATGCAATCGTCCCCCTTGAATCTTATTGGAGCTCTGGTTGAAAAAGGCCCTAAAGATTTATGTTATACAACGTTTGACATGTTTGAACGAACCTAAATAAGAAAAAAATGCATTTTGTTGAAAGAGTAGCCCCGCGCACGTCGGAACTTTTGGTGCAGCCTTCAGAACGCGCTAACAACAACAAGCTAATGGAACATAAAGGATTAACTTTTTAGAACGAAAATACATTTGTTGTGGACCTGGGATTCCTGGAAGTGCCTAAGGATGAAGATAATCAAAGGTAAGGGATTATTGACAATAGTATACAAGACTAGATTTGATATGCGATTGTTCCAAGATGGCGCTGACCTGTATTGCTAGCCTATTGTTCTGAGTATCGCATCCCCTTTTATCGCAAAGTGTGATTACCCAGTAAAGTTATTTTTTAATCTGGCATTACAGGTGCTTTCAAGAGATATTAACCTGTTGGGTCTAGGGGGCAGCATTTGCACGTCTGGATAAAAAAAATGTACCCGATTTAATCTGGTTACTAATCCTACCCAGTAACTAGAATATGCATATACTTATTATATATGGATAGAAAACACTCTAAAGTTTCTAAAACTGTTTGAATGGTGTCTGTGAGTATAACAGAACTCATTTGGCAGGCAAAACCCTGAGACATTTTCTGACAGGAAGTGGATACCTGATGTGTTGTATTGACTTTAAACCTATCCCATTGAAAAACACAGGGGTTTAGGAATATTTTGGCACTTCCTATTGCTTCCACTAGATGTCACCAGCCTTTACAAAGTGTTTTGAGTCTTCTGGAGGGAGATCTGACCGAACAAGAGCCATGGAACGATGATGTCCCATTAGACACCTGGCGCGCGAGTTCATGTTGGGTACCCTCGTTCCAATACGTTATAAAAGAGTATGCATTCGTCCACCTTGAATATTATTCATGTTCTGGTTAAAAAAGGCCCTAATGATTTATGCTATACAACGTTTGACATGTTTGAACGAACGGAAATATATTTTTTCCCCTCGTTCATGACGAGAAGTCCGGCTGGCTTACATCATGTGCTAACGAGACGGAGATTTTTGGACATAAATGATGAGCTTTTTTGAACAAAACTACATTCGTTATGGACCTGTGATACCTGGAAGTGACATCTGATGAAGAGAATCAAAGGTAATGGATTATTTACATAGTATTTTCGATTTTAGATCTCCCCAACATGACGTCTAGTCTGTATCGCAACGCGTATTTTTCTGGGCGCAGTGCTCAGATTATTGCAAAGTGTGATTTCCCAGTAAGGTTATTTTTAAATCTGGCAAGTTGATTGCGTTCAAGAGATGTAAATCTATAATTCTTTAAATGACAATATAATATTTTACCAATGTTTTCTAATTTTAATTATTTAATTTGTGACGCTGACTTGACTGCCGGTTATTGGAGGGAAACGATTTCCTCAACATCAATGCCATAGTAAAATGCTGTTTTTGGATATAAATATGAACTTGATAGAACTAAAAATGCATGCATTGTCTAACATAATGTCCTAGGAGTGTCATCTGATGGAGATTGTAAAAGGTTAGTGCATCATTTTAGCTGGTTTTATGGTTTTGGTGACCCTGTCTTTGACTTGACAAAACATTACACACAACTCTTGTAAATGTACTGTCCTAACATACTCTAAATTTATGCTTTCGCCGTAAAACCTTTTTGAAATCGTAAGACGTGGTTAGATTAAGGAGATGTTTATCTTTCAAATGGTGTAAAATAGTTGTATTTTTGAAAAATTTGAATTTTGACATTTATTTGGATTCAAATTTGCCGCTCTTGAAATGCACCTGCTGTTGATGGAGTGCACCACGGGTGGCACGCTAGCGTCCCACCTAGCCCCAAGAGGTTAATCTATAAATCTTAGAATGACAATATTACATTTTAAAAATGTTTTCGAATAGTAATTTAGTAAATTGTAGCGCTGTTTCATCGGATGCATTTGAGGGAAAATAGTTAGTCAACGTTACGCACCGATGTAAAATGCTGTTTTTATATATAAATATGAACTTTATCGAACAAAAGAATGCATGTATTGTGTAACATGATGTCCTAGGTGTGTCATCTGATGAAGATTGTCAAAGGTTAGTGCTGCATTTAGCTGTTTTTTGGTTATTTGTGATGCATGTGGTTGGTCGGAAAATGGCTATGTGGCTACTTTTACGATATACTCCTCTAACATAATCTAATGTTTTGCTTTTGCTGTAAAGCCTTTTTGAAATCGGACAACGTGGTTCGATTCAGGAGAGGTGTATCTATAAAACGATATAATTTGAAAAAGAAATTGAAAACATTTTTTTTATTAAATTTTGTTATGCTAATACGGGACGGAGGCCGCACAGGGGTTAACTTAGAACTTCAATAATATTCCAACCGGACGAAATTTGCATCCTGTAGCACTAATTCCAAAAAGTTTTGGGACACTGTAAAGTCTATGGAGAATAAGAGCACCTCCCAGCTGCCCCCTGCACTGAGGACAGGAAACACTTTCACCACCGATAAATCTACGATAATCGAGGGGTAGGGGTAGAAAAATGCTTATTGAAATGATCGATTATCGTAGATTTATCGATGGTGAAAGTGTTTCCTGTCCTCAGTGCAGAGGGCAGCTGGGAGGTGCTCTTATTCTCCATAGACTTTACAGTGTCCCAAAACGTTTTAGAATTAGTGCTACAGGATGCAAATTTCTGTTTGAAAAAGCTAGCCTTAGCTTTCCTAACTGACTGAGTATATTGGTTCATGACTTCCCTGAAAAGTTGCATATCGCGGGGGCTATTTGATGCTAATGCAGAACGCCACATGATGTTTTTGTGCAGGTCAAGGGCAGTCAAGTCTGGGGTCAACCAAGGGCTATATCTCAGTGTACCCCCTGCAGCAACTTTCCCAAGACCCCCCCCCACCGCTTCTCCTTCACCCAAATCCAGACAGCTGATGTTCTAAAAGAGCTGCAAAATCTGGATCCCTACAAATCAGCTGGGCTAGACAATCTGGACCCTCTCTTTCTAAAATTATCCGCCGAAATTGTTGCAACCCCAATTACTAGCCTATTCAACCTCTCTTTCGCATCGTCTGAGATCCCCAAAGACTGGAAAGCTGCCCCGGTCATCCCCCTCTTCATAGGGGGAGACACTTTAGACCCAAACTGTTATAGACCTATATCCATCCTGCCCTGCCCTGCCCTTCTAAAATCTTCGAAAGCCAAGTTAACCTCTTGGGGCTAGGTGGGACGCTAGCGTGCCACCCGTGGTGCACTCCATCAACAGCAGGTGCATTTCAAGAGCGGCAAATTTGAATCCAAATAAATGTCAAAATTCAAATTTTTCAAAAATACAACTATGTTACACCATTTGAAAGATAAACATCTCCTTAATCTAACCACGTTTTACGATTTCAAAAAGGTTTTACGGCGAAAGCATAAATTTAGAGTATGTTAGGACAGTACATTTACAAGAGTTGTGTGTAATGTTTTGTCAAGTCAAAGACAGGGTCACCAAAACCATAAAACCAGCTAAAATGATGCACTAACCTTTTACAATCTCCATCAGATGACACTCCTAGGACATTATGTTAGACAATGCATGCATTTTTAGTTCTATCAAGTTCATATTTATATCCAAAAACAGCGTTTTACTATGGCATTGATGTTGAGGAAATCGTTTCCCTCCAATAACCGGCAGTCAAGTCAGCGTCACAAATTAAATAATTAAAATTAGAAAACATTGGTAAAATATTATATTGTCATTTAAAGAATTATAGATTTACATCTTTTGAACGCAATCAACTTGCCAGATTTAAAAATAACCTTACTGGGAAATCACACTTTGCAATAATCTGAGCACTGCGCCCAGAAAAATACGCGTTGCGATACAGACTAGACGTCATGTTGGGGAGATCTAAAATCGAAAATACTATGTAAATAATCCATTACCTTTGATTCTCTTCATCAGATGTCACTTCCAGGTATCACAGGTCCATAACGAATGTAGTTTTGTTCAAAAAAGCTCATCATTTATGTCCAAAAATCTCCGTCTCGTTAGCACATGATGTAAGCCAGCCGGACTTCTCGTCATGAACGAGGGGAAAAAATATATTTCCGTTCGTTCAAACATGTCAAATGTTGTATAGCATAAATCATTAGGGCCTTTTTTAACCAGAACATGAATAATATTCAAGGTGGACGAATGCATACTCTTTTATAACGTATTGGAACGAGGGTACCCAACATGAACTAGCGCGCCAGGTGTCTAATGGGACATCAACGTTCCATGGCTCTTGTTCGGTCAGATCTCCCTCCAGAAGACTCAAAACACTTTGTAAAGGCTGGTGACATCTAGTGGAAGCAATAGGAAGTGCCAAAATATTCCTAAACCCCTGTGTTTTTCAATGGGATAGGTTTAAAGTCAATACAACACATCAGGTATCCACTTCCTGTCAGAAAATGTCTCAGGGTTTTGCCTGCCAAATGAGTTCTGTTATACTCACAGACACCATTCAAACAGTTTTGGAAACTTTAGAGTGTTTTCTATCCATATATAATAAGTATATGCATATTCTAGTTACTGGGTAGGATTAGTAACCAGATTAAATCGGGTACATTTTTTTTATCCAGACGTGCAAATGCTGCCCCCTAGACCCAACAGGTTAACAGATCACCGACCATTTCGAAACCCACCGTACCTTCACTATGCAATCTGGTTTCCGAGCTGGTCATGGGTGCACCTCAGCCACGCTCAAGGTCCTAAACGATATCATAACTGCCATCCATAAAAGACAGTACTGTGCAGCCGTCTTCATCGACCTGGCCAAGGCTTTCGACTCTGTCAATCACCGCATTCTTAACGGCAGACTCAGTAGCCTTGGCTTCTCAAATGACTTCCTCGCCTCGTTCACCAACTACTTCTCTGATAGAGTTCAGTGTGTCAAAACGGAGGGCCTGTTGTCCGGACCTCTGGCAGTCTCTATGGGTGTTCCACAGTGTTCAATTCTCGGGCCGACTCTTTTCTCTGTATATATCAATGATGTCGCTCTTGCTGCTGGTGATTCTCTGATCCACCTCCGCAGACGACACCATTCTGTATACATCTGGCCCTTCTTTGGACACAGTGCTAAGAAACCTCCAAACGAGCTTCAATGCCATACAACACTCCTTCCGTGGCCTCCAACTGCTTTTAGATGCTAGTAAAACTAAATGCATGCTCTTCAACCGATTGCTGCCCGCGATGTCATTTACAAAATAGTCTCCAACACTCTACTCAGCAAACTGGATGTAGTCTATCACAGTGCCATCCATTTTGTCACCAAAGCCCCATGTACTACCCACCACTGCGACCTGTATGCTCTCGTTGGCTGGCCCTCACTACATATTCGTCGCCAAACCCACTGGCTCCAGGCCATCTATAAGTCTATGCTAGGTAGAGCCCTGCCTTATCTTAGCTCACTGGTCACCATAGCAACACCCACTCGTAGCACGCGCTCCAGCAGGTATATTTCACTGGTCATCCCCAAAGCCAACACTTCCTTTGGCCGCCTTTCCTTCCAATTCTCTGCTGCCAATGACTGGAACGAATTGCAAAAATCACTGAAGCTTGAGTCTTATATCTCCCTCTCCAACTTTAAGCATCAGCTGTCAGAGCAGCTTACCGATCACTGGACCTGTACACAGCCAATCCAACTACCTCCTCCTCATATTGTTACTTATCCTCTTGCTCTTTTTCACCCCAGTATCTCTGCTTGCACATCATCATCTGCACATATATCACTCCAGTGTTCATGCTAAATTGTCATTATTTTGCCTCTATGGCCTATTTATTGCTTTACCTCCCTACTCTTCTACATTTACTTCCCTTTGGAAGTAAAACAGCCCCACAACATCACAGATCCACCACCATACTTCAGTGGATCACCATGTCTCTTTTTATGCCAAACCCACCTTTGGTGTTTGTTGCCAAAAAGCTCTATTTTAGTCTCATCAGACCATAGAACCTGGTTCCAATCTAAGTTCCAATGACATTCCAGTGACATAGGTTTGTCTGTTGTGTTATTGACTGTACGTTTGTTTATGTCTACCTATGTGTTGTTTTTGTCGCACTGCTTTGCTTTATCTTGGCCAGGTCGCAGTTGTAAATGAGAACGTGTTCTCAACTGGCCTATCTGGTTAAATAAAGAATAAATAAATAAATGTTGAGTCCTCCACCAATATAATATATGTCCCTCCCTACATCAGCAGGTCCAGCAGCAGGCCAAGGCCCAGCTTCCAGATGCCGTCCCCTTTGCACAGCCTAATCAGCCTTCCCAGCCTGCAGTTTTTTCCCCTCCAGTACAGACTGTGCCGGACCCTGGCACAGGTACTGCCGCAACCCAGCTTGACCTCAACCAAAACCCCAGCCAAACCCAGTCCCAGCATCAGGCCCAAGGACAGAGCCAACCACAGGCTCCAGCTCCACTACCCCCTGACTCCCAGACAGCAGCCCCTTGGCCTGCCAGCACCAGCCTGACTCAGCAGAACCAGGCCAGTGCCAGCAGCTGCTCAGGGACCACACTCACCTCGGGACAGGCTCAAACAGAGTCCAATCTGGAGGTATGGAGGACTGACCTGACCTATACGTCCCCTCCCTAAGCCCTTGAATCTCAGTCCCTCAATTCTCCCCTTTCTCAGCCCCTCCCTGACCCTCCCTCTACTTTTTCCTAAAACAGCATCACCAATATCTCTGCACCCCAAGTATCCTCCCCAACTTTCCCTGCACACTCATCTCCGTTTATGACTTCGCTAAAAATGACACAATCCATGTTTACGTCCCAACCCTTCTTTCAAAGCATGAACATACTCACTTTGTTTTGTCTGCAGGATCCTGGTGTAGAGAAGCAGGCTTCATGGGCCAGCTACTCCTACGACAGGTATGAGCTGACTCAACTCTTCAGATGGCTATCTGGTGCAGAGATTTGGTGGTGTTTTAGGAGAGACCATGGAGAGTTCAGTGATGCCTATCAATCTCGTCTCTCAGGATGAGGGTAATATAACAACCTCAGACATAAAGGCATAATTGGGCAACACGGAACCTTGGTAAAACCACGGCCAAACCGTAGGCACGAATGGTGAACTGACAGTGCATACAGCTCACTCACTCGCTTTGCGGACATAAGGGCAACCAGTAAAGCGGTCTTAAAGGAGAGATATTTAATCTCATTTTCCAGCAGCTCAAAAGGCTGCTGTAAAATAGCCTCAAGCACAATAGACAAATCCCATGACGGGATTAAAGGCTTTGGAACTGGATATAAGCGACATAATGGGGTGTTTTCCCAACATGTTATTGTTGAAGCCTATATGACCGGCCGAGATAGCGGCAAGGTAGGCCTTAACAGTGGAGAAAGCCTTCCTTCTGTCCATAAGGTTCGTCAGAAAGCATAAAACCTTGGATACAGAGCATTGGTAAGGAATTATCTGTTTTTGGTCACACCACTTCTCAAAAATGCACCACTTGTTTCCATACAGTGAGTGTGTAGAAGGAGCCCTGGCACTCTGGATAGACTGACTCCAAGAGGCAGGCCTGTCACATCCAGGTTTAACTTCTCACAGGCCAGACCCGGAGGGCCATCGAGGGACTACCAAAATGAGGGATGAGCCTTCTTCCTTCACTCTGGCTAGAGTGGGGGAGTATGAGGCTTAGAAGAGGAAAAGCGTAAAGCAACACCCTCGACCATGGGTGTGCCTGTGTGTCCACCCCCAGTGGTGCGTCTCCTGCAAGTGCAAAGAACAACGGGCAGGGCAGTGCACGTTTTCTTGCGCTGCGAAGAGCTCGACAGATGCTTGACCGTATCTCTCTGAGATCTGTTTCACCACTTGGGGATGAAGTTTCCATTCCCTTTTAAGGGGATTCCCCGTGGACAATAAGTCCGCTGCTACGTTCAGTACGCCCCAGGACATGAGTCACGTGGTGTGCTCTGCTTCACAGAATAATCCTGACGGCTAGTCTGTAAGCGCAGGGAGGGAGTGCCCCTCTGGCGGCTGATGTACACCACCACAGTCTTATTGTCCGTTCTAATCAAGACGTGACTATTCCGAAGGGAGGGTCAAAAGTGTCTCAGGGAAAGAAACACTGTCAGCAACTCAAGGTCATTTATGTGAGCAATGCGGAGATGTGGGGTCCACACTCCATTTATTGTCTTCTCCATGTGAACTGCGCCTCTTCCAGTGACGGAGGGCCGAGAGACATTTGGAGGTCACCTTTATCTGACAATTGAGGTGACGGCGTGTACACAGAAGTTGGGAAAACACCCAGCGCTGGAAATCTCTCAGCCTCAGTAGGCCAAGAGGGGTACTACTGAGATGGTGGACACAGTCAACCCTAGCACTCGGAGGCATGCCCTGAACGTGACTGAGCGCCCCTGTGGAACAGGGAGAGGCACTGTCGGAAACAACTCGATGCGGTCGTCTGAGAGTGTTGCATCATAAGAGAGAGAATCCAGCATAATGCCTAGGTATTCTATTCTGTGTGATGGCACCAAACAGCTCTTTTTCTGATTGATATTGAACCCTATCTCGGAGAGGTGGGTTACTAGGGAAGCCGTGTCTCGCACCGCTTGCTCTCGGGATGGGGAGCAAAGCAGGTAATCGTCTATGTAGCTGGAGATTCTCAGACCCTTGTTTCTCAGGGATATGAGAGCTGCCTCTACACATTTGCTGAACATTTGGGGAGCTAGCGCTAGCCTGAATGGAACAGCGAGGTATTCGTCGGCTGTACCTTGAAATGCAAACCTTAAAAACCTCCTGTGTGCTGGCAGGATGTTTGTGAAAATAAGCATCCTACAGGTCAACTGAGGTTAACAGCCGCCTCGATAAATAGAGCGAGACACCTCTACATTTGTTGGGAACCAGGAAGTACCGGGAATAAAAGCCTAGGTGGCTCTCTGCCGCTGGAATCGCCCTGATAGCGCCTTTACTTAATAGAGAGGAGATTTCCTGCTCTAGTATTCGTGCTGAGTTGCCAGCCACTGCTGATTCCCAAATTCAGTTGAAACGGGTGGTTTCAGAGCGAACTGCAGTCTGTACTTCTTCATAACAGTGGACCAGACCCAGGACTGGACTGCGCATGCAGGCCAGTTCCCTGCTCTTGTGGCGAGTAGCCCAGACTCGATCACCAGAGAGCCCGTGGCACGGGGGCCCCTCGGGTAGAGTGTATTCCCTCCGTCTTCCTTGAGAGCGAACCCATGCGAATGGGTTGCTGCACAAAGGGAAGGGTTCTAGGAGCACATACAGTGCTCTCCTGAATTATTGCCACCCTAGGTAAATATTAACATAAAAGGCTGTAAAAAATTTAATTGTTGTTTATCAGCTTTATCTTACACTCAAAATATCATGAATCTAACCTTTGAGTTAAAATTCTGCAAAGAAAAAAAAATCGTCATAAAAAAAATATTTATTTTATTCAAAAACCTGCATGTCACAAATATTTGCACCCCTGCATTTAGTACTTTGTGCACCCTCTTTTTGCCAAGATAACAGCTCTGAGCCGTCTCCTATAATGTTTGATGAGGTGGAAGAACACATAGGAAGAGATTTGACACCATTCCTCCATACAGAAACTATCCAGATCTTTCAGAGTCCTTGGTCCTCACTTGTGGACTCTTTTATTCAGCTCACCCCACAGAGGTTTAGGTCAGGGGACTGGGATTGCTATTGCAAAAGCTTGATTCTATGGTCAGTGAACCATTTTCGTGTGGATTTGGTGGTATGCTTTGGATCGTTGTCCTGCTGAAAGATCCAATGACAACTCAGTTTTTTCCAATGACAACTCAGTCCATGATGCCTATGTATCCTAGCAATCTTCCCAGGGCCTTTGTAAGTAAAATCAGCCTCCACCACCATACTTCAGTGGATCACCATGCATCTTTTTATGCCAAACCCACCTTTGGTGTTTGTTGCCAAAAAGCTCTATTTTAGTCTCATCAGACCATAGAACCTGGTTCCAATCTAAGTTCCAATGACATTTAGAAAACTCCAGACGGTTTCTTCTGGCAACCCTTCCAAATAACTTGTGTGCCTGGAGGTGGTGTCTAATAGTCGTTTTGGACACCCCAAGATGTAACCAACTTCTGCAATTCTCCAACTGTGATCCTTGGAAATTTTTTGGCCACTTGAACCATGCTTCTCACGGTGCGAGGGGGCAAAATACACTTGCGTCCTATTCCAGGCAGGTTCATCACAGCTTCAGTTTTACATTTCTTAATTATTGCCCTAATAGTGTAGATGGGTAGTTTCAGGCATGTAGATATCTTTTTATAGACATTGACCTTTACAAATCAGGCAACAACCATTTGTCTCATTTCATTTGTGTGTCCTCTGGCCTTTCCCATGCTGATAGATGACTAAGGGAGTTTAGCCTGTGTGTCACATTTACACTCCAGTGAAACAAAAAGTCATGGATGACCTTTTTAAATGTTCCCAAAGACTCAGATTAAATCGGAATATACACTACCGTTCAAAAGTTTGGGGTCACATAGAAATGTCCTTGTTTTGTGTTAGGCAGAGTTGCAAAGAAAAAGCCATATCTCATACTGACCAATAAAAATAAAAGATTAAGATGGGCAAAATAACAGACACTGGACAGAGGAACTCTGCCTAGAAGGCCAGCATCCCGGAGTCGCCTCTTCACTGTTGACATTGAGACTGGTGTTTTGCGGGTACTATTTAATGAAACTGCCAGTTGAGGACTTGTGAGGCGTCTGTCTCTCAAACTTGCTCAGTTGTGCACCGGGGCCTCCCACTCTTTCTATTCTGGCCATTTTGAGCCTGTATTCGAACTCACAAATGCTGTTGCTCCAGATACTCAACTAGTCTAAAGGCCAGTTTTATTGCTTCTTTAATAAGGACAACAGTTTTCAGCTGTGCTAACATAATTGCAAAAGGGTTTTCTAATGATCAATTAGTCTTTTAAAATTATAAACTTGGATTAGCTAACACAACGCGCCATTGGAACACAGGAGTGATGTTTGCTGATAATGGACCTCTGTACGCCTATGTAGATATTCCATTAAAAAAATCTGCCGTTTCCAGTTACAATAGTCATTTACAACATTAACAATGTCTACACTGTATTTCTGATCAATTTCATGTTATTTTAATGGACAAAAAAAAGGAAATTATAAGTGACCCCAAACTTTTGAATGGTAGTGTACATCAATTCGATTTTGTTCATAAGAATTTCTAGGGGTGCCAATAATTGTGACACGCATGTTTTTGATAAAACAATTATTTCTTGATGACAATTTAGTTTTGTTTTTTCACTCAAAGGTTAGATTCATTAAATCAAATTGTGTTTCTAGCTCCAACAGTGCAGTAATATCTAAAAAGTAATATCTAACAATACACACAAGCTAAAGTAAAGGAATGGAATTAAGAATATATAAATATTTGGATGAGCAATGTCAGAGCGGCATAGACTAAGATACAGTAGAATAGGATAGAATGCATATATACACATATGAGATGAGTAATGCAAGATATGTAAACACTATTAAAGTGACTAGTGTTCCATTATTAAAGTGGCCAGTGATTTCAAGTCTATGTATATAGGGCAGCAGCGTCTAACGTGCTAGTGATGGATATTTAACAGTCTGATGGCCTTGAGATAGAGGCTGTTTTTCAGTCTCTTGGTCCCAGCTTTGATGCACCTGTACTGACCTCGCCTTCTGGATGATAGCGGGGTGAACAGGCAGTGGCTTGGGTGGTTGTTGTCCTTGATGATCTTTTTGGCTTTCCTGTGACATCGGTTGCTGTAGGTATCCTGGAGGGCAGGTGGCTTGTCCCCGGTGATGCGTTGGGCAGATTGCGCCACACTCTGGAGAGCCCTGCGGTTACAGGCGGTGCAGTTGCCATACCAGGCGGTGATACAGCCCGACAGGATGCTCTCAATTGTGGATCTGTAAAGGTTTGTGGGTTTTCAGTGCCAAGCCAAATTTCTTCAGCCTCCTGAGGTTGAAGAGGCGCTGTATCACCTGACCAAACAATCCTTCTTCTCGACAGGAACGTCAAGGAAATAAGGAAATCTGCTTTCTCGACAGGCTGGACAAGTTGAGCCACAAAGCTCTTTTCCCCACCACTACAAGGCTCATGGCACGGTGACAGCCTTTGACGACAGATCTCTTCCCAAAGATCTGGGTTAGGCTTGCTGATAGTTAGGAGATTGTGCAGCTCAAGCATCAAATTGGCCTGGTAAGCCAGCAGTAGGGACGTATTATTCAACGCGTGTACAGAACGTGCCATAGACACGTAGACCTTTTGATAGATGGATGCAGAAAAGTGGTCATTCTTACCAGGGAGAGATGTGCTTGTCAGCGACAAGGCACTGAGGTTGAGGTGGTTGGCCAGTGACTGCTCGACCACTGGTGGCTTGCCGATGCCTAGCTCCTCCATGTCCTTGACATTCATGTTGGCAAAAAGTCTGGTTTGGACTTTGCTGGTCAAGGGTTTGTCCCTTGGGCTGAGCAAGCAGGCTCCATGGTGCCAAAAAACTGCTAATCCTTTAACAATGTTAGCAATGTAGCTAGCGTTCACCTCGTGAGCTAGTAGCCTAGCTAGTTAGCACAATCTTACACCAAACAAAAGCATGGCTCTAGACTGATAAGCAGTGACGCTAGGATGGTTTGGTCTAGTCCAGTGGTTCCCAAACTTGTTATAGTCCCATACCCCTTCAAACATTCAACCTCCAGCTGCATACCCCCTCTGGCACCAGGTTCAGCGCACTATCAAATGTTGTTTTTTGCCATCATTGTAAGCCTGCCACACACACACACGAAACGATACATTTATTAAACATAAGAATGAGTGTGAGTTTGTCACAGCCCGGCTCGTGGGAAGTGACAAAGAGCTCTTATAGGACCAGGGCACAAATAATAATCATTATATTTAGCCATTTACATATAAAACCTTATTTGTTCATCAAAAATTGTGATTAACTCGCCACACGTTAATGAGAAGGATGTGCTTGAAAGGATGCACATAACTCTGCAATGTTGGGTTGTATTGGAGAGAGTCTCAGTCTTAAATCATTTCCCACACTGTGCCTGTGTTTAGTTTTCATGCTAGTGAGGGCCGAGAATCCACTCTCACATAGGTATGTGGTTGCAAAGGGCATCAGTGTCTTAACAGCACGATTTGCCAAGGCAAGAAACTCTGAGCGCAGCCTTATCCAGAAATCTGGCAGTGGCTTCTGATTAAATTCAATTTTCACAGAACCGCTTGTTGCAATTTCGATGAGGCTCTCTTGTTCAGATATCGGTAAGTGGACTGGAGGCAGAACATGAAAGGGATAACGAATCCAGTTGTTTGTGTCATCCGTTTCGGGAAAGTACCTGTGTAATTGCGCACCCAGCTCAGTCAGGTGCTTCGCTATATCACATTTGACATTGTCCGTAAGCTTGAGTTAATTTGCACACAAAAAAAAATCATACAATGATGGAAAGACCTGTGTGTTGTCCTTGTTAATGCAGACAGAGAAGAGCTCCATCTTCTTCATCATAGCCTCAATTTTGTCCAACACATTGAATATAGTTGCAGAGAGTCCCTGTAATCCTAGATTCAGATCATTCAGGCGAGAAAAAACATCACCCAGATAGGCCAGTCGTGTGAGAAACTCGTCATCATGCAAGCGGTCAGACAAGTGTTAATTATGGTCAGCAAAGAAAACTTTAAGCTCGTCTCTCAATAAAAAAAAAAAAGGTCAATACTTTGCCCCTTGATAAGCAGCGCACTTCTGTATGTTGTAAAAGCGTTACATGGTTGCTGCCCATATCAGTGCATAATGCAGAAAATACACGAGAGTTCAGGGGCCTTGCTTTAACAAAGTTAACCATTTTCACTGTAGTGTCCAAAACGTCTTTCAAGCTGTCAGGCATTCCCTTGGCAGCAAGAGCCTCTCAGTGGATGCTGCAGTGTACCCAAGTGGCGTTACCACTCCACTATGTCTCCCTGTCATGGCTTTTGCGCCATCAGTACAGATACCAACACATCTTGACCACCAAAGTCCATTTGATGTCACAAAGCTGTCCAGTACTTTAAAATATCCGCTCATATTGTCCTGGTTTCCAGTGGTTTGCAGAAGAGGATGTCTTCCTTAATTGACCCCTCATAAACGTAACGGACATTTACCAAGAGCTGTGCCAGGCCCGCCACGTCTGTTGACTCATCCAGCTGTAACTCATATAATTCACTGGCTTGTATGCGAAGCAGTAATTGTTTCAAAACATCTCCTGCCATATCACTGATGTGTCGTGAAACGGTGTTGTTTGATGAAGAAATTGTCTGTATAGTTTTTTTGGCCTTTTCCCCCAGCATTGTCCCAGCCATATCTGCGGCAGCAGAAAGAATTAAGTCCTCCACAATAGTATGGGGCTTGCCTGTCCTGGCCACTCGGTAACTCAGCATATAAGACGCTTCTAGCCCCTTCTTATTAATGGAATCTGTTGCTTTTATACACGTCTTTATTCTCACTCAAAAACTCCCGTGGCTTATTTTTTAAATGGTCATGTTTCGTTTCTAAATGTCTGCACAAGAGTGAAGGTTTCCCGCGAGAGAGTAACAGTTAATTTGATTGGATGTTAATTATTTGACTAGGCTACCTGTATTTGACATTGTGGTGTTACCACACCAGATGGTTTAATTTTATTTTTGGCAGTAAAACGAGGCTACTCCGGCGAGAAAAAAACCTCACCCAAATGTTGGAAAATATAGATGTACTGTTTGAAAATGTCAAGAAAACAAAATCTAGTCAATGCGGCACGGTAGTGGGTTGAGCTAAACGAGAGAGAAAGCTAGTGATTCTACCCTTCCAAGTAGAAAAGCTTAAGCCTTGCAGCTTAGCTAGCCAAGTTTTGATGCTAGCTACCGCAGCAAACAAATGGCAAGGAAAAAGTGGAAAAATGTATTCTTACTTGATGCAAACACTTTCCTTTCAGTAAAGTCACCCAACACAGAAGACGAGAGAGGAAAAACCTGCACTTAGCGGCATAACTTTGCAGCACACCTGTGAACAGTTGAACAGGAAAACAAATCAAGTTGTGCTGAGGAGAGCTTAGAGTAGTACTCTTCGTGAGGAAGAGAAGGGAGAGTGATCAGAGGGTGGCCAACTGGCTCTCTATGATGAGGGGAGGGGCTCACCTCATTCGCCACTTGACCTGTCTGTCTCCGACAGACGTGTGAGTTTCTGATGAATCCCTCATGTGAGATATCGAAATGAATAATTGAAAGAAAGAGAACTTCCCCTGTTATGTCGTTTTATGAAGGGAGAGCATCGTTTATGCCCAGTATCCAAACCTTTAGCCCTGTCTTCGGTCCTGTCTATTGTGCTTGAGGGTATTTCACAGCAGTCTTTTTAGCTGAAAAATATGTGGACACCTGCTCGTCAAACATCTCATTCCAAAATCATGGGCATTAATATAGAGTTGGTCCCCCTTTGCTGCTGTAACAGCCTCCACTCTTCTGCGAAGGCTTTCCATTAGATGTTGGAACATTGCTGCAGGGACTTGCTTCCATTCAGCCATGAGCGTTAGTGAGGTCGGCACTGATATTGGGGCGATTAGGCCTTACTCGCAGTCAGCGTTCAATGGGGTTGAGGTCGGGGTTCTGTGCAGGCCAGTCAAGTTCTTCCACACCTATCTCGACAAACCATTTCTGTATTGACCTCAATTTGTGCACAGGGTCATTGTTATGCTGAAACAGGAAATGGCCTTCCCAAAATTGTTGCCACAAAGTTGGAAGCACAGAATCGTCAAGAATGCTGTAATGTGAATGCTGTTATGCTGTAACGTTAAGATTTCCCTTCACTGGAATAGCCCGAACCATGAACAATAGCCCCAGACCATTATTCCTCCTCCACCAAACTTTACAGTTGGCACTGTGCATTGGGGTAGGTAGCGTTCTCCTGGCACCCGCCGAACCCAGATTCGTCCGTCGTACTGTCAGATGGTGAAGCGTGATTCATCACTCCAGAGAACGTGTTTCCACTGCTCCAGAGTCCAATGGCAGTGAGCTTTACACCACTCCAGCCGACGCTTGGCGTTGCGCATGGTGCTCTTAGGCTTGTGTGAGGCTGCTCAGCCATAGAAACCCATTTCATGAAGCTCCCGACTAACAGTTCTTGTGCAGTTTGGAATTCTGTAGTAAGTGTTGCATTCGAGGACAGACTATAATTACACGCTTCAGCACTTGACTGTCCCGTTCTGTGCTCTTGTGTGGCCTACCACTTCACGGCTGGGCCGTTGTTGCTCCTAGACATTTCCTCTTCACAATAACAGCACTTACAATTGACCGGGGCAGCTCTAACAGGGCTGAAATTTGACAAACTGACTTGTTGGAAAGGTGGCATCCTATGACGTTGCCACGTTGAAAGTCACTGAGCTCTTCAGTACGGGCCATTCTACTGCCAATGTTTGTTTATGGAGATTGCATGGCTGTGTGCTCGATTTTATACACCTGTCAGCAACGGTGTGGCTGAAATAGCCGAATCCACTCATTTGACAGGGTGTCCACATTCTTTTGTGTATATATAGTGAATCTCTCCTTCATGTTGCTTCACTAAAAAGTTTCTAAGCCTTTAGTCCTGTCTTGTGACCTGTCTATTGTGCTTGAGGTCTTTTCACAGCAGCCTTTTTTGAGCTGCTGGACTACTACATGCCCTGAGATCTGCAATGCGAGTGAGTGAGCGGCTCGCATTGTCAGTCCACCATTAATGCTTACAGTTTGCCCCGGGGTTATCCAAGGTAACCTTACCTAACCTCACCTTCATGCCTAAGGTCAGCAATGATGTATTGTCTCGCCTTAGAGCTTGTGGCTTTCCAAACAGCAACAACGAGTGTTGCAAATTCCATTCTGTGAACAGGCCTAGGCTACCAGCCACACAGACAGCGAGAGGGGAGCAGGGAACTGTCCATTATCATTGCATGCTAGGAATATGGGACCAAATTCGACACTTTTTATTATTTTAATACACATATAAGTATCAGCCTCACGGCCTTCGTCAGAGCTTTTGTGAGTAAAAAAAAAATTGCACCCTTATGTAGACCAAGCCCCACCCACATCCGTTCCACGCATCGAAAGGGGTTGAGGCGAAGGAAAAACTAGTAAGTGCTTCCAAATATAACAATATACCGTGGCAAACTTCTTCAAGGTTAGGAGCTTTTGTCACAAATTAAGTGGGGAAAATGTCACCAAAATCAGCCCAGAATGAAAGTTATTTCGAACATGACAGTACCTGTGGGTTTGTTTCTCCGTCCTGGTCCACCCAGGCCGCAGGCAAGGTCAAGGATAGCAGGGTTCGGTACACAAATCTGGTTCTCGGTAGGTCCAGGTCTAAACGCCAACAGGTAAGTCTAAAACAGTCCAGCTCATACACGGTAAATCCAGCCAATATCAATTGTCTTTTTCTCTATGGTTCATAGATCCTTCCAGCCCTCTCTCGCCCTTCCTGGTTTGTCTTGACCCTTTATCTGTGGGTCGGCTCCACCTTCTGAGGGTTCCCCTTGCTTCTGGGAATTGTAGTTTTGGTGATCGGGCAGGGCCCGTTTATTAGTTCTGCTCTCACATATCTGCCATTTATCACTCGACCCCCTTCGTTGCCACAATACATTTCATAAATATTCGAATAAAGTGTGTAAATAAGACGTATTAAACACATCTGTAAAACCACAATGAGGACATAGACCTACCGAGCAAGTTTTCATTAATCATTGGGTACACACAGACATAGATGACACTATCAATCAGTCCATTGAGAAATACAGAGACTTTCTACAAGCAACAAAGATCAAGAAATATCAGCAAGACACAGAGGACTACTAGCTCAACCAGGTGTACGCATGGGAAGGCCCAAGGACAGGAGCACGGCGAGGCCGACTTAGGGACGCACTACTGACCGGGGGACGCAGAAGCGGGAGGACATGGAAACTTGGACACAGAGGCATCCACTGAGAGCGAATTCCCTACAGACAGCGACTCCAGCTATCATTGCACACAGTCTGGGTTTTTTTTTGCCCAGAAGCAACACAAGGCTCCACGAAAGAAAAGAAACGATGTCGGAGAGGCAAGCGGTCGAAGAGGGGACCAGGAACACAGGCCGTGGACACGGAGCTACAGCAGGACGCGGTAATTAACCTCTCCAAAAAAGACCTTACTGAGGCGCAAGTCTCAGTCTTATCTAAGGGCCTCTCTTTTGTACCTAAATGTACAGATAAACCATTCGATACGAAAGTAGATCTGTTTAAATTCTTTCGCAAGATTAAACTTAAGCATGTTTTTTCTCAAAACACTGTTTCGGGCCTAGGAACAGATCAAAGAACCGGTACCCATTTTAAGCCCAAAAGCAAATTCTGTCCTATGGTTAACAACTCCTCGATTAATACCTATTGTAGGTTAGTCGAACAAGAAGCCATGTCAGTGTATACGAGACAAACAAACCACATTCAGAAGAATCTCACTAGAACAGAAGAACAGGCACTTGAATTAATGAAAGATTCATCTTTGGTTATTTAACCTGCAGACAAGGGGGGTGCTGTGGTTGTTTTACACTATGAAAGATATAAAGAAGAAATTCAGAGACAACTCTGTAATGAACGTGTCTATAGAAAACTGAGTCTTGATCCCACACAGGTGTTCCAAGGGAAATATGCTCTAATCTGGAGCAAACCCTATTAACCAACCTTATCACACCAGAATATTACCGGAATATGAATATGGCAAAAATGTGCCATATGTCCATGCCTGTAGATTTTGTTGAAATTACACAAACCTAAAACACAACAAGGCAATTATCCAGGCAGACCAGTTGTTGCAGGAATAGGCTCAATGCTAGAGCCGTTGACAACCATCGTAGACTCTTTTATTAAATCTCATGTGCAAGAATTGCCATCATATGTGAAAGACTCTATAGACATCATTAACAAGATTTCACCAATAACGGGATTAACAGAAGACTGCATTTTGATCACATTAGATGTCAGGAGTCTATATACCAGCATTCCCCATACGGGGGGCTGGCAGCCCTAGCTCACTATTTGAGAGATAGAGATACTAACAAATATCGACCAACAAACTTTATTCTAGAGCTGGCTGAATATGTTTTGACGTATAACTATTTCAGATTTGATGATGAATACTACCTCCAAACGAATGGAACATCGATGGGCTCCACATTCGCTCCTTTATGTGGGTCTTTTTGAAGAACGTTTTGTTAATAATGAAAACTAAATCCATTTTTGATTAATGTCCTGAAGTGGTATCGATATATTGATGCCATTTTTTGCATATGGGAAGGAACGGAAAAAGAGCTGTCAGACTTTATGGCTCTACTCAATGACATTGACCCCAATCTCAAATTCACTATTGAATGTGACACTCAACGTGTTCATTACATCGATATGTGGATTGAGAAATCAAATGGAACCCTGTTTACAACTCTGTATAGAAAAGAAACGGACAGAAATACTCTATTACAGGGGGAAAGCTTCCATCCTGAGCCTTTAAACGGAGGACTTCCAAGAAGCCAGTTTTTCAGACTGCGTCGTATATGCCACTCCACAGAGGATTATCTAGAAAAAGCAGCGGAGATGCGCACTAGGTTTCTAACACAGAACCCAAACCGGCTGCGTGCGTGCGCGATCATGCATACATTTATTTTGTCCCCCATACCAAACGCGATCACGACACGCAGGTTAAAATATCAAAACAAACTCTTTACCAATTATATTAATTTGGGGACAGGTCAAAAAGCATTAAACATTTATGGCAATTTAGCTAGTTAGCTTGCACTTGCTAGCTAATTTGTCCTATTTAGTTAGCTTGCTGTTGCTAGCTAATTTGTCCTGGGATATAAACATTGAGTTATTTTACCTGAAATGCACAAGGTCCTCTACTCAGACAATTAATTCACACAGAAAACGGTCAACCGAATCGTTTCTAGTCATCTCTCCTCCTTCCAGGCCTTTTCTTCTCTTGACTTTATATTGCGATTGGCAACTTTCATAAATTAGGTGCATTACCGCCGCTGACCTTGTTCATCTTTCAGTCACCCAACCAATGAGGAGATGGCACGTGGGTACCTGCTTTTATAAACCAATGAGGAGATGGGAGAGGCATGACTTGCAGCGCGATCTGCGTCAGAAATAGAACGGATTTCTATTTTAGCCCTTGGTAACGCAGACGCTCTAGCAGTGTGGGTGCATAATTGAATAACAGATTTCTAACTGTATTTTGCAATGCTCGCGCACACGACGCGAGCGGTGTGGTCAGCCTGTCAGAAGAGGCTATTCGCCACAATGTGTGGATGAAGCTCTTAATTTGGCATTGGGAAAAAAAACGAGATGAACTGCTACAAAAAAGAACCGCTAAAGAACACTCCGTAATGTTCACAACCACATATACTTTGAACTCGCGAAAAGTGGGAGATGCGGTCAAGAAACACTGGCATATTTTATCATTGGACCCAGCTTTGCCGGCTGAATTAAAAAATCCACCACATATTGTGTATAGGAGAGGTCGCAATTTACGCGATAAATTGGTTCATGCCAACTGCCAGCCACAAAAGAAAATCAGCCAGGCTCTTTTACGCCCTCTTCCGAATGGTAGCTATAAATGCAGAGGATGCGCACAGTGCAACAAAATGATGAAGTGTGAATATTTCTGCCACCCACATACAGGAAAACTCTTCTAAATTATGTTTTCATTTTAATGACCTGAAGCATGACATTTCTACCTTTTTAGATTTTGTGGCATAGAGAAAGTTAAGATATCAGACAGGGGAGGTGATATTAATAATACTCTGAGTAAAAGAGAATGTTTTGGGATTTTCACCTTCCAGACATGATTTCCTAAAGGTCTTAATGATGAAATTCCTATGTATGTTATGTTGTGAATTTGAACATGAATTATGCTCCTATTTAAGATTACTCTGCTTTTCGTACGATGTACCCAATGATTAATGAAAACTTGCTCGGTAGGTTTATGTCCTCATTGTGGTTTTACATATGTGTTTAATACGTCTTATGTACACACTTTATTCAAATATTTATGAAATGTATATTGTTATATTTGGTAGCACTTATTTGTTTTTCCTTCGCCTCAACCCCTTTTGATGCGTGGAACGGATGTGGGTGGGGCTTGGTCTACATAAAGGTGGTCATTTTTTTTAAACTCACAAAAGCTCTGACGAAGGCCGTGAGGCCGATACATAAAGCTTATTAAAGATCAGTGATACTATCAAGAGCAGTGTGCGGTTTCCTTTTTAATTCATCTTGTTCAACTGTTACCATGCACCTGCAAAAAGATTGCGCAGATGTGTGATTGCCTTTTCAATTTTGAAATACACATATAAGTGAATTTGTCCCAATACTTTTGGTCCCCTAAAATGGGGGGAACTATGTAAAAAAAGTGATGTGATTTCTAAACAGTTCACCCGATATGGATGAAAACAACCCTCAAATTAAAGCTCACAGTTTGTAGTTTAACCTCAGTCATTGTGCTGGAGTACAGAGCCAAAACAACAAAATATGTGTCACTGTCCCAATACTTTTGGAGTTACCGAATGTCATTTTTGGTGAGTTTGTGCATTTACAAGAAAATGTGAATGAGAGACATTGTGCAAATGAACAAAGTTTTGATGCATTCTTGTCTGAAGGAAGAATAGTACTGGCTCTGGAGGAGCATGTGTACTCGCTGTGTCTGTGTGGAGTCTAGAGTTGCTAGGGCAACAGGCCTGCCTGCTCTGCTCGGGGAAGATGGGGGAGGAGCAGACTGGCCAAGAACAGAGAGGAGAAAGAAACGCAAGGAAATTAAAGATAGCAGTGGCAGCTGTACAGATTACTCATCCAAAGGGCTTTGACTTCTCATTTTATTAATTTAGCAGATGATCTTATGCAGAGAGATGTGGTTTGTGCATTCACCTTAAGACAACTAGGTGGGACAACCACATCACAGGCATACTATACTGACTCTGTTTTATAAATCTTTCATTGAGTGTATTTTAACTTGTTGTATTGTTTGTTGGTATGGTAATGCCACTGTCAGCCAGAAAAATATGCTGAGAATGATTATCACCACTGCAAGCAAGGTACTTTGAGTCAAACAGACAGGTTTGAATGAGATCTTTAAGGTCAGGACCCTTCAAGGCTCACAAAATAATTTTAGATCCAAGCCCCACCCATTGTACCCAGACTTTGAACTACTCCCCTCTGGGTGCAGGTAAAACAGAACTAGATAATAATTTGTGCCATGTGTGATATCCCTCCTAAATAGCTCGGGCTAATGTTCCTATCGACCCAGTATGGCCAGTCTCTTTTTAGTGGTATGTAACTGTTCTGAAAGTTGTATTGTCAATTTGTTTTGTATTTAAAACACCACTTTAAACGTGTACATGACACTGCAACAAAATTTCCCCCAGGGGACAATAAAGTTAGTAAAGTACAAAGTACATTAGCTATCAGTAGAGTCTGAACTGGAAGGGGAGTGGGGGTCGAGGTTAGGAGGAGGATTATTTAAGATACTGTTTGAAGAGGTAGGGTTTCAGATGTTTTCGGAAGATGGGCAGGGACTCTGCTGTCCTAGCTTCAGGGGGAAGCTTGTTCCACCATTGGGGTGCCTGGACAGAGAAGAGACTGGGCTGAGCGGGAGCTGCCCTCCCGTAGGGCCAGGAGACCTGAGGTGGCAGAACAGAGTGCTCGGGCTGAGGTGTAGGGTTTATTATAGCCTGAAGGTAGGGGGGGGCAGTTCCTCTTGCTGTTCAATAGGTGTGTACCATGGTCTTGTAGTGGATGCGAGCTTCGACTGGAAGCCAGTGACGTGTGTGGAGGAGCAGGGTGAGATGAGAGAACTTGGAAAGGTTGAAAACCAGGCGGCCGCAGCTTTCTGGATAAGTTGCAGGGGTTTGATAACACAAGCGGGGAGTCCAGCCAACAGCGAGTTGAAGTAGTCCAGACGGGAGAGGACAAGTGCTTGGATTAAGACCTGCGTCGCAGAAAGCTAACACAATACAATGCCCTGTCACCTTATTAATTCAACCACTTATTTGGATAACTAGCAAGTTAAATTTAGGTTTTGTGTTAACGCAGAATTGTTTGTTTTTCACGCTGGAAAATATAATCAAACCCATAAGAAATATCTTGTTTATAAACGCAGATCTAAAATGCTTAGTATTGTAATTTCTGCTCGGCATCAGACTAATTTTGTTCTTCAGTGAGACTTCTCCATTCGGTTGAGAATTCACTAAAGGGCATTCTATCAGCAGACAGCGCTCTGACTGATGAATAGCTACTTTTATCCGGTACTTTTCTTGATGTAGCCAGCCTACTTTTCTCCAGTGAAATGCAAGATTAACTTTAAGCAAAGCTGGCTACATAATTTTTATGGTAAATATTAGAAATATGATGTCCATGCATCGTTTTTGCAAAAAAATACCTTGCTTTTTCATTGTAAGCTAATTCACTTGTGTGGCTGCCAGCCAAATAGTGCATCACTTCTGTCATATGATGAAAAATTAAGTTATTTTCTGCCGAATGTGTTGCACTAATGTATTTTCTGTGAAGGAAAACTATAGTGCACGTCCCTGATCACTCAATTGAAGCAGAAAAAACTGTTGACTTTCAATAAAATCGCGACCCCTGTCAATACACAGCTGGACTCACCTGCTCCTGCTTTCTCCCGTTGTGCCCATTTACAAACAAACATGTAACTGGCTCAACTGTTTTAGCAAACTATGGTAAGCTTCATACACTGGTGTAAAGTACTTAAGTAAAGAAGAAGTTTTGGGGGGTATCTGTACTTTACTATTTATATTTTCGACTACTTTTACTTCACTACATTCCTAAAGAAAATAATGTACTTTTATTCCATACATTTTCCTTGACACCCAAAAGTACTTTTTGAATGCTTAGCAGGACAGGAAAATGGTCCAATTCATGCACTTATCAAGGGAACACGTGGTCATCCCTACTGCCTCTGGACTAGTGGACTCACTAAACACAAATGCATTGTTTATAAATGATGTCTGAGTGTGCCCCTGGCTACCAATGCATTTTCAAAACAAGAAAATGGTGCTGTCTGCTTTGCTTATAATAAGGAATTTTACATTATTTTTTACTTTTGATATTTAAGTATATTTAGAACCAAATACTTCTACACTTTTACTCAAGTAGTATTTTACTGGGTGACTTTCACTTTTACTTGCGTAACTTTCTATTAAGGTATTTATGACAATTGGGTACTTTTTCCACCACTGGCTTCATAATGTAAAATAATGTGACAGGTGAAATTAAGCACGCAATCTGCTTTATCGCCTAACGTATTGCATAAATTGACTGCAGCTATTTACTTAAAGTAGCTACAAATATATTTTGTTTTTGAAAAAATGTGAAGAAATAGTTTCAACGGTATTGAAAAACCATACCGGGTATTTGGAAATAGCTACGGGATATATGATATACCGCACAAGCCATTTTTCCTCCATCCCAACTGAGGGGCCTTTGTCAATGGCAAACTGTAAATCTTGGCCGGGAAGGGGCATGACTTCACTCGTGGGCTCTTGTTACAACATTAGGTTAGAAGGCTCTTTTTCAAAGCGATTTCAGTTGTCAGTGTGCTACGTTGTGAAAATAAGAAGATATCATTCTTAATTCATGGCATGGTTTCTTTTTATCTAAATGTTGAATAGACATAGAGAAATTCATTCATGGAAGAAAGGGGAATAGCCTATACTATTCTGGAGTCATAAAAACAAATCAATTAATTTTATTTGGCGGCGCACAATTCGGCTCTCAGAACAATTCTATGCGGGTGGGTCGGGTTGCGGAGAATAATCTGCCCTGTTGTCCAGTATCGGGTGGGGCTCGGAATTGATGTGGTAGGCACTGGGCGGGTGCGGCTTAAAAACACTGACCTGTGCAGGACTCTACCCTGGAGGGTGCATGTTCAAATTGATAGCTAGCTATGTTTGCTATTCGCTCGTATCTGATATCTTAGCACCATGTTTATCTAGCCTGCTAGCTAGCATAGTAGCTAATATAGCTAGCTAGTTAACACCACAGATAAAAGGATTAGTTATTGTAATCTTTGCTAACAGGTCACATAGATATCTGTTTAGCTAGCTTGCTTATTGCATGCATGTCTGGGCACATTGGCACAAGCCTTATTATTGGTGAATTAGCTAAGCAAATATTTTCAACAGGAGTTCAATTTTGGTCGCTGTGTCAATTAATCCATTTCTCAATACTGCACCTTTCTGTTGGAGAATTTGCTAGCTTGCTGCTTCTGATTTTCCCAGCTAGACATTCCTCAGCATTGTGCAGTGCTCGTGGCTCAGGCGGTGAGTGGCGGCTGGCATAGCAGCTATGTAGCGGGACTATCGGCAAAACCCATAGAGAAGGGCCGATAGACTAGAAAAAGCCAATATTGGCCCGATATATCAGCTAGGCCGATTTATGGGTCATTCTCTAGTTTAGGATATACTGTAGGCCTACCAATTTGGCTACTTAACCTACCAAATCTGGATACTGTTTCTTCAACCTAATATAAGTGTTAGAACGATATGGGTTGTAACAAGACCCTTGTATCATGTTAGGATAAACCATTTCCTATGAGTGTGTGCGGGCCTACATTTATCTTGACCTTGATCAACCACCTTGTTAAGCTTTTATTTTGATATGCACATACTGTTGTCAATATCAGCCAACCCTGATAATTGAGCATCCGAGAAGTGCATACACTTTTCAAGTGCATTTCAGTTTACCATGTTCAGGCATTCAGGACTATCTCAAGCCATTGCATTTATAATTTACATTTACATTTACGTCATTTAGCAGACGCTCTTATCCAGAGCGACTTACAAATTGGTGCATTCACCTTATGATATCCAGTGGAACAACCACTTTACAATAGTATATATTTTGGGGGGGGGGGAGGGAAGGGGGGGAGGGTTAGAAGGATTACTTAATCCTATCCCAGGTATTCCTTAAAGAGGTGGGGTTTCAGGTGTCTCCGGAAGGTGGTGATTGACTCCGCTGTCCTGGCGTCGTGAGGGAGCTTGTTCCACCATTGGGGTGCCAGAGCAGCGAACAGTTTTCACTGGGCTGAGCGGGAACTGTGCTTCCGCAGAGGTAGGGAGGCCAGCAGGCCAGAGGTGGATGAACGCAGTGCCCTTCTTTGGGTGTAGGGACTGATCAGAGCCTGAAGGTACGGAGGAGCCGTTCCCCTCACAGCTCCGTAGGCTAGCACCATGGTCTTGTAGCAGATGTGAGCTTCAACTGGAAGCCAGTGGAGTGTGCGGAGGAGCGGGTTGACATGAGAGAACTTGGGAAGGTTGAACACCAGACGGGCTGCGGCGTTCTGGATGAGTTGTAGGGGTTTAATGGCACAGGCAGGGAGCCCCGCCAACAGCGAGTTGCAGTAATCCAGACGGGAGATGACAAGTGCCTGGATTAGGACCTGCGCCGCTTCCTGTGTGAGGCAGGGTTGTACTCTGCGAATGTTGTAGAGCATGAACCTACAGGATCGGGTCACCGCCTTGATGTTAGCGGAGAACGACAGGGTGTTGTCCAGGGTCACGCCAAGGCTCTTAGCACTCTGGGAGGAGGACACAATGGAGTTGTCAACCGTGATGGCGAGATCATGGAACGGGCAGTCCTTCCCCGGGAGGAAGAGCAGCTCCGTCTTGCCGAGGTTCAGCTTGAGGTGGTGATCCGTTATCCACACTGATATGTCTGCCAGACATGCAGAGATGTGATTCGCCACCTGGTTATCAGAAGGGGGAAAGGAGAAGATTAATTGTGTGTCGTCTGCGTAGCAATGATAGGAGAGACCATGTGAGGATATGACAGAGCCAAGTGACTTGGTGTATAGCGAGAATAGGAGAGGGCCTAGAACAGAGCCCTGGGGGACACCAGTGGTGAGAGCACGTGGTGCGGAGACGGATTCTCACCACGCAACCTGGTAGGAGCGACCTGTCAGGTAGGACGCAATCCAAGAGTGAGCCGCGCCGGAGATGCCCAACTGGGAGAGGGTGGAGAGGAGGATCTGATGGTTCACAGTATCAAAGGCAGCAGATAGGTCTAGAAGGATGAGAGCAGAGGAGAGAGAGTTAGCTTTAGCAGTGCGGAGAGCCTCCGTGACACAGAGAAGAGCAGTCTCAGTTGAATGACCAGTCTTGAAACCTGACTGATTTGGATCAAGAAGGTCATTCTGAGAGAGATAGCAAGAGAGCTGACCAAGGACGGCACGCTCAAGAGTTTTGGAGAGAAAAGAAAGAAGGGATACTGGTCTGTAGTTGACATCGGAGGGATCGAGTGTAGGTTTTTTGAGAAGGGGTGCAACTCTCGCTCTCTTGAAGACAGAAGGGACATAGCCAGCGGTCAAGGATGAGTTGATGAGCGAGGTGAGGTAAGGGAGAAGGTCTCCGGAAATGGTCTGGAGAAGAGAGGAGGGGATAGGGTCAAGCGGGCAGGTTGTTGGGCGGCCGGCCGTCACAAGTCGCAAGATTTCATCTGGAGAGAGAGGGGAGAAAGAGGTCAAAGCATAGGGTAGGGCAATGTGAGCAGGACCAGCGGTGTCGTTTGACTTAACAAACGAGGATCGGATGTCGTCAACCTTCTTTTCAAAATGGTTGACAAAGTCATCCGCAGAGAGGGAGGGGGGGCGGGGGGAGGAGGATTCAGGAGGGAGGAGAAGGTGGCAAAGAGCTTCCTAGGGTTAGAGGCAGATGCTTGGAATTTAGAGTGGTAGAAAGTGGCTTTAGCAGCAGAAACAGAGGAAGAAAATGTGGAGAGGAGGGAGTGAAAAGATGCCAGGTCCGCAGGGAGGCTAGTTTTCCTCCATTTCCGCTCGGCTGCCCGGAGCCCTGTTCTGTGAGCTCGCAATGAGTCGTCAAGCCACGGAGCAGGAGGGGAGGACCGAGCCGGCCGGGAGGATAGGGGACATAGAGAGTCAAAGGATGCAGAAAGGGAGGAGAGGAGGGATGAGGAGGCAGAATCAGGAGATTGGTTGGAGAAGGATTGAGCAGAGGGAAGAGATGATAGGATGGAAGAGGAGAGAGTAGCAGGAGAGAGAGAGAGAGCGAAGGTTGCGACGGCGCAGTACCATCTGAGTAGGGGCAGAATGAGTAGCGTTGGAGGAGAGCGAGAGGGAAAAGGATACAAGGTAGTGGTCAGAGACTTGGAGGGGAGTTGCAGTGAGATTAGTAGAAGAACAGCATCTAGTAAAGATGAGGTCAAGCGTATTGCCTGCCTTGTGAGTAGGGGGGGACGATGAGAGGGTGAGGTCAAAAGAGGAGAGGAGTGGAAAGAAGGAGGCAGAGAGAAATGAGTCAAAGGTAGACGTAGGGAGGTTAAAGTCACCCAGAATTGTGAGGGGTGAGCCATCCTCAGGAAAGGAACTTATCAAGGCGTCAAGCTCATTGATGAACTCTCCAAGGGAACCTGGAGGGCGATAAATGATAAGGATGTTAAGCTTGAATGGGCTAGTGACTGTGACAGCATGGAATTCAAAGGAGGAGATAGACAGATGGGTCAGGAGAGAAAGAGAGAATGTCCACTTGGGAGAGATGAGGATTCCAGTGCCACCACCCCGCTGACCAGATGCTCTCGGGGTATGCGAGAACACGTGGTCAGATGAGGAGAGAGCAGTAGGAGTAGCAGTGTTTTCTGTGGTAATCCATGTTTCCGTCAGCGCCAAGAAGTCGAGGGACTGGAGGGTAGCATAGGCTGAGATGAACTCTGCCTTGTTGGCCGCAGACCGGCAGTTCCAGAGGCTGCCGGAGACCTGGAATTCCACGTGGGTCGTGCGCACTGGGACCACCAGGTTAGAGTGGCAGCGGCCATGCGGTGTGAAGCGTTTGTGTGGCCTGTGCAGAGAGGAGAGAACAGGGATAGACAGACACATAGTTGACAGGCTACAGGAGAGGCTACGCTAATGCAAAGGAGATTGGAATGAAAATTAACTAAACAACTGGGGAAGCGAGAGAGCAGGGCCTCCCTCCTAACCATTCACTGAAACACTCAAATATAACTTTTCCAACTTCCACTTTAGAAATTATAATTGATGTAAACTACAGTGGTTCAGTTTTTCCAGGAATAGGCTCAAAATTAGTTTATTCAGCTAGATAACTTGGTACAGTATTCTTCCGTGAAACCCACCCAGTGCACCGTGTCCTATGACGCCGTAGCTAACTAGCATGCTAGCATCCAATAACACAGTTAGCACCAATACTTGGTTACAACAAACTAACAATGGATCATTCGTGTCCGTGTCTAGTTCCTTTCATAACGCAGAAGTAATTAAACGTTGGTTAGCCAACACAAAGACAGTCCTGCTAGCTACACAAGTGGACTACACAACTCGAAAGTTCAGAAAGTGAGTTGGACTGTATAGTTGGACTGTATAGTATGTCTCGTTTACATTTTTTTCATCTTTCATGAACCAGTGTGAACTCCGACGCCACCTCAGGGAAGGAGATGAGCGATGGTAACGAGGGGACGCATGGATCAGGGAAGGGCGAGGGGAAGGTCCGGAAACACCACCGCCGCTCCACGCGCACCCGCTCACGCCAGGACAAGATCAACAAGCCCAAACTCAGCATGCTCAATGTGAGTACCGCACATCCATTTATAGTAGTGTTAGTAGATCAATCGGCACACATTCATGTCTCTGACACCTGTTCCTCTCTGGTTTCTCCCTGGACAGGTGTATTATACAGGGGATAAGATGGTGGAGTGTCAGCTGGAGACACACAACCACAAGATGGTTACCTTCAAGTTCGACCTGGACGGAGACGCACCTGAGGAGATAGCCACTTACATGGTATGGTTAGAGTACAGTCGTGGCCAAAAGTTTTGAGAATGACACAAATATTAATTTTCACAAAGTTTGCTGCTTCAGTGTCTTTAGATATTTATGTCAGATGTTACTATGGAATACTGAAGTAGAATTACAAGCATTTCATAAGTGTCAAAGGCTTTTATTGACAATTACATGAAGCTGATGCAGAGTCAATATTTGCAGTGTTGACCCTTCTTTTTCAAGACCTCTGCAATCTGCCCTGGCATGCTGTCAATTAACTTCTGGGCCACATCCTGACTGATGGCAGCCCATTCTTGCATAATCAATGCTTGGAGTTTGTCAGAATTTCTGGGTTTTTGTTTGTCCACCCGCCTCTTGAGAATTGACCACAAGTTCTCAATGGGATTAAGGTCTGGGTTTCCTGGCCATGGACCCAAAATATCAATGTTTTGTTCCCCGAGCCACTTAGTTATCACTTTTTCCTTATGGCAAGGTGCTCCATCATGCTGGAAAAGGCATTGTTCGTCACCAAACTGTTCCTGGATGGTTGGGAGAAGTTGCTCTCTTTATTCATGGCTGTGTTCTTAGGCAAAATTGTGAGTGAGCCCACTCCCTTGGCTGAGAAGCAACCCCACACATGAATGGTCTCAGGATGCTTTACTGTTGGCATGACACAGGACTGATGGTAGGGCTCACCTTGGCTTCTCCGGACAAGCTTTTTTCCAGATGCCGCAAACAATCGGAAAGGGGATTCATCAGAGAAAATGGCTTTACCCCAGTCCTCAGCAGTCCAATCCCTGTACCTTTTTCAGAATATCAGTCTGTCCTTGATGTTTTTCCTGGAGAGTAGTGGCTTCTTTGCTGCCCTTTTTTGACACCAGGCCATCCTCCAAAAGTCTTCGCCTCACTGCCTGCTGCCATTCCTGAGCAAACTCTGTACTGGTGGTGCCCCGATCCCGCTGCTGAATCAACTTTAGGAGACGGTCCTGGCGCTTGCTGGACTTTCTTGGGCGCCCTGAAGCCTTCTTCACAACAATTGAACCGCTCTCCTTGAAGTTCTTGATGATCCGATAAATGGTTGATTTAGGTGCAATCTTACTGGCAGCAATATCCTTGCCTGTGAAGCCCTTTTTGTGCAAAGCAATGATGACAGCACGCATTTCCTTGCAGGTAAACATGGTTGACAGCAAATTGCCATCATACAAACTGAGGCAGCAAACTTTGAAAATGAATATTTGTGTCATTCTCAAAACTTTTGGCCACGACTGTAGACCCTACTCTAGCACAGAAGCAAGCTGCAGTTTCCATGCCACTAATGGGAGGGGTGGGGGACGTTTTTCTTCTCTTCACACACCTCCAAAGACTTGTGAAAACCTCCACAACCAACGGAACCCCCCCACACAAACTTTGGAAATCTTGAATATCTGTCACAATCTAAACACCTACACAGATGCCCACTTAGCAACAAACACCCCAGAAAACCTCTGTTACCCCTTTCCACCTGCCTCCTAAATTCGGTGTGTGTGCTCTCTATGCCTGCTAGCTCTAAGTGAGGGAGATGCTCTTTGATGTTCCAGGGTACTGAAACTCTGTGTAATGCTGTTCTTCACTGCACTGCAGCAAAAACTCTCCCCTCTCTCAATACAAACCCCAGCCCTGTTCATTTTGGACCGGTATGCTTTTTTGTACGTGGATTACACATTTTTTGTTTCATTCCCCCAAAATCTAAATATCTTTCCAAAACTGGTGCCTCTTGCCGTGCTTTGGATAGGCAGGTTTCAAACACTTTCACATACTTTCACATAGCCCAGTTTTATTTATTATATATTTTACCCCCTTTTTTCTCCCCAATTTCGATCTTGTCTCATCGCTGCAACTCCCCAACAGGCTCGGGAGGCGAAGGTCGAGTCATGCGTCCTACGACAGATGACCAGCCAAACCGCGCTTCTTAACGCCCGCCCGCTTACCCCGGAAGCCAGCGTTCACCTGACAAACGAGGTCAGCCTACAGGCGCCCGGCCCGCCACAAGGAGTCGCTAGAACGCAATGAGCCAAGTAAAGCCCCCCAGACAATCCCTTCCCTAACCCGCTGGACCAATTGTGCGCAGCCCTTTGGGACTCCCGATCACGGGCAGTTGTGATACAGCTCGGGAACGAACCAGGGTCTGTAGTGACGCCTCTAGCACTGCGATGCAGTGCCTTAGACTGCTGCGCCAAGGCCTAGCCCAATTTTTACCGAAGGACAGTCCAGACGGGACTGTTTTATTATACATTTTTCAGGGGATTTGACATTGATGGATGTTGTCTATTTTTGTCTTTTAGGTGGAGAATGACTTCATCCTGCTCCTGGAGAAGGAGATGTTTATAGAGCAGTTAAAGGATATTGTGGACAAGGCTGAGGACATGCTGAGTGAGGACACGGAGGGGGAAAGGATCTCTGACCACGTGGGCAGTCCCCAGCAGAGCCACGGAGCAGTCATACTGGGGGGAGAGGTGAGGGGGGATGAAGGGATTTTGAAGTAACAGAGTTATGGGGGAGAGGTGCAGGTGGCCAGTCTCAGATGCATCGTCCAACACTCAAGATTACTTAGTGAACAGGGCAGCCAACAAACCACTGCCAAGATAGAAACGTTGTTGCTGATGGGACACTTTTGGCTAACCTAATTTGTCAGCCGGGGCCAACACAGTGACATTGTTGAGAGAACCCTTTCAAGCTTCATTGTCTCCAAGTTATACTCTTGAGTGCCAGCCATTTATAACGATTCTCTCCCTTTTTAGGGTTCAAAGACGGCTACACCTAATTCACCACAACTTGTGTACCAGCAGAACGGTAGGGCTTCGCTACCTCCTGGCGTGAAGGTGAAGGCTTTTGCTCTAGCCCAGCTGTAACATCGATACAGAAAATTAACTAATCATGGTCTTCAAATGAGTTTTAATGATGCATGTAACAGATAAGTTGTAACAAATGGTCTTGCAGGACCCCTAATATACTATCTTATCTCCAACCCACTACAGATACATTACATAGTACATTACAGCCTCTCTGTGACTCTGGTGAACCTCAGACACAGCAAATTTCCTGCCTCAGTAGATTTGTATGCTCTGGGAGGTTATTGTGGTCAGGAGTGATGGAGAGGAGGATTAGAGGATGACTGGGTTATATCTCTCTCTAGCTCTCAATTGCTCTTTCCTTTTACATCTCTGTCCTATCGTCCCTCAGTCCTATCTTTTGCGTCTCCTCCAATCAATCTCTCTATCCCCCATTCTCTTCCTCTAAACATAATTTGATAGTTGATATGAATTTGTGAGCATCTCTATCTGTAGATCATCTGCATTTGAGTGCATATGTCTTTCTCTATAGAGCTATCTTACTGTTGCTACTAGATCTGTATCTATGAGTGTGTTTCTTTGTCTGTGTCCTTGGCAGTCCTCCACACTGGAAAGCGCTGGTTCATCATCTGCCCCGTGGCCGAGACGCCCACGCCAGACAGAGAGAGGACTTCATCAGACACCTCTACAACCAAGGGTGCGCACACACACCCATCCATACACACACGTACACACAATCAAACGTACGTACACACACACGCACGTATGTACGAGTATGATCACACACACAGCAGAGTGGGTGAATAAAGCTGTGTATGAGTGTCTGTGTGTCTGAGCTAATGTGTGTGTTGTATGTGTGCGTAAGGGTCAGTTATGTAATGCAAGTGCTGCAGTGGCTGTGGTGAAAGGTAGGCTTTGCACTCCAACTGACAGAGCTCTGATTGGGGAAGACAAGTGATGATGCAATACCATCACACACCAACAGGACATCCATCTCCTTGACTCCACTCTTTTATTTAATCTCTCTTTAACTCCTTCTCTTCTCACCTCTCTCCCCTACAGAGACTCCTGTCACATCATTGTCTAGGTCCAGTTGCAGTACTACTCCGCCAGTGTCTGCCCCAACTCCTGTTCTTGCCCTGACCACCACATCCCCTACTCCAGGCCCCTCTGCACCTCAAAGCTCTGCCCAGTCTCAGGACACCAACGTGGGCAAGGCCAGAGTTCAGCAGCCCCAGGCCTCTGGAACCAAACCCTCCACCACCAGTGCTACGACTGCTTCCATGGGCCGCCACGACTCTCTTTCAGGCAGCGAACCCTGCATCTCCATGGTAACAGACATCCCATGCTGCCCCATCGTCCCACCTGTGTCCCTGGATGTGAATGGGGTGGGACATAAAGGGGTGAGTGGCACTTCCTCATGTCTACCCAATCAGGAGACCAGCCTGTCAGGAGACCCGCCCCCTCCGCTGGCCTCCCACCAGCCAGTGGTCCTGCAGCAGCCCTATGCCATGCCAAGCATGGTGGGTGGAGGAGGTGGAGCCACAACACCATCACAGCCCCAGAGTCCCGCCCACCAGGCTTCCCAGCAGCAGGATGGACCTGGGGGGTCTGGGAGTGGAGGTGGTTGCGGCCTGGGGGAGTCTGATGGAGAGGGCCCACCCAGGGTGGAGTTTGTGGACCGTACCATCAAGACTCTGGATGAGAAGCTGAGGAACCTGCTGTACCAGGAGTACGCCCAATCTGCTCCCTCCAGCACCGCCTCAGACCTCCAGGGCTCCAACACAGAGGGGGTCAGCTCTCCCCCTGTCTCTGACTGCCAGACCACCTCTGGGGGGGGGCTCCCCAGGAAGGGAGAGGTCCTGGTAAGGATGCACTGTGTGTCTGTGTCTCTGTGTCCGCCAGATATTTGGATTGGGGCAGCAGCAGCGTTTTATCTGATGGAGGGGTGTGTGTTTGTGTGAATCCTTGCTGTAATATTGATTCAGCCATTGAATGTAATCACTGGCCTTTAGTGTGACTGATACTGCATTTAGCAGAGGAAGTAGAGGTCAGGGCTGCTGGCCAGATAGTCCATTATACTCTGCACCCCTGGCAGTTTGATCTCTGATGCGGGTTGAGTGGTGTGTGTGTGTGGGCGCCGATATGTTTAGACAAAGCAGGCGTCATAGAAGGATAATGGCTAGACTGATTCACAACCTGTAACACTGATGTACCATTTGACTGAATTTAATGTTGTAGTTTTTTTTCTTTCAATATTTATTTCTCGTTTTCAGCCTCAGATTCCTGAGCGTACTGATAGTTTGGGTACACTGAGTGACACTGCAGGTAAATTACATCACAAACACAATTTTATATGCTTTATTATGTATTGTGGAGTATTCATTTGTACTATTTAGGATAAACCCCCAAAGAGATTCCCACTTTTTAAATGTTGACCTTGAATTGTAATTTGTTAAGGATTGTTGAACAGGAGAGACTTTGTGGGCAGTTCCAGTTCCTATGGCTCCAAGAGCCGCTTTCAGGTAACCATCTACTTTAATCCCTCTCACTTAAACAAAGACAAACATTCTGAAATACGACAAACTCTCTTGAATAAACTACATTTGACTGTGATTAAATTAAACACATTTTATGTAACCGTTTGTCCTCAAGATTTAGATCTATTAAACAATTAAATCAGTTAATTGAGAATTATTCAGTTTTACTCCCTAGTTTTTTTGGAGTTTATTCGGATTCTATTTGATCACTATGTCCTTCTCCAGATCATCCCCACTCCTCCGGACGTCATCCGTCGTTTAGAGAAGGGCAGAAGTTGCAGCTCCCCGGCTCCCTCTAGTGGTTCGGGGGGCTCTCGCGCCGCAGCCGAGGGGGGCGGCCCACGAGACCAGGGGTGTATGGTCGTGGGTAGGTTCTCAGTGATGACCACTGAAGAGGGTGCGGAAAACGCCCCCAAACCCCCCTGTAGTAACCGCTACTCAGCCCCCCCAGACTTGTACCAGGACACCACCGCCTCTAGCCCCAACGCCACCCCCAGGCTGCTCCCACGTGCCCACACTGCTGACGCTGCCACAAACCACTCCTTTCACTTCGACTCTGACTCGGGGGAGGAGGACACCAGTAGTTTAGCCCCTCCCCTTGCCTACCACAAGCCTCCGGCTCATGCCCTCCCGGAACACAGCGGAAGTGACCTCATGAAGAGGGCGGTGGCCTTCCTGCGCCGCACTGGCCGCAGCAGTGTGCAAAGCTCTGATTCGCCGAGCCGGCAATCCGTGGTAGCGAATGGCCATGCCATCTCGCCGCCTGGACCCGGCCATGTATCATACGTCAGCAGTGACAATGACTCTGAGTTTGAGGATGCGGACATGAGGAAGGAGCTGCAGAGGCTGAGGGAGAAGTATGTGCACACACACACATATGCATTCATAGTCATACACACTCACAAAGGGTCAAAGTCAACCCATTGATATATAGCAAACTATCAACCATTGTAACCTTCATAGCCCTGGATAGGTTTGTAGCCCATACACTGCAGAGTGGTTTAACTGCTAGTTAGTGAACTTTTACAATTGTACGAGACAATATAAATGACAGTTCCTGTCCCAGTTAAAGAGAGAAATAGAATACATTGTAGTATGCAGATTTTCCCTTTCTCAATCTCTCTCTTTTTTTCTCCTCAGACACATGAAGGAGATCTCTGAGCTGCAGGCGTTCCAGAGGAGTGAGATAGAGCGTCTGTATAAAGAGCTGGGGAAAGCCGTGCCGCCTGGTGTAGGCCTGTTGCACGCTGCTCCCCCTAGTGGCCGCAGACGCAAGGTCAGCAAACACAAGCTGAAGGCAGGCAAGCTGCTCAACCCCATGGTGCAGCAGCTGAAAAACAACCTGAATATCACCACCACCGGTGAGAGGAAATGTGTCAGAGTGGTGAGAAGAGGGTAGAGGGGTGTGTGGTGGACAGAGTGAAAGGTGGGGTGAGGAGGAAAAGAGTGACATGTCTCTGTGAGAGAGGGGGAGGGAATGGAAGAGAGAAAGGTGTTTGTGAGCAGTCCTGAGAAAGGGGAATTGAGTGAGGAAGATTGAGAGGATTGGAAATGTGGTAATAACAAGAAATTAATCACCAATTCACCCTAAAGCTGTTTCTGTGGCTTATCCAGTATTTCCCTCTGAAGGTGAGAGCGCACCGAGCTCGTCTGGCTCTCCAGCTAAGAGCTCCATTGTGTCTGACGGCTCGGCCCGCTCCAGTGGCAGCAGTACCAGTGGCACTCGGCCCAGCAAGGCCCCAGAGCCTGTCCAGACCCAGCAGCCCTGCTCTCTCAAGGGCTCGTTCTCTTCTGACAACATCTACGGTGGGGGCATGGCCACACACGTAGGCCCAGGGCAAGGTACCTGCACACACATGCATGCATACAGGACAAGTTATACACACACTGTGGCATACCACACACACTACACTTCCACAGTGAGGAGTACCACACACATTTGGTGCTTAGTAAGATTCAAACACACACATAGGATTCACGCAGTATACCAAATGCAAATACACCCAAACACGTGTCACTCACTGAGATGTGGACACGTATTCAAACACCCATTTGTACTGGGGAACAACCAACAGCTCAGCTTAATCTGCTGTAGAATTCTAAACTCTCTAATATTCTAAGTTGTGTCTAAACCGGAGGTCTCATTAGTCTCATAAGGGGACGTGGAAACTGCCACATTGAAAAAAAGTCATGATTGGCAGTCTTTCGAAAGCAATTTTGTTTAGGCGAACGTATACAAAGGGGTGCCCCTCATCACACATTTCTCTTCCAAAATACCGCCACGATACTGCATGACTTCTGAGGTGTCAATGGAAGCTGTCTTCAAGCACTGGTCACAGATCAGTTTAACAGTCCTCATGGTGAAGGTCAGGATGAATTTGGGAAAGTAACCTGATCTTAGACCAGTGCATAGTGATAACTTGTCCATTTAGTGAATGTGAGGGCTGTCTCCTGGTGCTGGTTTAGCCCATGTGACTGTACCCTATACTGGTGCTGCGGCTGTTATTGGTGGGGGTTTCTCATCCCAAGTCTCTGTGCACTTTTACAGAAGTGTTTCTCTCTTTGTTTCTTCTCTTCTTCCCTCTTATATTCATTTTTACAGGCTGGACGGTATACCACCAAACGTCAGAGAGAGTGACCTATAAATCTAGTAGCAAACCGCGTGCTAGATTCCTCAGTGGACCCGTGTCTCTGTCCATCTGTTTGTATTTGTTATTTTCTACTTTTCTCACTCATCTCATCCCTCTCTCTTCTCTTTATTTCACTTCTATCTCTTCCATCGACCAGACTGTTTCTTTGTGTTTTAGATAGTGGTCCTCCCCTCCTCCCCCTCCGTGTCCCCCAACACAAGCATATGTCAGCTATTATGTATGTCCACATAGCTTTCTCCCCCTCAGCCCTAAGTTGTTCTGGGTTTAGACATCCCTCCATGCAAACGCTTTGTGCACTGCTTCTGGCTTTAAACAGACTCCAAAAGCATAGTGTATGTCATAAAGCTCGTCTTCTCCAAAGATTGGCTATGCTAAACCCGAAACCTGAGCGAGTGTGTGTGTCCGCCAAAGCTTTTGTATCCTGTGTGTTTTAATTTACTCACTTCCTTAATTGTGAGGCGCATCAGCTCAAGTCTACAACCCCTCTGTATACCAAGACTAAAGCCAGCTCTCCCCTGATAGACCAGCCAGGTTCCATTGAGGCTTGCTGTGGTAGAGGAGGTCCCTCTTTCTCGGTCTCATGTTTGGACTGGGAGGACATGCATGGTGCAGACAGGCAGAGGGCAGGGCACTGTTGGAGACTGGCTCCTGCAAAAAGGCTGTATCATCAATACTATCTACTTCTGTCTCCTTCTTCTCCTGCATGTCTTGATAAGCGCTGACTCTGATGTGCTCAGGCTATAGTATCTCTGTGCTCTTCAGTTCAGATTTTTGGGGTTCCTTTGTTATGTTTCACAGGCATTCTTGTACTTACTGGTAGTTGAACTGTTCTATGTTTAGAAATGAGCTTCAGGGATCTCGTTACTCTACTACTTACAGCATTGATCCTTCACTAATTTGTGTCTCGACTCATTTAAAATGATTATATGCAAACAGTATAGTTTTACTTTCAACACTGCCATTGTACAGTTGGGTTATCCATTGAAACGTTTAACATACCATGTACAAACTGAAGTAAAAGGAGCCTGAAATATTGACTGTATTACTGAAACAATGACTTATTCCAAGTAGGTTTTTAAAGGAAAGTTCTAGACATGAAAATAGGACATGACAGTGTTACTAGGACCATATTATAGGAAGGTCTGAGTGACCTATGAGAGTGTTGACATTCCCCACCTTACCAGTCTTCACCAAACCCCCTGTACTGTACTGTGTACCAGCATACCCAGGGCCTAGGCTTCTCTTTATTTTCTAGGCCTAATACATTTTCTTTTGTTTTGGAGTGACAGCACAATTTAAGAGAGTCTTTCCCCCACTCCCATTACTTCTCACTGATTTTAAACCCCCTTCTCCTCCTTTCCTTTTTTCCTCTTGTCTCTCTCCCTAACTGATTTGATAGCTGTGTGTGGCTTTTCAGCAGCTTGTCCACAGACCAGCAGTGTGTCCCGGCCTAACTGTTTCTGTCTCTGCTGTTTTACCTTCTTATAGGGTCCACACTGAAACGACTATGTCTTGGCAAAGAGCGCAGTAGTAGTAACTATCTCATTTACTTTCTTCTTTCTCTGTCTACTTCGCTCTCTTTTTCTCTCTGTTGGCATGAGCAGCCTTGGTTTATATTCACGTGTTGAGTTTGGCAGTCTGAAAAAAACATGCCAGGTGTTGTTGGAAAGGTGTTGTTTTGGGCACTGTTGCACGAGGAGTGTCACTTTCATGAATTTATTTGATTTAGTTTTTTTTGGTAGTGCATGGCGGTGTTTGTCCTAAATGTCTGAGTGCTGAATAATGTGACGTGTGGTTGTTTGTATCAGCATTAATGGTTTCTGTTTGTCTTACTGTGGTCTTACTGTGGTGGAAGGGGGTTGGTTGGGTGGATTGTTGGGATTCAACCATGCTGTAATCCTTTGGCTGCTAGGTTTGAGAACCTACACATTTGCTGACCAGTTAAATGAGATCACATGTCAAATCCACATTTTTTTTCAGCTGATCTTTTTCCACAAAACAATTACCACTCAAAGTGACATTTTAAGGTCCACTTTTAGTTGACCTGTTTGATATTTTAATGAATATGCAGGCTCTATAGAGGCTGATGGTGGTTAAAGTGCCATAGATAACTGTAAAAGGCCTAACCGCAGCCAATCGATTCCATCGGACGGGTCTAACTGGACAGAGTTTACAAATCTTTCTGTGTTCTAGGGTCTTCTCATGGCGCCAGTGCAACTCAGACGGCATCCAATCAGCAACAGCCACCAGCTGTCCCCAATCCTTTGCCATCTCCTCAACCAATGACGGTGCTAGCTCAGGCCCAAACAAACAACAGCAACAACAAGAAGCCAGGTACTTTCACGGACGACCTGCACAAGCTGGTAGATGATTGGACGAAGGAGACGCTGGCGGCCACACAGCCACGGCCCTCTCTGAACCAGATCAAACAGCAGAGACGCATGCAGGACCTGGAGGGTCAAGCCATGCAGGAGGTAACTGGCACTGATAAACACATCAAAAGTCTAAAGAAGACTATCACCAGTGTGAAACACTTTTGGGAGCTGCATCCCTTCTCGCTCTCTTTTACCTGATCATGTGAAAAACAGTTGACAGAAGTCCATGTACACAATGTTAAACATCCCCTCTGGTTCTTCCAGGTGAGATGTCCCATCCCTCCAAACAAGTTCCAGCTGTCATTGTCGTGCCCGTTGACAGCTGCTTTAGGCCCAGCCATGCCCACTGCCCTGAGCTCCAACCCCTCTGCCATGCTCCAGCCCGGGTACATGGTACCAGCAGGCCCCTACGGAGGGGTGGTGCCCGGCCCCCTATACCCCCAGCAGTGGTCTGGTATGCCCAGCCCTGTGGGGATGATGGGGGCAGCGGGAGGGATGCCCTACCCCACCATGGCCAACCCAGGGGTGCAGGCCTACCCCCTGACCCTGCACAGCCCTAAGAACGTCCCCAACACCAGGACTACCTAACGTGACAACTAGCACCTCCCTGCACCCACTAAACCCCCATCTTACCCCATCACCCATGATGCTCAACACAGACTGCCCCCAGATGTTCCCCTCTATCCCAGCACACTCACATCAGGACTGCCTGACTAAAAGGTTAGCAACACAGGATTAGTTAAAACCTAACTCCACTCTGTCCCCCCTGGTTCTCACTCCAGGGTTACAATTGTAACGAAATCAAACTCTTAAAAACTTTAGAGTGATGGGCTGAAAAATAGAGTAAAGTAGGGCCCACACAATTAAATGCTCCAACAAATGGCTTATGGGTCATTCCACGTCATAGCACAAGAAAGATGATTTCGACACCCACCATCTGATTGTGCTGAAATATTTTCTGTAGTTAGAAACCGATAATATTAGCATTCCTGAAAATGTTTGTTGAGATATAATTTGATATCTGAGAAATTAAACTAATTGCACAAAAATGAGCTATTTTAATTTATATGATACATATAATCTTCAATAAAAATATAGTACCTAACATCCGATTTGGACCATAATTCTTCATGACAATTAGTAAGACGTGGTATCCAATAAAATGATCAAAAGCCATCCACGGACCCATGTGAATCTGGTGACAGTTTTTTTCCCCTTTTCACACCCCTTTTCACAGAAATTAGCCCTTTGAAGTCTCTTGCATTATTTGAATTTTATATTCCTCTTTTTTTCCATTTAACCTTAACTTAACGAGGCAAGTCAGTTAAGAACAAATTCTTATTTACAATGACGGCCTACTGGGGAACAGTGGGTTAACTGCCTTGTTCAGGGGCAGACCGACAGATTTTTACCTTGTCAGCTCGGGGATCCTTTCGGTTACTGGCCCAACGCTATAACCACTAGGTTACCTGCCGCCCCATTTACCATCGATTTAGTGTGAAAGTACCCTGTTTTGCCCACTACATGACACTGTTTCTGCTACTGCCACACCCTTTAATCAATTTTGCTGGTCTCAATTTTGCTGGTCTCTCTAGTACAATCTTCTGTCATGTGCGAAACCAAGCAAGAAAGGCGTTGCACACTGTGGTGTGTGTGTGTACATGCGCATGTGTGTAAGTGTGTGGTCATGTTGGTTTTTTATACTATTATAAATAGTATTCTCTACATTTTAATCTAGCACAAATGGAAAAAATATTCACCCATTTGTTCAGCTTTGTTTTTTTTCCCTCCCCGAATCATCATTCTGTTATTCTTTATACATTAGAGGGAATCTTCTTAAATGTGAATAAATAAATTGTAACCCCGGAATAGATCAGGTGTAACCCACACTCAAACACACTCAAATGCTTACACACACACATAGTGTTTTGCAATGGTATGGTGTTGGGTTGTAATGGTTAATGTCACTTATCACACTACATATAGAGATGTTTTCTAATATTATTTTTTAACATACAACTGCAATGGTTTAAAATGGTATTTTATTAGGATTGTCACATTTGCATCACCAGCCAATTTCTCAAGTTTTGGGCTTGTAGGAAAAGTCTTCATATTGCACCATAAGGAGAGCCCTCTCAGGGAGCTTGTTGGACCATTTGTTGGACTATTCAAGAAGAGTTAGGTTGAAGCATTAGGTTTCTAAGAGAAGGACAAACTGAATTGCTTTCATGGAGGACTGGCTTGAAGGATGACCACACAATCTATTTTCATCATGAGTAAAAGCTATTGGTGTTCTACCCAAAGTTGCAAAAGAAAATGTTGTGATCCATTTAATAAACACGAGAAACCAGCAAAATTGATAAAAAAAAGGGTATGGCAGTAGCAGGAACAGCGGCATCTAGTGGGCAAATGCTGGTACTTTCACACTAATTTGTGGTAAGTAATGCAGGCTACTTCAATGGCTAATTTCTCTGAACAGATTCACAAGGAATACATTACATGGGATGAAGAAGCAATAATCCAAGCCGCAGCTCCATACTACTTGTCAGACATAGAGAACTGATACTTTATACTTGTTGTTGGGGTGAGATTGGTGTGGGGGGGTCTTGTGGGTGACTTTAGACCATGTTATTGGATTCCTCGTCTTACTCAATGATAGGTAGAAGTTTGGTCCAAATCGGATGTTGGGTACTATATGTATTGAATATTATGTGAATCCTATCAATTAAAAGGGCTAATTTGGGTGCATTCAATTAGCTTAATTTCTCAGAGATCATTTTTATTAACAAAATAGTGTTGTGGGTATGCTAATATTATCTGTTTCTAACTACAGAAACTATTTCAGAACAATCTGGGATGGTGGGTGTCATGGCTTGCTGAAATGACATGGAACGACTCTTATGTGCTGGAGCATCTGAGTACTGGTCCCTACTTGACTGTACTTCTCACCCCCTCCAGTGTTTCTATATGCAGGATAATCCTGCTCCACTCTTCTCAGATTGTGGTTTGATGCTTTATTAAAGAGCAACGCACGTGTAAATAGCCTGTGAGCTTGTAAATATCCAGTGTGCGTGTCAATATACTTTATACAGCACCGGTAGTTTTCCTGTGTGTACAGTATAAATGTTCTGTGTGTGTCTGAGTACCTACTGCTTTTAGCTTTGGTCTTGTCTAAACTCACAGCCATACTTTATAATATCAGTGGTCACAAATGTGATGTTTTCACCAAATCCGTCATAAACGATAAGTAGTCATGTTTTCACATTGATTTTTATCGTTTACTAATGTTTTGTCAACATTAAAGCACTACATTAGAAATCAAAATACAATGGTTTGACATGATGGGGCAGGAGACCTGTATTTAAGGTGAAGTTCTCTGGAGGAGTGTAGTGCCTTGAACATTGATTTTTCTGTCCGCATCCAAGAGATTTTATTTCAGGATGGCTTTGTCTTTTTTTTCTTGGTTTACATTTGAATGCCCTTGAAGCACTGCACTATTAACACAGTATATGCTTTAATTTAAGTAATAAAATCATCTTTTTAATCTTTGTTTACTCCCCCACCCCTGTGACATTTAGAACACCATAGAGGTGAGATGTACAGTTGCCCAGTTTGAACAGACAGTTGATGTACAATTTTTAAAAGTCAAAACCCACTCATTGGGCAGTGGGTAGTGTCCTAGGCATAGTTAGAATTCTTAGAATGAACATACCTATTCAAGTAAGCGTTCCCCAGTGGGTGGACCAATTGAATTCTCATTCTATATTTCTAGAATGAGGGGAACCCGTAGTGTCCAGCTCAGAATGTAGCAGAGAGACAGGTTTGCTGAGCAAGACTTAAAGTGCAATTTCACCTATCCACCTAGCTTTCGTAGCGGCCTTCCCACAAGCCTTACCCAGGAACCTGCAACAGGAGCTAGTTTCTTTTGTTGCCGTTTAGTTGAACATAAGTTACAAATCACATTGAAAACAATAACAGCAGTTACAACTGCTAAATATTTTCTGTTGGGGCAAGAACATGGTTCTCCTTTTATTAGGCACATTATGTTATTTTTTTAGTGCAGTCACCAGTTATTATTTACTTGTCTAAAGTATTGCCATTGTTTTATGTTTCTAAGCTTGATTTTGATGCTGCTAGTGTGTCTGAGGTGGATCCACTAAGTATGAAAGGGGAGTTGATGTGTTTTATCTGGACACATGATGATACAGTGGAGTCCCTCCAGTAATAAAAACCTTTGTCAGAGGGTGAGTTGTTTTCTCAATGAGATTATGTTCATGTGAAGCAGTGTTATTATATTGCCTTGTTGAAATTAATAAATGATGTATCATTTCCTAGGTGGTTATTGATGATAGCCTTGCTTTTCAGTGTTGTTTTGAGTGTTTGATTTCTCTGTTCAGAATGAAGCATGCAAACTCCAGATGGATACTTGATTTGCACAACATGACCTGTGCTCTAACTATAACCCATAATATCAGTTCCAACACACCTATACATAATGAGGTTAACCTCCCCCACCCTATATCCTCCTGACCACTGAAGAGCATGTGTGTTATTTTCCATACAGCCGAGATTAACATTACTATACCGCCATTTAGAAATGTCACAGCCACCACACCAGTGAAAGGTTGCAGCACCCCAGTCCTGCCAAGATGTGAATTGTACAGTTTTCCTGTCATTAATATTCATATATTTTGTTTAACTGTTTTGGGATTTCACGTCGGTGTATATTATTCCATCAATTCGGTTTGAATTGGACTTTTTATAGGATATAATGCAGAGTTGTCTGCTTTGGTGAAATACTTGCAGTAGTAAGAGATTTCTGTTCTCTGTTACTCGTATCTGACATTACTGCTACACCTCCCTGTCTGTTACACTTAGTGAGCAGATTTGGAAATAACTCTGTTCGAATATTCACTGGGAGGCAACATTCAGATCCATAGAAACTGATCGTATAGAGCAGATGTGGTTCTCTGTGAGGAATAGAGAATAATGCCTGTTCTGATCATTGCATTTCTATCAGTTCTGAGTAACATTGCCTCATTGAATATGCCTGTAATAGTGGAAGGCTTGCACTAAAGCTCTGTGTCGGATTGCTTCTGCCTGCTGTGTATCACTAGGTTACCTTACCAACCCAGTCAGCGCACTCATCACAGACTGTACATGTTTAAAGAGAAATAAACATTATTTTGTGCTTGATGTTGATGTCTCCTTTGTTCCTCAAGAATCTAGATCTATTTAATATCTCTCATGCTATTTTTTTGTAAAGATTAAAGAATGAACCCATTTTTCTGTACAGATGTGATCAATTATTGGGTTCCCTCCTTAACCTCCATTAACACTTTATTGGGGAAAGTGCACTATATTATGCACATTGCTTTTTTCCCCAGGTTTGTCCAACTGACACAACCATTTCTCTCTGCATTGTGGAAACCGTTCCACTTCAAATCCTTCACCAATGACTTCAATTCATGATGATAAATATTTCAATGCCTAATTATCTTTCCTCCAGAAAAGTCTGATTTTTAAATGGTCCTCCAGTGAAAATTCAGCCCACCTCCAGTTTTTGATAGTCAGACCTATTATTTTTGTATTAGCACCATGATAACATTAGTTACATTTGGCCTACATTACAACTTAATACAACATTACTATGTATATATGATTGGCCCTATTTTTATTTAACTAGGCAAGTCAGTTAAGAACAAATTCTTATTTACAATGACAGCCAACGCTGGGCCAATTGTGCACCGCCCTATGTGACTCCCAAACACGGCCGGTTATGATACAGCCTGGAATCAAACTTGGGTCTGTAGTGACACCTCTAACACTGAGATGCAGTGCCTTAGACTGCTGCGCCACTCGGGAGCCTATAATAAACATATTTTCCAAAAGACATAGCCTATAGTGACCAATGAAAATGTATACTGAACAAAAAGTTGCTGAGGAGTATTTCTGGTTGTGATAACGCCCTTTAGTTGTGAAAAACGAATTCCGATTTGCTGGGCCTGGCTTCCCAGTGGGTGGACCTGGCTCCCAAGTGGGTGGGCCTATACCCTCCCAGCCCACCCATGGCTGTGCCCCTGCCCAGTAATGTTAAATCCATAGATTAGGGCATAATTGATTTATTTCATTTGACTAATTTCCTTCAATGAACTGTAACTCAGTAAATTCTTTTGAAATTGTTGCATGTTGCATTTATATTTTTGTTAAGTACATATTTGACTGTAGCACTATGATATTTAATAAATAATGTCCCTTTGCCAGGCTAGACTGATCAAATAATAAATTTAAAACTATCAGGCACGTGTGAACTGATGTATGATTTTTCATATTCAAATTTATGGCGCAAACCCTCCCTATATGATTCACGTTTCCATATTGGCAGATTCGCAAATGACAAAAATAAATACGAAATAAAAAATACATGATCTTAGACATGTTAATAAAATATAATACAGCCTATTTTATCCCCATGTTTTTCGTCTTTGGACATTCTTTAAAGTGCATATTTATCCAGATGTGTATTAAAAGGTGCGAAACGGATCATTAGATTCGCCACACAGAAAAAGAACAACAAAACCAAGCGAATTACCTTTTAATGGTGAAAATGTGACGCCACTTGACTAGGCGTCCATCGAGTTTCAAAATTGCATCTTCCTCAAACACAAAAGAATGGTACACATCGAAATTAGGGCCTTATTTCGACAAAAACACCAAAGAACAAATACTCTATTTGACGAAAGTGCCCACACGCGCCTATGGCGTACAGCAATGACTGCCGCATTTGTTCATTGGAGTTCCAGAATTAACAAAACAATATCATAATGAAATAACTAGGATATTGTGTTGTTCTTAAACCATTTACCCCACATTTCTCATGATCAGATTGGGTTTTATAGGATTAATACATCGATCTGCAATCGTCCCATTTACCGAGCTAGAGTGAGAGATTTTGCAGCACCCAAGCTTCAGGAGCCCTGAGTAGTAAGTGTTTATTAATTCAAAGCTAGATTGGCTATGTATTCGTGGTGTCTAGAGATAAATAGGCATACATCCGTAAGGTGTTTCATGAATTTTGTAAATTGTAATTATTTGTGCTTTGATTTTTGTTACAATTTGCTTTTCGAATCGTTTCAGATCCTTTAGCAAGATACGAAGACCCAGGATTCTGAGTGCCACCTTATCATAATGATTGTCTATTTATCTTTCCCTAGTAGTGAATGTAGAACTGTAGGTTTTTCTTTAGTTACATGAATAGTTAGCGATCAGGTGACCACATAGTGTTATATTGTAGTGGCTGATCAGGGTGAGGTCTAAACATTGTGGAGGGAAACATTGTAGCAAGCTGAATGTGTCCCATAACTGGAGCTGTCTGTTACAATGCATCACCTCGGGTTGTTGTAACCTATAAGATTGGTTACAATGTTTCTCAGGCTTCTATACATACAAAAGTATCATTTTGCTGAAAACGACCAACAATAGTTGCAAGCTAACTGCTACACATTCCTTGGATCTTTGAGCACGTGAATGGAACATGTCATGAGAATACGCTATCCAAATCATGGACTAATCAAACAAAAAGAGACATTCATATCATTGATTATCTTATACGTTGATTAGTTTGCCATAGTTGTATATGGTACTTCAGGTAAATATTTTTCTTCCGTGAGAGTGGAGGCTATGTCCAGGTGTTTAGAAGTTTGCTTTTTGATTGATAAACAGCTTCTGGTTGAATCAACCTTGAAATGCATCTGTTATCTGTAATCCAACATTCCAAACGTGTATCTCAGCTGTCAAGTCGATCAGGTAGCTATCTAAATAGCTTTTTTATGTCTTCAGTTTAAGATTTAAATCTGTTTTATTTGAAAAGTAAGTGGTATGATGAGAAATATTGCAAGTAAAATGTAATTTGCAATAATTAAAACTAGCAAGAAAAATGGATGCAGCTGTTGGTGCCATGGTAAAGTTGACTGCTCTCCAGCCACGTGCCTGCTGTTGACAGCGTCTTGTTTCCTTGAAATCGGCAAGACAACATGGCATAGCTTTTAGGATTCCAAAGGGCTGAAGGCAATGGACACATTCTTTGTTGTTTCCTGCATAGACTGACTACTTTATGGACATAATACTACCCACTGGCATGTCTGTGTTTCAATAATGTTGGAGACAGAGATGGCAAAAAGAAATTGGTGCAAAATTTACATCAGGGTGCATCATCTCCCCTCCGCTCTCCCTCTGTCTATCTATCTGTGTGTCTCAGATGTAAGCTTGAACAGCTCCTGTCCCAGCAGTGGCCATCTGCACAATGGGGCTGGACTTTGACGTGAAGACTTTCTGCCACAACCTCCGGGCCACCAAGCCCCCTTACGAGTGCCCCGTGAAGACCTGTCGCAAGGTCTACAAGAGCTACAGCGGCATCGAATACCACCTCTACCACTACGACCATGACAACCCAACGCCTGCGCAGGCCATGCCCCAGAAGAAGAGGAAGGGGCGCCCGCCTCGAGCGTCCCTGGTTGGGGACGGAGAGGGAGGGGTGGGAAAGGGAGGTGGACTGGGTGGGCAGGGAGCGAACACCCCGGGGAGTCCTAACCGGTCTGAGCACTCCCACTCCCCAGGCAGGGAGACGATGACCTACGCCCAGGCCCAGCGCATGGTGGAGCTGGAGATCCATGGTCACATCCACCGCATCAGCATCTTTGAGAACATTGACGTGGTGTCGGAGGACGACAGCGGGGCCGAAGACCCTCCATCCTCGGGTGGAGGGGGATGTGGGGGAGGGGCGTGTAATGGGGGAGAAAGCGGGGGAGGAGGGAGTGAGGCGGGTGGCAACGGAAAGGACAGGCATGACACACCTGCTGCTAACGCAGGGAAGGCCACATCTAAGTCTGGGAAGCACAAGAGTAAAGAGAAGAAGAAGGAGGTATCATCGCACCACCACAGTGCTTCCTGTGGCCCGGCGGTCAAACTGCCTGAGGTGGTGTACAGAGAGCTGGACCAAGAGAGGCCTGACGCACCCACAAGACATTCCTCCTACTACAGGTCAGTTGCAGTACCACACGACACTCATCCAACTACAGGTCAATCGCAGTACCACACGACACTCATCCTACTACAGGTCAATCGCAGTACCACACGACACTCATCCTACTACAGGTCAGTCACAGTACCACACGACACTCATCCTACTACAGGTCAGTCACGGTACCACACGACACTCATCCAACTACAGGTCAATCGCAGTACCACACGACACTCATCCTACTCCAGGTCAGTCAGTAACAGTACCACACGACACTCATCCTACTACATGTCAGTTGCAGTACCACACGACACTCATCCAACTACAGGTCAATCGCAGTACCACACGACACTCATCCTACTACAGGTCAGTCACAGTACCACATGACACTCATCCTACTACAAGTCAGTCACAGTACCACACGACACTCATCCTACTACAGGTCAGTCACAGTACCACACGACACTCATCCTACTACAGGTCAGTCACGGTACCACACGACACTCATCCAACTACAGGTCAATCGCAGTACCACACGACACTCATCCTACTCCAGGTCAGTCACAGTACCACATGACACTCATCATACTACAGGTCAGTCACAGTACCACACGACACTCATCATACTACAGGTCAGTCACAGTACCACACAACACTCATCCTACTACAGGTCAGTCACAGTACCACACGACACTCATCCAACTACAGGTCAGTCACAGTACCACACAACACTCATCCAACTACAGGTCAATCGCAGTACCACACAACACTCATCCTACTACAGGTCAGTCACAGTACCACATGACACTCATCCTACTACAGGTCAGTCAGTCACAGTACCACACGACACTCATCCGGCTACAGGTCAGTCACAGTAGCACACGACACTCATCCGGCTACAGGTGAATCGCAGTCCCACACGACACACATCCTACTCCAGGTCAGTCACAGTACCACACGACACTCATCCTACTACAGGTCAGTCACGGTACCACACGACACTCATCCAACTACAGGTCAATCGCAGTACCACACGACACTCATCCTACTCCAGGTCAGTCACAGTACCACACGACACTCATCATACTACAGGTCAGTCACAGTACCACACGACACTCATCCTACTACAGGTCAGTCACAGTACCACACGACACTCATCCTACTACAGGTCAGTCACAGTACCACACGACACTCATCCGGCTACAGGTCAGTCACAGTAGCACACGACACTCATCCGGCTACAGGTCAATCGCAGTCCCACACGACACACATCCTTCTCCAGGTCAGTCACAGTACCACATGACACTCATCCTTCTACAGGTCAGTCACAGTACCACACGACACTCATCCTACTACAGGTCAGTCACAGTACCACACGACACTCATCCTACTACAGATCAGTCACGGTACCACACGACACTCATCCAACTACAGGTCAATCGCGGTACCACACGACACTCATCCTACTCCAGGTCAGTCGCGGGTACCACACGACACTCATCCTACTCCGGTCAGTCACAGTACCACATGACACTCATCATACTACAGGTCAGTCACAGTACCACACGACACTCATCCAACTACAGGTCAGTCACAGTACCACACGACACTCATCCTACTACAGGTCAGTCACAGTACCACACGACACTCATCCTACTACAGGTCAGTCACAGTACCACACGACACTCATCCGGCTACAGGTCAGTCACTGTAGCACACGACACTCATCCGGCTACAGGTCAATCGCAGTCCCACACGACACACATCCTACTCCAGGTCAGTCACAGTACCACATGACACTCATCATGCTACAGGTCAGTCACAGTACCACACGACACTCATCCTACTACAGGTCAGTCACAGTACCACACAACACTCATCCTACTACAGGTCAGTCACAGTACCACACGACACTCATCCTACTACAGGTCAGTCACAGTACCACACGACACTCATCCGGCTACAGGTCAATCGCAGTCCCACACGACACTCATCCAACTACAGGTCAGTCACAGTACCACACGACACTCATCCTACTACAGGTCAGTCACAGTACCACACGGCACTCATCCTACTACAGGTCAGTCAGTCACAGTACCACATGACACTCATACTACTGCAGGTCAGTCACAGTACCACACGACACTCATCCTACTACAGGTCAGTCAGTCACAGTACCACACGACACTCATCTTACTACTGGTCAGTCAGTCACAGTACCACACGACACTCATCCTACTACATGTCTGTCACAGTACCACACGACACTCATCCGACTACAGGTCACTCACAGTACCACACGACACTCATCCTACTACAGGTCAGTCACAGTACCACACGACACTCATCCAACTACAGGTCAGTCACAGTACCACACGACACTCATCCAACTACAGGTCAGTCACAGTACCACACGACACTCATCCTACTACAGGTCAGTCACAGTACCACACGACACTCATCCTACTCCAGGTCAATCGCAGTACCACACGACACTCATCCTACTTCAGGTTAGTCACAGTACCACACAACATTCATCCTACCCCAGGTCAGTCACAGTACCACATGACACTCATCCTACTACAGGGCAGTCACAGTACCACACGACACTCATCCTACTACAGGTCAGTCACAGTACCACACGACACTCATCCTACTACAGGTCAGTCACAGTACCACACGACACTCATCCTACTACAGGTCAGTCACAGTACCACACGACACTCATCCTACTACAGGTCAGTCACAGTACCACACGACACTCATCCGGCTACAGGTCAATCGCAGTCCCACACGACACTCATCCAACTACAGGTCAGTCGCAGTACCACACGACCCTCATCCTACTACAGGTCTGTCACAGTACCACACGACACTCATCCGGCTACAGGTCAGTCACAGTAGCACACGACACTCATCCTACTACAGGTCAGTCACATTACCACACGACACTCATCCTACTACAGGTCAGTCACAGTACCACACGACACTCATACTACTGCAGGTCAGTCACAGTACCACACGACACTCATCCTACTACAGGTCAGTCAGTCACAGTACCACACGACACTCATCTTACTACTGGTCAGTCAGTCACAGTACCACACGACACTCATCCTACTACATGTCTGTCACAGTACCACACGACACTCATCCGACTACAGGTCACTCACAGTACCACACGACACTCATCCTACTACAGGTCAGTCACAGTACTACACGACACTCATCCAACTACAGGTCAGTCATAGTACCACACGACACTCATCCAACTACAGGTCAGTCACAGTACCACACGACACTCATCCTACTACAGGTCAGTCACAGTACCACACGACACTCATCCTACTCCAGGTCAATCGCAGTACCACACGACACTCATCCTACTTCAGGTTAGTCACAGTACCACACAACATTCATCCTACCCCAGGTCAGTCACAGTACCACATGACACTCATCCTACTACAGGGCAGTCACAGTACCACACGACACTCATCCTACTACAGGTCAGTCACAGTACCACACGACACTCATCCTACTACAGGTCAGTCACAGTACCACACGACACTCATCCTACTACAGGTCAGTCACAGTACCACACGACACTCATCCGGCTACAGGTCAATCGCAGTCCCACACGACACTCATCCTACTACAGGTCAGTCACAGTACCACACGACACTCATCCTACTACAGGTCAGTCACAGTACCACACGACACTCATCCGGCTACAGGTCAATCGCAGTCCCACACGACACTCATCCTACTACAGGTCAGTCACGGTACCACACGACACTCATCCAACTACAGGTCAATCGCAGTACCACACGACACTCATCCTACTCCAGGTCAGTCAGTAACAGTACCACACGACACTCATCCTACTACAGGTCAGTCGCAGTACCACACGACACTCATCCAACTACAGGTCAATCGCAGTACCACACGACACTCATCCTACTACAGGTCAGTCACAGTACCACACGACACTCATCCTACTACAAGTCAGTCACAGTACCACACGACACTCATCCTACTACAGGTCAGTCACAGTACCACACGACACTCATCCTACTACAGGTCAGTCACGGTACCACACGACACTCATCCTACTACAGGTCAGTCGCAGTACCACACGACACTCATCCTACTACAGGTCAGTCACAGTACCACACGACACTCATCCTACTACAGGTCAGTCACAGTACCACACGACACTCATCCTACTACAGGTCAGTCACAGTACCACACGACACTCATCCTACTACAGGTCAGTCACAGTACCACACGACACTCATCCAACTACAGGTCAGTCACAGTACCACACGACACTCATCCTACTACAGGTCAGTCACAGTACCACACGACACTCATCCTACTACAGGTCAGTCACAGTACCACACGACACTCATCCTACTACAGGTCAGTCAGCAGTACCACACGACACTCATCCTGCTACAGGTCAGTCACAGTACCACACGACACTCATCCTACTACAGGTCAGTCGCAGTACCACACGACACTCATCCTACTACAGGTCAGTCACAGTACCACACGACACTCATCCTACTACAGGTCAGTCACAGTACCACACGACACTCATCCTACTACAGGTCAGTCGCAGTACCACACGACACTCATCCTACTACAGGTCAGTCACAGTACCACACGACACTCATCCTACTACAGGTCAGTCACAGTACCACACGACACTCATCCTACTACAGGTCAGTCACAGTACCACACGACACTCATCCTACTACAGGTCAGTCACAGTACCACACGACACTCATCCTGCTACAGGTCAGTCACAGTACCACACGACACTCATCCGACTACAGGTCAATCGCAGTACCACACGACACTCATCCTACTCCAGGTCAGTCACAGTACCACACGACACTCATCCTACTACAGGTCAGTCACAGTACCACACGACACTCATCCTACTACAGGTCAGTCACAGTACCACACGACACTCATCCTACTACAGGTCAGTCACAGTACCACACGACACTCATCCTACTACAGGTCAGTCGCAGTACCACACGACACTCATCCTACTACAGGTCAGTCACAGTACCACACGACACTCATCCTACTACAGGTCAGTCACAGTACCACACGACACTCATCCTACTACAGGTCAGTCACAGTACCACACGACACTCATCCTACTACAGGTCAGTCACAGTACCACACGACACTCATCCTACTACAGGTCAGTCACAGTACCACACGACACTCATCCTACTACAGGTCAGTCACAGTACCACACGACACTCATCCTGCTACAGGTCAGTCACAGTACCACACGACACTCATCCTACTACAGGTCAGTCACAGTACCACACGACACTCATCCTACTACAGGTCAGTCACAGTACCACATGACACTCATCCTACTACAGGTCAGTCACAGTACCACACGACACTCATCCTACTACAGGTCAGTCACAGTACCACACAACACTCATCCTACTACAGGTCAGTCACAGTACCACACGACACTCATCCTACTACAGGTCAGTCACAGTACCACACGACACTCATCCTACTACAGGTCAGTCGCAGTACCACACGACACTCATCCTACTACAGGTCAGTCACAGTACCACACGACACTCATCCTACTACAGGTCAGTCACAGTACCACACGACACTCATCCTACTACAGGTCAGTCACAGTACCACATGACACTCATCCTACTACAGGTCAGTCACAGTACCACACGACACTCATCCTACTACAGGTCAGTCAGCAGTACCACACGACACTCATCCTACTACAGGTCAGTCACAGTACCACACGACACTCATCCTACTACAGGTCAGTCACAGTACCACACGACACTCATCCTACTACAGGTCAGTCACAGTACCACACGACACTCATCCTACTACAGGTCAGTCACAGTACCACACGACACTCATCCTACTACAGGTCAGTCACAGTACCACACGACACTCATCCTACTACAGGTCAGTCACAGTACCACACGACACTCATCCTACTACAGGTCAGTCACAGTACCACACGACACTCATCCTACTCCAGGTCAGTCGCAGTACCACACGACACTCATCCTACTACAGGTCAGTCACAGTACCACACGACACTCATCCTACTACAGGTCAGTCACAGTACCACATGACACTCATCCTACTACAGGTCAGTCACAGTACCACACGACACTCATCCTACTACAGGTCAGTCACAGTACCACACGACACTCATCCTACTACAGGTCAGTCACAGTACCACACGACACTCATCCTACTACAGGTCAGTCACAGTACCACACGACACTCATCCTACTACAGGTCAGTCACAGTACCACACGACACTCATCCTACTACAGGTCAGTCGCAGTACCACACGACACTCATCCTACTACAGGTCAGTCACAGTACCACACGACACTCATCCTACTACAGGTCAGTCACAGTACCACACGACACTCATCCTACTACAGGTCAGTCACAGTACCACACGACACTCATCCTACTACAGGTCAGTCACAGTACCACACGACACTCATCCTACTACAGGTCAGTCACAGTACCACACGACACTCATCCTACTACAGGTCAGTCACAGTACCACACGACACTCATCCTACTACAGGTCAGTCACAGTACCACACGACACTCATCCTACTACAGGTCGTCAGTCACAGTACCACACGACACTCATCCTACTACAGGTCAGTCACAGTACCACACGACACTCATCCTACTACAGGTCAGTCACAGTACCACACGACACTCATCCTACTACAGGTCAGTCACAGTACCACACGACACTCATCCTACTACAGGTCAGTCACAGTACCACACGACACTCATCCTACTACAGGTCAGTCACAGTACCACACGACACTCATCCTACTACAGGTCAGTCACAGTACCACACGACACTCATCCTACTACAGGTCAGTCGCAGTACCACACGACACTCATCCTACTACAGGTCAGTCACAGTACCACACGACACTCATCCTACTACAGGTCAGTCACAGTACCACACGACACTCATCCTACTACAGGTCAGTCACAGTACCACACGACACTCATCCTACTACAGGTCAGTCACAGTACCACACGACACTCATCCTACTACAGGTCAGTCACAGTACCACACGACACTCATCCTACTACAGGTCAGTCACAGTACCACACGACACTCATCCTACTACAGGTCAGTCGCAGTACCACACGACACTCATCCTACTACAGGTCAGTCACAGTACCACACGACACTCATCCTACTACAGGTCAGTCACAGTACCACACGACACTCATCCTGCTACAGGTCAGTCGCAGTACCACACGACACTCATCCTACTACAGGTCAGTCACAGTACCACACGACACTCATCCTACTACAGGTCAGTCACAGTACCACACGACACTCATCCTACTACAGGTCAGTCACAGTACCACACGACACTCATCCTACTACAGGTCAGTCACAGTACCACACGACACTCATCCTACTACAGGTCAGTCACAGTACCACACGACACTCATCCTACTACAGGTCAGTCACAGTACCACACGACACTCATCCTACTACAGGTCAGTCACAGTACCACACGACACTCATCCTACTACAGGTCAGTCACAGTACCACACGACACTCATCCTACTACAGGTCAGTCACAGTACCACACGACACTCATCCTACTACAGGTCAGTCACAGTACCACACGACACTCATCCTACTACAGGTCAGTCACAGTACCACACGACACTCATCCTACTACAGGTCAGTCACAGTACCACACGACACTCATCCTACTACAGGTCAGTCACAGTACCACACGACACTCATCCTACTACAGGTCAGTCGCAGTACCACACGACACTCATCCTACTACAGGTCAGTCACAGTACCACACGACACTCATCCTACTACAGGTCAGTCGCAGTACCACACGACACTCATCCTACTACAGGTCAGTCGCAGTACCACACGACACTCATCCTACTACAGGTCAGTCACAGTACCACACGACACTCATCCTACTACAGGTCAGTCACAGTACCACACGACACTCATCCTACTACAGGTCAGTCACAGTACCACACGACACTCATCCTACTACAGGTCAGTCACAGTACCACACGACACTCATCCTACTACAGGTCAGTCACAGTACCACACGACACTCATCCTACTACAGGTCAGTCACAGTACCACACGACACTCATCCTACTACAGGTCAGTCACAGTACCACACGACACTCATCCTACTACAGGTCAGTCACAGTACCACACGACACTCATCCTACTACAGGTCAGTCACAGTACCACACGACACTCATCCTACTACAGGTCAGTCACAGTACCACACGACACTCATCCTACTACAGGTCAGTCACAGTACCACACGACACTCATCCTACTACAGGTCAGTCACAGTACCACACGACACTCATCCTACTACAGGTCAGTCACAGTACCACACGACACTCATCCTACTACAGGTCAGTCACAGTACCACACGACACTCATCCTACTACAGGTCAGTCACAGTACCACACGACACTCATCCTACTACAGGTCAGTCACAGTACCACACGACACTCATCCTACTACAGGTCAGTCACAGTACCACACGACACTCATCCTACTACAGGTCAGTCACAGTACCACACGACACTCATCCTACTACAGGTCAGTCACAGTACCACACGACACTCATCCTACTACAGGTCAGTCACAGTACCACACGACACTCATCCTACTACAGGTCAGTCACAGTACCACACGACACTCATCCTACTACAGGTCAGTCACAGTACCACACGACACTCATCCTACTACAGGTCAGTCGCAGTACCACACGACACTCATCCTACTACAGGTCAGTCACAGTACCACACGACACTCATCCTACTACAGGTCAGTCACAGTACCACACGACACTCATCCTACTACAGGTCAGTCACAGTACCACACGACACTCATCCTACTACAGGTCAGTCACAGTACCACACGACACTCATCCTACTACAGGTCAGTCACAGTACCACACGACACTCATCCTACTACAGGTCAGTCACAGTACCACACGACACTCATCCTACTACAGGTCAGTCACAGTACCACACGACACTCATCCTACTACAGGTCAGTCACAGTACCACACGACACTCATCCTACTACAGGTCAGTCACAGTACCACACGACACTCATCCTACTACAGGTCAGTCACAGTACCACACGACACTCATCCTACTACAGGTCAGTCACAGTACCACACGACACTCATCCTACTACAGGTCAGTCACAGTACCACACGACACTCATCCTACTACAGGTCAGTCACAGTACCACACGACACTCATCCTACTACAGGTCAGTCACAGTACCACACGACACTCATCCTACTACAGGTCAGTCACAGTACCACACGACACTCATCCTACTACAGGTCAGTCACAGTACCACACGACACTCATCCTACTACAGGTCAGTCACAGTACCACACGACACTCATCCTACTACAGGTCAGTCACAGTACCACACGACACTCATCCTACTACAGGTCAGTCACAGTACCACACGACACTCATCCTACTACAGGTCAGTCACAGTACCACACGACACTCATCCTACTACAGGTCAGTCGCAGTACCACACGACACTCATCCTACTACAGGTCAGTCGCAGTACCACACGACACTCATCCTACTACAGGTCAGTCGCAGTACCACACGACACTCATCCTACTACAGGTCAGTCACAGTACCACACGACACTCATCCTACTACAGGTCAGTCACAGTACCACACGACACTCATCCTACTACAGGTCAGTCACAGTACCACACGACACTCATCCTACTACAGGTCAGTCACAGTACCACACGACACTCATCCTACTACAGGTCAGTCACAGTACCACACGACACTCATCCTACTACAGGTCAGTCACAGTACCACACGACACTCATCCTACTACAGGTCCAGTCACAGTACCACACGACACTCATCCTACTACAGGTCAGTCAGTCACAGTACCACACGACACTCATCCTACTACAGGTCAGTCACAGTACCACACGACACTCATCCTACTACAGGTCAGTCACAGTACCACACGACACTCATCCTACTACAGGTCAGTCACAGTACCACACGACACTCATCCTACTACAGGTCAGTCACAGTACCACACGACACTCATCCTACTACAGGTCAGTCACAGTACCACACGACACTCATCCTACTACAGGTCAGTCACAGTACCACACGACACTCATCCTACTACAGGTCAGTCACAGTACCACACGACACTCATCCTACTACAGGTCAGTCACAGTACCACACGACACTCATCCTACTACAGGTCAGTCACAGTACCACACGACACTCATCCTACTACAGGTCAGTCACAGTACCACACGACACTCATCCTACTACAGGTCAGTCGCAGTACCACACGACACTCATCCTACTACAGGTCAGTCGCAGTACCACACGACACTCATCCTACTACAGGTCAGTCGCAGTACCACACGACACTCATCCTACTACAGGTCAGTCACAGTACCACACGACACTCATCCTACTACAGGTCAGTCGCAGTACCACACGACACTCATCCTACTACAGGTCAGTCACAGTACCACACGACACTCATCCTACTACAGGTCAGTCACAGTACCACACGACACTCATCCTACTACAGGTCAGTCACAGTACCACACGACACTCATCCTACTACAGGTCAGTCACAGTACCACACGACACTCATCCTACTACAGGTCAGTCAGCAGTACCACACGACACTCATCCTACTACAGGTCAGTCACAGTACCACACGACACTCATCCTACTACAGGTCAGTCACAGTACCACACGACACTCATCCTACTACAGGTCAGTCAGCAGTACCACACGACACTCATCCTACTACAGGTCAGTCACAGTACCACACGACACTCATCCTACTACAGGTCAGTCACAGTACCACACGACACTCATCCTACTACAGGTCAGTCACAGTACCACACGACACTCATCCTACTACAGGTCAGTCACAGTACCACACGACACTCATCCTACTACAGGTCAGTCACAGTACCACACGACACTCATCCTACTACAGGTCAGTCACAGTACCACACGACACTCATCCTACTACAGGTCAGTCACAGTACCACACGACACTCATCCTACTACAGGTCAGTCACAGTACCACACGACACTCATCCTACTACAGGTCAGTCACAGTACCACACGACACTCATCCTACTACAGGTCAGTCACAGTACCACACGACACTCATCCTACTACAGGTCAGTCACAGTACCACACGACACTCATCCTACTACAGGTCAGTCACAGTACCACACGACACTCATCCTACTACAGGTCAGTCGCAGTACCACACGACACTCATCCTACTACAGGTCAGTCGCAGTACCACACGACACTCATCCTACTACAGGTCAGTCGCAGTACCACACGACACTCATCCTACTACAGGTCAGTCGCAGTACCACACGACACTCATCCTACTACAGGTCAGTCACAGTACCACACGACACTCATCCTACTACAGGTCAGTCACAGTACCACACGACACTCATCCTACTACAGGTCAGTCACAGTACCACACGACACTCATCCTACTACAGGTCAGTCAGTCACGTACCACACGACACTCATCCTACTACAGGTCAGTCAGTCACGTACCACACGACACTCATCCTACTACAGGTCCAGTCACAGTACCACACGACACTCATCCTACTACAGGCCAGTCACAGTACCACACGACACTCATCCTACTACAGGTCAGTCACAGTACCACACGACACTCATCCTACTACAGGTCAGTCAGTCACAGTACCACACGACACTCATCCTACTACAGGTCAGTCACAGTACCACACGACACTCATCCTACTACAGGTCAGTCACAGTACCACACGACACTCATCCTACTACAGGTCAGTCACAGTACCACACGACACTCATCCTACTACAGGTCAGTCACAGTACCACACGACACTCATCCTACTACAGGTCAGTCACAGTACCACACGACACTCATCCTACTACAGGTCAGTCACAGTACCACACGACACTCATCCTACTACAGGTCAGTCACAGTACCACACGACACTCATCCTACTACAGGTCAGTCACAGTACCACACGACACTCATCCTACTACAGGTCAGTCACAGTACCACACGACACTCATCCTACTACAGGTCAGTCGCAGTACCATACGACACTCATCCTACTACAGGTCAGTCGCAGTACCATACGACACTCATCCTACTACAGGTCAGTCGCAGTACCACACGACACTCATCCTACTACAGGTCAGTCGCAGTACCACACGACACTCATCCTACTACAGGTCAGTCGCAGTACCACACGACACTCATCCTACTACAGTCAGTCAGTCACAGTACCACACGACACTCATCCTACTACAGGTCAGTCACAGTACCACACGACACTCATCCTTCTACAGGTCAGTCACAGTACCACACGACACTCATCCTACTACAGGTCAGTCACAGTACCACACGACACTCATCCAACTACAGGTCAGTCACAGTACCACACGACACTCATCCTACTACAGGTCAGTCACAGTACCACACGACACTCATCCTACTACAGGTCAGTCACAGTACCACACGACACTCATCCTACTACAGGCCAGTCACAGTACCACACGACACTCATCCTACTACAGGCCAGTCACAGTACCACACGACACTCATCATACTACAGGTCAGTCACGGTACCACACGACACTCATCCTACTACAGGTCAATCACGGTACCACACGACACTCATCCTACTACAGGTCAGTCATAGTACCACACGACACTCATCCTACTACAGGTCAGTCACAGTACCACCCGACACTCATCCTTCTACAGGTCAGTCACGGTTCCACACGACACTCATCCTACTACAGGTCAGTCACAATACCACACGACACTCATCCTACTACAGGTCAGTCACAGTACCACACGACACTCATCCTACTACAGGTCAGTCACAGTACCACACGACACTCATCCTACTACAGGTCAGTCGCAGTACCATACGACACTCATCCTACTACAGGTCAGTCGCAGTACCATACGACACTCATCCTACTACAGGTCAGTCGCAGTACCATACGACACTCATCCTACTACAGGTCAGTCGCAGTACCACACGACACTCATCTTACTACAGGTCAGTCGCAGTACCATACGACACTCATCCTACTGCAGGTCAGTCACAGTACCACACGACACTCATCCTACTACAGGTCAGTCACAGTACCACACGACACTCATCCTACTACAGGTCAGTCACAGTACCACACGACACTCATCCTACTACAGGTCAGTCAGTCAGTACCACACGACACTCATCCTACTGCAGGTCAGTCAGTCACAGTACCACACGACACTCATCCTACTACAGGCCAGTCACAGTACCACACGACACTCATCCTACTACAGGTCAGTCAGTCACAGTACCACACGACACTCATCCTACTACAGGTCAGTCAGTCACAGTACCACACGACACTCATCCAACTACAGGTCAGTCACAGTACCACACGACACTCATCCTACTACAGGTCAGTCACAGTACCACACGACACTCATCCTACTACAGGTCAGTCACAGTACCACACGACACTCATCCTACTACAGGTCAGTCACAGTACCACACGACACTCATCCTACTACAGGTCAGTCACAGTACCACACGACACTCATCCTACTACAGGTCAGTCACAGTACCACACGACACTCATCCTACTACAGGTCAGTCACAGTACCACACGACACTCATCCTACTACAGGTCAGTCACAGTACCACACGACACTCATCCTACTACAGGTCAGTCACAGTACCACACGACACTCATCCTACTACAGGTCAGTCACAGTACCACACGACACTCATCCTACTACAGGTCAGTCACAGTACCACACGACACTCATCCTACTACAGGTCAGTCGCAGTACCATACGACACTCATCCTACTACAGGTCAGTCTCAGTACCACACGACACTCATCTTACTACAGGTCAGTCGCAGTACCACACGACACTCATCCTACTACAGGTCAGTCACAGTACCACACGACACTCATCCTACTACAGGTCAGTCGCAGTACCACACAACACTCATCCTACTACAGGTCAGTCACAGTACCACACGACACTCATCCTACTACAGGTCAGTCACAGTACCACACGACACTCATCCTACTACAGGTCAGTCACAGTACCACACGACACTCATCCTACTACAGGTCAGTCAGCAGTACCACACGACACTCATCCTACTACAGGTCAGTCAGTCACAGTACCACACGACACTCATCCTACTACAGGTCAGTCACAGTACCACACGACACTCATCCTACTACAGGTCAGTCACAGTACCACACGACACTCATCCTACTACAGGTCAGTCACAGTACCACACGACACTCATCCTACTACAGGTCAGTCGCAGTACCACACGACACTCATCCTACTACAGGTCAGTCGCAGTACCACACGACACTCATCCTACTACAGGTCAGTCGCAGTACCACACGACACTCATCCTACTACAGGTCAGTCGCAGTACCACACGACACTCATCCTACTACAGGTCAGTCACAGTACCACACGACACTCATCCTACTACAGGTCAGTCACAGTACCACACGACACTCATCCTACTACAGGTCAGTCACAGTACCACACGACACTCATCCTACTACAGGTCAGTCACAGTACCACACGACACTCATCCTACTACAGGTCAGTCACAGTACCACACGACACTCATCCTACTACAGGTCAGTCAGCAGTACCACACGACACTCATCCTACTACAGGTCAGTCACAGTACCACACGACACTCATCCTACTACAGGTCAGTCACAGTACCACACGACACTCATCCTACTACAGGTCAGTCACAGTACCACACGACACTCATCCTACTACAGGTCAGTCACAGTACCACACGACACTCATCCTACTACAGGTCAGTCACAGTACCACACGACACTCATCCTACTACAGGTCAGTCACAGTACCACACGACACTCATCCTACTACAGGTCAGTCACAGTACCACACGACACTCATCCTACTACAGGTCAGTCACAGTACCACACGACACTCATCCTACTACAGGTCAGTCACAGTACCACACGACACTCATCCTACTACAGGTCAGTCACAGTACCACACGACACTCATCCTACTACAGGTCAGTCACAGTACCACACGACACTCATCCTACTACAGGTCAGTCACAGTACCACACGACACTCATCCTACTACAGGTCAGTCACAGTACCACACGACACTCATCCTACTACAGGTCAGTCACAGTACCACACGACACTCATCCTACTACAGGTCAGTCGCAGTACCACACGACACTCATCCTACTACAGGTCAGTCGCAGTACCATACGACACTCATCCTACTACAGGTCAGTCGCAGTACCACACGACACTCATCCTACTACAGGTCAGTCGCAGTACCACACGACACTCATCCTACTACAGGTCAGTCGCAGTACCACACGACACTCATCCTACTACAGGTCAGTCACAGTACCACACGACACTCATCCTACTACAGGTCAGTCACAGTACCACACGACACTCATCCTACTACAGGTCAGTCACAGTACCACACGACACTCATCCTACTACAGGTCAGTCAGTCACGTACCACACGACACTCATCCTACTACAGGTCAGTCAGTCACAGTACCACACGACACTCATCCTACTACAGGTCAGTCACAGTACCACACGACACTCATCCTACTACAGGTCAGTCACAGTACCACACGACACTCATCCTACTACAGGTCAGTCACAGTACCACACGACACTCATCCTACTACAGGTCAGTCACAGTACCACACGACACTCATCCTACTACAGGTCAGTCACAGTACCACACGACACTCATCCTACTACAGGTCAGTCACAGTACCACACGACACTCATCCTACTACAGGTCAGTCACAGTACCACACGACACTCATCCTTCTACAGGTCAGTCACAGTACCACACGACACTCATCCTACTACAGGTCAGTCACAGTACCACACGACACTCATCCTACTACAGGTCAGTCACAGTACCACACGACACTCATCCTACTACAGGTCAGTCACAGTACCACACGACACTCATCCTACTACAGGTCAGTCACAGTACCACACGACACTCATCCTACTACAGGTCAGTCACAGTACCACACGACACTCATCCTACTACAGGTCAGTCACAGTACCACACGACACTCATCCTACTACAGGTCAGTCGCAGTACCATACGACACTCATCCTACTACAGGTCAGTCGCAGTACCATACGACACTCATCCTACTACAGGTCAGTCGCAGTACCATACGACACTCATCCTACTACAGGTCAGTCGCAGTACCACACGACACTCATCCTACTACAGGTCAGTCACAGTACCACACGACACTCATCCTACTACAGGTCAGTCACAGTACCACACGACACTCATCCTACTACAGGTCAGTCACAGTACCACACGACACTCATCCTACTACAGGTCAGTCACAGTACCACACGACACTCATCCTACTACAGGTCAGTCACAGTACCACACGACACTCATCCTACTACAGGTCAGTCACAGTACCACACGACACTCATCCTACTACAGGTCAGTCACAGTACCACACGACACTCATCCTACTACAGGTCAGTCACAGTACCACACGACACTCATCCTACTACAGGTCCAGTCACAGTACCACACGACACTCATCCTACTACAGGTCAGTCACAGTACCACACGACACTCATCCTACTACAGGTCAGTCACAGTACCACACGACACTCATCCTACTACAGGTCAGTCACAGTACCACACGACACTCATCCTACTACAGGTCAGTCACAGTACCACACGACACTCATCCTACTACAGGTCAGTCACAGTACCACACGACACTCATCCTACTACAGGTCAGTCACAGTACCACACGACACTCATCCTACTACAGGTCAGTCACAGTACCACACGACACTCATCCTACTACAGGTCAGTCACAGTACCACACGACACTCATCCTACTACAGGTCAGTCGCAGTACCATACGACACTCATCCTACTACAGGTCAGTCGCAGTACCATACGACACTCATCCTACTACAGGTCAGTCGCAGTACCATACGACACTCATCCTACTACAGGTCAGTCGCAGTACCACACGACACTCATCCTACTACAGGTCAGTCACAGTACCACACGACACTCATCCTACTACAGGTCAGTCACAGTACCACACGACACTCATCCTACTACAGGTCAGTCACAGTACCACACGACACTCATCCTACTACAGGTCAGTCACAGTACCACACGACACTCATCCTACTACAGGTCAGTCAGTCAGTACCACACGACACTCATCCTACTACAGGTCAGTCACAGTACCACACGACACTCATCCTACTACAGGTCAGTCACAGTACCACACGACACTCATCCTACTACAGGTCAGTCACAGTACCACACGACACTCATCCTACTACAGGTCAGTCACAGTACCACACGACACTCATCCTACTACAGGTCAGTCACAGTACCACACGACACTCATCCTACTACAGGTCAGTCACAGTACCACACGACACTCATCCTACTACAGGTCAGTCACAGTACCACACGACACTCATCCTACTCCAGGTCAATCGCAGTACCACACGACACTCATCCTACTTCAGGTCAGTCACAGTACCACACAACACTCATCCTACTACAGGTCAGTCACAGTACCACACGACACTCATCCTACTACAGGTCAGTCACAGTACCACACGACACTCATCCTACTACAGGTCAGTCACAGTACCACACGACACTCATCCTACTACAGGTCAGTCACAGTACCACACGACACTCATCCTACTACAGGTCAGTCACAGTACCACACGACACTCATCCTACTACAGGTCAGTCAGTCACAGTACCACACGACACTCATCCTACTACAGGTCAGTCACAGTACCACACGACACTCATCCTACTACAGGTCAGTCACAGTACCACACGACACTCATCCGGCTACAGGTCAGTCACAGTACCACACGACACTCATCCTGCTACAGGTCAGTCGCAGTACCACACGACACTCATCCTACTCCAGGTCAGTCACAGTACCACACGACACTCATCCTACTACAGGTCAGTCACAGTACCACACGACACTCATCCTACTACAGGTCAGTCACAGTACCACACGACACTCATCCTACTACAGGTCAGTCGCAGTACCACACGACACTCATCCTACTACAGGTCAGTCACAGTACCACACGACACTCATCCTGCTACAGGTCAGTCACAGTACCACACGACACTCATCCTACTACAGGTCAGTCGCAGTCCCACACGACACTCATCCTACTCCAGGTCAGTCACAGTACCACACGACACTCATCCTACTACAGGTCAGTCACAGTACCACACGACACTCATCCTACTACAGGTCAGTCACAGTACCACACGACACTCATCCTACTACAGGTCAGTCACAGTACCACACGACACTCATCCTACTACAGGTCAGTCACAGTACCACACGACACTCATCCTACTACAGGTCAGTCACAGTACCACACGACACTCATCCTACTACAGGTCAGTCGCAGTACCACACGACACTCATCCTACTACAGGTCAGTCACAGTACCACACGACACTCATCCTACTACAGGTCAGTCACAGTACCACACGACACTCATCCTACTACAGGTCAGTCACAGTACCACACGACACTCATCCTACTACAGGTCAGTCACAGTACCACACGACACTCATCCTACTACAGGTCAGTCACAGTACCACACGACACTCATCCTACTACAGGTCAGTCACAGTACCACACGACACTCATCCTACTACAGGTCAGTCGCAGTACCACACGACACTCATCCTACTACAGGTCAGTCACAGTACCACACGACACTCATCCTACTACAGGTCAGTCACAGTACCACACGACACTCATCCTACTACAGGTCAGTCACAGTACCACACGACACTCATCCTACTACAGGTCAGTCAGCAGTACCACACGACACTCATCCTACTACAGGGCAGTCACAGTACCACACGACACTCATCCTACTACAGGTCAGTCACAGTACCACACGACACTCATCCTACTACAGGTCAGTCACAGTACCACACGACACTCATCCTACTACAGGTCAGTCACAGTACCACACGACACTCATCCTACTACAGGTCAGTCACAGTACCACACGACACTCATCCTACTACAGGTCAGTCACAGTACCACACGACACTCATCCTACTACAGGTCAGTCACAGTACCACACGACACTCATCCTACTACAGGTCAGTCACAGTACCACACGACACTCATCCTACTACAGGTCAGTCACAGTACCACACGACACTCATCCTACTACAGGTCAGTCGCAGTACCACACGACACTCATCCTACTACAGGTCAGTCACAGTACCACACGACACTCATCCTACTACAGGTCAGTCACAGTACCACACGACACTCATCCTACTACAGGTCAGTCACAGTACCACACGACACTCATCCTACTACAGGTCAGTCACAGTACCACACGACACTCATCCTACTACAGGTCAGTCGCAGTACCACACGACACTCATCCTACTCCAGGTCAGTCGCAGTACCACACGACACTCATCCTACTACAGGTCAGTCACAGTACCACACGACACTCATCCTACTACAGGTCAGTCACAGTACCACACGACACTCATCCTACTACAGGTCAGTCACAGTACCACACGACACTCATCCTACTACAGGTCAGTCAGCAGTACCACACGACACTCATCCTACTGCAGGGTCAGTCACAGTACCACACGACACTCATCCTACTACAGGCCAGTCACAGTACCACACGACACTCATCCTACTACAGGTCAGTCAGTCACAGTACCACACGACACTCATACTACTACAGGTCAGTCAGTCACAGTACCACACGACACTCATCCAACTACAGGTCAGTCACAGTACCACACGACACTCATCCTACTACAGGTCTGTCACAGTACCACACGACACTCATCCTACTACAGGTCAGTCACAGTACCACACGACACTCATCCTACTACAGGTCAGTCACAGTACCACACGACACTCATCCTACTACAGGTCAGTCGCAGTACCACACGACACTCATCCTACTACAGGTCAGTCACAGTACCACATGACACTCATCCTTCTACAGGTCAGTCACAGTACCACACGACACTCATCCTACTACAGGTCAGTCACAGTACCACACGACACTCATCCTACTACAGGTCAGTCACAGTACCACACGACACTCATCCTACTACAGGTCAGTCACAGTACCACACGACACTCATCCTACTACAGGTCAGTCACAGTACCACACGACACTCATCCTACTACAGGTCAGTCGCAGTACCACACGACACTCATCCTACTACAGGTCAGTCACAGTACCACACGACACTCATCCTACTACAGGTCAGTCACAGTACCACACGACACTCATCCTACTACAGGGCAGTCACAGTACCACACGACACTCATCCTACTACAGGTCGGGCAGTCACAGTACCATACGACACTCATCCTACTACAGGTCAGTCACAGTACCACACGACACTCATCCTACTACAGGTCAGTCACAGTACCACACGACACTCATCCTACTACAGGTCAGTCGCAGTACCACACGACACTCATCCTACTACAGGTCAGTCAGTCACAGTACCACACGACACTCATCCTACTACAGGTCAGTCAGTCACAGTACCACACGACACTCATCCTACTACAGGTCAGTCAGTCACAGTACCACACGACACTCATCCTACTACAGGTCAGTCACAGTACCACACGACACTCATCCTACTACAGGTCAGTCACAGTACCACACGACACTCATCCTACTACAGGTCAGTCACAGTACCACACGACACTCATCCTACTACAGGTCAGTCACAGTACCACATGACACTCATCCTTCTACAGGTCAGTCACAGTACCACACAACACTCATCCTACTACAGGTCAGTCACAGTACCACACGACACTCATCCTACTACAGGTCAGTCACAGTACCACACGACACTCATCCTACTACAGGTCAGTCACAGTACCACACGACACTCATCCTACTACAGGTCAGTCACAGTACCACACGACACTCATCCTACTACAGGTCAGTCACAGTACCACACGACACTCATCCTACTACAGGTCAGTCACAGTACCACACGACACTCATCCTACTACAGGTCAGTCACAGTACCACACGACACTCATCCTACTACAGGTCAGTCACAGTACCACACGACACTCATCCTACTACAGGTCAGTCGCAGTACCACACGACACTCATCCTACTACAGGTCAGTCAGTCACAGTACCACACGACACTCATACTACTGCAGGTCAGTCACAGTACCACACGACACTCATCCTACTACAGGTCAGTCAGTCACAGTACCACACGACACTCATCCTACTACAGGTCTGTCACAGTACCACACGACACTCATCCGACTACAGGTCAGTCACAGTACCACACGACACTCATCCTACTACAGGTCAGTCACAGTACCACACGACACTCATCCTACTACAGGTCAGTCGCAGTACCACACGACACTCATCCTACTACAGGTCAGTCACAGTACCACATGACACTCATCCTTCTACAGGTCAGTCACAGTACCACACAACACTCATCCTACTACAGGTCAGTCACAGTACCACACGACACTCATCCAACTACAGGTCAATCGCAGTACCACACGACACTCATCCTACTGAAGGGCAGTCACAGTACCACACGACACTCATCCTACTACAGGGCAGTCACAGTACCACACGACACTCATCCTACTACAGGTCGGGCAGTCACAGTACCATACGACACTCATCCAACTACAGGTCAGTCACAGTACCACACGACACTCATCCTACTACAGGTCAGTCACAGTACCACACGACACTCATCCTACTCCAGGTCAATCGCAGTACCACACGACACTCATCCTACTACAGGTCAGTCAGTCACAGTACCACACGACACTCATCCTACTACAGGTCAGTCAGTCACAGTACCACACGACACTCATCCTACTACAGGTCAGTCAGTCACAGTACCACACAACACTCATCTTACTACAGGTCAGTCGCAGTACCACACAACACTCATCCTACTGCAGGTCAGTCACAGTACCACACGACACTCATCCGACTACAGGTCAGTCACAGTACCACACAACACTCATCCTACTACAGGTCAGTCACAGTAACACACGACACTCATCCGGCTACAGGTCAGTCACAGTAGCACACGACACTCACATGGCTACAGGTCAATCGCAGTCCCACACGACACACATCCTACTCCAGGTCAGTCACAGTACCACATGACACTCATCCTTCTACAGGTCAGTCACAGTACCACACGACACTCATCCAACTACAGGTCAATCGCAGTACCACACAACACTCATCCTACTACAGGTCAGTCGCAGTACCACACGACACTCATCCTACTACAGGTCAGTCACAGTACCACACGACACTCATCCTACTACAGGGCAGTCACAGTACCACACGACACTCATCCTACTACAGGGCAGTCACAGTACCACACGACACTCATCCTACTACAGGGCAGTCACAGTACCACACGACACTCATCCTACTACAGGTCAGTCAGTCACAGTACCACACGACACTCATCCAACTACATATCTGTCACAGTACCACACGACACTCATCCGACTACAGGTCAGTCACAGTACCACACGACACTCATCCTACTACAGGTCAGTCACAGTACCACACGACACTCATCCGGCTACAGGTCAGTCACAGTAGCACACGACACTCATCCGGCTACAGGTCAATCGCAGTCCCACACAACACACATCCTACTCCAGGTCAGTCACAGTACCACATGACACTCATCCTTCTACAGGTCAGTCACAGTACCACACAACACTCATCCTACTACAGGTCAGTCACAGTACCACACGACACTCATCCAACTACAGGTCAATCGCAGTACCACACAACACTCATCCTACTACAGGTCAGTCACAGTACCACACGACACTCATCCGGCTACAGGTCAGTCACAGTAGCACACGACACTCATCCGGCTACAGGTCAATCGCAGTCCCACACGACACACATCCTACTCCAGGTCAGTCACAGTACCACATGACACTCATCATACTACAGGTCAGTCACAGTACCACACGACACTCATCCTACTACAGGGCAGTCACAGTACCACACGACACTCATCCTACTACACGTCGGGCAGTCACAGTACCATACGACACTCATCCAACTACAGGTCAGTCACAGTACCACACGACACTCATCCTACTACAGGTCAGTCACAGTACCACACGACACTCATCCTACTCCAGGTCAATCGCAGTACCACACGACACTCATCCTACTACAGTTCAGTCAGTCACAGTACCACACGACACTCATACTACTGCAGGTCAGTCACAGTACCACACGACACTCATCCTATTACAGGTCAGTCAGTCACAGTACCACACGACACTCATCCTACTACATATCTGTCACAGTACCACACGACACTCATCCGACTACAGGTCAGTCACAGTACCACACGACACTCATCCTACTACAGGTCAGTCACAGTACCACACGACACTCATCCTACTACAGGTCAATCGCAGTCCCACACGACACACATCCTACTACAGGTCAGTCACAGTACCACATGACACTCATCCTTCTACAGGTCAGTCACAGTACCACACAACACTCATCCTACTACAGGTCAGTCACAGTACCACACGACACTCATCCTACTACAGGTCAGTCACAGTACCACACGACACTCATCCTACTCCAGGTCAATCGCAGTACCACACGACACTCATCCTACTTCAGGTTAGTCACAGTACCACACAACATTCATCCTACCCCAGGTCAGTCACAGTACCACATGACACTCATCCTACTACAGGGCAGTCACAGTACCACACGACACTCATCCTACTACAGGGCAGTCACAGTACCACACGATACTCATCCTACTACAGGTCGGGCAGTCACAGTACCACACGACACTCATCCTACTCCAGGTCAATCGCAGTACCACACGACACTCATCCTACTACAGGTCAGTCAGTCACAGTACCACACGACACTCATACTACTGCAGGTCAGTCACAGTACCACACGACGCTCATCCTACTACAGGTCAGTCAGTCACAGTACCACACGACGCTCATCCTACTACATATCTGTCACAGTACCACACGACACTCATCCGACTACAGGTCAGTCACAGTACCACACGACACTCATCCTACTACAGGTCAGTCACAGTACCACACGACACTCATCCTACTACAGGTCAGTCACAGTACCACACGACACTCATCCTACTCCAGGTCAGTCACAGTACCACACGACACTCATCCTACTACAGGTCAGTCACAGTCCCACACGACACTCATCCTACTTCAGGTCAGTCAGAGTACCACACAACACTCATCCTACTACAGGTCAGTCACAGTACCACACGACACTCTTCCTACTACAGGTCAGTCACAGTACCACACGACACTCATCCTACTACAGGGCAGTCACAGTACCACACGACACTCATCCTACTACAGGTCGGGCAGTCACAGTACCATACGACACTCATCCAACTACAGGTCAGTCACAGTACCACACGACACTCATCCTACTACAGGTCAGTCACAGTACCACACTACACTCATCCTACTCCAGGTCAATCGCAGTACCACACGACACTCATCCTACTACAGTTCAGTCAGTCACAGTACCACACGACACTCATACTACTGCAGGTCAGTCACAGTACCACACGACACTCATCCTACTACAGGTCAGTCAGTCACAGTACCACACGACACTAATCCTACTACATATCTGTCACAGTACCACACGACACTCATCCGACTACAGGTCAGTCACAGTACCACACGACACTCATCCTACTACAGGTCAGTCACAGTACCACACGACACTCATCCGGCTACAGGTCAGTCACAGTAGCACACGACACTCATCCGGCTACAGGTCAATCGCAGTCCCACACGACACACATCCTACTCCAGGTCAGTCACAGTACCACATGACACTCATCATACTACAGGTCAGTCACAGTACCACACGACACTCATCCTACTACAGGGCAGTCACAGTACCACACGACACTCATCCTACTACAGGTCGGGCAGTCACAGTACCATACGACACTCATCCAACTACAGGTCAGTCACAGTACCACACGACACTCATCCTACTACAGGTCAGTCACAGTACCACACGACACTCATCCTACTCCAGGTCAATCGCAGTACCACACGACACTCATCCTACTATAGTTCAGTCAGTCACAGTACCACACGACACTCATACTACTGCAGGTCAGTCACAGTACCACACGACACTCATCCTACTACAGGTCAGTCAGTCACAGTACCACACGACACTAATCCTACTACATATCTGTCACAGTACCACACGACACTCATCCGACTACAGGTCAGTCACAGTACCACACGACACTCATCCTACTACAGGTCAGTCACAGTACCACACGACACTCATCCTACTACAGGTCAATCGCAGTCCCACACGACACACATCCTACTACATGTCAGTCACAGTACCACATGACACTCATCCTTCTACAGGTCAGTCACAGTACCACACAACACTCATCCTACTACAGGTCAGTCACAGTACCACACGACACTCATCCTACTACAGGTCAGTCACAGTACCACACGACACTCATCCTACTCCAGGTCAATCGCAGTACCACACGACACTCATCCTACTTCAGGTTAGTCACAGTACCACACAACATTCATCCTACCCCAGGTCAGTCACAGTACCACATGACACTCATCCTACTACAGGGCAGTCACAGTACCACACGACACTCATCCTACTACAGGGCAGTCACAGTACCACACGATACTCATCCTACTACAGGTCGGGCAGTCACAGTACCACACGACACTCATCCTACTACAGGGCAGTCACAGTACCACACGATACTCATCCTACTACAGGTCGGGCAGTCACAGTACCACACGACACTCATCCTACTCCAGGTCAATCGCAGTACCACACGACACTCATCCTACTACAGGTCAGTCAGTCACAGTACCACACGACACTCATACTACTGCAGGTCAGTCACAGTACCACACGACACTCATCCTACTACAGGTCAGTCAGTCACAGTACCACACGACGCTCATCCTACTACATATCTGTCACAGTACCACACGACACTCATCCGACTACAGGTCAGTCACAGTACCACACGACACTCATCCTACTACAGGTCAGTCACAGTACCACACGACACTCATCCTACTACAGGTCAATCGCAGTCCCACACGACACACATCCTACTACAGGTCAGTCACAGTACCACATGACACTCATCCTTCTACAGGTCAGTCACAGTACCACACAACACTCATCCTACTACAGGTCAGTCACAATACCACACGACACTCATCCAACTACAGGTCAATCGCAGTACCACACAACACTCATCCTACTGAAGGGCAGTCACAGTACCACACGACACTCATCCTACTACAGGGCAGTCACAGTACCACACGACACTCATCCTACTACAGGTCGGGCAGTCACAGTACCATACGACATTCATCCAACTACAGGTCAGTCACAGTACCACACGACACTCATCCTACTACAGGTCAGTCACAGTACCACACGACACTCATCCTACTACAGGTCAGTCACAGTACCACACGACACTCATCCTACTCCAGGTCAATCGCAGTACCACACGACACTTATCCTACTACAGGTCAGTCAGTCACAGTACCACACGACACTCATCCTACTACAGGTCAGTCAGTCACAGTACCACACGACACTCATCCTACTACAGGTCAGTCAGTCACAGTACCACACAACACTCATCTTACTACAGGTCAGTCGCAGTACCACACAACACTCATCCTACTGCAGGTCAGTCACAGTACCACACGACACTCATCCGACTACAGGTCAGTCACAGTACCACACGACACTCATCCTACTACAGGTCAGTCACAGTAACACACGACACTCATCCGGCTACAGGTCAGTCACAGTAGCACACGACTCTCACATGGCTACAGGTCAATCGCAGTCCCACACGACACACATCCTACTCCAGGTCAGTCACAGTACCACATGACACTCATCCTTCTACAGGTCAGTCACAGTACCACACGACACTCATCCAACTACAGGTCAATCGCAGTACCACACAACACTCATCCTACTACAGGTCAGTCGCAGTACCACACGACACTCATCCTACTACAGGTCAGTCACAGTACCACACGACACTCATCCTACTACAGGGCAGTCACAGTACCACACGACACTCATCCTACTACAGGGCAGTCACAGTACCACACGACACTCATCCTACTACAGGGCAGTCACAGTACCACACGACACTCATCCTACTACAGGTCAGTCAGTCACAGTACCACACGACACTCATCCAACTACATATCTGTCACAGTACCACACGACACTCATCCGACTACAGGTCAGTCACAGTACCACACGACACTCATCCTACTACAGGTCAGTCACAGTACCACACGACACTCATCCTACTACAGGTCAGTCACAGTACCACACGACACTCATCCAACTACAGGTCAGTCACAGTACCACACGACACTCATCCTACTACAGGTCAGTCACAGTACCACACGACACTCATCCGGCTACAGGTCAGTCACAGTACCACACGACACTCATCCTACTACAGGTCAGTCACAGTACCACACGACACTCATCCTACTACAGGTCAGTCACAGTACCACACGACACTCATCCTACTACAGGTCAGTCACAGTACCACACGACACTCATCCTACTACAGGTCAGTCACAGTACCACACGACACTCATCCTACTACAGGTCAGTCACAGTACCACACGACACTCATCCTACTACAGGTCAGTCGCAGTACCACACGACACTCATCCTACTACAGGTCAGTCACAGTACCACACGACACTCATCCTACTACAGGTCAGTCACAGTACCACACGACACTCATCCTACTACAGGTCAGTCGCAGTACCACACGACACTCATCCTACTACAGGTCAGTCGCAGTACCACACGACACTCATCCTACTACAGGTCAGTCACAGTACCACACGACACTCATCCTACTACAGGTCAGTCACAGTACCACACGACACTCATCCTACTACAGGTCAGTCACAGTACCACACGACACTCATCCTACTACAGGTCAGTCACAGTACCACACGACACTCATCCTACTACAGTAGTCAGTCACAGTACCACACGACACTCATCCTACTACAGGTCAGTCACAGTACCACACGACACTCATCCTACTACAGGTCAGTCACAGTACCACACGACACTCATCCTACTACAGGTCAGTCACAGTACCACACGACACTCATCCTACTACAGGTCAGTCACAGTACCACACGACACTCATCCTACTACAGGTCAGTCACAGTACCACACGACACTCATCCTACTACAGGTCAGTCACAGTACCACACGACACTCATCCTACTACAGGTCAGTCACAGTACCACACGACACTCATCCTACTACAGGTCAGTCACAGTACCACACGACACTCATCCTACTACAGGTCAGTCACAGTACCACACGACACTCATCCTACTACAGGTCAGTCACAGTACCACACGACACTCATCCTACTACAGGTCAGTCACAGTACCACACGACACTCATCCTACTACAGGTCAGTCACAGTACCACACGACACTCATCCTACTACAGGTCAGTCACAGTACCACACGACACTCATCCTACTACAGGTCAGTCGCAGTACCACACGACACTCATCCTACTACAGGTCAGTCAGTCACAGTACCACACGACACTCATCCTACTACAGGTCAGTCACAGTACCACACGACACTCATCCTACTACAGGTCAGTCACAGTACCACACGACACTCATCCTACTACAGGTCAGTCACAGTACCACACGACACTCATCCTACTACAGGTCAGTCACAGTACCACACGACACTCATCCTACTACAGGTCAGTCACAGTACCACACGACACTCATCCTACTACAGGTCAGTCGCAGTACCACACGACACTCATCCTACTACAGGTCAGTCACAGTACCACACGACACTCATCCTACTACAGGTCAGTCACAGTACCACACGACACTCATCCTACTACAGGTCAGTCACAGTACCACACGACACTCATCCTACTACAGGTCAGTCACAGTACCACACGACACTCATCCTACTACAGGTCAGTCACAGTACCACACGACACTCATCCTACTACAGGTCAGTCACAGTACCACACGACACTCATCCTACTACAGGTCAGTCACAGTACCACACGACACTCATCCTACTACAGGTCAGTCACAGTACCACACGACACTCATCCTACTACAGGTCAGTCACAGTACCACACGACACTCATCCTACTACAGGTCAGTCACAGTACCACACGACACTCATCCTACTACAGGTCAGTCGACAGTACCACACGACACTCATCCTACTACAGGTCAGTCACAGTACCACACGACACTCATCCTACTACAGGTCAGTCAGTCACAGTACCACACGACACTCATCCTACTACAGGTCAGTCACAGTACCACACGACACTCATCCTACTACAGGTCAGTCAGTCACAGTACCACACGACACTCATCCTACTACAGGTCAGTCACAGTACCACACGACACTCATCCTACTACAGGTCAGTCACAGTACCACACGACACTCATCCTACTACAGGTCAGTCACAGTACCACACGACACTCATCCTACTACAGGTCAGTCACAGTACCACACGACACTCATCCTACTACAGGTCAGTCACAGTACCACACGACACTCATCCTACTACAGGTCAGTCACAGTACCACACGACACTCATCCTACTACAGGTCAGTCACAGTACCACACGACACTCATCCTACTACAGGTCAGTCACAGTACCACACGACACTCATCCTACTACAGGTCAGTCACAGTACCACACGACACTCATCCTACTACAGGTCAGTCACAGTACCACACGACACTCATCCTACTACAGGTCAGTCACAGTACCACACGACACTCATCCTACTACAGGTCAGTCACAGTACCACACGACACTCATCCTACTACAGGTCAGTCAGTCACAGTACCACACGACACTCATCCTACTACAGGTCAGTCACAGTACCACACGACACTCATCCTACTACAGGTCAGTCACAGTACCACACGACACTCATCCTACTACAGGTCAGTCACAGTACCACACGACACTCATCCTACTACAGGTCAGTCACAGTACCACACGACACTCATCCTACTACAGGTCAGTCACAGTACCACACGACACTCATCCTACTACAGGTCAGTCACAGTACCACACGACACTCATCCTACTACAGGTCAGTCACAGTACCACACGACACTCATCCTACTACAGGTCAGTCACAGTACCACACGACACTCATCCTACTACAGGTCAGTCACAGTACCACACGACACTCATCCTACTACAGGTCAGTCACAGTACCACACGACACTCATCCTACTACAGGTCAGTCACAGTACCACACGACACTCATCCTACTACAGGTCAGTCACAGTACCACACGACACTCATCCTACTACAGGTCAGTCACAGTACCACACGACACTCATCCTACTACAGGTCAGTCACAGTACCACACGACACTCATCCTACTACAGGTCAGTCACAGTACCACACGACACTCATCCTACTACAGGTCAGTCACAGTACCACACGACACTCATCCTACTACAGGTCAGTCACAGTACCACACGACACTCATCCTACTACAGGTCAGTCGCAGTACCACACGACACTCATCCTACTACAGGTCAGTCGCAGTACCACACGACACTCATCCTACTACAGGTCAGTCGCAGTACCACACGACACTCATCCTACTACAGGTCAGTCACAGTACCACACGACACTCATCCTACTACAGGTCAGTCACAGTACCACACGACACTCATCCTACTACAGGTCAGTCACAGTACCACACGACACTCATCCTACTACAGGTCAGTCACAGTACCACACGACACTCATCCTACTACAGGTCAGTCACAGTACCACACGACACTCATCCTACTACAGGTCAGTCACAGTACCACACGACACTCATCCTACTACAGGTCAGTCAGCAGTACCACACGACACTCATCCTACTACAGGTCAGTCACAGTACCACACGACACTCATCCTACTACAGGTCAGTCACAGTACCACACGACACTCATCCTACTACAGGTCAGTCACAGTACCACACGACACTCATCCTACTACAGGTCAGTCACAGTACCACACGACACTCATCCTACTACAGGTCAGTCACAGTACCACACGACACTCATCCTACTACAGGTCAGTCACAGTACCACACGACACTCATCCTACTACAGGTCAGTCACAGTACCACACGACACTCATCCTACTACAGGTCAGTCAGCACGTACCACACGACACTCATCCTACTACAGGTCAGTCACAGTACCACACGACACTCATCCTACTACAGGTCAGTCACAGTACCACACGACACTCATCCTACTACAGGTCAGTCACAGTACCACACGACACTCATCCTACTACAGGTCAGTCACAGTACCACACGACACTCATCCTACTACAGGTCAGTCACAGTACCACACGACACTCATCCTACTACAGGTCAGTCACAGTACCACACGACACTCATCCTACTACAGGTCAGTCACAGTACCACACGACACTCATCCTACTACAGGTCAGTCACAGTACCACACGACACTCATCCTACTACAGGTCAGTCACAGTACCACACGACACTCATCCTACTACAGGTCAGTCACAGTACCACACGACACTCATCCTACTACAGGTCAGTCACAGTACCACACGACACTCATCCTACTACAGGTCAGTCACAGTACCACACGACACTCATCCTACTACAGGTCAGTCACAGTACCACACGACACTCATCCTACTACAGGTCAGTCACAGTACCACACGACACTCATCCTACTACAGGTCAGTCACAGTACCACACGACACTCATCCTACTACAGGTCAGTCACAGTACCACACGACACTCATCCTACTACAGGTCAGTCACAGTACCACACGACACTCATCCTACTACAGGTCAGTCACAGTACCACACGACACTCATCCTACTACAGGTCAGTCACAGTACCACACGACACTCATCCTACTACAGGTCAGTCACAGTACCACACGACACTCATCCTACTACAGGTCAGTCACAGTACCACACGACACTCATCCTACTACAGGTCAGTCACAGTACCACACGACACTCATCCTACTACAGGTCAGTCACAGTACCACACGACACTCATCCTACTACAGGTCAGTCACAGTACCACACGACACTCATCCTACTACAGGTCAGTCACAGTACCACACGACACTCATCCTACTACAGGTCAGTCACAGTACCACACGACACTCATCCTACTACAGGTCAGTCACAGTACCACACGACACTCATCCTACTACAGGTCAGTCACAGTACCACACGACACTCATCCTACTACAGGTCAGTCACAGTACCACACGACACTCATCCTACTACAGGTCAGTCACAGTACCACACGACACTCATCCTACTACAGGTCAGTCACAGTACCACACGACACTCATCCTACTACAGGTCAGTCGCAGTACCACACGACACTCATCCTACTACAGGTCAGTCACAGTACCACACGACACTCATCCTACTACAGGTCAGTCACAGTACCACACGACACTCATCCTACTACAGGTCAGTCACAGTACCACACGACACTCATCCTACTACAGGTCAGTCACAGTACCACACGACACTCATCCTACTACAGGTCAGTCACAGTACCACACGACACTCATCCTACTACAGGTCAGTCACAGTACCACACGACACTCATCCTACTACAGGTCAGTCACAGTACCACACGACACTCATCCTACTACAGGTCAGTCACAGTACCACACGACACTCATCCTACTACAGGTCAGTCACAGTACCACACGACACTCATCCTACTACAGGTCAGTCACAGTACCACACGACACTCATCCTACTACAGGTCAGTCACAGTACCACACGACACTCATCCTACTACAGGTCAGTCACAGTACCACACGACACTCATCCTACTACAGGTCAGTCACAGTACCACACGACACTCATCCTACTACAGGTCAGTCACAGTACCACACGACACTCATCCTACTACAGGTCAGTCACAGTACCACACGACACTCATCCTACTACAGGTCAGTCACAGTACCACACGACACTCATCCTACTACAGGTCAGTCACAGTACCACACGACACTCATCCTACTACAGGTCAGTCACAGTACCACACGACACTCATCCTACTACAGGTCAGTCACAGTACCACACGACACTCATCCTACTACAGGTCAGTCACAGTACCACACGACACTCATCCTACTACAGGTCAGTCACAGTACCACACGACACTCATCCTACTACAGGTCAGTCACAGTACCACACGACACTCATCCTACTACAGGTCAGTCACAGTACCACACGACACTCATCCTACTACAGGTCAGTCACAGTACCACACGACACTCATCCTACTACAGGTCAGTCACAGTACCACACGACACTCATCCTACTACAGGTCAGTCACAGTACCACACGACACTCATCCTACTACAGGTCAGTCACAGTACCACACGACACTCATCCTACTACAGGTCAGTCACAGTACCACACGACACTCATCCTACTACAGGTCAGTCACAGTACCACACGACACTCATCCTACTACAGGTCAGTCGCAGTACCATACGACACTCATCCTACTACAGGTCAGTCGCAGTACCACACGACACTCATCCTACTACAGGTCAGTCGCAGTACCACACGACACTCATCCTACTACAGGTCAGTCACAGTACCACACGACACTCATCCTACTACAGGTCAGTCACAGTACCACACGACACTCATCCTACTACAGGTCAGTCAGCAGTACCACACGACACTCATCCTACTACAGGTCAGTCAGCAGTACCACACGACACTCATCCTACTACAGGTCAGTCACAGTACCACACGACACTCATCCTACTACAGGTCAGTCACAGTACCACACGACACTCATCCTACTACAGGTCAGTCACAGTACCACACGACACTCATCCTACTACAGGTCAGTCACAGTACCACACGACACTCATCCTACTACAGGTCAGTCACAGTACCACACGACACTCATCCTACTACAGGTCAGTCACAGTACCACACGACACTCATCCTACTACAGGTCAGTCACAGTACCACACGACACTCATCCTACTACAGGTCAGTCACAGTACCACACGACACTCATCCTACTACAGGTCAGTCACAGTACCACACGACACTCATCCTACTACAGGTCAGTCACAGTACCACACGACACTCATCCTACTACAGGTCAGTCACAGTACCACACGACACTCATCCTACTACAGGTCAGTCACAGTACCACACGACACTCATCCTACTACAGGTCAGTCACAGTACCACACGACACTCATCCTACTACAGGTCAGTCACAGTACCACACGACACTCATCCTACTACAGGTCAGTCACAGTACCACACGACACTCATCCTACTACAGGTCAGTCACAGTACCACACGACACTCATCCTACTACAGGTCAGTCACAGTACCACACGACACTCATCCTACTACAGGTCAGTCACAGTACCACACGACACTCATCCTACTACAGGTCAGTCACAGTACCACACGACACTCATCCTACTACAGGTCAGTCACAGTACCACACGACACTCATCCTACTACAGGTCAGTCACAGTACCACACGACACTCATCCTACTACAGGTCAGTCACAGTACCACACGACACTCATCCTACTACAGGTCAGTCACAGTACCACACGACACTCATCCTACTACAGGTCAGTCACAGTACCACACGACACTCATCCTTCTACAGGTCAGTCACAGTACCACACGACACTCATCCTACTACAGGTCAGTCACAGTACCACACGACACTCATCCTACTACAGGTCAGTCACAGTACCACACGACACTCATCCTACTACAGGTCAGTCACAGTACCACACGACACTCATCCTACTACAGGTCAGTCACAGTACCACACGACACTCATCCTACTACAGGTCAGTCACAGTACCACACGACACTCATCCTACTACAGGTCAGTCACAGTACCACACGACACTCATCCTACTACAGGTCAGTCACAGTACCACACGACACTCATCCTACTACAGGTCAGTCACAGTACCACACGACACTCATCCTACTACAGGTCAGTCACAGTACCACACGACACTCATCCTACTACAGGTCAGTCACAGTACCACACGACACTCATCCTACTACAGGTCAGTCACAGTACCACACGACACTCATCCTACTACAGGTCAGTCACAGTACCACACGACACTCATCCTACTACAGGTCAGTCACAGTACCACACGACACTCATCCTACTACAGGTCAGTCACAGTACCACACGACACTCATCCTACTACAGGTCAGTCACAGTACCACACGACACTCATCCTACTACAGGTCAGTCACAGTACCACACGACACTCATCCTACTACAGGTCAGTCACAGTACCACACGACACTCATCCTACTACAGGTCAGTCACAGTACCACACGACACTCATCCTACTACAGGTCAGTCACAGTACCACACGACACTCATCCTACTACAGGTCAGTCACAGTACCACACGACACTCATCCTACTACAGGTCAGTCACAGTACCACACGACACTCATCCTACTACAGGTCAGTCAGCAGTACCACACGACACTCATCCTACTACAGGTCAGTCACAGTACCACACGACACTCATCCTACTACAGGTCAGTCACAGTACCACACGACACTCATCCTACTACAGGTCAGTCACAGTACCACACGACACTCATCCTACTACAGGTCAGTCACAGTACCACACGACACTCATCCTACTACAGGTCAGTCACAGTACCACACGACACTCATCCTACTACAGGTCAGTCACAGTACCACACGACACTCATCCTACTACAGGTCAGTCACAGTACCACACGACACTCATCCTACTACAGGTCAGTCACAGTACCACACGACACTCATCCTACTACAGGTCAGTCGCAGTACCACACGACACTCATCCTACTACAGGTCAGTCGCAGTACCACACGACACTCATCCTACTACAGGTCAGTCGCAGTACCACACGACACTCATCCTACTACAGGTCAGTCACAGTACCACACGACACTCATCCTACTACAGGTCAGTCACAGTACCACACGACACTCATCCTACTACAGGTCAGTCACAGTACCACACGACACTCATCCTACTACAGGTCAGTCACAGTACCACACGACACTCATCCTACTACAGGTCAGTCACAGTACCACACGACACTCATCCTACTACAGGTCAGTCACAGTACCACACGACACTCATCCTACTACAGGTCAGTCACAGTACCACACGACACTCATCCTACTACAGGTCAGTCACAGTACCACACGACACTCATCCTACTACAGGTCAGTCACAGTACCACACGACACTCATCCTACTACAGGTCAGTCACAGTACCACACGACACTCATCCTACTACAGGTCAGTCACAGTACCACACGACACTCATCCTACTACAGGTCAGTCACAGTACCACACGACACTCATCCTACTACAGGTCAGTCACAGTACCACACGACACTCATCCTACTACAGGTCAGTCACAGTACCACACGACACTCATCCTACTACAGGTCAGTCACAGTACCACACGACACTCATCCTACTACAGGTCAGTCACAGTACCACACGACACTCATCCTACTACAGGTCAGTCACAGTACCACACGACACTCATCCTACTACAGGTCAGTCACAGTACCACACGACACTCATCCTACTACAGGTCAGTCACAGTACCACACGACACTCATCCTACTACAGGTCAGTCACAGTACCACACGACACTCATCCTACTACAGGTCAGTCACAGTACCACACGACACTCATCCTACTACAGGTCAGTCACAGTACCACACGACACTCATCCTACTACAGGTCAGTCACAGTACCACACGACACTCATCCTACTACAGGTCAGTCACAGTACCACACGACACTCATCCTACTACAGGTCAGTCACAGTACCACACGACACTCATCCTACTACAGGTCAGTCACAGTACCACACGACACTCATCCTACTACAGGTCAGTCGCAGTACCACACGACACTCATCCTACTACAGGTCAGTCACAGTACCACACGACACTCATCCTACTACAGGTCAGTCACAGTACCACACGACACTCATCCTACTACAGGTCAGTCACAGTACCACACGACACTCATCCTACTACAGGTCAGTCACAGTACCACACGACACTCATCCTACTACAGGTCAGTCACAGTACCACACGACACTCATCCTACTACAGGTCAGTCACAGTACCACACGACACTCATCCTACTACAGGTCAGTCACAGTACCACACGACACTCATCCTACTACAGGTCAGTCACAGTACCACACGACACTCATCCTACTACAGGTCAGTCACAGTACCACACGACACTCATCCTACTACAGGTCAGTCAGCAGTACCACACGACACTCATCCTACTACAGGTCAGTCACAGTACCACACGACACTCATCCTACTACAGGTCAGTCACAGTACCACACGACACTCATCCTACTACAGGTCAGTCACAGTACCACACGACACTCATCCTACTACAGGTCAGTCGCAGTACCACACGACACTCATCCTACTACAGGTCAGTCGCAGTACCACACGACACTCATCCTACTACAGGTCAGTCACAGTACCACACGACACTCATCCTACTACAGGTCAGTCACAGTACCACACGACACTCATCCTACTACAGGTCAGTCACAGTACCACACGACACTCATCCTACTACAGGTCAGTCACAGTACCACACGACACTCATCCTACTACAGGTCAGTCACAGTACCACACGACACTCATCCTACTACAGGTCAGTCACAGTACCACACGACACTCATCCTACTACAGGTCAGTCACAGTACCACACGACACTCATCCTACTACAGGTCAGTCACAGTACCACACGACACTCATCCTACTACAGGTCAGTCACAGTACCACACGACACTCATCCTACTACAGGTCAGTCACAGTACCACACGACACTCATCCTACTACAGGTCAGTCACAGTACCACACGACACTCATCCTACTACAGGTCAGTCACAGTACCACACGACACTCATCCTACTACAGGTCAGTCACAGTACCACACGACACTCATCCTACTACAGGTCAGTCACAGTACCACACGACACTCATCCTACTACAGGTCAGTCGCAGTACCACACGACACTCATCCTACTACAGGTCAGTCACAGTACCACACGACACTCATCCTACTACAGGTCAGTCACAGTACCACACGACACTCATCCTACTACAGGTCAGTCACAGTACCACACGACACTCATCCTACTACAGGTCAGTCACAGTACCACACGACACTCATCCTACTACAGGTCAGTCACAGTACCACACGACACTCATCCTACTACAGGTCAGTCGCAGTACCACACGACACTCATCCTACTACAGGTCAGTCGCAGTACCACACGACACTCATCCTACTACAGGTCAGTCACAGTACCACACGACACTCATCCTACTACAGGTCAGTCGCAGTACCACACGACACTCATCCTACTACAGGTCAGTCACAGTACCACACGACACTCATCCTACTACAGGTCAGTCACAGTACCACACGACACTCATCCTACTACAGGTCAGTCACAGTACCACACGACACTCATCCTACTACAGGTCAGTCACAGTACCACACGACACTCATCCTACTACAGGTCAGTCACAGTACCACACGACACTCATCCTACTACAGGTCAGTCACAGTACCACACGACACTCATCCTACTACAGGTCAGTCACAGTACCACACGACACTCATCCTACTACAGGTCTAGTCACAGTACCACACGACACTCATCCTACTACAGGTCAGTCACAGTACCACACGACACTCATCCTACTACAGGTCAGTCACAGTACCACACGACACTCATCCTACTACAGGTCAGTCACAGTACCACACGACACTCATCCTACTACAGGTCAGTCACAGTACCACACGACACTCATCCTACTACAGGTCAGTCACAGTACCACACGACACTCATCCTACTACAGGTCAGTCACAGTACCACACGACACTCATCCTACTACAGGTCAGTCGCAGTACCACACGACACTCATCCTACTACAGGTCAGTCACAGTACCACACGACACTCATCCTACTACAGGTCAGTCAGCAGTACCACACGACACTCATCCTACTACAGGTCAGTCGACAGTACCACACGACACTCATCCTACTACAGGTCAGTCACAGTACCACACGACACTCATCCTACTACAGGTCAGTCGCAGTACCACACGACACTCATCCTACTACAGGTCAGTCAGCAGTACCACACGACACTCATCCTACTACAGGTCAGTCACAGTACCACACGACACTCATCCTACTACAGGTCAGTCACAGTACCACACGACACTCATCCTACTACAGGTCAGTCACAGTACCACACGACACTCATCCTACTACAGAGTCAGTCACAGTACCACACGACACTCATCCTACTACAGGTCAGTCACAGTACCACACGACACTCATCCTACTACAGGTCAGTCACAGTACCACACGACACTCATCCTACTACAGGTCAGTCACAGTACCACACGACACTCATCCTACTACAGGTCAGTCACAGTACCACACGACACTCATCCTACTACAGGTCAGTCACAGTACCACACGACACTCATCCTACTACAGGTCAGTCAGCAGTACCACACGACACTCATCCTACTACAGGTCAGTCACAGTACCACACGACACTCATCCTACTACAGGTCAGTCACAGTACCACACGACACTCATCCTACTACAGGTCAGTCACAGTACCACACGACACTCATCCTACTACAGGTCAGTCACAGTACCACACGACACTCATCCTACTACAGGTCAGTCACAGTACCACACGACACTCATCCTACTACAGGTCAGTCACAGTACCACACGACACTCATCCTACTACAGGTCAGTCACAGTACCACACGACACTCATCCTACTACAGGTCAGTCACAGTACCACACGACACTCATCCTACTACAGGTCAGTCACAGTACCACACGACACTCATCCTACTACAGGTCAGTCACAGTACCACACGACACTCATCCTACTACAGGTCAGTCAGCAGTACCACACGACACTCATCCTACTACAGGTCAGTCGACAGTACCACACGACACTCATCCTACTACAGGTCAGTCACAGTACCACACGACACTCATCCTACTACAGGTCAGTCAGTCACAGTACCACACGACACTCATCCTACTGCAGGTCAGTCAGTCACAGTACCACACGACACTCATCCTACTACAGGTCAGTCACAGTACCACACGACACTCATCCTGCTACAGGTCAGTCACAGTACCACACGACACTCATCCTACTACAGGTCAGTCACAGTACCACACGACACTCATCCTACTACAGGTCAGTCACAGTACCACACGACACTCATCCTACTACAGGTCAGTCACAGTACCACACGACACTCATCCTACTACAGGTCAGTCAGCAAGTACCACACGACACTCATCCTACTACAGGTCAGTCAGCAGTACCACACGACACTCATCCTACTACAGGTCAGTCAGTCAGTACCACACGACACTCATCCTACTACAGGTCAGTCACAGTACCACACGACACTCATCCTACTACAGGTCAGTCACAGTACCACACGACACTCATCCTACTACAGGTCAGTCACAGTACCACACGACACTCATCCTACTACAGGTCAGTCACAGTACCACACGACACTCATCCTACTACAGGTCAGTCACAGTACCACACGACACTCATCCTACTACAGGTCAGTCACAGTACCACACGACACTCATCCTACTACAGGTCAGTCACAGTACCACACGACACTCATCCTACTACAGGTCAGTCACAGTACCACACGACACTCATCCTACTACAGGTCAGTCACAGTACCACACGACACTCATCCTACTACAGGTCAGTCACAGTACCACACGACACTCATCCTACTACAGGTCAGTCACAGTACCACATGACACTCATCCTACTACAGGTCAGTCACAGTACCACACGACACTCATCCTACTACAGGTCAGTCACAGTACCACACGACACTCATCCTACTACAGGTCAGTCACAGTACCACACGACACTCATCCTACTACAGGTCAGTCACAGTACCACACGACACTCATCCTACTACAGGTCAGTCACAGTACCACACGACACTCATCCTACTACAGGTCAGTCACAGTACCACACGACACTCATCCTACTACAGGTCAGTCACAGTACCACACGACACTCATCCTACTACAGGTCAGTCGCAGTACCACACGACACTCATCCTACTCCAGGTCAGTCACAGTACCACACGACACTCATCCTACTACAGGTCAGTCACAGTACCACACGACACTCATCCTACTGCAGGTCAGTCACAGTACCACACGACACTCATCCTACTACAGGTCAGTCACAGTACCACACGACACTCATCCTACTACAGGTCAGTCACAGTACCACACGACACTCATCCTACTACAGGTCAGTCACAGTACCACACGACACTCATCCTACTACAGGTCAGTCACAGTACCACACGACACTCATCCTACTACAGGTCAGTCACAGTACCACACGACACTCATCCTACTACAGGTCAGTCACAGTACCACACGACACTCATCATACTACAGGTCAGTCACAGTACCACACGACACTCATCCTACTACAGGTCAGTCACAGTACCACACGACACTCATCCTACTGCAGGTCAAGTCACAGTACCACACGACACTCATCCTACTACAGGTCAGTCACAGTACCACACGACACTCATCCTACTACAGGTCAGTCACAGTACCACACGACACTCATCCTACTACAGGTCAGTCACAGTACCACACGACACTCATCCTACTACAGGTCAGTCACAGTACCACACGACACTCATCCTACTACAGGTCAGTCACAGTACCACACGACACTCATCCTACTACAGGTCAGTCACAGTACCACACGACACTCATCCTACTACAGGTCAGTCGCAGTACCACACGACACTCATCCTACTACAGGTCAGTCACAGTACCACACGACACTCATCCTACTACAGGTCAGTCACAGTACCACACGACACTCATCCTACTACAGGTCAGTCACAGTACCACACGACACTCATCCTACTACAGGTCAGTCACAGTACCACACGACACTCATCCTACTACAGGTCAGTCACAGTACCACACGACACTCATCCTACTACAGGTCAGTCACAGTACCACACGACACTCATCCTACTACAGGTCAGTCACAGTACCACACGACACTCATCCTACTACAGGTCAGTCACAGTACCACACGACACTCATCCAACTACAGGTCAGTCACAGTACCACACGACACTCATCCTACTACAGGTCAGTCACAGTACCACACGACACTCATCCAACTACAGGTCAGTCACAGTACCACACGACACTCATCCTACTACAGGTCAGTCACAGTACCACACGACACTCATCCTACTACAGGTCAGTCACAGTACCACACGACACTCATCCTACTACAGGTCAGTCACAGTACCACACGACACTCATCCTACTACAGGTCAGTCACAGTACCACACGACACTCATCCTACTACAGGTCAATCACAGTACCACACGACACTCATCCTACTACAGGTCAGTCACAGTACCACACGACACTCATCCTACTACAGGTCAGTCACAGTACCACACGACACTCATCCTACTACAGGTCAGTCACGGTACCACACGACACTCATCCTACTACAGGTCAGTCACAGTACCACACGACACTCATCCTACTACAGGTCAGTCAGTCACAGTACCACACGACACTCATCCTACTACAGGTCAGTCACAGTACCACACGACACTCATCCTACTACAGGTCAGTCAGTCACAGTACCACACGACACTCATCCTACTGCAGGTCAGTCGCAGTACCACACGACACTCATCCTACTACAGGTCAGTCACAGTACCACACGACACTCATCCTACTACAGGTCAGTCACAGTACCACACGACACTCATCCTACTACAGGTCAGTCACAGTACCACACGACACTCATCCTACTGCAGGTCAGTCACAGTACCACACGACACTCATCCTACTACAGGTCAGTCACAGTACCACACGACACTCATCCTACTACAGGTCAGTCACAGTACCACACGACACTCATCCTACTACAGGTCAGTCACAGTACCACACGACACTCATCCTACTACAGGTCAGTCAGTCACAGTACCACACGACACTCATCCTACTACAGGTCAGTCACAGTACCACACGACACTCATCCTACTACAGGTCAGTCACAGTACCACACGACACTCATCCTACTACAGGTCAGTCACAGTACCACACGACACTCATCCTACTACAGGTCAGTCACAGTACCACACGACACTCATCCTACTACAGGTCAGTCACAGTACCACACGACACTCATCCTACTACAGGTCAGTCACAGTACCACACGACACTCATCCTACTACAAGGTCAGTCACAGTACCACACGACACTCATCCTACTACAGGTCGTCAGTCACAGTACCACACGACACTCATCCTACTACAGGTCAGTCACAGTACCACACGACACTCATCCTACTACAGGTCAGTCACAGTACCACACGACACTCATCCTACTACAGGTCAGTCGCAGTCCCACACGACACTCATCCTACTACAGGTCAGTCACAGTACCACACGACACTCATCCTACTACAGGTCAGTCACAGTACCACACGACACTCATCCTACTACAGGTCAGTCACAGTACCACACGACACTCATCCTACTACAGGTCAGTCGCAGTACCACACGACACTCATCCTACTACAGGTCAGTCACAGTACCACACGACACTCATCCTACTACAGGTCAGTCACAGTACCACACGACACTCATCCTACTACAGGTCAGTCACAGTACCACACGACACTCATCCTACTACAGGTCAGTCACAGTACCACACGACACTCATCCTACTACAGGTCAGTCACAGTACCACACGACACTCATCCTACTACAGGTCAGTCACAGTACCACACGACACTCATCCTACTACAGGTCAGTCACAGTACCACACGACACTCATCCTACTACAGGTCAGTCACAGTACCACACGACACTCATCCTACTACAGGTCAGTCACAGTACCACACGACACTCATCCTACTACAGGTCAGTCACAGTACCACACGACACTCATCCTACTACAGGTCAGTCACAGTACCACACGACACTCATCCTACTACAGGTCAGTCACAGTACCACACGACACTCATCCTACTACAGGTCAGTCACAGTACCACACGACACTCATCCTACTACAGGTCAGTCACAGTACCACACGACACTCATCCTACTACAGGTCAGTCACAGTACCACACGACACTCATCCTACTACAGGTCAGTCACAGTACCACACGACACTCATCCTACTACAGGTCAGTCACAGTACCACACGACACTCATCCTACTACAGGTCAGTCACAGTACCACACGACACTCATCCTACTACAGGTCAGTCACAGTACCACACGACACTCATCCTACTACAGGTCAGTCACAGTACCACACGACACTCATCCTACTACAGGTCAGTCACAGTACCACACGACACTCATCCTACTACAGGTCAGTCACAGTACCACACGACACTCATCCTACTACAGGTCAGTCACAGTACCACACGACACTCATCCTACTACAGGTCAGTCACAGTACCACACGACACTCATCCTACTACAGGTCAGTCACAGTACCACACGACACTCATCCTACTACAGGTCAGTCACAGTACCACACGACACTCATCCTACTACAGGTCAGTCACAGTACCACACGACACTCATCCTACTACAGGTCAGTCACAGTACCACACGACACTCATCCTACTACAGGTCAGTCACAGTACCACACGACACTCATCCTACTACAGGTCAGTCACAGTACCACACGACACTCATCCTACTACAGGTCAGTCACAGTACCACACGACACTCATCCTACTACAGGTCAGTCACAGTACCACACGACACTCATCCTACTACAGGTCAGTCACAGTACCACACGACACTCATCCTACTACAGGTCAGTCACAGTACCACACGACACTCATCCTACTACAGGTCAGTCAGCAGTACCACACGACACTCATCCTACTACAGGTCAGTCAGCAGTACCACACGACACTCATCCTACTACAGGTCAGTCGCAGTACCACACGACACTCATCCTACTACAGGTCAGTCACAGTACCACACGACACTCATCCTACTACAGGTCAGTCGCAGTACCACACGACACTCATCCTACTACAGGTCAGTCACAGTACCACACGACACTCATCCTACTACAGGTCAGTCGCAGTACCACACGACACTCATCCTACTACAGGTCAGTCACAGTACCACACGACACTCATCCTACTACAGGTCAGTCACAGTACCACACGACACTCATCCTTCTACAGGTCAGTCACAGTACCACACAACACTCATCCTACTACAGGTCAGTCACAGTACCACACGACACTCATCCAACTACAGGTCAGTCGCAGTACCACACGACACTCATCCAACTACAGGTCAGTCACAGTACCACACGACACTCATCCTACTACAGGTCAGTCACAGTACCACACGACACTCATCCTACTACAGGTCAGTCACAGTCCCACACGACACTCATCCTACTTCAGGTTAGTCACAGTACCACACGACATTCATCCTACTACAGGTCAGTCACAGTACCACACGACACTCATCCTACTACAGGTCAGTCACAGTACCACACGACACTCATCCAACTACAGGTCAGTCACAGTACCACACGACACTCATCCTACTACAGGTCAGTCACAGTACCACACGACACTCATCCTACTACAGGTCAATCGCAGTACCACACGACACTCATCCTACTACAGGTCAGTCACAGTACCACACGACACTCATCCTACTACAGGTCAGTCACAGTACCACACGACACTCATCCTACTACAGGTCAGTCACAGTACCACACGACACTCATCCTACTACAGGTCAGTCACAGTACCACACGACACTCATCCTACTACAGGTCAGTCACAGTACCACACGACACTCATCCTACTACAGGTCAGTCACAGTACCACACGACACTCATCCTACTACAGGTCAGTCACAGTACCACACGACACTCATCCTACTACAGGTCAGTCACAGTACCACACGACACTCATCCTACTACAGGTCAGTCACAGTACCACACGACACTCATCCTACTACAGGTCAGTCACAGTACCACACGACACTCATCCTACTACAGGTCAGTCACAGTACCACACGACACTCATCCTACTACAGGTCAGTCACAGTACCACACGACACTCATCCTACTACAGGTCAGTCACAGTACCACACGACACTCATCCTACTACAGGTCAGTCACAGTACCACACGACACTCATCCTACTACAGGTCAGTCACAGTACCACACGACACTCATCCTACTACAGGTCAGTCACAGTACCACACGACACTCATCCTACTACAGGTCAGTCACAGTACCACACGACACTCATCCTACTACAGGTCAGTCACAGTACCACACGACACTCATCCTACTACAGGTCAGTCACAGTACCACACGACACTCATCCTACTACAGGTCAGTCACAGTACCACACGACACTCATCCTACTACAGGTCAGTCACAGTACCACACGACACTCATCCTACTACAGGTCAGTCACAGTACCACACGACACTCATCCTACTACAGGTCAGTCACAGTACCACACGACACTCATCCTACTACAGGTCAGTCACAGTACCACACGACACTCATCCTACTACAGGTCAGTCACAGTACCACACGACACTCATCCTACTACAGGTCAGTCACAGTACCACACGACACTCATCCTACTACAGGTCAGTCACAGTACCACACGACACTCATCCTACTACAGGTCAGTCACAGTACCACACGACACTCATCCTACTACAGGTCAAGTCACAGTACCACACGACACTCATCCTACTACAGGTCAGTCACAGTACCACACGACACTCATCCTACTACAGGTCAGTCACAGTACCACACGACACTCATCCTACTACAGGTCAGTCACAGTACCACACGACACTCATCCTACTACAGGTCAGTCAGTCACAGTACCACACGACACTCATCCTACTGCAGGTCAGTCACAGTACCACACGACACTCATCCTACTACAGGTCAGTCACAGTACCACACGACACTCATCCTACTACAGGTCAGTCACAGTACCACACGACACTCATCCTACTACAGGTCAGTCACAGTACCACACGACACTCATCCTTCTACAGGTCAGTCACAGTACCACACGACACTCATCCTACTACAGGTCAGTCACAGTACCACACGACACTCATCCTACTACAGGTCAGTCACAGTACCACACGACACTCATCCTACTACAGGTCAGTCACAGTACCACACGACACTCATCCTACTACAGGTCAGTCACAGTACCACACGACACTCATCCTACTACAGGTCAGTCACAGTACCACACGACACTCATCCTACTACAGGTCAGTCACAGTACCACACGACACTCATCCTACTACAGGTCAGTCACAGTACCACACGACACTCATCCTACTACAGGTCAATCGCAGTACCACACGACACTCATCCTACTACAGGTCAGTCACAGTACCACACGACACTCATCCTACTACAGGTCAGTCACAGTACCACACGACACTCATCCTACTACAGGTCAGTCACAGTACCACACGACACTCATCCTACTACAGGTCAGTCACAGTACCACACGACACTCATCCTACTACAGGTCAGTCACAGTACCACACGACACTCATCCTACTACAGGTCAGTCACAGTACCACACGACACTCATCCTACTACAGGTCAGTCACAGTACCACACGACACTCATCCTACTACAGGTCAGTCACAGTACCACACGACACTCATCCGGCTACAGGTCAATCGCAGTCCCACACGACACTCATCCTACTACAGGTCAGTCACAGTACCACACGACACTCATCCTACTACAGGTCAGTCACAGTACCACACGACACTCATCCTACTACAGGTCAGTCACAGTACCACACGACACTCATCCTACTACAGGTCAGTCACAGTACCACACGACACTCATCCTACTACAGGTCAGTCACAGTACCACACGACACTCATCCTACTACAGGTCAGTCACAGTACCACACGACACTCATCCGACTACAGGTCAGTCGCAGTACCACACGACACTCATCCTACTACAGGTCAGTCACAGTACCACACGACACTCATCCTACTCCAGGTCAGTCACAGTACCACACGACACTCATCCTACTACAGGTCAGTCACAGTACCACACGACACTCATCCTACTACAGGTCAGTCAGTCACAGTACCACACGACACTCATACTACTGCAGGTCAGTCACAGTACCACACGACACTCATCCTACTACAGGTCTGTCACAGTACCACACGACACTCATCCTACTACAGGTCAGTCACAGTACCACACGACACTCATCCTACTACAGGTCAGTCACAGTCCCACACGACACTCATCCTACTTCAGGTTAGTCACAGTACCACACGACATTCATCCTACTACAGGTCAGTCACAGTACCACACGACACTCATCCTACTCCAGGTCAATCGCAGTACCACACGACACTCATCCTACTTCAGCTTAGTCACAGTACCACACAACATTCATCCTACTCCAGGTCAGTCACAGTACCACATGACACTCATCCTACTACAGGTCAATCACGGTACCACACGACACTCATCCTACTACAGGTCAGTCGCAGTACCACACGACACTCATCTTACTACAAGTCAGTCAGTCACAGTACCACACGACACTCATCCTACTCCAGGTCAGTCACAGTACCACATGACACTCATCCTTCTACAGGTCAGTCACAGTACCACACAACACTCATCCTACTACAGGTCAGTCACAGTACCACACGACACTCATCCAACTACAGGTCAGTCACAGTACCACACGACACTCATCCAACTACAGGTCAGTCATAGTACCACACGACACTCATCCTACTACAGGTCAGTCACAGTACCACACGACACTCATCCTACTACAGGTCAGTCACAGTCCCACACGACACTCATCCTACTTCAGGTTAGTCACAGTACCACACGACATTCATCCTACTACAGGTCAGTCACAGTACCACACGACACTCATCCTACTACAGGTCAGTCACAGTACCACACGACACTCATCCTACTACAGGTCAGTCACAGTACCACACGACACTCATCCTACTACAGGTCAGTCACAGTACCACACGACACTCATCACTACTGCAGGTCAGTCAGTCACAGTACCACACGACACTCATCCTACTGCAGGTCAGTCACAGTACCACACGACACTCATCCTACTACAGGTCAATCGCAGTACCACACAACACTCATCCTACTACAGGTCAGTCACAGTACCACACGACACTCATCCTACTACAGGTCAGTCACAGTACCACACGACACTCATCCGGCTACAGGTCAATCGCAGTCCCACACGACACACATCCTACTCCAGGTCAGTCACAGTACCACATGACACTCATCCTACTACAGGTCAGTCACAGTACCACACGACACTCATCCAACTACAGGTCAGTCACAGTACCACACGACACTCATCCTACTACAGGTCAGTCACAGTACCACACGACACTCATCCTACTACAGGTCAGTCACAGTACCACACGACACTCATCCTACTACAGGTCAGTCACAGTACCACACGACACTCATCCTACTACAGGTCAGTCACAGTACCACACGACACTCATCCTACTACAGGTCAGTCACAGTACCACACGACACTCATCCTACTACAGGTCAGTCACAGTACCACACGACACTCATCCTACTACAGGTCAGTCACAGTACCACACGACACTCATCCTACTACAGGTCAGTCACAGTACCACACGACACTCATCCTACTACAGGTCAGTCACAGTACCACACGACACTCATCCTACTACAGGTCAGTCACAGTACCACACGACACTCATCCTACTACAGGTCAGTCACAGTACCACACGACACTCATCCTACTCAGGTTAGTCACAGTACCACACGACACTCATCCTACTACAGGTCAGTCACAGTACCACACGACACTCATCCTACTCCAGGTCAGTCACAGTACCACACGACACTCATCCTACTCAGGTCAGTCACAGTACCACACGACACTCATCCTACTACAGGTCAGTCACAGTACCACACGACACTCATCCTACTACAGGTCAGTCAGTCACAGTACCACACGACACTCATCCTACTACAGGTCAGTCACAGTACCACACGACACTCATCCTACTACAGGTCAGTCACAGTACCACACGACACTCATCCTACTACAGGTCAGTCACAGTACCACACGACACTCATCCTACTACAGGTCAGTCACAGTACCACACGACACTCATCCTTCTACAGGTCAGTCACAGTACCACACGACACTCATCCTACTACAGGTCAGTCACAGTACCACACGACACTCATCCTACTACAGGTCAGTCACAGTACCACACGACACTCATCCAACTACAGGTCAGTCACAGTACCACACGACACTCATCCTACTACAGGTCAGTCACAGTACCACACGACACTCATCCTACTACAGGTCAGTCACAGTACCACACGACACTCATCCTACTACAGGTCAGTCACAGTACCACACGACACTCATCCTACTACAGGTCAGTCACAGTACCACACGACACTCATCCTACTACAGGTCAGTCACAGTACCACACGACACTCATCCTACTACAGGTCAGTCACAGTACCACACGACACTCATCCTACTACAGGTCAGTCACAGTACCACACGACACTCATCCTACTACAGGTCAGTCACAGTACCACACGACACTCATCCTACTACAGGTCAGTCACAGTACCACACGACACTCATCCTACTACAGGTCAGTCAGTCACAGTACCACACGACACTCATCCTACTACAGGTCAGTCACAGTACCACACGACACTCATCCTACTACAGGTCAGTCACAGTACCACACGACACTCATCCTACTACAGGTCAGTCACAGTACCACACGACACTCATCCTACTACAGGTCAGTCACAGTACCACACGACACTCATCCTACTACAGGTCAGTCACAGTACCACACGACACTCATCCTACTACAGGTCAGTCACAGTACCACACGACACTCATCCTACTACAGGTCAGTCACAGTACCACACGACACTCATCCTACTACAGGTCAGTCACAGTACCACACGACACTCATCCTACTCCAGGTCAATCGCAGTACCACACGACACTCATCCTACTTCAGCTTAGTCACAGTACCACACGACATTCATCCTACTCCAGGTCAGTCACAGTACCACACGACACTCATCCTACTACAGGTCAATCACGGTACCACACGACACTCATCCTACTACAGGTCAGTCGCAGTACCACACGACACTCATCCTACTACAGGTCAGTCACAGTACCACACGACACTCATCCTACTACAGGTCAGTCACAGTACCACACGACACTCATCCTACTACAGGTCAGTCACAGTACCACACGACACTCATCCTACTACAGGTCAGTCACAGTACCACACGACACTCATCCTACTACAGGTCAGTCACAGTACCACACGACACTCATCCTACTACAGGTCAGTCACAGTACCACACGACACTCATCCTACTACAGGTCAGTCACAGTACCACACGACACTCATCCTACTACAGGTCAGTCACAGTACCACACGACACTCATCCTACTACAGGTCAGTCACAGTACCACACGACACTCATCCTACTACAGGTCAGTCACAGTACCACACGACACTCATCCTACTACAGGTCAGTCACAGTACCACACGACACTCATCCTACTACAGGTCAGTCGCAGTACCACACGACACTCATCCTACTACAGGTCAGTCACAGTACCACACGACACTCATCCTACTACAGGTCAGTCACAGTACCACACGACACTCATCCTACTACAGGTCAGTCACAGTACCACACGACACTCATCCTTCTACAGGTCAGTCACGGTACCACACGACACTCATCCTACTACAGGTCAGTCACAGTACCACACGACACTCATCCTACTACAGGTCAGTCAGTCACGTACCACACGACACTCATACTACTGCAGGTCAGTCACAGTACCACACGACACTCATCCTACTACAGGTCAGTCACAGTACCACACGACACTCATCCTACTACAGGTCAGTCACAGTACCACACGACACTCATCCTACTACAGGTCAGTCACAGTACCACACGACACTCATCCTACTACAGGTCAGTCACAGTACCACACGACACTCATCCTACTACAGGTCAGTCACAGTACCACACGACACTCATCCTACTACAGGTCAGTCACAGTACCACACGACACTCATCCTACTACAGGTCAGTCACAGTACCACACGACACTCATCCTACTACAGGTCAGTCACAGTACCACACGACACTCATCCTACTACAGGTCAGTCACAGTACCACACGACACTCATCCAACTACAGGTCAGTCACAGTACCACACGACACTCATCCTACTACAGGTCAGTCACAGTACCACACGACACTCATCCTACTACAGGTCAGTCACAGTACCACACGACACTCATCCTACTACAGGTCAGTCACAGTACCACACGACACTCATCCTACTACAGGTCAGTCACAGTACCACACGACACTCATCCTACTACAGGTCAGTCACAGTACCACACGACACTCATCCTACTACAGGTCAGTCACAGTACCACACGACACTCATCCTACTACAGGTCAGTCACAGTACCACACGACACTCATCCTACTACAGGTCAGTCACAGTACCACACGACACTCATCCTACTACAGGTCAGTCACAGTACCACACGACACTCATCCTACTACAGGTCAGTCACAGTACCACACGACACTCATCCTACTACAGGTCAGTCACAGTACCACACGACACTCATCCTACTACAGGTCAGTCACGGTACCACACGACACTCATCCTACTACAGGTCAGTCACAGTACCACACGACACTCATCCTACTACAGGTCAGTCAGTCACGTACCACACGACACTCATACTACTGCAGGTCAGTCAGTCACAGTACCACACGACACTCATACTACTGCAGGTCAGTCACAGTACCACACGACACTCATCCTACTACAGGTCAGTCACAGTACCACACGACACTCATCCTACTACAGGTCAGTCACAGTACCACACGACACTCATCCTACTACAGGTCAGTCACAGTACCACACGACACTCATCCGACTACAGGTCAGTCACAGTACCACACGACACTCATCCTACTACAGGTCAGTCACAGTACCACACGACACTCATCCTACTCCAGGTCAGTCACAGTACCACACGACACTCATCCTACTACAGGTCAGTCACAGTACCACACGACACTCATCCTACTACAGGTCAGTCACAGTACCACACGACACTCATCCTACTACAGGTCAGTCACAGTACCACACGACACTCATCCTACTACAGGTCAGTCACAGTACCACACGACACTCATCCTACTACAGGTCAGTCACAGTACCACACGACACTCATCCTACTACAGGTCAGTCACAGTACCACACGACACTCATCCTACTACAGGTCAGTCACAGTACCACACGACACTCATCCTACTACAGGTCAGTCACAGTACCACACGACACTCATCCAACTACAGGTCAGTCACAGTACCACACGACACTCATCCTACTACAGGTCAGTCACAGTACCACACGACACTCATCCTACTACAGGTCAGTCACAGTACCACACGACACTCATCCTACTACAGGTCAGTCACAGTACCACACGACACTCATCCTACTACAGGTCAGTCACAGTACCACACGACACTCATCCTACTACAGGTCAGTCACAGTACCACACGACACTCATCCTACTACAGGTCAGTCACAGTACCACACGACACTCATCCTACTACAGGTCAGTCACAGTACCACACGACACTCATCCTACTACAGGTCAGTCAGTCACAGTACCACACGACACTCATACTACTGCAGGTCAGTCACAGTACCACACGACACTCATCCTACTACAGGTCAGTCACAGTACCACACGACACTCATCCTACTACAGGTCAGTCACAGTACCACACGACACTCATCCTACTACAGGTCAGTCAGTCACAGTACCACACGACACTCATACTACTGCAGGTCAGTCACAGTACCACACGACACTCATCCTACTACAGGTCAGTCAGTCACAGTACCACACGACACTCATCCTACTACATATCTGTCACAGTACCACACGACACTCATCCTACTACATATCTGTCACAGTACCACACGACACTCATCCGACTACAGGTCAATCGCAGTCCCACACGACACACATCCTACTACAGGTCAGTCACAGTACCACACGACACTCATCCTACTACAGGTCAGTCACAGTACCACACGACACTCATCCTACTACAGGTCAGTCACAGTACCACACGACACTCATCCTACTACAGGTCAGTCACAGTACCACACGACACTCATCCTACTACAGGTCAGTCACAGTACCACACGACACTCATCCTACTACAGGTCAGTCACAGTACCACACGACACTCATCCGACTACAGGTCAGTCACAGTACCACACGACACTCATCCTACTACAGGTCAGTCACAGTACCACACGACACTCATCCTACTACAGGTCAGTCGCAGTACCACACGACACTCATCCTACTACAGGTCAGTCACAGTCCCACACGACACTCATCCTACTTAAGGTTAGTCACAGTACCACACGACATTCATCCTACTACAGGTCAGTCACAGTACCACATGACACTCATCCTTCTACAGGTCAGTCACGGTACCACACGACACTCATCCTACTACAGGTCAGTCACAGTACCACACGACACTCATCCTACTACAGGTCAGTCAGTCACGTACCACACGACACTCATACTACTGCAGGTCAGTCAGTCACAGTACCACACGACACTCATACTACTGCAGGTCAGTCACAGTACCACACGACACTCATCCTACTACAGGTCAGTCAGTCACAGTACCACACGACACTCATCCTACTACATATCTGTCACAGTACCACACGACACTCATCCTACTACATATCTGTCACAGTACCACACGACACTCATCCGACTACAGGTCAATCGCAGTCCCACACGACACACATCCTACTCCAGGTCAGTCACAGTACCACATGACACTCATCCTACTCCAGGTCAGTCACAGTACCACACGACACTCATCCTTCTACAGGTCAGTCGCAGTACCACACAACACTCATCCTACTCCAGGTCAGTCACAGTACCACATGACACTCATCCTTCTACAGGTCAGTCACAGTACCACACAACAATCATCCTACTACAGGTCAGTCACAGTACCACACGACACTCATCCAACTACAGGTCAGTCACAGTACCACACGACACTCATCCAACTACAGGTCAGTCATAGTACCACACGACACTCATCCTACTACAGGTCAGTCACAGTACCACACGACACTCATCCTACTACAGGTCAGTCACAGTCCCACACGACACTCATCCTACTTCAGGTTAGTCACAGTACCACACGACATTCATCCTACTACAGGTCAGTCACAGTACCACACGACACTCATCCTACTACAGGTCAGTCACAGTACCACACGACACTCATCCAACTACAGGTCAGTCACAGTACCACACGACACTCATCCTACTACAGGTCAGTCACAGTACCACACGACACTCATCCTACTCCAGGTCAATCGCAGTACCACACGACACTCATCCTACTTCAGCTTAGTCACAGTACCACACGACATTCATCCTACTCCAGGTCAGTCACAGTACCACACGACACTCATCCTACTACAGGTCAATCACGGTACCACACGACACTCATCCTTCTACAGGTCAGTCACGGTACCACACGACACTCATCCTACTACAGGTCAGTCACAGTACCACACGACACTCATACTACTGCAGGTCAGTCAGTCACAGTACCACACGACACTCATACTACTGCAGGTCAGTCACAGTACCACACGACACTCATCCTACTACAGGTCAGTCACAGTACCACACGACACTCATCCTACTACAGGTCAGTCACAGTACCACACGACACTCATCCTACTACAGGTCAATCACGGTACCACACGACACTCATCCTTCTACAGGTCAGTCACGGTACCACACGACACTCATCCTACTACAGGTCAGTCACAGTACCACACGACACTCATACTACTGCAGGTCAGTCAGTCACAGTACCACACGACACTCATACTACTGCAGGTCAGTCACAGTACCACACGACACTCATCCTACTACAGGTCAGTCACAGTACCACACGACACTCATCCTACTACAGGTCAATCGCAGTACCACACAACACTCATCCTACTACAGGTCAGTCACAGTACCACACGACACTCATCCGTCTACAGGTCAGTCACAGTAGCACACGACACTCATCCGGCTACAGGTCAATCGCAGTCCCACATGACACACATCCTACTCCAGGTCAGTCACAGTACCACATGACACTCATCATACTACAGGTCAGTCACAGTACCACACGACACTCATCCAACTACAGGTCAGTCACAGAACCACACGACACTCATCCTACTAACGGTCAGTCACAGTACCACACGACACTCATCCTACTACAGGTCAGTCACAGTACCACACGACACTCATCCGGCTACAGGTCAATCGCAGTCCCACACGACACTCATCCAACTACAGGTCAGTCACAGTACCACACGACACCTATCCTACTACAGGTCAGTCACAGTACCACACGACACTCATCCTACTACAGGTCAGTCACAGTACCACACGACACTCATCCTACTACAGGTCAGTCAGTCACAGTACCACACGACACTCATACTACTGCAGGTCAGTCACAGTACCACACGACACTCATCCTACTACAGGTCAGTCACAGTACCACACGACACACATCCTACTACAGGTCAATCGCAGTACCACACAACACTCATCCTACTACAGGTCAGTCACAGTACCACACGACACTCATCCGTCTACAGGTCAGTCACAGTAGCACACGACACTCATCCGGCTACAGGTCAATCGCAGTCCCACATGACACACATCCTACTCCAGGTCAGTCACAGTACCACATGACACTCATCATACTACAGGTCAGTCACAGTACCACACGACACTCATCCAACTACAGGTCAGTCACAGAACCACACGACACTCATCCTACTACAGGTCAGTCACAGTACCACACGACACTCATCCTACTACAGGTCAGTCACAGTACCACACGACACTCATCCGGCTACAGGTCAATCGCAGTCCCACACGACACTCATCCAACTACAGGTCAGTCACAGTACCACACGACACTCATCCTACTACAGGTCAGTCACAGTACCACACGACACTCATCCTACTACAGGTCAGTCACAGTACCACACGACACTCATCCTACTACAGGTCAGTCAGTCACAGTACCACACGACACTCATACTACTGCAGGTCAGTCACAGTACCACACGACACTCATCCTACTACAGGTCAGTCACAGTACCACACGACACTCATCCTACTACAGGTCAGTCACAGTACCACACGACACTCATCCTACTCCAGGTCAATCGCAGTACCACACGACACTCATCCTACTTCAGCTTAGTCACAGTACCACACAACATTCATCCTACTCCAGGTCAGTCACAGTACCACATGACACTCATCCTACTACAGGTCAATCACGGTACCACACGACACTCATCCTACTACAGGTCAGTCGCAGTACCACACGACACTCATCTTACTACAAGTCAGTCAGTCACAGTACCACACGACACTCATCCTACTCCAGGTCAGTCACAGTACCACATGACACTCATCCTTCTACAGGTCAGTCACAGTACCACACAACACTCATCCTACTACAGGTCAGTCACAGTACCACACGACACTCATCCAACTACAGGTCAGTCACAGTACCACACGACACTCATCCAACTACAGGTCAGTCATAGTACCACACGACACTCATCCTACTACAGGTCAGTCACAGTACCACACGACACTCATCCTACTACAGGTCAGTCACAGTCCCAGACGACACTCATCCTACTTCAGGTTAGTCACAGTACCACACGACATTCATCCTACTACAGGTCAGTCACAGTACCACACGACACTCATCCTACTACAGGTCAGTCACAGTACCACACGACACTCATCCAACTACAGGTCAGTCACAGTACCACACGACACTCATCCTACTACAGGTCAGTCACAGTACCACACGACACTCATCCTACTACAGGTCAGTCACAGTACCACACGACACTCATCCTACTACAGGTCAGTCACAGTACCACACGACACTCATCCTACTACAGGTCAGTCAGTCACAGTACCACACGACACTCATACTACTGCAGGTCAGTCACAGTACCACACGACACTCATCCTACTACAGGTCAGTCACAGTACCACACGACACTCATCCTACTACAGGTCAGTCACAGTACCACACGACACTCATCCTACTACAGGTCAGTCACAGTCCCACACGACACTCATCCTACTTCAGGTTAGTCACAGTACCACACGACATTCATCCTACTACAGGTCAGTCACAGTACCACACGACACTCATCCTACTCCAGGTCAATCGCAGTACCACACGACACTCATCCTACTTCAGCTTAGTCACAGTACTACACAACATTCATCCTACTCCAGGTCAGTCACAGTACCACATGACACTCATCCTACTACAGGTCAATCACGGTACCACACGACACTCATCCTACTACAGGTCAGTCGCAGTACCACACGACACTCATCTTACTACAAGTCAGTCAGTCACAGTACCACACGACACTCATCCTACTCCAGGTCAGTCACAGTACCACATGACACTCATCCTTCTACAGGTCAGTCACAGTACCACACAACACTCATCCTACTACAGGTCAGTCACAGTACCACACGACACTCATCCAACTACAGGTCAGTCACAGTACCACACGACACTCATCCAACTACAGGTCAGTCATAGTACCACACGACACTCATCCTACTACAGGTCAGTCACAGTACCACACGACACTCATCCTACTACAGGTCAGTCACAGTCCCACACGACACTCATCCTACTTCAGGTTAGTCACAGTACCACACGACATTCATCCTACTACAGGTCAGTCACAGTACCACACGACACTCATCCTACTACAGGTCAGTCACAGTACCACACGACACTCATCCTACTACAGGTCAGTCGCAGTACCACACGACACTCATCCTACTACAGGTCAGTCACAGTCCCACACGACACTCATCCTACTTAAGGTTAGTCACAGTACCACACGACATTCATCCTACTACAGGTCAGTCACAGTACCACATGACACTCATCCTTCTACAGGTCAGTCACGGTACCACACGACACTCATCCTACTACAGGTCAGTCACAGTACCACACGACACTCATCCTACTACAGGTCAGTCAGTCACGTACCACACGACACTCATACTACTGCAGGTCAGTCAGTCACAGTACCACACGACACTCATACTACTGCAGGTCAGTCACAGTACCACACGACACTCATCCTACTACAGGTCAGTCAGTCACAGTACCACACGACACTCATCCTACTACATATCTATCACAGTACCACACGACACTCATCCTACTACATATCTGTCACAGTACCACACGACACTCATCCGACTACAGGTCAATCGCAGTCCCACACGACACACATCCTACTACAGGTCAGTCACAGTACCACACGACACTCATCCTACTACAGGTCAGTCACAGTACCACACGACACTCATCCAACTACAGGTCAGTCATAGTACCACACGACACTCATCCTACTACAGGTCAGTCACAGTACCACACGACACTCATCCTACTACAGGTCAGTCACAGTCCCACACGACACTCATCCTACTTCAGGTTAGTCACAGTACCACACGACATTCATCCTACTACAGGTCAGTCACAGTACCACACGACACTCATCCTACTACAGGTCAGTCACAGTACCACACGACACTCATCCTACTACAGGTCAGTCGCAGTACCACACGACACTCATCCTACTACAGGTCAGTCACAGTCCCACACGACACTCATCCTACTTAAGGTTAGTCACAGTACCACACGACATTCATCCTACTACAGGTCAGTCACAGTACCACATGACACTCATCCTTCTACAGGTCAGTCACGGTACCACACGACACTCATCCTACTACAGGTCAGTCACAGTACCACACGACACTCATCCTACTACAGGTCAGTCAGTCACGTACCACACGACACTCATACTACTGCAGGTCAGTCAGTCACAGTACCACACGACACTCATACTACTGCAGGTCAGTCACAGTACCACACGACACTCATCCTACTACAGGTCAGTCAGTCACAGTACCACACGACACTCATCCTACTACATATCTATCACAGTACCACACGACACTCATCCTACTACATATCTGTCACAGTACCACACGACACTCATCCGACTACAGGTCAATCGCAGTCCCACACGACACACATCCTACTCCAGGTCAGTCACAGTACCACATGACACTCATCCTACTCCAGGTCAGTCACAGTACCACACGACACTCATCCTTCTACAGGTCAGTCACAGTACCACACAACAATCATCCTACTACAGGTCAGTCACAGTACCACACGACACTCATCCAACTACAGGTCAGTCACAGTACCACACGACACTCATCCAACTACAGGTCAGTCATAGTACCACACGACACTCATCCTACTACAGGTCAGTCACAGTACCACACGACACTCATCCTACTACAGGTCAGTCACAGTCCCACACGACACTCATCCTACTTCAGGTTAGTCACAGTACCACACGACATTCATCCTACTACAGGTCAGTCACAGTACCACACGACACTCATCCTACTACAGGTCAGTCACAGTACCACACGACACTCATCCAACTACAGGTCAGTCACAGTACCACACGACACTCATCCTACTACAGGTCAGTCACAGTACCACACGACACTCATCCTACTCCAGGTCAATCGCAGTACCACACGACACTCATCCTACTTCAGCTTAGTCACAGTACCACACGACATTCATCCTACTCCAGGTCAGTCACAGTACCACACGACACTCATCCTACTACAGGTCAATCACGGTACCACACGACACTCATCCTTCTACAGGTCAGTCACGGTACCACACGACACTCATCCTACTACAGGTCAGTCACAGTACCACACGACACTCATACTACTGCAGGTCAGTCAGTCACAGTACCACACGACACTCATACTACTGCAGGTCAGTCACAGTACCACACGACACTCATCCTACTACAGGTCAGTCACAGTACCACACGACACTCATCCTACTACAGGTCAGTCACAGTACCACACGACACTCATCCTACTACAGGTCAATCACGGTACCACACGACACTCATCCTTCTACAGGTCAGTCACGGTACCACACGACACTCATCCTACTACAGGTCAGTCACAGTACCACACGACACTCATACTACTGCAGGTCAGTCAGTCACAGTACCACACGACACTCATACTACTGCAGGTCAGTCACAGTACCACACGACACTCATCCTACTACAGGTCAGTCACAGTCCCACACGACACACATCCTACTCCAGGTCAGTCACAGTACCACATGACACTCATCCTTCTCCAGGTCAGTCACAGTACCACACGACACTCATCCTTCTACAGGTCAGTCGCAGTACCACACGACACTCATCCTACTACAGGTCAGTCACAGTACCACACGACACTCATCCTACTACAGGTCAGTCACAGTACCACACGACACTCATCCTACTACAGGTCAATCACGGTACCACACGACACTCATCCTTCTACAGGTCAGTCACGGTACCACACGACACTCATCCTACTACAGGTCAATCACGGTACCACACGACACTCATCCTTCTACAGGTCAGTCACGGTACCACACGACACTCATCCTACTACAGGTCAGTCACAGTACCACACGACACTCATACTACTGCAGGTCAGTCAGTCACAGTACCACACGACACTCATACTACTGCAGGTCAGTCACAGTACCACACGACACTCATCCTACTACAGGTCAGTCACAGTACCACACGACACTCATCCTACTACAGGTCAATCACAGTACCACACGACACTCATCCTACTACAGGTCAATCACGGTACCACACGACACTCATCCTTCTACAGGTCAGTCACGGTACCACACGACACTCATCCTACTACAGGTCAGTCACAGTACCACACGACACTCATACTACTGCAGGTCAGTCAGTCACAGTACCACACGACACTCATACTACTGCAGGTCAGTCACAGTACCACACGACACTCATCCTACTACAGGTCAGTCACAGTCCCACACGACACACATCCTACTCCAGGTCAGTCACAGTACCACATGACACTCATCCTTCTCCAGGTCAGTCACAGTACCACACGACACTCATCCTTCTACAGGTCAGTCGCAGTACCACACGACACTCATCCTACTACAGGTCAGTCACAGTACCACACGACACTCATCCTACTACAGGTCAGTCACAGTACCACACGACACTCATCCTACTACAGGTCAATCACGGTACCACACGACACTCATCCTTCTACAGGTCAGTCACGGTACCACACGACACTCATCCTACTACAGGTCAGTCACAGTACCACACGACACTCATACTACTGCAGGTCAGTCAGTCACAGTACCACACGACACTCATACTACTGCAGGTCAGTCACAGTACCACACGACAAACATCCTACTACAGGTCAATCGCAGTACCACACAACACTCATCCTACTACAGGTCAGTCACAGTACCACACGACACTCATCCTACTACAGGTCAATCACGGTACCACACGACACTCATCCTTCTACAGGTCAGTCACGGTACCACACGACACTCATCCTACTACAGGTCAGTCACAGTACCACACGACACTCATACTACTGCAGGTCAGTCAGTCACAGTACCACACGACACTCATACTACTGCAGGTCAGTCACAGTACCACACGACACTCATCCTACAACAGGTCAATCGCAGTACCACACAACACTCATCCTACTACAGGTCAGTCACAGTACCACACGACACTCATCCGGCTACATGTCAATCGCAGTCCCACATGACACACATCCTACTCCAGGTCAGTCACAGTACCACATGACACTCATCATACTACAGGTCAGTCACAGTACCACACGACACTCATCCAACTACAGGTCAGTCACAGAACCACACGACACTCATCCTACTACAGGTCAGTCACAGTACCACACGACACTCATCCTACTACAGGTCAGTCACAGTACCACACGACACTCATCCGGCTACAGGTCAATCGCAGTCCCACACGACACTCATCCAACTACAGGTCAGTCACAGTACCACACGACACTCATCCTACTACAGGTCAGTCACAGTACCACACGACACTCATCCTACTACAGGTCAGTCACAGTACCACACGACACTCATCCTACTACAGGTCATTCACAGTACCACACGACACTCATCCTACTACAGGTCAGTCAGTCACAGTACCACACGACACTCATACTACTGCAGGTCAGTCACAGTACCACACGACACTCATCCTACTACAGGTCAGTCACAGTACCACACGACACTCATCCTACTACAGGTCAGTCACAGTACCACACGACACTCATCCTACTACAGGTCAGTCACAGTCCCACACGACACTCATCCTACTTCAGGTTAGTCACAGTACCACACGACATTCATCCTACTACAGGTCAGTCACAGTACCACACGACACTCATCCTACTCCAGGTCAATCGCAGTACCACACGACACTCATCCTACTTCAGCTTAGTCACAGTACCACACAACATTCATCCTACTCCAGGTCAGTCACAGTACCACATGACACTCATCCTACTACAGGTCAATCACGGTACCACACGACACTCATCCTACTACAGGTCAGTCGCAGTACCACACGACACTCATCTTACTACAAGTCAGTCAGTCACAGTACCACACGACACTCATCCTACTCCAGGTCAGTCACAGTACCACATGACACTCATCCTTCTACAGGTCAGTCACAGTACCACACAACACTCATCCTACTACAGGTCAGTCACAGTACCACACGACACTCATCCAACTACAGGTCAGTCACAGTACCACACGACACTCATCCAACTACAGGTCAGTCATAGTACCACACGACACTCATCCTACTACAGGTCAGTCACAGTACCACACGACACTCATCCTACTACAGGTCAGTCACAGTCCCACACGACACTCATCCTACTTCAGGTTAGTCACAGTACCACACGACATTCATCCTACTACAGGTCAGTCACAGTACCACACGACACTCATCCTACTACAGGTCAGTCACAGTACCACACGACACTCATCCAACTACAGGTCAGTCACAGTACCACACGACACTCATCCTACTACAGGTCAGTCACAGTACCACACGACACTCATCCTACTCCAGGTCAATCGCAGTACCACACGACACTCATCCTACTTCAGCTTAGTCACAGTACCACACGACATTCATCCTACTCCAGGTCAGTCACAGTACCACACGACACTCATCCTACTACAGGTCAATCACGGTACCACACGACACTCATCCTTCTACAGGTCAGTCACGGTACCACACGACACTCATCCTACTACAGGTCAGTCACAGTACCACACGACACTCATCCTACTACAGGTCAGTCAGTCACGTACCACACGACACTCATACTACTGCAGGTCAGTCAGTCACAGTACCACACGACACTCATACTACTGCAGGTCAGTCACAGTACCACACGACACTCATCCTACTACAGGTCAGTCAGTCACAGTACCACACGACACTCATCCTACTACATATCTGTCACAGTACCACACGACACTCATCCTACTACATATCTGTCACAGTACCACACGACACTCATCCGACTTCAGGTCAATCGCAGTCCCACACGACACACATCCTACTCCAGGTCAGTCACAGTACCACATGACACTCATCCTACTCCAGGTCAGTCACAGTACCACACGACACTCATCTTACTACAGGTCAGTCGCAGTACCACACGACACTCATCCTACTACAGGTCAGTCACAGTACCACACGACACTCATCCTACTACAGGTCAGTCACAGTACCACACGACACTCATCCTACTACAGGTCAGTCACAGTACCACACGACACTCATCCTACTACAGGTCAGTCACAGGTACCACACGACACTCATCCTTCTACAGGTCAGTCACAGTACCACACGACACTCATCCTACGACAGGTCAGTCACAATACCACGACACTCATCCTACTCCAGGTCAGTCACAGTACCACACGACACTCATCTTACTACAGGTCAGTCGCAGTACCACGCAACACTCATCCTACTGCAGGTCAGTCACAGTACCACACGACACTCATCCTACTACAGGTCAGTCACAGTACCACACGACACTCATCCTACTACAGGTCAGTCAGTCACAGTACCACACGACACTCATACTACTGCAGGTCAGTCAGTCACAGTACCACACGACACTCATCCAACTACAGGTCAGTCACAGTACCACACGACACTCATCCTGCTACAGGTCTGTCACAGTACCACATGACACTCATCCTGCTACAGGTCTGTCACAGTACCACATGACACTCATCCTACTACAGGTCAGTCACATTACCACACGACACTCATCCTACTACAGGTCAGTCAGTCACAGTACCACACGACACTCATCCTTTACAGGTACCACACAACACTCATCCTTCTACAGGTCAGTCACAGTACCACATGACACTCATCCTACTACAGGTCAGTCATAGTACCACACGACACTCATCCTACTACAGGTCAGTCACAGTACCACCCGACACTCATCCTTCTACAGGTCAGTCACGGTTCCACACGACACTCATCCTTCTACAGGTCAGTCACAGTACCACACAACACTCATCCTACTACAGGTCAGTCACAGTACCACACGACACTCATCCAACTACAGGTCAGTCACAGTACCACACGACACTCATCCAACTACAGGTCAGTCACAGTACCACACGACACTCATCCTACTACAGGTCAGTCACAGTACCACACGACACTCATCCTACTACAGGTCAGTCACAGTCCCACACGACACTCATCCTACTTCAGGTCAGTCACAGTACCACACGACACTCATCCTACTACAGGTCAGTCACAGTACCACACGACACTCATCCTACTACAGGTCAGTCACAGTACCACACGACACTCATCCTACTACAGGTCAGTCACAGTACCACATGACACTCATCCTACTACAGGTCAATCACGGTACCACACGACACTCATCCTACTTCAGGTCAGTCGCAGTACCACACGACACTCATCTTAATACAAGTCAGTCAGTCACAGTACCACACGACACTCATCCTACTACAGGTCAGTCACAGTACCACACGACACTCATCCTACTACAGGTCAGTCACAGTACCACACGACACTCATCCTACTACAGGTCAGTCACAGTCCCACACGACACTCATCCTACTTCAGGTTAGTCACAGTACCACACGACATTCATCCTACTACAGGTCAGTCACAGTACCACATGACACTCATCCTACTACAGGTCAGTCACAGTACCACACGACACTCATCCAACTACAGGTCAGTCACAGTACCACACGACACTCATCCTACTACAGTTCAGTCACAGTACCACACGACACTCATCCTACTCCAGGTCAATCGCAGTACCACACGACACTCATCCTACTTCAGCTTAGTCACAGTACCACACAACATTCATCCTACTCCAGGTCAGTCACAGTACCACATGACACTCATCCTACTACAGGTCAATCACGGTACCACACGACACTCATCCTACTACAGGTCAGTCGCAGTACCACACGACACTCATCCTTCTACAGGTCAGTCACAGTACCACACAACACTCATCCTACTACAGGTCAGTCACAGTACCACACGACACTCATCCAACTACAGGTCAGTCACAGTACCACACGACACTCATCCAACTACAGGTCAGTCACAGTACCACACGACACTCATCCTACTACAGGTCAGTCACAGTACCACACGACACTCATCCTACTACAGGTCAGTCACAGTCCCACACGACACTCATCCTACTTCAGGTTAGTCACAGTACCACACGACATTCATCCTACTACAGGTCAGTCACAGTACCACACGACACTCATCCTACTACAGGTCAGTCACAGTACCACACGACACTCATCCAACTACAGGTCAGTCACAGTACCACACGACACTCATCCTACTACAGGTCAGTCACAGTACCACACGACACTCATCCTACTCCAGGTCAATCGCAGTACCACACGACACTCATCCTACTTCAGCTTAGTCACAGTACCACACAACATTCATCCTACTCCAGGTCAGTCACAGTACCACACGACACTCATCCTACTACAGGTCAATCACGGTACCACACGACACTCATCCTTCTACAGGTCAGTCACGGTACCACACGACACTCATCCTACTACAGGTCAGTCACAGTACCACACGACACTCATCCTACTACAGGTCAGTCAGTCACGTACCACACGACACTCATCCTACTACAGGCCAGTCACAGTACCACACGACACTCATCCTACTACAGGTCAGTCAGTCACAGTACCACACGACACTCATACTACTGCAGGTCAGTCAGTCACAGTACCACACGACACTCATCCTACTACAGGTCAGTCACAGTACCACACGACACTCATCCTGCTACAGGTCTGTCACAGTACCACATGACACTCATCCTACTACAGGTCAGTCACAGTACCACATGACACTCATCCTACTACAGGTCAGTCACATTACCACACGACACTCATCCAACTCCAGGTCAGTCACAGTACCACACGACACTCATCCTTCTACAGGTCAGTCACAGTACCACACAACACTCATCCTACTACAGGTCAGTCACAGTACCACACGACACTCATCCAACTACAGGTCAGTCACAGTACCACACGACACTCATCCAACTACAGGTCAGTCACAGTACCACACGACACTCATCCTACTACAGGTCAGTCACAGTCCCACACGACACTCATCCTACTTCAGGTTAGTCACAGTACCACACGACATTCATCCTACTACAGGTCAGTCACAGTACCACACGACACTCATCCTACTACAGGTCAGTCACAGTACCACACGACACTCATCCAACTACAGGTCAGTCACAGTACCACACGACACTCATCCTACTACAGGTCAGTCACAGTACCACACGACACTCATCCTACTCCAGGTCAATCGCAGTACCACACGACACTCATCCTACTTCAGCTTAGTCACAGTACCACACGACATTCATCCTACTCCAGGTCAGTCACAGTACCACACGACACTCATCCTACTACAGGTCAATCACGGTACCACACGACACTCATCCTTCTACAGGTCAGTCACTGTACCACACGACACTCATCCTACTACAGGTCAGTCACAGTACCACACGACACTCATCCTACTACAGGTCAGTCAGTCACGTACCACACGACACTCATTCTACTGCAGGTCAGTCATTCACAGTACCACACGACACTCATACTACTGCAGGTCAGTCACAGTACCACACGACACTCATCCTACTACAGGTCAGTCAGTCACAGTACCACACGACACTCATCCTACTACATATCTGTCACAGTACCACACGACACTCATCCTACTACATATCTGTCACAGTACCACACGACACTCATCCGACTACAGGTCAGTCACAGTCCCACACGACACTCATCCTACTTCAGGTCAGTCACAGTACCACACGACACTCATCCTTCTACAGGTCAGTCACAGTACCACACAACACTCATCCTACTACAGGTCAGTCACAGTACCACACGACACTCATCCAACTACAGGTCAGTCACAGTACCACACGACACTCATCCAACTACAGGTCAGTCATAGTACCACACGACACTCATCCTACTACAGGTCAGTCACAGTACCACACGACACTCATCCTACTACAGGTCAGTCACAGTCCCACACGACACTCATCCTACTTCAGGTTAGTCACAGTACCACACGACATTCATCCTACTACAGGTCAGTCACAGTACCACACGACACTCATCCTACTACAGGTCAGTCACAGTACCACACGACACTCATCCAACTACAGGTCAGTCACAGTACCACACGACACTCATCCTACTACAGGTCAGTCACAGTACCACACGACACTCATCCTACTCCAGGTCAATCGCAGTACCACACGACACTCATCCTACTTCAGCTCAGTCACAGTACCACACGACATTCATCCTACTCCAGGTCAGTCACAGTACCACACGACACTCATCCTACTACAGGTCAGTCACAGTACCACACGACACTCATCCTACTACAGGTCAGTCACAGTACCACACGACACTCATCCTACTACAGGTCAGTCACAGTACCACACGACACTCATCCTACTACAGGTCAGTCAGTCACAGTACCACACGACACTCATACTACTCAGGTTAGTCACAGTACCACACGCATCATCCACTACAGGTCAGTCACAGTACCACACGACACTCATCCTACTACAGGTCAGTCACAGTACCACACGACACTCATCCCTCAGGTCAGTCACAGTACCACACGACACTCATCCTACTACAGGTCAGTCACAGTACCACACGACACTCATCCTACTCCAGGTCAATCGCAGTACCACACGACACTCATCCTACTTCAGCTTAGTCACAGTACCACACGACATTCATCCTACTCCAGGTCAGTCACAGTACCACACGACACTCATCCTACTACAGGTCAATCACGGTACCACACGACACTCATCCTTCTACAGGTCAGTCACGGTACCACACGACACTCATCCTACTACAGGTCAGTCACAGTACCACACGACACTCATCCTACTACAGGTCAGTCAGCAGTACCACACGACACTCATCCTACTGCAGGTCAGTCACAGTACCACACGACACTCATCCTACTACAGGTCAGTCACAGTACCACACGACACTCATCCTACTACAGGTCAGTCACAGTACCACACGACACTCATCCTACTACAGGTCAGTCAGTCACGTACCACACGACACTCATCCTACTACAGGTCAGTCACAGTACCACACGACACTCATCCTACTACAGGTCAGTCACAGTACCACACGACACTCATCCTACTACAGGTCAGTCGACAGTACCACACGACACTCATCCTACTACAGGTCAGTCACAGTACCACACGACACTCATCCTACTACAGGTCAGTCACAGTACCACACGACACTCATCCTACTACAGGTCAGTCGCAGTACCACACGACACTCATCCTACTACAGGTCAGTCACAGTACCACACGACACTCATCCTACTACAGGTCAGTCACAGTACCACACGACACTCATCCTACTACAGGTCAGTCACAGTACCACACGACACTCATCCTACTACAGGTCAGTCACAGTACCACACGACACTCATCCTACTACAGGTCAGTCACAGTACCACACGACACTCATCCTACTACAGGTCAGTCACAGTACCACACGACACTCATCCTACTACAGGTCAGTCACAGTACCACACGACACTCATCCTACTACAGGTCAGTCACAGTACCACACGACACTCATCCTACTACAGGTCAGTCACAGTACCACACGACACTCATCCTACTACAGGTCAGTCACAGTACCACACGACACTCATCCTACTACAGGTCAGTCACAGTACCACACGACACTCATCCTACTACAGGTCAGTCACAGTACCACACGACACTCATCCTACTACAGGTCAGTCACAGTACCACACGACACTCATCCTACTACAGGTCAGTCACAGTACCACACGACACTCATCCTACTACAGGTCAGTCGCAGTACCACACGACACTCATCCTACTCCAGGTCAGTCACAGTACCACATGACACTCATCCTACTACAGGTCAGTCACGGTACCACACGACACTCATCCTACTACAGGTCAGTCGCAGTACCACACGACACTCATCTTACTACAAGTCAGTCAGTCACAGTACCACACGACACTCATCCTACTCCAGGTCAGTCACAGTACCACATGACACTCATCCTTCTACAGGTCAGTCACAGTACCACACAACACTCATCCTACTACAGGTCAGTCACAGTACCACACGACACTCATCCAACTACAGGTCAGTCACAGTACCACACGACACTCATCCTACTACAGGTCAGTCACAGTACCACACGACACTCATCCTACTACAGGTCAGTCACAGTACCACACGACACTCATCCTACTACAGGTCAGTCACAGTACCACACGACACTCATCCTACTACAGGTCAGTCACAGTACCACACGACACTCATCCTACTACAGGTCAGTCACAGTACCACACGACACTCATCCAACTACAGGTCAGTCACAGTACCACACGACACTCATCCTACTACAGGTCAGTCACAGTACCACACGACACTCATCCTACTCCAGGTCAATCGCATTACCACACGACACTCATCCTACTTCAGCTTAGTCACAGTACCACACGACATTCATCCTACTCCAGGTCAGTCACAGTACCACACGACACTCATCCTACTACAGGTCAATCACGGTACCACACGACACTCATCCTTCTACAGGTCAGTCACGGTACCACACGACACTCATCCTACTACAGGTCAGTCACAGTACCACACGACACTCATACTACTGCAGGTCAGTCAGTCACAGTACCACACGACACTCATACTACTGCAGGTCAGTCACAGTACCACACGACACTCATCCTACTACAGGTCAGTCACAGTACCACACGACACTCATCCTACTACAGGTCAGTCACAGTACCACACGACACTCATCCTACTACAGGTCAGTCAGTCACAGTACCACACGACACTCATCCTACTACAGGTCAGTCAGTCACAGTACCACACGACACTCATCTTACTACTGGTCAGTCAGTCACAGTACCACACGACACTCATCCTACTACATGTCTGTCACAGTACCACACGACACTCATCCGACTACAGGTCAGTCGCAGTACCACACGACACTCATCCGGCTACAGGTCAGTCGCAGTACCACACAACACTCATCCTACTACAGGTCAGTCGCAGTACCACCCGACACTCATCCTACTACAGGTCAGTCGCAGTACCACACGACACTCATCCTACTACAGGTCAGTCACAGTCCCACACGACACTCATCCTACTTAAGGTTAGTCACAGTACCACACGACATTCATCCTACTACAGGTCAGTCACAGTACCACATGACACTCATCCTACTACAGGTCTGTCACAGTACCACACGACACTCATCCAACTACAGGTCAGTCACAGTACCACACGACACTCATCCTACTACAGGTCAGTCACAGTACCACACGACACTCATCCTACTCCAGGTCAATCGCAGTACCACACGACACTCATCCTACTTCAGCTTAGTCATAGTACCACACAACATTCATCCTACTCCAGGTCAGTCACAGTACCACATGACACTCATCATACTACAGGTCAATCACGGGACCACACGACACTCATCCTTCTACAGGTCAGTCACGGTACAACACGACACTCATCCTACTACAGGTCAGTCACAGTACCACATGACACTCATCCTACTACAGGTCAGTCACAGTACCACACGACACTCATCCTACTGCAGGTCAGTCACAGTACCATACGACACTCATCCTACTACAGGTCAGTCACAGTACCACACGACACTCATCCTACTACAGGTCAGTCACATTACCACACGACACTCATCCTACTACAGGTCAGTCACGGTACCACACGACACTCATCCTTCTACAGGTCAGTCACAGTACCACACGACACTCATCCTACGACAGGTCAGTCACAATACCACGACACTCATCCTACTCCAGGTCAGTCACAGTACCACACGACACTCATCTTACTACAGGTCAGTCGCAGTACCACGCAACACTCATCCTACTGCAGGTCAGTCACAGTACCACACGACACTCATCCTACTACAGGTCAGTCACAGTACCACACGACACTCATAATACTGCAGGTCAGTCAGTCACAGTACCACACGACACTCATCCAACTACAGGTCAGTCACAGTACCACACGACACTCATCCTGCTACAGGTCTGTCACAGTACCACATGACACTCATCCTACTACAGGTCAGTCACAGTACCACACGACACTCATCCTACTACAGGTCAGTCACATTACCACACGACACTCATCCTACTACAGGTCAGTCAGTCACAGTACCACACGACACTCATCCTTTACAGGTACCACACAACACTCATCCTTCTACTGGTCAGTCACAGTACCACATGACACTCATCCTACTACAGGTCAGTCATAGTACCACACGACACTCATCCTACTACAGGTCAGTCACAGTACCACCCGACACTCATCCTTCTACAGGTCAGTCACGGTTCCACACGACACTCATCCTTCTACAGGTCAGTCACAGTACCACACAACACTCATCCTACTACAGGTCAGTCACAGTACCACACGACACTCATCCAACTACAGGTCAGTCACAGTACCACACGACACTCATCCTGCTACAGGTCAGTCACAGTACCACACGACACTCATCCTACTACAGGTCAGTCACAGTCCCACACGACACTCATCCTACTTCAGGTCAGTCACAGTACCACACGACACTCATCCAACTACAGGTCAGTCACAGTACCACACGACACTCATCCTACTACAGGTCAGTCACAGTACCACACGACACTCATCCTACTCCAGGTCAGTCACAGTACCACATGACACTCATCCTACTACAGGTCAATCACGGTACCACACGACACTCATCCTACTTCAGGTCAGTCGCAGTACCACACGACACTCATCCTACTCCAGGTCAGTCACAGTACCACATGACACTCATCCTACTACAGGTCAATCACGGTACCACACGACACTCATCCTACTTCAGGTCAGTCGCAGTACCACACGACACTCATCTTAATACAAGTCAGTCAGTCACAGTACCACACGACACTCATCCTACTCCAGGTCAGTCACAGTACCACATGACACTCATCCTTCTACAGGTCAGTCACAGCACCACACAACACTCATCCTACTACAGGTCAGTCACAGTACCACACGACACTCATCCAACTACAGGTCAGTCACAGTACCACACGACACTCATCCTACTACAGGTCAGTCACAGTCCCACACGACACTCATCCTACTTCAGGTTAGTCACAGTACCACACGACATTCATCCTACTACAGGTCAGTCACAGTACCACATGACACTCATCCTACTACAGGTCAGTCACAGTACCACATGACACTCATCCAACTACAGGTCAGTCACAGTACCACACGACACTCATCCTACTACAGTTCAGTCACAGTACCACACGACACTCATCCTACTCCAGGTCAATCGCAGTACCACACGACACTCATCCTACTTCAGCTTAGTCACAGTACCACACAACATTCATCCTACTCCAGGTCAGTCACAGTACCACATGACACTCATCCTACTACAGGTCAATCACGGTACCACACGACACTCATCCTACTACAGGTCAGTCGCAGTACCACACGACACTCATCTTACTACAAGTCAGTCAGTCACAGTACCACACGACACTCATCCTACTCCAGGTCAGTCACAGTACCACATGACACTCATCCTTCTACAGGTCAGTCACAGTACCACACAACACTCATCCTACTACAGGTCAGTCACAGTACCACACGACACTCATACAACTACAGGTCAGTCACAGTACCACACGACACTCATACAACTACAGGTCAGTCACAGTACCACACGACACTCATCCTACTACAGGTCAGTCACAGTACCACACGACACTCATCCTACTACAGGTCAGTCACAGTCCCACACGACACTCCCGTCAGTCACAGTACCACACGACACTCATCCTACTACAGGCCAGTCACAGTACCACACGACACTCATCCTACTACAGGTCAGTCAGTCACAGTACCACACGACACTCATACTACTGCAGGTCAGTCAGTCACAGTACCACACGACACTCATCCAACTACAGGTCAGTCACAGTACCACACGACACTCATCCTGCTACAGGTCTGTCACAGTACCACATGACACTCATCCTACTACAGGTCAGTCACAGTACCACACGACACTCATCCTACTACAGGTCAGTCACATTACCACACGACACTCATCCAACTCCAGGTCAGTCACAGTACCACATGACACTCATGCTTCTACAGGTCAGTCACAGTACCACACAACACTCATCCTACTACAGGTCAGTCACAGTACCACACGACACTCATCCAACTACAGGTCAGTCACAGTACCACACGACACTCATCCAACTACAGGTCAGTCACAGTACCACACGACACTCATCCTACTACAGGTCAGTCACAGTACCACACGACACTCATCCTACTACAGGTCAGTCACAGTCCCACACGACACTCATCCTACTTCAGGTTAGTCACAGTACCACACGACATTCATCCTACTACAGGTCAGTCACAGTACCACATGACACTCATCCTACTACAGGTCAGTCACAGTACCACACGACACTCATCCAACTACAGGTCAGTCACAGTACCACACGACACTCATCCTACTACAGGTCAGTCACAGTACCACACGACACTCATCCTACTCCAGGTCAATCGCAGTACCACACGACACTCATCCTACTTCTGCTTAGTCACAGTACCACACAACATTCATCCTACTCCAGGTCAGTCACAGTACCACATGACACTCATCCTACTACAGGTCAATCACGGTACCACACGACACTCATCCTACTACAGGTCAGTCGCAGTACCACACGACACTCATCTTACTACAAGTCAGTCAGTCACAGTACCACACGACACTCATCTTACTACAGGTCAGTCAGTCACGTACCACACGACACTCATACTACTGCAGGTCAGTCAGTCACAGTACCACACGACACTCATCCTACTACAGGCCAGTCACAGTACCACACGACACTCATCCTACTACAGGTCAGTCACGGTACCACACGACACTCATCCTTCTACAGGTCAGTCACAGTACCACACGACACTCATCCTACTACAGGTCAGTCACAATACCACGACACTCATCCTACTCCAGGTCAGTCGCAGTACCACACGACACTCATCCTACTACAGGTCAGTCAGTCACAGTACCACACAACACTCATCTTACTACAGGTCAGTCGCAGTACCACACAACACACATCCTACTGCAGGTCAGTCACAGTACCACACGACACTCATCCTACTACAGGTCAGTCACAGTACCACACGACACTCATCCTACTACAGGTCAGTCAGTCACAGTACCACACGACACTCATCCTACTACAGGTCAGTCACAGTACCACATGACACTCATCCTACTACAGGTCAGTCACAGTACCATACGACACTCATCCTACTACAGGTCAGTCGCAGTACCACACGACACTCATCCTACTACAGGTCAGTCACAGTACCACACGACACTCATCGTACTACAGGTCAGTCACAGTACCACACGACACTCATCCTACTACAGGTCAGTCGCAGTACCACACGACACTCATCCTACTACAGGTCAGTCACAATACCACACGACACTCATCCTACTACAGGTCAGTCACAGTACCCTGCCTCGGCTGGTGGTTTTGAAGGTATCCATGTCCAAACTCTATCTCAGTCTAATCCTTTCTGCATCTTTCTACCCCCACACTTTCCCCTCCCACAGGTACATAGATAAGTCGGTAGAGGAGCTGGATGAGGAGGTGGAGTATGACATTGATGAAGAGGACTACATCTGGCTGGACATCATGAATGACAAGCGGCGTAGTGACGGGGTGACGCCCATCCCCCAGGAGGTGTTTGAGTACCTCATGGACCGGCTGGAGAAGGAGTCCTACTTCGAGAGCCACAACAAGGTGATAAACACTAGATACACTCTGTCTCTCGCTCTGAGTGACAGCTTTTGTGTCAGTATAATAGACTACCAGTGCAGCAAGTGCCACTGGCTGCTGTTAAGCTTTCTTGACTTGGACATGCATGGCTAACCTTTGTCTAACCAGCTGCTCTTAGCGAAAATGTTTTTGGAGTACCTTTTCAAGCTAATAGTTTATGTTTAGAGTTTACACTTCCTCTTCCAATTCTATTGTGGGGAGGTCAAAATAATGAAAAACTATCTACCAAATATATTTATTTAAAAATGATGATTCATTCTCCTTGCCATTATCATTCACTTGATGATAAGACAAGACGTGAACACATTTTTCTTTGCTAAGGTATGATGGGGTCCCTGGGTTGCCGGTTTGCCTGGGCAAGAAAAGGTTCAAGACCTAAATGGTTATCCCCTTACCCTCTTCTCTTTTCTTCTCCCCCTTTTCCATTCTCTCCCAGATGGACCCCAGCGCCCTGATCGACGAAGATGCCGTCTGCTGCATCTGTAACGACGGCGAGTGTCAGAATAGCAACGTGATCCTGTTCTGTGACATGTGTAACCTGGCCGTACACCAGGAGTGTTACGGTGTGCCCTACATCCCTGAGGGCCAGTGGCTGTGTCGGCGCTGCCTCCAGTCCCCTAGCCGGGCCGTCGACTGTGCCCTCTGCCCCAACAAGGGCGGAGCTTTCAAACAGACGGATGACGCACGCTGGGCCCATGTGGTGTGTGCCCTCTGGATCCCTGAGGTGAGAGTGTGTGTGAGGGTAGGAGTGTGTGCCCTCTGGATCCCTGAGGTGAGAGTGTGTGTGAGGGTAGGAGTGTGTGTGAGGGTAGGAGTGTGTGTGAGGGTAGGAGTGTGTGAGAGTAGGAGTGTGTGTGAGGGTAGGAGTGTGTGCCCTCTGGATCCCTGAGGTGAGAGTGTGTGTGAGGGTAGGAGTGTGTGCCCTCTGGATCCCTGAGGTGAGTGTGTGTGTGAGGGTAGGAGTGTGTGCCCTCTGGATCCCTGAGGTGAGAGTGTGTGTGAGGGTAGGGGTGTGTGAGAAGGGTAGGAGTGTGTGTGAGGGTAGGAGTGTGTGTGAGGGTAGGAGTGTGTGCCCTCTGGATCCCTGAGGTGAGAGTGTGTGTGAGGGTAGGAGTGTGTGCCCTCTGGATCCCTGAGGTGAGTGTGTGTGTGAGGGTAGGAGTGTGTGCCCTCTGGATCCCTGAGGTGAGTGTGTGTGTGAGGGTAGGAGTGTGTGCCCTCTGGATCCCTGAGGTGAGAGTGTGTGTGAGGGTAGGAGTGTGTGTGAGGGTAGGAGTGTGTGTGAGGGTAGGAGTGTGTGCCCTCTGGATCCCTGAGGTGAGAGTGTGTGTGAGGGTAGGAGTGTGTGTGAGGGTAGGAGTGTGTGTGAGGGTAGGAGTGTGTGCCCTCTGGATCCCTGAGGTGAGAGTGTGTGTGAGGGTAGGAGTGTGTGCCCTCTGGATCCCTGAGGTGAGAGTGTGTGTGAGGGTAGGAGTGTGTGCCCTCTGGATCCCTGAGGTAAGAGTGTGTGTGAGGGTAGGAGTGTGTGTGAGGGTAGGAGTGTGTGCCCTCTGGATCCCTGAGGTGAGAGTGTGTGTGAGGGTAATAGTGTTTCTGAGGGTAGGAGTGTGTGTGTGAGGATAGGTGTGTGTGTGAGGGTAAATGGTGTTTGTGAGGGTAGGAGTGTGTGTGAGGGTAGGAGTGTGTGTGAGGGTAGGAGTGTGTGCAAGGTTATTTGTTTTTTAAACAACTAATTGACCGATGTCGGTTCAATTATTTGAATTCCATTTAATTCATTTTTGTGAGCTCAATGCGCAGTTTCTCTAGAGATAAATCAGCTCAAGCCCGAACTGTGCGATGTCATAGGGAGTTGTAGTTTTCAACAGGCCAATATTCAACATAATTACCCCGTTTTCTGTACTAAACTAACTACAATGACCACAATCCGTTGCGCACCTACTTGTCCGGTCTGTGTGGGGAATACACAGAAATGGAGAGAAGAGACAGAAGAACACACAATCGAGAGGGATAGAGAGCAGTTGCTTGGTGAGGTATCCTACCTGAAAATACATGATCTATGTGACTGATAGTTGGTATTTAGCAGTCATAAAAGTATGCCTTATTTACTTTGAAGAACTACAACCATTTTTTTTCTTTCAGACAGCATAAGCAGTAGCTCTATAAAGATGATATTAAATAATAAAGTCATCAAATAAAACAAATGTAATAAACACAACTGAAATATTTTATTGAAGTACTATGAATACATTATGGTTAAATGGTAAGCTGTAATGGGTAGTCATGCCCGTTATGGGACTTTTATTCATTGTTTTATTCTGTGTTGTTCAGCCCACATAATGCATACATTTCATGTTTTTTTTTTTGGGGGGGGGGGGTCAAAATTACCTCAAAACACTAATTTCTGAGCACTAGTGCAAGAGTAGGAGTGTGTGAATGCTGTGAGCTGTGTATTGACAAACCGTATGATAGTTTTGATGTCTGTCTGTCCTGTTGACAATCCTGTTGCAATGAATGTGACTGATCTCCTCACCCCTTTTTCTCTCTCCCTAAGGTGTGTTTTGCCAACACTGTCTTCCTGGAGCCCATCGACAGCATAGAGCACATCCCCCCGGCGCGCTGGAAGCTCACTTGCTACATCTGCAAGCAGCGCGGCTCAGGCGCCTGCATCCAGTGCCACAAGGCCAACTGCTACACAGCCTTCCACGTGACCTGTGCCCAGCAGGCCGGCCTCTACATGAAGATGGAGCCTGTCAGGGAGACCGGTGCCAACGGCACCTCCTTCAGCGTCCGCAAGACCGCCTATTGCGACATCCACACCCCGCCCGGCTCTGCACGCCCCATCGGGGGGGTGGGAGGGGCTAGCATGGGCTCCTCCCACAGTGAGGGCGAGCTGGAGGAGGACGATGAACCCAGTATAGGTCACGATGACGACTCCAAGGGCTGGAGCTCAGAGCGGGCCAAGAGGGCCAAGGCTAAGTCCAGACTGAAGATGAAGAGAGCCAGGAAGATACTGGCTGAGAAGAGGAATGCCGCGCCTGTGGTATCTGTGCCTTGTATACCCCCACACAGGTACACACACACACACACAGTGTATACACACACATACACACACACACACACAGTGTATACACACACACACACACTCACTGCAGATACAAAGGCATTACAGATTCAGACATCACATACTCTCCCAGTCTCTTCAGTCCTACCATCTCCCCTGTGTGTTCCTCCCCAGGCTCAGTAAGATCACCAGTAACCTGACAGTGCCCAGGAAAAGCCAGTTTATGCAGCGACTGCATAGCTACTGGACCCTGAAGAGGCAGAGCCGAAATGGAGTCCCTCTGCTGCGCCGGCTCCAGACCCACCTGCAGTCGCAGCGCAACACAGAGCAGCTACATCCACAGCCACAGGCGCCAGAGTCACAGGTTACCACGGTAACCACCACACAGTCTCTGTCTGGTGTTGTTATCTCAGCGGTAGGGAGAATACTACTGGAAACTCTGCATGTGTTTGGACTGATGTATGTGTGTGAGAGAAAGTTATGTAAATGAGAGGCTTGTTTGATTGTGGTGTGAGTGTGCTGCTGCATCCTGATTAACTGTGTTACACTCCCAAACTAACCTGTGTGTGTGTGTGTGTGTGTGTGTGTGTGTGTGTGTGTGTGTGTGTGTGTGTGTGTGTGTGTGTCTGTTCATTTTGAGTGTTGTGTTACATTGCAAATGTGTGTGTGTGTGTGTGTGTGTTGGTGCCCCAGAGGGACAGTGAGGAGAATAACTTGGCTCTGAAGGAGCAGCTGAAGGCATGGCAGAGACTGAGACATGACCTGGAGAGAGCCAGACTACTGGTGGAGCTCATCCGCAAGAGAGAGAAACTCAAGAGGGAGACGGTGAGACACACACACACACACACTCCTCACATCCACACTTCAAGCACACATTTCTATGACACACAAACTTAACATCTGGCAGTTTGCACAGTGAGCAGTTTTTTTTACAGTGTGTGTGGAATGTGTAGATTAAGGTGCAGCAGATGGCTCTAGAGATGCAGCTGACTCCCTTCCTGGTCCTACTGAGGAACACCCTGGAGCAACTACAGGACAGAGACACCAGCAACTTCTTCACTGAACCTGTCCCTCTGGCTGAGGTAACACACACGCACGCACACACAAACGTTATTTGCACACACAGTGGCTGGTGTGCTTTAACCCTGACCTCTTTTTCTCCTCAGGTGCCAGACTACCTGGACCATATCGAGAGGCCTATGGACTTCCAGACCATGTGGAATCTACTTGAGTCTCACTGCTACCTCAGTTTCGAGGCTTTCGAGGCAGACTTTGGCCTCATTGTCAACAATTGTCTCAAATACAACGCCAAGGACACCGTGTTCTACCGCGCCGCTCTGCGCCTCCGGGAGATGGGCGGGGCCGTGATCAGGACCGCCCGCAGACAGGCTGAGCGAATCGGCTTGGACTATGACACAGGCATGCACCTCCCCCGAGAGCCCAGCCCGGACAGCCAGCGTGACAGAGAGCGAGACCGAGAGAGGGAGCGGGAGAGAGAAAGGGACAGGGACCGAGAACGAGAGAGGGACCGAGACGGAGACAGGCCGCTGTCTTCCAATGAGGAGGGTGAGTGGCTTGGAGTCCTGTTTTACCTCCAGCTTTTCTACTTCCGCCTCTCCCCCTTTCTCCTTTTCCTTCAGTTGCGCTCTTTCAATGAAGTTATGTTGCTGTATATTTGGGATTCTGTACTTGCGTTAAATCTCTCTCTCTCTTAGACCTGCTCTTACAAGAGAACCGGCGGCGGCTGCCATTGGAGGAGCAGCTGTGTTTTCTGCAGGCGCGCTTTGATGAGGTCAGCTCGGGGAAGCACAGCATCGGTCGGTCACGGCGGGCCAAAGCCCTGAGGAAAGAGATGACGGTCATCAAGAGGAAACTGGCCCACCAGAGAGAGGGGGGTTCGGGCATGGGAGGCAGGGACTCAGGGGCCGGAGGGGACAGGGGACCATCCCTCCCCCATCACCCCTCCTCCACGGGACGCCATGACGAGGGGGAGGAGAGCAGCAGTCAGGAGATCAGTGGCAAGGGTGAGACTGAGTGTATATCTAAACTAACTCACAGTAAATACACTCTATGCATTCATATGAATGCATGAATAACTGTTCATAACTATCTCACACTGGCCTACCCCTACCATACTGGTAATTAATGCCCAACTCTCCTTTTACGAAGGAGGGATATATAATATACTGTACTTCCATTTTCTCTTCCTCGTTCTCTCTGTAGATCTAAGTGCATCGTCCTCGGCTCTAGCTCCAGAGGTGGGACGTCGTACCTCTGTCCTCTTCTCCAAGAAGAACCCCAAAACGGCCGGACCCCCCAAGAGGCCGGGCCGCCCCCCTAAGAACAGAGATGCGGGGGTAAGCCCTAGTCCGATAGGTCCCCCCCAACTGCCCCTCCTGTCCCCCCCTCGGCAGAGGAAGAGACCCCGCAGCCCTCACAGCAGCTCCAGCTCCGAGAGTGACAGTGACGACCTTCTTCCGAGTGAGACACACGCACAATCACACTTCTTACATTGTTATATTGTCATTACTCTTGTTTTTGAAGTAATGACTCAGGTCAGTCTAGTAACTGTAATGGTTATGACTCTGTCTCCTAGGTCTGCCCACTAATGGTTTTGTTGGGGGCAACCAGCCGGTGACAGAGAGTTTTCGGGTGTACAGGAATGAGAGGAGCCTCCCTCGATCCAGCTCTGACTCTGAATCCACCACTAGTAGCAGCAGCAGCGCTGCCTCTGACAGAACCAGGTAATTATAATCCACACACAATGGCATTCATACACAGTCACATAGTCAAACACAACTGAACTTTTAATGATACACACATTTTGGTTTAGGATGAATAAATTACTATTTTATTGTCTTTCTCTTTATCTCTCTCTCTCAGTACCACTCCGTCTAAGCAGGGCCGGGGGAAGCAGTCGTTCTCTCGTTCCGCCTTCCAGGAGGACAGCAGTGAGGAGACATCAGGGACAGAGAATGACTCCTACTCTGTGGGAGGGTCACGTAGTGTCTCACACTGTGAGTGACACACTACACACACACGTATAGGCATGCACTTATCTTCATCTGTTGCTTCACCTCTACCTCTTCTTTTCCCAAAGTGTGTGTGTGTGTGTGTGTGTGTGTGTGTGTGTGTGTGTGTGTGTGTGTGTGTGTGTGTGTGTGTGTGTGTGTGTGTGTGTGTGTGTGTGTGTGTGTGTGTGTGTTTAGGAGGTGAAAATAGTGTTTTGTGTGTTTCTGTGCTAAAGAAAATGTATCACCTTTTTGGGCCCTCAAACAGGGATGCAAACTGGTATGTGTGTGATTCTGGTGTATCGTGTGTTTCTCTCAGCAGGGTGGGGCCGGGGCCGATCAGGTTGTAGGATGCCATCAGATCACTACTCTTCCCTTGATGCTCTGGACCTGGTGTGGGCCAAGTGTAGAGGCTACCCTTCATACCCTGCTCTGGTAATCCAGCAATGGATGGACACACACACATTAGGATACACCATGGTTGAAATATCTGTTCGGCCACAAAGAGGCAGAACATCATACTTCTCACGCCATATTCATTTAATTTAACCCCTTTTTCGTGGTATCCAATTGGTAGTTACAGTCTTGTCTCAACTCTGCAACTCCCGTACGGACAGGGGAGAGGCAAATGTCGAGAGCCGTGCGTCCTCCGAAACACAACCCAACGAAGCCGCACTGCTTCTTGACACAATGCCCGCTTAACACGGAAACCAGCCGCACCAATGTGTCGGAGGAAACACCGTACACCTGGCGACCGTGTCAGCGTGCATGCGCCCGGCCCGCCACAGGAGTCGCTAGTGCGCGATGGGACAAGGACATCCCTGCCTGCCAAACCCTCCCCTAACCCGGACGACACTTGGCCAATTGTGCACCGCCCAATGGGTATCCCGGTCGCGGCCGGCTGCGACAGAGCCTGGACTTGTATCCAGAATCTCAAGTGGCTCAGCTAGCACTGCAATCCAGTGTCTTAGACCACAGCGCCATTCGGGAGGCCCCTTCGCACCATATTCATGAAACTATCATATATCTACCTCTAACCCTCCTCTTCCCCCCTGTAGATCATAGATCCTAAGATGCCCAGGGAGGGGGTATTCCACCGAGGGGTCCCCATCCCCGTGCCCCCCCTGGAAGTCCTGAAGCTGGGGGAACAGATGACCCAGGAGGCCCGGGAACACCTCTTCCTGGTTCTCTTCTTCGACAACAAGAGAACCTGGTCAGTACACTGTTTCTTCTCTTGACACTGTCAATCTTTTTGTTATGTGTTTTCTCTCTCTCTTTATCTCTCATTGTTCCCACTCATTTTCCTCTTTCTCACTCCACTCAAACCTCTATCCCTCTCACACTCTGGTAGAGAAGTGGTGATTTGAAGACCTCCCCTTCTACAGCTCAGGTTCTTACTCAGTGGAGGCAGCGGAAAACCCAGAATCAGAGTGTATCAGCAAACCTCTGGCTGTAGTCAACAACGTGTAGCTCAGCAGATTTTCACTAGAGCATATCAAATGGCTGTATTCAAGTAATACAAGAACAAAGGGAACTTTTCTTGACATATAAATGCAAGAAAGCCAAAAAAGCCATCGCTCGTCAGCCGAAGTGGGTCAGGAGTGGTTGATGAGGATGCTTTGCGAGAGAACAAAGAGAGAGAGAAAAACCTTGTTTTAGGTCACAGCTCACACAGTAGTTACTATTATATCTGCAGAAGCTACTACCCTGTACTGTATGTCCCTGTGTGTGTTTCTGATCATGTCTGTAGGCAGTGGCTGCCGCGCTCTAAGCTGGTTCCTCTGGGGGTGGACCAGGAGCTGGACAAGGAGAAGATGCTTGAGGGAAGGAAGTCCAACATCCGCAAGTCAGTGCAGGTGGCCTACCACCGTGCCATGCAGCACCGCAACAAGGTCCAGGGAGACCCCAGCAGTGACACCAGTGACAGCGACTGAGCACACACACACACGCGTCTTTGCTGGCCTCCCGTTATATTGATAGGTCTGTGTGTTGATTGATATACCCTGTGGCCTTGGAGAGCAATACTCTAGCACCCAGCACACAGGAGAATCAATGTGCCGGTATAACCTATTGGAAAGCACATGCAACATCCTTTTCTCTCTCACTCACACACACACACGTATGTTGTTGACACACACAGTGGTATTTAATATGAGATGTAAAATATGTATTTAAGAGAATTGAAACAAAAAGGCTATTAAGAGGATGGAAGACAATGCTATGCCTAGAATCATGATGGAAAATTGTCCTTGTATGTGGTTGATATGAGTGTTTACCAGCTCCTGAAAAACAGGATCTGCAAACAGAGGGTTGTATCACGCAAATATGCGCATACACACTTGTATACAGTCAGGTCCAAAGTGATTGCCACCCTTGATAAAGATTAGCAAAAAAGACTATAAAATAAATAATACAAATACTCTGCTATATTGTATGCAAAAATATTCAAAAACTAATTATTTTATACTAATACAATTCCTCAGAGAAAGAGATTTTGATGGTGGGGGTAAAAAGTATAGGCACCCCTATTTTCAATTCCTGACCTTGCGAGGATAATGGCACTGAGCCTTTTTCTAAAATGTTTTCTGAGATTGGAGAACACATTGGGAGAGATCTTAGACCATTTTGTTATTTTATGTTCAATTGACCATTTCTTTGTGGATTTTGATGTGTGCTTGGGGTTATTGTCTTGCTGGAAGATTCACTTGCGGCCAAGTTTCAGCCTCCGGAGGCAACCAGGTTTTTGGCTAAAATGTCCTAGTACTGGGTAAATTTGACCGTAACAAGGGCCCCAGGACCAGTGGAAGCAAAATAGCCCCGTACAGTCGAAGATCCACCCCCATATTTTACAGAAGGTATGGGGTTCTTTTCTGCTCACGCATCCTTATTTCGATGCCAAACCCACCACTGGTGTGCGTGGCTAAAAACCTCTATTTTACTAATCTTTATCAAGGGTGCCAATCATTTTGAACCTGACTACATTCAAACAGGGAAATGCATACACACTCACACAAAGCTCTTCTCATAGGAAAATATACACACACATCCACACACCCCATTGTGTGCACTTATGGTTTGAAAGTACCACTGGTCCAGCAACCCCTCTGCCGCCGCCCCCTCTTACCCCATGTCCAATCACGGCCCAATGGAGCACGAGGTCGGATGGCATGGCCAATCAACTGAGCAAAGCATCTTCCTCTGTTATTTATTCCGTCTCCCAAGGACCTCCAGTCTTCTTCTTCTCCACTAGTCTAACTGACCGTCTTCACAACACTGCATTGTGCAGTCGTTTCCTCTACTCTTCTGTATATGATTTTTTTGGTCGCCTCTGTTTACATCTCCTTTTGTTCTTGTCTGTTGTACAATTCTGGCTGCTGGTGAATAATGAGGACTAATGTAAATGTGGATATGATGAAACACGCCAGCCTCACTGTCTGTTCTAGTCTCAGGCCAATGGCTTTAGAACTTTTATATATACAGATTACATAAGATAGAAGTTTAATAAAATAATTGAGTTTTGTACACCTTTGTTCTGGTCTGCTCTCTTTGGCCTGTTAATGTGTATGTCTGTGTATGTTTGTACAACATTGCCACCTTTCCCTATTAAATTCAAAAGTTCTCTCAATCAAAATATTTTAGCAGAAGGCAGTGATCACATCTAATCACATTTAATTACATGAGTACATACTTGACATTATACAAACAGTGGTGAACAGCAGGACCAGAGGGGGGTACTACAAAGCAGGATCAATGCGTTAGCCAGCTAACTATGATAAACAACCAGAAATAACTAGATTTTCTGGTTCATTAAGAAAGACAAAGTTATGTGTTTTTTGTTTTTGAATCAATTAGACCAAGCCCATTTCAAGCTTGTTTTTAAGAAAAATAAGTTATTTCATTATACACTGCTCAAAAAAATAAAGGGAACACTAAAATAACACATCCTAGATCTGAATGAATGAAATAATCTTATTAAATACTTTTTTCTTTACATAGTTGAATGTGCTGACAACAAAATCACACAAAAATAAATGGAAATCCAATTTATCAACCCATGGAGGTCTGGATTTGGAGTCACACTCAAAATTAAAGTGGAAAACCACACTACAGGCTGATCCAACTTTGATGTAATGTCCTTAAAACAAGTCAAAATGAGGCTCAGTAGTGTGTGTGGCCTCCACGTGCCTGTATGACCTCCCTACAACGCCTGGGCATGCTCCTGATGAGGTGGCGGATGGTCTCCTGAGGGATCTCCTCCCAGACCTGGACCAAAGCATCTGCCAACTCCTGGACAGTCTGTGGTGCAACGTGGCGTTGGTGGATGGAGCGAGACATGATGTCCCAGATGTGCTCAATTGGATTCAGGTCTGGGGAACGGGCGGGCCAGTCCATAGCATCAATGCCTTCCTCTTGCAGGAACTGCTGACACACTCCAGCCACATGAGGTCTAGCATTGTCTTGCATTAGGAGGAACCCAGGGCCAACCGCACCAGCATATGGTCTCACAAGGGGTCTGAGGATCTCATCTCGGTACCTAATGGCAGTCAGGCTACCTCTGGCGAGCACATGGAGGGCTGTGCGGCCCCCCAAAGAAATGGCACCCCACACCATGACTGACCCACCGCCAAACCAGTCATGCTGGAGGATGTTGAAGGCAGCAGAACGTTCTCCATGGCGTCTCCAGACTCTGTCACGTATGTCACATGTGCTCTCTGTGAACCTGCTTTCATCTGTGAAGAGCACAGGGCACCAGTGGCGAATTTGCCAAACTTGGTGTTCTCTGGCAAATGCCAAACGTCCTGCACGGTGTTGGGCTGTAAGCACAACCCCCACCTGTGGACGTCGGGCCCTCATACCACCCTCATGGAGTCTGTTTCTGACCGTTTGAGCTGACACATGCACATTTGTGGCCTGCTGGAGGTCATTTTGCAGGGCTCTGGCAGTGCTTCTCCTGCTCCTCCTTGCACAAAGGCAGAGGTAGCGGTCCTGCTGCTGGGTTGTTGCCCTCCTACGGCCTCCTCCACGTCTCCTGATGTACTGGCCTGTCTCCTGGTAGTGCCTCCATGCTCTGGACACTACGCTGACAGACACAGCAAACCTTCTTGCCACAGCTCGCATTGATGTGCCATCCTGGATGAGCTGCACTACCTGAGCCACTTGTGTGGGTTGTAGACTCCGTCTCATGCTACCACTAGAGTGAAAGGACCGCCAGCATTCAAAAGTGACCAAAACATCAGCCAGGAAGCATAGGAACTGAGAAGTGGTCTTTGGTCACCACCTGCAGAACCACTCCTTTATTGGGGGTGTCTTGCTAATTGCCTATAATTTCCACCTGTTGTCTATTCCATTTGCACAACAGCATGTGAAATTTGTCAATCAGTGTTGCTTCCTAAGTGGACAGTTTGATTTCACAGAAGTGTGATTGACTTGGAGTTACATTGTGTTGTTTAAGTGTTCCCTTTATTTTTTTGAGCAGTATATTTAGGCAAGTTAGCTGACTAACTCCTTGATCCTGATTATAGTATACCCCCCTGGGCTCTTATCTTGCTCCTCAACCTTCATTTCCCTGTTGTAAGCAGGAAGTTAGAACATGTGGAATACCCCTGTGTGTTCTTCAAAAGCCCTGTTCTTCCCTTCGGTGATCCTCAACCAGGATTATTAATGAGTGAGTGTACTTACCGCCATGCTTGACCTCCATCTCTAAATCTGACTGCCTTGGCTGTCTCTCTCACACACTGACAACAAAACCATCTTCCTGCAGCCATGTATGGGGGTGTTGAGTGAGGTGGTATGAACAGGGTGTGTCAGGTGTTGAAATTGGACACAGTCAACGCTCTCTGGTGGATTATTTTTCATCATGACTCCTTTCTGCAGAAGGAGGGTGTAACTGCCAGGACATAAAGACAACACTCCGGTTCTGCAGGTTCCTAATCATGAAACCTAGATCCATCATAGGCCTACATGACATACACACTGACAAGGTCTCATTTCACAAACACACTTACTACTCTTACACATAATTACTGATTTATGTTGTGACACTATCACCTCCTGCTTACCCTCTTGAAAACAGTAGATCCTGTGAGTTACGTGATACAATGTGTTTTTCACTGTGGGGGAGGGCAATGTAGAAAAATATATATTGAGTGTGTGACCTTTCCCAGAAGACTTGAAAAAGCCTTTCAGTGAAAATATTTGTGGAAAAGTACGTAAACATGCAACAACATGGTGGGCCCTGATGGTGAGGTTTTCATGAATAGCAATGCTGGGGTGAATTTGATAAGAGACTGCATCTGTGAAGACAGATGACCCACTCTTCTGAAGATGACCCACTCTTTCCTGCCCTAAATCCCCCACCCCTGTTTACAGTCATAGGGAGGATGAGTGGGAGCTGAAAGAACTGATAGATATCACCCAGTGGTTTGGTCAAAGAACAGATGAGATGAAAGAGCTGTGTTGACACTGATGTTTTTCTTCAGTTGACAGTTCATGAGTTCTTTGATATCTCTCTATGATCTCTCTAAGCAAACCCTGCTACTGTTTCCACAACAGTTCTCTCTGTACTATACCTTATTGTACACAGTGTGTGTGTGTGTGTGTGTGTGTGTGTGTGTGTGTGTGTGGTGTGTGTGTGTGTGTGTGTGTGTGGCTGAGGTCTCATTTGTTGAGGTAGATGTTGAGGTAGTTGTGCCTTCAGAAAGTATTCATACCCCTTGACTTATTCCACATTAAATTACTACACAATAATTCCACAACATTTTTGTTGTGCCTGAATTTCAAATGGATTAAATTGTTTTCTCTCACCCATACACATACAATACCCCATAATTACGAAGTGAAATCCTGGCTTTAGAAATGTTAGCAAATTTAGTGAAAAAGAAATACAGATATATCTCATTTACATACTGTAAGTATTCGCACCCTTGAGTCAATACATGTTAGAATCACATTTGGCAGCGATTACAGCTGTGAGTCTTTCTGGGTAAGTCTCTAAGAGCTTCACACACCTGGATTTGCAACATTTGTCCATTATTATTTTCAGAATTCTTGAAGCTCAGTCAAATTGGTTGTTGCCATAGATTTTTAAGTAGATTTAAGTCAAAACTGTAACTCGGCCACTCAGGAATCTTCACTGTCTTCTCCAGTGTATATTTGGCCTTGTGTTTTAGGTTCTTGTCGTGCTGAAAGGAGATTTTGTCTCCCAGTGTTTGTTGGAAAGCAGACTGAACCAGGCTTTTCTCTAGGATTTTACCTGTACTTACCACTATTCTGTCACTAGTCCTTGCCGATTACAAGCATACCCACAACATGATGCAGCCACCAATGTGCTTGAAAATATGAAGAGTGACCTCCCAAGTGAAGAGTGGCCTCCCAGTCTTAGGCACTGCATCACAGTGCACAACAGACCCAGGTTCGATCTCGGGCAGTATCACAACCGGCTGTAATCGGGAGTCCCATAGGGTGGCGCACAATTGGCCCAGTGTCGTCCGGGTTAGGGGAGGGTTTGCCCGGGGGGTGGCGGGGGGGGCTTTAATTCGCTCATTGCGCTCTAGCGACTCATTGTGTCGGGCCGGGCCCCTCCAGGCTGACCTCTGTTGTCAGGTGAACAGTGTTTCCTCCAACACATTAGTGCGGCTGGCTTCCGGGTTAAGCGGGTGGGTGTTATGAAGCACAGTTCGGCGGTTCGCATGACTTGACCTTCGCCTCCCGAGCCCATATAAATATATATATTTTCAAAAATATGAAGAGTGGTACTCAGTTATGATTTGGATTTTCCCCAAACATAAATCATTTTTTTTATTTTATATAAAAAAAAAAAAAAATAGATCAGCTTTAGTATTGCAGATAGATTGTAGCTTCCATCAAAGTAATTGTCTGCATCACTGTAACGATGTGTGCTGAGCGTCGGGAAGCAAGTTCAGGGAATGAGTGATTTAATCAACAAATGAAACATAATACAAAACGAGAAACACGAACAATGCACAGACCAGAAACAATAACGCCTGGGGAAGGAACCAAAGGGAGTGACATATATAGGGAAGGTAATCAAGGAGGTGATGGAGTCCAGGTGAGTGTCATGAGGCGCCGGTGCGCTTGACCATGGTGACAGGTGTGCAGGATAATGAGCAGCCTGATGACCTAGAGGGAGCACAAGTGACAATCACTTCCAATCCTCCATATATTTTCTGGCAAATATATATATACATACATACACATATAAATACATACATACAAATCTTTTTTTATTAGATATTTCCTTTATTACCCTCCAACCCTACCACCGCTCCCCCAATTGGAGCAAACTAGTGAACAACGCTTAGGTCTGTATTTCCAGCTTAAACATACTATATACATTTGATGGACACAGTCTATTTTACAATAGTTTGTTTTTAACCCTCTACCCATCCCATACATCCGGTTTGATTTATATTTGCCGTATCTTTCAAACTGTGCTCTTTCAAAAAAGTTAACCTATATACAGGTATGTTTTACGGCACAGTACATTTTACATTAGTTATCTTATTAGTCCCAACCTTCAGCTCCATTCAACCCCTCCCATCTATCTCTTAACACCATCCATATTGGATTTATATTTGCCAATATTTTTCAACTGCGCCGCTTCACAAAATTTCTGAACCTTTATTCTCATTGTTGCGACGGACTAAATTGAAATTAACAATTTTTGCTAAAAGTATATTGATCGATTGACTATGACTTCTCAGATTGCCCAGTACTGCTATCTGCAGGGTTAGCTCCAGGTAAATATTGCAATTCTTCAGCCATTCCTGGACCTGTGACCAAAAACAAGCTACATATGGGCAGTACCAAAACAAATGATCTTGTGAGGACAGATGCTGGGAGATGAGAAGCAAGTACAGGGAGTGAACATTTAATAAATAACGGACTTGAAACAACACGGACAGCGTCTGGACAGGGGGAACAAAACGGTATTAATGCGGACACGGTGAAGAAACTGAGGAAGTGACAGATATAGGGGAGGCAATCAATAAAGTAAAATAGTCCAGCTGAGTCCCATGAAGGGCTGATGCGCATAACGATGGTGACAGGTTTGCGTAAGGATGGGCCGCCTGGCGCACTCGAGCACCAGAAAGTGGGAGTAGGCGTGACAGTACCCTCCCTCTAGGGGCGCCACCCGGTGTCCCACCTGGGCGAGCCTGACCGGCCGGCCGAGGGAGCCGGACGATCCGGCTGAGGCATGACGTGGGATGGGAGCCTGATGAGCCGGCTGAGGCATGACGTGGGATGGGAGCCTGCCGAGCCAACCGAGGAAAGAAACCCTATCGAGCCAGCTAAGGCATGGAAGCCCAAGTCCCTTCGGCAGCAGCACACGGATCCGTCACCAATCCCAACAAAACAACTCCCTGATGCTTCCATTAGTGATGTCTGCATTCTGTGAGGACAGATGCTGGGAGATGAGAAGCAAGTACAGGGAGTGAACGTTTAATAAATAACGGACATGAAACAAACCACAGCCAGCGTCTGGACATGGGGAACAAAACGGCATTAATGCGGACACGGTGAAGAAACTGAGGAAGTGACAGATATAGGGGAGGCAATCAATAAAGTAATTGTCCAGGTGAGTCCCATGAAGCGCTGATGCGCATAACGATGGTGGCAGGTGTGCGTAATGATGGGCCGCCTGGCGCACTCGAGCACCAGAGAGGGGGAGCGGGTGCAGGCGTGACAGATCTAATGATTCTGCCTCTTCGCAGCAAAATCTGCAGAGCTGGGAAGGTTGTATGCCTCATATAAATAACATTATGTTGGTTGCAATAATTTAAATTGAACAATTTAAAGTTTTGAATCCGGCGTCGTTTTGCATATCAGTTCATAAACCATGTGCCATGGAATCGGTACGTCAAAAATCTCTTCCCAACTATTTTGCAATATATATGGCACAGCTGTCAATATTTTGGTTGTTACATTTTTTGGTTGTTAATTGGGTAGAGCAGACACTTCCATATGTTTTAGTTAGCTGCATGTATGACATAGCTCCACCAGTCGCATTTATGATATCATTTACGAAGATTATACTTTTTTTTTTTTTACATTTCAAAAAATTATGTTTTTCTAACAATTAGTATATTTGAGTTTAACCACAATATTCATTTATTTATTTTGGGATATGTATACCGAGTATATCAACATCACCATCAGATCATTTCATTGGTAAACCACATGGTAAAATAAAAGTCGTATTTTTTTGTAATCCAATACATAACATAGTACACTATAGTGCATCATTTGGTTGTAATCCAGAGAGGTTAAAATAATTATCTAGATCCTTTATGAGGCTGTGGAGGGATCCAAGCTGTGGATTTAAAAGAAAACATGAATCATCAGCATACAATGACACCTTTGTTTTTAAGCCCTGTATTTCTAATCCCTTGATATTATTGTTGGATCTGATTTTAATAGCTAACATTTCGATGGCCATAATGAATAGATATGCCAATAGTGGACAACCTTGTTTTACTCCTCTTGACAGTTTAAAACTTTCTGAGATGTAGCCATTATTTGCTATTTTACACCTAGGCTTACTATACACAATTTTAATCCATTTTATGACATTCTCCAAAATTGAAATGGTCAAGGCATTTATGTATAAACTCCAGTCGTACTTTATCAAAAGCCTTTTCAAAGTCCGCTATGAATAGCAGGCCTGGTTTCCCAGGTTTACAGAGTGTTCTATTGTTTCCAGTACTTGCCTTATATTATCTCCAATGTATCGTCCATTTAAAAAACCTGTCTGATTAGAATGAATAATACCTTTTTAATTCTACGTGCTATACATTTTGCAATAATCTTTGCATCACAACATTGAAGTGTAAGGGGCCTCCAATTTTTTTAAATGAACTGGATCTTTATATTTCCCACTTGCATCCTGTTTCAGTAATAATGAAATCAGACCTTCTTGTTGAGAGTCTGATAATCTACCATTTACATAGGAGTGGTTAAAACATGCTAATAACGGTCCTCTGAGTATATCAAAAAAAGGTTAGGTATCCCTCAACTGGTATGCCATCCAGCCCTGGAGTTTTCCCAGCCTTAAAGACTTTAATTGGACCAAGAAGTTCCTCCTCTCTAATTTCACCTTCACATTAGTTTTTCTGTATGGCTGTTAATTTTACATTATTAATATAAAAAAATCCATACTGAACAATTAGCGTCGGTTAGAGGAGAGATGAGACTGAAACAAAAACATATGCTTAAAGTACTTTGCTTCCTTTTCAAAATATAATTTGGTGAATCATAGGTGACTCCATCATTTGTAACAAGTTTCAGTAAATTATTTTTGGTCGCATTTCTATGTTGAAGATAAAAAAATAATTTGGTGCATTTTTCCCCATATTCCATCCAGTTTGCTTTTTTTATTATAATTTATATATTTACTGTTCAAAAAGTTCCGCCATTTCTTTTTGTTTTTCCTCTAACTTATTCTGAGCCTCTATGGTACAGTTTGCATTGCTATCTACTGTATCTGTTCTGTTAGACCTTATTTTTCCTTTGTTAGTATGGACTCCTTTGACCTAAATTGCTTTTGTTTTACTGAATTGCATGGCCCATACAATAATCGGATTTGCTGTACCTATGTTGTTGGAAAAATGATGTTATAAATTCCTCTGTCCTAGTTAAAAACATGTTATCATCCAATAGGCTTTGATTAAATTTCCAATATCCTTGCCCACGTGGAAATGCAGCAACAGTCATGTATATGCCAATTATCTGATGGTCTGACCGCATTCTATCCCCTATCAACACTTTTTTCACTTTTGGTGCTAGAGAGAATGACATAAGAAAGTAGTCAAGACCACTAGCTTGATTGAGCCTCCTCCATGTATATCTCATTAGGTCAGAGTATTTCATCCTCCATATATCCACTAGTTCCAATATATCCATGACATTCATGATTTCCTTAAGAGCATGAGGGTGATAGTTTGTAGTGTGATTTCCTTTACGGTCCATTGAGGTATTTAAAACTGTATTATAATCTCCCACCATAATAATAGTCTTGTATTGCTTACAGGATTGATCATTTTATATATATATATATATATTTTCAAAGAAGCGTGGCTCATCATTATTTGGTCCGTAAAGGTTAATGAGCCATATCTGTTTATGGTCCAATAACATATATTAAATCATCCATCTACCATGTGGATCTGTTTGGACAATTTGCACAATCAGATCAAAATTACTGTTAATTAATATCGTCACCCCTTTTGAGTTTCTTTGCCCATGGGAGAAGTATATTTCATCCCCCCAGTCCATTTTTCACTCACCTTCATCTAAAATTGTTGAATGAGTTTCCTGTAAACAGTAGAATGCATGTTTTGGAATATTTGTATTCTGTACAGGCTTCATTCTTTTCAATCTATCATTTAGGTTGGTATTGTGGATTAACTACAATGTTGTTGATCCATCCTTAGTTTTCTTCTATCACAGACATTAAACTCTCTAACTCTTTAAAGTCACCATTGGCCTCATGATGAAATCCCTGAGCGGTTTCCTTCCTCTCCGTTGACTGAGTTAGGAAGGACGCCTGTATCTTTGTAGTGACTGGGTGTATTGATACACCATCCAAAGTGTAACTAATAACTTCACCATGCTCAAAGGGATATTCAATGTCTACTTTTTAATTTTTACCCATCTACCAATAGGTGGCCTTTGCGAGGCATTGGAAAACCTCCCTTGTCTTTGTGGTTGAATCAGTGTTTGAAATTCACTGCTCGACTGAGGGACGTTACAGATAATTGTATGTGTGGGGTACAAAGGTAGGGTAGATATTCAAATAATGTTAAACACTATTATTGAACACAGACTAAGTCCATGCAACTTATTATGTGACTTATTAAGCAAATGTTTACTCCAGAACGTATTTCGACTTGCCATAACAAAGGACTTGAATACCTATAGACTCAAGAAATGTCACCCTTTCATTTGTTATTTATTTGTAAAAATGTAAAAAAATATATAAAAAAATTTAACTTTGACATTATGGGTATTGTGTGTAAGCCAGTGACAATTTAATAAATGTTTAGTTCAGGTTGTAACACAACAAAATGTGGAAAAAGTCAAGGGGTGTGAATACTTTCTGAAGGCACTGTACGTTTGTTGATCCCTCAGAGTGTTAAGGAGATGTAAATGTGTCAGAGAGGGTACAAGACATCCTGTTACTTCTTACAGGCAGAATGTGTGTGTGCGTGTGTGGACGTGTTTGACTATACTTGTGGGGACCAGAAGTGTGTGTGTGTGTGTGTGTGTGCATACACTGCCGTAGCGCAGATTGTAAAATGAATTTTCTACGTAACAGCATACTATTCAGTTAACCAATAGATATTTTATATATACAGTATACAGTATTTAACAGGTAGCCTATTTATATTAGGCTACACATTGGAACCCGGACTCACTATCTGGGCTATCCATCTCATCACTCAGAGACTGTTCACAGAAGGAGGAAAGTTACTCTCACTAGAGGAACAATCACTACACTCTTAGAAAAAAAGGCTTCCAAAGGGATTCTTCGGCTTTTTGTATCCAAGTAGAACTCTTTTGCGTTCCATATAGAAACCTCTGTGTAAAATGTTCTACATGGAACTCAAAAAGGTTTGACCTAGAACCAGAAAGGGTTCTTCAAAGATTTCTCCTATGGGAACAGCTGAAGAACCCTTTTATGTTCTAAGAATGTATTCTTAAGGCCATTGCCAGGCCCAGGCAGTGCAGCCTTGTCTCATAGATGAGACGTAATATAGTAAATGTAAATCCGGGACACTCAAATTAGTATGTTATGTTTGATATGGTTACATAAGACAGAAGATTTCCTGGTTGCTTAAATTGTAATAGTTAATTAATAATTTCAGTTTATATCACAAGACAAGCAAGTATAGTGTAAAGAATCATTGTACCATCTAAACCGCTGTGAAATATATTTTCGATAACCAAAAATATTGTATTTTCATCTGTTTGAAGCTGGTGTGCAAAACTGAAAGTAAAAGATGCAAAAACTAAACTTAAGAATGGGAAGCATAGAAATGGCACACATTGAACAGATCTACCGCTTCTTAGACTTGCGTTCAATGAGAATGATAGATCTATAATGCACATTTCTATGTGAATTTGGTCAGGTCTCCTAAAAAGTTATATATTACAGCGTTAAAGCAAAAGCAAAAGTAGGATGGTTGGTCAGGGTGGATGGGTACGTATATAAATGCTAATTAGGTTGCGTCTTCAAATCTCACCACCAACAACTTTAGAATTTTAGCTAATTAGCAACTTTGCAAATACTTAGCATGTTAGCTAACTCTTCCCCTTAACCGTTTAACATAACTCCTAACCTTAACCCTTAACCCCTAGCCTAGCTAAAGTTAGTGTTAGCCACCTAGCTAACGTTAGTGACAACAAATTGGAATTCGTAACATATCATACATTTTGGAAATTCATAACATAATGTACAGATTGCAGTTCATAGCATATTGTAGGAATTGCAATTCGTAACATATCATACACATTTTAATTCGTAACATATCATATGAAATGGATGATGGACATCCACAAATTAATACATTAATACAAAACGTAACATATGATACTAATGGTTGTGTATTTACATTTACATTTACTATGTTACGTGGGTGGCTGCTAGTGCTAGATGCAGCACAAGTAGGTCTACTAGTTTTTTGCAGTGTTTTTGTGCATCATTTGGTCTTGCCTTTTGTTTCTCCATCTTGAACAACGCACTCACCCTCCATCTGAATCTGACCTGATTCACCTAACTTTTTTTTTACTGCTGCCAGCACCGCTGAGAAATAAGGTAATTAGATGCCACTCAGTGTCAAGTTTATTAGGTACACCACCCTATTCACGAAAATGGCTCGCTCCTACACATACATGGTCATGGCTTGCTATATACAGCAGGCACACAGGCATCAAGGCATTCAGTTACTGTTCGATTGAACGTCGTATGATCGTTTGTTCTCAGAAATGTCTGGCCTCCTAGGCTTTTCACACATGACAGTGTCTATGGTTCACAGAGAATGGTGTGAGAAACAAAAAACATCCAGTCAACGGCAGTCCTGTGGGTTTAAACAGTTCGTTGATGAGAAGTCTAAGGAGAACGGCAAAAGAATTGTGCAAGCTAACAGGCGTACCATAAACGGGCAAATAATGGCGCAGTACAACAGTGGTGTGCAGAATGGCATCTTGGAATGCACAACTGGTTGGTCTTTGTCACAGATGGGCTATTGCAGCAGACGACCACACCTGTTCCTTTCCTATCTAGCTAAAAACAAGAAGAAACGGATCTAGTGGGCACGCAATCACCAACAGTGGACAATTTAGGAGTGAAACACATTGCCTGGTTTCACAAATCCCGGTTCCTATTGTGTCATGCTGATGGCAGAGTCCATTTTTGGAGTAAACAGTATGGCCCCATCCTGCATTGTGTCAATGGTACAGGCTGGTGCCGGGGTGTAATGGTGTGGGGAATGTTTTCCTAGTACACGTTAAGTCCTTTGATACCAATTGAGCAACGTTTCCATGCCCCGAAGAATTCAGTCTGTTCCAGAGGCAAAGGGTGGTCCGACCCTCTACTAGATGGGTGTACCTAATAAACTATTGTCTGACTGACTTGCACACTACCCATGTAGATTGGACAATACAAATGGTCCCGTGTGGCTCAGTTGGTAGATCATGGTGTTTGCAACGCCAGGGTTGTGGGTTCGATTCCCACGGGGGACCAGTACGGAGAAGAAAAAAAATGTATGAGATGTATGCATTCACTACTGTAAGTCGCTCTGGATAAGGGTGTCTGCTAAATGACTTAAATGTAAACAAACACTTTGCTTGCTACATGTGGAAACAAATAATTAGACACTCCAATGCTTCCTACAGTTGGGTCTGGATGCCCTTTGGGTGGTGAACCATTTTGATTCACACAGGAAACTGTTGAGCCTTAAAACCCCAGCAGCATTGCTGTTCTTGACACAAACCAGTTTGCCTGGCACCTACATCTTTGTACTTTAGCAGACACTCTTTTCTGGAGCAACTTACAGTAGTGAATGCATATATTTTCATACTGGTCCCTCATGGGAATTTAGCCCACAACCCTGGCGTTGCAAGTGCTATGCTCTACCAACTGTGCCACACGGGACATGCACTTATGTCTTTTGTCTTGCCAATTCACCCTCTGAATTGCACACATACACAATGTCTTAATTGTCACAAGGCTTAAAAATGTTTCTTTTAACCTGTCTCCTCCCTTTCAACTACAATGATTGAAGTTAATTTAACAAGTGAAGTCTGTGTGTGTGTGTGTGTGTGTGTGTGTGTGTGTGTGTGTGTGTGTGTGTGTGTCCTCAAGGGCACAGAAGGGATAGAGGTAAAAGCATGAAGTCTCTGTCAGGAGGAAGTATCTGTTCAGGGTTTTTACCCTCTGTAAAACACACACACAAAGACACATATTGTGAGAATTAGCACCTTGGACTCAAAATGAAACCTTGACCCAGTTAGAGAGCCCACTTACCGTCAACTACATTCAACAATTTCTGAGCATTATTGTGTGTGTGTGTGTGTGTGTGTGTGTGTGTGTGTGTGTGTGTGTGTGTGTGTGTGTGTTTGAGAGAGATATAGCACAACTGACAGAAACTTTCCACCACGTCTGACACATGCATGCACACATACAGACAGACTTACTGTATAATAACGTTGGAAAACAACATGTGAGCCTAACCAGAAACTGCTACAGACATGGGGTGAATATTACCCTATCCAAATAACCAAGGCTGTTCAAAGTCCATAACTGAATTTAATAAGGACCACATTTCAGAGGTCCTTCCCCTAGCTTTGTAGGATGTGAATAGAGACAGTTTTGAATAGAATCCAACAATAGCAATAGAATAATCGTTTTGTGGTGATAAAAGGAATAGATGTGACCTGATAATAACCTATAAACATTACGGTATCAGATATCTGACTAATCTACCGCTGTTAACGCTATCTTTACACCTCTGAGACGTTGTTCAGATTAGTCCTGGGTTCAAATATATGCATACTCTGAGTATTTGAGTATTTTCAAATAATATGGTCCGAATCAACTACTTCTATTGGAAGTATTTGACCACTTAAAAAAAAATGTATAGGCTACTATACTACAACCTAGCATAGGCTACTATTTTAACTATTTTCAAATACTTATTTCCAAATACATTATTTCAAATACCAAGCAGGCCTGGGGTAATACAATATTTGCATTTGAAAATATAAGTTTCTGTGTATTTGAGTAAGTTCAAATACATGCCAATATTTTCTAAGTGTATTTTAAAATACATTCCAATATTCAACTACTTGTATTTTCAAATAAATAATATCCAAATACTTGGCCTACTTCCAAATGTCTTCGAAAGTAATTGAAATACCAAAAATAGTAGGCCTCAACACTAACTGTGCAGGGGACTGCAATGTTTGGCAGCAAACTTTTCCGTCCTTCCCGCAGTTAAATAAAATGTTCTTTCTCAGTATAGGCTGACTATTATTTCCCTACTGTTAGTTAAAGCAAAGTTCACACTCGGCAATCCAAGACGTAGAGAAGCAACAGCACTAGCGTGAACATTTGGCTAGTTCGTTTTGCATGGCCCGATGACTCGGGGAGTGGAGATTTCTCTTAAGGACCAATGGAACGGTCTAAAATGTACACACTCCGCCTACCCGGGGCACCGGGCCATACAAAACGTATATTGTGGGAGGTAACTACTGATGTAACCTGTCTGTCTAGAGTAGGCGGCTGGAGAGGTGGAGCTGTATGTCATAAACAAGTCAGCGATTACGCACTCTCCCAAGACACAATTTAACCCGCAGAGAACTATTCGAACAGTTCTTAGGAACATACAAAAACATCATGGCACTGGAAGATAACATGTTGGCCTACCTACTTTTCAGTTTGATTGAATTACATTTATTTGGTTTTGAAATACACTCTGTAGTGTAAACATGTATGTGGACTGTCGGTCCACTGGATTTTGCGTTTGTTGGCTGCCTGAGCGTTGTTCTAGCAACGTCTGGTGTAAGTACTGATCAATGTTCATGATGAGTTGCGGAAATGGACCAGCACGTGCTGTGCTCCTGTTGTCTTTGCTGCTGCTCCTGCACGCCGCGGAGGAGAAACCACGCGCTAAACTAACTGTCACCGAGGTAAAGGAATGAATCATACCATCTTTGAGGTTAATCTTCATGGAGATAATGTAACTAATAAGCAATGGAGACATTATACTCAGACTGTAGCCTATAGATAATGGAAATGATGTATTGGAAATGCATTAGGCTATGTGAACCTGCATCAATATTCACTTCACATGTCAGTAACAAACTCAACACAGCCATGCTCTGTTTCTTCTCTTCCTTTCCCTGTCTCCCACTTTATCCACAGATTCAACACCATAATGGTAAGTGTTACTTTAGTCCATGGTCCCTTTGGAGAGCTGATCTTATACACAATATGAAGAGGAACAGTTTATTTGGAATTCTGAGACTTCACGTGTATATATATTTTACTTCATAAGTTGTACAGTTTTGAATGTTCTGTGGCATTTGTTTTTTCTTTAGGTTCCACCTGGAACTTGGAGAGTCTTCCCCAGCTGAGTCTGTCCACCTTCCGGTTCTCTCCATCACAAGGCTCCTGTTCTGCTTGTGTCCATGTCCGTGTCAGAATGAAAGCTGCAGGTAAGGCCTTAAGCACTGTCTCCCATCCACAACCAATCTCACTCTCCACATCATCCTCTTCCCCTTCAGAACCTTCTTCCAGCTTACTTTTATCCAAAGTCTTCATCTCAGTTTCCCTTTCTCTGACCTTGTGTTTGTTGTCCCCCATGATGAAATTGGGTAGGGGACTGTGGATTTGTCTCTGTACCTTAGTACATTAGTCACACACGATATCTCAGACACCACTGGCCCGATTTTTGATGAAACTTGGGTGAATGATGCGTCTTGTTATAGAGATCCAGCATTTACACAATTACACTGATTGTCCAGATGGTGGCGGTATAACAAGAGATTGAAAATGCTTACTTTGTTAGGCCATGCCCCTATTCCTGTTTGACCTAAAGTCATGAAATTCGGTACATAGGTCCCTCTCCTCACAAGGAACAAATATATCTCAGGGACCCATAAGACTCAACATATGCAAGAACATTCATATCAACCACACAGTGGCTCTATAACGGGCACATGTTTATATCGCTTGATCTGTTTGAAATTTGGCACATATGCTCAGGAATATTAGTCTAGCCAACCCATGCGATATCTCAGACACCACTGGTCCGATTTAGATGAATGAATGATGCGTCTTGCCATAGAGATTCGACATTTACTAAATCACATGTTATTGACCCAAGGGGGGCGCTATAGTAATCAACTGTACGTATGTTGTCACACATGATATCTGACACACCACTGGCCCACTTTTGATTAAACTTGGGTGAGTGATGCATCTTGCCATAGAGACCAGTCATTTACAAAGCTATATTGATTTTGCAAATCCGTGGGGGGACGACATGTTTACTGTTGCCTTGTTTGTCTATCTTTCTTCCTTAACATGACTTTCTCTCGTTCTACCTTAACTGCCATGATTCCTTAATCTGTCCTCTGTTTTTCCTCTGTAGACTTTACTGGGACACTGACTATTACCTACCTGGAGCTGTCAACTAGTACTCACAGAATCATCTCCATAGAAAATGTCAAAAATCGCACTTTACAGGTAACAACTTCCCTTCATTCCACTGACCAGTGAATATTCCTTAGCTACCAAAGTTATCAGCTGGATAAGATAGATGGATAAAATTAAGTAAACTTTCTTATCTATTAATTGCCCCCCACGATGAAATCGTGGAGGGGACTGTGGATCTATCTCCATCAGTTAGTGCGTTCGTACGTTAGTCACACACGATATCTGTGACAGTACTGGTCTGATTTTGATTAAACTTGGGTGAATGATGCGTCTTGCCGTAGAGATCTGTCATTTACAAAATTCCACTGATTTCCCAAGGGTGGCCCTGCATCATTCGTGGGGGATGACATGTTTACTGTTGCCTTGTTTTTATTTTAAGTGGAGAGGCCCGCTTCCATTCAACGGAGGAAAGACCAAAATCAAACGTTTACGTCTCCATAATATTGGGCATCAAATTTTGGTAAGATCTGATATTTTCATGCGCGCACACATTAAAACAGGTGAACGTGTGTTTCTGATTATGGTGCTGTCTCTGCTGCCCTCCAGTGGGAGTTGGTGTATGACTGTTTCCCGGCCGATGCAGGGCGACAAGTGTATGTGTCTTTGTCCTCCAAACCAAAGAGAGAAGACAGGTACATCGTACAAGACATCTGTCCAGGTAATGAATCTCAAAACCTAACCTTTCACATCCATCACTTATCCCCACCTATCCCCTTCCCACTTACCTTTCACATCCATCACTTATCCCCTTCCCCTTATCCCCTTAATTGATTACATTTCTATAGTAATTTTGCATACTATGACTCTCTGTCTGTGGTGATTCAGATCCAGTGCCGGAGTTTGACCTGTTTGTTGATGAGCTGGCTCGATCCCTCACTGTAACTGTAGCAACTGGGGACCACATATACCAGCCGGCTCTCTCACCTGAAGTATACACCAGGCTGTGCTACAGACAGACAGACTCAGAATGCTCCAACCTTTCTAATCTTACTACTGTAAGGTCATTGTGTGTGTAGACGTGTTTCAAAAGGTGAAAGTTTTGTACAAAGATGTACACTGCTCAAAAAAATAAAGGGAACACTTAAACAACACATCCTAGATCTGAATGAAAGAAATAATCTTATTAAATACTTTTTTCTTTACATAGTTGAATGTGCTGACAACAAAATCACACAAAAATAATCAATGGAAATCCAATTTATCAACCCATGGAGGTCTGGATTTGGAGTCACACTCAAAATTAAAGTGGAAAACCACACTACAGGCTGATCCAACTTTGATGTAATGTCCTTAAAACAAGTCAAAATGAGGCTCAGTAGTGTGTGTGGCCTCCACGTGCCTGTATGACCTCCCTACAACGCCTGGGCATGCTCCTGATGAGGTGGTGGATGGTCTCCTGAGGGATCTTCTCCCAGACCTGGACTAAAGCATCCGTCAACTCCTGGAGAGTATGTGGTGCAACGTGGAGTTGGTGGATGGAGCGAGACATGATGTCCCAGATGTGCTCAATTGGATTCAGGTCTGGGGAACGGGCGGGCCAGTCCATAGCATCAATGCCTTCCTCTTGCAGGAACTGCTGACACACTCCAGCCACATGAGGTCTAGCATTGTCTTGCATTAGGAGGAACCCAGGGCCAACCGCACCAGCATATGGTCTCACAAGGGGTCTGAGGATCTCATCTCGGTACCTAATGGCAGTCAGGCTACCTCTGGCGAGCACATGGAGGGCTGTGCGGCCCCCCAAAGAAATGGCACCCCACACCATGACTGACCCACCGCCAAACCGGTCATGCTGGAGGATATTGCAGGCAGCAGAACGTTCTCCACGGCGTCTCCAGAATCTGTCACGTCTGTCACGTGCTCAGTGTGAACCTGCTTTCATCTGTGAAGAGCACAGGGCGCCAGTGGCGAATTTGCCAATCTTGGTGTTCTCTGGCAAATGCCAAACGTCCTGCACGGTGTTGGGCTGTAAGCACAACACCCACCGGTGAACGTCGGGCCCTCATACCACCCTCATGGAGTCTGTTTCTGACCGGTAGAGTAGACACATGCACATTTGTGGCCTGCTGGAGGTCATTTTGCAGGGCTCTGGCAGTGCTTCTCCTGCTCCTCCTTGCACAAAGGCGGAGGTAGCGGTCCTGCTGCTGGGTTGTTGCCCTCCTACGGCCTCCTCCACGTCTCCTGATGTACTGGCCTGTCTCCTGGTAGCGCCTCCATGCTCTGGACACTACACTGACAGACACAGCAAACCTTCTTGCCACAGCTCGCATTGATGTGCCATCCTGGATGAGCTGCACTACCTGAGCCACTTGTGTGGGTTGTAGACTCCGTCTCATGCTACCACTAGAGTGAAAGCACCGCCAGCATTCAAAAGTGACCAAAACATCAGCCAGGAAGCATAGGAACTGAGAAGTGGTCTTTGGTCACCACCTGCAGAACCACTCCTTTATTGGGGGTGTCTTGCTAATTGCCTATAATTTCCACCTGTTGTCTATTCCATTTGCACAACAGCATGTGAAATGTATTGTCAATCAGTGTTGCTTCCTAAGTGGACAGTTTGATTTCACAGAAGTGTGATTGACTTGGAGTTACATTGTGTTGTTTAAGTGTTCGCTTTATTTTTGAGCAGTGTATATAATTTGTTTATGGATAACGTATGTTTTCACCAGATTGACACCAATCAGGCATTGTCAGTGACTCTCAGGTTCCCCTACCTGCTTCGCTGTGTCTGTGTACAGGTAAGGTCTCACTCAACTACATATCAGACAATGTGCAATGGACAGTGACATTGCTGCATTGCTCAAACTATGTCTCATGTAAGTGTCCTTACTTGTCTTTGTCTGTTTGTATGCCTGCCTGCTACAGGTATATTACACACACCTGGATGCAAGGCGAACCACAGTTTGCCCATTTGTGAACAGCTCATTAGATGGTGAGTATTCTGTTTTTTTTTATGTCTCTTAGACTTGTGAGATGCAGTAGTTGATGATTAGCTTCAGTCTCTGCATGTGGTACCTGTAAATTGCCCTGTGAATCTGATCTGGGAAACCAGGGGCTTTCTGCTGGATTTATTATTATTATTATTATTATTATTATTATTAGTCACAGATAAACCAGCAGAGCATGCAGTCCTTAGAGACCGAAGTCATCATGGAGCATTCACTCCTCACACTACTATCTGTAATAATACACTGTCTGTGTGTGATCTGAAGAGGGCAGAGACGTGTGGCGCTCCAGTTCTGTGACTCTGTATGGTGAGTTGGGTTCGAACCTGGCATGGAGCTCCCCGTGTCCTACTGCTTACCTGAAGCTCTCTGCCTCCCTCTGCTGGCAACACCAGAGAAACACATCCCACTGCACTCCCATCCTCAACTCCACACTGGAGGACATAGTGGAGAAGAGAGATCTGGTAAGGGTTGGTGATAACTACGATGATGATGATGATGATGATGATGAAGAAGAGGAGGATAATAATGATGATTATTCCCTTCCACTCTCCCACTGACAGAAATATAATGTTTCTGCTGTGGATAAACACCCTCAGATGTGTGTGCAGGTAAGACTGTGAGCCAATACATGTATAATATCAACAGTTAACTGTATAATACATGATACATGTGGGTTTCAGTCGCTGATGTTCTCATGTCTCTCTGTAGTTGTCCTTTAGAAGCAGCTTTGATGTCCACTGTCCATTCCTGCCAGGTGAGAGACCACAAGACCGCAGTGATATAAATACTGCACTTGATATTATAATTGATTTATTTAACCTTTTATTTAACTAGGCAAGTCAGTTAAGAACAAATTCTTATTTACAATGATGGCCTACACTGGCCAAACCCAGACAACGTTGGGCCAATTGTGCACCGCCCTATGGGACTCCCAGTCACGGCCAGTTATGATACAGCCTGGATTCAAATCTGTAGTGACACCTCAAGCATTGAGATGCAGTGCCTTAGACCGCTGCGCCACTCGGGAGCTCATAAACACATCTTCTGTGCCACTAAGAGCGGTAAAACTCCATACCACTTTTAGTCTACCCAAATGCATGCAAGACACTCCCTTCGGCAAATCCGACCATGAATCTATAAACCCTTCTTTCTGTTTACAAACAAAAGCTCAAACAGGAAGTACCAGCAGACCCGAGGCTACAATACTATTTTGCTAATACAGACTGGAATATGTTCCGGGGATCAACCGATAGCATTGAGGAGTTTACCACATCAGTCACAGGCTTCGTCAATAAGTGCATAAACGATGTCGTTCCCACAGTGCCTATATAAGCGTGTAAACCAAAAAACATGGATTACAGGCAATATCCATGCTGGGCTAAAGGCTAGAACTACTGCTTACAAAGAATGGGACACGGATATGGGTGCATACAAGAAAGACTGCTACGACCTCCGAGACATCAAACATGAAAAAGGACAATATAGGAGGAAGGTGGAATTCTATTACACCGGCTCTGATGCTCGTTGGATGTGGCAGGGCTTGCTGGGGCAGCTCTAGCAGGGCAGAAATTTGATGAACTGACTTGTTTCCATCCTGTGACGATGCCATGTTGAAAGTCACTGAGCTCTTCAATAAGGCCATTCTACTGCCAATGTTTGTGTATGGAGATTGCATGGCTGTGTGCTCGATTAAAAAAATAATTTTTTTTTTTTTTTTTAAACACCTGTCAGCAAAGGGTGTGGCTGAAATAGCCTAATCCACTAATTTGAAGGGGTGTCCACATACTTTTGAATATGTAGTTTATCTACCTCAAATACCTGGTACTGTATATAGTTTAATTCCTTGTGTTACTATTTGTATTTATCATTTTTTTTAAACTGCATCCTTGGGAAGGGCTTGTAATCAAGCATTTCACTGTAACGGTAAAGTCTACATCCATTCGGCGCATATGACAAATAAAATGTGATTTGAACAACATCTCTCTCTCCCTCCTTCCCTCAGGTATGTCTAAGTGGGAGGCATATGTTGGTCCTGGTTCACAGAGTCTCCGTGTCTATCTCACCTCCAATATCCCAGCATCCTTTGCTGCTCAACTCTGTGTATGGCAGGACAAGGGATGTGTGTCCAGAGGAGCTATCTACTTAGTAAACATGGTAAGGTAAGAAGACACTATTACTGTATTATAGAGCTATACACACTGGTCCATGCTGTTAAGAGTGCAGTTTTCTGTTGTACAGGGTGGGGGCACCAGAGAGACACAGCTGAACCTGCCCTTATCCTTCCTAACTGAGGGACTATGTGTGCAGGTATGACCTAACAATGAATGTTTTTTGTATTATGTGAAAGGATATCTTATCTTACTGTTGACTTTCTTTTCATTTCACGCTCTCTTTAACTCTCTGAAGGTGTGGCGGTCAGATCCTCCACAGTATGGGAGGAGAATACTCTGTCCTGACTGTGAGTTCACACACACACACACACACACACACACACACACACACACACACACACACACACACACACACACACACACACACACCTTCCAGCACTTATAAGTAGTATCCTCATATGCCTTCTCAGATTCCCACAGGAGATGGGGTCTCTATGCTGTTGCAGCCTTGACACTTCTGGTTATTGTGACAATGCTGGGACGCCTCATCCACTATGTGACCAAGAATGGAGTCACAGGTCAGTTTTTCTTGTACTGTACGTAGACCTATGTAGCCCCTTCTTGTGTCCTCAGTCATATTATATTGCATTAACAATGTTTTCAATATTATGTACTGTCTTTGACCTACTTGTCTGCTCTGTCTGTGTGTCTTTGTATCACCTTATCCTTCAAACCTAATTTAATCCACATTTGATTTGATCCTAAAGGCTTAATGGCCATCAGTGAAATAATTGAGAAATCAAGCAATAACTGACAATCATTTCCAATCTTTTTTGTTGTTGTCTCATCCCCGTTACCCTCTCCTTTGTGTGTGTGTCTGCCTCGCCCCTTCTCTCGCTCCCTGCAGGTTGGCTGTTCATCCAGAGGCCTGTGTTGTTGGTGTGTTCCTCAGAGCTGTCAGCCCATGTGTCTCCCGTGTGTGCTTTGGCCTCCATTCTACAGGGGGAGCTGTGTGCTGAAGTGCGCATGGCTCTGTGGGCCCAGATCTCCAATGGGGATGGTCCTGGGGCTATGGAGAGGTCTGGGGCTGGTGTGGCTGAGCTGGGCCCTGTGCCCTGGATGTATGGACAGTGGGAGGCAGTCAGAGAGGCAGGAGGCCGGGTGCTGATCATATGGAGCCCAGAGGCTAAGGAGTCCTACAAGAGTTGGAGAGAAGAGCGAGATGGAGGGAGTAGGAGAGATGGGAAAAAGACAGGAGGGAGTAAAGGAGAGGAGATGCGACAAGGGGAGAGTGGAGGAGAAGAGCTGAAAGGACTTGAGAAAACAAGAGATAAACAGGAGCAAGCAGGAATGAAGAAAGGAGTGGAATGGAAAGAGGAAGGTAGGAGCGGAGAGGAGGAGAGGGAGCCATCCTCAGTGACGGGGCCGGTGTTCAGGGCTGCCCTGTCTTGTCTGCAGGGGGCACTACAGGGGACAGGCAAGAGCCACGGCTTTGCCCTTGTCTACTTCCAGGACCTCTGTCACAGCCGAGACATCCCCAAAGACCTCAGAGGTGTCCCGCGCTACTGCCTGCCTCGGGATTTTGGGGGCCTGATACGAGAGCTGGGCGGGATGGCTAGAGGAAGGAACAATGTCATTGGCAGCTGGCACTGCTGGCCCAGACTCCTCTCCAAAACATTGTCGCTTTGGTTGGCACGACGACTAACTCACAAGATGAGTTGCCACGGACGCACCCACAGGAAGAAGAGGGTCCAAAACCGAAATTGTCGCAGAAAGTGATGTCAGAGAGGACACTAAGCAGGCATGTGTCGCCACTGTCAACCAATGAAGAGAGGACAGAGCCAAGCACTTTGCAGGAGAAGTCACTCAGCGGGCCACCGTGGGGATGAGGCAGGGCATCTCAGGTTTTACCTTTATACAGGGGACAGTTTTTTGTTGTTGTTGTCTTGACTGTAACATGAGGCATGGGTGGTGTAGTGACCCCAAACAGTGTAGCAGAGACAACGAACATTTATGCCTAAAGTCAATAGGGGGTAACACTTCACCACTAAGATAGCTTAGCAAATCAAGTGGTAAGGTAAGTAAATATGGTCATCTGGGTACATCCCACGTATGGCCACAGTTTGTTCTTTGTGTACTGAGTGCACTGTTCGAACCTGACCATGAAGCCACACACATCAGCCTTATCTTTGTGGGTTTGCCTGAACAAAGGAGACACCTTAATCTAGTGAATATCTCCAACAAAATCAACCACCCTCTGTTAATACAAGATTTAAATTCACTACATTACTCTGAACAATCTTGGCTAATTATTTTGTTTTGATTATATAAGTGATTTTTGACATAATATAGTGAAATCAGAACAAGTCAACATGGCAGAGTGCATGGAGGCTGCCACATCAAGCAGCATTAAGGGAAGTGCTAAAGAAAAGGAGGCTTGGAGTACAGTTGCCGGGCGCAACACACCAAAGGAAACGGTTCACCCTATCTTCATCTTGGAGAGAGAAATCCTTACAACGGAGGAGGCCATAGCTAACCCCCTGAAGGAAGAATAGCTCTACCATAGCATACAGGTAATCCACCCAAGCCACTTGAGATTGGTACAGAGAGTGCACTCTGGCATATCTATCTAAGTGAAAAGGAGGCAACTCCTTATTGGAGGAATATCTGTCTGTGGAAAGCATGTACTGTTCAAGGAAAACAACCCTGTCAGTCTGAAGTCACGCATGGCCAATCAGAACTCAGTTCAAGTTACAATCAAAGAGCTGCCTGAATCAGCAGATGACAGTGTTGTGACAGAGTTTCTGACCAAAGCAGGTTGCAAGATTGGGGAAAGTTATGAAACGCATGATTTGATGCAAGAACCAACTCACTAACTGTTCTAATGGAGACCGCTTTGTTTACATTGAAGCAGTGCCCCCCAAACCCAGACCGCGCTCTGCAAAGATGGGTCCACACTGGGTCAAAATATTATTCTATGGATCGTACAATGGACAGCGTCAAGACGAGCCGGAACAAAAGCCTGCACTGAGCCCAAAATGCATTCCAGCCACTGAAGAGAACTTTAATTACATAGAGGAGATGTACAGTATAGCTAGTCTGTGCTGGATGACAATGCCCTGCCTGAAAGTGGAACAGAGCTATCAGAAACACCAGCAGAATCTGGAGAAATTCAGAGTGAAACTGAAGATCAGGCCACTTCTACACTGAAGAATAAGGGGGATGAGCCTGGAGAAAACAGTGAGCCAGACCCAACTATACATTCTAATGACCAGAGAAAGAAGAAGAAATGAAGTAGCAAAAGAATGTGAAGTGACAAAAGCACAGTAAAACAAGAAGAAAGGCAAGACCGAAGATGGTAAGATGAACAGAAGGCGGTGCAACTCACTTGGGAGGGCAAAAGAAGGGAATCCATCCTTTTAATTATCTTATTCCCTCTGTGCTCTGTCCCTCTGTTCTCTACAGGCAAGTAAGAGACCAAGGGAAAGATTCAAAGTTAAGTCTGGAACAGAAGGCAAAGAAATACTACCTGAGTTAGATGATAACTAACTCACTGGGCACACCACGTTATTTCAACGTGGAAATGTGGGTAATATTTGGGTAAGACGTTGATCAATAAGATTTCACTGTGCTTCGTCTAATACCATAACCAAATTACCTGGATTGCAGTTTAGATTACATTAAAAGTACATAGTGTAAATGATCAATGTTTGAGATTCTGCACAGATTATTATAGCAATTGTGAAGATCTCCACAGACCTGTGATGACCTTTGCATGCTATCTTGAACAGGCACACTTTCTATAATTACATAAGATATTTATAGTTACAGTAGGCTAACCTCAATGTGGCCATGGATCTGTTACTTATTTTAAGGTAGAATAAATACTGTTACATTAGCCTTATTGCTATATACTGTATTACAAAAGTAAATGGAACTATCCAAGCAGAAGGTACATATTCTTCAAATGTTGATATTTGGTTGCCAAAGGCATTTCAATATCCAGTTTGTCTACAAATTAATGATTTATGTTGAATTCACGTCTCCATCTTAACCAAAAATCTAAGTTAAAGAATTGTCACTAGAGCCATGTGCTGAAAATCCTGGACACATCCTGTACAATGTACTGAGCTTTGAACACTTCATCTGATTTTTCAAATGTGAAGCTTGTCTTCAAGTGTCTCTCAATGGTCTTTCCCCTGAACCCCCTGACCAAACGGATGCAGAAGCTGCAAAGGCCTGGAATGTCCACCAGGGAACACTGCAGGGTCTTTCTACTGCATTGTTTCCCAACAGGCTGCTACTGCTTCAGCAGCGCGATCATGTATGAACTGTTGTGTGTTATCCAACAGACCCATTGAGACTGTATGTCCAAGTTGTAAATATTAGTGCTATGAGATTTGCTTAGGTGCATCTAATTGAAGGCTGGCATTGTGGATATAATTATGATAATGTACAGATGTGATATTTTCATTGATTACGTATTTCTTTACTTTTGTTTTCATTAAAGTCTATTTAGGGACGGGTGTTGAAAATTTGCTTGAGCTAGACTCACTAGTGCAATGCATCGGACGATTGTTTGTTCATTGTGTCAATGTGTTTGTCCCCAATAAACTCAACTATTATTGTATGAAACTGAATGTCCTTGATGTGTACCCTCACCACAGGTGCTCACGTCATCACAACATTCGCAGAGTACGACCCTGCCTTACACAGGAAGCGGCGCAGGTCCTAATCCAGGCACTTGTCATCTCCCGTCTGGATTACTGCAACTCCCTGTTGGCGGGGCTCCCTGCCTGTGCCATTAAACCCCTACAACTCATCCAGAACGCCGCAGCCCGTCTGGTGTTCAACCTTCCCAAGTTCTCTCACGTCACCCCGCTCCTCCGCACTCCACTGGCTTCCAGTTGAAGCTCGCATCTGCTACAAGACCATGGTGCTTGCCTACGGAGCTGTGAGGGGAACGGCACCTCCGTACCTTCAGGCTCTGATCAGGCCCTACACCCAAACAAGGGTACTGCGTTCATCCACCTCTGGCCTGCTGGCCCCCCTACCTCTGCGGAAGCACAGTTCCCGCTCAGCCCAGTCAAAACTGTTCGCTGCTCTGGCACCCCAATGGTGGAACAAGCTCCCTCACTACGCCAGGACAGCGGAGTCAATCACCACCTTCCGTAGACACCTGAAACCCCACCTCTTTAAGGAATACCTGGGATAGGATATAGTAATCCTTCTTAACCCCCCCCCCCAAGAAACATATAGATGTACTATTGTAAAGTGGTTGTTCCACTGGATATCATAAGGTGAATGCACCAATTTGTAAGTCGCTCTGGATAAGAGCGTCTGTTAAATGACGTAAATGTAAAAAAAATCACAGGTTACAGAAACTCACTGCATCATTCTCAATGTCAACAGCAGTAGTTGATTTAAAGTATGTGATATCTTTGCTCTTCGGGCACTAACTATACATCCAAAGTGTTGTTTTACCCAAGCCTCCACTTGCCACATGACTGTCAGAACCTTTCTGGAACATGTAACGATGTAGTTCTACTGAAGTGCGCAGCATCAACATGCCCTATCTTGAACCAGTACCTGTCCATCTCTAACTGGTTGGCAGTAGAACTGCCTGGGTATGCACAGTGCCATAAAGATGATATACAATGTCTGGGTATAGAGACCACACCTACATTGTAATGAGCTGAACTGGACCGGGATAGGTCAGCTCCAATGAGCTCATATGGACTGTGTACTGTAACCTAAGGTGTATATAAGAAATAGACACCTTAGTAAATTATTCTCTGGTCCAAGGACGACATGGTCTTAGTTTAAAATTTAAATTATTCAAGACTTTCTTTTCAGAATATTTCACTTTGCAATATGTAGTTATTATCAACTATCACACCCTGATCTGTTTCACCTATCTGTGTGCTTGTCTCCACCCCCCTTCAGGTGTCGCCCACCTTCCCCTGTGTATTTATACCTGTGTTCTCTGTTTGTTGCCAGTTTGTCTTGTTTGTCAAGTCAACCCTGCTCCCCGGTATTGTCTCGGGCAGAAGGTATGGCTATCCACCCAGGATCTGCCCCTCCAGGTGGAATCCCGCAAACTCTCCCCCCGGTTTATGGGCCCTTTACCCATCTCCAAGGTCAGTAGCCCCTCTGCTGTTCCTCTTCTGTTGCTCCGTACCCTTCTTAACTTAAGGATCGGCGTCCCTTCAAGAGGACAGTTGTAAATCATGCAGTGCGTTATGTCAAGATTGCAGATTTGAGAGAAACAACAAATGTCGGTACATATTAGTGTCTTATATCGTCTGAAAGCTTAAATTCTTGTTAATATAACTACACTGTCCAATTTACAGTAGCTATTACTGCAAAAAATGCCATGCTATTGTTTGAGCGCTCCTAACAACGAAACACTTTTTTTCACAGCAATTAGGTTTGATAAATTCACCTCTGAAGGTGAAATGTGTACTTAAATCAGAGCAAGATTCAGAATGTATCATCCAAAGGGTCCCAGAGATCACATGAAGTGTCGTTTTGTTAGATAAAATTATTTTTCATATCCTAAAACGGTCCATATTGCATGCACGATCGATTTTGTATTTCCATTCGTTCAATTTGCGACGAAAGGAATTTGTGAATCTCACCCTAAACGTTGTTTCAAACGAGTCAAATCACATTCGTATGTATTCCTCAGATCCTAGAAGGATCACTATATCATTAGGGGTGTAGTATATCCTATAGGATACCATATTTGGTCAGAACGACGCCTTCATGGCATGCCGATGACACGGGCAGTCATCTCTTGAACGACTATCTTTGTCAAATAAGCACCAATCAGGGTCAAACAAAGCTAGTTAGATAGCCAATAAGCTGGGCTTTACAGGAGTATCCAGAAATCATGTATATGTCGTAAAATGTAGCTACTAACCTTGTATGACAGCATGCCTTTTCAATTTGTACAAAATATATAAGAATATTCAGAGTTATGAAAACTGGTTGTTTAGCAAATGTTGAACTTATATGGCTACTAATACTTGGAAAGCTAAATCAAAGTCCAAGTATACAGATTTGACAATATTCTAACATAAAAATGTAATATGAATGCAAATGGCTCCTTCACGATTTTCCCAAATGTACCTGGGGACTTCAGTCTTGAAGTTCACTCATACTTCAAGTTATCCATCAAACGTTGCACACACACTGCTGCCATCATGTGGACACTATCGGAATTACAATCAGCGTGATGGCTAGAACTGTGCCCTTTCTCTTGTGTTTCAAAGACGGTGGTAGAAAAATACTTTTTTTCCCCTCCCTTTTCTTCTACCAGATCTATTGTTATTCTACTTCATTCAAAGTGTTTCCTTTCAAATGGTACCAGGAATATGCAAATCCTTGCTTCAGTTCCTGAGCTACAGGCAGTTAGATTTGGGTATGTCATTTGGGCCAAAAAAAATTAAAAGGAGGCTATCCCTAAACATCCCACCTTTCATGTGTCACTGTCACACCCTGATCTGTTTCACCTGTCTGTGTGCTTGTCTCCACCCCCCTCCAGGTGTCGCCCATCTTCCCCATTATCCCCCTGTGTATTTATACCTGTTCTGTTTGTCTGTTGCCTGTTTGCCAAGTCAACCAGCGTTTTTTTTGTTGTTGTAGGGGATCAGTTCCTGCTTTTCCCCAGTCGCTCTTTTCTCATGCTCCTGGTTTTGACCCTAGCCTGTCCTGACTCTGAGCCCTCCTGCCTGACCACTCTGCCTGCCCCTGAGCCGTCCGGTACCGTTGCCCCAACTCTGGTTTACTGACCTCTGCCTGTCTTGACCTGTCTATTGCCTGCCCCTGTTGGAATATTAAACCATTGTCAATTCGACGTGTCTGCATCTGGGTCTTACCTTCATTCCTGATAATCATCAAAGAGAAACTTCTGTATCAATGTGTTTTCTCCCCACTGGGCACAGATGTCAGTTCAATGCCTATTCCACGTTGGTTCAACATAATTTCATTGAAATGGTGTGGAAACAATGTTAATTCAACCAATGTGGGTCATCACACCTTATTAATTCAGATAGCATTTAATTCAATTAAAACGAGGATTTAAGCATTGATTTACTAAAAATACAGTGTCATACTTAGATCCTGCTACAGTTTTAAAGCCTGTTATTGTTTTATTATTAAACAACTGGTTTGTGAACCCCTTCAGACTGACAGTGAACCAGTATTATTCAAATATCCCCAATGACTCACATTGCATACTCAGTATGCCAACTGAAGCGTAGTCAGTACGTCCACTGGAGTCAACAGTAAACTGTATGCAAAGCATCTGGAACCTTATAGGGTGACTTCCCTTTCTGAAAGAAAAAATCAAGGGTAGGTAAGATTTACAGTAGATATGGGCTATCCTTAGGCAAACACATTTTTAAGGGGGGGGGGGGGGGGGAATGTTGTTCAATAAAAACAAAGTTTCAAATGGGGGGCCGTTTTGCTAAAATCCATTTTGATACTTTTGTAGTCATTAGTAATTAACCCCTAAAAGCTGAAGCCTAGGTAAATTATTTTACTCAAATCGAAACAAAATGACATTGCACATCTCACTATGATGAGGTCTTGATGTATAGACCCTCTTTTCATTTTTGAATTTTTTTCTATCCAAATGATTCTATACTTAAAAAAAAGATATCTTAAAGTAGTATAATTAACTGATCTTTAGGTTTCCTTTGTGTATATATAACGTTTATAGATGTAACTTCATTAGACTAAATGACAAAATATTACATCAATGTACCTCAATCGTTTTGTTTGGAGTGACTTAAGTTGACGAGACCGATACAAATTTTAGCTGAGCAAGACTAGTGGCATTCATGGAAAGTGTTTAAAAAATGGGGACAAAGTAAAGTGGTTTCTGTGAGAATTACAGGAGGGGAGTGCTTAACCCTGGGGGTCGTTTATCCCCAAGCCACCCTACCATAAGACAATTGTTCTACCCAGAGAAGTAAGTAATGTTTGCAATTATATGCAGTAAACAGAGGCAGATCAGTTGTCATTGAAGGTTTAAATGAACTGTATTCTGTGTTTAATGACTTTACCCTATGTACCATTGTGTGGACTTATTGCATACACTTTGAATGCTATTTTGTACATTAGTAAAAATGTGTATTCTCTTGTAAATGTCCTTGATGTTTATCCTTGCTTTCTACAGACTCTTTATGTGTACACTGTATTGGTAACAGAACAGATCTGAGAGAGCATGTGCCCTTGTTTCCCCTATGGGTATGACGCCTTTGTAAATCAGAACCACTGCACTGTCATGGTTTACTAAAAAAGCGAAATTGCATTGATCATGGAAATCTAACTGGCAACTCCATGCAGCACAATTGAGCCACCTTTTCAGGTAAACATGCCTCCCTCTGTCGTCCTCCTGACTGTCACACTCTCCATTCACTGTTATTTCCAGGAGATTGGATTGAAGTGCCACAGAGCATCCGCGGGACTAGCTAAATAACTTCAAATTTACAAGAAACAACAGGTGCACACAACAATGTGAAATTGTAATATGAATTAATTGCAGTGCAACAATAGGCCTATACACACATGTATTAGTTATTCCTGTGCGTGAGAAATGTATCTTAAGTACAGAAATGTACCATGTTACATTTTGTTGTATCCTACTTCAGCTTGCAGTTTATTAGCTTACCTTTAATTGATGACAAGGAAGAAATCACTGAGAAACACTGTGCCTTTGGAGGACTGCCAGTAAACGTCAGGATGTGACGAGTATATGATTTTTTTGGCCTCTAGATAAAGATGTGGGAATCCGTGTGATCAGCGCAACCAGCTCTTCAAGACAGACTTCGTTCAGAGCGCAGAAAAAGGAAGCGCAGACCTGGAGGCAGAAGCGCTCAGGGTGCTGTAGAGCCAATGGCTCGCCTACTCTTACTGCTGCAGCTAAGGTCCCCATCAGCAGGTACACTGGAGATGATACACGGTGCACGTCGTGTATTGACATTAGGCCTCTTAGGTTTTCTTAAATTGTTTATCGAGTGTGTTTCAAATAATTTCAATTCTAAAGATAATATCGCAAGTGTTGTAAATACTGATAAGGTATGGATAGCGATTGTATAGATATATTGTTATTTGTTTGTGTGCATGCTTGTGGCTTTCTTTACCACATGCAAATTCATGTTGGTTGTGTGTGGGGAGGGCACGTGCAAAAACCTAACCACACAGACAAGCTTTAGTTCACTTGCATGCACCATGCACAGTAATTTGTCTTATCTAGTCAGAGGCTGTCAGAAAGAACATCACAAAGAACCTTAACCTGCATTAACCAAATTTCTGATCTAGTCTTTATTTATCCTTTATTTAACTAGGCAGGTCAGTTAAGAACAAATTCTTATTTACAATGACATTGTAAATACTGCCAAACCAGGACAGCGCTGGGCCAATTGTGCACCACCCTATGGGACTCCCAATCACAGCCAGATGTGATTCAGCCTGGATTTGAACCAGGGACTGTAGTGACACCTCTAGCACTGAGTTGCAGTGCCTTAATCTGCTGCGCCACTCAGGAGCCCAGTCTGATGTATGTGCATTAAGTCACTGGTTAGAGGCTTGATCCGTTTGAGTGAACAGATTAATGTTTTTATTGACATGCTGTAGCTCAGTCTGTACTGTAGAACAGAGTTTACCAAACTCCATCCTGCCTGGTCTGTATGTTGTAGGAAATCAATCTCTCTGTGCTCTCTCCTTACACTGACTGCAGTGTAAAAGGTGAGACCATTCAAAGAAAGCATAATACATATAGCATTTATATGCCAAATTTAACTGAACAAAAATATAAATGCAACATGTAAAGTGTTGGTTTCATGAGCTGAAATACAAATTCCCAGAAATGTCCGTACGCACATTAAAGCTTATTTCTCAAATGAGTTTACATCCCTGTAAGTTTAGCATTTCTCCTTTGCCAAGATAATCCATCCACCTGACAGGTGTGGCATATCAAGAAGCTTATTAAATGGCATGATCATTACACAGGTGCACCTTGTGCTGGGGACAAAAGGCCACTTTAAAATGCTGACTGCAGGAATGTCCTATCGGGGTTGGGGGTGCTGAGGAGTATTTCTATCCGTAATAAAACCCTTTTGTGGGGAATGCATTCTTATTGGCTGGGCCTGGCTCCCCAGTGGTTAGATTAGGTCCTATTACATTTATTTCAATTGACTGAATTCCTTATATGAACTGTAACTTATCACAATTTCAAATATTTTACTGAGTTATCTCTCTCTCAGATGTTGCCCTTTATGCCATGAAAGGTCCTGTGAATGTTATGTGGTTGGAGCTTAGAGTGTTTCTGTGTTGCACCAACAGACACTACTGCAAACCCTGCCTGCAAGTCCAGGTCTTATTCACAATCAAAGGTAACCCGTACAGCTTCAAGCATTCAGCTGCAGCAAACTCTCTCTTTCGTCCTAGACACTGATTAGTCCAGTAAACCCTAGCCTTGATATATTGTGGGAGGCAACACGCCTGCCTAGGGAGACTACACTGTGATGCATTATTCTGCAGTCCTTAACCATAACACTACATCTAACAGGACTAACGTAAACTCCAACAGGACGTCACTGTGCCTGCGACTTTTGTGTGTCTGCTGTTCTCAGCACATGACATGGTGTTGCTGTTTCTGCAGTCCCAGATCAGCATGAGGACCAGGAAGTGTCTGCTGACCACAGTGACAAAGAGTACAACTCTAAGCAGAAGAAAGTGGGTGAAAGGAGTGCCCTAGGGATGCCACCCAGCCCAACAGGCAAGAAAAAATATTGTGCCAAAAGAGAGAACACACACTCATTCATTGGGGGAACCGTATACGGTCAAGTAAAATAAATGGTCTCAATGTGTTTGCTAACTTTATAACTGAATGTCTTTCAACCTTTTGACTATGTTTTGCACTTTCTCATGGTAAAGTACAATTCTTGCTCTGCTGTCTCTCCTACTGTATGTGTTCCAGAAGCTTCTGTAACATTTTGTTACAGCTACCCACGCATCATTGATTGCTGCAAGAAAGTGACATTTACATTGAGCCATTCAGCTCTGGGGGACCAGAACTATCCTGAAGTAAATTCCCTCTATCACCTGTCTTTGAACTGTTGTCTATTAAAAATATGATGGTTATTTGGGGGAACTTTAGAGTTGTTTAGTGGACAGGACATATAGCCCAATATGTAATAGTTTATGTTTGATTCGTGCAGATGTGGCTATCCTTATTGCTGGCGCCAGTACCCTATGGCAGTCCAGTCAAGGTCTATACATTATCTACCTCAGGGACCACCCCAATCCCCTCCTTACAGAACGCTAAGAATAATATACATCATACATTTATACCACAACTGTACTGTAGGCTATGCATTTTATTCATCAGATCATGCATTTTGATGACCACTCTCTCCCCCTCTTTCTGTCTCAAAGTTTGTTCCCCAAACCTAGATGGTGTTGTGAAAGAATGTGATGGTGAGTCACTATCATTTTAAATTGCAATCATTTTCATTAGTCTTCTGTTCTCTACACCCACACTGAGCCTGCTTTAGTTTTATGCCACCATTTAAACCCCTGATTGACTGACATCTGACTGATTCATGTCTCAGTGACCAGGCTCCAAGCTGTGATTGATGAGGAGAAAGGTGTGGCTGTGCTCCAATTAAACAGTTCTAACAAAACACTGACCAGTAGGATGAGGATGAGTCAGATGCACAACCACAAACACACCGGGTGGACGGTCACTCTCCACGGACATTGGGTAATGCCAACCGTGTCAAAAGTCGACTTACCCATTACCTTTAATAGTGTGTATAATAATATACTGCTCAAAAAAATAAAGGGAACACTTAAACAACACAATGTAACTCCAAGTCAATCACACTTCTGTGAAATCAAACTGTCCAATTAGGAAGCAACACTGATTGACAATACATTTCACATGCTGTTGTGCAAATGGAATAGACAACAGGTGGAAATTATAGGCAATTAGCAAGACACCCCCAATAAAGGAGTGGTTCTGCAGGTGGTGACCACAGACCACTTCTCAGTTCCTATGCTTCTTGGCTGATGTTTTGGTCACTTTTGAATGCTGGCGGTGCTTTCACTCTAGTGGTCGCATGAGACGGAGTCTACAACCCACACAAGTGGCTCAGGTAGTGCAGCTCATCGAGGATGGCACATCAATGCGAGCTGTGGCAAGAAGGTTTGCTGTGTCTGTCAGCGTAGTGTCCAGAGCATGGAGGCACTACCAGGAGACAGGCCAGTACATCAGGAGACGTGGAGGAGGCCGTAGGAGGGCAACAACCCAGCAGCAGGACCGCTACCTCCGCCTGTGTGCAAGGAGGAGCAGGAGGAGCACTGCCAGAGCCCTGCAAAATGACCTCCAGCAGGCCACAAATGTGCATGTGTCTGCTCAAACGGTCAGAAACAGACTCCATTAGGGTGGTATGAGGGCCCGATGTCCACAGGTGGGGGTTGTGCTTACAGCCCAACACCGTGCAGGACGTTTGGCATTTGCCAGAGAACACCAAGATTGGCAAATTCGCCACTGGCGCCCTGTGCTCTTCACAGATGAAAGCAGGTTCACACTGAGCACATGTGACAGACGTGAGAGTCTGGAGACGCCATGGAGAACGTTCTGCTGCCTGCAACATCCTCCAGCATGACCGGTTTGGCGGTGGGTCAGTCATGGTGTGGGGTGGCATTTCTTTGGGGGGCCACACAGCCCTCCATGTGCTCGACAGAGGTAGCCTGACTGCCATTAGGTACCGAGATGAGATCCTCAGACCCCTTGTGAGACCATATGCTTGTGCGGTTGGCCCTGGGTTCCTCCTAATGCAAGACAATGCTAGACCTCATGTGGCTGGAGTGTGTCAGCAGTTCCTGCAAGAGGAAGGCATTGATGCTATGGACTGGCCCGCCCGTTCCCCAGACCTGAATCCAATTGAGCACATCTGGGACATCATGTCTCACTCCATCCACCAACGCCATGTTGCACCACAGACTGTCCAGGAGTTGGCAGATGCTTTAGTCCAGGTCTGGGAGGAGATCCCTCAGGAGACCATCCACCACCTCATCAGGAGCATGCCCAGGCGTTGTAGGGAGGTCATACAGGCACATGGAGGCCACACACACTACTGAGCCTCATTTTGACTTGTTTTAAGGACATTACATCAAAGTTGGATCAGCCTGTAGTGTGGTTTTCCACTTTAATTTTGAGTGTGACTCCAAATCCAGACCTCCATGGGTTGATAAATTGTATTTCCATTGATTTATTTTTGTGTGATTTTGTTGTCAGCACATTCAACTATGTAAAGAAAAAAGTATTTAATAAGATTATTTCATTCATTCAGATCTAGGATGTGTTATTTTAGTGTTCCCTTTATTTTTTTGAGCAGTATATTATTAGCTATCTCTGAAGTTATGTAATCACATGTACTGAAATGAATATAATACTACTAGCCTGGAATTCAAGCCTGAGATTTTTATTTTGAGTGTGTGAGGCAAATTTCTCAGATTGGCACTGAGGCTAGGTCAGCACACACATCTCATCGTAATGCCATAATTACGATGTGTGTCTGTCCACAGGATACCTGTGGAGATGGTTGAAAGACGATGACATAGGAGGTAATGATTTGCCCCTTCTATTCATGGACTCTAATATGAGTCCAATTAAACACTTTCTTCATGTTTTGGACATTCTGGGGACTATCTGCAGGGCCGTGCTGGCGAACACTTCACCCTGTGGCAGTTTGAGTCTCTGCCACCCCCCCCCCCCCCCAGCCTCCTGGTGGCGGCCGCCCCCTGCCTGAGCTCTACAGGGGGCTGCCGCTCTTCAGCCTCCCCTCCCAGAGCCTGGGCTTCCTGACTGAACTGGCTTTGGGGCAGCCTCATGGGCACTGGCAGGGGCCTCAGGGCAGCCTCACGGGTACTTGCTGGGGGGCTGAGAGGGTTTGCGGGGGGTTCAGCAGTGTTACGGCTTGCAGGGCTGCCACAGGACAGTGTTGGTGCAGGTGGAGGACCCTGGGAGTCTGTGCCTCTGGAGCCATGTCTCAGTACCCCACCGTCTAGTCTTGACACCAAGACCAGCAGGATAGACTGGGTCTGAGAGGACATGAGAGGCTAGGAAGGACCCAGGGGCTTTTGCTACAGGACGGTAACTGTGGCACTTATACAGTATACTATAATCAGATACTGGACATAAGGACTTGCGGACATGGTGGCTTGTTGAAACTGTATCTCATCATGCACTTGTAGAGCTACTGTCCAAAGTTGAGTATGACTTGTAAATATTGTGATTGACTTTTGTGCTCCTGAAACACTACTGTCAACCCCAGCTTGGTGCTCATCCATGAACTGTAAATGTGTGACATTGTTGTACTCAACCATTATCTTCATTTCTAAATGTTATATGGTTGATTTGTAAAGTTTTTTATTTTACTAAGTTATTTGTTAAGTTGTTGAACGCCAGTGTTGGGGAGTAGTGAACTACATATAGTTCAACTACTATTTAAACAACATTTTGTCATAGCTTGGTAGTAGTTTAACTAAATCTAAATCTTGGTAGTGTTTTCAGTAGTTTATTACTTTCTTATTAGCTAATTACTTGCTCAAATAATATGGGTGAAGTAGGCAAGAATTTCCTCACTTGAAATGTGTTTAATAGGCTAAATGACACTTTCTGTTAACATCTGACTCCAGAGCGATTTGTTCTTGCAATATTTAGTCTGACATTTCAGATTTAGATAGGATCATTTTTCACGAAGTAGCTAGGATTTAGTGAACCACTTTTTCAAAATAACTTAACTAAAGCTAATAATTTGTTTTATTAAAGGTAGCTATAGTGTAGCTTAACTTCTTCCAGTGTGAAGTAATTGGTAGTTTGGTAAACTATGATTTCAGAGGAGCTTCCCCAACACTGTTAAATTCTATTTTATACATTTGTGCATTACTGTGACTGGGTGATCCATAATCAGTCATTGGTCTACAGTGGTTGTGACTAAATTAAGCACAACTACGGACGGAAGTAACTTTTCGTAGCAGGTTAGGAAATCATTTTAGCTAAGCCTATTCTTAAACTTAACCTAATTATCCTAACCTGCTACATTAATTATCCTAACCTGCTGCATAAGTTTTCCTAACCTGTTACGAACAAGTTACTTCCGGCCGTAGCTGTGTATCACCTAGTCAATACCGTCTACAGTGGTTTGATTCATGTTCGTGTATTTGTAAAAAAGAAAATAAGTGTGAGTGATTTTGTTGTCTTCTAAATAGTCTCAGGATAAACGATCCATTCATGTCGTTTAGGATCAAGGCACGCCCTTCTTGGTACTCGGCGAGTCATGATTGGTTTAGACTGAGGTCCCAGTGTGATTGGGCGGTATCCTGCCAGCTGCGTCTCAACCAAAAAGAGGCAGTAAAATGCTCCCAGAACCCCTGCATCAGCACCGGTCAGGAAACTACCGTAGATCATAACATGGCTGGTCAATGAATGGCATGGTTGAAGAACTAAACCGGTGAACGACCGTGTAGTTGCATTACTGTGCTGAGGACGCTCCCAGTCTATTGCCTGCAAACTGCTGGTAGGATTCAGCGCAGCATCATTCTTCAGAAGCAGAAAATCTTTGTTGAAGCTAGGTGGCTAACATTAGCTATCCAGCTAGCTAAAAACCCCTTAAAAAGTGCATTAGTTAGCAGCTAGCTAGTTAGCATAGTACATTTTCTATCCTGCAATGTACAGTAGGCAGCATCTCATATTACTTGCACTGATCTGATGGGATTGAGGGTTATCAGATGTGACTGCGAACGGGACCTTGGCTAACGTTAACTAGCTAGAATGATGATGATCCTCTGGACCACAGCCTAGATGGCTCAGTCAGGACAACAACGTTAGTGAGCTCCGTACCTAGCTAAGAATTTAACTAGCTAGCTATGTTTTTGCTAAGCAGCAGAAGCGATGTAAAATAATCATCATTAATTAGGCTTATCCTTATTAACAGGATCCATCTAGATTTGGATTTGGCAATACATAGCTATGATTAGAGATAAAGATACAGGAAGTGGCACTGCATTGTTTACTAAAAAAGTATATAACTCATCCTCCTTTCTTTTCACACACTTTATTTAATCCTGCTGCCCGTCATTGTACACAGCAGTTCTCAAAGTATGATAAATGACTAGGTTGATTGAAAGACACAGTAACAAATCGTGACATAACCACTGTGATGAAGAAATATCGGACTGTGTATCAGTAGTTAGGGTCAACTACTTTGTACTGAATCTCCTCTGTCCTCCGTGGCTGAGTGGTAGGTAGTCCAAGCCATGTTGTGGCCCCTGCTCCCTGCCCTGGTGCTCTTTTCTGTGTTGTCTGTGGTTCAAGTACAGACTGCACCATGCCAGACCTGCCGCAAGCTCACTGACAGCTTCATCAAGGTAGAAGTTGTCTGTCTGTATGTCTCTGTCTGTATGTCTCTCTCTTCCTGTACTCCCTCTTTGTTAGTTTGTCGGTCATATTGTGCGTTTTTTGTATCTGTTGGTATCTCTTTTGCTTATTACTCATGTCTCTGTCAGTAGCTGCTATTTTACTCTCCTTGTTGTTATGTTTTTGTCTTCACCTGATGGTCTTTGTTTTTCCCAGGGACTGGATAAAACATCCAATAAGAATTTTGGGGGTGGCAACACTGCTTGGGAGGAGGAAAATCTGGCTAAATATGCTCGCAGGTACTATTGGCCCCACTATGCCTATGTTTCTAGAGTCTCTACAAATAAGCAGTCTTTAGGACCTACAGTCTAACATCTGTTTTTACGCAGAGGCAAGTCCACTAGGCCTACTAATCTCTGACAAGCCTAACCATGTAGTTGAAGGGACAATGCACCATTATTGTCGCTATAAAGGCTTGAATTTGATGCCTCTGATCTGAATCTGTTGTCCTTCTGATTAAGCCAAGGCAGACAAGACAAGAGCTTAGTACCCCCTATGTTCTTACACAGTATGATAGCCTCTCAAAATTTTGTGTGTGTGTGAGTGAGATACTCCTTGAGTGCATAATGGAGGATATAAGGGTCTAGTATTTGTTTTACCTGTGCTATGTCCGCTAGTGAAGTGTACTATATTACTCACCCCCCCCCCCCCCCCCCCCCATCCTCGTTCTCAGTGAAACCAGGTTGCTGGAGATAGTGGAGGCAGCGTGTGAGAAATCTGACTTTGACTGTAACAAACTGCTGGAGCAGATAGAGGACCAAGTGGAGACATGGTGGTTCCACCGGTATGTATGCCACAGCGTGTCTGTTTTGTATCTGACTGTAAATGCGTTAAATGCAGTACCAGTCACACTTAATCATTCAAGGGTTTTTCTTTAATTTTACTATTCTACATTGTAGAATAATAGTGAAGACATCAACTATGAAATAACACATGGAATCATGTAGTAACCAAAAGAGTGTTAACCTCTCTAGGGGAGGTGGGACGAAATCGTCCCACACTATTCAACAGCCAGTGACAAATCAGAGCGCCAAATTTAAAACCACAAAATGTCATAATTCAAAGTTCTCAAACATAGGACTATTTTACACTGTTTTATAGATACACTTCTCCTGAATCGAACCACGTTGTCCGATTTCCAAAAGGCTTTACAGCGAAAACAAAACATTAGATTGTTAGGAGAGTACATAGACACAAAAAACCACACAGCCATTTCCAAGCAACTAGCATGCATCACAAATACCCAAAACACAGCTAAATGCAGCACTAACCTTCATCAGATGACACTCCTAGGACATTATGTTATACAATACATGCATGTTTTGTTCAATCAAGTTCATATTTATATCAAAAACCAGCTTTTTACATTAGCATGTGATGTTCAGAACTAGCATACCCACCGAAAACTTCCGGTGAATTTACTAAATTACTCACGATAAACGTTGACAAAATACATAACAATTATTTTAAGAATTATAGATACATAACTCCTTTATGCAATCGCTATGTCTGTTTTAAAATAGCTTTTCGGCGAAAGCACATTTTGCATTATTCTGAGTACATAGCTCGGCCATCACGGCTAGCTAATTTGACACCCACCAAGTTTGGTACAACCTAAACTCAGAATTACTATTAGAAAAATTGGATTACCTTTGCTGTTCTTCGTCAGAATGCACTCCCAGGACTTCTACTTCAACAACAAATGTTGTTTTGGTTCCAAATAATCCATAGTTATATTCAAATAGCTCCGTTTTGTTTGTGTGTTCAGGTCACTATCCGAAGGGTGACGCACGAGCGCATTTCGTGACAAAAAATGTCTAAATATTCCATTACCGTACTTAGAAGCATGTCAAACGCTGTTTAAAATCAATTTTTATGAGATTTTTCTCGTAAAATAGCGATAATATTCCAACCGAGCAATGTTGTATTCATTCAAAGGCTGAAAGAAAAAAATGGAGGAGTCTCGTGAATGCACATCTGTGTCACTGTCCCCAGGCTGACCACTAACAAATTCTGCTGCTGTTCTTTGCCCAGAGACAGCAGACACCCCATTCCACTTTCTGGCGGCCTTAGAAAATGCCACGTTACAGCACAGATGCTGTATTTTCGATAGAGATGCAACAGAAGGACAACAAATTGTCAGACAGGGCACTTCCTGTATGGAATCTTCTCAGGTTTTGGCCTGCCATATGAGTTCTGTTATACTCAGACACCATTCAAACAGTTTTAGAAACTTTAGTGTTTTCTATCCAAATCTACTAATTATATGCATATTCTAGTTTCTGGGCAGGAGTAGTAACCAGATTAAATCGGGTACGTTTTTTTATCCGACCGTGAAAATACTGCCCCCTATCCCAAAGAAGTTAAACAAATCAAAATATATTTTAGATTCTTCAAAGTAGCCACCCTTTACCTTGATGACCGCTTTGCACACTCTTGGCATTCTCTCAACCAGCTTCACTTGGAATGCTTTTCCAACAGTCTTGAAGGAGTTCCAACATATGCTGAGTACTTGTTGGCTGCTTTTCCTTCACTCTGCAGTCCTACTCATCCCAAACCATCTCAATTGGGTTGAGGTCAGGTGATTGCAGAGGCCAGGTCATCTGATGCAGTATTTATATCACTCTGCTTCTTGGTCAAATAGCCCTTACACAGCCTGGAGGTGTGTTGGGTCATTGTCCTGTTGAAAAACAAATGATAGTCCCAATAAATGCAAACCAGATGGGATGGTGTATCGCTGTACAATGATTCACAGTCTCCTCTGAACAGTTGATGCTGAGATGTGTCTGTTACTTGAACTCTGTGAAGCATTTATTTGGGCTGCAATCTGAGATGCAGTTAACTCTAATGAACTTATCCTCTGCTGCAGAGGATAACTCCGTGTCTTCCTTTCCTGTGGCGGTCCTCATGAGAGACAGTTTCATCACAGCGATTGATGGTTTTTGCAACTTCACTTGAAGAAACCTTTCAAAGTTCTTGAAATTTTCCATATTGACAGACCTTCATGTCTTAAAGTAATGATGGACTGTCGTTTCTCTTTGCTTATTTGAGCTGTTCTTGCCATAATATGGACTTGGTCTTTTACCAAATAGGGCTATCTTCTGTATACCACCCCTACTGATTGGCTCAAACGCATTAAGAGGGAAAGAAATTCCACAAATTAACTTTTAACAGGGCAAACCTGTTATTTGAAATGCATGAAGCTGGTTGAGAGAATGCCAAGAGTGTGCAAATCTGTCATCAAGGTAAAGGGTGGCTACTTTGAAGAATCTCAATTTTGATTTGTTTAACACTTTTTTTTGGATACTTCATAGTTTTTAAATGTCTTCACTATTATTCTACAATGTAGTAATTTTTACTATTTATGAAAAACCCTTGAGTGAGTGTGTCCAAACTTTTGACTGGTACTGTACATACACTCCCCTCCATATGCATTTGGACAGTGAAGGAACATTGTTATTTGGCTCTATACTCCAGTTTCTTTTTATTTGAGATCAAATAATTTCACCTTTTATTTGAGGGCATTTTCATATCTGTTTTATAAATCAAAGCACTTTATGTATCTAGTCCCCACATTTGGACAAATTCACTTATGGCGTATTAAAGTAGTTAAAAGTTTAGGATTTGGTCCCATATTCCTTGCACTCAAAGACTATAACAAGCTTGTTGGATGGAGTTGCAGTTTGTTTTGGTTGTTTCGGATTATATTTAGCCTAATAGGAACTGAATGGTGAACAATACATCTATTGTGTCATTTTGGAGTCACTTTTATTGTTGTTTTTATTTTTACTTCTACATTCATGTGGATGCTACCATGATTATGGATAATCATAAATGAATTGTGAAAATGATGAGTGAGAAAGTTAGATGCTCAAAGATCATACCCCCTCAAAATGCTAACCTTCCGTTATTGGTAATAGTGAGAAGTTAGCATGTTTCTCACATCATTATTCAGGATTTTTCTTAGTCTTGGCATTATCATGATTAGTTTAGAAGTGTTCAGAAACATTTTATTTACTCACTTAGAAAGAAATTACTCCAGTTATTTACCATTCAGTTCCTATTGGGCAAAACAACCCATAACACAACCAAAACAAACTTCAAATGCATCCAACAAGTTTGTTATCACAAACTTGATGTAGTCATTGTGTGCTATGAATATGGGACCAAATACTAAACTTTTGACTACTTTAATACAATATAAGAGAATTTGTCCAAATACGTATGACTAAATACACAAAGTGCTATCATGTCTAAATGGTAAAACAGATATGTATTAAAATATCTTCAATTAAAGGGTGACATCTGTAATGTCATCTCATGAAACATTTGATCTCAAATCCAAAATGCTGGTGTATAGTCAGATTTTAAATTGTAGCTTCACTGTCCAAATATCTATGGAGGAGAGTGTATACAGTGCCGTGAAAAAGTATTGCAAAGACCCAAACGGCGTTTCATGCTTTCTACTTTTGAATGCAAGAGTGGGCCAAAATTCCTCCACAGCGATTTGAGAGACTGATCGACAGCTACATGAAGCATTTGTTTGCAGTCATTGCAGCTAAAGGTAACAAAACCAGTTATTGCGTGTAAGTGGGCAATTACTTTTTCACACAGGGGAATTGGGTGTTGCATAACTTTGTTCATTAAATAAATCAAATAAGTATCACTTTTTTTTGTTATTTGTAAACTCCGGTTCCCTTTATCTAATAATAGGTTTTGGTTGAAGATTTGATATTATCAAAAATATGCAAAAATAGAGAAAATCAGAAACGGGGCAAATACTTTTTCACAGCACTGTAACTGTTCTGTGTCAATGTACGTACACACTTAAGCAGTATGTTATTTGTGTGTGTGCTTGTCCTTCCTCTCATCACTGATCTTGTCACTGTCTCTCTGTGTGTGTAGGCAGCAAGAGGCTCCAGACCTATTTGAGTGGTTGTGTATAGAAGAGCTCCCGCTCTGCTGTCCCCCGGGACGTTTTGGACCAGACTGCAAAGGTACTGAACACACACACACACACACACACACACACACACACACACACACACACACACACACACACACACACACACACACACACACAGTCACTGTATTAACCATGTGTGTTGTTGTTGTGCTGCAGAGTGTCTGTCTGGTCCTGGAGGGGTGTGTGGTGGTCTGGGCCGCTGTGAGGGAGAGGGCACGCGTCTGGGAGATGGAGAGTGCGTGTGTGACCCGGGGTACTTCGGTCAGCTGTGTCAGAGCTGTGCAGACGGCTATTACAGAGAGAAGAGCTCCAATCACAGCACACCAGCCTGCGCAGGTACCCATTCAGAAACAGTTTGCCTGTCTGATCATCAACCAGACAGCCTGGCTTATATATTATCAAGCAATCTCATGTAGAACGCTCACAAACCAATCATTTCTCCTCTGTGATGTCTGTAGCATGCTACCACTCTTGTAAAAAGTGCTCAGGGCCAGAGAACTACAAATGTCTGGAATGCAAACCTGGGTGGCTCTTCCATGACAACAAGTGTGTTGGTGAGTATTTGGCTTCTGTGTGTGTTTTTGTTAAAGCGTAATGTCGTCCGTTGGTTTTCGTACTGTGCCTGTGTTTAACTCCTGCTGTGTGTGTTGTTTCCAGACACTGATGAGTGTGGCACAGAGCTGGCTCGATGTTCCTCCAACACCTATTGCCACAACACAGATGGATCGTACGAGTGCAGAGGTACTGTTGGCTCTCCCTCTACTATCTGGTAGTAACAGAGTAATGACTAATCCTGTTTGTTGTTGGTAGACCTGTGTGCTGACCCAGTTCTCTGTCCTCTCTTCTCTGTGCCAGGCTGTGACCAGGCATGTGTGGGCTGCATGGGCAGTGGTCCAGCCCGCTGTAAGAAATGTGCTCGGGGATACAAGCTCAGAGGAGCCAAATGTCTCGGTGAGGGAACCCGGCAGTGTCTTCATTTACTGTCTGTCTGTGTGGCTCCCTTTACTATATGATTCGGCTCAGGTGCGCAACCTTCACTGGGGACGGGGTGGACATGTCCCCCCACATTCTGAAATTGCATTTTTGTCCCAGTTTTATCATTGGAATGTGATACAAAACGAGGCAACGGAGTGCTTTAGGAACATGCGGATGCCTCCGAGTGGTCGGGTAGGCTGTTTGGAGTGTTTATCCGACTGAATAAAATAAATAAAACAATTATGTCCCCCTCCCCCACTTCTAAAACCAAAGTTGCGTCCCTGATTCAGCCAATCAGATTAACCTTTTATTAAAGCAGTCTGACTTTCTCACCTATTTGTATTATACACTCTTGTCATGGGGGTCACTCTGTCCAGCTTTTCTTTCTCTCCCTCCTAGATGTGGATGAGTGTAGTGAGCGGGCGATAGCATGTCCAGGGCTGAATGAGGCGTGTTTCAATGACGAGGGGTCCTTCCGCTGTGAATGTGCTGACGGCTTCATTCGTAGAGACAGCATCTGTGTGGAGAACCAGCCGCTGAGTAAGTGACACACACATACACAAACACGTGATAGCTATGTCTGCATGACCTCCACCCCACAGCATTACAAACATGATATTTCTCTCTTCCTTGCGATCGCTCCATCAGGTGGTCCAGAGAAGGGTCTGTTTGATGACATGACTGATGACGAGGTCCTGGTCCTGCAGCAGATGTTCTTTGGCGTGGTCATCTGTGCCCTAGCAACGCTCGCCGCCAAGGGCGACATGGTCTTTACCGCCATCTTCATCGGGGGCGTGGCCGCCATGGCCGGATACTGGCTGTCAGAGAAGGGCGACCGCATGCTGGACGGCTTCCTAAAGGGACGCTAGCCTATCAGGAGCTAGGGATACAGGAAAGAACTCTTGAATGCAAGCCAATGAGGGCGACAAAGACTGAGGGGTGGGACGGCTACAGGAATGCTAGCCAATCAGGGATGTACTATACTACTTTGGCTTGGGATGATTGTGGGTCTTCTGAATTGTGAATCTTTAAGATGATAGAGGGAGATGAATAAGAGACCTTGGAGCTTAGTCAAATTAGAGCTCAATGGAGGAATGAATATAGAAGACCGGGTACTACTTGATCCAAGAACACTGAAAAGACACTAAGGACACTGGACTGTCTTTCTGCACTGATATGGGAGACCAAAACCCAAGCCTCTTGCCTCAACTCATGGGGTAGAAAAGGGAGGGAGTGCAGGTCGGATAAGACCACTACTGATTGTTACCAAGTTATTATGCATTTGTATCTTCTACTGGGCAAAAATATTGCTCCAAAATGATGTCTGTCCATTTCCACACATCCTAACCCAAACTTCTTAGCTACCCCTTTTCCCTCATCAGTATTCTACTGTTCATCATTTCACCTTATACTGAGGAACAGAGGTGTTTCCCTGGTAATGGAAGGTGATATGGGATGGTCAGTGGGGTGTTGAAGCACTAAAGACTGCTGCTATAGTGGACATGGGATACGTTTAGGAAAGGACAGATGTGTCCTGTTGCACCAGTGAAATTATGTCCAATGTTATAACACTATTTATAATCGCGTCCCTAGTATGACTGTTTTTGCACAAACTTATTCTTACTGTATGAATGCATGAGAAAGGTGATACTGTATGTATTTATTATCCTGATAGGCATGAAAGACTGAACTTTATAGAGCTGCTTGTTTCCCCCTTAAACTGTTCAACCAGGATACAAGGATCATCACTTCTGTGTCACCACCCCAAACCCTACTGCCTGAGCAGTGTGCATGAGAAAGCAAGAGAGTAAAAGGCAGCAGTCCTAGTGAAGATGTCACCCATTTTATTGGTTTGCAATAATTCATTTCTGAACATCTTTTTTTGCATCTGTTTGATATGTGTGTGTGATGAGCACCAAGTAAAATGGGGTACTGTATAGTCATGGCCAAAAGTTTGGGGAATGACACAAATATTATTTTTCACAAAGTCTGCTGCCTCAGTTTGTATGATGGCAATTTGCATATACTCCAGAATGTTATGAAGAGTGATCAGATGAATTGCAATTAATTGCAAAGTCCCTCTTTGCCATGCAAATGAACTGAATCCCAAAAAAACATTTCCACTGCATTTCAGCCCTGCCACAAAAGGACCAGCTGACATCATGTCAGTGATCCTCTTGTTAACACAGGTGTGAGTGTTGACAAGGCTGGAGATCACTCTGTCATGCTGATTGAGTTCGAATAACAGACTGGAAGCTTCAAAAGGAGGGTGGTGCTTGGAATCATTGTTCTTCCTCTGTCAACCATGGTTACCTGCAAGGAAACACATGCCGTCATCATTGCTTTGCACAAAAAGGGCTTCACAGGCAAGGATATTGCTGCCAGTAAGATTGCACCTAAATCAACCATTTATCGATCATCAAGAACTTCAAGGAGAGCGGTTCAATTGTTGTGAAGAAGGCTTCAGGGCGCCCAAGAAAGTCCAGCAAGCGCCAGGACCATCTCCTAAAGTTGATTTAGCTGCGGAATTGGGGCACCACCAGTACAGAGCTTGCTCAGGAATGGCAGCAGGCAGGTGTGAGTGCATCTGCACGCACAGTGAGGCGAAGACTTTTGGAGGATGGCCTGGTGTGAAGAAGGGCAGCAAAGAAGCCACTTCTCTTCAGGAAAAACATCAGGGACAGACTGATATTCTGCAAAAGGTACAGGGATCGGACTGCTGAGGACTCGGTTAAAGTCATTTTCTCTGATGAATCCCCTTTCCGATTGTTTAGGGCATTCGGAAAAAAGCTTGTCCGGAGAAGACAAGGTGAGCGCTACCATCAGTCCTGTGTCATGCCAACAGTAAAGCATCCTGAGACCATGTGTGGGGTTGCTTCTCAGCCAAGGGAGTGGGCTCACTCACAATTTTGCCTAAGAACACAGCCATGGATAAAGAATGGTACCAACACATCCTCCGAGAGCAACTTCTCCCAACCATCCAGGAACAGTTTGGTGATGAACAATGCCTTTTCCAGCATGATGGAGCACCTTGCCATAAGGCAAAAGTGATAACTAAGTGGCTCGGGGAACAAAACATCGATATTTTGGGTCCATGGCCAGGAAACTCCCCAGACCTTAATCCCAATGAGAACTTGTGGTCAATCCTCAAGAGGTGGGTGGACAAACAAAACCCCACAAATTCTGACAAACTCCAAGCATTGATTATGCAAGAATGTGCTGCCATCAGTCAGGATGTGGCCCATAAATTAATTGACAGCATGCCAGGGTGGATTGCAGAGGTCTTGAAAAAAAGGTCAACACTTTAAATATTGACTCTTTGCATCAACTTCATGTCATTGTTAATAAAAGCCTTTGACACTTATTACATGCTTGTAATTGTACTTCAGTATTCCATAGTAACATCTGACAAATATATCTAAAGCAAACTTTGGAAATTAATATTTGTTCCATTCTCAACTTTTGGCCACGACTCTACAATGCACAAGTGTATTTTATCAGAACTGTGTCAACATTTGCATCCACTCAATAATCCCAACACATTGTTCCACCCTCATCCTGGGTAGCTACTAAAGCTAGTGCGCTTAGAATTAAAACATTTATTCAAATGATATTTTTTCATTTTCAATAATCTAAAAAAAATGTTTTGTTAATCATGTCCTTAGGTTCCAGAACCAGTATGTGTGTGTTTATGTTAGGCCTAAGATTCCCAGCTGCACTTACTTGCATTATCACCATTAAATAAAAATTAAAAAAATTCCAGAGTGCTATTTTGTTTACAATATCCTTTCACCATTTTTATTTGACATGTTGAAATGAACTAAAAGCAATTTAATTTGAACTGCTGCTGCTCATTGCTGAAGACCTTACTAAAACACTGCTGTTGCATGTAGATGATAGATGAAAGCCATTCAAGGAAACAGACCGCTGCGCCACTCAGGAGCTACTATCTAAGGCACTGCATCTCAGTGCTAGAGGCATCACTACAGACCCTGGTTCGATTCTGGCCTGTATCACAACCGGCCGTGATTGGGAGTCCCATAGGGTGGCGCACAATTGGCCCAGCGTCGTTAGGCTTTGGCTGGGGTAGGCCGTCTATTGTAAATAAGAATTTGTTCGTAACTGACTTGCCTAATTAAATAAGCCTAACCCTAAAAATAGTGAAGTCCCCTATAAAGCTAGCTATGGAAAAATAGAAAATGTGTGAACATTTGTGAGCAGAGGTGTGTGCTTCTATTTCAGTGTGCCGCTCCAATTAATGGGGTTGTGGCGTAGCATTTCTCTCTCCATCAGGGCCTCCTGAGAGCGAATCAGTGCCCTGTCCCTCCAGCTCTGCTCCATCAGCTACACCAGACACACAAAAGAGAAGAGTATGAGTAAAATAAATATCACATTAGGACGAAGTCAGTGGAGGCTGCTGAGGGGAGGACAGCACGTAATAACGGCCGGAACAAAGCAAATTAAATACCATGGAAACCATGTGTTGGATACCATTCCGCTCCAGCCATTAGTACGTAGTGTGTTACAGGGTTCCCCAACTGGCGGTCCTCGGGTTGTTTTATTTGGCCCCCCAAGTATATTGATAGACATAGACTGTAAAAACACCAGGAAATCAGCTCCAAGTGATTTTAATATAAGAAATCTGTTCAAGTATTCCCACACATAAGAGACATGTGGATCGTATACAAATATAAGCAAGGTTTGAAATAATTGTTTTAGTCAAACATCTGTTTGGGCTTCTTGCGGTCAATATGCAGTCTACAACGTATTTGTAATTATGTTTATATTTTACATTTTAGTTGACACGCTTACCCAGAGCGACTTACATGAGCAATTAGGGTTAAGTGCCTTGCTCAAGGTCACATTTACAGATTTTTACCTAGTCGGCTCTGGGATTCAAACCAGTAACCTTTGAATTACTGGCCCAATACTCTTAACTGCTAGGCTACCTGCCGACCCTGCCTGTTCCGACCATCCGCTAGTTGATGATCCCTGGTGTATTACCTTCTTGTTCTCATCTCTGTAGTGGCTCATCGCTCTGCTGTGCTGGATCCTCTGCTGTTTCTCACTGGACAGAGCCAAGCGATCCGCTTCCTGTAAAAACTCAGCCTCCTCTGCCTTACTGGTCAACTTCAGCATCAGCCCCGCCCTCTTCTCCTCCATCTGCCTCTTCAGATGCTGACGTACCTCCGATCTGGAAAATCGAGAGATTTATAAACAATATGACAGAAGCCAGAATCCCACCTAGATATGGGAGGGAAATGGATAATTCAGACGAGGATGCTTTTACCTGTACTCCTCTCTTTCAGTGCAGGATCCGTAGAATGGCTTCCGCCACACCTGGTGATACCTACCAAAGCCCCAGAGAAAAAAAGATTAATTGGCAAAAATTGGACATGTCATATTATTGGATATTATGTAGTTTTCTCCAAAGTGTCACAAAACGCAGAAACAGACTGGCAGCAGGGTTTATGTTTTACTACTGGAGTCACCTATAATGCTCCTTTCTCTGCATAACCAGTGCCCTCTGGTGGTTGTGGTGATGCACAGCAGGGGTCTCCAGGCTGACAGTCCGTCTATGGGCCAGAGGAGGATGGAGGGGGTCCAGTCTGGGGACAGACTGCCGACCAGATAGGAAGTTCACACGAAGGCAGGCAAAAATATTTATAACACTTGAATTTGCTTTATCTTAGAGTCAATGTACACCTGGCTGACTGGCAGTGCTGCCGAGGCAGGTGAGATGATGGGCAAGGTCAGGGGAGTGACCATAAGGTAGCGACTTTGGCGGACAGGTGTGGATCGAGGAATAGACAGAGTTGTGGAATTCAAGCGAACAGCAGCTGTGGTAATGAAAAGAAGAATGCACAGTATAAACACTGAACGGTTTAAATAATCCAACATGCAGTTCAAACTGATAGAAAACCATTCATTTAAAACTATTTAAAACGTCAAAGCTGTTTTCAAAGTTTTCTTACGAAGTTTCATTCCGTAGACTGGGCTGTGTCTTGTGTTTCCCCAGCAGTGGAGTCCGGTCCTTGTGCATTGAAAAACTTCTAAAGGGTCTGTCTTAACTTTTACACTAAGCTCTCTTCTTACTACTGTCACTGTCAAAACAGTAAAGTTATTTTTCATAACAGTAAAGTTGAATTAATTACATGCGAACTACTTCCTTTTCAAATATTTACTTTAATGACTATGAAGACTTGGATTCAAATAGAAATAGTACAAACAAATGCACTCACTTGGGTGTGTTGCGGTGGCAACTGTTGACCTGGGAATCAGGTTACTCGTGTGCAGACAGAGAATAAATCTGGAGCCTAACGTAGCTAAATGCACTGGTGCTCTCCTAAAGAAATGTATTAGCATGTGAAATAGGGCTGGGTGAGCTATTGTCAGAGCATGGCTACACAGCTAGACAGATGGAGACGATTCAATACACGCAAGGAAGGAACACCAATCTCCAATAGACAAAGGGGACACGGTTTATCTGTTGCTTTTCCAGAGGCACAACATCAAAGTTAAATTCAATGTAAATGAGTCATTAGGCTTTTAAAACATGAAACAATTTCTTTAATACAATCATGTTGACTAACAATTGTTGTCCAAGAGAGATACCGATATGTCAGGTTATAAGCCTAATGATTTAAGAACTAGAACATTCTTCCACTGATAAAACATGTTGTGACATTGCAGTTCCTCATGGTTCAGATTCCCAACCTCTCGTGGTTCTCCCACAGCCAAGCATGGTACTTGTTCAGCATGTGGTCCTGGGGTTCAACCTATGTAAATACACACACACACAAGGGCAATATCTCTAGTTGACTATATCTGGATCTATTATTTAAATGTTGGTGTAACAATAGTTGTCATTTTTGCTAAAGGGAAAATACACTATAAACTGTATGTAACAACCTACTATGGGGTCTGTGACTCACTCACCTGTCTCCACTCCTCTACACAGAAGATCCTGTAGGAGTCATTGCCGTACTTCCCAATCCCATGCAGCTCTATAGGGTAGCGCCACTGCTTGGTCAGGTATTCATCTGCATAAGAGATGCATAACATAACATCTGCATAACATACCCATTATTTCTCAGGTGCTGGCAAAAACAAACACACCTCTAACACTTGGAGGATTGGATAACCCAGTCGTCATCCTCGATTCAACTAAAACTAAAATCTCACTTTCTAGGAGGGAAATCAGTGGATCATCTCTTGGATCTACAGGTGGAGATGGGAACAGTGACTGACCAGAGAACCTGATGATGATTTTGGCTCGCAGTTCATACAGGCCCAAAGACCTCAGCAGCACAGACAGGGGCTTCCACTCTGCCCCCCTGGTCTCCTCCGCTGATGGGTAAAGCTTAAAGAACTGCCACAACACCGGGATGGCCATTTTACCTGAAAAATAAGACCGAACAGAGACTGTGTGAGATCATTCCAATGCTTTTATTGTAGATGTGTGTGTGTTTGTGTGTCTCACCGCTGGTCTTGTTGAGAAACACGGTGGCTACCAGGAGCTTCCAGGGGTCGTGGAAAAGGGTCTCCTGCACCAGGTGGAAGGGGGAGCGAGGAGGGGTCCACTTCCTGAAGGCTTTCCTCCTAGGGGGGCTCAGACCTGTGTGTGGACATAAGGGGTTTTGGACATAAATCAACAATTTTTTTATTTGACTTACATTTTTCTCCAAGAATGGCAAGTTCTGTTAAGTTCTACCATTTATGAAATGATTACCATCTCTCAATGACTTCCGGCTGAAATAAGGACTGGTCTTCCGTTTCTCTCCTAACAGTTCTGGGCAGAACAGGAACAACAGGCACCACTACACACATTAAACATGTTATTCTCTTGGGTCAGTACACAGTAACCATGGAGGTCCAAGAAGATGATTACGTTTTTCTCTATCTAGGCATCACAGTCAATGCACATTATGCATCATAACTCAGTTAGCACAATGCACAGTAGAGGAAATTGATACATACTGCTCTGGGAATCTTTCAGTGGTGTACAGCACCCTTCAGTGGTCTGGGGAGATGGCAGCTCTTCGTCATGCACCTCGGCCTCTATATTCTCCACTCCCTCAGTCTCCCCCACTCCCACACCCTCAGACTTCCCCTCGCTCTCAGAAGCAGACTGCACCCTAAGGACTGGGACAAGTAACAGTGACACAGGAGGCTGTTCTCCTCGACCAATGTGAGCATCTTGTAGATCAGTGGGCGGGGCTAGCCTGAGCAGCTTTTCTCTCAGCAGCCCCGGCCTCCTCTGGAGGCTCTTCTCCAGTATGACATCGTCAACGACCGCCACGACCTTCAGACGCCTCTCAGTCTCATCATCCTCACCCCTTCTCACAGAGGCTTGCATGTTTGTCTCTTTGATGTCTTCATTTGTGTCTGATGGGTGGCCCGTTTCTGTGCCTCTCCCAGCTGCCGGTCTGTGATTCCCCCTTGCCAAGGGAGGCATGTCAGGCCTCTGAAGAGTTGATATCGTTCTCTTGTCTCTGGGTCTGGTCCTCTGCTTGCAGGATTTTGCGGAAGAGGCTATTTTTGTGTTATTTGGAGGCAGGCTTAATATTCTACCCTCTTCCATATTCTCCTCTGTGTTCTGCCTGTCTTCTTTGATATTGGCCTCTGAGGCATGACATGTGTGTTCCTGATTAACTTTCCTCTGTCTCTCCTGGCTTGGCAGTGGAGTCACAGCTACACTGCCACTCTTGACTTTGGTGAAGTCAAAGTCATCTATCTGTAGATCCCCTCCTGCATCTTTGAGAAGGAAGGCTTGAAGAGACGCCCTGGACCGGAACCTCTGTCCCTGGGGACTACAGAGGCAGACATATCAGTTACTTCATGTAGAATCATTGCTCATAGGATATCTGCAATGCACTTAGCCCCTAGCCCTGACAGTAAGATACACACACTTCTGGGATGTCTACATGCAATGAGAGAATGAGAGTAACTAGTGAAGAAGCAAAAATCAGAATCACCTTGTTATATAGATGTCCATTTTGCCTGCAGTCTTCCCACTTTTCCTCTGCCTCACCACTCTCACCCAGCCCAGCGGCATACTAGAAGGCTGGCACGACTCCTCATCCTGTCTGGTCCGCTGTCTCTTTACTGCATTGGGATCAGCCTCTTTGTTAACTATCATATATGAACCTGGAACAGCCATAGTGTCTGTGTCAGAATTAGGATTAAAATGTGTGTCAGTGATGGGGTTCTCTGTGTTGAGGTTATTGTTTTTGAGCCTGGTTGTGACTGTGTTGTTGTCAGTAGGGGAAGCACAGGTTGTATCAACAGTAGGCTCAGTTTTAGCCTGATACATATGATAATCCAGTGATAGCATATTGTCCACACTCTGGAGCGCAGAGGATGTCTGTCTCAGACAGGTGTCACAAGCTGGGTTTCATGAGGCTGAGATCCTGCTCCGGTCCTCTTATCTGCTAACATCTTCCTAAGACATCAGGAGCTCTATACCTTGCTGCGACAAACAACAAGATGGATCAGAATAGTCAACTCAACCTGTCTATCATATCATATTTAAAAAAATGTTCACAACAAAATCTTATTTATATGGAAGAGTATGGTTTGGGCAAATAGGTGACTATTAGCTAGCTAGCTCCTAGTTAGCTAGCTAAGTAGCTAAACAATTGCAGATTGGTTTACCTTCTTGATAGTCGATTCAACTGTGCTTGTTTGCGTACCTCGTGATCACGTGCTGTTCTGGATGAATAGTTCATCTCTGTTAGCATATTACTTGAAGATCGGAATTGAATAAAATTGTCGGAGACGTAACATCAACCTCTTTGGATAAATTGTATTTGCCGCTGGGCTGTGAAGTGTGTGAACTAGCTTGTGAGCGATTCTGCTTGACTCACACATGCCATGCGCAGAACGCAGCACAAGAGACAGGAAACAGAGGACGGAGTCTGCGCACAAGCGAACAGATCCTGTAAACAGCCCTCCACGACAACAACCTGTTGAACATCAACTGCGCAAACGGAGAGGAAATCTGACAAAATAGGCATAATTGTGAGTGCGGTTGAGAGTTTTTTTTGGGACATCAGAAGTCCAATGTATTTCCTGTAGACAGCCAGTAGGTGTCAATGTTTGACCAGGCGAGCTCTGACAGGGACTGGTGGAAGTGGATGCCGTTCTGTGAGGAAGAGGATGAGGCAGTGGATGTGGACAGCAGCATGCCAGAGCCCCTGTGCCTGCTTACCGACGCCCCCTACAGCCAGAGCAGGCAGAGCTGCAGCAGCAGGGTAGAGCGCCTGGGGCTGGGCTAGGCAACTGGAGAAAGAGAGGCAGGCAGGGAGAGGAGGAGAGCCCCTGCTGCAGGGAGTGCTCTCTGATTATTAAGACCACTGCATGCATGAAGGAAGGGAGGTAACATCAAAACTCAGGGAAAGACTCATTGTGGCGTGTCTCTCTCAGAGATGAGCACAATGACCGGCTGAAAGAAATTATGTGGAAATTATAATGGATCTATATACACTGCTCAAAAAAATAAAGGGAACACTTAAACAACACAATGTAACTCCAAGTCAATCACACTTCTGTGAAATCAAACTTTCCACTTAGGAAGCAACACTGATTGACAATAAATTTCACATGCTGTTGTGCAAATGGAATAGACAACAGGTGGAAATTATAGGCAATTAGCAAGACACTCCCAATAAAGGAGTGGTTCTGCAGGTGGGGACCACAGACCACTTCTCATTTCCTATGCTTCCTGGCTGATGTTTTGGTCACTTTTGAATGCTGGCGGTGCTTTCACTCTAGTGGTAGCATGAGACGGAGTCTACAACCCTCACAAGTGGCTCAGGTAGTGCAGCTCATCCAGGATGGCACATCAATGCGAGCTGTGACAAGAAGGTTTGCTGTGTCTGTCAGCGTAGTGTCCAGAGCATGGAGGCGCTACCAGGAGACAGGCCAGTACATCAGGAGACATGGAGGAGGCCATAGGAGGGAAACAACCCAGCAGCAGTACCGCTACCTCCGCCTTTGTGCAAGGAGGAGCAGGAGAAGCACTGCCAGAGCCCTGCAAAATGACCTCCAGCAGGCCACAAATGTGCATGTGTCTGCTCAAACGGTCAGAAACAGACTCCATTAGGGTGGTATGAGGGCCCGATGTCCACAGGTGGGGGTTGTGCTTACAGCCCAACACCGTGCAGGACGTTTGACATTTGCCAGAGAACAGCAAGATTGGCAAATTCGCCACTGGCGCCCTGTGCTCTTCACAGATGAAAGCAGGTTCACACTGAGCACGTGACAGATGTGACAGAGTCTGGACACGCCGTGGAGAACGTTCTGCTGCCTGCAACATCCTCCAGCATGAACGGTTTGGCGGTGGGTCAGTCATGGTGTAGGGTGGCATTTCTTTGGGGGGCCGCACAGCCCTCCATGTGCTCGCCAGAGGTAGCCTGACTGCCATTAGCTACCGAGATGAGATCCTCAGACCCCTTGTGAGACCATATGCTGGTGCGGTTGGCCCTGGGTTCCTCCTAATGCAAGACAATGCTAGACCTCATGTGGCTGGAGTGTGTCAGCAGTTCCTGCAAGAGGAAGGCATTGATGCTATGGACTGGCCCGCCCGTTCCCCAGACCTGAATCCAATTGAGCACATCTGGGACATCATGTCTCGCTCCATCCACCAACGCCACGTTGCACCACAGACTGTCCAGGAGTTGGCGGATGCTTTGGTCCAGGTCTGGGAGGAGATCCCTCAGGAGGCCATCTGCCACCTCATCAGGAGCATGCCCAGGCGTTGTAGGGAGGTCATACAGGCACATGGAGGCCACACACACTACTGAGCCTCATTTTGACTTGTTTTAAGGACATTACATCAAAGTTGGATCAGCCTGTAGTGTGGTTTTCCACTTTAATTTTGAGTGTGACTCCAAATCCAGACCTCCATGGGTTGATAAATTGGATTTCCATTGATTATTTTTGTGTGATTTTGTTGTCAGCACATTCAACTATGTAAAAAAAAAGTATTTAATAAGATTATTTATTTCATTCAGATCTAGGATGTGTTGTTTAAGTGTTCCCTTTATTTTTTTGAGCAGTATATTTTCAAATAACTGTGCTTTTTCTGATCCACATAGATTTTGACAGACAAAACAACCCCCCAAAAATCTGTGGCCCTTCATTGAATTTCAAAATACCGATGTGGCCGTCAAGCAAAAAAGTTTTCCCACCCCGGGTCTAAAATGTAGTAAATGTTTCTGCCTTCTACTGGCCCTCTGGATATTGGTTACATATGAGATAAACATTTAGAGTTTGTTTCCACAGCAAATTAATAGATAGACTACTTGTCTAACATAGCATATCTAGTAGAACATGCAGTGGTGAAGATTTTTTTTTTTTGCTTCATAGAAGTATCATAGAAAATACTCTGATAATTGACAATCCAAAGTATATCAGTGTGTAGCACAGCAATACACCCCATGGTCGTTATGTAGAGATCAAAAGGCCTATGTTTATGACCACAGGGGTTGAGGCTCTGCTCCCAGGTGGGCACCGGTGATTGGTCAATGGCCTGGGTGTTATCACACTTACCCATTGCTGTGGCAACGAGCGATAACACATAAACCACAGGCCACCATAATGTATTGATAACACTTCATTATGCCTTTAAGGCCTGTATGCAATCAGCCTGTCAGGCACTATTGAAACCATAACACTGGACTGGAGGTGATCCTGTTTAGCGTTTAATAATGATCCCCTCACTACTCCTCCCCCATATCCCCCTGGGTAATACTGTAAGTACAGACAAATATGCACTATTTCATTACCCTGCCATGGAACCTTAGTCTCATGTGTTGTCACTGGGCTGTTCATCGGTTTCAGTGAACATGCTGGTTTGATTACCATGCTGGGAATAATCTGTAATAAAAAAAGGGAGGTTGTCCAAAATGGTTTTATTTCAGGGCAAAAGAATGGACTGTCAGGCGGTTATTTTTCAGAGTGAGGAGAAACAGATGCACAGTCGGGAACTGATATGACGTTGCGCAAATGGACTTCAAGTGCCAGAACAATAGAGCCCATTTAGAAACAAGAGAGTGTGTGTGTTTTTCCATCTGTTTGGTCAGGCGCTTAATGGGATTGCTAAGGACTGTAAGCTTTGATGTGTCTACTAGGTCGTGGTCTGGAGAAAGCCTTGGCTCAGACTTTGTGGACCATAAATATGAGAGAAACTTCCCTGTTGTTTTAATGGGTGAGACCACATTTCAAATGATGCCATATTCCTGATACAAAGATATGACCCAGGATGACAGCCTCATGCCCAAACCACCCCATCCCCCTGACCAGCGAGTTCAATACAACCTTCAGTACTCGCCACTTGGCAAATAGTTCGACCACATCATAAAAAAACACTGGCACATCTTGAGCACTGATCCACAACTGGAGAAGACATTTATAGATCCCCGCGGGTAGTCTTCAGACACACCCCCAACATCAGTCACATGATGGTGAATCTTCCACCAGTACCACGTAGCACCTTCCTAGTCAATGTGGCCGACGTACCCACTGTAACTTTACGAAGAAACGCACAATGTTCAATCACTCTATCATGGGCAAGGCCATTAAGATTAAGGCCATCATTAGGTGTTCTACAAACAATGTGGTATGCCTAATCAAGTGTATTTGTGGTCTATGCTATGTAGGAAAAAAACTAAATGAGCTCTGAAAACAAGGATAGCAGAACACAGGAGTTATATAGGGACTCTTGACCAGAGACACCCTGTGGCTGCACATTTCATGGAGGCTCGTCACAACATCAGCTCTCTGAGATGAAGAACATTGGTATCGAACATGTTAAGACTCCTAGGAGTAATAATAATAATTTAATCCATTTTAGAATCAGGCTGTGACGTAACAAAATGTGGAAAAAGGGAAGGGGTCTGAATACTTTCCGAATGCACTGTATATATTTTATTTTCTGTAATTAATACATGTCCCCATCTCATTAATATCACATTATTAGAAGTACTCAAGTTGTTTTTAAAATACACTACATGACCAAAAGTATGTGGACACCTGCTCGTCGAACATCTCATTCCAAAATCATGGGCGTTAAGATGGAGTTGGTCCCCCCTTTGCTGCTATAACAGCCTCCACTCTTCTGGGTGTTTGATGGGGTTGAGATCAGGGCTCTGTGCAGGCCAGTCAAGTTCTTCCACACCGATCTCGACAAACCATTTCTGTATGGACCTCGCTTTGTGCATGGGCGCATTGTCATGCTGAAACAGTAAAGGGCCTTTCCCAATCTGTTGCCACAAAGTTGGAAGCACAGAATCATCTAGAATGTCATTGTATGTTGTAGCGTTAAGATTTCCCTTCATTGGAACTAAGGGGCCTAGCCCGAACTATGAAAAACAGCCCCAGACTATTATTCCTCCTCCACCAAACTTTACAGTTGGCACTATGCATTGGGGCAAGTATCGTTCTCCTGGCATCCGCCAAACACAGATTCGTCCGTCGGACTGCCAGATGGTGAGGGCGTGATTCATCACTCCAGAGAATGTGTTTTCACTGCGCCAGAGTCCAATGGCGGCAAGCTTTACACCACTCCAGCCGACGCTTGGCATTGCGCATGGTGATCTTAGGGTTGTGTGCGGCTGTTCGGCCATGGAAACCAATTTCATGAAGCTCCTGACGAACAGTTGTTGTGTGAGTGTTGCAACCGAGGACAGACGATTTTTAGGACATTCATATGAGACTTGCTCCCAGTCAGGGGAAAATATTGACCTAGACAAGTATATCCCAGTTAAAGGTCAATAAATATGAAGTAGAATTCCTTGTTATTTCAATGTCTGTTCCTCTGTCTCTCTCAGATTGGGAAGGACAGAACTCTCTATGACTCTTGCTGCGTCAGCTACTTCTCCAAGGGGGAGTACATTGTGATCGGCGGCTCGGACAAGCAGGCCTCCCTCTACACCAAAGACTGGGTGCAGCTCGGCACCATCGGGGAACAGAGCTCCTGGGTGTGGACCTGTAGAGTCTATGTGGTGTGTCTCTTTTAGTGTGTGTGTACATTTGAGTAACTGTAAGAGTGTATGAGAGAGAGTGGTGTATGTGCGTGTGTCTGAAGGGAACTGTATTGGAACGCTGTAATTTAAAACAGCGCTGACATGGTGTCGAGACATGCTGTGAAGAACGCGGAATGGAAATGATAAGATGAGACTGACGTAAACGCTATAGATGTCATGCTGTCAGATCAAGTGTTGATGCGACATATCAAGTTGGGATAAATTCACAGATCAGTTAATTTTAACTTGTGGAAAAAGTATCTGTGATCACCCATAGAGTACATGAAAGGAATATCAATGTAGGTTTATTTTATATCTTTAATATTTTATATTATATTAATACTAGTGACTCACACGAGAGAGCATTAGGTTCTACCTTGCTGACATCTCCACATTGTCTTAGACGGGGATCTAACAATAGGAACACTTTGTCTCTCTGTATTTTCATGGAAGTGTTAATGGGAACCAGTGCTACATTGTTCTCTCTTTGTCTTCTGTAGGTGTTGGGCTTCCAGGACGGACCATAGCCTTCTTTCAGCTCAACTTCAGCACGATGCATGGCCTGTACAAAGACCGTTACGCCTACAGAGACGGCATGACCGACGTCATTGTCCAGCACCTCATCACTGAACAGAAAGGTGGATTGACTTAAACAGTACATTGTACTTCCCTTAGCTCCCTTACATCGTCAGTGTTAGCAGATCTGATGGAAATGGATGGCAGAAGCTCCCTGAAGAAGTCCATTGGAAGGCTATGGAGAGTCCTGCCCATATGCTCAGATCTATCCAGTCCCTTCAGATCTGTAAACACTAAGGGTGTAGGAGTTAAGTGAAGCTAGGGCTAGTGGTTCTTTTTTGACTGGACTTCCTGTGCTTACTATACCTGCTCTCCATGCCCAGTGAGGATGAAGTGCAGAGAGCTGGATAAGAAGATAGCTATCAACAGGAACCGCCGGGCCATCCAGCTGCCTGAGAAGATCCTCATCTACGATTTCTGACGACTCCTCCTACATGTACAACCGCATCAAGGAGAAGATCTGCAGGAAGTTTGAGTGCAACCTGCTCGTGGTCTGCTCAGAGCACCTCATCCTGGGTCAGGTGAAACTTATACCCAGTCCAAAATCATACCCTATCCCCTACTACCCCCAAACACATTTACACTGTGGTAGTAGATGGTCATAGTATTTGTACAGTTATATAGAGCTGTTTTTAGACTAAATACTTTGATTAATAACTGTTTTCTACGGATTTGCTTTTGGCTTCAGGCTTTTCTCAAACACTTGGTGACAAACAACTCCGTAAAGTGCCATAACAACGCAACACAGGAGGCTGCTGAGGGGAGGAAACCATGTGTTTGATGAGTTCGATACTATTTAATTTAATCTGTTCCAGCCATTACTATAAGCCCGTCCTCCCCAATTAAGGTGCTACCAACCTCCTGTGCAACACAAACTATTTGGCCTGAGTCAATAACACTGACCTGCAGCGTCTTCAGCTTATGTAAATTATACTAATGCATTGGTGACAGATTGTGAAAGACCCCCCCCCCCCCCCCCCCCCCCCCCGAAAGACATTATCATGCTATTAAGATGATGGAAAGCCAGTGAATTAGTGTTTAGTGCTGCATTGCTGTTCTAAAACATCCCAGAGAAAGGCCAGAGGAATACAGGCTTCAGCTGTATTCCTTAACGGGTTCTGTCTCTGAGTCTCTCCCCAGCCTCCTCAGCCATTAGACAGCCTAAGTGAGACAGGGCAGAGTGAGTGGTTACCACCACAGCATTGTGGAGCCTGGCTGGATGTATCTGGTGGTTTCCTCCCTGGTTTGTGTCTGGGGTTTGACAGAGAAGGGAGGGGGAGCAGTCTAGAGTTAACTGTGACAGAGATGCTTTAGATCTCTCTCTAAAAGCCCTGTTACAGCTTCACCACTGAGGCTGATCGTTTCTCTGGTATGACTGTCTAACCTCTGAATGGGCTGTGTCAAATACAATCAGACTTTTATCTTCACAGAGCATTGAACGAGAATGAAACATATTGAAAGAATTGAAAGAGTACTATTTATGAGATTCAACAAAAAGTGACTAACAAAAAAAGAGTTGTCACATTTACCACGTTGGTGACCCACTTGAATTTCATGCAACACTATAGAATGTTTAGGTTTTCAATATATCACAAATTGTTTCTGCATATTGGTTAGATTAGAAGGATATATTAATGGACAGCCATACAAAAATGCCCCCCCGTACGTCCGTTCAAAAAGAACAATAACTGTAGCGACCCTGTGTTTATAAATGTGGATATCAACTTCGCCACTTCAGCATGCTTTTGTGGGACAGTCAATGCCACACAGGGCTACGGGCCAGAAGGTTGAGGGTTTGCCGACCACCACGGAGCTCACTCTCCCTGCCTGTTTCATAACACAACAATCAGAGCCTTCTGCAGACAATGATCAGCTAGGGGGAAATCAGATTTCAAAAGTTTTACCCTATATTTCGAATCATATAAATATATGCAACAAATTTTCCACCAACAGGTTTCTTTGCCAATGCTCCTGAGTGGCGCAGTGGTCTAAGACACTGCATCTCAGTACATGAGGCATCACTGCAGTCCCTGGTTCAAATTCAAGCTGCATCACATCCGGCCGTGATTGTGAGTCCCATAGGGCAGCACACAATTGGCCCAGCGTCGTCCGGGTTAGGGGAGGGTTTGGCTGGGGGAGGCCGTCATTGTAAATAAGAGTTTGTTCTTAACTGACTTGCCTAGTTAAATAAAGGTTAAATAAATAAAATAAAACAACCAACAAGCAAAGCATGCCAACTTTTGGCACTTCAAAATCATGGTTTGCATTTTCAACACTACTATCAAATAGACTATGTCAATCTCAACAAAAATACATTTGATCCCTCTCTACCTTGTACTCGGTGTCGAATGCTTGACTTGACAATTTCCAAATGTCATTAAACTTTTGGGTGTTTTGTAACAGATGTCTCTTTCCATTCATCAAATGGTACAGTTTGGAAGCTGGAATTATATTTTTGATGAATATGTGCAGGTAGCCTATAGGAGACTTTTGAAGTAGCCTAATCAGATTAAAACCTTGTGACTGCTTGTGTTTATGCCACACATAAAAGGTAATACATTTGAAAAGTGAAATTACAAATATTGAAGCTGTATTGAAGTGTTAGGTTCTAGGTTCGCAAGGAACAGCCGCTCGAATCACAGAATTTTAGCCTAGAGTAGAAGTTTGTACTCACTTAAAAACAATAATGCAATTATTCATTGTTGTAGGCTAGTCTAGGTAGGATCATTGTATTGTCCCTAAACAAGATCAATAGGGGAGCCTTTTAAGCTGCATGTCTCATGTCTTCAACCTGGCCTCTGCTGCTTATCAGCTATTCCTCCTAGTTCTTGTGGATTTACAGTATATTGAAAATTGGTTCAGCTTTAAATGATTTTATATGTGGTGTCTGTCCTTCACCATGCACTGTCTGTCCTTCACCAGTACCAAGGAATAGTGGCTCATGGAGTCTTTGGTTCTCTACATCAAAGTCATTGGTGGCCGACCGGACAGCGAGGGCCTACTGGTGGGGCTAAAGAATGGAGCAGATACAAACACTTCTGTCTTAGCTAACTTGTATTTATCTAGGTTAGTCTTATTGAGATGCTATCTCCTGCGGCTCAATTCAATCCAACTTTCACCAATGGTATTCATTTTCTCTTCAGATCCTGAAGATCTTTGTGGACAACCCGTTTGCCATCAATCTGCTGAAGCAGTCTACATCTGTGCGTTGTCTGGACATGAGTACTTCCCGCAGCAAGCTGGCAGTGGTGGACGAACACAGCATCTGCCTGATTTATGACATCCACACCAAGGAGCTGCTCTTTCAGGTCAGAGGGCAGGTGTCAAGCGTTATTAAGTCCAAGGTTGAGGTGGCTTCACTTTCAAATTAGTGTTCAAAGGTTGTCCCACTGCTCCTCCTTTTTCCTTCACCTACTTTTCCCCTGACTGCCCTCGTTCTATGAGCATCCTTCCCTACTCCCCAGGAGCCCAATGCTAACAATGTAGCATGGAACACTTAATGTGAGGGCATGCTGTGTTTGTCAGGCAGCTGCTACCTCAACGTCAAGGCCAGTAACCTCCCAGTGCACCAACAGAAGCTGCAGGGCTTTGTGGTGGGCTACAATGGCTCGAAGATCTTCTGCCTGCATGTCTACTCCATGTCCACCGTGGAGGTGCCGGTGGGTGGGAAGAATATTACTTAAAGAACTGAGCTTTATTATCCGCTATTTAGTTCTGTTTCTACGTTTTCTTATTGTATGTTGAATTGACTGGTTTCCCCTTCCTTCCCATCTCTTCTCCACAGTTGGCTCCTATGTACCAGTGTCTGGAGAGAAGGATGTTCAAGCAGGTCTATCAGATCTCCTGTCTGGGTGTGACTGACAGTGACTGTAGGGATCTGGCCACGGATGCCCTGGAAGGGCTCGACTTTCACTGTTAAGAAGGTCATACAAGCACATACTCCCACGGAAGCACACACACACTTTTTTCACTGCAGTGCTAGTGTTCATCACTAGATGGTGCTGCCTGATGCTATTTGTATGAAGTACCTCTCTCATGCTTGTTTGACCAATGTGATAGAATAGCTTAAGTATGTGGTGTGAGTGGATTCTCTGGCTTCCCCATTTTTGTCGTGGCCCCGGACAAGCACACCTCATTCTACTTGTCAACTCATCATCAAGCCCTTGACAAGTTGAATCAGGTGTTTTTGTCCGGGGCTACTACAAAAATGTGTGCTGTTGGGGATACCCGAGGACTGGAGTTCCCTTTTGTTTCTCTCTCTCAGGCCTTCATCCGAGTACGAGACCTGCGCTGCCTGGAGCTCATCAACAGCATTGAGGTACAATATGGCACAGACACACTCCCCTAAAATGCATAATGGATTAGTCCAAATGGTATTATTCCAAGATCAAAGAATTTGTAAGGGTAGAAAACAGAACAGACCACATAGCTTTAATCAGGGTGGATTTACTGGCTGACCAGAGAACTCCACATGACATCATCAAAGCGAGACAGAGGAGGGGAAACTTGGGATCGCATGGGTTGCCCTCATTTAAGCATTTTCTTACTGGCCCAACATATGACTGTACACACACACACACACACACACACACACACACACACACACACACACACACACACACAGACACACACACATACACACACACACACACACACACACACACACACACACACACACCACACACACACCACACACACACACACACACACACACACACACACACACACAGAGACTCAAGCACGCAGTCACACACAAAGGGCTAGTAAAGGGAGGAAAGCGTTATTTTATGTGAACTTAACTGATCTGGAAATATTTGGGAATATAAATACATTCATGTGTTTTCATGGACATTCTTTGTGATAAGATTTTTTTTTGCATGTTGACGGTAGATGTGGAAACAATGGATCATTGAATTCCACAAAACAGGCTTTGTGTCTGTGTGTGTGCATACTGTATGGAATACGTGCAACAATGGGCAGATAGTCCAGGGTCAGACTAGGGTGAAACTGACTGAGCGGCTGATATTAGCTCATTTCTCTCTTTCTTTGCATGTGCGTGTGGTGCGTGCATACAAAAGTGGTTGTGTTTGTGTGTGTGTATATGTGTGTGTGTTTGTGTGTGTGTACTGATGGATTTCTAGGAGAGAAAGAAGAGGGGTGAGAGCGACAAGGAGCTGTTCCTATCGGACGTCTATGCCTACCAGGGGAAATTCCACCAGGCTGCCAGGCTCTGCAAGAGGACTGGCTTCCACTCCAGAGTCCTCAGCTTGTACACTGTGCGACTACTGATTGACTCACACACACTCTCTCATACCCTAGACCTGTACATGTTCAAGACAATAGACATTCACACACATAGACTTTACATAAATGTTTGAATATGCCTATACACCCACACACGCATGCATGTGAGACCTGTGCCTGTTTGAGTCAGCCAAGATACTATCGGTACACACACACACACACACACACACACACACACACACACACACACACACACACACACACACACACACACACACACACACAGCTCTTGGTTTTCCTCCCTTCTTCCCTCCTATGAGTCATGGGAAAGCGTTATGGATGTGTGTGGTTGGGAGGCAGGCAGATGGCTAATGCTGGGTCCTGTGGCTCTATCAGAGCTCCCCATGGGCCGCTCTCTCTGTGTCTGCTGCTTGTCGATCACACACCCACTCTGGCCCAGACCACCTAGGCTAAGGCAGCCTCAGCATAACAAACACAGGGAAAGACTGGTTGGCCTCGTCAAGCTTTATCAGGCATGACAGCTGACATTCGGGTGTGAGTGAGTTCGGCCTCATTCCTAAGTGTGGTGTGATAGGAGATATGTGATTTGTAAGGGGTCCTCTACGAGGCCTGACCCACACACACACTTGGACACACACACTCAACCCCCACCCCCCACACACTCCGTCTGATCGCTTCTCTTCCCACCCCCCCACCAGGCTGATTGACATAGCCCGTAAGCTGGATAAGGCGGAGCACCATGGCTACTCCTCTGAGACCTACTCCAAGATGGGAGACCTGCAGGCCCTGATGCAGCTGCACGTGGAGGCACGATACTGGGACCAGGTCAGTCAGAACCATTCACATTTCACTTATGGTCCTTCCACCTGTTGGACACAGCTACAGTATTCTATCTTACTTGGCTCATCAGAAAGTTTACCTCATAGGTCCCACCCAGAACACAGAAAATTTAACTGCATATTTACTGGAACAAGACAAACTGAAATGATGTTCTATTAAAACCAGAGCAACATTTCCAGCCAAGCCAGAGATTTCCTCTGAATCTCTGCCTACATTATGACTAGAATGTGAGAAGCACCCAACAGTCCAAAGCAATAAAGAGCCTTAGCTCAACCACCCCCATCAGAGCAGCTCATACTACAGAGACATGAAGAAAACACTACATTTCCTAAATCCATCATTAGTGTTTCATCAATTACAGGCGGTACTGAGAGCAAACTGTCGATTTCCACGGTGAAACAGAGAGAATGCCAAAAAACTAGAACCTTTTATCACATTCATATTGTATGAATCTGGCATGGCGTTAGCAGTTATGTTTTATATCCCTTTCTTGGGGAGGTGGACATTGAGAGAGGACAGAACACAGCCTACAGTACAGTATGAATGGGCCATATGGATGCTATTCACTGCACTCACTCTTATCTTGGGCCTAGCCTGGGTTTAGTCTGCTTAGACTCAGAGGCTGATTGGACTGTGCAGACGAGGGCTTTGACATTACTGTGACACACAGTTACACATATTAAGAGGAGTGTACTTAACAAAATTCTTGCTATGGGACATTTAGGTTAATCAATCAACATGACAGGCAGGTATGCCTCCATAGGGTACTGTCACACTACTCAACTACAGACAAACACCAGTTACTCTACTACAGACAACACCAGCTGCACACTAATTGACCATGACATAAAATCAGTCTAATATACTGTAGTAGGGTGGCTACTTTGAAGATATATACAATACAAATATACAATACATTTTGATTTGTTTAACACTTTTTTGGTTACTACATGATTCCATATGTGTTATTTCATAGTTTCATGTCTTCACTATTATTCTACAATGTAGAAAATAGTAAAAATAAAGAAAACCCCTTGAATGAGTTGGTGTTCTAAAACTTTTGACCGATAGTGTACCTATTTTCATATTTTGTACTTTCTTTTCTTTCAGGCCCACGGGGAAGGGGTGGTATAGGGAGGGTTGCTCTCTGTTCTCCAGGAGCGGGGCAGGAGGGTGGATCTATGTACCTTTTGAAGATCATCTGTGATTTGAACACTTCTTCCCCTCTCTCCCCCAGGCTTTCTCTCTGGTGGAGAAACATGCCCAGTTTAAAGATGAATTCTATGTGCCCTACGCTCAGTGGTCGGATGAGAACAACCTTTTTGAGGATGGAACAGAAAGGTGAGGATGAAAAGGGAGTGAAGAGAGAATATACTCGTCCCAATATGTTACAGGATCTCAATGTTTGATGTTCCCAAATGTTATAGTAACTTTTACAAGACCATGTCTGTTGAAACTTCTTAGCACTAGATTTTTTTTATCACATTTTGTGCACCTTACATTGACCAGACATATCTCAGATCCTTCTGGAATCAGAACTACATCAACGTATCACAGAATACCACAGATGGCTAGAAGGCAATGTCAGTTCCTAACATGGGGTTGGCCCGTGTTGTTTTTTACTACTTCCTCTTCACTGCTCTCTCTGTTCACTGTAAAACATGATCCACAGCTAGACAGAGCAAGTCCTGACTGCTAACAGTATTACATGCCATGCATGGTTCCAATCAGCACTACAACAAGAATTCCTAATTATGACTTGAAGAACTATAATCACCACATGGATTTAGAATTAGGATCCCTGCATGCATATTTATGTACTGAACCGTATCCAATCGATCTTGCACAATATTCTTCTCTGTGTCTGGCAGTAATCTGGTGTTGTGCTGTCTGTATTGTGTTTTCGTAATGGTGTATTGTGTTACCACCATAGTGATTGTAATTGCCTTTAGGCCCATGTAGCCTGGTAGTTCCTCACCTGGCTAAGGCTGACTGGCGACTGTAACTCCTCACAAACTCAAACGTGTGGTGTAACCAAGCTACATCACAGAATTATGTGGGCCCAGACCACAGCCCATGTTAATCATTGTTAGCGTAGTGTGTTTGGGGGAGGGTATGTGGTTTGTGTGTGTGCCTGTATAGTGTTCGTGTCCTTACACTAAGCAGCAGCAGCTGACTGTGTTTTTATCCGCCTGGCTGCACTGATAAATATTAGCCACTAATATGTCCTGACCTCCTGTACATCTAGCAGGACAGACAGGGTCACCCGAGGGGCTGTCTCCCTGAAGCTGGCTTTAATTAGCCACAGATAGCAACATGAAGAATAGGACATATGTTTACTGGCGCTCTGCTTGCTAAGTGCCATGCTGTTTGACATTTGGGAGTGGGTTCGTTTAAGAAGACGTCTGTTTGTAGTTAGTGAAAATATTGTCTCGTATACGTTAAGTACAAATTGCCCTTGGCGTGTAGTGAGAGAGAGAGTGTGTGTGTGTGATGCTGTTAAACTCTGGCAGCCTGAGAATGAGACAGAGTAATGGGAAAGGTGTTGGCTCCTATAAGATTGAATCTCAAGGAGATTTCTTAGACTTGTCAAAGCATATCTCTGTTGTTGCAATAGAAGCAGTGTTAAGGGCTGTCCAGACAGGAAGAGATGGGGCGGAGCGGAGTTCTCCAAAATAGAGCAGATTCCTATTTTCTCCATCTCTGATATTACGTGCACGATCACCACCAATCACTCCGCCTGGATATAATTCTGCCCCCTGACTAGCTCTGTTGGAAATGTATGGGCAGCTCTGCCCCGCTTCATGTCCGGAAAGCCCTTTTAAAGGTAGACTCAGTGAAATGATGTTGCCATGAGCAGTAACGGAGATTTTGAGATGAGCGAGATGCAACACTTCGCACAGTATCTGTGCAGGTGCACAGGTCTGCTTCACGCTGTGGACAGCGTGGTAGCCAGGGGACCAAAACAGCAGAGAAGTTGAGCCTCACGCTTCAACGCTCTTAGTTGCTGTGGAAATTAACCCACTATGCTGTTTACTTTCTGCATCTACGTCATATTGCGTGATAAGTCTACCTTTAGGCGCCACTCAAGCTCACTTTTCCTCCTCCATCGCTACAATTAAGTCTCTTCACTTCCTTCTCTCCTCCCCCCACAGCGTTCCACAAGGCAGGCCTTCAGAGCGATGCTGTGAAGCAGCTTACCCACAATGCCGTGGTGGAGAGCAGGTTTAATGAGGCCGCGTATTATTACTGGATACTATCTATGCGGTGTTTGGACATCACTAAGGGTAAGGGAGTCTACCTAGTGAAAGTCTTCACATTTTCCTGCCTCAAAATTACATTTAAAAAGGGGGGAAGAACAGAAAATTAGGAGAGGAAGGAGTAGATGCTGAAGAAGTTCAAGCGTTTCCAGCACCTGGCTGAGCTCTACCATGTTTACCACTCTATACAGCGCTACACTGTAAGATGCTAACTGTGCCTAAAGGTAGAGTAGAGCCCAGTAAGTACAGTTAAGAGTAGGTTAAGGTTGAGTTAAGAAAAGCTAAGAAGTTAAGAATAACAGGTTTGAGAAAGTTGAGAATGATAGCCTACAGTACGGCCAGACAAAAACTGTGGAGGCTAAATTCCCTTCAGTTCCTTAGTTGAACTACAAAATGCTTTTGGAATCCATTCCAATTCAGCAATATACTGCTGCAAAGCATAAGTTAGTTAGACATACAGAGCAAAGCCATCAATGAGAAACATTCCTGGAGATTCTGTCCCGATAACCATTGCTACAACCCAACTTATGTCATCCATGACGTCAACTCTCTGAACCCACTATGACCTCTGTTTCTATAGTAACCAGTTAATTAAATTATATTTTATTATGATAACCCCTCCCACCAGCACCCTTTCTTGAGGGGTACACTATATATACAAAAATATGTGGGACACCCCTTTAAATTAGTGGTTTCGACTATTTCAACCAAACCCGTTGCTGACAGGTGTATAAAATCGAGCATAATCTCCATAGACAAACATTGGCAGTAGAATGGCCTTACTGAAGAGCTCAGTGACTTTCAACGTGGCACCGTCATAGGATGCCACCTTTCCAACAAGTTAGATCGTCAAAGCTGCCCCGGTCAACTTTTTAAGTGCTGGTATTGTGAAGTGGAAACATCTAGGAGCAACAATGGCTCAGCCGTGAAATGGTAGGCCACACAAGCTCACAGAATGGGACAGATAAGTGCTTAAAATCTCCTGTCCTCAGTTGCAACACTCACTACCGAGTTCCAAACTGCCTCTTGAAGCAGCATCAGCACAAGAACTGTTCATCTGGAGCTTTATCAAATGGGTTTCCATGGCCCACGCAGCCGCAAATAAGCCTAAAATCACAGTGCGCAATGCCAACGTCAGCTAGAGTTGTGTAAAGCTCGCCGCCATTGGACTCTGGAGCAGTGGAAATGCGTTCTCTGGAGTGATGAATCACGTTTCACCATCTGGCAGTCTGACGGACGAATCAGGGTTTGGCGGATGACTTCAACCCCATCGAACACCTTTGGGATGAATTGGAAAGCCGACTGCGAGCCAGGCCTAATCGCCCAACATCAGTCCCAAACCTCTCTACTACTCTCGTTGCTGAATGGAAGCAAGTCGCCGCAGCAATGTTCCAACATCTAGTAGAAATCCTTCCCAGAAGAGTGGAGGTTGTTATAGCAGCAAAAGGGGGACCAACTCCATATTAATGCCCATGATTTTAGAGATGTTCGACGAGCAGGTGTCCACATACTTTTGGTCATGTAGTGTATGTCTGGTTATAAGCACCCTGTCTCTTTAGGCTGGTATGCAGTGGCTTCACTATCCCTGGCCAGTGTCAGTGTGCTCTCTCTCTCTGTTTGTTTTTACAGTACTCTACCCTGGTCACACCCCTGAAGTGAGGGACCCCTGTGATTGAATCCAGAGCAGGAACCTTATATATCTCACTTTAACTCTCCCAGGCAAAGGGCTTTGATGAGCCATCAAACACTGTGGGAGCTAGCTGGCGCTACACGCTAATAAACACACCCTGCCTCTTAACCTAGCTCATGTGAGCAAAGTGCTCTGTGCTGTGAAGGGAGGATGTGGCGCAGCTCAGGCTATTCTTTATCTTCAGACTAGTGTTTAGGCAAGAGAGCGAGGAAGAGAAAAGAAGTGGAGGGCAAGGGAGGAAGAGAGGGGGAGGGGCAGAGACGGAGTCATTGTGCCTCTGTGTCCTTATAGAGATGCCCAAAGATGTGTGTATCTGATGGATGTTGTGTGCCTTCTGTCTCTCTCTGCCCCCTTTCCCTGCCGTCCATCCTTACATTTTAGTCATTTAGCAGATGCTCTTATCCCGAGCAACTTACAGTTAGTGCATTCATCTTAAGAAAGCTAGGTGGGACAACCGTATAGTAAGTACACCTTTCCTCAATAAAGTAGCTATCAGCAAATTCAGAGCTGGAAAGGGGGGGGGGTCAAGTGCAAATGTGAGGAGGAGGATTATTTAAAATACTCTTTGAAGAGGTAGGGTTTCAGGTGCTTTCGTAAGATGGGCAGGGACTCTGCTGTCCTAGCTTCAGGTGGAAGCTGGTTCCACCATTGGGGTGCCAGGACAGAGAAGAGATTGCACTGGGCTGAGCAGGAGCTGTCCTCCCGTAGGGGGGACCGGAGGTGGCAGAACAGAGGGATCGGTTTGGGTTGTAGGGTTTGTGCATAGCCTGAAGGTAGGGAGGGTCAGTTCCTCTTGCTGTTCTGTAGGTAAGCATCATGGTCTTGTAGTGGATGGGAGCTTCGACTGGAAGCCAGTGGAGTGTGCGGAGGAGCGGGGTGACATGGGAGAACTTGAAAAGGTTGAAAACCAAGCGGGCTGCAGCGTTCTGGATAAGCTGCAGGGGCTTGATGGGGCGAGTTGCAGTAGTCCAGACGGGAGATGACAAGTGCCTGGATTAGGAAATGCTCCGCTTCCTGTGTGAGGTAGAGTTGTTCTCTATGGATGTTGTAGAGCATGACCTGCAGGAGCGAGTCAGTGCTTTGATGTTTGCAGAGAACGATAGGGTGTTGTCCAGGGTCACACCAAGGTTCTTTGCACTCTAGGAGGGAGACACTGTGGAGTTTTCAATCATGATGGAGATGTTTTTGAGCAGGCAGGCCTTCCCCGGGAGGAAGAGTAGCTCCGTCTTGTCGAGCTTCCTGCTTCCTTTCCCTCCCTTTATTTCCCTCCTCTCTCCCTTCTCCTCTCTCCAGGATGAACCCTTCAGCTCTCATATGCCTGAGACGCTCTTTAACATCTCCAGGTACCTCCTGCACAACCTCACCAAGGACGTACCACTGGGCATTTCTAAAGTGTATTCTTCCAATGTGGGGACTACTTCTGCGACTTGTGTTGCAACGGTCTAAAGCAGAAGGCCAAATCCATGTGTCAAATGTCACCTTTAAATGTGTTGTTTTAGTTGATACACAGAGAGGGCGAAGGTAAAGTAGAAAATAGTAGAAAAAAGAGAGAGTGTTGGTGCCAGTGAACAAACAGATTAGAGGAAACAGCCCAGCGCAGCCAAGTGAAGTAAAAGGGAGATGGGCAGGAAGAGAAGACGCCAGGAAGAGACACATCCTCACTAACCAAAACAAACCCACTGATTACCACACACACACACACACACACACACACACACACACACACACACACACACACACACACACACACACACACACACACACACACACACACACACACACACACACACACACACACACACACACACACACGTAATGTTAGAAAGGGGTAGAAGTACAGGGAAGGAAATCCAGGCCTTCCAGAAGGAAATGGGGCTCTGCAGCTGGAATCCTCTATGGCAACATGGTGCCGCTTGGAAAACTTTGAACTGGGATTTCTGAGTTTAGTGGGCTCTGGACGGAATAACACGGCACAATGTCATGGAAAGCCTTGCTAAACAACACACAACAGGAGGAGATAACTTGATGAACAATTCCAATACTGACGCTGGGACAGAGGAGAGGAGAAGAGAGCTGTTGGAGCTAGTAGATGAATATCAGTTATAGGGCTTCTGCAGCTGCAAGTCATTGACCTAGTGTTGCCTTTCTTAATTGTCCCTCAGTGCACAACAATTTTCATCTATACAAATACAAACAGGCAGCAATTTCCTCTGCTCAAACACACACATGCAAGGATGAATACACAAACACTTACACACAAGTATATATTCCTCTACTCACAGCACTTTTAAACCAAAAAGCCAAGGTAGTTATTTTAGAAAGGATCAGTGCACCCATCACAGAGCCAAACAGAGTATTGACTGGGACTTGTGGTTGCTGGCAACAATGGCGATGTTTAGCTACATACACAGCTCTGATGAGTGTACAGTATGTACTATCAATTGCGTGCCCAGTTCTGTCTCTGATCTACAGTTCCTGTTCTGGAGTTCTGAAGAAGTTTCAAGTAGGCACTGATCTAAGTTCAGTTTGGCATTTCCTAGCCTAATAGGGTATAATTTGAAGAGGGTAGGCTGACCCCAGATCTGTTGCTAAGGGCAATTTCTACCTGTAGCACCTTGTTGTCCTTGATGGTGGGTCTCAGTAACACTCTGTATACATTGGCTAAGCAGAGCAGAACCCTGGGAGAGTTTGAGCTGGCCAGACATGCCTATTAGAAGCTCCTGGACCTCCACGTTCCCTCTCGCTTCCAGGAGACCATGGACCTGGGCAGCCTTACCGTCTGCTCCAAACCATACCACTTCAACCAGGTGTGAGTGTTTTTGCATGCGTCCATACCAAGGTTTCTGTTAGGAAAATGTGGCGCTGGACAACGTGACCGGTAAGATTTTAATTTACCGGCCATTTGAGAAATTTACCGGACCCATATGCTTTGGGGTGCTTAACAGAACATGTACCTCATGTATTGAAGCAGCCAATAATGTGATTCGGGGGAAAACACAAACATTCTGCACAAATATAGTGATTCCAAATGTGACAAAGATTTAAATCTCTGTTAGAAACTTAGAAAGAGGGGGGGGGGGGGGGGGGATCTAAAGATGCAACAACTGGATGGGTTGTATATATGACTAGAATTGTGCCTTTCGCTTCTGGACAACAAAATAAAGTTGATATGAAAACCAATAGAACAGGAGAGAAATGGCATAGCGGTGGGTCCAATAGGGAAGTATACTGAAGAAAAATATAAATGCAACATGCAACAATTTCCAAGATTATACTGAGTTACAGTTAATTTAAGGAAATCAGTCAATTGAATTGAATTCATTGCTAATCGATGAATTTCACATCACTGGGAATGCATTAAGGTCACAGATACCTTAAGAAAAAGTGTGTGACCACCATTTGCCTCATGCAGTGCTACACATCTCCTTCGCATAGAGTTGATCAGGCTGTTGATTGTGGCCTGTGGAATGTTGCCCCACTCCTCTTCAATGGCTGTGCGAATTAGGTAGATATTGGCAGGAACTGGAACACGCTGTCGTACATGTCGATCCAGAGCATCCAAAACATGCTCAATGAATGACATGTCTGGTGAGTATGCAGGCCATGGAAGAACTGGGACATTTTCAGCTTCCAGGAAGTGTGTACAGATTCTTGCGACATGGGGCTGTGCATTATCAGACTGAAACATCAGGTGATGGCGACGGACGAATGGCACGACAATGGGCCTCAGGATCTCGTCACAGTATCTCTGAGCATTCAAATTGCCATAGATAAAATGCAATTGTGTTTGTGGTCCGTAGCTTATGCCTGCCTATACCATAACCCTACCGTCACTATGGAGCACTCTGTTTACAACGTTGACATCAGCAAACCTGCTCACCCAACAACGCCATACACGTGCTCTGCGGTTGTGTAAAACGATGTTGGAGGCGGCTTATGGTAGAGCAATTAACATAGAATTCTCTGGCAACAGCTCTGGTGGACATTCCTGCAGTCAGCACGCTCCCTCAACTTGAGACATCTATGGCATTGTGTTGTGTGACAAAACTACACATTTTAGAGTGGCCTTTTATTGTCCCCAGCACAAGGTGTGCCTGTGTAATGATCATGCTATTTAATCAGCTTCTTGATATGCCACACCCGTCAGGTGGATGGATTATCTTGGCAACGGAGAAATGCTCACTCATAGGGATTTAAACAAATTTGTGCACAACATTTGAGAGGAATAACCCTTTTGTGCATATGGAACATTTCTGGGATTTTTTATATCAGCTCATGAAACATGGGACCAACACTTTGCATAATATAATTACTCCTATACAGAAATACTTCACCAGAAAGCATGACTTAGCCACAGAGGAATCGAAGATAATTAGCTTCCTTAAAAAAATATTTATTTAAATAATTTAGCAGACACTTTTTTATCCAAAGCGACTTACAGGAGCAATTAGTGTTGAGTGCCTTGCTCAAGGGCACATCGACAGATTTTTTGACCTAGTCTGCTCAGGGATTCAAACCAGCAGCCTTTCAGTTATTGGCTCAACGCTCTTAACCGCTAGGCTACCTGCCGCCCTATGAGCATGTCTGATTTCTCTGTCCTGATAATGTTAAGGGGGCGTGCGAACCTGATTATGCATAGAAGTACCTGGCCTGCTGCGCAGAAATGTAGGAAAGTGATTCTTTTTTTTTTTACATCCAAATTCGAATAATAATATATTAAAACTATAGTTCCTCACAGTAAGCTATTTATAAATCTTTCCAACAATCTCCCCCTCAATGATCACCAATCCTTAGTGTAAAAGATGGACGTTATAGGCCTACTGCTGCATTGGCCTATAGGCTATGAGTTCCATGCGCTCATTTCTTTAGCCACCAATGGATCCCGGTGTATCAGTGTGCCAATATGGCAGAGGCTGGTGATCTCGCTTTAGTTGACTTTGAACATTTTGTGATTAAACGCGTGACAATGATTTTGAGAAACTAAAATGTTATTATTGAAATTAATCTGTTCCAAGAAAAAGCACATATGAAAATCATAACTGGCACGCAGAATGGTAGAAATGGTAGGATAAATTGCAAGCTTCCCCAAGCTTCAAACTCACACACCGCCTATGAAGTCTTAATAAATGAATTGCCTCCACATATTCATGGTCAGATTTTGCCCATAGACATGCGTCATAATATGAAATAAAACATTCAGGTTTCAAACAATTAAGTATGTTTTTAAAATGGATACTGCCTTCAGCACACATTGTAAAGTTGTGGGTGAAGTGCTTATAGCCTGTTGCCTATGCTTGAATGGTGAATGGGAGACGCGCTTCAATTACCAGTTGAGAAATAGAAATAGTAGCTCTTTTTAATCATGCACCAAAACAGTTAACACGCAATTGCATTGAGAATTGTTGCGCAATGAATGTACTTATAAAAGCACATGTTTTACTCCAGCAACAACCAAATGAGGAGCTGCAGGAGAAATCCTGCACAAAATAACCTCTGTATGCTTTGCACATGTGATAGTTTTGTTGGATAAATAAAATACACACAGGCCAATTTAATTCCACTAAATAATGCAATTTATAGACCTTACAGGTGATTGTCTGTGTGGGGTACAGAGATGAGGTAGTCATTCAAAAATCGTGTTAAACACACAGAGTGTCACGTCCTGACCAGTTAAGGGTTATTTGTTGTTGGAGTTTGGTCAGGATGTGGCAGAGGGTATTTGTTTTATATGGTTTGGGGTGGTGGTGTAGGTAGTAGGTTGTTTTATTTATGTATTCCGGGGGTTTTGGGCACTGCTCTGTGTTTGTATTTCTAGGTTTAGTTAGTTAGTTGTGGGTATAGGTTCTAGGTTTGTTTTCTATGCAGAGTTAATTGGGATTGGACTCCCAATTGAAGGCATGTGTGTTGAGTTGCCTTTGATTGGGAGTCCTATATTAGTAGGGTGTGTTTGTGGGTAATTGTTTGTGAGCACTGCGTTTATTGAGCCTGCTACACTGTCTAGTCGTGAGTACTGTTTATTGTTTTGTTTTTCCTGTGGATGCGTTTCATTTTTCCATTAAAAGAATGAATATCCACATACCCGCTGCATTTTGGTCTTCCCTTCAACACGGCACCTTTTGTGACAGAGTGAATCCATACAACTTATTATGTGACTTGTTAAGCAAATTTTTACTCCTGTACTTAGGCTTGCCATAACAAAAGGCTTACTTATTTACTCAAAACATTTCAGCTTTAAATGTTTATTAATTTGTAAACATTTCGAAAAACATAATTCCACTTTGACATTATGGGGTAAACCAGTGAGAAAAAAATCTCAATTGAATCCATTTTAAATTCAAGCTGTAACACGACAAAATGTGGAAAAAGTAAAAGCGTGTGAATACTTTCTGAAGGCACTATTTTTTTGTGTAGTGTGTATCTTATACGTTTGTGTATATTCACAAAGGTGTGTATGTGTGTAACCCAGGACCTGATCCCCATGTGTTACTGCTGCTCCACCAACAACCCCCTGCTGAACAGCCAGGGTAGTGTGTGAATCAACTGCAAACAGCCCTTGATCTACACAGCATCATCATACGGTAGGTTGACACCCGTCTCTTTGTAATTGATGTTTGGTTCCAAGGTGTGTTATTAATGTGTCACTGTACTGTAAAGGTCCTCCCTCTGTCGCAGTTCTACCTGGACGAGGGTATTGGTGATGAGGCTGTGTCTGTCATTGTCCTGGAGGTCCCTCGCATCGACAGGAAGGCCGCAGTAGGGGTATCCATTACCTTATGCAGTGTACACCACTAAAATCAACACATTTCTCATTACCACTTTTAGCTAATGGGAATAATCTGTATGTTAAGGTTGTGTGCTCGTACACGGTTCCATACATACACACATTACATACAGTATGTGTACGTGTCAGTGCTGTGGTGTGTGTTCTGAGAAGGTAGTAATCCAAGTATTTCTTGGCACTGATTCTATTTCTGCCGAGCAGCATAAGCTGTCAGGCCTAAGTCATCTTAGCGGTGAGAGTTAATAAGGTTAGAGGGGCTCTTCTCTCTCAGTTTAATGACACTAACACCTCAGAGACATCTCTGTCTGGGATTAACCTGCATTAGCCTGCCTGCCACAAGGGCACGGTGGCCATGGCTTTTCCTAGGAACCACATGCTGACTAACTCACTGACTGACCTTTAGTAGCCTACTCTCTCCGTCACTCTTACTGGCTGTGCTCTGAGGGTGAAATGTTGTGCATTTTAGTGTCTTTGTTTTTCTTTGGTGTTAAATGCTCAAAGTGGTGGCATGGGTCTGCTAATGGTGTATGGCTTAAATGTGTGTAAGAAAGCAGGGAGCAGAAGTATTGTGTACGAGTGAGTCCTTAACGGTGTCAGAATCCCAGTCCCTGAAGCTGGATGATGGCACGGAAGACACAAAGGAGGACACCTTCATGGCCAAACTCAGCTTTGAGTTGAGGGAGGGACAGAAAGAGGGAAGGATATGGGAAGTAAGGAGAGTGTAGGAGAGAGGGACAGATGGAAGGGGTAAGGAGTGAGAGGGTGGTTAGAAAGGTGGGAGGAGGGAAACTAACAGGAGAGTATGAATGGAAAGACTCGGTTTCCCTTTACAGCAGGGTGGGTCTGACTGTGTCCCAGTGGTGGTGAGTCGCTCTGTGCTGAGGTCTATGAGCAGCAGGGATGTCCTGATCAAGCCCTGGCCTAAACCCCTCAGTGAGAGTACTACCGCTCCTTACTGCCTGCTGTCAGCATCAATATGTGCCGTTCCTGGTACTAAATAGATGGAACACGCAGACACACACACACGCATACACACACAGAATTCCACTTCATTACATTTACATTTATATTTTAGTAATTTAGCAGACACTCTTATCCAGAGCGACTTACAGTAGTGAATACATACATTTCATGCATATTTTTTTATTTTTTTTGTCATGCCCGCTCAACCCTTTCACACACACACCCAGGTGCAGAATAGGGAGGTGCATTTTTTTCTAATCATTAAAACATTACACAGTACATGCTCGCACACACCTTGGCACTCCATAGCCCTCTGGAAGAATCTCAGAATTAACTCTCTTTTCTAGCTTTTATGTTTCATTTATTTTTGTGTTTCGTGTTTCTTTTACCAGAAGTTACCACCCAATTATAAAAAAAACTGCTTCAGAGAAAATGTTGCTAGCGGCAGTGCAAGATGTTGTGTTGCTATCTATGGGAATTCCTGCTCTGCCTGGTGCTGTGTTCTCTGACCCATTCATCCTGTCTTCTCTGGTGTGTTTCCTCTAATCTAGATGTTCCACAGTGAGGACTATGAGCTGCTGGAGCTTCAGCTTAACTGCTATCTCTACTGCTGACGGCCGATCGATGAACCCAATTGACCTCCGCAAACTGGTTTAGAATCACTTAATCCATCTCCCAGTTTATTAATATATTTTATCAACATTTCTACTTGGTTATAATCCAGCCAATAAATATTTATGTTAGATTGTATGCTGATCTGGAATCAGTTACATGGCTTTCATCGAAAGTCCAGTCTGATTGTAGACTGCGTGAAAAAGGAGTTGGAGTCAGTTTCACTCTTGCTCTTCTGAAGAATTGTCCACCCATATGCTCACACCCCTCATGTACACTACCGTTCAAAAGTTTGTGGTCACTTAGCTTTTCTTTCAAAAACAAGGAAATGTCAACAACAAAAAATGTCCATTAAAATAACATCAAATTGATCAGAAATACGGCGTAGACATTGTTAATTTTGTAAATGACTATTGTAGCTGGAAATGGCTTATTCTTTATGGAATATCTACATAGGCGTACAGAGGCCCATTATCAGCAACCATCACTCCTGTGTTCCAATGGCACGTTGTGTTAGCTAATCCAAGTTTATCCTTTTAAAAGGCTAATTGATCATTAGAAAACAATTTTACAATTGTGTTAGCACAGCTGAAAACTGTTGTGCTGATAAAGTAGCAATAAAACTGGCCTTTAGACTAGTTGAGTATCTGGAGCATCAGCATTTGTGGGTTTGATTATAGGCTCAAAATGGCCAGAAACAAAGACCTTTCTTCTGAAACTCGTCAGTCTGTTTTTGTTCTGAGAAATGAAGGCTATACCATGCGAAAAATTGCCAAGAAACTGAAGCTCTGGTACAACGCTGTGTACTACTCTCTTCACCGAACAGCGCAAACTGGCTGTAACAAGAATAGAAACAGGAGTGGGAGGCCCCGGTGCACAACTGAGCAAGAGGACAAGTACATTAGAGTGTCTAGTTTGAGAAACAGATGCCTCACAAGTCCTCAACTGGCGGCTTCATTAAATAGTACTCGCAAAACACCAGTCTCAACGTCAACAGTGAAAAGGTGACTGTGATCCCGGCCTTGTTAAATGTTGAGGGGCGGTAGGTAGCCTAGTGATTAGAGCGTTGGGCTAGTAACCGAAAGGTTGCTAGATCAAATCCCCGAGCTGACAAAGTAAAAATGTCATTCTGTCCCTGAACAAGGCAGTTAACTTAGGCCGTCATTGTAAATAAGAATTTGTTCTTAACTGACTTGCCTAGTTAAATAAAAAAAATGTCTACACTGTATTTCTGATCAATTTGATGTTATTTTAATGGACCAAAAAAATTGCTTTTCTTTCCAAAAAAGTCTGTCTAAAAAAAGTCTAAGTGACCCTAAACTTTTGAACGGTAGTGTACGTTATTTGAGTGACGAGGTCATGACGATCATTATAGTCCGCAATAAAAGTGCGTCTTTAGCCGATCAACCCAATAGGATTAACAGGATCAGATTACACAGAGCCTATCACACAGATTTATACCAACAAGGAATGTAGACTGTCCATGAAATAACTGTCTGGAACATGATATATAGAAAAGGGTTTGACACGTCGGTCTGCATAAGCAGACTGGTACAGTAGCCTCTTGACATTGAGGATAATGTAAATCTCTGATGACACCATTTTTCCTAGTGCACTACTTTTGCCAGAGTCATATGTGCTATTTGAGAAGAAGTCTATAAATTGCATTGGTCTTCGTCAGCCTCCTGTAACACTCTCTCCTTAGCAAACTTGTTTGTCACACTTGTGATGATGAAATCATCAGAGGATAACCCTTGAGTATACAGTATATGTTCTAGATGTTTTTCTCATGAATTACTGTGTGTGTGTGTGTGCGTGTGTGTCCTAAATCTGTCTATGCTGACACCATGCTGAGTTCCATGCACGTCCCTAATCCTAAGAGAGAATCTCTTAAAAGGGTCTCTGCCCGCCTCGGGGGGCAGAACACACCACCTCTCATCACCAGGATCTATTTCCTCCATCTATCTATCCAACCTACCAGCTAGAAATAGCTCCTCTCGTAGAAGGGATAGTGCTTTCACTTTCCTCTCTCAAAATACCAGAGAGGATAGAGAAAGACACAAACTCCTGTAGAGACACATAGACAAACAGAAACACACACACACCACAACAGCCGTCGCCATGAACGGCACAGAGGGCCCAAACTTCTACGTGCCCATGTCTAACAAGACAGGGGTGGTGAGGAGCCCCTTTGAGCACCCTCAGTACTACCTAGCTGCACCCTGGAAGTACTCGCTCCTCGCTGCCTACATGATCTTTCTCATCATCACAGCCTTCCCTGTCAACTTCCTTACGCTCTATGTCACGGTGCAGCACAAGAAGCTACGGACCCCCTTGAACTACATTCTGTTGAATCTGGCTGTGGCTGACCTCTTCATGGTGGTGGGGGGCTTCACTGTGACTCTCGCAACAGCCCTACAGGGATACTTCTTCCTGGGGGTCACCGGCTGTAACGTTGAAGGATTCTTTGCCACTATGGGAGGTAAGTCATGGTGGAGCCTTAGGCTAGGTAGAAGTTGTCGCAAGCTACAGGATAAGATATGTTTATTCCCATACTGGTTATGGTTAGGGTATGGGGAAATTTGATTTTAGATCTGTGGTTAAGAGGAACTTTTACCTAAAGGGGTGCCCAACTTTTTCAGGTGCAACCTCAATGTACCTTGAACTCAATGAGTTTAATGTAAGGAGATACAGATTTTTTTTTTCCCATATCAAGAACACTAGGGTTAAGTACCTTGCTCCACTAGGCTACCTGCCGCACTATAATATGTATATTTGCACCTCTTTTACACACCTGTGTTCTGTGACTGGGGGGATGGGGGAAAGGTATTTAATAACTGCAGATGTATAGGCCTTATATAATAAATACATTAAGCTTTGTGTTGAAGTAGGACCTACAGTAGTTATCATATCAATGTATGAAAACGTATATTTGTCAATATTTTTGGAACTCACTCACTGTACCCTGTGTACTTTTAGATACAGTAGCCTGTGTTCATTGTTAAGTTTTCTGCCTGTGTCCAATATTCCTTAACTGTCTGAATACTTTCTACACATGAGCATTTATACTGTGTATGTCTCTATAACTTGCTGTGTCTCTCTCAGGGGAGATCGCCCTTTGGTCTCTGGTAGTATTGGCCATCGAGCGCTATATCGTGGTGTGTAAACCAATGACCAACTTCCGCTTCAATGAGAGGCACGCCATTGTGGGCGTGGCCTTCACCTGGATCATGTCTCTCACCTGTGCTCTACCTCCATTGTGTGGCTGGTCCAGGTAGGTCACCCTCTAAATACCCTCCAAATAGCATATCCTACTAGTCTTACCTTAAATGTCACCTTAAGGACAGTGAATGGGCTGATGGCTGGTAGACCACAGGGGCAATACTTCTGTATATTACATTTTCAAACAAAAATATGAGTTGAATGTTTGTAGGTACATCCCAGAGGGCATGCAGTGTTCCTGTGGGATTGACTACTACACCCCGACGCCTGAGCTGGGAAACACCTCCTTCGTCATCTACATGTTCACCCTCCACTTCTCCATCCCTCTGGTCATCATCGGCTTCTGCTACGGCCGACTGCTCTGCACCGTCCGCGCGGTACGACCACACACACGGTCACTGAGTACCGGTAAACACACAGGACTAATATATCTCCAGTTAGGGCTCATATCAAAGCACTCTGTGTATGTCTGTCCGTTCAGGCGGCAGCCCTGCAACAGGAGTCGGAGACCACTCAGAGGGCAGAGAAGGAAGTGACCCGTATGGTGATCGTCATGGTCATCTCGTATCTGGTGTGCTGGATGCCCTATGCCACCGTGGCCTGGTACATCTTTGCCAATCAGGGCACCAACTTTGGCCCTGTCATGATGACCATCCCAGCCTTCTTTGCCAAGAGTGCTGCCCTCTACAACCCAATAATCTATATTCTACTCAACAGACAGGTAACCCAAGCAGATGATTCTGGAATTGTGTGTGTATGTCTACATAAAGCGTACATAGATAAACGTGTGTGAAAAACCTCCCCTCCTCCCTTCTCCAGTTCAGGAACTGCATGTTGACCATAGTGTGTTGCGGGAAGAACCCATTCGGTGAGGAGGAGACCTCCACCGCCTCCTCCAAAACACAGGCCTCCTCCATCTCCGCCAGCCAGGTGGCTCCTGCCTGACCTACGACCCATAAACCCTGACTCCTTACCTGTCCCAGCCCATCTGTGGACCCACCGCCAAGCAGCAGCCTCCGATAGGCCAATGTTCTCAATTTACCTCTGTCTGCACTGCAGGGGTGTGCCTGTTGTACCTGTACATATATCCCTCATTGTGACCTAAGCATAACAAACCAAGGAACAGTGCTTAGTTGTCTTCATCAATCGTTTACTGGAGTTGGTAGAAGTTGCCTCAAACCACTGATACAGTCAGATTATTTTACTCCCCTTTTAAAGGTTATGGTTAGGAATAGGGGTTGCATTGTCTGATACTAGGCCTCTGGTTAGGGCATCTTGACTTCTACCTCCAGCACTTTTAGCAGCACCACTGGGTGTCATTTTGGTGGCTGTCCAACTAACACGTTCCATGGGCTCCCTTCCCATTAAAACACATACAATCATTTAGTGTTTAAGTGAAACCTTCAAATGCCACAAAATAAAAAACTGATGTTAACATTTCTTTACATAATTGTTCAGCTTATGCCCCTTAAATACACTTTAAAGTATCTATTTGTTAAATTAATACTTAGGGTAAAATACATTTTAAATTTGTTTAGATTGTGCCTACCATAAAGCATTGAGGAGAGCTCTCCCCTGGTTTCTGTGTCTTTCCCATGATGAGGCTGAACGGGTTAGTTCTTAACACTTGGCTCGGAAAAGGTCCTGAATGTAAACAAATGAACCTGCATAGAACCTCTGCAGAAAGAAGACACCTCCTGAGAGTGTGTTTGTTTGTGTGCATGAGTGTGTGCATGCGTGTATGTTTAAAAGCTCTGGAGACAGGACTAGTGTTAATAATGTAAAGATTAGGATGTTGTACGTGACGTGGAAATAAAGTTGTTAAATGTCCTGGAATAAAAATGACGATAAAAATATGAGACCTTTCTTTTTCATAGCTGTTTCTTTCATATGGGAGCATTTACAGTACTATTCTTTCAGAAAAAGTCCAGATGCCCATTGGGTTGTTGGGTGGTATGCACAACCAATCAAGACAGCACAAACAAAACACTACAGTACATTGCTGCCCTGTGGTTTACAAATGTCACTTTGCTGAACTTTTCTCAGTTTACACAGGACTAGGGCCTAGATTCAGTCAGATCAAGCATTAACTGGCGATAACAGACACCCGCATAGCAGATGTTTTGGCAATGTCAGAGGTGAAACTGCTAGAGCTGTCAAATCGGTGAGCAGCTGCTCTTGCGATTGTTGTCATGAAAGCCAAAGCGTTAGAAGTTAAGAATGAGAAAATGTAGGCTATATAGAAATAATTTAGCTCAAATTTATAACTCATCCAATGAAATCATGAGCATTTCTATCATCCTAATCCAGGTGTAGATTATATCTCACATTCCAGTGTTCAAACTTGTAAATAAGGCTGCATGGGATTTTTGTTAATACAACTATGTGCAGCCAATGGGAATGTCCGCTTTAGGTATAATGCTGGGAGCCACTTGTGGATTTGACAGCTCTAACTCAGTGCCAATACCGCCAAAACAAACACTATGCAGATGCTGGCTAAAGCGGATTTGATTGAATCGAGCCATTGTCATTGATGAAAACAAGAATTTAAATATTTTTACGAAACTGAAATTTCATAACATTTTATACTATATTATAGCTTTGTAATAGCATTTATTTTCACAAACTCTGACAATAGACCCAAGTCATTTTGGCATCACAAGTACAGTCATGTCAAACAGTTCTTCCTCTTTGATTAACTGAAGGTCATAATTTTACTCTAAATTTCCCTCTTGGTCATAATCAATCTTCGTTCTCAGTCACTTCCAAAACAGATCAACCTGCCTTCACATGAACACATCCAATGTAATTATATAGAGTCTAGTCTCTTTGCAAGCAGGTCTGGCACATGAAACATCACCTAAATAAATCATCTAATTATACTCTCTACTCCTCCATAACCCATCACCAACTTGCAAAGCACATTGGGACTTGTAGTTCAAAGCACCGGTGGAGTTCTTTGCCCATTCCACCAATCAAACCTGAGAACAGTGCAGGTTATAAGAAGATGGGAGGAGTTTCTCATTCACATATCATTGAACAGGCCACTCAGAAAGCATTATAACTCAGCTATAAATATTGCTATGGACATTTATCATACAGTACAGTGCATCATTGGCTCGTCCCCCAAGAAAAAGGGGGTTAGTGCGTAAGATGGTTGCCAGGGATCCAGGTCCCAGAGGCGGTGACGTCATCCAGAATAAGGTCCATCTCCAAGTGCCTCCTCTAACTCCACTATGCTTCAGGTCAAAGCACTGTGAAACCAGAGTAAGATTTAAGCCAGGTGTGAATAAGCAGGAAACCAGATTGGGGTTATATCTATGTGTGAATAGAAGAGTCAACACAGTCAAAGAGAGGATCCAGAGATTCTATATTTGATATAATGGACGTGGGTATCAATTCCTCAGTATCTAAAGCAATTGCTCAGTACAAGGTAAGTTTCTTAGGACATTTCTTAATCCATGGTACAGTGCTCCCAATCAGGTTTCTGAGGCAGTCTTCTTGGGTTAGGGGTGGTACAGTAAAGCTCAAGCTGCCATCTCTTCCAGTCTTAAAGCAAAATCTTTCTTAAAGCAAAGAGTTCCTTTCTGTCTTTGGGCTCTATAAACAGAAGGGATATGTGGAGGGTAGACAGACAGGGGGTTTCCCAGGTCCTTGGACCCCAGGTAGGGTGGAGGCAGCCAGGGGGAATAGGCTGGAATCTGGGTAGAGGGAGACTCAGGCCTCACTGCTGCACTCATAGATGTTGTCCTCCACCAGAGCAATGACCTGCTCAAACTTGTGGTGCAGCTGAGTACGCTTCGCTGTGGGGTTGGACTCAAGAGCACTCACCACCTGACAGCAAGGAGGGTGAGAGAGAGGGAGAAGGAGAGCGAGAAAGAAACAGTTCAGACAATGGCCAAGTGAGCAACCTTACAAAACGTATCTACCCACAGTTAGAGAATGAGAGAGAGATAGAGAAATAGAGAGACTCATTTCAGTAACCCTTAAGCGTTCATGCATTCTACAGCACAAGACAGAAGCTCAACCACCTGCCCAGACAGAGAAAGAGTACTTCAGCAGTTCTCCAGCCTTCATGCATGACTCTCTCCCCACAAAAGCCTTTCCTGTTCACATACTATTTACAAAACCCATGTCTGTGCTGCATTTCATGCCTGCTAGTTGTCATGCGTTCAGTGGGTGTTACTGGCAGCATGTGCCCAGTGAGAGGGCTGAGTGCGAGAATGTGTAATTCAGAAGTGATTCATAGAGATTCCCAGAGAAACCTCTGAGTGCCAGGGCTTGGTTGCATAAAACATCTTAAGTGTTAGAGGGCACTTTGGTCACTCCACTGCAGGAAAGTGTGCAGGGAAATGTGCCTTAAAATGTTTTGTGCAACTGGCTTAAAGTTAAGGAAACTTTAAGGGAAAAGATGAGGGGGAAATTAATTTAAGATGTTTTATGCAACCGGGCCCTGGTGTCTGCTGGTACAGGAGAATGGCAGTGAACAGCAGTTATTAAACACGAGGGCCCTCAGACATTATGATGAGGGCCCTCAGACATCATCACTGTCTGAATCATTCCACGGAACAGTAGGTGTGTGTGTGTGTGTGTGTGTGTGTGTGTGTGTGTGTGTGTGTGTGTGTGTGTGTGTGTGTGTGTGTGTGTGTGTGTGTGTGTGTGTGTGTGTGTGTGTGTGTGTGTGTGTGTGTGTGTGTGTGTGTGTGTGTGTGTGTGTGTGTGTGTGTGTGTGTGTGTGTGTGTGTGTGTATTTCGGGTCTGGGTGAAAGAGGGTGTGTGGGGTTGTGAGGAGGCCGTTAGATCTTTAAAGAAGCATGTGATCGCCTGTACTGATGCTTCATGCCCTGATACTCATCTCTCTCTTTCTCTCTGAAACTCTAAACTCCATGTGGAATATAGACTGTGATAAGGCTGGAGACAGGGCCAGTTTAAACGTGTCAAACAGCTCATCCAGGGCAGAGGTAGTGTGAGAGATAGCGGATCTTACCTGGTTTCTGTATTTCTTGGCGTATTTGTAGATCTCCGTCAAGGCCAGGTTGGTATTGAACTCGTTTCTGTATTTCTGTAACAGAGTGAGCGTATCGTTCCGATATACAGTCAAAAGTTTGTATACACCTACTCATTCAAGGGTTTTTCTTTATTTGTACTATTTTCTACATTGTAGAATAGTAGTGAAGACATCAAAACTATTAAATTACACACATGGAATCATGTAGTAACCAAAAAAGTGTTAAACAAATCAAAATATATTTTATATTTGAGATTCTACAAATAGCCACCCTTTGCCTTGATGACAGCTTTGCACACTCTTGGCATTCTCTCAACCAGCTTCAAGAGGGAGGTACCTGGAATGAGTTTCAATTAACAGGTGTATCTTGTTAAAAGTTGATTTGTCAAATTTCTTTCCTTCTTAATGCATTTGAGCCAATCAGCTGTGTTGTGACAAGGTAGGGGTGGCATACAGAACATAGCCCTATTTGGTAAAAGACCAAGTCCATATTATGGCAAGAGCAGCTCAAATAAGCAAAGAGAAACAATAGTCCATCATTACTTTAAGACATGAAGGTCAGTCAATAGGGAACATTTCAAGAACTTTGAAAGTTTCTTCAAGTGCAGTCGCAAAAACCATCAAGCGCTATGATGAAACTGGCTCTCATGAGGACCGCCACAGGAAAGGAAGACCCAGAGTTACCTCTGCTACAGAGGATAAATTCATTAGAGTTAACTGCACTTCAGATTGCAGCCCAAATAATGCTTCACAAAGTTCAAGTAACAGACACATCTCAACACCAACTGTTCAGAGGAGACTGTGAATCAGGCCTTCATGGTCGAATTGCTGCAAAGAAACCCCTACTAAAGTACACCAATAAGAAAGAGACTTGCTTGGGCCAAGAAACACAAGCAATGGACATTAGACCGGTGGAAAGCTGTCCTTTGGTCTGATGAGTCCAAATTTGAGATGTTTTGGTTCCAACCGCTGTGTCTTTGTGAGACGCAGAGTAGGTGAACAGATGATCTCCGCATGTGTGGTTCCCACCGTGAAGCATGGAGGAGGAGGTGTGATGGTGTTTTGCTGGTGACACTGTCTGTGATTTATTTAGAATTCAAGGCACACCTTAACTAGCATAGCTTATACAGCATTCTGCAGTGATACACCATCCCATCTGGTTTGCGCATAGTGGGACAATCATTTGTTTTTCAACAGGACAATGACACAAAACACACCTCTAGACTGTGTAAGGGATATTTGAGCAAGAAGGAGAGTGATGGAGGGCTGCATCAGATGACCTCGCCACCACAATCACCTGACCTCAACCCAATTAAGATGGTTTTGGATGAGTTGAACCGCAGAGTGAAGGAAAAGTAGCCAACAAGTGCTCAGCATATGTGGGAACTCCTTCAAGACTGTTGGAAAAGCATTCCTCATGAAGCTGGTTGAGAGTATGCCAAGAGTGTGCAAAGCTATCGAGGCAAAGGATGGCTACTTTGAAGAATCTCCAATATAAAATATATTTTGACTTGTTTAACCTTTCTAGGGTATGTAGGACGAAATCGTCCCACCTACTCAACAGCCAGTGGAATCCCGTGGCGCGATATTCAAATACCTTAGAAATGCTATTACTTCAATTTCTCAAACATATGACTATTTTACACCATTTTAAAGACAAGACTCTCGTTAATCTAACCACACTGTCCGATTTCAAAAAGGCTTTACAACGAAAGCAAAACATTAGATTATGTCAGCAGGGGTACCCAGCCAGAAATAATCAGACACCCATTTTTCAAGCTAGCATATAATGTCACAAAAACCAAAACCACAGCTAAATGCAGCACTAACCTTTGATGATCTTCATCATATGACACTCCTAGGACATTATGTTATACAATACATGCATGTTTTGTTCAATCAAGTTCATATATCAAAAACCAGCTTTTTACATTAGCATGTGACGTTCAGAACTAGCATACCCACCGCAAACTTCCGGTGAATTTACTAAATTACTCACGATAAACGTTCACAAAAAACATAATTATTTTAAGAATTATAGATACAGAACTCCTTTATGCAATCGTGGTGTCCGATTTTAAAATAGCTTTTCGGCAAAAGCACATTTTGCAATATTCTGAGTAGATAGCTCGCCATCACGGGCTAGCTATTTTGACACCCACCAAGTTTGGCACTCACCAAACTCTGATTTACTATAAGAAAAATTTGATTACCTTTGCTGTTCTTCGTCAGAATGCACTCCCAGGACTTCTACTTCATCCACAAATGTTGTTTTGGTTCAAAATAATCCATAGTTATGTTCAAATATCCTCTGTTTTGTTCTTGCGTTCAAGACACTATCTGAACGGTGACGCGCGGACGCGTATCGTGACAAAAAATGTCAAAATATTCCATTACCGTACTTCGAAGCATGTCAAATGCTGTTTAAAATAAATTTTTATGCGATTTTTCTCGTAAAAAAGCGATAATATTCCGACCGGGAGACGTCCTTTCCGTTCAAAGACTCAAAATCGAAAATGGACTCTTCACGTGCACATGCACGCGCCCATCTCATTGTTCTCAGATCGTCCACTTACCAAATGCGCTACTGTTTTTCAGCCATGGGCTGCAAAGTCATCATTCAACATTCTGGCGCCTTCTGGGAGCCTATTGGAGCCTTAGGAAGTGTCATGTTACAGCAGAGATCCGTTGTTTTCAATAAAGAGAGTGTAGAAGGCCAAGAAATGGTCAGAGAGGGCACTTCCTGTACAGAATCTTCTCAGGTTTTTGCCTGCCATATGAGTTCTGTTATACTCACAGACACCATTCAAACAGTTTTAGAAACTTTAGGGTGTTTTCTATCCAAATCAAACAATTATATGCATATTCTAGTTTCTGGGCAGTAGTAATAACCAGATTAAATCGGGTACGTTTTTTATCCGGATGTGAAAATACTGCCCCTACCCAAGAGAGGTTAACACGTTTTTGGTTACTACATGATTCCGTATGTGTTATTTCATGGTTTTGATGTCTTCACTATTATTCTACAATGTAGAACATAGTAAAGATAAAGAAAAACCCTTGAATGAGTAGGTGTGTCCAAACTTTCGACCGGTACTGTAAATCCGTCAAACAAAAATATCTCAAAAAGTAATACATGAATTAACAGTGTATCACCGTTGAATGCAGTGACAGTCTGCCACCAAGGCTGACAAATTACAATCAATCAATCATATATATTTATCTGTCACCCCTCGCTATCTCACCCGTGACTCCTCGGCCAAGTGGGCGTTCATCTCCTGCTCGCTCAGTGGCGCCATCTCCTGGATCTGCTTGTAGTAGCACTGCACCCTCTTCTTGTACTCTGGGATCTCCTTGGCATACAGCAGCTTGTTGGTGGGAGAGTCCTGAAACAAGAGACACAGTCCTATTTAGTCAAAGTAACCTCTATGGATCTTGATCTTTTAGTAATCAACCAAACTAGTTCTGTCCTTTACCACTCTCCTGACCACGACCAGAATGTAATATAACCACTGCCTGTGTTTGGTTGTCAGATTGTTTTCAGTATGACAGTGATCAGTCCAGTGTATGGTGAGTGTGGTCTATGGTCAGTAAGTTGTTAATGAGACTGTGGGCAGCATGGTCTGTGGTCATATTGTAGTTGGTCTATGGTTGATATATGGTTGGTCTACGGTCCATGGTCATAGTGAGTGTTATCAGTGTGTGAGTAGGTCAGCACCTCCTTGTGCTGAGACAAAGAAGGGAGGGCCCAGGGTTTCCTCTCCTCACAATAGGAAAGTTAAACAAACCATATCTACAGCCACAGAGAACCAGGCCAGACATAACAACCCTTCTACTTACATCTGCTACTTCTCCAAGTTACTGACAGCATTTACAATGGTACTGAAAGCATTATTCAATCACTAAGGTACACATACAAGGTATTGGGTTGAGCTGAGCATACAGATATGTAGGCTATGCATTTGCGGGGGGTGTGTGTGTGTGTGTGTGTGTGTGTGTGTGTGTGTGTGTGTGTGTGTGTGTGTGTGTGTGTGTGTGTGTGTGTGTGTGTGTGTGGTATCGGAGCTAGGAAGACTCCAGCCACTGCCCCTCCTCCTGATAGGATCTCTCTCTTCCTCTCCACAAGGTCATTTCATTTCCTGTGGTTCCTCCATCTGCCTGACGACCCCCCTTGACCCCTAATAACCGCCCACACCCCCTCCATCCCTACTGTCTGTCTGCAGGCCACCAGATAAGGTTTTGGTGGAAGCAGCTTCGTTTCCAAGCCCTCTCTCACCCCTGCAGAGCGATTGCTAATCCAGACCTCTTACTGACCTGTCCTGTCCTGTCCTCTGACCGCTACACACTTGTGTATTATACTTGTGAGGATTTTGGGGGATTCCCATTCAAAGTCCTATTTACCCTAAACCTGACCCTAACCCAGGGTTTCCCAAACTAGGTCCTTTTGGTTTTTCCCCTAGCACTACACAACTGATTCAAATAATCAACAAATTATCAAGCTTTGGTCATTTGATTCAGCTGTGTAGTTTTAGGGGGGAAAAAACGAAACATGCACACCTTGGGTCCCGAGGACCGAGGACCGAGTTTGGGAAACGCTGCCCTAACCCTAGTTCTAAACCTAACCCTTAAGCCTAAAATAGTCTTTTTTCCATTTTAGGACTGGCCAAATGTCCGAATTCTCCTCCTTCTCCACATCCCAATGAACATAGATATTTTTATGGTGCCATGGTGTGTTTTTTTGTTTGTGTGTGTTTCACCTGCTTGAGGTGCTTACATTGGCTCTTTGGCAATGAACAAGTGGAATAGATCAGTATTGTTTGACAAATATCTCCAGGGAGGAAGTCAGTCAGAGAGACAGGAAGCAGTGTGTATGCTAGGGGTCACAGCGTCTGAGGGATGAGACTGATTTGTGGGGAGTGAGGGCACTGAAAGACACACACACACAGACACACACACACACACACACACACACACACACATAGGGGATTCCTGGCGCTCATGACCTTGGTTGAGCAGACTGGGCTGAAATAACATGAGGAGAGGTAGACAGAGCTGACGGACTGACTGGAGAAAGGAGGGGACGGAGGTTGGCAGGGACTGGGGAGGAAACTGGGGATTTCTGCACTTGCTTTTTCCTACTACGACTGACTTTGCTGATAACTATTTCGTTGAGGGAAAATGTACTTGTTAAGACAGTGATGTGTGGTTGTCTCACCTAGCTATCTGAAAATGAATTCAATAATTGTAAGTTACTCTGGATAAGAGCATCTGCTGTCAAAAATGGCATTTCTTTTCAGTGTGTAAGAGAATCTGCTGTAGGTACAGCTGTCTTGTGTAAGAGTATATGCTGTAGGTACAGCTGTCTTGTGTAAGAGTATATGCTATAGGTACAGCAGTCTTGTGTAAGAGTATATGCTGTAGGTACAGCTGTCTTGTGTAAGAGTATATGCTACAGGTACAGCAAACTTGTGTAAGAGTATATGCTGTAGGTACAGCAGTCTTGTGTAAGAGTATATGCTGTAGGTACAGCAGTCGTGTATTTGTAACTGTCAAAATATTCTTTGGTGATTTCATTGAACAGTTTTACTTTCATTTAATCCTTGGTTTTGCTTTTAAATAGTTGTGCTTTAGTATAATTTTGTTGGTCGAATTGCTGCAAAGAAACCACTACTAAAGTACACCAATAAGAAAGAGACTCGCTTGAGCCAAGAAACACAAGCAATGGACATTAGACCGGTGGAAAGCTTTGCAAATTACAGTATTCCAACAAAGATTTTCAAGCAATAAATATGCATTTTATAAATAAGGTAAATTTACAACAAGATTAGAAATAAAATGAAAATCACAAATTAAAGTTTATTCCTATTCCTGAGATTTGGGTAACCAAAATTGTGGTCTGCCTCTTGACAGTGGAGAGAAAAATGTACCCTTTAAAAATGAAATATCCAGCAATTCTACACATTATGCCAAGGAGGCGTAGAGAAAATCTTGCAGTTTTAAATTAAGTTTTCTGCAGTTTTACACATTTTGCCATGGAGCGAAGAGAACATTTTGCAATTTTATAAGAAATATCATGCTATTCTACTTATTTCGCCATGAGGCAGAGATAGATTTTTGCAGTTTTAAAGCACATTTCCTGCAATTCTACACATTTTCTCATGACTTATGTCATGTGTGCCCGGTCGGTATTCGGCCATGATTACTACAGGTTTAGATAACTGGCTAGACTAACTTACAATCTAAAAGTTGTTAGCTGACATGGCTAATTGAGGGACTGTCAATGACTGACAAAACATTTTAAAATCTGCTAATGCACAACCAAATTTCCAATTTACACCTTGTGTATTCTACTATTATAACTCTCAACAGTAAGTTGAGACCCCGACTGAGTTCCAAAGAAACAAAAAAAACATGGGGGGGGGGGGGGTCGGGTGCCCGCTAGCGGCCGGGGGCCCTAAGCGACCGCTTATGTCGGCCCTAATGTGTAACCATGTCTATGAGTGTGTGTTTACCGAGCAGTGAATATGTGTATGTGTGTATGCATGTTTATGTGTACTGTATTACATGTGTAGGTGTACCATAAAAGTGTGTGTAATGCATGTGTAAAGTGTTTTTGTGTCTCACCTTGCCCAGCTGCAGGTCTGAAATGGAGCAGGCGTCTATGAAGGCCTGGGCGATGACAGACAGACATGCATCCATGTGATCCGTCTTATCAATGTCAAACACAAACTGAGGGTTCTTCAGGATGTTCACCCAGAAACGCAAAGGTAAACTAAGGAGATGGGAAAACATTCTGTGAGCTTCAGAAAACATTTAGCATTAGAGGTACTATAGTACATCATGCTACATTGATGAGTAGATGATCAGATGTATCTAGTTCCCCTACCTGTTGGTCTTCCAGATGTGCAGGGTGTCGGGGTCAGTGATGCCCCTCTTGTCCGCCTGCTCCTCCAGGAAGTCAAAGAAGTATTTGATGGCCAGTGGGGGACGCTCTGCGGGAATACTGAGGATGGCCTGGAAAAGGTCGTCCAGGAACTTCTGCAAGGTTCCCTACGGAATCACAACACAGATGGGATCAGACACAGAACCAGAACTGGGATCAAGATGGATTGTTTGGAATTCCAGGATGATATCACTGTAAATAGAACTGATAATGGAATGATTCATAATGATAAAGGAAGGAGGCCTCTGGTTTAGCCAACTACTCTGTGATTGTCATGCGAAACTGTTCAGGCTCACGATTGGACATGCTAAGGAGTTGGCTAGCTTAAGCAGTTACAGACCCAAACTAGGCTGGGCACTGCTTTCTGTCACAGAATTGTAGACTGCAAATAGTTCAAGATGGCTGCCATGTATTTTTTATTTTCTTACCTTGGTGGAGAGGAGGCGTGTCAGGTAGATCTCAGGGAGGACCTTCTTACGGTGACTCTGTCTGTGGGACTTCTTATTCTCAAACAGCTCATCATGAGGCAGGACCTAGATGGGCAGGGGGCAGAGATTAGAGGTTAGAGGTCATGGTACAAAAACATCCAATCAGCACGATGGGAAATTACCTCATTCTAAATGGGAATCTACTGTACTACGGAGGTGACTAACATTTGACAGGGAGATTAAATGAAAAAAAAATGGTATTTTTGGAAAAGTTCAGTTAATACGTCTTCCATTTCAAAAGGTTTCTCTTATTCTTGCCTCATGAACACGACCCAGGAATCACAGTGGGGATTTATGAGGTATGACTAACATGATGTCACTTTATGAAATACTGCAAGTTGGAAACTTCTGGAATTTTCTCTTTCGCAATACCAGTATCATGTGTAACATGCTCCTACAGGTTTTAGCTAGGACAGGGGTATGGAGCTGGGGTAGAAAGACACTGCCATTTTTCCTCTACTGAGCCTGTCAACAAGCTCCAGTCCAGGCCAGCACACCATAATATGAAGTCCTACAACAAAAAACTGCACAGTAAAAATGACTGAAGCAAGAACTCATGTCTAACCCAAAGTCATATCTGAGTTTTTTCAATGGCTAATGTGCTATTAGCGTTGTCATGTCCTTGCTCCAGCTTTCCTACATGCACGTGCACACTCAAACTCTTATGAAATTGTGTAGTCAGATGTATTGCTCAGGCTTTCACTGTGTCTGTCTGAGTTAAATTGAGCTCTCTCTGAGACCAATGGGGCTAATGACAGAAGGAACGGGGTTTAATAGAGGTGAATGAGAAAGCTCTCTGTCCATGTGTGTGTGTGTGTGTGTGTGAGTGAGTGTGTCTGTACTTACTAAATGGACATATTTCTCTGTGTCCAAGTCTTTGGCTGCAGAGGGAGAGAAAAAACAGAAAAAAACAATCAGAAATCAGAGGAGAGAGAGAGAAATCAGAGGAGAGAGAGAGAGAAATCAGAGGAGAGAGAGAGAGAGGCAGTTTGAAAGAAAGAAGATTGGGGAGGGAAGGCGAGTGATAGACAGTAAAAAGGAAGACAGTTAGGGGTTTATGGAAAAGAGAGAGTGTATGTGAGAGCTAACTATTCAGGTGGATTGGAAGCTGAGTGAAAAAAAGAAAGATTATGAGTGAAAGAATGAGAGGGAGAAAAGCTGAAGAGAGACAGACACAGAGTTTGTGATTGGTGCTGGAGCCAGTGTAATGAGTTTACAAAGCTCAGGCATGCGCGTAGACAGACAGACAGACAGACAGACAGACAGACAGACAGACAGACAGACAGACAGACAGACAGACAGACAGACAGACAGACAGACAGACAGACAGACAGACAGACAGACAGACAGACAGACAGACAGACAGACAGACAGACAGACAGACAGACAGACAGACAGACAGACAGACAGACAGACAGACAGACAGACAGACAGACAGACAGACAGACAGACAGACAGACAGACAGACAGACAGACAGACAGACAGACAGACAGACAGACAGACAGACAGACAGACAGACAGACAGACAGACAGACAGACAGACAGACAGACAGACAGACAGACAGACAGACAGACAGACAGACAGACAGACAGACAGACAGACAGACAGACAGACAGACAGACAGACAGACAGACAGACAGACAGACAGACAGACAGACAGACAGACAGACAGACAGACAGACAGACAGACAGACAGACAGACAGACAGACAGACAGACAGACAGACAGACAGACAGACAGACAGACAGACAGACAGACAGACAGACAGACAGACAGACAGACAGACAGACAGACAGACAGACAGACAGACAGACAGACAGACAGACAGACAGACAGACAGACAGACAGACAGACAGACAGACAGACAGACAGACAGACAGACAGACAGACAGACAGACAGACAGACAGACAGACAGACAGACAGACAGACAGACAGACAGACAGACAGACAGACAGACAGACAGACAGACAGACAGACAGACAGACAGACAGACAGACAGACAGACAGACAGACAGACAGACAGACAGACAGACAGACAGACAGACAGACAGACACACACAGACACACACACACACACACACACACACACACACACACACACACACACACACACACACACACACACACACACACACACACACACACACACACACACACACACACACACACACACACACACACACACACACACACACACACACACACACACACACACACACACACACACACACACACACACACACACACACACACACACACACACACACACACACACACACACACACACACACACACACACACACACACACACACACACACAGAGAGAGAGAGAGAGCCCCATGGTGACTGTGCTCTCATTAATCCAGGCCTAGCTTTGGCAGGCAGACAGGTTTAGGCCCCGGTCCCAGTCCAGACCCTCTGAGGTGATCACAGAAAGGGGTAAATGTGTTTTACATTAGCCAGGGTTTACTTCACATCCATTTAGCCTGTTTCTGGCCCAATATGACTGAGAGGAGAGGCCCTAATCATTAAGGTGGACAGAGCGGGTCTGTCAGAACTAAGATCTGTTCTGGGTGAGGTTAGCAGACCCTCTGAAATGTTGACGTCACAGTAGAGAATCATCTGGTACAGGGAACACTCCCCCTCCTGTTTCATCTGGGGCTAGATATCTGTTCATGCTTATGGCTACTGGATACCAACCATGCTGTAGAAAGGTCTAAATGTCTGGTTGGGGTCACAGTGTCACAGTGTCTCCTGACCCCTCCTGTCTCAGCCTCCAGTAATTACGCTGCAATAGTTTATGTGTCGGAGGGCTAGGGTCAGTCTGCTATATCTGGATTATTTCTCCTGTTTTATCCGGTGTCCTGTGTGAATTTAAGTATGCTCCCTCCCTCCAATTCTCTCTCTCTCTCTCTCTGATGACCTGAGCCCTAGGACCATGCCTCAGGACTACCTGGCCTGATGACTCCTTGCTGTCCCCAGTCCACCTGGTCGTGCTGCTGCTCCAGTTTCAACTGTTCTGCCTGCGGCTATGGAACCCTGACCTGTTCACCGGACATGCTACCTTGTCCCGGACCTGCTGTTTTCGACTCTCTCGCTGTACTGCACCTGCTGTCTCTAACTCTGAATGACCGACTATGAAAAGCCAACTGACATTTACTCCTGAGGTGCTGACCTGTTGCACCCACTACAATCACTGTGATTATCATTATTTGACCCTGCTGGTCATCTATGAACATTTGAACATCTTGGCCATGTTCTGTTATAATCTCCAGCCGGCACAGCCAGAAGAGGACTGGCCACCCCTCATAGCCTGGTTCCTCTCTATGTTTCTTCCTAGGTTTTGGCCTTTCTAGGGAGTTTTTCCTAGCCACCGTGCTTCTACATCTGCATTGCTTGCTGTTTGGGGTTTTAGGCTGGGTTTCTGTACAGCACTTTGAGATATCAGCTGATGTAAAAAGGGCTTTATAAATACATTTGATTGATTTGATTGATATACTGTGTGTGTGCGTGCATCTGTGTGTGATTGATTAAGCGAAACTATTACAGCGTGTTTTATGGCGGGAAATGTATGTATGTCGGTGGTTTGATGTGTGTGTATGTGTTTAATATGCTCAGGATAAAGTGAATGTGTGGGGTTTTACTGTAATACGCTCAGGATGAAGTGAGTGTGTGCAGTTTTACCATAATAAAGTTTGTATTTTTCTAAGCATGTAGGAGTGTGTGACAAGGTGACAGAGTGTGTGTGTGTGTGTGTGTGACCTACCTCTCCCCAGTGTGTTGTCTCTCTTGTCTTTCATGCTCATGGCGAACGACGCCCCCTCTGGGATCTGTGGGAGGGTTCAGAGGTCACAGGAACAGGGGTGAGAGGGGGAGCACGAGAACTGGATCATTATCCGCTGCCTCAGGGTATGTGTGTGTGTTCGGGTGTGTGTGTGAGTCTGAAGTGGCAGGGTGGCTCCAGGGGGGCTGTGGGGTGTTGCAGGGGGGCTCATTAAAGTCAACACAGTGAAATGGATTGAACAGTCTTGCCAGTAAACCGAGACTGTTAGTACACACTGTGCCTCACTGCCTTCACAACTCAGCACTAACTTAACAGAGCACGTAACAGCACTGGTAACAGGGCAAAGGTTATAAGTCACCACCCGACTGTTTACACACACAAATACACTCAGACACACAGAATTACTCTAACACATTAAAAACATATCAAGACACTAGAAAATGCAAAGACCCCCCAATACATTTTTTTTTTACAAGACAAAACACAAATACCCACAGACAATGACAGATACAAACAAAAACAGAAATCACACAATAACATACTGCATGTGTATGATGAACAAACACAGTCACAGAGGGCACCACACACATACTGTATTGACACCCATTTGTATGCAAACACAGATAAACAGAATGTGGCACCCCTTGGGCAGTCAACATTTACAGTGACTTCTCACCCTCACCTCTGTTACTTCCACCCTTGCTGTGAGTGTGTTAATGTCAGGGAAAACACAAAGACACAGGGGACACACACCACGCACAACCTCACTTATGCATGCACTCACGCACGCACACACACGCACAGGTGAGATGGTGTGTGTGTTGTGGGAGCAGAGCCTTGCCTGGTAATGCGTGACTGTGTTGAGTTTCTTCCTGCCATCCTCCATCACTGAAGTGTTATCCAGGTCCTGGAGGATCCTGCTGTTACTACCAGACGCAAACCATTCTACAGCACAGCAGAGAGGGGAAAAAAGGAGAGAGGGACGAGGAAAGGGACAAAATGTTATGAATGTTCAAATGCATTTGGCCATCTATTGTATAAGCTTCATGTCAGTTGAGCTACAAAGCAAGAGTTGATCAGGGCTCCCTTTAAAAAAATGTCTCTCAATCAATCTAAATAAAGGAAGGAGAATAAAATACAGTTTTCTCACCCAGGTCTACGTCCTCTGCCTGGGGCCACTGCGAGAAGGGCAGGTTCTTATAGAAGGCATCTAGAATCTTGTCCTTCACCTGGCAGATGGTGTCTGTGTTCATCACCCTCACGGCCAGAGAGTCCATCCCACAGCCCTGGAACGAGACGTTGATGTTCTGGACACACACAAAGAGTGGGAGGACATTAGAGTAGGCAGGGTAGGTCACAATTATTTAATTAGGACATTATAAACAGGATTATATACAGGTGAATGATTGACACATGATACATGCATACAGCAAGACTTTTAGATTTTTTATTAACCAATCAGTTGTCAGTATATGAAATCAGCATTGCTGTGTGGTGACTGACCTGTGGCTTGGCCTCAATGTTCTCTCTGAGCAGCCACTCCTCGTTGAGGGTGTACCGGGCCTTCCCTGTGATGGCGTCTATAGAACCCTTGTTGATCTGCTGCTTGATGGCACACAGTAGCAGGAAGAAGGGCTCGCCCACTGTCTCCTGAAGAAAACATCACAGTAACATGTTAAAAACGTAACAGAAAGCTTTGAGAACCGAGGGATGATGTTTCTCAGTAAGGGGTTCAACAACATTGACAGTGGATCCTCATGATTTGATAAAAAGGTCCAGGTGAGTCTCTTTTTTATCCCTCCATCCTTCCCACACCTTGAGGTAGCTGTACATGCAGATAGACATCCAGTTGGTGAGCATCTTCTCCACCACAGACTCTGTGCGTCGCAGCATCAGCTTGGGGTTCTTGGCGGCCGAGGCGTCGATCAGGTCCACCAGCAGATCCTTCATAATGCTGGTGTAGTACTCCAGTTTACCATGGAGGGCGATAGTGAGCAAGGACGCCAGGCTACACCTGAGGAAAGAGACAAAAGAAAAACACCAAAATGTGTGTGAGAACAGAGTACAGAGACATACCCGATTCATGCAAGAGGATTTACTCCCCGCACCTGAGAACACACAGAGTTATGTAGTTCAGAAAGGAAATACCACTTGTACATTTAACCATTTATTAGAAAAGATAACCATGCATAGTATTGGCATTAGCAAGAGACACCAGCGCATGTGTGCGTGTGACATCTGGCATTGAGGAAGCATGTGTAGAACTGATCAACTTAACTAGACCGCATGTAAGTAGAGTGTCAATACATTTGGTGCAATATCCGTTGATGCCATCAGCTGATGCCACCACACTTGGGTTTCCCTTCTGAACTGGCTCCGTTTTATTTATGAGTGGTCCAAATGGATAGAGGGTGTGCACGGGGTGATTTCCATAACGAAGAGCCTTTCATCCAGGAGACCAGGTAGGGAAATATTATAGCTGCTGTGTTGCTTAGCCTGGAGAGGGAGGGAAGTGGTTTGGTCTCAGGTAACCTAATGTAGCAGGAGTAAAAGAAATGCCTGAGTTCCTAAATCCAGTTTTCAGCAGAAAAGGAAGCTAGGTTGAAGATATCCCTGAAAATCGGATGCATCCGGTTGTTGGCAACTAAGCTAAAGGTGGGACTCGGGGTCTTTGAAGAGCCTCCAGAAAAACATTGTTTTTACACTGATATGCTGAGGTGTTGTATGGAGCTGTCATATTCTACACATAAACACTTTGAACTGGGAAGAGGTGGATTCCAACTTAGGAAATTACGCCTTTCTTTCGCACGCCTTTCCTACGCATTTCTCAGTAGTTGGTATTCAGACTTACCTTGTGCAGGTGTGCAACAGGCTTTGGCAGGCGTGGTTCCCTTGCGCGCACTGAATAAATGTAAATCAACTGCTGAAAACCCTCCCGCTTGCTGGCCAACAGAATTTCTAGTGGAGCTTTCATTCAATAGGGTTGTCAGTACATTTATCTTAATTTTAAGCCATCCCTTTAAATACTGTGTACCTTTAATTAGAATTTTGGCGACAGACTAGAATACATTGAGAGAACTGGTTCAGAAAATAGGGATCAATAAAAGAAAGCCATCTGAATATATGCATATTAGTCTCCTATTCAACACCAACTGGTAGAATATATACTCTGATCTTGTAGATTATGTAGGCAAATTTTAGAGTTAGGAAAGTATGTATGTAAAAACAGGTTTGGAGAGCCTGTACTCACAAAATATATTGATGAATAACAAAGACAGTGGTTTGATTCATCCTGAAAGTTGGCATTTTCAAATTCAATCTATGAAATATTAGAAGGTGTGAAGAAAAGTGTACAATAGGGCTTGAACAATAGTCCTATAAATCTACCCTGATTCTCGCTAATCATGGAACTGTTTGACAACGGTCCAGTCATTGTAAAGTGTGCACCAGGCTCCAGGTTTACCTGCTATGTGTGGTCTTCCACAATGATTCAAATAGGCTACATGTACCAAATGATTGCACAACATTAGCCTAATGTGATCCACTAATGCTAGCGACCCTCAGGACCAACTACACAGACGTGACAGAGGAAAGAACAACTGCACAGACGTGACAGAGGAAAGAACAACTACACAGACGTGACAGAGGAAAGAACACCTGCACAGACGTGACAGAGGAAAGAACAACTACACAGACGTGACAGAGGAAAGAACAACTACACAGACGTGACAGAGGAAAGAACAACTGCACAGACGTGACAGAGGAAAGAACAACTACACAGACGTGACAGAGGAAAGAACAACTACACAGACGTGACAGAGGAAAGAACAACTACACAGACGTGACAGAGGAAGAAAGGTCAACGGAATGGAATGGAATGATGCAAAATGGAAGCTAAAGTGGCAGTTGGAAATGTATGTGGGTATTACTGACGGTGACTCCCGATCGTGGCTAATATTTCACATGATACAAATTGTAAAAAAAAACACTGAAATTATGAGACCACACATTTTAAAATCTGAATAACGGCACAGCTATTTATAACCTATTTCACTGTTGGAAAGGGGCCGCAATACATGTCACGTTGATATAATTTTCAGTTTGCTTCCATGTGGATGGTTTCACATTCGTCTCTAGGGATCATAAGGAAAAATAATCTAAAACAATTGGTATATGCACTCCAAACGGATTACTAATTTACCTAGCTCTTATCAATAGCTCTTCTCCATTTACAAACTACAGTGCATGGAGAATGCTGTTATTTCTATGGAAAAAATAAAGTAGATGCTTTTTCCACTTGGAACCTGCAGGTTGGCTCCACCTTATTCATGGTTTCCTGGCATGTAAAGCTGGTGGAATTATGAGGGAATTAAGTCAAGGTCAGAATACCGCTTATCTGTAGACACACCTCTGCCATACCTTCATTTCTTAGATCTGCACCCCGAACGAATAGCGGGTGAATAGAGTGCTATTCTCATGCTTAGGTTCAAGGTCAGAATACGCATAGAGAGAAAAATGCATAAAAAGGGAATGACGTTCCATTTACGCATGTTTAACTTGGGTTGGAATCAGGGCCTTATACAGTAGACAGTAACAGTGTTTTGGGTTTGAAGTGTGCATGGTTGTCATGATTTTCATGGTTACCTGTCGCGTACGGCAAAGTCCTTCTGTTGCTCCAGCGCGTGGACGAAGGTAACCAGGAAGTGCTTGTTGTTGAGAAGAGTGGAGAAGAGAGTTATGCCCTCTTCCATGTTAGGCTTGGCTGTGTTAGAGGGCTGGAGAGACAAAGAGAATGAGGACAGAGAAAAGAGGGAGTTACAGTATGTGTATTGAACCAACCTGTTCAATCAGCCTCCTCCCTAACCCAAATCCATCTCATAACTTCATATGATCAGGGTATGATCACTAAAAGTCATTATGCAGTTTCTACCTCTGAGCTTTCACCTGCTCTCTCACACTCTCAGCCTAGTTAATGAGATGATATCCTATCTAATGGTGCATCTAAGCAGTGCTCTGATAAAGTCTTCCCCCTGGACTGCAGCAATATGCTCCTGTTTTCACAGTGACAGGAGACCGGTGATAAATGGCAGATGTGAGATTTGGACGCTGTGGCCTGGAAAACATGGGAAGGATCTAAAACACTTTATCACTCTTAGACAGGCTCCCCAGGCTGTTGACCCAAAACCATGCAGTGATGCAATAGTAGATCTCTCTCTTTCTCACACACACACAACCAACAGAGATGGCTGACTGCATGGTTACAGTAAAATGTGTGGTGCCATTGTCATGGAGATGGTGGGAAGTGTGTCAACAACCTGCCAGTTTCTGGGTGGGCTGGGGTAGTGTTTGACAACATGAAAACTGCCAGAGTCATAAGGACTGGCAGCTGGTGAATGGGAATTAAAATGCAATGTATACATACAGATAGAGACACATGCACACACACACACACACACACACACACACACACACAGTTGTGGTTTCCTTCTATAGTTACTCCTAATCAACAGCCTCACCGTGGAGACGTAATAATCGGTGTGACCCAGTTGTGAAGCAGAGGCGCTGGAGATAGAGGGGAGCAGAATGGATAGTGGAACACTTCAGGGGGTTAACTCTTTACCTGCCAGTCCTGCAGAAGGGGGTGTGTCTCAGGGAGGGCTCGTGGACCGAGGGTGTTGTTCTCATAGACGGGCTGGACCAGACTCCTCTCATAGTCTGAACACATCTGAGATAAACACACAGAGAGACAGAATCAGACTGTGCGGACAGTGTGTGCTTGTGTGTCTGGCGATGTTGGAGTAAGTACATAATAATAATAACAATAGAGGGGGTGCTTATATTTGTCCTATTTCACACATGTACAAGTGTGTATTAAAACGCATGTGTGATTGGAAATGTGTTTTTTGCACATCCCAACTCGCCCTTAGACACCGTCGGAGAGTGCGGTCACGGCCAGCGTCTACCATTATCAACGGAGACCCTGAGCAATTAGGGTTAAGTGCCTTGCTCAAGGGTACATCGACAGATTTTTCACCTTATCAGCTCGGGGATTCAAACTAGTGACATTTTGGTTACTGGCCCAACACTCTAACCCAGGGGTGTCAAATTAATTCCAGAGGGCCTAGTGTCTGCTGGTTTTTGGATTGTCCTTTCAATTAAGCCCTAGACCACCAGGTGAGGGGAGTTCCTTACTAATTAGTGATCTTAATTCATCAATCAAGTACAAGGGACAAGCGAAAACCCGCAGACACTCGGCCCTCCGTGGAATGACTTTGACACGTGCTCTACCAGCTAAGGTCCTTGCCATTGTTAGGTTGTACTAAAGCGTGTATATGCATACAAAAGTGTAAAAGTGTGTATGGGTGAGTAGAAGAATGTGTGCTGTGTGCGGCAGTGTGTTTACATAAGTGGGGAAAGTTTTCTTGTGTGAGTGGCCAGCATTGTTCTGTCTCCTTGAAACATCATGTTTAAACATGAAACACACTGTTCTGTCTGTATCTCTGTCTGTGGAAAAACAGATAGAAAAGAGAAAACACTTACATGTAACAAATATATGTTCTCCGCTAGTGACTAAAACCACACCACGCTTGAAAAGTTTTGGGATGGTAATATATTGGATATGTGAAGAACTATTTAATGTAAATGGTTTCTGATCGAAAATCTCTCTCTAATGGTTGTAGTAAGGTGGTTGTAGTAAGGTGATTGTGTGTGTGTGTGTGTGTGTGTGTGTGTGTGTGTGTGTGTGTGTGTGTGTGTGTGTGTGTGAGAGAGAGAGAGACTGACTCACCTTGGGGAAGAAAGTGCGTGTGACAAACTGTTTGTACTCCAGGAAGGGGATTCCCTGGCTACTGTTCAGCTCCTTAGTCAGGTCTGTCATATCTGTCTGCAGCTCTGCAAAGCCTGGAGGGACACCACAGGGTTAGAGGATAACATCTCACCACCATTCACAGGACATTTAGTCCAGAATACCTCAGACGACTGTCTTTTATTCCAGAGCACAGGCCCAGAACCATGCATATGTCTCTACCTAGTTCTCGAACATTATTTCACATTCTAGAATATCCCAGAACTAAGGTTTAACTACATTACATTCTAGCATGTTCTGGTGTCACATGACCGTGCCAGCATTTGCAGTCCAGCACAGCATGCAGGGAAATATTTACAAAACACAATCAGAGCTGCCAGATTCAATCTGAGAGTCTCCTATCAGAACCATGTGTGCTTGCAGTAAAACCCACAAGAACAGTATCAACATATCTAAACACATGGGTCTCATAGGTTCTGGTATGAGTGGATTATGTTCTGTCATTACAAGCTGTTATGAGACATGGAGGGGCTGTGTTGTCTCGTTATTGGACATGGGAAATCTCTTTATGGACAAGCTCTTCCTTCCTCAGGATGAGAAGTTTGTTTACGTTTTATACAATAATCACCATGGAGACATTCTGTGTGTGTGTATCTGTGTATGTGTGTGTGTGTGTGTGTCAGGCCAAAACTCCCTCTTAAGCATTTCCCTTCGGGATAATACATCCCCTGACAAATAGTCCTTTGGTCAGGCCTGACCATCAATGACTGACTCTACAGCCAAATTCCAATGCTCTTCAGTCACACACCTTATCACTCCCACACATACCAAACTATTCTCATTCATCTAGATAGGGGTGTCAAACTCATTCCATGGAGGGTCTAGTATCTGAAGGTTTTTGTTTTTTCCTTTTAATTAAGCCCTAGACAATCAGGTGTGGGGAGTTCATTAATAATTAGTGACCTTAATTCATTAATCAAGTACACGAAAGACACTCGGCCCTCTGTGGAATGAGTTTGACACGTGTGATCTGATTTTAGGGCGGCAGGTAGCCTAGTGGTTAGAGCGTTGAGCCAGTAACAGAAAGGTTGCTGGATCGAATCCCTGAGTTGACGAGGTAAAAATCTGTCGTTCTGCCCCTGAACAAAGCAGTTAACCCACTGTTCCCCAGTAGGCTGTCATTGTAAATAAGAATTAGTTCTTAACTGACTTAACTAAATTGTCCCTGCAATATGCCAATCTCTTTACTCCCTTCCCAAACCTGTCCCCCGCCCCTGACACTCTCACCCACACATCTATGTGTCCTCTAAAACACCTACCCTCCTCTTCTTTCCCTCATCCTCCTCCCACACTTCTCCTCACAGAAACATGTCCCTGACTCCTGCCCCTACTTCTTCCTCTCCATTTCTCTCTCTTTATTTATCCATCGTTATCTATCTGTCCTATAAATCTGGTCGCTCAGACATTCTGTGGCCTTCAAACTGGCCCACAGTGACCCCCCTCCTCTCCTCTCCCCTCCCCTCTCACACTCCTATCACTTTTCCCCTACAGAGTAGACACATCTGAAGCAGTGTGTCCATGTTTGTGTGTGTGTGTGTGTGTGTGTGTGTGTGTGTGTGTGTGTGTGTGTGTGTGTGTGTGTGTGTGTGTGTGTGTGTGTGTGTGTGTGTGTGTGTGTGAGAGAGAGAGTGATCACTACTCAGTCTGTGTTTTATGAGTCACGCGAACTATGCACACATCTTTCAACTGCTGCCACCACATATCTGCACAGACACACACATACGTAAGCGCACACACATAAAAGCCCTATCCCTAAGTGAAGGTCCATGTTTTCTGTTTTCCCACATGTAGCCTTGGCCCAGGAACATCAGAGAACATGAGTGAGACTTCAATGGAGCTTTAATAACAATCTGAGTGTAGGGAGACCTGCTGGTAGCATTACCAATCACACAGAAACTCCAGCCAGTACAAGAGAGTGCAAGTGTGTGTGTGTGGTTCTGAACCTTTGCGGATCTCCTCTCTGATCTGGGACTCCATCTCCTCCATCTGCAGCAGAGTCTTCTGCCAGTAGCGCTCCGCCCTCCGGCTCTTAGTACAGTATACCACCAGAGCTGTGTGTGTGAGTGAGAGTGAGTAAGAGAGTGAGAGTGAGAGAAAGAGAGAAAGAGAGAAAGATGAGGCAAGGGAGATGGAGTGAGAGAGGAAAAGGGTGAGAGAGAAGAAGGAGGGACAAAAGGGAATGAGGGAAAGTATGTGGGAGAGAAACACACAGAAAGAGACATAAGAGTCAATAAATAGATGTCTTTGAAGCCATATCCTGTTATCACAGGTTGACATGTTGTAATGAATCAGGACATACTCCATTTGTAAAAGCTCCATACATAAACAGCTTCTGGAGAGAAATAAAAACACACTTGTCGAAGACACACACACACAAACACATTAAAAAAGACACACAGACATACAACTACGTGAGTACAAACAATCGCACCCACAGACACAAACACAGACGTCACACGCACACACTGGGAGCAGTGGTAACAGTGGTGTCTTTGTGCTGTGTAGACTGGGGGAGAGAGACCCTAACCCCAGAGATCCTTTTATCTCCCTCACATCTGGAGCATCCGTCGACAGGCAGCCCAGACATCCATCATCCCCGGCAATGTCACCAGCCCAGACACTTACCCACAGTGCACAGCAGCAGCAGGACGCAGCACACCACGATGGACACCACAATGGCCAGCTCACTACCACCCAGCTGCACCTTAGCTATGATCCTCTGGAAGTTACCCACCTGCACCTAGAGAGGGAGAGAGGGGGAGGGAGAGAAAGAGAAAGAGTAAAGAAAGGAGAGAGAGTGAAAGAAAGGGTGAGATAGGAGGAAAGAGGAGAGAGGATTCAGGGGCGAGAACGGTGTTTAGCAGGCCTGTTTCAACATACAAATGCAAACATATGTTCTGAGGAATAGAAATGCACACAACCTCACATTGACACACACAATCAGACAAATACACGTTCAGGCTAACATGACACACATAATTGGAATGTGTGTGATGGTATTAGTCAACCAGTTCAGGGTAAACAGATGTGGCTGGAGGGATGACTTTCACTTCTGCTTTCTGGTTGTCCAACCCAATTCCCTATCGCAACCTTGTTGATAAAAGTCTGTATGTCTGCTTCTAGGTCCTATTCCCCATATCCTTCTGTTCCTGGACTGAGGAGGGGTACGAGTGGTCTCTCTCTCTGCGGGGTCTCTCTCTGGTATGACCAATTCTTTCTCCAAACCATGAAAACAAAGCAAGAAAGAGTGTTGGAAAGAAATGCTATTGTTCTGTGTTCATATTTGGTTTGGGGTACAACAGCCCACACAACCCCTCACACACAGCTCCCCCATACAGAGGCTGAGCTTCACTTCTGAGCCAAGGGAATAAAGGGAGGTAAAAATAGGTACTAGTATGCCACTGAAAAGTCACTGAATAAATCATAAAGGTTGTTTTAATGCCTAGAAGCTAAACATTTGCATACCTTTTAAACAGGGGGGAGCTAGCGTACACACACACACACACACACACACACACACACACACCACACACACACACACACACACACACACACACACACACACACACACACACACACACACACACACACACACACACACACACACACACACACACACACACACACACACACACACACACACACACACACACACACACACACACACACACACACAAATGCACACACACGAGGGATGAGGGCAGCCCAACCGTTAGTGTTTTGACATCTTGTTTGACCCCTGCCCTCTGTGTTTGTCTGCTAATTGCATGTGTTTATTTATGGACATCCTGAGAGAGTTTTTTTCCTTCCTACACTCCATTTCTCCCTCTCTCTCTTTTTGTGACTCACGCCTCACTGACTGTCTGTGAGGGACATAGACTGACAGACAGACAGACTGACTGACAAACATGGCTATTCTAATCCACTGCTCTCAATGGCCTTATTTTCCCTAATAAGCCCTCTTATTAGGGAAAGAGAGAGTAAAACGAGAGAGAAAGAGAGAGAGAGAGAGAGAGAGAGAGAGAGAGGAAGAGAGGGGGTGGGTCTTTATCAGAGCAAAGCAGGGTTTAGTTGATTGAGCCCTTCTATTATAAAGAGAGACTTCTTAGACAAAACAAAAACCATATGGGCAAGTTCTAGCGTTCCTTCCAAGAAAGTGTAATTTCAGCTGAAGCCCAATGTGTGTGTGTGTTGATGCTTGCATGCAGGCTTACGCACATGCTTGCGTGCCTGTGTCCCCCTACACGTGTGATTCAGATGGACAGACACAAAAGATGAGCAGATAACAGATGAACAGATATCAGATTGGTTTACTCTTTGATTCGTTTACTGTTACACCCTATCCCCTGACCAAGAGTGGCCTGTCATCCTGCTCGTCCCTCTGCTCTCAGCCAAATCATCGAGGCATAGTTAAGTTGGTAGTTAAACCAAACTGGACACTGTTTCAAAACATTGATAATAAAGTGGTCCAAAGTAGCAGCCTTAAAATATAATGCAGTTGTACTTACGGTGACAGGCAGTTCTCCTTCACTGGAGCCCAGCGAGCCGTTGATGCTGCAGTGGAACAGCTGGTCGTTATGGAAGCTGATGTCACAGGGATAGGAGCCAATCATTACTGAGTATTCCTCCGGCGCCAGTTCCAGATTGCTCGGTCCTTTCTGTGCCAGACCCAAACAAAAACAGCCGTCTGTCAGTCAGAGCTCTAGGGACACCATGGTCTGTCTTGGATAGGCTCAGCTGACACACAAGCACAGGCACACACATAAACACACACACTGAGCAGTCCAGAACCAAACTCATTCAGTCTCACATCATTCCTCACACACAGGGCGAGAGTTCATCTTAAAGAATCAAACAGTAGACATGGAGAGAACACTTTCTCCAAACTGACTAACCCACTGACTGTCATGACGGAGACTGTCCATCAAAACCCCAGCCACTCCTTCATCAATGCACTGTAGGAGTATTGGTCCCCTCCATGCGCACGCACACCCACCCACCCACCAGTGGAGACTGCTGTGTGAGGAGAAGAGGAGAGGTTGTATGTTTATCCCCAGTGTGTTTCCTCTCTGTGATTACACCCTCAGGACCATGTACTGTCCTGTCCCCTCTGCAGGATGCCACCCCCTGGGTCTCTGTCAACAAACACTTCCTCCACACACACACACACACACACACACACACACACACACACACACACACACACACACACACACACACACACACACACACACACACACACACACACACACACACACACACACACACACACACACACACACACACACACACACACACACCTGCATAATGCACAGGCAGGCACACAAACATGCACACTCAGACAAAACACATACATGAAACAATGAATTCCAAGGACCAAAACAGGATGAAAGCAAAACAAAACCCACCCACATTCCAACAGATGTCCTTAATATAGGATCTAACCAAACAACAATCCCCATCAAACAAACATGTTCTACTCCATCCAACATTTTATGAACCTGGATAAGCCCACAAACACCCAAAGTGGAATCCACCTTCGTAAAGAAAACAAGAAGCAACATTGAATACCCCCTTGCCCCTATATGACCCAAGTAGACTGGGCTGAGGCAGAAATTCCTGTAAGGGCCCCAGCCTTACACACACATATGCACAGAGGAGAGAAAGAGAGCGAGAGGGGCAGAAAGAGAGAACTCAGACCAACCATGTTCAAAGCCCCATTTCTGTAACTTCCCCTGTCTGTGTCTCTTCCTGGCGGCACCCAGGGTCTGTATCGCACCAGCACCAGTGGAGATCCAGCAGTTTTTTTTATGACTGTTTGCATTAAATCCCTCATCCTCTTTCATATATGAGGTAGTCGTTTATGAGGCAGTAGCTTAGGTCAGCTAGAATACAGACAGGACCTCACACAAAGATGTCTGATTGAGTTATCTGCTAAAAGGTGGTGGTCATGTCCTATACTGTAATCCCATTCTTTCTGAACAGCCCAGCCTCAACTCAACACACCCCAGGTTTCAGAACGACACAGTCTTTTATCTTTTTAAAGTATGAATACAAAGACAGTGAGCCATGATTGCTATTTTCAGAATGAAGTCAGATTGACAGTACTGGACAGTTCCTAGAACAAGTGCACTAATCTCCCTGGTCAATGGGCCTTTCAGTTCTCATCCTGCTCCATCCTCTCCCATTTGGTGGACTAAACTCTCACTTACAAAACTCCCCACCCCCACCCATTAGTGCGCTGGTCTGTCACATACGTTGATGATGAGTGTGAGTGGCTCCCCAGGGTGGTGTTTGATCAGCTTCTCCTTGTTGGCGGTGAAGAATTGAGGGTCCTCCACGTACTCCAACAGGAAGTGACCTCCGTGAGGCTCCTCCTCTTCCTCCTGGCCTGGGCCGTAAAAGACAGGGCTATCTCCCGTGTAGAGGACTCCATTCAGGAAGAACTCTACCGTGGCCTGCTGAGATTGGCTAGAGGTGGGGGAGGGGCATGTAATCATGGAGGGAGGCTGCACCTTACAGGCCTAGAGAGGGACCAGGAGGATGAGAAAAAAAAACCTTCATCACCTCGATGTGTACACACTGTGCAGGAGTCCATTCTTCAAGTTTTGCTTCTAAGATGTTAGCTACTTCAGGAGTTTATCTATTCACACTTGAGATGTTCCCTGTTGTTACTTACCGCCTGTCCGATGTCTAGTACCTCCATAGTGACGCTCTGAACCAGGTGAAAACCCTGCCCCGTCACTGTGATGGTCCGACCGCCACTGGAACACAACCACACAAGGTTAAAAACATAGAACACAGAGACGCACCCAAACAACCACTCTGGTCAGAGACGGAGAGCACAAACTCACATGCACATAACCACAGGATCAGAGACAGTGCCCCCCCCCCCCCCCCCCCCCCCCCCACACACACACACACACACACACACACACACACACACACACACACACACACACACACACACACACACACACACACACACACTACACACAGTCAGAGTCGGCACTCAAGGCAATCCGACCCACCATGCCCGTCCTCATGGGTCTGTCTCACACATGCGGTGTCATTTCAAACCAACACACGCACACGCACACGCAAACCCTGTGGAGAAGCTACAGAGCATACGTCAGGAAGACATTAACTCAGTATGTGATCTCTGTGGCTGGGTGGGATACCAGTCAAACTCTCCAAGAGAGTGTCTGTGGTAGAATGGAACTACAAGAGCATCATAATGACTGAAATCCTATTTTCTATATGCTGTCATAGTCTGTTGTCAACAGAACACTGGATAAATAGAATCTATGGAATGCTAGATTTATCAATGGAACAATGCAGGACACTGACTGTTCAGTTTTCTATTGTATTTATGAGATAGTGCATAACACAAACAGTGTGTTTGATCGCCAAACCACTGCCCAGCACATAGACATTATGACGCACTGTGTGTTTGTACCTGAGGTAGCTCTGTCTGGGTTTGATGTAGCTGATGCTGGGGTTCTTCTCGTAAATGTACTGGGTGAGGAGCTTCGAGCGCTGACAGGGTATGTATTCAAACTCCACACACACCGACACCGCCTCAGTGTGTGTGTGCAGGGCCGCAGGCATGGTGCACTCAATGGTGTCTTCAGTTAGCCTGGAACACACACACGCAAACACACACACATTCATGCACACACACACACACACGGACACAGACACACAGGGACGCACAAGGACAGAAAAATACCACACAATCAGCATAATAAAACGACACACTAAGAGCTTCCATAAAAAATATATCCAAGAACAAAAACAGCCTCTGAAAATACAACAAATGCATCAGCTGAAAAAACAACAATATCTCACACATGATATAACTAAACAATTCAACTGGACTGTCTCCTTTAGAATAACACTCAGCATCACAAAGCCTACAGATTCTGCACAGCAACATATGCAAGTTCAACAGTGATGACAATGTACTGAATCCCACAGCAAGACTCACGTGAGGATGGTGCATTCCTGGGTTCCATTGACCTTGACTCTGATCTGGGAGCCAGTGTCCAGGTGCTCCCCCTTGATGGTAACCCTGGTTCCCCCAGAACGAGAGCCCTTTCTAGGCTCCATGGATAGCAGCTTGGGGACCTGGGGAGGGAGATGGGACATATGTGTTGGTATTCATGTGCCATAAGGCTACGTTGTTGTTATGCTGTCATGTACTGTCCACACCTCCGAGGCAGCAGTCTGCTGGTGTTGCATCATTGTGGCACTGTAATTGAGTGATTCAAATAATATTCTATACAGTAGATGTCTACAGTATATATACCATATGCTTGGTTTCCTCAGCTAAATAAGTTGCTGACTATAACATATTTTAAGTTTGACAACTTGTGGACACTGCAGCCCTGGGAAACTAAAGTTGAGTAGCCCACCCTTGCAGTTCAGTCTTGTTCTGCACTGAGGCCTTATGGCCTTGCATTCATCTCAGCCACATATGACAGATCCCTGGGGCTAGGATATATTTTGCTATCCAGCTATATAGCAGTACAGCAACACACACACACACACACATAAAACACACATACACAGGACAGGTCCCTGGGGCTAAGACGAATATCCCTATACAGCTATACAGTTCTACAGCATCAGCATTCTGGAGACTTCTGAAGCCTCTCTCCCCTCTGTGAACCTTGCCTCCAGGGAGGACCTCTCATTCTCACTGACATGATCCACTTCCTGTGTATGTGTGTGTGAACGGGGCAGGGGTGTCTATTGTGTGTGCGTGTGTGTGTAAGAAAAAGGCAGATGTTTCCGGCACGATATTTGAGGAAGGAGGTGCAAAGGAGGCACACATCCGGTCTCCGTTTGGATCGAAACAGTTTTCCCTTTTCCTCATAAATCACCTTCTCCCCTCTCTACCTTTCTGTCCCGCACATCCTGGGGCAGCATCCCAGAAAGTGGCAAGGGGAAGAAAGGACTTCTCAGAACCCCTAAAAGTGTTTGTTGCTTTGCATTTCAATACTTTCACATCTCCAAGACTGTTACTTCTTACTGGGATCATGACTCATACTGAAGGCAGAAACCCTTTTTAAAAGTGTCTGAAATTATGCAGAACCCTTTGACTTTATCCACACTTTGTTAGGTTACATACTCATTCTTGCTGCACAGCTATTTTCAGGTCTCTCCAGAGATGTTCCATCGGGTTCAAGTCCGGGCTCTGGCTGGGCCACTCAAGGACATTGAGACTTGTCCCGAAGCCACTCCTGCGTTGTCTTGGCTGTGTGCTTAGGATCATTGTCCTGTTGGAAGGTGAACCTTCGCCTCAGTCTGAGGTCCTGAGTGGTCTGGAGCTGGTTTTCATCAAGGATCTCTCTGTACTTTGCTTCATTCATCTTTGCTTCGATCCTGACTAGTCTCCCAGTCCCTGCCGCTGAGAAACATCCCCACAGCATGATGCGGCCACCACCATGCTTCACTGTAGGGACGGTGGCAGATTTCCTCTAGATATGACGCTTGGAGTTCAGGCCAAAGAGTTCAACATTGGTTTCATCAGAGCAGAGAATCTTGTTTGTCATGGTCTGAGAGTCTTTAGGTGCCTTTTGGCAAACTCCAAGCGGGCTGTCATGTGCCTTTCACAGAGGAGTGGCTTTCGTTTTGCCACTCAACCATAAAGGCCTGATTGGTGGAGTGCTGCAGAGATGGTTGTCCATCTGGAAGGTTCTCCCATCTCCACAGAGGAACTCTAGAGCTTTGTCAGAGTGACCATTGGGTTCTTGGTCACCTCCCTGACCAAGGTCTTCTCCCCCAATGTCTCTGTTTGGCTGGGCAGCCGCTCTAGGAAGAGTCTTGGTGGTTCCAAACTTCTTCCATTTAAGAATGATAAGGCACTGTGTTCTTGGGGACCTTCAATGCTGCAGAAATGTTTTGTTACCTTTCCTCAGATCTGTGCCTTGACACAATCCTGTCTTGGAGGCTACAGACAATTCCTTCGACCTCATGGCTTGGTTTTTGCTCTGACATGCGCTTTCAACTGTGGGACCTTCTATAGACAGGTGTGTACTTTTCCAAATCATGTCCAATCAATTGAATTTGCCACAGGTGAACTCCAATCAAGTTGTAGAAACAGCTTAAGGATGATCAATGTTTAGAGGATGAACTTGAGCTCAATTTCGAGTATCATAGCAAAGGGTCTGAATACTTATGTAAATAAGGTATTTCTGTTTTTATTTTTAATAAATTTACTAACATTTTTAAAAGCCTGTTTTCGCTTTGTCATTATGAGGTAATGTGTGTAGATTGCTGAGGATATTTGTTTTTAATCCATTTTATAATAAGGCTGTAAAGTAACACAATGTGGAAAAATGTAAGATGCCTGAATACTTTGCGAAGGCACTGTATTCTAAACAAAAATATAAACGCAACATGAAACAATTTCAAAGATTTTACTGAGTTACTGTTCATATCAGGAAATCAGTCAACTGAAATAAATTCATTAGGCCCTAATCTATTGATTTCACATGACTAGGCAGGGGTGCAGCCATGGGTGGGCCTTGGAGGGCATAGGTCCACCACCTGGCAGCAGAGGCCCACCCACTGGGAAGCCAATCAGAATGAGTTTTCCCCCACAAAAGACAGAATTACTCCTCAGCACAATAAGCCGGATGTGGAGGTCCTGGGCTGGCATGGTTACACGTCGTGTCAGCGGTTGTGAGGCCAGTTGGACGTATTGCCAAATTCTCTAAAACGACATTGGAGACAGCTTATGGTAGTGAAATTAACATTCAGTTATCTGGCAACGACTCTGGTGGACATTCCTGCAGTCAGCATGCCAAATGCACGCTCCCTCAAAACTTGAGACATCTGTGGCATTGTGTTGCGTGACAAAACAGCACATTTTAAAGTGCTCTTTTATTGTCCCCAGCACAAGGTGCACCTGTGTAATGATCCTGCTGTTTAAATCAGCTTCTTGATATGCCACACCTGTCAGGTGGATGGATTATCATGGCAAAGGAGAAATACTCACTAACATGGACACATTGTGCACAACATTTGAGAGAAACAAGTTTTTGTGTGAATGGAACATTTCTAGGATTTCTTATTTCAGCTCATGAAACATGGGACCAAAAGAAAGAAACAGAGGGCTTAGATGGGAATTTCCACAGGCTGTGTAGTCTTAATCCAAAGGGAGACAGTGTTGGTCAGGGTCAATTAGCAGAAGGAGCAGCCAGCCTCGGCTGGTCATGAATTCAAAGAGGGGGACATTTCATCAAGCGCCATATTTGTTTTTGCTGGCACTGAGTTCTGGATGACAATAGTGCTTAGTTGCTGTTCTAATGAACGTTTGAAGATTCCCACACACTTGCATTCCTGAATATCAAGACGCATCTGTTAACATTCAACTGACACATTGGGAACACTTTCCCAGTATGAACAAGGACTGGGGAGTGGGGAGAGGGAGAGAGAGAGAGGAGGGAGGAGAAAGAATGGAGATATTGTGGATTTAATCAGCAAGAGAAAGAGAAAGACTACAGCAAAGAAATACTGTAAATTAATAGGAAGAAGAAAATGAAAAGGCAGGTCAGGGAGAAGGAGAGGAAAAACGAGGAAGGAAGACATAGAGAGGAAGGAGAGAGAGAGACAATGAGAGAGAAAGAGACAGAGAGGGGAAGGAGAGAGAGAGAGAGGGGAAGGAGAGCAGGAGAGAGAGAGGGGATGGAACACACTCACCAAGTATGAGAAGACCTCTTTGGACACCCCCATTGCTTTTTGGATCACAGTAATTCTGACGAAATCACTTGTGGGATCAACGGCCTGCCCAGTAACACACACCAGCCTGTAGATAGAATGCAAAACTGTAAGGTCAGCAGACACCCTTAATCTGAACCAACACTGACCAAAATCATCGCTACCGGAACAGCACAGTATTTTGGCAATTGCCTTTTAGGATGTTTTTGTGTCAACTGTGGATTACATATTTTTATATTTTTCATGAGTTTCACAACTTCTAAAAAAAAGATAAACACAGACAATACAATAGAGATCCTTAGAGGTTTTGTAATAATATCTATGTAAGTACTGTACAGTGTTGGCTCAACCCAGAGGAGGGGGACTTCAAAGCCCCCCCGGCCAGATGCTGCGAAACACAGAGGGGCTTAACGAGCTGACTGGATGTTTGTTTTATAACCTTATGGCTCTAATTAAGCCTCATATTGTCACACAGTACTGGGACCAGAGGGAAGCAGTTGGATTATCCATACAGTGATGGAGCAACAGAAAACATTCTGCAAGGCCAGATCCCAGATCTCTATGTGCTTTGGCCCTGCTATATTTCAGTCAGAGGAACTGGCTAAAACATATATGGTACAGATCATGGACCAGGCTATGATACAATGACTCCCCACAGAAATAAACAAAGGGGAAACCATGACGCCCCACCCCAACCCTGCATGGCTCGAAGCCCATCCCTTCACCCTCCTCTTGTTCAGCACGTGCGGGCAGTTTATTTAGCCAGGTGGTTGGTTCTATAACGGCCATAAATACCTGGCAACCCAATCAGGGGTCTAGTCGCTGACTGACTGGAGGCTTGATCGTCTGAGGGTCACATGAGATAGGTACCCCAGAGACAGGGCAAGACCAGAAACAGGGCTGGGCTGAAGGATGGGTCTGAAGGGGATCAAGGAGCTCATAGAGCTGGATCAAGTCCCAGTAGTTGTTTGTTGTTGTTTTGAAACAAGTAACTGATTGTAACCAAATTCACAGCTTTCGGACAGATTTCCATGTCAGAGAGTTCAAATCTCAATGCAATGGGATCCCCTCTAGGGAAAATTATACATAATTTTGGTAAATGAATGTGAAACCTAGCTCAGTATAGGTCACAGATGAAACAGAGCGAAAAAGCAGCTCTAGTGAATTCCATCCAAGTCCGTATTATTACAGTAGATAGATAGCTGTGGATATGAGTCACAGCATCTGGCCGGGATGATTAATGATGTTGGTAGAAATGTAAATGTAAACTCCACAAACTCCACCTGTATGCTGACGACACAAGTGTTTACTCCTGTGCCTCGAAATGGGGAAGACTTTTCAGGATTTGCAACTGGCTTTTGATGACAACAGAAAAAACTATTCCACCTGAAACTGCTTAATGCCAGAAAGACTGAGTACATGGCTATTGTCTAACTTCAAAGCAGACAAATGTAGTCATTTGCAAATTGTAACTATAAATGGCCAACTGATTGAAAGTGTAGTATAGAATACTACAGTACTTACTATAGAATTCTGTAGTAAACTGTAGTATATTGTAGAAAACAATACTAAACAATGTAGTATCCCTTGATCATGTGTAGTACTCAGTATAGAATGTTGTGGTATATTGTAGAATACTATAGTAAACCTTACAGTATTATCCACATAAAAAAAACACTGAACCGTGCCCATTCCCCTCCCTAATATCCCAATTTGTGCCACCCATAAGTGAGAAACCTACATGTCAAGTAGGGTTCATATATTGTGTTCCTTACAGGTTATAGAAAAGAGCAGAAGCTCTGAACTCTACGTTCAGAATCCAGTCCTAGTTTTGGAAAATGTGTTCTTTTAGTATTTCTCCAGTAAATTTCCTCAAGATGAAAGCTCTCCACTTCTATGTCAAAAATAATAAAACCAAATCACTTTAGTAAATATTTAAGCGGAGACAGTTCAGAAAGGAAACCCGAGTGCCCCGCCTCAGGCTGACGCATCAGCTGAGATGGCATCAATTAGAGACTAGTATCAATCACGCCTACCTTATTTGGCGGCCTATTTAAGCTGACCGGGTCTGCTCAATAATCCTGCTGTCGCTTGCTGTTACTGCTACTATGTACTGGCTTCTTGCTCCCACCACCACCCCAGCCTCCACCTGTTAGGTTCTGTGTTGACGCTTTGCTTGGGCAGTGACCTACCCTGAAGGAGCAGAGCCTATATCGCCAAGACTTGCATTATTCATTGTTAAATAAATGGATTAACATATTTCCACGTGGTGTTTTCTTTCTGAACTACAGTAATGTCCCCAAAAACAGTAAGTAAATAATACAGCATACCACACTATAGTCCGCAAAAACACTACAGTAAATACTACAGTATACCATTCTATAGTCTGCAAAAACACCACAGTAAATACTACAGTATACCATTCTATAGTCTGCAAAAACACTACAGTAAATACTACAGTATACCACACTATAGTCCCCAAAAACAGTAAGTAAATAATACAGCATACCACACTATAGTCTGCAAAAACACTACAGTAAATACTACAGTATACCATTCTATAGTCTGCAAAAACACCACAGTAAATACTACAGTATACCATTCTATAGTCTGCAAAAACACCACAGTAAATACTACAGTATACCGTACTATACTCAGCAAAAACACTACAGTAAATAGAACAGTATACTGCAGTCTGCAAAAACACTACAGTTTTTATGATAGTATATACATATTTTTTTTAACTACAGAACCTCGCTTTACATTCCTCCACCGCCCAGAGAGGAAATATTTTGCGATCTAGCGCGTGATGTTTTGGCTACTATGAGCAATGTCTCTGGATATTTACCCAGTGAGGAGGACCAGGATAATCAGCAATGGAGCCTGAGGAAGGCGGTATGTGTGTTTGTGCATGTGCACACGCTTGGTGCATGCGTGTATGTGTTGAGGGAGAGAGGGAAGCCAACCAGGACACTCAAGGATATAAAAGAGTTGTCAGCTTGAACTGCTTGAATTTCTATTCTTTCCCTAACAGATGTGTCCAGAGTGGGTACTGAATTAGTTACCCCTACTTAGCCTACATGATTAATTACCTTGAAACTATTGACACATTCTGACTTAATCTCTCTCTCTCTCCAGAGCAGTACACTTCCCTCTGGCACTCAGCTGTGACCTCTGACCTCTCAGCACATGAACAGACACCTGTCTCAACAGCCATGGTCATGGTGAGGTCACGCAGGTGTATGTGTGTGCATCTATTCAGTGTGTGCGCCTGCTGTAAGACAAACTGACATGTTTTGGTTTGTCAGCACCACTACCTCTGAAGAGGAAACATTTTGCTGTCATAACAACCAGCTCAGGGAACTAATGAGGGACGAGCAAGCAGGGTGAGGTCATCCCTGATGTGAAATCTGATTCTCTGGGTCTGGAGTGACCTGGAATGTGTGTGTGTGTTTGGGAGAGTGTGTAGTGTGACAGGTTAGGCTTGTGGGTCACCCCAGCACTGGTCTGAATTCTACTACAGCGTGATTGGCTCCAGTGGAGCGGGACCAGATAAACATTTCCATCCGAGGAACATTCTGGAAATCGGTATGGACGTTTTGATGTGGTTCTATAGTTACAGTGTTGCCATGGAAGACTATGTGCAGGTGTCAACCCAGGGTTCTGCTGTCTCCTTGGTGATAGGGTTGTCCTTGAAGTGTCTCCTTTATTTTAAAGGAATGGTTTAAAATGAGAAGTACTGTTCTATATTATGCTTTAATAAATTACCCCAACAGCATCATTACAAATTTCTGACACCTGTGCAAGAAGACACTGAACGAATTAATGCATCAACCAATTAAATCAATGAATCAATCAAACATAAGACATTTACTTACTCCACAGAGACAGTGTATTGGTCAGGAATGATTGTACATGGGAACATCCCGATGGAGACCTCCACTACCTCAGCCCTGTGCCCCATGTTCCTACCCTGCACCGTGAGCAGGGTACCTCCCTCCAACGGCCCACTCCGGGGGGAGATCTAGGGGGGAGAGAGGAGGAGAAGAGAGGGGTAAGTGCCCAGTTATATCCCAGCTAGCATATTTGGTTCCTTGGAAGCTGTGGGAACGTATATTTTTGGTTTTACATTGGTTGTGGAAATGAACCCATATGTTCCCTGACCGGTAAAACTGAACGTTTTTGCTAGCAGATACCCATAGATTCCCGCAAACACTACCTCTAACTTCCTTCATACTGGACACAGACACAATTCAAATGGTATCCACAAGTTTATTTGACTCTGGGGAATCAGATAAAGGGCCTCATTGCCAAAGTGTCAATTTAAAATGTTCAATAAGAACACTTATTGACACTTATTTCTCAATGCCAGAAACACATATACTAGTAAATTAAAGCACCAAGATAAAAAAAAAAAAAAAAGAATCAATTATTATAATATTATGTTGTTCTAAAAGTTGTGTTTGAGGTTTGCTCCAATTCAGCTCTAACTTTGGAAAAAAATTGCACAACGCCCCGTTGTTGGTTATGATGAATGAAAAACGTTGTAAAAGTGGGATACATTTTGTGAGAAGTCATTCCTATTTCTGACGCAGATCGCGCTGCAAGTCCTGCCTCTCCCATCTCCTCATTGGTTTATAGAAGCAGGTACCCACGTGCCATCTCCTCATTGGTTATACCCACGTGGGTGATTGAAAGACGAACTGTTTTGCCGGTCGTCATGGTAATACTCTGAAAGTTTAGATGCCAATCACCATTTAAGTTCAAAGATGAAAAAGCCTGGAAGGAGGAGAGATGACTAGAAACGATTCGGTTGACCGTTTTATGTGTGGATTAATTGTCTGAGTAGAGGACCTTGTGCATTTCAGGAAAAATAACAACTCAATGTTTATATCCCAGGACAAATTATCTAGCAACAGCAAGCTAGCTAAATAGGACAAATTAGCTAGCATGTGCAAGATAGATAGCTAAATTGCCATACATGTTTAATGCGGTGACTTTTAAGATGAGGGAGGATGATAAAAAAAAAATGCATGAGCATGGCCTTATTTCTATTTCAGCATATTGGATGACTGTTATTCATATTCCATTCACCCAGCTCAATGAAACATCGATAGGTTTAGTCTACTACATGACACTCAAATGTTCCCTATAACCATCATGAGGTTGCTACATCCTATCCTATGAATGAACGTTTTCAAAGTAGGTGCACAGGTCGAGTGAATTTTGACTAATCAAGGTGACAGACAGTGACACATTCAATACCGTCTTGCACATGCTTGCCTAAATCTAGCTAATCTAGGGTGTAATCATTAGTCCAACAGTTAGAGTTTATATTGGACAAATTCAGGTATGTTTATCCCCATTTCGTTACGTTTGCTTATGTTTAAGAAAACATTTTCATCAGAATCAGCAGAATGAATACACCCCTGAGCACACGCAAACACAGTTCACTTTCATAGCAACCACATAAAACAGCGTGTATATATTTGCTCATTGTATATATAATTCCTTCTCCTAACTATCTACGCGCTCTCCTCCTCTCACCTATTCCCTTCGCTTGTGGACTTCAGTGCACAATTTTGGTATTTGGTATTTTATTAGGATCCCCATTAGCGTTGCGAAAGCAGCAGCTACTCTTCCTGGGGTCCACACAAAACATGAAATAACACAGAAAAGTAATAGACAAGAACAGCTCAAGGACAGAACTACATCAATTTAAAAGTAGCCTACATATCAATACATACATAAACTATGTCAAATAGGGGACAGGCGTTGTGCCATGAGGTGTTTGCTGTTAATTTGAGCAATATGAGAAGGAAGGGAGTTCCATGCAATAATGGTTCTATATAATACTGTATGCATTCTTGAATTTGTTCTGGATTTGGGGACTGTGAAAAGACCCCTGGTGGCATGTCTTCTGGGGTAAGTGTGTGTGTGTCAGAGCTGTATGTCAGTTGACTATGCAAACAATTTGGAATTTTCAACATATGTTTCTTATAAAAAGAAGTGATACAGTCAGTCTCTCCTCAGCTCTTAGCCAAGAGAGACTGGCATGCATAGTATTTATATCAGCCCTCTGATTACAATGAAGAGTAAGATGTGCCACTCTGTTCTGGGCTAACTGCAGCTTCGCTAGGTCTTACCTTGCAGCACTTGGCCACACGACTGGACAATAATCAAGATAAGACAAAACTAGAGCCTGCAGGACTTGCTTTTTGGAGTGTGATGTCAAAAAAGCAGAGCATCTCTTTATTACGGATGGACCTCTCCCCATCTTTACAACCATTGAATGTAAATTGAATTGAATCCAAGATGGCATAGCAGACAGACGTCTTTGTCCTGTCGTGTCCCTTGTATATATCTTTTTAATCTTTTTCTTCGCATATCTTTTAGAAATATTTTTCTAAACCTCAACTCCTAAATACTCTCCTGCAACCCGCCTCACCCAATGTGGCGTGGATCTGTTTTTTTTTCTAAAGTATTTCTATTTACTTCGGATCTGGAATCCCTCAACTGAAGCTAGCCAGCTAACTACCTAACCAGCTATCAGTCAGCAAACCATTGCTAGCGGTCACCAGCTAACCTTTAGCACGGAAAGCTCTCGCCAGTTCGAACAATGTGACTCAAACCAGAGCATAACGGACCTATTCATATTTTATATATTTTTTCCCCCCATATCCCCGGATTCCTACCGCAAACTCTGAACATTTCATCTGGATCTTCGCAACTAGCTAACCGCAATCCCGGGTGACTACTGGCTAGCGTTTCCATCCCGGAGCAAGCACCAATTAGCCTGAAGCTAGCTCGGCCAGGGCTCCTGTGCTACCACCGAAGCCCACTCCTGGGCTACAATATCCGGACCCCTTATACTGCCGGTACGGGGCACGGAACCCCGCCGATCCTCTACGACTGGAATACCGACATTATCTGCACGAGGATTCCAACACACCCCACAGGCGCGACGTCCGCTAAAGGCCCATTCTGCTAACTGGCCTGCTAGCTATCTAGAGCTACTTGGAACCCTACTAATTCCACGACTGGTCTATCGATGTCACCGCACAAAGAGGCAAAAACAGACTTACCCCCATCGCAACGTCCCCCAAAGGCTAACTTGCTAGCCCCGGTCTGCTAACTGCTAGCTTGCCTGCCCTGGTCTGCTAACTGCTAGCCCCGGTCTGCCAACTGTTTGCTTGCTAACCCGGTCTGCTAACTGCTAGCAAGCTTGCCCCGGTCTGCTAACTGCTAGCCCCGGTCTGCCAACTGTTTGCTTGCTAACCCGGTCTACTAATTGCTAGCTTGTTTATCCCAGGCCTACTAACTGTTAGCTTGTTAGCATCGGTCTGCTAACTGTCTGAATCGCCGTGTCCCCAGTCAGCCCAACCAATCACTGGACCCATATGTTCACTTGGCTATGCATGCCTCTCCCTAATATCAATATGCCTCATCCATTACTATCCTGGTTAGTGATGACTGTCTTATTTCACTGTAGAGCCTCGAGCCCTGCTCAATATGCCTTAACCAACCATTTTGTTCCACCTCCTACATATGCGATGACATCACCTGGTTTAAATGTCTCTAGAGACTATATCTCTCTCATCATTACTCAATGCCTAGGTTTACCTCCAATGTACTCACATCCTACCTTACCTTTGTCTGTACACTATGCCGTGACTCTATGCTATCGTGCCCAGAAACCTGCTCCTTTTACTCTCTGTTCCAAACGTGCTAGACGGCCAGTTCGTATAGCCTTTAGCCGTACCCTTATTCTACTTCTCCTCTATTCCTGTGGTGATGTGGAGGTTAATCCAGGTCCTGCAGTGCCTAGCTCCACTCCCACTCCCCAGGTACTCTCATTTGTTGACTTCTGTAACCGTAAAAGCCTTGGTTTCATGCACGTTAACATTAGAAGCCTACTCCCTAAATTTGTTTTACTCACTGCTTTAGCACACTCTGCCAACCCGGATGTCTTAGCCGTGTCTGAATCCTGGCTTAGGAAAACCACCAAAAACCCTGAAATCGCTAACGATAACATTTTCCGCCAAGATAGAACTGCCAAAGGGGGCGGTGTTGCAATCTACTGCAAAGATAGCCTGCAGAGTTAGGTATTACTATCCAAGTCTGTACCCAAACAATTTGAGCTTCTACTTCTAAAAATTCACCTTTCCAGAAACAAGTCTCTCACTGTTGCCGCTTGCTATAGACCTCCCTCTGCCCCCAGCTGTGCCCTCGATACCATATGTGAATTGATTGCCCCCCATCTATCTTCTGAGCTCGTGCTACTAGGTGACCTAAACTGGGTCGCTACTAGCTGACCTAATGCTGAACACCCCGGCCATCCTACAATTTAAGCTTGATGCCCTCAATCTCACACAAATTATCAATGAACCTACCAGGTACAACCCCTAATCCGTAAACACGGGCACCCTCATAGATGTCATCCTAACTAACTCACCCTCCAAATACACCTCTGCTGTTTTCAATCAAGATATCAGCGATCACAGTCTCATTACCTGCATCCGTAATGGGTCTGCGACCAAACGACCACCCCTCATCACTGTCAAACGCTCCCTAAAACACTTATGCGAGCAGGCCTTTCTAATCGACCTGGCCGGGGTATCCTGGAATGACATTGACCTCATCCCGGTAGTAGATGATGCCTGACTATTCTTTAAAAGTGCCTTCCTCACCATCTTAAATAAGCATGCCCCACTCAAAAAATGTAGAACTAGGAATAGATATAGTCCTTGGTTCACTCCAGACCGGTCTGCCCTTGACCAGCACAAAAACATCCTGTGGCCTTGTGCATTCGCATCGAATAGCCCCCGTGATATGCAACTTTTCAGGGAAGTTAGGAATAAATATACACAGGCAGTTAGAAAAGCTAAGGCTATCTTTTTCAAACAGAAATTTGCATCCTGTAGTACTAACTCAAAAATTCTGGGACACTGTAAAGTCCATGGAGAATAAGAGCACCTCCTCCCAGCTACCCACTGCTCTGAGGCTAGGAAACACTGTTACCACTGATAAATCCACTATAATTGAGAATTTCAATAAGCATTTCTCTACGGCAGGCCATGCTTTCCACCTGGCTACCCCTACCCCAGTCAACTGCCTGGCACCCTCCACAGCAACCCGCCAAATCCCCCACCATTTCTCCTTCACCCAAATCCAGATAGCTGATGTTCTGAAAGAGCTGCAAAATCTGGACCAATACAAATCAGCCGGGCTAGACAATCTGGACCCTCTCTTTCTAAAATTATCTGCCGAAATTCTTGAAACCCCTATTACTAGCCTGTTCAACCTCGCTTTCGTATCGTCTCAGATTCCCAAAGATTGGAAAGCTTCAATTCTTGGGCCGACTCTCTTCTCTGTATACATCAATGATGTTGCTCTTGCTGCTGGTGATTCTCTGATCCACCTCTACGCAGACGACACCATTCTGTATACTTCTGGCCCTTCTTTGGACACTGTGTTAACCTGTTTAGGATAGGGGGCAGTATTTTCACGTCCGGATAAAAAACGTACCCAAATGAATCTGGTTATTACTCCTGCCCAGAAACTAGAATATGCATATAATTGTTTGATTTTGATAGAAAACACCCTAAAGTTTCCAAAACTGTTTGAATGGTGTCTGTGAGTATAACAGAACTCATATGGCAGGCCAAAACCTGAGAAGATTCTATACAGGAAGTGCCCTCTCTGACCATTTCTTGGCCTTCTATAGCCTCTTTATCGAAAATACAGGATCTCTGCTGTAACGTGACATTTTCTAAGGCTTTCATTGGCTCTAGGAAGGCGCCAGAACGTGGAATGATGACTCTGCAGTCCCTGGCTGAAAAACAGTAGCGCATTTGGAAAGTGGTCGACCTGAGAACAATGACACCGGGGCGCACGTGCACGTGAAGAGTCCATTTTACATTTTCAGTCTTTGAACGAAAACAACGTCTCCCGGTCGGAATATTATCGCTATTTTACGACAGAAATCGCATAAAAATTTATTTTAAACAGCGTTTGACATGCTTCGAAGTACGGTAATGGAATATTTTGAATTTTTTTGTCACGATATGCGCCGGCGCGTCACCCTTCGGATAGTGTCTTGAACGCAAGAACAAAACACCGCTATTTGGATATAACTATGGATTATTTGTAACCAAAACAACATTGGGTGTAAAGTACAAGTCCTGGGAGTGCATTCTGACGAAGAACAGCAAAGGTAATCCAATTTTTCTTATAGTAAATCTGAGTTTGGTGTGTGCCAAACTTGGTGGGTGTCAAAATAGCTAGCCATGATGGCCGGGCTATCTACTCAGAATATTGCAAAATGTGCTTTCACCGAAAAGCTATTTTAAAATCTGACATAGCGATTGCATAAAGGAGTTCTGTATATATAATTCTTAAAATAATTGGTATGTTTTTTGTGAACGTTTATCGTGAGTAATTTAGTAAATTCACCGGAAGTTTCGGTGGGTATGCTAGTTCTGAACGTCACATGCTAATGTAAAAAGCTGTTTTTTTATATAAATATGAACTTGATTGAACAAAACATGCATGTATTGTATAACATAATGTCCTAGGAGTGTCATCTGATGAAGATCATCAAAGGTTAGTGCTGCATTTAGCTGTGGTTTTGGTTTTTGTGACATTATATGCTTGCTTGAAAAATGGGTGTGTGATTATTTCTGGCTTGGTACTCTGCTGACATAATCTAATGTTTTGCTTTCGTTGTAAAGCCTTTTTGAAATCGGACAATGTGGTTAGATAAAGGAGAGTCTTGTCTTTAAAATGGTGTAAAATAGTCATAGGTTTGAAAAATTGAAGTTTTGGGATTTTTGAGGAGTTTGTAATTTGCGCCACGCCCTATCATTGGATATTGGAGCAGTGTTCCGCTAGCGGAACATCTAGATGTCAGTTAACTAATCTCCAGACGAGCTTCAATGCCATACAACTCTCCTTCCGAGGCCTCCAACTGCTCTTAAACGCTGGTAAAACTAATTGCATGCTATTCAATCGATCACTGCCCGCACCTGCTCGCCCGTCCAGCATCACCACTCTGGACGGCTCTGACAACTACAAATACCTGGGTGTCTGATTAGACTGTAATCTCTCCTTCCAGACTCACATTAACCTGTTATGGCTAGGGGGCAGTATTTTCACGGCTGGATAAAAAACGTACCCGATTTAATCTGGTTACTACTCCTGCCCAGTAACTAGAATATGCATATAATTATTGGCTTTGGATAGAAAACACTCCAAAGTTTCTAAAACTGTTTGAATGGTGTCTGTGAGTATAACAGAACTCAAATGGCAGGTCAAAACCTGAGAGATTCCTTTACAGGAAGTGGCCTGTCTGACCATTTCTTGAACTTCTTTGCCATCTCTATCTTTTACAAAGGATCTCTGCTCTAACGTGACACTTCCTACGTCTTCCATAGGCGCTCAGAGCCCGGGTAAAAACAGAATGTCGTCATCCCAGCCCCAGGCTGAAACACATTATCGCCTTTCTCAAGTGGCCGATCAAGGGACTGTGGGCTTAGGCGCGTGACCTGGCCGTCGCCGTCTTTGTGATTTTTCCTCTGTTTGCCGAAAAGGAGATTCCCGGTCGGAATATTATCGCTTTTTTACGAGATAAATTGCATAAAAATTGATTTTAAACAGCGGTTGACATGCTTCGAAGTACGGTAATGGAATATTTAGAATTTTTTTGTCACGAATTGCGCCATGTGCGCGACCCTGATTTACCATTTCGGATAGTGTCTGGGACGCACGAACAAAACGCCGCTATTCGGATATAACGATGGATTATTTTGGACCAAACCAACATTTGTTATTGAAGTAGCAGTCCTGGGAGTGCATTCTGATGAAGACAACAAAAGGTAATCAAACTTTTATAATAGTAAATCTGATATTGGTGAGTGCTAAACTTGCCGGTGTCTAAATAGCTAGCCCGTGATGGCTGGGCTATGTACTTAGAATATTGCAAAATGTGCTTTCACCAAAAAGCTATTTTAAAATCGGACATATCGAGTGCATAGAGGAGTTCTGTATCTATAATTCTTAAAATAATTGTTATGCTTTTCGTGAACGTTTATCGTGAGTAATTTAGTAAATTGTTAAGAAATTCCCCGGAAGTTTGCGGGGGGTATGCTAGTTCTGAACGTCACATGCTAATGTAAAAAGCTGTTTTTTGATATAAATTTGAACTTCATTGAACAAAACATGCATGTATTGTATAACATAATGTCCTAGGTGTGTCATCTGATGAAGATCATCAAAGGTTAGTGCTGCATTTAGCTGTCTTCTGGGTTTTTGTGACATTATATGCTAGCTTGAAAAATGGGTGTCTGATTATTTCTGGCTGGGTACTCTACTGACATAATCTAATGTTTTGCTTTCGCTGTAAAGCCTTTTTGAAATCGGACAGTGTGGTTAGATAAAGGAGAGTCTTGTCTTTAAAATGCTGTGAAAAAGTCATATGTTTGAAAAATTGAAGTTTTTGTATTTTTGAGGAATTTGTAATTCGCGCCACGCCTATCATTGGATATTGGAGCAGGTGTTCCGCTAGCGGAATGTCTAGATGTAAGAGGTTAAGCATCTCCAATCCAAAATTAAATCTAGAATCGGCTTCCTATATCGCAACAAAGCATCCTTCACTCATTCTGCCAAACACACCCTCGTAAAACTGACCATCCTACTGATTTATTTATCTTGCTCCTTTGCACCCCAGTATCTCTACTTGCACATTCATCTTCTGCACATCTACCATTCCAGTGTTTAATTGCTATATTGTAATTACTTCGCATCATGGCCTATTTATTGCCTTAACTTACCTTATTTGCACTCACTGTATAAAGACTTTTTGTTTTCTTTTGTTCTACTGTATTATTGACTGTATGTTTTCTTTTGTTCTACTGTATTATTGACTGTATGTTTTGTTTATTCCATGTGTAACTCTGTGTTGTAGTATGTGTTGAATTGCTACGCTTTATCTTGGCCAGGTCGCAGTTGCAAATGAGAACTTGTTCTCAACTAGCCAACCTGGTTAACCTGTTAGGGCTAGGGGGCAGTATTGACACGGCTGGATAAAAAAACATACCCGATTTAATCTGGTTACCACTCCTACCCAGTAACTAGAATATGCATATACTTATTACATATGGATAGAAAACACCCTCAATTTTCTAAAACTGTTTGAATGGTGTCTGTGAGTATAACAGAACTCATTTGGCAGGCAAAACCCTGAGACATTTTCTGACAGGAAGTGGATACCTGATGTGTTGTATTACCTTTAAACCTATCCCATTGAAAAACACAGGGGCTGAGGAATATTTTGGCACTTCCTATTGCTTCCACTAGATGTCACCAGCCTTTACAAAGTGTTTTGAGTCTTCTGGAGGGAGATCTGACCGAACAAGAGCCATGGAACGATGATGGCCCATTAGACACCTGGCGCGCGAGTTCATGTTGGGTACCCTCGTTCCAATACGTTATAAAAGAGTATGCATTCGTCCACCTTGAATATTATTCATGTTCTGGTTAAAAAAGGCCCTAATGATTTATGCTATACAACGTTTGACATGTTTGAACGAACGTAAATATATTTTTTCCCCTCGTTCATGACGAGAAGTCCGGCTGGCTTAGATCATGTGCTAACAAGACGGAGATTTTTGGACATAAATGATGAGCTTTTTTGAACAAAACTACATTCGTTATGGACCTGTGATACCTGGAAGTGACATCTGATGAAGAGAATCAAAGGTAATGGATTATTTACATAGTATTTTCGATTTTAGATCTCCCCAACATGACGTCTAGTCTGTATCGCAACGCGTATTTTTCTTGGCGCAGTGCTCAGATTATTGCAAAGTGTGATTTCCCAGTAAGGTTATTTTTAAATCTGGCAAGTTGATTGCGTTCAAGAGATGTAAATCTATAATTCTTTAAATGACAATATAATATTTTACCAATGTTTTCTAATTTTAATTATTTAATTAGTGGTGCTGACTTGACTGCCGGTTATTGGAGGGAAACGATTTCCTCAACATCAATGCCATAGTAAAACGCTGTTTTTGGATATAAATATGAACTTGATAGAACTAAAAATGCATGCATTGTCTAACATAATGTCCTAGGAGTGTCATCTGATGGAGATTGTAAAAGGTTAGTGCATCATTTTAGCTGGTTTTATGGTTTTGGTGACCCTGTCTTTGAATTGACAAAACATTACACATAACTCTTGTAAATGTACTGTCCTAACATACTCTAAATTTATGCTTTCGCCGTAAAACCTTTTTGAAATCGTAAAACGTGGTTAGATTAAGGAGATGTTTATCTTTCAAAGGGTGTAAAATAGTTGTATGTTTGAAAAATTTGAATTTTGACATTTATTTGGATTCAAATTTGCCGCTCTTGAAATGCACCTGCTGTTGATGGAGTGCACCACGGGTGGCACGCTAGCGTCCCACCTAGCCCATAGAGGTTAAATAAAGGTAAAATAAAAAAATGTTTTGTCCATGACAGTTTACAATCTAAGGTAACACCAAGTAATTTAGTCTCCTCAACTTGTTCAACAGCCACACCATTCATTACCAGATTCAGCTGATTTGTACCAAATACAATTCTCTTAGTTTAAGAGATGTTCAGGACCAGTTTATTACTGGCCACCCATTCCAAAGCAGACTGCAACTCTTTGTTAAGGGTTTCAGTGACTTCATTAGCTGTGGCTGCTGATGCGTATATGGTTGAATCATCAGCATACATGGATGCACATGCTTTGTTTAATGCCAGTGGCAGGTCATTGGTAAAAATAGAAAAGAGTAGAGGGCCTAGAGAGCTGCCCTGCGGTACACCACGCATTACATGTTTGACATTACAGAAGCTTACATTAAAGAAAACCCTCTGAGTTCTATTAGATTGCCATATCGTGGATTCAGAGCTGAGGTTGAAAAGCCATAATGCATATGTTTTCTCAACAACAGGTTAACCTGTTAGGGCTAGGGGGCAGTATTGACACGGCCGGAGAAAAAACGTACCCGATTTAATCTGGTTACTACTCCTGCCCAGTAACTAGAATATGCATATAATTATTGGCTTTGGATATAAAACACCCTAAAGTTTCTAAAACTGTTTGACTGGTGTCTGTGAGTATAACAGAACTCATATGGCAGGCCAAAACCTGAGAAGATTCCATGCAGGAAGTGGCCTGTCTGACAAGTTGTTGTTCATCTTGGCTCTTTTTATTGAAGACTGAGGATCTTTGCTATAACGTGACACTTCCTACGGCTCCCATAGGCTCTCAGAGACGGGGAAAAAGCGGAATGATATCGAGGCAGCCTGTGGCTGATACACATTATCGCGTTTGGCAAGTGGCCGATCAGAGTACTATGGGCTTAGGCGCGTGCCCGAGTCGACCCCATGCTTTATTTTCTTTCGTCTGTTTACCTAAACGCAGATTCCCGGTCAGAATATTATCGCTTTTTTACGAGAAAAATGGCATAAAAATTGATTTTAAACAGCGGTTGACATGCCTCGAAGTACGGTAATGGAATATTTAGAATTTTTTTGTCACGAAATGCGCCATGCTCGTCACCCTTATTTACCCTTTCGAATAGTGTCTTGAACGCACAAACAAAACGCCGCTATTTGGATATAACAATGGATTATTTGGGACCAAACCAACATTTGTTATTGAAGTAGAAGTCCTGGGAGTGCATTCTGACGAAGAACAGCAAAGGTAATAACATTTTTCTTATAGTATATCTGACTTTGGTGAGTGCTAAACTTGCTGGGTGTCTAAATAGCTAGCCCTGTGATGCCGGGCTATCTACTGAGAATATTGCAAAATGTGCTTTCACCGAAAAGCTATTTTAAAATCGGACATATCGAGTGCATAGAGGAGTTCTGTATCTATAATTCTTAAAATAATTGTTATGCTAGCGTCCCACCTAGCCCATAGAGGTTAAGGTCAATAATGTAAAAGGCTGCTCTGAAATCTAACAGTACAGCTCCCACAATCTTCTTCTTCTTAATTTCTTTCAACCAATCATCAGTCATTTGTGTCAGTGCAGTACATGTTGAGTGCCCTTCTCTATAGCATGCTGAAAGTCTGTTGTTAATTTGTTTACAGAGAAATAGCATTGTATTTGGTCAAACACAATTTTTTTCCCAACAGTTTGCTAAGAGCTGTCCGCTAGCTTATAGATCTACTGTTAGAACCAGTAAAGGCCACTTTACCACTGGGTAGTGGAATGACTTCATTCATTCATCAAGCATGTCACACATATTATCTAGGTACTGACTGTTAGCACTTGGTGGCCTATAGCAACACCCCAAAAGAAAAGGCTTTAGATGTGCCAAGTGAACCTGCAACTACAGCACTTCAAAAACACTTGACATAAGATCTTCTCTAAGCGTTACAGGGATATGGCTCTGAATATACACAGCAACACCTGCTCGATAAGCATTTCGGTCTCTTCCAGAGATGTTATATCATTGTATTGCGACTGCTGTATCATCAAGTGATTTATCTAAGTGAGTCTCAGAAATGGCTAATATATGAATGTTATCTGATGTTAGCAAGTAATTGATTTCATGAACCTGGGGTATGGGATATTTTCAGCCCTTCCTGGGTAGTTTATCAGAGATAGACATAATATGGAAAAGTGCAAACAAAGAGCAAACAGAGCAAACAAAGCACAACACATTAGCTGTCTGTGACCAGGACGAAAACACCTTTCCAAGCCAAACCTTCATATCATGACCGCTAACAGCTACACACAGCCTACATCATTGTCACATCATAGTCAACATACAAGAACTAACGCGTTAGTAAACCCACTAGGTTCTACAGCTACACCATGGAGAGACTCCTGACCGGTTGCATCACCGCCTGGTATGGCAACTGCTCGACATCTGACCATAAGGCGCTACAGAGGGTAGTCCGAACGTCCCAGTACATCACTGGGGCCAAGTTTCCTGCCATCCAGGAAGTTTCCTGCCATTCCTGCCATTCGGTGTCAGAGGAAAGCCCATAAAATTGTCAGAGACTTCAGTCACCCAAGTTATAGACTGTTTTCTCTGCTACCGCACGGTAAGCGGTACCGTATCGCCAAGTCTAGGAGCAAAAGGCTCCTCAACAGCTTCTACCCGCAAGCCATAAGACTGCTGAACAATTAATACAATCGTAACCAGACAATTTACATTGACCCCCCCCAATCCCTTTTTGTACACTGCTGCTACTCGCTGTTTATTATCTATGCATAGTCACTTCATCCCCACCTATATGTACAAATTACCTCAACTCACCTGTACCGGGCTGCAAGGAAAGGTTGCTAGATCGAATCCCCAAGCTAACAAGGTAAAAATCTGTCGTTCTGCCCCTGAACAAGGCAGCTAACCCACTGTTCGTAGGACATCATTGTAAATAAGAATTTGTTCTTAACTGACTTGCCTAGTTAAATAAAGGTTAAATAAAAATAAATAAATACCCTCGCACACTGACTCAGTACCGGTGACCCCTGTATATAGCCTTGTTATTGTGTTACTTTTTATTTTAGTCTACTTGGTAAATATTTTCATGTGACAAATACAGTTTGATTTGATTTGACTACAATCATGCAGTACAGCGTACAGTCAGAAAGCCATTTAGCAGTTACACTGGCAGGCCTCGGTGGCAATAAATGAATACAACCAAAAGCTTACCTTGGCTTGGAAGAGTTCCAGTGTTGGATGGCCATAGCCAGCTAGCTAACATAGCATCCCTCTCTGTTTGAGACAGGTTTTTGAGTAGGCTAAACTAGCTAGCTGTATTCACAAGTGAAAGAGAAAAAAATACAACCAAATCTCTCTCTCCCTCTCAATCTCCCACTCTCAATTCTCCTTAATTTTGAAAGATTTTTTTTTCTTCAAACTGTTCAACTATTGTCTTTCTCTCTCTTTGAGTCCACTACTCAGCACATTGTATGCACTGCAGTGCTAGCTAGCTGTAGCTTATGCTTTCAGTACTAGATTAATTCTCTGATCCTTTGATTGGGTGGACAACATGTCAGCTCATGCTGCAAGAGCTCTGATAGGTTGGAGGACGTCGTCCAGAAGTTGTCATAATTACTGTGTAAGTCTATGGAAGGTGTTGAGAACCTCGAGCCTCCTAGGTTTTGTATTGAAGTCAATGTACCCAGAGGAGGACAGAAGCTAGCTGTCCTCCAGCTAGACCATGGTGCTACCCTACAGAGTGCTGCTGAGGCTACTTTAGAGCGTCATTGCAAAATAGTGTGTTTTAATCAATTTTTATATTTATGAAATTCACTGAGGAGGATGGTCCTCCCGTTTCTACTCTGAGGAGCTGGACTTTAAAAAAAACAATTTATTTTGGATGAACTTTTTACAAATATAATCACAGATAGAACACATGAAAATTAATTTCCTTAAGTAATATCCAAATGAACACATTTATCAGTGGGATTTGAACCTATGACATTTGGTTTTCCGTCCATGGAATTAGTCCACCACACCACCAGGATGTAGCTAGCATGCCAATGTTGTTTTGCGCACACAAAGCTGTTCATTTTAGTCTATTCAAACAGACCCCATTTCAAAAGACACAAGCACTCATTAAGATCAGTGGGCGCAGCCAACACACCTGAACACACTTAACAAGATAGAGGATAAAAATAGTTTTGTTGATGCTGAGAATGGAAGGTATATGTTTATTTTGATTTATTTTTACTTTTTGTAAGTTTTCTTTTTGTTTTTATGGAAAGTTTTCGGAACAATTTGTGAACATGACTTTAAATAGAACCATGAGGAAACCTGTATGAAACTTTATGCAGAAGTACTGAAATTCCCACTGAAGAACATTGTTTATTAACGTTCTCTGAACTATTCAAGAGCATTCCCAATGTCAACCAGTTGGAGAACGTTCCTAGAACATTACCAAAATTATTACAACCAAGTTTGAACTTTTAGGAAACACTCTTTTAAAGTAATGAAAATACCAATAAAATATTTTTTTTTGTCAAGTTCCTTAAATGTGCTGAGTATATTCCAAAGCCACAAAACTCTCCTGCACCATTCCCAGGAAGTTGTGGGAAAGTTGTATGCAAAATAATCATAGGACAACCACACTCTCACCAAGCTCTAAGAAACATATGGTTCTCAGAACATTATGTGCTAGTTGGGATTGCTCTTCAGCTCAAGATTCAGATATAATTGAGACAGACAGTCCCTCCACTCAGTTTGGGGTCAAGTTTCATATAGAGGGCTCGTCAGTCTGTACCTCTCTGAGCTACAGCCCTGTATCTGTGCTAGTTGAGTGCAACCTGAATAGTTCTTCCAGGACTCAAGTGAGACAGAGAGAGCTACATAGAGTCAGTTTGTGAGAGAGCAATAAGGAGGAAAGATGGAGAGGTAGATGGAAAGGAGTGGGGCAGATATTGAGCTAAGAGAGTTAGAGTGAATATGGGGGAGAGGTGATAGGGTAGTGTGTGAAGGTGAGAGAGACAGCAATCTTCAGCAATGGAGCCAGCCTCCACTCCCATTCCTCCAGTAGCCTATTTTCCCTACAGTACCTCATACCTCCGTCCCATTACTCCTGTGGCGCTCAGAAGCATGCTCTCTTTCACAGATCATTTCAACCCTGGCCTTTCTTCTCCCAGTGCTCCTCTCAGGAGCCATGGAGAGGACGGCAAGAGTATTTACCACTTCCATCGCCAAGGAAAAACAACCACAGAGATAGCCATCTCTGGCTCCCAGGCAAAAGCAATCTACCATCAACTCATAGTGTAGCGTAGCTAGCTTAGTGTGCTCTAGAGTGGAAACAATGATGAAGGATGAAGTTGCTCCTAGAGGCTGATCTGAGGTCAGCTTTGTTTTTTTCCCCATTCATGTTTAGGGAATTGGGGGTGGGAAAGTTGGTCCTAGAGCTGTGTTTAAGGGAACATCTATCCAGCAGGTCCAGAGGTTCCTGTCACCTTGGCATCATGCTTATTAGAGTGACCCTTTGCCTTGGTGTCCCAAGATCGCTGTGACCACACCGTGTGTTATTAGTCTGGCTCCAGCTTGCTGCAGTTCTATCCCCCATTTGGTCTAGGTGAGAGGGGAGGAGGAGGGTCTACCTTAAGAAAGGAATTCATGTGGACATGCGATTGACAGCTGAGACACACAAAACTGTGCTTCCGAGGTAAAGTGAGAAATGAGGACACCTACATCTGTATAAGACCAAGAGTGTGATGTACAGTAAGTGTTTGGTTATACAAAGCTTTTGGCCTTCAAGTAGCTTATCCCAAAATGAGTTACAGTTCTAAGCTTTTAGATTAAATAGTGACAAACACATACACACACAAACGCACGCATGCATGCATGCACACACGCACACGCACACGCACACACACACCCAAGCTCAACTTGGTAAGTACAGCAATTATCACTATGTATCGCTGAGCATCTCACTCTCTGGTGTTAGCATGTCTGGGGTTAGTGATAGCGTTAGCTGCCATGTTGCTCATTTGCACCTCTCACTCCTCTGTGAATGAGTCTCAAGCTGAGCGGAGGACGGTACAGTACAATAACATCAGGACACTTCCTGATCCAAAAACACCTTCAACAATAAAGGATCTCTAAAGATCTCTATAATGCTTTAAGTAATCCTGACAGGAAATTAGGAGTTTTATGATCTTCTAAACATACCAAATCATTTGGATAAAGATCCTCAAAGGATCGTGCCTCCAGATTATATCAGGGTCAGGTGTTCAGACCATACTGCAGACATCATCTGACATTATTAGTTCAGACCCACTGTATGAGACCGTATACACTGTTGCAGTCAATCTTAACTCCTCCTCACTGATGAAGGAGGATGTGAAGACAAACACAGGAAAAGGAAAGAAACCTTACTTCGGTACTCTCCCTCCTCTCTCTCCCACTGTATCTCTCTCTGCATGTCATGAATAAACTATGCCTGTCAGTTCCTGTTTTGGACACTGAATAAACTCCAATCAAATGAATTTGTAACAATGGGGCTTGGCATGCCACGGAACAAGAATGCAGGCTCTGGAATGACGACAACTGCCTTTGTTACCTGCGGTATTACGGACACATAGAACACATTAGGGCCGATCCACCTCAAAAAGCACAAGAAAGAGAAATTCGATACCCACCATCTCTGATTGTTCTGAAATTGTTTCTGTAGTTACGATTAGCATTCCTGAAACATTCTTTTGTTGAAATATAATTTGATCTCTGGAGAAATTAAGCTAATTGATTGCACCCAAATTGGCCATTTTAATTTATATGATTCAGATAATATTCAATAAATGAAGAGTGTGTGTTTTAGACTTTTACTATTGAAGACCATAACATTGAAACCATTAGAACTGCTGTAGCCTCAGAGTTTGCTTGTTCACCACGAATGGTTTAACAGTAACTAATGCAGATCTTTTACAAGGACATAAACCCCACACAAACAGTCTGGACACAGGTTAAACATAAAAGAAGAACAAACTGAATTGCTTTCATGGAGGACTGGCTTAAATGGAGGATGACCACACAATTTATTTAACCAATGAGACAAATCTAGTGGTTTAGAACCCAAAGCTGCAAACGACATGTTGTGATATATTTAATAAACACAAGAAACCAGCAAAATGGCAAAAAAAGGATAGCAAGAACAGCGCCATCTAGTGTTCAAAACCTGGTAATTTTACAATACTTTTGTGACGTGGTAAGGTTGGACCCTGGTGCAGAAAAGAGACCAGACAAGGAATCAGTGGTTAACCTGTTGGGGGTAGGGGGCAGTATTGACACGGACGGATAAAAAACGTACCGATTTAATCTGGTTACTACTCCTGCTCAGTAACTAGAATATGCATATAATTATTGGCTTTGGATAGAAAACACCCTAAAGTTTCTAAAACTGTTTGAATGGTGTCTGTGAGTATAACAGAACTCATATGGCAGGCCAAAACCTGAGAAGATTCCTTACAGGAAGTGCCCTCTCTGACAAGATCTTGTTCTTCTTGTCTCTGTTTATTGAAGACTGAGGATCTTTGCTGTAACGTGACACTTCCTACGGCTCCCATAGGCTCTCAGAGCCTGGGAAAAAGCTGAATGATATCGAGGCAGCCCCAGGCTGAAACACATTATCGCTTTTGGCAAGTGGCCGATCAGAGGACAATGGGCTTAGGCGCGTTCACGAGTCGACCCCATGCTTTATTTTCTTTCGTCTGTTTACCTAAATGCAGATTCCCGGTCGGAATATTATCGCTTTTTTACGAGAAAAATGGCATAAAAATTGATTTTAACCTGTTTGGGCTAGGGGGCAGTATTGAGAATTTTGGAAAAAATATGTGCCCATTTTTAACTGCCTCCTACACCAACTCAGAAGCTAGAATATGCATATTATTGTTCAGGTTTGGATAGAAAATACCCTGAAGTTTCTAAAACTGTTTGAATGGTGTCTGTGAGTATAACAGAACTCCTATGGCAGGCAAAAACCTGACAAGGTTTCATGCAGGAAGTGGCCTGTCTGACAAGGAGTCGTGCGTCTTGCATCTGTTTATTGAAAAGTAAGGATCTTAGCTGTAACGTGACAATTCCCAGGGCTCCAATAGGCTCTCAGGACGCGGGAAAATCATGAAGGTTGACGAGGCAGCCTCAGGCTGAAACAGATTATCATCTTATTCAAGTGTCCCATTAGGTGACAATGGAGTGAGGCGCGTGCGCGATTAGCCCCCGTGGAGTATTTTAATTCGGCTGTTTAGTTTATTGCAGATTCCCGGTCGGAATATTATCGCTTTTCTACGAGATAAATGGCCTAAAAAATGGTTTTAAACAGCGGTTGACATGCTTCGAAGTACGGTAATGGAATATTTAGAATTTTATTGTCACGAATTGCGCCATGCGTGCGACACTTCTTTACTATTTCGGATAGTGTCTGGAACGCACGAACAAAACGCCGCTATTCGGATATAACGATGGATTATTTTGGACCAAACCAACATTTGTTATTAAAGTAGCAGTCCTGGGTGTGCATTCTGACGAAGACAACAAAAGGTAATCAAACTTTTATAATAGTAAATATGATTATGGTGAGTGCTAAACTTGCCAGGTGTCTAAATAGCGAGCCCGTGATGCCTGGGCTATGTACTTAGAATATTGCAAAATGTGCTTTCACCAAAAAGCTATTTTAAAATCGGACATATCGAGTGCATAGAGGAGGTCTGTATCTATAATTCTTAAAATAATTGTTATGCTTTTTGTGAACGTTTATCGTGAGTAATTTAGTAAAATGTTAGCGAATTCCCCGGAAGTTTGCGGGGGGTATGCTAGTTCTGAACGTCACATGCTAATGTAAAAAGCTGGTTTTTGATATAAATATGAACTTGATTGAACAAAACATGCATGTATTGTATAACATAATGTCCTAGGGTTGTCATCTGATGAAGATCATCAAAGGTGAGTGCTGCATTTAGCTGTCTTCTGGGTTTTGGTGACATTATATGCTGGCTTGAAAAATGGGTGTCTGATTATTTCTGGCTTGGTACTCTGCTGACATAATCTAATGTTTTGCTTTCGTTGTAAAGCCTTTTTGAAATCGGACAGTGTGGTTAGATTAACGAGAGTCTTGTCTTTAAATAGCTGTAAAATAGTCATATGTTTGAGAAATTGAAGTAATAGGATTTTTAAGGTTTTGAAAATCGCGCCACAGGCTGCAAGTGGCTGTTACGTAGGTGGGACGAATTCGTCCCGCCTAGCCCAGAGAGGTTAAACAGCGGTTGACATGCTTCGAAGTACGGTAATGGAATATTTAGAATTTTTTTGTCACGAAATGCGCCATGCTCGTCACACTTCTTTACCCTTTCGGATAGTGTCTTGAACGCACGAACAAAACGCCGCTATTTGGATATAACAATGGATTATTTGGGACCAAACCAACATTTGTTATTGAAGTAGAAGTCCTGGGAGTGCATTCTGACGAAGAACACCAAAGGTAATACAAATTTTCTTCTAGTAAATCTGACTTTGGTGAGTGCTAAACTTGCTGGGTGTCTAAATAGCTAGCCCGTGATGCCGGGCTATCTACTTAGAATATTGCAAAATGTGCTTTCACCGAAAAGCTATTTTAAAATCGGACATATCGAGTGCATAGAGGAGTTCTGTATCTATAATTCTTAAAATAATTGTTATGCTTTTTGTGAACGTTTATCATGAGTAATTTAGTAAATTTTTTGTAAATTCACCGGAAGTTCACCGGAAGTATGCTAGTTCTGAACGTCACATGCTAATGTAAAAAGCTGGTTTTTGATATAAATATGAACTTGATTGAACAAAACATGCATGTATTGTATAACATAATGTCCTAGGTGTGTCATCTGATGAAGATCATCAAAGGTTAGTGCTGCATTTAGCTGTGGTTTGGGTTTATGTGACATTATATGCTAGCTTGAAAAATGGGTGTCTGATTATTTATGGCTGGGTACTCTGCTGACATAATCTAATGTTTTGCTTTCGTTGTAAAGCCTTTTTAAAATCGGACAGTATGGTTAGATTAACGAGAGTCTTGTCTTTAAAATGGTGTAAAATAGTCATATGTTTGAGAAATTGAAGTAATAGCATTTCTAAGGTATTTGAATAACGCGCCACGGGATTCCACTGGCTGTTACGTAGGTGGGACGAAATCGTCCCACTGGCCCTAGCGAAGTTAAGGATAAACATAATACTTTACTGAGATATGGTAGCCACAGGATCACAGTACACTTGAAAAAACAACAAACACTAATTCTCGAAAACTCACTCAGGCAACGAATGCACAGGGTAAGCAATTCAAGCTTCTGCAAAGGACCCCAGAAAATACACCTCTTTTAACAGGGACACAATCATGAAATAATAAGACACACCTGAGTCCAAGAAAAGTCTCTAGGTCGGTCTCTGCCGCCCTCTGGTCCCAGGAGGAACCATGACAGTATCCCCGACCCTCCTCTAGGAGCGGCCCAAGCTGACGACCACCAGATAGTTGTTTGCAGTCTAACAAGACCCGAATCCAGGATGTCCCGGGCAGGCACCCACACCCGCTCTTCAGGACTGTAGCCCTCTCAGTCCACCAGCTACTGCAGGGTCCCTCGGACCCGATGAGCCTCCAACAGATGCCGGACCGTGTAGGCCGGGAGGCCATCCACATGTCGAGGGGGCGGAGGAGCAGATGTGGGGGGAGAGAATGGACTGGTCCTTACGAGCTTGAGATGGGAGACATGAAAGGAAGGACAGACCCTCATGGACCTGGGAAGCTGGAGATGATAGGTGATTGGATTGATGCGACTCAGGATCTTGAATGGTCCTATGTAGCGAGGAGCGAGCTTCCGCAAGTCCACCTTTAACCTGTTAGGGATAGGGGGCAGTATTTTCACGGCCGGATAAAAAACATACCCGATTTAATCTGGTTATTACTCCTGCCCAGAAACTAGAATATGCATATAATTAGTGGATTTGGATAGAAAGCACCCTAAAGTTTCTAAAACTGTTTGAGTGGTGTCTGTGAGTATAACAGAACTCATATGGCAGGCCAAAACCTGAGAAGATTCTATATGGGAAGTGCCCTGTCTGACCATTTCTTGGCCTTCTGTAGCTTCTTTATCGAAAATACAGGATCTCTGCTGTAACGTGACATTTTCTAAGGCTTTCATTGGCTCTAGGAAGGCGCCAGAACGTGGAATGAGAGCTCTGCAGTCTCTGGGCGAAAAACAGTAGGGGTTTTAGAGAGTGGTACTTCTGAGAACAATGACACCGGTGCGCGCGTGCATGTGATAACTCCATTTTCTTCTTTCAGTGTTTGAAAGGATACAACGTCTCCCGGTTGGAATATTATCGCTATTTTACGAGAAAAATCGCATAAAAATTTATTTTAAACAGCGTTTGACATGCTTCGAAGTACGGTAATGGGATATTTTGCATTTTTTTGTCACGAAACGGGCCGGCGCATCACCCTTCGGATAGTGACTTGAACACACGAACGAAACGGAGCTATTTGGATATAACTATGGATTATTTGGAACCAAACAACATTGGGTGTTGAAGTAGAAGTCCTGGGAGTGCAGTCTGACAAAGAACAGCAAAGGTAATCCAATTTTTCTTATAGTAAATCTGAGTTTGGTGAGTGCCAAACTTGGTGGGTGTCAAAATAGCTAGCCGTGATGGCCGGGCTATCTACTCAGAATATTGCAAAATGTGCTTTCACCGAAAAGCTATTTTAAAATCGGACACAACGATTGCATAAAGGAGTTCTGTATCTATAATTCTTAAAATAATTGTTATGTTTTTGGTGAACGTTTATCGTGAGTAATTTAGTAAATTCACCGGAAGTTTTCGGTGGGTATGCTAGTTCTGAACGTCACATGCTAATGTAAAAAGCAGTTTTTTTATATAAATATGAACTTGATTGAACAAAACATGCATGTATTGTATAACATAATGTCCTAGGAGTGTCATCTGATGAAGATCATCAAAGGTTAGTGCTGCATTTAGCTGTGGTTTTGGTTTTTGTGACATATATGCTTGCTTGAAAAATGGCTATGTGATTATTTTTGGGAGGGTACTCTCCTGACATAATCTAATGTTTTGCTTTCGTTGTAAAGCCTTTTTGAAATCGAACAATGTGGTTCGATAAAGGAGAGTCTTGTCTTTAAAATGGTGTAAAATAGTCATATGTTTAAAAAATTGAAATCTTTGCATTTTTTAGGTATTTGTAATTCGCCCCACTCTATACCATTGGATATTGGCGAGGCGTTCCACTAGCGGAACGTCTGTCCCTAACAGGTTTAAGGGAAGATCACGGGTGGGCAGCCACACCTGTTGACCCCGTCGAAGGAGCTGAAGAGGTGTTCGGTGCCGGTTTACATGATGTTTGTGGTCGGGCAGAGGAGCAGAGCAAGGAGCATCGCGCTCTGATCCAGGTGCGGCGACATTGTCGAATGAACACCTTGGCTGATTTCACCCCCACCTTGGCTGATTTCACCCCCACACCCCGCCTCTTGTTCAGGAAACGGGAGGGGGACTTCTCCAGCTCCTGGTTGGCCCACTCAGTTTGCCCATTCGACTGAGGGTGAAACCAGGAGGAGAGACTCACCGATGCCCCCAACAGGGAACAGAAGGCCTTCCAATATCGTGCGACAACCTGGGGCCCATGATCTGAAGCAATTTCCTGGGGATGTCTGTGTAGTCGAAAGACATGGATAATCATGAGATCAGCGGAATCCTTTGCTGAAGGCAACTTGGGTAAAGCGATGAAATGTGCTGCCTTGCAGAACCGATTGACGACCACCAGGATTGTGGTAAGCCCTTGAGATGGAGGTAACCCTGTGATAAAGTCTACAGACAAATGAGACCAGGGTCAGCTGGGGATGGGCAGAGGTTGGAGCAACCCGTCCGGTTGCTGACGTGAAGACTTGCTTTGGGGACAGATGGAACAGACTGCAACAAAGGATTTCACATCCTCCATCATGTTGGGCCACCAGAATTTCCGCCTCAGGAACTCCAGTGTCCGATTAACCCCTGGATGGCCAGTTAATTTAGAGGAGTGTCCCCATTCCCTTTATAGTACTTGGGATCGGGCTGATCACGGAACGTAAAGTATGATAGTGGGTCCCCCCTGGGGTCAGGTTCTCGGTCTGGGCTTGTCAGACCGTGGTCTCAATACTCTATATCACAGGGGCCACAATGCTTGAGCTGGGGATGATGGGCTCTTGGTCCCTCTCCTTGTTAGAGACATCATGTTGGCGGGACAGGGCATCTGCCTTCTAATTCTTGGATCCCGGGCATAGGCTAGTGTGAAATCGAACATGTTAAAAAACAGAGCCGACCTAGCCTGGCGAGTGTTCAACCTCTTGGCTTCTTGAATGGAGACCAAGTTCTTATGGTCCGTCCAGATTACGAAAGGATGAGTTGCCCCCTCCAACCAGTGTCTCCACCCCTCAAGAGCCCACTAAACTGCTAACAGCTCCCGGTTGCCTACATTGTAGTTGCATTCCGCTGTCGAGAACCGCTTGGAGACAAAGGTGCATGGGTGCAGTTTCTTGTCCTCCTCATTCCACTGTGAAAGGACCGCTCCTGCTCTGGTGTCCGAGGCATCCACCTCCACCACAAAGGGACGAGTCTGATCAGGATGAAAGAGGATAGGTCCAGAGGTGAAACGTCTCTTGAGCTCCATGAATGCCCTGTCAGCCTCGGGGGTCCAGCAAAAACGGGTCTGGGACTTGCCTGTTAGGACTGTGAGAGGCGCTGCCACAGCACCAAAGTTGCATATAAAACACCTGTAAAAACTGGTAAACCTGAGGAACCGCTGGACCTGCTTGAGTGAGGTGGGACGGGGCCAGTTGGCGACCGCCTCAATCTTTATGGGGTCTATGTGGATGCCTGCGGTTGAGATAATGTGACCCAGGAAGGAAACCTGGGATATGTGGAACTCCCAGTTCTCTATCTTGAAATATAGTTGACTCTGCAGGAGGCATCTCAGGACTTGGTGGAGGTGCAGTATGTGTTCTGGAAGGCTCTTGGAGAAGATCAAGATGTCGTCGAGGTAAACAAAGACGAACCGATTCAACCTATTCCTCAGGGTGTCATTAACAAATGCTTGAAAGACTGCCGGTGAGTTCGATAATAAGAATGGCATGGCCAAATACTCATAGTGGCCACTAGGGGTGTTAAAGACAGTCGTCCACTCATCTCCCTCCCTGATTCTCACCAGATTGTAAGCACTACGGAGGTCCAGTTTGTTGAAGAATTGGGCCCCTTGGACCAACTCCAATGCGAAGGACATCAGGTGTAGGGGGTAATGATTCTTGATTGTAATCTGGTTCAGCCCTCTGTAGTTGATGCATGGATGCAGGCCTCCATCCTTCTTACCCAAAAAGAAGAACCCTGCACAAGCAGGGGGGCGAATGAAACCTGTGTCCAGCACAAGCAGAGGGGCGAATGAAACCTGTGTCCAGCAACTCCCAGATGTAATTGTCCATGACTGCTGCTTCAGGGGTCGAAAGGGAGTACAGATGACCCGGGGGAGGTGTGGCGCCAGGTAGGAGTTTTATGGCACAGTCATACGAACGATGAGGGGGAAGGGTGGCCATCGAGGGCTTGAATCTGCAGAGGGATGGGACATTTCACGCAAGGGATCTGTAACTCTCTGTCGAAGTCTTGATCAATGAAATCATCCGCGGCTCCGGAGTCCACAAAGGCTTGAATCTGGTGCTGATGGTTATCCCAGTGGAGTGTTGTGGGTAGTAACAAACGGTGAATGGGTAGCCGGGAGGTATCTGCACAGCTCGTCAGGGTCTCCCCCTGTCCTGGCGAGCCCTGGCGTTTCCCGTCAGCTCTGGGCAGGTAGCATGGAGATGGCCGAGACCTCCGCCGTAGATGCAGCAGCCTTCGCGCATTCGACTGTCACGCTCAGCTGCATGGGATCCTCCATGCTGTGCTCGGTGGGCTTGGGGTGCTCAGGAAACCTGGAATGCTGGATGGTGCGGAACTCACTCAGGAAACGAATGCACATGGTAAACAATTCAAGCTTCTGCAAAGGACCCCAGAAAACACACCTCTTTTAACAGGGACACAATCATGAAATAATAAGACACACCTGAGTCCAATAAAAGTCTCTAGGGCAATCTCTGCCGCCCTCTGGTGCCAGGAAGAACAACTTTATTGTACTTTATGATAAATCATTTCCCTGAATTGGGAAAAAAACACCAGATTTACAGGGAATATATTGCATAGTATGGAGAAGCAATACTGAATATTATCTGAATCCTATCAATTAAAATGGCACATTTTGGTGCAATCAATTAGCTTAATTTCAATTATGTTTCAGGAATGCCAATCTGATCTGTTTCCAACTACAGAATAGTTTTTCGAACAATCTGAGATGGTGGGTGACATGGCTTGCTGAAATTACATGAAACAACTCATTACTGTATTTTACCAGCTTGCCATCCACATAGGTAACATCCCAGCTAGTAGATTTGGTTCCTTGGAAATTGTGGGAACATACTGACTGGTAAAACTGAATGTGTTTTAAGTGTTCTGAAAACGGAAGTGAAAATGTATCCTTTTCTGGGAATGTTAATTTTTTTAAGTTGCAGGGAGGTTCTGAGAACATTTTACTATGATTCCCTGAAAGTTTTCCTGGGAAGTGTTAACGTTCTGAGAATGATGAATCAGGTTTACCAGGAGAAAATTATAGGTTATTTTAATGTAATTAAATAACGTTCTGAGAGCATGTTTCAATAAGACTTTTAATAACACTGCTAGCTTAGTTTGTGTTAACTGTTTTGAACTCCAAGCAAAGACAGGACAATTGGAAATTCATTTGCTCATTTGCTTATTAATAATGCAAACATATTTATTTTTATTTTGACATGGTGTCAGTGAGATTCAAACCTATGATCTTCTGTTCTCTATCCATGGAATTAGTCCACTGCAAAAGAAGATGAAGGGATGGTTCACTCGTCTCCGAGTAAACTTCCGGAAGTGAATGATGGTAGACGACACACCCCCTTCAACATGTGTACTGTAAACCAACCTGACTCATCTTGTAATCTCTTATCTTTGGTTGACGCGAAAAACAAACATGGCGGCATGCACAAACTACCCATCATGGGATTACCTTAGATTTTTTTTACTTAATGATTTCGATCACTGGTGAGGTCAACCGTGATGTGATGAACTGTAAATAGTAATTGCTATTGGCTTTTTCATATTATGGTTTCTGTCAGCCTAGCGTTAGCTAAATATGACCACTTGTATTAGGTCAGACTTTCTCAGTTAGCGCTAACCTGTAGGAAATGCTATGCTAAAGTACTGAAATTCCTACCTAAGGAACATGTGGTTCTCAGAACATACACTATATATACAAACGTATGTGAATACCCTTTCAAATGAGTGAATTTGGCTATTTCAGCCACAACCATTACTGACAGGTGTATAAAATAGAGCACACAGCCATGCAATATCAATAGAGAAACATTGGCAGTAGAATGGCCTTACTGAAGAGCTCAGTGACTTTCAATGTGGCACCGTCATAGTCAGTCAGTTCGTCAAATTTTTGCCCTGCTAGAGCATGGCAGGGCAGAAATTGTAAAGTGTTGTTATTGTAAAGTGTAAACGTCCAGGAGCAACAATGGCTCAGCCATGAAGTGGTAGGCCACTCAAGCTCACACAACAGGACCGCCGAGTGCTGAAGTGTGCAAAAATCACTACTGCGTTCCAAACTACCTCTTATAGTAAATCTGAGTTTGGTGAGCTACATAATCTTAACGCTACAACATACAATGACATTCTGTGCTTCCAACTTGGTGGCAACAGTTTGCAGAAGGCCCTTTCCTGTTTTAGCAGGACAATACCCCTGTGCACAAAGCAAGGTCCATACAGAAACTGGCCTGCACAGAGCCCTGACTTCAACCCCATCGAACACAATTGGGATGAATTGGAACGCAGAGTATGAGCAAGGCCTAATTGCCCAACATCGGTGCCTGACCTCACTAATGCTCTTGTAGTGTATGTGCTAGCTGGGTTTCCTGTACCATTCCTAGAACATTGTGGGAAAATTGTATGCAAAATAAACAATAGGACAACCACGCACTCACCAAGCTCTAAGAAACATATGGTTCTCAGAATGTTATGTGCTAGCTGGCATGTACTTAATATTATTTGTAATTTGGTTAGACTTCTACTCAAAGAATATGCTACAATTACTGATTTCCCAACCATTTGAAAGCTGACTAAGAAAGAAATGTAGCGTAGTAAGGAAAACCTTAGAGCAACAGCCCATACAAGCTTTATACACAGTCACTGTAGCATATGGGGTAACAGTAAACCACGGGTGATACTGTGGGAGAACAGATACGTAAAGCTGAGAACTCTGACTGACTGTTACTCTAACTAACTCCTGGTGATTCTCTGTCTGGGAAAACATGGCTGCCAAGGCATTGCATCACACTCCCACAACCACAGCCCTAGTTTTCTGCCTTACAATCACCTCTCTCCTGAGGCAGCTATTCCAGTGTGTGTGTGTGTGTGTGTGTGTGTGTGTGTGTGTGTGTGTGTGTGTGTGTGTGTGTGTGTGTGTGTGTGTGTGTGTGTGTGTGTGTGTGTGTGTGTGTGTGTGTGTGTGGTGTGTGTGTGTGTGTGTGTGTGTGTGCGCGTTTATGAGCATGTGTGTTCGTGTCTTTGAGCTGCCCACGCATTGAGGATTTCAACACATCTAACCCCAGTCATCTCAGTGGGATACACACACAGATGGACACTCAACAGTCCATGAGTCATGACACAATGGCTGATACAGAGAGTCAAGCAGGGACACTGAGTGTGCTGACAGTGGTAACAGCTACTAGTCTGTGAGTTGTGCCTCTAAATCCTTGCTGATGTTTGAGTAAAGGTGTATCCATGTGTGTAAGATATTATAGATTGTTTGAGTGGTAGTGTGAGTGTGTGTGTGTGTGTCAGTCAGACTCCTTTGTTTCCCTGCTGGGCCAGGCAAGGCAGGTTTAATCTTCAGGAAGTGTTTAGGCCGATTGGGCCTCATGCGAGCCGTACTTCCCGTCTGCAACTGCAGCACAGATAAAGGCAGCATTCAGCAGCGTTCAACGTGGGTTTTAACGCAACACTAAACACAGCGGCATAACCACAGAGGTTGAAAAGTATCGGTACAAAAGAGCACGGTCACCCAGATGAATCCAAATGAAATGTTGAAACCATGTGTTCCCAATAATGAAGTTTAATGACCACAAAGAGGAGACCACAGTGAGATCTGCAACCAAATAAAAACTTTAATTCACTTGACCCATGTGGTTGAAGTGTGGTCACATCTTGTAATGTAGTTCTGTATTGCTCTATTCTATTCCTGTGGGTGACCGCGTAGAGAGCTCAAACATTCTCTCTCTCTCTCTCTCTCTCTCTCTCTCTCTCTCTCTCTCTCTCTCTCTCTCTCTCTCTCTCTCTCTCTCTCTCTCTCTCTCTCTCTCTCTCTCTGACAGACAGACAGACAGACAGACAGACAGACAGACAGACAGACAGACAGACAGACAGACAGACAGACAGACAGACAGACAGACAGACAGACAGACAGACAGACAGACAGACAGACAGACAGACAGAGTAAGTGTTCCCATGCCCTCTGTCATCCCTCCAGATCAATTGTGTTGTTCCTCCATAAGGGCCAGTGTCTAAGTGGTGTGACTGTGCTGTGGAGTCAGCCAGCCAGTCAGTGTACAGTATATAGTGTGTTATTTCAGATTGACTTGGTTTAATGAGGCTCTGTAAAAACACTTCCCCTTCCAAAATAAACCCTCATCACGAGACAGAGGAAAGGCAGGGCACAGTGCCCACCCGCCCCACACCATGTGACAGGTCAAGTGACACACAACCACTTCCAGTTCTAAATGTGGGCCTAAGTCAATAATGAGCGGATGGAGAATTGTGTGTACAATGGTTCTTCCACGACCGTTTGTGGTAGATGGTGGCATTCTGTCATTGCACCATACTATCACAAGGGGGAGTTAGAACGCTGATCTATCGGTAGTTTATTAATTCGACCATTTTAAAAAACAAGCACACATAAAACTTTGTGGTCCATTGTGGTCCTCTTGAGACAAGATGGCTAGACAAGATTGAATGAAGTTAAACACAGTATGGCAGTGAAATAATAAAACATAAATCAAAGAAGAAGAACATCTATCTCATCATTGCAGTTACATCATAGAGGTTATTCATATGGGCATAGAAGACATCAAACATATTTTTACTTAATTTTTTTAAGCTGCCCAGAAAGGACGTCGTTTTTATAGGCAGAGGCAACTCATTCCATTCTGAGGCTCCAGTATACAAGAAAGTACCTTCCCCAGCATTAGAGGTCGACTGATTAATTGGCATGGCCAATTACAAGTTTTCATAACAATCGGTAATAGGCATTTTTAGATGCTGATTATGGCCGATTGCATTCCACGAGGAAACTGTGTGGCAGGCTGACCACCTGTTATGCGAGTGCAGCAAGGAGACAAGGTAAGTTGCTAGCTAGCATTAAACTGATCTTATAAAAAACAATCAATCTTCACATAATCACTAGTTAACTACACCTGGTTGATGATATTATTAGGTTAACTAGCTTGTCCTGCATTGCATATAATCAATGCGGTACCTGCTAATTTATCATCGAATCACAGCCTACTTCGCCAAACGGGTGATGATTTAACAAAAGCCCATTCGCGAAAAAAGCACAATCTTTGCACGAATGTACCTAACCATAAACATCAATGCCTTTCTTAAAATCAATACACAGAAGGATATTTTTTTAAACCTGCATATTTAGTTAAAAGAAATTCATGTTAGCAGGCAATATTAACTAGGGAAATTGTGTCACTTCTCTTGCGTTCATTCATCGCAGAGTCAGGGTATATGCAACAGTTTGGGCCGCCTGGCTCGTTGCGAACAAATGTTCCAGATTTTAAAGGCTCGTATTTCTGTGTTTATTATATTGTAATTAAGTCTATGATTTGATATTTGATAGAGCAGTCTGACTGAGCGGTGGTAGGTAGCAGCAGGCTCGTAAGCATTCATTCAAACTTTACAGCGTTTGCCAGCAGCTCTTAGCAATACTTGATTCACAGCGCTGTTTATGATTTACAAGCCTATCAACTCCTGAGATTAGGCTGGCAATACTAAAGTGCCTATTAGAACATCCAACAGTCAAAGGTATAGGAAATACAAATGGTATTGAGAGAAATAGTCAACGTGTCATAATTCCTATAATAACTACAACCTAAAACTTCTTAACTGGGAATATTGAAGAACTGGGAATATTGAACCACCAGCTTTCACATGTTCTGAGGAAGGAACTTAAACGTTAGCTTTTTTACATGGCACATATTGCACTTTTACTTTCTTCTCCAACACTGCATTTTTGTATTATTTTAACCAAATTGAGCATGTTTCATTATTTATTTGAGACTAAATAGATTTTATGTGTATTATATTAAGTTAAAATACAAGTATTCATTATTCATTCAGTATTGTTGTAATTGTCATTATACCAACACAATGTAACTCCAAGTCAATCACACTTCTGTGAAATCAAACTGTCCACTTAGGAAGCAACACTGATTGACAATAAATTTCACATGCTGTTGTGCAAATGGAATAGACAACAGGTGGAAATTATAGGCAATAAGCAAGACACCCCCAATAAAGGAGTGGTTCTGCAGGGGGTGACCACAGACCACTTCTCAGTTCCTATGCTTCCTGGCTGATGTTTTGGTCACTTTTGAATGCTGGCGGTGCTTTCACTCTAGTGGTAGCATGAGACGGAGTCTACAACCCACACAAGTGGCTCAGGTAGTGCAGCTCATCCAGGATGGCACATCAATGCGAGCTGTGGCAAGAAGGTTTGCTGTGTCTGTCAGCGTAGTGTCCATAGCATGGAGGCGCTACCAGGAGACAGGCCAGTACATCAGGGGACGTGGAGGAGGTCGTAGGAGGGCAACAACCCAGCAGCAGGACCGCTACCTCCGCCTTTGTGCAAGGAAGAGCAGGAGGAGCACTGCCAGAGCCCTGCAAAATGACCTCCAGCAGGCCACAAATGTGCATGTGTCTGCTCAAACGGTCAGAAACAGACTCCATGAGGTTGGTATGAGGGCCCGACGTCCACAGGTGGGGGTTGTGCTTACAGCCCAACACCGTGCAGGACGTTTGGCATTTGCCAGAGAACACCAAGATTGGCAAATTCGCCACTGGCGCCCTGTGCTCTTCACAGATGAAAGCAGGTTCACACTGAGCACATGTGACAGACGTGACAGAGTCTGGAGACGCCGTGGAGAACGTTCTGCTGCCTGCAACATCTTCCAGCATGACCGGTTTGGCGGTGGGTCAGTCATGGTGTGGGGTGGCATTTCTTTGGGGGGCCGCACAGCCCTCCATGTGCTCGCCAGAGGTAGCCTTGACTGCCATTAGGTACCGGGATGAGATCCTCAGACCCCTTGTGAGACCATATGCTGGTGCGGTTGGCCCTGGGTTCCTCCTAATGCAAGACAATGCTAGACCTCATGTGGCTGGAGTGTGTCAGCAGTTCCTGCAAGAGGAAGGCATTGATGCTATGGACTGGCCCGCCCGTTCCCCAGACCTGAATCCAATTGAGAACATCTGGGACATCATGTCTCACTCCATCCACCAACGCCACGTTGCACCACAGACTGTCCAGGAGTTGGCGGATGCTTTGGTCCAGGTCTGGGAGGAGATCCCTCAGGAGACCATCTGCCACCTCATCAGGAGCATGCCCAGGCATTGTAGGGAGGCCATACAGGCACGTGGAGGCCACACACACTACTGAGCCTCATTTTGACTTGTTTTAAGGACATTACATCAAAGTTGGATCAGCCTGTAGTGTGGTTTTCCACTTTAATTTTGAGTGTGACTCCAAATCCAGACCTCCATGGGTTGATAAATTGGATTTCCATTGATTACTTTTGTGTGATTCTGTTGTCAGCACATTCAACTATGTAAAGAAAAAAGTATTTAATAAGATTATTTCATTCATTCAGATCTAGGATGTGTTATTTTAGTGTTCCCTTTATTTTTTTGAGCAGTATTTATAAATAAATATATATATAAAAATCGGCCAATTAATCGGTAGAGGCGGTTTTTGGTCCTCCAATAATCGGTATCAGTGTTGAAAAATCATAATCGGTTGACCTCTACTCAGCACTACTCCTGAACCTGTATAAACACACCTAAACCACATCTGGTGCTGTGATTGTGTGCATCCCTAACACAGGGAAAGTAATCAGTTCGATATTTGGGAGCAGAACCATAAATACTCCTGTAAACCAAACCTTGTCTAATCTAGGACACCCTAGCCTCAACAGACAGCCAGTTTAGTACCTGAAAGCAGCTCCTGCCTATAAGCTTAGATAAGCCCCGAAACCAGGAAGTACTAGCGTAGTCAAAATTGCATTGAATGAGGGCAGTGGCTTGGCACTTTCATGGAGTCCTTATCAAACAGCTTGGACTTTCTAGCCAAAAACGTAGTCCTGGGATTAACCTTCCCTAGCACTTTATTGGCCATGCTCACACCTCCCAAGCTTCCATCAATAATACATCCCAGGTAGCTAACAGAGGTTTTAGTAGTCAGCACCTCACCTAACTCCACTCTGATTTCAGAGGACCTACCTAACCTAACTCCACTCTGATTTGATTTGACCTACTCAATGTAGGTCAATTTAGGTCTGGATCCAAAAATAATTGCCTCAGTTTTCCCTACGTGCAGAAATAGCTTATTATCTCCAAGCCATTTGCTAATGTTAGTAAGCTCTGTGCTAAGTATTCTCTCCAACATAGTTTTACTTTGTGAGACACCAGAAGTTTAGAGTCATCCGCATTAAGGAAAATACGGCAAGAACAAGCATCTTTCATAGCGTTAATATACAGTAAAAACAGTAGAGGCCCAAGCACGCTCCCCTGCGGAACACCACAACTCATTAGTTTTGCCTGAGACCGTGAACCATTAACCTCTACTACTTGCTCCCTACCTGATAAATAGGACTTTACCCAGCCTAGAAGGACACTGCTTAACACCAATGCCTCCAGTTTGGAGATTAGGAGACAGTGGTTAACTGTATGGCCTTTTGTAGGTCAAGCAGTACATTCCACAGAGATTTCCCTCAACAATCTCTTTCCTGATGAAGTCAGTCAAGTAAAGTAGACATGAATCAGTGGAGTATGTTTTTCTAAAACCCAACTGAAAATCATACATTAGATTTTGTTTGTTGACATATGAATACATTTGCTCATGTACAACTCTCTCCAGGATCTTTGATGTTATACTGAGAATAGATACAGGCTTATAATGCCCAAGGTCAGACTTTATCCACTTCTTATACAGAGGTATAACTTTAGCCTGTTTCATGTCCCTTGGAAAGATGCCTTGTTCAAGAGACAGATTAACGATATGTGAAATACAAGGGCCAATCTTCTCAGCAGAATCTATAAGAAACCTTGCATGAATATTATCCAGGCCTGTGGCTTTGTAGCATTTAAGCTCTGCTAGCATACTGACTATTTTGGCTGTTGCTACCTTTGCAAAGGAAAAAGAGTTTGGCTGAACCCCTAACTCTACATAATACTTATTGACTTGGTTGTTTCCATACAAACCAGAACTGGTGGGCAGCTTGCTAACCAGTTTGCTGGCAACAGAAGTTAAAAAAAAGAGTTGAATTCATTGGCAAACTCTGCTTTTTCATATACCATCTCCCCCCTGATGTTCAGTCCAATAATAAAATCAGGCTGCTCTTGAGAGGTCTTACATTTCTTAAAGGCCTTATTCCTTGCTTGGATAGATTCTAGAATCTCACGATTAAACCAAGGGCTAGAGCTCTGCCTTCCCTGACCCATCAAATGGGAGCCATCACATTCACCACATCAAGGAATCTACATTTAAAGGCTTTCCAGGCACTGTCTACCCTACACTATCCACAGGTGTCCAGTCAATTTTACCCACTTGCTCCCTAAACATTTCACAGTATTTTTTGAGTCCTCTGATTTTAACAGTTTTGTGACACTTACAGTGAATTTAAAAAGTCTACACACCCCTGTTAAAATGCCAGGTTTTTGTGATGTAAAATAATGAGACAAAGATAAATCATGTCAGAACTTTTTCCACCTTTAATGTGACCTATAACGTGAACAATTCAATTGAAAAACAAACTGAAATCTTTGAGGGGAAAAAATAAAAAACTCACAATTACCTGGTTGCATAAGTGTGCACACCCTTAAACTAATACTTTGTTGAAGCACCTTTTGATTTTATTACAACACTCAGTCTTTTTGGGTAGGAGTCTATTAGCATGGCACATCTTTATGTGGCAATATTTGCCCACTCTTCTTTGCAAAAGCGCTCCAAATCTGTCAGATTGCGAGGACATCTCCTGTGCACAGCACTCTTCAGATCACCCCAGAGATGTTCAATTGGAATCAGGTATGGGCTCTGGCTGGGCCATTCCAAAATGTTAATCTTCTTCTGGTGAAGCCATGCTTTCGTGGATTTGGATGTGTGCTTTGGGTCGTTGTCGTGCTGAAAGGTGAACTTCCTCTTCATCTTCAGCTTTCTAACGGACGCCTGAAGGTTTTGTGCCAAAATTGCCTGGTATTTGGAACTGTTCATAATTCCCTCCACCCTGACTAAGGCCCCGGTTCCAGCTGAAGAAAAACAGCCCCAAAGCATGATGCTGCCACCACCATGCTTCACTGTGGGTATGGTGTTCTTTGGGTGATGTGCAGTGTTGTTTTTGCGCCAAACATACCTTTTGGAATTATGGCCAAAAAGTTCAACCGTGGTTTCATCAGACCATAACACATTTTCCCACGTGCTTTTGGGGGACTTGATGTTTGTTTTTGCAAACTTCAGCCGGGCTTGGATGTTTTTCATTGTAAGAAAAGGCTTCCGTCTTGCCACCCTACCCCAGAGCCCATTCATATGAAGAATACGGGAGATTGTTGTTACATGTAGAACACAGCCAGTACTTGCCAGAAATTCCTGCAGTTCCTTTAATGTTGCTGTAGGCCTCTTGGAAGCCTCCCTGACCAGTTTTCTTCTCGTTTTTTCATACATTTTGGAAGGACGTCCAGTTCTTGGTAATGTCTCTGTGGTGCCATATTTTCTCCACTTGATGATGACTGTCTTCACTGTGATCCATGGTATATGTAATGCTTTGGAAATTCTTTTGTACCCTTCTCCTGACTGATATCTTTCAACAATGAGATCCCTCTGATGCTTTGGAAGCTCTCTGCGGACCATGGCTTTTGCTCTGAGATGCAAACTAAGAAAATGTCAGGAAAATCCTACTAGAACAGCTGAACTTTATTTGTGATTAATCAGAGTCACTTTAAATGATGGCAGGTGTGTAATGACTTCTATTTAACATGAGTTTGAATGTGATTGGTTAATTCTGAACACAGCCACATCCCCAGTTATAAGAGGGTGTGCACACTTATGCAACCAGGTTATTGTAAGGTTTTAATTTTTAATTTTTCCCCCTCAAAGATTTCAGTTTGTTTTTCAATTGAATTGTTCACATTATAGGTCACATTAACAGTACAAAAAGTATCTTGTGATAAAATGCAGACCACTCTATTTGCCTAGAGAGTTTTCAGCTATACTTTTCGTGGCTGTTTATTTACAGCCACAGACAGATGCTGGCACTAAAACCGCACTCAGTCAGCTGTATAAGGAAATAAGCAAACAGGAAACCGCTCACCCAGAGGCGGTGCTTCTAGTGGCCGGAGACTTTAATGCAGGGAAACTGAAATCAGTTCTACCAAATTTCTATCAACATGTTAAATGTGCAACCAGAGGGAAAAAAAATTCTAGATCACCTGTACTCCACACACAGAGACGCCTACAAAGCTCTCCCTCGCCCTCCATTTGGTAAATCCGACCACAGCTCTGTCCTCCTGATTCCTGCTTACAAGCAAAAATTAAAGCAGGAAGCACCAGTGACTCGGTCTATAAAAAAGTGGTCAGATGAAGCAGATGTTAAACTACAGGACTGTTTTGCTATCACAGACTGGAACATGTTCCAGGTTTCTTCCGATGGCATTGAGGAGTACACCACATCAGTCACTGGCTTTATCAATAAGTGCATCGAGGACGTCGTCCTCGATGCACCAACCAGAAGCCATGGATTGCGGGCAATATTTTCAACATGTCCCTGATTAAGTCTGTATTACCAACATGTTTTGAGCAAATCACCATAGTCCCTGTGCCCAAGAACACAAAGGCCACCTGCCTAAATGACTACAGACCCATAGCACTCACGTCCATAGACATGAAGTCCTTTGAAAGGCTGGTAATGGCTCACATCAACACCATTATCCCAGAAACCCTAAACCCACTCCAATTTGCATACCGTCCAAACAGATCCACAGATGATGCAATCTCTATTGCACTCCACACTGCCCTTTCCCACTTGGACAAATGAACACCTACGTGAGAATGCTATTCATTGACTACAGCTCAGCGTTCAACACCATAGTACCCTCAAAGCTCATCACTAAGCTAAGGATCCTGGGACTAAACACCTCCCTCTGCAACTGGATCCTGGACTTCCTGACGGGCCGCCCCCAGGTGGTGAGGGTAGGTAGCAACACATCTGCCACGCTGATCCTCAACACTTGAGCCCCTCAGGGGTGCATGCTCTGTCCCCTCCTCTACTCCCTGTTCACCCACAACTGCATGGCCAGGCACAACTCCAACACCATCATTAAGTTTGCAGACGACACAACAGTGATAGGCCTGATCACCGACAACGACGAGGCAGCCTACAGGGAGGAGGTCAGAGACCTGGCCGGGTGGTGCCAGAATAACAACCTATCCCTCAACGTAACCAAGACTAAGGAGATGATTGTGGACTACAGGAAAAGGATGTCCCCAAAGGATGTCCCCAAAAGGATGTCCCCTACAGGAAGAGCATGCCCCCATTCTCATCGATGGGGTTGTAGTGGAGCAGGTTGAGAGCTTCAAGTTCCTTGGTGTCCACATCAGCAACAAACTAGAATGGTCCAAACACACCAAGACAGTCGTGATGAGGGCATGACAAAGCCTATTCCCCCTCAGGAAACAAAAAAGATTTGGCATGGGTCGTGAGATCCTCAAAAGGTTCTACAGCTGCAACATCGAGAGCATCCTGACTGGATGCATCACTGCCTGGTACGGCAATTGCTCGGCCTCCACAGGCACCACAGAGGGTAGTGCGTACGGCCCAGTACATCACTGTGGCTAAGCTGCCTGGGATCCAGGACCTCTACACCAGGCGATGTCAGAGGAAGGCCCTATAAAATTATCAAAGACCCCAGCCACCCCAGTCATAGACTGTTCTCTCTACTACAGCATGGCAAGCGGTACCGGAGTGCCAAGTCTAGGACAAAAAGGCTTCTCAAGAGTTTTTACCCCCAAGCCATAAGACTCTTGAACAGGTAATCAAATGGCTACCCGGACTATTTGCATTGTGTGCCCCCCCCCCCCAAACTCCTCTTTTACGCTGCTGCTACTCTCTGTTTATCATATATGCATAATCACTTTAACTATACATTCATGCACATACTACCTCAATTAGCCCAACCAACCAGTGCCCCCGCACTTTGGCTAACCGGGCTATCTGCATTGTGTCCCGCCACCCACTACCCGCCAACCCCTCTTTTATGCTACTGCTACTCTCTGTTTATCATGCCTGTATTTAGCCTCGCTACTGTTATTTTTCACTGTCTTTTTACTGTTGTTTTAATTTTTTTACTTACCTATTGTTCACCTAATACTTAAAACATTTTCTTTTGAAATTGCACTGTTGGTTAGAGCCTGTAAGTAAGCATTTCTCTGTAAGGCACATGTGACAAATAAACTTTGATTTGATTTGATTTCCTTCATCAGGGAGTCATTACAGTAGTCTAAACTGTGGCAATTAATGGAGGTGTTTTCTGAGAGTCTCTCCTCTGGCACTAGAGTCCTGCATCAGGCAACAACAACAACAACAACTGTCAGTGGTTCTAGACTTAAGAGAGAACTTGGGTAAATACAATGCGGGAATTTCACTTGACATGTGGACTGATGATTTTTGAAAAATAGGCATGGTGGGCTTTTGGTTTCTCTCCCTCTAAAAACCGCAATAAATAATTCTATAGAACAAACTGTCTTTATTTACAAATTAGTAAGAATGTCTCACCCCATGTTCAAAAATGGCATTTTTCCCTTTATTCAGATTACAATCGCTCACTTTTGGTCATTTGAAATGAAATCTTCTCCAAAATATCATCATTTTTTACCAAGTTAATCTGCTCATGTTGTGTGTGTTCAATTATTTGTGACATTGTGGCATTTAAAGCATATTGAAGATAGAAGCCGCCTCTTAATGAGTTCCGAGAGCCGATCTGTTATCCAACGATTAGTTTAATAGCCTGGCTACTGTAGGTGTGAAAATCCCTCCCAACTTGCAATGTATTTGATGCTTAAGTACTCTAAAGATTTACAGAGTAACTGCTCATCAACATCTTTATGCTTTCGTTCATAAAATAACAATCAGTTTCTCAAGCCAAAACGTCTTGATGGCCTTCACCAGTTCATCTTTGCTTGTAGGCTTGGCAGAGTTACGGATGAATTTTTCAGAATAAAGTAGGCTAATGAAGGAAATAAATTGTTGCTTACTGGAACACCCAAAGTCATCCAATTGTTATTATAGGATTTGAAGCAATAGCCTACCTGCGTGTGGTCAACTATTTCAGCACCGTTTCACGCTGCTCTGAGACAAGCATGGGACTGGTCTTGATAAATCAATGAGATTTTTATTTTCACAAAATCTCTGTTTGGGTATTGGTTAGCCTACAATTAGGGTGTGGAAATGTTAGGATTATTTTTCTCTTGGACAGCCTACTCCCAACCGGTCACGTTGTACAGCGCCATATTTAGTGTTTTGTTTTTCATTTTCCTTGGAATAGAAACACCATAATCTTAATAAAATTAATTAAGCTACATTTCTTAAAATCAATCCCATATACTATGTTCTCACAAAAAAAGGTACAGCCAATATTAAAAACTGCCAAATGCTTCTCAAAGATTCCCTCTGGTGGTCAAACTAGCACTAACTAGCATTAATGGCAACAATGGCTGACACTTAAATAAAGTACAATAGAATTCTGCGGCAGCCCGCAAGGTGTGCTGCAGTATGACACAACTTTAAAGGAAGAACCATTGTACACTAGAGTATAGTTTCAGTATCTATCAGACTAGTGTGTGTGTATTCCTACCTTGGTGATCTCGGGGTCAGGACACTGGCTATTCATATACTGGCAGTCATTCCTGGGTCTACAGCTGTTGTCACACCAGCCACACAGATGTCCCAGGTTCTCACGTCCCCAACACTGGGAACAGTCCCCAATGCCCACCCCACAGTTATACACCTCCACTGAGAGAGAAAGAGGGGGAGGGAGAGGGTTTTATTATTACAATACAGCAGGCTAGCAACATACAGGCTACATCACGTAACCGTATGGGCTGAATATATTATACTGAACCTATGTCAGATGCTTTGGATAAAAAATATTTTCAACATAATATAAATAAACCCTGAAAAACTGAGAGGAAAGACATATGAACAGAAAGAAAGAGAAACAGATGAGCATGTTCATGTTCCAGCACCTCCCATAGAGAAATCATGTGCGCTTGTGTGTGTGTTTTGATGACTGAGCACGGTATGAAGCATCAATCTTGTAATAAAGTATGCCGTTTTTCTGGCTGTGGGCCAGGGCTGTTCTTCTGCTCTAAGGGCTCACATGGTAAACACATGGCCTAATAACTTTGAGAATATACTGGCATCTGGGAGTGTGTGTGTGTGTGTGTGTGTGTGTGTGTGTGTGTGTGTGTGTGTGTGTGTGTGTGTGTGTGTGTGTGTGTGTGTGTGTGTGTGTGTGTGTGGTTTTACTATCCTTGTGGGTAACAGAAGTCCTCGCAAAGATAGCAAAACAAGGATAATTCGGGTCCCCACAAGGAAAGAGGCTATTTTAGGGGTTATGTTTAGGGTTAGGGTTAGAATAAGTGTTAGGTTTAGGAAATAGGGTTAGGTTTAGGGTTAGGGGTTTGGTGTTAGGGTTAAGTTTAGGGAAAATAAGATTTTGAATGGGAATAAATGTTTTGGTCCACACAAGGATAGTAAAACAAATGTGTGTGTGTGCGTGCATGCACTCATACCTGTCATGGGTTTAGGGCTGTCGATGTATTTGTCCAGGTGTCCCTTTCTACGCAGACTGAGCTGAAACACCTGACTCCTCTCCACAGTGGTTAGCTATATGGTAAGAGAGACAAGCCCGCTGATCGGCCATTTCACCATACACTACCAGTAAGCATGGCTTCAATTGGCCATACACTAAACAGCTTATTTCTTATTGGCCCTTTACAAAGATTGTGATGCGTGACAGCTACTCTTGGAACATGATTGGTTGTACTCACTGTCACTCCAGGGCACTTGACCCCTGAGCTGTCCTCCAGCCATCGGGAATCATACCGCTGCTCGTTCCCAAAGTCACACTCTAGCTCCTCCCCCTAAGGAACAAAACAATACAGCCATGTCGTCATGGCAACAACATTTCATTTATAAACCAATCAGAGGGGAGGCACAGTCTGACATCACCCAGGGAAACAGGGTTTATGGGGACACATTTTGGGATACTGTATATTACCTTTACACATCTTGTTATGTCATTACTTTCCTCATCCTATCTAGTCCTGCAGCTTAGATGCCAATCTGCTTCTTCTTCAGCCAACTGCTTTGGAAATGTCATGCCAAACATTGGCAAGAGAACATTGTCAAGAAAGCGACAAGTTAGCAAAAGCAACAGCCTGGCACCCAGAAAACTCCATATTTTCCCAATAGTTCATTTTGGAGCTACAAATAGTGTCTCTTTATTCAGAGTGTGCACTTGTTCTAGTTCCATTATCAGAATGGTGGCTGTTTCTTTTGGTTGAGCTAACATACTTATTAGTCCATCAGGGCTAATGTTAATTGGTTCATGAATGTACATGCACTATGTAGGGAATAGAGTGTCATATGAGAAACAATAACAAGGACCTGGCTGGGAGAGAACTCTGTCCTCCTAAATAGTTGGTAACCATTGACAACCCTGGGAAGGGAGGAATGCAAAACATCTAAATAGCCCAGGACAATTGTCCCTGCCAGGCAGAATTTAGAATCCATTTATAATTCATCATATTCATCAACATCTGGACGGTAAAGTCCCCTACCTCAGCAACTCATCTGGGTTTACTATGAATTCACATTTCAGCCAAAACATCAGGAGATACGACCACACATTTTGTGTGTAATAGTGTACACGTCAGGAAGAGAAGTGCAGTCAATCTATTCAAAGTGCTTGTAGTCAGTCATAAGGTATGTATAAACAGTTACATATGGATTGATTTAACAGGTTATAATAGGCCAGAATAAGTCACTCAGGCTCCCTAGTGGCACAGCAATGTAAGGCACTGCATCTCAGTGCAAGAGGCGTCACTACAGAACCTGGTTCGAATCCAGGCTGCATCACATCTGGCCATGATTGGGAGTCCCATAGGGCGGTGCACAATTTGCCCAGCGTCATCCGGGTTTGGCTGGGGTAGGCAGTCATTGTAAATAAGAATTTGTTCTTAACTGACTTGCTAAATAAAGGCTAAAAAAATATATTTAAAAAAAGTATATGACTGTGGTGTTTGAACTGTAAAACATTTACCCTTTCACATAACAGTGTTAATTTCCCTTCTGCTTTCGACAACGTTCCCCTGATTCATAGAGATCTTCTCTGAATAGTCATTGCATTCTTTGCCCCAGATAGACTATATGCCAATTTGAGGCATAGAGCCATGTTTAAACAAGCTAAATAATAGCAAGGAATGCCAGGTCAAGCTAGTTTGGTCTTCCCACTGTAGTATGAGACCTCCTTTTCTATACTTTACAACACATATACATCTGACTCACAGCAAAGCTGATGACATTGTTAAAAGAACTGAAATTAAATAATAACAGCTATCAAAGGTTGATTATATCTATGCCAATTAAACTGTGTGTGTGTGTGCATGTGTGTGTTTTTGTGTGTATTTCTGACTAACTGTCTGTCGCCATAGAAACCCAGTCAGAGAGTGTGTGAAAGGGCACAGGGTTATGGTTATGACTGACCAGACCTGGCAACTAGTCAGAGATGGAATGTCACAAGCTAACAGAGTCAGACCCTCATCACTTTTTTCCTCCAATAAATTGAGGTTAGGATTTGGGTTATACAGACTGATCTGAGATCAGTGTCTGAAGGTAAAAAGTGTCTGAAAGGGAAAAGATAGGGCAAATAGTACTAAAGATTGCTATGTGTTCTTTGAATGTCTCCATATGTCTGTGAATGCCTGTATATCTACTGAGAGATAAGATATCAGAGAACCTGGTGGGAACAGACAGCTAAAAGGTGTTTCAAATAAGTGAGGAGATAAAGCCATTCATCATTCTGATTCTAACCTCTTCCATGCAGTCACTGCAGATGTCTCAGCTCATTCCCAAAGAGCAACCACTGAGGGGTTCACTATCATTCCCACGAATCTCCCTCTAAATCACTCCTATCTGGCTGTACCACATTTAGTATAGTATCTAACAGGGGCTACTGTATATTGTACCTGTACCACGTTGACTAGGAACAGGGTGAAGTTCTGGGTCATCCCCGAGGGTGAAGGTCCAACATTCTCTGCCACAAGACTTGGACAGAAAGCAGCATTCTGGGGGACAGGAAGTGACACACACACTCAGGGGTTAAAGAAAACAATGGTTCCCCTGCAGACATCCGCTTCCAAAAATACCTGTCCTGTTTATGTTGCTGAGAGGAGGAGGAGGAAATGAGAGGGTTAAGCTCTGCTCTGCTCAGAGTGAAACAACAGCCTAAAATGGAAGGGTGGTGAGGGATTAGAAAAACAGGCACACCGGAAGGCAACGATGGCAGAATAATGGCAGGATGGGGCTCAACACAGAAAACCAGACTTAGAAAATGTTATGTCCAGCTAACAGACTAACAGAGCCAAGCTCACTCTGACTCACCTAACCACACTCCTTCAGAGTACACCAGTTTTTATGGACTCGATCAGACTGTGTGTGGGGATCCAAACAGTGGCAGGGCGACTTTGCTTCTCTAACACCAAAGGCAGTATGAGAGAGGGGTGGCTGGCTGTACCACAGCAGTGATGCTGTCAGAACCTAGGTATGCTCATAGGAGGTGAGTAGTGTATCTAAGGGGTAGTGATAGCTTCAATGAACATAACGAGCATGTCCTGCCGTAACATAACAATACTTAAAGGGATAGCTGTTCTCACAACAATTAAAGTTTGACTGAGATTTTTATATCTCAAAAGAGTTTTAATATTGAGATCAGTCCTCCATGCCAGATTTGGACATCATTACTAACAAACATTTTCAGATGAAAGCAGCTCCCACTCTGGCACCATACACACTAACTATACACCAGGGCACCATTATACGACACTGTACAGTAGACAGGAAAAACGGTGAAACAGTGAGCCTATTCTTCACACTGGTTCCAGAGGGCCTATCAAAAGCCACCACCATGAAGAACTGGGAGAGAGAGCTCTGAGAAGGTCAGAGAGGCTTTAACATGGCCCATTATCTCATTAGGAGTCTGTTAACCATGTCTCCCTGTGTTTTATGGGCTGTTTCAAAAATGGCTGACAACAGTAAGATAGCTTTAACCTGGTATGACTGGCCGGAATGTTACATGAGGCCAAATCAGAATGGACTGAGGTCATCATAGGAGCTTTTGATTGGTTGCCATTGATCTAGGGTTTAGTTTGACATCTTCCCCGCTAATGTTTAAGGTTAGGACTAGTGGGGAATGGATCCTCGATCTGTAACTAATAGAGCTACTTCTAAACTAGACAGTGTTTCTGACTGGAGTGGTTTAACAGAGGGCTAACTCACCTCTAGCAGGCTATGTTTGGAGTCGTCTTTAGAGGAGAGGCAAGAGTGGCTGTCCTGGTCCCAGTAACACCTCCACCTGGTGCTCAGACAGCTGATACATCTGACACACAGGAGAACACACATAGATAAGGGTTAGACCAGCGTTTCCCAAACTCAGTCCTCGGGACCCCAAGGGCTGCACGTTTAGTTTTTTGCCCTAGCACTAAACAGATGATTCAAATAATCATGAAGCTTTGATTATTTGAATCAGCTGGCCAAACACACACACGTGAGACCTGGAACCTGTAGTAAACACAGTGGACGAAGCAACATGCAAGGTCAAACAGGGTTACACTGGCTACGAGAGAAGATACTAAACATCGAGTTCCACTATTCACGAGGAGCTCTGTAAAGGCAGGAATCCCTGATAGAGCTGTGTGCATGCGTGTGAGTGTTTTCCCAGATAGCAGCCCAAATAAGAACCCCTCCACTGTGTGTCACTCTATTGCCTGTGGGTGGAAGACAGATGTCCCCACACCAGGAGTGATAGCGCCTTCAGTGATACCCTGTCTATCTCGTAACAACCATGGGAGAAGGGGTGCCAGCTTGCCATTTAAGAGAGGGGAGATGAAGGGGTTTGCAGGAACGTGATTTGCTGGGTGTGTGTGGGGGAGGGTGATTAGAAGCAGACGACCCACTCCAGGGACTCTTATCAGGCAGCTTTTTTGTTTTAGCTAAAGTACTCTCACTCACAAACACATACACAGAAACACACACCCCCGCTCTCCCTCTCTCACACTGCTCGTCATATAGAGTCATCCTGAAAACCCACCCCTGACCCTCACACATTGAACACACAGATGAGCTCTTACTCTCAGGCCTCTCAGTGAGCACTGTGGTTCAACACACACTCTGAGTCTCTGTCAAGGAGAAAGCTGTTAGGGAGAATCAGGGGCTCAACTTTCACTGGGGTCGGGGACATTTATATTTTTGTCCCCCCCAGTTTTATCATTGCACTGCAATACAAAAAAAGCAGCAATGGTGTGCTTTAGGACCATGCAGACACCACAGATCATGCGGACAAGTGACTGACCAGCACAGTGCTACTGTCTGCAGCGGCTCTCTCTGTGTATTGCCCCTTTTTTTCAGAGTTGTAAAAGCAAGCAGAGCAGAAACTGGCTACTCTTTATTTGACTGATGTAGCTGTCGAGGTAACTGTTGATTAGACTAAAAGGAAGAAATAATTTATTACCAGTGCTGAGCTAGTAGTGTAACTGACATGTAACGTTAGCTAATGTTCAATCCCCTCTCGACTGAAGTTCTGTCTGAAGAGAATGAACTAGCTAGTAGCTGCCATAGCCAGTTCAGCTCTAGCCTCTAACTATCTGTCAGGTAGCAGTATCTAACAGCTGTTGTGTGCATGGAAATCTTTTTGTCCCGTTTCAACAGAAGTAAATTAACTTGGCTAGTTTTCGGGCAGTAATGTACCATTAGAGCTAGCCAAAAGTTGGCTAACGTTAGCTAGCTTGCTGACTAACTGTATGTATTATTTTTGCCTCAATCCCACTAGACCTGAATCAAACAATGAAACCAGTAGCCAAACAATTGAAGACGAATATACTGACGTTTTTTGACAGCGTAATGTGAGTTTTTATTAGAGTCTGAATAGCAATGTAACGTTATTGATCTGTCAGTTTCCTTAGCTAATTCCCTACTTTTCACACTGACACAGTATAAACAGCTCTACAGGCTACTCTGTCATGGTGCACAGTCAGTACACAGCACAATATTGATGATGATGAATGGATACATATATGTTTGAATGCCCATTCATGTTCATATCATCTCAGACATCAATTACTGCAGTTTAAGACCATCCATCGAATATTCTACATGCCAGTGAAACTGAATATCATGCATTCAGAAATGTAATTAGTCTGCTGGAAGTGTAAAACACAAAAGGGGTCATATTTGCATATGTTATGATCTTCTGAAGGCTGGCTGAATTCTGGCAACGAGTATGATTTGATTTATTAGATTCACTAGATTTGATTTATTTATTTTACCTCAGCAGGTCTACAGATTCTTATCCCTGTTTTTGTTTGCTTGGAAATGTTGATACTGAATGGCAGAAATGTCAAATTGGGTATCAATAGATTTGATTTATTACAAGATTAAAGGTATACTGTGCAACTTTCATAAGGTCTTGGTGCCTTTATGACAGAAGGGGTCTGTATTGAAAACATTCAATTTTTTTCGTCGTACAGTCGCAAATAAAACACTTATTTTCATGGCACACGAGACACCTGTGTGATTTGGCCTGTCTCAGTGGACTAATCCATTGAGGAGGCCCAGTGGTGTAAAGAACTTTAAAGTAAAAAATACTTTCAAGTAGCCTATTACTCAAGTAATTTCTGGGGCGTATCTGTACTTTACTTGACTATTTATAGTTTAGACAACTTTTACTTTTACTCCACTAAATTCCGAAATAAAATAATGTACTTTTTACACCATATACATTTTCCCTGACACCCAAAGTACTTCTTACATTTTGAATGCCTGAGGGCACAGTGTGTTGTGAAATCTGTGAATGTATTATAATGTTTTTAAAATTGTATAAACTGCCTTAATTTTGCAGGACCCCAGGAATGGGGATTCATAATAAACACAAATACAAATGCTTAGCAAGACAGGAACATGGTCCAGTTCACGCATTCATCAAGAGAACATCCCTGGTCATCTCTGAACATCCCTGCCTCTGATCTGGCAAACTCACTAAACACAAATGCTTTGTTGGTAAATTATTGTCGGAGTGTGCTGCCGGGCTATCTGTTAATAAAATTTACAAAAAACATTGTGCCATTTGGTTTGCCTAATATAAGGAATTTCAAATGATTTATACTTTTACTATTGATAATTAATTGTATTTAAAACCAAATGCTTTTAGACTTTTACTCAAATAGTATTTTACTGGGTGACTTTCACTTTTACTTCAGTTATTTTCTATTAAGGTATCTTTAGTTTTACTCAAGTATGACAATTGGGTACTTTTTCCACCACTGAGGAGGCCGTGGGGATGCCATGGTCCAAGAATATGGGGATTGTGGCTCAGATGCACAAGGCACGTCTCCAGAATGCGCTCTCTCCCGCCATTTTGTGGGTATTCATTGTTTCATAACTTTTTACATTTTTTGTTTATTTAATTCACCTTTATTTAAACAGGTAGGCTAATTGAGAACAAGTTCTCATTTGCAACTGCGACCTGGCCAAGATAAAGCAAAGCAGTTCGACACATACAACAACACAGAGTTACACATGGAATAAACAAACATACAGTCAATAATACAGTAGGGGAAAAAAGTTTATATACAGTATGTGCAAATGAGGTAGGATAAGGGAGGTAAAGGCAATAAATAGGCCATGGTAGCAAAGTAATTACAATATAGCCATTAAACACTGCAATGGTAGATGTGCAGAAGATGAATGTGCAAGTAGAGATACTGGGGTGCAAAGGAGCAAGATAAATAAATAAATACAGTATGGGGATGAAGTAGTTAGATGGGCTATGTACAGCTGCAGTGATCTGTGAGCTGGTGCTGGTGCTTAAAGCTAGTGAAGGAGATATGAGTCTCCAGCTTCAGTGATTTTTGCAGTTCGTTCCAGTCATTGGCAGCAGAGAACTGGAAGGAAAGGCGGCCAAAGGAAGAATTAGCTTTGGGGGTGACCAGTGAGATATACCTGCTGGAGCGTGTGCTACGGGTGGGTGCTGCTATGGTGACCAGTGAGCTGAGATAAGGCAGGGCTTTACCTAGCAGAGACTTGTAGATGACCTGGAGCCAGTGGGTTTGGCGACGAGTATGAAGCGAGGGCCAGCCAACGAGAGCATACAGGTCGCAGTGGTGGGTAGTATATGGGGCTTTGGTGACAAAACGGATGGCACTGTGATAGACTGCATCCAATTTGTTGAGTAGAGTGTTGGAGGCTATTTTGTAAATGACATCGCCAAAGTTGAGGATCGGTAGGATGGTCAGTTTTACGAGGGTATGTTTGGCAGCATGAGTGAAGGATGCTTTGTTGTGAAATAGGAAGCCAATTCTAGATTTAATTTTGGATTGGAGATGCTTAATGTGAGTCTGGAAGGAGAGTTTACACTCTAACCAGACACCTAGGTATTTGTAGTTGTCCACATATTCTAAGTCAGAACCGTCCAGAGTAGTGATGCTGGAGGTGGGCAGGTGCGGGCAGTGATCGGTTGAAGAGCATGCATTTAGTTTTACTTGCATTTAAGAGCAGTTGAAGGCCTCGGAAGGTGAGTTGTATGACATTGAAGATGCTTAATGTGAGTCTGGAAGGAGAGTTTACACTCTAACCAGACACCTAGGTATTTGTAGTTGTCCACATATTCTAAGTCAGAACCGTCCAGAGTAGTGATGCTGGAGGTGGGCAGGTGCGGGCAGTGATCGGTTGAAGAGCATGCATTTAGTTTTACTTGCATTTAAGAGCAGTTGAAGGCCTCGGAAGGTGAGTTGTATGACATTGAAGATCGTCTGGAGGTTAGTTAACACAGTGTCCAAAGAAGGGCCAGAGGTATACAGAATGGTGTCGTCTGCGTAGAGGTGGATCAGAGAATCACCGGCAGCAAGAGCGACATCATTGATGCATACAGAGAAGAGAGTCGGCCCGAGAATTGAACCCTGTGGCACCCCCATAGAGACTGCCAGAGGTCCGGACAACAGGCCCTCCGATTTGACACACTGAACTCTATCAGAGAAGTAGTTGGTGAACCAGGCGAGGCAATCATTTGAGAAACCAAGGCTGTTGAGTCTGTCGATAATAATGTGGTGATTGACAGAGTCGAAAGCCTCGGCCAGGTCGACGAATACGGCTGCACAGTAATGTCTCTTATCGATGACGGTTATGATATCATTTTGGACCTTGAACGTGGCTGAGGTGCACCCATGACCAGCTCTGAAACCAGATTGCATAGCGGAGAAGGTACGGTGGGATTCGAAATGGTTGGTAATCTGTTTGTTTACTTGACTTTCGAAGACCTTAGAAAGGCAGGGTAGGATAGATATAGGTCTGTAGCAGTTTGGGTCTAGAGTGTCTCCCCCTTTGAAGAGGGGGATGATCGCGGCAGCTTTCCAATCTTTGGGAATCTCAGACGATACGAAAGAGAGGTTGAACAGGCTAGTAATAGGGGATGCAACAATTTTGTCATTTTAGAAAGAGACAGTCCAGATTGTCTAGCCCGGCAAATTTTTAGGGGTCTAGATTTTGCAGCTCTTTCAGAACATCAGCTATCTGGATTTGGGTGAAGGAGAAATGGGGGAGGCTTGGGCGAGGTGCTGTGAGGGGTGGAGGGCTGTTGATTGGGGTAGTGGTAGCCAGGTGGAAAGCATGGCCAGCCGTAGAAAAATACTTATTGAAATTCTCAAATATAGTGGATTATTCAGTGGTGACAGTGTTTCCTAGCCTCAGTGCAGTGGGCAGCTGGGAGGAGGTGTTCTTATTCTCCATGGACTTTACAGTGTCCCAGAACTTTTTTGAGTTTGTGCTACAGGATGCAAATTTCTGCTTGAAATTGTTTGTCTATCAATTCCCCATTACATACATCACCAGCAATAGTTTACATTTACTGTTAATGCCCATAATGTCTAATCTGCAATGTCTGTTTGGTTATGGTAATTTCTGTAACTTTTACAGTAACTTACCGATCTCATTGTCGGAGTGGACATGTGTTTTGCAGAACTCACAATCTATGCTACACTTGTGAGAAACAAGTTTTTGTTTATTTTATTCCATTTATGGGTTTTGTCAATTTATTCATCGTCTTTTGCTTAAAAAACTGCTGTCAATGTTGAGTAAGGACGTGAACCTGATTACGCATATAGAAGTAGGACTAGGCTACCTGGCCTTCGTGCAAATGTAGGCCTATAAACGTTCCATTTGGGGATGTCTGATAGTATTTCTGATTGGCTTAACTCAGAAGCTGTGCAACTTCTCAAAATATTTTTTCTTCACCTCAAACAGTAAGTAAACAAAGTCAGATTTTTAGAATCAATTGAGAATGACAATAGTTCCTCAAAGTACTTGAACAATATTTCCAGCTCTCTCCCTTTCGATAACCACTCGGCATTAAAGGGAAAAAAGTAATGCTCTGATTCAGTGGAAATACCTGATTACTTCTTAAGCCTTGCACAAATAGCCTACAGCTGTGTCTGTCCCGAGCTCACTGGCGCGGGAAATTCTGAGGGCCCAGAATATTTTATACAATGTTTAAAGTTTTCTAGTGCGAGTTTTGGGTTGACCCAGTTGATAGTTTTATAAAATGTTTCAGACAGGCCCTGAATAGCCAATATGATTTATCAGATATTTATTTTTATTATGATATTTTCTACCTGCAGGCTGCAACGCTTTTATGTGTTGGCTTTATGTAGATTTTTATTACATAGTTGACAATGGCAATAGAAGTTACTTTTAGATTTGTATTATTTTCATTTAGATATAGAATGTAGATTAATCACAGACAATGATTTTGAGATACAAAGACTATTATAAATTAAATAAAACTGTTCCATGAAAATGTGCATATGAAAATCATAACTGGCACGCAGATTGGTATAAATGGTAAGATAAATTGGCACAACAAATGGAAAAGGTTGCTGACACCGGGTGTAGCTTATTACCGGCAACTTCAGGAACATAAAGGTAGAATCTGCAAAGCAGCGGGAGAAGGAGTGTCGGGAACTTTTTTTCCTTCTGGTTAGGCTATCTTGATCTCTGGCTCCCTCTTGAGTAATTTGTCATTTGTTGATTGTCTTCATTATTTAATCAAACAGCGTACTTAAAGCATCAGACAAGTTCAGTAGGCCTACATATAGTTGATTTTATAAAAACACATAGGGTGTGTCTATATAGGCTAAGGAAAACTCCATGTTTTAAAAATTTTGATCAATCGATTGGTCGGAAAAAAAGACTACTCTTGGTGAACCAAGATTTTTTTAGTTGGGGACAGTCCTAGTAGAAATGTGGAAAAATGCGCTTTAGATTACCCAAAAATTCTGAGGGAGAACCCCCTGCTAAGTTATGTCCCCCCCACTTCTAAAACTAAAGTTGCGCCCCTGGGGAGAATATACAGTTGAAGTCGAAGTTTACATACACTTAGGTTGGAGTCATTAAAACTCGTTTTTCAACCACTCCACAAATTTCTTGTTAACAAACTATAGTTTTGTGCATGACACAAGTAATTTTTCTAACAATTGTTTACAGACAGATTATTTCACTTATAATTCACTGTATCACAATTCCAGTGGGTCAGAAGTTTACATGATGAAAGAAATAAAAGCTGAAATAAATCATTCTCTCTACTATTATTCTGACATTTTACATTCTTAAAATAAAGTGGTGATCCTAACTGACCTAAGACAGGGAATTGTTACTAGGTACCCTTCAAGCTTGGTAAACTTCCGACTTCAACTGTACATTTTCAAAGGGGGAGAAAGGGACAGTCAGAGGGAGGCCCACAGAACCAAGAAACCAGGCTTCGCTCCAAACACAGAACAAAATAAGCCTGTATCCAGTTACAGTGTGATGGTGAAACTCTCGTGTACACAGACAGCCATTTTTATATCAGAATCAAAACATTTCTGGGTAACAATTAAGTACCTTACTGTGATTGACAATTTGAATTGAAAACAAAAAGGAACAAAAATAGCTTATTAGTAAATAGCAATTTCTCAAGTAAGAATTTATCTAGGACTGTGTGGGAGTGGTCTGAGTAGGGAGGGGAAATTTGAAAATGTGCTGTTATTGGCAGAGAGGTTTAAAACTATCTTTCTTATTGGTCTATTAACAAATTTACCACATGGTGATTTCCCCGTGGAAGGCCAAAAACTCCATCCCGCCAAAACAAACTGAATCTTCATGCGGTGTTTTCAATCAGCTCTTACACTAAAATGGCATTATCATCATTTTCACAATTTCACAGTATTATTCCAACCTCATAGAGTGTAAATATATATAAAACACAGGAACACACGTTTTGGACAGAACTTTGCCTTGAAGAGAGCAACTTGAAGTGGTTAAAAGTGGATAGAGTATCTGAGGTCTTCAGTTTGCGGCCCTGTGCTCTTCCTGTGAGAATGGCACTTAGCTCATTATCACCTTCACCAATACAGTCTAACTTCACACCTTCAGACCTCACTGAGGACACAGGGGCATGCAAAAACCCACACACATACAACTTCTTACATATCTTCTTTGAGATTTAACGTGTAATGAAAAGTGCTATATAAATTACATCTATTATTATTATACACCTGCATACACACAGACAACTCCATTTTCACACCTCTAAACCAATCTGACAAGTGGACCGAATGAACACATTCCAACTGTTTGCTGCTCTGAATGCACAAACATACACATTGTCATTTATACGTACGCACACATACATTATACACATTACACTATACACATTACACATACTGTACATTAGCCACCGCTCTCCACAGGAAAAGCATGAACAGGAACAGCTACAGCGCTTACTTAGCCAATTAGCTTACTTCTACTGCCACACAACATACATTTTACATTTCATACCTTGTCAAGACTTCAACCAGGCTGAATTTAAACTATTCAAATAGATATAAAAAAATATTAAACCATCATTCCCCTTACTGAGTACAGAGGGAAAGCTATTAAATTCAATGCACTATATTTACCCCAAATAAACAATGGTTGCTAGTCAAAACATAGTATTGTAGACCACATAAAACAACATGAGAGACACTGTATATAGCCAGCCAACAACATACAGCATATACAAGACAAATATAAACAATACAGCACCCCTGACTGACACCAACACTGACTTCAATAGCTCTGCCGCCAGAGGCGTCATGACCCACTGGAATTGTGGTACAGTGAGTTATAAGTGAAATAATCTGTCTGTAAACAATTGTTGGTAAAATTACTTGTGTCATGCACAAAGTAGATGTCCTAACCGACTTGCCAAAACTATAGTTTGTCAACAAGAAATTTGTGGAGTGGTTGAAAAATGAGATTTAATGACTTCAACCTAAGTGTATGTAAATTTCCAACTTCAACTGTATATGTACATATATATATTTGCAAAAAAATATATGGGGGATTGGAAGTGATGCAGACAATTACATTGATGGAAGCTACAATCTATCTGCAACATTAAAACTGTTCTAACCCCCCAAAAAAGGATTCAGACCCCTTGACTTTTTGCACATTTTGTTACGTTACAGCCGTATTCTAAAATTGATTAAATTGTTTCTTTCCTTCATCAATCTACACACAATACCCCATACTGACAAAGCAAAAACAGGTTTTTAGACATTTTTGGAAATGCAAATATATATATTTTTTAAATAAACATTTACCCAAGTATTCAGACTCTTTACTCAGTACTTTGTTCAAGCACCTTTGGCAGAGATTAGAGCTTCACGTTTTCTAGGGTATGACACTACAAGCTTGGTACACCTGATTTGTGGAGTTTCTCCCATTCTTCTCTGCAGATCCTCTCAAACTCTGTCAGGTTAGATGGGGAGTGTCGCTGCACAGCTATTTTCAGTTCTCTCCAGACATGTTCGATCAAGTTCAAGTCTGGGCTTTGGCTGCGATACTCGAGGACATTCAGAGATTTGTCCCGAAGCCACTCCTGCGTTGTCTAGGCGTAGGGTCGTTGACCTTTTGGAAGGTGAACCTGAGCGCTCTGGAGCAGGTTTTCATCAAGGATCTTTGCTCCGTTGATCTTTCCCTCAATACTGAATAGTCTCTCAGTTCCTGCAACTGAAAAACATCCCCACAGCATGAAGCTGCCACCACCGTGCTTCACCGTAGGGATGGTGCCAGGTTTACTCCAGATAGGATGCTTGGCATTCAGGCCAAAGAGTTCAAGCTTGGTTTCATCAGACCAGAGAATCTTGTTTTTCATGGTCTAAGAGTTGTTTTGGCAAACTCCAAGCGGGCTATCATGTGCTTTAACTGAGGAGTGGCTTCTGTCTGGTCATTCTATCATAAAGGCCTGATTGGTGGAGTTCTGCATAGATGGTTGTCCTTCTGGAAGTTTCTCCCATCTCCACAGAGGAAATCTGGAGCACTTTCAGAGTGACCATCAGGTTCTTGGTCACCTCCCTGACCAAGGCCCTTCTCCACCGATTGCTCAGTTTGGCCGGGCGACCAGTTCTATGAAGAGTCTTGTTGGTTATTAACTTCTTCCATTTAAGAATGATGAAGCCCACTGTGTTTTCTGAGACCTTCAATGCTGCAGGCATTTTTGGTACCCTTCCCCAAATCTGTGCCTGGACACAATCCTGTCTTGGGACTCTACGAACAATTCCTTCAACCTCATGGCTTGGTTTTTGCTCTGACTTGCACTGTCAAATGTGGTACCTTATAGAGACATGTGTGTACCTTTCCAAATCATATCCAGTCAATTGAATTTACCACAGGTGGACTCCAATTAAGTTGTGGACACATGTCAAGGATGATCAATAGAAACAGGATGCACCAGAGCTCAACTTCGAGTCTCATAGCAAAGGGTCTGAATACTTATGCAAATAAGGTATTTCTGTTTTTATTAAACCTGTTCTTGCTTTGTCATTGTGGGGTATTGTGTGTAGATTGATGAAATTTTTATTAACACCAGTTAATTGAAACGCATTCCAGGTGACTACCTCATGAATTCAGATGAATTCAGACTACCTGATGCACATTCAGATGTTACAAATCAGCACTGCAGAGCTCTCCCTGTACTATGCCGTGCCTTGAATGTATTACTGTTGATGATATCTGGAAATGTGCATGTACACCCTGGCCCATCGACTGTTGCTAGCCCCAATTCTGACTTGTGCTCTGATATCCGCTACACTAATTTCTGCTATCGTAAAAGCCTGGGTTTTCTGCACGTTAACACCAAAAGCTTATTACCTAAAATGGATCAATTGAAAGTGTGGGTTCACAGCTCCAATCCAGATGTGTTGGTCATTACTGAGTTTACATTACTGGTTAAGAAAGAGTGTTTTGAATACTGATGTTAACCTTTATTGTTATAACCTTTTTCAGCAAGACATATCTTCCAAAGGTGGGGGAGTGGCAATCTTTACCAAGGATCATCTTCAGTGCTCGGTTGTCTCCAAGTCTGTCCCCAAACAATTTGATTTGCTGGTTTTAAGCATTACACTTTCAAATAGCTCTTTGTTGACTGTTGCTGGGTGCTATCGTCCTCCATCAGCACCGGCCTGTACCCTACCTGCCCTACGCTCTCTCCTGGCCCCTTACACTAAGTCTGAATTTGTCCTGCTAGGTGACCTAAACTGGGACATGCTTAAACCACCTGACTGTCCTAAAGCAATGAGACTCCCTAAATCTTTCTCAGATTATCACCAATCCCACAAGGTATGACTCCAAACACTCAGAAATGGCTACTCTTCTCGATGTTTTCCTCCCAAATAATCCTGATAGGTATCAGTTTGGTGTTTTCTGTAATGACCTTAGTGATCACTGTTTTACAGCCTGTGTTCATAATGGCTTCTCGGTGAAACGACCTGTCCTAATTTGTCATAGACACTTGCTAAAAAACTTTAATGAGCAAGCCTTCCTTCATGACCTGGCCTCTGTAAAATGGTATAGAATCAGCTTGATCCCCTCTGTCGAAGACGCTTGGACCTTATTTTTTTATATTTTCAGTGGTATTGTTAACAAACACGCCACCATAAAGAAAGTGATAATTAAAAACAGGTTCAGCCCCTGGTTCGAATGTGATCTTGCAGAGTTACTCTAACCCAAGAATTGCATTTGGCGAAAGGCTTGGCACACGCAATCTCAGGCTGACCGGCAAATGAGAAATAAGTGCACTCAGGCTATCCGGAAGGCCAAAGGTAGTTACTTTAAGGAGCAGTTCTCTCTCTGCTGGTCTAACCCCAAGAAGTTCTGGAAAACAGTTAAAGACCTGGAGAATAAACCCTCCTCCTCATAGCTGCCCATGTCCCTTAATGTTGATGATGTGGTTGCTACTGACAAGAAGCACATGGCTGAGCTCTTTAATCACCACTTCATTAAGTCAAGATTCCGATTTGACTCAGCCATTCCTCCTTGCCCATCCAACATTTCCTCATCTCCTACCCATTCTAATGCGTCTGGGTCAAATGGTTTAGACCCTTTCTTCTTTAAGGTTGCTGCTCCTATCATTGCCAAGCCTATCTCCAAACTTTTTAACGTATCTCTCCTCTCTGGGGAGGTTCCCATTGGTTGGAAGGCAACCACAGTTCAGCCTTTATTTAAAGGGGTTGATCAAGCTGATCCTATCTGTTTATCAAAAGTTTTGGAAAAACTTGTCAATAATCAACTGACTGGCTATCTTGATGTCTATAGTATTCTCTCGGGTATGCAATCTGGTTTCCGCTCATGTTATGCATGTGTAACTGCAACCATAAAGGTCCTCAATGATGTCATCATTGCCCTTGAGTCTAAGCAATATTGTGCAGCTATTTTTATTGACTTGGCCAAAGCTTTTGATACGGTAGACCATTCCATTCTTGTGGGCCGGCTAAGGAGTGTTGGTGTCTCTGAGGCGTCTTTGGGCTGGTTTACTAACTACCTCTCTCAAAGTGCAGTGTATAAAGTCAGATAATCTGCTGTCTCAGCCACTGCCTGTCACCAAGGGAGTACCCCAAGGCTCAACCCTAGATCCCATGCTCTTCTCAATTTACATCAACAACATAGCTCAGGCATTTATATGCAGATGATACAGTCTTATACTCAGCTCCCCTGCCCCCCGGATTTTGTGTTAAATGTTCTACAACAAAGCTTTCTTAGTTTCCAACAAGCTTTCTCTACCCTTAAGCTTGTTCTGAACACCTCCAAAACAAAGGTCATGTGGTTTGGTAAGAAGAATGCCCCTCTTCTCACAGGTGTTATTACAACCTCATACAAGTACTTGGGAGTAGGGCTAGATGGTGCACTGTCCTTCTCTCAGCACATATCAAAGCTGCAGGCTAAAGTTAAATCTAGACTTGGTTTCCTCTATCGTAATCACTCCTCTTTCACCCCAGCTGCCAAACTAACCCTGATTCAGATGACCATCCTACCCATTCTAGATTACGGAGACATAATTTATAGATCGACAGGTAAGGGTGCTCTCGAGCGGCTAGATGTTCTTTACCATTCGGCCATCAGATTTGCAACCAATGCTCCTTATAGGACACATTACTGCACTCTATACTCCCCTGTAAAATGGTCATCTCTGTATACCCGTCACAAGACCCACTGGTTGATGCTTATTTATAAAACCCTCTTAGGCCTCCCTCCCCCCTATCTGAGATATCTACTGCAGCCCTCATCCTCCACATACAACACCCGTTCTGCCAGTCACATTCTGTTAAAGGTCCCCAAAGAACACACATCCCTGGGTCGCTCCTCTTTTCAGTTCGCTGCATCTAGCGACTGGAACGAGCTGCAACAAACACTCAAACTGGACAGTTTTATCTCAATCTCTTCATTCAATGACTCAATCATGGACACTCTTACTGAAAGTTGTGGCTGCTTTGTGCGAGTATTGTTGTCTCTACCTTCTTGTCCTTTGTGCTGTTGACTGTGCCCAATAATGTTTGTACCATGTTTTGTTCCCCTACCATGTTGTGTTTCTACCATGTTGTTGTTATGTTGTGTTGCTACCATGCTGTGTTGTCATGTGTTGCTGCCTTGCTATGTTGTTGTCTTAGGTCTCTCTTTATGTAGTGTTGTGTTGTCTCTCTTGTTGTGATGTGTATTTTGTCCTATATTTATATTGCATTTATTTATTTATACATTTTGTTTATCTTTTTAATTTTAATTTTATTAATATATATTTTTTTTAATTTAATTTGTATTTTTTATCCCAGGCCCCCGTCATTGTAAATAAGAATTTGTTCTTAACTGACTTGCCTAGTTAAATAAAGATTCAATCGATAAATAAAAACATAAAAATTAAGCTGGTTAAGAGAATTCCAAGTGTGCAAAGCTGTCATCAAGGCCAAGGGTGGCTACTTTGAAGAATCTCAAAAATAAATATATTTTGATTTGTTTAACACTTTTTTGGTTACTAAATGATTCCATGTGTGTTATTTCATAGTTTTGATGTCTTCACTATTATTCTACAATGTAGAAAATAGTAAAAATAAAGAAAACTTCTGGAATGAGTAGGTGTGTCCAAACTTTTGACTGGTACTGTATATATAATATTTTTTGTTGTTGTTTCTCTTTAATACTACTAGCCACCTAGACGTTTTAGGAAGTTGGCTTTAGCTAGCCCAGATAGGTTCCCAATCTCCGAACCTCATAACTAGCTACCAAGAAGCCATTTCAGGCTATCAATCAAGTTAGAGTAGCTAGCTTGTCTAACTATCTTAGCAGGCAAGCAATAACTACATGTACTGAATAAGACTCACATTCTTTGAAATCTTTTATCCAGATTTGAATAGACATGCAGAGAAGCATACTTAGTTTCTTTTAAAAAAGAACCATCAGTCAGGAGGATACAGGCAGCTCAAGAGGTATGCTTAGATATGCAGAAAAATAGACATATTTATTTACATAGTATTAATAATAATGATTAGGGCTCTACATTGCAGGAAAAGTCTTTCAAAATTGCAAAATTCTCCAATTTACGGACAGCCATAGGACCACCCCCCACTCATCATCACAGACTTTGTGCCCCCTCAGATTTTTGGGGTGTATACACCCGTCTGCCACCCTTCCGGCCTTGAGCTGCATGTGTGGTGAGAGAATGCCAGTGAGACTATAGATGACATTTGGCTGACGTTTGAGTGATGCAAGTGACTTGGCAAAGAACTCTGCTCAGGGACGGGGCTGATTGCGTGCCTCAAATTTCACAGTTATGATCCTGCTATTTAGGTTTCATTTGAGGCAGATTTGTCTTGGTGGATCCGGGGTAAACAGAGACAGTGCAGATTGGAAGTGTGTGTGTCAGCATGTGTGTGTCTTGTAACTGGGTTTAACTTAGGAAAGTCTGGAAATAGTGTTAGTGGTTAAAACTATAAGATGGGCAAACAAGTGTAAAAGAAACCCTAGATGACTCAGACTTGAAAACACTCACGCAGTCTTGGGGTGTATGGCTCCTGTCCTCTCGCAATCATAGATGACGAAGCTCCCGGAAACCACGGATGTGCCGTTCACCTTTATCGCCACGGGAACAGTCAGGTGATCTGGCACAACAACATATAACATGGAAATGTCTCAGCATATGTCAAGATCAGCAGTGATGTCACAGAATGAAATCAAACTAGTGTTCTACCAGTAGTATAAGTAACCCTTACCTCTGCCAGGGGGGATGTTGGGGTACCTCTCCCGAGGCAGTAGGGGGCAGGTCTGAATCTGGGCTGGGCCATAGTCCAGGTGCACCGTGGCTGCCGTGGCAACGCCCAATCCATAGTCACATTCCACCCGCGAACCAACTAGATCAGGGACGCTGCCGTTTATCAGAATCCCCACATCCTGGTGGAGAGAAAGAAATGTTTGGGGGGTGGAGGCAAGTAGAGAGAGGGAGAGAGAAATCTTCATGTCTCCAAAAGACAGATGGCATAGTAAACTTGCATCCAAACATACTGTTGCGTGACGAGAGACATGAGTGATCTACACTGGGATCACAACACTGGGGAACATCACACTTCATTGTCTGTCAATCTCACTGATCTCATTTCAATATGTGGGAGAAAAACAGAGGGGGAGGAAGAGGGGGAGACAAGGGGGGGTGAAGAGTGAGAGCAACAGACGGAGAGGAAGATGACATAGCTGTAGATATAGTAGTTGGAGAGGCCAGTGACATATGGTAACATGCTACAATGAACACCCTATTGTCTTTGGAATTGATCACTTCCTGGCTGTGGCGCTGACTTCCTCTTTCCTGCTTGCTGCTTCCTGTTTGGGGAGACGGCAGTGGGCCCAGCTTCCTGTGGTCCTGAGTGATGACTTGGGATTGGACAGCTGCTGGAGCTATCACAGCCAACCGGACCTACATACTCCACACAATGCTGTGTCTGACCCTCATAATGTACCTACTGTACACACAGAACCAGTGTGTACAGTATTTCTCAAGTGTGCATTACCAGTCAAAAGTTTGGACACACCTACTTATTCAAGGGTTTTCTTTATTTTTACTATTTTCTACATTGTAGAATAATAGTGAAGGCATCAAAACTATGAAATAACACATATGGAATCATGTAGTAAACAAAACAGTATTAAACAAATCAAAATATATTTCATATTTTTGATTCTTTAAAGCTGGTTGAGAATGCCACGAGTGTGCAAAGCTGTCATCAAGGCAAAGGGTGGCTACTTTGAAGAATCTCAAATATAAAATATATTTTAATTTGTTTATCACTATTTTGGTTACTACATGATTTCATGTGTTATTTAATAGTTTTGATGTAAAATAGTAAAAACAGTAAAAAATTAAGAAAAACACTTGAATGAGTTGGTGTGTCCAAACTTTTGACTGGTAATGCACACTTGAGAAATATTATAAAAGTAACATTAAAAGAATAACTTGGTACTTCACATGATTCACTTAACAATATGTTTGAACTTACACATAAAAACAGTTATGATGTAATGTATGGTACCTTGATGTCAGTGGACAGGCTGATCTCTGGGGGGGTGAGGGTCATGGAGGGGCACTGCTGGGGACCTTCGCCCATCCCGATCCAGGAGCGCGCCAGAGGCCCCCAGGCACACTCCCTTTGGATGGAACACCTGCACATGGGGCACATATAAAGACATTGTGTACATGAGTAAATACGTTTAAATTGGAGCCAATTTTTCTAGTAATTTATGTTTATAATCTTATAATATATTTCATAGTGAGCTCCCACTCGGTGCAGATGTCAATTCAATGTCTATTCCACATTGTTTCAACGTAATCTCATAGAAATTTCATGGAAACAGCATTGATTCAACAAGTGTGTGCCCAGTGGGATAACACATAATGAAAGTTATTCATAGCCAAACTACTGTCTAGCAGAGCTTCTTAAATGAGCTCCCAGCTTCCTCTATTGACCTAGTAGCAACAGAGCTTCACATTGCAAACTCTGTTTACTCAGTGTTTCCACTACATCTGCTCTCCTCTCATTGCAGAGAGCGCACATATTTTGATTTCTGTCCTCATTAAATCTCAATGTAGCATTTAGTGGGCTGGTTGGTTTCCCATAGAGTTGCGTATCAGACTCATCTCATTGTGTCACATGAGAGGTCTGGGCTGTCAGTCAGTCAGGTCAACACACACAACACACTGTTTGACTTGGTGTCAAACATGTTCCCATCACAACCTAAACCCTCTGGCATCAGGATCAAAGGCCATTTAATTCAATTAAGGAGCTACCAGGCCATGTCATTCGTGTGTGTGTGTGTGTGTGTGTGTGTGTGTGTGTGTGCGTGCGTGCGTGCGTGCGTTCGTGAGTGCTTCTGTGTACATCTGTGCATATGTATGAGAGACAGACTGTGAGAAAGTGGGAGCTTATCGAGCAGGGTGGGCTCATATTATGACTACTGTTTCACTAATAAACTTCACCAGTCCCTAAGCACAGAGCACAGCTAGTACTCCTGCAGTGCATTATCAAACAAGGACACAATGACCTTAAACTATAGATAAACTAGACTGGAGCAGCCACAAGCAGTAGAACAGCAGTTAGAAGTTATAATCACCATGTAATGACTTTGGCACCCATACTTTCTTTGACACTTTAACAAGTCTGTTCTAAAATGGGTGTGTGTGAGCGAACGAGTGGATGTGTGTATGCATTTAAATGTGCATCTGTGTGTGTGTGTGTGTGTGTGTGTGTGTGTGTGTGTGTGTGTGTGTGTGTGTGTGTGTGTGTGTGTGTGTGTGTGTGTGTGTGTGTGTGTGTGTGTGTGTGTGTGTATCGCTGCGTGCGTGAGTGAATGTCCAGATTTTAGTCCTACTGGCGCTAAGGGACCAGGAAGGATCATGAGGTCAGCTACTCTTCTAAGAATAGAATAGAATGGCTCTACAATCCCACAAAAATCCCCTACACACACACGAACAAACACACGCAACAACCTCAAACACATAAAACACAAGCAGTTTTGACAAACTTAATAGCCTCTCTGGAACACACAGCACACATTGAAGCCTAAAGAAACTAACAAACACACATAAAGAATATTTAAACACACACACACACACACACACACACACCACACACACACACACACACACACACACACACACACACACACACACACACACACACACACACACACACACACACACACACACACACACACACACAGAGACAAGCTATGATGCTGAGCAGGAAAGTCAGACAGTAACTCAGTGACCAGTGAGTCATTCACCTCTGTCTAACCCAGTGTGGTATCAGAATGGACTTTTATTACTTCCCTTTCTAAAGAGTAAGGGCTCTATTTTAACAAACCTAACGCAATGGTAAATCTACGTGCAGGCGGTAACGCTATAGGTTCAGGGGTGTGTCAGAAATATTTTAGCTATTTTCACTTTCAAAATTATCAACACACTTGCTGGCATTGGAGTGAAAGGGCTGGGTTTGGATGTGTGTAAATCTTGCTTAATGCAATTTACAATTTACATTCTAATAAATTTGTCAGTAAGCAAGATTTACACACATCCAAACTTTTCACAGTATGGACCAAGATCCAATATAAATAGAAAGGGAGGATGCCCACTCCCTGTTATACTGCTCCCAAATAGGCCTATGCTTTATGAACATAATCGGAACCATTTTACAGATCAGATCGCAATTCACAAACCTCCAGAAGTTGTATTGCAAGCGCGCCACGGATGTTGTCACCATAAAACCAGGAAGGTCAATCATTCTAATAAATTTGGTTGTAATAAAATTCAATGAAGAACAACTTCTTCTTTTTAACAACAACAACAATAAATACATTTAAAATGTAATGACATCATAAAATCGCCAGGATTAAAAAGACACGCATTGCTGTTGAACCAGCCTTCGTTATAATAGGCCTAAGGGAGGGATTGGATTTTGAACATATGAAACAGAAAACAAGCTATTTTCACAGGTTACAGATAACTTCTAAATACGAGGTTCACCAGTATTCACATAGGTTCTCATCTCTCGTTTCATGATGGGCATGGTTAAAATAATGTGGGCTTGTCTACAATACATAGATAAAAAAGGAATGTCAGCTCACTATTTTACTCCTCTCTAACTTGATATTTTAATAAAGCTTTGGTGATTAAGATGTATTTCCAAGCTGTCTCAAGAGCCAAACCCTTTATGCAGATAAAAAAAATCCTTATTTGAGAGGAGGGGAGGCTATGCTTGGTTTTTGATAAAATAAAACGAAATGGGACAAAATATTAGTTTTTTTAATGTTTCTAGCCTTCTCTTGTTCCATGCGCATATGGCCAGTGTGCATCACGGCTGGATAGGCTACGTTTTCGCTGTCGAAATTAATGCCATAACCAACTGCATTACCGTTAAAACCATATTTTGATTGGTCTTAAATATTCCTATCAGCGCTGCCTGAAATTAGCACTTTGCATCATATTTTTAAGGACACACCTCACATATTTCCACCCTGCCCATCTGAGTGCAAGTAAGCTGATAAAAGACAGGTGAATTGCCAAACCAAATGCCAGGGCGCCAGTTTTTACATGACAAAATTGCAAACTAATGTGCGTTTGATACTAACGCAGCCTTAACGCCAGTTGAAAATAGAGCCTAAATGTTAACGCCAGGGGCTGCTCAGGAAAAGTTCTCACTGTTTTGAAATTGTTTTTAAAAATCGATTCACACCTTCTCTGTCAACTCTACCACACTGACAGTGATCATGGTGTACATAAGTAGATACAAAAACAACTCCCTCTCTCAAATACACCCACATCAGCAGCCTGCCATCACCTGTCAACTACTTTGCTAAAGCAGGCATGTTTTAAAAGGTAACACGCTACTCCTTACAGTTTTTGTATAGCTTTAGTGCAATTTCACAAGTATGAAAGAAGATTCTTTAGTGATGAGATAATCCTCCAGCACCCATTATGTTTGAGTGTGTGTGTGTCAGAGAGGTGACGGAGAGGACCCTCCACCCCCAGACACTGACCCCCGATGCCCTGAGAGCAGCCCCCCTTCCTGGGTAAATCTGCCCTCCAGCCCTGGAACATACCACCAGCAGCAGTCCAGAGTGAGCGCCCAAACACACCACTACACACACGCTCATCAGTTCAGTACCCAGCCCAGGACTCTCACACAAGCGCGCGCACACACACACACACACACACACACACACACACACACACACACACACACACACACACACACACACACACACACACACACACACACACACACACACATATACACGAAAACACAAAGACACGCACACATACAAAAAGCTACATAGAAAAGCGCACACACACACACACACACTCAGACATACTCAGAGACACAGAGACACATCTGCATACACACACAAACACAGGCACAAAGTCACACAGACATGCGCCCAGATACACACTTTGACATTTTCTTGTCAAAGGAGCCAGTGTGCACTCTCCCTCCCACCACCATTATCATCACAATCAACAGGCTTGTGTAGAGGTAGAGAGAGAGAGACGGGGAAGAACAGCAAGGGAAGAAGACAGAGCCCAAAGAGACAACGAGAGGAGAAGGGAACCCAAAGAGAGAAGGATGACTAGAGCCAGATAGAGAATGAGAGCAAATGAGACAATAAGAAAATAGTAACTAACAGTTACTAAATAAAAAAGGAATGTCAGACATGGAGTGAGAGAGATAAATAGGAGATATATAAATAAAGAGAGGTGTGAGTGAGATTAAAGAGTCTGTTACATTGAATCAAACACCAGTCTCTCTCTCCCTCCCTTCCTCACTCCCTCCCTCGGTGCCCCCTGGCCATGTTAGCCGTGCCAGAGCCCCAGTCAGCCAGCGCAGCCCAGCACATCACTAACCCTCATCTCATCTGTTGATCTGCTTTTATCACCCAGCCATAACCAACACAGTCCTCAGGCACAGAGATATAGAGCGAGAGATACAGACAGAGACAGAGAGAGAAAGACCCACATCCCAGACAGACCCACATTCATAATACTATACTCTCACTCCTTTCACAGCTATTACCATAAAACTCTACTCCAACACCACTTCTTACAGTAATCTTACAGTAAACTACACTGTCACTCCTCACTAAACTCCTCACCCCTCTAACATCAATCATCAGCTCTCTCACAGTCCCTCCTCTCTCAATCTCCTAAAAGTCCTTATATCACTAATATAACATGTTATACCATTAAACCACTGCGCCTTACTAAACTGAGGATTGATTGGTTGGTTTACATGGGTGGCCGTGGTTCTTACCTGCTCTCCAGTGTGCACCAGCCACAGTGTGCATCGCCGGCCCCCAGACAGTCACTGCATGTTCTGTACTGGCTACATGTGGCTACCTTTACCCTCAGGAGCTATTGACAGAAGCACACATACAGACACTCAAAACACTGTACATAATACAGTATATTATTCACACCTCCTTATCTCTTTTAGCATGTTTTGTGCATTTACACACTGCCATACACACTGACCACACATGGTTAGGTCTTATCATGTTTATTAAGCATAACTTGTCGCCTGGCTTTCACACACATGCAAGGTGTCTTTCTCACTCTTTGTCTAATATATTATCATGTTGAATAGGTACGTATTTCTCTGTTTAGAGGAAGGACATTCATTCTCTCACACCAATTTTTCCAGTTGCAGCCCCACTTCCACAAACAGTTTGCACGGTTGACTCATAACCTTTGTGCATTATTTAACATACAACACTTTTAGACAAGGTGCCACCACATTCTCCTAAAACATCTGACAAGGCAATGCATTGTTATCTCTCTAAATTGTTATCTCTGAATGTATTTATCTGATGTGAAGTGAAGGGATATAATATCACTTATTCAGAAACTTGTAATAAATGCTAAATAACATCTGTTTTTCATAAAAAATATGACTACTCACTAGGCAAAACCAGGAAAATGCATAAACGAAAGGCATGTCAAACAAACAAACTAAACCAATGCCATTGTCAGTGAGAACATGAATAAGTCTGAGTCTAGTTGATGGATGAAAGTATTGATCCCACAGCCTTACATGGTGAGAGGTCATAAGGTAGAGGTAGTTCCTGTCTATGGGGTCAAAGGTCATAATGTGGTGCACTGATTCGCCGCCTGGTAGCTTCAGAGCCCACTGATTGGCCACGGTCAGGTTCTTCAGGAGGGTCAGCTGTGGGAGACAGGCAGAGTGCTTAGTACACACAAAGACACGTAACAAGTTAGGTAACAATTTAAGTCATGATTACCAGTGATTCTAGTTTTTTATTTAATGGATTTCATTCTTTCAGACTATATAAACCTTGTGTTTATACATGTAATATTTACACAAAGGCACACTACTTGGCGGTGCTGATGTGCAGTAGGCTACTTCTTTGAGTTAAGCAGATTCATTACCTTGGCCATCTCACAGTTTCACTGGGGTGTGATTTAGGGGTTATGCAACCAGGCACTTCAGTCCACTCCAACACAACTCACCCTCGATACTTTGAAAATACTCAAATTATATTAAGTCCTTTAACAAAGCACTTCTTGAGAAAAGGCACACTGTAAGATGTACACAAGAGTACACACAATTCTTTACAAAAAGTATAAAGTCTTTGGAATCTTGCTCGTACACACTCACATACACACAGTGATCCATAGACCACAGACAAATAAATGCTAAGGATGTGACTTGATGTCACACAGACAGTGAGAAAGCTTCTTGTTGAGAATTGTTGTGGTTTCTGTCTCAGCTCTATGGACATCCTGCCATCCTGAGGAAACCAGACAGAGATTGTTCTGGTGACAGTCCCGGACTCGGCTGCTTCTCTAGTGATCAATCACAACACAACCCACGAACACACACACATATGCATGAGCACTAGCACAAACTTTCACACACAAACACCTATAAAAACAGGCACGTGCCACACACACACACACACACACACACACACACACACACACACACACACACACACACACACACACACACACACACACACACACACACACACACGCCAATAAAGATCAAACATACAGGGTCACAATAGAGCCCCCCAATAGCCCACACCTGGGCAGATAGCAGGGAGCTGTGAAGAGGTGGAGATGAGTTGGGTACAGCCAGGTCAAACAACAAAACACCTGCTGTATACTGGCAGGTCACTCACTGCCTCTCTCTCTCCCCTGTCTGACTGCCACTAGATGAAAGACTCTATTCAACTCAGGAGTACTCAGCTGCTCCAAGCGCTCTCTCTATGAGCGCGTGTGTGTGTGTGTGTGTGTGTGTGTGGGGGGGGGGGGGGGATAGAGTGTGTGTTTGTTGACAATATAATCAAAGGACCCTTTTTATGGTTGAGATAGTGGACTGAGAGACAGAAAGGGAGAGGGAGTGAAAGAGAGACAGACAGAGTAAAATAGAGAGACAGTGCTGCTGTAGTGAGAGACTTGGTTAAAAATGTCTGTAATTACTTCATTGAGGGTCTCCCACCCCCAGTAGCAGAGGCCTAACTCAATCTCTACCCCTGTTCCCATGTACTCTACTACTCCGCCTGAGCCAAGCTCACAGACAGAATCACATTACACACACTAACAGCAGCATTACCCTCTGTTACAGTGCTGCCCCCAGGACAAACACAAACACACAAATGTGTACACGCACACACCCACACACAGCATAAAACACACAGACCTCCTGTTTTGAGCATGAACACATGCATCATACATATATGCCACATGTAACACACTCCATATTAAAACACACATGCACTTGCGCACACACACCAGGGTTTCCTTTAGGAAAATGCGGCGCAGGCAGCATTTGAGAAAAGTACCGGACACATACGCATTGGGTGTGTACCCTGATTAGAGCGTCCACCCACGGTGCTCAGAATGACAGAAATTCTGATGCACACTTTGAAGATGTTAGAATACCTGTCCACATTTACTGTTCCTCAGCCAACAAGACGAGTAACCAACAGCAACATCACTAGCCTATATCAATCTACTATCCCACATAGTAGAAAAGTTGACCTATTCTATTTCTCAGCTTGTTGAGAAAGAAATAGCCTATTCCAAACAGACTCTGGGACAGTTTGGGATGATAGATCCCAAATTCATATAACTAATAAGCCTAGGCTACATAAAAAACAAGTTAAAAAGCATTGAGGCTGATGCAACAGATCAGAACTTTTAGTTGAAAATGTTGATAAACTATTATTTCTTCACATTATAAGCGCAGCAATTCGCACAAGGCGGTAGACTACGCATGAATGTTCGTTCCATAGTGCAATTAGAGGGAAAGCACCACTGTCAAAAGCAAACCGCACATGCGAGCGGTTTCATGTGACAGAGATGAAAATATCTGTTTGAATTTAGAAAGAGAGGAGATCTAATAGGAAAGATCTAGCATGGGTTGCTATAACTAGGATTGTGCCTTTTGCTACTAGACAACGAAAGAAAATATATATAAAATAATTGCCTACAAGGATATGGTCTAATATTGGCTAGGCTACTTTGAAGCAAGGTACGACATGCCTCATAATATGTAGTGAAACGTTCACGTTTCAAACAATTAAGTAAAAGTTTTCAAAATGCATACTGCCTCCAGCACATTGCAAAGTGATGTGTGACGCGTTGATGAACCCTGCTGATGAAGCCTGCCTTCCTTTGTCTTCCATTTGCTGTTTGAGATGCTGTAACAGCAGCAGGCTCTGTATCTGTATGCTGTATGGCATGATAAAGATACATAACGAATATAGCCTAGCCTACTGTACACACCCGCCAATTTAATTCCACTAAATTATGCAAATGAATCTATAGACCGATAAGCATGACCAGTCAAAAGTATTTCCAACAACTGGTATTTCCATCAATGAATAAGCTAAAAAGCATTATTTCGCAATGGGATTTGTTCTTCTTCTCCCGGATAATTGGCAGGGTCAATTTTATTTATCAGCTTTTCAAATGTTTTATCTGTAAAAAAAAACAGCTATTACCGGCTAAGGAAAACCCTGGTGGGTGAAGCTTCAGGTTAAAGATAAAGTGATGAACTATGAATCCACCTCAGCCATTGTGAATGAAAAAGTACTTTTTTTATGTGTCCAGATGTGGTCACGGGGGGGGGGCATGAGATATTGCCCTTTCAAATGTATTTTTTTGTGTGCATTAAACTTCAGAAATATGTTGCTGGATGATGTCTTGTTTTAGGCCTCCTAAAAGAGCTTTCTGTCAGCTTTTTTATGTTTATGCCAGAGGTATGGTGGTGGTTAAGGTGGTTTGTGTGTGTGCGTGCGTGTGCGAGTGCATATGCGTGTGTGTGTGTGTGTCCAAATTGTCTGGCCTAATTGTATATTTAGGTTTTGGATGTGTTTTGGGTTGTCTGCCTATGTCCTTACGCCACTGAGTAAAAGTGGTTTGGTGTTTACCCAATGTGCATACCCCATACCCCATGATTATGTGCTCTGTGTGTTCTCACAGCATGTGTGTTTATGTCTGTCTGTCTGTGTGTGTGTGTGTGTGTGTGTGTGTGGTGTGTGTGTGTGTGTGTGTGTGTGTGTGTGTGTGTGTGTGTGTGTGTGTGTGTGTGTGTGTGTTTGCTTGTGCGAGCGTGTGTGAGCGCGACACCCACATAAAACAAATGTTCTCTCAACTCTGTACACTTTTCCTCACCCTGCTCAGATGTGATCTTTCATTTTTACAGTTCCTTGCATTTTAAAGCACCTTTTTTGACCTACAGTAATTCTACGTTATTTTCTCATGTTAGCAATGTCTCATCTTTATTCATTACCTTTTAAATGCACTTTTCCCTGCAGTTCAATCTATTGTAATGTACACCTTACACTTCTCTGATAACATCTAAAACTGCTCTCTCTTCTTGGTAAATGTGACTATTCCTGAAAGAAAAATGGATGTCAATAAAGCAGTTCCTCTGACCTTACGCAGTCGTCCGGTGCTGGTGCCCAGAAACACCACAGTGTGGTGATGTACGTCATCCACGGCAACAGAGCTGAGGCCCAGGGACTCAAACAGGGGTGTGGCCCTCAAGGGCCTTTGTAGGGCCAGTGGGTGCTGCAGGTGGGCTGCTCCACAGTCCAGCTGCTCCGGTTGCAACTGACAGATGGATATAGAGAGACAAATAGCCAATGATCAAACTTTGAGTCAGTTTAAAATATCTCAATAAACAGGAAGAGAGACAGGCAGGCAATTATGATAAAAAATATATATATACTGCTCAAAAAAATAAAGGGAACACTTAAACAACACAATGTAACTCCAAGTCAATCACACTTCTGTGAAATCAAACTGTCCACTTAGGAAGCAACACTGATTGACAATAAATTTCACATGCTGTTGTGCAAATGGAATAGACAACAGGTGGAAATTATAGGCAATAAGCAAGACAACCCCAATAAAGGAGTGGTTCTGCAGGTGGTGACCATAGACCACTTCTCAGTTCCTATGCTTCCTGGCTGATGTTTTGGTCACTTTTGAATGCTGGCAGTGCTTTCACTCTAGTGGTAGCATGAGACGGAGTCTACAACCCACACAAGTGGCTGAGGTAGTGCAGCTCATCCAGGATGGCACATCAATGCGAGCTGTGGCAAGAAGGTTTGCTGTGTCTGTCAGCGTAGTGTCCAGAGCATGGAGGCGCTACCAGGGGACAGGCCAGTACATCAGGAGACGTGGAGGAGGCCGTAGGAGGGCAACAACCCAGCAGCAGGACCGCTACCTCCGCCTTTGTGCAAGGAGGAGCAGGAGGAGCACTGCCAGAGCCCTGCAAAATGACCTCCAGCAGGCCACAAATGTGCATGTGTCTGCTCAAACGGCCAGAAACAGACTCTATGAGGGTGGTATGAGGGCCCGACGTCCACAGGTGGGGGTTGTGCTTACAGCCCAACACCATGCAGGACGTTTGGCATTTGCCAGAGAACACCAAGATTGGCAAATTCGCCACTGGCGCCCTGTGCTCTTCACAGATGAAAGCAGGTTCACACTGAGCACGTGACAGATGTGACAGAGTCTGGAGACGCCGTGGAGAACGTTCTGCTGCCTGCAACATCCTCCAGCATGACCGGTTTGGCGGTGGGTCAGTCATGGTGTGGGGTGGCATTTCTTTGGGGGGCCGCACAGCCCTCCATGTGCTCGCCAGAGGTAGCCTGACTGCCATTAGGTACCGAGATGAGATCCTCAGACCCTTTGTGAGACCATATGCTGGTGTGGTTGGTCCTGGGTTCCTCCTAATGCAAGACAATGCTAGACCTCATGTGGCTGGAGTGTGTCAGCAGTTCCTGCAAGAGGAAGGCATTGATGCTATGGACTGGCCCGCCCGTTCCCCAGACCTGAATCCAATTGAGCACATCTGGGACATCATGTCTCGCTCCATCCACCAACGCCACGTTGCACCACAGACTGTCCAGGTTTGGGAGGAGATCCCTCAGGAGACCATCCACCACCTCATCAGGAGCATGCCCAGGCATTGTAGGGAGGTCATACAGGCACGTGGAGGCCACACACACTACTGAGCCTCATTTTGACTTGTTTTAAGGACATTACATCAAAGTTGGATCAGCCTGTAGTGTGGTTTTCCACTTTAATTTTGAGTGTGACTCCAAATCCAGACCTCCATGGGTTGATAAATTGGATTTCCATTGATTATTTTTGTGGGATTTTGTTGTCAGCACATTCAACTATGTAAAGAAAAAAGTATTTAATAAGATTATTTCTTTCATTCAGATCTAGGATGTGTTGTTTAAGTGTTCCCTTTATTTTTTTGAGCAGTGTATTTTGGATAAAATAATATCAATTATGTGTCAACATCTAAATATTGCTCTCAGCATTGTTCAAAATTATTTTATTTGTGAGTATATATGTGTATATATAAATCATTGGTTCTAATCGCGAATGCATTTTGCGAACAAGTAGAATCATAAACAGTGGTTTGTTTGTTATGTTCGCCTGCGTCCACTGGATTTTCCTCACGGATTTGCCTTTTGATCATTACATTCACCACTCTCTCAAACGTCTAACTCCGCCATGTCGTGGCACAGGCCGAGGGTTTGAGACGTGAAACGAATTGTCCCAGCTGAGAGTCGGCTCAAGTAGGGAACTAGAGACGCTGTTGATAGTGTGTTTGCAAGATGCCGAACAAAAGGCAATTTTAAAACCGTCCCTTTCCCAGACATCCCCAAACAAACATACACTGACTCTGGTAAATAGTCACTTAGATATGTTAGTTAGTCAGGTGGCTAGCTGACAGCAGAGACTTCTATTGCAGTAACGTTGAAGGGCTCTGGCTACCAGGCCTATTACTTAGCCAGCTAGAAGGATGAAGTAAGAAGCTAACGCTAAGTGGAGATGCCTCAACAGGAGCAGAAAGAGGCTACTGAGTTCTCATAATAACGTTGCTCTACAGACTAGGCTACTAAGTTTTCATAATAACGTTGCTCTACAGACTATGCTACTAAGTTCTCATAATAACGTTGCTCTACAGACTAGGCTACTAAGTTCTCATAATAACGTTGCTCTACAGACTAGGCTACTAAGTTCTCATAATAACGTTGCTCTACAGACTAGGCTACTAAGTTCTCATAATAACGTTGCTCTACAGACTAGGCTACTAAGTTCTCATAATAACGTTGCTCTACAGACTAGGCTACTAAGTTCTCATAATAACGTTGCTCTACAGACTAGGCTACTAAGTTCTCATAATAACGTTGCTCTACAGACTAGGCTACTAAGTTCTCATAATAACGTTGCTCTACAGACTAGGCTACTAAGTTCTCATAATAACGTTGCTCTACAGACTAGGCTACTAAGTTCTCATAATAACATTGCTTTACAGACTAGGCTACTGAGAAAGAAAGTGATGTGGCGCTCAGTGTTGAGGCTGAGGCAGGCTTCAATGCATGCTGGAGGAAGAGACAGAAAGAGAGAGGAAGCAAACAGAGTACAGTGGGTTAGTACAGTGGGTTCATATTAGTTTGCAGCCCAAAATAGTTTGGACACTACAGACAGAAGTTGGCACATCTGCAGTACCGACTTCAGACGGGCAAAACGGAGACCACCACCGTGCTCCTGAGAGTCTCATCTTTCCATAGAGTGGTCATATTAGTTAGTAGGCCATTTGGACAATACAAAGGTTTTGTGGGAAGACTGATTTTCGGGATGTCTCCTGGTCTGACAAACAGCGCAGTAGCTCTGCCACTTTCCAACACAGATGTGGTGGATTGAGACACAGCCCATGCCAACAAAATAAAAATCTGTAGCTTAACCTGACGTATTTTGATGGGGATTTCTGTATTATGTTAATTCAATTTACAAACAGGTGAGTCATTTAAGCAATAATACATGAGAGGCCATGTGTTATGACATTTTTATCATGGCTGTGATGTGGCCATAGCCACAAGATGAAGACTCTTAAGGATTTTGAAACCAAATGAAGTGGGTTAAGATGGTGTCTCATAGAGACAGAACATGCGCAGTTTGAGCTACTCCAGGAAGTGACACTACAAGTTTTGGTTAAGTGCTGCCCCCTCTTATTGAGTAACTGAAGTTGAAGGCTGACCACTGCAGGCTGACAACTTCTTCTGTGTGCAATTTTAAAATAATCAGTTCGAGGACATAGATCTGGTGTATTAAAAGTAATTATTTGCAGCATGATTGTCTTCTAAAAAATCTTTGCACAAAGATTGCCATTTTTCCATTCACTATAATGGGGGAATCCTGTTTTCTGCTAACAATGCCTGCAGTACCGAGGTTGGCCTTGAACTCATATGGCTTCAATGAGAGGGGGAAGTCGTTCTCCACTGGTTTTAACACTGTTGGGTGGAAAGCCTTATTTGCATATTTTTTTCCCAGGGTGCCTTTCGAGGGAATTTTAGAGGTACCAGTACCACCAATGACTGTGTTTGTTAATGACAGAGACATGATTGTTGCATTCGATTGCTGTTAATCATACAATCTTCACCAAGTGAATATTTTATCATAAAGTCAAGATTTTTTATGACAGTACATTTTTTGACAATACCATACTCTGACAGCCTAGTTTTATACTAACACAATGTTCTGAAACTCCTGTTTTGCAGGTCATATATGCATGTCATATTATTCTGGCTTGCAAAGTGTTATTTAAATTGGAATCCAGCCAGTTAGGATAGCTAACAATTGGAACTTTTAATCACACACAACTGCAGTTAGAATGACTACCAAGGTGGGAAGATTGCTAAATGAGACTACCTAAACCATCTAAACTGGAACAACCATCTCAATAATGGGTGAAATAAGTCCAACCACTTACATATTGGATTAGTTTAGAATAATGTATGTTATTTAATTTTGTGTGGTTGGCTATAAAACAAATTAAACAATCAATGTGCATGCAGAAACATATATATTAAAACAAACTATTCTAAAAAGCAACCTGCAACAAAGCATACCAGGGAATGTGATAATAAACCCCCTTTCTGGTAATTTTAACTCGGAGAGTTCATGGAAATTAACTCAACACAGCCAAGTAACAATAAAACCACAAGGTGGTGATTCAACTGTGATTCAGTGATTGAACTGTGATTCAAATGACACTTCATTTATTCACTGTAGGTGGTGTAAATTTCAATCCCACTAGAATCAGCACTCAGATATACCCCAACACCGTGATTTGCAGTGTAGCATCTTTATGACCTGCCTGTCAACACAATGGTAGGGTGGAATTTCTCAGCACTCCTCAGAAGCTGCAAGCTGCATAAATACCTTTTATAAGACACATTGTTTGAGTACTATGGGTCCTTTAAATAATGAGAGGGGATTTATAGTGTGAAAGTAATAGCCTTTATATATATGATCTATAAGAATACATTTTTCTTCCTAAATTATGTACGTAAAATATTTTTTATAGGCCTAATCTAAGAGCATGTATTATGTTATTTGACACATTGAATACAGATTAACCTCAATAATGATTATGGGCTATGATACTACCTTTTCCTAGAGAACGAATCAGCTTGCCTTGTGGAAAAAGTATAATGTTACCCTACATTTAATTAAAAAACTTGTTGAGTATCGTTTACTTAAAAAAACATGTCCATTATACGTCTCCAGTAGAGGCCGAAAGCTTGAATGCGCTGGCGCGGATGAGAGTTAAACAGAAGTAGCCTACCCCGCACTGTTCCCATAACCAGATACTGCACACAATCACCGACCTGAGCGCGCTCATGACAAGGAACTTTTCCCATAGAAATGATATGGGGTGATTCATTATTAAAACTTTCTGTTGCCAAAAGCAACAGATTTTGCCAATTCATTTATACAGGCCTATAGTAGCAAGTCCAATAAACCCACATCTTTCGGATTTTTTTTGTATCGCGTTCCATGCACGTGTGGCTCCTAACTTTATCAAAATCAAATTAAATAAAATGAGTTCCCACCAAGTCTCAAAAATATGAATAGGCCTACAAATCTCACTAAAGTTTAAAACAAAATGCAATGATAGTTTTCAGGCTTCACTTACCACCAGATTCCCTTTGTGTACGCACGCTGCGCCCGAGCCCTGAATGACGCTGTCCAGCACCTGCACCTCGCTGCTGGGGGAGTTGGAGCAGTTCCTCCGGCCCTGACGGATCTCCTCCTCGATGTCTGAGAACCGAAACGCACACAGGGCAGACTTTCTGTCTGATTTGGTGAACACTCCGAACAAGTACGACTCCAGCCCCTCTCCGGTCCCCGAGTGGATCTCCGCGGGGTGAACAGAGAGGAGACGGTTGTAGATGTTCCCGTTATATCCACACTGGAGCGGCATCTGGATGAAGGACTCAGTGAGTTTACGGCTCTCCGAGGTGGATTTTCTGGGGTTCTCGGTGTCCAGGCATATCCTGGCCAGGATGCTGTTCGGCTGGCTCTCCTTGTGGCCCATTTTCGCGTCATTGTTGATAGCAATATAAGAGTAGGTCTTCTGAATGAAGGCATGGACAAAGTTTAGTTTATTCTTCTGCTTCACCTCCTGTTTGATCTTGAAGACGTTATCCTCGGACGGGTTGATGTCATAGGTGAACAGCCTAGATAAATCACTGATGTTCAGGGACCGAATGGCGATTTCGGGTGTATTCTCGAAGCGCAGGTCCTCCTTGCTGTGGTTCTTGGGGAAAAATGTGGTCCCGACGCCGGTGTAAGTGGCCCCAACGAGGAGTCGGGTGTTCCCCCCATGGCTCCTGAAGATGAGCCCCACGGTGGAAGCGTTGGGGTGGTTCGCGGCGATATTCAGCATGCTGGGGAACACGGTCTTCTCGCCCTGAGGGGGAAACTCCACCGCTATCTGAGATATATTTTCCATCTTCCTGAGCTCACAGAAGCCCTGGTACACCGAGCCGCATACCACCAGCACCCCCTGCTCCCGGTCCAGCTCGAGCAGCTTGTTGAAGTTGTCAGTGAGGGATTTGGGGTGCTCGCAGGGCGCTTGGGGAAGCTGCGGCGCATGGCACAACAGGTTGTCCTCCACCGGCCCTGTTCTCTTCTCCACCTCCACGCTCAGGGTCCTGTTAAGCTGGTAGACCATGTTTACCGTAGCCAGGTAGACTTTTCTACTCACCTCATCCACCACAAAGTTATTGGTCTGATTTGGAGAGGCGAACGCCTGTTGGATCTGTAGCGCGCTGGCAAGCCATGGGCTGTGCTGTGCATTCCAGGACGATTCCAGCACCAAAACGCCGAAAATCAGAACAACTATCTTCTCTGAAGGAGGCATTTTTCCTTCTGGCCGGTTTCCGCGTCTTCTGTGCCGAGGGGTGCATTGAGTAAGGAAAAAAATATTGTGTTTGTTCCTACTGCGACAATCCAAGAGGAAAGGCTGTTTCCTGCTCAACGCCTTAACACAGAGTGACGTGATAAGAGAGTCGTGCTTCCTTTTCTCAGCGCAGCGCACATCAGAGCACAGCAGAGGAGGGCTGAGAGCGCAGAGCTGTCTTCTGCTGCTGCCCCTCTCTCTGCCCACTCCACCCCGCAGCCCCGCGCCCAGCAGCTGCACTCCTCAATCCTCCCATTCATTCTTCTCAATATTATACGTCTTGGAATTTCATCATGTGAGATTTGTTTCAGTCAAAGTTTATTGGAGTGGTTAGGGTAGGCTAATTGTAGGCTATTTGCGTAATAGACATCCACACACCAAGGCAGAACAATAATGGTGTAATTACTGTTAATTAGTTATCTATCTATAAAACTATAACAAAATAATCCCAAAATGATCAAAATAGAATAATAATTTGAGAGGGATTTGAGGGGGAATAATAATGTGAGAAGAAAATATAGCCTGGGCCTATTTTCTAAAATAAAAACCTACAACAGACTACTACATTTAGATAGCCCAGTTGATGTAGCCTGTCATCCTAAATCAGTGCTCTGCTCCTCTTAGGGTTGATGCCGGGAGCTGCTCTCACATCCTGTGGCCAGTGGCCCCTTCCCACTGGGCATAAACTGGTTGAATCAACTTGGTTTCCACGTCATTTCAACCCAAAAATAAACGTGATGACGTTGAATCAGTGTGAAAAACTGATTGGATTTGCAAAAAATCATCAACGTAAGGGGATTTCATATTTTTGACCTAATTCCATTGACATGGTGAAATTTCTTGTTGAGTTCATGTGGAATACACGTTAGTTGATAACTTAATAAAATGTAAATCAAAACTAAACGTTAAACTGACGTGTGTGCCCAGTGGTTCTCAGATTAGTTATGCAGATTTGCAAAGGGCTCCGTCTGCGCTCTGTGCACATATGGTGGGGTAAGCACCGTGAAAGTGCTACCAGATGGGCACCGCATTGCACCTTTCCATTTTTTGACATTCACATCTATTTAGCTTTTGGATCTCTGCCTCATAAATATTCAAACGCAACACATGTGCACCTCTCAAAAATGTATGACGCTTAAAGTTTCATTTTTTTTTACAGAAATGAAGTGCTTCTTGTTCACAGCTCTGCAATGAGAGAACATGCAACATTTCAGTGGGATATCAATACAAAAAGTGACAGCGCAGACTGGGAGTGCATCTTTTGGATTACCCACATTCTCTCAAGGGCCCACATAATGTAAATACAATTACCCAAAGACAGATCAGAAAGGTGGAAGGGAGAATAATCTCTGGAGTGAGTGAGAAATACGCCAATTTATGCTTCATGCCAGTTCGTGCACTAATGCCTTGCTGGATCTCTCGCGGCCAGCGGTCACAGGGGACCTGTTCTGTCCCACTTAGTTCCGTGCACGCCTCCCATCACCACTTGGTGCTGTTATTTGTGCTGATAAGCACCACCGGGGCCTATGCGTGTTTACGTTTGCCCACAAACACGCTCATCTAATTGGACAGTGTGGAGTGGCAGGAAAGAGGTATGATAAGGAACCAGCTCACTGATCGCTCTGAGGAAGACTACCACACACACATATCGCCTACACACATCCTCCAACACACCCACGAAAACCCCTCATCTCTACTAAGAGTGAGAGGGAAGGGAAGGGACTGAGGAGAGAGACTGGGGAGAGACGCGATATCATGGGTCACGGCTGTCAAGGATCAGATATTACTGAAGAGGTGTGACGGAGTGCTGCACTCTGGTTACCCTCGATTTTTCATGACACCTCATGGAAGGGTGTGTGTGTGTGTGTGTGTGTGTCTGTTAGGGGGTAGAACTATCTAATCAAATCAAATCTTTCCATGCTTTCCACCTGGCAACCCCTACCCCGGTCAACAGCACTGCACCTCCCACAGCAACTCGCCCAAGCCTTCCCCATTTCTCCTTCTCCCAAATCCAGTCAGCTGATGTTCTGAAAGAGCTACAAAATCTGGACCCCTACAAATCACCCGGGCTAGACAATCTGGACCCTTTCTTTCTAAAATTATCTGTCGAAAATGTTGCAACCCTTATTACTAGCCTGTTCAACCACTCTTTCGTGTCGTCTGAGATTCCCAAAGATTGGAAAGCAGCTGCGGTCATCTCCCTCTTCAAAGGGGGGGACACTCTTGACCCAAACTGCTACAGACCTATATCTATAATACACTGCCTTTGTAAGGTCTTCAAAAGCCAAGTCAACAAACAGATTACCGACCATTTCGAATCCCACCGCACCTTCTCCGCTATGTAATCTGGTTTCAGAGCTGGTCATGGGTGCACCTCAGCCACGCTCAAGGTCCTAAACGATTTCTTAACCGCCATCGATAAGAAACAATACTGTGCAGCCGTATTCATTGACCTGGCCAAGGCTTTCGACTCTGTCAATCACCACATCCTCATCGGCAGACTCAATAGTCTTGGTTTCTCAAATGATTGCCTCGCCTGGTTCACCAACTACTTCTCTGATAGAGTTCAGTGTGTCAAATCGGAGGGCCTGTTGTCCGCACCTCTGGCAGTCTCTATGGGGGTGCCACAGGGTTCAATTCTTGGGCCGACTCTCTTCTTTGTATACATCAATGATGTCGCTCTTGCTGCTGGTGAGTCTCTGATCCACCTCTACGCAGACGACACCATTCTGAATACTTCTGGCCCTTCTTTGGACACTGTGATAACAACCCTCCAGACGAGCTTCAATGCCATACAACTCTCCTTCCGTGGCCTCCAACTGCTCTTAAATACAAGTAAAACTAAATGCATGCTCTTCAACCGATCGCTGCCCGCACCTGCCCGCCCGTCCAGCATCACTACTCTGGACGGTTCTGACTTAGAATATGTGGACAACTACAAATACCTGGGTGTCTGGTTAGACCGTAAACTCTCCTTCCAGACTCACATAAAAAAATCTCCAATCCAAAGTTAAATCTAGAATTGGCTTCCTATTTCGCAAACAAAGCATCCTTCACTCATGCTGCCAAACATACCCTCGTAAAACTGACCATCCTACCGATCCTCGACTTCAGCGATGTCATTTACAAAATAGCCTCCAATACCCTACTCAATAAATTGGATGCAGTCTATCACAGTGCCATCCGTTTTGTCACCAAAGCCCTATATACTACCCACCATTGCTACCTGTACACTCTCGTTGGCTGGCCCTCGCTTCATACTCGTTGCCAAACCCACTGGCTCCAGGTCATCAACAAGACCCTGCTAGGTAAAGTACCCCCTTATCTCAGCTCGCTGGTCACCATAGCAGCACCCACCTGTAGCACGCGCTCCAGCAGGTATATCTCACTGGTCACCCCCAAAGCCAATTCCTCCTTCGGCCACCTCTCCTTCCAGTTCTCTGCTGCCAATGACTGGAACGAACTACAAAAGTCTCTGAAACTGGAAACACTTATCTCCCTCACTAGCTTTAAGCACCAGCTGTCAGAGTAGCTCACAGATTACTGCACCTGTACATAGCTCATCTATAATTCAGCCCAAACAACTACCTCTTACCCTACTGTATTTATTTATTTATTTATTTTGCTCCTTTGCACTCCATTATTTCTATTTCTACTTTGCACTTTCTTCCACTGCAAATCTACCATTCCAGTGTTTTACTTGCTATATTGTATGTACTTCGCCACCATGGCCTTTTTTTGCCTTTACCTCCCTTATCTCACCTCATTTGCTCACATTGTATATAGACTTATTTTTCTACTGTATTATTAACAGTATGTTTGTTTTACTCCATGTGTAACTCTGTGTTGTTGTATGTGTCAAACTGCTTGGCTTTATCTTGGCCAGGTCGCAATTGTAAATGAGAACTGGTTCGCAACTTGCCTACCTGGTAGGTGAAAGGTGAAATAAAAATAATAATAAAAAAATTATAATCTAATCAAAGTTTATTCGTCACTTACACAGTTTACAGCAGGTATCAAGGTCAGTGGTGGAAAAGTGAAAGTCACAATAAAATACTACTTAGTAAAAGTCTAAAGGTATCTGGTTTTAAATGAACTTAAGTAGCCTGCAGTGGTGGAAAAAGTACTTAATTGTCATACTTGAGTAAAAGTAAAAAGTAGGCTAAAAGCAAATGCTATACATCAAATTCCTTATCCTCTTATGGCTAGGGGGCAGTATTTTCACGGCTGGATAAAAAACGTACCCGATTTAATCTGGTTACTAATCCTACCCAGTAACTAGAATATGCATATACTTATTATATATGGATAGAAAACACCCTAAAGTTTCGAAAACTGTTTGAATGGTGTCTGTGAGTATAACAGAACTCAAATGGCAGGTCAAAACCTGAGAGATTCCTTTACAGGAAGTGGCCTGTCTGACCATTTCTGGAACTTCTTTGCCATCTCTATCTTTTACTAAGGATCTCTGCTCTAACGTGACACTTCCTACGTCGTCCATAGGCGCTCAGAGCCCGGGAAAAACCTGAAAGTCGTCATCCCAGCCCCAGGCTGAAACACATTATCGCCTTTCTCAAGTGGCCGATCAAGGGACTGTGGGCTTAGGCGCGTGACCTGACCGCCCCCGCCTTTGTGATTTTTTCCTCTGTTTGCCGAAAAGGAGATTCCCGGTCGGAATATTATCGCTTTTCTACGAGAAAAATGACATAAAAATTGATTTTAAACAGCGGTTGACATGCTTCGAAGTACGGTAATGGAATATTTAGAATTTTTTTGTCACGAATTGCGCCATGCGCACGACCCTTCTTTACCATTTCGGATAGTGTCTGGAACGCACGAACAAAACGCCGCTATTCGGATATAACGATGGATTATTTTGGACCAAACCAACATTTGTTATTGAAGTAGCTGTCCTGGGAGTGCATTCTGACGAAGACAACAAAGGTAATGAAACTTTTGTAATAGTAAATCGGAGTTTGATCAGGGCTAAACTTGGTCGGTGTCTAAATGGCTAGCCGTGATGGCTGGGCTATCTACTGAGAATATTGCAAAATGTGCTTTCACCAAAAAGCTATTTTAAAATCGGACATATCGAGTGCATAGAGGAGTTCTGTATCTATAATTCTTAAAATAATTTTTATGTTTTTTGTGAACGTTTATCGTGTTTGCGGGGGTATGCTAGTTCTGAACGTCACATGCTAATGTAAAAAGCTGTTTTTTGATATAAATATGAACTTGATTGAACAAAACATGCATGCATTGTATAACATAATGTCCTAGGGTTGTAATCTGATGAAGATCATCAAAGGTTAGTGCTGCATTTAGCTGTGGTTTTGTTTTTTGTGACATTATATGCTAGCTTGAAAAATGGGTGTCTGATTATTTCTGGCTTGGTACTCTGCTGACATAATCTAATGTTTTGCTTTCGCTGTAAAGCCTTTTTGAAATCGGACAGTGTGGTTAGATAAAGGAGAGTCTTGTCTTTAAAATGCTGTGAAATAGTCATATGTTTGAAAAATTGAAGTTTTTGTATTTTTGAGGAATTTGTCATTCGCGCCACGCCTATCATTGGATATTGGAGCAGGTGTTCCGCTAGCGGAACGTCTAGATGTAAGAGGTTATATTAAGCAAACCAGATGGCATGATTTTCATGTTTTAATTTATTTACAGAAAGTCATGTGCCACACTCCAACACTCAGACATCAATTACAAAGAGGGCATTTGTGTTTAGTGAGTCCTCCAGATCAGAGGAAGTAGGGCTAACAACTTGTTATAGTGATATGTGCGTGAATTGGACCATATTGCTGTCCTGCCTGAGCTGTCCTGCCTGAAAATCTATGGGTGTAAAAATAACATATTTTCTTAAGGAATCTAGTGGAGTAAAAATGGTTAAAAATATGAATAGTAAAGTACAGATACTGAAAAAAACGACTTAGAAGTGTTTTTACTTAAGTAGGCTACACCACTGTAAAAGATACATAGAAAAACGTACTTGCAAGCTCCCTCAACAATGCAGTTGAAGTTGAAGAAAGTCTTATACTAAGTCATAAAACTGATATGTACACAATATGATATACAGTATACACTTTGAATGTGCAGTCAAGCATGGCTGTATTTACAATATGAAGTGGATTGTGTCTTGGTCACGCAGTTTAAATAGTAGGTCCTAAATGGAACAGCAGCGTAGACTGAACGTATGTGTGCACAGTGCCTTCAAAAAGTATTCATTCCCCTTGATTTATTCCACATTTTGTTGTGTTACAGCCTGAATTCAAAATGGATTAAATTGATTTATTTTCTCACGCATCTCACCACAATAACCATAATGACAAAGTGAAAACTTGTTAGAAATTTTAGCAAATCTATTGAAAATTAAATACGGAAATATCTAATTTACATAAGTATTAACACTCCTGAGTCAAAACATCGTAGAAGCACCTTTGGCAGTGATTACAGGTATTAGTCTTTCTTTGTAAGTCACTAAGAGCTTTCCACACCTGGATTGTGCAACATTTGCCCCTTATTCTTTTCAAAATTCTTCAAGCTCTGTTAAATTGGTTGTTGATCATTGTTAGACAATCATTTTCAGGTCTTGCCATAGATTTTCAAGTAGATTTAAGTCAAAACTATAACTCTGCCATTCTTTAAACATTATTCTTGGTAAGCAAATTCAGTGTAGATTTGGCCTTGTGTTTTAGGTTATTGTCCTGCTGAAAGGTGAAATCATTTCCCAATGTCTGATGGAAAGTAGACAACCAGGTTTTCCTCTAGGATTTTGCTACTTATGTCACAGAAATCTTCGTCGTCAGACGATATAGCGAAAGCATCGCCGGAGAACGTGGACCAATACGCAGAGGAGTTAGTGCTCATCATCTTAATTTATTAAATGAATGTGAACACGGAGGAAAAACAAGAAAACGAAATAAGACTAGTGACAGTTTTACAGGCATAATAAACACAGTGCAAAATACAACTACCCACAACCTACCCAACAAACACACACCTACTTATAGGACTCCCAATCAGAGGCAACTAGAAACACCTGCCTCCAATTGAGAGTCCAGCACCCAAAACTACACATAGAAAAACAAACCTAGAACCTATACCAAAACTAACACACCCACTACACCACACACAAAACCCCATAATACAAAACAGATATACCTCTGCCAGGACGTGACATTACCCCCCCCCCCAAAGGTGCATACACCGAATGCACCAACATAAAGAAAACCCAATACAAAAATAAACCCCCTAAACTAAAGGGAGGGAAGGGAGGGTGGCTGCCGTCAACGACGGCACTGTGCTACACCCCCCCTCCCCAACCCACCTATATTGGAGGTGGCTCCAGTTCTGGCCTACTGCCCTCCAGACCGTAGACAGACTTGCTTGGCTTTGGACAGTAGGCAGACTCCTTCGGTTCCAGGTCGTAGGCCGACTCCTTCGGTCCCGGTCTGTAGGCAGACTCATTACAGTCACAGTTACTTAATTCTAATTTGGGATCGTAGCCAGACTCACCCGGTTCTGGGTCACAGGCAGATTCCCTCAGTCCCGGGTCGCAGGCCGACCCCCTTGGTTCCGGGTCGCAGGTAGACCCCTTCGGTTCTGGGTCACAAACAGACCCCTTCGGGCAGACGGGCCGCTCTGGCAGCTCTGGGCAGACGGGCCGCTCTGGCAGCTCCGGGCAGACGGGCCGCTCTGGCAGCTCCGGGCAGACGGGCGGCTCTGGCAGCTCCGGGCAGACGGGCGGCTCTGGCGACTCCTGACTGGTGGGCGGAAGAGATACTGGCCGGAGAGGACACTTCTCAGTTCCTATGCTTCCTTGCTGATGTTTTGGTCACTTTTGAATGCTGGCAGTGCTTTCACAGTGGTAGCATGAGACGGAGTCTACAACCCACACAAGTGGCTCAGGTAGTGCAGCTCATCCAGGATGGCACATCAATGCGAGCTGTGGCAAGAATGTTTGCTGTGTCTGTCAGCGTAGTGTCCAGAGCATGGAGGCGCTACCAGGAGACAGGCCAGTACGTCAGGAGACGTGGAGGAGGCCGTAGGAGGGCAACAACCCAGCAGCAGGACCACTACCTCCGCCTTTATGCAAGGAGGAGCAGGAGGAGCACTGCCAGAGCCCTGCAAAATGACCTCCAGCAGGCCACAAATGTGCATGTGTCTACTCAAACGGTCAGAAACAGACTCCATGAGGGTGGTATGAGAGCCCGACGTCCACAGGTGGGGGTTGTGTATACAGCCCAACACCGTGCAGGATGTTTGGCATTTGCCAGAGAACACCAAGATTGGCAAATTCGCCACTGGCGCCCTGTGCTCTTCACAGATGAAAGCAGGTTCACACTGAGCACGTGACAGACGTGACAGAGTCTGGAGACGCCATGGAGAACGTTCTGCTGCCTGCAACATCCTCCAGCATGACCGGTTTGGCGGTGGGTCAGTCATGGTGTGGGGTGGCATTTCTTTGGGGGGCCGCACAGCCCTCCATGTGCTCGCCAGAGGTAGCCTGACTGCCATTAGGTACCGAGATGAGATCCTCAGACCCCTTGTGAGACCATATGCTGGTGCAGTTGGCCCTGGGTTCCTCCTAATGCCAGACAATGCTAGACCTCATGTGGCTGGAGTGTGTCAGCAGTTCCTGCAAGAGGAAGGCATTGATGCTATGGACTGGCCCACCTGTTCCCCAGACCTGAATCCAATTGAGCACATCTGGGACATCATGTCTCGCTCCATCCACCAACGCCACGTTGCACCACAGACTGTCCAGGAGTTGGCGGATGCTTTAGTCCAGGTCTGGGAGGAGATCCCTCAGGAGACCATCCGCCACCTCATCAGGAGCATGCCCAGGCATTGTAGGGAGGTTATACAGGCACGTGGAGGCCACACACACTACTGGGCCTCATTTTGACTTGTAAGGAAATTAAGTTGGATCAGCCTGTAGTGTGGTTTTCCACTTTAATTTTGAGTGTGACTCCAAATCCAGACCTCCATGGTTTGATAAATTGGATTTCCATTGATTATTTTTGTGGGATTTTGTTGTCAGCACATTCAACTATGTAAAGAAAAAAGTATTTAATAAGATTATTTCTTTCATTCAGATCTAGGATGTGTTGTTTAAGTGTTCCCTTTATCTTTTTGAGCAGTGTATATATACACAGTTGAAGTCGGAAGTTTACATACACTTAGGTTGTAGTCATTAAAACTCGTTTTTCAACCACTCCACAAATGTCTTGATAACCAACTATAGTTTTGGCAAGTCGGGTTAGGACATCTACTTTGTGCATGACACAAGTCATTTTCCCAACAATTGTTTACAGAAAAATAATTTCACTTATAATTCACTGTATCACAATTCGAGTGGGTCAGAAGTTTTCATATACTAAGTTGACTGTGCCTTTAAACAGCTTGGGAAATTCCAGAAAATGATGTCATGGCTTTAGAAGCTTCTGATAGGCTAATTGACATAATTTGAGTCAATTTGAGGTGTACCTGTGGATGTATTTCAAGGCCTACCTTCAAACTTAGTGCCTCCATGCTTGACATTATGGGAAAATCAAAAGAAATCCGCCAAGACCTCAGAAAAATAATTGTAATTGTAATTGTAGACCTCCACAAGTCTGGTTCATCCTTGGGAGCAATTTCCAAATGCCTGAATGTACCACGTTCATCTGTACAAACAATAGTACGCAAGTATAACCACCATGGGGCCACACAGCCATCATACCGCTCAGGAAGAAGACGCATTCTGTCTCCTAGAGATGAACGTACTTTAGTGCGAGAAGTGCAAATCAATCCCAGAACAACAGCAAAGGACCCTGTGAAGATAATGGAGGAAACAGGTACAAAAGTATCTATATCCACAGTAAAACGAGACCTATATCGACATAACCTGAAAGGCCGCTCAACAAGGAAGAAGCCACTGCTCCAAAACCGCCATAAAAAAGCCAGACTACGGTTTGCAAATGCACTTGGGGACAAAGATCGTACTTTTTGGAGAAATGTCCTCTGATCTGATGACACAAAAATAGAACTGTTTGGCCATAATGACCATCATTATGTTTGGAGGAAAATGTGGGAGTCTTGCAAGCCGAAGAACACCATCGCAACCGTGAAGCAAGGGGGTGGCAGCATCATGTTGTGGGGGTGCTTTGCTGCAGGAGGGACTGGTGCACTTCACAAAATAGATGGCATTATGAGGTAGGAAAATTATGTGGATATATTGAAGCAACATCTCAAGACATCAGTCAGGAAGTTAAATCTTGGTCGCTAATGGGTTTTCCAAATGGACAATGACCCCAAGCATACTTCCAAAGTTGTGGCAAAATGGCTTAAGGACAACAAAGTCAAGGTATTGGAGTGGCCATCATAAAAGGCCTGACCTCAAGCCCATAGAAAATGTGTGGGCAGAACTGAAAAAGCGTGTGCGAGCAAGGAGACCTACAAACCTGACTCAGTTACACCGGCTCTGTAAGGAGGAATGGGCTACCCAAAATGTTTGACCCAAGTTAAAGGCAATGCTTCCAAATACTAATTGAGTGTATGTAAACTTCTGCCCCACTGGGAATGTGATGAAAGAAATAAAAGTTCAAATAAATCATTCTTCCTACTATTATTCTGACATTTCACATTCTTAAAATAAAGTGGTGATCCTAACTGACCTAAGACAGGGAATTTTTACTAGGATTAAATGTCAAGAATTGTGAAAACTGAGTTTAAATGTATTTGGCTAAGGTGTATGTAAACATCCGACTTCAACTATATATATATATATGTCTTCACTATTATTTGAGATTTTTGGTTCCAATATATATATATATACACACATACTGTATGTATACACTACCAGAGTTTGGACACACCTACTCATTCAAGGGTTTTTAATTCTTTACTATTTTCTACATTGTAGAATAATAGTGAAGACATCAAAACTAAGAAATAACACAAATGGAATCATATAGTTATCAAAAAAGTGTTAAACAAATCCAAGTATATTTTATTTTTGAGATTCTTCAAAGTAACCACCCATTGCCTTGATGATAGCTTTATACACTCTTGGCATTCTCTCAACCAGCTTCACCTTGAATGCTTTCCAACAGTCTTGAAGGAGTTCCCACATATGCTCAGCACTTGTTGGCTGCTTTTCCTTCACTCTGCGGTCCAACTCATCCCAAACCATCTCAATTGGGTTGAGGTTGGGTAATTATGAAGGCCAGGTCATCTGATGCTGCACTCCATCACTCTCTTTCTTGGTCTAATAGCTCTTACACAGCCTGGAGGTGTGTTGGGTCATTGTCCTGTTGAAAAACAAACAGTAGTCTCAATAAGTGCAAACCAGATGGGATGGTGTATCGCTGCAGAATGCTGTGGTAGCCATGTTGGTTAAGTGTGCCTTGAATTCTAAATAAATCACTGACAGTGTCACCAGGAAAGCAACCCCACACCATCACACCTCCTCCTCCATGTACGGTGGGAACCACACATGTGGAGATCATTCGTTCAACTACTCTGCGTCTCACAAAGACACTGCAGTTGGAACCAAAAATCTCAAATTTGGACTCATCAGACCAAAGGACAGATTTCCACCTGTCTAATATCCATTGCTTGTGTTTCTTGGCCCAAGCAAGTCTCTTCTTCTTATTGGTGTCCTTTGTAGTGGTTTCTTCACAGCTTCGACCAAGAAACTTTCAAAGTTTTCAAAATTTTCCGGATTGACTGACCTTCATGCCTTAAAGTAATGATGGACTGTCATTTCTCTTTGCTTATTTGAGCTGTTCTTGCTTAATATGGAATTGGTCTTTTACCAAATAGGGCAATCTTCTGTGGACCAACCCTACAGTACCTTGTCACAACACAACTGATTTGCTCAAACGCATTAAGGAAATAAATTCCACAAATAAACTTTTAACAAGGCACACCTGTTAATTGAAATGCTTTCCAGGTGATTACTTCATGAAGCTGGCTGAGAGAATGCCAAGAGTGTGCAAAGCTGTCATCAAGGCAACGGGTGTCTACTTTGAATAATCTCAAATCTCAAATATATTTAGATTTGTTTAACACTTTTGGGGTTACTACATGATTCTATATGTGTTATTTCATAGTTTTGATGTCTTCACTATTATTCTACAATGTACCCTTGAATGATTAGGTATCCAAACTTTTATCTATCTATCTATCCATCCATCCATCCATCCATCCATCCATCCATCTATCTATCTATCTATCTATCTATCTATCTATCTATCTATCTATCTATCTATCTATCTATCTATCTATCTATCTATCTATCTATCTATCTATCTATCTATCTATCTATCTATCTATCTATCTATCTATCTATCTATCTATCTATCTATCTATCTACAGTTGAAGTCATAAGTTTACATACACCTTAGCCAAATACATTTAAACTCCATTTTTCACAATTCCTGACATTTAATCCTAGTAAAAATTCCCTGTCTTAGGTCAGCTAGGATCACCACTTTATTTTAAGAATGTGAAATGTCAGAATAATAGTAGAATGAGAATGATTTATTTCAGCTTTTATTTCTTTCATCACATTACCAGTGGGTCAGAAATGTACATACAGTCAGTTAGTATTTGGTAGCATTGCCGTTAAATTGTTTAACTTGGGTCAAACGTTTCAGGTAACCTTCCACAAGCTTCCCACAATAAGTTGGGTGAATTTTGGCCCATTCCTCCTGACAGAGCTGGTGTAATTAAGTCAGGTTTGTAGGCCTCCTTGCTCGCACACACTTTTTCAGTTCTGCCCACAAGTTTTCTATAGGATTGAAGTATGCTCGGGGTATACAGATGCAGAGCCTCGGTCTGACGCCATTAAAAGGTCATTTACCACCTTCACAAGTGCAGTCTCAGTGCTATGATGGGGTCTAAAACCAGACTGAAGCATTTCGTATACATTGTTTGTCTTCAGGAAGGCAGTGAGTTGCTGCGCAACAGCTTTTTCAAAATGTTTTGAGAGGAATGGGAGATTTGAGATAGGCCGATAGTTTTTTATATTTTCTGGGTCAAGGTTTGGCTTTTTCAAGAGAGGCTTTATTACTGCCACTTTTAGTGAGTTTGGTACACATCCGGTGGATAGAGCCGTTTATTATGTTGAACATTGGAGGGCCAAGCACAGGAAGCAGCTCTTTCAGTAGTTTAGTTGGAATAGGGTCCAGTATGCAGCTATGAAGGGTCCACGTCAGGCCCTAGCTGTTCATGGGGGCGTGCTCCCTCACCCCCCCACTTTCCTGTAGTTCACAATAAGCTTCTTGGTTTTGCTGACATTAAGGGAGAGGTTGCTGTCCTGGGAACACTTTGCTAGGGCTCTAACCTCCTCCCTATAGGCTGTCTCATCGTCGTCGGTGATCAGGCCTACCACCGTTGTGTCGTCGGCAAATTTAATGATGGTGCTGGAGTCATGCGTAGACACAGTCGTAGGTGAACAGGGAATACAGGAGGAGGATGAACACACACACTTGAGGGGCCACTGTGTTGAGGGTCAGCATGGCAGAGGTGTTGTTGCCTACCCTCACCACCTTGGGGCGGCTGTCAGAAAGTCCAGGATCCAGTTGCAGAGCGAGGTGTTTTGTCCCAGGGCCATGAGCTTAATGACGAGCTCAGAGGGGACTATGTTTTCTGAAGCTGAGCTGTAGTCATTGAACAGCATTCTCACATAGGTATTCCTCTTGTCCAGGTGGGATAGGGCAGTGTGCAGTACAATGGTGATTGCGTCGTCCATAGATCTGTTTGGGCTGTATGCAAATTGTAGTGGGTCCAGGGTGGTAAGGGACTGGGACTGCACTCTGCCCACCAACCTGTTTCCTGCCAGATAAGAAACAACCCCTGCACAGGGACAGCGTCAACACTCCACTGCCTCTCCGCCCCATATGGACTGACATTGAGACATGAACAACTAGGGAATATATATATATATTTTGAACACACACTGCATAAAGGACACGGACGCACACACACACATTGAAAAGTTAAATATGTATCACATATTTCTAAACCCACTGTAAAGAAGGTGTTTCAAGGCTCAATTTGAGCACACAGATCATCTGTGGGTCATGTTAGGCAACTAAGGAGTTATAAACAGGATAGGACCTCCATCTAGTGGCTTAGTACATGAACTTCAACAGGACTGATTCATTCTATAATCAATCCACATTAAACACTAATCAGTGCTTAAGCCTACTTTGTTCCTTAGTTAAAAATGTATCTCATCTAGACAAAGTTTGATCCAGGCAGTTTAAGAATCTCTCTTAATTCATTAATCTGTTTAACAACATGACTTTAAATAATTGCCCATCCTCAACCTGAAACAGGAGTTGGCCAGCAGGGAGGAGATGATCGCTTGCCAATCCTACGAGAGAGCCTGAGACAGACACACACACACAAGACTATGAGTGTGTGTCGAGGTACACATGCAATAACACACACACACGCACGCACGCACGCACGCACAAAGTCAGAGTGCCAGGAGTTAGTCAGGAATGCACTTTTATTGTCCCACACTTAGAAAAGGACATCAGAAGGCACTGGAGTGGTTTAGCACACAACCCTACCCTACCATACACCAGAGAGGACACGGCAAGGTCACACCAAAGTCAGAAGTCAACTCAGGAGCCATTCACCTGTGGCACGTTCAAGATCAAAACAATGAACAGTCTTTAAACTGATTGGTGTGCAACAATATCCAGTGAGTTTCATGAATTCTTATTTCGAGTTGAGACTGACACAAATTCAGTTTCTGGTTTAAATCTGTTTCAATGATCCTGAACATAGGCCTAACCCGCCAGAGAGGTCTATGTATAGGAAGAAATGATAGGCCTAAACCATCAGAGAGGGCTATGTATAGGACGAAATGTACAAAGTGTTTCTCAACCCTTGTCCCAGAATGCTATTCCCAATATCAGTTATCTTCAAACAAGCTCCCAATGGAGCTGCAGAATGGACTTCAGATGGACTCATTCATGTCAGCTAGGTCGACTGAAGGTCCTTGAACAGATGAATGGGAGGATAAAATGGATTGAGAGCCAGCATATTCAACAGTAATCAAGGACCCAGATTAGGAAACACACATCAGATCATTAGCAGTGAGTGTCTCAGAGCAATTACTCAGAAGTGGCTTTGTTAAGGTATATTCTGTTAGCCTGGTCCCATATCAGTTTGTGCTTTGTTTAGTCAATTCTTCTGCAATGTCATGACCATGAATCAGAGGAGTTGGCTATTAAAGCACAAACAGATCTGGGGACCAGGCTAATATTATTTGTCATACACCTCAAATCCAAGGTGAGACATACAAGTAGGCCGTATGTACAGTTGGCTGATCATCGAAGAGAACTGTATGTTTTGTATCACAAATGGCACACTATTCTCTATTATACACAGTAAAAGCAGTGCACTATAAAGGGAATAGGGTGTAATTGACATTTTGCCTATGACCATCTGCTATGGCCTCTCATCCCCACAAGGCTATATGACCTGCTCTGGGTCTTTTCTCTTTACATACCAAAGAAAGAAAGAACATAAAAACCTGCCTATTTATAAACCAGGTGAAACAGGAGAGTTTTGGCACATAGGACAGAATGTTGGAGGAAACATGGGGATGAAAAGAGAGTGAAAGGGAGAGAGAGAACAGTAAGTGATGGAGTGAGTCACATTTGTAATACAGGCAGCGCATTGAACAACAGTAGCATAGCAGTGGATACAGTTGTCTATGTCTGGCAAAAGTAGCATTCCTTTTCAACATGAACTTCAGCTGACACAATGAGTGGGCACCAGTGAAAGCAGTATCATGGCAACTACACATTTCCTGCAAAGTGGCCTTATTTGTACCTTTGGTCTCTGGTGGCTCTGTGGCGAATAGCCCTAACTGTTAAACCCTCCCTCTTGTCTAAGCTAGTGCCACACTCTAGAAGTCATTATCATTCATGATATCACCTATCTTAATTGAAAAGGATGTAAATGATCGCTAGTAGAAACCGTACGGAAGCACGAGGAGTCTCTAGGCGTGACACTCAAAGTATTGTCCGGGAAACAAAGAGTCCTCTGTAGAAAGGTTCCTTCTGATCTCAGAATCAATCCATCGTGTGGGGAAAAGTGCAAGGGCATTCATCTTTTTATATTCTACCCATAACAGCCAGGTAGAGCACTTTCTTCCTGAAAAGGCAGACAATCAGAATAGCATTTCTCTGCAGAGGGCCTGAGCCTCTGAGGTGAACTTCCAATCAGTTTCCTGACAGCTCCCCTTTGTGCAGAGTGGGAGGAGCTTAACGCTACATGGTACTGAATAAAAAAACATTTAAAATTAAAATAATAATATTAGAAATAATAATAACGACAATAATATACTTGATTAACTCCTAGGAAATAAAACAGTGTCAGGATGCATCCTGTGAAAGAAAAAAAACACTATTTCTGATCTCCAAAAATGTAAACAGTCTCATTCTTCCTAAATGAATGTCAGAACTGAGTGGTATTCTCATCTTCCCTCCTTCCCTGACTTTCTCCTCAGTCCCACCTCACTGAGCTCAACAGATAGGCTCATTCCATCGGCGTCTGTCAACACAACCACCACATCCCATTGGCAGTTAGGCTGTTTCTGCTTCTTGTGTGTGTGTGGACAGAGTTCCACCCCCATGCATAGTCATAGAAACACACGTCTCCACGCGGTCATCTGGGTGGCTGCAGGGCGCGGTGCATGCAGCCCGACAGCGCGTCCCAGTTCCTCCAGATGAAGGCGAAGAGCAGGATGAGGAGGAGGGTGGAGAAGGACCGGGAGCGGGTCTTCATCAGGGGGACCACACATTTGGCCACGGTGGAGACGAACACCAGGAGCACGGCCATGAGGGCCAGGAGGACGTTGATGAGTTTCCCCAGCAGTGTCCGGGCTGTGGCATTCTCTAAGCCCTCTAGCTGGACCACCTGCTGCTGTTGCTGCTGCAACTCCATCTTAGAGATACGTGTCTGACACGCCTCCAGGGCTTCCTACAGGACAGGTCAAGAGAAAAGTGTTACACATACTCAGTACTACTACACGCAGTAAAGTAAAGACAGTAGTGTCTGACAGACAAATAACAAAGATCATTAAATGTAAAACTCTAGAATTTCATTTAAAACATCAAAGAGAGGGATGTGTAGGTTAAAGACAAGGCAACGTCATGCACCCACAACCTCATGCAGGACAAAAGGAGATGTGGTTTACAGACATGGAAATGCTCTGTTTACAGACAAACAACCCACTGAGGTTATGGTACACAGACATGGTTTTCAGTTAATTGTACAGTCCTGTTTTTGCTGGTAATGCCCTGGTATTTAATAAGAAATTACATTGAAACAATGGTTACTTTTCTGGGACTAACCTGTGAAAGAACTGACTCAACAAAATAGCTAACTATCTGGTACATTATGATGCTGGTTCTTATGGATTCCAATGAAACAAAATATACAGTTGAAGTCGGAAGTTTACATACACTAGATTGGAGTCATTAAAACTCGTTTTTCAACCACTCCACAAATTTCTTGTTAAAAAACTATAGTTTTGGCAAGTCGGTTAGGACATCTACTTTGTGCATGACACAAGTAATTTATCCAACAATTGTTTACAGACAGATTATTTAACTTATTGTACACAATTCCAGTGGGTCAGAAGTTTACATACACTAAGTTGACTGCCTTTAAACAGCTTGGAAAATTCCAGAAAATGATGTCATGTCTTTAGAAGCTTCTGATAGGCTAATTGACATCATTTGAGTTAATTTGAGGTGTACCTGTGGATGTATTTCAAGGCCTACCTTCAAACTTAGTGCCTCTATGCTTGACATTATGGGAAAATCAAAAGAAATCAGCCAAAACCTCAGATAACAAATTGTAGACCTCCACAAGTCTGGTTCATCCTTGGGAGCAATTTCCAAACGCCTGAAGGTACCAAGTTCATCTGTACAAACAATAGTACGCAAGTATAAACACCATGGGACCACGCAGCCGTCATATCGCTCAGGAAGGAGACGCGTTCTGTGTCCTAGAGATGAACGTACTTTAGTGTGAAAAGTGCAAATCAATCCCAGAACAACAGCAAAGGACCTTGTGAAGATGCTGGAGGAAACAGGTACAAAATGATCTATATCCACAGTAAAACAAGTCCTATATTGACATAACCTGAAAGGCCGCTCAGCAAGGAAGAAGCCACTGCTCCACCCACCATAAAAAAGCCAGACTACGGTTTGCAACTGCACAGGGGGACAAAGATCGTACTTTTTGGAGAAATGTCCTCTGGTCTGATGACACAAAAATAGAACTGTTTGGCCATAATGACCATCGTTATTTTTGGAGGAAAAATGGGGACGTTCGCAAGCCGAAGAACACCATCCCAGCCTGTGGCTCAGTTGGTAGAGCATGGTGTTTGCAACGCCAGCATGGTGTGTGCAACGCCAGGGTTGTGGGTTCGATTTCCACGGGGGGCCAGTACAAAAACAATGTACAAAAAAAATGCATGAAATTAAATGTATTCACTACTGTAAGTCGCTCTGGATAAGAGCGTCTGCTAAATGACTAAAAATGTAAAACTTTTTTTTAAAGCATGGGGGTGGCAGCATCATGTTGTGGGGATGCTTTGCTGCAGGAGGGACTGGTGCACTTCACAAAATAGAAGGCATCATGAGACAGGAAAATTATGTGGATATATATTGAACCGACATTACATTTCAGTCATTTAGCAGATGCTCTTATCCACCGCGACTTACAGTAGTGAATGCATACATTTCATACGTTTCCCCCCCCCCCGTACTGGTCCCCCATGGGAATCGAACCCACAACCCTGGCGTTGCAAACACCATGCTCTACCAACTGAGCCACACGGGACATCAGTCAGGAAGTTAAAGCTTGGTCGCAAATGGGTCTTCCAAATGGACAATGACCCCAAGCATAATTCCAAAGTCGTGGCAAAATGGCTTAAGGACAAAAGTCAAGGTATTGGAGTGGCCATCACAAAGCCATGACCTCAACCCTATAGAAAATGTGTGGGCAGAACTGAAAAAGCGTGTGCGAGCAAGGAGGCCAACAAACCTGACTCAGTTATACCAGCTCTGTCAGGAGGAATGGGCTAAAATTCACCCAACTTATTGTGGGAAGCTTGTGGAAGGCTACCCGAAATGTTTGATCCGAGTTAAACAATTGAAAGGCAATGCTACCAAATACTAATTGAGTGTATGTAAACTTCTGACCCACTGGGAATGTGATGAAAGAAATAAAAGCTGAAATAAATCATTCTGTAACAAGGGTCGTGTAAAGGGGACCAAGGCGCGGCATGTGAAGTGCTCATATTTCCTTTAATGAATACACTTAAAACAGAAAACGACCAAACAGTTCCATCAGGTACTACAGACAAAACAGAAAACAACTACCCACAAAAACCCAGCAAGAAAAACCCCTACTTAAATATGATTTCCAATCAGAGGCAACGAGGACCAGCTGCCTCCAATTGAAGATCAACCCCAAAAAACAACAACATAGAAATAGAAAACCTAGAACACAAACATAGAAATAGAAAAACACCCCCTGTCATGCCCTGACCTACTCTACTATAGAAAATGACATCTTACTAGGGTCAGGACGTGACACATTCTCTCTACTATTATTCTGACATTTCATATTCTTAAAATAAAGTGGTGATCCTAACTGACCTAAAATCTTTACTAGGATTAAATGTCAGGAATTGTGCAAAACAGTTTAAATGTATTTGGCTAAGGTGTATGTAAACTTCCGACTTCAACTATAAATATTAATTCATTATCATGTATTGTAATCCAATTTAAATACCAGGTAAATGGTGAACTGTAAAATAACCTGGTACTCCCACACACAGAAGAAAGATTATTGTGCCTCTTCCTCATTCCTTATAACTGAAAGGCTTTCTGTTTGACTTCAGATGAAATTGTGTTTGTGAAATTAATCACAATCATACAATTGTCTGGCTATCTAGTTTGTATGTGTACAGTGTGTATGTGTACAGTGTGAGTGTGTGTGTGTGTGTGGTTGCGCGTGTGACTGACCTGTGTGTCTCTGGCTCTCTCGTAGGACTGGTAGGCTATCTTCTCCTCCATGCTCGCCAGCTCCTGCTTCAGGTTTAGGATCTCATTCTGATGAAGCTCTGTCAGATCATTCAGCTGCTCCTCCAGACGCTCACACCTAGACATACCCAAATATAGACACAAACGTTAGTCTAATAGCTCACGCAAACATAGACACAGACAGAGATACAGAGACGCAGACAGTCACACACACACACACGCACACACACACACAGACAAACACACGCTCTCTCATGTGCCCCTTTAGAGAAACAGAGGTTCCAGTTTTTCCTGGAAAAGAGCCTAAAGAGCTTTCAGGTCAATGACAACTGACTGGACTGATGGCTATCTGTGAGCTGATTAGCACATGCTTACTCGTCTGTCGATAAGACTGACCAATAGCAGATAATCAGCAGGATGACACTGACCAATCACATACTCTCAGCAGGAGGGAGGAGACCAGGAACATTGGTGTTATTAGTAGTGGAAAGCAACTGAACAGGCAAAAACGAGAGCTGTATATGAATGTGAGTATTTTTTAATACAGTATGTACAAAATGTGTCTCAGGAAAAATGTGAATAAGTGCATAATGTGCTTGTCTGTGCATGCATGCGTGTGTGATTAGGTGAATCACCTCACCAGTCTGATCTCATTATGGCTCACCTGACCTGTTTAGAGTCACATTTTAATAAGATCTACAACTCTTCCCTCTGGTACCACACTGGCACGCACACACACACACAACAGATGTGACAATAAAAAGATCAAGCAGAATAGAAGCACAACAGGTGAGTCAGAGAGTGGGGGAGGAGGAGGAGGAGCTACCGCAGAACCCAAGTTTTCTGAGCAGAAACTCATTGTTGGACATAAAGAACAAAAAAAACACCAGGAAATCAGCTCCAAGTTATTTTAATTTAAGAAATCTGTTCCAAAGTATTACCATGCATAATAGAGATACGTGATCATATACAAATGGAAGCAAGGTTTGAAATGATTATGTTCTAGTCAAATATTATATCTCTTTGGGCTTCTTGCGGTCAATTTGTATGTTCCGGCCCCCCGACCATCTGCTCAAGAAAAAGAAAAAAAACGGTCTGCGGCTGAATCTAGTTGATGATCCCTTTGGTAAAGTTTCCTCTAAGAGTTATACAGGTAGCAGTCTCAACACAGAAACTGTGTGAAATAACCAGTGGACTTAGTTCATTAGAAGTCATGAAAAGATCAATACAAAGTCTTCAGTCCAGGCTGTATTCTCATTCATTCATCCATCCATTTCTTCATTAGTTATGCTTCAGACTCTTATCAAAGGTTTAAACACAGTGGTTTAACCATAGCTGTGTGGTTAATTGCGAGAACATAGTCATCAGCAGACATGCTCAAAGCTCATTAGGGTCCCTCAGTTTTGATGGTCTGTATTTTTTGCCTAAACACATCTCTCTCTCTCCTGTTAATTTGCCTAAATATACTTAAATGGAGACCTCTGTTCCTGTAGTGTCTTTACTAAATGGTCTGTACAAACACCTCTACAGTTTAGTAGTCTACAGCTGTTCTCTCTGCCTGAATGATGCATAACGGTGTTTCTGTAATTTCTGTGTATCTTTATGGTTAATGTCACTAGCTTTACAACAAACATACATGCATCCATATCACTTAAAGATAACCTCTCAAATGTTAACCTTATCCATCTTTGAATGGAGTTTTTCATACAGGTCTCTCTCTCTCTCTCTCTCTCGTTATTTAGTGATTCTTGTTTCCATACCTGAATCGTTCCTCCTGTAGGGTCTGCATGATGACAGTGTAGTCCCTCTGATAGTGGCTCTTAAGTCCCTCCAGACTCTCCTCTAGTCTCCCCTGGCATTCCCTCAGCTCCTGCACTTCCTGCAGCAGCATGTCCAGGCTGGAGCTCTGGCTCCTCTCCAGGGTGTTCCCTTTGGAGCTGGGGGGGCCTCCGGGGGCCCCAGTCGTGCTGTTGGCCCCTGCCGACCCTGAGGTAGCGCTGGAGCAGTCATCCTCGCTGCCGTACTTGGGGCTGGACTGCAGGTGGTGTTGGCCTGCGAGGCCCAGAGACCTCCCCCCGGCCCCCATCAAACCCTCCTCAACACCTGACGGGTCATCCAAGGAGTCCTTCAGCCCGGGGATGTTGTCGGCGCTGCCAAACTTGTTGCGGAACAGCGAGGCGATCTCTCGGGGCTTGGAGACGACCCCGGTGGCAGCAGAGTGCGTGGCCTGGGAGAAGCTGGTGAGGCCTCCCTTGACACTGTCCACCACACCTTCGCTGAAGCCTGTGACCTTTGCCCCCACGCCCTTTAGGCCCTGCTGCATGTCCCTGAGGACGTCCTTGGACTGGCGAGGGATGCCGTTGTGCTCTACCTCCCTCAGCTTGCGGTGGTAGTGTTCCAGCTTCCTCTGCAGCTGCTGGATGGTCAGGGCTGACTTCTGGTTCTTCTTCTCAAACACCTGCAGTTATATAGGACATTTACACTGAGTATACCAAACATTAGGAACATCTTCCTAATACTGAGTTGCCCCTTCCTTTTGCCTTCAGAATAGCCTCAATTTGTCGGGGCATGGACTCTACAAGGTGTTGAAAGCGTTCCACAGGGATGCTGGCCCATGTTGACTCCAATGCTTCCCACAGTTGTGTCAAGTTGGCTGGATGTCCTTTGGGTGGTAGACCATTCTTGATACAAAATGGGAAACTGCTGCATGTGAAAAACCCAGCAGCGTTGCAGTTCTTGACATAAACCGGTGGGCCTGGCACCTACTACCATACCCCATTTAAAGGCACTCCCATTTACGCTCTAAATGTCACACATACACAATCCATGTCTCAATTGTCTCAAGGCTTTAAAATCCTTATTTAACCTGTCTCCTCCCCTTCATCTACACGTGGGTCAATACCATTTTTTAAATGCAGGAACTCAGTCAGGGTCTCAACTTACTGTTGAGAGTTAGAATAATATAATACACAAGGTGCAAATTGGAAATGTGGTTATGCATCAGCAGTCACTCAATTAGCCCATGTCAGCAAAGATGTTTTAGATTGGTAAATTAGTCTAGCGGCCAGCTATCTAAACATTGTAAGCATGGTCAAATTACCAACCGGGATAACCCATTAATCATCAATTATCATATTAAAAACTGCAAACATTTGCCTCCACCCTATGGCAAAATGTGTAGAATTGCAGGAAATGACCTGTTAAACTTCACATTTTTCTCTCTGCCCCATAGCAAAATTAGTAGAATTATATGAAATCAATTATAAAATGTCCAAATATTCTCTCCGCCCAATTGCAAAATGAGTAGATTTGCAGCAAACGTGCTTTAAACTGCAACATTTTCTCTAAGCCACATGGTAAAATGTGCAGAATTGCAGGAAATTAGTAGGCCATAACGAATAACTTATTTTCTCTGTCACGAGGGGGGGGGGGGGGGGAAGAGAAAGACTTCAAGACTGTTGGAAAAGCATTCCAGGTGAAGCTGGTTGAGAGAATGCCAAGAGTGTACAAAGCTGTCATCAAGGCAAGGTTGGCTACTTTGAAGAATTTGTTAAACACTTTTTTGGTTACTACATGATTCCATATGGGGTTTTTTTCAGAGCCTTCTTGGGTATGACACTACAAGCTTGGCATACATATATTTTGGGGGAACTCCCCAAATATATGTATGCCAAGCTTGTAGTGTCATACCCAAGAAGGCTCTGAAAAAAACCCCATATGGAATCAAAGTAGCCAACCTTGCCTTGATGACAGCTTTTTACACTCTTGGCATTCTCTCAACCAGCTTCACCAGCTTCACCTGGAATGCTTTTCCAACAGTCTTTAAGGAGTTCCCACATATGCTGAGCACTTGTTGGCTGCTTTTCCTTCACTCTGCGGTCCAACTCATCCCAAACCATCTCAATTGGGTTGAGGTCGGGTGATTGTGGAGGCCAGGTCATCTGTTAAATAGCCCTTACACAGCCTGGAGGTGTGTTGGGTCATTGTCCGGTTGAAAAACAACCAATAGTCCTACTAAGTGCAAACCAGAAGGGATGGCGTATCGCTGCAGAATGCTGTGGTAGCTTACCCTCTGGGTCTTCCTTTCCTGTGGCGGTCATCATAGCACTTGATGGTTTTGGAACTGCACTTGAAGAAACTTTCAAAGATCGTGGTCTTCCTGTCTGGGTTGGCGCCCCCCCTTGGGCTGTGCCGTGGTGGAGATCTTTGTGGGCTATACTCGGCCTTGTCCCGGGATGGTATGTTGGTGGTTGGAGATATCCCTCCAGTGGTGTGGAGGCTGTGCTTTGGCAAAGTGGGTGGGGTTATATCCTACCTATTTGGCCCTGTCCGGGGGTTTCATCGGATGGGGCCACAGTGTCTCCTGACCCCTCCTGTCTCAGCCTCCAGTATTTATGCTGCAGTAGTTTATGTGTCGGGGGGCTAGGGACAGTCTGTCACATCTGGAGTATTTCTCTTGTCTTTTCCGGTGTCCTGTGTGAATTTAAATATGCTCTCTCTAATTCTCTCCTTCTCTTTCTTTCTTTCTCTCTCTCGGAGGACGTGAGCCCTAGGACCATGCCTCAGGACTACCTGGCTTGATGACTCCTTGCTGTCCCCAGTTCACCTGGCCGTGCTGCTGCTCCAGTTCCAACTGTTCTGCCTGCAGCTATGGAACCCTGACCTGTTCACCGAACGTGCTACCTGTCCCAGACCTGTTGTCCCAGACCTGCTGGAACCCTGACCTATTCACCGGACGTGCTACCTGTCCCAGACCTGCTGTTTTCAAATCTCTAGAGACAGCAGGAGCGGTGGAGCTGCTCTCAAAGATCGGCTATGAAAAAGCCAACTGACACTTACTCTTGTGTTACTGACTTATTGCACCCTCGACAACTACTATGATTATTATTATTTGACAATGCTGGTCATTTATGAACATTTGAACATCTAGGCCATGTGCTGTTATAATCTCCACCCGGCACAGCCAGAAGAGGACTGGCCACCCCTCATAGCCTGGTTCCTCTCTAGGTTTCTTCCTAGGTTTTGGCCTTTCTAGGGAGTTTTTCCTAGCCACCGTGCTTCTACACCTGCATTGCTTGCTGTTTGGGGTTTTAGGCTGGGTTTCTGTACAGCACTTTGAGATATCAGCTGATGTAAGAAGGGCTATATAAATAAATTGTATTTTATTTGATCGTGTAATTTTCCGGATTGACTGACCTTCATGTCTTAAAGTAATGATAGATGGTCATTTCTCTTTGTTCATTTGAGCTGTTCTTGCCATAACATGGACTTGGTCTTTTACCAAATAGGGCTATCTTCTGTATACCACCCCTACCTTGTCACAACACATCTGATTGGCTCAAACACATTAATTACATCTAGACGTTCTGCTAGCGGAACACCTGCTCCAATATCCAATGATAGGCGTGGCGCGAATTACAAATTCCTCAAAAATCCAAAAACTTCAATTTTTCAAACATATGACTATTTTACACCATTTTTAAGACAAGACTCTCCTTTATCTAACCACACTGTCCGATTTCAAAAAGGCTTTACAGCGAAAGCAAAACATTAGATTATGTCAGCAGAGTACCCAGCCAGAAATAATCAGACACCCATTTTTCAAGCTAGCATATAATGTCACAAAAAACAAAACCACAGCTAAATGCAGCACTAACCTTTGATGATCTTCATCAGATGACACGCCTAGGACATTATGTTATACAATACATGCATGTTTTGTTCAATCAAGTTCATATTTATATCAAAAAATTTTGCAATATTCTGAGTAGATAGCTCGCCATCACAGGCTAGCTATTTTGACACCCACCAAGTTTGACCCTCACCAAACTCAGATTTACTATAAGAAAAATTGGATTACCTTTGCTGTTCTTCGTCAGAATGCACTCCCAGGACTTCTACTTCAATAACAAATGTTGGTTTGGTTCAAAATAATCCATAGTTATATCCAAATAGCGGCGTTTTGTTCGTGCGTTCAAGACACTATCTGAAGGGTGACAAAGGGTTACGCGCCCGACGCGTTTCGTGACCAAAAAATCGAAATATTCCATTACCGTACTTCGAAGCATGTCAACCGCTGTTTAACCTCTTATGGCTAGGGGGCAGTATTTTCACGGCTGGATAAAAAACGTCCCCGATTTAATCTGGTTACTAATCCTACCCAGTAACTAGAATATGCATATACTTATTATATATGGATAGAAAACACCCGAAAGTTTCTAAAACTGTTTGAATGGTGTCTGTGAGTATAACAGAACTCAAATGGCAGGTCAAAACCTGAGAGATTCCTTTACAGGAAGTGGCCTGTCTGACCATTTCTGGAACTTCTTTGCCATCTCTATCTTTTACAAAGGATCTCTGCTCTAACGTGACACTTCCTACGTCGTCCATAGGCGCTCAGAGCCCGGGAAAAACCTGAATGTCGTCATCCCAGCCCCAGGCTGAAACACATTATCGCCTTTCTCAAGTGGCCGATCAAGGGACTGTGGGCTTAGGCGTGTGACCTGGCCGCCCCCGTCTTTGTGATTTTTTCCTCTGTTTGCCGAAAAGGAGATTCCCGGTCGGAATATTATCGCTTTTCTACGAGAAAAATGGCATAAAAATTGATTTTAAACAGCGGTTGACATGCTTCGAAGTACGGTAATGGAATATTTAGAATTTTTTTGGCACGAATTGCGCCATGCGCACGACCGTTATTTACCATTCGGATAGTGTCTGGGACGCAGGAACAAAACGCCGCTATTCGGATATAACGATGGATTATTTTGGACCAACCCAACATTTGTTATTGAAGTGGCAGTCCTGGGAGTGCATTCTAACGAAGACAACAAAAGGTAATCAAACTTTTATAATAGTAAATCTGATATTGGTGAGTGCTAAACTTGCCGGGTGTCTAAATAGCTAGCCCGTGATGCCTGGGCTATGTACTAAGAATATTGCAAAATGTGCTTTCACCAAAAAGCTATTTTAAAATCGTACATATCGAGTGCATAGAGGAGTTCTGTATCTATAATTCTTAAAATAATTGTTATGCTTTTTGTGAACGTTTATCGTGAGTAATTTAGTAAAATGTTAGCAAATTCCTCCGGAAGTTTGCGGGGGGTATGCTAGTTCTGAACGTCACATGCTAATGTAAAAAGCTGTTTTTTGATATAAATATGAACTTGATTGAACAAAACATGCATGTATTGTATAACATAATGTCCTAGGTGTGTCATCTGATGAAGATCATCAAAGGTTAGTGCTGCATTTAGCTGTCTTCTGGGTTTTTGTGACATTATATGCTAGCTTGAAAAATGGGTGTCTGATTATTTCTGGCTTGGTACTCTGCTGACATAATCTAATGTTTTGCTTTCGCTGTAAAGCCTTTTTGAAATCGGACAGTGTGGTTAGATAAAGGAGAGTCTTGTCTTTAAAATGCTGTGAAATAGTCATATGTTTGAAAAATGTAAGTTTTTGTATTTTTGAGGAATTTGTAATTCGCGCCACGCCTATCATTGGATATTGGAGCAGGTGTTCCGCTAGCGGAACGTCTAGATGTAAGAGGTTAAAATCAATTTTTATGGGATTTTTCTCGTAAAAAAGCGATAATATTCCGACCAGGAGTCGTTGTTTTCGTTCAAAGACGAAAGAATAAAAACATGGTGTCGCCTCGTGCACGCGCCTCCAGTCTCTGTTCTCTGATCGACCACTATCCAAATGCGATATTGTTTTTCAGCCAGAGCCTGCAAAGACATCATTCAGCGTTTTGCCGCCTTCTGAGAGCCTATGGGAGCCGTAGGAAGTGTCACGTTACAGCAGAGATCCTCAGTTTTCAATAAAGAGAGTGTAGAAGGCCAATAAATGGTCAGAGACGGCACTTCCTGTAAGGAATCTTCTCAGGTTTTGGCCTGCCAAATGAGTTCTGTTATACTCACTGACACCATTCAAACAGTTTTAGAAACTTTGGAGTGTTTTCTATCCAAAAATAATAATTATATGCATGTTCTAGTTTCTGGGCAGGAGTAATAATCAGATTAAATCGGGTACGTTTCTTATCCGGCCGTGAAAATACTGCCCCCTATCCATAACAGGTTAAGAAGGAAAGAAATTCCATAAATGAACTTTTAACAAAGGCACAGCTGTTAATTGTAATGCATTCCAGGTGACTACCTCATGAAGCTGGTTGAGAGAATGCCAAGAGTGTGCAAGCTGTCATCAAGGCAAAGGGTGGCTACTTTGAAGATTCTCAAATATAAAATATATTTAGATTTGTTTAACCTGTTGGGGCTAGATGGCAGTATTTGCACGGCCGGATAAAAAATGTATCCGATTTAATGTGGTTACTACTCCTGCCCAGTAACTATAATATGCATATAATTATTGGCTTTGGATAGAAAACACCCTAAAGTTTCTAAAACTGTTTGAATGGTGTCTGTGAATATAACAGAACTCATTTGGCAAGCCAAAACCTGAGAAGATTCCTTACAGGAAGTGGCCTGTCTGACAATGTCTTGCCCTTCTTGATTACCTCTAACAAATACAGGGGATCTCTGGCATGACGTGACACTTCCTACGGCTACCATGGGCTCTCAGAAGGCGGGAAAAAGCTGAACGATGTAATTCCATCACCAGGCTGAAACACATTAGCGCGTTTGGCAAGTGCTCTATCAGAGGGCCATTAGACTGAGGCTCGTGCATGAGGGGATAGCATGCTTTTACTTTCACTTTCTTTGTAATAAAAAACGATTTCCCGGTCGGAATATTATCGCTTTTTTACGAGAAAAATGGCATAAAAATTGATTTTAAACATGCTTCGAAGTACGGTAATGGAATATTTACACATTTTTGGTCACGAAATGCGCCATGCTCGTAACCCTTATTTACCCTTTCGGATAGTGTCTTGAACGCACGAACAAAACGCCGCTATTTGGATATAACAATGGATTATTTGGGACCAAACCAACATTTGTTATTGAAGTAGAAGTCCTGGGAGTGCATTGTGACGAAGAACAGCAAAGGTAATAACATTTTTCTTATAGTAAATCTGACTTTGGTGAGTGCTAAACTTGCTGGGTGTCTAAATAGCTAGCCCTGTGATGCCGGGCTATCTACTTAGAATATTGCAAAATGTGCTTTCACCGAAAAGCTATTTTAAAATCGAACATATCGAGTGCATAGAGGAGTTCTGTATCTATAATTCTTAAAATAATTGTTATGTTTTTTGTGAACGTTTATCGTGAGTAATTTAGTAAATTCACCGGCAGTGTTCGGTGGGAATGCTAGTCACATGCTAGTCACATGCTAATGTAAAAAGCTGGTTTTTGATATAAATATGAACTTGATTGAACAAAACATGCATGTATTGTATAGCACAATGTCCTAGGGTTGTCATCTGATGAAGATCATCAAAGGTTAGTGCTGCATTTAGCTGTGGTTTGGGTTTATGTGACATTATATGCTAGCTTGAAAAATGGGTGTCTGATTATTTCTGGCTGGGTACTCTGCTGACATAATCTAATGTTTTGCTTTCGTTGTAAAGCCTTTTTGAAATCGGACAGTGTGGTTAGATTAACGAGAGTCTTGTCTTTAAAATGGTGTAAAATAGTCATATGTTTGAAAAATTGAAGTTTTTGCATTTTTGAGGTATTTGAATATCGCGCCACGGGATTACACTGGCTGTTGAGTAGGTGGGACGCAAGCATCCCACCTAGCCCATAGAGGTTAACACTTTTTTTGGTTACTACATGATTCCATATGTGTTATTCCATAGTTTTGATATCTTCACTATTATTCTACAATGTAGAAAATAGTAAAAATAGAGAAAAACCCTGGGATGAGTGCTCTAGGTGTGTCCAATCCAAACGTTTGACTGGTACTGTATGGGAATGTGATATTTCCGTTTTTTATTTTAACCTACCTGGGCAAGGTGGGACGTTTGCGTCCCACCTAGTCAACAGCCAGTGGAATCGCGTGGCACGAAATACAAATACCTCATAAATGCTATAACTTCAATTTCTCAAACATATGACTATTTTACACCATTTTAAAGACAAGACTCTCTTTAATATAACCACATTGTCCGATTTCAAAAAGGCTTTACAGCGAAAGCAAAACATTAGATTATGTCAGGAGAGTACCCTGCCAAAAATAATCACACAGACATTTTCAAAGCAAGCATATATGTCACAAAAACCAAAACCACAGCTAAATGCAGCACTAACCTTTGATGATCTTCATCAGATGACACTCCTAGGACATTATGTTATACAATACATGCATGTTTTGTTCAATCAAGTTCATATTTATATCAAAAAACAGCTTTTTACATTAGCATGTGATGTTCAGAACTAGCATACCCACCGCAAACTTCCGGTGAATTTACTAAATTACTCACGATTAACGTTCACAAAATATATAACAATTATTTTAAGAATTATAGATACAGAACTCCTTTATGCAATCGCGGTGTCAGATTTAAAAAATAGCTTTTCGGCCAAAGCACATTTTGCAATATTCTGAGTACATAGCCCGGCCATCACGGCTAGCTAATTTGACTCCCACCAAGTTTGGCCCTCACCAAACTCGGATTTACTATAAGAAAAATTGGATTACCTTTGCTGTTCTTCGTCAGAATGCACTCCCAGGACTTCTACTTCAACAACAAATGTTGTTTTGGTTCCAAATAATCCATAGTTATATTCAAATACCTCCGTTTTGTTCATGCGTTCAGGTCACAATCTGAAGGGTGACGCGCGAGCGCATTTCGTGACAAAAAATGTCAAAATATTCCATTACAGTACTTCGAAGTATGTCAAAGGCTGTTTAAAATCAATTTTTATGCTATTTTTCTCATAAAATAGCGATAATATTCCAACCGGGCGACGTTGTATTCATTCAAAGGTTGAAAGAAAAACATGGCAACTTCTCGTGACTGTGCATCTCCAGTGTCACTGTCCCCAGACAGGCCAGTAACAAACAGAGCTGCTGTACTTCGCCCAGCGACTGCAGACACCTCATTACACTTTCTGGCGCCTTCTGAGAGCCAATGGAAGCCTTACAAAATGTCACGTTACAGCAGAGATGCTGTATTTTCGATAGAGATGCCACAGAAGGAGAACAAATTGTCAGACAGGGCACTTCCTGTATGGAATCTTCTCAGGTTTTGGCCTGCCATATGAGTTCTGTTATACTCACAGACACCATTCAAACAGTTTTAGAAACTTTAGAGTGTTTTCTATCCAAATCTACTAATTATATGCATATTCTCATTTCTGGGCAAGAGTAGTAACCAGTTTAAATCGGGTACGTTTTTTATCCGGCCGTGCAAATACTGCCCCCTAGCCCCAACAGGTTTTAATACATTATAATTTTTTTATCCATTTCAGAATAAGGCTGTAACGTAACACAATGTGGAAAAAGTGAGGGGGTCTGAATACTTTCCAAATGCACTGTATTGTAGTCATACCTATCATTTAGCAGTGCTGTTATCCAGTAAAAGTAGACCCGTCTGGTGTATTGTCATTCAACTGTTTTGTGTTTCATATCAAAAGGATAAACATTCTGATTCTAAAACAATGCTCACCTGTTTGATGTGGGCACTCTGTTGCTTGTCAGCGTTGTTGGCCAGTTTGAGGTACTCGGCCACGTTGCTGTCTCTGGCCGTCTGCTCAATCTTGATCTGCTCGGTGAGCTTCAGGATCTTCTGCTGCAGCTGGGCGATGGCCTGCTTGGTGCGCTGGGGGCCTGGGGTGCCATCGTCACCCCCAGAGAAAGACCCATCCTCCCCACACGACACTGCCTGGGGGATCTGAGCTAAGCCACTCATCTCCAACTGCTCAGTCTGGTGGAGGAGAGGGGAATTCATGATCACAATATTTCTATACCTTGGGCTCCACAAAGAAAACAGAAAAAAGGAAGCAGCTGAAAAATAACCAATTTCCTTCCATATGGCCAGACAATACTGACTGTGTAGCATGGCATGCAGGCTGAACCATAGAGGAAATGGATGTTAATCATGAGTGGAGGTGGATAATATCATTGAACCTAATCACTAGTGTGCCCAGTACAATGTAGGATGATTACAGTGTTGACATTGTTTCACAGATTAGGTCTACCTACAGACAACCTTTGCTTTTTCAGCCATTGACCTGATTTCTGCCAACAAGCACCAGTGTAAAAAAAGCATCCTATCTAAATGGGAAACGTAGTATTCGATTAGCACTCCATGATAATTAGGAGTTAGAATAGACTGGGAACCATGAATCCCCTGAGCCCTACAACTCCAGCAGCGACAAAGTCAAGGGCCATGCTCACTACTTACTAACCTAACTGTCAACACATTCCCTGGGGCCATTCTCTGCATCAGAGACTGACACTGGCATATGCTACAGTGCACCGAACAGACAGGAGCAAGAGGGATGGGGAGAGCCAGTATTTGCACGCCGAAGTTGGGAAATAGAAAACTGGCAAATTCCACACCTGTCGGCACAATATGACTAACCGATGACATATGCCACGCTGTAATGACATGATTAAAAAGAAAACCACAGCATCCGGTAAAATCCAGTCTATTGAAACCATTATGCTCCAAAATGCAGAGACACCTGATACTTTCAAAAAGACAAGGGACAGCGAAAACTCTCTCACCTTGCCATTCTCCAATCGGAGTACTTGTTCCCAATGCATGTTCCCTTATTCCCTCAGTCTGTCCGGCAACTTCATTCATGTATCCCGCTCCGGAGCTTCGCCCGTTGCTCACGCCAACTCCCCTAATTTATGTATAAACATTTAGTGTACCTGAACCCTGACTATCCTCCTCTCCCCCTCCCCACGGCGCGAAAGTGGTGACATCATCCTCCTGCGATCCCGCCTAGAGACAAGTGCCAGAAGTGCTCAAACGTCAATCATTATCCGCTCATGTTCAGAATGTGGTAAAAAAAAGACTTGTCAGAGACATTTCAAACTGCCCGCGATCTGTATTGTTCATGTTTATTTACTTCAAACAACTTGGTGGAAATAAGAGGAACATTTCTTCCTTCTTTGAACACAGTAGCCTAGCCGTATAGATTCACTATGTATTTTCACCTCAAGGTTCTCGTTTTACCTGTCACACAATAATATTAATCATATGTATCGCATATGTATTAATCAAAATGTATTGCACAATGCAAATAGTTTCTCAGAAAAAAAACTGGAGGAAACAGGATGTTCTCCAAAAAAGGGCAAAATGAACAAATCTGACCTATTCCGTAAACAACTTTTTGACCTTGACATGCATTTATAGAAACGAAACCCTTGGAGATATAACTATTTATATAAAACTCCCTCCTTAATCTGGGTTTAATTTTTCCATTCTTAAAACAGACATTCATTCAGGGAGGAAAAACTGACTAACAGAGTACAGAAAGCAGGGTGGCTGGGAGTGTAAATTAGATAACATCAAATCTTTGCCAAACAGTGGCTGAAGAAAGGTGGCAGCAGGACAAGCTCAACCAGTCTGACAAGCTCAACCAGTCTGACAGTTTCAGAAATGCCGCATGCGCACGCACGCACACGCACACACACACACACACACACACACACACACACACACACACACACACACACATAACCACAAAAAGAAGCTCCAATTATTTTGAATGCGGCATTGTTGGGCTCCCAAGTGGTGCAGCAGTCAAAGGCACTGCATCTCAGTACATGAGGCATCAATACAGTTCCTGGTTCGAATCCAGGCTGCATCACATCTGGCCATGATTGGGAGTCCCATAGGGCGGGGCACAATTGGCCCAGCATCGTCTGGGGTAGGCCTTCATTGTAAATAAGAATTTATTTTTTACTGACTTGCCTAGTTAATTCAAAGATATATACAGTTGAAGTCAGAAGTTTACATACACCTTAGCCAAATACATTTAAACTCAGTTTTTCACAATTCCTGATATTTAATCCTAGTAAAAATTCCCTGTCTTAGGTCAGTTAGGATCACCACTTTATTTTAAGAATGTGAAATGTCAGAATAATAGTGGAGAGAATGATTTATTTCAGCTTTTATTTCTTTCATCACATTCCCAGTGGGTCAGAAATGTACATACACTCACTTAGTATTTGGTAGCATTGCCGTTAAATTGTTTAACTTGGGTCAAACGTTTCAGGTAGCCTTCCACAAGCCTCCCACAATAAGTTGGGTGAATTGTGGCACATTCCTACTGACAGAGCTGGTGTAACTGAGTCAGGTTTGTAGGTCTCCTTGCTCACACACACTTTTTCAGTTCTGCCCACACATTTTCTATGGGATTGAGGTCAGGGCTTTGTAATGGCCACTCCAATACCTTGACTTTGTTGTCCTTAAGCCATTTTGCCACAACTTTGGAAGTATGCATGTGGTCATGCAACTTCGTTGTCCATTTGGAAGACCCATTTGCGACCAAGCTTTAACTTCCTGACTGATGTCTTGAGATGTTGCTTCAATATGTCCCATAATTTTTCTGCCTCATGTTGCCATCTATTTTGTGAAGTGCACCAGTCCCTCCTGCAGCAAAGCACCCCCACAACATGATGCTGCCACCCCCGTTCTTCACAGTTGGGATGGTGTTCTTCGGTTTGCAAGCCCTCCCCTTTTTTCCTCCAAAGATATCGATGGTCATTATGGCTAAACAGTTCTATTTTTGTTTCATCAGACCAGAGAACATTTCTCCAAAAAGTACGATCTTTGTCCCCATGTGCAGTTGCAAACCGAAGTCTGACTTTTTTATGGCGGTTTTGGAGCAGTGGCTTCTTCCTTGCTTGTTTTACTGTGGATATAGATACTTTTGTACCTGTTTCCTCCAGCATCTTCACAAGGTCCTTTGCTGTTGTTCTGGGATTGATTTGCACTTTTCGCACTAAAGTACATGCGAAAAGTGATGTCAAGCAAAGAGGCACTGAGTTTGAAGGTAGGCCTTGAAATACCTTCAAAGGTACACAGCCGATCAGAAGCTTCTAAAGCCATGACATAATTTTCTGTTATTTTCCAAGCTGTTTAAAGGCACAGTCAACTTAGTGTGTGTAAACTTCTGACCTACTGGAATTGTGATACAGTGAATTATAAGTGAAATAATCTGTCTAAACAATTGTTGGAAAAATGACTTTTGTCATGCACAAAGTAGATGTCCTAACCGACTTACTAAAACAATAGTTTGTTAACAAGACATTTGTGGAGTGGTTGAAAAACGAGTTTTAATGACTCCAACCTAAGTGTATGTGAACTTCCGACTTCAACTGTATATAAACTGTGAAATCCTAATCATACAATGACAACTTTGAAACCTCCTGCTTTGGACTGGATGTATCAATGTGTAGTTTGTAGTCTACATGAATAATCTATTAGCAGAATTACTGTTTTACCTCAATTAGCCACGAAATCCCTAGTTTGAAAGCCACTCTTTTCTTGAAGCTCTGCTGAGACATTTTCCCTACATTTTCTCCCACATAGGCCAGCACCTTAGCAATTTGAGTTCTAGCCAATTAGCTTCAGGCCCTCGCATTCGAGCGACAGCTAGCAAAAGGCATGCCTAGCATTATCCAATGAGGTAGAAAGGCTAAGTGGACACAGCAGAGAGATGCCGCATTCAAAACAACTGGGAACTCAGAAAAAGATCAAATCATGACATAAGTGATCTTCAGGTTGGAAAGTCAGAGCTCTAGAAAGAGGCTCGAGTTCCCGAGTTGGAATTCTGAATTGGATGACCATTCAAATCGATTTTTCCCAGTCTGAGCTTGTTTTTTCTCCGAGTTGCCAGTTGTTTTGAACACACTGGAGTCAGAAGTCGGAAATTTCCTAGTTCCCAGTTTCGTGTTCCCAGTTGTTTTGAACGCGGCAAGAGAGACACAGAGAGAGCAATGACGTGGTGCACATATCTGGACATATGTGACGTAGTACGTAACTTTCGGGGACCACTTTTGGCTCGTGAGTGCTACTTTCAGAAATACTGGCTGAAAAGTACACAAAATTACCAGAGAATCTCTTTAATGGCCCAATAAGAGAACATGACTATTATTATGATGACTGCTAAAGTGAAAAGTCCCAATTAACAAGATGTGCTGTCGACTGAAAAGGAAATAAATCAGAGAATGAGAAAAGCTCGCATTTCAACCGTATGCCTAAAGTGAGAATCCATAGGCCTATATATCCAGATCCAAAAATGTGTCCGTCATCATTGGTAAGACTAAGCTACATGGCTTTAACTGCAGAAGTGAGATCAAAGACATGATGACACGGATTAACTGTGGCCACAGAAACGGTCCATTAAAATAGCTATCTGGCCACTGACTGAGATAGATAAAGGAGGGAGGCCAAGGAATGGCTGAGTCAGCTGACCACAGTGAATTTGAGTGCCCTGCGAAGCAGCGCTGAGATACAAACTTGCCCGTGATAACGAAGAGCTCAGAGACACTCACAGACTGGCACAGGAGTAATCCATCCCTCCCCATAAACCGGGCCTAAAATGTACAATAAGCAAGACTTCGAGCATGCGTCCAGGTACAGATGCAAGAACACACACACACACACACACACACACACACACACACACACACACACACACACACACACACACACACACACACACACACACACACACACACACACACACACACCAGAAAGAGGAGAATGGTAATCCCTAATTTTCCCAATGCTCCTCTAATTTATCTGAGAGTATGACCTAACTTCCATCTTGATAATGAATTTCTGAGCTATAAGGGAGGACAGACACTGATAAGGGCTTTATGAAAGCAGACTCCTCCAATGCCCTAGAGATCCTCACCCACTCGGAACACGTTACCATGGCTACACTGTTCCGTCTGATCCACAGAAGCTAGGGGTCAAGGGTTGTAAAACTAATCTGGAGTGTAAAGTTCAGATCTCAAAGAAAGGAAGGAAAAGGGAGAGTGAGAGAGAGAGAGAGAGAGAGAGAGAGAGAGACCAACAGAGATGTACTTAGCCATGGAGAAAAGATACCCTAACCTCAATACACCTGTGACGAGTACACCTTATTGTTTACGCCTAGATGGAGCATAACTATGTCTGTATACAGTAGACAATCACAAAGCACATTCACATTACAGTGCAAAGTTTATCCCTGACTGCTTCATAGGTTGAAAATATGATACATATATGGTACGATATACAGTATGTGTGTCATACATTGGACATATACCTGCACCCCTCACCCAACTAACTCTTGTCAGCCATAAATCAACTCCTGATAAGGGCACATACCAGTAAGTGGGAAAGTGAAAACTCCATTTAGGTGAACTGCAGTTCACAAATTCACCATTATCTGTAATGGCTTTGGCTATCTGCAGGCTCAACTTTAGTGCATGCATCACACTTATCAGGAGTTGACTGAGGTATCACCACTTAACGTACATGGCATTGAGTTACATACTGTACAATATTGCCACACCCCGGAGAACTGCACCTGACTAACCACTGTGGATATCTCTGTGATTCCCCTGTGTGTGTGTCCACCTGAATTAAGCCTAGATATAACATCAGAGCATGTGAGTGTAAATCCTTTACCAGTAGTAAGTACACAGCAGACCTTACAGTGCAGGACTATTCTATACTAGGACTAGAGAGAGTTTACTTGCACAGCTCAATATAAGATTGGCAGACTGGGAGACACTGTAATGGACTAAGGCCCTGGAATTTCCCTCTCTAGGGCAATGCAAGTCAAACTGATTAACACAAGTTCCCAATGCTTTTCCTTTCCTGATCTCCTCTCCCCCAGTCTTAATGACTCCCCTCTTCTCTTCTCCTCTCTTCATCCATCTCCTGCTCTTCCTCCCCATTTTACCTCCATTTCATCTCCTCTCCGTTCCTCTCCTCTCCTCTCTACTCTCTTCTCTACTCCTCTCCTTTCCTGATGGTCTCAGTTCCCACCCAGCCATGCCAAATTAAGCAGCTCTGATAGTTTTTAATGGAAATCCGCTTTATTTGTGTCTTTAAGGGATTCCAATCAGACAACAATGAGGTCCATTCAATAGCTACGGACAATTACATAACTCTGTGTGACGCTGGGCAAAGCAGCAATTTACTAAACACACAAACACACAGTTCAAGCTCGCCAGCAGCTAACTTTTGTTGTGTGGAGGAATTCAGAGGGGTCTGGGAGAAAAGCCTGTTGTGTCCGCTTCCAACAGGAAAAAAAAACACACCGACTAAACTAAACTTGGAGCCTGTTGAAATGCTGTGGCTTTCCCTAGCCCAGCCATCACAACACAGGCTTTCAGTCCCCATGACGTCAAAACAAAGTCCTCTCAAAGCTTCTCAGTACAGGCCTTTGGTCTCTTACCGCAACTCACAGTCTCTCAAATGCTCTGTTATGTTTCAACATGGGTGTGTATTGGTTCATGTAACGCAAGGACATTTTTACACATTGTAGACAGATCAACATTCATAGATGCTGTTTATGGATGGATACAGACATGGATGTCTGTACACATGTATATACAATGAACAACAACATTTTGAGATATACGTGCACATGGCTGTGAGGTCCAACATAGATGAACACACACACACATGCACACACTGTATACAGGTGGAGACTCACGGTGGTGGGGAAGGGAGATGGAGAGGGGTCAGCAGTTATCAGGTTGAGGATGACCTCCATGATGAGGGGGTGCATGGAGCCTCACACAGCCTCACGTGGGGAGGGGGTCATCGGAGAAGAGAGTGGGGTCTGTCCCACAGCAGGGAGGAGGATTGAGCCATGGGTCCACTCATCACACTGGACACACTTACTGTCTGGTCCTCTTGGAACAAGGTCCACTACCACTAGACAAAGACTGTGAATAACCTCTGTAGGAGCCAATGGAATACTATCAAGACTGAGTACAGTATCTGGCCCCAACATAAGATCCACTGAGGCAGAGTCCACTGTCCAGCACAGGGCCTTCTTTAGAGCAGAGTCCATAGTCCAGTCTGTCCATCAAACAGCTAACCTCTGCAGAGTCCCCAACAACCAGATGTTATGGTTTCAGGGAAAATGAAAGAGTCTGTGACGTGACTTCCGCTTTTGGACGTTAAGAAGGTGACACTCCATATTAACTCCTTCTCCACATTTACTGCATTGGTTGAACAGTGCAGAAGAGAACCTCTCCCAACAGTTTTCGTTCTTCTCGTCAAGACCAGTATGAAGGGGATGTAGTTTCAGGCTTTTGTTTTACACCTGCTACGTTAATCCAAGAGCAGACCCACTTAAACCGCTACTTAGTCCAGTCAACTGAGTCACCACTGAGTCCACAGACCTAGGAGACCCTGATACCAGCCTGTCCTGCTATCAGCCTGAGAGACATAGAGCTGCAGCTCTGCTGGGTCCAGGCTTCACTGATCACACACTCTACAGAGTGGAGGGAGAGTCCAGCCAACGTCAAGCCTATGGAGCACACAAACACACGCTTCAGCGAGCACAAATCCCACAGACACAGCGCTCCTGGAAGAACAAGGAGTCCTCGCATCGTAGGGTCGTCTTGATGCAGCCTCAGGATGACAAGAAGTGACAGTTAACTGACTAGAGTTGACTGCAGTTTGAACGCAGGGTGACAAACTTCAGGGTTAACTAAAGGAAGAGCTGACCAAAGATTGAATGCAGAGTTAACTGAAGGAAAAGTTGACTGCAGTTTGAAAGCAGGGTTAAGTTTTCACAGAGTTTATAGGGCGTAAATCCACTGAGGGAGAAAGAGAGAAAGTGAGACCCTGAGGACAAATGTGCGGGGAACAAGGGAGCAGGGAGGAGAAAAGAGCCCACCAGGAGCTGTCAGTGTGTGTGTGTGTGAGTGAGAGAATGAGAAGGAGGGGGAGAGGGAGGTGAGAGGGGGAGCAAGCGCACAGGGAAGGGGGGCAAGGGAGAAAGTATTTTCATCCTTCACAGTTTCTGGGCCAGTGAAACTCCACAGTTGGCTAGCTGATGCAGAAAACATCACATAAGTAGAAAAAAAACTGTCAAGCCTGAGCTAATTATCTTTCACAGCTTGATTGTCACAGCCAATCAGCACTGATGGCCAGCACACTGAAACCAATCAGAAATGAACATAGCCTACATAGCCTGACCAATGAGCTTCACAGCCAGAATCTCTTAGCCAATCACCTGCCTGAAATCAAAATAGCCTTGCACCAGAATCCTATGATCTCATCTCTGTCCCTGCTGTACTGGCTACTGCCACTGGGCCTGATGTCACTCACCACACATCCACAATCCACATACTGTCGGATACATAATGTCACAGTCCTAAACAAAACCAGTGTTGTCATGTCCTTAAAGATGACTAGGTTTTCTATCTGAGAAAACAGAATCAGTTTCAGCTGAAAAACAGCTCCACCATAAACCCCTTCTCAGATTATACGGTCATATGACCAACAAGACCGCAATGCAATGTGTGTGTGTGTTTTTGTATACCAACTGCTCACAACCAATCAGGGAGAGAAGTGAAGTGGGGTACATAGGGGGGTAAAGCAGGATGAGGGCTGACAAATAATTTATGTACAGAAATGAACTGAGAGGAGGGAGGGAGAGGAGGATGAAGGAGGGAGAGAGAAGGAGAGGGGATGAATATAGGCTTTAATGAGGACTGTGGGAGGGAGGAATAGAGGGAATGAGGGACCAAGACCCAGAGAGAGGCTAGAGTTTAGGGGAAAGGTGGCTTACATAAGAGTAGGCCTCAGTCATTCTGAGGTTTCTGGGAGTGTGTGTGTCCACTCGACTCAACTCTAATTCCTTTAATGAATGAAAGGGGGCATATGACTATTTGCAGGCTTTATAAATCCACCCCCGTGCACTATTACCAAAGACACAGACAGAGACTCATTGTCAAACTGCCCAACACTAAAGCAATGTTCTCTTTAATATGTATCAATCAATCATTCAGGGAAAGACCCGTGCCATAGTCTGACTGACCTAACTTGTTTGCAGGTGCTTTTAGAGTTAGCATCACATACATGTTGCAGACCCAGATCTGAACACACTGATCTGTCTCTACCTTAAGGATTGGACACTTTTTTTTTTAAAGTTTCGCCTAAAATGACATACCCAAATCTAACTGCCTGTAGCTCAGGACCTGAAGCAAGGATATGCATATTCTTGATACCATTTGAAAGGAAACACTGAGGTTTGTGGATTTGAAATGAATGTAGGAGAATATAACACATTAGATCTGGTAAAAGATAATAATAATTTAAAAATCATCATCTTTGAAATGCAAGAGAAAGACCATAATGTATTATTGCAGTTTAGGTGAAAATTAGATTGTGTGTGCAAAGCTGTGTGTGTGCAAAGTTTCAGATTGATCCAGTGAAGCATTTCAATACTGGACAATATTTTGTATCAAGTCTGCCCAAATGTGCCGAATTGGTTAACTGATACATTTTCAAGTACATAATTATAGAGAACATACAAAAATGATATGGTAATACAATATGTAATTTGACACACTCCCAGGAATGTCATACATGACGGATCATTAGCTTATACACTAACTTTCACACATCTAGATGGCCGGGTGGGGTGGTGTGGAGCCAGACACAGCAGGGGTTCAAACTGTAGAACCCAGTTCCTACATTTGAATATAAAAAATTATTTTATCAAACAAAACTATGCTACATTTTATCTCTGGGACCCTCAGAATGACAAATCAGAGCAAGATTACTGAATGTAAGTACATTATTTATCTTCAGAGGTGAATGTATCAAACCAGTTGCCGGGATAAAAGTTTTTTTGTTGTTGTGCACTCTCCTCAAACAATAGCATGGTCTTTTTTCACTGTAATAGCTACTGTAAATTGGACAGTGCAATTAGAGTAACAAGAATTCAAACGTTCTGCCCATATTAGACCTGTCTATGTCCTGGGAAATGTTCTTGTTACTTACAATGTCATGCTAATCACATTAGCGCACGTTAGTTCAACCGTCCCGGTGGAGGGACGCCAATACCGTAGAGGTTTTAAGCCTTGCTCACATTGGCATTTTTAAATGACCCCAAAAAATATGCATATCCTAATCTGTTATTTTTCCAGCAGGCTGAACAGCCAAAAAGCCCATGGAATTGAATATTTCAAGCCACATTTCAGATAGTCAGATACAAAGCTGATTCAGATACAAAGCTGATTCCTGGCCATGCAACGGCCAAATCGTATTTATTTGCCCTCAAGTGGTTTTTAGACTGTTATTTGGCATATCAGCTTGACAAGAACATGTGATATTTAGTATTTTATTAGGATTCCCATTAGCTGTTGCAAAAGCAGCAGCTACTCTTCCTAGGGTCCATACAAAACATGAAACATAATACAGAATGACATAACACAGAACATCATTATACAAGAACAGCTCAAGGACAGAACTACATACATCTTTAAAAAGGCACACGTAGCCTACATATCAATACATACACACAAACTATCTAGGTCAAATAGGGGAGAGGCGTTGTGCCGCGAGGTGTTGCTTTATCTGTTTTTGAAACCAGGTTTGCTGTTTACTGTGGCTTGCGAAAGTATTCACCCCCTTAGCAGTTTTCCTATTTTATTGCCTTACAGCCTGGAATTAAAATAGATTTTTGGGGGGATTGTATCATTTGATTTGCACAACATGCCTACCACTTTGAAGATGCAAAATATTTTTTATTGCAAAACAAACAAGAAATAAGACAAAAAAACGGAAAACTTTACAGTGCGTAACTATTCACTATTCAGAGTCAATACTTTGTAGAGCCACCTTTTGCAGAAATTACAGCTGCATGGCTCTTGGGGTTTGTCTCTATAAGCTTGGCACATCTAGCCCTGTGATTTTTTTTCCCATTCTTCAAGGCAAAATTTCAACAAGCTCCTTCAAGTTGGATGGGTTCCACTGGTGTTCAGCAATCTTTAAGTCATACCACATATTCTCAATTGGATTGAGGTCTGGGCTTTGACTAGGCCATTCAAAGACATTTAAATGTTTCCCCTTAACCTCTTGTCGTTCGCCTAGGATAGGGGGCGCTACAGCGATTTTTGAAAAAAATTAGTGCCCATTTTAAACGGCCTCCTACTCAAACTCAGAAGCTAGGATATGCATATAATTAATACTTGTGGATAGAAAACACCCTAAAGTTTCTAAAACTGTTTGAATGGTGTCTGTGAGTATAACAGAACTCATATGGCAGGCAAAACCCCGAGACCGATCGTAACAGGAAGTGGAATTCTGAATTGCGGACTCAACTTCATCAGTTTGCCTGTAAATCACACAGTGAGCAATGGTTCATTGAGCACTTCCTATTGCTTCCACTAGATGTCCCCAGTCTTTACAAAGTGATTTGAGCCTTCTACTGTGAAAACTGAATGAATGAGACGCAGTGGAACGTGGTCACATGGAGAGGGCCATCACCATTATGACGCCGGCGCCCCTGGCTACCCTCCCCTTTCGAAACGTTTTGAAACACAATGCAATCGTCCCCCTTGAATCTTATTGGAGCTCTGGTTGAAAAAGGCCCTAAAGATTTATGTTATACAACGTTTGACATGTTTGAACGAACCTAAATTTAAAAAAAAATGCATTTTATTGAAAGAGTAGTCCCGCAGCCGACGGAAGTTTTGGAGCAGCCTTCAGAACGCGCTAACAAGAACAAGCTATTGGGACGTGAAGGATTAACTTTTTTGAACGAAAATACATTTGTTGTGGACCTGGGATTCCTGGAAGTGCTTTCTGAGGAAGATAATCAAAGGTAAGGGATTATTGACAATAGCATACAAGACTAGATTTGATATGCGATTGTTCCAAGATGGCGCTGACCTGTAACGGTAGGCTATTTTTCTGAGTATGTGATTACCCAGTAAAGTTATTTTGAAATCTGGCATTACAGGTGCTTTCAAGAGATATTCATCTATAAATCTTAGAATGACAATATTACATTTTAAAAAGTAAATTGTAGCGCTGTTTCACCGGATGCATTTGAGGGAAAATAGTTAGTCAACGTTACGCGCCGATGTAAAATGCTGTTTTTATATATAAATATGAACTTTATCGAACAAAAGAATGCATGTATTGTGTAACATGATGTCCTAGGGGTGCCATCTGATGATGATTGTCAAAGGTTAGTGCTGCATTTAGCTGTTTTTGGTTATTTGTGATGCATGTGGTTGGTCAGAAAATGGCTATGTGGCTACTTTTACGATATACTCCACTAACATAATCTAATGTTTTGCTTTTGCTGTAAAGCCTTTTTGAAATCGGACAACGTGGTTCGATTCAGGAGAGGTGTATCTATAAAACGATATAACATAGTCCTATATTTGAAAAAAAATATATATAAAATTTCGTTATGCTAATGGCGATATGATTTTTCGCTGGATGTCGAGCCCGACCAGGGGTTAAACCACTCGAGTGTTGCTTTAGCAGTATGCGTAAGGTCATTGTGCTGCTGGAAGGTGAACCTCCGTCCCAGTCTCAAATCTCACGAAGACTGAAACAGGTTTCCCTCAAGAATTTCCCTGTATTTAGCGACGTCCGTCATTCCTTCAATTCTGACCAGTTTCCCAGTCCCTGCTGATGAAAAACATCCCCACAGCATGATGCAGCCACCACCATGCTTCACTGTGGGGATGGTGTTCTCGGGGTGATGAGAGGTGTTGTGTTTGCACAAAACATAGTGTTTTCCATAATGGCCAAAAATATCAATTTTAGTCTCATCTGACCTTTTTCCATATGTTTGGGGAGTCTCCCATATGCCTTTTGGCAAACACCAAACGGGTTTGCTTATTTTTTTCTTTAAGCAATGGCTTTGTTTCTGGCCACTCTTCCGTAAAGCCCAGCTCTGTGAAGTGTACGGCTTAAAGTGGTCCTATGGACAGATACTCCAATCTCTGCTGTGGAGCTTTGCAGCTCCTTCAGGGTTATCTTTGGTCTCTTTGTTGCCTCTCTGATTAATGCCCTCCGTGCCTGGTCTGTGAGTTTTGGTGGGCGGCCCTCTTTTGGCAGGTTTGTTGTGGTGCCATATTCTTTCAATTTTTTAATAATGGATTTAATGATGCTCCATGGGATATTCGACGTTTTGGATATTTTTTTATAACCCAACCCTGATTTGTACTTCTCCATCACTTTGTCCCTGACCTGTTTGGAGAGCTCCTTGGTCTTCATGGTGCCACTTGCTTGGTGGTGCCCCTTGCTTAGTGGTGTTGCAGACTCTGGGTGTAACGGTTGTCGTCTGGAATGGAGGACCAAAAAAACGCAGCAGGAATGTGGATGCTCATCTTGTATTTATTTTATACAACGTTTGACATGTTTGAACGAACCTAAATAAGAAAAAAATGAATTTTGTTGAAAGAGTAGCCCCGCGCACGTCGGAACTTTTGGTGCAGCTTTCAGAACGTGCTAACAACAACAAGCTAATGGAACATAAAGGATGAACTTTTTCGAACGAAAATACATTTGTTGTGGACCTGGGATTCCTGGAAGTGCCTAAGGATGAAGATAATCAAAGGTAAGGGATTATTGACAATAGTATACAAGAGTAGATTTGATATGCGATTGTTCCAAGATGGCGCTGACCTGTAACGGTAGCCTATTGTTCTGAGTATCGCATCCCCTTTTATCGCAAAGTGTGATTACCCAGTAAAGTTATTTTTAAATCGGGCATTACAGGTGCTTTCAAGAGATATTCATCTATAAATCTTAGAATGACAATATTACATTTTAAAAATGTTTTCGAATAGTAATTTAGTAAATTGTAGCGCTGTTTCATCGGATGCATTTGAGGGAAAATAGTTAGTCAACGTTACGCGCCGATGTAAAATGCTGTTTTTATATATAAATATGAACTTTATCGAACAAAATAATGCATGTATTGTGTAACATGATGTCCTAGGTGTGTCATCTGATGAAGATTGTCAAAGGTTAGTGCTGCATTTAGCTGTTTTTTGGTTATTTGTGATGCATGTGGTTGGTCGGAAAATGGCTGTGGCTACTTTTACGATATACTCCTCTAACATAATCTAATGTTTTGCTTTTGCTGTAAAGCCTTTTTGAAATCGGACAACGTGGTTCGATTCAGGAGAGGTGTATCTATAAAACGCTATAATTTGGAGACATTTTTTTTTTTTTTTTAATTATTACATTTTGTTATGCTAATGGCGATAGGATTTTTCGCTGGATGGGCCGCACAGGGTGTGACGGCCCTGAATTTTCCTGAACAGTCTCAGTTCTTCTCCTTCCAATAGGGCGCTTTCCCTTTAATTCTCAATTAAATAGTGCTTCTCCTTCCAATAGGGCGCTTTCCCTTTAATTCTCAATTAATTAGTGCTTCTCCTTCCAATAGGGCGCTTCCCCTTTAATTCCAAATTAAATAGCCAGCATAAGCTGCGAAAAAGGGAGTTGTGATGGAAATGTGAATGAGGATGTGTTCAACCCTCAGTTCTGAAGCTGCTCTCTTCCGTTTGTTGTGTTGCTTTAAAAGTGTGCTTTGTGTAGCCTAATAGCAAATCTACCCAGGATCGGATCCACTCTTTGCATCCGTGGACTACACCTCTCCGTTGTTTTTCGTGGCCTTTCTCCGCTGGAGATCTGTCGGCGGATTGGCTTGTCTGACTGACCGACTGACTACAACCTTATGTATACGGTATTTCATTTGTTTTGGTGTGATGTATACCGTGATAATTTATGTAGTTAGTTGTAGTTGAGGATTTACTAAGATGTGATACGCTTTATAGTTGTGTGGTAAAATATTTGTTACTTTGATTGTATGATTGACACTGGGTTTACGCTATACTGGGATGAACGGACAAACATTTAAAGTCACTTGAGTTCCCTGAACTTGTTTACCGGGATGGACTCTTTTTTTAGGCCCGAGGTACAGGACATTTCTGGAGGAACCAGAGCTGTTTAAAGCTCATTATTGTTATATGTGTGTGTGATCATTTGTTAGTAATACAACCACACAAAAGAATACCGTTGTTTTGAAGTTCTTTCCAATGTTTTAAGGGTTTATGAAAAGTGTATTTCCATCCTGACTTTTACATGACTCCTTTGTATTGGTGTAGACTTGACGGACCAGATGGGACTCATTCCCTCCCAAACTAAAATGAGAAACCAAGATTTTCTCTGGTAGGCACAACCTACCTGGCACCCCTATAAATGATAACCTCAAGTCAAAACCGTTACATAAAAAATGGCACCCCAGATGGGACCTCAACATTGAGAAATAACCAAAGCAAATCTTTTGTGTGGAATTAAAACAATGGATTCACCCCAAGAAAATGTGCTCATCCATATCATACCTGTCAATGGGAATACACAGGGCCAGTCTGACCATCGAGCAGACAATACAAATCATAATGTTAATGGAGTTGATTTGGGCCAGAGCCCTGGGAATCTGAATGCTCGGTCTGGACCACAGGCCACAGGAGGTCTAACCAGCTACTCCCTTATTGACATGGATCTGTGTGGAAGTACTGAGCTAGCCCTCCCTCTGACGCCCAACCTTCCTCCATTGTCTGGTTTATCTCCAGAGGTTGTAGTCTTACAACTTCAAGGTGACATCCTTGATATTCGTCGGACTCAACAACATCTCCAAACTCTAATCCACAATAAATTCAAATGTCTGAGTGAAGAGCAACAACAGAGTGCCATGGAATTCAGAAACTCACTTAGCACTCTAACCCACACGCTGACAGAGCTCAGTGAGAGTGGAAGACGAGATGTTACTGGTGCCATGGACAGGCAGTTTGACTACCAACAAACCCAACTCACTGCCACTCTCCAGTGGCGCTTGCAACATCATCACACTGAGGTCCTCAAGGACGTTAATTCAGTTTTTTCTCCTCTGGTTAACACTGTAGACCACTTGCAGAAAGAGCACTCTAATTGTGTTAAAATATTGGATGACGTGTCTGTTGACATGGCCTCCATTAGGCACAACTCCTTACACAGAGCTTCTCTGGTGTCCACTTCTGTTCAGACCACTGAGGGCCAAGCTGGCACCTCAGAACAGCTAAGACAAGGCCATGCTTCAGCCACCCCTTACAGGATGCAATCCATCATGCATCCTGGTGTTCATTTTCATGGTCCGATAACTCCCTCACCCTCTACTTCCTCAATCCCTCCTAGCTCTTTTGTTCATGGTGATTTGAGTAGACGTCATGTGGGGGCGATGCCCATTAAATTGCAATTTCCCACCTTTGGGGAAAAAGGATGACAGTCCTGATCCGCTAATGTATCTGGAAAGATGTCGTGACTTTCTTGCCCTCAATCCCCTGGCTGACGAAGAACTCCTTGCCACATTGAGGAATGTGTTGCATGGTACAGCTCGAGATTGGTGGGATGTGGCACGTCTCACCACTACCTCCTGGGCTGACTTTGAGGCCAAGTTTTCCTCTGCATTTCTGTCTGAGGACTACACAGATGAGCTGGCAGACAGAGTCAGGAATCGAGTGCAAAGAGAAAGAGAGTATCCGTGACTTTGCATACGGTTACCACTCCCTGTGCAGAAGGTGGACACCTGGCATTGAGGAGGAAGAGGTCATTAAATTGATCTTGAAGAACATCAACCCACTACTAGCCAGTCAACTCAGAGAAAGAGTCACCACTGTTGATGGACTGGTTCGCCTGGGACAGCAGTTCGAGAAGGACAGAGAATGCCAACAGCAATATGAACAGAGAAAGAAACAGACACCCAAGCCAGACCATCAACAACAGCCAGAGTCTCCAGCCAAAACCCCTCCCATGTTCTGTTGGAGATGTAGCCAAAAGGGACATTCTTCAGCTACATGTCCAAGACCATATCAAGTAAACCCTTCCAGAAACCACAACTCACAACAGGCCAACACACCTAACTCCCTTCGCAGGAACGACCATCCTACTCTGGGTGCTTTGACCAGAGCTGAAACCCCAAGAGTCACTGCCTATGCCCCCCCCCATCGACATCCCCTTCCTTTCAGTTAATACCGCACCAACTGGTGGTACCCCTGTCCATAGGTCCATGGACAGGAAGAGCCATCCTGGACACCGGGTCATCCTACACACTGCTCAATGAGAAACTGTGGAAGGAGGTTAAAGGTCTACACTACAACTTGAAGCCGTGGACAGAAGGTCCACTCTATCTGGCTGATGGTGAGGCTAAACGACCACTTGGATGGAGTGAGGTAGAGTTCCGCCTGTGTAACCACTCCTATATGATTCCTTCTGTTATCCTACAAACCAAGAACCTTGCTTTTCCTGTCGTGTTGGGAATTGATTTCATGTACTTCAGTGGTGTCCAGATTGATATCGCACACAATTGCTACTGGTTTCCATACAATCCGAGCAAGAAGCATTTCTTCCAGTCAGAAGCTACAAAGTTACATGATTGGGGTCCAAATGTGGCAGTCTTCGCTGCCATTGCTCCGGTACCACTAACCCTCGATAATCCTTCTGATGATCTCCTTTTACAGGCTGTGAGAAGAGCTCAGCTGGAACAGCCAGAGGAGTTGAGGCTGTTGGAACAGCTGCAGAATAACGCTGATGTATGTACTTCAAAGCTGGGACGTACCGGGCTCCTGAAGCACAAAATATTCCTTACACAGGAAATGCCGATCAAGCAGAAGCCATATCGTTTGTCCCCAGCGAAGCTAATCATCCAAAAGGGACTCATTAATGATATGTTGACACAAAATATAATTGAACGTTCATCCTCTCCCTGGGCTGCTCCTGTTGTCCTCATCCCAAAAAAGACCGGTGGTCTTAGATTTTGTGTGGACTATAGGAAGACCAACAAGGTTTCCCAGACTGATGCCTATCCTCTTCCCACCATCCAAGAGATCCTGGAGTCATTGTCTGGCGCGCTTCTGTTCACTACCCTTGACCTCAATAGTGGCTATTGGCAGGTTGAGATGGACCAGGAAAGCAAGGACAAGACTGCTTTTGTCTGTGCTGAGGGCTTGTTTTCCTTTAAGGTGATGCCTTTTGGATTAAAGAATGCACCTGCCACTTTCCAAAGACTGATGGAGATTGTGTTAGGTGAGCTCAAAGGGAAGATCCGTTTCGTCTACCTGGACGATATAATTATCTACTCCCAGACCAGAGAACAACACTTTCAAGATCTTCAAGCAGTGTTGGACAAGCTAAGGGAAGCTGGTCTGACATTGAACATGAAGAAGAGCAACTTCTGCCAAACCTCCCTGAAGTTCCTTGGCCATATTGTGTATTTTGAAGGCACGCATGTGGATCCTGAAAAGACCAAGGCGGTACAAGATTTCCCTGTCCCAACCACACTCAAGGCCCTTCAACGGTTCCTTGGGATGGCTGGATGGTACCATCGGTTTGTGTTGAACTTCTCCCAGGTGGCAGAACCCCTCAACGCATTGAAGCGAAAAGGTGCGAAATTCCGATGGACGGCAGAGTGCCAGACCTCTTTTGAAACCCTAAAACGACACCTCGTCACACCTCCCATTTTGGGTCATCCCAACTTTGATTGCCCCTTTGTTGTTTACACTGATGCAAGTGATGTTGGACTTGGTGCTGTCCTAGTCCAACAGACTGGACTTGGCACTGAAGAAGTGCTAGCGTTCGCCAGTCGAACATTGAATGGAGCAGAACGGAACTACTCCACAACCGAGCAAGAGTGCCTTGCAGTTGTCTGGGCTTTGGAAAAGTGGAGGTACTACCTGGAGGGAAGACACTTCACTGTGGTCACTGACCATTCCTCCCTTGTGTGGGTGTTCAAGACCAACAAACCAAGCACCAGACTCATCAGATGGGCTCTACGGTTGCAAGAGTTCACCTTTGCAGTAGAATACAGGAAAGGAAAATACAACACTGTTCCAGATGCCTTATCCAGAGCTCCTGCTGGTGGTAATGGTGGCCCTCATCTTACATGTGCTACTGTCCTGTCAAGCAGTCGAGACTCACCCAAAACTGACTTTCCCATCTCTGATGAGGCCATTTGGAAAGCCCAACAGGATGATCCAGAAGTACAGGCTTTGTACCACACTATCCTGGAAGATGGAGAAAAGATTGTCAATCCTACCACCAAGCTGACCATCATTGAAGACAAAGTCTACCGAGTTGTACAACTACCTCACAGAACACTCTACCAAATGTACATAGCTGAAACTCTACGCCTTCAACTGCTTCAACATTTCCATGAAGACCCGTTAGCTGGTCATTTGGGCAGGTTCAAAACCTACAAGCGGTTGCAAGCATTACTGTACTGGCCACATCTGAGCATGGATGTGAAGTCACACATCCGAAACTGTCAGGTGTGTCAAATTTACAAACCAGAAGGTAGAAAGCCTGCTGGCAAGTTGCAGCAAACTGTGGTTACCCGACCTTGGGAAATGTTAGGAGTGGATTTGATGGGTCCATTTCCTAGAAGCTCCAATCAGAGTGTGTACATGCTTGTTTTTGTTGATTACTATTCCAAGTGGGTGGAGCTCTTTGCCCTGCTTCAGGCCACAGCAAGGACTGTCTCTAACATCCTTACGAAAGAGATCCTGACTCGCTGGGGAGTGCCTGATTACATCCTGTCTGATCGAGGTTCCCAATTCGTCTCTGATCTCTTTGAGGAGACCAGCCAAAGATGGAACCTGAGACAGAAATTGACCACGGCTTATCGCCCACAGACCAACCTCACTGAGAGAGTTAATCGAACCTTGAAGACAATGGTTGCTTCCTATGTAGGGACCCAGCACAAACACTGGGACAAGCACCTTCACGAGTTTCGATTTGCCCTGAATTCTGCTGTGCAAGAGTCCACTGGAGTCACACCTGCAGAGCTGAACCTGAGTCGTCCCCTCCCGAGGACCCTTGGAGATGGTGCTACAGTCCCAGCAGGTTACTCCAGATGCTGCTTGCTATGACCAGGTAGTCCATCTCCATGACTTGAGAGCTCTTGTCTCAAAGAACATGATCCAGGCTCGACTCAAGCAGAAGAGAAATTATGATAAGAAGAGACGAGACCTGCAGTTCCAGCTTCGTGATCGGGTGTGGCTTCGCTCTCATCCTTATTCAAAAGCTGAACAATTCTTCTCGGCCAAGCTCGCTCCTAAATGGCAAGGACCATATAGGATTGTGGAGCAGAGAGGCCCTTTGAACTATCGAGTGGTGAAAGAGGACACAGGTGAAGATATGCGCGTTGTCCATGTCTCACGCCTTAAGGCCTGTTACCCCTCGGCTGAGGAATTGGAGGAGATTGAGCGCCGCAAGGTCCTGGAGATCTTTGAAGAGGAAAGTGAGGAGACTTTTCTCGGATTCCCAGACCCAGAAGTCTCACGCCTTAAGGCCTGTGACCCCTTGGCTGAGGAGCGTGAGCGCCAAAAAGTAATGAATATTTTTGTAGAGGAAAGTGATGAAGAGACCTTTCTCGGTTTCCCAGACCAAGATTTGCCTTCCAGGGCAATGGTCGGCTTTTTCCAGGGGAGGGGGTGTGTGACGGCCCTGAATTTTCCTGAACCGTCTCAGTGCTTCTCCTTCCAATAGGGCGCTTTCCCTTTAATTCTCAATTAAATAGTGCTTCTCCTTCCAATAGGGCGCTTTCCCTTTAATTCTCAATTAATTAGTGCTTCTCCTTCCAATAGGGCGCTTCCCCTTTAATTCCCAATTAAATAGCCAGCATCAGCTGCGAAAAAGGGAGTTGTGATGGAAACGTGAATGAGGATGTGTTCAACCCTCAGTTCTGAAGCTGCTCTCTTCCGTTTGTTGTGTTGCTTTAAAAGTGTGCTTTGTGTAGCCTAATAGCAAATCTACCCAGGATCGGATCCACTCTTTGCATCCGTGGACTACACCTCTCCGTTGTTTTTCGTGGCCTTTCTCCGCTGGAGATCTGTCGGCGGATTGGCTTGTCTGACTGACCGACTGACTACAACCTTATGTATACGGTATTTCATTTGTTTTGGTGTGATGTATACCGTGATAATTTATGTAGTTAGTTGTAGTTGAGGATTTACTAAGATGTGATACGCTTTATAGTTGTGTGGTAAAATATTTGTTACTTTGATTGTATGATTGACACTGGGTTTACGCTATACTGGGATGAACGGACAAACATTTAAAGTCACTTGAGTTCCCTGAACTTGTTTACCGGGCTGGACTCTTTTTAGGCCCGAGGTACAGGACATTTCTGGAGGAACCAGAGCTGTTTAAAGCTCATTATTGTTATGTGTGTGTGATCATTTTTTAGTAATACAACCACACAAAAGAATACCGTTGTTTTGAAGTTCTTTCCAATGTTTTAAGGGTTTATGAAAAGTGTATTTCCATCCTGACTTTTACATGAGTCCTTTGTATTGGTGTAGACTTGACGGACCAGATGGGACTCATTCCCTCCCAAACTAAAAGGAGAAACCAAGATTTTCTCTGGTAGGCACAACCTACCTGGCACCCCTATAAATGATAACCTCAAGGCAAAACCGTTACAAGGGGTTAAACCAAGAAAATAACAAAAGAAGAACTCACGAACAACAAAACAGTCTTGTCAGGCTCACACATGCAAAACAAGAAACAATCTCCCACAAACACTAAACCAAACACATACCCATATATAGGACTCCCAATCAGAGGCAACGAGAAAACACCTGCCTCCAATTGAGAGTCCAACCCCAATAAACCAGACATAGAAATACAAAAGACCAGAGACCACATACAAATACGAACATTACCCAAAAACCTGGAAATAATAAATCAAACGCCCTACTAAATAAACCACCACCCCGAACCACATAAAACAAATACCCTCTGCCACGTCCTGACCAAACTACAATAACAAATAACCCTTATACTGGTCAGGACGTGACACCGGGGCCTTTCAGAACATGTGTATATATACTGAGATCATGTGACAGATCATGTGACACTAAGATTGCACACAGGTGGACTTTATTTAACTAATTATGTGACTTCTGAAGGTAATTGGTTGCACCAGATCTTATTTAGGGCCTTCATAGAAAAAGGGGTGAATACATATACACCCACCTTTTTCAGTTTTTTATTTTTTAGAATTGTTTGAAAGAAGTTATATTTTTCACTTCACCAATTTGGACTATTTTATGTATGTCCATTACATGAAATAAAAATAAAAATCATTTTAAATTACAGGTTCTAATGCAACAAAATAGGAAAAATGCCAAGGGGTGAATACTTTTGCAAGGCACTGTATTTGAGCAATATGAGATGGAAGGAAGTTCCATGCAATAAGGGCTCTGTATAATACTGTACGTTTTCTTGAATTTGTTCTGGATTTGGGGACTATGAAAAGACCCCTGGTGGCATGTCTGGTAGGATACTGTCACAATTGTCGTAGTGATGAGACCAAAATGCAGCAGGGAAGTGTATACTCATCTTCTTTATTGACGGGAAAAGAAGGAAAAACCAAACAAACACGTATACAAAAATACCACAACGATGACCGACGAACAACAGTCTTGAAGGCAACACAGCAATCCAAGAACAAACACTAAACCAAACACATACCCATATATAGGACTCTCAATCAGAGGCAACTAGAAAACACCTGCCTTCAATTGAGAGTCCAACCCCAATAAACTAGACATAGAAATACAAAAGACTCTAGAGACCACATAGAACATAACCCGGAACTAACTAAACAAACACCCTACTAAATAAATCACCAACCCGAACCACATAAACAAAATACCCTCTGCCACGTCCTGACCAAACTACAATAACAAATAACCCTTATACTGGTCAGGACGTGACAGATACGTGTGTGTGTGTCAGAGCTGTATGTAAGTTGCCTATGCAAACAATTTGGGATTTTCAACACATTAATGTTTCTTATAAAAATAAGATGTGATGCAGTCAGTCTCTCCTCAACTCTTAGCCAAGAGAGACTGGCATACATTGTATTAATATTATCCCTCTGATTACAATTAAGAGCAAAATGTGCCACTCTGTTCTGGGCCAGCTGCAGCTTAATTAGGTCTTTCCTTGCAGCACTGGACCACACAACTGAACAATAATCAAGATTAGACAAAACTAGAGCCTGCAGAACTTGCTTTTTGGAGTGTGGTGTCAAAAAAGCGGAGCATCTCTTTATTACGGCTTGACCTCCCCCCATCTTTGCAACCATTGAATCTATATGTTTTGACAATGACAATTTACAATCTAAGGTAACGCCAATAAATTTAGTCTCCTCAACTTGTTCAACAGCCACACCATTCATTACCAGATTCAGCTGAGGTCTAGCACTTAACCCCTGGTCGGGCTCCGTCCCGTATGCGGGACGGACAGCCAGCGAAAACTCCTATCGCCATTAGCATAACAACATTTTATATTTTTTTTTCACTTTTTTTTTCAAATTATATCGTTTTATAGATACACCTCTCCTGAATCGAACCACGTTGTCCGATTTCAAAAAGGCTTTACAGCAAAAGCAAAACATTAGATTATGTTAGAGGAGTATATCGTAAAAGTAGCCACATAGCCATTTTCCGACCAACCACATGCATACAGGTCAGCGCCATCTTGGAACAATCGCATATCAAATCTTTATGTTCATCCTTTATGTTCCAATAGCTTGTTCTTGTTAGCGCGTTCTGAAGGCTGCACCAAAAGTTCCGACGTGCGCGGGGCTACTCTTTCAACAAAATGCATTTTTTTCTTATTTAGGTTCGTTCAAACATGTCAAACGTTCTATAACATAAATCTTTAGGGCCTTTTTCAACCAGAGCTCCAATAAGATTCAAGGGGGACGGTTTCATTGTCTTTCAAAACGTTTCGAAAGGGGAGGGTAGCCAGGGCCGCCGGCGTCATAATGGTGATGGCCCTCCTCATGTGACCACGTTCCACAGCGTGTCATTCAGTCAGTTTTCACAGTAGGAGACTCAAATCACTTTGTAAAGACTGGGGACATCTAGTGGAAGCAATAGGAAGTGCTCAATGAACCATAGCTCACGGTGTGATTAATAGGCAACGTGATGAAGTTGAGTTCGCAATTCAGAATTCCACTTCCTGTTTCGATCTGTCTCGGGGTTTTGACTGCCATATGAGTTCTGTTATACTCACAGACACCATTCAAACAGTTTTAGAAACTTTAGGGTGTTTTCTATCCACAAATATTAATTATATGCATATCCTAGCTTCTGAGTTTGAGTAGTAGGCCGTTTAAAATGAGCACAATTCTTTTTCAAAAAGCGCTGTAGCGCCCCCTATCCTAGGCGACCGTCAAGAGGTTAACCTCTTACATCTAGATGTTCCGCTAGCGGAACACCTGCTCCAATATCCAATGATAGGCGTGGCGCGAATTACAAATTCCTCAAAAATACAAAAACTTCAATTTTTCAAACATATGACTATTTCATAGCATTTTAAAGACAAGACTCTCCTTTATCTAACCACACTGTCCGATTTCAAAAAGGCTTTACAGCGAAAGCAAAACATTAGATTATGTCAGCAGAGAACCCAGCCAGAAATAATCAGACACCCATTTTTCAAGCTAGCATATAATGTCACAAAAACCCAGAAGACAGCTAAATGCAGCACTAACCTTTGATGATCTTCATCAGATGACACACCTAGGACATTATGTTATACAATACATGCATGTTTTGTTCAATCAAGTTCATATTTATATAAAAAAAACAGCTTTTTACATTAGCATGTGACGTTCAGAACTAGCATACCCCCCGCAAACTTCCAGGGAATTTACAAAACAATTTACTAAATTACTCACGATAAACGTTCACAGAAAGCATAACAATTATTTTAAGAATTATAGATACAGAACTCCTCTATGCACTCGATATGTCCGATTTTAAAATAGCTTTTTGGTGAAAGCACATTTTGCAATATTCTAAGTACATAGCCCAGCCAGCACGGGCTAGCTATTTAGACACCCGGCAAGTTTAGCCTTCACCAAAATCAGATTTACTATAACAAAAATGTTATTACCTTTGTTGTCTTCGTCAGAATGCACTCCCAGGACTGCTACTTCAATAACAAATGTTGGTTTGGTCCCACATAATCCATCATATATACGAATAGCGGCGTTTTGTTCGTGCGTTCCAGAAACTATCCGAAATGGTAAATCAGGGTCGTGCGCATGGCGCAATTCGTGACAAAAAAATTCTAAATATTCCATTACCGTACTTCGAAGCATGTCAACCGCTGTTTAAAATAAATTTTTATGCAATTTATCTCGTAAAAAAGCGATAATATTCCGACCGGGAATCTCCTTTTCGGCAAACAGAGGAAAAATCACAAAGACGGGGGAGGCCAGGTCACGCGCCTAAGCCCACAGTCCCTTGATCGGCCACTTGAGAAAGGCGATAATGTGTTTCAGCCTGGGGCTGGGATGACGACATTCAGGTTTTTCCCGGGCTCTGAGCGCCCATGGAAGACGTAGGAAGTGTCACGTTAGAGCAGAGATCCTTAGTAAAAGATAGAGATGGCAAAGAAGTTCAAGAAATGGTCAGACAGGCCACTTCCTGTAAAGGAATCTCTCAGGTTTTGACCTGCCATTTGAGTTCTGTTATACTCACAGACACCATTCAAACAGTTTTAGAAACTTTGGAGTGTTTTCTATCCAAAGCCAATAATTATATGCATATTCTAGTTACTGGGCAGGAGTAGTAACCAGATTAAATCGGGTATGTTTTTTATCCAGCCGTGAAAATACTGCCCCCTAGCCATAACAGGTTAAGGAATGCTTTGTACCAAATACAATGCTCTTAGTTTCAGATATGTTCAGGACCAGTTTATTACTGGCCACCCATTCCAAAACAGACTGCAACTCTTTGTTAAGGGTTTCAGTGACTTCATTAGCTGTGGTTGCTGATGCGTATATGGTTGAGTCATCAGCATACATGGACACACATGCTATTTTTAATGCCAGTGGCAGGTCATTGGTAAAAATAGAGTAGAGGACCTAGAGAGCTGCCCTGCGGTACACCACACTTTACATGTTTAACATTAAAGACCCTTCTATTAAAGTAAACTCTGAGTTCTATTAGATAGATAGCTCCGAATCCACGATATGGCAGAGGTTGAAAAGCCATAGCACTTAATTTTTTTCAACAACAGGTTATGGTCAATAATATCAAAGGCTGCACTGAAATCTAACAGTACAGCTCCCACAATCTTCTTATTATCAATTATAGTTGATAGCCAACTATCTTGTTTATTGTTTCCAAACAAATTAGTGAATGTGCTAGAAAACTAAACAGCTACGTAGTTAGCTAGTTGACTGCTGTGGCAAGCCAAAAAAGACTCGTTTTGAAAGTTAGATCATTTTATCCTTTTAGGATTTAGAAGTGTTCTTACACTATGATTTTGAACATTCAAAGCAAATGGGAAACACCCATGAACATTATGAAACATCAAAGATACCATGCCTGGTCTTCATAGCAGATTTTGAAAAGGCATTTGAGAAAGTATGACTAGAATTTATATATAAATGCCTGGAATACTTTAATTTCAGCGAATCTCTTATAAAAGCAACCACAGGTGTAAAATAGTAAATAATGTTTACTTCTCAGAAAGTACTGAGCTGTTAAGAGGAGTAAAACAAGGCTGTCCAATGTCAACATATCTATTTATTATGGCAATTGAAATGCTAGATATTAAAATCAGATCCAACAAGAACATCAAGTGGTTAGAAATCCAGCAGTTAAAAACAAAAAAGTGTCAATGTATGCCGAGGACTCCGCAATCTGGATGCCTACACAGTCTCATTGAAGACCTCTCATTGAAGACCTCCTTTTTCTACCCTCTCTGGACTAAAACCCAGTTATGACAATTGTACCACATTATGTATTGGATCGTTAAACTAGACAACGTTTACACTACCTTGTAGTTTATCAATAAAATGGGCTGATGGTGAAGTTTACATAATTGTTATTGATATCTCAAAAAATATAAATGAACTTACCACAACCAATTTCTATAGAAAGTAAAAAAAAATAGATACAATTCTGCAATCATGGACACTGATTAACTCTTTGGTCCTATCACAGTTTACTTATTTACTAATGGGGCTGCCTACTACAGATTACACATTTTTTTTAATCATATGACAAAAAATATGACATTTTATTTGGAATGCTAAGCCAGACAACATTAAACGTGCCTATTTATTTAATGAATATGAGTTTGGGGGGCTAAAGGTCTTACATATTAAAGCACTTGTTGGCTGCTTTTCATTCACTCTGCATTCCAACTGATTCCAAACCATCTACATTTTTTAATTCCACCTTTATTTAACCAGGTAGGCCAGTTGAGAACAAGTTCTCATTTACAACTGGGACCTGGCCAAGATAAAGCAAAGCAGTGCGACAAAAACAACAACACTGAGTTACACATAAACAAATGTACAGTCAATAACACAATAGAAAAAATATATTTACAGTGTGTGCAAATGTAGAAGAGTAGGGAGGTAAGGCAATAAATAGGCCATAGAGGCGAAATAATTACAATTTAGCATTAACACTGGAGTGGTAGTTGTGCAGATGATGATGTGAAAGTAGAGATACAGGGGTGCAAAAGAATAAGAAGATAAAAAACAATATGGGATGAGGTAGTTGGGTGTACTATTTACAGATTGGCTCTGTACAGGTACAGTGATCGGTAAACTACTCAGACAGCTGATGCTTAAAGTTAGAGTGGGAGATATAAGTCTCCAGCTTCAGTGATTTTTGCAATCCGTTCCAGTCATTGGCAGCAGAGAACTGGAAGGAAAGGCGGCCAAAGGAAGTGTTGCCTTTGGGGATGACCAGTGAAATATACCTGTTGGAGCGCGTGCTACGGGTGGGTGTTGCTATGGTGACCAGTGACCTGAGATAAGGTGGGGCTTTACCTAGTAACGACTTATAGATGACCTGGAGGAAGTGGGTTTGGCGACGAGTATGTAGCGAGGGCCAGCCAACGAGAGCATACAGGTCGCAGTGGTGGGTCGTATACGGGGCTTTGGTGACAAAACGGATGGCACTGTGATAGACTACATCCAGTTTGGTGAGTAGAATGTTGGAGGCTATTTTGTAAATGACATCGTCGAAGTCAAGGATCGGTAGGATAGTCTGTTTTACGAGGGTATGTTGGCAGCAGGAGTGAAGGAGGCTTTGTTGCGAAATAGGAAGCCGATTCTAGATTTCATTTTGGATTGGAGATGCTTAATGTGAGTCTGGAGGGAGAGTTTACGGTCTAACCAGACACCTAGGTATTTGTAGTTGTCCACATATTCAGTCAGAACCATCCAGAGTAGTGATGCTCGTCGGGCGGGTGTGGGCAGCAATCGGTTGAAGAGCATGCATTTAGTTTTACTAGCATTTAAAAGCAGTTGGAGGCCACAGAAGGAGTGTTGTATGGCATTGAAGCTCCTCTGGAGGTTTGCTAACACAGTGTCCAAAGAAGGGCCAGATATATAGAGAATGGTGTCGTCAGCATAGAGGTGGATCAGAGAATCACCAGCAGCAAGAGTGATATCATTGATATATACAGAGAAAAGAGTCGGCCCGAGAATTGAACCCTGTGGCACCCCCATAGAGACTGCCAGATGTGCGGACAACAGGCCCTCCGATTTGACACACTGAACTCTATCTTAGAAGTAGTTGGTGAACCAGGCGAGGCATTCATTTGAGAAACCAAGGCTATTGAGTCTGCCAATAAGAATGTGGTGATTGACAGAGTCGAAAGCCATGGCCAGGTCGATGAAGATGGCTGCACAGTACTGTCTTTTATCGATGGCAGATATGATACCGTTTAGGACCTTGAGTGTGGCTGAGGTGCACCCATGACCAGCTCGGAAACCAGATTGCATAGTGGAGAAGGTATGGTGGGATTCGAAATGGTCGGTGATCTGTTTGTTAACTTGGCTTTTGAAGATTTTAGAAAGGCAGGGCAGGATGGATATAGGTCTATAACAGTTTTGGTTTAGAGTGTCTCCCCCTTTGAAGAGGGGGATGACCGCGGCAGCTTTCTAATCTTTGGGGATCTCAGACGATACGAAAGAGAGGTTTAACAGGCTAGTAATAGGGGCTGCAACGATTCCGGCAGATAATTTTAGAAAGAAAGGGTCTAGCCCAGCTGATTTGTAGGGATCCAGATTTTGCAGCTCTTTCAGAACATCAGCAATCTGGATTTGGGTGAAGGAGAAGTGGGAGGGGCTTGGGCAAGTTGCTGCAGGGAGTGCAGAGCTGTTGGCCGGGGTAGGGGTAGCCAGGTGGAAAGCATGGCCAGGCATAGAAAAATGCTTATTGAAATGATCGATTATCGTAGATTTATCATTGGGGACAGTGTTTCCTAGCTTCAGTGCAGTGGGCAGCTGGGAGGAGGTGCTCTTATTCTCCATGGACTTTACAGTGTCCAAAAACTTTTTGGAATTAGTGCTACAGGATGCAAACTTCTGTTTGAAAAAGTTAGCCTTAGCTTTCCTAACTGACTGTGCATATTGGTTCCTGACTTCACTGAAAAGTTGCATATCGCAGGGGCTATTCGATGCTAATTGGGTTGAGGTCGGGTGATTCTGGAGGCCAGGTCATCTGATGCATCACTCCATCACTCCCCTTCTTGGTCAAATAGCCCTTACACAGCCTGGAGGTGTGTTGGGTCATTGTCCTGCTGAAAAACAAATGATAGTCCCACTAAGCGAAAACCAGATGGGATGGTGTATTACTGCAGAATGCTGTGGTAGCCATGTTAGTTAAGTGTGCCTTGAATTTTAAATAAATCACTGACAGTGTCACCAGCAAAGCACCCCCACACCTCCTCCTCCATGCTTCACGGTGGGAACCACACATGCGGAGATCATCCGTTAACCTACTCTGATTCTCAAAGACACGGTGGTTGGAACCAAAAATCGCAAATTTGGACTCATCAGACCAAAGGACAGATTTCCACCGGTCTAATGTCCATTGCTGTTGTTTCTTGGCCCAAACAAGTATCTTCTTCTTATTGGTGTCCTTTAGTAGTGGTGTCTTTGCAGCAATTTGACCATGAAAGCCTGATTCATGCAGTCTCCTCTGAACAGTTGATGTTGAGATGTGTCTGTTACTTGAACTCAGTGAAGCATTTACTTGGGCTGCAATTTCTTAGACTTGTAATGGCTGGTAATGAACTTATCCTCTGCAGCAGAGGTAACTCTGGGTCTTCCTTTCCTGGGGCGGTCCTCATGAGAGCCAGTTTCATCACAACACTTTATGTTTTCTGCGACTGCACTTGAAGATACTTTGAAAGTTCCTGACATTTTCAGAATTGACTGACCTTTATTTCTTAAAGTATTAATTGACTGTCGTTTCTCTTTGCTTATTTGAGCTGTTCTTGCCATAATATAGACTTGGTCTTTTACCAAATAGGGCTATCTTCGGTATACCAACCCTACCTTGTCACAACACAACTGATTGGCTCAAATGCATTAAGAAGGAAATAAATTCCACTATTGAACTTTTAACAAGGCACACCTGTTAATTGAAATGCATTCCAGGTGGCGACCTAAGGAAGCTGGTTGAGAGAATGCCAAAAGTGTGCAAAGTTGTCATCAAGGCAAAGGGTGACTACTATTTCATAGTTTTGATGTTTTCAACATTATTCTACAATGTAGAAAATAGTAAAAATACAGAAAAACCCTGCAATGAATGCAACTGAAAAACCCTGCAAACTTTTGACTGGTACTGTATATTTAGCAAAAAAGTGTATTTATTTATTTGTGACCTCCGAAGAGGGGTGGTGGTGGATGGCTTAATAAAAAAATAAAAAATACCATATGGTAGCCAACTAGCTTGTTAATTGTTTACAAACAAATTAGTGAATGGGTTAGAAAGCTAAACAGCTACATAGCTAGCTAGTTGACTGCTGTGGCTAGCCAAAAACGACTCGTTTTGAAAGTTCTTACACTATGAATTTAACATTCAAAGCAACTGGGAAACATCCATGGCAGGCATGGTTGTCATCTTAGCTTACTACATAACTTCTGAGTGATAAGAAGCACCAGCACCAATCAGCCTATACCACTGTGCACACCCCCGTCAATACTATGACAACTAGCATAGCCATGTCAGCAAATGACTGCTGTCTGAACAAACAATATCCGATTTGGTCACTTGTAACTTGCTGTTCGGACAGTCAATATTCCAAAACGGATTTGAAAAACAAAACTGATTTGAAAATTTAGGCCTGCAGTGTGAACAAGGCTTTAGGGACCCAAGCTACTTGAGCATCTATCAATGTAACCCAGGGAATACCCAAATCTTTCAAGTGACTCAGGAATTCTTAAGACATTCTGTAAAACAATCCAAATGCATTCCAAAGATAATCCACAAGACAGGACATTCTTTAGTGACATTCCTTGGTGGCACACCACAAATGGCAGAGTAGCTACAGTATGTCAACTTGAACTGTGTAGTGTCAGTCAAATCAAATCAAATTTTATTTGTCACATGTTTCATAAACAATATGTGTGGACTAACAGTGAAATTCTTACTTACAGGCCCTTCCCAACAATGTAGAGAGAAAAAATTGAAATAATAGCAAAGTAAAACATGTAGTAATAGAAGATACACAATGAGTAACGATAACTTGGCTAAATACAAGGTGTACCAGTACCGAGTCAATGTGCAGGGGTACGAGGTAATTGAGGTAGATATGTATATATATGTACGTATATATAACTAGGAATAAAGTGACAGATATTAAACAGGAGTTAGCAGCGGATGTGATGAGTCCAAAAGGTTTAGTGAAAAAAGAGTCAATGCAGATAGTTAAATAGTTAAGCAAATAGCTACCTGGACTAACTATTTAGCAGTCTTATGACTTAGGAGTAGAAGCTGTTCAGGGTCCTGTTGGTTCCAGACTTTGTGCATCGGTACTGTTTGCCGTGCGGTAGCCGAGTAAACAGTCTATGACTTGGGAGGATGTAGTCTTCTACAATTTTTAGGGCCTTCCTCTGATACTGCCTGGTATAGCTCGTCGGTGTGGCAGGGCTTGCAAACTATTACAGACTACAAAGGGAAGCACAACCGAGAGCTGCCCAGTGACACGAGCCTACAAGACGAGCTAAATAACTTCTATGCTCGCGTCGAGGCAAATAAAACTGAAACATGCATGAGAGCATCAGCTGGTCTGGAGGACTGTGTGATCACGCTCTCCGCAGTCGATGTGAGTAAGACCTTTAAAACAGATCAACATTCACAAGGCCGCTGGGCCAGACGGATTACCAGGACGTGTAATCTGAGCATGCGCTGACTAACTATCAAGTGCCTCCACTGACATTTTAAACATCTATAGTCCCTGTGCCCAAGAACACTAAGCTACCCAGCCTAAATGACTACTGACCCATAGCACTCATGTCTGTAGCCATGAAATGCATTGAAAGGCTGGTCATGGCTCACATTAACACCATTGTCCCAGAAACACTAGACCCACTCCAATTTGCATACCGCACCAACAGATCCACAGATGATAAAAAAACCTTTTTTTTCACCTTTATTTAACCAGGTAGGCCAGTTGAGAATAAGTTCTCATTTACAACTGCGACCTGGCCAAGATAAAGCAAAGCAGTGCGCCCCACCAACAACACAGAGTTAGACATGGAATAAACAAACGTACAGTCAATAACTCAATAGAAAAAAAGTATATATACAGTGTGTGCAAATGGCGTGAGGAGGTAAGGCAAAAAATAGGCCATAGTAGCGAAGTAATTACAATTTAGCAAATTAATACTGGAGTGATAGGTGTGCAGATGATGATGTGCAAGTAGAAATACCGGTGTGCAAAAGAGCAAAAAGTAAATAAAAACAATATAGGGATGAGGTAGGTAGATTGGATGGGCTATTTACAGATGGGCTGTGTACAGCTGCAGCAATCGGTTAGCTGCTCAGATAGCTAATGTTTAAAGTTAGTGAGTCTCCAACTGCAGCGATTTTTGCAATTCGTTCCAGTCATTGGCAGCAGAGAACTGGAAGGAAAGGCGGCCAAAGGGGGTGTTGGCTTTGGGGATGACCAGTGAGATATACCTGCTGGAGCGCGTGCTATGGGTGGGTGTTGTTATCGTGACCAGTGAGCTGAGATAAGGTGGAGATTTACCTAGCAAAGACTTATAGATGACCTGGAGCCAGGGGGTCTGGCGACGAATATGAAGCGAGGGCCAGCCGACGAGAGCATACAGGTCGCAGTGGTGGGTGGTGTATGGGGCTTTGGTGACAAAACAGATGGCACTGTGATAGACTGCATCCAGTTTGCTGAGTAGAGTGTTGGAGGCTATTTTGTAAATGACATCGCCGAAGTCGAGGATCGGTAAGATAGTCAGTTTTACAAGGGTATGTTTGGCGGCGTGAGTGAAGTAGGCTTTGTTGCGAAAGAGGATGCCGATTCTTGATTTAATTTTGGATTGGAGATGTTTAATATGAGTCTGGAATGAGAGTTTACAGTCTAGCCAGACACCTAGGTATTGGTAGTTGTCCACATTTGTAGTTGTCCACATTGTCCACATCTCTATGCACTCCACACTGCCTTTTCCCACCTGGACAAAAGGAACTCCTATGTGAGAATGCTAATCATTGACTACAGCTCAGCATTCAAAACCATAGCGCCCTCAAAGCTTCAAAGCTCATCACTAAGCTAAGGACCATGGGACTAAACCCCTCCCTCTGCAACTGGATCCTAGACTTCCTGACGGGCCGTCCCCAGGTGGTAAGGGTAGGTAACAACACATCCACCACGTTGATTCTCAAAACGGGGACCTCTCAGGGGTGTGTGCTCAGTCCCCTCCTGTATTCCCTGTTCACTCATGACTGCACGGCCAGGCACAACTCCAACACCATCATTAAGTTTGCTGATGACACAACAGTGGTAGGCCTGATCACTTCTAAACAGCTTCTACCCCCAAGCCATAAGACTGCTGAACAGCTAATTAAATGGCTACCTAGACTATTTGCACCCCCCCCCCCCCATGCTGCTGCTACTCTCTGTTATGATCTATGCATAGCCACTGTAATAACCCCACGTGCATGTACATAATTACCTCAATTACCTACCCCCGCACATTGACACCTGTATATAGCTCCACTTTTGATATTTACTGCTGCTCCTTAATTATTTGTTTTTCTTATCTCTTACTTTTTTGGGGGTATTTTCTTTAAAATGCATTGTTGGTTAAGGGTTGGTAAGTACAGTGGGGGGAAAAGTATTTGATTCCCTGCTAATTTTGTACGTTTGCCCACTTACAAAGAAATGATCAGTGTATAATTTTAATAGTAGGTTTATTTGTACAGTGAGAGACAGAATAACAACAAAAGAATCCAGAAAAACGCATGTCAAAAATGTTAGAAAATGATTTGCATTTTAATGAGGGAAATAAGTATTTGACCCCTCTGCAAAACATGACTTAATACTTGCTGGCAAAACCCCTGTTGGCAATCACAGAGGTCAGACGTTTCTTGTAGTTGGCCACCAGGTTTGCACACATCTCAGGAGGGATTTTGTCGCACTCCTCTTTGCAGATCTTCTCCAAGTCATTAACCTGTTGAGGCTAGGGGGCAGTATTTTCACGGCTGGATAAAAAACGTACCCGATTTAATCTGGTTACTAATCCTACCCAGTAACTAGAATATGCATATACTTATTATATATGGATAGAAAACACCCGAAAGTTTCTAAAACTGTTTGAATGGTGTCTGTGAGTATAACAGAACTCAAATGGCAGGTCAAAACCTGAGAGATTCCTTTACAGGAAGTGGCCTGTCTGACCATTTCTGGAACTTCTTTGCCATCTCTATCTTTTACAAAGGATCTCTGCTCTAACGTGACACTTCCTACGTCGTCCATAGGCGCTCAGAGCCCGGGAAAAACCTGAATGTCGTCATCCCAGCCCCAGGCTGAAACACATTATCGCCTTTCTCAAGTGGCCGATCAAGGGACTGTGGGCTTAGGCGTGTGACCTGGCCGCCCCCGTCTTTGTGATTTTTTCCTCTGTTTGCCGAAAAGGAGATTCCCGGTCGGAATATTATCGCTTTTCTACGAGAAAAATGGCATAAAAATTGATTTTAAACAGCGGTTGACATGCTTCGAAGTACGGTAAAGGAATATTTAGAATTTTTTTGTCACGAAATGCGCCATGCGCACGACCGTTATTTACCATTTCGGATAGTTTCTGGAACGCACGAACAAAACGACGCTATTCGGATATAACGATGGATTATTTGGGACCAAACCAACATTTGTTATTGAAGTAGAAGTCCTGGGAGTGCATTCTGGTGAAGAACAGGAAAGGTAAGACCATTTTTCTTATAGTAAATCTGATTATGGTGAATGCTAAACTTGCTGGGTGTCTAAATAGCTAGCCCAGTGATGCCGGGCTATGTACTTAGAATATTGCAAAATGTGCTTCATCCGAAAAGCTATTTTAAAATCGGACTTATCGAGTGCATAGAGGAGTTCTGTATCTATAATTCTTAAAATAATTGTTATGCTTTTTGTGAACGTTTATCGTGAGTAATTTAGTAAATTGTTAGCGAATTCCCCGGAAGTTTGCGGGGGGTATGCTAGTTCTGAACGTCACATGCTAATGTAAAAAGCTGTTTTTTGATATAAATATGAACTTGATTGAACAAAACATGCATGTATTGTATAACATAATGTCCTAGGGTTGTCATCTGATGAAGATCATCAAAGGTTAGTGCTGCATTTAGCTGTCTTCTGGGTTTTTGTGACATTACATTACATTTACATTTAAGTCATTTAGCAGACGCTCTTATCCAGAGCGACTTACAAAATGGTGCATTCACCTTATGATATCCAGTGGAACAACCACTTTACAATAGTGCATCTAAATCTTTTAAGGGGGGGGGGGGGGGGTTAGAAGGATTACTTTATCCTATCCTAGGTATTCCTTAAAGAGGTGGGGTTTCAGGTGTCTCCGGAAGGTGGTGATTGACTCCGCTGTCCTGGCGTCGTGAGGGAGCTTGTTCCACCATTGGGGTGCCAGAGCAGCGAACAGTTTTGACTGGGCTGAGCGGGAACTGTGCTTCCTCAGAGGTAGGGGGGCCAGCAGGCCAGAGGTGGATGAACGCAGTGCCCTTGTTTGGGTGTAGGGCCTGATCAGAGCCTGAAGGTATGGAGGTGCCGTTCCCTTCACAGCTCCGTAGGCAATCACCATGGTCTTGTAGCGGATGCGAGCTTCAACTGGAAGCCAGTGGAGAGAGCGGAGGAGCTGGGTGACGTGAGAGAACTTGGGAAGGTTGAACACCAGACGGGCTGCGGCGTTCTGGATGAGTTGTAGGGGTTTAATGGCACAGGCAGGGAGCCCAGCCAACAGCGAGTTGCAATAATCCAGACGGGAGATGACAAGTGCCTGGATTAGGACCTGCGCCGCTTCCTGTGTGAGGCAGGGTCGTACTCTGCGAATGTTGTAGAGCATGAACCTACAGGATCGGGTCACCGCCTTGATGTTAGTGGAGAACGACAGGGTGTTGTCCAGGATCACGCCAAGGTTCTTAGCACTCTGGGAGGAGGACACAAGGGAGTTGTCAACCGTGATGGCGAGATCATGGAACGGGCAGTCCTTCCCCGGGAGGAAGAGCAGCTCCGTCTTGCCGAGGTTCAGCTTGAGCTGGTGATCCGTCATCCACACTGATATGTCTGACAGACATGCAGAGATGCGATTCGCCGCCTGGTTATCAGAAGGGGGAAAGGAGAAGATTAATTGTGTGTCGTCTGCATAGCAATGATAGGAGAGACCATGTGAGGATATGACAGAGCCAAGTGACTTGGTGTATAGCGAGAATAGGAGAGGGCCTAGAACAGAGCCCTGGGGGACACCAGTGGTGAGAGCGCATGGTGCGGAGACAGATTCTCGCCACACCACCTGGTAGGAGCGACCTGTCAGGTAGGACGCAATCCAAGCGTGGGCCGCGCCGGAGATGCCCAACTCGGAGAGGGTGGAGAGGAGGATCTGATGGTTCACAGTATCAAAGGCAGCAGATAGGTCTAGAAGGATGAGAGCAGAGGAGAGAGAGTTAGCTTTAGCAGTGCGGAGAGCCTCCATGACACAGAGAAGAGCAATCTCAGTTGAATGCCCAGTCTTGAAACCTGACTGATTAGGATCAAGAATGTCATTCTGAGAGAGATAGCAGGAGAGCTGGCCAAGGACGGCACGTTCAAGAGTTTTGGAGAGAAAAGAAAGAAGGGATACTGGTCTGTAGTTGTTGACATCGGAGGGATCGAGTGTAGGTTTTTTCAGAAGGGGTGCAACTCTCGCTCTCTTGAAGACGGAAGGGACGTAGCCAGCGGTCAAGGATGAGTTGATGAGCGAGGTGAGGAAGGGGAGAGGGTCTCCGGAAATGGTCTGGAGAAGAGAGGAGGGGATAGGGTCAAGTGGGCAGGTTGTTGGGCGGCCGGCCGTCACAAGACGCGAGATTTCATCTGGAGAGAGAGGGGAGAAAGAGGTCAAAGCACAGGGTAGGGCAGTGTGAGCAGGACCAGCGGTGTCGTTTGACTTAGCAAACGAGGATCGGATATCGTCAACCTTCTTTTCAAAATGGTTGACGAAGTCATCCGCAGAGAGGGAGGAGGGGGGGGGGGAGGATTCAGGAGGGAGGAGAAGGTAGCAAAGAGCTTCCTAGAGTTAGAGGCAGATGCTTGGAATTTAGAGTGGTAGAAAGTGGCTTTAGCAGCAGAGACAGAAGAGGAGAATGTAGAGAGGAGTGAGTGAAAGGATGCCAGGTCCGCAGGGAGGCGAGTTTTCCTCCATTTCCGCTCGGCTGCCCGGAGCCCTGTTCTGTGAGCTCGTAGTGAGTCGTCGAGCCACGGAGCAGGAGGGGAGGACCGAGCCGGCCTGGAGGATAGGGGACAGAGAAAATCAAAGGATGCAGAAAGGGAGGAGAGGAGGGTTGAGGAGGCAGAATCAGGAGATAGGTTGGAGAAGGTTTGAGCAGAGGGAAGAGATGATAGGATGGAAGAGGAGAGAGTAGCGGGAGAGAGAGAGCGAAGGTTGGGACGGCGCAATACCATCCGAGTAGGGGCAGAGTGAGAAGTGTTGGATGAGAGCAAGAGGGAAAAGGATACAAGGTAGTGGTCGGAGATTTGGAGGGGAGTTGCAATGAGATTAGTGGAAGAACAGCATCTAGTAAAGATGAGGTCAAGCGTATTGCCTGCCTTGTGAGTAGGGGGGGAAGGTGAGAGGGTGAGGTCAAAAGAGGAGAGGAGTGGAAAGAAGGAGGCAGAGAGGAATGAGTCAAAGGTAGACGTGGGGAGGTTAAAGTCACCCAGAACTGTGAGAGGTGAGCCATCCTCAGGAAAGGAACTTATCAAGGCGTCAAGCTCATTGATGAACTCTCCAAGGGAACCTGGAGGGCGATAAATGATAAGGATGTTAAGCTTGAAAGGGCTGGTAACTGTGACAGCATGGAATTCAAATGATGAGATAGACAGATGGGTCAGGGGAGAAAGAGAGAATGTCCACTTGGGAGAGATGAGGATTCCAGTGCCACCACCCCGCTGGCTCGATGCTCTAGGGGTATGCGAGAACACGTGGGCAGACGAAGAGAGAGCAGTAGGAGTAGCAGTGTTATCTGTGGTAATCCATGTTTCCGTCAGCGCCAGGAAGTCTAGGGACTGGAGGGTAGCATAGGCTGAGATGAACTCAGCCTTGTTGGCTGCAGACTGGCAGTTCCAGAGGCTGCCGGAGACCTGGAACTCCACGTGGGTCGTGCGCGCTGGGACCACCAGGTTAGAGTGGCAGCGGCCACGCGGTGTGAAGCGTTTGTATGGCCTGTGCAGAGAGGAGAGAACGGGGATAGACAGACACATAGTTGACAAGCTACAGAAGTGTTGTTTCTTGTATTATTGTCTCTTGTGTCTTTAGAGAACTGTTTCACTTTGATATCCTTTTTCTTCTGTCCTGATTTTCTCTTTCTTTTCTTCTGTTAACTAGATATTCTTTGTTGTTCTTCGTTAGCTAGCTAGCTTCTTCCAAAAGAGTCCCTAGCAACTGCTTAGCAACTGGTAAACAATTCAGCTAGCTAAGATAACTACAATTTTATGAACAATAGTTATTTTTCAAAAGCCTATCTTCTTTGTTTGTTGCTTGTTTTTTCTCCTATTCAGTCTTGCAGTTTTCTTTTGCTTTTTTCCGATGTACTTCACTCTAAATACCATGTAAATTTCAATATTTGTAGGAGCTCATTTTTCAGCTGCTGCTGCTCAAATTGGAGTTCCGGAACATTATATGCTAGCTTGAAAAATGGGTGTCTGATTATTTCTGGCTGGGTAGTCTGCTGACATAATCTAATGTTTTGCTTTCGTTGTAAAGCCTTTTTGAAATCGGACAGTGTGGTTAGATTAACGAGAGTCTTGTCTTTAAATAGCTGTAAAATAGTCATATGTTTGAGAAATTGAAGTAATAGCATTTCAAACGTTTTGAAAATCGCGCCACAGGATTCAACTGGCTGTTACGTAGGTGGGACGAATTCGTCCCACCTAGCCCAGAGAGGTTAAGGTTTCGAGGCTGATGTTTGGCAACTCGAACCTTCAGCTCCTTCCACAGATTTTCTATGGGATTAACGTCTGGAGACTGGCTAGGCCACTCCAGGACCTTAATGTGCTTTTTCTTGAGCCACTCCTTTGTTGCCTTGGCCGTGTGTTTTGGGTCATTGTCATGCTGGAATACCCATCCACGACCCATTTTCAATGCCCTGGCTGAGGGAAGGAGGTTCTCACCCAAGATTTGACGGTACATGGCCCCGTCCATCGTCCCTTTGATGCGGTGAAGTTGTCCTGTCCCCTTAGCACAAAAACACCCACAAAGCATAATGTTTCCACCTCCATGTTTGACGGTGGAGATGGTGTTCTTGGGGTCATTGGCAGCATTCCTCCTCCTCCAAACACGGCGAGCTGAGTTGATGTCAAAGAGCTCCATTTTGGTCTCATCTGACCACAACACTTTCACCAGTTGTCCTCTGAGTCATTCAGATGTTCATTGGCAAACTTATTATTAATTTAAGATTTTGTGTCACTGATCTACACACAATAAATACCCCAAAGAACATTTTAGAAATTCAAAAAATAATTAAAAGCTGAAATCTCTTGAGTCAATAAGTATTCAATCCCTTTGTTAAGGCAAAACGTAAAAATGTTCTTAACAAAATCACATAATAAGTTGCATGGACTCATTCCATGTTCAATAACAGTGGTTAACATGATTTTTTAATGGCTACCCCATCTCTGTACCTCACACATACTGTACAATTATCGGTAATCCCTCAATCGAGTATTGAATTTCAAACACAGATTCAACCATAAAGACTAGGGAGGTTTTCCAATGCCTCTCAAACAAGGGCACCTAGCGTACTTACTGTATTGGTAAATGAGTAAAAATAAAAGAAACAGACTGAGTATCCCTTTGAACATGGTGAAGTTATTAATTAGGCTTTGGACACCCAATCACTACAAGATACAGGCATCCTTCCTAACTCAGTTACCGGAGAGGAAGGAAACTGTTCAGGGATTTCACCATCAGCCCAATGTTTAAAACAGTTACAGTGTTTAATGGTTGTGATATGAGAAAACTGAGGATGGATCAACAGTTGCACCACAATACCAACCTAAATTACAGAGTGAAAAGAAGCAACCCTTTACCAAACAAAAATATTCCAAAACATGCATCCTATTTTAAAAATTGTGGCAAAGAAATATATATTTTTTGTCCTCAATACAAGGACAAATCTAAAACAACACATCACTGAGTACCACTCTTCATATTTTCAAACATGGTGGTGGCTGCATCATGTTATGGATATGCTTGTCATCAGCAAGGACTAGGGAGTTAAAAAACCTGGTTCAGTCTGCTTTCCAACAGACACTGGGAGACGAATTCACCTTTCAGCAGGACAATAACCTAAAACACAAGGCTAATTATACACTGGAGCTGCTTACCAAGACGACATTGAAAGTTCTTGAGTTGCGTAGTTACAGTTTTGTCTTAAATCGTCTTGAAAATCTATGGCAATACTTGAAAATGTCTGTCTAGCAATGATAAACAATGAACTTGACAGAGCTTGAAGAAATTATGGGCAAATATTTTACAATCCAGGTGTGCAAAGCACTTAATTGCCACCAAAGGTGCTTTTACAAAGTATTGATTTAGGGGTGTGAATACTTATGTAAATGAGATACTTCTGTATTTCATTTTCAATACATTCATTTTGCAAAATTTCCCAAAAACATGTTGGGTGAGAAGAAAAATCTATTTCATCCATTTTGAATTCAGGCTGTAACACAACAAAATGTGGAATAATTCAAGGGGTATGAATACTTGCTGAAGGCACTGTAAGCTCATGCGCAGAAACATGTCATCGGGTCTAAAGGTTGTCTCACGCCGAATTGTATATGTGCAGGCCTTCAAATCAAAGGTACTCCTTCGACATAAAGTTGTTTTTGACTAAAATTAAAATGTGTCAGTTTGTCACTTTCACAAAATTGGAGTAATGACATGTTCAACTACTTGGTTGTGCCTTTAGATTTGAACAAATCCCAAACCCCGGCCTGGTCTTCTTGATCTGTTTTGCAAGCATTCCCAGAAGTCTTGAGACGTTGCACCTCTCGGTTTAGAAACTCTGTGACGTAACCAATCACAGCCCTCCTTTTACTTGCATCATTCCACATCCTGCAAATCAGCAGCAGAGGGGGACGATTTGTTGGTAACGCTTACAAATTGGATCATAACTCTAAGAGTAGCAGAGATCCGATTCTGCCACTATGCCGGTAGAGTATAGTATGTTCAACAATATATTAAAGAATTCACCAAATCCAAAATGTGGATTTGCCAATATTCATGTTTATATTTTTCAATATTTATACATTAATGTAAGACATTGTTATTGAAATCAAGATACTAATCATATTACAGAGCAAGTGGTAAAGCTTCATATGACACCAATATCTGCTTTGTAGAATGTACATAGTCTTAAAGGAGGCCTGGGTAAGGCCAAAATGTCAGAAATATGCCAACTTTGATTAATTATTTCTCAATTATGCTTATATTGCAACAATCCTTCCTCCAAAGGACCATTCTATGGATTAAATTTTGTAAAAATCCCCCAAGTAGGGCCTCCCTCAGCAGTCTAAGGCACTGCATCGCAGTGCTTGAGGCGTCACTATAGACCCGGGTTCAATCCCAGGCTGTGTCGCAGCCGGCCGTGACCGGGAGACTCATGAGGCGAAGCACAATTGGCCCAGCATCGTCCGGGTTAGGGGAGGGTTTGGCCGGCCGGGATGTCCTTGTTCCATCGTGCTCTAGCGACCCTTTGTGGCGGGCCGGGCGCATGCACGCTGACTTCTGTCGCCAGCTGTATGGTGTTTCCTCCGACACATTGGTGTGGCTGGCTTCCGGGTAAAGCGAGCAGTGTGTCAAGAAGCAGTGCGGCTTAGCAGGGTCGTGTTTCGGAGGACGCATGGCTCTCGACCGTCGCTTCTCCCGTGTTCGTACAGGAGTTGCAGAGATAGAGAAACTGTAACTACAAATTGTATACCACGGAATTGGGGAGAAAAGGGGGTAAAAAGTATCAAATAAAAAATGGTTTTGTGAGGAATCACTCAGATACTGCTGACAAATAGGGAACGGTATGTCACAGCTGGCCTAAACACATGGCTGTGTTTACTGGACTGTTTGTTGACAGATTTTACTATGTGTGTTTATCAGGTCAGGGTGAAACAAAACCTAATTCTATAGCTAGCAATTGTTCCCATCAGTGGAGCCTGGTGGGAGGAGCTATAGGAGGATGGGCTCATTGTAATGGCTGGAATGGAATAGATCAATTTCAGCCTTTACAATGAGTCCATCTCATTTAATGGGCTTGTGGGAGACTTATACAGCAACCTCAACACTTACCCATTTGGCCCACACACACACACACACACCACACACACACACACACACACACACATTGAATAAGAATGCATGGGTTAAGACAAACTGAGCAAGAGTAATATTTTAGTAAACCAAAGACCAAAACATTAAATCATCTTTGTCACATAAGATCACCACACTGTCATGACTATTTAGCAGAGGCTAAATAGAAGGATCTGGATTCCAGAGTAGGTTTTTGGATTCCGGAATAGAAGGCTCTGGGGCCTGTGAATTCCAGAGTATTGCCCTCAGCCAGAAACCCAGGAACAAAACACAGACAGAACAGATACAGGACTGGTGAGGGAACAAGAGAGAAAGGAGAGGGAAAGAAAGAAGGGCAGAAAGAACATAAAGGGGAAAAAAGGTTGAAGAAGATAAACAAATAAATAGAGATGGGGAGGGAGTGGATAGAGGACAGTTAGGAAAGAGGATAGTGAGAAAGTCAGGGAGAGTGAGGGAAAGGGAGAACAATCAGAAAAGATAGAGGGGTACACTGAGATCCTAACACTGCCCACCATGTGCATATGGGTTATGAGTTGTCGGGATGGGGGTGTGCATGTTGGAGGTTACTTGAAGGGAGAAGAGCGAAGGCTTTGCTTGGTCTTCAAGCCACTAGGAGAGGAGAGTCAATCTCAGGGCCCCATAAACAATACCGCCCCAATTGAGAACAGGCTCATTTCAGCCCCTTTGCCGTGCACCCACCAGCCCCTCATCTCCCATCAATGGGCTGATTAGGGGTTGCATAAACCACTAGGCAGATTATTAACAGAGGCTTTATGATTGAAGGTCAAGGGGCGACCATGGTCCTAATGACCAACCCAAACAACAAGACCGAACAACAACAAAACACAGGATTACTGCTCAGTCACATTCTATGGCGGTTTATATATAATTGAATAGGTGAAACCTAGGGAAGTGAACATTGAAGTTTTCAATGCCCATTAAGGAAAGCTGAATCCATAAAGGGTGCTCTGAACAGTTGGTCTGAGCATACAAACATGGTAGAGTACAGAGTGTGTCTAACAATGGTTTTGGCCCTAGCCACTGTGCATCTGTGTAGTTGGGTGTTGTAGATTAGATTAGAACACTGTGACCCTGACTGGTCTCACCAATATGGAGTACAGCCACGGTGTGCTAGAGACACATCCTGTCACAGATTACAGTGATGGTCGCAAGGGGTACATTTTGTGTGTTTCCCATGTATGTCAGTAGTCCTTTCAGTATGCAGGAACTCTGAAAGGAAACAGATATACAGTACTGAAAGTGTATTTAACATAACTGCTCAGTGAGAGTAAGGTGCCCTTTTGAGTGTGTGAACTTGCATGCTCATACATATGTGTGTGTGTCTCTGTGTGTGCGTCTGCTGGTTCTGGTCAGGATTTACCAGACCCAGTCTTGTTTACACCCGTCTCACCCTGATTATGCAACACAGAGACTGAGGCCGCTATCCCACAATGCCCTGCTGGCCCTGTACAATACAGCGTGTTGGCCCCAACACCCTGCCAGCCTATTCATGGGCAAGAAGACACAGAGACTAAGACAATCAGTTACAGGCCTTTTCACCTACACTGTTTGATCCCCCCAACACACCTCCACTGGCCCTGCCTGGCCCACTTGGTGCTCTAATCTTGACCCAGCTGGCCCCTGGCAGGTGGGGTGTTGGGAGGGACAATCCAGTCCAGTTCTGACCAGTTCAACCAGTCACAGTGTGAACTGGACCACCAGTTAAACCAGGATATTTGAGATAGGGTGCAGAATGAGTCCTACTATACAGTACTGCAGCCTACCACTGGGAGAGGTAATGTGAGTGTAGAAATCTAGCATTGGGTTTCCTAAAAGGTAGGTCAGGAGGACCCACTGGTGTGTACAGTAGCAGCTGGTTCATTTTCGGTCCGCGCATAAAACAGGGGCCTAGAAGATAGAATAAGTTTGGTTTATTTCATTGGTCGTGTAATAAAAACAATGTGTGTGAGAGAGAGAGAGAGAGAGAGAGAGAGCTGCATTGGCATCCAGACTGTATCACATCCGGCCGTGATTGGGAGTCCCATAGGGCGGCGCACAGTTGGCCCAGCGTTATCCGGGGTAGGCCGTCATTGTAAATAAGAATTTGTTCTTAACTGACTTGCCTAGTTAAATAAAGGTTAAATGCAAATTGGCATTGGTGACCACTAGGTGGTACTATCCCAACAGCAATGAGTACCATCTCAGGGAAAGACCGGCTTCAGTTCCATCTCTTCTTACACACCCACATACATACAGACTCTCTGGGACTATCTGCCCATTCTAGAATGCCTTTGGTCTGAGTAGCCAGGTCTGTGTCTCTGACCGTAGCCATTTCCTGTGCTATTTCCTGTCAACATTCCTTTTCCTTGTTCCACCTGTGACCGATGTAACACATATCTAAACTTTAAAGCCCTTTACATAGCTTTATTGAAAGTCTGCTGTATGGACATTACATAAAAACATGTGAGTTGGTGAGGCGGATGCTCACTGGGAGAGGGTAGAGGGAAAGACTGGGAAAGACTGAAGAGAGGAAAGGACACAAAAGGTAAGATGGGTATAGATGACTGAGCGCAATAGTCATTTGAACAAGGGCTATCATGCTGGAAGGGGCTAAGTGTATATACTGTATTTGCAAGAAAGAGGAAATTGATCACCAATATGGTAGAAACCCATTATTACGACTTAAACTTATTCCGTCCGTACATACAGTATCTGCACACACCGAAGGGTAAGGAGGCCAGGATAAGGAGCCTTAGAGAGTAAATTAAGCTCTCTGATATGAGACAGTATGAGAACATGGTGGGCTGCATTCAGATTGGTGGATCCACTTGCAAACAAGGCATGGGCATGACAGGTCTGACGATGGTCACTGGAGGTATGTTTGTTTGAGTGCTCTCCTGTGTGTTAACTGGGTTAGTGGCGCAAAGCCTCAGAGCTGAGCTCAGAGATATATATTGTAATCTTGTTACGGTTCTCTAACGACAGACGCTGTGAGACGAGAAGCAAGTACAGGGTGTGGATTTAATAATAAATAGACATGAAACAAAACAAGAACATCACCTGGACAGGAGAAACGTAACATCAAAGCTGACTCGGGAATGAAACTGAGGAAGTGACAGATATAGGGGAGGTAAATGACGTAATAGAGTCCAGGTGAGTCCCATAACTGAGTCTAGGTGAGTCCCATAATTAAGCGCAGGTGCGCGTAACGATGGTGGCAGGTGTGCCTAATGTGAACTGGTGACCTCGAGCACCGGAGAGGGGGAGCGGGAGCAGACGTGACAAATCTATTATTCATTAAACACACACACACACTCAATTATATACAGGGAAAGGCAGAGAGAGAGACAGAACACTTTCTCTCCATCTAAGAATGTTCTCATAGACTGCAGTAGACTCTCTGAGGGAAGGAGGACCAATCACAGTAAAATGCTCACAAACATACAAGATGATTTATGTAATCATGATCAAATTAACTTTAACATGGAGTAAGGGAGGACTTTCCATTGTTTAGCCAACCTTGACACAGAGACAGAGTGAAGTGGAACAGTAACAGTCAACTTCTCTTTAACACAAAGACCTGATGGACCAATGACAGTCATGTTCTATTTGACACAGAGAAAGGATAGACCAATGACAGTCAGTTGTATTTGGCACATAGACAGAGTGGACCAATAACAACTGAGTGCTGTCATATGCCAGTGTTATTTGCCAGTGAGCAGACATGGGTGAAGGTTGACCAGCATATCCTCACATCCTCCCCAGAGAGTAAAGATGTGGCAATGCTCAATGACCAAAGAGGAAGTACAGCTGTGGAACCCCCCAAAAAACACACAAACAATGACCCACAGTGACTCCCTAAGATTCCACACACGCGCAAGTACATACGCACGCACACATACACAAAGACACACGCACACACACAAACACTCACAAAAGCAGGCTAACACAAACACTGGAGTGTCCTTGAGTGATGTACTTCATTTACACTAGCCCAGGAGCTGGAAAGCTGGTACTATATATATAGATGAGCAATGAGAAAGGCAGAGTGCAGCCACAGCCATCCTACCCAGATTAGAAAGACTTATAAACCAGGAAATAAAGGGTCAAACAGGCTCTCAAGTCTCCACACGTCTCCATACATCCTTTGTGTGTGTTTTTTTTTAGGGTCTACAGACAAACATAAATATACATAGGACTACAAAGGGAAAACCAGCCATGTCGCGGACCCCGACATCTTGCATCCGGAGAAGCTAAACACCTTCTTCGCCCGCTTTGAGGATAACACAGTGCCACCGATGCAGCCTGCTACCAAGGACTTTGGGCTCTCCTTCTCCGTGGCGGACGTGAGTAAGACGGCCCAGACGGCATCCCTAGCCGCATCCTCAGAGCATGTGCAGACCAGCTGGCTGGACTGTTTATGGACATATTCAATCTCCCTGTAGCAGTCTGCTGTCACCACTTGCTTCAAGATGTCCACCATTGTTCCTGTACCCAAGAAAGCAAAGGTAACTGAACTAAATGACTATCGCCCCGTAGCACCCTCTTCTGTCATCATGAAGTGCTTTGAGAGACTAGTTAACCTCTATGGGCTAGGTGGGACGCTAGCGTGCCACCCGTGGTGCACTCCATCAACAGCAGGTGCATTTCAAGAGCGGCAAATTTGAATCCAAATAAATGTCAAAATTCAAATTTTTCAAACATACAACTATTTTACACCCTTTGAAAGATAAACATCTCCTTAATCTAATCACGTTTTACGATTTCAAAAAGGTTTTACGGCGAAAGCATAAATTTAGAGTATGTTAGGACAGTACATTTACAAGAGTTGTGTGTAATGTTTTGTCAAGTCAAAGACAGGGTCACCAAAACCATAAAACCAGCTAAAATGATGCACTAACCTTTTACAATCTCCATCAGATGACACTCCTAGGACATTATGTTAGACAATGCATGCATTTTTAGTTCTATCAAGTTCATATTTATATCCAAAAACAGCGTTTTACTATGGCATTGATGTTGAGGAAATCGTTTCCCTCCAATAACCGGCAGTCAAGTCAGCGTCACAAATTAAATAATTAAAATTAGAAAACATTGGTAAAATATTATATTGTCATTTAAAGAATTATAGATTTACATCTCTTGAACGCAATCAACTTGCCAGATTTAAAAATAACCTTACTGGGAAATCACACTTTGCAATAATCTGAGCACTGCGCCCAGAAAAATACGCGTTGCGATACAGACTAGACGTCATGTTGGGGAGATCTAAAATCGAAAATACTATGTAAATAATCCATTACCTTTGATTCTCTTCATCAGATGTCACTTCCAGGTATCACAGGTCCATAACGAATGTAGTTTTGTTCAAAAAAAGCTCATCATTTATGTCCAAAAATCTCCGTCTTGTTAGCACATGATCTAAGTCAGCCGGACTTCTCGTCATGAACGAGGGGAAAAAATATATTTACGTTCGTTCAAACATGTCAAACGTTGTATAGCATAAATCATTAGGGCCTTTTTTAACCAGAACATGAATAATATTCAAGGTGGACGAATGCATACTCTTTTATAACGTATTGGAACGAGGGTACCCAACATGAACTCGCGCGCCAGGTGTCTAATGGGACATCATCGTTCCATGGCTCTTGTTCGGTCAGATCTCCCTCCAGAAGACTCAAAACACTTTGTAAAGGCTGGTGACATTTAGTGGAAGCAATAGGAAGTGCCAAAATATTCCTCAGCCCCTGTGTTTTTCAATGGGATAGGTTTAAAGGTAATACAAGACATCAGGTATCCACTTCCTGTCAGAAAATGTCTCAGGGTTTTGCCTGCCAAATGAGTTCTGTTATACTCACAGACACCATTCAAACAGTTTTAGAAACTTTAGAGTGTTTTCTATCCATATATAATAAGTATATGCATATTCTAGTTACTGGGTAGGATTAGTAACCAGATTAAAATCGGGTACATTTTTTTTATCCAGACGTGCAAATGCTGCCCCCTAGCCCTAACAGGTTAAGGATCATATCACCTCTACCTTACCTGACACCCTAGACCTACCTCAATTTGCTAACCGCCCCAATAGATCCACAGACGATGCAATCGCCATCGCACTGCACAGTGCCCTACCCCATCTGGACAAGAGGAATACCAATGTAAGAATGCTGTTCATTGACTATAGCTCAGCATTGAACACCATAGAACCCTGCAAGCTCATCATTAAGCTCGGGGCCCTGGGTCTGAACCCTGCCCTGTGCAACTGGGTCCTGGACTTCCTGACGGGCCGCCCCCAGGTGGTGAAGGTAGGAAACAACACCTCCACTTTGCTGATCCTCAACACAGGGGCCCCACAAGGGTGCATGCTCATACCCCTCCTGTACTCCCTGTTCACCCATGACTGCGTGGCCATGCACGCCACCAACTTAATCATCAAGTTTGCAGACAACACAACAGTAGTAGGCCTGGTTACCAACAATGACTAGACAGCCTACAGGGAGGAGGTGAGGGTCCTGGGAGAGTGGTGCCAGAAAAGTTCCTCGGCGTACACATTACTGACGATCTGAAAGGGTCCACCCACACAGACAGTGTGGTGAAGAAGGCGCCTAAAACCCAGATGCACAATTGAGAGCATCGTGTCAGGCTGTATCACCACCTGGTACGGCAACTGCACCGCCCACAACCGCAGGGCTCTCTAGAGGGTGGTGCGGTCTGCCCAACTCATCAAAGGTGGCCAACTACCTGCCCTCCAGGACACCTACAGAACCGATGTCACAGGAAGGCCAAAAAGATCATCAAGGACATCAACCACCCGAGCCACAGCCTGTTCACCCCGCTATCATCCAGAAGGCGAGGTCAGTACAGGTGCATCAAAGCTGGGACCGAGAGACTGAAAAACAGCTTCTATCTCAAGGCCATCAGACTGTTAAATAGCCATCACTAGCCCGGCTTCCACCCGGTTACGCAACCCTTCACCTTAGAGGGGCTGTAGTGGTGCAGGTTGAGAGCTTCAAGTTCCTTGGTGTCCACATCACCAACAAACTAGAATGGTCCAAACACACCAAGACAGTCGTGAAGAGGGCACGACAAAGCCTACTCCCCCTCAGGAAACGAAAAAGATTTGGCATGGGTCCTGAGATCCTCAAAAGGTTCTACAGCTGCAACATTGAGAGCATCCTGACTGGTTGTAATCACTGCCTGGTAAGGCAATTGCTCGGCCTCTGACCGCAAGGCACTACAGAGGGTAATGCGTACAGCCCAGTACATCACTGGGTCTAAGCTGCCCAACATCCAGGACCTCTACACCAGGCGGTGTCAGAGAAAGGGCCTAAAAATTGTTAAAGACCCCAGCCACCCCAGCCATAGACTGTTCTCTCTACTACTGCATGGAAAGCGGTACCGGAATGCCAAGTCTAGGACAAAAAGGCTTCTCCACAGTTTTTACCCCCAAGCCATAAGACTCCTGAACAGGTAATCAAATGGCAACCCGGACTATTTGCATTGTGTGCCCCCCCGCCAACCCCTCTTTTTACGCTGCTGCTACTCTCTGTTTATCATATATGCATAGTCACTTTAACCACATCTACATGTACATACTACCTCAATCAGCCTGACTAACCGGTGTCTGTATGTAGCCTCACTACTTTTATAGCCTCGCTACTGTATATAGCCTGTCTTTTTACTGTTGTTTTATTTCTTTACCTACCTATTGTTCACCTAATACCTTTTTGCACTATTAGTTAGAGCCTGTAAGTAAGCAACACCTGTTGTTTTGAGCGCACGTGACAAATAAACTTTGATTTGATTTAGAGGCTGCTGCCCTATATACATAGACTTGTAAATCACTGGCCACTTTAATAATGGAACACTAGTCACTTTAATAATGTTTACATATCTTGCATTGCTCATCTCATGTATATACTGTATTCTATTCTACTGTATTTTAGTCAATGCCACGCGGACATTGCTCAATCTAATATTTAGATATTTCTTAATTACGTTTGTTTACTTTTAGATTTGTGTCTATTGTTGTTGTTAGATACTACTGCCCTTTTGGAGCTAGGAACACAAGCATTTCGTTACACCCCCAATAACATGAACGTGAAATGAGGCTGCACCATTGAAGACCAGTTCTATTGATTTATCTGTTATCTTATACAGATGTAGGATCTTAATTTGAGCCAGTTCGCTACAGCAGGAAAGTAATCCTGCAGCAACAGGAAATGTTAATTATGTGAATTATAATAAATGGACATCTTTGTAGGGAATGATACATTTTTGGTTGGTAGGAAAATTCTCAGCAACAAAAGAGTGATCAAATTAAGATTATACATCTGTAGCTTTAATTTATCTTCCCCAGAGGTTTTCTGTATATAATGAGCCTGGATAACCCTCCACTTCTCATCTCTCTGGCTATATCATACACACCCCACCTCCTATTCCACACATTCAATACTGTGGCCTGGTTGGACAATGAGTGAAGGTCTGTGTGAATATCTATAACTATGCAGTGAAAGGATGATACCTAGTCAGTTGTACAACTGATGCATTCAACTGAAAAGTTTCTTATGCATTTAACCAAACCCCTCTGAATTAGAGAGATGCGGGGGGCTGCCTTAAATTGACATCCATGTCCAGGGGGAACAGTGGGTTAACTGCCTTACTCAGGGGCAGAACGACAGATTTTGACCTTGTCAGCTCTGGGATTCGATCCAGCAACCTTTCGGTTACTGGCCCAAAGCTCCTACCTGCCAGGCTACCTGCTGCCCCGTGTAGTACAGGTTAATATGTGTGTTAGTCCATCTAATCGGGGGTGATTATTCCATCTAATCAGCATGTTTTGTGGTAGTGTGTTTTTTCACAAATATGCTTCAGGGAGTAAGAGATGTGGTACTGGCTCACAGACTGGGCTATGCTAAGTTAATTGATTACCCATCCCATGCTCTAGGGAAAAAGCGCACGGTGGCCCGGTAGCAAACTCTACGCGGCACGGTACCAGTCCGGGGCCCGGTGGTTGGGAAACCCTGTACTACAATGTTTCATCTGCTGCGTCATACACTGCTCAGTGTTGTGCTCTGTGGAGATATGATAGGACTATAACAATGACTGTGGAGCTAGTACATCTACACCTCCACCACAGGAAATAGAAAACAGCTGAGTGTCATTCTCACACACAATGGCTGGCCGGTATCCAGATTTCATTACCTTCATACTGTGCCTGTGCCATTCCGGGATATACGGAATTACTGGCAGTGTACACAAGGGGCGCACTTTTTTTTAAAGCTAAACAAAAAGCCCCAAAAACATCAGTTACCAGAATGCTAACAAAATGACAGCTAACCCAGCTCATAAAGTTATGCAAGTATCTAAAAATGCAGTTTGCAGCATGCACAAAACAAATATTAGACAGCAGAGATCTTAATCCACGAGGGGATTGTCTCTGCTGCTGTTCCCAAGCTAACATTAGCCACTTAGCTAACATTAGCAAGTTACAAAAACTCAGATAGAGAAAATGTATTTGGCACATCTTAAATAGTTAACCTAATAGTAATAAGATATATAGCTGGCAAACATTAGTAGTGGCGTCATACCCTGTGTTGTTCTTGTTCTGAACAGAATCAACCAATGTTTGTCTATTGTGAAGAAAATTGCAGCAGAACACGCACCTGCATTCACTAATAACTACTTTCTATGTGCACAAAAATTATGATCTGTTTATCTGAATTGCCTTGTGAAAGCCTAACACTGTAAGATCATATTTTATAACTTAGCTAGTCATGTTGGCAATAGAACAAGCTTTCAAATGATGCCCACCTGACCCAGATTGAGATTTATAATGGGCCGTTTTTGGAATGCGTAAACAACAGCAGTAATTGTGTGATAGCTGGGATGCAGGGTTGTGTTCCAAACAAAACAACTACATGTGTGCTTGCTTTAGTTCCTCAATGACACAGCTAGGAGAGCTCAAAAAAGCACTTTATAGTTGAAGACTCTTCTTTGAGTCATGAAAGTGCATTGAAATTACTTAAGAACTGTGTACACTTTGGAAAGGTGTGTGACCACTTAGTCCTCTCAGTCAAACCCTTGTCCTTTTTTTGTTGTCTTATGTTGCACTTACCCCACATTTTTCAGGAATATTCCTATAATGTTACTCAAGGTATACAGAGTATTTGCAGATTTCGTTTTTTACAAATGCGGTAAAAAGTATAGTTAAATGTAAAATACATATAAAATCAACAGTGTAATGTTTGGATTCAGTCTTGTGTCAGGTGAACTGTTGTGTCCTCAACTTTGGTCTAATAATTATCCCATTATCTTAAACTGTTCCCTTTCAATTGCTAACATGCTTATTGCATTTCATATTTCTTCTGTAAGAAACATTTCAATTTAGCCCTATTCATATGGGCCAATTCCAACGAGTGTAAAGGGTTAACACTCTTAACCTGTTGGGTCTAGGGGGCAGCATTTGCACGTCTGGATAAAAAAAATGTACCCGATTTAATCTGGTTACTAATCCTACCCAGTAACTAGAATATGCATATACTTATTATATATGGATAGAAAACACTCTAAAGTTTCTAAAACTGTTTGAATGGTGTCTGTGAGTATAACAGAACTCATTTGGCAGGCAAAACCCTGAGACATTTTCTGACAGGAAGTGGATACCTGATGTGTTGTATTGACTTTAAACCTATCCCATTGAAAAACACAGGGGCTTAGGAATATTTTGGCACTTCCTATTGCTTCCACTAGATGTCACCAGCCTTTACAAAGTGTTTTGAGTCTTCTGGAGGGAGATCTGACCGAACAAGAGCCATGGAACGATGATGTCCCATTAGACACCTGGCGCGCGAGTTCATGTTGGGTACCCTCGTTCCAATACGTTATAAAAGAGTATGCCTTTGTCCACCTTGAATATTATTCATGTTCTGGTTAAAAAAGGCCCTAATGATTTATGCTATACAACGTTTGACATGTTTGAACGAACGGAAATATATTTTTTCCCCTCGTTCATGACGAGAAGTCCGGCTGGCTTACATCATGTGCTAACGAGACGGAGATTTTTGGACATAAATGATGAGCTTTTTTGAACAAAACTACATTCGTTATGGACCTGTGATACCTGGAAGTGACATCTGATGAAGAGAATCAAAGGTAATGGATTATTTACATAGTATTTTCGATTTTAGATCTCCCCAACATGACGTCTAGTCTGTATCGCAACGCGTATTTTTCTGGGCGCAGTGCTCAGATTATTGCAAAGTGTGATTTCCCAGTAAGGTTATTTTTAAATCTGGCAAGTTGATTGCGTTCAAGAGATGTAAATCTATAATTCTTTAAATGACAATATAATATTTTACCAATGTTTTCTAATTTTAATTATTTAATTTCTGACGCTGACTTGACTGCCGGTTATTGGAGGGAAACGATTTCCTCAACATCAATGCCATAGTAAAACGCTGTTTTTGGATATAAATATGAACTTGATAGAACTAAAAATGCATGCATTGTCTAACATAATGTCCTAGGAGTGTCATCTGATGGAGATTGTAAAAGGTTAGTGCATCATTTTAGCTGGTTTTATGGTTTTGGTGACCCTGTCTTTGACTTGACAAAACATTACACACAACTCTTGTAAATGTACTGTCCTAACATACTCTAAATGTATGCTTTCGCCGTAAAACCTTTTTGAAATCGTAAAACGTGGTTAGATTAAGGAGATGTTTATCTTTCAAATGGTGTAAAATAGTTGTATTTTTGAAAAATTTGAATTTTGACATTTATTTGGATTCAAATTTGCCGCTCTTGAAATGCACCTGCTGTTGATGGAGTGCACCACGGGTGGCACGCTAGCGTCCCACCTAGCCCCAAGAGGTTAATCCATCATCAATACCAAATGTTTGCTTTCTAATTAATAACACCTAAATCAATACACTCACACAAACGGAACAAAGAGCTAACATAAAACTAACATAGATACAGTATACAATGATATCAAAATCAAACACACAATCTCAATGGTCAGTCTAAGCTCAGGCAGAACCCACATTCTCTGCCAACTCAGTGGAGCAGCATCCCATGGGCAAAAAGCAGGCAAGGAAATATTTACACTTTTAGCAGAATATTTCTACAGCGCTCTCGGAGAGAGAGAAGTCTGTTTGTTTGAGGATGAAAGAGAGAAACAGGGAAGGTGATAAGAGGGCAGAAGAGCGGAGAGAGAAGAGAGGACAAGTAAAGAAAATGTCTGAGAAAAAGGGGAGAGGAAGAGAGTAAAAGGGAAAGAGGGCGGAAGGAGAGCAGGCATGAACACAGATAAGGATAAAGTATATCTTACTCTTTCTCTGATGAGAAGAATCTAGGCTCAGCAAAAACAACAAACCACAAAACCACGTGGCTTAGTGTATAGCCAGCCCGCACTACAGAACTCTGCCTAAACATATCCCTTTAACTGTAAACACTGTGGGTTAGAGAGGTAAGTGTTACATCAACTAACAACAGCTTTCAAGCACTAATGCAGAGTGGGGCGATGACATTGGCCACATCACACACATGCACAGCACAAGCACACATGTTTTTATCTATTCAACCTTCACCTAACCTTTATTTATCAAGATCTGCAAAAACAGCAATAACACACACACTGCAGTTTCATTGAAATGACACAACAATGGATTACATCATGTCCTGGTCACAGGTCACATGGACTGCAAAACCCACACCTCATGCTTGTGTATGTCTACTGAAACTCAATCGAAACTCTGCTGTTTGATGAGGGGGGGGGGGGGGGGGGGGGGGGGGGTGTGTGTGTGTGTGTGTGTGTGTGTGTGTGTGTGTGTGTGTGTGTGTGTGTGTGTGTGTGTGTGTGTGTGTGTGTGTGTGTTTGCCTGTCATAAACACAAATTAAGGTCAACAATGCCAGTAATATTGGTCCTTCAAATCAAATCAAATTGTATTAGTCACATGCGCCGAATACAACAGGTATAGACCTTACAGTGAAATGCTTACTTACAAACCCCTAACCGACAGTGCAATTAAAAAAAATACGGATAAGAATAAGAGATAAAAGTAACAAGTAATTAAAGAGGAGCAGTAAAAAATTACAATATATACAAGGGGGGTGCCGGTACAGAGTCAATGTGCGAGGGCACCGGTTAGTTGAGATAGTATGTGCATATAGGTAGAGTTAATTACAGTGACTATGCACAGATGACAACAGAGAGTGGGAGTGGTGTGGAGAGGGGATTGGGGGGGCAATATGAATAGTCTGGGTAGCCATTTGACTAGATGTTCAGGAGTCTTATGGCTTGGGGGTAGAAGCTGTTTAGAAGCCGCTTGGACCTAGACTTGGCGCTCCGGTACCGCTTGCCGCGTGGTAGCAGAGAGAACAGTCTATGACTAGGGTGGCTGTAGTCGTTGAACATTTTTAGGGCCTTCCTCTGACACCGCCTGGTATAGAGGTCCAGGATGACAGGAAGCTTGGATCCAGTGATGTACTGGCCATTCTCACTACCCTCTGTAGTGCCTTGAAGTCGGAGGCCGAGCAGTTGCCATACCAGGCAGTGATGCAACCAGTCAGGATGCCCTCGATGGTGCAGCTGTAGAACCTTCTGAAGATCTGAGGACCCATGCCAAATACTTTAGTCTCCTGGGGGGGAATAGGTTTTGTCGTGCCCGCTTCACGACTGTCATGGTGTGCTTGGACCATGTTAGTTTGTTTGTGATGTGGATACCAAGGAACTTGAAGCTCACAACCTGCTCCACTGCAGCCCCGTCGATGAGAATGGGGGTGTGCTCGGTCCTCTTTTTCCTGTAGTCCACAATCATCTACTTTGTCTTGGATCATGTTGAGGGAGAGGTTGTGGTCCTGGCACCACATGGCCAGGTCTCTGACCTCCTCCCTATAAACTGTCTCATTGCTGTCGGTGATCAGGCCTACCACTGTTGTGTCATCTGCAAATTTGATGATGGTGGTGGAGTCGTGCCCGGCCGATGTGTATTCATTATTAAAGATTTTAATCAACATAAACACTCTATACAAAACACGAAAAGAAACGACAGCAAACAGTCCTGTCTGGTCCCAAATGAACACAACAGAAAACAATCACCCACAAAACCCAAAGGAAAAACAGGCTACTTATGTGTGACTCCCAATCAGCAACAACGAACTACAGCTGTGCCTGATTGGGAGCCACACAAGGCCAAACCAACGAAACCAGCCAACATAGAAAAATGAACATAGAACGCCCACCCAATGTAACACCCTGGCCTAACCAAAATAAAGAACAAAAAACCCCTCTCTATGGCCAGGGCGTTACAGTACCCCCCCCCCCCCCCCAAAGGTGCGGACTCCGGCCGCAAAACCTGGCTCTGAAGGGGAGGGTCCAGGTGGGCCTTCCTACAGCGGCGGCTCAGGTGCTGGACGTGGCCTCCGCTCCACTCTCGGCTTCGCCCACTTAGGTGGCGCCCCTGGCTGCGCCGGAGGACTGGTGGGTGACCCTGACTGCGCCTGGCTGGCGACCGACCCTGGCTGCGCCCGGCTGGCGGGCATCCCTGGCTGCGCCCGGCGACCCTGGCTGCGCCCGGCTGGCGGGCGACCCTGGCTGCTCCGGCGGCTCCGGGCTGGCGGGCGACCCTGGCGGCTCCGGGCTGGCGGGCGACCCTGGCGGCTCCGGGCTGGCGGGCAGCTCTGGCGGCTCTGGCCCAGGATTCTCCAGGCTGGGGAGACATGAAGGAGGCCTGGCCCTGGGCGCAGGCACAGGACTCACCAGGCTAGCGGGCGGCTCTGGCGGCTCCGGGCCGGCGGGCGGCTCTGGCGGCTCCGGGCGGCTCTGGTGGCTCCGGGCAGGCGGGCGGCTCTGGCGGCTCCGGACAGGCGGGCGACTCTGGCGGCTCCGGACAGGCGGGCGACTCTGGCGGCTCCGGACAGGCGGGCGGCTCTGGCGGCTCCGGACTGGCGGGCGGCTCTGGCGGCTCCGGACTGGCGGGCGGCTCTGGCGGCTCCGGACTGGCGGGCGGGTCTGGCGGCTCCGGACTGGCGGGCGGGTCTGGCGGCTCCGGACTGGCGGCGGCTCTGGCAGCTTCGGCCCAGGATTCACCAGGCTGGGGAGACATGAAGGAGGCCTGGCTCTGGGCGCAGGCACAGGACTCACTAGGCTTGGGAGACCCACTGGAGGCCTGGTCCGTGGAGGAGGCACAGGACTGACCAGGATGGGTAGACCCACTGGAGGCCTGGTCCTGGGAGGAGGCACAGGATAGACCAGGCTGGAGAGACCCACTGGAGGCCTGGTCCGAGGAGGAGGCACAGGATAAACTGGGCTGCGGGGGAGCACTGGAGATCTGGTCCGAAGCCTAGCCACCCATACTCCAGGCTGAATACCCACTTTGGCCCGGCACGGGCGGAGCGCAGGCATTGAGCGAAATGAGCCCTCCCAGCGCCCTGGAGACACAGTGCGCAGAGCCGGCGCAGGATAGCCTGGACCGAAACGGCGCTCTGGAGACCAGACACGCTGTGCTGGCACAATCCGTCCTGGCTCGATGCCCGCTCTCGCATGGCACTTGCAGGGGGGCTGGCATGTAGCGCTCCGGGCTATCAACGCGTACTGGGGACACCGTGCGCTTTACCGCATAACACGGTGCCTGACCAGTACTGCGCTGCCTACTGTAAGCACGGGGAGTTGGCTCAGGACTCCAACCTGACTCTGCCACACTCCCCGTGTGCCCCCCAAAAAAATGTTGGGGGGGGGGGATGCCTCTCGTGCCTGTTGCGCTCCCTTGCCTCATACCAGCGCCTCTCCGCTCTCGCAGCCTCGATCTCCAACTGCAGGCGGCAATACTCCCCAGCTTGAGCCCATGGTCCTTTACCGTCCAATATCTCCTCCCATGTCCACGACTCCCGATAGCTCTTCTCCTGGTTCTTCTCCTTCCTCCGCTGCTTGGTCCGTTTTTTGGTGGGTGATTCTGTAACGTCTGTCGTTAGAATTAGACCAAGGTGCAGCGGAGGATGTGTATTCATTATTAACCTGTTAGGGCTAGGGGGCAGTATTGACACGGCCGGATAAAAAACGTACCCGATTTAATCTGGTTACTACTCCTGCCCAGTAACTAGAATATGCATATAATTATTGGCTTTGGATAGAAAACACCCTAAAATTTCTAAAACTGTTTGAATGGTGTCTGTGAGTATAACAGAACTCATATGGCAGGCCAAAACCTGAGAAGATTCCATGCAGGAAGTGGCCTGTCTGACAAGTTGTGTTTCATCTTGGCTCTTTTTATTGAAGACTGAGGATCTTTGCTCTAAGGTGACACTTCCTACGGCTCCCATAGGCTCTCAGAGCCTGGGAAAAAGCTGAACGATATCGAGGCAGCCTCTGGCTGAAACACATTATCGCTTTTGGCAAGTGGCCGATCAGAGTACTATGGGCTTAGGCGCGTGCCCGAGTCGACCCCATGCTTTATTTTCTTTCGTCTGTTTACCTAAACTCAGATTCCCGGTCGGAATATTATCGCTTTTTTATGAGAAAAATGGCATAAAAATTGATTTTAAACAGCGGTTGACATGCTTCGAAATACGGTAATGGAATATTTAGAATTTTTTGGTCACGAAATGCACCATGCTCGTCACCCTTATTTACCCTTTCGGATAGTGTCTTGAACGCACGAACAAAACGCCGCTGTTTGGATATAACTATGGATTATTTTGAACCAAACCAACATTTGTTATTGAAGTAGAAGTCCTGGGAGTGCATTGTGATGAAGACAGCAAAGGTAATAGCATTTTTCTTATAGTTAATCTGACTTTGGTGAGTGCTAAACTTGCTGGGTGTCTAAATAGCTAGCCCTGTGATGCCGGGCTATCTACTGAGAATATTGCAAAATGTGCTTTCACCGAAAATCTATTTTAAAATCGGACATATCGAGTGCATAGAGGAGTTCTGTATCTATAATTCTTAAAATAATTGTTATGCTTTTTGTGAACGTTTATCGTGAGTAATTTAGTAAATTCACCGGCAGTGTTCGGTGGGAATGCTAGTCACATGCTAGTCACATGCTAATGTAAAAAGCTGGTTTTTGATATAAATATGAACTTGATTGAACAAAACATGCATGTATTGTATAACATAATGTCCTAGGGTTGTCATCTGATGAAGATCATCAAAGGTTAGTGCTGCATTTAGCTGTGGTTTGGGTTTATGTGACATTATATGCTAGTTTGAAAAATGGGTGTCTGATTATTTCTGGCTGGGTACTCTGCTGACATAATCTAATGTTTTGCTTTCGTTGTAAAGCCTTTTTGAAATCGGACAGTGTGGTTAGATTAACGAGAGTCTTGTCTTTAAAATGGTGTAAAATAGTCATATGTTTGAAAAATTTAAGTTTTTGCATTTTTGAGGTTTTTGAATAACGCGCCACGGGATTACACTGGCTGTTACGTAGGTGGGACGATTTGGTGCCACCTACCCTAGAGAGGTTAAAGATTTTAATGAACATAAACACTCTATACAAAACACGAAAAGAAACGACAGCAAACAGTCCTGTCTGGTCCCAAATGAACACAACAGAAAACAATCACCCACAAAACCCAAAGGAAAAACAGGCTACTTATGTGTGACTCCCAATCAGCAACAACGAACTATAGCTGTGCCTGATTGGGAGCCACACACGGCCAAACCAACGAAACAAACCAACATAGAAAAATAAACATAGAACGCCCACCCATGTAACACCCTGGCCTAACCAAAATAGATTACAAAAAAACCCTCTTTATGGCCAGGGCGTTACAAGTGGAAATGTTTTTGGGTGATTCATTTACATTACATTTACATTTTAGTCATTTAGCAGACGCTCTTATCCAGAGCGACTTACAGTAGTGAATGCATACATTTCATACAATTTCATAATTTTTTTTGCTGGCCCCCCGTGGGAATCGAACCCACAACCCTGGTGTTGCAAACACCATGCTCTACCAACTGAGCTACAGGGAAGTAGTAGTAGTAATGAACTGATTCAGTTCATTTGCATGGCAAAGAGGGACTTTGCAATTAATTGCAATTCATCTGATCACTCTTCATAACATTCTGGAGTATATGCAAATTGCCATCATACGAACTGAGGCAGCAGACTTTGTGAAATAAATGTTTGTGTCATTCTCAAAACCTTTGGCCACGACTGTACTCCTCAATTCCATTGGCGGAATCCCGGAACATATTCCAGTCTGTGCTAGCAAAACAGTCCTGTAGCTTAAAATCTGCTTCATCTGACCACTTCCTTATTGATCTAGTCACTGGTGCTTCCTGCTTTAATTTTTGCTTGTAAGCAGGAATCAGGAGGATAGAATTATGGTCAGATTTGCCAAATGTGAGGGAGCGCTTTGTATGCATCTCAGTGTGTGGAGTATAGGTGGTCCAGAGTTCTTTTCCCTCTGGTTGCACATTTAACATGATGATAGAAATGAGGTAAAATTGATTAAAGTTTTCCCGCATTAAAGTCCCCGGCTACTAGGAGCGTCGCCTCTGGGTGAGCGTTTTCTTGTTTGCTTATGGCAGAATACAGCTCATTCAATGCTATCTTAGTGCCAGCCTCTGATTGTGGTGGTATATAAACAGCTACAAAGAATATAGATGAAAACTCTGTCAGTAGGTAATGTGGTCTGCAGCTTATCATGAGAAACTCTACCTCAGGCGAGCAGTAGCTCGAGACTTCCTTAGATATCGTGCACCAGCTGTTGTTCACAAAAATACATAGACCGCCACCTCTTGTCTTACCAGAAGCCACTGTTCTATCCTGACGGTATTGTCGGCATTCAGCCACGACTCCGTGAAGCATAGGATGTTACAGTTTTTAATGTCCCGTTGGTAGTTTAATCTTCCCAATAACTCGTCCATTTTATTGTCCAAAGATTGCATGTTTGCATGCAGAATAGAGGGGAGTGGGTGTTTATTTGATCGCCTCCTACTCCTCAGAAGGCAGCCCGCCCTCCGGCCTCTCTTTCTCCGCCTCTTCTTCACGCAGATCACTGGGGTCGGGGCCTGTTCCCAAGGAAGCAGTATATCCTCCGCCTCGGGCTCGTCAGAGTCGTGAAAGAAGAAAAAGGATTCTGCTAGTCCGTGGTGGGTAATAGCAGTCCTGATGTCTAGAAGTTATTTTTGGTCATAAGCGACGGTCGCGGCAACAGTCTGCACAAAAATAGTCAAAAAATAAGTTACAAACAACGCAGATAAATAAACAAAAAAACTCAATCGGTTGGGGCACATAAAACGTCTGCCTTCTGCTGCAGAACAGGGTGTGGTGAGTCTTTTGTTCCAGCCCTGCACTAACACAGCTGCTCTAGCTAATCAAGCATGTGGCGATATAGTACATTGCTTAGCTGAATCAAATGTGTTGTATCTGGCAAAGAACAAAATCCTGTGCACACTGTGGCCCTCAACGACCAGTTCCAACCAACCCTTACGACCAGCATGACAAAGACCATGCATCCATCCAAAACAATACTGTAGTTATGGACATCATCTTCTGTCTTTCTCATAATATTGTAAACAGAGAGAGTACAACCCCTTGCTTATGTAACCAGCATCTACAGGTTTTTAGAAAGAGGGCATGTGTCAGTGTGTGTGTGTGTTTACAGGTAAAATGATCTGAAGTAGATAATAGCTGTACCTTATTACTCCTGAATATTAAGTGCTAATTACTCCTGGATAGGATTGCATGCTACCAAAACTGCAGATATTTCTGTATGTGTTATTGTAATGTATGTTCTCACAGATACATGAAGGAATAACAGAGTACAATAAAAAGTGTGGTTGAGGAGAGCAGCAGGTGGGTATGTGGAGAAGTGGCCTAAGAGGAGCAGGAGGAAGGAAGGGAAGGAGGAGGATAATCCCATAATCCTGCTCTCTGAGGGGCGGGATGAGCAGACATCTTCAGAAAAGCCCTGAGGAGGCGAGATAGAAAGTGAAGAACACTTTCTAATCACCTGCCCCAAATATAGATTCATTAGAGATTCCTTATTTTCAAAATGAAAGGTTCTACATTCACAGAACATTTAAACAAAGAGAAACTTTCTATACTTTTGTGGGAGAGGTCTGATGTTATAGAGTTGGCAGCAAAGTATGTCACAGCTTGCCCCAAGCAAAGGGAGGAAACATAAAAATGTAGTATTGTACCATTGTATTATAAGTAATATTATAAGTAATAGACAATATAAGTACCACCATTTTGAATGATTTTTTTGATTCTGAACATTGGCCATTATTACATTTCTGTATTGGATATTTATTTGTTATATACTGTATATATACAGTGTACACTGAATGTACAAGTTCTTAATGTTTTGTACACTCAGTGTATATTTTTTTATTTCATATTATATTATATTATTTTTATTGCTGTCATTGTTGCTTTCATCATTTTTATTTGTATCACTTTGCTTTGTCAACATTGACCTTGTCATTCATACCATTAAAGCATATTGAACTTGAGAGAGAGCAAGAGAGAGATAGACAGGGACAGAATCAACACAGTGATGAGACAGATTATTTTTGACAGATTAACCAAGAGAGATGGAGCTAGGAGGGCAAAAGAGAGAGACATTCAGCAACTACAGTTGTATACACTTGAAATAGCCACACTAAACATATGTCACAGGTCCCAAATGACCAGACTAATATGGGGGTCCCCGCAATGAAGTCAATTTAATGTATTATGTTCAGCTCAGTGGGTCACTTTACAGTTAAGTGGGGGTCTTTTAGCAGACTTACCTTGGAGTACTGTCTGCGTAGACTACACCTCTGAACCATCCTGACTGACGGAGCGACTGACGATGTGCTCTACTCTACTCCACGCACAGAGCTCTTCTCAGTAGGAACACACACATCCAGAGCCAGTATACACACACATAGCTACAATCTATTTCACGCTAAAGGAAATATGCATGTGCATAATCACAGAAAAGCACACACACGCAAACACACGTCTCTCTGTTCCAAACTGCTCTAGACCATGCTGGTTCATCTAGTGAGAAAACACAAGTGAAGAGAGAAAAGGAAGTGAGAAGGAGGTGAGAAGGAGGGATGAAAAGGGAGGGAGGGAGAATAGACAGAGATAAAAGAGTGCTCAGCTGTGCTGCCCTCTACTCACACAGCATGGGTGCTCGCTCTCTCTCCACATTCACACAACGTGGTTGAAAGAACATAGAGTTACAAAGCAGACAGGAATTAGAAATACTGACACTCACTAAAACTCTCTTTCTGCAGACACAGGGTCTGACGCACAAACAGACACACAAACACATACACACACTCTCTGTCTTCAGCTCCGTCACATTTACTGTAGGAAAAAGCAAGGTTGCGTCATGCTTCCTGTCAGTCAGTGGAGGGGGCAGAAAAAGGGGAGGGTGAGGGGCTGTCTGACTGTCTGTACAACGCCTCTCCTAGGACTATGACAGTGGGAGGTGGGAGAGAGAGAAAAAGGGTGGGAAAGGGAGGAAGGATAAGAGAGAGAGCACACACACATTCCTTTCCAAAGGGCCGTGGGGTGAGACAGAGATGCAGCTTGAGCCCCACCCTCTTCAACATATATATCAACGAATTGGCGAGGGCATTAGAACAGTCTGCAGCACTCGGCCGCACCCTACTAGAATCTGAAGTAAAATAGCTACTGTTTTCTGATGATCTGGTGCTTCTGTATCCAACCAAGGAGGACCTACAGCAGCACCTAGATCTTCTGCACAGATTCTGTCAGACCTGGGCTCTGACAGTAAATCTCAGTAAGACTAAAATAATGGTGTTAACCTGTTGGGGCTAGGGGGCAGTATTTTCACGGCTGGATAAAAAAACGTACCCGATTTAATCTGGTTACTAATCCTACCCAGTAACTAGAATATGCATATACTTATTATATATGGATAGAAAACACCCTAAAGTTTCTAAAACTGTTTGAATGGTGTCTGTGAGTATAACAGAACTCATTTGGCAGGCAAAACCCTGAGACAGATTCTGACAGGAAGTGGATACCTGATGTGTTGAATTACCTTTAAGCCTATGCCATTGAAACACACAGGGGCTTATTAATCTTTTGGCACTTCCTATTGCTTCCACTAGATGTCACCAGCCTTTACAAAGTGTTTTGAGTCTTCTACTGTGAGATCTGACCGAACAAGAGCCTTGGAACGGTGATGGCCGATTAGACTCTGGCACGCGAGGTCATGTTGGGTACCCTCGTTCCAATACGTTTTAAAAGAGAATGCATTCGTCCACCTTGAATATTATTCATGTTCTGGTTAAAAAAGGCACTAATGATTTATGCTATACAACGTTTGACATGTTTGAACGAACGTAAATATATTTTTTCCCCTCGTTCATGAAGTGAAGTCCGGCGGGCTTAGATCATGTGCTAACAACACGGAGCTTTTTGGACATAAATGATGAGCTTTTTTGAACAAAACTACATTCGTTATGGACCTGGGAATCCTGGAAGTGACATCTGATGAAGAGAATCAAAGGTAATGGATTATTTACATAGTATTTTCGATTTTAGATCTCTCCAACATGGCCGTTCGTCTGTATCGCAAAGCGTATTTTTCTGGGCGCAGTGCTCAGATTATTGCAAAGTGTGATTTCCCAGTAAGGTTATTTTTAAATCTGGCAAGTCGATTGCGTTCAAGAGATGTAAATCTATAATTCTTTAAATGACAATATAATATTTTACCAATGTTTTCTAATATTAATTATTTAATTTGTTGTGCTGACTTGACTGCCGGTTATTGGAGGGAAACGATTTCCTGAACATCAACGCCATAGTAAAACGCTGTTTTTGGATATAAATATGAACTTGATAGAACTAAAAATGCATGTATTGTCTAACATAATGTCCTACGAGTGTCATCTGATGGAGATTGTCAAAGGTTAGTGCATCATTTTAGCTGGTTTTATGGTTTTGGTGACGCCTGTCTTTGACAAAACATTACACACAGCTATTGTCAATGTACTCTCCTAACATAATCTAACTTTATGCTTTCGCCGTAAAACCTTTTTGAAATCGGACAACGTGGTTAGATTAAGGAGATGTTTATCTTTCAAAGGGTGTAAGATAGTTGTATGTTTGAAAATTTTGAATTTTGACATTTATTTGGTTTCAAATTTGTCGCTCTTGAAATGCACCTGCTGTTGATAGGGTGCACCACGGGTGGCACGCTAGCATCCCACATAGCCCCAAGAGGTTAAAAAAAGGTTCAGTTGTCATGACCACAAATACAAATTCCAAATTGAGACTCGGCATGCAGAATTCTGCAAAAACATCCTCCATGGACAACGTAAAACACCAAATAATGCATGCAGAGCAGAATTAGGCCGATAGCCGTTAATTATCAAAATCCAGAAAAGAGACGTTAAATTCTACAACCGCAAAAAGAAAGCAAATCCCAAATCATCCATAACAAGACCATCACCTACAGAGAGATTAACCTACAGAAGAGTCTAAGTAAGATAGTCCTGGGGCTCTGTTCGGAAACACAAACAGACCCCTCAGAGCCCCAGGACAGCAACACAATTAGACCCAACCAAATCATGAGAGAACAAAAAGATAATTACTTGACACATTGGAAAGAATTCACCAAAAAAATGGAGAAAACCTGAATGCTATTTGGCACTAAACAGAGAGTACACAGAGGCAGACTACTTGACCACTGTGACTGACCCCAAATTAAGGAAAGTTTTGACTCTGTACAGACTCAGTGAGCATAGCCTTGCTATTGAGAGGCCGCCGTAGGCAGACCTGCCTCTCAAGAAAAGACAGGCTATGTGCACACTGCCCACAAAATTAGGTGGAAACTGACCTGAACTTCCTAACCTCCTGCCAAATGTATGATCATATCAGAGACACATACTTCCCACAGATTACACAGACCCACAAATCATTTTTAAAAACAAATCCAATTTTGATAAACTCCCATATCTGTTGTGTGAAATACCACAGTGTCCCAGCAGCAATGTGTGTGACCTGTTGCCACAAGAAAAGGTCAACCAGTGAAGAACAAACACCATTGTAAATACAACCCATATTTATGTTTATTTATTTTCCCTTTCGTACTTTAACTATTTAAGGGATTAGAAATCTGTGGCTTAAAAACAAAGGTGTCATTATACGCTGATGATTCATGTTTTCTATTAAATCCATAATTATAATCCTTCCACGGCCTCATAGAGGATATAGATACTTTGTCTATCCTCTCTGGATTAAAACCAAATTATGATAACTGTACTATATTTTGTATTGGGTCACAAAAAAATTCAACTTTTACATTACCGTGTAGTTTACCAATAATATAGTCTGGCAGGGATGTGGACATACTTGGTATTCATATCCCAAAATAAATAAATGATCTCACTCCAATAAATTATTTTTGAAAGTTAGGAAAAATAGATAAGATCTTGCTACCATGGAAAGGAAAATACCTTTCTATTTGTGGAAAAATCACCCTGATTAACTCTTTAGTCATATCACAGTTTACCTATTTGCTTATGGTTTTGCCTACACCTAGTGACTTGCTTTTTAAATTATATGAACAACAAATATTACATTTTATTTGGAATGGCAAGCCAGACAAAATTAAAAGGGCCTATTTATATAATGCATATGAATTACTGGAGGGGGGGGGGGGGATTATTCAATATTAAAGCATTTAAACTCTCACTAAAGGCATTGTGATGAATTTTCCTGTTTCCTGTTTCCGGTCACAACTTGCAGACTTGTTTACGCTGCTGTGCGTTTTTGTTGCCGATCTTACTTTGATACCTGACGGTTTTTTACTTTTTCATTACCGTATATTTTTACTTTTTCCCTCACTCAACTTTTTTCATTCAACTTTTTCACCCCGGAGGTTTTATCTGGACATGGTTCGTCAGGACTTCAAACAGCCGAAGCTAAGTAACATTAACATGATGCCTTCTAATTGCAGTCGTTGTACTTATAATATACAGGAGAACGATCGCCTTACGGCAAGGATAGCTGTGCTGCAAGCCCAGCTTCAGACGCGATCGTTAGGCAAGGGTAATTTCAGTGTAGGAAAGGATGAAACAGCGTCTGTGCCACCAGTAAGTACAGATAGTAACGGTTCTCCCCATTAAGCGAGTCGGAGTCGGAGGCCGAGACTTCTCTGGTCTCTACTCCTCCCGTTGTGGGGTCTGAGACGCCGACGGCTCCCACCATTAGCTCTGACAAATTGAAAACCCTAGTCATTGGCGACTCCATTACCCGCAGTATTAGACTTAAAACTAATCATCCAGCGATCATACACTGTTTACCAGGGGGCAGGGCTACCGACGTTAAGGCTAATCTAAAGACGGTGCTGGCTAAAGCTAAAACTGGCGAGTGTAGAGAGTATAGAGATATTGTTATCCACGTCGGCACCAACGATGTTAGGATGAAACAGTCAGAGGTCACCAAGCGCAACATAGCTTCAGCGTGTAAATCAGCTAGAAAGATGTGTCGGCATCGATTAATTGTCTCTGGCCCCCTCCCAGTTAGGGGGAGTGATGAGCTCTACAGCAGAGTCTCACAACTCAATCGCTGGTTGAAAACTGTTTTCTGCCCCTCCCAAAAGATAGAATTTGTAGATAATTGGCCCTCTTTCTGGGACTCACCCACAAACAGGACCAAGCCTGGCCTGTTGAGGAGTGACGGACTCCATCCTAGCTGGAGGGGTGCTCTCATCTTATCTACGAACATAGACAGGGCTCTAACTCCTCTAGCTCCACAATGAAATAGGGTGCAGGCCAGGCAGCAGGCTGTTAGCCAGCCTGCCAGCTTAGTGGAGTCTGCCACTAGCACAGTCAGCGTAGTCAGCTCAGCTTTCCCCATTGAGACCGTGTCTGTGCCTCGATCTAGGTTGGGCAAAATTAAAAATGGCGGTGTTCGCTTTAGCAATCTCACTAGTATAAAGACCTCCTCCATTCCTGCCATTATTGAAAGAGATTGTGATACCTCACATCTCAAAATTGGGTTACTTAATGTTAGATCCCTCACTTCCAAGGCAGTTATAGTCAATGAACTAATCACTGATAATAATCTTGATGTGATTGGCCTGACTGAAACATGGCTTAAGCCTGATGAATTTACTGTGTTAAATGAGGCCTCACCCCCAGGTTACATTAGTGACCATACCCCCCGTGCATCCGGCAAAGGCGGAGGTGTTGCTAACATTTACGATAGCAAATTTCAATTTACAAAAAAAAAAACAACAATGACGTTTTCGTCTTTTGAGCTTCTAGTCATGAAATCTATGCAGCCTACTCACTCACTTTTTATAGCTACTGTTTATAGGCCTCCTGGGCCATATGCAGTGTTCCTCACTGAGTTCCCTGAATTCCTATCGGATCTTGTAGTCATAGCAGATAATATTCTAATTTTTGGTGACTTTAACATTCACATGGAAAAGTCCACAGACCCACTCCAAAAGGCTTTCGGAGCCATCATCGACTCAGTGGGTTTTGTCCAACATGTCTCTGGACCTACTCACTGCCACAGTCATACTCTGGACCTAGTTTTGTCCCATGGAATAAATGTTGTGGATCTAAATGTTTTTCCTCATAATCCTGGACTATCGGACCACCATTTTATTACGTTTGCAATTGCAACAAATAATCTGCTCAGACCCCAACCAAGGAGCATTAAAAGTCGTGCTATAAATTCTCAGACAACCCAAAGATTCCTTGATGCCCTTCCAGACTGCCTCTGCCTACCCAAGGACGTCAGAGGACAAAAATCAGTTAACCACCTAACCGAGGAACTCAATTTAACCTTGCGAAATACCCTAGATGCAGTTGCACCCCTAAAAACTAAAAACATCTGTCATAAGAAACTAGCTCCCTGGTATACAGAAAATACACGAGCTCTGAAGCAAGCTTCCAGAAAATTGGAACGGAAATGGCGCCACACCAAACTGGAAGTCTTCCGACTAGCTTGGAAAGACAGTACCGTGCAGTATCGAAGAGCCCTTACTGCTGCTCGATCATCCTATTTTTCCAACTTAATTGAGGAAAATAAGAACAATCCGAAATTTCTTTTTGATACTGTCGCAAAGCTAACTAAAAAGCAGCCTTCGCAAATGGAGGATGGCTTTCACTTCAGCAGTAATAAATTTATGAACTTCTTTGAGGAAAAGATCATGATCATTAGAAAGCAAATTACAGACTCCTCTTTAAATCTGGGTATTCCTCCAAAGCTCCATTGTCCTGAGTCTGCACAACTCTGCCAGGACCTAGGATCAAGGGAGATACTAAAGTGTTTTAGTACTATATCTCTTGACGCAATGATGAAAATAATCATGGCCTCCAAACCCTCAAGCTGCATACTGGACCCTATTCCAACTAAACTACTGAAAGAGCTGCTTCCTGTGCTTGGCCCTCCTATGTTGAACATAATAAACGGCTCTCTATCCACCGGATGTGTACCAAGCTCACTAAAAGTGGCAGTAATAAAGCCTCTCTTGAAAAAGCCGAATCTTGATCCAGAAATTATAAAAAACTATCGGCCTATATCGAATCTTCCATTCCTCTCCAAAATTTTAGAAAAAGCTGTTGCACAGCAACTGACTGCCTTCCTGAAGACAAACAATGTATACGAAACGCTTCAGTCTGGTTTTAGACCCCATCATAGCACTGAGACTGCACTTGTGAAGGTGGTAAATGACCTTTTAATGACGTCAGACCGAGGCTCTGCATCTGTCCTCGTGCTCCTAGATCTTAGTGCCGCTTTTGATACCATCGATCACCACATTCTTTTGGAGAGATTGGAAACCCAAATTGGTCTACATGGACAAGTTCTGGCCTGGTTTAGATCTTATCTGTCGGAAAGATATCAGTTTGTCTCTGTGAATGGTTTGTCCTCTGACAAATCAATTGTAAATTTCGGTGTTCCTCAAGGTTCCGTTTTAGGACCACTATTGTTTTCACTATATATTTTACCTCTTGGGGATGTCATTCGAAAACATAATGTTAAATTTCACTGCTATGCGGACGACACACAGCTGTACATTTCAATGAAACATGGTGAAGCCCCAAAATTGCCCTCGCTAGAAGCCTGTGTTTCAGACATAAAGAAGTGGATGGCTGCAAACTTTCTACTTTTAAACTCGGACAAAACAGAGATGCTTGTTCTAGGTCCCAAGAAACAAAGAGATCTTCTGTTGAATCTGACAATTAATCTGGATGGTTGTACAGTCGTCTCAAATAAAACTGTGAAGGACCTCGGCGTTACTCTGGACCCTGATCTCTCTTTTGAAGAACATATCAAGACTGTTTCAAGGACAGCTTTTTTCCATCTACGTAACATTGCAAAAATCAGAAATTTTCTGTCCAAAAATGACGCAGAAAAATTAATCCATGCTTTTGTTACTTCTAGGCTGGACTACTGCAATGCTCTACTTTCCGGCTACCCGGATAAAGCACTAAATAAACTTCAGTTAGTGCTAAATACGGCTGCTAGAATCCTGACTAGAACCAAAAAATTTGATCATATTACTCCAGTGTTAGCCTCCCTACACTGGCTTCCTGTTAAGGCAAGGGCTGATTTCAAGGTTTTACTGCTAACCTACAAAGCATTACATGGGCTTGCTCCTACCTATCTTTCCGATTTGGTCCTGCCGTACATACCTACACGTACGCTACGGTCACAAGACGCAGGCCTCCTAATTGTCCCTAGAATTTCTAAACAAACGGCTGGAGGTAGGGCTTTCTCCTATAGAGCTCCATTTTTATGGAATGGTCTGCCTACCAATGTGAGAGACGCAGACTCAGTCTCAACCTTTAAGTCTTTACTGAAGACTTATCTCTTCAGTAGGTCCTATGATTAAGTATAGTCTGGCCCAGGAGTGTGAAGGTGAACGGAAAGGCTGGAGCAACGAACCGCCCTTGCTGTCTCTGCCTTGCCGGTTCCCCTCTTTCCACTGGGATTCTCTGCCTCTAACCCTTTTACAGAGGCTGAGTCACTGGCCTACTGGTGTTCTTCCATGCCGTCCATGGGAGGGGTGCGTCACTTGAGTGGGTTGAGTCACTGACGTGGTCTTCCTGTCTGGGTTGGCGCCCCCCCCCCCCCCCCCCCCCCCCCCTTGGGTTGTGCCATGGCGGAGATCGTTGTGGGCTATACTCGGCCTTGTCTTAGGACGGTAAGTTGGTGGTTGGAGACATCCCTCTAGTGGTGTGGGGGCTGTGCTTTGGCAAAGTGGGTGGGGTTATATCCTGCCTGTTTGGCCCTGTCCGGGGGTATCATCGGATGGGGCCACAGTGTCTTCTGATCCCTCCTGTCTCAGCCTCCAGTATTTATGCTGCAGTAGTTTATGTGTCGGGGGGCTAGGGTCAGTCTGTTACATCTGGAGTATTTCTCTTGTCTTATCCGGTGTCCTGTGTGTATTTAAATATGCTCTCTCTAATTCTCTCTTTCTCTCTTTCTGTCTTTCTCTCGGAGGACCTGAGCCCTAGGACCATGCCTCAGGACTACCTGGTATGATGACTCCTTGCTGTCCCCAGTCCACCTGGCCGTGCTGCTGCTCCAGTTTCAACTGTTCTGCCTGCGGCTATGGAACCCTGACCTGTTCACCGGACGTGCTTGTTGCACCCTCGACAACTACTATGATTATTATTATTTGACCATGCTGGTCATTTATGAACATTTTAACATTTTAACATTTTGACCATGTTCTGTTATAATATCCACCCTGCACAGCCAGAAGAGGACTGGCCACCCCTCATAGCCTGGTTCCTCTCTAGGTTTCTTCCTAGGTTTTTGGCCTTTCTAGGGAGTTTTTCCTAGGGAGTTTTTCCTAGCCACCGTGCTTCTTTCACATGCTTTGCTTGCTGTTTGGGGTTTTAGGCTGGGTTTCTGTACAGCACTTTGAGAATATCAGCTGATGTACGAAGGGCTATATAAAAATAAATTTGATTTGATTTGATTTGATCAGTCAAACAAAAGTTACACTTAAATAATAAATGGTTCTCTAGTAAATTAGTAAACATTTCTCACCCCATGTTCAAGAATGGCCTTTTTCCCTTTATTCAGATTACAACTGCTCACTTTCGGTTATTTGAAAATGAAATAATCTCCAAAATATCGGTAGTTTTTAAATAAGCCTTAGAGAGTTGGTTGCAATTTCAGTTTAATCCATCTGCAAAGACAGAACAAATAATATAACAAATATTGTGGTTAAACTCAAATGTACTAATTGATAAAAAAAACATTTTTTATCAAATTTAAAAAAAGTTGAATCTTTGTAAATGATATCATAAATAGGACTGGTGGAGTTATGTCACACATGCAGCTAACACAGACATATGTAAATGTCTGCTCTACCCAAAATTACAACCAACTACTTGCAGCATTACCACAGAAATGGAAGAGGCAAGCGGAAGGGGGAAAAAGTAAGGAAGTTGTCTGTCGGCCCTGCATTTAAGACCAAAAATGGTTAAAGAAAATTGTGATAAATAAAAATATATACCAATTTCATTTAAGGACCAAAAAATTGACAGCTGTGCCATATAAGTTGCAACTTTTTTTGGGAAGAGATGTTCAATGTACCGATTCCATGGCATATGGTTTATATATATGGGGGATACAATCTTCCCAGCTCTGCAGATTTTGCAGGCACACAGACACTGGAACTCTGCCTAGAAGGCCAGCATCACCTCTTCACTGTTGACTTTGAGACTGGTGTTTTGCGGGTACTATTTAATGAACCTGCCAGTTGAGAACTTGTGAGGCGACTGTTTTCAACTTACATATTTGTCATATGTTTACATTGTGCATGTTTATTTATACAGTAATTATTATTCAACATGTCCTCATCTGGGATTTGAACTCACAACCTTTGGTTCATGGCATTCTGATCATTCTGCAATGCCACCATGTCTGTGTCAATTGGGAAGTAGTGAACTACATGTAATTCAACAAGTAATCTAATTACATTTTGCAGTAGCTTAGTGGTAGTTTAACTACATTCAAATCTTGGTAGTGTTTTCAGTAGTTAATAACTTTTTTCCATGTAACTACTGGATCTACACTCAATTTATTTTGCAAAAAAATGATATGGGTGAAGTAGACAATCATTTCCTTTCATTTTCAGCATCAGACCTGCCTAATTCTCACTTAAAACACTTTTTGTGGGGCATCCCGAGTGGTGCAGTGGGCTAAGGCACTGCATTGCAGTGGGTTCAATCCCAGGCTGTGTCACAGCTGGCCATGACTGGGAGACCATTGAGGCGGCGCACAATTGGCTCAGTGGGTTTGGCCAGCCGGGATTTCCTTGTCCATTCGTGCTCTAGTGACTCCTTGTGGCGGGCTGGTTGCCAGACACATTGGTGCTTCCGGGTTAAGCGAGCAGTGTGGCTTGTCAGGGTTGTGTTTTGAAGGACGCATGGCTCTCAACCTTTGCCTCTCTCGAGTCTGTATGGGAGTTGTAGTGATGGGACAAGACTGTAACTAACAATTGGGGAGAAAAAGGGCTACAAAAAATAATAGCAACTAAAACTAGTCTATGACATTTTAGATATGATAATTTTCCTGATGTAGTGAACTACTTTTTCAAAGTAACTTTAGTTAAGTAAACTATATGTTTCTTAAGGGGGTAGTTTTCGTGTAGCTTACCGACTTCCAGTGTGAAGTAATTGGTAGCTTGGTAAACTATTTTCAGAGTAGCTTCTCCAACACTGGTCAATTATCAGTTAATCTGACTATTCTTTCATCATTGATATGATTTACCTATTTGAGGGTTTTCTGTATAGTTGTCTAATGTTTGTGGGGCATATTATTCAGTTCTAATGTTACTCCTTAATTACTATGATAAATAATAATTTCTATTTGAATGAACATATGAGACAAGTTGAGCAAACAAATAATTTTAAGTTGACTGAATTCTTGCCTAAGCTTTCTCAAGTTGGAGCAAAGTTTTAATTCAGGTAACACTTTGTTCGAAAGGTTGAGTAAACTAAAAAAGTATGTGGAACCAGTTAATAATAATTAGTTGAAACAACTATCTTTTTACAGTGCAAGAATTTGCAGGGAAGGTCGAAACGTTATTCTCTCTCTATTACAGTTTTTTTACAATCGCTAGGACCCATTTCTCAATACATAGGTCACTTTTTCAAAACACTTCACACAGTGAGTACAACAGCAGTCTATGTGGGCTAAACTGTGGATCATTTTTCATTGCTTTGGCACAAAATGCATTCAATGACTACATCTTTCAATTTTCATGAACTCTTTTCTCACTCAGACACAACCACCACCAAAACTCTATGTACCTACAGGCCAATTTGCACATGTTTACATACTCTTTTCAAAACTGTTAAACTTTAGTTCAAAACCTAAAATAACACAAAATTGAATAAGACATACATTTGCTACATTTCTACAGTAATACCGTATTGAAATATATTCCAAATCTAAAAGATTAAATGCTATCAAAACAGTTAGACCAACCACAGCTGATTCCCATTGTAGCTGAACACCTACACAGGTGTTAGTCTTTAAATTTCATTACCATCTATACAAAAGGGGACATCTTAGGAATAATGCTGTACTGTAATGTAAACATGGACCCAGCCAGATATAGAGAAGTGGCTGATAGAGAAAGAAGAGTGGCTGGGAGAGGGAGAGGAGTACGCATGCGTGGTGGAAGAAGACTGAGAGGGAGATCAAGAGCTGTAGTCTCAGATGAGATTAGGGCTACTATAATTGATCATGTAATAAGTCATGGTCTATCAATGAAAGAGTCTGGTCTGAGAGTGCAGCCAAATCTGCAACGCTCAACAGTGGCATCTATTCTGAGAAATTTCCAGCAAAACAACATGTAAGATGTGCATTCTGCAAGGGCATCTGACTGAACTGCACATTACAGAAGTTATTACACATTACAAAATCCTACTTGTGTGTAATTGTAATTGTTTTTGTATTTCTGCTTAGGACCCAACGATTACCTCCTACAGGCGGGAGAGGTAGGATTTTCACTGCTGTGCAGGAAACTGCAATCGTTAATATGGTCATCAGAAACAATGGCATAAAACTCACAGAGATTCGGGATGAATGTTGGCAGACAATGTAAGCATAACAACTATTTCTAGAGTCCTGAAACAACATCAAGTCAAGATGAAGCAGTTGTACACTGTCCCCTTTGAGAGGAACTCTGAACGAGTCAAGCAACTCAAGAACCAATAAGTCCAGGTAAGATGACTATAAAATACAGAACTGGTTTTGAACAAAACCAAACAGGGCAGAGGCACACAATGGCATTTTTTATGGTATAATGTAAACTACCGTAATAGCCTAACTCTTATGTTTCCTTGTGGATTTATTTTAGACAGTCATGGAGATTGAAGCCAGGCAAACACCCCACATATTCATCTTTGTGGATGAGGCTGGTTTCAACTTGGCCAAAACACGGCGGTGAGGAAGGAATGTGATTGGGAAAAGAACCACAGTGGATGTCCCGGGCCAGAGGGGTGCCAACATCACAATGTGTGCAGCAATATCCTCTGATGGATTGCTGTTACACAAACTGCTAATTGGGCCTCATTTCATTCCTGGGTGACCTCTATGGAAGGGTTATGCCAGGTGAGGAAAGGGTTGCAGTGAGGCGAAATCGGCCAACTTTTGTAATTGCATGGGACAATGTGGCATTTCACCACTCCCGTGCAGTCACAGAGTGGTTTGCAGCCCATCCCAGGATGATGTCACTTTTCCTCCCACCTTACTCTCTATTCCTCAACCCCATAGAGGAATTATTTTCCTCATGGAGGTGGAAGGTTTATGACCACCATCCACATGATCAAATGTCCCTCCTGGACGCAATGAATGCTGGATGCCTGGACATATCTGCAGAAGATTGCCATTGTCATTGTTTTATGAGTGACAAAGTGTGCTTGTTGGGTGACAACCTTTGCTAGTTTTATGGAAGTATTAGTTGATTTGAGACATGTATGAAGTGTTTTTGTCATTTTAGTGCATTTTGGATGTGAAATTAACTGCTGTGCCAAGCTGAAAGTTAGTTAGGAGAACTGTGTAGAGAGTTTTGAAAAAGTGACCTAAGTATTGAGAAATAGGTCCAAGCGATTGTAAAAAACTGTAAAATGGCTATATATACACACACGCAGATCAGACTACAGCCATTATCTGTATGACACCGCCTTCTGGTGGCAGTCAGGACAAACATCAAGCATTTACATACCAGTATGACTGTAGCTATACATTCAGAGAGGAGAGCAAGGCTGAAAATCTATATTCTCTCACTGGGGCCAGTCTGTTTCTCTTTCAGCCAACGTGTCTATCTTGGCAACAAGAGGTAGTAATGTTGTTGAATGACAAAATAGTCTGGCACCCAAACTAAATACATACGTTAGATAAAGTCAAGTGAACACAAATTAACCCAGTTCACACCTACTGTAGTGAGAGGCTACTTCACCAGAGGGTATAAAAAGAACATAGCACGCTAGATGAGCAGGAAAATACTGCATGTACTTCCCTTTTGTCAGCTTTCCTTTGTTATAGAGCTCCGTCCTTTCAGACACAAGTGGTCTATTCTTACACGCTGTACACCAGGCTGTGTCTTTGGATGTGTGTGTGTATGCGTGTGAATGTGTTGTTTGTTTGTGTGTGTGTGTGTGTGTGTGTGCGGTTATAGCAGTGTCTGGTACAGACCTCTCAATGCAAAACCTGAAAGGTCCTCTGACCCATCTTATCACAGATGGATAAGCATCAACTCTCTGAGAGGTCATACACATACTGTACATTCTGAACACAGAACAACACACATACACATGGATGCAGAACAATGACCTCCATATCTTGCGTGATGTAGCATGTCAAGCATTTCCAATTTCCAAAAAATGATAAGAATTCTCATAAAAGCTGAGTGCTCCTACAACATAAGGAGCTCTTCTTAATATATTATGTTGATAGACAGCATATCTACTTTACTGTTAAAATCAAATGTATCTTCTTGATATGACAGAAATGCATTTAGAACATTCAGCATTAGTTCTTCCTCCAGTTTTGTCACCAAAGCCCCATACATTACCTACCATTGCGACCTGTACGCTCTCGTTGGTTGGCCCTCGCTTCATACTCGTCGCCAAACCCACTGGCAACAGGTTATCTACAAGTCTCTGCTAGGTAAAGCCCCGCCTTATCTCAGCTCACTGGTCACCATAGCAGCACCCACTCGTAGCACGCACTCCAGCAGGTATATCTCTCTGGTCACCCCCAAAGCCAATTCCTCCTTTGGTCGTCTTTCCTTCCAGTTCTCTGCTGCCAATGACTGGAACGAACTGCAAAAATCTCTGAAGCTGGAGACTCATATCTCCCTCACTAGCTTTAAGCACCAGCTGTCAGAGCAGCTCACAGATCACTGCACCTGTACATAGCCCATCTGTAAACAGCCCATCTATCTACCTACCTCATCCCCATACTGTATTTATTTATTTATCTTGCGCCTTTGCACCCCAGTATCTCTACTTGCACATTCATCTTCTGCACATCTACCATTCCAGTGTTTAATTGCTATATTGTAATTACTTCGCCACCATGGCCTATTTATTGCCTTAACTTACCTCATTCGCACTCACTGTATATAGACTTTTTTATTTATTTTGTTCTACTGTACTCCATGTGTAACTCTGTGTTGTTGTATGTGTCGAATTGCTATGCTTTATCTTGGCCAGGTCGTAGTTGTAAATGAGAACTTGTTCTCAACTAGCCTACCTGGTTAAATAAAGGTGAAATACATTTTTTTTATTATTATAAAAAAAGTGGATAATTCATCTTCACATGTCTCATATCATATAAAAAATAACTGAGAATCTAAGAGACAGCGTCTGTTGGCAGTCAACAATTACAGTGGAAAATACCATCCTCAAACATCCAGAGAGGGGTGTTTGGCTATCTTGCTAGGATAATGCATATCAGACAGATGCGTTGCTCTAGACGTACTTAGGACAGTCTTTGGGCAGCCGGGGCTCAGGAATACTAGTTTCTGACTGATCTGAGTAGACGTGTATGTGTGTTTGTGTGTGTGTACCTCTCACCTGAGCCTGGATTAGCACTGCCTCTGCTCATGAGCATTTAGCATTACAGGACAGAAACATTATTATACCCACATGGCATCACGTGTCATACTCTAGTAGATACCCATAAACTTCCAATCATTGCGCTAATGCTAGTTAGCATTGGCTCGCGAAACTCTCAAACTTCCTTCATATTGGACACAGAGACATAACAATGGTATCCACGAGTTCACCTGACTCTGGGGAAGTAGATAAAGACTCATTGCCAATATCCCGAAGTATCCCTTTAAGCCTCATATTTAAGAGCAGGCCTGTTGGATGAAGAACACCTGAGTAGGACAGGATTGTATTACATCCATTACCAGATAAAACATGACCACAAACCAAAAAATACCCTAATATGATTGACAGCTGACATCGCTCACCTTTTCTGTCTCCTCCGTGGACTGGTATCCTGACGACAGCACCACGTCGCCTGACGTTGCGTATCCAGGGTTGTACCCAGGGGAGGGGCTACTTCGTGTGGTGTTGTCCGTGGTGGAGAGGAGCGCAGGCGTTCGGAATGCTTCTGTGCATCATACGTAGGGTGGCGGTGGGGGGCCTGGGGGCTGCCTCTCAGAGGGTGGTCCCGGTCTGCTCCCCCTCCCCCTGCCCCTGTCCCGTTCCCCCCACAGTGCTGGCTCTGCAGGATAGTCCCACGCCTCATCATGCCCACAGGGCCGGCACCCTGACCAGCTGGGGGTCAAGGAGACCACCAGAAGGGGGATCAGAGTCAGGACAGGCCAAGGGGGCTTGGAGGGGGGTGAGGTAGTCCTCGGGAGGGTAGCGAGAGGGGCCACCCATTGAGATCACAGAGGATGAGGAAGAGGAGGATGCAGAGAAGGAAGAGGAGGAGGCTAGAGTAAAGCGAGAGAGGGACAGGCGTCTGCGTTGCTGCTGGAACAGCTGCTTCAGACCCTGGCCCAGGACGCCCATGCTCTCTCGGGCATTCTGGGTAATTTTGGAAGGGGAGTGGTGGTCTGAGTGAGAGGAACACCTCCTGCGCCCCTTCTCTACACTCCGACCCCCCTGGGTGCCTCTCACTACCTCCTCTCTCCTCTACCTCCTCTCTGCATACGAGGGTGCAGCACTCTCATACACAGGGGAATGGGGGTAGGGTAGGGGAGTAGAGTAGAGTAGGGTGTGTGTTTTTGGGTTCTCTGTCTGTCTGTCTGTCTGTCTGTCTGTCTACAGGATGGGGTGAGACAGGAGAGGTCAAAGTTCAGCGGCGGCCAATGGGAGTCCACAACAGGGCATGCATCCAATCAGCTTAAAGATAATGCTTGCCTAGTAGTCTACCATAGAAAGAGAGGAAATGGGTTATGGGGTAATGAAAACAAGGGACAGACAAGAGGAAGCAAACAGGAAGAAGATGCTCTAAAACAGATAGTGTTGGAAGTTGCCCCTCGACTCTGGGCCAGATGTTGGGGGCAACTTCTACTAACACCACAGGCACTGCACACACAAACGGGGGAAGGGTAAAGGCACACAGAGATGGAACAAACAAAAGAGAGAAATAAGTGAAAAGACCCACCTACCATCAGCCCAACATTGCCTAGCCTCACTCAGTGTCCAAGATCACCTGTAGAGAGAGAGAAAGAGAGAGGGAGAGAGCAATCAATGTCTCAATCAACTAATCAAATCTACTTACGCAATCTATGAACAGTCAAACCTTACACCCAAGTATTGTGTCTCCTGGCAGATCTTCTGGGAGCTCATTTGGCATCTCTAAATGTCAATAAATCCTTCTGCTTACCGCTACAGTGGTGTCTGGAGAGAAGGGCTTCCTCAAAAACTACAACACACAGCAACACAGGCTCACTATACCAACTCACCTAACCTGCAGCAACCCAAAAAAACCTATGCCAATCTACGCTAAGCAACATGGTTTCCTTTGAGGCTGAGGAGCGACAGTAATGACCTTAGATACATATTCCTGGTGTGAAGAGAAGGCAGCCTGTCAGACAGTCACAGTGAGTACTGGCAGTGAGGGGAGGAAAACAAATCCAAGTCAGGAACATTCTGAGCTCTGGGGGTGGGTGACATGTTAACTATATTCCCTCAGCTGCACAGTCATAAGAGACTACTGCATCACACACACACACGCATGAATGCACACACACATGTGCGAGGACCAGAACACACAAACATGCAAGGGACACACACACACACACAATGTAATCTACACAAATGAGGCTGTGATACGGTCGGCCCACGTCACAGCTAATTAACACAATCAGCTGTTCAGTTTCACAATAGGCCTAGAGAGAGGAGAGAGAGCAGCACACAGCACAGCGCCCACACTGTCACTAGCAGCACACAGCAACACTGACACATTCACAAAGCAGCATACTGACCACTGACCAGCCACTAGCCTTCAATATAATAGTCTTAGAAAAAAAGGTGCTATCTAGAACCAAAAAGGGTTCTTCGGCTGTCCCTTTTGAAGAACCTCTTTTGGTTCCAGGTAGAACCCTTTTGGTTCTAGGTAGAATCATTTTGAGTTCCATGTAGAACCCTTTCTACAGAGGGTTCTACATGGAACCCAAAAGAGTTATACCTGGAACCAAAAAGGGTTCTACATGGAACCATAAACGGTTATACTATGGGGTCAGCCACAGAACCCTTTTGGAACCTTTTTTTCTAAAAGTGGCCTTTTTTTCACATTTTCAAACAGTTATATTTTCCAACCGGGCTATACATTTGGGTGAGGTTTCTTTCCTCGCCTGCAGTAGCCTCGTTTCACTGCCAAAAAATTAAATTAAACCATCTGGTGTGGTAACAACACAATGTCAAATACAGGTAGCCTAGTTAAATAATTAACATCCAATCACATTAACCGCTACTCTCTCGCGGGAATTCCACTAACGGTCCGTATGTAGCCAAACGTAGCTGCTGCTCATGTTGGTATCTGTACTGATGGCACAAAAGCCATGACAGGGAGACATAGTGGAGCGGTAAACTCGCATGCAAGCCGTTGCTCCCGACGCCACTTAGGTACACTGCAGCATCCATTGAGAGGCTCTTGCTGCCAAGGGAATGCCTGACAGCTTGAAATACGTTTTGGACACTACAGTGAAAATGGATAACTTTGTTAAAGCAAGGCCCCTGAACTCTCGTGTATTTTCTGCACTATGCAATGATATGGGCAGCAACCATGTAACGCTTTTACAACATACAGAAGTGCGCTGGTTATCAAGGGGCAAAGTATTGACACTTTTTTTGAATTGAGAGACGAACTTAAACTTTTCTTTACTGACTATCATTTTCACTTGTCTGGCTGCTTGCATGATGACGAGTTTCTCACACGACTGGCCTATCTGGGAGATGTTTTTTCCTCGCCTGAATGATCTGAATCTAGGATTACAGGGAATCTCCGCAACTATATTCAATGTGTGGGACAAAATTGAGGCTATGATTAAGAAGTTGGAGCTCTTCTCTGTCTGTATTAACAAGGACAACACACAGGTCTTTCCATCATTGTATATTTTTTTGTGTGCAAATTAAATCAAGCTTAAGGACAATGTCAAATGTAATATAGTGAAGCACCTGAGTGAATTGGGTGCACAATTACGCAGGTACTTTCCTGAAACGGATGACACAAACAACTGGATTTGTTATCTCTTTCATGCCATGCCTCCAGTCCACTTACCGATATCTGAACAAGAGAGCCTCATCAAAATTGCCCCAAGCGGTTCAGTGAAAATGTTATTAATTCAGAAGCCACTGACAGATTTCTGGATTGGGCTGCGCTCAGAGTATCCTGCCTTGGCAAATCGCTCTGTTAAGATACTGACGCCCTTTGCAACCACGTACCTATGTGAGAGTGGATTCTCGGCCCTCACTAGCATGAAAACTAAATACAGGCACAGACTGTGTGTGGAAAATGACTTAAGACTGAGACTCTCTCCAATACAACCCAACATTGCAGAGTTATGTGCATCCTTTCAAGCATCAGCTTCTCATTAACCTGTGGTGAGTTATTCATAATTTTCGATGAACAAATAAGGTTTTATATGTAAGATGGTTAAATAAAGAGCTAAATTATTATTATTATTATTATATTATTATTTGTGCCCTGGTCCTATAAGAGCTCTTTGTCACTTCCCACGAGCCCACGACAAAAACTCATACTCATTCTTATGTTTAATAAATGAATCGTATGGTGTGCGTGTGACATGCTTACAATGATGGCAAAAAACAACATTTGAGAGTGTGCTGACCCTGGAGCTAGAGGGGGTACGCAGCTGGAGGTTGAATGTTTGAAGGGGTATGGGACTATAAAAAGTTTGGGAACCACTGCTGTTGAGAAACACAGCCAACTGGAGACTCTCAGTGAGTGCAGGGTTTTGATAAGCATAACTTAAGTTGTTTAGATCAGGCGAGTTTGTGCTGGGCTGTACCTACACAAACCATAGTTTGCCAGCCATTAGCCTTCAGTACTCTACAGAAATAACATGCCATTGAGGAACACTCTAATAGCCTACACACAACTCACAGAGACACATGGCAAAGTGGAGTTTCTTAGCAAGTGCATGGTTTTGTTTCAACAGTGACACACCTGATTTAAATAATTGTGGTCTAAACCACAATTAGTGATCATTAAAGCAGGTGATGTAGCACCGGGCTGGAACAAGACTTAACACACTCTGTCTGTGGCGCTCCAGGACCTCAGTTGGCAACCTGGTAGTAGTGTTTGAGTGGAACGCAGTGATGAAAGGTTGAATATGACAGAGAGACAGAGAGAGAACAGATTGGGGACAGGACAGGTTCATGCTCACTGCCAGTCACAGTCACTCAGTCAGTAACCTGCTGCCAGCCTGGTACTCACTATTATAAACACTCTGAGTGGCACATTCAATGCATGACAAAATGCCCTTGTGATTTGAAAAGAACAGCTCTGACTGACACACCTTGAACCCTTTCTCCTTCACCACCCGAGTACTCAGAAAGGTATGTATTCTTCACATAACACAACACAAGCATGCACGCATAAGTGTGCAAACACAGTGTTTCCCCCCTATATTCAAACATATATAAGATCTAGGGGAAACACTGTGTACACTCATTCACAATACAGAAACACATACATAAATCCAATAGCACCTAACAAGCATCCTAAATGATTGCTATGGTGTGTATTTTTTGGAGTTAGCGGTGGAATTGTCCTGTTTGAATCTGGTGCTGAACCTGCCTCTGGCTGCTAGCCCTCACTCTCTCTAAGTCCTGGCTCATCTCCTCGGGCTGATCTCAGCCCATCTCAGCCCAGCTGATTGGGTCTTTTCTTTATTGTCTACTGTTTTATATGCATGCTTAATCCTCTTTCAGGAGCCTTTAGAGGACAAAGCCCCATTTTGTGTGTGTGTGTGTGTGTGTGTGTGTGTGTGTGTGTGTGTGTGTGTGTGTGTGTGTGTGTGTGTGTGTGTGTGTGTGTGTGTGTGTGTGTGTGTGTGTGTGTGTGTGTGTAGTATGCAGTCCTAATGCATAATGTCATTAGGTAAGGCTTGGCTTTCCACCTTGGTGAGGTCACGAAGCTATAACAAAATCAAATGAAATGTACCGTCAGTTGCCAGATGGGCTGTTGAGTGACATGACAGTGCTGTTCTGTTCTATCCTGTTCTGACCCTTACCCTCAGAGCAGGTGCTGCTGGAATCACAGAGAGGGTCTTGGTACACTACTGAGGCTACAGTCAACACATGACCATACTCTACAGCACAGATCACTCATATACTGTAGGCCTATCAGGACTTAGACAAACACTCACACAGTGATAATTAAACAGACAACAGGTGTCAGAGCCTTTGTGAGCAGGGCAGCCATGATGAGTCAGCACATTTCTCAGAATTACTGTGGCTGCATCCCAGTTAAAGGTAAACCAGCAATGACCACAAGAGCAATGGCCCTTCTGGAAGCCCCTGGTACATGCACACATGCACACACACATGACCTGGACCTTATCTCTATGTCAGGCCATTCGTTGGCCAGTTTTCCTGTTGCGGTTGTTGATACCATTGTCTCTGCATGGCCAGCTGAATGATACAGATGGAGACAGTTCAACCTTGATTACCAGGCAGGCAGACAGATACACCATCTCACTGACAGCCTGGAGCCTGATTGAAATATAAAACATATGTAAATGCACTGCTGGTTATGTAAGTTTGACTTATCAGCAACAGTTACTCAGTTAGGCTGTTAAGCAGATAGCCTATGCCATAACCGTTAAAGCCCCAGTTCTGTTAATTAACAGAACTCAAATTTCAAAACTATGTCCATTCTAGGCTAGACAGTAAAGCTTTCTTTTGGTTGGTCAATCTGGACCCTCAGTTGTGGCTTTGATGCACATATTGTTGGTCATTGTTGAACTTATAGGCTTACACTGAAACAGGCCCATACAGTTCCAGAGGACATGGAACAGACTGCTGTTTGTTCTGCTCAGAGCCACAAACAGCCCTATCTCTGGTCTTTGTGCTCTGTCTCTATCACTGACACATCAACAAGAGAGGAATTAGACCAGAGAGTTCTGTCAGCGCTGCCGTTGAGAGAGAGAGAGAGAGAGAGAGAGAGAGAGAGAGAGAGAGAGAGTACACTACCGTTCAAAAGTTTGGGGTCACTTAGAAATGTCCTTATTTTTTAAAGAAAAGCACATTTTTTGTCCATTAAAATAACATCAAATTGATCATAAATACAGTGTAGACATTGTTAATGTTGTAAATGATTATTGTAGGTGGATACGACAGAGGCGTCCAGAAGCCCATTATCAGCAACCATCACTCCTGTGCTCCAATGGCACATTGTGTTAGATAATCCAAGTTTATCATTTTAAAAGGCTAATTGATCATTAGAAAACCCTTTTGAAATTATGTTAGCACAGCTGAAAACTGTTGTTCTGATTAAAGAAGCAATAAAACTGGCCTTCTTTAGACTAGTTGAGTATCTGGAGCATCAGCATTTGTGGGTTCAATTACAGGCTCAAAATGGCCAAAAACAAAGACCTTTCTTCTGAAACTTATCAATCTATTCGTGTTCTGAGAAATTAAGGCTATTCCATGCGAGAAATTGCCAAGAAACTGAAGATCTGGTACAATGCTGTGTACTACTCTCTTCACAGAATAGCACAAACTGTCTCTAACCAGAATAGAAAGAAAAGTGGGAGGCTTCAGTGCACAACTGAGCAAGAGGACAAGTACATTAGAGTGTCTAGTTTGAGAAACAGACGCCACACAAGTCCTCAACTGGCAGCTTCATTAAATAGTACCCGCAAAACACCAGTCTCAACGTCAACAGTGAAGAGGCGACTCTGGGATGCTGGCCTTCTAGGCAGAGTTGCAAATGGAAAAAAACATATCTCAGACTGACCAATAAAAAGAAAAGATTAAGATGGACAAAAAAAACACAGACACTGGACAGAAGAACTCTGCCTAAAAGGCCAGGATCCCGGAGTCGCCTCTTCAGTGTTGATGTTGAGACTGGTGTTAGAGTTGTGGTCGGATTGACCAAATGGAGGGCGAGGGAGAGCTTTGTACACGTCTCTGTGTGTGGAGTACAGGTGATCTAGAATTGTTTTCCCTCTGGTTGCACATTTAACATGTTGATAGAAATTTGGTAGAACTGATTTAAGTTTCCCTGCATTAAAGTCTCCGGCCACTAGGAGCGCCGCCTCTGTGTGAGTGGTTTCCTGTTTGCTTATTTCCTTATACAGCTGACTGATTGCGGTCTTAGTGCCAGCATCTGTCTGTGGTGGTAAATAAACAGCCACGAAAAGTATAGCTGAAACCTCTCTAGGCAAGGAGTGTGGCCTGCAATTTATCGCAATATACTCTACTTCAGGCGAGCAAAATCTAGAGACTTCCTCAGATTTCGTGCACCAGCTGTTGTTTACAAATATGCACAGACCACCCCCACTCGTCTTACCGGAGTGTGCTGTTCTATCTTGCCGGTGCAGCGTATATCCCGCTAGCTGAATATCCATGTCGTCATTCAGCCACGATTCCATGAAACATAAGATATTACCGTTTTTGATGTCCCGCTGGCAGGGATATTCGTGATCGTACCTCGTCTAATTTATTGTCCAATGATTGCATGTTGGCGAGTAATATTGACAGAAACAGCAGCTTTCCCACTCGCCCTCTGCGGGTCCTCATGAGGCATCCCGCTCTGTGTCCCCTGTACCTGCGCTTCTTCCTCTTGCAAATAACGGGGATGGAAAGTCAACATGTACAAACCTAGATGACCAGCCTATGTACAATACAGTAATGTACATTTACATTAAGTGGTTTGTAAAGATGGTAAATTAATACTGCACAAAAAGTGGTTGTTTTATATGTTATTTGATCATGAAAAATATTTAATTTGATATAGATGCTTTGCACCTTTGATGTAAATGTTTGAGGACATGGTTTTGTTATTTCTGGATTCTATTAGAATGACAATTGCAGAGAAAGGGACAGGGCAACAACTCTTACAATTCCAAATATTGAATCCTGCAAGATACAACTACCTTTTTTTTGCCAAAGCAGAGATGCTGAATTTTTTTTTGCCAGCACTACAGACATCTATATCGGTCCGCTAATACCAAGTAAAGGCCCAGTGATATTTAGTTTTATATTATATATATATATAAAATTCTGATTTTTCAGGAGGTGCTGCAGCACCCTTAGCACCCCTACTTCCAGTGGCTGTGCATGGACCTAGTTCATGCTGGCTAGCTGGCAACAATGGTGCTAGTTAAAACTTAAAGTCATGTTTATTTTGATGGGAAGGGAGTATTGGTCACCATCTGGATGTCACCGTTACCAGCGCAATGGTGTTGAATCAAGGAGCTTTCCGATGTGAGTTGCTTCAGTTCCTACCAGGCAGCAGTTGCTTCCCACCAATTCAAGTTCGAATCCAGCTATAGAAAGTTGTTTTTTATATTTTTTGTTTTAAGCTTATCCCAAACCTTAACCATGTTGAGTTAATTCCTAACCTTAAGAATGTGGAATTACTGCCTGAATTTAACACTTCGAAATTTGGAACAACTTCGAAGTTTTACGCTTGAGAAACATGAACGTCTAACGCTTACTTGAGACTGAGCGCAACCATGTGGATGTCACCATGATACAGTCTGCTGCTCAATGGGGAGAGTTTGCGCTGCAAGCAGGCAACACTACATGGGGCTCAGTGTCCTTGGCTCCCGGTTGCCGCAGTCTGAGCCCTTGGCTCCCGGTCGCCGCAGTCAGGAGAGGGGAGTAGCTAGAATAGTGTATCCAATATCAGGCCAGGGTGAAATCTAAATAACATTTATTGCAGATTTAAACTGAATGATTCTACACTCTCTCAAGTCCCAACTTCGGCAGACAAGTTTCAAATTCTGGATGAAGTTTCTAGCCACAAGCACAACCTAGCTAGCTGGGAAGGGCTCACTAGGACGACTGACTAAACCGAATCCGTTCGTCTCCACTCAACTCTCGCTGCGCGACATAGGTCATCAATTTGGGCACCTGGCGCGTCAGTATAGCGGATCCTCTCCCAATATGAGGGACAATCTGTATCACTGAAACAGACGCATATTGACAGCGTTTGAAGTCATGTTAGATTGTGCCATTGTAAACCCAGATTTATGAAAATAGTTTTGCGAAAGAAACAACAGTTGTCTATATTAGCCTTTAAAATTGCACTACAACAGAGTCAATAACTGTCACACTATACACATTTACATTATATTTAGAGATGATAACTTCAGCGGTATATTGGCACTTACCTGGGCGATGAGAAAACTGTTACAGCCGACACACGTCCACTCCTCCTCTGACAGTGGGAATAGGCTGCCCTTGGCCCTTTCACTCACGACGTATGCTACTGCAGCGGAGGGCACGGGTATGGCCGGACCAAACCATTTGTTTAGATTAGGGAAATTGCCTGCAAAATATGCTCAATTCACATAGGTTACTCCAGCTATATTGGTCATTGAAACAAATAAAATGTTCAGAATATTGTGCAGGTTTTGAAATGATTTTATTCATCATCTATTATAAAACGTTTTATTCAACTTGATTATTACAGAGGACATGTATTTTATTGATCTACGCTTGTTGTTGTTTAGTGGTCATTGTCACCTCGTGGCAGTAGCCATACTGTGACCCCAATGACGGTGACAGTATGATAGTATTACAATGTGCACATTCGTCATATAAGGAAAAACACTGATGAAAAAATTGGTTACGGAAACGTTGATGTTTACATTTTATCGATACAGCCCAGCTCAGTGACACTCTCTGTATCTCAATTTACCATCAAACCTGAAAGGGACAGAGAGTTGATAGGCCCTTGGCAAACCTTAGAAAAACCACACATAAGCAGTGGCCCAAAAAGGCAACCAGAGAATTTAGCCTTAATATAACATGTTATTATAGCAATTGTGGAGAGACACTACATAAGACGGAGTTGAACTTATCCTTTATCTATCCCCTCTCCATTGACATCACACCTATCCAGTCTTCACTATAGAGATCCTATTAAATTATTATTCTAATTTATAATTCTATGGTCTTCACATTCTTCACTCACACAGTATGGGACTCTCATGATTACATTTGCTCTCAGATAGAGAGTGCACGGCTCCTCTGTTAATGGGCCCTGCACATCCTACGCAAACAGAGTGGTGGAGTGTCATATAAAGTCTGTTCCAAAATGTTAGCAGCACAAAAGTACTAGAACTACGTAGAAAACGCTGCTCCATCGCTGCATTTGCGAAAAGTCTGTAGCTGCCTTTAAAGGCCATCCATTTTAGTAACTATGGCAACATAAGATCTCTTCTAAATGTCTCACTGTTGAAAGCCTCTTGCGTTCCGCCTCCCTTCATTAGTTTCTGGCTGAAGTTGGTTTTTACACACACTCCCTTGAGCTTTGCAGTATTTGAAGGCTGAAAATCCTTTGTCACACAGAGAGACTTTGCCGCCAAAACTTCAACATCACACAACGGACACTGGGGCAATATATTTCAGCATCCGAATGTTGGGAGAGATGGAACATGGAAAATTAATGTATATTTTGTGTCATTAAAATGCAAATGTCTGGGTAGCCATTTTATTAGCTGTTCAGGAGTCTTATGGATTGGGGGTGGAAGCTATTTAGGAGCCTCTTGGACCTTAATTTGGCAGTCCGGTACCGCTTGCCATGCGGCAGCAGAGAGAACAGTCTATGACTAGGGTGGCTGGAGTCTTTGACAATTTTTGAGGGCCTTCCTTTGACACTACCTGGTCCTGTATGGCAGGAAGCTTGGCCCCTGTGATGTACTGGGCCGGACGCACTACCCTCTGTAGTGCCTTGCAGTCGGAGGCCGAGCAGTTGCCATACCAGGCAGTGATGCAACCCATCAGGATGCTCTCGATGGTGCAGCTGTAAAACCTTTTGAGGATCTGAGGACCCATGCCAAATCTTTTCAGTCTCCTGAGGGGGAATACGTTTGGTCATGCCCTCTTCACGACTGACTTGGTGTGCTTGGACCATGATAGTTTGTTGGGGATGTGGACACCAAGGAACTTGAAGCTCTCAACCTGCTCCACTACAGCCCCGTCGATGAGAATGGGGGTGTGCTCGGTCCTCCTTTTCCTGTAGTCCACAATCATCTCCTTTGTATTGATCATGTTGAAGGAGAGGTTGTTGTCCTTGCACCACACGGTCAGGTTTCTGACCTCCTCCCTATAGGCTGTCTCATCGTTGTTGGTGATCAGGCCTACCACTGTTGTGTCATCAGCAAACTTAATGATGGTGGTGGAGTTGTGCCTGGCTGTGCAGTCATAAGTGAACAGGGAGTACAGGATGGGACTGAGCACGCACCCCTGAGGGGCCCCGTGTTGAGAATCAGCGTGTTGGATGTGTTGCTAGCTACCCTTACCACCTGGGAGCAGCCAGTCAGGAAGTCCAGGATCCAGTTGCAGAGGGAGCTGTTTAGTCTCAGGGTCCTTAGCTTAGTGATGAGCTTTGAAGGCACTATGGTGTTGAACGCTGAGCTGTAGTCAATGAATAGCATTCTCACATAGGTGTTCCTTTTGTCCAGGTGGGAAAGGGCATTGTAGAGTGCAATAGAGACTGCATCATCTGTGGATGTGTTGGTGAGGTATGCAAATTGGAGTGGGTCTAGTGTTTCTGGGATAATGGTGTTGATGTGAGCCATGACCAGCCTTTCAAAGCATTTCATGGCTACAGACGTGAGTCCTATGTGTCTGTAGTCATTTAGGCAGGTTACCTTAGTGTTCTTGGGCACAGGCACTATGGTGATCCGCTTGAAACATGTTGGTATTACAGACTCAGACTGCGAGAGGATGAAAATGTCAGTGAAGACACTTGCCAGTTGGTCAGCACATGCTCAGAGTACACGTCCTGGTAATCCGTCTGGCACTGTGGCCTTGTGAATGTTTACCTGTTTAAAGGTCTTACTCTGCGGAGAGCGTGATCACAGAGTCATCCGGAACAGCTGATGGTCTCATGCATGTTTCAGTGTTATTTGCCTCGAAGCGATCATAGAAGTTATTTAGCTCATCTGGTAGGCTATTGTCACTGGGCAGCTCTCGGCTTTGCTACCCTTTGTAGTCTGTAATAGTTTGCAGGCCCTGCCACAACTGACGAGCGTCAGAGCCGGTGTAGTATGATTCAATCTTAGTCCTGTATTGATGCATTGCCTGTTTGATTGTTCGTCAGAGGGCATTGCGGGATTTCTTATAAGCTTCTGGGTTAGAGTCCCGCTCCTTGAAAGCGGCAGCTCTGCCCTTTAGCTCAATGCAAATGTTGCCTGTAATCTATGGCTTCTGGTTGGGGTATGAACGTACAGTCACTGTGGGGACGACGTCATCGATCCACTCATTGAGAAAGCCAGTGACTGATGTGGTGCACTACTCAATGCCATCAGAATAATCCCGGAACATATTCCAGTCTGTACTAGCAAAACAGTCCTGTAGTTTACCATCTGCTTCATCTGACCACTTTTTTAATAGACAGAGTCACTGGTGCTTCCTGCTTTAATTGTTGCTTGCGAGCAGGAATCAGGAGGATAGAATTATGGTCAGATTTGCTAAATGGAGGGGGAGAGCTTTGTACGCATCTCTGTGTGTGGAGTATAGGTGGTCTATAATTATTTTCCCTCTGGTATTTAAAATGCTGATAGAAATGAGGTAAAACTGATTTAAGTTTCCCTGCATTAAAGTCCCCGGCCACTAGAAGTGCCACTTCTGGATGGATGGTGTTCCTGTTTGTTGGTCTATGAGATACACTACCTCAGGCGAGCAAAACTTTGAGACTTCCTTAGAAATTGTGCAGCAGCTGTTCTTTACATAAATGCATACTGTAGGCCTGTGTCTTACCAGAGGCTGCTGTTCTGTCCTAGAGTGTATAACCCACCAGCTGTAAGTTCTTAATGTCGTCATTCAGTCACGACTCGGTGAAACATAAGATATTACCGCTTTTAATGTCCTGTTGGTAGGTTAAACGTGCTTTCAGTTCATCCCATTTATTTTCCAGCGATTGAACGTTAGCTAGCAGGATGGAAGGCAAGGGCAGATTAGCCACTCATTGCCTGATTCTCACATGGCACCCTGATCTCTTTCCGCGAAATCTCAGTTTCCTTCTCCAGCGAATAAGGGGGATCTGGGCCTGGTCGGGTGTCTGTATTATATCCCTCCCATCTGACTCATTGAAGAAGAACTCTTCGACCAGTTTGAGTTAAGCAATTGCAGTTCTGATGTCCAGAAGCTCTTTTCGGTCATAAGAGATGGTAGCAGCAACATTATGTACAAAATAAGTTCCGAACAACGCGAAAAAACAAACAAAATAGCATGGTTGGTTAAGAGCTGATAAGACGGCAGCCTTTCCCTCCGGCGCCATCACAAGGACTCGCTAACTAAATTTACAGGAGACCAAAATATGCCGGGTTACTACTGGCGTGTAAAATAGTTGAGAGTTGAACCCTGAATAATCAACCATTGAAGACCAGAGAACGTGAGACCGTGGTCCATGCTTTGAAATGGTTAAAACTTCAAGACCAGACAGTGTGGAGCGGTGGCTACACGGCTGAGAATGGTAGGAGCTTCTGAAACTCTCAACAAGTGAAGAAGGTAAAGACTGGCCCAAACATCCACAGTCTGCAGCAGTGTATGTAAAGTAGTCTGGGACATTTGACCAAAGACCAGAGGGAAGATATATCCCTCTCACCACTGCATAGTACACCTGAAGTATCTATTCTAACGAACACTCCCAGACAGAAAAAGCCTACAACTAAGAAGGACATTGTGACCTCTGGTGGACAACCAGAGACTTACATCCAACCACTTCCCATAGAACCATCGAGTTCAACAGAGAGACGACAAAGAAATCTATGCGTAAATATATACATTGCATTTATTTTCTGAATGAGTGGTCATTCATGTGCAAAGTATTCATATTCCCATGAGCGTAGCTTCCAAATGTATGTACGATAAGTTGACTCTCTTTGTCACCCCATCTCCTTACATACCCCTCCCTTCCATTGTGTAATCAAACAGTCATGCTTTTGTTAGTCCGCTAGTGACCTGTTTTCATTGTATTAGGTATGTAATTAATAACCTCTGCTGTGTGTGTTTACATATTCTGTGTGATGATTTAGTTAGTTAGTCAATTCATAACTAAGCCAATTTGTGTATCGCTGATTCATCACTTACTGTAGGTTAGGGTTCGTGCAGATATCCAAGAATTATGCGACGTTCAGAATGAGACTGATGAGGTAATAATTAATAATTGACTGTTATTGATGTTCGTGATATTTAGATATCTTTAAGTCGGGAGATAGTAACTCGTTAAATAACTTTTCCCGTGGTGCCCCAAATTAATTGTTACATGACTAATTTAAATTGAGTATCAATTAAACATAGTAGGTAATTATTTGTTAAATAGCAGTCATCACACTAATGATAGTCACGTCACGTCACTAACTAGCGTTAGTTAAATGAAGTCTATGGAAACAACTAACATGCAGTCATTGTGATAACACTAGTTAGCAATGGCTTGCAAAACTACCTTCAACTTCCTCCAAACTGCTCACAGAAACATGAAAATGGTATCCATGTGTTCATCTGACTCTGGTTAAGTAGAAAAGGTATGATTTGTGAAAATCTTGTACTATCCCTTTAAGATTAGCAGCCTTATTCTAAAATGGATTAAGTTGTTTTTTCCCTCATCAATCTACACACAAAATACCCTAATGACAAAGCGAAAACAGGTTTTTATAAATGTTTGCAAATTTCATCAGACCAAAGAATGTTGTTTCTCTTGGTCTGAGTCGTTTATGTGCCTTTTGGCAAACTCCAAGCAGGCTATTATGTGCTTTTTACTTACGAGTGGCTTCCGTCTGGCCACTCTACCATAAAGGCCTGATTGGGCAAAGGGGAAAGGGGGATACCTAAACAGTTGTAGAACTGAATGCCTTCAACTGAAATGTGTCTTCCTCATTTATCCCAACCCCTCTGAATCAGAGAGGTGCGGGCGTCTGCCTTAATCATGGTGGAGTGCTGCAGAGATGGCTATCCTTCTGGAAGTTTCTCCCATCTCCTCAAAGGAACTCTGGAGCTCTGTCAGAGTGAACATCGGGTTCTTGGTCACCTCCGCTGACCTTTGCCCTGCTCCCCAGATTGCTCAATTTGGCCGGGCAGACAGCTCTAGGAAGAGTCTTGGTGGTTCCAAACTTCTTCCATTTAAGAATGATGGAGGCCACTGTTTTCTTGGGGACCTTCAATGCTGCAGACATTTTATGGAACACTTCTCCAGATCTGTGCCTTGGCACAATCTTGTCTTGTAGCTCTACGGACAATTCCTTCGACCTCATGGCTTTTACTCTGACATGCTTGTCAAATGTGGGACCTTATGCAGACAGGTGTGTGCCTTTCCAAATCATGTCCAATCAATTGAATTTACCACAGGTGGACTCCAATCAAGTTGTAGAAACATCTCAAGGATGGTCAATGGAAACAAGATGCACCTGAGCTCAATTTTCGAGTCTCATAGCAAAGGGTCTGAATAGTTATGTAAATAAGGTATTTCTGTTAAGTATGTAAATAAGGTATTTAGAAACATTTCTAAAAACCTTTCGCTTTGTCAATATGGAGTAATATGGCAAATGTTTTATTTAATCAATTTTAGAATAAGGCTGTAATGTGACAAAATGTGGAAAAAGTCAAGGGGTCTGAATACTTTCTTAATGCACTGTATATAGATTACCAGTCAAAACTTTGGAAACACCTACTCATTCAAGGGTTTTTCTTTATTTTTACGATTTTCTACATTGTAGAATAATAGTAAAGACATCAAAACTATGAAATAACACATATGGAATCATGTAGTAACCAAAAAAGTGTTAAACAAAACAAAATATGTTATATTTGAGATTCTTCAAAGTAGCCACCCTTTGCCTTGATGACAGCTTTGCACACTCTTGGTATTCTCTCAACCAGCTTCATGAAACTAAATGCATGTTCTTCAACCAATCGCTATCCGCACCTGCCCGCCCGTCTAGCATCACTACTCTGGACGGTTCTGAATTAGAATATGTGGACAACTACAAATACCTAGGTGTCTGGTTAGACTGTAAACTCTCCTTTCAGACTCACCTTAAGCATCCAAAATTAATCCAAAATTAAATCTAGAATTGGCTTCCTATTTCACAAACAAAGCATCCTTCACTCACGCTGCCAAACATACCCTCGTAAAACTGACCATCCTACCGATCCTCGACTTCGGCGATGTCATTTACAAAATAGCCTCCAACACTCTACTCAGCAAATTGGATGTAGTCTATCACAGTGCCATCCGTTTTGTCACCAAAGCCCCATATACTACCCACCACTGCGACCTGTATGCTCTTGTTGGCTGGCCCTCGCTTCATATTCATCGCCAAACCCACTGGTTCCAGGTCATCTATAAGTTGTTGCTAAGTAAAGTCCTGCTTTATCTCAGCTCACTGATCACCATAGCGACACCCACCCGTAGCATGCGCTACAGCAGGTATATTTCACTGGTCATAAATTGTAATGATTTCGCCACTGTGGCCTATTTATTGCCTTACCTCCAACATCTTACTACATTTGCACACACTGTATATAGACTTTTCTATTGTGTTATTGACTGTACGTTTGTTTATTCCATGTGTAACTCTGTTGTTGTTTTTGTCGCACTGCTTTGCTTTATCTTGGCCAGGTCGAGGTTGTAAATGAGAACTTGTTCTCAACTGGCCTACCTGGTTAAAGGTGAAATAAAAAAATAATGAGGCAGTCACATGGAATGCATTTCAATTAACAGGTGTGCTTTGTTAAAAATGTATTTCCTTCTTACAGTTTTTTACAATCGCTAGGACCCATTTCTCAATACTTAGGTCACTTTTTCAAAACCTTTCACACAGTTCTCTTAACCAACTTTCAGCTTGGCACAACAGTTCATTTCACATCCAAAATGCACTAAAACTACCAAAACACTTCATACATGTCTCAAATCAACTCATTCTACCATAACACTAGCAAAGGTTTTCTCCCATCAAGCACACTTTGTCACTCATAAAACAATGACCTAAAAAACACTAAAAACAGGTAGCATTACACAATGTTTTCTTTTGTAAAATGTCTTTACAAAACAAGAATGACACCTCTCTGTTGTTTAGAATTAACTGCAGTATATGTTAGAGGAATGAATCAGACATGATGCAATATGCTTCAATATGTTTTATGTCATTTTCTGGCATTGAGTGATTCCAAAAATATAAGAATTTGTATAAACACCATCTACCGATACAGATACAGTAGCAATGCTAGTCAACCCTGTCTTCTGCATTTGTCCACAGGTTCTCATCCACATCACATCTTATGTCATCTTGGGCAGTACACATTTGATAATGTGGATGGTGGTCATAAGCCTTCCACCTACATGAGGAAAATAATTCCTCTATGGGGTTGAGGAATGGAGAGTAAGGTGGGAGGAAAAGCGACGACATCCTGGGATGGGCTGCAAACCCTTCTGTGATTGCACGGGAGTGGTGAAATGCCACATTGTCCCATACAATTACAATCGTTGGCCGATTTCACCTCGCTGCAACCCTTTCCTCACCTGGCACAACCCTTCCATAGAGGTCATCCAGGAATGAAATGAGGCCCAATTATCGGTTTGTGTAACAGCAATCCATCAGAGGATATTTCTGCACACAGTGTGATGTTGGCACCCCTCTGGCCTGGGACATCCACTGTGGCTCTTTTCCCAATCACATTTCTTCCTCGCCATAAAGATGAATATGTGGGGCATTTGCCTGGCTTCAATCTCCATGACTCTCTAAAATAACTCCACAAGGCAACATAAGGCTATTACGGTAGTTTACATTATACCTTAAAAAATGCCATTGTGTGCCTCTGCCCTGTTTGGTTTTGTTCAAAACCAGTTGTGTATTTTATAGTCATCTTACCTGGACATATTGGTTCCTGAGTTGCTTGACTCGTTCAGAGTTCCTCTCAAAGGGGACAGTGTACAACTGCTTCATCCTGACTTGATGTTGTTTCAGGACTCTAGAAATATTTGCCATGCTTACATTGTGAATATTTCCAAATGTAATGTTGTCTGCCAACACTGTCCCGAATATCTGAGAGTTTTATGCCATTGTTTCTGATTACCATATCAAAGTTGCAGTTTCCTGCCCAGTAGTGAAAATCCTACCTCTCCGGCCTGTGGGAGGTAACTATTTGGTCCTATGCAGAAATTCAAAAACAATTACACACAAATGGGTTTGGAGGCTTTGCTCAATTTACTTCTGTAATGTGCAGTTCAGTCAGATGCCCTTGCAGAATGCACATCTTACCTGTTGTTTTGCCGGAAATTTCTCAGAATAGATGCCACTGTTGAGCGTTGCAGATTTGGCTGCACTCTCAGACCAGCCTCTCTCATTGATAGACCATGATTTATTACATGATCAATTATAGTAGCCCTAATCTCATCTGAGACTACAGCTCTTGATCTCCCTCTCAGTCTTCTTCCACCACGCATGCGTACTCCTCTACCTCTCCCAGCCACTCTTCTTTCTCTATCAGCCACTTCTCTATATCTGGCTGGGTCCATGTTTACATTACAGTACAGCATTATTCCTAAGATGTCCCCTTTTGTATAGATGGTAATGAAATTGAAAGACTAACACCCGGGTAGGTGTTCAGCTACAATGGGAATCTGCTGTGGTTGGTCTAATTGTTTTGATAGTATTTAATCTTTTAGATTTGGAATATATTTCAATACGGTATTACTGTCTTATTCAATTTTGTGTTATTTTAGGTTTTGAACTTAATTATGTTTAACAGTTTTGAAAAGAGTATGTAAACATGTGCAAATTGGCCCGTAGGTACATAGAGTTTTGGTGGTGGTTGTGTCTGAGTGAGAAAAAATTCATGAAAATTGAAAGATGTAGTCATTGAATGCATTTTGTGCCAAAGCAATGAAACATTATCCACAGTTTAGCCCACATAGACTGCTGTTGTACTCACTGCGTGAAGAGTTTTGAAAAAGTGACCTATGTATTGAGAAATGGGTCCTAGCGATTGTAAAGAACTGTAATGCGTTTGAGACAATCAGTTGTGTTGTGACAATGTAGGGGTGTATGCAGAAGACAGCCCTATTTGGTAAAAGACCAAGTTCATATTATGGCAAGAACAGCTCAAATAAGCAAAGAGAAATGACGATCCATCATTACTTTTGGAGTCGCAAAAACCATCAAGCGCTATGAAACTGGCTCTCATGAGGACCACCACAGGAAAGGAAGACCCAGAGTTACCTCTGCTGCAGAGGATAAGTTCATTAGAATTAACTGCACCTCAGATTACAGCCCAAATAAATGCTTCACAGAGTTCAAGTAACAGACACATCTCAATGTCAACTGTTCAGAGGAGAGTGTATGAATCAGGCCTTCATGGTCGAATTTCTGCAAAGAAATGGTCCTGAGTGGATCAGTTGGTAGAGCATGGTGCTTGCAACACCAGGGTTGTGGGTTCGATTCCCACGGGGGACCAGTACGGAAAAAAATGTATGAAATGTATGCATTCACTACTGTAAGTCGCTCTGGATAACGACGTCTGCTAAATGACTAAAATGTAAAATGTAAACCACTACTAAAGGATACCAAGAAAAAGAGACTTGCTTGGTCCAAGAAACACGAGCAATGGACATTAGACCGGTGGAAATCTGTCCTTTGGTCGGATGAGTCCAAATTTGAGATTTTTGGTACCAACTGTTGTGTCTTTGTAAGACGCAAAGTAGGTGAATGGATTATCTCTGCATGTGTGGAACCCACCATGAAGCATGGAGGAGGAGGTGTGTTGGAATGGGGTTGCTTTGCTGGTGACACTGTCTGTAATTTATTTAGAATTCAAGGCACACTTAACAGCATGGCTACCACAGCACTCTGCAGCGATACGCCATCCCATCTGATTTGCGCTTAGTGGGACTATCATTTGTTTTTCAACAGGACAATGACCCAACACACCTCCAGGCTGTTTGGGAAGAGTTGGACCGCACAGTGAAGGAAAAGCAGCCAACAAGTGCTCAGCATATGTGGGAATTCCTTCAAGACTGTTGGAAAAGCATTCCAGGTGAAGCTGGTTGAGAGAATGCCAAGTGTGTGCAAAGCTGTCATCAAGGCAAGGGCGGCTACTTTGAACAATCTCAAATATAAAATATATTTTGATTTGTTTAACACTTTTTTGGTTACTACACAATTCCATATGTGTTATTTCATAGTTTTGATGTGTTCACAATTATTCTACAATGTATAAAATAGCAAAAATAAAGAAAAACCCTTGAATGAGTAGGTGTGTCCAAACTTTTGAATGGTCTCACTTCCGGCGCCGACAGAGATGGCCGCCTCGCTTCGCGTTCCTAGGAGACTATGCAGTATTTTGTTTTTTTATGTGTTATTTCTTACATTGTTACCCCAGGTAATCTTAGGTTTTATCACATACAGTTGGGAGGAACAATTGGATATAAGAGCAACGTCAACTTACCAACATTACGACCAGGAATACGACTTTCCCGAAGCGGATCCTCTGTTTGGCCTACCACCCAGGACAATGGATCGGATCCCAGCCGGTGACCCAAAACAACGACGACGTAGAAGAAGGGGCAGACGGAGCGGTCTACTTGTCAGGCTCCGTAGACGGGCACATCGTGCACCGCTCCCAAGCATACTACTCGCCAATGTCCAGTCTCTTGACAACAAGGTAGACGAAATCCGAGCAAGGGTAGCATTCCAGAGAGACATCCGAGACTGTAACGTTCTTTGTTTCACGGAAACATGGCTCACTCGAGACACGCTATCTGAGTCGGTACAGCCACCTGGTTTCTTCACGCATCGCGCCGACAGAAACAAGCATCTCTCTGGTAAGAAGAAGGGCGGGGGTGTATGCCTTATGATTAACGAGACGTGGTGTGATCATAACAACATACAGGAACTCAAGTCCTTTTGTTCACCTGACTTGGAATTACTCACAATCAAATGCCGACCGCATTATCAACCAAGAGAATTCTCTTCGATCATAATCACAGTCGTGTATATTCCCCCCCAAGCAGACAATGGCCCTGAAAGAACTTCATTGATGGCCCTGAAAGAACTTCATTGGACTCTATGTAAACCGGAAACCACATATCCTGAGGCTGCATTTATTGTAGCCGGGGATTTTAACAAGGCAAATCTGAAAACCATGCTCCCCAAATTCTATCAGCATATCGATTGTGCTACCAGGGCTGGCAAAACCCTAGACCACTGTTATTCTAACTTCCACGACGCATATAAGGCCCTCCCCCGCCCTCCCTTCGGAAAAGCTGACCACGACTCCATTTTGTTGCTCCCAGCCTATAGACAGAAACTAAAACAGGAAGCTCCCGCCCTCAGGTCTGTTCAACGCTGGTCCGACCAATCGGATTCCACTCTTCTAGATTGCTTCGATCACGTGGACTGGGATATGTTCCGCTTTGCGGCGAACAACAACATTGACGAATACGCTGATTCAGTGTGCGAGTTTATTAACAAGTGCATCGGCGATGTCGTACCCACAGCGTCTATTAAAACATTCCCAAACCAGAAACCGTGGATTGATGGCAGCATTCACGCAAAACTGAACGGGTGAACCACTGCTTTTAATCAGGGCAAGGTGACCGGAAACATCACCGAATACAAACAGTGTAGCTATTTCCTCCGCAAGGCAATCAAACAAGCTACGTGTCAGTACAGAGACAAAGTGGAGTCACAATTCAACGGCTCAGACACGAGAGGTATGTGGCAGGGTCTACAGTCAATCACTGACTACAAAAGAAAAACCAGCCCCGTCGCGGATCACGATGCCTTGCTCCCAGACAGACTAAACAACTTTTTTGCTCACTTTGAGGACAATACAGTGCCACTGACACGGTGCTCTACCAAAACCTGCGGGCTCTCTTTCACTGTAGCCAATGTGAGTAAAAGATTTAAACGTGTTAACCCTCGCAAGGCTGCAGGCCCAGATGGCATTCCCGGCCGCGTCCTCAGAGCATGCGCAGAACAGCTGGCTGGTGTGTTTACAGACATATTCAATCAATCCTTATCCCAGTCTGCTGTCCCCACATGCTTCAAGAGGGCCACCATTGTTTCTGTTCCCAAGAAAGCTAAGGTAACTGAGCTAAATGACTACCTCCCTGTAGCACTCACTTCCGTTATCATGAAGTGCTTTGCGAGACTAGTCAAGGACCATATCACCTCCACCCTACCTGACACCCTAGACCCACTCCAATTTGCTTACCGACCCAATAGGTCCACAGATGACGCAATCGCCATCACACTGCACACTGCCCTAACCCATCTGGACAAGAAGAATACCTATGTAAGAACACTGTTCATCGATTACATTTAACACCATAGTACCCTATGGTACTAAATTGTAAAAAAAGATATACATGTGACGGTACACTGAAAAGAGCATTTAACACCATAGTACCCTCCAAACTCGTCATTAAGCTCGAGACCCTGGGTCTCGACACCGCCCTGTGCAACTGGGTCCTGGACTTCCTGACGGGCCGCCCCCAGGTGGTGAGGGTAGGTAACAACAAGGGTGCGTTCTCAGCCCTCTACTGTACTCCCTGTTCACCCACGACTGCGTGGCCATGCACGCCTCCAACTCAATCATCAAGTTTGCAGACGACACTACAGTGGTAGGCTTGATTACCAACAACGACAAGACAGCCTACAACGAGGAGGTGAGGGCCCTTGGAGTGTGGTGTCAGGAAAATAACCTCACACTCAATGTCAACAACACAAAGGAGATGATCGTGGACTTCAGGAAACAGCAGAGGGAGCAGCCCCCTATCTACATTGACGGGACAGTAGTGGAGAGGGTGGAGAGTTTTAAGTTCCTCGGTGTACACATCACGGACAAACTGAAATGGTCCACCCACACAGACAGCGTGGTGAAGAAGGCGCAGCAGCGCATCTTCAACCTCAGGAGGCTGAAGAAATTCGGCTTGTCACCAAAAACACTCAAACTTTTACAGATGCACAATCGAGAGCATCCTGTCGGGCTGTATCACCGCCTGGTACGGCAGCTGCTTCACCCATAACCAGAAGGCTCTCCAGAGGGTAGTGAGGTCTGCACAACGCATCACCGGGTGCAAACTACCTGTCCTCCAGGACACCTACACCACCTGATGTCACAGGAAGGCCCAAAAAATCATCAAGGACAACAACCACCCGAGCCACTGCCTGTTCACCCCGCTATCATCCAGAAGGTGAGGTCAGTACAGGTGCATCAAAGCGGGGACCGAGAGACTGAAAAACAGCTTCTATCTCAAGGCCATCAGACTATTAAACAGCCATCACTAACATTGAGTGGCTGCTACCAACATACTGACTCAATTCCAGCCACTTTAATAATGGAAAAATGTATGTAATCAATTTATCATTAGCCACTTTATATTATATAATGTTTACGTACCCTACATTACTCATCTCATATGTATATACTGTACGCTATACCATCTACTGCATCTTGCCACCTTGATGTAATTAAATGTATCACTAGCCACTTTAAACAATGGCACTTTATATAAGGTTTTCATACCCTACATTACTCATCTCATATGTATATACTGTACGCCATACCATCTACTGCATCTTGCCATCTTGATGTAATGTGTCACTAGCCACTTTAAACAATGCCACTTTATATAAGGTTTTCATACCCTACATTACTCATCTCATATGTATATACTGTACTCTATACCATCTACTGCATCTTGCCTATGCCGTTCGGCCATCACTCATTTATATATTGTTATGTACATATTCTTATTCATTCCTTTACAGTTATGTGTATAAGGTAGTTGGTGTGAAATTGTTAGGTTATATTACTTGTTAGATATTACTGCATGGTCGGAACTAGAAGCACAAGCATTTCGCTACACTTGCATTAACACCTGCTAATTATGTGTATGTGACAAATACATTTGATTTGATACTGTATACATGCACACAAATATATACAGTACCAGTCAAAAGTTTGGACACACCTACTCATTCAAGGGTTTTTCTTTATTTTTACTATTTTATTCAATGTAGAATAATATGGGTTGAATACTTATTCAGGGGTTGGTTGTTTAGCAACAAAACCGACGTGTGCACAACTATAGGTCAAAACAGACAGGGTTGACTTTAGATCGTTGACAAAATGTAAGCTATAATTAATCTCCAATGTTTATTGAAAACAGAAATGAATTTGCACAATGAGCACTTGTTGTCTCTCAAATATATCGTTACAGTTGTTGGTTACAGTAGCTAGCTAGCGAATTGTAGCCATATTAGCATTGACATGAAATCAAGATCAAGATGAAACGAACCACTTACGATTCCCCACATGGCAGTTTCTAGTCAATCTTGCCATCCAGAATTACAACACACTGACTTCTGCCCCATTAAGCATGCACAAATCGTTTTAGGGATGTCATCAGCTAACCCATCCATCTTAGATATATTCGGTTTTTCATTTGTTTTTTACAAATAAAAAATTGTTCTTCCAATTTGACATTACAGAGTATTTTGTGTAGATCGTTGACAAAATACATAACAATTAAATCCATTTTAATTCCACTTTCTAACGCAACAAAAACGTGGAAAAAGTCAAGGGGTATGAATACTTTCTGAAGGCACTGTAGCTGTTACCTCAACAGCACAGCAATGAACACAGGGTTTTACTTCCTATGTGTCTGTCCTTCATGCTTTGTCACATATTACAATGTACAGTATGATACAGAGACAGCATGAGAGAATGAATATGATGGTGGGAATTAGTTTGTATATGACTCAGAGCTCACTTTCAGACAAGTACATGTATTTTCAACTATGCCCAACAGAGGGCAACAGTGTCAAATATATATTAACTTGTGTGTTACAGTTTTAGGCCTACCATTCTAGTAAATAAATATACACAATTCTGATGCTTATGGAAAATGTGTTCAATATCAAAATATTATGTTTACATGTTAGGCTACTGGTCATAAAGCACACTTTCATTCGATCATATCAAAGACAGACTGAGCAAAATACACTATTGCTAACAAACACATCTAAGGAAGAGTGGGCATTATCCTCATCATCATTTGCCTTGTCTCAGTCTTGTCTCAGGTTAGTAAGTTGGTGGTCTGTTGATATCCCTCTAGTGGTGTGGGGGCTGTGCTTTGGCAAGTGGGTGGGGTTATATCCTGCCTGTTTGGCCCTGTCCAGGGGTATCGCCGGACTGGGCCACAGTGTCCCCTGACCCACCCTTGTCTCAGCCTCCAGTATTTATGCTGCAATAGTCTATGTGCCGGCGGGCTAGGGTCAGTCTGTTATATCTGGTGTAATTCTCCTGTTTTATCTGGTTTCCTGTGTTTATTTAGTATGCTCTCTCTAATTATCTCTCTCTCCCTCTCTCCCCTCCTGGAGGACCTGAGCCCTAGAATCATTCCTCAGGACTACCTGGCCTGATGACTCCTGGCTGTCCCCAGTCCACTTGGTCGGGCTGCTGCTCCAGTTTCAGCTGTTCTGCTTGCGACTATGGAACCCTGACCTGTTCCCTGGACCTGCTACCTTGTTTTTGACTTAATGGCCATGTGCTCTTATAATATCCATCCGGCACAGCCAGAAGAGGATTGGCCACCCCTCAGAGCCTGGTTTCCCTCTTGGTTTCTTCCTAGGTTCCTGCCTTTCTAGGGAGTTTTTCCTAGCCACGTGCTTCTACATCTGCATTGCTTGCTGTTTGGGATTTTAGGCTGGGTTTCCATATAGCACTTTGTGAAATCTGCTGATATAAAAGGGCTTTATAAATACATTTGATTGAAATTTGATCGGGCTGCAGGACAGGAAGTCCAAAATCATGGCAGTTAGTTTCCACTTTGTTTCCACTTTGCCATTTTGGGCAATTCCATTATAACGGAATTGGGCTTATAGTCAGATTTTTCACTTAAAAATGTATGCCAAACAAAAAACATTGATTTCAAAGCACAAGGACTACTTTTAACAATTTACCCTGAACATTTCACAAAAACACATTTACTGAAAGAACCGTATGGTAAAATAATTCCTGAAATAAAAAAAATATGTTTTAAAAAAATGCTGTTATGTCTGCAGAAAGAATGGGGTGTCAGCTATGAAATTACATTGAATTTAAGAAAATATTTTTGGGTTATTGAACTACAGTAAGTGAAGTGGATTAACACCCAGGGTCCCTGATCTGTACTACATAGAAATGCATAATTATGGATATGAATGTCATTCTCTTCACGGTGATGTATCCTAAATAGCTACACAAAGGTATAAATATGCAATATCCTCCCTTGCATATTTGGGCGTTATCAAACACACTGGCTATTATTTTAATTAGCTCCGCCACAAACATGACCAACTTTAGTTGGTCCAGACCGGACTTAATCTGAACCAATCATAGAAGTCTATGTTTCACAAGTTTGGACATAAAAGTTCAGCACATTAGAGCTCAGTAGAGTACAGCACAGAACAGTAGAGTTTAGTACAGTTGGGTAGAGTTCATTACAGTATAGTAGAGTACAGTAGAGAATGGTAGAGTACACTAAAGTAGAGTAGAGTTCAGTACAGTACAGTACAGTAGAGTTCAGTTCAGTACAGCACAGTAGAATATACAGTTCAGTACAGTACAGTATAATATAGTTTACTTAACTCTAGTGTGCTCTACTGTGTACTGCACCAAACTTTACTCTAATCTATTATACTGCACTGTACTGTACAGTAAGGAACTGTACTGTACTGTACTGAACCATACTCTGCTCTTTTTTATGTTCTTTTATTATACTCTACTGTGCTCTCCACACTTATGAAACATAGACGTTTATGATTGGTTCAGATTTGGTCCAGCCCGGATTGAATCAATCATGGACATCTATGTTTGGGCCAAATCCTCCTGATCGCACCAAAAACCAAAAATAACGTATTTGGAAGTTGAAATTAAGGCTAGGGCGGACTGACCAAATTTCAACTACTCTCCAACATCCATGGAGGTCCAGTGTCAGTCGTGCTCAGTGGGTAAGGATGCTAGTTACAGTGGAAAGAGAGGGGGCTCATGAGTAGGTGTCAGTAAGAGCCGGGATAGGTGACATTAACTGAAGAGAGAGAGAAGAGAGAGAGGCAGAGAGAGAGAGGGTTAAAGAGGTGGAGGGGTTGTCCAGACTGTGGTCACACTAGGCTTTGACCATCAGACAACAGAAAGAGAACGAAAACAGTTATGAGTTGAATGTAACAGTATGCCAGTGGAAGGGAGGACTGTAGCAGTAGACCCAACTGTGGTTTGTGACTGTGGTTTGTGATCATTTCCCATTTTAGCCAATTCATTTGCAGTAATTCTGTTAGACATTTTTGGACATTCCGGTACCGATTTGGTAACAGAATTTAGAGTTTTAATCATTTGATAATTCATAAACTAAATAAATATCAGTTAAAACACTATAACCAATTAGTATGTCATTATCCTCCCTCCTCACGAGGGAGAGAAATGAGAAAATATCTTAAAGATATGTGGGGTTTTTTGGTAATGGAATTTCAAGGAAGAGGACACTGTTTCTTCAATTTGCACAAGGCAAATAATTTCTCCAAAACTAAGTAAAGTGTTGATTTTAGTTGGCAGGGGTCTTTACTTTAACTTTAATACTTTTTCTGGTAGATGTTTTCTAAGACCCCTTTTCCATCTGTTTGACCAGAAAGAAAAGCCATTGATTATTTCTAATATTTAGGATAGAAAATGGTTGAAAAATGTATATATGCCTTAATAAAAAATAAATAGACCATTAGCTTTCAATTGACACCAGCTTTTACATGCTCCTATGTACTTCACATGTTGGTGCTTTTACATGGAAATGACCTTGTATGTGTGTGAATGGGCTTCACACTATGTTAACCTGTTTAAATGTGAGGGTAGTAGCAAAGCAAAAATAGACAGGTTGTGCTAAATCTATTTCTCATGATGCTGTCAATATAGTGATTGAGTATGCAAATCGCAATTGCTACCCTCTAAATTACTTAAATTTTTAATTAAAATGATCAATTAAAACTATTAAGGGGTAGGAAATTGATTTTTGATATGAGGAAATATGAATGACTGGGTTTTTGGTCAATGATTGACCCTCCTGGATCCTAAAGTGACTACGTCTTACATTCTCAGTAGCTCAGGTGGTTAGCACTTACAGAGCTGCCTAAAATAACTTTTATCTACAGTAATGTTTATTGAATGCATTTAGTGCATGTTTCCACAACCCTTGACATTGGCCATGCATGTATCAGACACTCGTTAGGCTAATAGTTAGTAGATGAAACACCAGCGGTAAAAGGTCTTGATGAGTGCTTCATTCTCCTCCAGTGGTTTCCAGTGTTCATGATGTAACAGGAAGTACTTTGTCAAGCTGCTGAGTGACAGAAACACTCTACCTGACAAACAAACAAATAACAACATAACACAAAAACAGGCAGGGCTTTCTAGCAAATGCCTAGTCCCGAAAACACCTAGCTGACAAGGATCGAAAGCTTTGACGTCATCCCTACCCCTAACCTCTATGTATATCCTTCATTCTGAGAACACACACACACACACACACACACACACACACACACACACACACACACACACACACACACACACACACACACACACACACACACACACACACACACACACACACACTCCAGTGGTCTGTTTTTCTTCCTCTCACAACATCAGAGAGAGGTGGATAATGGGAAACATTAGTGTGAACGGCTGCTGCCAAGCGACCCTCTCTCCCTGAGCACGCCAGACGTGAATGCCATCTCCCCACGGCTCCCGCCAATTACAGGAGCCCCTCCAGCAGGCCTGGCCTAATAAAGAGCCTGGAGCATGGTGGGGGAGGGGTCAGGTAGGGATCGATCCCCCAGCCTCATGAGGGTACAGCTGGAGAGCCCACAGCTGACCCTCTGGGGAAAGTTACACCATTCTTGTCAATGTCCTCACTTGACCTCTCAACTTCATTATTTTCACTTCCTGTCGTGTGTTTGGTGCCATTGCCAACACAAAGTACAGACCTGGAGGACGACGCAAGTGCGAAAATGTCTGTCAGACCTGTCCCTCTACAAGTCCAAACATAACAGAGTGCTCTAGCGCGAATATTTGGAAGTAATCAACCTGGAAAATATAATTTTTAATTGACTGATATCAAACCAAATCAAGTCTTATTGGTCACATACACATGGTTAGCAGATGTTAATGCGAGTGTAGCGAAATGCTTGTGCTTCTAGTTCCGACCGTGCAGTAATATCTAACAAGTACTCTAACAATTCCACAACAACTACCGTATACACACAAGTGTAAAGGAATGAATAAGAATATGTACATATAAATATATGGATGAGCGATGGCCGAACAGCATAGGCAAGATACAGTAGATGGTATAGAGTACAGTATATACATATGAGATGAATAATGTAGGGTATGTAAACATTATATAAAGTGACATTGTTTAAAGTGAATAGTGATACATTTATTACATCCAATTTTTTATTACTAAAGTGGCTAGAGATTGAGTCAATATGTTGGCAGCAGCCACTCAATGTTAGTGATGGCTGTTTAACAGTCTGATGGCCTTGAGATAGAAGTTGTTTTTCAGTCTTTCGGTTCCAGCTTTTATGCACCTGTACTGACCTTGCCTTCTGGATGATAACGGGGTGAACAGGCAGTGGCTCAGGTAGTTGTTGTCCTTGATGATCCTTCTGGCCTTCCTGTGACATCGGTTGGTGTAGGTGTCCTGGAGGGCAGGTAGTTTGCCCCCGGTGATGCGTTGTGCAGACCTCACTACCCTCTGGAGAACCTTACGGTTGTGGGCGGAGCAGTTGCTGTACCAGGACGTGATACAGCCCGACTGGATGCTCGTGATTGTGCATCTGTAAAAGTTTGTGTGTCTTTGGTGACAAACCAAATTTCTTCAGCCTCCTGAGGTTGAAGAGGTTTGTTCGTGATGTGTACGCTGAGGAACTTAAAACTTTCCACCTTCTCCACTACTGTCCCGTCGATGTGGATAGGGGGTGCTCCCTTTGCTGTTTCCTGAAGTCCACGATCATCTCCTTTGTTTTGTTGACGTTGAGTGTGAAGTTATTTTACTGACACCACACTCGAGGGCCCTCACCTCCACCCTGTAGGCCGTTTCGTCGTTGTTGGTAATCAAGCCTACCACTGTAGTGTCATCTGCAAACTTGATGATTGAGTTGGAGGCGTCCATGGCCACGCAGTCATGGGTGAACAGGGAGTACAAGAGAGGGCTGAGAACGCACCCTTGTGGGGCCCCAGTGTTGAGGATTAGCGGGGTGGAGATGTTGTTTCCTACCCTCACCACCTCTGGGCGGCCCGTCAGAAAGGACCCAGTTGCACAGGGTGGGATAGAAGCCCAGGCTCTAACCAGAATAGAAAGAGGAGTGGGAGGCCCCGGTGCACAACTGAGCAAGAAGACAAGTACATTAGAGTGTCTAGTTTGAGAAACAGACGCCTCACAAGTCCTCAACTGGCAGCTACATTAAATAGTACCCGCAAAACATCAGTCTCAACGTCAACAGTGAAGAGGCAACTCCGGGATACTGGACTTCTAGGCAGAGTTGCAAAGAAAAAGCCATATCTCAGATTGGCCAATAAAAATAAAATATTAAGATGGGCAAAAGAACACAGACACTGGACAGAGGAACTCTGCCTAGAAGACCAGCATCCCGGAGTCGTCTCTTCAGTGTTGACGTTGAGACTGGTGTTTGATATGCGATTGTTCCAAGATGGCGCTGACCTGTATTGCTAGCCTATTTTTCTGAGTATCGCATCCCCTTTTATCGCAAAGTGTGATTACCCAGTAAAGTTATTTTTAAATCTGGCATTGCAGGTGCTTTCAAGAGATGCTAATCTATAAATCTTAGAATGACAATATTACATATTAAAAATGTTTTCGAATAGTAAATTTAGTAAATTGTAGCGCTGTTTCACCGGATGCATTTGAGGGAAAATAGTTAGTCAACGTCACGCGCCGATGTAAAATGCTGTTTTTATATATAAATATGAACTTTTTCGAACAAAAGAATGCATGTATTGTGTAACATGATGTCCTAGGAGTGTCATCTGATGAAGATTGTCAAAGGTTAGTGCTGCATTTAGCTGTTTTTTTGGTTATTTGTGATGCATGTGGTTGGTCGGAAAATGGCTATATGGCTACTTTTACGATATACTCCTCTAACATAATCTAATGTTTTGCTTTTGCTGTAAAGCCTTTTTGAAATCGGACAACGTGGTTCGATTCAGGAGAGGTGTATCTATAAAACGATATAACATAGTCCTATATTTGAAAAAAAAAATGTTATTACATTTTGTTATGCTAATGGCGATAGGATTTTTTCGCTGGATGTCCATCCCGCATACGGGACGAGCCCGTCAAGAGGATAATTCCATTCCTTTACTGTAGATTTGTGTGTATTGTTGTGAAATGGTTAGATGTTACTTGTTAGATATTACTGCACTGTTGGAGCTAAAAACAGAAGCATTTCATTACACCCGCAATAACATCTACTCAACACGTCTATTTGACAAATGAAATTTGATTTTTATTTGACAAGGTGACATAATTGACAGCCAAGTGGTAAATTGCATTTTGTTCTAAAGAAAGGACTAAGCTTTTTGCTAATGCACTTAAGAATCAAAATGACTGTATTACTTGTATCTGCTTGGCTGGGTAATTAGCCTACAAGTTTATCAAGCAGGGTATTTTGCAAACATCTTTTTACATAACACACATTACCTGTTGTTGTTGATGAACCCATCTGTGTCATCAGGGCAGTAACTCAGGCCACTTTCAGAGGCCTAATGATTGTGTGTCCTTTTCATATGAGTCAAGGGAGACTCTGGCAACAACGGAGGAGGTGTCTGTCACGCAGAGCGGTACAGGTGAACCCAAGAGCAGACTCAGATGAGGAGACTAGGATGAGCTAACAGAGGTATTTATTGAAACACGGGGGGAATATTGAGTGCAGGCCAGGGGAAGCTCAGGCGGGTTGCTGGAAACCAGGTGCGGAGGCTGAGGCTAGAGCGAGAGATGTGAGGACATGGTAAGCAGGTCCAGAGGGGAAACCAAGGGCGCGCAGAGTGGGGAATCCAGGACAGAGTAGCAGGACTGACGAGAATTCGGACTGGAGACAGGGACCAGAGTCAGAGCGGGCAGGAGAGGAAAACAGTGTCAGGCAAGGGGAAACAGGCACAACAGGACAACAGGAACAAACGGCTAGAAACATGGACTGACTGGGTTGAGATTACGATCTGGCAGTGTGGAAGTGGCAGGACTGAGTGTTTGTAGAGCTCTTGATTATGGAACAGGTTGCAGCTCGTGGGGATCTGCTCTGACTCCAGCACACCTGTCTCCGACCACACAATCACACACAGAGAGAGAGAGAGAGGGAGAGGGAGAGAGCACTGGGGGAGTGGTGGCAGGTCAAGGAGACACCGGATGAGCACTAGAGGGCGTGGCAGGAGCAGATGTGACAGTGTCAGTGTCACAAAGGTACTTGTGTCGTACGACATACTTTTGGTCTTGCCTGACAAGCTGTGAAAATAGCAAGTGAACAGTGAATTAAATTATTAATGGAGGTTCCTAAACCATTGCAATAACATTACTGGACATCTGGTAGGTCCCGGCATCTGTACAGTTGGCACAGAGACATACTGGTGTCACATGTCAGGGGGATCAGTCTGGCACCCAACTGTGCACTTTGTCTAACAGAAAAACAGGGTCAACGATTGTCACCATCCCTCAATTATAATTATAAACTGGGTGGTTTGAGCCCTGAATACTGATTGGCTGACAGCCTTGGTATAGCAGACCGTATACCACGGGTACAACAAAACATTTATTTTAACTGCTCTAGTTATGTTGGTAACAAGTTTATAATAGCCATATATGATATATGGCCAATATACCACGGTGTAACGGCCGTCGTTGAAATGAGACCAAGGTGCAGTGGAGGATCTGTTCATCTTGTAAGGTTTTTAATGACCGAAAGAACACTATACAAAAAGAAACCAAAAAGAACGACCAGCAACAGTTCTGTCAGGATACAAACTCTAAACAGAAAACATTCACCCACCAACCCCAAAGGAAAAGCAGGCTGCCTATGTATGACTCCCAATCAGCAACAACGATCTACGCCTGTTCCTGATTGAGAGCCATACACGGCCAAAACAAAGAAAACCACCAACATAGAAAAAGAAACCTAGAACGCCCACCCATGTCACACCCTGGCCAAACCAAAATTAGAGAACAAAAAACCTTCTCTATGGCCAGGGCGTTACAGTACCCCCCCCCCCCAAAGGTGCGGACTCCGGCCGCAAAACCTGACTCTAAAGGGGAGGGTCCGGGTGGGCCTTCTTACGGCGGCAGCTCTGGTGCGGGACGTGGACCCCGCTCCACCCTCGGCTTAGCCCACTTCGGTGGCACCCCTGGCTGCGCCGGAGGACTGGCAGCGACCCTGGGTGCGCCCGGCTGGCGGGCGACCCTGGCTGCTGCTCCGGACAGGCGGGCGACCCTGGCGGCTCAGGATAGGCGGGCGACCCTGGCGGCTACGGACAGGTGGGCGACCCTGGCGGCTCCGGACAGGCGGGCAGCCCTGGCGGCTCCGGACAGGCGGGTGGCTCTGGCGGCTCCGGACTGGCGGGCGGCTCTGGCGGCTCCGGACTGTCAGGCGGCTCCGGCGGCTCCGGACAGGAGGGCGACCCTGGCGGCCCCGGACAGGCGGGCGACCCTGGCGGCTCAGGATAGGCGAGCGACCCTGGCGGCTCTGGACAGGCGGGCGGCCCTGGTGGCTCCGGACAGGCGGGCGGCCCTGGCGGCTCCGGACAGGCGGGCGGCCCTGGCGGCTCCGGACAGGCGGGCGGCCCTGGCGGCTCCGGACTGTCAGGCGGCTCCGGCGGCTCCGGACAGGAGGGCGACCCTGGCGGCCCCGGACAGGCGGGCGACCCTGGCGGCTCAGGATAGGCGAGCGACCCTGGCGGCTCTGGACAGGCGGGCGGCCCTGGTGGCTCCGGACAGGCGGGCGGCCCTGGCGGCTCCGGACAGGCGGGCGGCCCTGGCGGCTCCGGACAGGCGGGCGGCCCTGGCGGCTCCGGACTGGCGGGCGGCTCTGGCGGCTCCGGACTGGCGGGCGGCTCTGGCGGCTCCGGACTGGCGGGCGGCTCCGGCGGCTCTGGACTGGCGGGCAGCTCTGGCGGCTCTGGCCCAGGCTTCACCAGGCTGGGGAGACATGCAGGAGGCCTGGTTCTGGGCGCAGGCACAGGACTCACCAGGCTGGGGAGACCCACAGGAGGCCTGGTCCGAGGAGGAGGCACAGGATATACCAGGATGGGGAGACCCACTGGAGGCCTGGTCCGAGGAGGAGGCACAGGATACACCGGGCTGTGGGGGAGCACTGGAGTTCTGGTGCATAGGCTTGCCACCCATACTCCAGGCTGAAGGCCCACTCTTGCTCGGCACGGGCGGAGCGCAGGCATAGGACAAACTGAACCCTCCCAGCACCCCGGAGACACAGTGCGCAGCACCGGCGCAGGATAGCCTGGACCGAAACAGCGCACTGGAGACCAGACGCGCTGAGCTGGCACAATCCGTCCTGGCTCGATGCCCACACTCGCATGGCACTTGCGGGGGGCTGGTCTATAGCACACCGGGCTCTGAGCGCGCACTGGAGACACCGTGCGCTTCACAGCATAACACGGTCCCTGACCAGTACCACGCTGCTTCCGGTAAGCACGGGGAGTTGTCCCAGAATTTGATCCTGGCTCTGCCACACTCCCCGTGTGCCCCCCCAAATTTTGGGGGGGAGGCTGCCTCTCGTGCCTGTTGCGCTCCCTTGCCTCATATCACCGCCTCTCAGCTTTCGCTGCCTCGATCTCCCACTGCGGGCGGCGATACTCCCCAGCTTGAGCCCATGGTCCCTTTCCGTCCAGTAATTCCTCCCACTGCCAAGAATCCTGAACCTTCTGCTCCTTCCTCTCACGATGCTTTGTCCGTTGTTGGTGGGTGAATCTGTAACGGCCGTCGTTGAAATGAGACCAAGGTGCAGCAGAGGATGTGTTCATCTTGTAAGGTTTTTAATGACCGAAAGAACACTATACAAAAAGAAACCAAAAAGAACGACCAGCAACAGTTCTGTCAGGATACAAACTCTAAACAGAAAACATTCACCCACTAACCCCAAAGGAATGTATGACTCCCAATCAGCAACAACGATCTACACCTGTTCCTGATTGAGAGCCATACACGGCTGAAACAAAGAAAACCACCAACATAGAAAAGAAACCTAGAACGCCCACCCATTTCACACCCTGGCCAAACCAAAATTAGAGAACAAAAAACCCTCTCTATGGCCAGGGTGTTACACATGGCTAAGGGTTGTGTCCAGGCACTCCACGTTGCGTTGTGCTTAACCTGTTAGGGCTAGGGGGCAGTATTTACACCGCCGGATAAAAAACGTACCCGATTTAATCTGGTTACCACTCCTGTTTAGCTAAATGGACATTCCCGGTCGGAATATTATCGCTTTTTTACAAGAAAAATGGCATAAAAATGGATTTTAAACAGCGGTTGACATGCTTCGAAGTACGGTAATGGAATATTTAGATTTTTTTTGTCACGAATTGCGCCATGCGCACGACCCTGATTTACCATTTCAGATAGTGTCTGGGACGCACGAACAAAACGCCGCTATTCGGATATAACGATGGATTATTTTGGACCAAACCAACATTTGTTATTGAAGTAGCAGTCCTGGGAGTGCATTCTGACGAAGACAACAAAAGGTAATCAAAGTTTTATAATAGTAAATGTGATATTGGTGAGTGCTAAACTTGCTGGGTGTCTAAATAGCTAGCCTGTGATGCCTGGGCTATGTACTTAGAATATTGCAAAATGTGCTTTCACCAAAAAGCTATTTTAAAATCGGACATATCGAGTGCATAGAGGAGTTCTGTATCTATAATTCTTAAAATAATTGTTATGCTTTTTGTGAACGTTTATCGTGAGTAATTTAGTAAATTGTTAGCGAATTCCCCGGAAGTTTGCGGGGAATTTGCTAGTTCTGAACGTCACATGCTAATGTAAAAAGCTGGTTTTTGATATAAATATGAACTTGATTGAACAAAACATGCATGTATTGTATAACATAATGTCCTAGGGTTGTCATCTGATGAAGATCATCAAAGGTTAGTGCTGCATTTAGCTGTCTTCTGGGTTTTTGTGACATTATATGCTAGCTTGAAAAATGGGTGTCTGATTATTTCTGGCTTGGTACTCTGCTGACCTAATCTAATGTTTTGCTTTCGTTGTAAAGCCTTTTTGAAATTGGACAGTGTGGTTAGATTAACGAGAGTCTTGTCTTTAAATAGCTGTAAAATAGTCATATGTTTGAGAAATTGAAGTAATAGCATTTCAAAGGTTTTGAAAATCGCGCCACAGGATTCAACTGGCTGTTACGTAGGTGGGACGAATTCGTCCCGCCAGTCCCATAGAGGTTAATTATAAACTGGGTGGGTCGAGCCCTGAATGCTGATTGGCTGACAGCCTTGGTATATCAGACGTATACCACGGGTATGACAAAATATTTATCTTTACTGCTCTAATTATGTTGCTAACCAGTTTATAATAGCAATAAGGCACCTCGGGGGTTGCGTGGCGTCGTACCTAGGAACAGCCCTTACCAGTGGTATATACCAAACCCCCTTAGGCCTTACTGCTTAAACAAAGCTAGAGAAATAACGTAATCTCGTTTCGTAGCTTATTCTATGCTCTACAGATGTAGACCTACTGCAGCTTTACATTGGATTAGATTCAGGTCGGTGACGCCGTTACACCATGCAACCAACTGTGACATGTTTTGCAAATGGCCCTGGGTTGTTTTTTTTCAGTTTGTTACTCCTAGTTCACTGTATTAGTCAGACTCAGATATGAGTAGCTACCACCGTAGCTGCAACCATTCATTTGTTTTGCTCTAGACAATACAGAATACACATGTATGAGCTACGAACTAACTTGCAAATCCAAGTTGTAGGCTATCTAGCTATCTGTTTAGCTAGCTGGACTATCTCACTTGCATTATCAAATGTTACATAACCAGCAGTATCTAGACCAGGCCTGGGCAAAGGCCGGTCGGTGGCCCTATGCGGCCCGCGACCTGATTCGATATGGCCCGCAGAATCATGTTCAGATCACAAATAATTTGCGATAGTAAAGTTTTGAAAAACTGATTTGTTATTCAAATTAAAAGCCCAATGAATACTTCCCTTTGTGTAATGATTTATACTAGCCTTGTGGCAAACTTATTTTGAAGGCACGTATAAATAACAACTGCATGAGGACAGACAGCGACTGACATGCTGGCACATACATCACAGTTGCAAATAGCAGCTAGCTAGAAATTGTGCAAAAAATGAGTTTTTCAAAGATTTCAAAGAAAAGGAAAGTAGACAGTGAATGTAGGGTGTTCCAGCAAGAGTGGAATTCTAAATATTTCTTTATTGAGGTTTTAGGGAAAGCTGTGTGTTTAGTGTGCAAAGATAGCATCACTGTCTTGAAAGACTACAACTGTCCCGACACTTCCAGATGAAGCATTAAGAGAAATATAGGAATATATCTTCTTAGCAGAGGGCAAGTGCACCGAAAGAGTTGCTTTCTCAGTTGCAAAAGCAGCAAGGACTTTTCACAAAACTGCATTCAGCAAACAACGGAATTGCGAGAGCTGTCCCACAAAATTGCTAAACATAGCAAGCCATTCGCTGACGGCAAATTCATTAAAGAATGTTTAATTGACTCTGCAGCAAGAAAGAGCTGTTTGAAAATGTTTCCCTTTCAAGATGAACAGTGACATGGTGATCGAGGACATCACAGAGAATATGGAACAACCATTGAAAGACAAGGTAAAGGATTTCACCTATTTCTCCTTGGCCCTGGATGAGAGCAGTGATGCATGTAACACGGCACAGTTGTTGATATTCTTCAGACTTTAAAATTACAGAGGAGTTTGCTTCAAATCAAATCAAATGTTATTTGTCAAACGCGCTGAATACAACAGGTGTAGACCTTACAATGAAATGCTTACTTACAAGCCCTTAACCAACAATGCAGTTTAAGAAAATATCTTTAAAAAGTAAGAGATAAAAGTAACAAATAATTAAAGAGCAGCAGTAAAATAACAATAGTGAGGATATATACATGGAGTACCAGTACAGAGTCAATGTGGGGGGACATCGGTGTTTAATGTACATTTAGGTAGAGTTATTAAAGTGAGATAATAACAGGGAGTAGCAGCATCGTATGGGGGGGGCTCAGTTGGTAGAGCATGGTGTTTGCAACGCCAGGGTTGTGGGTTCGATTCCCACGGGGGACCAGTACGGGGGGGGGAGAAAAAAAATGTATGAAATGTATGTATGAAACTCACTACTGTAAGTCGCTCTGGATAAGAGCGTCTGCTAAATGACTAAAATGTAAATGTAAATGCAATGCAAATAGTCTGGGTAGCCATTTGATTAGATGTTCAGGAGTCTTATGGCTTTCGGGGTAGAAACTGTTTAGAAGCCTCTAGGACCAAGACTTGGTGCTCCGGTACCGCTTGCCGTGCGGTAGCAGAGAGAACAGTCTATGACTAGGGTGGCTGGAGTCTTTGACCATTTTTAGGGCCTTTCTCTGACACCGCCTGGTATAGAGGTCCTGGATGAAAGGAAGCTTGGCCCCGGTGATGTACTGGGCCGGAGGCATTACCCTCTGTAGTGCCTTGCGGTCGGAGGCCGAGCAGTTGCCATAACAGGCAGTGATGCAATCCGTCAGGATTCTCTCAATAGTGCAGCTGAAAAACCTTTTGAGAATCTCAGGACTCATGCCAAATGTGTTTTGTCGTGCCCTCTTCATGACTGTATTGGTGTTTGGACCATGCTAGTTTGCTGCTGATGTGGACACCAAGGAACTTGAAGCTCTTAACCTGCTCCACTGCAGCCCCTTTGATGAGAATGGCAGTGCTTGGTCCTCCTTTTCCTGTAGTCCACAATCATCTCCGTTCTCTTGATCACGTTGAGGGAGAGGTTGTTGTCCTTGCACCCCACGGTGCAAAGACAACAATAGGCTGTCTCCCAATAGGCTCTCTCATCGTTGTCGGTGATCAGACCTAACACTGTTGTGTCATCAGCAAACTTAATGATGGTGTTAGAGTCGTGCCTGGCAGTGCACTCATTAGGGAACAGGGAGTACAGGAGGGGACTGAGCACACACACCCGTATTGAGGATCAGCGTGGCGGATGTGTTGTTACCAACCCTTACAACATGGGCCGGCCCATCAGGAAGTCCTGGATCCAGTTGCAGAGGGAGGTATTTAGTCCCAGGGACAGCTTAGTGATGAGCTTTGAGGGAACTATGGTGTTGAACGCTGAGCTGTAGTCAATGAATAGCATTCTCACATAGTTATTTTTGTCCAGTTGGAAAAGGGCAGTGTGGAGTGCAATAGCGATTGCATCATCTGTGGATCTGTTTGGGCGGTACGCAAATTGGAGTGGGTTTAGTGTTTCTGGGATAATGGTGTTGATATGAGCCGTGACCAGCCTTTCAAAGCACTTCATGGCTACAGACGTGAGTGTTACGGGTCGGTAGTCATTTAGGCAGGTTATCTTAGTGGTCTTGGGCACAGGGACTATGCTGGTCTGCTTGAAACATGTTAGTATTACAGACTCAGACAGGGAGAGGTTGGAAATGTCAGTGAAGACACTTGCCATACTCGGCATGTGGATTCCTTCAACTGCAAGATAAAGAATGGTTTATTGATTTTTCCTTCACCATGGACATCATGGTCCTTCTGAATTTACTGAATTCCAAACTACAAGGGAAGGGCCTTTTTGCACATCAGATGATCATCCTTGTCAAAGCCTTCAAGGGACAATTACTCCTCCTAACCCGCCAAGTAGAAGCCAACAATCTCACCCACCTTCCGACACTACTAGTCTGTTCCCTATCAGATGACCAGCTCACTGCTGCATGCTTTGAACAGTGAGTTTTGTTGTTGTTTTGAGGATTTCAAAGTGTTGGAAAATGACATGCTTTTGGTTTCCTCTCCATTCATCTTCAATGTGGATAACGCTCCCACTGACCTGCAACTTGAGCTTATCGATCTTCAGTCTATTTGCAGTGATAGGAGAACCATTCAAAACAATGTCACTGACGAGGTTCTATGCATCTCTCGATGAACAAAACTTTCCAAAGATTAGCGGAACGTCTTAACAAGAGTTCTGTCCGTGGTGATGAATGCACAATGTATTTTCCCTCTGTGTAGTTCATTGCATCTTTAATAATGAAAATACCTACCAAAAGGAGAACTTGGATGTGGTTTATTTCTGTGCTTGTTAAAAAAGTAAAATAAGTAGCATATCTGGACATGATTTACAGTAGATATATCTGTCAACACAGTCATACACATGATGTATAATCCTGTAATATGATTCTGGCCCGCGATGGCAAAAATATATTCTAATGTGGCCCTGCATGGAAAATAATTGCCAGGGCCTAATCTAGACAATACACAATAAACGTGTATGAGCTACGACCAAAATAAGTTGTAATGAGGTAAGTTATCCTCTTACATCTAGACGTTCCGCTAGCGGAACACCTGCTCCAATATCCAATGATAGGCGTGGTGCGAATTACAAATTCCTCAAAAATACAAAAACTTCCATTTTTCAAACATATGACTATTTTACAGCATTTTAAAGACAAGACTCTCCAAAGCTAGCCTGTCTGGCTCACATTATCAAAAGATAGCTACATAACCAGCAATAACATTATCTAATGTCGTTAGCTAAGTTATACCAGAGGGTTAATTATATTCCAGTATCTCTGCTTATACTCACCACCACTGGTCATGGGTTTGACAATTGACAGCATGCAGAAGTGGTAGCGTCAGATGCCATTGGGCCATCTAGCAAGATTGTAGGTACTGCGTTCACAGATAGGATTAACTTGAAATGGATAACGATATCCATTTGTTTGAAGTTTGAAAAGCATTCCCGAGTGAAATGTGCATTTCACACCAAGCTACTGATGCTGGTGGAGACTTGTGGACCGACGAACTGCAACAACCTGTCCCGCATGGTAGTCCTTTTAGCAGGGCATGAAAACTATGATTGCTGTGCTTCCTGGAACCACGCATTTTCAAACTGATGGAATTGTCTTGGCTAACAACACTGCTATACTGCTACTACTGTATACTAATGTTACTAGCTACTACAATGACTATGACTACTACTACTAACTAACCTTAATAATGATCTAGCTCTAATCTAGTGGATACTATGCTAATACTAACTTACTGTACTCTATCTCTAGCTCCGTCTCAAAGAGGACAATTTGAACGTGGACCTGAGGCTTTAAACGGGTGTTGCCATTCTGTGTTTTCAGCAAGAGGGGGCATGAATTGTTTACATCCATACCTAACCCTTAGGAAAACTGTGGCGTATCCTTGATTCTGTGACATACCCATATTTCTCATCATCTCATAAATCTCAGTTTTGGACGAGACTGACTTTATGACCAAAATTATCCTATTTACACTTTGTAGTACATTTTTACACCATAATAAATGTTCCTGACACATATCGATGCCACAGAGGCCATTTTAAAAAGGAGAAGTTGTTTTTTAATGCTTTAAGATTGAAACCCTGGGCTAAAGTTTCAGCACAGCTAATAAAAGGCTAATAAAATGGAAGACAGAAATATAAATCTGCAACACTCCGATTGGAGAGGCACTGCCAAAAACAGAAAGTTTATGCATAGTGTCCACTCCCCTGTGCATACGAACCAACACATTTAATATTGATACATTGAATATGAATGTAGACAATGCAACATCATGGTTGATGGACAAAATTTGGTATTCCACTAGAAATGCTAAAATTGTAATGGCACATTCTGGTGGCAGAGTGACAAAGTGGTGACAAAGTGAGTGCTCTAAATACAATTACCTATCTTGTTATCATTTGCCTCTTTTATTCATTTATTCATGAGTTGGGTCCTTAACTGAGCCCAGTAGACTGCTGTCAGCTCAGAGATGAGTTACTCCAGGGTTTCCCAACACTCCTTAGCACTACACAGCTGATTCCAAAAACCAACTCATCAAACTTTGATTATTTTAATCAGCTGTGTAGTGCTAGGCCAAGGGCACTGAGAGATAGAAAGAGGGAAAGAGAATTGGAAGGATGGAAAGAGAGGGATGGAAGGATGGAAAGAAAGGGATGGGCAGGGTGCACATTATTACTGCCTGTTAATTAGAAGGTTGTGTAGGAGAGGGGGAGGCATTTAAAGATGAGCAAAAGAGAAGGTTGTTCAGTGTTTCTGGGATGGGGGATTCAGTAAATGGGCTTAGAGGTTTTGAGAGTATCAGATAGGAGGGATTGTTTAGTAGTGATTAACTTCGGGGAATCAGTTTAGAGTTGGACAGAATAATAATTTTGATATCTGTGAGATAGTATCAGGTAAAAGGTCTGGGGTGAAAGAGGAAAGAGGAGAAAAGGGTGAAAGAAGAGTGTATTTTTGAGTGAATGAGGACAGATCGGGTGTGGCTCCTGAGGTAGGAATGTGAAAGAGGGCAATGTTTGAGGAAGATAGAATTAGGGAATAGAAGGAGATGGAAAATGACAGGACACAGGACAAATTGAGAAGTGTCTTCTGAGAGAGAGAGAGAATCAGAGGAACAGTAACAAGGGAGAGGAGAGACGTGAGGAGAAAATACGTAGTTAGTGAAGTCCAGAGAGGAGGTGTGAGCCCTCCATCACACTGTTGATTACAACAGAAGGAGGCTCTGTGGAATTCTATTACATCTCCCTGCTGCCTGTGAGCTCTGTGTGCCTGTTCCTCTGCCAGCCTTATTAACACGCACACACACACGCACACATTCCATTGATGATCTCATTGTATCTCATTATTTCACAGTTCCCTCTTTTTCTCTCTCCCTCTTACTCTCTCACCATTTCTAAGGCCCATGTTGCTAAAGCAAAATGAGACTGGCCCAGCATCATCCAGGTTAGGGGAGGGTTGGGTCGGGTCGGGGTAGGACGACATTATAAATAATAATTTGGTGTTAACTGACTTGCCAAGTTAAATAAAGGTTAAATAAAGGTTAAATAAAAAACTAAAATCAACGATAACAGTAAAATATAAATATTAGTAATGGTGATTATACTGTATATGTCACAAGCGTCGTTGTATGTAGACCAAAACGCAGCGGGTATGTGAATGCTCATCTTCCTTTTATTGAAGAAAAACAAAACACTTACACAAAAACAAACGATGAAAACAGTCGTGTAAGGTGCTCAGACTATACACGGAAACAACCACCCACAAACACAAGAGAAAACTAACCCACTTAAATATGGCCTCCAATTTGAAGCAACGACAACCAGCTGCCTCTAATTGGAGATCGTTCCAAAACCCCAACATAGAAATAGAAAAAATAGAAAAACACATAGAACATAAACCAAAAAACCCCGAAACACACTAAACAAACACACCCTGCCACGCCCTGACCAAACTACAATAACAAACAACCCCTTTTACTGGTCAGGACGTGACAGTACCCCCCCCCCCCCCCCTTGCAAAGGTGCAGACCCAGGATGCAGCGAAACACAAAAAAATAAAAAAAATAACCCCAAACTAAAGGGAGGGAAGGGAGGGTGCCTACTGTCACCGACAGCTCCCGTGCTACACCCCCCCTCCCCAATCCTCCAACTACGGAGGTGGCTCAGGCTCCGGCTTTAGTCCCCATCCTAACCTGCCCACCCCCCTTGAAGGCTCATTGCTGTAGACCACTGCTGAAGACCTCGGGCTGGGGTGCATCGCTGGGGGACTCAGGGCTGAGGCGCGTCGCTGGGGGACTCAGGGCTGAGGCGCGTCGCTGGGGGACTCAGGGCTGAGGCGCGTCGCTGGGGGACTCAGGGCTGAGGCGCGTCGCTGGGGGACTCAGGGCTGAGGCGCGTCGCTGGGGGACTCAGGGCTGAGGCGGGTCTCTGCGGGCTCCGGACTGTGGGCCGCCTCTGCGGGCTCCGGACTGTGGGCCGCCTCTGCGGGCTCCGGACTGTGGGCCGCCTCTGCGGGCTCCGGACTGTGGGCCGTCTCTGCGGGCTCCGGACTGTGGGCCGTCTCTGCGGGCTCCGGACTGTGGGCCGTCTCTGCGGGCTCCGGACTGTGGGCCGTCTCTGCGGGCTCCGGACTGTGGGCCGTCTCTGCAGGCTCCGGACTGTGGACCGTCTCTGTCGGCTCCGGAGTGTAGGACGTCGCTGAAAGCACTGGACGGGGAACTGTCGCCGGAAGCTCTAGACGGGGAACTGTCGCCAGAAGCTCTAGACGGGGCACTGTCGCCGGAAGCTCTAGACGGGGCACTGTCGCCGGAAGCTCTGGACAGGGACTGCGCACTGAAGGCCTGATGCGTGGGGCTGGCTTTGGAGGCACCAGACTAGTGACACGCACGACAGGGCTAGTGCGAGGAGCAGGAACAGGATGTACTGGACTGGGCAGGCGCACTAAAGGCCTGGTGCGTGGGGCTGGCTTTGGAGGCGCCAGACTTAACACGCACCTCAGGGCTAGTGCGAGGAGCAGGAACTGGATACACTGGGCCTTGACTACGCACTGGAGGTCTGGAGCGCACAGCCTGCACAACCCATCCTGGCTGGATTGTTACTGTAGCCCGGCACGGGCGGAGTGCTGGCACAGGGCGAACTGGGCTGTGCTGAGGCATGATGGCTGCCGTGCATAGAGCAGGCGCAGGGTATCCTGGGCCTAGGAGATGCACTGGTGGCCAGATGTATTGAGCAGGCATACTTCTCCCAGGCTGGATGCCCACTCTAGCACGGCACTAGCGGGGGGCTGGTATCGCTCGTACCGGACTGTGCGTGCGGATGGGCGAGACCGTGCGCACTTCCACATAGCACTGTGCTCTCACCGCCAAACGCTCCCCATAATAAGCACAATGAGTTGGTTCAGGCCTATTGCCTGACTTACTCCAACTCCCCGCGTGACCCCCCCCCCCCCCCCAAAAAAAATGGGGGCTGCCTCCTCATCTCCTGAAATGGAGGATATAGTGCCACGTACCTCCGTCGCTCAGCCTTTGCTGCCTCCAGCTCCTCCTTTGGGCGCTTGTACTCCCCAGCCTGGTGCCATGGCCCTTTCCCATCTAATACCTCCTCCCATGTTCACGACTCCAAATAACTTTCCTGCTGCTCCTTCCTCCGCTGCATGGTCCTACTTTGGTGGGTGGTTCTGTCACAAGCGTCGTTGTATGTAGACCAAAACGCAGGTGGTATGTGAATGCTCATCTTCCTTTTATTGAAGAAAAAACAAACAAAAAACACTTACACAAAAACAAATGACAAAAACAGTCCTGTAAGGTGCTCAGACTATACACGGAAACAACCACCCACAAACACAAGAGAAAACTAACCCACTTAAATATGGCCTCCAATTAGAGGCAACGACAACCAGCTGTCTCTAATTGGAGGTCGTTCCAAAACCCCAACATAGAAATAGAAAAAAATAGAAAAACACATAGAAATAGAAAACATAGAACATGAACCAAAAACCCTGACCAAACTACAATAACAAACAACCCCTTTTACTGGTCAGGACGTGACAGTATATACATAATATACAGTCAGGTCCATAATTTTAGTCATCCTTGATAAAGATGAACAAAAAATTGTGAATAAAATAAATATTATAAATCTTGTGCTATAAGGTATGCTTAAGAAAATTGGGAAATTATATTATTTTATACTAGAGATAAATCGATTTTGTTTAGCAAGTTAAGATTGGGATCAAAAGTATTGGCACCCGTGTTTTCAATAGTCTAGCACCCTCACCTGGCAAGGATAGCAACACTGAGCCTTTTTCAAAATGTTTTATGAGATTGAAGAACACATTGGAAGAGATCTTAGACCATTCCTCCATACATGATCTTTCCAAATCCTTGATATCCTTCGTCTGCTCTTATGGACTGCCCTCTTCCATTCAAACCACAGCATGTTGATTTAGTGGTCAATTAACCATTTCTTTGTGGATTTTGATTAGTGCTTGGGATTAATGTCTTGCTGGAAGATCCACTTACGTCCAAGTGACAACCTACTGGCAGAGTCAACCAGATTTTTGGCTAAAATGTCCAAGTACTTGGTCAAATTCAAGATGCCCCAGGACCAGTGAATAGGTACTATGAGATACAATGAGATTATCTATGGAATGTAGATGTGCATGCAGGTGTCAGTATTTTGTGTGTGTGTGTGTGTGTGTGTGTGTGTGTGTGTGTGTGTGTGTGTGTGTGTGTGTGTGTGTGTGTGTGTGTGTGTGTGTGTGTGTGTGTGTGTGTGTGTGTGTGTGTGTGTGTGTGTGTGTACACATGGTTATGTGTAAGGGGTGCGTACTGGCGGCAGGGAAGTCAGGCGCAGGAGAGCCAAAACTGGGTTACAACGGAGCAGTTTAATACATAAAACCACTGGAAAATCCAGAACAAACAATCAATGGGTACAAAACCCGTCGCACACCAGATAGACGTGCACAAAGCACTTACAATAAACAATTCCGGACAAGGACATGGGGGGAACAGAGGGTTAAATACACAACATGTAATGAGGGAATTGAAACCAGGTGTGTGGGAAGACAAGACAAAACAAATTGAAAATGAAAAGTAGATCGATGATGGCTAGAAGACCGGCGACGCCGACCGCCGAACGCCGCCCGAACAAGGAGAGGAACCGACTTCGACGGAAGTCGTGACAGTTTTGTATGGGTGTGTGTGGATGATAAGTACAGCATATGAGCGTATTACATTGTCGTGGAAATTCTTACACAGGGACACTCAAAGTCAATCTTAAATGAATCACTGTTTATTTGTCAGCACGCTGGAGAGGTTCCAACCAACTCAATGCACCATAGTACACATGTCAATCAGGAGCTCTGTCTGGGCAGTCCCAGCAGTTGTCTTATTTACGGCTATACACAGACAAGTTATATTTGCATGATTTAGCATAATTTATTAATCATTACCGTTTTGTTTCATTCACGTGAACGACCAATACTTGTTCATAACATGTGACAGACCAATACCTCACGGGGCTTCTTCTCTCTAAGCTGAGACCTTGAAATAGAGATATCTTTCATTCGTTCTTAAAACAAGGTCTGGGCATTCTGCCAAATTGCAGATACTGATAGTGAGGATTTGTTAAATCAATCACTTGCATGAACACAGAAATTGGTTATTAGAACAGCACATGAATAGAACACAGAAACTGTAACAGTGCCTCTAGCCAGAGGGGGGGGGGGGGGGGGGGAATCAGGAGCAGGAGCAGGAGAGCAGACGGGTTCCAGGAGAACAAATGTTTAATACAGGCGGTCCCAGAGGCACAGCACAACCACAACGGGAAACCGCACAAAATGTAGCATCCACCCACAGGGAAGGAATTAGTACACACAGAGGAGAAACCTCGACTCCGTTAACTAATCGAGCAAAAATGTCTCACGGTAAACACATACCGCACAAAATGAAACAAAACCCGTGGTGCAGGCACGCACCCCTTTACAGTACAAATCAGCCTAACCTGCAGCGGGGAAATATAAACCAACCAAAATCAGTACAACAAGACACAGGTGTGTAAAACCAGACAGTACTAAACGAAAAAAGGAAAATGGGATTGGTGGCAGCTAGTAGGCCGGCGACGACGACCGCCGAGCACCGCCCGAACAGGAAGAGGAGCCACTTTCGGTGGAAGTCGTGACAGAAACTCATTTTCAGAAAAGCACAAACATTAAATCGTCCATTATATTCCATCCTTTTATCACCGGTTTGATAATAATCATTACATTTTAATGCAAACATTTAGATTTGAACTTCTATAAAAAAAATCCTATACTCCAATTTAAGTAACGGGAATCAACACAAAAAATTAGACACTTCATAATTTCAAACCCTTCATTCTGTGTTATACAATCCACTTAGTATGGTAATATTATACTCATAATAAAGGCTATACTTTATTAATGGGTGAGAGTGTCAAAGAAATACACACATACACAAGGGATCTTTAGGTGAATAAATCGCTCAATGTTAACCATTGTTTCCATATTTCTAACCACAATCGGGTGGCATTGACCTATGTTTTTCACTAACTGTCCCTTAGTCAAAATATAAAACCCAGTTGTTTAACAATTCTGCTAAGATGTTCAAAAGGTTGGTGCATGCTCATCAGATCAGTGTTCCACATAATGTAAACAGGTTAAAGGTTTAGATTACCTTACCCTCAATTTGTTAAAAGAAAACAACCTTCCAATCGTTACTCATCGTCCATATCTACAGGGGGAAATGAGGGCTCATCCAGAGTTGGCATCTAACTGTTTCACCATCCTCTGGAGGAGCAGAAAACATGATAGCTGTTGAAATCTTACCAACCAGAGAGGTGCAGATCGCATTACAGCATGTTAATAACAATTCACAGGGAAGAGAGAGAGAACACATCTTAGAACAGTTTCACACCAACCTTGATAAGAATGAGATTGGGGCAAGATTAGCCCAAGCTACAATCTAGTGTCCCTCCTCACATTTTTAAGGCACAGGTCTGTCTCTAGAAGCCTTGCCTTTCCAAATCATAATTATAACTATTGATAAATGATCTAACCCAAATTTAGAATGACAGTCCTAAGTGCTTCACGTTGGTTCTATCACTCTAATTTAAGACCCTCACTTTTCTCATTACTTGTGATAATGACAGATTGGTATTTCAATGCAATCTTAGTTTAAATTACTATACATTTTGCAGTGTGTAGACCTTCACAATCAACCTGGTACCACAAATAAACAATTGTGGATAAGCCTAAATCAATTACGGGCACGGTTGACCCCTGTCCCTTGTCCCCGGCCACAGCGCTCATCCTTCCTTTCCTGCCGTTTATTCATGTTCTTCTTCAGATAGTGTTTCAGTTCGTCTTTTTAATGGCACATGTTCAAAGTGGATGGCCTTTGATAATGTCTCTCACCTGAGCCGACACTGTCCTTTACAGTCCATTAGACTCAGTAGAGGATGCCAGTAGAGGATGCCTGGTTGTTCTTTAAAAGTGCTTTCCTCACCATCTTAAATAAGCATGTCCCATTCAATTTTTCTTTTAACTAATTACAGATATAGCCCCTGGTTCACTCCTGACTTGACTGCCCTTGACTAGCATGAAAACATCCTGTGGCGTACTGCATTAGCATCGAATAGCCCCCGCAATATGCAGCTTCTCAGGAAAGTCAGGAACCAATATACACAGTCAGTCAGGAAAGCAAAGGTGAACTTTTTCAAACAGAAATTTGCATCCTGTAGCACTAATTCTAAAAAGTTTTGGGACACTGTAAAGTCCATGGAGAATAAGAGTACCTCCTCCCAGCTGCCCACTGCACTGAGGCTAGGAAAATCTGTCACCACCGATAAATCTATAATCTATAATTGAGAATTTCAATAAGCATTTTTCTACGGCTGGCCATGCTTTCCACCTGGCAACCCCTACCTCGGCCAACAGCTCTGTACCCCCCGCAGAAACTTGCCCAAGCCCCCCTTTGCTTCTCCTTCACCCAAATCCAGATACCTGATGTTCTGAAGAGCTGAAAAATCTGGACCCCTACAAATCAGCTGGGCTAGACAATCTGGACCCTATCTTTCTAAAATGATCTGCCGCAATTGTTGCAACCCCTATTACTAGCCTGTTCAACCTCTTTTGTATCGTCTGAGATCCCTAAAGATTGGAAAGGCTACTGCTGTCATCCCCCTCTTCAAAGGGGGAGACACTCTAGACCCAAAATGTTACAGACCTATATCCATCCTGCCGTGCCTTTCTAAGGTCTTCGAAAGCCAAGTTAACAAACACATCACCGACCATTTCGAATCCCACTGTACCTTCCCCCCGCTATGCAATCTGGTTTCCGAGCTGGTCACGGGTGCACCTCAGCCACGCTCAAGGTCCTAAACGATATCACAACCGCCATCAATAAAAGACAGTACTGTGCAGCCATCTTCATCGACCTGGCCAAGGCCAGGTGAGGGTGCTCCAGCAAACAAATAGATGAGTGTGAGTGTGCTCTAGCAAGCAAACAGCAGAGAACTGAGGACACCATCCAACCTGGAACTGACTGAGTAGTGTTTGGTCTGATGCTATTTTGAAAGCGAAGAAGAAAAAAAAAATGATATATTTTATTTTATGGTGACTGAATGCTGAGTTAAGGCTCCCAGACTTGCAAGGATAGACCAGACACAAATTAAATTAGCACTAAGGTGTGAAGCAAAAGGTGTTGAGGCCTTTGGGCCCAGCAAGTGGCAGGAGTCTTTGAAGCATCCTCTGAAGCCCCCTCCTGCTGTTCAAAGACCATTAAGTGGCATTTTGTACAAGAAATCTGCCTCCAGGAATAAAAGCTTCTCCCAAGTGGGTGTGACACCTAGTCCCGTTGCCTGCACTGCTGCTTGGATTCCACCTGGCGATCTGTTCACCATTTGCCCTGGCCTGTCTCCCCCTGTCTGGTACAGGTACACCCACCACACTCACCCCTCTCTCCCAAGCTTTCGCTCGCCTCCAGCACTCACACACTGTTGGGGCGAGTGACTCTGAAATTATAAATATATTATTATAATTTCATTATATATATATTATTTTTTTCTTGTGCATTTTGCTATTTTGCAATTTGACTCCTGCATACTTTGTTGACTACAAACTTTCTTTACCCAACCATGGGACAGACTGTGTTACACAGACTTTTGGCCTCCCATCCTATTCTAACCACCTCTCGCCGGCTTTGTTTTCATGTTACATGATGAAATTGCTATACAATATGATCTTGTTGCCATCTGATGCACATTCAGATGTTATAAATCTGCACTGCAGAGCTGTCCCTGTCCTATGCCGTGCCTCGATTGTATTACTGTTGATGATATCTGGAAATGTGCATGTACATCCTGGCCCATCTACTGTTGCTAGCCCCAATTCTGACTTCTGCTCTGATATCTGCTTCACTGATTTCTGCTATTGTAAAAGCCTGGGTTTTCTGCATGTTAAAACTAGAAGCTTATTACCTAAAATGGATCAATTAAAAGTGTAGGTTCACAGCTCCAATCCAGATGTTTTGGTCATTACTGAGATGTGGTTAAGGAAGAGTGTTTTGAGGGCTATGTGGGACGCTAGCGTGCCACCCGTGGTGCACCCTATCAACAGCAGGTGCATTTCAAGAGCGGCAAATTTGAAACCAAATAAATGTCAAAATTCTAATTTTTCAAACATACAACTATCTTATACCCTTTGAAAGATAAACATCTCCTTAATCTAACCACGTTGTCCGATTTCAAAAAGGTTTTACGGCGAAAGCATAAAGTTAGATTATGTTAGGAGAGTACATTGACAATAGCTGTGTGTAATGTTTTGTCAATTCAAAGACAGGCGTCACCAAAACCATAAAACCAGCTAAAATGATGCACTAACCTTTTACAATCTCCATCAGATGACACTCCTAGGACATTATGTTAGACAATGCATGCATTTTTAGTTCTATCAAGTTCATATTTATATCCAAAAACAGCGTTTTACTATGGCGTTGATGTTCAGGAAATCGTTTCCCTTCAATAACCGGCAGTCAAGTCAGCACCACAAATTAAATAATTAAAATTAGAAAACATTGGTAAAATATTATATTGTCATTTAAAGAATTATAGATTTACATCTCTTGAATGCAATCGACTTGCCAGATTTAAAAATAACCTTACTGGGAAATCACACTTTGCAATAATCTGAGCACTGCGCCCAGAAAAATACGCTTTGCGATACAGACAAACGGCCATGTTGGAGAGATCTAAAATCGAAAATACTATGTAAATAATCCATTACCTTTGATTCTCTTCATCAGATGTCACTTCCAGGAATCCCAGGTCCATAACGAATGTAGTTTTGTTCAAAAAAGCTCATCATTTATGTCCAAAAAGCTCCGTGTTGTTAGCACATGATCTAAGCCCGCCGGACTTCACTTCATGAACGAGGGGAAAAAATATATTTACGTTCGTTCAAACATGTCAAACGTTGTATAGCATAAATCATTAGTGCCTTTTTTAACCAGAACATGAATAATATTCAAGGTGGACGAATGTATTCTCTTTTAAAACGTTTTGGAACGAGGGTACCCAACATGACCTCGCGCGCCAGAGTCTAATCGGCCATCACCGTTCCAAGGCTCTTGTTCGGTCAGATCTCATAGTAGAAGATTCAAAACACTTTGTAAAGGCTGGTGACATCTAGTGGAAGCAATAGGAAGTGCCAAAACATTAATCAGCCCCTGTGTGTTTCAATGGCATTGGCTTAAAGGTAATTCAACACATCAGGTATCCACTTCCTGTCAGAAAATGTCTCAGGGTTTTGCCTGCCAAATGAGTTCTGTTATACTCACAGACACCATTCAAACAGTTTTAGAAACTTTAGGGTGTTTTCTATCCATATATAATAAGTATATGAATATTCTAGTTACTGGGTAGGATTAGTAACCAGATTAAATCGGGTACGTTTTTTTATCCAGCCGTGAAAATACTGCCCCCTAGCCCCAAAAGGTTAACCTTTATTGTTATAACCTTTTTTTCGACAAGACAGATCTTCCAAAGGTGGGGGAGTGGCAATCTTTACCAAGGGTCACCTTCAGTGCTCGGTTGTCTCCAAGTCTGTCCCCAAACAATTTTATTTGCTGGTTTTAAGCATTAAACTTCCAAATAGCTCGTTGTTGACTGTTGCTGGGTACTATTGTCCTCAATCAGCACCGGCCTTGTCACGTCCTGACCAGTATAGGGGTTATTTGTGATTGTAGTTTGGTCAGGACGTGGCAGAGGGTATTTGTTTTATGTGGTTCGGGGTGGTGGTTTGTTTAGAAGGGTGTTTGATTTATTATTTCCGGGTTTTGGGTTATGTTCTATGTTTTTGTATTTCTATGTTCTTTCTAGTTTAATATTTTCTATGTTAGGTATTGGGTGTTGGACTCTCAATTGAAGGCAGGTGTTTGTAGTTGCCTTTGATTGAGAGTCCTATATATAGGGATGTGTTTTGTTTGTTAATTGTGGGTAGTTGGCTTTAGCACTGCTGTTAAGTGTATAGCCTGCTAAACTGTTTCCTGTCGTCGTTTCTTTGTTTATTGTTTTTCCGTGTTCACAGTCTTTATTTAAAATAAATATTAAGATGAGCACGCAACCCGTTGCGCCTTGGTCTTCTCTACCCGAAGACAGACGTTACAGGCCTGTACCCTACTTGCCCTGAGCTCTCTCCTGGCCTCTTATACTAAGTCTGAATTTGTCCTGCTTGGTGACCTAAACTGGGACATGCTTAAACCACCTGACAAAGTCCTAAAGCAATGGGGCTCCCTGCCTGTGCCATTAAACCCCTACAACTCATCCAGAACGCTGCAGCCCGTCTGGTGTTCAACCTTCCCAAGTTCTCTCACGTCACCCCGCTCCTCCGCTCTCTCCACTGGCTTCCTGTTGAAGCTCGCATCCGCTACACGACCATGGTGCTTGCCTACGGAGCTGTGAGGGGAACGGCACCTCCGTACCTTCAGGCTCTGATCAGGCCCTACACCCAAACAAGGGCACTGCGTTCATCCACCTCTGGCCTGCTCGCCTCCCTACCTCTGAGGAAGCACAGTTCCCGCTCAGCCCAGTCAAAACTGTTCGCTGCTCTGGCACCCCAATGGTGGAACAAGCTCCCTCACGACGCCAGGACAGCGGAGTCAATCACCACCTTCCGGAGACACCTGAAACCCCACCTCTTTAAGGAATACCTAGGATAGGATAAAGTAATCCTTCTAACCCCCCCCCCCCCCCTAAAAGATTTAGATGCACTATTGTAAAGTGGTTGTTCCACTGGATATCATAAGGTGAATCCATCAATCTGTAAGTCGCTCTGGATAAGAGCGTCTGCTAAATGACTTAAATGTAATGTTAAATGTAAATTTTTCTCAGATTATTACGATTCCCACTAGATATGACTCCAAACACCCTGAAAGGCAACTCTCCTCGATGTTATCCTCACAAATAATCCTGATAGGTGTTTTCTGTAATGACCTTAGTGATCACTATTTTACCGTCTGTGTTCGTAATGGCTGCTCAGTGAAACTCCCTGTCCTGATTTGTCATAGACGCCTGCTAAAAAACTTGAATGAGCAAGCCTTCCATCATGAGCTAGCCCCTGTAAAATGGTATAGAATCAGCTCTGTCGAAAACGCTTGGACATTCTTTTTTTCTTTTTTCAGTGGTATTGTTAAGAATCACGCCACCATAAAGAAAATGAGAATTAAAAACAGGTTCAGCCCCTGGTTCGACCGTGATCTTGCAGAGTTACTCCACCTCAAGAAGCGCATTTGGCGAAAGTCTCGGCATACGCATACTCAGGCTGACTGGCTGTCGTTCAGGCAAATGAGAAATAAGTGCACTCAGGCTATCCAGAAGGCCAAAGTTAGTTACTTTAAGGAGCAGTTCTCTCTCTGTGGGTCTAACCCCAAGAAGTTCTGGAAAATGGGTAAATACCTGGAGAATAAACCCTGCTCTTCACAGCTGCCCATGTCCATTAATGTTGATGATGTGGTTGTTACTGACAAGAAGAACATGGCTGAGTTCTTTAATCGCCACTTCATTGAGTCAGGATTCACTTTTGACTCAGCCATACCTCCTTGCCCATCCAACATTTCCTAATCTCCCACCCCTTCTAATGCTACTATCCCTGATGCTTCTCCCTCTTTTACCCCTGCCCCGCTACAAAGTTTCTCCCTGCAGGCAGTCACTGAGTCCGGGGTGCTAAAGGAGCTCCTTAAACTTGACCCCCAAAAAACATCTGGGTCAGATGGTTTAGACCCTTTCTTCTTTAAGGTTGCTGCCCCTATCATCGCCAAGCCTGTCTCTCCTTTTCTGGGGAGGTTCCCATTGCTTAAAGGCAGTCACGGTTAATCCTTTATTTAAAGGAGATCAAGCTGATCCTAACTGTTATAGGCCTATTTCTATTTTGCCCTGTTTATCAAAAATGTTGGAAAAACTTGTCATTATTCAACTGACTGGCTTTCTTGATGTCTATAGTATTCTCTCGAGTATGCAATCTGGTTTCCACTCAGGTTATGGATGTGTCACTGTAACCTTTAAGGTCCTCAATGATGTCACCATTGCCCTTGATTCTAAGCAATATTGTGCTGCTATTTTTATTGACTTGGCCAAAGATTTTGATATGGTAGACCATTGCATTCTTGTGGGCCGGCTAAGGAATATTGGTGTCTCTGAGGGGTCTTTGGGCTGGTTTGCTAACTACCTCTCTCAAAGAGTGCAGTGTATAAAGTAAGAAAATCTTCTTTCTCAGCCACTGCCTGTCACCAAGGGAGCACTCCAAGGCTCGATGATAGGCTTACACTCTTCTCAATTTACATAAACAGCACAGCTCAGGCAGTAACAATCTCTCTCATCCATTAATATGCAGATGATACAGTCTTATACTCAGCTGGCCCCTCCCCAGATTTTGAGTTAAATGCACTACAACAAAGCTTCTTTGGTGTCCAACAAGCTTTCTCTACCCTTAACCTGGTTCCGAACACCTCCAAAACAAAGGTCATGTGGTTTGGTACGAAGAATGCCCCTCTCCCCACCGGTGTGATTACTACCTCTGAGGGTTTAGAGCTTGAGGTAGTCACCTCATACAAGTACTTGGGAGTATGGCTAGATGGTGCACTATCCATCTCTCAGCACATATCAAAGCTGCAGGCTAAAGTTAAATCTAGACTTGATTTCCTCTATCGTAATCACGCCTCTTTCACCCCAGCTGCCAAACTAACCCTGATTCAGATGACCATCCTATCCATGCTAGATTACGGAAACATAATTTATAGATCAGCAGGTAAGGGTGCTCTCGAGCGGCTAGATGTTCTTTAGCATTCGGCCATCAGATTTGCCGCCAATGCTCCTTATAGGACACATTACCGCACTCCATACTCCTCTGTAAACAGGTCATCTCTGTATACCTGTTGCAAGACCCACTGGTTGATGCTTATTTATTAAACCATTTTAGGCCTCACTCCCCCATCTGAGATATCTACTGCAGCCCTCATCCTCCACATACAACACCCGTTCTGCCAGTCACATTCTGTTAACCTCCCTGGGCGAGGTGGGACGTTCTGTATCTATAATTCTTAAAATAATTGTTATGTATTTTGTGAACGTTAATCATGAGTAATTTAGTAAATTCACCGGAAGTTTGCGGTGGGTATGCTAGTTCTGAACATCACATGCTAAGGTAAAAAGCTGTTTTTTGATATAAATATGAACTTGATTGAACAAAACATGCATCTATTGTATAACATAATGTCCTAGGAGTGTCATCTGATGAAGATCATCAAAGGTTAGTGCTGCATTTAGCTGTGGTTTTGTTTTTTGGGACATATATGCTTGCTTTGAAAATGGCTGTGTGATTATTTTTGGCAGGGTACTCTCCTGACATAATGTAATGTTTTGCTTTCGCTGTAAAGCCTTTTTGAAATCGGACGAAGTGGTTAGATTAACTAGAGTCTTGTCTTTAAAATGGTGTAAAATAGTCACATGTTTGAGAAATTGAAGTTATAGCATTTATGAGGTATTTGTATTTCGCGCCACGCGATTCCACCTTCCACCAAGCGTCCCACCTTGCCCAGGGAGGTTAATCTAACCACATTGTGTGATTTCAAAAAGGCTTTACAGTGAAAGCAAAACACAACTGACAGTTGTGGCACAGTTGTCCCACTCCTCTTCAATTCAGACATGTCACCCATTGAGCAGCCCAAACATGCTCAATGGGTGACATGTCTGCTGAGTGTGCAGGCCATGGAAGAACTGGGACATTTTCAGCTTCCAGGAATTGTGTACAGATTCTTGCGACATAGGGCAGTGCATTTTCATGCTGAAACATGAGATGATGGTGGAGGATAAATGGCCCGGCAATGGGCCTCAGGATCTCGTCACGGTATCTCTGTGCATTCAAATTTCCATCGATAAAATGCAATTCTGTTTGTGGTCCGTAGCTTATGCCCATACCATAACCCCACCGCCACCATGGAGCACTCTCAGCAAACCACTCACCCACACAATGCCATGCATGTGGTCTGCGGTTGTGAGACCCGTTGGACATACTGCTAAAGTCACTAAAATGATGTTGGAGGCGGCTTATGTTAGAGCAATTAACATTAAATTCTCTGGCAACAGCTCTCGTGGACATTCCTGCAGTCCGCATGCCAATTGCACGCTCCCTCAAAACTTGAGACATCTGTGACATTGTGTTGTGTGACAAAACAGCACATTTTAGAGTGGCCTTTTATTATTCCCAGCACAAGTTGCACCTGTGTAATGGTCATGCTGTTCAATCAGCTTTTTGACATGTCACACCTGTCAGGTGGATGGATTATCTTGACAAAGGAGAAATGCGCACTAACAGGTTGTCATTTTTGGGGGGAGTAATAAGCTTTTTGTTCATATGGAAATTGTATTTTATTTCAGCTCATGAAACATGGGACCAAAACTTTACATGTTGCGTTTATATTTTTGTTCAGTGTATGTGGTAGGCCTACAATTTTTAAAACACACCAAAAAAAAGACTGCTAGTCCAGACAGGACTGACAAAAGACAGGGGCGTTGTGTTTGCTGGGGTGTAGCCTATACCATGTCGCCACAATCACATTTTATGAATGCCCATCCATGTTTGGCCCAACGTATGTAAAACAGGCTGTTGCACTGGCTTTATTAGTCATGATTCCTGTGACTAATCAATTTGGCTATTTGAGCTCTGAAAATCCCAACTTTATCAGGAGGAGTTATCCTGAGCCTATTTGCAATGTGTTTGCACAGCAGGAAATGCAGAAGTATTTTATTTTTTACTATGATCAGCTTGTAAAAAATGTACGGATACAACTTGAAACCACTGATCATAACAATTTAGCCGCTCTTGGACAGCAGTTGTGAGTAGCCTGATTATGCATTCCATATTGTCCATTTTACTTTGACCTTCCCCGTTTTTAGGATATGTTATTTTTTAACATGTCAGCACATCTTTTATTTGATTGGGTGCCTTTTAAGTTAGGCTATTTGATCGGAGAAATTTGCATGATGTAAAACGTTTCTGTCTCATCACATTCACACACATTTTATCTCCAGCCTGTAGGCTACAGAAAAAGCCACATACTATTTCTACCATATGCTATATCTGCTACATGATTTATGTTAGCAAATTTTTGGGGCGGGATGTTGTTGGATGGCCACGGTGATATGTCTCTCCAACAGCACCCTGTAGAGGCACGCTGGGAATGGACAAAATACATATTTTGCATCCCTGCCTTTGACAAAGTGGGCATTGCTTATCATAGGGCGGCATCAGCGCCCATCTAAAAAGCCCATATGCCACTGGTTGAAAGAAATTGTAACTGTTTTTGGGCAGAAATATGTGAAGTTTTATGTATTGTTGGAGGTGCGTCTTGGTGAATTTAGCTCAGAAAATTCTGCTCTCGTCAATCTGCCGCCACAGGCGGCCACCTAACCCTGCCTAATGAGCGGTCCGGCCTTTTCCTTTTGGGAGAAATGGTTACTCTTAATGGAGCTTTGTTTTTAATAGAGCTCTGGTCTGCTTGATTTAAATGCTGCCAGAATTGAAATGCTATTTTCTGCACTGAATGTGTAGCGGGAAAAGTCCCAGTTCTGCCCTGCAGGCATTGTTTGGAGTATTTCAGAGGACATCTAAAATACTTGTTCATAAATTCTAACAGAAATATCTCAATGGGTCTTTTTTCCCATTTGCTTAAGTTATGATCAGAGATGGGTCCCCATACTTCACTACCATACAGTAGTATTGGGGTCAAAAATGGAATAGAACAATTTGAGCAACATTTTTATTGGGATATTTGTATTACTGAATTTGGATTTGATAGCATAAAAATGCTCTTCTGTTTTTTTCACTCGGTGCCTTTGTAGCTAGGCTGAAACTCCCCAATGAGCTTATCTCCAGGCCCAGGTAACCATAGCTGGCACTTTGCGTTAATGTAGTTCCAATGTAGGTAAACTGGTGCCAGTTTCCCTGGGATCTGGGTTTCTTCTGATCATGATTTACATTTTTTCTAAGTTTACTGTTAGAGCCCATCTTTGCTACAGAATGTAGTAATTTTGTCAAAACGTATATCAAATGAGATTTTGTTTTACTACAATGTAAAAACAACTTAAACTGAGCCATGTTGGTTTAAAAAGCTGACTCTTCCAAATGAAAAATTGATCAGCTCTGTTGTAACAACCTGGACTCAGGGGTAAAGGTAATGTAGTAAAAGTAAATCTGAGACACTCGTATAGTATGTATTAATTTGTGGATGTCCATCATCCATGTTACAAATTACAAATCATATGATATGTTACGAATTGCAATTGATGCAAAAAGTTACGCATTTGCTAAACTTATGATATGTTACGAATTCAATTTCTTGCGGTTAACGTTATCTGGGTAGCTAACGCTAATGTTAGCTAGGTGGCTAACATTAGCTAGGCTAGGGGTTAGGGTAAGGGGTTAGGGTTGGCTAACATGCTAAGTAGTTGCAAAGTAGCTTAAAACTAGTAAGTCGATGCAAAGTTGCTAATTAGCTAAAATTGTTCATGACTAGATTTGAACATGCAACCTTTGGATTGATAGATGTTTGTGTTATATGCCTACCCATCCACCCCGATCAACTACCCAACTTTTGTTTTTTGCTTTATGTAACCTTCTGCCTTACGTAACCAGGGGTGCAATTTTCACTGGGGACAGGGGGGACATGTCCACATTTTAAAATAGCATTTTTGTCCCCCCCAGTTTTATCATTGGAATGTGATACAAAAGCCGGTAACTGTGTGCTTTAGGACCATGCGGATGCCTCCGAGCGATCAGGTAGGCTGTTTGGCGTGTTTATTCCGACAAAAGAAAAATTGCGCCCCTGTATGTAACCATACCAAACGTAACATATCATATTAATTTGAGTGTTTTGGATTTATATTTACTATGCTATGTCTAGTCTATGAGATCAGGCTGCTTGTAAACCTTGTTCTGTGGATGACAACAAAACTAAATCATCAGCGTACAACAAGGACTTAAATCTATGTGTAGGGTGAGGCCTGGGGATGGAAAATATCTTCCCCAGATTACTGCACACACAGATGCCTCTGTGGTTATCGGGGTCACATTTGGCTCCTTTTTGGTAGATGGGTGTTATTAGACCTTCATTCCAGAGAAACATCCAGATTCCAGTATTAAGTTAAATAATGTAGAGCTTAAATCATTTAAGCAGTGTGTCCCACCAGTTTACGACTGCTCAATTTCAACATTTTATTACTGATGCATCTTCTCTCTTGGAGACCACATAGTGGTGAGTCAGTCAGAGCACTGTGATTCTAGCTAACTTCCTTCTGCCAGTCTCTCTCTCTCTCTCTCTCTCTCTCTCTCATATATGGCTTTATTGTCATGGGAAACATATGTTTATATTGCCAAAGCAAGTGAAATAGATAATAAACAAAAGTGCAGCTCACTTTCCACCTCATTTTGTGGGCAATGTGCACATAGCCTTTCTCTTGAGAGACAGGTCTGCCTATGGGGGCCTCTCTCAATAGCAAGGCTGTGCTCACTGAGGCTGTACATAGTCAAAACTTTCATACATTTTGGGTCAGCCACTGTGTACTCTCTATTTAGGGCCAAATAGCATTCCAGTCTGCTCATTTCTTTGGGTTAATTCTTTCCAATGTGTCAAGTAATTATTTTTTAGTTTTTTTCATTATTTGGTTGGGTCTAATTGTGTCGCTGTTGCTGTCTTGGGGCTCTGTGGGGTCTGTTTGTGTTTGTGAACAGAGCCACAGAACCAGCTTGCTTAGGGGACTCTTCTTTAGGTTAATATCTCTGTAGATGTTGGCTTTGCTCTGGAAGGTTTGGATTTTGATAAGAGGTTATCAGCCTTATTCTGCTCTGCATGCATTATTTGGTGTTTTACATTGTACACAGAGGATGTTTTTGCCGAATTCTGCATGCAGTGTCTGAACTCTTGATTGGTGAGCGGACCCCAGACCTCACAACCATAAAGGGTTCTATAACTGATTCAAGTATTTTTTGCCAGATCCTAATTGGGATGTTGAATTATACAGTGAGGGAAAAAAGAACAGTGAGAGACAGAATAACAACAGAAAAATAAAAAAAACGCATGTCAGAATGTCACGGGTGTCGTAGGGTAGAGACCAAGACGCAGCGGGAAAATGTACACTCATCTTTTTATTTGGTGAAGAAGGAAAAACACAAACGTATACGAAACAAAACCAACTGGACAGTCTTGTCAGGCAAACAGCTAAACAAGAACAATCTCGCACAAAATCCCCTAATTATAGGACCCTCAATCAGAGGCAACAATAACCAGCTGCCTCCAATTGAAGGTCCAACCCCAATTAACTAAACATAGAACTACAAAAGACTAGATAGAACATAGAAATATACTAACATAGAACAATGACTAACAAACCCCGGACTAATAAATCAAATACCCCCTCTACCTAAACACATACACAAAACACACCCTGAACCACATAAAACAAACACCCCATGCCACGTCCTGACCAAACTACAATAACAAATAACCCCTATACTGGTCAGGACGTGACAGTACCCCCCCCCCCCCCCCCCCCCAAAGGTGCAGACCCCGGATGCACATCACACAAATAACTAAAATAAACCCCCAAAACAAAATAAATCCCAAAACTAAAGGGAGGGAAGGGAGGGTGGCTGCCGTCACCGACGGCTCCTGTGCTACACCCCCCCCCCTCCCCAAACCTCCTACAGTGGAGGTGGCTTAGGCTCAGGCCTTAATCCCCTACCTGACCAAACCACCCCCACTGCATACCTTTGCCAGAGGCTAGTCACTGAAGACCCTGGACTGTCCTCTGGGAGCTCTGGACTGTAGGCCGACTCTGGGAGCTCCAGACTGTAGGCCGTCTCACTCGGTTCGGACTGCACACTGTTGCCGGATACTCTGGACGGGGTACTGTCGCCGGACACTCTGGACGGGGCACTGTCGCCGGACACTCTGGACGGGGCACTGTCGCTGGACACTCTGGATGGGGCACTGTCGCCGGACACTCTGGACGGGGCACTGTCGCCGGACACTCTGGACGGGGCACTGTCGTCGGACACTCTGGACGGGGCACTGTCGTCGGAAGCTCGGGACTGGGCTGACGCACTGGAAGCCAAATGCGTGGTGCTGGTAGTGGAGGTACCAGACTGGGGACACGCACCTCAAGGCTAGTGCGAGGAGCAGGAACAGGCCGAGTTGGACTGGGCTGACGCACTGGAAGCCTGGTGTGTGGTGCTGGTACAGGATGTGCCAGACTGAAGACACGCACCTCAGGGCTAGTGCAAGGAGCAGGAACAGGACGAGTTGGACTGGGCTGAACCACTGGAAGCCTGGTGCGTGGTGCTGGTTTAGGAGACGCCAGACTATGGATACGCACCTCAGGGTCAGCACGAGAAGCAGGAACTGGATATACCGGGCCATGGGTAAGTACTGGAGGTCTGGAGCGCACCTCTTGCACAACCCGTCCTGGCTGAATAGAAATAGCAGCCCTGCACAAGCGGACTGCTGGTACAGGGCGAACTGGGCTGTGCAGAGGCCTGATGGTTGCCGTGCGTAGAGCAGGCGTAGGGTAGCCTGGGCCTAGGAGGCGCACTGGTGGCCAGATGCGCTGTGCAGGCATCCTCCTTCCAGGCTGGATGCCTACTCTAGCACGGCACTTGCGAGGGGCTGGGATCGCTCGCACCGGACTGTGCGTACGCACGGGCGAGATCGTGCGCACTTCCGCATACTCCGGCGCTCTCCCCTCCAGTTGCTTCCCATTATAAGCACGGGGAGTTGGCTTGCGGCTCAATCCTGGCCCCGCCAAACTACCCGTGTGCCCCCCCAAAAAAATTATTGGGGGTGCCTCTCGTGCTTCCCCATCGGCGCGTATAAAGCCTCATACCAGCGCCGCTCCGCCTTGGCTGCCTCTATCTCCTCCGGTAGGCAACGATATTCCCCAGCCTTGTGCCATGGTCCAGACCCATCCAGAATTTCCTCCCATGTCCATGATTCCCGACAGTCCTTCTGTTGCTGCTTCCTCCGCTGCTTGGTCCATGGTTGGTGGGAGATTCTGTCACGGGTGTCGTAGGGTAGAGACCAAGACGCAGCAGGAAAATGTACACTCATCTTCTTTTTATTTGGTGAAGAAGGAAAAACACAAACATATATGAAACAAAATGAACTGGACGGTCTTGTCAGGCAAACAGCTAAACAAGAACAATCTCGCACAAAATCCCATGAAAAACAAACTCCTAATTATAGGACCCTGAATCAGAGGCAACAATAACCAGCTGCCTCCAATTGAAGGTCCAACCCCAATTAACTAAACATAGAACTACAAAAGACTAGATAGAACATAGAAATATACTAACATAGAACAATGACTAACAAACCCCGGACTAATAAATCAAATACCCCCTATCCTAAACAGGTTAAAGGGAGTGCTCCTAATCGCAGCTTGTTACCTGTAAAAAAGACACCTGTCCACAGAAGCAATCAATCAATCAGATTCCAAACTCTCCACCATGGCCAAGACCAAAGAGCTCTCCAAGGATGTCAGGGACAAGATTGTAGACCTACACAAGGATGGAATGGGCTACAAGACCATCGCCAAGCAGCTTGGTGAGAAGGTGATAACATTTGGTGCGATTATTCGCAAATGGAAGAAACACAAAAGAACTGTCAATATCCCTCGGCCTGGGGCTCCATGCAAGATCTCACCTCGTGGGGTTACAATGATCATGAGAACGGTGAGGAATCAGCCCAGAACTACACGGGAGGATCTTGTCAATGATCTCAAGGCAGCTGGGACCATAGTCACCAAGAAAACAATTGGTAACACACTATGCCGTGAAGGACTGAAATCCTGCAGTGCCCGCAAGGTCCCCCTGCTCAAGAAAGCACATATACATGCCCGTCTGAAGTTTGCCAATGAACATCTGAATGATTCAGAGGACAACTGGGTGAAAGTGTTGTGGTCAGATGAGACCAAAATGGAGCTCTTTGGCATCAACTCAACTCGCCGTGTTTGGAGGAGGAGGAATGCTGCCTTTGACCCCAAGAACACCATCACCACCGTCAAACATGGAGGTGGAAACATTATGCTTTGGGGATGTTTTTCTGCTAAGGGGACAGGACAACTTCACCGCATCAAAGGGACGATGGACGGGGCCATGTACCGTCAAATCTTGGGTGAGAACCTCCTTCCCTCAGCCAGGGCATTGAAAATGGGTCGTGGATGGGTATTCCAGCATGACAATGACCCAAAACACACGGCCAAGGCAACAAAGGAGTGGCTCAAGAAGAAGCACATTAAGGTCCTAGAGTGGCCTAGCCAGTCTCCAAACCTTAATCCCATAGAAAATCTGTGGAGGGAGCTGAAGGTTCGAGGTGCCAAACATCAGCCTCGAAACCTTAATGACTTGGAGAAGATCTGCAAAGAGGAGTGGGACAAAATCCCTCCTGATGTGTGCAAACCTGGTGGCCAACTACAAGAAACGTCTGACCTCTGTGATTGCCAACAAGGGTTTTGCCACCAAGTACTAAGTCATGTTTTGCAGAGGGGTCAAATATTTATTTCCCTCATTAAAATGCAAATCAATTTATAACATTTTTGACATGCATTTTTCTGGATTTTTTGTTGTTATTCTGTCTCTCACTGTTCAAATACACCTGCCATTAAAATTATAGACTGATCATTTCTTTGTCATTGGGCAAACGTACAAAATCAGCGGGGGATCAAATACTTTTTTCCCTCACTGTATGTCCCTTTTGATGGCGCAGAAGGCCCTTATTGCCTTGTCTCTCTGATCGTTAGCTTTGTGGATGTTACCTGTAGTGATGATGTTTTGGTGAGGTAGGTAAAGTTTTTTTGTATGATCTAGGATAACGGTCTCTAGATGGAATTTGTATTTGTAGTCCTGGCAACTGGACCTTTTTTGGAAAACACCATTATTTTTTTCTTACTGAGATTTACTGTCAAGGCCCAGGTCTGAGAGTCTGTTACCTGGATTTCTGCACAGCACAGCACACCAACATCAAAACCTCATCCCAACTGTAAAGTATGGTGGCGGGAGCATCATGGTTTGGGGCTGCTTTGCTGCCTCAGGCCTGGACAGCTTGCTATCATTGACGTAAGAATGAATTCCCAAGTTTATCAAGACATTTTGCAGGAGAATGCTAGTCTCTCTCCACCAATTGAAGCTCAACAGAAGTTGATACATCTGCTGTAGTGGCCCAGTCAGAGTCCTGACCTCAACTCGATTGAGATGCTGTGATATGACCTCAAAAGAGCAATTCACACCAGACATCCCAAGAATATTGCTGAACTGAAACAGTTTTGTAAAGTGGAATGGTCCAAAATTCCTCCTGACCATTGTACAGGTCTGATCCTCAACTACAGAAAACATCTGGTTGAGGTTACTGCTGCCAAAGGAGGGTCAACCAGTCATTAAATCCAAGGGTTCACATAGTTTTTCCACTCTGCACGGTGAATGTTTACACAGTGTGTTCAATAAAGACATGAACATGTATAAATGTTTGTGTGTTATTGGTTTAATCAGACTGTGTTTGTCTATTGAAGAAGAAGATCAGATTCAATTTTATGACAAATTTATGCAGAAATACAGGTATTTCCAAAGGGTTCACATACTTTTTCTTGCCACTGTATGTTGAAGAGGGTGGGGCTCAAGCTGCATCCCTATCTCACCCCACGGCCCTGGTAAAGAAATGTGTGTTTAGTGCCAATTTTAACTGCACACTTGTTGTTTGTGTACATGGATTTTTTTATGTCGTATATTTTCCCCCCAACATCGCTTTCCATAATTTTCTGTAGCAGACCCTCATGCCAAATTGAGTCAACAAAACATAAGACTTTGCCATTGTTTTGGTTTGTTTGAATACGTGGTTGGTCGTACAGTAATTTGGTAAAAAGCTCATTTGACATTTGCTCAGTACATTGTTTTCACTGAGGAAATGTAACCAGCACTACCAGTACTTCAGTACATCATGTACAGGAATACATGTAGCCACAGCATAATCTAACAACACTTCAGACAAACCGCCATCCCAGAGAAGGGTCAGGACCCCAAAACACTCTCCACAGAACTTCTGAGAAGTGTGTGTGTTACATCTGAGCTTCAAAACCGAAGCTCAGCCCACATTTCTAATGACACCACAGCAGTAAATAGAGGGAGCAAATTAAATCAAATTAGATCAGTCCTAGGATACTATGCCTATCACTCACATGTTGACGTGTTGACTGCTTACATTTATATGGATACTTTAGACTGTAGCCTAAAATGTCACTTTTTATTGTTTACAATACATCTTATTCTCATTTTAGCACAGTTTGTTACCAACACATTAAATAATATTTGATTTACGATGCTCATATTGTTGTTTCAGCCTCCTTATTTGAATGCTCTAAATCACTCTGTGTTAGAGCCGTGTATTCAGAGTGTGTATTCATGACATGTAATCAAAGTGTATATTTCAAGTGTGAATCCTAAGTGTGTTTTTCAGACTGTTTATTCATGGCTTGTATTCAGGAGTGTATTCAGAGTGTGTACTCAGGGTGTGTATTCGAAGTGTGTGTTGGTTTCATTGCCTGGTTGGGGATGGTGAGTCATGCTGACTGTCAGCTCCTCAGCACCATCACTCTGTGGCTAGGCAGCAGGCGCCTCGTTGGCAGCAGGCCTGTCTGTGACAGGGACATCTGACAGGGATCTGACAGGGAGCAAGGGACACCAGAGCAGCGTATAGCAGTAGAGCACCAAGGCAGGGAGTGGGTGGATGGGGTCGCTCTTTTAATATGTTGCTGAAGGGCAATTCCATGTTAATGAAATTACTACAATTTTTCACCTTAAAGTGTATGCCAAACAAAAAACATTGATTTCCAAGTTTAACAAACCATGCAACTCTATGCACAAGCACTACTGTGAAGAATTTCCACACAAAATCTCACAAAAACACATTTACTGGATGAACTGTGCAGATGCAATGTTTGGTACCAGAACTACAGTAAAATCTTCCTCAGTTTTTTATGCGATCACGTTTTCCCCAAAACTCTGTAAAATATATGTTCTGAACTAAGAATCAAAGATGTCTGCAGAAATATTGGGGTGTCAGTTATGGCATGACACCTTGAGTTTGAAAAAAATATGTTTTGGTTAAACACTACAGTAATTGAAGTGGATTTACACCCAGTAACAGAACAGAATTACATCATGGGTCCCTGATCTGAATTATACAGAAATGCATCATTATGGATATGAATATCATTCTCCTCACGGTGATGTATCCTGAATAGGTACACAGGTATAAATATTCAACATCATTCTTCGCATATATGGGTATTATTCTACACACTGGCTATTATTCTAATTACCTCTGCCCCCACATTTGGTTGGTCCGGACCAGACCAAATCTTAACCAATCATAGATGTCTACTGTATGTTTGACAAGTTTGGACATCACAGTACAGCAAAGTAGAGCACAATAGAGTACAGTACAGCACAGCACATCACAGTAGAGTAGAGTTCAGTACTGTACAATAGAGTTCAGTACAGTACATTATACTGTCCTCTACTCTTGTGTGCTTTACTATACAGTACTGAACTCTACTCAATGTTTCTTTACTGTAATCTACTGTGCCCTACTGTACGTTTGTGGATATTGAAATAAAGGGCAGTCCAAACCGGCCCAAAATACGACATCTGTTGACGTTGAAATCAAGGACAGGGCGGACTGACCAAATTTAAACTACTTTTCAATGTCAATGGACGTCACGTGTTTGTCGGGGCTCAGTGGTTGCGGCTGCTGGTAAGAGTAAATGGAAGAGAGAAGGAAGAGAGCGGGAGAGAGGCTGAGAGAGATAGGGAGAGGTTGTTTTGACAATATCGCTTTGACCACCAGACAACAAAAAGAGAACGAAAACAGTTATGAGCTGAATCATAACAGAATTCCAGTGGAAGGGAGGACAGTAGCAGGTAGTCACAAACCAACTGTGGTTTGTGACTACTATGATTTCACATTGTAGCCAATTCAATTGTAGTAATTCTGCTACAGATTTTTTGTTAATTCTGTTACCATTTGACACCCAATTTGATATGATCCTATGGACTTAATATGTTGGTGCTCAAGGGTAATTTTACATGGAAATTACCTGAAGTTAATTAAGTTTCATTATTTCTTTCTTTTGATGTGTTGCTAAAATTAATTTAGCTTGTTTCTTTTCAATATAATGTCTACTGGCCACATTCATCAAAGTTCCACTTCTTTTCAGATTAATCCTTTTGGCTTTATCCCTTTACCCCTTATACTTTTACACATTCTTACTATTTACAGCACTACAGGATGAGGTCATTCACATTCTGACCCCTATAAACAACTGAGATAAATTCAAACTGAAATCCGCCATCGACCCCAGAGTCAGAAAAACAAACTTCTTCTATTATATTCTGTGATGTTACCTCAGCCATTTAGTAAGAACCAGTAGACCTAAATGTCTGAATGCTGACCGCCATCATCCATCCAAGTATCCTTTTAAAAAACTAGTTACTGAACTTCTCACTCCAGCGGGCCCTCAACAAGGGGCCCAAGAGTAATTCTCTCTGGGGCTGTGGGGCAAGTCTCTCTGGTGATTGAGCATGGAGTACCATCTATCTGACTGGAGGTCTGTTCTTGGGCACTGGACCTGATCACAAAGAGCATTATCTCTCCACTCTGAGTGAATCTCTGAGCATCGTGTGTGTACTCAGTCTACCTCTACCTACTATACCTTCACAGATGCAATTTACAGTCTAACATGACTCAGACAGATATGTCTCAGTTTAAATCTCAAAAATAATTCAATCACTAACTAGAGAAATAGACAAGACAGAGTAATATAAGTAGAAGTAAATAACGTAAAATTATTCTGTAGATGGAGTGAGAATTAAATATAAATGTAAAGAGAGGGTGTTTCAGCCCTCAATTGTACTGTCAGAGACAATCCTGAACCTTACCTCACTCCATCAGACCTGCAGGGTTCCCTTTGAGTAGAGACATCGCCAATGGGGGAGGAGAGAGATAGAAAACGTATCCAAGGACCTCTATCAAGCAGAGAGGGCATCTCTATTGTGATATTTGAACTTTCGGCATGTGGGAATAAACTTGATGACGCCAAGACAGGAGGAATATGTCACTCACAGGTAAATAATTGTATGTGTGTGTGTGTGTGTGTGTGTGTGTGTGTGTGTGTGTGTGTGTGTGTGTGTGTGTGTGTGTGTGTGTGTGTGTGTGTGTGTGTGTGTGTGTGTGTGTGTGTGTGTGTGTGTGTGTGGTGTGCATGTGTGTGTGTGTGTGAATTTGTGGACATTTCTACTGAGTGTACTTTATGAACAATGACAAAGATATAGATGGGGCACCTCAACCCCTGCAATCTATATCTTATTGTCCATCCTCTGGTTGCCTTTATACTGAAATCAGCTTACATTCTCTTTGGCTTGAGACAGTCTGACCAGCAACAAAAGGCCTGGGACTGCAGTAATGCTGTGATTCAGTTAGACACACAACCAGATGTGGAACCATCTGTCCCACTCTTTGACTCCCTGTTCTTTTCCCATCACACCCCAGTCTCAGTTAGCCCCACATAAAGACTATGGATTAATCAGTGTCTCCACCAAAACAGGCTGTCTTCAAGAGAGAATCATTTAGACTGAATGTAAATCATTGGGGTTCAAGCCTTAAGTAGATCCTCGCCTCAGCATTGAGAACATTACTTCCACAATGAGAACACTGATGATGACTGACAGCTCATTACTTTAAGGAAGCGCTGTATTTAGTGTGCACGTGTGCAGGTGGTAGAACTATAATAGTGTGCTTTCCTTAAATCTGAGTGATCTTTATTTTCCAGTAGTATTCACAGTAAAAGTTTAGCGGATGTTTTAATGAACAGACCCCCACACCTCTCCTCCTGACTCCACAAGCCAGACACTGAAGACCAAACCCAATACAAAATCCCACCAGAACAGTATTAACTTCTCTGTCTGACCGTTTAAACATTTCCAGGCAGTATATCCTCATCCAGGCCTTTGTAAAATCAGGTTGGTTAAAATGATGACCACAGACTGGACACCAGTCCCTGTCCTCATCCCAAGAGACAAAGACTCTGCGGTCTGAGGCAAGCTAATCTGGCCACATTTTGACAGCCACAATAGCTTCAAGACATTACACCAAGCCATGATTGAATGCAACCTTATTAGGAACAATAGTGGCAACACAATGTGACATGGCTTTGTTTCATCCTAACTTAATGATAACTTCATTAGTAGTGATACAGTACAGACGTGTCTCTGGAGAATAAGAGACAATATAGACATGAGACATTCATCACAGACTGGACAGTTACTTTACATTAGTGGCAAGGCTTTAGGCAATTGTTTTCCACTGCCAGGTAAGACTAATGAGATGTTAGCTTATGATTCAAAAAGTCAGCTATTGCATCTAACATATCCAGGAAATGCATGATTGATATTCAAAATAGGGACAGGTCAGGCTGATACCTTTTTAGCAGGAATCAACATAATGCATTGGCTATTATTGTTGACCAAATAATGTTTTTAGAACAATCTACAGGAACATTGTGAAGCAAAATCACCTAAAATTACAGACAGTAGCAAAATGCTTTCGGTAAAAGGAAGGCAATGTCGGTGTCTGTAATCTTTGGTTTATCGTCCCAGCTCTAAGTCAGAGACAGTGGTACTGTACATTAGGTGTTCAAATGTGCTAAAAACTAGTGGGTACATCAGCTGCACAAAAATGCCAGGGTAGCTACACCTCCTCAGTACTGTCTTCCCTTCCCTAGACCCAGTAATGAATGAGAGCTGGGAGTCTGGTTGGCATCTCATTTTACAACTTTGCCTTTTCCTGAGATAACCGATCATATGATTTACTTGTGGAACCTTTTCCATGTCTCTAAGAGAAGTCCTAAAACTGACCAAGCACCCCTCAATTCAGCAATTGGTAAAGGCTTTTCCCATTCAGACATAAAATTGAGTCATTTGAAACACTACTGGTTTTAAGACATTACCTGTTGAGATTCATTTTCAACCGTCATGATTTGAATCACATATGCTTCTCTGTCACCAGGAGCCCATATCTCTTTATTTCAGGCTGTTTCCTGTTCTGAAGCACACACATGCACGCACCGTTGTGCACGCACACACACACCTCCTGATAACTGATTGTTTCTCTCAGTCCGCAGCTCAATGAGCTGGTGTGTGTTTTCTTCCTCCACAAGTGTGTGACGTAAAGCATGACCACATCTCCTTTTTCCCTGGTGGGAGCTCAGATCTCAGGCCTGTGTCCCGCTTATCAGGCCCCCCAGGGGCTCTGTATCTCCCATCGATCACTGGGGCAGGCATAACTAGCCACTTGCGCTCTGGCCCACAAAGACACAATCAAGGAGCATAACTCCCTTCGGTCCAGCTTCTGATTGAGTAAACAACAAAAAGGCTGCAGATAGAGAGGTGGAGGTGTGTGTGTTTATTTGGTTTTACTATACTTCACAAGGTCTTCACAAGGATAGTAAAACAAGGAAAATTCGGAGGTTATTTTAGGCTTAGGGGTTTTGGGCTACGGTTCCAATTAGGTTTAGAATTAGCAGTTAGGGTAAGGAGTTTGTGTTTAGGGTTAGGTTAAGGGCCAGGGTCAGTTTTAGGGTTAGTGGTTAGGGAAAATAGGATTTAGAATGGGAATCTATTTTTGGTCCCCACAAGGATGTGTGCATGTGTGTGACTGAGTGGGAAGGAGGGTGGTTTAGTTTTTTGGAGCGAAGGTTTGCAAAATCTTGACCACATATACATACATTTTAATACAGCAGAATACTGTTCTAAAACATATCAAACCCTGGGCTCCAAACCCCTCTCCATAGCTCTACAACTTGCCCTTACTGTGGGTTAACCTGTACCTCTATAGGTGTGGGCTCCTCAGTCACCTCTGCAGACACAAAGTTTGACTGAGGTCATCCTCCAATGTGAGAGACCACCAACGATGGCATACAAACTCCATTTCCCATTATAGTGGTATTGATTAGGAGAGAGGAAGAGAGAAAGACAGTAACCCCAGCAACCCCAGGGTTCACAGAAAACCCAACGTGTACTGTATGTACTATTCTCCACTGGTTGGTTGGACAATAACTTCAGAGAATTGGCTCAGGGTGACCAACAAGGCAGAATATTTTCTCTAGTGTCTTCAGAAAGTATTCACACCCTTTGAGTTTTTCCACATTGTGTTATGTTACAGCTTTAAAATTGATTACATTTAGATTTGGTGTCACTGATCTACAAACAATACCCCATAATGTCATAGTGGAATTTTGCATTTAGAAATGTTTACAAATTAATATGAAATTATAATCTGAAATGTCTTGAGTCAATAATTATTCAAAAAGAAGGGCACCTGTTGTCACAGCTGTCGTGGAAGAGAGAATGGGACCAAGGCGCAGCGGGTTGCGTGCTCAACATATTTATTATACAAAAATGCGAACACCACGGAAAAAACAATAAACAAACTAACGACAGGAACAGAGCCGCAGGCTCAACAAAAGCAGTGCTCACAAACAACTACCCACAAGTGACAAACAAAAACACACACCTATTTATAGGACTCACAATCAGAGGCAACTAGAAACACCTGCCTCCAATTGAGAGTCCAGCACCCAACCTACACATAGAAAACTATCCTAGAACATACACATAGAAATACAAACATAGACCAGTGACCAAAAAAACCCGTAATACATAAATAAACTACCCTCTGCCACGTCCTGACCAAACTACAATAACAAAATATCCTCTATACTGGTCAGGACGTGACACCTGTTGATAGATGGTTAAAAAAATTAAGCAGATACTGAATTTCCCTTTGAGAATGGTGAAGTTATTAATTACGCTTTGGGTGGTGTATAAATACACCCAGTCACTACAAATATACAGGCGTCCTTCCTAACTCAGAGGATGGAAACCGCTTAGGAATATTCACCAGTGTTTAATGGCTGTGATAGCAGAAAACTGAGGATGGATCAACAACATTGTAGTTACTCCACAATACTAACCTGCATAACAGAGTGAAATAAGTGAGCCTGTACGGAAGAAAAATATTCCAAAACATGTATAGGCACTAAAGTAATATTGTAAGAAATTTGGCAAAAAAATGCATGTTTTGTCCTGAATACGAAGCATTATGTTTGGGGCAAATCCAACAACACATCACTGAGTACCACTCCACATATTTTCAAACATAGTAGTGGCTGCATCATGTTATGGGTATGCTTGTCATAGGCAAAGACTGGGAAGTTTTTTTAGGATATAAACAAATGTAATAGAGCTAAGCACAGGCAAAATCCTAGAAGAAACCTGGTTCAATCTGCTTTCAACAGATACTGGGAGGTAAATTCACCTTTCAGCAAGGCAGTTACCTAAAACACGAGGCCAATTATACACTGGAGTTATCCTGTTTGGGATAGGGGGCAGTATTTTCACGGCCGGATAAAAAAACGTACCCGATTTAATCTGGTTATTACTCCCGCCCAGAAACTAGAATATGCATATAATTAGTAGATTTGGATAGAAAAAAAACCCTAAAGTTTCTAAAACTGTTTGAATGGTGTCTGTGAGTATAACAGAACTCATATTGCAGGCCAAAACCTGAGAAGATTCTATATGGGAAGTGCCCTGTCTGACCATTTCTTGGCCTTCTGTAGCCTCTTCATCGAAAATACAGGATCTCTGCTGTAACGTGACATTTTCTAAGGCTTTCATTGGCTCTCAGAAGGCGCCAGAACGTGGAATGATAACTCTGCAGTCTTTGGGCGAAAAACAGTAGGGGTTTTGGAGAGTGGTACTTCTGAGAATAATGGCACTGGCGCGCGCATGCATATGACGATTCCATTTTGTTCTTTCAGTGTTTGAACAGATACAACGTCTCCCGGTTGGAATATTGTCGCTATTTTACGCGAAAAATTGAATAAAAATTGATTTTAAACAGCGTTTGACATGCTTCTAAGTACGGTAATGGAATATTTTGAAATATTTTGTCACGAAATGCGCCGGCGCGTCACCCTTCGGATAGTGATTTGAACGCACGAACAAAACGGAGCTATTTGGATATAACTATGGATTATTTGGAACCAAAACAACATTGGGTGTTGAAGTAGAAGTCCTGGGAGTGCATTCTGACGAATAACAGCAAAGGTAATCCAATTTTTCTTATAGTAAATCTGAGTTTGGTGAATGCCAAACTTGGTGGGTGTCAAAATAGCTAGCCATGATGGCCGGGCTATCTACTCAGAATATTGCAAAATTAAAAAAAGTAAATTCACCGGAAGTTTTCGGTTGGTATGCTAGTTCTGAGCAAAACATGCTAATGTAAAAAGCTGGTTTTTGATATAAATATGAACTTGATTGAACAAAACATGCATGTATTGTATAACATAATGTCCTAGGAGTGTCATCTGATGAAGATCATCAAAGGTTAGTGCTGCATTTAGCTGTGGTTTTGGTTTTTGTGACATATATTCTAGCTTGAAAAATGGGTGTGTGATTATTTCTGGCTGGGTACTCTCCTGACATAATGTAATGTTTTGCTTTCGTTGTAAAGCCTTTTGAAATCGGACAGTGTGGTTAGATTAACGAGAGTCTTGTCTTTAAAATGGTGTAAAATAGTCATATGTTTGAAAAATTGAAGTCTTTGCATTTTTGAGGTATTTGTAATTCGCGCCACTATGTACCATTGGATATTGGTGAGGCGTTCTGCTAGCGGAACATCTGTCCCTAACAGGTTATTTACCAAGATGACATTGAATGTTCCTGAGTGACCTGATTACAGTTTTGACTTAACCTCTTACATCTAGACGTTCCGCTAGCAGAACACCTGCTCCAATATCCAATGATAGGCGTGGTGCGAATTACAAATTCCTCAAAAATACAAAAACTTCAATTTTTCAAACATATGACTATTTCACAGCATTTTAAAGACAAGACTCTCCTTTATCTAACCACACTGTCCGATTTCAAAAAGGCTTTACAGCGAAAGCAAAACATTAGATTATGTCAGCAGAGTACCCAGACAGAAATAATCAGACACCCATTTTTCAAGCTAGCATATAATGTCACAAAAACCCAGAAGACAGCTAAATGCAGCACTAACCTTTGATGATCTTCATCAGATGACAACCCTAGGACATTATGTTATACAATACATGCATGTTTTGTTCAATCAAGTTCATATTTATATCAAAAAACAGCTTTTTACATTAGCATGTGACGTTCAGAACTAGCATACCCTCCGCAAACTTCCGGGGAATTTACTAACAATTTACTAAATTACTCACGATAAACGTTCACAAAAAGCATAACAATTATTTTAAGAATTATAGATACAGAACTCCTATATGCACTCGATATGTCCGATTTTAAAATAGCTTTTTGGTGAAAGCACATTTTGCAATATTCTAAGTACATAGCCCAGCCATCACGGGCTAGCTATTTAGACACCCGGCAAGTTTAGCCTTCACCAAAATCAGATTTACTATAACAAAAATGTTATTACCTTTGTTGTCTTCGTCAGAATGCACTCCCAGGACTGCTACTTCAATAACAAATGTTGGTTTGGTCCCAAATAATCCATCGTTATATCCGAATAGCGGCGTTTTGTTCGTGCGTTCCAGAAACTATCCGAAATGGTAAATCAGGGTCGCGTGCATAGCGCAATTCGTGACAAAAAAATTCTAAATATTCCATTACCGTACTTCGAAGCATGTCAACCGCTGTTTAAAATCAATTTTTATGCAATTTATCTCGTAAAAAAGCGATAATATTCCGACCGGGAATCTCCTTTTCGGCAAACAGAGGAAAAATCACAAAGACGGGGGCGGCCAGGGCACGCGCCTAAGCCCACAGTCCCTTGATCGGCCACTTGAGAAAGGCGATAATGTGTTTCAGCCTGGGGCTGGGATGACGACATTCAGGTTTTTCCCGGGCTCTGAGCGCCCATGGAAGACGTAGGAAGTGTCACGTTAGAGCAGAGATCCTTTGTAAAAGATAGAGATGGCAAAGAAGTTCAAGAAATGGTCAGACAGGCCACTTCCTGTAAAGGAATCTCTCAGGTTTTGACCTGCCATTTGAGTTCTGTTATACTCACAGACACCATTCAAACAGTTTTAGAAACTTTGGAGTGTTTTCTATCCAAAGCCAATAATTATTTGCATATTCTAGTTACTGGGCAGGAGTAGTAACCAGATTAAATCGGGTACGTTTTTTATCCAGCCGTGAAAATACTGCCCCCTAGCTATAACAGGTTAACTTCTCTAGGGCCAGTGGGACGATTTCGTCCCACCTACGTAACAGCCAGTGGAATCCCGTGGCGCGTTATTCAAATACCTTAGAAATGCTATTACTTCAATTTCTCAAACATATGACTATTTTACACCATTTTAAAGACAAGACTCTCGTTAACCTCTCTAGGCTAGGCGGGACGAATTCGTCCCACCTACGTAACAGCCACTGCTATCCTGTGGCGCGATTTTCAAAACCTTAAAAATCCTATTACTTCAATTTCTCAAACATATGACTATTTTACAGCCATTTAAAGACAAGACTCTCGTTAATCTAACCACACTGTCCGATTTCAAAAAGGCTTTACAACGAAAGCAAAACATTAGATTATGTCAGCAGAGTACGCAGCCAGAAATAATCAGACACCCATTTTTCAAGCTAGCATATAATGTCACATAAACCTAAACCACAGCTAAATGCAGCCCTAACCTTTGATGATCTTCATCAGATGACAATCTTAGGACATTATGTTATACAATACATGCATGTTTTGTTCAATCAAGTTCATATTTATATCAAAAAACAGCTTTTTACATTAGCATGTGACGTTCAGAACTAGCAAACTTCCGGTGAATTTACTAAATTACTCACGACGTTCACAAAAAACATAACAATTATTTTAAGAATTATAGATACAGAACTCCTTTATGTACTCGCTATGTCCGATTTTAAAATAGCTTTTCGGTGAAAGCACATTTTGCAATATTCTAAGTAGATAGCCCGGCATCACAGGGCTAGCTATTTAGACACCCACCAAGTTTAGCCCTCACCAAAGTCAGATTTACTATAAGAAAAATGTTATTACCTTTGCTGTTCTTTGTCAGAATGCACTCCCAGGACTTCTACTTCAATAACAAATGTTGGTTTGGTTCAAAATAATCCATAGTTATATCCAAATAGCGGTGTTTTGTTCGTGCGTTCAAGACACTATCCGAAAGGGTAAAGAAGGGTGACGCGCCCGACGCGTTTCGTGACAAAAAAATTCGAAATATTCCATTACCGTACTTCGAAGCATGTCAACCGCTGTTTAAAATCAATTTTTATGCCATTTTTCTCGTAAAAAAGCGATAATATTCCGACTGGGAATCTCTGTTTTAGTACAAAGAGAGAGAAAATAAAAACATGGGGTACACGCGCCTCAGTCTCATTGTCCTCTGATAGACCACTTACCAAAGGCGCTAATGTTTTCAGCCAGGGGCTGGAATTACATCATTCAGCTTTTTCCCGGGTTCTGAGAGCCTATGGGAGCCGTAGGAAGTGTCACGTTACAGCAAAGATCCTCAGTTTTCAATAAAGAGAGTCAAGAAGAACAAGAACTTGTCAGACAGGCCACTTCCTGTAAGGAATCTTCTCAGGTTTTTGCCTCCCATATGAGTTCTGTTATACTCACAGACACCATTCAAACAGTTTTAGAAACTTTAGGGTGTTTTCTATCCAAAGCCAATAAATATATGCATATTCTAGTTTCTGGGCAGTAGTAATAACCAGATTAAATCGGGTACGTTTTTTATCCGGCCGTGTAAATACTGCCCCCTAGCCCTAACAGGTTAAATCAGCTTGACAATCTATGGTAAGACTTGAAAATGGCTGTCTAGCAATGATCAACAACCAACTTGACAGAGCTTGAAGATTTTACAAATAATAATGGGCAAACATTGTACAATCCAGGTGTGCAAAGCTCTGAGAGACTTACCCCAAAAGACCCACAGCTGTAATCACTGCCAAAGGGGATTCTAACATGTATTGACTAAGGGGGTTGAATACTTATCTAATCAATATATATTACTGTTTTATTTTCCATACATTTTTTTTTAAATATTAAAATGTTTCTTCCACGTTGACATTGAAGATTGTGTGTAGATTGTGACCAAAAATTACAATTAAATATATTTTAATCACACCTTGTAACACAACAAAATGTGGAAAAAGTCAAGGGGTGTGAATACTTTCTGAAGGCACTGTAGGCCCAAGAGCCTAAGAGGATGCGAAGGAGGAAGAGGAGGAAGATGATGATATTTCCATGCTGTGTTAAATGGTCTGAGGGCGTGGTATCTCGAATATCTTGTTCCTCCCCAGTGATCTCCTTCATCCGCTGGCCATAATTATGTAAAGATACCGAGGGCGGGGGGAGAGTATCTAATTTTGTGGGAACCCCTCTGGATCCAACCAAGGAGGTGGATGCGCCTCAGCCTCCAGCCAAACCCTTACCTCTCCTTGCATTAACACTTGCGCACACACGCACAAACTCTCTTTGTATACAGTTGTGTAATGAATTCCACAACACTAGTATCTCACGCCACTTAAGCCATGAATGATTACCAACATCAGGATCATTTTAATTAGAAAAACTAACCTTTAAAATTGACTGAGGAGATATTCAGAGGATTATACTATTGTGGATGGGGGAGAGATGAATGTGAGCACCTGGTAAAAATAAAAAATCCTTACGTCCACAGACATAAGAAGAATTGGTGGCAATAGGTGCCATCAACCAAGGTCCAGTTATTTTTTTTATTTTATTTTACCCCCCAATTTCATGGTATCCAATAGGTAGTTACAGTCTTCTCATCACTGCAACTCCATACAGACTCGGGAGAGGCGTATGTTGAGAGCTGTGACACAGTGCCCACTTAACCCGGAAGCCAGCCACACCAATGTATCGGAGGAAACACCATACACCTGGCAACCATGTCACCGTGCACTGCGCCCGGCCCGCCACAGGAGTCACTAGTGCGCGATGGGACAAGGACATCCCTGCCGGACAAACCCTCACCTAACCCAGACGCCGCTGGGCCAATTGTGCGCCGCCCCATGAGTCTCCTGGTCGCAGCCAGCTGCGACAGAGCCTAGACTCGAACCCAGAATCTCTAGTGGCACAGGTAGCACCACGATGCAGTGCCTTAGACCACTGCGCCACTCAACCAAGGTCAAGTTAGACAGCTGACCATGACACTGTGAAGGCTCTAACGGACCTCTCTGACAGTCTGGGAACAAGGGAGGACATCTCCCTGACAACTGACAGATCAAAGGGTCACAGGATCATGGCTATGGCTGACTGACCATTCCCTAAAGCCAAAATGATTCAGTACGCTGCATTTGGAAGTTGACCTTCGTCTCAGATCTAGAATCAGCTTAATCATATTCTGACGCTGTGCAGTGGTTATGCGGAGAGACATGCCATATCCAGTGATGTCATGGCTTTGGGCATACCCGTGTGTGGCTGCTAGACTAACTTTGTGCCCAATCAACTCTCATTCATTCCTATTTCTGCTCAGAAGAACTCTGTTATCCTGTAAATATTGCATGCATAAATCTGCATTTGATTCAGGCGTTGAGAGGGAAAGATCAGCTCAATCTTCTATTACACGTGGTGTCAGACATTACCTGACTATGACAGAGGGAGGGAGAGACGGCGGGGGACAGAGATGGAGAGGAGGAGAGAGCTAGTTTAGAGAGCGATGATCAGTGAGCTGTAGCATGTGGTGGCGAATAGCTAATCATGGTCTCCATCTGGAGAAACATACAGACGCCTCTCAGGTTATTGAGAGATAATGGGATTCTCAGAGTCACGCCACACAGCTTAAGACAGCGATGAAATCTAAAGATAAATAATGCAATTTTTGGTTTGTCTCTCTCTGTGTGTTAGGATTCCAGTGCACCCTTGGGTGTGATGAAAGATGAGAGAGACCCCCCATCCCTCACCCGTCACCTCGCAGGAGAGAGACAAACCAGCACCTGACTGACAAACATGTCCGATGAGGTCCTTTTAGAGCTCTGTCAATCTTCACATAACAGTGTAGGCAACCTTGTGTCCAGCCCCCATGGGGTTTCTTAATGGATGGGTGTGCTGTAACTCCCTATGGCTTCACCAGGCACGACATACACCTGAGAGTGTACTGCTTTAATACACTACCCTCCTACCCGTTGGTGTGTGTGGACCATGTTAATTCTTTGGTGATGTGGACACCGAGGAACTTCAAGCTCTCGACCCTGTCAATGTGGATGGGGTCGTGCTCGGCCATCCGTTTCCTGTAGTCCATGATCAGCTCCTTTCTAACGTTCAGTCAGAGGTTGTTGTCTTGGCACCACACTTCCAGGTCACAGACCTCCTCTCTATAGGCGGTCTCATTGTCGTCAGTGATCAGGATCACTGTTGTGTCGTCAGCAAATTTAATGATGGTGTTGGAGTCATAACTACATAATAATGAAACACAAGTAGTAGTTTGAGTAGGCTACATCTGTTCATCCCCACCACAATCAATGGAAAATGCAAAACCTGTAATTAAAACATAACCTTTAGCACATTTGATCATATCACCTCCACCTTACCGGCCACCCTAGACCCACTTTAGTTTGCATACCGCCCTAACAGATCCACAGACGATCCATAGCCATCACACTGCACACTGCCCTATCCCATCTGGACAAGAGGAATAACTATGTAAGAATGCTGTTCATTGACTACAGCTCAGCATTCAACACCATAGTACCCTCCAAGCTCATCATCAAGTCGGAGTGTGGTGTCAGGAAAACAACCTCTCACTCAACGTCAACAAAACAAAGGAGTTGATTGTGGACTTCAGGAAACAGCAGAGGGAGCACCCCTCTATCCACATCGAAGAGGCTGAAGAAATTTGGCTTGTCACCAAAAACCCTGACTAACTTCTACAGATCCACAATCGAGAGCATCCTGTCGGGCTGTATCATAGCCTGGTACGGCAACTGCTCCGCCCTCAACCGCAAGGATCTCCAGAGGGTGGTGCGGTCTGCACAACGCATCACCGGGGGCAAACTACCTGCCTTCCATGACACCTATAGCACCCAATGTCACAGGAAGGCAAAAAAGATAATCAAAGACAACAACCATCTGAGCCACTGCCTGTTCACACCGCTACCATCCAGAAGGCGTGGTCTGTACAGGTGCATCAAAGCTGGGACCGAGAGACTGAAGAATAGCTTCAATCTCAAGGCCATCAGACTGCTAAACAGCAATCACTAACTCAGAGAGGCTGCAATCTACATGGAGACCCAATCACTGGCCACTTTAACAAATGGATCACTAGTCACTTTAACTTCTTATGGGCAGGTGGGACGGTAGCGTCCCACCTGGCCAACATCCGGTGAAATTGCAGAGTGCCAAATTCAAACTACAGAACTATAAATATTTAACTTTCATAAAATCACAAGTGTAATACATCAAAATAAAGCTTAACTTCTTGTTAATCCAGCCGCTGTGTCAGGTTTCAAAAAGACTTTATGGCGAAAGTACACCATGCGATTATCTGAGGACAGCGCCCCGCATACAAAAGCATGAAAAACATATTTCAAACAGGCAGGTGCGCCACAAATGTCAGAAATAGCGATATAATAAATGCCTTACCTTTGATAATCTTCTTCTGTTGGCACTCCAAAAGGTCCCAGATACATCACAAATGGTCCTTTTGTTCGATAATGTCCTTCTTTATATCCATAAAAACTCAGTTTAGCTGGCGTGCTTCAGTCAATAATCCACCCAGTTTCTCTCCATCAAAATGCATACAAAATGAATCCCAAACGTTACTAATAAACTTTTCCAAACAAGTCAAACAACGTTTATAATCAAACCTTAGGTACCTTAATACATAAATAAACAATACAATTTATGACGGAGAATCGTTATTGTCTTTACCGGATAAAAATACCAAAGAACGCGTTCTCTTCCACGCGCTTTGAAACACTACAGCCAAAATGGGAGCCACCTAGAAAAACTACAATTTCTGGCTCCTTTTTCCAAAAACCAGCATGAAACTCTTTCTATAGACTATTGACATCTAGTGGAAGCCCTAGGAACTGCAATCCGGGAGGATTTCGCCTTATAATAAAAGTGACAGCCATTGAAAACAGTGGTAGGCTGATTTTTTTTTGGGGGGGGGGATGGTTTGTCCTCGGGGTTTTGCCTGCCATATCAGTTCTGTTATACTCACAGACATAATTGTAACAGTTTTAGAAACTTTTCTATCCAAATCTACCTATTATATGCATATCCTAGCCTCTGGGCCTGAGTAACAGGCAGTTTACTTTGGGCACACTTTTCATCCGGACATGAAAATACTGCCCCCTACCCAAGAGAGGTTAAACAATGTCACTTTAAATAAAGCCACTTTAATAATGTTTACATATCTTACATTACTCATATCATATGTATATACTGTATTTTATACCATCTAGTGCACCTTGCCTATGCCGCCTGGCCATCACTCATCCATACACTACCGTTCAAAAGTTTGGGGTCACTTAGAAATGTCCTTGTTTTTTAAAGAAAAACACACCTTTTGTTCATTAAAATAACATCAAATCTATCAGAAATACAGTGTAGACGTTGTTAATGTTGTAAATGACTATTGTAGCTGGAAACGGCAGATTTTTAATGGAATATGTACATAGGCGTACAGAGGCCCATTATCAGCAACCATCACTCCTGTGTTCCAATGGCACGTTGTGTTAGCTAATTCAAGTTTATCATTTTAATAGGCTAATTGATCATTAGAAATCCCTTTTGCAATTATGTTAGCACAGCTGAAAACTGTTATTGCTGATTAAAGAAGCAATAAAACTGTCCTTCTTTAGACTAGTTGAGTATCTGGAGCATCAGCATTTGTGGGTTTGATTACAGGCTCAAAATGGCCAGAAACAAAGAACTTTCTTCTGAAACTCATTAGGCTATTCCTGTTCTGAAAAAAGAAGGCTATTCCATGCGAGAAATTGCCAAGAAACTGGAGATCTCGTACAACGCTGTGTACTACTCCCTTCACAGAACAGAACTGTCTCTAACCAGAATAGAACGAGGAGTGGGAGGCCCCGGTGCACAACTGAGCAAGAGGACAAGTACATTAGAGTGTCTAGTTTGAGAAACAGATGCCGCACAAGTCCTCAACTGGCAGCTTCATTAAATAGTACCCGCAAAACACCAGTCTCAATGTCAACAGTGAACAGACGACTCTGGGATGCTGGCCTTCTAGGCAGAATTCCTCTGTCCAGTGTCTGTGTTCTTTAGCCCATCTTAATCTTTTATTTTTAATGGCCAGTCTGAGATGTGGCTTTTTCTTTGCAACTCCACCTAGAAGGCCAGCATCCCAGAGTTGCCTCTCACTGTTGACGTTGAGACTGGTGTTTTGCGGGTAAGATTTAATGAATTTCTAAGTGACCCCAAACTTTTGAATGGTAGTGTATATTTATATGTTCCATATTCTCATTCACCCCTTTTAGATTTGTGTGTATTAGGTAGTTGTTGGGGAACTGTTAGATTACTTGTTAGATACTGTATTACTGCACTGTCGGAACCAGAAGCACAAGCATTTCGCTACACTCGCATTAACATCTGCTAACTATGTGCATGTGACCAATAACACTTTATTTGATTATAATAACTATACAGAGATAGCAATAAAGTCTTTCTCACAACCTTTGGTCTTAACAGTTAATGGTCATGACATTTTAGTCATTAGCAGAGCAACTTACAGGAGCAATTAAGTGTCTTGCTCAGGGGCACATCGACAGGTTTTACACCTAGTCAGCTTGGGGATTCAAACCGGTGACCTTTAGGTTACTGGCCCAACGCTCTTAACCACTAGCCTACTTGCTCCATTACCCTCTATCAGCCCAACAGTCCATATTTAGTAAACACTGGGTGTCTTGGGTTTGACTCAAAGTCTGTAGAGCATTAGAAAACTACAAAGGCCAGAGTACAGAGAACAACCAGCTTTCCAGACCCCCCCTGACCTCAGTGTCCAGAGACTGCCCAATCACCAGTCCCCTACTCCCAGTCACCTCGATGACCAGGGCATGTACCCATCACTCACACCCAGCCACAGGGACCCCTGTCAGGGCAGTGTCAGTGCCAGGGGAGAGGTGGGTGTCACATCATCACTCCATCCATATCCGGCTCTTCTGTATATTCATTGACTTTCACTACCTTTGAATCTGTCTTCTTCCGGCCTGTCTGTCTCTCTGCAGCTAGTAGAAACCACACCGTTAGCCTTCTGTCCTTGGCAGCTGTATGGTCATGTGTCTTTTTAGTCTTTCTTACCTCTGACTGCTTCAGGTAGACTACTGTGTTCATTTTCCATCTCTTTCTCTCTCTCTCTTGGTTGGGTTCCACCTGTCTGCATCCCTGTTACACCCAGAACTTAGGCTTCAGGAACTTTAGGGAAATTTGCCGCCTCTCTTTCTGACTCACCTATCTTTGATGTGTGTTTCCCGTACTCCGTTGGGTTCGCTTTCACATAACTTCTCCTTCTCCTCCTAAGTGTTGAGAGTACAGCCACTTGTGCCATTCACTTGCTGTTTCTGGTTCTCCGTTGGAGGGAGAGATCTCTTGAAAATGATCAGATAATCCACCCATTACTGAAGCTGTGAGCAGTCTGGGGCTGTAGGATGCAGCCTGAGGTGTTCATTAAGTTTGGAAGAGTTGAAAAAAATATTCTCAGTCAAATCAAAAAAATGTTGTGTTCCCATTTGTCCTGAACACAATGAAGTCGGAGATTTCCGAGTTCCCAGTTCCCAGTTGTTTTGAACACAGCATTAGTCTATTTATATCCAAAAACAGCATTTTACATCGGCGCGTGACGTTGAGAAAATGTATCTCCCCCAAAACTGCCGGTGAATTTACAAAAATACTCATTATAAAACGTGGATAAAATATTAAACTGTTATTCAAAGAATTATAGATGAACATCTCCTGAATGCAACCTCATTGACAGATTTCAAAATAACTTTACTGGGAAAGCACACTTTGCAATAATCTGAGTACTCTGCTCAGAAAAATACACTGCGCAATACAGATAGCCGCCATGTTGGAATCATCTAAAATCATAAATAACATTAGAAATATTCACTTACCTTTAATAATCTTCATCAGAAGGCACTTCCAGGTATCCCAGGTCCACAACAAATGTTGTTTTTTTCGATAAAGTTCATATTTTATGTCCAAATAACTCCATGTTGTTCCATGTTGTTAGCGCGTTCAGTAGGCTACTCAAAATGTAGGGCGCGGGAGGGAAAAGTAAAAAAAAAATCTATTTACATTCGTTCAAACATGTCAAACGTTGTTTAGCATCAATCTTTAGGGCCATTTTAACGTGAAACGTCAGTAATATTTCAACCGGACCTTTCCTGTGTCTTGAAAAACGTTTGGAACACAAGGTCTCATCTCACATGAACGCGCAATAATGAAGTGACGTCATCCCAGGGACATCAACTTCCCTTCCTTCTCATCCGGTCTCTGTTCATCATAGACGCTTCAAACAACTTTATAAAGACTGTTGACATCTAGTGGAAGCCTTAGGAATTGCAAAATGAATCCTTTGTCACTGTGTGTTCCATTGGCAATGACTCGAAAATAGTACAGCCACAAGATTTTCATTTCCTACTTGTATTTTTCTCAGGTTTTTGCCTGCCATATGAGTTCTGTTATACTTACAGACACCATTCAAACAGTTTTAGAAACTTCTGAGTGTTTTCTATCCAAATCTACTAATAATATGCATATTGTAGTTTCTGGGCCAGAGTAGTAACCTTTTCAAATTGGGTACGTTTTTCATCCGGCCGTGAAAATACTGCCCCCTAGCCCCAACAGGTTTTAAGATAATTAATAACAAGGACAGGGGAAAGTAAACAGTGGATGTTGAGTAAGACTAGCATCATTACAGAGGGTTTATTCAGGATGTCCTCTTCGCCAGCACATACCGTAGAACCTGCTTTCTAATTGTTATGAATCCCCACTTTTAACAACCCTGCTGCCTCCTAGGTCTTTTTGAGAGGTCAAAAGGCAGCGCTTGCCTTAATTATAGTCCAGTGCAGGGGTGTCAAACTCATTCCATGGAGGGCCTAGTGTCTGCTGGATTTAGTTTTTTCCTTTCAATTAAGACCTAGAAAACCAGGTGCGGGGAGTTCCTCAATCAAGTACAAGGGAGGAGCGAAAATCTGCAGACACACGTTGTCATAGTCCGTGTATGTAGGTGGCAGGGAAGTCAGGCGCAGGAGAAAACAGAGTGGTTTAAAAATGGAATATTTATTTCCAAAACCAACGTAGAAAAGAATCCGGGTAAAACAATAACCCGTCGCACACCGATATAGAAACAACACGTACATAACAAACAAACAATCACCGACAGAGAAATGAGGGGAATCAGAGGGTTAAATACACAACATATAATTACTGGGATATGAAACAGGTGTGTAAAGAGACCAGACAAAACCAATGGAAAATGAAAAACTGATCACTGGTGGCTAGAAGGCCGGCAACGTCGACCGCCGAACACCACCCGAACAAGGAGGGGCATCAACTTCAGTAGAAGTCGTGACACACGTGGTCTAGTGCCTGTAAGCATAGCACAAGGGAACTCCACCAGGGACAGAGCGCAACTGCCAAAACGTATGACTGTTTAAAACCTGAACTGTCCAAAACGGCAACTCCCAACAAGTGTACGTAACATGTGGGGGAGGTGAGTCTGGGCCTACAGTAACATAAAGGGTACATTTGTCCCCTATAAGTGAGTTCTTGAGTATTTTTGTCAATGCATATATTTAAATATCTGAATCATAGAATTGTTATACAGAAAGAGTGTTATAACTACATTACATATCGTTATTATACTCCGCAGGGGGGTTAGATGAGACACCAAGTATTCTAGATTAGAATACATCCTATGTTGTGTTAATAAATGCCTGCATATACAGTGCCTTCAGAACTTCTTCATACCCTTTGACTTATTCCACATTTTGTTGTTACACCCTGAATTCAATCCTCTGCTTTTCCACAGGCTTCAAATGAGCACAGAATGAATCAAACTACCACTCCGCTTTCACCGTCTTACAGGGTTAGCGAGTGTTGGCCTTCCACAGGATAGAAACAACAACAAACACAGTTTTTCTTTTGCTGGGTGCCTAATTAATTGGTCCCTGTGCAGCTTGTATGTCTTTACATACTGTAATTACCATATTTTGAAAAGCAGAGACCACTACAGCAGCGGAGGCCTCACAGGTCAGACATGCTTTGGTGTTACAGTGCCTTCAGAAAGTGTTCATACCCATTGACTTAATCCACATTTAGCTGTTTTTTCTCACACATCTACACACTAAACGAAGTGAAAACATGTTTTACATTTTTTTTTGCCAATTTATTGATCATTAATTTAAATAAGTATTCATGCCCCTTTGCTATGACACTTCAATTTGAGCTCAGTTCCATTCAATTTCCTTAGACATTACAACTTGATTGGAGTCCTCCTGTGGCCAATTTCATTGTTTGGACATGATTTAGAAAGAAACACACCTGTCTATATACAGTAATGTCCCCAGTTGACAGTGCATGTCAGAGCAGAAACTATACCATGAAGTCCAAGGAATTGTCCGTAGATCTCCGAGATAGAATTGTGATGAAGCATACATCTGGGGAAGGGTATAGAACAATTTCTAGAATGTTGAGCAAAAAATATGGAACTACCCAGACTCTGCCTAGAGCTGGCCGTCTGACCAAACTGAGCAACCGGGCAAGAAGGACCTTGGTCAGGGAGGTGACCAAGAACCCAATGACCACTGACAGAACTACAGAGTTCCTTGGCTGAGATGGGAGAACCTTCCAGAAGGACAACAGTCTCTACGGCACTTCACCAATCTAGGCTTTATGGGAGAGTGGCCAGACGGAAGCTACTTCTGAGAAAAAGACACATGAAATCCTACCTGGTTTGCAAGAAGGCACGTGATAGACTGAGCGCATAAGGCAAAAGATTCTGTAGTCTGATGAGACAAAAGAAAATCTTTATGCAAAGTGCTATGTCTGGTGAACCAGGCACAGCTCATCACCTGTCTAACACCATCCCTACTGTGAAGCATGGTGGTGGCAGCATCATTCCATGGGGATGCTTTTCAGTGGCAGGGACTGGGAGACTGGTAAGGATAGAGGGAACAATGAATGGAGCCAAATACAGATAAATAATTGATGAGAACATGTTTCAGAGTGCTAACAACCTCAGACTGGGGCGAAGATTTAAGTTCCAACAGGACAATGACCCCAAGCATACAGCCAAAGCAACGCTGGAATGGCTTCAGAACAAGAATGTGAAAGTTCTTGACTGGCCCAGCAAAAGCTCAGAATTGAAACCAAGTCTTCCACATCTAACTTAACAGAGCATGAGAAAATCTGCAAGGAAGAATTCGAGAAAATCTAGATGTTCAAAGCTGATACAGACATACAGTACACAAGATGACTCAAAGCTGTAATGCTGCCAAAGGTGCAAAAATGTCTAAAAACTTTATAGCTTCTATTTCCGGCCAACAGTGTGGCCCTGCCACTTGTTTGTTTCTGTTTTGGAGGACTGATGTGTAACGATGTACGCTGAGAGTCAGGAAGCAAGTTCAGGGAGTGAATACGTTTAATAAATAAATGAACAAAACAAGAAACACAAACAGCGCACCGACATGAAACAGGAACAATGACGACTGGGGAAGAATCCAAAGGGAGTGACATATATAGTGCAGGTAATCAAGGAGGTGATGAAGTCCAGGTGAGTGTCATTAAGCGCCTAAGGCTGGTGACAGGGGTGTGCCCTACCGAGCAGCCTGGTGACCTAGAGGCCGGAGAGGGAGCACATGTGACAGTACCCCCTCCTTAACGCGTGGCTACAGCTGCAGGATGCCGACCAAGATGACGATCCCGGAGATCAGGAGTGGACCGGTCACCTCTGCTAAGGCGCGGGAACCTGTCGAGCCGGTTGAGGCACGGGAGCATGATGACCTAGAGCGCCGGAGAGAGAGCATACGTGACAGTACCCCCTCCCTTGCGCGTTCAGCTTCAGCTGCAGGACGCCAACCACAGGGACGATCCCGGGGATCCGGAGCGAACCGGTCGCCTCCACTGAGGCGCAGAAACCTGACGAACCGGCTGAGGAGTGAAACTGATGAGCTGGCTGAGACCTCCCTGGTTGCCTCGGCTGAGGCACGGGAACCTGTTCACCCAGCTTCGGCATGGGAGCCTACAATCCGGCTGAGGCCTCACAGGTAGCTCCGGCTCCAACACTCGGACCCGACATCACCCCCAACACAAAGACAAAACAAAAGAATACTCCCTGATGCTTCTCTTTGATGTTACAGAATGACAACATATTTAAGGATGTTCTCCTAACTCTAACGCCAAAACATGCTAAATAGGTTCTCAGGAGGTTCTTGCTAATTTACAGTGCATTCTAAAGATTTTTTTTGGTACCCTTCCCCAGATCTGTGCCTCGGCACAATCCTGTCAAAGCTCTACTGACAATTTCTTTGACCTCATGGCTTGGTTTTTGCTCTGACATGCACTGTCAACTGTGGGACATTATATAGACAGGTGTGTGCCTTTCCAAATCATGTCCAATCAATTGAATTTACCACAGGTGGACTCCAATCAAGTTTTTAGAAACATCTCAAGGATGATTAATGGAAACAGGATGCACCTGAGCTCAATTTAGAATCTCATAGCAAAGGGTATGAATACTTATGTAAATGAGGCATCTGTTTTTTATGTTTAATAAATTTGCAAAAATGTTTAAAAACCTGTTTTTGCTTTGTCATTTTTATAGATTGATGAGGAACATATTTTTTTATCAATTTTTGAATAAAGCTGTAACATAACAAAATGTGGAAAAAGTCAAGGGATCTCACTTCCCGATGACTGATATACAGGAAGGTTCTTGATATACAGGAAGGTCCCATGGAACGTGTCTAAAACATTCATATCTTATATTTTGAGAACATGGCAACCTTGTTCTGTGTAAATTTGGTGGGATGTTGATAGAATATTATCCTAACCTTTAGAAAACTGGACACAGGAATGTTCTTGCAACTTTCCAATGCAACGTGTATAGAACATTAATATTGAATATTCTGACAACATGCAACTATGTTCTGTGTAGGTTTGGTGGGACATTGATAGAAGGAATCTTCTCCTAACCCTTAGAAAATCTCTGTTTTGAAAAAGACAGTCTGTATGACCAAAAATGTGCTATTTACATGTTGTAGTTAATTTTGATACTATAATAAATGTTTGAATCATATCAATGCCACATATGCTTTCAAAATGAGAAGTTGCTTATTATGTTCAATTGCTCTTTAGCAGTGGTGGGAAAAGTACCCATTTGTCATACTTCAGTAAAAATAAAGATACCTTAATAGAAAATGACTCAAGTAAAATAATTATCATAATGCATCAATGAATGTCTATAGTTGGAGAAAAAATACAGATATCTGGGTGGCAGTAGTTTATGAATGAATCCATACATTATCATCATTGACATTTAGTGTAGCATAATCTTAATAATGACTTGAAAATGACAGCCCCAATGGCAAAATAAGTGAATACAATTACATCGGTCTTCTGCAAAATAACCACCACCACTGCGATATGAGTGGAACATTTTTGAATGGATCCTCTCGCAATCATCATATTTTACTCCTTCGGATTCGGCTGGTCGGCTCAGTTGACGCCCAAGAAAAGAACCAGACAGCGTCCTCTAGAGGTTAGAACCTACTTTAATCGAATGTGAAATCAATGGAGACGAAATTTCTATGAAATTACTATAGCGTGGTTGGCGTGACGGGGGTAACCGCTGACTATAAATGGCGGGACGCGTTGTATCGGAACATACCTATAAACTTTGCCTCAACGGGTTTCCAACCGCTGCAAGAGGCAAAGAACATCCTTTCTAGTTGGTTTGCTAAATTTTAAGGTTATCGGAGGAGCTGAGAGTGACAATAGCCAGAACACAAATCTAAGGTAAGTTTGGATCACCTCAAATATATTTATATATATAGGTGTTTTTGCATTAGATAATATCTCTGGACCTTCAGTTTGTGCATTGCAAAATAGTTTGCAAATATCTATTCATAAAGGATTTTCCAGTTTTACGGACCAATAGGCTATTGAAACGTACTATGTGCGTAAAACAGACAGAGAACTCCAAATTATTTATACAATGCCAATGTCAATTAAATATCATATAGGATGCATGTTTTTAAGTAACCTAGTATATTTCCACTAATAATGATATCTTCTCTTGTTTTCGAACGAATTGCCAAGTTACCATGAAGTCCACCTGCCTGATCATTCTGGCATCTCTGGCAGTCTGCAACCTGACGGTGGCTCGAGGACAGAGCATCCCCGCTGAGGAGAAAACGGGAGACCGGCAGATAGACGACATCATCCTACAGAGGGCAGAGAGCATCCTGCTCCGCTCCATTCTAAAAATGACTGAGGATGGTGTGAATGGTGCGTAATAGCTTTTTGATCGATTTTGTGTTTTTGGCAAACTGGCCGAGTTTGACACGAACCGAGGGTGTTTTACATTGAATTGAAAAGCAAAGAATTTAACACAATTGAACACATACGTTCTAGTTATGCTTTTGTATACCTGTTTTAAAGTGACTTAGTTGCACGAAATAAATATTTCGATTCGTTTCAGAAAGACCAGATTAAATGAATCATTTCGATTGTATGTATATATATTTTTTTTTCATTAATAAATAACCCAACATTTCCAAGATCTTTCATTCATGTTTTGTGCAACATTAACGTGATTACATTAATAGATTGTGTTATTTGTTAGGATGCAAATCTATTTGGAGAGGGCAACCGGCAAAGCACCCGTAAAACGCATCCAATATTTTCCAGTAGTTAATACTGGCATCAAAGCACAAATGCCTATATTTTAATGGTGAAATAATGAAAACAGAATTGAATAAATATGTTTGACATAACCTACGTTCTCACAAGTAAGTGCATTAAAACGTTGTATGTTCAATGGAAATACATGTACACATGGCATAACAAGTGGTGGCAGATTTATATTTTCCCCTGTCAGTAAACTAATCAGGTTGTCATTTTAATTTTACAGAGGCATTGTCCTCTCAGCCAGAGTGGCTAGTGAAGCGACAACACCCTGGTAAGGGGTACCAGGAGGAGCTCGAGAAAAGGCAACACCCTGGTAAACGAGAGGAGGACGAGGACGAAGACTCTAGGGAGGTCCAGAAAAGACAGCACCCAGGAAAACGTGAAGACGAAATTGACTCTTTTGTGGAGCTCCAGAAAAGGCAGCATCCAGGCAAGCGCTCAATGCTGGAGCAGATTACAGAGAACTCCGCATTTCTAAGTGAACTCTCCAAACGTCAGCACCCGGGCAAGCGCTACCTGATGAGGTACAGCAAGCGCCAGCATCCCGGCAGGCGAGATGTGGACGACGAGTCAGACGCAGGGGACCTCCAGGAGTTGGAGAAGCGCCAACATCCCGGCAAACGTTACTGGGATAACATGAGCCCGGATTTGGGCGCCAACAGTCCCTGTGACGTACTGGACCCTGGCTGCAGTAAAGCCAACCTGTTTCTCGAGCTATTAGACAACGTGACCAAGAGTCGCGCGGCGGAGAAGAGACAGCACCCGGGCAAAAGGTCCGCACCTGACGAGGATTTGACTGAACAGGAGTGACGAGTGGGCTGGCGCCTGCGAAATACTGTGTTGTAAAAAAAACATCTATGTGTAAATTGATACAATTAATCATTTCAAATGGTTTATTATGAATATAATATGGACCCCTCTGCCATGGGTAGTCTATAGTTTCTTTGGCAAGCTGCTTTTATGACGAATATCCAGAAAACGTGTCCAGAAAGTATACTGAGAAACGTTTAAATTAGATATTATTTTGGGGCTTGAGTGTAATTAAACACACTTGGATTGCCAGAATCAGTAACGCTCATAGGGATTTCAAGTTAGTGAATAGCTGTGTTGTTTGCTGGACCAATATTGTTGTCATGAGATGCTCAGAAATGTATTCATTTTACAGATTAAGCCTAGGTGACAAAGAAAAAAAGAATAAAGCGAAGCATCTCAGGGAAATCGCTTTTGGCTCAGCAGGTAGGTAGGCAGCCTGTATCCAACAGTGGACGCAGGCTCTAAATCTGCTCTCTTCTGTCGGGCCTTGAATTGAATGATTCTAAGTTTCAGAGTTATGTAGACCAAATTGACTTGTAGTTTTATGATTTAATGCGTTCAAGTTGTAAAACACAAGTGAATGTTCCCCTGACATATATAGTGGGTCTCTGGATTATTTTCTACTTGAATAATATTGCATGGAATAAAAACGGATTATTATTGTACATTTTATCTTACTTTTGCCTTAAAGCTTATTACGTTATGTATCTACAACGCTGTTATAGACCTACAATAAAACGCATTGGTACAGATCATGGAGCTTTGGTCTACAGTATGTTTTCCGTTTGAAATTCAGATCTATTCAGAGAAAGCCTCTATCCTTAGCCTTGCAACTAACATGGAATAGGTTAATTATGCTTTTACCTTCCCCTACTGTGATTTTTAGATAAAGTGGAAGAGATGGATACCAATGTGTTCCCACTAACACAGCAATTACAGCGCCATTAGCTAATTAATGCAAGTCAATATAGCCGATGTCTGAGTGTCAAGTTACTCTCCTCCCATTTAATTGGCCTCAATCCTTCAATACCCTACACACTTAGCCTCATGCAGCATGTGTTATATCAGGGATGGGCAACTGGCGGTTCAAAACATTTTGCAACAAAACAACAGATTCTATTGGACAAATTCAGGTAGGTCCATCCGTTTCATTCTGTTTGCTCTGTTTGCTTTCGTTTGGTTTTTAAACTACAATGGGAGACCCAACTGCAAGCTGCCCAGTAACGTGAGCCTATCAGACGAGCTAAATGCCTTTTATGCTCGCTTCGAGGCAAGCAACACTGAAGCATGCATGAGAGCACCAGCTGTTCCCAACAACTGTGTGATCACGCTCTCTGTAGCCGACGTGAGTAAGACCTTTAAATAGGTCAACATTCACAAAGCCACAGGGCCAGACAGATACCCAGGATGTGTACTCAAAGCATGCACGGACCAACTGACAAGTGTCTTCACTGACATTTTCAACCTCTCCCTGACTGAGTCTGTAATACCTACATGTTTCAAACAAACCACCATAGTCCCTGTGCCCAAGAAAGCGAAGGTAACCTGCCTAAATGATTACTGCCCTGTAGCACTCACGCCGGTAGCCATGAAGTGCTTTGAAAGGCAGGTCATGGCTCACATCAACACCATCATGCCAGAAACCCTAGACCCACATCAATTCGCATATCGCCCCAACAGATCCACAGATGACGCAATCTCAATCGCACTCCACACTGCCCTTTCCCACCTGGAAAAAAGAGCACCTATGTGAGAATGCTGTTCATTGACTACAACTCAGCATTCAACACCATAATGCCCAGAAAGCTAATTTTTAAGCTAAGGACCCTAGGACTAAACACCTCCCTCTGCAACTGGATCCTGGACTTCCTGATGGGCCACTCCCAGGTGGTAAGGGTAGGCAACAACACATCTGCCACGCTGATCCTCAACACTGGGGCCCCTCCGAGGTGCATGCTTAGTCCCCTCCTGTACTCCCTGTTCACCCACGACTGTGTGGCCATACATGACTCCAACACCATCATTAAGTTTGCTGATGAAAAAACAGTGGTAGGCCTGATCACAGACAATGATGAGACAGCATATAGGGAGGAGGTCAGAGACCTGGCAGTGTGGTGCCAGGACAACAACCTCTCCCTCAATGTGAGCAAGACACAGGAGCTGATCGTGGACTATAGGAAAAGGAGGGCTGAACAGGCCCTCATTAACATCGACAGGGCTGAAGTAGAGTGAGTCGAGAGTTTCAAGTTCTTTGTTGTCCACATCACCAACAAACTATCATGGTCCAAACACACCAAGATAGTTGTGAAGAGGGCACGACAACACCTTTTCCCCCTCAGGAGACTGAAAAGATTTGGCATTGGTCCCCAGATCCTTAAAAAGCTCTACAGCTGCACCATCGAGAGCATCCTGACTGGTTGCATCACTGCCTGGTATGGCAACTGCTCGGCATCTGACCGTAAGGCGCTACAGAAAGTAGTGCGTACGGCCCAGTACATCACTGGGGCCAAGCTTCCTGACATGGTGTCAGAGGAAGGCCCAAAAGATTGTCAAAGACTCCAGTCACCCACGTCATACTGTTCTCTCTGCTATCGCACGACAAGCAGTACTGGAGCACCAAATCTAAGACCAAAAGGCTCTTTAACAGCTTCTACCACCAAGACATAAGACTGCTGAACAATGAATCAAATGGCACCGCACTATTTACATTGACCTCCCCCCCCCCCTTTTTTTTACACTGCTGCTACTCACTTTATTATCTATGCATAGTCACTTTGAAAATTACCACACAATGACTCGGTACCGGTACCCCCTGTATATAGCCTCGTTATTGTTATGTAATTTTCTTGTCTTATTTTAGATTTGTTTGTGTTTTTTTCACTTTAGTTTATTTTATTAAAAATATTTTCTTAACTCTATTTCTTGAACGAACTGCATTGTTGGTTAAGGGCTTGTAAGTAAGTATTTCACGGCATGTGACAAATACAATTTGATTTGATTTAAACGGTAAACGGTTTCCGTTGCAAGACGTAATTAATACACCCCTGGCTCGATCAATGAGTGCAGTTTTCCGTTATTGGTTTAAATCAGTGACCGCTGTTGTCTCGCATACAGCATGGACAGTAAAGCAAAGGTGAATGGAGAGGATATTGCTCTCAACAAATTAGACAATATAGAAGTAGAAAGTTCAACATTATAACCTCGTACCTCCGATTACAGTAAGGGTTCATAGCGACTGATAACATTGTAATTTTGATTGCGCATCTGAATATGGGCTGCAAGGAGATAGCCTACAGTTGCAGTTACCGGTCAGAAGGTTTTCCAAATTGTGACCATTAAACTTCTACTTGAATGGAAACTTTAAAGTCCCCCCCCCCCCCCAAGTCATTTTTAAAAGCAAGCGCTTACAAACCAGTATAATTTACTGTAGTCTATTTCAATAGCTATTTCAGACCATTTATAGCCTGTTTGCAGTGGAGGTGCAGGTAACTGCCAAAATAATGGCAACACTTGAGTAAATGAGGGATACAAAGTATACTGAAAGAAGGTGCTTCCACACAGGTGTGGTTCCTGAGTTAATTAAGCAATTAACCTCCCATCATGCTTAGGGTCATGTATAAAAATGCTGGGCAGGCCATTATTTTGGCTACCATGGCTATGCCCCCATAGGATGACAATGCCCCCATCCACACAGAGGTAAAAATAGTTTTATATTAGATATTTGGTGAATGCACACTTCTCTCTCATCAATATTGAAACAAGTATGCCATGACTATGAAAATGATACACTGAATCAGGGATGGATTGAGAATAATCCCAAGCTTTTTTTGTTGTTGAAATTTCTATATTGTTTTATTTCTTCAGGATTTCAATCTTCAATCACTCTTGCACAAAGCATGCCATGACTATGAAAATGATACAATCTGAATTATATATATTTTTAAAAACTGGATCTTTCTCCATCCTCCTCGGATTCAGACTATATACTTTTCATAGTCATGGCAAGCATTGTGTAAGAGCTATTTAAGATTGAAATGTGAATGTTTTTTTTGTTATAGATTTTTTTACAAAAAAGCAGTGAATTATTCTCCATCCACCTCTGATTTCCGAATATACCATCTTCATTGTCATGGCATGCTTGGTTCAATAACTATTGATGAGAGAGAACCGAATATCCACTGAATATCCACTATAAAACTAATTTGACCTCGGTCCCATACACAGGGCACAGGTAGTCACTGAATGGTTTGATGAGTACGAAAACGATGTAAACCATATGTCAGGGCCGTCTCAGTCATCAGATCTTAACCCTATTCAACACTTATGGGAGATTATGGAGCATCGCCTTAGACAGCGTTTTACATCACCATCAACAAAACAACAAATTATCCCTCTACGGCATGAATTTTTATTACAGGGCTAAAAAAATATTTCACCCCATTTATTGGGAGCTTGGGGGTCCCTGCTAATATATCCATCATAAAATGTGTCTTCCCCCGCCAACCAGATATTGGTTTGTTGCCTCAGGGCAACAATGTGCTACCAGGGTACTGAAACACCAATGTGTTCTATAGTACGTATGATAAGTGGAATAAGGAAAACAAGAAATATATGAATTAGAAAAAGTTTTATTTTGACAAACATCAACCACAAATGGTTCCAAACAATCACAATTAGGAGTTTTAAAGTCAAAACATCAAACAAGCCAATAAACAAACCACTACTAATTAAAACTAATACCTTATATATACAGTGGGGGGAAAAAGTATTTGATCCCGTGCTGATTTTGTACGTTTGCCCACTGATAAAGAAAGGATCAGTCTATAATTTTAATGGTAGGTTTATTTGAAGAGTGAGAGTGTCACGTCCTGACCAGCAGATGGAGCTAGTGTTTTAGTTTTGGTCAGGACGTGGCATGTTTGTGTTGGGTATGTTTGTATTGTTGATTGGGACTTCCAATTGAAGGCAGGTGTGTTGAGTTGCCTTTGATTGGAAGTCCTATATAGGTGTGTGTGGTTTTCTTTGGGGTTGTGGGTGGTTGTTTTGCACTGCGTTTTTTTAGCCTGCAAACAGTTGCTGCGGTCACAGTTATTGTTTCCTGTGGATGCGTTACTCCTTTTGTTGGGTAATTAAAAAATGAGTATTCACATACCTGCTGTGCCTTGGTTCATTTCAGAAGACAGTCGTTACAGAGAGACAGCATAACAACAAAAATATCCAGAAAAACGCATGTCAAAAAAGTTATAAATTGATTTGCATTTTAATGAGGGAAATAAGTATTTGACCCCCTCTCAATCAGAAAGATTTTTGGCTCCCAGGTGTCTTTTATACAGGTAACGAGTTGAGATTAGGAGCACACTCTTAAAGGGAGTGCTCCTAATCGCAGCTTGTTAGATGTAAAAAAGACACCCGTCCACAGAAGCAATCAATCAATCAGATTCCAAACTCTCCACCATGGCCAAGACCAAAGAGCTCTCCAAGGATGTCAGGGACAAGATTGTAAACCTACACAAGGCTGGAATGGGCTACAAGACCATCACCAAGCAGCTTGGTGACAACATTTGGTGCGATTATTCGCAAATGGAAGAAACACAAAAGAACTGTCAATATCCCTCGGCATGGGGCTCCATGCAAGATCTCACCTCGTGGGGTTGCAATGATCATGAGAACGGTGAGGAATCAGCCCAGAACTACACGGGAGGATCTTGTCAATGATCTCAAGGCAGCTGGGACCATAGTCACCAAGAAAACAATTGGTAACACACTACGCCGTGAAGGACTGAAATCCTGCAGCGCCCGCAAGGTCCCCCTGCTCAAGAATACATATACATGCCCGTCTGAAGTTTGCCAATGAACATCTGAATGATTCAGAGGACAACTGGTGAAAGTGTTGTGGTCAGATGAGACCAAAATTGAGCTCTTTGGCATCAACTCAACTCGCCGTGTTTGGAGGAGGAGGAATGCTGCCTATGACCCCAAGAACACCATCTCCACCGTCAAACATGGAGGTGGAAACATTATGCTTTGGGGGTGTTTTTCTGCTAAGGGGACAGGACAACTTCACCGCATCAAAGAGACGATGGACGGGGCCATGTACCGTCAAATCTTGGGCGAGAACATCCTTCCCTCAGCCAGGGCATTGAAAATGGGTCATGGATGGGTATTCCAGCATGACAATGACCAAAACACACGGCCAAGGCAACAAAGGAGTGGCTCAAGAAGAAGCACATTAAGGTCCTGGAGTGGCCTAGCCAGTCTCCAGACCGTAATCCCATAGAAAATCCGTGGAGGGAGCTGAAGGTTCGAGTTGCCAAACGTCAGCCTCGAAACCTTAATGACTTGGAGAAGATCTGCAAAGAGGAGTGGGACAAAATCCCTCCTGAGATGTGTGCAAACCTGATGGCCAACTACAAGAAACGTCTGACCTCTGTGATTGCCATCAAGGGTTTTGCCACCAAGTACTAAGTCATGTTTTGCAGAGGGGTCAAATACTTATTTCCCTCATTAAAATGCAAATCATTTTATAACATTTTTAACATGAGTTTTTCTGGATTTTTTTTTGTTTTTATTCTGTCTCTCACTGTTCAAATAAACCTACCATTGAAATTATAGACTGTGTGTGTGTGTGTAGGGGTTAGCCTGTGTGTGAGGGTATATGTGGAAGTGTGTGTGTGTTTCAGTGTGTCTGAATGTTTGTTTGTGTGGGTTATTGTTTGAATCAGTGTTTCTCTTTTTGACAAAGCACACACTGATTTCCTATTCTGTGTGGAACCTCAGGAAGCAGTTGCTGGTGGATGTGGAACAGAGGTGGACCTCACATATCCGGCTTTTGGTGTACCTGTGCACCCTGGTACCTTGCATCTCCACTTCTTTTCAGCCATAATTATCCAGTGGGCTGTGGCATCCAGGCACATATCAGGGACTGGAATTGAGGCAGCGGGTCCTTTTCTCCTTTTCTCCTCATACTCACCAGAAATTGTGGAACTGGGGCGATTCTTCTTGCGCTCCAGACTCTTTCCACTTTTGCATAGGCCTTCAGCGATGTATGACTTGAAGGTAAACAACTTAATTTGTTCCTTCTTTCTCATGCCAGTGCCTTCACAATCTCTTCAGTAGAGCAGCCAGGTGGTCACAATGATCATGTCCAGGAAGTGGAACACCAGCCGGTGTTACCACTTCTTTGATCTGATTTTGTTCCGGTACAGTGCAATCAGTGAGTCAAGCAGATCCACCTGACCCATATTCTTGTTGTATTCTTTCACCTCAGCAGGGCAGGGGACTTTGGTGATCATCTTTCGTTTGCAATCCCACCTGTCAACCTCAATGACTGGGTGGGCTCCAGTGTAATCACTCAGAAGGGTCACTGAGCGGTTATCGTACCACTTCACAATGTGCAAGGTGGTTTCGCCAACCATGGCCATCTTCTGTTCGAAAGATCCACGTCCTGCTCTCTTCAGCTCAGCATCGCACATCAAGTTGACGCCTGGTAGTCTGTTGCCAAGAACAGTACCAGTGCAGTGAATTCCCTGCTGAGACAGTGTGAGCACAAGAGGGACACTCGTAAACCAGTTGTCGAAGAAGAGCTTGTAGTTCTCTTGCTTGGGTATAGGCTGGGCCAGACGGAGGACAACGTTGCCACTTGCAAATGGACAACGACCCCAAGCATACTTCCAAAGTTGTGTCAAAATGGCTTAAGGACAACAAAGTCAAGGTATTGGAGTGGCCATCACAAAACCTTGACATCAATCCCATAGAAAATTTGTGGGCAGAACTGAAAAAGCATGTGCGAGCAAGGAGGCCTACAAACCTGACTCAGTTATTTATTTTACCTTTATTTAACTAGGCAAGTCAATTAAGAACAAATTCTTATTTTCAATGGCGGCCTAGGAACAGTGGGTTAACTGCCTTGTTCAGGGGCAGAACGACAGATTTTTACCTTGTTAGCTCAGGGATTCAATCTTGCAACCTTTCGGTTATAAGTCCAACACTCTAACCACTATGCTACCTGCTGCCCCAGCTCTGTTACACCAGCTCTGTCAGGAGGAATGGGCCAAGATTCACTCAACTTATTGTGGGAAGCTTGTGGAAGGCTATCCAAAACGTTTGACCCAAGTTAAACAATTTAAAGGCAATGCTACCAAATACTAATTGAGTGTATGTAAACTTCTGACCCACTGGGAATGTGATGAAAGAAATAAAAGCTGAAGTAAATCATTTTCTCTACTATTATTCTGACATTTCACATTCTAACTGACCTATGACAGGGAATTTTTACTAGGATTAAATGTCAGGAATTGTGAAAAACTGAGTTTAAATGTATTTGGCCAAGGTGTATGTAAACTTCCGTCTTCAACAGCATCTCTCTCTCAGGTGAAGCAGCATCTCAGAGTAACTTCCTGCTCCCACCTGTGTGTTGTAGTTATGTAATAAAATGTTCCGTATTAGAGGAAAGGCATTGCCTGTATATTCACTGAATCTCTGTGTGTGTGTGTGTTTGCATGCTTGTGTGTGTTAAGTTTTGTTATTCGGTGTATATCCTGCCGTTCTACCCTCTAACCCACAGGTGAACCTCGACCCCCTCAACCCCTCTGGAAAGGTGTACCGGACGATTAACATGAATCACTACGCAGCTCAGAGTATGCTGGATGTGACTCTACTGATGGCTAACTCATCTCAGCTAAAGACTGTTCTACATGTGGGGCTACAGCACTGATTCCACATACCTCTTATAGCACTGCTGTCCATGTCTATTAGACTACAGGTTGTCGTTGGACTACTGCTGGTCTTTATAGGTTTGTCATACACTCTCTGTCAATTATTCACACATACTAACAGAAACACGCACACACAAACTAATGGCCAACTGTAAACATGAAGGTCATCATCCCTCTTCAAAGGGGGTGACACTCTAGACCCAAACTGCTAGAGACCTATATCTACTCTACCCTGTCTCTCTAAGGTGTTCGAAAGCCAAGTTAAACAGATTACCGACCATTTCAAATCCCACCATACCTTCTCCGCTATGCAATCTGGTTTCAGAGCTGGTCATGGGTGCACCTCAGCCACGCTCAAGGTCCTAAACGACATCATAACCGCCATCGATAAGAGACAATACTGTGCAGCCGTATTCATCGACCTGGCCAAGGCTTTCGACTCTGTCAATCACCATATTCTTATTGGCAGACTCGACAGCCTTGGTTTCTCAAATGATTGCCTTGCCTGGTTTACCAACTACTTCTCTGATAGAGTTCAGTGTGTCAAATCGGAGGGCCTGTTGTCCGGACCTCTGGCAGTCTCTATGGGTGTGCCACAGGGTTCAATTCTCGGGCCGACTCTCTTCTCTGTATACATCAATGATGTTGCTCTTGCTGCTGGTGATTCTCTGATCCACCTATACGCAAACGACACCATTCTGTATACTTCTGGCCCTTCTTTGGACACTGTGTTAACAACCCTCCGGACGAGTTTCAATGCCATACAACTCTCCTTCCGTGGCCTCCAACTGCTCTTAAATACAAGTAAAACTAAATGCATGCTCTTCAACCAATCGCTGCCTGCACCTGCCAGCCCATCCAGCATCACTACTCTGGACGGTTCTGACTTGGAATACGTGGACAACTACAAATACCTAGGTGTCTGGCTAAACTGTAAACTCTCCTTCCAGACTCACATCAAACATCTCCAATCCAAAGTTAAATCTAGAATTGGCTTCCTATTTCGCAGCAAAGCATCCTTCACTCATGCTGCCAAACATACCGTCGTAAAACTGACCATCCTACCGATCCTCGATTTCGGCGATGTCATTTACAAAATAGCCTCCAATACCCTACTCAATAAATTGGAAGCAGTCTATCACAGTGCCATCCGTTTTGTCACCAAAGCCCCATATACTACCCACCACTGCGACCTGTACGCTCTCGTTGGCTGGCCCTCGCTTCATACTCATCGCCAAACCCACTGGCTCCAGGTCATCTACAAGACCCTGCTAGGTAAAGTCCCCCCTTATCTCAGCTCGCTGGTCACCATAGCAGCACCCACCCATAGCACGCGCTCAAGCACGTATATCTTACTGGTCACCCCCAAAGCCAATTTCTCCTTTGGCCGCCTCTCCTTCCAGTTCTCTACTGCCAATGACTGGAACGAACTACAAAAATCTCTGAAACTGGAAACACTTATCTCCCTCTCTAGCTTTAAGCACCATCTGTCAGAGCAGCTCACAGATTACTGCACCTGTACATAGCCCATCTATAATTAGCCCAAACAACTACCTCTTCTCCTACTGTATTTATTTATTTATTTTGCTCCTTCGCACCCCAGTATTTGTACTTTGCACATTCATCCATTGCAAATCTACCATTCCAGTGTTTTACTTGCTATATTGTATTAACTTCGCCACCATGTTTATTTATTTATTTTGCTCCTTTGCACCCCAGTATTTCTACTTTGCACATTCATCCACTGCAAATCTACCATTCCAGTGTTTTACTTGCTATATTGTATTTACTTCACCACCATGTTTATTTATTTTGCTCCTTTGCACCCCAGTATTTCTACTTTGCACATTCATCCACTGCAGATCTACCATTCCAGTGTTTTACTTGCTATATTGTATTTACTTCGCCACCATGGCCTATTTATTGCCTTTACCTCCCTTATCTCACCTCATTTGCTCACATTGTATATAGACTTATTTTTCTACTGTATTATTGACTATGTTTGTTTTACTCCATGTGTAACTCTGTGCTGTTGTATGTATCGAACTGCTTTGCTCTATCTTGGCCAGGTCGCAGTTGTAAATGAGAACTTGTTCTCAACTTGCCTACCTGGTTAAATAAAGGTGAAATATATATATATATATTTTTTAAATGGCGTCAAGCACTCCTCCATCATCTTTTCATTTTTTCTGTGTCTCACGAATATTCTTGTTTGTGATCCAAACACCTCAAACTTAGATTCGTCTGTCCATAACACTTTTTTCCAATCTTCCTCTTTCCAGTGTCTGTGTTCTTTTGCCCATCTTAATCGTTTCTTTTTATTGGCCAGTCTGAGAGATGTCTTTTTCTTTGCAACTCTGCCTAGAAGGCCAGCATCCCGGAGTCGCATCTTCGCTGTTGACATTGAGACTGGTGTTTTGCGGGTACTATTTAATGAAGCTGCCAGTTGAGGACTTGTGAGGCATCTGTTTCTCAAACTAGACACTCTAATGTCCCCTTGCTCAGTTGTGCACCGGGGCCTCCCACTCCTCTTTCTATTCTGGTTAGAGCAAGTTTGTGCTGTAATGTGGGGGGAGTAGTACACAGCATTGTACGAGATCTCCAGTTTCTTGGCAATTTCTCGCATGGAATAGCCTTCATTTCTCAGAACAAGAATAGACTGATGAGTTTCAGAAGAAAGTTCTTTGTTTCTGGCCATTTTGAGCCTGTAATCGAAACCATAAATACTGATGCTCCAGATACTCAACTAGTCTAAAGAAGGACAGTTTTATTGCTTCTTTAATCAGCAACAACAGTTTTCAGCTGTGCTAACATAATTGCAAAAGGGTTTTCTAATGATCAATTAGCCTTTTAAAATCATAAACTTGGATTATGTAACACAGCATGCTATTGGAACACGAGTGATGGTTGCTGATAATGGGCCTCTGTACGCCTCTGTAATCATCCGTTTCCAGCAACAACAGTCATTTACAACATTAACAATGTCTACGCTGTATTTCTGATCAATGATGTTCTTTTAATGGACAAAAAAAATGCTTTTCTATAAAAAACAAGGACATTTCTAAGTGACCCCGCACTTTTGAACAGTAGTGTGCATTTCACTGTATCTTGCTGCTGCTAACTAGGCAGTGAGGCAGCCTATTTCTGAGTGAGTTAGAGAGTGCAGCACCTATATCTTCTGCACAGATTCTGTCAGACCTGGGACCTGACAGTAAATCTCAGCAAGACAAAATAATGGTGTTCCAAAGAAGGTCAATTTGCCAGGACCACGAATACAAATTCCATCTAGACACCGTTGCCTTAGAGCACACAACAAACTATACATACCTCAGCCTAAACATCAGTGCCACAGGTAACTTCCACAAAGCTGTGAACGATCTGAGAGACAAGGCAAGAAGGGCCTTCTATGCCATCAAAAATAACATAAAATTCAAAATACCAATTAGGATCTTGCTAAAATTACTTGAATCAGTTATATAACCCATTACCCTTTATGGTTGTGAGGTCTGGGTCCGCACACCAACCAAGAATTCACAAAATGTGACAAACACCAAATTGAGACCTTGCATGCAGAATTCTGCAAATATATCCTCTGTGTACAACGTAAAACACTAAATAATGCATGCAGAGCAGAATTAGGCCGATACCCACTAATTATCAAAATCCAGAAAAGAGACGTGAAACTCTACAACCACCTAAAAGGAAGCGATACCCAAACCTTCCATAACAAAGCCATCACCTACAGAGAAATGAACCTGGAGAGGAGCCCGCTAAGCAAGCTGGTCCTGGGGCTCTGTTCCCAAACACAAACAGACCCCACAGAGCCCCAGGACAGTACATTAACCTCAATGTATTACATTTATTTGTATAGAGTATAAGAGGACTAACTGTTACGTAGTTTTAAAGTAGAAAAATTGTCAAACTGCATAAAACTTTGATGCTTAGTAATAATGTTCTTCTCCTTTCTCACATTGGATACTGTATGGATTCTCACTGTTTTTTCTCAGACACTGAAAATCAAAATAATTCACAACTAGCTCACATTCATAAGAGGGTACTGGTGCAGCATGTCATCATTTGACTTTTGTTTTTAGTCCAGATCTTATCTCAGCCTATAGCTCATATCTCAAAGTAACATCAAAGTAACCTATCGAAGCCTGACACCCCAGCAAAGCCTGCAGTAAGTGCATATGCCCCATGAAAACAGTCAATTAACCTGACCCCAACTTCTAGACTACAGTGTGAAACTGAACAGTGATGTTCTTCATCTTCTTCTTATAGTCTTCATCAAACTGTTCACTCTGGGCCACAGTGAAATGGTTCTTCCAGTCACCAACCTTTCCTGTAGTGAGGGAGAGTGGGAGAATGAGAGAAACAAGTGTGAGCAAAGAAAAAGTGATGGACATAGAGAGAAGAGGAGAAAAAGACTGACAGAGAGCGAGAGGAAATAGTGTACCTTTTCGCATGAAGAGAGAGATCTTGAAGTCCATGGCTAGGCTGGTGGAGTAGTTGACAAAGCTGTTCTTCTTCATGTTTTCAAACTGCACTCTTCCTCTCACTCTCTCCTTCTCCTCCACTGAAGAAGACAAATCCAGGAACGAGCACAGCCTGTCCAGCGCCCGCTCTGTGTCCTGAAGAAGCACACACACACACACTGGATACTGTACTCTAACTCTAAGAGCATCTTTATGGCACAGGAGGTGGTTATTTGATTCACCTCAACCATGGCCTCATAGAACAGATAGAGGAGTTTAGAGTGAGTCTGTTTTTTCTCCCACCAGCCAGTCACATGGTTGGACCAGGGACCAAACACCACTGAGGAAAACAGCCATGTGGAAATGACAGGATCAGGCAGTAATGTCATATATTTATATTATTTCTTTCTTATTTTACCTTTATTTCACTAGGCAAGTCAGTTAAGAACAAATTGTTATTTACAATGAAGGCCTACCAAAAGGCAAAAAACCTCCTGCGGAGACGGGGACTGGGATTAAAAAAATTAAAAACAATAAACTACAAATATAGGACAAAACACATCACGACAAGAGAGACAACACTACATAAAGAGAGACCTAAGACAACAACATAGCAAGGCAGCAACACATGACAACACAGCATGGTAGCAACACAACATGACAACAGTATGGTAGCAAAACAACATGGTAGCAGCACAAAACATGGTACAAACATTATTGGGCACCGACAACAGCACAAAGGGCAAGAAGGCAGAGACAACAATACATCACGCAAAGCAGCCACAACTATCAGTAAAGACAGTCCATGATTGAGTCTTTCAATGAAGAGATTAAGATAAAACTGTCCAGTTTGAATGTTTGTTGCAGCTCGTTCCATTTGCTAGCTGTAGCGAACTGAAAAGACGAGCGTCCCAGGGATATGTGTGCTTTGGGGACCTTTAACAGAATGTGACTGGCAGAACAGGTGTTGTATGTGGAGGATAAGGGCTGCAGTAGATATCTCAGATAGGGGGGGAAGGAGGCCTAAGAGGGTTTAATAAATAAGCATCAACCAGTGGGTCTTGCGACGGGTATACAGAGATGACCAGTTTACAGAGGAGTATAGAGTGCAGTGATGTGTCCTATAAGGAGCATTGGTGGCAAATCTGATGGCCGAATGGTAAAGAACATCAAATCAAAGTTTATTTGTCACGTGCGCTGAATACAACAGGTGTAGACCTTACAGTGAAATGCTTACTTACAGTCTCTAACCAATAGTGCAAAAAAGGTATTAGGTGAACAATAGGAAGGTAAAGAAATAAAACAACAGTAAAAAGACAGGCTATATACAGTAGTGAGGCTATAACAGTAGCGAGGCTACATACAGACACCGGTTAGTCAGGCTGATTGAGGTAGTATGTACATGAAGATATGGTTAAAGTGACTATGCATATATGATGAACAGAGTAGCAGTAGCGTAAAAGAGGGTTTGGCGGGAGGTGGGTGGAACACAATGCAGATAACCCGGTTAGCCAATGTGCGGGAGCACTGGTTGGTCGGCCAAATTGAGGTAGTATGTACATTAATGTATAGTTAAAGTGACATATGCATATACGATAAACAGAGAGTAGCAGCAGCGTAAAAAGAGGTGTTGGGGGGGGGGCACACAATGCAAATAGTCCGGGTAGCCATTTGATTACCAGTTCAGGAGTCTTATGGCTTGGGGGTAAAAACTCTTGAGAAGCCTTTTTGTCCTAGACTTGGCACTCCGGTACCTCTTGCCATGCAGTAGTAGAGAGAACAGTCAATGACTGGGGTGGCTGGGGTCTTTGACAATTTTTAGGGCCTTCCTCTGACACCGCCTGGTGTAGAGGTCCTGGATGGCAGGCAGCTTAGCCCCAGTGATGTACTCTCTAATCTCTCTCTCTCTAATCTCTCTCTCTCTCTAATCTCTCTCTCTCTAATCTCTCTCTAATCTCTCTCTAACCTCTCTCTCTAACCTCTCTCTCTCTCTAACCTCTCTCTCTCTAACCTCTCTCTCTCTAACCTCTCTCTCTCTAACCTATCTCTCTCTCTCTAACCTATCTCTCTCTCTAACCTCTCTCTCTCTAACCTCTCTCTCTAACCTCTCTCTCTCTCTAACGTCTCTCTCTCTCTAACCTCTCTTTCTCTAACCTCTCTCTCTCTAACCTCTCTCTCTCTAACCTCTCTCCCTCTAACCTCTCTCCCTCTAACCTCTCTCCCTCTAACCTCTCTCTCTCTAACCCACCTCTCTCTAACCTCTCTCTCTCTAACTTCTCTCTCTCTCTCTAACCTCTCTCTCTCTCTCTCTAATCTCTCTCTCTCTCTCTAATCTCTCTCTCTCTCTCTCTAATCTCCCTCTCTCTCTAACCTCTCTCTCTCTCTCTCTCTCTCTGATCTCTCTCTCTCTCTAATCTCTCTCGCTCTTATCTCTCTCTCTTATGTCTCTCTCTCTCTCTAATCTCTCTCTCTCTAATCTCTCTCTCTCTAATCTCTCTTTCTCTCTCTCTCTCTAATCTCTCTCTAATCTCTGTCTCTCTAATCTCTCTCTCTCTAATCTCTCTCTCTCTCTCTAATCTCTCTCTCTCTAATCTCTCTCTCTCTCTAACCTCTCTCTCTAACCTCTCTCTCTCTAACCTCTCTCTCTAACCTCTCTCTTTTCTCTCTCTCTCTAACCTCTCTCTCTCTAACCTCTCTCTCTCTCTAACCTCTCTCTCTCTAACTTCTCTCTCTCTCTCTAACCTCTCTCTCTCTCTCTAACCTCTCTCTCTCTCTCACCTCTCTCTCTCTCTAACCTCTCTCTCTCTCTAATCTCTCTCTCTCTAACCTCTCTCTCTCTTCTCTTTCTCTCTCTAACCTCTCTCTCTCTCTCTCTTCTCTCTCTCTAACCTCTCTCTCTTCTCTCTCTCTCTAATCTCTCTCTCTCTCTTCTCTCTCTCTCTCTAACCCCTCTCTCTCTCTCTTCTCTCTCTGCATGCTGGGAGTGGTTGGTGCATGCTGGGAATTGTTTGAGCAAGGGAGTGCGTGTGTTGTGTAGAGTTAGATATTCAGAACTTTCTTTAGGTTTTCTCTTTCTTGGTGGCATTCTTTGTTTTCTTCTGTGCATGATTAAGGTTATTATTTTTATTTGTTTGTTGTGGTAGAATTAAGTATTTTGTTTTCGTATCGAAATTACCCTGTTTTTGGCGGGGATGGCAGCCCGAATGGGGATGCCGTCCCTGTCACTTCGGCACGGCTTTAGGTGTGTTACTGAAGCTACTGTCACGGTGGAGGAGTTTCTGGTCGCCGTAGGAGAGAAGGTAGGATATGAGAATGTTGCTTATGCGTCACGGATGAATAAAGCGGTGGTGGTTTTTCTTAAAGAAGAGTGTCTTGTTAATCGTATGGTTGAGCAAGGCGTACTTCTTAAAGGAATGTTTATTCAAGTTACGCCGCTTTTTTCTCCGTCAACAAGGGTAACGATTTCAAATGTACCGCCGTTTATTCCAAATGAGCTATTGGAGCGTGAGTTATTGCGCTTTGGGAAGTTTGCAAGTTCCATTAAGGTTGTCCCGTTGGGTTGCAAACACCCGGCGTTGAAACAGGTTATGTCTTTTCGGCGACAGGTGTTTATGTTTTTGGACTCACCGGAGCAGACTTTGGAGTTAGCGTTTAAAGTCAAGTATGACAATAGATTGTATATGGCTTATGCTAGTACGGGTAGTCAACGGTGTATTGAGTGTGGGGATGTTGGTCATAAGCGACATGCTTGCCCGAAAAGGGAGAAGGCAGAGGGAGGGGCGCAGGTGGTCCTCGTAACGCCTGGGCCCACTGATGTAGGGAGAGGTGGGCCGACAGCGGTAGAGCAGCCACAAGCACCTGCTGCTGAGGAACAAGTTATCCATGTTGAGGACACGGAGTTGCAACTTGTGTTAGAGGGAAATGTTATGCAGCAGAAACATTTTGTTGTAGAAAGCAAGGATAGATCTGAAGAGCCAGTTCCTCAGACTGGTGATGAGGTGCCCAGTACGAGTGCTGGGGTACAGGAGGGGGTTCATATGGAGCTAGTCTCCCAGGTAGTGGAGGAGATGCCCACTATGAGTAACGGGGTACAGGAGGGGATTCATGTGGAGCTAGACTCCCAGGTAGTGGAGGAGATGCCCACTACTAGTAATAGGGTACAGGTGGGGCTAGTCTCCCAGGTAGTGGAGGAGATGCCCACTACTAGTAATAGGGTTCAGGTGGGGCTAGTCTCCCAGGTAGTGGAGGAGATGCCCACTACTAGTAATAGGGTTCAGGTGGGGCTAGTCTCTCAGGTAGTGGAGGAGATGCCCACTACGACTAATAGGGTTCAGGTGGGGCTAGTCTCCCAGGTAGTGGAGGAGATGCCCACTACTAGTAATAGGGTTCAGGTGGGGCTAGTCTCCCAGGTAGTGGAGGAGATGCCCACTATTAGTAATGGGGTTCAGGTAGAGCTAGTCTCCCAGGTAGTGGAGGAGATGCCCACTACTAGTAATAGGGTTCAGGTAGAGCTAGTCTCCCAGGTAGTAGAGGAGATGCCCACTACTAGTAATAGGGTTCAGGTGGGGCTAGTCTCCCAGGTAGTGGAGGAGATGCCTGGTACGAGTGATGGGCTGCAAGTGGGGAGTGATGAAAGGGATGTGTTAGAAGTGAGTCAGGGGTCTGTGGCCTCAGTTGAGGAGGAGCAGGATATGGATATCTCTATTGGTATGATAGCAGCTGGTGACGACTCAATTTATGATCTAGAGGAGGTAAATAGGTTTTTGGATCAGACTTTTGGGAAATCTGTCAAATTGGCAGAATATTTTGATGTTGATAAGTTTGTGAGGTCAGCTGTGATGTTACAGAAGACGGTGGGGTTAGACCAGTTAAGTGAGAAGAAGCGGTTTCGCTTGAGGAAATGTGTTACTGCTGTTACAGCAGCAAAAGGTGGTGGGAAACGTGGTCAGGGTAAGAGAAAATTTAAACAATGATGTTGATCATGCTTCATAGGGTGTCTTCTTTTTTCTCTTTGGTTTCTCTGTGGTTTCTTCTGCTTTTCCTTTCTCTTTTCTATATGGAGGTACTAAGGGTAGGTTCTCTCAATATTAATGGTGGAAGGGACAGGAATAAGAGGGCTTGGGTATTAGAAGTAATAAAACAGAAAAGGCTTAATGTAGTTTTTCTACAGGAGACACATAGTGATGAGGAAAATGAGGTTGACTGGGGTATGTGGTGGGAGGGGCAGCATATACTCAGTCATGGTACTAATTTCAGTGCTGGGGTGGCAATCTTGTTTTCTTCAGGCTTAGGGGTGACTGTGGTATCTACAACAGAGATTGTCAAGGGACGGGTTTTATTGGTCAAGGCGGAGGTTATGGGGTTTTTGTTAGTTTTTTTGAATGTTTATGCTCCTAATGAGGGTACAGGGTATTGCTGTATTTGACAAAATAAAGGAAACTTTAAGACAGTGTGACCAAGAGGGTTGTATGGTTTTAGGGGGGGACTGGAACTGTACAGTGGATTTTACTGTTGATCGCACCGCTGAAGAACCTCACCTGCGGTCAGCCACTTGCCTGTCTGGTCTACTAACTGAGTTTGAGCTTTCTGATGTGTGGAGAGTCAGGAATGCAAAAGTTAGGCAGTACACATGGCTAAAAATCAATGAAGGTCGTGTCAGTGCAGCAAGGTTAGACAGGTTTTATATATCTGATCACTACTGTAGTAGGGTTGGAAGATGTGACATTACTCCTGTGGGTTTCTCTGATCACCATTTTGTTACTGTTGATATTCATTTGTCCTGTCCACGAAGGTCATCACCTTACTGGTATTTTAATGTTAAATTGTTACATGATGTCATGTTTTGTGAAAGGTTTTTGTTGTTTTGGGAAAAATGGAGGGTTACAAAAGGAAATTTTGAGTCCTTGAGACAATGGTGGGAGGTTGCGAAGGCCCAAATACGATTATTTTGTCAACAGTATACTGCTCTGTCTCGAATTGAAGTCAAAGAGACTATCAAGGCCCTTGAACAGGACATCAAATTTATTGAATTGAAGCTGCTCACTCAGAATGACCCTGGATTAGTCATGAATTTACAGGACAAGAGACATGAACTGAGATTGTTTCTGCATGAAAGAGTGAAGGGTGCCTTGATTAGGTCTCGTTTCGCTTCCCTCAAGGATATGGATGCTCCTAGCGCTTTCTTTTTTAACCTAGGACAGTCGACACTGCAACGTAAACAGATGGTCTGCCTTCGTCTCCCTGATGGGAAGGTGACCACGGATGACAGTGAAATGCGTCAACATGCAGTGGATTTCTACTCTGCCCTCTATAAGGCGGAGGATTGTGACTCTCTGTGTACTGAACAGTTGCTACACGGTCTTCCTCAATTGGGACCTGAGCAGAGAGTCGCAGTGGACTCTGACATTACACTGCAAGAGCTGTCCACAGCAGTTATGCAGCTCTCAACAGGCCGAGCCCCTGGCATTGATGGTTTACCATCTGAGTTTTATAAGCACTTTTGGGGGTCTATTGGGGAGGATCTTTATGAAGTGGTGTGTGCATCTTTTAATGAGGGTTCTCTTCCTGTATCCTGTCAACGTGCGGTGCTTTCATTATTGCCAAAAAAGGGGGATTTGGCTCTCATAAAAAATTGGAGACCTGTTGCGTTGCTGTGCGCAGAATATAAAATTGTTTCTAAATGTCTCTCAAACAGGTTGAAAGAGTATTTGGGATTGTTGGTCCACAAGGACCAGTCTTACTGTGTACCTGATCGCTCTATTGTTGACAATTTGTTTCTGATAAGAGATGTTTTAGACATTTGTAAACTGTCTGATGTAAATGTGGGTTTACTTTCGTTGGATCAGGAGAAGGCTTTTGACCGTGTGGACCACCAGTACTTGTTTAAAACAATGAAAGCCTTTGGGTTTGGGGATGTTTTTTTGTCGTGGATGAATTTACTGTATGCTGGGGCCTCGTGTATGGTGAAGGTGGGGGGTGGTTTGAGCTGCCCAATCCCTGTCCAAAGGGGCATCAGGCAGGGATGCCCAATTTCAGGGCAGTTATACAGTCTGGCGATTGAACCAATGCTTTGTTTTTTAAGAGCGAGGCTTACTGGTTTCTCTGTGCCAGGAGTAATGAAGGGTCCCACGATAGCACTGTCTGCGTATGCGGATGACGTGACAGTTTTTATTACAGGGGCTGAGGATGTTAAAGTTCTCTCAAATGCTCTAAAGGTGTATGAGGGGGCCTCCTCAGCTAGAGTCAATTGGGGAAAGAGTGAAGCGCTGTGGGCAGGTCAGCTTCAGATAGGGTCTGCTCCACGGTTACCAGGGGGGCTTCAGTGGGGCAGAGATGGGATGAAGACTTTGGGGGTTTTTCTAGGCTCTGATGTCTTTCAGAAAAAGAACTGGGAGGGTGTAGTGGAGAAAGTGTGTACCAGACTGTCAAGATGGAAATGGGTGCTGCCCCAGCTGTCTTATAGGGGAAGGGTACTGGTAGCTAATAATCTTGCTGCCTCTACCCTGTGGCACAGACTAATGATTTTACAGCCACCAAAGGGTCTGATTCAAGAGCTTCAGAGGACCCTTGTCAATTTCTTCTGGTCTGGACAACACTGGATTAAAGCTGCAGCCCTGTACCTGCCACTACACGAGGGTGGGCAAGGTTTGGTGGATATTTCCTCTAGGATCATGGCTTTCCGGCTTCATGCAGCCCAGAGGCTGTTGTACAGAGATGGTTCTAGCTGGGTCGACACAGCCTATATATTGATGAGGAGAGTTGGCTGTTTGGGCTTAGATAAGCACCTTTTCCTCTTAAAACTGGAGGGGGGTGATTTGCCTGGCCTGACTCCATTTTATGAGTCTGTTATGCAGGCTTGGAGAGTTTTTGTGAAGTCTCGTAAGGCCAGCACGCCACCAGGGATGTGGCTTTTTGAAGAGCCTCTTTTTCACAACACTGCCATCCAGTCCCGTGTTCTGGGTTCAGCTAGCCTACGTTCATGCCTGTTAGGCGTGGGGTGTACTAAACTGGGTCATCTGATGCAGAACAGGAATAGATCGTTGGAGGAGCTGGGAGAAAGAGCGGGGATCAGATCATCTCGCCTACTGAGGAAGGTCGTCGCTGAAGTCTGTGACTCCCTGCCAGTGCTTCATCTGCAGTATGTGACTGACATTTCCAATTGTGATCGGTGGAAGGAGGGTCTGGATTATGTGTTCCCTGCACTGATTGTTAGTGCTGCAGCGGGGGCATTCATGGAGGACGTGGGGATGCTGCTTTCCTTCGATACCCCGGAGCTGGGGGAGTTCAAGGAGGTGGGAAAGAAGGCCATGTACAGAGTATGTGTAAAGGTGTCCCATGCATCTTCCCTGGAAGGGGTCAAATCGACGAGGTGGGCGGATGTGCTTGGTCCAGGTGCCTCTCCAAAAGGCTGTTGGCGATCACTGTACAAACTGCCTATTGATAAGAGGACAGCTGACCTCCAATGGAGGATAATACATGGAGCTATAGCCACTAACATGCATCTGGTACACCTGGACCCTACTGTTGGGGAGGGGTGTCCATTTTGTGCTGAGTCTGAAACTCTGGCACATCTGTTTTTACAGTGTCCCAGGTTGGTCGGGATGATTGACCTGATCACAAATTGGTTCTCAACGTTGGGAGAGGTTTTTTCTTCTCAACTGTATATATTTGGGCCAAAGTACAGGTTCAGTCGAAAGGGTGTAGTTGTGCTGCTTAATTTTGTGTTAGGGGCAGCAAAATTAGCGATATGGAAGACCCGAAAGAACAGTATTCAGGGACAGGGGTCTGTTGATGTGGTGGGAATGCTGGAGGGAATGTTGGCAGCGAGACTGAGGGTTGAGTTTGCATATTATAAACTGGTCAACAATATTGATCTGTTTATGAGTATATGGGGTATTCAGAGGCTGTTGTGTATAGTTACTGTGGAGGAGGAATTGGAGTTGTGTTTTTAATTGATGTGTAACTGTGTTTTTTTTGTATGAGTATTTATTGTATGGTGGGCTCCCAGACCCAATAAAGATTATTTAAAACTCAAACTCTCTTCTCTCTCTCTCTAACCTCTCTCTCTCTTCTCTCTCTCTCTAACCTCTCACTCTAATCTCTCTCTCTCTAACCTCTCTCTCTCTAACCTCTCTCTCTCTCTAACCTCTCTCTCTCTCTAACCTCTCTCTCTCTAACCTCTCTCATCTCTCTCTCTCTCTAACCTCTCTCTCTAACCTCTCTCTCTCTAACCTCTCTCTCTCTAACCTCTCTCTCTAATCTCTCTCTCTCTCTCTCTAACCTTTCTCTCTCTCTAACCTCTCTCTCGCTAACCTCTCTCTCTCTAACCTCTCTCTCTCTTCTCTCTCTCTCTCTTCTCTCTCTCTAACCTCTCTCTCTCTCTTCTCTCTCTCTAACCTCTCTCTCTCTCTTCTCTCTCTCTCTCTAACCTCTCTCTCTCTCTCTTCTCTCTCTCTCTCTAACCTCTCTCTCTCTAAACTCTCTCTCTCTAACCTCTCTCTCTCTCTCTAACCTCTCTCTCTCTCTCTAACCTCTCTCTCTCTCTAACCTTTCTCTCTCTCTCTAACCTCTCTCTCTCTCTAACCTCTCTCTCTCTCTCTAACCTCTCTCTCTCTCTAACCTCTCTCTCGCTCTCTCTAACCTCTCGCGCTCTCTCTAACCTCTCTCTAACCTCTCTCTCTCTAACCTCTCTCTCTCTCTCTCTCTAACCTCTCTCTCTCTCTAACCTCTCTCTCTCTAACCTCTCTCTCTAACCTCTCTCTCTAACCTCTCTCTCTCTCTCTAACCTCTCTCTCTCTAATCTCTCTCTCTCTTACCTCTCTCTCTCTAAACTCTCTCTCTCTAACCTCTCTCTCTCTCTCTAATCTCTCTCTCTCTCTAACCTCTCTCTCTCTCTAATCTCTCTCTCTCTAACCTCTCTCTCTCTAACCTCTCTCTCTCTCTAATCTCTCTCTCTCTAACCTCTCTCTCTAATCTCTCTCTCTCTCTCTCTAACCTTTCTCTCTCTCTAACCTCTCTCTCGCTAACCTCTCTCTCTCTAACCTCTCTCTCTCTTCTCTCTCTCTCTCTTCTCTCTCTCTAACCTCTCTCTCTCTCTTCTCTCTCTCTAACCTCTCTCTCTCTCTTCTCTCTCTCTCTCTAACCTCTCTCTCTCTCTCTTCTCTCTCTCTCTCTAACCTCTCTCTCTCTAAACTCTCTCTCTCTAACCTCTCTCTCTCTAACCTCTCTCTCTCTCTCTAACCTCTCTCTCTCTCTAACCTTTCTCTCTCTCTCTAACCTCTCTCTCTCTCTAACCTCTCTCTCTCTCTCTAACCTCTCTCTCTCTCTAACCTCTCTCTCGCTCTCTCTAACCTCTCGCGCTCTCTCTAACCTCTCTCTAACCTCTCTCTCTCTCTAACCTCTCTCTCTCTAACCTCTCTCTCTAACCTCTCTCTCTAACCTCTCTCTCTCTCTCTAACCTCTCTCTCTCTAATCTCTCTCTCTCTTACCTCTCTCTCTCTAAACTCTCTCTCTCTAACCTCTCTCTCTCTCTCTAATCTCTCTCTCTCTCTAACCTCTCTCTCTCTCTAATCTCTCTCTCTCTAACCTCTCTCTCTCTAACCTCTCTCTTTAACCTCTCTCTCTCTAACCTCTCTCTCTCTAACCTCTCTCTCTAACCTCTCTCTAACCTCTCTCTCTCTCTAACCTCTCTCTCTCTCTCTAACCTCTCTCTCTCTCTAACCTCTCTCTCTCTCTAACCTCTCTCTAACCTCTCTCTAACCTCTCTCTAACCTCTCTCTAATCTCTCTCTCTCTCTAACCTCTCCCTCTCTAACCTCTCTCTCTCTAACCTCTCTCTCTCTAACCTCTCTCTCTCTAACCTCTCTCTCTATCTTCTCTCTCTCTAACCTCTCTCTCTAACATCTCTCTCTCTAACATCTCTCTCTCTAATCTCTCTCTCTCTAACCTCTCTCTCTCTAACCTCTCTCTCTCTAACCTCTCTCTCTCTCTCTCTAACCTCTCTCTCTCTCTAACCTCTCTCTCTCTCTAACCTCTCTCTCTCTCTAACCTCTCTCTCTCTCTCTCTATCCTCTCTCTCTCTCTCTCTATCCTCTCTCTCTCTCTCTCTAACCCCTCTCTCTCTCTCTCTAACCTCTCTCTCTCACCTCTCTCTCTCTAACCTCTCTCTAACCTCTCTCTCTCTAACCTCTCTCTCTAAAACCTCTCTCTCTAACCTCTCTCTCTCTAACCTCTCTCTCTCTCTAACCTCTCTCTCTCTCTAACCTCTTTCTCTCTCTAACCTCTCTCTCTCTCTCTCACCTCTCTCTCTCTCTCTCTCTAACCTCTCTCTCTCTCTAACCTCTCTCTCTCTCTCTCTAAACTCTCTCTCTCTCTAAACTCTCTCTCTCTAACCTCTCTCTCTCTCTCTAACCTCTCTCTCTAACCTCTCTCTCTCACCTCTCTCTCTCTCACCTCTCTCTCTAACCTCTCCCTCTCTAACCTCTCCCTCTCTATCTAACCTCTCTCTCTCTCTCTAACCTCTCTCTCTCTAACCTCTCTCTCTCTAACCTCTCTCTCTAACCTCTCTCTCTCTCTAACCTCTCTCTCTCTCTAACCTCTCTCTCTCTAACCTCTCTCTCTCTAACCTCTCTCTCTCTAACCTCTCTCTCTCTCTAAACTCTCTCTCTAACCTCTCTCTCTAACCTCTCTCTCTAACCTCTCTCTCTCTCTCTCGTTGTTCCTTTGTAGGTTTACTTAGTTTCCACTCAGTCATGTTCACACACAGATTCATGCACCTTACATTATGACATTTCCACACCTCATTCCTTTTTCGTTGTTTTCATTTTTGCCACAGGCTATGAGCCGGCCTGTGACAGTTTATACTCTACACCAAACAATTAAACAACTTTATTTTTACTGTTTATCAACTGCAGCTTATGTCATGCGTTGTGCATCCATGGACGGCTGGAAGACGGTGGAGTCTGGTAAACTAAAGAAGGCCTTCATTAACAAGTGCTGCCACCGTGCTGAAAAATCCAAATGTTAAAAGAAGATAGGCAAGTTGGGGGATTGGGCTCTTAATTGAAGTATTGTCTTATTGTAGTTAATTTGAGTAAGGACTACATTTGGTTAGTGTATTTTTATTTTTATTTGTCATGATCTTAGAATTATAAGATTCAATCTGGGTTCTGAGTGATTCTGAGATATTGAGCAGAGTTTTCACATCTCAGCAAAACTGTTATTTAGTATATTAAACTTTTATTGCTCAACAAGGTCATCACTCTGAAGGTACTAAGATTACCAAGTATCTACATTCTAGGACATTTAGATATGCAGGTGATTTAAAAAAAATCTTAGCTTCACATATATTTAAAGAACAGATTTCAGATCAACATTGTCAATCCCCCCCCCCCCCCCCCCCCCCAAGAAAAATGCCAGATAGAACCTTAGAATTATACATTTTAAATTGGTTATGCTAAACTTGGTTATAAAAAAGGATACCTTAAGTCCATTAAGCCCCTTGCACACTGCCCAAAACAACCCCAACAAATGCCAACAAACTCAAACATAAAACGGTGTTTGTTCAGTGTTCAGCACCACAGTTGAAACGGCTCTAGTTAAGCTAATAACTTTATTTAAGCAGCTGATACTGGTCAGTGTTACATTGTATTTCTTAGACAAGAGTGAGATCCTGGGGAGATTATATTGAGATCTTATACTTCTCAGATGGTGCTTAAATGTTTTATTTTTATTTTATTTATTACAAAAAAACACAAGGGGTAACGTTAAAGTATTGGAACATGAAGGACAAACAATACAGCATCAAGACACTATCAAACATGTATCAGTCTTTCTGCAACAGAGCCATTCTTATGTGTGAGGGTGCATGTGCATGGTAGTGATATAAAATGTCATAGTTTCCTTTTTCATGATCACAATCTTGTAAAACCCGAACCCTCCAAGATCCCCCCCACAGTTCCCCAATAGCTGTCCCTCAACCATTTGAGACCCCTCCCACAGTCCCCCCCCCCCCGAAATAAAAAAGACATTTAAAAAAATGAATTCCATTCCCCACCCCCAAGAACCCCCCCAATGCACCAACAACTATGAGAATGAACTAAAGAGAAAAAAGGAAAAGACAGAAGAAACAACAATCGAAAAAAATTTAACTAAATAATACATTTAAAACCAAGGACATCAAGGACAACTGAAATAATAACAGCAATGCCAACTGTATATGTTTGTGCATGTCTGGCACTATTACATGTATGTGTGTTCTTGTATGTGTTTATTTGAACGAGAGTGTGTGTATATATGCATGTGTACAAACACCTGCACGGCATCAGCCTCAGGCAAACCGGCATTAGTTGTAAAAACACTGCCACTTAGTGTCATTCAAATGTACTTTTATTATGTTTTATTTAGACTTTTTTCCCTTTATCTTTTGACCATCATTCTGTCTCACACAGCAACTCCACTCCCACTTGTCTCCAATTCCACATACCAACCCTCAGCTTCCCTCAGCCCATCCCATCTATCTCTGCTGGCCACCCACTTCATGTTTCTACGCAGCACATATCTTTCAACTATGCTATGATGTTTAACATACAATTTCAATCTATCGAATAGAATCTACAGATTGCGTGTTGAAGATAAATACTTTCACTAAGAATATTAGTAATTGACTGACCTGGTCTTTCCAGATTTCCTAACAGTACTATTTCTAGGGTAAATTTTAGATCAATGCTATGCATTTTCAGCCATCCCTGAACCTGAGACCAGAAACAGGCTACCTGAGGGCAAAACCAAAATAAATGGTCTATTGATTTTGTATCCTCACAACAAAATCTGTAGAGCTTTGATGATTTTATGCCCCAACTATTCAACATTTCGTTGGTGGCAAGAATTCTATATTATAATTTTAGCTGACAAGCACAAAGTCTTGAATCTTGCGTTGTTTTATATATCAACTCATACACCCTGTACCATGGAATCGGTACATCATAAATCTCTTACCAACTATTTTGCAATCTGTATGGCACAGTTGTCAACATCCTGGTCCTCAAATGAAACTGGTATACTTTCCTATTTATGCTATTTTTATTCATCTGCCAGTTTTGATCCTTTATATTGGGCAGACAGACCAGGTCCCTACCTCCTCCCGCTGCCATCCTCCTGCTCTATTTTTGGGGCAATGCTGTAATCAATTGGTTGTACTCTTGGATTGAGCAGACCTTCCCGTACAATTGTGATAACTCCATGAAGGACATAACTCTACCTTTACAATATCATTTAAGAACAAAATACCCTTTTCAAACATCTTTCCCATAAATACAGGTATTTTATCAACCAGCACATTTGAGTTCAGCCACAATATTTGCTGTAATATTTGTTCTATCTTTTCAGGGGGGTGAAATTGAAATTGTAGCCAGCTCTGCAATGCTTGTTTGAAAAAGACAGATATTTTGAAAAAAAGTTATTAAAAAAGTAGCCGTTATTTACTATTTTACACCTGGGGTTGCTATACATTTCTTTTTTTTAACCATTTTATAAGAGAATTACTGAATTTGAAAAAATCCAGGCATTTATAAATAAAATCTACTCTTACTTTATCAAATGCCTTTTCAAAATCCACTATAAATACAATTTCTGGCTTGTTTCATGATGTTCTATTATTTCTAGTAGTTGTCGTATATTGTCTCCAATGTATCGTCCATGTAAAAAAAACCTGTCTGATCAGGATGAACAATACCTGGTTAATCCCTTTTAATTCTGAGTGCTATGTATTTTTGCATCACAACATTGAAGTGTAAGGGGCCTCCAGTTTTTTAGATAGACTGGGTCTTTATATTTGCCATCTGGGTCTTGTTTTGATAATAGAGAAATCAGACCTACCTGCTGAGTACCTGACAGACTACCATTTCTATAGGAGTAGTTAAAACAATCTAACAAAGGAGCTTTTAGTATATAAAAAAATACTTGATATACCTCTACCGGTATGCCATCAAGCCCTGGGGTTTTTCCAGACTGAAAGGATTTAATAGGGGGGGTCTTAGAAGAAATACTTCGGACTCAAATGATTCCAAGTAATACTAGTTTGAGAAACGCCGTTATTTTTCTTGAGATTGAGAAAAGTTCACTATAAGCGACTGGTTTTCCCTCTGGGTTCTTAGCAAACAAATGCACTGCCTCTGATTGGGTTTTGTTTACATTCATTGACGTTTATGACATTTCCATTTTCACCCATTACACATCAATATGATCCAACAGCGCAGTGCCAACGCAGTATAATCTATTAGCTAGCTAGTTTCTTACTTGCTATCTTTTCTAAAATGCAAACAATGCCTTGTAACATTACGCTGTTTATAGTGCGCTCCAAACTTTCTGCCAGTATGTCCTTCAGGGATATCATTGCCACCTCCGAAAGGTCTCGCTCTTCACAGAGCATGGTGAAGAGCCTGTGATTAACGATACAAGGTAGTTGTCCTGGTCCACCACTGACACCCAGGTCATGTAGGGCTGCTCCTTTGCAACAGTTCAACTCTGTGACCATTGGCATTGCAGTGCAGTTGCCACAAGTGACCACTTGCAATTGTTTAGCCTGTGGTGTAATCTGTTTACATTACAACTACATTCTCTTGCTCAGAAGTTATTGAATGTGCTACTAGGTGACCACGATGAACATGTTTAAGGCAAATGCCAGGGGATGAACAGGGACAGCCTCGATGGGTCCACCTTCCATTTCTTAATTTACCGCTGGGACACAGTCTCACGCTACAATTCCGATGATGTCAGTCGTATACGTCATGCCAACATGGCAGCGACCAAGTCAAATATTTTGCTTTTCTGGCATTTTTTTGTTTCCATTCACTATATATTATTAAATACATATGCGAAAATTATATCATGCCTTGTTTTAGCATTTCAGTTCATCTTTTTAAGGGTTCATAGGCATTTTTAACAGATGGAATTATGACTTCTCCATGACTTTTAACCAAATTTCCATGACCAATTATTGGTGGCGTCTCTATGTAGCCTACATGAAAAAGTCAGCATGAATCTGGTATTGACACCAGAAGGCTACTGGTCTCTGATCTCATGTAGGCCTACTATCTCCTGGCATTGTTTTTACACTGCTGCTACACACAGCCTATTATCTATGCATAGTCACTTTACCCATACCTAATTATCACTTTACCCATAACCCCCCCCCCCACATTGACTCGGTACCGGTACTCCCTGTATATAGTCTTGATATTGTTCTTTTATTGTGTTGCTTTTTATTATTTTTTACTTTAGTTTACTTAGTAAATATTTACTAACTCTTTCTTGAAATGTGTTGTTGGTTAAGGGCTTGTAAGTAAGCATTTCACAGTAAGGTCTATCTATACCTGTTGTATTAGGCACATGTGACATACTATTTTATTTTATTTGATCAAGGCAAGGATTTGCTGACGCAAATCTATACTGAACAAAAATATAAAAGCAACATGCAAAAATGTCTAAGATTTTATTGAGTTAAAGTTCATAGAAGGAAATCAATCGAAATAAATTAGGCCCTAATCGATGGATTTCACATGACTGGGAATACAGATGTGCATCTGTTGGTCACAGATACCTTTAAAAAGGTAGGGGTGTGGATCAGGAAACCTTTCAGTATCTGGTGTGAACACCATTTGCCTCATGCAGCGCAACACATCTCCTTCACATAGAGTTGATCAGGCTGTTGATTGTGGCCTGTGGAATGTTGTCCCACTCCTCTTCAATGGCTGTGCGAAGTTACTAGATATTGGCGGGAATTGGAACACTCTGTAGTATACGTCGATCCAGAGCATCCCAAACGTGCTCAATGGGTGACATGTCTGGTGAGTATGCAGGCCATCGAAGAACTGGGACATTTTCAACTTCCAGGAATTGTGTACGGATCCTTGCAACATGGGATTGTACATTATCATGCTGAAACATGAGGTGGTGGCGGCAGATGAATGGCACGACACTGGGCCTCAGGATCTCGTCACGGTATCGCTGTGCATTCAAATTGCCATCGATAAAATGCAATTGTGTTTGTTGTCCATAGCTTATGCTTATGCTTACCCATACCTTAACCCCACCACCACCGTTGGCACTCTGTTCACAATGTTGAAATCAGCAAACCGCTCATCCACATGACGCCATACACGTGGTCTGCGGGTGTGAGGCCGGTTGGGCAAACTGCCAAATTTCGTTGGAGGCGGCTTATGGTAGACAAAATAACATTCAATTCTCTGGCAACAGCTCTGGTGGACATTCATGCAGTCACCATGCCAATTGCACGCTCCCTCAACTTGAGAGACCTGTGGCATTGCGTTGTGTGACAAAACTGCACATTTTAGTGGCATTTTATTGTCCCCAACACGAGGTGCACCTGTATAATGATCATGCTGTTTAATCAGCTTCTTGATATGCCACACCTGTAAGGTGGATAGATTATCTTGGCAAATGAGAAATGCTCACTAACAGTGATGTAAACAAATTTGTGCACATTTGAGAAATAAGCATTTTGTGCGTATTGAACATCAGCTCATGAAACATGGGACCAATACTTTACATATTTATATTTTTGTTCAGTGTAGGATTTCCCAGCATTTTTGCAGGAGGTAGTCATTTCTATGCGATATGGCCACAGGCACGTGAAGAAGTACCATAATGACACACACAGTGCGACCAAAACAAAAATCAACACGCATGCAATAGCCATTTCTCACTCGATACAAAACATGGACTGAATATCTTGGTATCTCTGTTTTCTGTAGATCTACCTGCAACTGGACTCTGATATTTATAAGAACCTAGTCTTGGCGATACTTTCCTCATTCTCGATTCGGGAAAAGGGTTAACACACTGTAGCTACTTGCGCCGATGATCTCCCTCATGCGCGACTAGCAAGCTAGGGCTAAAACTTGTGAAAAATAAGTGAAATAGGTAGCTAGTTATCTGGTAGCTAGTTAGACTTTTCATATTATCATGCAAAAACCTAGTCACGTTAATTTGTATTGACGTTCGTTTGAACTTAGTCTACCTGTTGTCTGCTGTTTTTGTCTTTTCGTTTTGTGGGTTGAAATTTGGGACAAAATATCCACAGGAAAGTATTACTAAACCGACTTCAAAACGCAGGTCTCTGTGTGGCGATCTTGATTTGTTTGCTCATCACCTAAAGCGCGCACACACACAAGACAGAAGTGCATGCATACTAACCAAAACCATCCGAGCCCCCCCAGAAATGTGGTTGTTTGTTCAGAGGCTGACTCAGACCTGGCTCCGAAGCAGAATGCACGATACGACCTCCTGCTCCCAGAGGATGCTGGGTAACAAATCGCTCTTCCCCCCCAGTTGTCTGTGTAACTGACTCTCTCTCTGGTCTTAGGTTCCTGGAGGGAGACGAGGATGAGGAGACATGCACCATCTCACAGGATGAGATCGCTGATGCTGTGGGCATTACCTCCGGGGAAAATTTGATAGTCTTTCGGGACAATGTGTCATTTAAGTTGCCACAAGCAGAAGACTTTAAATTATCTGGGTTCTCTGTCTGTCTTTTTTTATAACAATGTGTCTGTCTCGAACTCGCTCTCACTCCACAGTACTTTAACCTGATCCTGTCTCAGTTTGGGCCCTACCAACTGAATTACAACAAGACTGGACGGTCAGTTTCACCTTCTGTTGTTTGAGTGTTCTGTGCAAGTGGGCCAGATATTATTTCTGCTTTATTGTTAGACCTGCATTTACTGGATAAATTAACTGTGAGTGTGTGTTTTGGTCTTGAGAAGATGTGTGTTTCCTGCTGCTTAGTGGAAGTAGAGGTCATGTGACCTGCCTGGACTGGCAGTCCAAACAGCTGATGTGTGAGATGAATGTGATGAAGACAGTGATCCAAAACACACCTCCATGCTGTAAGGGCTATTTGACTAAGAAGGAGAGTGATGGAGTGCTGCATCAGATGACCTTGCCTCCACAATTACCCGACCTCAACCCAATTGAGATGGTTTGGGATAAGTTGGACCACAGAGTGAATGAAAAGCAGCCAACAAGTGCTCAGCATTTGTGTGAACTCCATCAAGATTGTTGGAAAAGCATTACTCATGAAGCTGGTTGAGAGTGCCAAGAGTGTTCAAAGCTGTCATCAAGGCAAAGGGGCTACTTGTAATGTCCAAACGTTGACTGGTACTGTGTGTGTATATATAATTCAGCAAAAAAGAAACGTCCTCTCACTGTCAACTGTGTTTATTTTCAGCAAACTTAACATGTGTAAATATTTGTATGAACTTATAACAAGATTCAACAACTGAGACATAGACTGAACAAGTTCCACAGACATGACTAACAGAAAGGGGGGGTCAAAATAAAAAATAACAGTCAGTATCTGGTGTGGCCACCAGCTGCATTAAGTACTGCAGTGCATCTCCTCATGGACTGCACCAGATTTGCCAGTTCTTGCTGTGAGATGTTACCCCACTCTTCCACCAAGGCACCTGCAAGTTTCCGGACATCCAATAGGTCCCAGACGTGCTCTATGGGATTGAGATCCGGGCTCTTCGCTGGCCATGGCAGAACACTGACATTCCTGTCTTGCAGGAAATCACGCACAGAACGAGCAGTATGGCTGGTGGCATTGTCATGCTGGAGGGTCATGTCAGGATGAGCCTGCAGGAAGGGTACCACATGAGGGAGGAGGATGTCTTACCTGTAATGCATAGCATTGAGATTGCCTGCAATGACAACAAGCTCAGTCCGATGATGCTGTGACACACCGCCCCAGACCATGACGGACCCTCCACCTCCAAATCGATCCCGCTCCAGAGTACAGGCCTCGGTGTAACGCTCATTCCTTTGATGATAAACGCGAATCCGACCATCACCCCTGGTGAGACAAAACCGTGACTCGTCAGTGAAGAGCACTTTTTGCCTGTCTGGTCCAGCGCCGGTGGGTTTGTGCCCATAGGCACGATGTTGCCGGTGATGTCTGGTGAGGACCTGCCTTACTACAACAGGGCTACAAGCCCTCAGTCCAGCCTCTCTGTCTATTGCGGACAGTCTGAAAACTGATGGAGGGATTGTGCGTTCCTGGTGTAACTCAGGCAGTTGTTGTTGCCATCCTGTACCTGTCCCTCAGGTGTGATGTTCGGATGTACCGATCCTGTGCAGGCATTGTTACACGTGGTCTGCCACTGCGAGGACGATCAGCTGTCCGTCCTGTCTCCCTGTAGCGCTGTCTTAGGTGTCTCACAGTACAGACATTGCAACTTATTGCTGTGGCCACATCTGTAGTCCTCATGCCTCCTTGCAGCATGCCTAAGGCACGTTCACGCAGATGAGCAGGGACCCCGGGCATCTTTCTTTTGGTGTTTTTCAGAGTCAGTAGAAAGGCCTCTTGTGTCCTAAGTTTTCATAACTGACCTTAATTGCCTACTGTCTGTAAGCTGTTAGTGTCTTAATGACCGTTCCACAGGTGCATGTTCATTAATTGTTTATGGTTCATTGAATAAGCATGGGAAACAGTGTTTAAACCCTTTACAATGAAGATCTGTGAAGTTATATTGATTTTTACAATTTATATTTGAAAAACAGGGTCCTGAAAAACTGACGTTTCTTTTTTTGCTGTGTATGTGTGTACATTTTTACCACCCCCATTGATTTAGTCACCCTAATTCTGGCCATCCTATAAGGGTAAAAACTCCAAGCTTTTGAATGCATTATGATGGCGATATGAGATTTGGACCATTGGTTTCCTTAAAGGAATATCTACACAAATAACATTGACCCATTGGTCAAAAGATGCGTTTTTGATTGAAAACCCTACACACTCATTTACATGCACATTTGAGACATTATTTCCTCTCCTCCCATTGAATCATCCTAATCTGTACTTCTCTCTGTGTCCTTTAGGTGGCTCCACTGTGAAGCCATGTTAACAGTGGCTCAGAAGAAGTGGCTCTATATCAATGACAACAAGGGCATTGAGCTCAACGATGGTTTCCGCATGCAGTTTCTCCCCTACCACTTCCTGCTGGCCACAGCGGTGTTAACTTATACTAGCGTTGTAATGTGTGTTTGTCATATGTCAGGGGAATATATTGTGTAATGTGCTTGTTGAGAATATGAATCTGACTGAAGACATAGCTAAGCTCTGGGGGCTAACACAAATCTTCAGGTCTCAAGCAAGGTTACTCACACAACATGCGAGCGTAGTCAGGTGAACCACCAAGACTCACCTGTGAACTCCTCCTGTCCCTCTACCCCTCCTCTAGAGTGCGACAGGTTTCCTGCAGTACCTGGACGTGTCGGTAGATAAGGAGGCGGCGGCCATCTGCACCAAGGCTGGATGTGATGGCCCATAACCCACACAATGCTATCATCCACCTGGGCCACTCCAACGGCACTGTTACCCTCTGGACGCCCAACCAGAGAGAGCCGCTCGTCAAGATGCTCTGCCACCAGGGAGGCGTGTGCTCGGTCACCATCGACAAGACTGGCACGTGAGTCCCAATGAAAAACATAATATAGTTCTGGTTTTGTTAGGAGTGGTTTTGGTCTCAGCCATTGCAAGGTGATTATAATGTTATGTAATGTAGCTGTTGTATTCGAATATGAAATCCACACATTTGAGTCATTTTATTTTTGTCTTTGCTGGTGTACTTCCGTAAATGTCCAGCAGAGGGTTCTCCTGTAACAATCTCCTGTCTATGCAGGTACATGGTGACCTCGGGCATGGAGAAGAGGCTGAAGGTATATGACATCAGATCCTACCGGCCCCTGCTGTCCTACTTCTTGCCTGCTGGAGCTTCCTGTCTGTCTCTAAGTCAGAGGGGCCTGCTGTCCACCGCCATGGGAGACATAGTCCAGGTCATACACTGTAGTTAGACATACTGCTTAAAACGTTTGTCTGCCATGCCTTTTGTATTTCCCTGTGATCCTCAATATAAACTCAGCAATGTTTCCTGCCACTGCTATTCCATAGTTCCATTCCACCAAGCCATGGTATAGCCTCAAACTATGTTAATCTTATGGCCCACTGAATCTAGAACCAAGCATACTAATTGGAATTGACAGAACTGGAACCTAAATACTCATTAAGAGTGAGAGAATGGATTGCTCTCGGGCAGCAACATGGCACCCAGCAATGTTGTCCAAACTCTCTGTACTGTTTTTTAAAAACATTTTTTTTACTCAGTATCTGTTAATGACTGAGTCTGTGTCTCTGAAACCACTGTGCTCAAGTTTTGTCTGCTTATCTGTGTGTGTTCTGTAGGTATACAGAGATGTGTGGGGCACCCCAGTGACCGAGCCCTACATGGCCCACAGGGCAAAGAGCTCAGTGTGGGTGGTAGACTTCTCCCTTTGAAGACGTGCACGTTGTAGGGCATGGAGAGGGCTTCACCAGCATGGTCGTACCAGGTCCGAATGAATTTCTGATTCAAATTGTCCTTTGTGCCATGTCCAATTTGAATTCCAATTCATAGGGAATTGAATTCAATTCTGCGACTGTTCACCCTAACCCTGGTGTACAGTCGCTAACTACATGCTCTCTCTCCTTCCCTCCTCCAAGTGCTGGCGAGCCCAACTTTGATGGTCTGGAGGCCAACCTGTACCCCAGCGCCAAGCAGAGGCAGGAGTGGGAGGTCAAAGCCCTGCTGGAGAAGATCCAGCCAGAGTTGATAGGCCTGAGGACAGGGTCCAAGCATTGGTCAGTACCACCAAGGGATGGGAGCAATTTATCAGAGAGATTTTGCATAAATCATGCATTGATGTGGTGAGACTGATTTCAGGGCTTCAACCTGCTGGCCAAGGAGAAGTTCATGCCAAGTTTTAAAGACCAAAGGTCAGAGTTCAAGTTGAAAAGCGCAAGAAGCAAGTGGCACACGAGGACCAGAGGGTGAGTTCTATTACTACTCATACACAATACAATTACATGAAATGTCTTCATTATTTCATAATTTAGTAACACGTATCTCTCTTGGTCTTCTTTATGATCCCTAACCTCTGTTGGCAGCTTTCCACCCCCTCCGGAAGTGATCAGGCAAACAGTGGAAGTCAGATAAAGAGAGAAAAAAGAAGAGGCGGCAGCAGCTGGTCAGAAGTCTGCTCTGGACAGATTCAGGAAGTAGGACAGTGGCACCAGTGGATGTGTCAACTCCCATTGGTCCTCTGTGGGAATGAATTTTGACCTTTCAGATACACATTCTTGGACATGTTCCTCCGAAGCCCAGACAGCAGGCTCCAACAGCCACTGCAGACACACAGAACATACAGTGCATTCAGGAAAGTATTCAGACCCCTTGACTTTTTCCACATTTTGTTATGTTACAGCCTTATTCTAAAATTGCTGAGAAAAACGATTTAATCAATCTACACACATTACCCCATAATGATAAAGCAAAAACAGGTTTTAAAATTGTTTGCAAATGTATAAATAAACTAAAAAACGGAAATATCACATTTACTTTACTCAGTACTTTGTTGAAGCACCTTTGGCAGCGATTACAGCCTCAAGTCTTCTTGGGTATTACGCTACAAGCTTGGCACAACTGTATTTGGGGAGTTTCTCCCATTCTCCTCTGCAGATCTTCTCAAGTTCTGTCAAGTTTGATGGGGAACATCGCTGCACAGCTATTTTCAGGTCTTTCCAGAGATGTTTGATCGGGTTCAGCTCTGGCTGGGCCACTCCAGGACATGGAGACTAGTCCCGAAGCCACTCCTGCGTTGTCTTGGCTGTGTGCTTAGGGTGGTTGTCCTGTTTGAAGGTGAACCTTCACCCCAGTTTGAGGTCTTGAGCGCTATGGAGAAAGTTTTCATCAAGGATCCCTCTGTACTTTGCTCCGTTCATCTTTCCCTTGATGCTGACAAGTCTCCCAGTCCCAACGCCTGAAAAACATCCCCACAGCATGCTTCACCGTAGGGATGGTGCCAGGCTTCCTCCCGATGTGACGCTTGGCATTCAGGCCAAAGATTTCAATCTTGGTTTCATCAGACCAGAGAATCTTGTTTCTCATGGCCTGAGAGTCCTTTAGGTGCCTTTTGGCCAACTCGAAGCGGGCTGTCGTGCTTTTTACTGAGAAGTGGCTTTCGTCTGGCGCTCTAACATAAAGGCCTGATTGGTGGACTGCTGCAGATATGGTTGTCCTTCTGGAAGGTTCTCCCATCTCCACAGAGGAACTCTAGAGCTCTGTCAGCGTGACCATCGGGTTCCTGGTCACCTCCCTGACCAAGGCCCTTCTCCCCACTGATTGCTCAGTTTGGCCGGGGAGCCAGCTCTAGGAAGAGTCTTGGTGGTTTCAAACGTCTTGCATTTAAGAATGATGGAGGCCACTGTGTTCTTGGGGACCTTCAATGCTGCAGAAATGTTTTGGTACCTTTCCCCAGATCTGTGCCTCGACACAATCCTGTCTCGGAGCTCTACGGACAATTCCTTCGACCTCATGGCTTGGTTTTTGCTCTGACATGCACTGTCAACTGTGGGACCATATATAGACAGGTGTGTTCCTTTCAAAATCATGTCCAATCAATTGAATTTACCACAGGTGTACTCCAAGTTATAGAAACATTCCATGATCAATGGAAACAGGATGCACCTGAGCTCAATTTCGAGTCTCATAGGGTCTGAATACTTATGTAAATAAGCTGTTTTCCATATTTACTAAATTTCTAAACATTTCTAAACCTGTTTCGCTTCGTCATTATGGGGTATTGTATGTAGATTGAGGACAATTTCTTATTTAATCCATTTTACAATAAGGCTAACGTAACAATGTGTAAAAAGTCAAGGGGTCAGAATACTTTCTGAATGCACTGTACATACCAAAGTCTATGAGATGACTTGGAAGTGCATCCTAATCAGTGCCCCGAGCTCATGCTGTGTGACATTTACAAGCTGTCAGTGTATTTATGTCTATCCTACTCAGTTGGACATGCTGTCACTGAAATGAAGTATTTTGACCTTCATTTTCTGTTGGGACTTATGAGCATTTTCAACAAAGGTGAATACTGTTTGTTTCTTGTCAAATGTTTTAGTAAAAAGTCATGTCATTTTTGACAAAAACATTGTCACAAAACAAGTATTTGTGGCGTACTGCTTGGACTTTTTCCATCAGTGGCAAATGAGTCTATATTCTACCATCTAAAATAGTATTTCAATAGCTTCAATTATTGTTATGCTACAGACAAGTCAAAAGTAGGATGAAATGTTCTATCCCTGTTGCGCTCATTCGGTTTGCATCAAAGCAAAACCAACCAGCACCAGTTTTATCAAGCCAACTTGACAGCATCTGTGCTAGTTCTCTGACAACTACCGTCACCACACAATCACCCCATACATAAACACACACTACTGCCAGCATGTCATATCCATCCATTCGTGCATACTAGCATATCTTTACCAATCATTTAGAAACCACTTGACCAAATGCAAGACTTATTAATATTTCATATTTTGATGCTTCCACAGCCATTGAGAACAAATTATACACTACATGACCAAAAGTATGTGGACACCTGCTTTTCAAACATCCCATTCCAAAATCATGGGCATAAATATGGAGTTGGTCCCCCCCTTTTCTGCCATAACAGCCTCCACTCTTCTGGGAAGGCTTTCCAAATACCCAATGATGACAAAGCAAAAACAGGTTTTTGCAAATGTATTAAAAATAAAAAACTTACCTTATTTTCAGCAGCAGCAAATTTGATTTGTTTTTTTAAATTTGCCCCCTAAAATACATCTAACCCTGTTTTTGCTTTTTCATTATGGGGTATTGTGTGTAAATTGATGAGGGGAAACTTGAATACATTTTAGAATAAGGTTGTAACAAAATGAAGGGATCTGAATACTTTCCGAATGCACTCCCCCTGAAGGCCAGGGACTCATTTGATAATCAAAGCAACTACAACATATTTACTGCCTTCCTGCTCTTCTGTATGTGAGGGTAACGCCACCAATGTATTGTGCTTCTACAATCCTTCTAACACCTCTGAATTATACAATTGCTAAATAATTATGTATGAAATATCTATCAAGAATTCACAATTTCTAAATGTATAAGCCTTGAAATGGGAAAGGGGAGATACCTAGTCAGTTGTTCAACTGAATGCATTCAACTGAAATATGTCTTCCGCATTTAACCCAACCCCTCTGAATCAGAGAGGTGCGGAAGGCTACCTTAATTGACATCCACATCTTCAGCGCCTGGGGAACAAAAGACTTTGGAAACTGGCCCAACACGCCTACCCGCAAGGCTACTTGCTGGCCCTCACTGCCATTGTTTTGGACAATACATGTTATTCTATTTAGTTATGTGGACGTCAAGGAAGTGGAAATTGTTGATTCATTTCGCAGTAGACCATTCTATGGGTGTGCAATAACCAGAAAATCGAGTTTGGTTTATCTCATGCAAGAGTGTTTTTATCAATGCTCATTGACATTGGCTGATTAATTGCATGCAGGTCTGGTTTCAAGACTTTGCATGTTATAACCTGCTTTCCACATGACTACTTATAATCAACAACCACTGGGCACACACTGGTTGAATAAATGTTCTTTCTATATCATTTCAATGAAATAACGTTGAACCAAAGTGGCATAGACGTTGAACCCAGGGGGGTAGTGTTTGTCACGAATGAGTGAAAATTACTAGAACTGGTTAAGCATAGAATGGGTAAAATAGCTTTGTGTCGACAGACATTCAGGATATGATTCACCTGTCCCCTGGTTGCTAGGCAACCGCGAGGGAAGGTTCAGGTAAAAAAAAAAAATGCCTCGCTTTGCCTTCCTGTCGTCATCATCTATATTAAGGAAGAACCCGGATCCACCCTTTGTTCATACAATGTCAGTTCAATGTTCCAGTTCGCTTCTGACCACATTAGTTATTGTAAACAATAATACATTGGTTATTCTATTTATCCTTCACACAGTAGCAAAGAGATGAGTGTTGTCAAATTATGTCCCCACGTCTGAAAATTCCAAGATGTTCTTTTGTCAACAACATTTTGTAAACTGCATTTGACTGTATTGGATCTCAACTGATTGCAGAAAAGCCCTCTGCAGCAGTGGACTGAATCCCTCTCTGGGTCAGACAAATCATTACTCCCAGCATAGAGAAATTCATAAATGTCCACTATTCACACTCTACTTGCTAAACATCACAGTTACATACTTTAATGGAACGGGGATAAAAATAAATGGAAGCATTTCGCTGCCGAAAGTCAATTGAAAAGGCAAATGGACAAAAATGATAAATCTATCATGTTTGTAATTCCTTTTCCTAAATGGGTATGCATTTGTGACAAACTTCTAATTGAAGTTCAAAGTAATATATAGCATTATCATTTTCATGATTGAGCCTGCCAAATAGTAAAGTTTGAAATAGCAAAGTTTGTTTAATATGTGACCATCAGGCTCGATTTGGTCTTATGTAGCTAAATGTGTTTTTACATTGGATAAAAGTAGAGGCTCAGAGCTAGAAAATGGTATATCATACATTACAGTTGAGGAACATTGGGAAAGTAAATCTGCTTTGAATGTTGACAAACTTGTAAACCCACTTTTGGCCTGTGAATGTTTTGGTACACCTACTGGAGAGCTCTTCTTTGTCTACACTAGAGGTCGACCGATAATGATTTTTCAACGTCGATACCGATTATTGGAGGACCAAAAAAGCCGCTACCGATTAATCGGCCAATTTTATTTATTTGTAATAATGACAATTACAACAATACTGAATGAACACTTATTTTAACTTAATATAATACATCAATAAAATCAATTTAGCCTCAAATAAATAATGAAACATGTTCAATTTGGTTTAAATAATGCAAAACAAAGTGTTGGAGAAGAAAGTAAAAGTGCAATATGTGCCATGTAAGAAAGCTAACGTTTAAGTGCCTTACTCAGAACATGGGAACATATGAAAGCGGGTGGTTTCTTTTAACACGAGTCTTCAATATTCCCAGGTAAGAAGTTTTAGGTTGTAGTGATTATAGGAATAATAGGACTATTTCTCTATACGATTTGTATTTCATATACCTTTGACTATTGGATGTTCTTATAGGCACTTTAGTATTGCCAGTGTAACAGTATAGCTTCCGTCCCTCTCCTCGCTCCTACCTGGGCTCGAACCAGGAACCACATCGACAACAGCCACCCTCGAAGCAGCGTTACCCATGTAGAGGAAGGGGAACAACTACTCCAAGTCTCAGAGCGAGTGACGTTTGAAACGCTATTAGCGCACACCCCGCTAACTAGCTAGCCATTTCACATCGGTTACACCAGCCTAATCTTGGGAGTTGACAGGCTTGAAGGGGTGGGTATAATTTGCGGAACGTTCCAACAGGAATCTGTTCCAAAAAACGTAAAGTAAAAGGTTGCCAACTAACAACTCATACAAAGTAGCAACGCATACAAACCTAGCTAACTAGCTGCCGAATAGGCATCAACTCACCACATAGCTTATTCTTAATGTTTGTCCATAGGCAACCAGAGTGAGGACAGACATTTTTCGGAATAAACGTGATGAGTGAAAAACGCAATGAAATAGACCACTCTCTACCTGGTATCTTATTCTGCCGCTATACAACTTTGTATGCCTTGTTTTTTGGCAACCTTGTTATTTACGAAGTTTTTGGAATAGATTCCTGTTGGAACGTTCCACAAATTACACCCACCCGGCTTGAAGTCATAAACAGCGCAATGCTTGAAGCACAGCGAAGGGCTGCTGGCAAAACGCACGAAAGTGCTGTTTGAATGAATGCTTACGAGCATGCTGGTGCCTACCACCGCTCAGTCAGACTGCTCTATCAAATCATAGACTTAATTATAATATACTGCTCAAAAAAATAAAGGGAACGCTTAAACAACACAATGTAACTCCAAGTCAATCACACTTCTGTGAAATCAAACTGTCCACTTAGGAAGCAACACTGATTGACAATACATTTCACATGCTGTTGTGCAAATGGAATAGACAACAGGTGGAAATTATAGGCAATCAGCAAGACACCCCCAATAAAGGAGTGGTTCTGCAGGTGGGGACCACAGACCACTTCTCAGTTCCTATGCTTCCTGGCTGATGTTTTGGTCACTTTTGAATGCTGGCGGTGCTTTCACTCTAGTGGTAGCATGAGGCGGAGTCTACAACCCACACAAGTGGCTCAGGTAGTGCAGCTCATTCAGGATGGCACATCAATGCGAGCTGTGGCAAGAAGGTTTGCTGTGTCTGTCAGCGTAGTGTCCAGAGCATGGAGGCGCTACCAGGAGACAGGCCAGTACATCAGGAGACGTGGAGGAGGCCGTAGGAGGGCAACAACCCAGCAGCAGGACCGCTACCTCCGCCTTTGTGCAAGGAGGGGCACTGCCAGAGCCCTGCAAAATGACCTCCAGCAGGCCACAAATGTGCATGTGTCTGCTCAAATGGTCAGAAACAGACTCCATGAGGGTGGTATGAGGGCCCGACGTCCACAGGTGGGGGTTGTGCTTACAGCCCAACACCGTGCAGGACGTTTGGCATTTGCTAGAGAACACCAAGATTGGCAAATTCGCCACTGGCGCCCTGTGCTCTTCACAGATGAAAGCAGGTTCACACTGAGCACATGACAGACGTGACAGAGTCTGGAGACGCCGTGGAGAACGTTCTGCTGCCTGCAACATCCTCCAGCATGACCGGTTTGGCGGTGGGTCAGTCATGGTGTGGGGTGGAATTTCTTTGGGGGGCCGCACAGCCCTCCATGTGCTCGCCAGAGGTAGCCTGACTGCCATTAGGTACCGAGATGAGATCCTCAGACCCCTTGTGAGACCATATGCTGGTGCGGTTGGCCCTGGGTTCCTCCTAATGCAAGACAATGCTAGACCTTATGTGGCTGGAGTGTGTCAGCAGTTCCTGCAAGAGGAAGGCATTGATGCTATGGACTGGCCCGCCCGTTCCCCAGACCTGAATCCAATTGAGCACATCTGGGACATCATGTCTCGCTCCATCCACCAACACCACGTTGCACCACAGACTGTCCAGGAGTTGGCAGATGCTTTAGTCCAGGTCTGGGAGGACATCCCTCAGGAGGACATCCGCCACCTCATCAGGAGCATGCCCAGGCATTGTAGGGAGGTCATACAGGCACGTGGAGGCCACACACACTACTGAGCCTCATTTTGACTTTAAGGACATTACATCAAAGTTGGATCAGCCTGTAGTGTGGTTTTCCACTTTAATTTTGAGTGTGACTCCAAATTCAGACCTCCATGGGTTGATAAATTGGATTTCCATTGATTATTTTTGTGTGATTTTGTTGTCAGCACATTCAACTATGTAAACAAAAAAGTATTTAATAAGATTATTTCATTCATTCAGATCTAGGATGTGTTATTTTAGTGTTCCCTTTATTTTTTTTTGAGCAGTGTATAATAAACACTCAAATACGAGCCTTAGGTCATTAATATGGTCGAATCCGGAAACTATCATCTCGAAAACAAGTTTTCTTTCAGAGAAATACGGAACCGTTCCGTATTTTATCTAACGGGTGGCATTCCTAAGTCTAAATGTTCCTGTTACATTGCACAACCTTTAATGTTATGTCATAATTACGTAAAATTCTGGCAAATTAGTTCGCAATGAGCCAGGCGGCCCAAACTGTTGCATATACCCTGACTCTGCATGCAATGAACGCTAGAGATGTGACACAATTTCATGTTAGCAGACAATATTAACTAAATATGCAGGTTTAAAAATATATACTTGTGTATTGATTTTAAAGAAAAGCATTGATGTTTATGGTTAGGTACATTGGTGCAACGACAGTGCTTTTTTTGCAAATGCGCTTGTTAAATCAACACCCGTTTGTCAAAGTAGGCTGTGATTCAATGAGAAATTAACAGGCACCGCATCAATTATATGCAACGCAGGACACGTTAGATAACTACACATGGTTGATGATATTACTAGTTTAACTAGTGATTATGTTAAGATTTATAGTTTTTTATAAGATAAGTTTAATGCTAGCTAGCAACTTACCTTGGATTCTTGCTGCCCTCATGTAACAGGTAGTCAGCCTGCCATGCAGGCTCCTCGTGGAGTGCAATGTAAGGCAGGTGGTTAGAGCGTTGGACTAGTAACCGAAGGTTGCAAAAACGAATCCCCCCTGAACAAGGCAGTTAACCCCCGTTCCTAGGCCGTCATTGAAAATAAGAATGTGTTCTTAATCTGACTTGTCTAGTTAAATAAAGGTGTAAAAAAAAAATCATATATATATTTTTTTTTGGACAAATCGGTGGCCAAAAAAAACGATTACCGATTGTTATGAAAACTTGAAATCGGCCCTAATTATTCGGCCATTCCGATTAATCGGTCGACCTCTAGTCTACACCCATTTAACATAGTTCACACCCTCTTAAGCCTTAGCCCCACCCATCTCTTTAAGGATTCACATGTGAGACACGTGCTGAACCAGTAGTTCCCAACCTTTTTTGGTTACTGTACCACCAACAGTATTTTGCTCTGCCTGGAGTACCCCCGAATTACCCCCTCTTGCATTTTACCAGTAAGCCTATGGTTTCATGAGTCTTCTCAAGTACCCCCTGTGGATAGGTAATGTACCCCCCGGGGTCCTAGTACCCCTGGTAGTGAACCACTGTGCTAAACGGTGAGTACGGTAGTGTACTAAACAACCAAAGAGTTCAAGACTAAAGGCTGGTTTATACTACATCTATCGACATGTCTGTATACAGTTGTCGTAGTGGCATCATGAACATTCTATTATCGTCTGACATCAAAGTTGTCGTTGTCGTTATGAAAAGTATTAACACAAAAACGACAGGCTGCATGACATCAGCAGCCTGGGGGTCCAAAATGTCATAACTAGTGTATTTTAACACAAATAAACCCATCTGTTTAAAAATGAATGTAGTATGTCACTCTAGCAAACCAGGCAACTAAAAGCAACTTTCTAAATGAAGTTTTGGTTCGTTTGTAGCTTGTTAGCTAGCTAGCTACCATTAAGTTACCTGGCTAGGCAGTTCAAATAATGACTATATCATATAGCTGACCGTCTTAACTTTAGCTAATTTGTTATCATTATTACAGGAAAATAAATTCACAACTAGATCATTATTTACAAGATAATGGTGAGCTAATTACAGAAAATAGCTTACAGTTGCGAGTGTGACAAAATAAAAGCAGGGCATTCTACCGGAGGATTTTAGAACTTGGACGCTGACTTGTTGGCCTAACATTATATCCAAATTTGACTTTGGTGCAGTTGATGTTCTTCACATTAGCGTCTCTGGTAACACACACTATTTAAAATAAAACCTAAGTTTATTTCTCACATGCACAGGATACAGAAGGTGTAAACGGTACAGTAAAATGGTTACTTGCCCAGTGGAGTATTTTGTTTAAACATGTAGCTAGATAGCTAGCTAAACAATTAACTATAATCGCAACTCATAACATTACTACCCTGCATAAATCTACAGGTTGTTAAAGCTAACCAACTAGTTGGGCTCAATGTTAGCTAGCATGGAATGCAAATCGCAATGAAATACGTATATTACTACACAGATCATACACATAACGTTAGCTAGCAAGCCAGTCAGTCAGCTAACATTAGCTAGTTAGCTAACAGTACGCTTTAACTTGCAATGAAAATGACTTTCTGACTAAATTAGAAACGTATAATACCTGAAAATGTAGCTAGCTAGACTCTCTTACCCGTATACATGGATGAACGCTTCTCCCTCTCTGTCACGGATGCCATGGTTTCCCTTAGTTTGAAGATGTAATGTGCCCTCTTTTTGACTCCCTCCTCATTTGCAATCAAACGCTTGAATTTTCTCCATCTCCTTAGCTATCACACTCTGCTTCCACCAGGCATTACACTGACTTCAAAACAACTTTCAAAACCATTTCAAATGCCTTAAACACTTTTTTAGTCATTTCAAAAATGTCGCTTCAGAAAAGGATTACCTACACATACTAAGCAGCTCATGTTATAGACAGAAGCGTGCTACATGGCAGACCAATCCTAACTCATCTCTTGGCATGTGCAGCACATGCATTATCTCAGCCAATAATGGCTAGCGGGAAGGTTCCGGCCTTTTTCCATGGCTCAACTAGGCTCGTAATGTAATCGTTTTATTCGTATTTACAGATGGCATACACATTAATGGTTAAGGCACAAGAAAGTTCGCATGTTCCAGTAGGAATTTCTGGGCAAAAATGTATTTTTATGAAAAAAATTAATTTGTATTGAAATGCCTCTCCTGTGAAGTAGTGAAGTAGTTTCCTGAAACGAGTCACATATTTAAATTCCATGGTACTATCCAGTACAACACTGACATATTTAAAAACGGCATATAAATGCTTAAATGACAAACTATTTCTCATGTTTTTGCTTGTTGTGACTGCATTTTATTTTTGTCACAATTCATGCTTTCTCAGTTACAATTAACAATTATTTTCCAAACTCTGTGGTTTAAGACTGTCAAAATTCAAATGATCATTAAAATTCGATAAATCAATTGCAATCCTTAATTTTGTTATATAGTTTCCCCATTGCTCCTTTGCCTTTTCAATGTGTTAGACCTGTCAATCAAACACGGTTGGCGGTGTTTTGGTAATGTGAGGCGGAAGAGGTTGCCTGGGCATGCTAGCATACCAAATATTATGGCTACCGTATACTGACAAGATACATGTCTTTCCACCCTAACAATGGGAGTCGTTGTTCACAAAGCGACACGGCGGGCTGTCTAGCTCCCGCCTATCCTTTCTTTGGATTGGTGGATACAGCTCATTATTGTAATCCTTTTTTGAATATCCGATGAGGGATGTTGACAACCGCCCGCAACCGCCTGTATTCAGTGGAGAGAGAGGCTATGGTACTAGCCTCATGCCATGAATATGCATAGCCATCTAGAGACAACTCCGATTTAACGTGTTTTTTCTCAAAGTTGCCGGGATGTCATGTGTCCTACTTATAACAGACTCGTACCAACTTAATCATTACGAAACTTCTATTCGATCAAATAAACCTCATGTAGTAAATCAATTTTTTTGTTAACCGAATTCAACACCCTCTCATTGACTTCCATACAAAAACTCCTTGCTTGTTGGGCGAAACAATGAAAAAATGCCACATGCTGGAGGGAGTATGGAAAAGCATTGTCAATTGTCAATTGAGAATTAATGTAATTTGTCAGAATTCATGCTATCACAACAAGCAAATGAAATGGCAAACGTGAGAAATGATTTGTCATTTAAGCATTTACATTCGATTTTTAAATGTTTCTTTGTTGTACTGGATGAAATATCAAACACTGCTAAATTAATATAGGTGAAACACTAACATTAGGATATCCTGAATGTTATGCGTTTCCTGGTCAGTAATATTTTCATATCTACAGTATATGTCTGTGTAGTGTGTGTTTTAACAGTCTTAAAAATATATTCACACTAATTCCCTTCAACTGATTCATATAGCTTCAGCTTTTACAAAATGCTAGCGTAATAATCATCAACATAAAATACATTAAAGTATTCATAAAAGTCTATCAAAATAAAAGTACATTTTCACACTGCACAGTGATTCCTTATCGTAGCTAAAGAAATAGAGTGCTTGCCGCTTGTGCTATTCACAGTATTGGCAGAGGCACAGCCCCCCATAACACAATAGTATTTTCTATCCACAATGGCAATAACTCTCTCACAGACCCTGCTCCACCCCCAGAAAGGTCCCCAGCATGGCCCGGACTTTACAGACCCCCAGGGAGGCACGCATACCCAACCAGGAGCAGGGGGGAGGGGAGTGGACGTCAGCCCAGAACCGGAGCATCTCGCTGGGGGAGATGTGATGGATGGACACCATGGCCTGGTAGCAGCAGCGTGTGTAGGGCACCACAGGCCCACCAGAGAACAGTGGGCAGTGGGAGGGCAGCACTCCAGCCTCACGGGCACACAGACCCACAAACATGTCCTCGGGGGGCAGAGGAGTGGACGGATGCGAGGCAGCGGCCGTCAGGGAGATCTTGAGCAAGGCGGAGCGGGAGAGGATGTAGGCAGTGCCGCTGCAGTAGTCGGGGAAGACAGAGGCAGGGTACGCCCCTCTAGGGAGGTAGTGCTTACTGCCTGGGTTTCGGTCTGGAGCCACGTGGTGGTGGAGCCGGCCCAGGTACAGGTCCCCGTGCTCGTAGGTGCTGTTCAGGTAGTGCAGCAGGGCCCCAGGGTTGAACAGGACGTCATCGTCCACCTTGGCCAGGAAGTGGGCCTGGGGGCAGAAGCGTCGGGCCCAGCTCAGCATCGATAGGGTCTTCAGGGTCAGGTTGGAGTAGGACTCCCAGAAGCGCCCTTGGATCAGGTCCCCTCTTTCCCAGGACTCATCTATCAGCAGCTTGGCTAGCCCGGGGTCAGAGGCCACCCCGAGCATGAACAAGGTCATGACCTTATGACCCCTGACCTCCACCTCCCCACCCCACGTGTCCCGGATGGCCTGGCGGGCCCTCTGATTGGCTGGGGCGGAAGTCACCATGGTGATGAGGTAGGGCTTGGCATGCTGGCAGACATGAGGGCTGGGCATAAGGAGGTACTCCTCGGGTCTGGTTGGGAGGACACTCTGAGGGGGTATGATCCCCCCCTGTGCCTCTACCATTGTGTTCATATTCATGTATGTGGCCCATGACTCAATGGAGTCAATGAAGAGTAGAGCTAGCAGGGCAGCACTGACTATCAGCACACAGAGAGCAGGCACCACCCCGAACCGGCCCCCACGCTTCCCAAAGCGGGGCTTAAACACCCACAGCCCCTGCCCCACCATGACCTCCCTCCAACCTCCACACTGCAGCTCAAAAACTCACCCCTTCTCTCTGTCTCTTTATCCTCTGGTCTTCTCTCAGTCCAGCTTTATAACTCTGAATGTTTTGCTTTCCTCATGTTTTACTTCCTCGTTGTCTCTTGCATCTCTTCCTCGAACAACAGTTGATCTGCTAGCGGATAACTATCCAGGTTGTTGGTGGGTGTTGTGTGATGCTTTCACTCTGCAGACCAGTAAAACTGCGCGTTAAAGAGGCAAATAAAATTGGGGTTAACAGACAGACATTTACCTGGAGCTGTCAATGGCCTCAACACTCTACATGCATCAAAATGATGTCGCTATTCTCAGCGCAAATGAAAACGAAAGAGAGTAAGTCTTTCCACCTAGAGGTCCTTGGCAAAGCTCCTGAATGAGTGTTATCACACAGACTGATCCTATAAAAGATAAAAGATGTGTAGCAGTTGATTGGCTGCTATATAAATAACCTGATGATAAATATCACACTAACACATACAGTACCAGTCAAAGGTTTGGACACTCATTCAAGGGTTTTTCTTTATTTTTACTATTTTCTACATTGTAGGATAATAGTGAAGACATCAAAACTATGAAATAACACATATGGAATCATGTAATAACCAACATTTTATTAAACAAATCAAAATATATTTTAGATGTGAGATTCTTCAAAGTAGCCACACTTTGCCTTGATGACAGCTTTGCACACTCTTGGCATTCTCTCAACCAGCTTCATGAGGTAGTCACCTCGAATGCATTTCAATGAACAGGTATACCTAGATAAAAGTTGATTTGTCAAATTTCTTTCTGCATTTGAGCCAATCAGTTGGGTTGTGACAAGGTAGGGGTAGTATAGCTAAAATACTGATTCACGCAGTCTCCTCTGAACAGTTGATGTTGAGATGTGTCTGTTACTTGAACTCTGTGAAGCATTTATTTGAGCTGCAATTTCTGAGGCTGGTAACTCTAATGAACTTATCCTCTGCAGCAGAGGTAACTCTGGGTCTTCATGAGATCCAGTTTCATCATAGTGCTGGATGGTTTTTGCAACTGCACTTGAAGAACGTTCAAAGTTCTTGACATTTTCCGTATTGACTGACCTTCGTGTCTCAAAGTAATGATGGACTGTCATTTCTCTTTGCTTATTTGAGCTGTTCTTGCAATAATATGGACTTGGTCTTTTACCAAATAGGGCTTTCTTCTGTATACACCCTACCTTTCCACAACACGACTGATTGGCTCAAATGCATTAAGATGCATTAAAAAATTCCACAAATGAACATTTAACAAGACACACCTGTTAATTGAAATGCATTCCAGGTGACTACCTCATGAAGTTGGTTGAGAGAATGCCAAGAGTGTGCAAACTTGTCATCAAGGCAAAGAGTGGCTATTTGAAGAATCCCAAAAATATTTGGATTTGTTTAACACTTTTTCGGTTACTACATGATTCCATATGTGTTATTTCATAGTTTTGATGTCTTCAGTGGTGTAATGTACTTAAGATGTACTTTAAAGTATTTTTACTTAAGCACTTTTTTGGGGTATCTGTACTTTACTATTTATATTTTTGCCAACTTTTACTTTACTACATTCCTAAAGAAAATTATGTACTTTTTACTTCATACATTTACTTACTCCCTGACACCCAAAAGTACATGTTACATTTTGATGGGAAAATTGTCCAATACACACTTATCAATCTGGTGGACTTACTAAACACAAATGCTTTGTTTGTAAATTATGTCTGAGTGTTGGAGTGTGCCCCCTGGCTATCCAACAACAAAAAAAGAAACAAAATTGTGCCATCTGGTTTGCTTAATATAAGGAATTTGAAATGGTTTATACTTTTACTTTTGTATACTTAAGTACATTTGAGCAATTCCATTTACTTTTGATACTTAAGTATATTTAAAACCAAATATTTTTAGACTTTTACTCAAGTAGTATTTTACTGGGTGACTTTCACTTGAGTCATTTTCTACTAAGGTATCTTTACTTTTAGTCAAGTATGACAATTGAGTACTTTTTCCACCATTGATATATATACACATACACGTATAGGCTACACACCAACTACACCAGCCGAGATATCGTTAAAAACTCCTCCCTTCCACTTACAGGGAAGACAGTAACACCTACAGAACTTCCCCTCTGTAGAAAATGTTTAACAGCACAGCATTCCTGGGATTGGCTTGACTAGGCTACTGGGTACAGTTGTGCAGTGCGCGTTTTGGCACTATGAACGTTATGCTCTCGACATTGACGTGCTACATTTATCTGACTGTTTCAAATTTGATGTATTAGTGCCTTACGGGCAATTCAGATTGTTGTTTGAGGACCTCTTTAGCAAGGAATGTGTTTGTTTTTTATGATTGTGGTTTTTGTTTTTCTTTGTGTATTTCCTGTACTTATGTTGCTTGCTCTTGTATTTGTTTGTGATTGAAAATCGGATACTTTTGCTCTGTATTTCTGATCTTTATGTAATATGATATCTCTTTGAGCTTTTTGAATTGTTGTTTGTTGTAATACAGGCAACAGTTGCAAAATAGACCATGCTGCCAATTTAGATTCTCTGCTTAAATAAAGGTTAAAAAAATGTATTAAGTAAGTGTGATTCAAGACACCCAAATCCTGATCTTATATGACAAAGAAACCTATTGCATAGCACGTGTCAAACTCATTCCACAGAAGGCCAAGTCTCTGCTGGTTCTCTCCTCCCTTGTCCTTGATTAATGAATTAATGTCACTGATAAGTAAGGAATTCCCCTTAACTGTTTGTCTAGGTCTTAACTGAAAGGGGAAAAAACGAAATCCAGCAGACAGTAGGCCCATGGAATGAGTTTGACACCCCTGCTGTTTAGCCTAACAATCAAATGCTGTTTTCACGGCTGATATCATCTGAGCACGCTAATAAATAAAAACGCAATAACATCAAACCTTGAATCCAATGAAGACGACAGTGTCAACACATTCTGTCCATGGTTCCGTTTTGGTCCGCAATATTGTACGGCTTCAAATTCATTCCCGCTGAGCAGAAACAATTCGCCGCATCCGGATGCAGGCTGTACCATGCACTTAATAACAAACTTCCTCGGTGGTCACTTCATGCAAATGCATTTACTCCAGATAGACTGCATGTGTGTCGCGTTTTATTAATGTAGGACTATTTGTAAGCTTTAATTGAGAAGATATTAGAAGAACATACATGTATAATGTAGGATATTCTTGCGTTTGGCATTTCTTCTGTTCTTGATATTTGTATGACATCTTGTGGACATATCTGGAAATGTAGCCTAACTTGTCAAGCATCTTTGTGGGGCACTGTTTTAACTGATAATGCGTTACTATGCTACTTGTATGAATGACAATAGCATACTCCACTGCTTTATGGTGACAATCAATAGCTCAACATATAACTTGAGACTGATGTTTGATTATAATAGCCCTACTACTTTTTAGTACTCATTTATTTTTTGTATTTTTTAACCTTTATTTAACTAATCAGTGCTAAAGGTGTGCATGTGACATAATCTTTTACAAGAAGAGATTGTCTGCATCTCAAATGACACACTATAGGCCTAGTAGTGGCTCACTATATAGAGAATGCGGACTTGAATGGGGTCATTTAAGATTTTATCTCCATTGATGGGATTGATAAAGTTACAAAATTCAAGCCCAGGCACTGTGTGATTGAGAGAGTGACAGTGATATTCGAAACCCTGTAGGTGCACCCATCTCCATGTGTACATATTTAGAAAACACAAGAAAAACAAAGTGTCACGATTTGGACAGACATTTTTATTTCAACAACAATTAGCTATGAAGCCTGGGGAAGCAATGTAATGCCATCTGAAATATACACAGAACAAAAAAATAAACACAACATGCAACCATTCCAAAGATTTAGCTGAGTTAAAGTTCATATAAGGAAATTAATTAGGCCCTCATTTATGGATTTCACATTATTAGGCAAGGATGCCGCAATGAGTGGGCCTATGCCCACTGGGGAGCCAGGCCCAGCCAATCAGAATGAGTTTTTCCCCATAATAGGGCTTTATTACGGACAGAAGTAGACCTCAATGTTGGATGTGGCTTATGGTAGAGAAATTAACATTAAATTATCTGGCAACAGCTCTGGTGGACAATCCTACAGTCACCCTTCTAATTGGATGCTCCCTCAAAACTTGACACATCTGTGGCATTGTGTTGTGACAAAATTGCACATTTTAGAGGGGCCTTTAGCCTAGTGGTTAGAGTGTTGGGCCAGTAACCAAAAGGTTGCTAGATCAAATCCCCAAGCTGACAAGGTAAAAAGCTGTCATTCTGCCCCTGAACAAGCCAGTTAACCTGACTGTTCCTAGGCCATCATTGTAAATAAGAATTTGTTATTTACTGACTTGTCTAGTTAAAGGTAAAACAAAATATATACACTGCTCAAAAAAATAAAGGGAACACTTAAACAACACATCCTAGATCTGAATGAAAGAAATAATCTTATTAAATACTTTTTTCTTTACATAGTTGAATGTGCTGACAACAAAATCACACAAAAATAATCAATGGAAATCCAATTTATCAACCCATGGAGGTCTGGATTTGGAGTCACACTCAAAATTAAAGTGGAAAACCACACTACAGGCTGATCCAACTTTGATGTAATGTCCTTAAAACAAGTCAAAATGAGGCTCAGTAGTGTGTGTGGCCTCCACGTGCCTGTATGACCTCCCTACAACGCCTGGGCATGCTCCCGATGAGGTGACAGATGGTCTCCTGAGGGATCTCCTCCCAGACCTGGACTAAAGCATCCGCCAACTCCTGGACAGTCTGTGGTGCAACGTGGCGTTGGTGGATGAAGCGAGACATGATGTCCCAGATGTGCTCAATTGGATTCAGGTCTGGGGAACGGGCGGGCCAGTCCATAGCATCAATGCCTTCCTCTTGCAGGAACTGCTGACACACTCCAGCCACATGAGGTCTAGCATTGTCTTGCATTAGGAGGAACCCAAGGCCAACCGCACCAGCATATGCTCTCACAAGGGGTCTGAGGATCTCATCTCGGTACCTAATGGCAGTCAGGCTACCTATGGCGAGCACATGGAGGGCTGTGCGGCCCCCCCAAAGAAATGCCACCCCACACCATGACTGACCCACCGCCAAACCGGTCATGCTGGAGGATGTTGCAGGCAGCAGAACGTTCTCCACGGCGTCTCCAGACTCTGTCACGTCTGTCACGTGCTCAGTGTGAACCTGCTTTCATCTGTGAAGAGCACAGGGCGCCAGTGGCGAATTTGCCAATCTTGGTGTTCTCTGGCAAATGCCAAACGTCCTGCACGGTGTTGGGCTGTAAGCACAACCCCCACCTGTGGACGTCGGGCCCTCATACCACCCTCATGGAGTCTGTTTCAGACCGTTTGAGCAGACACATGCACATTTGTGGCCTGCTGGAGGTCATTTTGCAGGGCTCTGGCAGTGCTTCTCCTGCTCCTCCTTGCACAAAGGCGGAGGTAGCGGTCCTGCTGCTGGGTTGTTGCCCTCCTACGGCCTCCTCCACGTCTCCTGATGTACTGGCCTGTCTCCTGGTAGCGCCTCCATGCTCTGGACACTACGCTGACAGACACAGAAAACCTTCTTGCCACAGCTCGCATTGATGTGCCATACTGGATGAGCTGCACTACCTGAGCCACTTGTGTGGGTTGTAGACTCCGTCTCACCGCCAGCATTCAAAAGTGACCAAAACATCAGCCAGGAAGCATAGGAACTGAGAAGTGGTCTGTGGTCCCCACCTGCAGAACCACTCCTTTATTGGGGGTGTCTTGCTGATTGCCTATAATTTCCACCTGTTGTCTATTCCATTTGCATAACAGCATGTGAAATTTATTGTCAATCAGTGTTGCTTTCTAAGTGGACAGTTTGATTTCACAGAAGTGTGATTGACTTGGAGTTACATTGTGTTGTTTAAGTGTTCCCTTTATTTTTTTGAGCATTGTATAAAAAACTATCATCCTATATCGAATCTCCCAATCAAATCAAATCAAATCAAATTTAATTTATTTTTATATAGCCCTTCGTACATCAGCTGATATTCTCAAAGTGCTGTACAGAAACCCAGCCTAAAACCCCAAACAGCAAGCAAAGCATGTGAAAGAAGCACGGTGGCTAGGAAAAACTCCCTAGGAAAAACTCCCTAGAAAGGCCAAAAACCTAGGAAGAAACCTAGAGAGGAACCAGGCTATGAGGGGTGGCCAGTCCTCTTCTGGCTGTGCAGGGTGGATATTATAACAGAACATGGTCAAAATGTTAAAATGTTAAAATGTTCATAAATGACCAGCATGGTCAAATAATAATAATCATAGTAGTTGTCGAGGGTGCAACAAGCACGTCCGGTGAACAGGTCAGGGTTCCATAGCCGCAGGCAGAACAGTTGAAACTGGAGCAGCAGCACGGCCAGGTGGACTGGGGACAGCAAGGAGTCATCATACCAGGTAGTCCTGAGGCATGGTCCTAGGGCTCAGGTCCTCCGAGAGAAAGACAGAAAGAGAGAAAGAGAGAATTAGAGAGAGCATATTTAAATACACACAGGACACCGGATAAGACAAGAGAAATACTCCAGATGTAACAGACTGACCCTAGCCCCCCGACACATAAACTACTGCAGCATAAATACTGGAGGCTGAGACAGGAGGGATCAGAAGACACTGTGGCCCCATCCGATGATACCCCCGGACAGGGCCAAACAGGCAGGATATAACCCCACCCACTTTGCCAAAGCACAGCCCCCACACCACTAGAGGGATGTCTCCAACCACCAACTTACCGTCCTAAGACAAGGCCGAGTATAGCCCACAACGATCTCCGCCATGGCACAACCCAAGGGGGGGGGGGGGGGGGCGCCAACCCAGACAGGAAGACCACGTCAGTGACTCAACCCACTCAAGTGACGCACCCCTCCCATGGACGGCATGGAAGAACACCAGTAGGCCAGTGACTCAGCCTCTGTAAAAGGGTTAGAGGCAGAGAATCCCAGTGGAAAGAGGGGAACCGGCAAGGCAGAGACAGCAAGGGCGGTTCGTTGCTCCAGCCTTTCCGTTCACCTTCACACTCCTGGGCCAGACTATACTTAATCATAGGACCTACTGAAGAAATAAGTCTTCAGTAAAGACTTAAAGGTTGAGACTGAGTCTGCGTCTCTCACATTGGTAGGCAGACCATTCCATAAAAATGGAGCTCTATAGGAGAAAGCCCTACCTCCAGCCGTTTGCTTAGAAATTCTAGGGACAATTAGGAGGCCTGCGTCTTGTGACCGTAGCGTACGTGTAGGTATGTACGGCAGGACCAAATCGGAAAGATAGGTAGGAGCAAGCCCATGTAATGCTTTGTAGGTTAGCAGTAAAACCTTGAAATCAGCCCTTGCCTTAACAGGAAGCCAGTGTAGGGAGGCTAACACTGGAGTAATATGATCAAATTTTTTGGTTCTAGTCAGGATTCTAGCAGCCGTATTTAGCACTAACTGAAGTTTATTTAGTGCTTTATCCGGGTAGCCGGAAAGTAGAGCATTGCAGTAGTCCAGCCTAGAAGTAACAAAAGCATGGATTAATTTTTCTGCGTCATTTTTGGACAGAAAATTTCTGATTTTTGCAATGTTACGTAGATGGAAAAAAGCTGTCCTTGAAACAGTCTTGATATGTTCTTCAAAAGAGAGATCAGGGTCCAGAGTAACGCCGAGGTCCTTCACAGTTTTATTTGAGACGACTGTACAACCATCCAGATTAATTGTCAGATTCAACAGAAGATCTCTTTGTTTCTTGGGACCTAGAACAAGCATCTCTGTTTTATCCGAGTTTAAAAGTAGAAAGTTTGCAGCCATCCACTTCTTTATGTCTGAAACACAGGCTTCTAGCGAGGGCAATTTTGGGGCTTCACCATGTTTCATTGAAATGTACAGCTGTGTGTCGTCCGCATAGCAGTGAAATTTAACATTATGTTTTCGAATGACATCCCCAAGAGGTAAAATATATAGTGAAAACAATAGTGGTCCTAAAACGGAACCTTGAGGAACACCGAAATTTACAATTGATTTGTCAGAGGACAAACCATTCACAGAGACAAACTGATATCTTTCCGACAGATAAGATCTAAACCAGGCCAGAACTTGTCCATGTAGACCAATTTGGGTTTCCAATCTCTCCAAAAGAATGTGGTGATCGATGGTATCAAAAGCGGCACTAAGATCTAGGAGCACGAGGACAGATGCAGAGCCTCGGTCTGACGTCATTAAAAGGTCATTTACCACCTTCACAAGTGCAGTCTCAGTGCTATGATGGGGTCTAAAACCAGACTGAAGCGTTTCGTATACATTGTTTGTCTTCAGGAAGGCAGTCAGTTGCTGTGCAACAGCTTTTTCTAAAATTTTGGAGAGGAATGGAAGATTCGATATAGGCCGATAGTTTTTTATAATTTCTGGATCAAGATTCGGCTTTTTCAAGAGAGGCTTTATTACTGCCACTTTTAGTGAGCTTGGTACACATCCGGTGGATAGAGAGCCGTTTATTATGTTCAACATAGGAGGGCCAAGCACAGGAAGCAGCTCTTTCAGTAGTTTAGTTGGAATAGGGTCCAGTATGCAGCTTGAGGGTTTGGAGGCCATGATTATTTTCATCATTGCGTCAAGAGATATAGTACTAAAACACTTTAGTATCTCCCTTGATCCTAGGTCCTGGCAGAGTTGTGCAGACTCAGGACAATGGAGCTTTGGAGGAATACCCAGATTTAAAGAGGAGTCTGTAATTTGCTTTCTAATGATCATGATCTTTTCCTCAAAGAAGTTCATAAATTTATTACTGCTGAAGTGAAAGCCATCCTCCATTTGCGAAGGCTGCTTTTTAGTTAGCTTTGCGACAGTATCAAAAAGAAATTTCGGATTGTTCTTATTTTCCTCAATTAAGTTGGAAAAATAGGATGATCGAGCAGCAGTAAGGGCTCTTCGATACTGCACGGTACTGTCTTTCCAAGCTAGTCGGAAGACTTCCAGTTTGGTGTGGCGCCATTTCCGTTCCAATTTTCTGGAAGCTTGCTTCAGAGCTCGTGTATTTTCTGTATACCAGGGAGCTAGTTTCTTATGACAGATGTTTTTAGTTTTTAGGGGTGCAACTGCATCTAGGGTATTGCGCAAGGTTAAATTGAGTTCCTCGGTTAGGTGGTTAACTGATTTTTGTCCTCTGACGTCCTTGGGTAGGCAGAGGCAGTCTGGAAGGGCATCAAGGAATCTTTGGGTTGTCTGAGAATTTATAGCACGACTTTTAATGCTCCTTGGTTGGGGTCTGAGCAGATTATTTGTTGCAATTGCAAACGTAATAAAATGGTGGTCCGATAGTCCAGGATTATGAGGAAAAACATTTAGATCCACAACATTTATTCCATGGGACAAAACTAGGTCCAGAGTATGACTGTGGCAGTGAGTAGGTCCAGAGACATGTTGGACAAAACCCACTGAGTCGATGATGGCTCCGAAAGCCTTTTGGAGTGGGTCTGTGGACTTTTCCATGTGAATGTTAAAGTCACCAAAAATTAGAATATTATCTGCTATGACTACAAGATCCGATAGGAATTCAGGGAACTCAGTGAGGAACACTGCATATGGCCCAGGAGGCCTATAAACAGTAGCTATAAAAAGTGAGTGAGTAGGCTGCATAGATTTCATGACTAGAAGCTCAAAAGACGAAAACGTCATTGTTGTTTTTTTTTTTGTAAATTGAAATTTGCTATCGTAAATGTTAGCAACACCTCCGCCTTTGCCGGATGCACGGGGGGTATGGTCACTAATGTAACCTGGGGGTGAGGCCTCATTTAACACAGTAAATTCATCAGGCTTAAGCCATGTTTCAGTCAGGCCAATCACATCAAGATTATTATCAGTGATTAGTTCATTGACTATAACTGCCTTGGAAGTGAGGGATCTAACATTAAGTAACCCAATTTTGAGATGTGAGGTATCACAATCTCTTTCAATAATGGCAGGAATGGAGGAGGTCTTTATACTAGTGAGATTGCTAAAGCGAACACCGCCATTTTTAATTTTGCCCAACCTAGATCGAGGCACAGACACGGTCTCAATGGGGGAAGCTGAGCTGACTACACTGACTGTGCTAGTGGCAGACTCCACTAAGCTGGCAGGCTGGCTAACAGCCTGCTGCCTGGCCTGCACCCTATTTCATTGTGGAGCTAGAGGAGTTAGAGCCCTGTCTATGTTCGTAGATAAGATGAGAGCACCCCTCCAGCTAGGATGGAGTCCGTCACTCCTCAACAGGCCAGGCTTGGTCCTGTTTGTGGGTGAGTCCCAGAAAGAGGGCCAATTATCTACAAATTCTATCTTTTGGGAGGGGCAGAAAACAGTTTTCAACCAGCGATTGAGTTGTGAGACTCTGCTGTAGAGCTCATCACTCCCCCTAACTGGGAGGGGGCCAGAGACAATTAATCGATGCCGACACATCTTTCTAGCTGATTTACACGCTGAAGCTATGTTGCGCTTGGTGACCTCTGACTGTTTCATCCTAACATCGTTGGTGCCGACGTGGATAACAATATCTCTATACTCTCTACACTCGCCAGTTTTAGCTTTAGCCAGCACCGTCTTTAGATTAGCCTTAACGTCGGTAGCCCTGCCCCCTGGTAAACAGTGTATGATCGCTGGATGATTAGTTTTAAGTCTAATACTGCGGGTAATGGAGTCGCCAATGACTAGGGTTTTCAATTTGTCAGAGCTAATGGTGGGAGCCGTCGGCGTCTCAGACCCCACAACGGGAGGAGTAGAGACCAGAGAAGTCTCGGCCTCCGACTCCGACTCGCTTAATGGGGAGAACCGGTTGAAAGTTTCTGTCGGCTGAATAAGCGACACCGGTTGAGCATTCCTACAGCGTTTCCCTCCAGAAGCCATGAGAAAGATGTCCGGCTGCGGACTATAGCAATCCTCAATTGTTTTTAGAAAAAGCTGTTTAATGGCTTCAGACTGAGGCTCTGCATCTGTCCTCGTGCTCCTAGACCTTAGTGCTGCTTTTGATACCATCGATCATCACATTCTTTTGGAAAGATTGGAAACCCAAATTGGTCTACACGGACAAGTTCTGGCCTGGTTTATCTGTCGGAAAGATAACAGTTTGTCTCTGTGGATGGTTTGTCCTCTGACAAATCAACTGTAAGTTTTGGTGTTCCACAAGGCTCCGTTTTAGGACCACTATTGTTTTCACTATATATTTTACCCCTTGGTGATGTCATTCAGAAACATAATGTTAACTTTCACTGCTATGCTATTTTCTCTCTCTCTCTCTCTCTCTCTCAGGACCTGAGCCCTAGGACCATGCCTCACGACTACCTGGCCTGATGACTCCTTGCTGTCCCCAGTCTACCTGGCCCTGCTGCTGCTCCAGTTTCAACTGTTCTGCCTGTGGCTATGGAACCCTGACCTGTTCACCGGATGTGCTACCTGTCCCAGACCTGCAGTTATCAACTCTTTAGCGACAGCAGGAGTGGTAGAGACAATAATTGGCTATGAAAAGCCAACTGACATTTACTCCTGAGGTGCTGACCTGTTGCACCCTCGACAACCACTGTGATGATTATTATTTGAACCTGCTGGTCATCTATGAACATTTGATAATCTTGGCCATGTTCTGCTATAGTCCCCACCCGGCACAGCCAGAAGAGGACTGGCCACCCCTCATAGCCTGGTTCCTCTCTAGGTTTCTTCCTAGGTTCTGGCCTTTCTAGGGAGTTTTTCCTAGCCACCGTGCTTCTACACCTGCATTGCTTGCTGTTTGGTGTTTTAGGCATGGTTTCTATATAGCACTTTGTGACATCAGCTGATGTAAGAAGGGCTTTATAAATACATTTGATTGATTGATTGATTGAAGACAATAGAAGACGGAATATCCAAGTCTCACAGAAGACGGCAGACATGCTAGCTAGCCACAACGAGAACCAGAGCAGCATGAATACACAAGAAGCCGTGAACTCAAGCAAGAGAAAGAACAAAACTGACCAGGATGAAATCCTTGCAACCTTTTTACCTCAGACCCCAATTAAAAATCCACTGGTGAAAAAAGTAAAAGAGGTCATTTCCATGTCTGAACTTTTCTCTGCAATCCAGTCCCTGTCTATTAAACAAGACGCCACGCTCTCCAAAGTGTCCATCATAGAGCAGGCTACCGAAGAAACATCAAAGAAGATCGATAATTTGTCAGAAACTGTCAGTCAGCTACACAAAATTATGAGCGAGAACAAGGAAAAGATAACATTCCTAGAGAATGAGTTGAAGAAACTGCAATCCCAAAATAATGAGCTGTGTGAGAATGTAGCTGAACTTCAAAGATACTCTCGCAGGTGGAATCTGAAAATCCAAGGTGTAAAAGAGGTAGAGGGAGAGGATATCCTGGGAAAGGTGGCTCTGTGCATCAAAGACAAGCTAAGAGACGTGATCGACGTGGTACATCGACTTGGGAAACAAAGATCTTCTGGACCCCCTCTCAATATCATTTTGCGCTTAACTATTACAGGGACAGGGACATCATCGGGAAAAAAGCCAAGGGGATCAAGTTTCTGGACGAGAAGAAGCTCCGCGTCAAAGAAGCTCTGATACCGCAGGATCAGACTGCCGGGGAGAAACTGTGCTCATACAGAAGGCACGACAAGAGGGAAAGAAGGCTGGGTTTAAGGGTCCACACGCATTTATCGAAGGAAGAATAATTACTGGGTAACTCTGTTGACATTAACCAAACTGGAACTGTGAGTACTGCCAAGAGTACAGTTAGTGTACTGCCACGAGTAAATGTACCATTTGAACTACAACTGATGAACACTTGCCAACTAAAAAAAAGGAAGTAAATAGATTTGTTGTACTGTTAACCACCGCTACCTCAGCTGAGTGTAGTTTTTCGTCGGAGTAATCCTCTCAAGGTTCACTGTTTGTTTTATTGATCACAATACTACTTGTGTTATGTAATTTGTGTTCTTTCTCTTTTTAATGCAGGAGTTCGTTTTCAACTCACTCAATATCATTAGTCTGAATGCTAGGGGTTTGAGAGAGCCTTATTTTTATATTGTAAATGCAGTAACGCAGAAGTGATTTGAAATTTTGGAAATCACAATGGGGAGACATAGCCTGGATCAAACCATTCTGCTGGTGTTTTGACACTTATTCACAAGTTTAAAGGTGACATTCTAAAATCCACATCTTCACAAGATGGGAGATGGGTCATAGTAACTGTTAAACTTGACAATGCTATTTTCATCATTTGTAATGTATATGGACATAACTCACATGCTCCAAATAAGACCATTTTTACCCAATTTACCAGGAAAGTACAGGATTTAAGCAACAAATAGCCAGAGGCTTTTCTAATTATTTCAGGGGATTTTAATGAAACACCTGATGCATCTGTTGATCATTTCCTCCTAGAACGAGTCAAAGCCTTCAAAATAGCAATATCATCACTACATTATGCAAGGATTTCTGTGTTGAGGATGCCTGGTATTATTTCAATCCGGATGCAAAGGGTTATACCTGGACCAACAAAACTATGTCATGTAAATCTAGAATAGATATATTCCTAATTTCCCCTTTTTGTTACAATTTGTTATAGACGTAGATCATCAGTTGGCTCCCTTTTCTGATTATCACTTGATTTTCCTGAATTTACAAGCTACTAAAAAAAAGATTTTTTTCAGAGTGATTACAATTGCACTAGAATTGTATGTTTTTTTTATTACTTGATATTTTTTGTATGTTTTAGTATTTTCTTGTTAATACCTGCATTCTGTTTTGTATGATGTAACAATGTAAATTGTTGATCTGTATTTTGAATAAAAAATAAATAAAAAATACTTTGTGTGTTTTAGGTGTCAAGTTTATGGGCATGTTGCAGCACTATGTGGAAGGGAGAGTCCTAGATTTGAGAAGTGTGCAGGAGGGCATGAGATGAAGGAATGTGTAGTTTCTGTGGAGGAAGTTGTGTGTGTTAGTTGTGGGGATGCCCGGTGAGAGAAAGACAGGTTGAGGTTGCTAGGGTCAGAGTAGTAGAGAAAGTATCATATGTTGAAGCAGTGAAGAGAGTGGTAGAGGACGATGGGTACGGGTTGAGGGATCCTGAGGCTTCCTGTGAATAGGCAGAGACCAATAGAGTGACAGGAAGAATATGTGCTTCTGTAAAGTAGGTTTCTTGGCATTCATAACCATGGTTGTCAATTGTACTGCAGAAATGGATCGAAAGTTACAGAAAGTAAAAGGTTGTGGTGGCAGCGGCAGAGAAATACTTGAGTGCGAGGTTTTACTGCAGAACAGTTGCAGTGGGTGTTGAATGGTAGTGTTCTGTCCTCCCAGACCATTTGTCTGGAGTAGGATTAGATAGGGTAAATCGTGGAATGGGGTGGTGGTATTATTTTTTAATAAAAAAAAACATATATATATTTGAGAGGGCTATTAGTTGGCAGAGTAATTTTTCCTTTTCCCCACTTTTATAGTACCGTATCACAAATAATTCAATGTGGGTAGGCTATGAATGGCCTCACATTCCAGTACAGTAGGTGGCAGTGTATGCACCTTAAATTGGATACGATCGCTCCAACATATTCCCAAAGAAGAAGAAGAATGGGCGGCATGGTGCATTCTGGGTGATTCTTGGACTATGTGTGTTTGAGTTTTAAACCTAACGAAGCCGACTGTAGACGAAAGTGTGCGAGTAAAGTCAGAGGAGGTGCATCTGCGACAGCCGAAAGTCGGAGACTGTATTGTTTATCCAACAGCAAGGCTCAGATCAACATAGCGACTATTGTTGGTACCTGTTTCATTTACATATTTGGTCACGTTCGTGTGGCGAAAACAAAATAACCCTAATGATTGATTGACAAATAGTGCCTTCTACAATGCAGTTGATGGCTGCATGGTGCAGTTGGTGAGAAACAACTGCAACAACTTGAAGGCGACCTCATTAAAAACTGCATGACCTTCGATCACATGATTTTTGCAGTCGACATGTCGCAAGTCAGACAATATTAATACCCATAATGCAACACACTTTGAAAGGTAGGGACCAATGTTGGTCAATGTCTTGACAAAAGTGATCGGCTCGAACACGCGAGTACAGCTATGACCGGAAGTTACTTTTTGTAGAAGGTTAGGAGAGCATTTTAGCTAACCCCTAAACCTTTTCCTACCCTTAACCTAATTCTCCTAAGCTGCTGCGTAAGATATCATAAAAGCCAATTCATGCTTGATCAAAAACTGTGGTCTGAGGCTCCGTATGGAGGGTGTGACGCAATTGTGGAACCTCTGGAGGCATGCAGAGGCCAAATTGAGCTCCCTACCGCATCGCTGTGCATCTCCCAAATTTTGTAACAGTGCGGAGGGCTCTGTATAGCTCTTCATTGACATGATTGGGTGACAGTAGGTGGGGATGGGAGGGGCCTGTATAAACACAAACACACTTCCTACACAACAGCTCTGCTCAACAGCTCTGCGCTGCTCCGCGAATCGCAAGAAATAGGAATGCCCTGACTTCTACAGAGGCCGTATCGCCGTAAATGCTGGTCGGCCAGTGCAGACGTCGGATTGACCATGTAGCAACCTTTAACCTGCTACGAAGAAGTTACGTCCGATCGTAGCTGTATACCACCTAGTTAAAACCCAGCCCTTCAAGGAGTGAATGTGAGTCAATTGGGCACTAGCTCAAAAACCCAACAATAGCATGAATTTCGTGAACAAGAAGTACAACATTACAAATATTTTCTGAGATGTGAGATAATTAACTTGTTCTTTGTAATATTGTATAACTTTGGAATAGTGACATTATGCAGCTTTCAAACAACTTGGAACAATAGGAAAATATGCAGCTTTTAAACAACTGGAAACCCATGAAATCTCTGACATCCGACTTCATGGTGTTCAAGACAACTGGGAACTCCGGGAAAAAAACAAGCTCTGACTGGGATTTTTTTTTTGGAATAGTCCTCCAACTCGGAATTCCAACCCGGAAACTCTGGCATATTTCTAGAGCTCTGACTTTCTGACCTGAAGATCACTGACACCATTATACTTTTTCAGAGTTCCCTGTTGTCTTGAAAGCACCAATAGGCAGGTTTCTTGATTCATACCCTGGGCGCGTTCGTGCAGATCACTTTTGTCAAGTCAGTGACCATCGTTGGTCACTGGCTTTCAAAGTGTGTTGCATTATGGGGACAAAAAAGATGGATTTGCGCAAGAGCGAAAGAGGCGAAACGAAAGGTTTTACTCTAACTATTCCCTTGGTCGTTGTTGTAAATGAGAATTTGTTCTCAGTCAATTTACCTGGTAAAATAAGAATAAAAAATTGTGAATTTGGTCACCACTTTTTATTGCTTATTTGATTGAATAGAAGCTTGGTAATGGTTAGGTTGTTACGAATGCACTGTCATAAGTGGATGCACGTGGCATTTCGGTGTTGTGCCTGTTGTCATAGAGATAGAGGACTCATTATGGATACAACCCATTTTAACATGGACATAATTTTAAAGTAGTCAACTGGTTGGGATTCCTATGAGTTGGATACGGTCAGAGCAATCAGTAGATGAAGAATATGAAAATGTACTACTTTAAAATGGAGATAGCCTCAGTGGCACTGCCCATGCTGTCACAGATCTATAATGTCACAGATACAAAGATGAGTCTATCTATTTCCATGGCCTGTTGTTCACATGCGTATCTGCCCTCTCGTTGGCTGGAATGGTCCCTCCTGATCTTGCCTCCTCCCGCCTGCTTTTCATCTTTGAGGACATGTATTTCCATTGTCAGAGCTTGAATATCTTGTCAATATAATAGACAATCTTTGCTTGCGCCTACATGTTGACTACATGAACTTTACATAAATCATGTGATCAAAGGTCATGACGTTTTGATTGCAGTCAGAGAGAAAGAGAGGCCCAATTTGGGGTAAAATCTGTCTCCCTCCAGCAGTTGATGTTTTTTCATTGTTTCTCCCACCAAGCAAGGAGTTTTTGTATAGAGGTCAATGACAGAGTGTTGAATTTGGTCATCAGAAAAGTTGATTGCTACATGAGGGTTATTTGATCGAATAGAAGTTTCGCAATGCTTAAGTTATAAGTAGGACACGTGACATCCCGGCAACTTTGAGAAAAAAACACTTTATATCGGAGTTGTCTCGATGGAGCGGGTTGAGAGTTTCAAGTTCCTTGGTGTCCACATCACCAACAAACTATCATGTTCCAAACACACCAAGAAAGTTGTAAAGAGGGCACTACAACGCCTTTTCCCCTTCAGGAGACTGAAAAGATTTATCATGGGTCCCCAGATCCTCAAAAAGTTATACAGCTGCACCATCGAGAGCATCCTGACCGGTTGCATCACCGCCTGGTATGGCAACTGCTCGGCATCCAACCATAAGGCGTTACAGAGGGTATCCAGGACCTATATACTAGGCGGTGTCAGATAAAGTCCCCAAAAATTGTCAAAGACTCCAGTCACCCAAATCATAGACTGTTCTCTCTGCTACCGCACAGCAAGCAGTACCTAAGCGCCAAGTCTATGTGCAAAAGGCTCCTTAACAGCTTCTACCCCCAAGCCATAAGACTGCTGAACAATTAATCAAATGGCCACCCGGACTATTTGCATTGACACTAAATATTTTCTTAACTCTATTTTCTTAAAACTGCTTTGTTGGTTAAGGGCTTGTAAGTAAGCATTTCATGGTGAGGTCTACACCTGTTGTATTCGGCACATGTGACAAATACAATTTGATTGATTGATTGATACATATTCATGGTATGAGGCTAGTAGTATAGCCTCTCACTCCATTGAATACAGGCAGTTAAAGTCAACAACCCTCATTGAATATTCAAAATAGATTACAATAATGAGATGTATCCACCAATCCAAAGAAAGGATAGGTGGAAGCTCGACAGCCCGCCATGCCGCTTTGTGGACAACAACTCCCATTGTTAGGGCGGAGACGTAGCTTGTCAGTATATCCATAATCTTTGCTGCAGTCGACTGTACGTTTCTGCAGTTGCTCTTTACCGACTTCATCCTGTAGCCATTGACTGCATTGTGGGAGGCTCTACTGTCAACAAATCATTATAGAGTGTTTTTGTTTGATCTACATGAAGGTGACTAAAGATGTGACTGAAACAGGAACCAACTTTGCCGGCATTCATTAATACAGTGGATGAAAGTGATATTTGAGAATCTCTGGGTCCATACTTGCGAACATAAGCAACCATTTAAAGATTAACAGGTTTTTCGGCACAAAATGCGTAACGGCCAATTAAAATAGTTTATTTACTTTTTCTCAGTTTACTAAAGTAAAGAAAGTAACAATAACGATGCTATATACAGGGTCAATGTGCGGGGGTACAGGTTAGTCGAGGTAGTTGAGGTAATTTGTACTGTACATGTAGGTATGGGTAAAGTTACTATGCATAGATAATAAACAGCGAGTAGCAGCAGTGTATCACATGCAAGCAAAATCAACAATTTTATTTGGTTGATAAGCTTTTTGTGCTGGAGAACCTGTTTAAATTTAAATGGTTGCTTATGTTCGCAAGTATGGATCCTTACTAACTAATTTATTTTACAATGTACACATATGTGTGTGTGATATGGGGATTAGAGGCATGTTTATTTCGGCATTATAAACAAACTTTTAGGCTATAAACAATGACAGCCCTGCAATTTTGATCTGCGCAAAGATTATGGATATAATGACAAGATACATGTCTCTTCGCCCTAGCAATGGGAGTCATTGTCCACAAAGCGGCAAGGCTCCTGCCTATCCTTTCTTTGGATTGGTGGCTACATCTCATTATTGTAATCTTTTTTGAATATTCAATGAGGGTTGTTGATGTCAACCACCTGTATTCTATGGAGAGAGTGCTATTGTACTAGCCTCATGCCATGAATATGCATAGCCATCTTGAGACAACTCCGATACTCCAACTTTCTTTCTCAAAGTTCCCGGGATGTCATGTGTCGTATTACTTATAGCAGTACACTCGTAACCACTTAAGCCTTACAAAACTTCTATTAGATCAAATAAACCTCACTTAGCAAATAAGCCATACATTTTTTTATACCAAATTCGACAAATAGAGGGAAACAGAGTTTCCGCAGAGTTGTGCTCTTTTCCTCTCTGTCTGAGCCTTGCTGTTGAAAAACCATATTAGTGTCGGACTTTCGGCTGTCACAGATGCACCTCCCCCGACTTCACTCCTCAATCTTGATTCTCAAGATCTTGCACACTAATGAGATGATATTGAGCCCACACTACTACACTGTCTGAGCCAAGGACTACATGCTTTCTGGTAAGTTTTGATTACAATACTGGGTGGAGTGAATATATTTTATGTGGCATACATGATTTTTCGTTAACTAGTAAATAGTAGCCTATAACAAAGTGTGTTTAAATAATTTCTAACTTGTTAACAATTTCTGCTAGTTTGTTTTTGCTACCATGTGGGTTTTAGCTTCCTTGAGCCTGAGGACTGTTAATTCACCTGTTTCTATACGTTTCATTTTAAAACATTTCTTACAAAGGAGTTGTTTAATCTAACTGCTTAACTATTTATCTGTACATGGATTTGTATTTGTTTTTTTACAATGTTCTTTCTAATCTTTACAGGAAAATGCCACGGGCACTACCTGATGTGTGGAGACATTTCACTGCAACTAATGTAGAAGGAAAGCTGTGTACATTTGCAAATACTGTGCCAAATCATATGTGAAGACTGCAACAAAGATGCAGAATCATCTGGCCAAGTGCATAAAGTTCCCTCAGCGCTCACAACAAGCAACCTCTGACAAAAGTCCCTCTACTTCTATTTGAGGGGAAAATGATGAATCAGACACCTTATCGATAGCAACAGCTCATGGTCCTCCTGGAATCAGAAGTTTTTTTGGACTCAATGGAGGAATGTAGTCAGAGAAATGCTGATTAATGTCTTGCTCCAGCTGTGTATGCAACTGGTTCACCTCTGATGCTCACAGGCAATGTGTATTGGAAGACATTTCTGAATGTTCTTCACCCAGCATACACCCATCCAACCAGACATGCTTTATCTACTCATTTGCTGGATGCAGAGTTCAACAGCATTCAAGTGAAGGTCAAGTAAATCATAGAGAAAGCAGACTGTTTTGCAATCATCTCTGATGGGTGGTCAATTGTTCGTGGGCAAGGAATAATTAACTACATCCTCTCCACCCCTCAACCAGTATGCTACAAGCACACAGACACAATGGACAACAGACACACCGGTCTTTACATTGCAGATGAGCTGAAGGCATTCACCAATGACCTTGGACCATTGAATGTATTTGCACTGGTGACAGACAATGCTGCAAACATGAAGACTGCTTGGTCAAAAGTGGAGGAGTCCTACCCTCACATCACACCCATTGGCTGTGCTGCTCATGCATTGAATCTGCTCAAGGACATCATGGCACTGAAAACAATGGATACACTCTACAAGAGAGCCAAGGAAATGGTTCGGTATGTGAAGGGTCATCAAGTTAAAGCAGCAATCTACCTCACCAAGCAAAGTGAGAAGAATAAGAGCACCACATTGAAGCTGCCCAGCAACACCCGTTGGGGTGGTGTTGTCATGTTTGACAGTCTCCTGGAGGGGAAGGAGTCTCTCCAAGTAATGGCCATATCACAGTCTGCCGATATGGACAGCCCCATCAAGAGGATCCTCCTGGATGATGTATTTTTGGAGAGAGTGGTAAGTAGGGATGAAATGGTTACCGGTTTCACAATAAACCACGGTAAAATTCCCAACGGTTAGTATTACCGTTTCAAATTTGAATTATCATTAAAACCGTGTTTGATTACCACGGTTTGAAAAACTCATGGTAAGTACTGTCCAGCATCAACCAAAGTTAGCAACAGTCTGACGCAGGCGCAGCATGCAACGTGGGTTTTGTTTTGTGTGAAAACATGGCGGAAGACAGTGACAGCACTCTGGAGATTTTTCAGCCTTCTAAGAGGACCAAAACTGAAGTGTGGTCATATTTTGGGTTTTACAAGAGTGCTGAGGGAAACTTAATCGAAGATGGTCACCCAGTCTGCAGAACATGCAAAAATAAAATCGCTGTGAAAGGGGGCAACACTTCAAATCTCTTGAGTCATCTTCATGACCACTACTTTATAGCGAATGCAAGGTAAGTTCACTTTTAGCTCAATGCATGATGTGGGGACTTCGGAATGGGGGAAAATGTCATGGTTTGTCTGTCTAACTTGCTAATAGCTTGTCAATAATGTAAACTGAAGCTGTCAGTGTTACCTACTCTTGTAAAAACACAACACGTTGTTCTGCTGCTGTATGCGTCATGTGTCTGCAGACTCTATTCGCCCATTGCACACTATAACACCTTATGTAGTTTAGTCACCCAACCAACATATTTTGTTTATTTAGAATCCGGCAGTCATCGACTTGGTTGTGAAAGTGTTCCAACAGGAGAAACACTATAGCCTCCTTTACAAGACTCCTGTATTTATGTCATTTGTTGGGCTCATTGCAATTACTATCATTGTCTTCTTAATACTCATTTGTATTTATGTAAATTGTGCATGGGGTCATTGCATATACTCAAATGCAATACAGAAGTATGTGTTTTAATAATAATTGTTATTATAATGTAACAACACCAATATTAATAATATATTTGCTATTCCCTGGTTTACAGAGTGGGCGAGCAGCAGGCTAACCCAATGATGCTACTGGTCCTTCCTCATCTACAGTTGTGACAGACACTCCAGCAAGCATTTAAAAAGGCAGGCTGCTTATGCACCCACATCAAAAAATGCTCAAGACCTCACTGCAGCCCTTTCATATTACATTGCAAAGGACATGATGCCATTTCAAATTGTTGAGTGGCCTGGCTTTCTGAGGCTGATGGAGGTTGCCGTGCCTCACTACAAAGTGCCTTCACAAACTTTATTTTCCAAGACTGAAATCTCAAATCTGTACCAGGTTAAAGCTGATGTTGGAAAAAGTTTGGCTCAAGGCACATGGTTTGCTGCAACTAGACCTCTGGACCAGCGGGGGTGGTCAACCCTACATCAGCTTCACTATCCATTACCTCACCCCAGACTGGCAACTGGAATCAAACTGCCTGGAAACACAGTTCTTCCCAGAAGATCACTCGGCTCACAACATCAAGAGTTTTTTGAGAATATGCTGGAAGAGTGGGGTATCAACAAGAAAGAGAGAAAAGCAAGCTGCCCTCAACATGCCACAAAAGGCTCTGATCCATGATGTGGAGACCCGATGGGGATCTACACACAAAGCACCAGCAGCACCTCCACCACCAACACCCCCACAGCGGCATCGGAGGGGAAAGGCCTGGCTGGGTTGCTGAGAAAGATTACCTCAACAAGGCAGCAGAGGTGAAGAGGGTCAGATTCTGACCACCCCAGAAGACAGAGGGAAAGAAGAGATCAAGGACTACATGTCTCTGCCACCCATTCCAGCAGAAGAGGATCCACTGGTGTGGTGGAGGGACCCCACCCATTCCAGCAGGAGAGGATCCACTGGTGTGGTGGAGGGGCCATACATCAGAGTTACTTCACCTTGTCAGGGTTGCCAGGAAGCTTTTGTGCATCCCAGCAACCAGCGTGCCATCAGAGAGAGTGCCAGCGGGCACATTGTCTCCCATTGCAGATCACTACTTAAACCGGACAAAGTAAATATGCTGACATTTTTACATTTCAATCTCAAGTGAACAAAGATGCATACATACAGGATGTTAGGCCAGCAGCACCTTATTTCTTTATGAAGGAGAGAACGGACATACAATCAGTGCTGTTCATTTTGATTTGTTAACATATTTTGTGATATTTTAATGTCAACACCTGCACATTGGATTTGTTTCCATATGGTTGTATTGTTGTTACATCCACATTGCTTTACTTGTGTTGCTTTTATATGCACATTTAATTTGCTTACTTAAGGTTTTGTTCATTAAAACCTGCACTAGGGAAACTTTTACCTCTCATGGCCACATGGTGCCATCTTTAAAGTAATAACATTAATGTTTATGCACAAAGTACATAGTGCTGCTCATTTTATTGTTTGTTGGTTTTCAATATAAAACTTGGTGAAATGATTTCAGTATCTGTATCAATACTTTTTGAACATTTCCAGCACATTTTAACAATACCACGATAATACTGATAAGTGATACTTTCGGTCACTATAATCGTGATATGAAATGTTTAATCTCTAGTGGTAAGCAGCCTGAAACTCCTGAAACCTATAGCAGTAGCCATTGCACGGATTGAGGGAGACAATGCCATCCTGTCTGATGTTCACTCTGCTTGCAGATGTAAGAGAAGAAATCCCTACTGCCCTGCCCACTTCACTGTTGCTCCAAGCAGAGTAAACTGCAGTTCTGAAATACATCAAAAAAGCGTGAGGACTTCTGCCTGAAGCCCACACGCCGCAGCGTACATGTTGGACCCCAAGTATGCTGGCAAGAGCATCCTGTCTGGATTGGAGATGCTTAATGTGAGTCTGGAAGGAGAGTTTACAGTCTAGCCAGACACCTAGGTATTTATAGTTGTCCACATATTCTAAGTCAGAACCGTCCAGAGTAGTGATGCTAAGCGGGCGGGTGGGTGCGGGCAGCGATCGATTGCATTTCGTTTTACTAGCATTTAAGAGCAGTTGGAGGCCACGGAAGGAGTGTTGTATGGCGTTGAAGCTCATTTTGAGGTTAGTTAACACAGTATCCAAAGAAGGGCCAGATGTATACAGAATGGTGTCGTCTGCATAGAGGTGGATCAAAGAATCACCGCAGCAAGAGCGACATCATTGACATATACAGAGAAAAGATTTGGCCCGAGATTTGAACCCTGTGGCACCCCCATAGAGACTGCCAGAGGTCCGGACAACAGGCCCTTCGATTTGACACACTGAACTCTATCAGAGTAGTTAGTGAACCAGGCGAGGCAGTCATTAGAGAAACCAAGGCTGTTGAGTCTGCAGATAAGAATACGGTTATTGACAGAGTCGAAAGCCTTGCCTAGGTCGATGAAGACGGCTGCACAGTGCTGTCGTTTATCGATGGCGGTTATGATATCGTTTAGGACCTTGAGCGTGGCTGAGGTGCACCCGTGACCAGCTCGGAAACCAGATTGCATAGCGGAGAAGGTACGGTGGGATTCGAAATGGTCGGTGATGTGTTTGTTCACTTGGCTTTCGAAGACTTTAGAAAGGCAGGGCAGAATGGATATAGGTCTGTAAGTTTGGGTCTAGAGTGTCTCCCCCTTTAACTTTTTAAGGTATAGGGGGCAGTATTTTCATTTTCGGATGAAAAGCGTGCCGAGTAAACTGCCTAATACTCGGGCCCATCAAATATTTGCATACTATTAGTATATTTGGATAGAAAACACTCTGAAGTTTCTAAAACTGTTTGAATGATGTATATTTTGTCACATCCACCAGATAGGTGCAGTGAAATGTGTTGTTTTACATCGTCAGCCATAGTAGTACTGCGCCCCTGGAGCAAATTAGGGTTAAGTGCCTTACGCTTGGGCACATACGTTGTGTGCCTCAGATGAACAAACAATCCGTGAGAGCCACACAAGTCGGTTTACTAGCCTAATACTTTACTGTGGCTATTTTGTCTCAAATTTTGGTGCAAGGACAAACTCATTAGACGCTTGGCAGAGTAAGTTCTAATAAAGTTTATTCAACATTCTGACTTGTAGGGACTGTTCAGCATGCTGGAATCTATGTTCGGGATGAGTGTGGAGGCTTGTCCAGTCCACACTCGGATTCGTAGAGGCTTGTACTCATTGTACCCTAACCCCAGATACCCATTTGCATTACAGCCCACTGCTTGATTTGGTTCTATAACAGAAATAGATGGTGTTGGCCACAATGGGTTGCAGCAGTCTGTTTGGCATGATAACAACAAAGGACTTGGCTAGCCTAAATTAGAAACAGACCAGTGCTCAGGCTAGATGCCAGTGAATGAGTCTGTCTGTAGACTAATAAGGTCTGTTAGGTTAGATCAGTGGTCACCAACCGGTCTATCGCGATCGACTTGATCTCCAAGGCATTTCTAGTCAATCGCCAAACATTTCTGTAAAAAACCCAACGACCAAGCCTTCAACCACAAGACCACTACATTCCTGGGTTATCTTTGGTCTCTTTGTTGCCTCTCTGATTAATGCCCTCCTTGCTTGGTCGTGTGTTCTTATTTTTTTATTTGATGGTGGTAGGTGCAGCCAATTCAGCTGCCCTGTGCGCCGGGTAGGCAAACTGTTGCCATTTCATGTGTCTGAAGGTACAAACTGCCTTTCCAGTGGGCCTGGAGAGGAAATCAAGTGCACTATGCTACCGCTGGCCAGTGTTAGGGTTGAACTGACTATTTGTTTGCATAACTTATATAATATACTGGGGAAGCTATGCTACAATAATAAGTATATGAACGGCGGGTAAATCAACTGGTGAAGACAAGAAGAACTACAACTGGTAACAGGAAGTGCGTCACGACGCTGGGATCAGCCTGCACGCCGACAACAGGAGGAGCAAGTTTAAACCACGCTCCTCCCTCTGACAGGCCAGCATTGAGCGGGAACCATCTCTGTCAGAGTATAAAAGAGAGAACAATAGAATGTGACGCCCTCTTCTTCTGTTTTGCCCTGCGAGGTGTTACAGAGAGACCGTATACGAACGACATATTTACCATACACGTGTTTAATTAATGCAAAGTACAACTAAATCAGAGGATACTATGTGCTGACTATTTTGTTCTGATACCAGAAACGAACTGTCGCAACTTTAACACCAGTCAGATTGCTCAGATGACCGAGCCTGCAGTAACGTAGCAGGCATAAAAGAAAGCTACGACAAAATTGATACTGTGAGATTTCAAAACGTTTAAAACCATGACTAGAGAGACTGTCAACGAATACAGCAAAGAGCTGCTGTTTGAGTGAGTTCATGTTTAACCTCTTACATCTAGACGTTCCGCTAGCGGAACACCTGCTCCAATAGCCAATGATGGGCGTGGCGCGAATTACAAATTCCTCAAAAATACAAAAACGTCCATTTTTCAAACATATGACTATTTTACACCATTTTAAAGACAAGACTCTCCTTTATTTAACCACACTGTCCGATTTCAAAAAGGCTTTACAACGAAAGCAAAACATTAGATTATGTCAGCAGAGTACCCAGCCAGAAATAATCAGACACCCATTTTTCAAGCAAGCATATAATGTCACATAAATCCAAACCACAGCTAAATGCAGCACTAACCTTTGATGATCTTCATCAGATGACCCCTAGGACATTATGTTATACAATACATGCATGTTTTGTTCAATCAAGTTCATATTTATATCAAAAACTAGCTTTTTACATTAGCATGTGACGTTCAGAACTAGCATACCCCCCGCAAACTTCCGGTGAATTTACTAAATTACTCACGATAAACGTTCACAAAAAACATAATTATTTTAAGAATTATAGATACAGAACTCCTCTATGCACTCGCTATGTCCGATTTTAAAATAGCTTTTCGGTGAAAGCACATTTTGCAATATTCTCAGTAGATAGCCCGGCATCACAGGGCTAGCTATTTAGACACCCAGCAAGTTTAGCACTCACCAAAGTCAGATTTAATATAAGAAAAATGTTATTACCTTTGCTGTTCTTCGTCAGAATCACTCCCAGGACTTCTACTTCAATAACAAATGTTGGTTTGGTCCCAAATAATCCATTGTTATATCCAAATAGCGGCGTTTTGTTTGTGCGTTCAAGACACTATCCGAATGGTAAAGAAGGGTGACGAGCACGACGCATTTCGTGACAAAAGATTTCTAAATATTCCATTACCGTACTTCGAAGCATGCCAACCGCTGTTTAAAATCAATTTTTATGCCATTTTTCTCGTAAAAAAGCGATAATATTCCGACCGGGAATCTGCGTTTAGGTAAAAAGAAAAGAAAATAAAGCATGGGGTCGACTCGTGCACGCGCCTAAGCCCATTGTCCTCTGATCGGCCACTTACCAAAGGCGATAATGTGTTTCAGCCAGAGGCTGCCTCGATATCATTCATCTTTTTCCCGGGTTCTGAGAGCCTATGGGAGCCGTAGGAAGTGTCACGTTACAGCAAAGATCCTCAGTCTTCAATAAAAAAGAGCCAAGATGAACAAGAACTTGTCAGACAGGTCACTTCCTGCCATATGAGTTCTGTTATACTCAGACACCATTCAAACAGTTTTAGAAACTTTAGGGTGTTTTCTATCCAAAGCCAATAATTATATGCATATTCTAGTTTCTGGGCAGGAGTAATAATCAGATTAAATCGGGTACGTTTTTTATCCGGCTGTGAAAATACTGCCCCCTAGCCATAACAGGTTAAAGGTAAGTGAATATTTCTAATGTTATTTATGCATTTAGATGACCCCAAAATGGCGGCTATCTGTATTGCCTAGTGTATTTTTCTGAGCGCAGTACTCAGATTATTGCAAAGTGTGCTTTCCCAGTAAAGTTATTTTGAAATCTGTCAATGCGGTTGCATTCAGGAGATGTTAATCTATAATTCTTTGAATAACAGTTTAATATTTTATCAACGTTTATGAGTATATTCACCGGCAGTTTTGGGGGAGATACATTTTCTGAATGTCACGCGCCGATGTAAAATGCTGTTTTTGGATATAAATATGAACTCGATAGAACAAAAAATGCATGTATTGTCTAACATAATGTCCTAGAAGTGTCATCTGATGAAGATTGTCAAAGGTTAGTGCATCATTTTAGCTGGTTTTCTGCTTTTGGTGACGCCTGTCCTTGCATTGAAAATGGCTGTGTATAATTTTTTGTCTATGTACTCTCCTAACATAATCTAACTTTATGCTTTCGCTGTAAAGCCTCTTTGAAATCGGACAATGTGGTTGGATTAAGGAGATGTTTATCTTTCAAATGGTGTAAAATAGTTGATTGTTTGAGAAATTGAAATTATTAGATTTTTGCTGTTTTGAATTTCGCGCCATGTATCTTGTCAAGCAATCCCATTACCGGGATAAGAACGGGAAGGGGTGGCCCCAACAGGTTAAGTTCTTACTCAGCACTGTCAGCAATAACCCCATATAATGCACGCTCTTCTCATTTCCACTCTGCGCCACAAGCAGTGCCGCAGTAATGAGTACAAAGGAGTGTAGGCTTGTGTTATTATTAGCGGCTTGGGTCTTTTTTAATATCATGGAATATTTCACTTTCTCTGTTCATAGGATTAACAACATGAATTTGTGCATGAGGCAGAAATAATGCGGTGCGACTTGAGTTTCGCCATCAGCTGGAAGACGGTGTCCCTTTTTGGCAAGTGTCAGTGGAGGAAAGAGAGAGCTGAGGTAATGTTGAGATGGACCCTCAGTCTGCTGCTCTCACCCGCTGCTGAGACTGACCATCAGTTGCAGACACCATCAGCCCAGTAAAATAAAAAGCTAATTATTTCAAATGTATGCTCACTCGGCTGTGTCTCAAGTAATACAACAATGGATCTATTACCGGTGTGATCATATAGCCTACCTCAAATTTTGAAATAAAAATTTTAAAAATGTCCCAAACAACAATGCATTGGCAGGTAAATTCAAGCAAAGCCAGTATGCGGTGATAATGTATTGGGCCTATAGCTTATTGCACAAACCTCATTGCTAAAGTACTGTTTAATTGGTTAATGTTGCATAGGCTTACCTTTTAAGTCATGTTAATACAAAATTAGAGCGGTAGATCTCGGCATGCATTTTGACTCCAAAAAGGTTGGTGACCACTGGGTTAGATGCTACGCTCTTGTCTAAAGCTTCCCAGTCGAAACAGTTAGCGCATATATTATGAAATGTTGACGTTTTTTCCCCTCGGCTGTTGGCCCGCACATTTTTTTTTCTTGAGTCAAATCGAAGTGCAGTAGCCGAAGTCAACACTCCCTTCATCTGTGATTGGTCAACAGTAGGTGTGAAAACATGAAGTGTTTGCCATTCAAGGAGAGACTTAGCTTTCATGCAATTTTATTTATTTTTTTTCACCTGAGAAATACTGCACCAAACTTCTTAGACGTATAATTGTGTGACTAAGACCCTCGGCAAAAAAAAATCTACTTTGAACTTCTTTAAATTGAGTATTCTGAGGAAGTGTTACGGCTGTGTTTTTTCTACGGTTGCTCAAGAGGGACAAACATGTTTTTCAAGTGAAGGTCTTTAGGGAGTATGCGAGCACAGGCGTTCAGTTCGGCTATCCGAGTTCTAGGAGCAAACCTATGTGTACAGTATGTATGATTTAGTTCTTATTGGTTAATTTGTCTTCCCCTTGTCGTTATTTTTCCTGTCCCTCCCTTCACAGCGAGGTCCTGCAGGCGGAGGCTCTAGCCAGGATGGAGGCTGCTAACCCAGCCAACTTTGGGCCTGAGAAGTACTGTCTGAAAGAGTATTTGAGGTGGAGGTCTCCTGCCCCACCCAAGGAGATGACAGGGAAATACCGCACCCAGATGCCAGACAGGATTTAGTTTCATTGTCAGCTGTTGTAAACAATGATAATTTGGATGTCGGTGAACTAGAATCTACTCCTTAGATTCGTGAAGTTGAAAGTATATAATCTTTGCAACACACTATCACATCTAGTGTCGATGACATGGGTGAATGAAAAGGCCACTTCCTATTGTTCACATAGGTCATGTCTTTAATTAGTGTTGCGTGACGGAACCTTCTACGATAACAAAAGGCAACATTATCAAAAAGCTACTTGACAAGTCATTCACATTTTTCACATTTGCCACAAATACATTATTCATGTCTGAAAATGTTTGGTTTAGATGCAACACAGCTGAGAGTTAGTGGTGCATGATCGATTACAGCGAACACAATACTGCTTTAGTTCATCAAAATGACAAGTACTATTGTATACTCTGCAAGGCAATCGAACCAGTACTTGGATACATCAAAGTACTTATTCAACAGGTGACACAGGAGTTTGCCAACAGTATAAATGATAATACTTGGTAGCGTGGAATAGGTTTAGTGTTAATCTATTCTCATAGGTAAATTGTCTAAAGAGATTAATCAAGATTGTCTTTTATCCTATCTTACATCCTAAAGTTGCCACAACCTTATGGATACAGAGCAGGCTGATGCTGTGACAGATATAGGTGCCAAGCAGAGCACTCTGGGTAAATTAACCTATTATTCTGTGCCTCAGACCTAAACATCTCCACTGCAACATTGGTGTTCTGAGTTAATTGTAAGTGATGCCAAGAAAGACTTGGCTGAATCAGTTGCATAAATACACTAAATACAGACTGAAGTTACAAGACTAGACAGCTATTGAATAAGGATGACAAAGGCCAATATTCTGAACCAGGCTTGGCATAAGAGAAAGTAAATACGTTTCTTTTTTACCCTGTAAAGAGCTTTAGATTTGTTCAGAGCAGGACAGATTCTGACCCTCATAGTGCACTAAGAGAGAACAGTAGGAGAACTAGGACACATTAGAGAAACGGCATGAGACAGGGCGGAGAGAGACTAGGACAGTATCAGCTTTGAAAGCCTACTGAAGTGCCTCCTAGTGACGTGACACACTGAAAGCTAATGTATCTCTCCTGCGCTTCAACAGACACTCAGACAAAACCAGCTTACAGAAACTGAAGGAGGCAAAGTAGGATTTCAAAAACAGTTTGTTGGTTTCGCTCATGTTTTGTTCAACATTTTCTTTCTAGTGGTCACGACCTCCAGGGAGGACAGAAGACCGAGATAAAAGATTATGTGCGAACGGCAATGAGTTTCCACTCCCCTACAAACATGTATGTGAAGATCTGACAGACAAATGTAGCGGTTACGGGTTAGACATGCTTAGTATTTAGGGCTGCATTTGTGTGCAAACAACACATTTTCATGACACTCACAGCTGTCATTTTAAACTATTCAGAGTGAACCAAGGTTGGGCCGATCTGATTAAATCCAATTTAAGGACAAAAATGTAATTGTCTGGAATTATCTAGTCATTAACGTGCACATCAATTATATCGGCTATCGCAGTATTTGGAGTAGCATATCGTAGGTCTCATATCGCCCAACCCTAGAGAGAATGTTTTCGTTCAAGAAGACCATTACATTTCCAAAACCATGTGATCATGAATGCAACCCTGATTCTACATAAGATATCTATTGCGTAGCAGGACTACAGATCGATGTCTGGCCTCAAATAACCTCCCTTATGACCCCTTGAATATCCTCTCCAGTAGCCAACAACGGACAACTGTCTGTAAGTGATGATACTCTGCCCTTGTGCTTCTTCTTACCATACAAATATAATAAAAACCAACCTGGGCTCCTAAAAGACACCTTTATACAGTGTGAGTGTTATTAGTAAGTACGAGAGTGAGAAAATCAAAACACAACCTAAATGCATCTTGTGGTCGGCATCCTTCTAGTTGGCTTGGCTGCCAAAACCTGAGAAAGCCTTAAGTCTGGAGATGCTTCCTCTCCTTGTCTCCTCGACCTGCACTTACTTGGTAGGGCGATCAGGATCAGCAAAGAAATAATGCTATCATTATGTGCAGTTTATTCACATCAGTGCAGATGAAGGAAAGGAGAATAGACTGAGATACACCCTCTCGACCCTGGCTCTGGAGGGCTACTCACCAAGGGTGGCGCTGGGTGATTCCGTCACCTAACACAACCTAGTATCAACGAAATCATTGGTCATTTAAAGGGAACTAATGTAGTCTCAGGAGTAGCCTTCTAGCCCTGGGTGGGCAGCCCTGTTGTAAGCGTCAGGTGATGGTATGGGGGTATAAGAGAAAGAGACAGGGAGGAGGTGTCTCTGTCAGTGTGTCTTGCTCTTCTGTTCCTGCAGCGTGCGCTGCAGCTCTCTCAGGTTCTCCGACAGCAGCTCCACCTCGTCTAGCCTCCCGTTGAGCTTGGCATCAAATATGTACGCCCGTATATTATCAATCTGCTGCAGCAGCAACTCCTCCTCAATCACGTCAACATCCGGCATCGCCTCCTCATCCTCCCCCTCGAAGGGATTGGTCGAGGCTCCCGGCAGGTTACACCCAGAAGCCTCTTTAAAAGGGTTACCTTGATTGTTTTCCTCCTTTACTTCGAAAGGGTTGCCAGTGGCGCCCTCGGCCTGCCCCTGCTCTTCCTCCCCACCCTTTTCCTGCTCAAACGGGTTGTACTCCTTCTTCCCATTAGCCACCTCCTTGTGCTCCTTCTGGATCTCCTCGAAGAACGGATTGGAAGGATCCTCCACAGGGGTGGAGTCTTCCTCCTCAAAGGGGTTGAGGGAGGAGCTGTTCTGTTCCTCGCCACCAGGAGGTGTCACATCTCCCCCCAGCCTCCTCAGCCGAGGGGGTGACTCCTCATCTTGGTCGGTCAGGGCAGGGAAGGCCCTCATGGACAGGGGGCTGCTCTCTGCTTTAGGGGTCAACTCTTCCTCCCCCTCTTCCTCCCTATGGAGGCTCCCTATATCGGTTAGGTTCAGTGAGCCCTGCCAGGTGTATGTGGCCTGGGATCCTGGGGCTTGGCTCTGGGCCCTGTGCTCCCTCTCCCCCCTCTCTCTGTCCTGCAGGCGTTGCAGCTCGTCCTGCTGTAGACTCTCCTCCTGCGCCAGCCTCTGGGACAGAGCGATGGCCAAGCTGGTCTGCTGCTGGTCGTACTCATCCTGGGAAACACATAGTTCAACAAATAACACCCTATTCCTACACAGAGCCCTACTGGATGTGGTGCATTGTAATCACAGTAAATACAACAATGAATGCCTTGATCAATACTAGTTGTTGTGGTACATGTCTAATTTAATGTAGGTTTCCTCACCTGCAGCTGCCTGAGGTTCTCCTCCAGCATGGCCACTTCGTCATGCCTCTGGGCGGCCTTGGCCTGCCGCAGGAATGACTGGATGTTGTCTATCTGCTGCAGCAGGGGGTCCTCCAGCTCCCCGCACGTGTGGAGGGTATCGGAAGACGGCAGCCATCCCCCAGCTTTGGTCATGCGGGGGGCCTGGGGAGCCTCCCCATTGGTGCTGGCAGCTGGGCGGTTCTTCTCAGAGTCCTGCCTCCTTTTCTGGGCCTCCTGGGCAACCTGGCAGGAAAATAGGAAGGTAAGCTTTTAGAGACAGCCTCATTATAAAACACTACTTGTGCTGCTTTTTGCTTGTCTGGTATCATAGACATATTAGATCCTTTTTGGAATATCATTGTTGGGTCATTAGTTTAAACAATAAGCAGCCTACTCACCAGTCTCTCCTGCGTGAGCCTCTTCTCTTGCTCCTGCTTCCTCTTCTCCTTTAGGTCCTCATACTTGTCCTTAGTGGGTAGAGACATCAGACCCAGTAACTTCTCCTGCAGGAGGGAGGGAGAGAGAAGTATAGACAGTATAGAGATGGGGGGGGTTGCTTGAATATAGTATGTAACATTACTGGTGGCAGTCTCAGTTATCAATGACATGTTTAGTATGCTATTCAGCTCATCCACAGCTGCTCTGTGTGTACAGTAGTGTACTCTCTGTGTCTCACCTGGACAAACAGTGTGGCTGTGTATCTGACCATCCTCTGCAGCTGGAGAGTCTTTTGATGGGGTTGTGGCTCCTCCTTCATTCCCAATGTTAAGATCTTCTTACTGACATGAATATATAGAGAATGTTATAATATGGTTGTTTAGCAGACTTTTATCCAAAGTGACTTGAAGTTAGTTAACACATATTCTGTAAACGGTATGTACCTCAGTGCATCGATCAGTTCGTAGTATTTCTGGACTTCCATTCTCAGTCCACCAGCCGTGTCCAGGTTATAGGTAGTCTCACCAGCACTGTGAAATTTGAAGTTTGACAATGAGGATAAAACAACAGAACCAGAGCCACATATAGCTCTGGTCAAATGGTGTACGCTATATAGGGAATGAGGTGTCATTTAAGACACAGGCTATATCTTACTTGAGAGACTCAGCCATTCTGATATACTCTGGAGCCCTCTCGTCCACCTTGTCCATGCACAGTCTCAGCCTCTGGGAGGAAGACAGGAAGATGGATGGTGAATGACAGGAAGTACACTACATGGTGAACGAGAGGAAGCATACAGAGCTCTGTGTTACCTCGTAGAGCTTGACCATGTCAGGCACGTGGTCTTTCTCCTCCAGTTTCTGCTGTCTCTTCATCAGGGTGTCCATGCAGTGGAGGCAGCAGCGGATCCTCTCGTCATCCTTCTCTTCCAACATTGAGGTGACGCTGCTCAGGCTGCTGATGCTGCCCCTCCTGGAGCCCATCCCACTGACATTGCCCCCGCCCCCTGTTGGAGGGGACTGGGACTGGCTGCTCGTAACACTACGGGCCTCCCGAGTCCCACTGGTCAGCTTGTCTGGAGAGAAGAGAACAAACAGGGTGAGGATTCACTGAGCAACACTTAGATATGTAGTAATATGCAAAACTGCAGTATGTATGTAAACACATGGACACGTTATTTATGTCCATAATGTGGTGTGTTTGTGTGTGTAATTCTACTCACAAGCCAAAGGCAGGGGCACAAACTCCATGCACTTCCTACACATGATCGAGCCACAGAGGCGGCAGTGGTGTCGCCTGTTCCGAAGGTTGAACTTGTTCCCGCAGTCGGGACAGAACGGAACATCAGAGTCGCTCACCCACGCCACAACAGACTTCTCAATCGCTAGAGAGGAAGAGAAGAGGCTTTTCTGGATTCACACAATGAAAATGACATTCAAATCCACACTGGGAGGAGGTGTACTCAATAAGAAGAAATGTGGGTCTGGTATAATGTGATGGTGAATACCAAAACACACTGCAATATGATCTCCACTTAACTCACCTCTAATTTTGCCTGCATCTATGTTCATCCTGTCAAAAGATGTCAGCTGAAACAGAACACAGGATACATGGTGAGTCATGTTCTGACAGTAAGGGTGGTGTAACTGCTACTGTATGTGTCAAAACCACATTGACAAACAACTTGTGATTGCCTGCTGTAGTTTATGCGAGTCCTCACTTTCTCCAGCCTGATAATGAGCTTGTTGACCTCGATGACATAGTGGTCAATCCGGGCAGCTCTGTGCTTCTTAAAAAAGTCCATATGATTTCTTGTGGCTCCTATGGAGTATAGGAGGGACACCATCAGACTGGATGGAAGGGTGTTACATTACAATGTAACACCATATTTTCAATTCAGTTGAGATGACTCACTAGCATTCAATGACCAGACCAATACATCTCTTATGTAGTGTAGATTTAGTCACTTTATACAATGCACTCTAAATAATGCCACTTTAATAATATTTACATGTCTTACATTCCTCATCACATGTATATACTGTATTTTATACCATCTATTGCACCTTGCCTATGCCGCTCGGCCATCGCTCATCCATATACTTACATGTTCATATTCTCATTCATCCCTTTAGATATGTGTGTATTAGGTAGTAGTTGGGGAATTGTTAGAGTACTTGTTAGATATTACTGCACTGTCGGAACTAGAAGCACAAGCATTTCACTACACTCGCACTAACATTTGCTAACCATGTATGTGAGAAATAAAATTTGATTTGGGAAGCCCTCTACCACACCACCCCTTTCCTCTACTCCCAGTAACCCCCCTGCATACTTCTCCCAGTCTCACCCAACTCCTGAGGCTCCCACATGTAAGGGTCCACTCCACCGTAGTAGAAGGACTCATAACTACCCGTCTCTGGCTTGTCTTCACCATCCCTCTTCAGCAGCTTGTCTTTGGCTTTCTTAGCCTTCTGGACCAGACCTGCAGCCAACAGGAGAGAGTAGTGTTTACTTCTAGCAAGGATGCCTTCTAAAAGTATTACCAGAGACCCTTTTGATTTAGAATTTCCTTTGCTCCTCCATGATGTGCATATTTAGTCTGGTAGAGCACAAAATGGACTCACTCTTGAGTTGTCCCCTGACATGTCGATCGTCCCCAGAGTGCTCCTCCTCATAGTGTTCCTGGAGCTGGTAGAACGACTGCAGGTCCTTCAGGCACAGCGGGCACAGGAAGCCCTCCTTCACCTCCCCTGTGCCCTCGAAGGGGGGTGGGTAGCTGGAGGCCATTTTGGTGGGGGTGGGTGCAGGATGGTAACAGAGACACCCAGGGTGTGTGTCTGTCTCATGCCACGCCCAACTGGGTGTGACGCCCACCCCTCATCCGCTCTATTATGGCAGGAGAAAGCCTGAGAGGCAGAAACTGATAGTTTGAAGCAGTAGAGGGGTTAAGGGTACTGACAATAACATACAGGTAAGAAGTTCAGACCTGTTTATGGAAGTCATGGTTTAGTGGCTTACAGAATGACGAACTCTAAAAACTTCCAGCATGAAAGACTTGTCAGATGACATGAAAGTCACTGATTAACGTTACCTACTGAACGCTAACTGCTCACGTAAATCCTATGCATGGCGTTACTTAAAGGAACCGCGTTTGAAAGAATAAACAGACTAGCTAACTAACTTACAATAGTTAACAACGGCTGCAGTCGGCTGTGTTTACAACTCCATAAACCAGTGATGGCTGTACTGGATAACGTTAGCTAGTGTATCTTTACGGTAGTCATCTGTCTCATCTTGTATCTGATTGAGGGACATATTGGCAGTAGGTAGGGAGATCATTTGATTAGAACCAGCCTGTTATAGATAGCTAACTAGTTAGAACTATTCACACTAGCTAGCAATTAGCTGGCTAAAGTTAGCAAAAGGCTAACTAACAGTTAGCTACTGTAGATAATGACGTTTCGCCAGTACAGTGAGTATACCATTTGCAATTACAAAAACTATCCAAAGACGCTTGTGTACTTACATATCACAATGTAAACCTGTTAACGGTGTAGTTTATGAATTAAATGTTTACAGCTCGCTGCAACACTCTCCGCGGTTGAAAGGTTAGCCGCCCCAGCCTAGTCATGTGACTAGCATACAGCCAAGACCGGAGGAAAGAATGGACAAAATTCACGTGGATGTGAAAGTCATAGGTGCTATCTGTCCTTTTTTACAACAGGAAAATATGCATTTATCCGAGGAAACAAGTGTTATTGGACACACTGAACATTACAGTGGTGATGTCCACCCCTCTCTTTATACCTCAGTGGTCCTCCCTAGAGAAGGGTTGCGGTTCAAACTCATAAAAGACACACCCTCGTCCACTTACCCTCCCATTATGGGGGGAGTCCCCGTCGCCATCTTGGCGGGCGGTCCAAATGATTAGCCAAGCAAGGGAAGTTTGCAACGTAAAGACCCAGTTTTTAGTCGAGTTTGCGAGAGTACAATTATGTTCACACGCGGGCCTGAAACTCCCCATAATTCAATTCGCGGCGATTGTCCATCCGTTAAGAAAAGTCCGCGAAAACTAACAGAAATGTAACATAAAAATGTAAGTAAAAACGAATGCAAATAAATTAGAAATTGTGCTACTAATGCAAATGACGGCACAAACACGTCTCGTTAAAAGTAAATATATTTATGTTTGGTTATCTTTTGGAAATGAATGTAAGTAGACACAATTGCAAATGATTAAATCCTTATAATGGAAATAAAATAAACTATTTAGTTACGAATTTAACTTTAATTAAATGAGTTGACTCTTCACATGGGATGATTTCACTGAAAAACAAAAGAAAGGGAATATTGAATGATCCCCAATGATCCATCACATCTCCCAAAAATGTTTTCAACATACATCTGTTAAATGATAGTCTAGAAACTAAAGCTTTGGTTGTCTTCCTCTCAGGCTTCCATGTCTTCTCCCTGGACCTCTTCAATGTCCACCTAATCTTCACTGTCACTTCCAACCTTTGTTGAGGATGGCTCATTGTCAGGCTCAAATTTGCCCGGATGGCCACCAATTTTTCAACCCTTGTATTGGTCAGCCTGTTGCGTGCTTTGGTGTATGTGTGTTCCCAAACAAGGACCAGTTGCGCTCTGAGGCAGCTGATGTTGGTGGGATTTGGAGGATAATGGAGGCTACAGGGGAAAGAGCCTCAGATCCACAAAGTCCCTTCCACCAGATGGCTGATGAGATATGTTGGCACAACTGCCATATTGCATCTCCATCCCAAAGCCCTTGCTTGGAAGTGCACTTTGCCAGACTGCCAAGAACTTTGCCCTCATCCATCGAGTTGTTTGTATACTACTTTTTGATATCTGCTATACTTTTTACATTCACTTTTTTGTAATATTTTTTTCACTCCATCCATTAACATTGGATTTGTCAAGATTCTAAGGCTCTCAATTGTGACATCATCACTTCCAACTGTCATTTTCGAACTGAAATTAAAGGCTTACTTCTCTGCTACTCAAATTTGATGTTCTGACAAAGAATTATATTCTGATAAATATTTACAGCAGTTTAAGTAACCGCATCAACAGCATTTTCTGTAACATTTTTGCAAACAACATCTGTTTTGACCACTACCGCAACCACTGTTACAAAAAAGTTAGAGCTTATGGCATATTCGTCTACTTCTATGCTATTCATAGCTGTTCGCGGAATCAAAATATTCAATATGGAACTTACGGTACAGCTGTTTTTGTAACTGCATTACCACGTGTTTCGCAAGCAGCTGCCGTTTTGACCACTAACACTATTACATACCACAACTTTACAACTTCTGACAGCAACCACACAACTGCTTACCATATCTAGTGACAACAACCAAACAATTACATTGAACAACCACACTGATCACACATTTAACTACTAACCATATCCAGACAAACTACTGACCACAACTATTGAACCACATAACTACTGACCTCAACCGCACATCTAGTGACAACAACCACACAATTACATACCACAACCACGCAACTTTTGACCACACAACTTCTGATCACACATTTAACTACTGACCATATCCACACAACTACCGAACCACATAACTACTGACCACAACTTCTGACCTCAACTGCACAACTTCTGACCACATCTACTGACGACAACCACACAATTACGTACCACAACCTCACAAATCAAATTTTATTGGTCACGTACCCATTGTTAGCAGATGTTAATGCGAGTGTAGCGAAATGCTTGTGCTTCTAGTTCCGACTGCGCAGAAATATCTAACAAGTAATCTAGAAATTCCCAAACAACTACCTAATACACACAAGTCTAAAGGGGTGAATGAGAATATGTACATATACATACAGTCAGAAGTTTACATACACATTAGCCAAATACATTTAAACTAAATTTCACAATTCCTGACATTTAATCCTAGTAAAAATTCCCTGTCTTAGGTCAGTTAGGATCACCACTTTATTTTAAGAATGTGAAATGTCAGAATAATAGAGAAATATTTATTTCATTTGTTTTTTTTCATCACATTCCCAGTGGGTCAGAAGTTTACATACACTGAATTAGTATTTGGTAGTACTGCCTTCAAATTGTTTACCGGTAACTTGGGTCAAACGTTTTGGGTAGCCATCCACAAGCTTCCCACAATAAGTTGGGTGAATTTTGGCCCGTTCCCCCTGACAGAGCTGGTGTAACTGAGTCAGGCTTGTAGGCCTCCTTGCTCGCACACGCTTTTTCAGTTCTGCCCAAAGATTATCTATAGGATTGAGGTCAGGGCTTTGTGATGGCCACTCCAATACCTTGACTTTGTTGTCCTTAAGCCATTTAGCCACAACTTTGGAAGTATGCTTGGGGTCATTGTCCATTTGGAAGACTCATTTGCGACCAAGCTTTAACTTCTTGACTGATGTCTTGAGATGTTGCTTCAATATATCCACGTAATTTTCCTGCCTCATGATGCCATCTATTTTGAAGTGCACCAGTCCCTCCTGCAGCAAAGCACCCCCACAACATGATGCTGCCACCCCCCTTTTCCTCCAAACATAACAATGGTCATTATGGCCAAACAGTTCTATTTTTGTTTCATCAGACCAGAGGACATTTCTCCAAAAAGTACGATCTTTGTCCCCAGGTGCAGTTGCAAACCGTAGTATGGCTTTTTTTTATGGCGGTTTTGGAGCAGTGGCTTCTTCCTTGCTGAGTGGCCTTTCAGGTTATGTCGATGTAGGACTCATTTTACCGTGCATATAGATACTTTTGTACCGGTTTCCTCCAGCATCTTCACAAGGTCCTTTGTTGTTGTTCTGTTATTGATTTGCAGTTTTCACACCAAAGTACGTTCATCTCTAGGAGACAGAACATCTCCTTCCTGAGCGGTAGAGCTGCATGGTCCCATGGTGTTTATACTTGCGTACTATTGTTTGTACAGATGAACGCGGTACCTTCAGGCGTTTGGAAATTGCTCCCAAGGATGAACCAGACTTTTTTTCTGATGTCTTGGCTGATTTCTTTTGATTTTCCCATGATGTCAAGCAAAGAGGCACTGAGTTTGAAGGTTGGCCTTGAAATCCAGCCACAGGTACACCTCCAATTGACTCTATTGATGTCAATTAGCCTATCAGAAGCTTCTAAAGCCATGACATCATTTTCTGGAATTTTCCAAGCTGTTTAAAGGCACAGTCAATTTAATGTATGTTAATGTCTGACTCACTGGAATTGTGATTAAGTGAAATAATCTGTCTGTAAACAATTATTGGAAAAATTACTTGTGTCATGCACTAAGTAGATATCCTAACCGACTTGACAAAACTATAGTTTAACAAGAAATTTGTGGAGGGGTTGAAAAATAAGTTTTAATGACTCCAATCTAAGTGTATGTAAACACTCCGTGTCGACAATAAAGGGTCCAGGCCAATTGGCAAAGGATATATTGTAGCCCTAGAATTAGCTGGTATATGGGCCTAGCTTGAGGCTAGCTCAAGGCTAGCTGGTGCTTGCTTTCGGACGAGGCGTTAGCTAACAGTAGCCGCTCGTGTGCAGCTAGCTAGAGTAATGATCCAGAGTGGCAGGAATCCGGTGATATGGTAGAGAGAAGCAGTCCGATATGGTCTGGGTTGATATCGCGCTGTGTAGACTGGCAGGTGATTGTCCCAGCTAAGGCTGACTGATGCCTGGGGGGAAAAAAGGCGAGGAACGCTAGCCATGGCTAACAAAGACTAGTAGCTAGTTAGCTGGCAAGCTCCTGATGGAATTTCCAGTTATAAGGAATAAAAATAGCAGATCCGTACCACATTGGGTGAGGCGGGTTGCAGGAAAGTATATTTAGTTCGTAGATAAAGAGAGAGATGAAGATGTATACGAAAAAGACCGGCTATTTACATGGGATAAGACACAGGATGAGACAAATCCAGATAAGATGATTTCGCTGACGTGATGTGTAATGAGCGATAGAAAACCGATAGCGCAAATGTCACCGTCCCTGGGCGGCTGCCCATGTTGCCCATGTTGCCTAGACCTCAATTTGCCACTGATGTATTGGATTGGGAGATGAAGAGCTACATGTTGCAAACTCGTCCCCTGTATGAGAGTCATACAAGCACCCACTTTTCTTAAATACAAAGATACTGAAAAACCGTGATATATACTGAACCTTGGGCCCACTGTACCGTTGCATCCCTACTACTGACTGAGAGCCAATAGTGAGCAATAGCCTAGTTTTCCGATGTTTTTGTAGTACTGGGTAGCAGGTATTATAGAGGAGGATGTGGTGGCTAATTTCTTAGCATCACCCTTTTCAAGACTAACTTCTAACAATGAGAATGTGTTCTCAGTCAACTTACCTGGTAAAATAAGGGGAGGCAAAAACCAGCAGTGCCAGGTTTGATGTAACGAAGAAAGAGCTTTGAAAGGCATTTTTAAGCTAACAATTATGAGCGCTATCTGTGGATGACTGGGTGTGAGCAAACCAAGAAAATGTACTGTTGGGATTGTCCTCTTCAGCACCGACAAGAAGTCAACCTGGGATAGTACTGGTTTCACAGAGACCTAGACAATTTTACAAAGTCAGCTCTGCGCCACCAAGATTCAACTTCACACCTGACCTGTGAGCTACGGTGAGTTCAAAAACATTTGGAGCCACAATAGTAGACCTTCAGCTTAACGAGCAGCAGCGCAGATGGATTCTTTTTCACAACAATAAAAAACTGCATTCTCAAATCTCGAGGAACGTAATGGGCCCAACATTGATCTGCCGCGGCTCAAAATGTAACTCCATGTTTGACTTCGAGCGTAGGAGCCCAGCCGACCACCTCCACTTTCTATGGCAGAAGAGGCTGAATGAGAGTATGTATCAACTGCATCTGCTTTCCTGTCCAACCTGGTCTCATAGACTAGACATAAAATGGTAAAAGTAAATTCAGGACACTGAAATTAGAATGATACAGTATATTTGGTATGGTTACACACTGTAAGAGAGTTGATTACTTTAAGGAAAAACTAAAGTAGAGTGGTTCGTAAGGGTGGGTGTATATTGTGAACATCTAGCAAGCGAAAGGTTGCGAGTTCGAATCTCATCACGGACAATTTTAGCAACTTTTCAACTGCTTACTGCTTTTTAGCTACTTTGCACTACTTAGCATGTAAGCTAACCCTTCCACTATCCTAACTTAAACACTTTTAGCTAACCCTAACCTTAACTCTTTTAGCTATCCCTTCCCCTAACCTTAACCCTTTAATCTAACTCCTAAACTTAACCCTAACCCCTAGCCTAGTTAACGTTAGCCAGTTAGCTACTGTTAGCCACCTAGCGACCTAGCTATATTTCGTAACATATCATATGTTTTGCAAATTCGTACCAGATAATATGAATTGTAATTCGTAATATACGAAATGGGTAATATGAAACTAACATACACTAAATGGCCAAAAGTTTGTTGACACCCCTTCAAATTAGTGGATTCGGCTATTTTAGCCCCACCCGTTACTGCCAGGTGTATAAAATCGAGCACACAGCAATACAATCTCCATAGGCAAACATTGGCAGTAGAATGGCCTGTACTGATGAGCTCCGTGACATTTAACGTGGCACCGTTAAATGTAAATAGCTCAGTTCGTAGAGCATGGTGTTTGCGACACCAGGGTTGTGGGTTCGATTCCCACGGGGGGCCAGCACAGAAAAAAAAAATGTATGAAATGTATGCATTCACTGTAAGTCGCTCTGGATAAGAGCGTCTGCTAAATGACTAAAAATGTAAAAATGATGCCACCTTTCCAACAAGTCAGTTCGTCAAATTTCTGCCCAGCTAGAGCTGCCCCCAGTCAACTGTAAGTACTGTTATTGTGAAGTGGAAATGTCTAGGAGCAACAATGGCTCATCCTTGAAGTGGTAGGCCACCGTGCACAAAGCATGGTCCATACAGAAATGGTTTGTCGAGATTGGTGTGGAAGAACTTGACTGCCCTGCACAGAGCCCTGACCTCAATCCCATCGAACACCTTTGGGATGAATTGGAACGTCGACTGCAAGCCAGGTCTAATCGCTCAACATCAGTGCCCGGCCTCACTAATGATCTTGTAGCTGAATGGAAGCAAGTCTCCACATCAATGTTCCAACATCTAATGGAAAGCCTTCCCAGAAGAGTGGAGGCTGTTATAGCAGCAAAGGGAGACCAACTCCATATTAATGTCCATGATTTTGGAATGAGATGTTCAGGTGTCCACATACTTTTGGTCATGTAGTGTATCATACTAAAGAAAGTATCTTGGAAGGACGTACAGAATAATACGAAATGCTCTGAGACCAGGTTGACCTGTCTGGTCTTCACCATTCCCTCTGTTGAAATGACATCCACCACCCTGAACTGTCAGCCATTGCTTTGATCTCAATCAAGAAAGTACCTCTCGCCTATATAAAATCAAAGGACAAACTATATGACCCTGCAAATGCCCGCTATTAATATCTTTGATATAATGCGTGTGAAACATTGTTGCATTTTAACTTTAGACTACCAGTTATTGTGTGCTGAACATGATAAAATGTGTTTGCAATGTGAAGTAATAGCTAGCTTGTTCATTTTGTGTTTGCTAAATGGTTGTCTTTTTTATTGGGGTCTACTGGCTTATTATTTTCAAGTGAATGGGCTGCTTATTCTTTAACATTATTTTATGCTGTGTGTAACTGCTGTTTCATGGTCCACTTAGGAGCCTACAAGATGTCACAGTAAAACATTTTTAACCATAACATTTTTAACATTTTTTTTGGTATACAATCTACATTAAATCTAAATGGACCAAAAAGAGACAAGAAAAAACTGTCAATGGCAATGTGAGAAAATTATGGTAACTCGTCTGGCCCTAATTCAGGTAATTTTTTTATTTTTTTTAATGTAAGCCAGGGCGGGATCAGTCAGCGGCGGCATCCCATATGCGTAATTCATTTGCAGTCTGGACGCGGAGGGGTGAACATCTCCTGCTCTGACTGCAGCTGGGAGGGACTGCTACGCGAGGACGGGCCGCCTGTAAGTGCTTTGGGATGGGGTTGGGGCCCATGGCAGCACCCACCCTGTCTCCAAAAGTCTCCAGTAACACCAGAAAAAGTTGTTAGATTTGTCGCTAGTCGCTTTTTTGAAAATGTGTCGCTACAGGAGTCTGAATAGTCGCTAAATATAGGGACAAAGTCGCTAAGTTGGCAACACTGGATGGCCTACACGTAGAGAGACATAGGGGCGCTGTTTCGCTTGCTAGGATGCTTTCTGCTGTGAGATACATTCAGCCTCTTGCTAATTTAAGGAAAATTGTGAAACACAGAGTGACGAAAGTATTTTAATTGTAATTATTTTTGGTAAATGTTTTGGGGAAGCCTGGCTTCCCTTAGTGTCCATGAATACACACCACTGTGTGGGCTATGGCCTTTTTAAGCCTTATATCACAGTGGTGTATGAATGCATTTCTAACATGTTATAGAGTAGCCTAAACAACGCAATTGTCACAACATAAGTTGTAATATGTTAGAAGATCCTGAATAGGATCTTAAAGAGCCAAATAAAAACTAATGTACAACACGAGAAGTAAAAGACACGAGAATGTACACTATAGGCTATACAAGGAGAATGTACGCTATAGGCTATACAAGGAGAATGTACGCTATAGGCTATACAAGGAGAATGTAGCAATATACAGTGCAACATCCAGGTTGTTATATTTTGTGTATATTGTTCAGTAATCGGCTAATTATTATCTCCAAGCAAATAAAAAAGAAAGAAAAAGAAAAGTCAGATCTGCTTCCTCACTGTTAAAAAAACTTCACAAGGACTAAACCTCACATCCTAAACACCCTATTGTTTTGGTTCTGGAGAAAATAACCTACATTTCAAATTTTTACAGATGGGGCTGCCAACTTAAACCAAAAGTCTTTGACTTCCATAGAGTCTCCATGACCAACTACTTCACTGACAACTGGGACAGAAGAATAACTTCCAGGCCAGGCTGGATTACATTCTCTATGTCTGATGTTGATGTTTCATTAAAGACAGTGTTTGGGTTCGTGAATGACTGTGTATCCATCCTCTCTCTTTATCCTTCTTAGGAACCACGTTGGTCTCCTACATTCTAGACCTGCTGTACTTTGGTCAGACAGTCCCTGAGCTTCTGACATCCAAGTTCCTTTACTGAAGATGCACATTCCACTTTTCCCTTCAGGTTAGAATAGAGAATTGGAAAACTTCAACAATTACCATTTTGTAATTTCACTGTAAAAAAAAATGGTACGTAAAAACATGTTTAATATCAAGAGGGATTGTTGGTGACATTGTTTATGACCATCAAACAGCTACTGTATTACTCTACTGTTTGTCCTGGACAAGTTAACCACCTCTCCTCACCTCATCAAGTCTCACCTCCCAGTCCAGTTGCTGCCCAAGTCCATCTGGGAGCAGAACTCCAGGGTACCGTCTGCGTACCTTTATGCTTGTCCTCTATGTTTCTCTGTTATATACCTCTCTCTCTCTCACTCACTCACTCGCTCACTCATGTGGCCCATAATGCCAAGGACATAAGAACAACTTCCTATAGAGATTCATGGATGGAAAGATTAAGTGAACAAGATAATAAACGAGTAAATGAATGAGCTGTATAATAATATAGGACTGCCTTCATTATCTAAAGCAATGTACAGGTCTTAAAAATGTCACAGCATGTAATACAAGTGTAATAACACATACTGTAAGTATTGGCAGCAAAGACACACTGTCTAACTAATAACACATTATTTCAGATGTTTTTTTTTTTTATATTTCTCATATTTATTTGAAACCAGATAAGATGCCGCAACACAATATAATACAACTTTATATAGAAACAGTCAATTAGCAAATGACTGAAATTAATATGTTGGAAAATCTCTACTACTATACTTCTGCACTGTGACAACTGTTCACAGAGGACTGATTGGTTTACTGTACTATGGCACAAACAACACAAACATCCCCACAACTGCCAATCACTGCTGAAGGTCTTTCTAACCCAACCCCATAATGCAATGAAGGAGAAGGCAGAAGTTGTCACAGATCACGGATAGAGGGTCAGATATTCTTCATCCATCCAAATGGTTAAGGTTAGAATTGGAGGTAGGGTAATCTGATCCTAAACGTGTAGTTATAAGGACGATTTCTACAGTACCTCAAGCTGAAAGTGAATGGAGAAACAGCAAAGTATACTGAAATCAGATGGGGTCATTGGAATGTAGACAATAATACCACCCCATTGTACTGTACTGTAAATATTAAACAAGTCAATAATTTCACGTCACAGGGAGAGACTGCAATGACCCTGAAAGAGGCAGAAAACAGCTGATCCTGTCGCACAGGGACCCAGGTCGTGTTCAGTATGACACATTTGGAAGGATTTTGAATCTGAAAAAAAGAAAAATAGAGTTTCTTATCGGATGTGATCAGGTAGTACCTCCCCATTTTACTCAGTTTCAGAACATCTTCTCCCATTTTGTGCCTATTTTGCTCAACCCAGGTCTCAAGAGGAGATATGGGACTGAGGATTGACTCCTGGGCTTTGTTCAGTATCACTCAACAGTTTTCAAATGGACACAGCTCCAAATTAGAGAGTGCCATTGCCACTGCCATTTAACCCCTAAAAATTAAATGCTAATGTCTACTGCAATCCCAGGTACTGTTCGTTGTGAAACTTCTTTCAACACTTCTATCCTGAATGGAGCCCTGCATATCAGAAATTAGGGCTGGACAGTCACTGTTCCCAATATTCCTCCATAAGCCATGACCAGTCATCACTCTCTTAGCAGATAACTCTGTTCAAAGCTTCAAAGACCTCAGTAAGACCACTTTAGATTGTCTTCACAGTAAATACCTTTTGATCATTTTTGAAGTGCACATCCAAAAATAACATACATACTTTCTTATGTAACATAATATACTTGAATGATATTTTCCTCTTGAGTAGTAAAAATACTTCTGTCTAGAGTGCTCATGTTTAGGCTTATAGACGTCTGTAGCGTACTACAGTACAGAAGTGTTGTGGTTCATAGTACAGTAGGCAAGTATTATGAAATAGAAGCTATATGGAGCAAGGAGCATAGCTAAAAATACAAACAGTTCACGGTGTGCACTGATATGCTGCAACTGATAAAATATTGCGGGTATGTTTATACTGATGTCAGTTATATTGAGTGTTACAAAATGCAGTCATAGGCTTTGATGGTCCGTGATGACAGAATGAACCACACACAATCAGCAGGAACTATTTTAGCTACAGCTCTGGGCATCAGCCACAGTTTCACAGGATAATGCACTTTCTTTCTGCGTGTCAGTTGTTTTTCCTAATAAACATCACATTTGCATACAAGGCAAACTTTTGAAACACCGATTACCAGCAATCCTATGCATGTGGACTGCTACGCTACCTTCCTGCTAGAGGAAATATGGAAAAAGACCACTGTTGTCAGTCAGGTAATGTGTTATTAATGTATTTTTAAGCATAACTTGAAATCAACCACCAACTTGATCAATGTGTATGGCACAACTCTTAAAAACACATGAACGTATGCATCAAGTTGAAATATCAAGGACAGCGAATTAATACTATCAAAGCGAACAAAGTTAATAAATTCATATAAAGGCATTTTTACAAGGGCTTTCAGATAGGTAGGAGCCACAACGTTCATAATTAACATGGCTGCAACAGATTCACAGAGGGAATAGTAGGGATGACCAATAAATATTTTAAGGAATCCCTGGGTCGTCACCAATATGAATCCTGTGTCAATCCATTCCTCTGTTCGCTCCGGACCACCTTAAATAATAGTGCTACAAAGAGTGAATATACAGTATGTGCTGATGTATGTGTTGCTTGAAATGCAGCGAGTTAATCAAATGTACACAGGTGTGTATCTGTAGGCGTGTGTTTGTTCTGTTGTTCACACGTGCTCTATGCCCAAGAATCTGAGTCAGGTTAGCCACACCTGTGCCATAAACACATTTGAACCACTCACATTTAGAGCAAACACTGGATGATGTCCCATATAGGACATCTGTTGAACTCAGGGGATATGAAAGCTTTTATGTATTTTCCCTCATCTTCTCAAAATAGGTCCTCTGTCCATGATTCACGTAACATTCCTCATGTAGTTGAGTCAATGTTTATGATTAAGTCTATCTAGTCAACTAGACTTTAAGTTATTACTTAAGTAAGTGTAAGGTCTTATGTAAGTTTGTTTTTTGATGGTTTTGCTTGGGGCTTGGTTATTGGTCCTGATGTCCTGAGTTATGGGTTCACAGGTAAATAATCTCACTGCTGATGCTGGCTAAGTCATCCTGCCTGCTGACCACAAGGTAACTCTTCCCTCCCGCTCCCTCCCTCTCTGCCCTCCCCCTCTGTGTCTCAGTGTCTGGGGTGAGGAACAGATTTGTGTCGACTCCCCCCTCATCCCCAAGATGCCCCTGGGAGGTTCTGGAGGGGTGCAGGGAGATAGGACAGGAAACTGAGGAGGTGACACTGGTTCCCCCGGCCCAGCAGTGCCCCTGGTGAGAGGGCGTGGGGGGAGTAGTGACCTGCCTGTTTGGAACACTGCTGAGCACACTGCCACCCAGTGGCACGGAGGAATCTGTGCCATCTAAGTGATCTTCACTGCTGTCAGAGAACTGGGGGTCGTTGTTCCTGCGGAGCCAGGGGCCCCCCTGACTGACAGCTGAGCCCGGGAAAGGAGTGGGTGAGAGGGCGCACAGGGGCTGAAACAGGCTGCCCCCATGGAGGAGGTGCTTTTGGTGCAGGGCCTCATCGATGCTGCGGCTCAGGTCGATGGGGGAGGGGGGTCGCAGGTCAAACTCATACAGAGACACCCCTGACTCCTGCTCCAGACTGCCGCTAAGCAAGTGCAGTGGGGGGTGGTCTAACGCCTGCAACAGAGATCCTGTGGACCTGTCCGACACCCTATTTTCTGCAGACCTGCCCCTCTGGTTGCGTCCACGGTTGCTGTCCTTGACACCGCGCAGGTGTGACGGTGGAGCCTCACGATTCTGGTTTCTGATCAGACTCTTGCTGATGTCAGCCCCTGAGCGCTCCTGCCCTGCCCAGTTATTAGGCAGTTCCCCCGCCATGCCCCCTCCTACTCCGTTACTCTCTGACTTCCCACAGGGCTTCCCTGTTAGGCTCTGAACTATCTTGGCCCAGCAGGTGTGTTTATGAGTCGACCCAGATGACTGTCCAGGTGAGGGGAGATCTCCTCCCCCCCTGCTCTCCCCTGCTCCCTCCTCTCCTCTCCCTTGGGCCCTCCGGGGCCTCCAGAACACCCAGGAGCCCAAGAGAATGAGAGAAAAGGCCCAGGCCAACTCCAACAGCCTGGCCCAGAAGTGCACCAGCCACCAGTCCCAGCAGAAGCGCCTCCAGTCCCCCAACATCCCGTAGAGCCACATGGTGGCGTGGACATGGAGCCCACAGCACAATGCCCCTAGGAGGGCAGACAACACCAGCACACGACCCACCACCGACCCTGCCCTCCTACCCCCCGGCCAGGATTTAACTGCCCTCCCCTCCTCTGGGACAGGTGGCTGGGCGGGCGGGTGTCGGAGGCGGGGGAAGACGTAGCACAGGAAGCCCAGACAGAGTGCCAGGCCCCAGCAGAGAGACAGAGACTGCAGGGTGACAGGCACGGCTGGGGACAGGGCTGGAGAGAGCAGGTCAGCAGCCAGCAGCAGGGTGCACTGTAATACAGCCAACACAGCCACCAGAGGAGGGCGCTCCAGAGCAGATGGCAGCAGACTCACACCTGCCCCCTTCATGGCGAGCAGCACCAGTGCAGCCTGAGCCCACACCAGTAACGGCAGAGGGAGGTTATAAAGAGCAGTCAATGTAGGCCGTGGAAGAATCTTCCTTGTTCCGTATGGGTCAATCAGGAACATAGCTGCCCTGGCTGCGCCCACCAGGAGGAGGAGGGTGTTGGCCAGGACCAGCGCACCACGGTGAGGGCAGTGCATGCTGGGAGACAGGACCAGACCCAGGGTCGCTCCAGCCAGGAAGAGCAGGAAGAGGACAGCCGAGCCGAAGACGTGGAGCCCCCAGGTGAAGGCCAGCGTCCTTCTCAGGTCATCCCACACGAGAGAGGTGCCGTTGGGGGAAGGGAAGGAGCTGAGAGTGGAGGAGGGAGAGGAGGATGGGTGGAGGCGAGGGCGGCCCACAGGGATAGAGTGGTTCCTCTGAACTGGGCGGGTGTCATTTTTGGGGATGTACCGCCCTCTGACAATTTGTAGAGTAGGGGTGATGCGCAGAGGGGTCATCCCTGGAGGCAGAGAGAGAAATTGTTAATTCATCATATTGAACTGTCCCAAAATATGATTGTTATGATTGACAATAATACTCAAAAACACTTTCTTTAACAGAGCAGAACCCAGCTAAAACAAGTGAACAAATACAGTGGACCATTTACCCCACTAGAGGGGGCTAATTTCCTATGAGAAGAGTGTATTGAAAGCACAGCAGGTTCTCCTCCACAAGGCAACAAATAACCCACAGGGAGTTGAATATCTTGACCTTCTTTTCTCCTACCAGGCCAAAGGACACTCAACACTCAATATTTAAACTTTGTCAACAGTGTTTTCCAATGAGGGCAAAAATCACAAAGGGTAATTGTGAAACAGTTCACCTCTTTCAACCCCAAACAGCCCTCACACACAATCCAAATAGTAAATAGTCCTCTCTCTCTCTCTCTCTCTCTCTCTTATCATCACCCCCTCTCCACCTCTTCCTCTCCCTGATAGTGTGTGTGTGTGGCAGGTAGCTAGATAGTATGTGTTTGTTGACAGTCGTCAGTTCTTACGTAAGACACCTTCCTGCGAGTCCAGCATGGGGTCTACAGGCTTGACCTGGAAAAACTGTCTTCTCCTCTTTACCGTTAGAGACTGAAGCACAGATTAGATAGCACACACACACACACACATTAACACATCCCTACTATATGAAAGAATTGCGCACATCACACACTCGTATGTCAGACACATGCACACACTTTAACACATACTGTATGTACTTTAAGAAAGTAGTGTGCGCATCACACACACACTTGCACATCAGATGCACACACACTTAATTAATTAAAGGTATCTTGAGGTGAAGACATACACATACCACACAAACTCAGTGACATTAAGCTTTTGGGGCGACAGCGTAGCCTAGTGGTTAGAGCGTTGGACTAGTAACTGAAAGGTTGCAAGATCGAATCCCCGAGCTGACAAGGTACAAATCTGTTGTTCTGCCCCTGAACAAGGCAGTTAATCTACTGTTCCTAGGCCGTCATTGAAAATAAGAATTTGTTCTTAACTGACTTGCCTAGTTAAATAAAGGTTAAATAAAATGGACATTTTCAGAAATTACAATGAAAAAAATCCTGTGTAGCACCTTTAATATATCTTTGGGAATGGAGCATGAAGCACATGACACAAACTGAAACTATCAAAGACCTGCCACAATATCTATCACATATGCCTGTTCCCCCTCCCTTCACACACTCTCTTACTCTCTCTCTGACACACACACGTACATGTGCTCACACATACACAATATGATCTATCTGCACTTCAAGGCAAAACAAGCAAATCATTTCCCCAGAGAGCTCCACCTTATCCTGTTAAGCCCGGTAAAGCCAATAACACTCCAATCACAATTCCATTCATCACCTCCAACCACCAGAGCTTAAACACTAAGATAACACTGACAGGGTGGACTACCATAACACAACTTACAGTGCATTCGGAAAGTATTCAGACCCCTTGACTTTTTTCACATTTTGTTACATTACAGCCTTATTCTATTTTTTTATTTTTTTTTTTTCCCTCATCAATCTACACACAATACTCCATAATCACAAAGCAAAAACAAAGTATTCAGACACTACTCAGTACTTTGTTGAAGCACCTTCGACAGCGATTACAGCCTGTCCGGGCTCTGGCTGGGCCACTCAAGGATATTCAGTGACTTGTCCCGAAGCCACTCTTGCGTTGTCTTGGCTGTGTGCTTAGGGTCGTTGTCCTGTTGGAAGGTGAACCTTTACCCCAGTCTGAAGTCCTGAGCGCTCTGGAGCAGGATTTCATCAAGTATTTCTCTGTACTTTGCTCAGTTCATCTTTCCCTCAATCCTGAATAGTCTCCCAGCCACAGTCACTGAAAAACATCCCCACAGCATGATTCTGCCACCAACATGGTTCACCGTAGGGATGGTGACAGGTTTCCTCCAGACATGACGCTTGGCATTCAGGCCAAAGAGTTCAATCTTGGTTTCATCAGACCAGAGAATTTTGTTTGCTGCAGAGATGGTTGTCCTTCTGGAAGGTTCTCCCATCACCACAGAGGAACTCTGGAGCTCTGTCAGAGTTACCATTGGGTTCTTGGTCACCTCATCAAGTTGTAGAAACATCTCAAGGATGATCAATGGAAACAGGATGCACCTGAGCTCAATTTCAAATCTCATAGCAAAGGGTCTGAATAGTTATGTAAATTAGGATATTTCTGTTTTGATTATTAATACATTTGCTAAAATTTCTAAAAACCTGTTTTTGCTTTGTAATTATGGGATATTGTGTGTAGTTTGATGTGGAAATATTTTTATTTAATACATTTTAGAATAAGGCTGTAACTTAACAAAATGTAGAAAAAGGTTTAAATACTTTCCAAATGCACTGTATGCTGTCCAAACGAGAAATGTATGGGGTTTGACTCAACTTTAATCTCAGACAATTTGTAACCGTACATTCTACCAGTCTCCCCCAGCCCTCCCTAAAGACACACACGCACACGTGCGCGCTCGCTAACTCACGCAAGAACGCACACACACACACACACTTGGAGCAGTAAAGAAATGGTGAACAGAATCATCTGAAGTAAATGTCTGACAGAGAGCACTCAGAGCTTTTTGAGTCCTAAAGGCCAGCTTATACATGGTCTAACAACATGTCTGTAGACAATTAGATTGCGACTGTCAGTTTCCATGTTGCACAGACATGAAAAAAGTTTAAAGGCTGATTTACAGTCCGTCTATCGATATGTCTGTAGGAAATTGTCCTAGCGAGATGACATCAGCAGTCCAGGTCTCCAAATAGCATACTTTCTCTATTTCAACATCAATAAACCCATCCGTTTAAAAATGAGTTCAGTAAATGTCAACCTAACAAGCCAGGCAACTAAAAGCTATTTCTAAACAATGCTTTTGTTCATTCTAGCTGGCTAGCCAGTTCAAATAATGACCAGAGTATAGCTGACAACGTCTTAACTTGAACTACTTTTTGTTTATTATTACAGGAAAGTAACCCTCAACAACATCATTATTTACAAGGTAATGGTGAGCTTACAGAAAACCCCTTACTGCCACAGTGTGAAGAAATAAAAAAGGAGGTCATTCTATCTGAGAATTTTAGAACCCCTGCATCATCTTGTTACAGGAGGATTTGGTCTGGTTGCTGTGGCAGTCTGGTAACCATGACAATATTGCGGACATTGCAACAATCGCAGAGACTTAAAAACTTTATTCATGTCTGTGCGACAAGAAAACTGACAGTCGCAGCGATGGTCTACAGACAGTCTCACTCGCTAATCTATCAAACACAATATTCAAGGCACCTACCTACATAGGGAAAAAGGAAAAAGCACAAACACACAAATGGTCACACACAACCTCTCACATTTGTGTAACTCCCTTCTCTTAACTACACTCTCCACTTTCTGAGCAGCAGGACTCAGACATGTCCCAGATGTGCTGCTCAAATTTCACAGTTGGAGGCACTCTCTAACACACACACAAACACGTTACAACACACTAACAAGACCAACACATGTGCCAACACACACAAAATACATATGAAAGCACATACTGTATAAGCCTCTCTCTGTTATCATTATTATGAGCCATTAGTTAACCAATCAACCTCAGTGTTCTGTAAAGAGGCATAGTCGTTCAGTTTCAGTACACTCCTGGGGACAACAGACCAAATGGAGGGTTGTTTAAATGTGGCTTGTTTAAACGTGGCTCAAATGTTGTCCTGATGGTATCTAAGAGACCCCACGTGTCATTATTTTCCTTTTCTGTCTGCTTTTCCTCTCCTCTACTTCTTCCCGTTCTCCATCACTCTCATCCATATCGTTTTCATTATTCACCCTGTATACTTTCTATACCCTTACCTCTCCTTCTGCCTTACTTTATCTTTCACTCACTACCTCCTTACTCTTCTATGTCCTCCCTATCCCCTTCCATTGTTCAAACACTCTTTAACGTCACTCTTTAATCCTTTATCTCTTTCTCGTTTTCTACTTTTCTCTACAATCTTAGAATTGGAAGGAACCCTTGGAGATCCTCAAGGAAGCATTGCTAGTCAATGGTTCATATTTGCACCTTCGGTTAGTCGAGGGTTTATTGGAGGAACCTTTAATGTTTCAATGTAGCATGGCTTTCTAAGGTGTGTGGCTTTGTGATAGATACTTTTTGGCCTACCGTTAGAGTAATTGTAATTCCTGTTCATCTCTTCAGTTGTATTGTCATATTAAGGTTGAACATTGACAGTTTTGTAGCTTCATTGAGGCTTACAGAGGTTTATGAGTTCCCCAAGTGCCTAGTCAAAACCCAAAGTTGGAATAGTTACTATATGTAGTCAGCAGTGTTAATATTATATTAAAATATGTAATATGCATTAACACTCAATTTTTTTAATTTTATTTGCAGTGTACAAACTTAACATGATGAACAGGAATGACATTTACTCTAATGGGTGGCCAAAAATAATTACCTGAAAGCCACGCCTCCAATAAGCCACACCTCCATTCTTCTGATATATTATTAAAAAGATTCCATCGGTGTAGCAACCCAAAAGGTGTTCCAGGTATATTTACTTTTTAGAGTGTGCTACATTGTTTCTATGCTCTTCTCTCTGCCCATCTTTCTCTCCTTCCTGCCTGAGTCTACCCTGCACACACCTACTTTCCATCCCTCTCTTGCCCACTCTGTCTCTGCCTCTTCCCTCCTTTGAGCCTCTTCTAGGAACTTCCAGTAAAAACTCCAGCTGCATAAATAATTCCACTCTAAATCACAGGAAAAGGAAACTTAGGCCCAGTCAAAGTGGCTTTTGTTTTCCACCCAGGGAACTACAACACCCAAAAGCCTACTTTCTCTACCTGTCTTGGCCGACTGTTTGGTGGTACTTGTTGTAGTTCTTCCTGGTTTAGTAGCCTTTGTCGGTTGATTGGTTGTGCTTGTTGAAGTATTTCTGGGTTCTGCTTTTGTTGTCGTCGTATTGGTTGTAGTTGTGGTGGTCGCTCCTTGTGCTGTGGTACTTGGCTGTTGATTGGTTGAGCTGGGAGTGGTTCCCTGAGGTGCCGCTGACTTTGGCTGTTGATTGGTTGAGCCAGGAGTGGTTGCTCTGGGAGATGGTGATGTCACAGTGGAGGTCTGTCCTACTATTGGCCCATCTGTGGCTGTAGTAGTGTTAGCTGTCATATCACCTGAAGAAAGACACAAGAGACATGAAGCAGCCCCTCTGCAGACAACTACATAAATGTCACTTAAATACTACTCAAAAGTTATAACAACATGATAAAGAACCACTCAGAGATTATAACATAGTACTCAAGCTCCAGTTATGGATGAAAGTCTACTACTCCTACTGTAGGTTTACATTTACATTTTAGTCATTTAGCAGACGCTCTTATCCAGAGCGACTTACAGTAGTGCATTTGTAAAAAAAAATTGTACTGTACTGGCCCCCCGTGGGAATCAAACCCACAACCCTGGCGTTGCACACACCATGCTCTACCAACTGACCCACAGGGAAGACTAGGTTAAAACATATTCCTCTGAAACTACAGTACCAGTCAAAAGATTGGACACACTCATTCAAGGATTTTTAATTTATTTGTACTATATTCTACATTGTAGAGTAATAGTGAAGACATCACAACTATGAAATAACACATATGGAATCATGTAGTAACCAAAAAAGTGTTAAACAAATCAAAATATATTTTATATTTGAGATTCTTCAAAGTAGCCACCCTTTGTGCAATTTCTTTCCTTCTTAACGCATTTGAGCCAATCAGTTGTGTTGTGACAAGGTAGGGGTGGTATACAGAAGATAGCCCTATTTGGTAAAAGACCAAAATATATTTTAGATTCTTCAAAGTAGCCACCCTTTGCCTTGATGACAGCTTTGAACACTCTTGGCATTCTCTCAATCAGCTTCATGATGAATGCTTTTCCAACAGTCTTGAAGAAGTACCCACATATGCTGAGTACTTGTTGGCTGCTTTTCCTTCACTCTGCGGTCCAACTCATCCCAAACCATCTCAATTGGGTTGAGGTCGGGTGATTGTGGAGGACAGGTCATCTGGTCATCTGATGAAACACTCCATCACTCTCCTTCTTGGTCAAATAACCCTTACACAGCCTGGAGGTGTGTTTTGGGTCAGTGTCTTGTTGGAAAAACAATGATAGTCCCACTAAGCGCAAACCAGATGGCATGGCATATCACTGCAGAATGCTGTGGTAGCCATGCTGGTTAAGTGTGCCTTGAATTCTAAATAAATCACTGACAGTGTCACCAGCAAAGCACCCCCACACCATCACACCTCCTCCATGCTTCATGGTGAAAACCACACATGCAGAGATCATCCATTCACCTACTCTACGTCTTACAAAGACACGGCGGTTGGAACCAAAAATCTTACATTTGGACTCATCAGACCAAACGGACAGATTTCCACCGGTCTAATGTCCATTGCTCGTGTTTCTTGGCCTAAGCAAGTCCCTTCTTCTTACTGGTGTCTTTAGTAGTGGTTTCTTTGCAGCAATTTGACCATTAAATTCATGCATGTCTCCTCTGAACAGTTGATGTTGAGATGTGTCTGTTACTTGAACTCTGTGAAGCATTTTTTTTGGCTGCAATCTGAGATGCAGTAAATTACAGATTTCTGAGGCTGGTAACTCTAATGAACTTATCCTCTGCAGCAGAGGTAACTCTGGGTTTTCCTTTCCTGTGGCGGTCCTCATGAGAGCCAGTTTCATCATAGTGCTTGATGGTTTTTGTGACTGCACTTGAAGAAACTTCAAAAGTCCTTGAAATTTTCCAGATTGACTAACCTTCATGTCTTAAAGTAATGATGGCCTGTTGTTTCTCTTTGCTTATTTGAGCTGTTCTTGCCATAATATGGACTTGATATTTTACCAAATAGGGCTATCTTCTGTATACCACAGCTATCTTGTCACAACACAACAGATTGGCTCAAATGCATTAACCTGTTAGGGCTAGGGGGCAGCATTTGCACGTCTGGATAAAAAAAATGTACCCGATTTAATCTGGTTACTAATCCTACCCAGTAACTAGAATATGCATATACTTATTATATATGGATAGAAAACACTCTAAAGTTTCTAAAACTGTTTGAATGGTGTCTGTGAGTATAACAGAACTCATTTGGCAGGCAAAACCCTGAGACATTTTCTGACAGGAAGTGGATACCTGATGTGTTGTATTACCTTTAAACCTATCCCATTGAAAAACACAGGGGCTGAGGAATATTTTGGCACTTCCTATTGCTTCCACTAGATGTCACCAGCCTTTACAAAGTGTTTTGAGTCTTCTGGAGGGAGATCTGACCGAACAAGAGCCATGGAACGATGATGTCCCATTAGACACCTGGCGCGCGAGTTCATGTTGGGTACCCTCGTTCCAATACGTTATAAAAGAGTATGCATTCGTCCACCTTGAATATTATTCATGTTCTGGTTAAAAAAGGCCCTAATGATTTATGCTATACAACGTTTGACATGTTTGAACGAACGGAAATATATTTTTTCCCCTCGTTCATGACGAGAAGTCCGGCTGGCTTAGATCATGTGCTAACAAGACGGAGATTTTTGGACATAAATGATGAGCTTTTTTGAACAAAACTACATTCGTTATGGACCTGTGATACCTGGAAGTGACATCTGATGAAGAGAATCAAAGGTAATGGATTATTTACATAGTATTTTCGATTTTAGATCTCCCCAACATGACGTCTAGTCTGTATCGCAACGCGTATTTTTCTGGGCGCAGTGCTCAGATTATTGCAAAGTGTGATTTCCCAGTAAGGTTATTTTTTAATCTGGCAAGTTGATTGCGTTCAAGAGATGTAAATCTATAATTCTTTAAATGACAATATAATATTTTACCAATGTTTTCTAATTTTAATTATTTAATTTGTGACGCTGACTTGACTGCCGGTTATTGGAGGGAAACGATTTCCTCAACATCAATGCCATAGTAAAACGCTTGTTTTTGGATATAAATATGAACTTGATAGAACTAAAAATGCATGCATTGTCTAACATAATGTCCTAGGAGTGTCATCTGATGGAGATTGTAAAAGGTTAGTGCATCATTTTAGCTGGTTTTATGGTTTTGGTGACCCTGTCTTTGAATTGACAAAACATTACACACAACTCTTGTAAATGTACTGTCCTAACATACTCTAAATTTATGCTTTCGCCGTAAAACCTTTTTGAAATCGTAAAACGTGGTTAGATTAAGGAGATGTTTATCTTTCAAAGGGTGTAAAATAGTTGTATGTTTGAAAAATTTGAATTTTGACATTTATTTGGATTCAAATTTGCCGCTCTTGAAATGCACCTGCTGTTGATGGAGTGCACCACGGGTGGCACGCTAGCGTCCCACCTAGCCCATAGAGGTTAAGAAGGAAAGAAATTCTACAAATTCACTTTTAACAAGGCACACCTGTTAATTGAAGTGCATTCCAGGTGACTACCTCATGAAGCTGGTTGAGAGAATGCCAAGAGTGTGCAAAGCTGTCATCAAGACAAAGGGTGGCTACTTTGAAGAATCTTAAATATAACACTTTTTTGGTTACTACATGATTCCATATGTGTTATTTCATAGTTTTGATGTCTTCACTGTTATTCTACAACGTAGAAAATAGTAAAAATACATTTTGACTGGTACTGTACATATAAGTTAATCTTTAGGTACTCACCTGTCACTACTCCTCCACGGACTGTTGACACCACAGTGACGACTGTCAATCTAATGTCAGGTGACTGTGGGGAGAGGATTGTTTTGGCTGTTGTCAGGGCAGATAGGCGGTGCTGGACAGTGAGGCTGACCGTCGGGGTCATCTGTGCTTCGGCCATCTTGGATGATGGCCCTCCGCTGAAAGCCGTCTGAGCCTGTGGCCGGAACTGTGCCATTCCATCTGACGTTGTCAAGGCAACCGGTGACTCTTTCTTCACAACAGCCATCACTGTAGGGACAAATTCACTTCCTGATCCAGTCATCTGCCAATCATCTACATCCTCTGGTACGATTGGTCCATCCGATACCCTGCCCCCTGATGTCACTGGCTCAGCACCTGAGGGTTTGGTGGGTGGGAGTGCGGTTGGTCCCTTTGCAGATGCAACCCCACTTGGTTCTGGGGTTACCATATTACCTGTCCTAGCCTCAACAGAAGTGGGCTGGCTTTGGGCAGACCCAATGTTGAGTTTCTGAGAGGGGGAATGGTATTGACTGAGGTCTATAGTTCTAGTCTGTGTTGTGGGAGTGCCCATTTCCCCCCCACCCTGTCCCAGGTCAGAGCCCCCTTCCCCCCTACCTCCTCCCTCTGTGGGCCAATCCTTGTTGATCACTCTGACAGACCCGTCGCTCCGACCTCTGGGCCGAGAGGAGGGCAGACTGGGTTTGAGAGATGGAGTGATGACGGGGTCTGGAAGAGAGGAGGAGGAGGAGCTGACGATCACCTGGCCAGAAGAGGGATGGAGAGAGGAGAGGAGGAGGAGGAGGGTGAGGATGGATGCAGTGGCCATGGTCTGGCTGTTGAGGGTAATGATTTATACAGTCCCTCTATTTGTCTTTCCGTCCATCTGTCACACCATCCTCATACTGGGCTCTGTAGACACAGACAGAACAGAGAATGATGGATGAGGTTAACTCAGTATAGGAGTGAATATTATAACATGCGCGCCACGGCCTTTGGATGCGGGAAATAAAATGTCACTTCCGCAGAGCACACATGATTACCTCTGCATATGCCTCAAGAGGGCACCAGGTAACCCCCCAAAAATTAACATACCTGACCCAGCTATTCTCCTGATTCTTCAATTACTCTCCTGAAGTTGCCAGTAATAGGCTACGAGGAGTCGGCAACCTTTCTCATGTTCAATTCTAATTTATATAGCCTTTTATACCGATCTGCGTGCCAGTTATGGTTTTCATATGCACATTTTCGTGAAACAGTTTCATTTAATTTATAATAATTTCTTCATATTTCAAAATCATTGTCATGTGGTCAATCGAAATTCTATCCAAATCTAAGTGAAAATGACACAAACCTAAAAAGTTACTTCTATTGCCATTGCCAACTATGTAAAAATAGCCTACATAAAGCCAACAAATAAAAATAGCAGCCTGCAGGTAGAAAATATCCTGATAAAAATAAATATCCTATAAATCACATTGGCTATACATGGCCTGTCTGCAACAAACTTGAAACATTGTATCAACTATTAAGTTGGGTCTGGCCTGAAGCTTGCACTAGTGAACTTGCTACATTGTAAAACAAAAATTCTGGGCTGTCAGAGTTTCCTGTACCAGTGAGCTCGGGACAGACACAGCTGTAGGCTATTTGCACAAGGGATAAGAAGCAGTGCTTGACTTGGGCAGGAGCTCGCCAGAGCTGAGTACCGACACCTCAAATTTTCTACTGCTTGAGCCCCTGTTCCTCTTATAGAATATTAGTTCAAAAGTATTGTGGAACTCCTGCACCTAAATATATACAGTACCAGCACCCAAAACGAGCACCGGGACCTATTTCAGTCCAAATCAAGCACTGATAAGGTAGGCCTATTATATGACATTTCCACTGGATCAGAGCATTACATTTTTCCCTTTCACGCTGAGTGGTTATCCAAAGGGAGAGAGCTGGAAAGATTTTTCAAATACATTGAGGAACTATTGTCATTCTCAATGGATGTAAAAACAGACTTAATTTGCTTGCTGTTTGAGGTGAAAAAAACATTACTTTGAGAAGATCCACAGGTCATTAGTGGTGGTGCATTAAGCCAATCAGAAATACCATCAGATTCCCCAAACTGGCACATTTATATGCCTACATTTGCGTGCAGGCCAGGTAGCCTATCGGCCTACTTCTATGCGTGCGTGACCTTACTCAACATTGTCTTTTGTTTAGAGCGCTCCTGTCAATGACTAAATTGACAAAACTTGTAAATGGAATAAATAACCAAAATGTGTTTCTCACAAGTGTGGCATAGGTTGTGCAGTCTGCAAACAATGTGTCCACTCAGACAATGAGAACGGGAAGTCTGAAATAATAATATTGAATACATTAAAATAAATTACTGTAACCAAAGTAACAAACATTGTGGATTAGAAAATATAGGAATTCACGGAAAATATCACATCTGGTGATATATGTAATGGGGAATTGATATACACTAATAATCAAATGCAAACAATTCACACAATGAAGTTATGAATCAATGAATGTGCACAAATTGGCGGGAGAAAGCGCATTCTGGAAAGAGAAGTGCAGTGTGCATCTGGGTGCACTGTCAATCTGACGTCTGCATTGGCCATGCAGCATTTACGGTGATATGGACTCAGCAGAAGTCAGGGTATTCATACTTCTTGCACTTTGCAGAGCAGTGCAGAGCTGTTGTCAAGGAAGTGAGTTTGTGTTTATACAGGATGTACCGCCCCCACCTACAATCAACCAATCATGTCAATGCGGAGCTACAGTATATGGAGCCCTTCACATTGTTACAAAATTTGTGAGGCGCATGCCAATGCGGTGCTTGACTGCCATTGTGCGGTCAGGACGTTCTGATCAACCCTACTCATCAGCCAGATTGTCCAGTGTGCGCTCTGAAGACTCTGAGAGCGAAACGCTCTGAATTTATGAACAGACAATCTGACAGCACAGTTGCAGGCACCAACGCTCTGGATAACATAACAGCCTAACCAGCTCTGCTAGGGCGAGAATGTTCAGTGAACTGTTCTCTCTGGAAGTAGCTAGCACATTAGCTTAGGTGCTTGACTCCTGTTGTTAGTACAGAACGCTCAGATCAACCCTTAAAGAGATGGGTTGGGCTAAAGCTTAAGTTGGTGTGAACGATGCTGAATGGGTGTAGACAAAGAAGGGATCTCCAGTAGTACTACCAAAACATTCAAAGGCCATTTTCCCAAAAGTGAGGCTCCCGAACAGCTTCTACCCCCAAGCCAAAAGACTGCTAAATAGCTAACAAAATGGCTACATGGACTATCTGCAATGACCCTTCTATTGAATTTTTGCACTGTCTCTATGCACATTCTACACACACATTTGCTCTCACAGACATAATACACACACACATTCATACTGACTCTACATACATGCACACACAGTCACATACAATCATCATACATACTGCTGCTACTCTGTTTATCATATATCCTGATGCGTAGTCACCTTACCCGTATACATATCTAACCCTATCACTCCAGTATCCCTGCACATTGTAAATATGGTATTGGCACTAACCCTGGAACTTTAGTCAGTTAAGAACAAATTCTTATTTACAATGACGGCCTACCAAAAGGCCTCCTGCGGGGATGGAGGATTAAAAATAAATAAAATATAAATATAGGACAAAACACACATCATGACAAGAGAGACAACACAACACGACATAAAGAGAGACCTAAGACAACATAGCAAGGCAGCAATACATGACAACACAGCATGGTAGCAACACAACATGACAACAACATGGTAGCAACACAACATGGTAGAAGCACAAAACATGGTACAAACTGTAACAGTTTTGACTTGAGGTTATTGTTTATAGGGGTGCCAGGTAGATTGTGCCTATCAGAGAAAATATTGGTTTCTCCTTTTGGTTTGGGAGGGAATGAGTCCCATCTGGTACGTCAAGTCTACACCAATACAAAGGACTTATGTAAAAGTCAGGATGGAAATACACTTTTCATAAACCCTTAAAACATTGGAAATAACTTCAAAACAACGGTATTCTTTTGCGTGGGTTCGATTACCAACATAAATGATTACACACACATATAACAATATAACACAATGAGTTCTGGTTCTTCCAGAAAAGTCCTGTACCTCGTGCCTAAAAGAGTCCAGCCCGGTAAAGGAGTTCAGGGAACTCAAGTGACCTTAGTCACGCAATGTTTGTCCGTTCATTCAAGTGTAGCGTAAACCCAGTATCAATCATACAATGAAAATAACAATTATTTTACCACACAACCATCAAGCGTATCAACTCTTAATAAGTCCTCAACTACATAAATCATCACGGTATACATCACACCAAAACAAATGAAAAAAAGGTTGTAGTCAATCTGCCTGTCACGACTTCCGCCGAAGTCGGCCCCTCTCCTTGTTCGGGCGGCGTTCGGCGGTCAACGTCACCGGCTTACTAGTCACCACCGATCTATGTTTCCCTGTTCGTTTTGTTTTGTCTTAATTATACACACCTGTTTTCAATTCCCTGATTATGTTCATTATTTAACCCTCTGGCTTCCCTTTCTGTTCTGTCCGTGATTGTTCATGTTCAGTGGTTGTTGGAGGTGTTTCTCCCAACCCTGTTGTTTTGCTGTGGGAGAATTTTTGATTGTGGTTTTTGAGTAAACACGTTGTTTGCACTCATCCCTGTGTCCTGCGCCTGACTCCGCTACTTCTCCAAACGAAAGCGTTACACCGCCAACAGATCTCCAGCGGAGAAAGGCCACGAACAACAACGGAGAGGTGTAGTCCACGGACGCAAAGAGTGGATCCGATCCTGGGTAAACTTGCTATTAGGCTACAAAGCACACTTTTAAAGGCAGCAAAACAAATGGAAGAGAGAAGCTTCGGAACTGAGGGTTGAACACATCCTCATTCATGTCTCCATCACAACCCCACCTTTGCGCAGCTGATGCTGGCTATTTAATTGGGAATTAAAGGGCAAGCGCCCTATTGGAAGGAGAAGCAATGAGACGGTTCAGAAAAATTCAGGGCCGTCACAAAACATTATTGGGCACAGACAACAGCACAAAGGGCATGAAGGTAGAGACAACAATACATCACACAAAGCAGCCACAACTGTCAGTAAGTGTCCATGATTGAGACTTTGAATGAAGCGATTGAGATCAAACTGTCCAGTTTGAGTGTTTGTTGCAGCTCGTTCCAGTCGCTAGCTGCAGCGAACTGAAAAGAGGAGCGACCCACGGATGTGACCCTGTGACCCAAGCTTACTTTCTCGTGTTCTTATTTCTATTTCTCGTGTGTTTTGTTCTAGTTGACTTTTTAATAAAATTGTTATAGTACTACTGCATTGCAAGCAATAAAGGCATTTCACTGACAATAAAAATGTGTGTGTGTACCTATATAGAGTGGTGTTTATAGCTGTTCTGCTGTGCTGACTCAGACGGCAGGTCACTGAATTCTCCCAGAGGTTTAAGCGGCACGACACCAGCACACACACAGAGGGGTGTGGTGTATAGTTACAGTGAGTCATTGACACACACAAGTGCGCACACAAACACACAATTAAATGTGTGCACACACACACACGCAATCACACACACACACAGACCGGACCTTAGCCTGCAATTAAAATTGCATAATGCAGAAAGCCTGCATAATGACCAGAGCAAAGGAGCAAAGTTGGTTTCACTCCTCCAATGCAGATGGGCACTACTGCATCTCTCTATTTGTATCTCTTTATGTCTTATTGGCTCCTTGTATCTCTCTTTCTCTCAGCCTCTGACACTATACCTCTCTTCTCTCTAGTGCAGTTGAAGTTGGAAGTTTACACCTTAGCCAAATACATTTAAACTAAGTTTTTCACAATTCCTGACATTTAATCCTAGTAAGAATTCCCTGTCATAGATCATTTAGGATCACCACTTTCTTTTAAGAATGTGAAATGTCAGAATAATAGTAGAGAGAATGATTTATTTCAGCTTTTATTTATTTCATCACATTCACAGTGGGTCAGAAGTTTACATACACTTAATTAGTACTTGATAGCATTGCCTTTAAATTGTTTAATAACTTGGGTCAAACGTTTCGGGTAACCTTCCACAAGCTTTGCACAATAAGTTGGGTGAATTTTTGTCCCATTCCTCCTGACAGAGCTGGTGTAACTGAGTCAGGTTTGTAGGCCTCCTTGCTCGCACACGCTTTTTCAGTTCTGCCCACAAATTTTCTATAGGGTTGAGGTCAGGGCTTTGAGATGGCCACTCCAATACCTTGACCTTGTTGTCCTTAAGCCATTTTGCCACAACTTTGGAAGTATGCTTGGGGTCATTGTCCATTTGGAAGACCCATTTGCGACCAAGCTTTAACTTCCTGACTGATGTCTTGACATTTTGCTTCAATATATCCACATACTTTTCCCTCCTCATGATGCCATCTATTTTGTGAAGTGCACCAGTCCCTCCTGCAGCAAAGCACCCCAACAACATGATGCTGCTGTGTTTCACGTTTGCCGTAATTCACAGTTGGGATGGTGTTCTTCGGCTTGCAAGCCTCACCCTTTTTCTTCCAAACATAACGATGGTCATTATGGCCAAACAGTTCTATTTTTGTTTCATCAGACCACAGGACATTTCTCCAAAAAGTACGATCTTTGTCCCCATGGGCAGTTGTAAATCGTAGTCTGGCTTTTTTATTTCGGTTTTGGAGCAGTGGCTTCTTCCTTGCTCAGCGGCCTTTCAGGTTATGTCGATATAGGACTTGTTTTACTGTGGATATAGATACTTTTGTACCTGTTTCTTCCAGCATCTTCACAAGGTCTTTTTCTGTTGTTCTGGGTGTCACGTCCTGACCAGCAGAGGGAGCAATTGTATTAGTTTTGGTCAGGACGTGGCAGGGATTTTTGTGTTACGTGTGAGTTGGTTGTTGGACTCCCAATTGAAGGCAGGTGTGTTGAGTTGCCTTTGATTGGGGGTCCTATATAGTAGTGTGTGTTTTTCCTTGTGGTTGTGGGTAATTGTTTCTGTTCAGTGTGTTATGCTGGCAGTACTGTTTAGCTGTCGGTTGTTTATTGTTTTGTAAGTGTATAGTGTTCCGTTTTGCATTAAAGATGACGAACACAAACTCCGCTGCATTTTGGTCCACTTCTCTCCATGACGACAGCCCTTGGGATTGATTTGCACTTTTTGCACCAAAGTACATTCATCTCTACTAGACAGAATGCGTCTCCTTCCTGAGCGGTATGACGGCTGCGTGGTCCCATGGTGTTTATACTTGCCTACTATTGTTTGTACAGATTTTCTTCTGAGGTCTTGGCTGATTTCTTTTGATTTTCCCATGATGTCAAGCAAAGAGGCACTGAGTTTGAAGGTAGGCCTTGAAATACTTCCACAGTTACACCTCCAATTGACTCAAATGATGTCAATTAGCCTATCAGAAGCTTCTAAAGCCATGGCATCATTTTCTGGAATTTTCCAAGCTGTTTAAAGGCACAGTCAACTTAGTGTATGTGCATTTCTGACCCACTGGAATTGTGATAGTGAATTATTGTCACGACTCCCGCCGAAGTCGGCCCCTCTCCTTGTTCGGGCGGCGTTCGGCGGTCAACGTCGCCGGCTTACAAGTTACCACCAATCGATGTTTCACTGTTCGTTTGGTTTTGTCTTTATTGTGTACACCTGTTTTTGATTTCCCTAATTATGTTCATTATTTAACCCTCTGCCTTTCCTGTTTGTCTTGTCCATGATTGTTTCCTGTTTGGTGGTTGTTGGTGTTTTTTTTTTAAACCATGTTATTTTCTGTGAGAAGTTTATTGATACATTTGAGTAAACACGTTTCGGTTTACACTTATTCCTGTGTCCTGCGCCTGACTCCTCTACTTCTCAATAGAAACCATTACAATTATAAGTGAAATAATCTGTCTGTAAACAATTGTTGGAACAATTACTTGTGTCATGCACAAAGTAGATGTCCTAACCGACTTGCCAAAACTATAGTTTGTTAACAAGAAAATTGTGGAGTGGTTGAAAAACGAGTTTTAATGACTCCAAACTAAGTGTATGTAAACTTCCCACTTCAACTGTATATGTGGACTATCTTTTTCTATTTCTCCCAGCCTCTTTCTACACTTTCGCTCTTTACCTTGATTACTAATACTATCTGTTCAACTGAATCTCTACAGCTCTGAATCCATTGCAGTAACATTGGCTGAAGGTAATGCTGTATAAGACAGTGGCAAAGCTGCCCAGAGGCTCCTACAGTGCATGATTACACAATCATATCAGCACCACTACATGCTGCCATTCTGTCTAATCCAGTCTTAACCAGGGATGGTCTATTGAGTCAGAGGATGAGGTAGTGACGGAACGGGGTGAGTTGTTCTGGTTCCAAGCACCTCAGGGTGTGGAACACAGCACTAACACACCTGCTCAAACGAATGGATGGGTTGAATCAGGTGTGTTAGATCTGGGCAGAAACAAAAGCATGGACTGGAATAGCTCACCCCAGGTCTTATCAAACATACCACTTCCTTCACTGTGGCATCCTCTGACTCAAAATCCCCTCCTCTATCCACACTGCCTGAGTTTGTGACCCACAGAGGGGGGTGAAACTACCCCAAGGCACAGATCAGCTTACCCTCACTAAATCCTTACATTAACCATTAGGGAGGAAAACAAAAAACTGACTTAGGATCAGTATCTGGGGCAACCTCATCTTACTCCTTATGACTCATACATGCCTCTTGTATAACAAATACGCCTCATTCTCTAACTCACATGTAGAAGAACAAATATCTGTGTGCTAATCTTGACATGTGTGTTTTATGCTCATGAACAACACATGCATGAAGTGGTTATGGGAGTGACACATGTGAGTAAGTATGTTTAAGGATGCCGTGTGTGTGCAGGTGTGTGCACCATCATGGAAGAGAGTGAACATATGTGAGCCAGTGTTCATACATGTGTGGAATTGTAAATCTCAACGGAGATCTTGTCAATAATGGTCACATACTTCCATTTAGATGTTAAACATAGATAGGCATGCTTCCCATCCGAAACCGTTCAGAACAGTTGGTGCATATATTATGACAACATTTTGAGACATTTTTCTTTGTTTTGGTCTTCAGCAAGGTTTTTTTTCAGCTAGCTGTTCGTATACACAAACATTTTCTCGAGGCAAGTTGAAGTCGGTAGCCAAAGCCTACTCCCCTTCCTCAGTGATTGGTCAACAGTAGGGATTCTTCAATGAAGTGTTTTCATGCAACAACAACAAAAAATGACTTTAGAAATACTGCACCAAACATATCAGTTAGATGTAAAATTGCACCACTAAGATCTCCTCGGCAAAAACATTTATTGAGTAACATTAGATTAATTCTGACTATTTTGAGGAAGTGTATACTGGCTACAGTACTATTTGGTGTTTTTTCAAGTTTTTCAAGCGAAGGTCTTTTAAGGGAGTATGCGAGAACACCGGGTTCGGCTAGGTGCCAGCCAAACCGAAGCATGCTGACGCCTTTAGCGAGGTATAGTGAAAGAGAGAAACACAGAAAAAGAGAAACACACACAGAGAGAGAGAGGGTAATAAAGAGTTATCTCTATCTCCACCTCCTCAGAGTAGTATCGCTGTTTATTTTCCTTTGTTTATTTTCCTTCTCCCACTCAACCATCTGTTTTTCTCAGACTCCGGCCTTCTATTGGCCAATCCACCTACAAGGAATCACTGTTCCCTTGTTCAGGTGGTGTTATTTCAACATGGTTGTGTTTTACACACAAGGTGTGGGAGGAGAGATAGGGGCTGTGAAGATAGAGAGATAAGCAGAATAGAAGGATGTAAAACATAGATAAAGGGGTATGAGTTGAGATCACAGTGGAAAACAGAAGAACATGTTCGATGTGGAGGTTAGCGAGACGTGCCTTCAGAAAGTATTCACACCCCTTGACTTTATCCACAATTTGCTGTGTTACAAAAGGGATTCAAATGGATTTAATTGTCATTTTTTTGTCAACGATCTACACAAAATACTTTAATGTCAAAGTGGAAGAAAAATGCTACCATTTGTACAATAAAAAAATAAAAAACACTAATATATATCTTGATTAGATACACTACATGTAAGTATTCAACCCCCTGAGTCAATCCCTTGGCAGTGATTATAGCTGTGAGTCTTTCTGGGTAAGTCTTTAAGAGCTTTCCACACCTGGATTGTACAATAAATGCACATTATTATTTTTTTAATTCTTAAAGCTCTGTCTAGTTAGTTGTTGATCATTGCATGTCTTGCTATCACGATTCAGGTAAGACCCAGATGCAGTCAACATCTAATTAACAACAGTTATTTAATCCAACAGGGGCAGGCAAAAGACAGGTCAAGGGCAGGCAGGCATCAGTAATCCAGATAGGTGGGGCAAAGGTACAGGACAGCAGGCAGGCTCAGGGTAGGCAGAGGTCAGTAATCCAGATAGGTGGGGCAAAGGTACAGGATGGCAGGCAGGATCAGGGCAGGTCAAAGGTCAAAAACAGGATAACTAGAAAACTGGAACAATCAGAGACAGGAACAGAGGGGAAAACGCTGGTAGGCTAGACAAAACAAAATGAACTGGCAACAGACAAACATAGAACACAGGTATACATACACAGGGGATAATGAGGAAGATGGGCGACACCTAGAGGCTAGTGGAAACAATCACAAAGACAGGTGAAACAGATCAAGTTGTGACATCTTCCCATAGATTTTCAAGCCTATTTAAGGTAAAATTGTAACTAGGCCACTCAGGAACGGTGTCTTGGTGAGCAACTCCAGTGTATATTTGGCCTTGTGTTTTAGGTTACTGTCCTGCTGAAAGGTGAATTTGTCTCCCAGTGTCTGAAAGCAGACTGAACCAGGTTTTCCTCTAGGATTTTGCCTGTGTATAGCTCTGTGCATAACTCCTTAATCCTTGTCGGTGACAAGAATACCCATAGCATGATGCAGCCGCCAGGACATAAAGTTCATTATTTGCAGTTTTATTTTAGTGTCTTATTCAAAACAAGACATGTTTTTGAATATTTTTATTTTGTACAGGCTTCCTTCTTTTCACTCTGTTAATTAGGTTAGTATTTTGGAGTAACTACAATGTTGTTGATTCATCCTCAGTTTTATCCTATCACATCCATTAAATTCTGTAACTGTTTTAAGTCTCATGGTGAAATCCCTGAGCGGTTTCCGTCCTCTCCGGCAACTGAGTTAGGAAGGACGCCTGTATTTTTGTAGTGACTGGGTGTTACCATCCGAAGTGTAATTAATAATTGCACCATGCTCAAAGGGATATTCAATGTCTGTTTATTTTTTTTACCCAGCTACCAATAGGTGCCCTTCTTTGCGAACCATTGGAAAACCTCCCTGGTCTTTGTGGTTGAATCTGTGCTTAAAACGCTCAGCCGAGGGACCTTACAGATAATTGCATGTGTGAGGTACAGAGATGAGGTAGTTATTTAAAAATCGTGCTAAAAACTATTATTGCAGACATAGTGAGTCCATGCAACTTATGTGACTTGTTAAGCACATTTTTACTCCTGAACTTACTTAGGCTTGCTGTCACAACTTCCACCGAAGTCGGTCACAACTTCCACCGAAGTCGGGGCTGCGCCCCGTCTACCCTTTTGAGCGGAGCTTCTTTTAGTCTTTTTGACTGTTGTGCTCCCAGCCGTATATGGATTTTGCCTTTGGATTTATTAAATCAAGTTTGTTCCAACGGACCTCAGTCTCCTGCGCTTGACTCACCCTACAACAGTTCTACCCGATCATGACAGAATCCCACACCACGTTATGGAGTCAGCAGGGACAGAAACACCGTCAATGGAGGAACAAGTCTCCCAACATGCCAGCCTCCTCCACCGACTGGGCACGGCCATGGACCAGGTGCTGGCCCGTTTGGAGAGCTGGGAGCGAGTCGCTCCTTCACCCCCACCAGGAGCAAGTCATCACCCGGCGCCCCTACCGACCCAGTACAGGCGGAATCCGGATCATGGCTCCCAGGGAGTTCGATGGGACGGCCGCTGGGTGCAAGGGGTTTTTGCTCCAGTTGGACCTATACCTGGCGACCGTCCGGCCCTCTCCCTCCGATGAAGAGAGGGTGAGCGTCCTCGTCTCGTACCTCACGGGTAGAGCTCTGGAATGGGCCAACGCCGTCTGAGAGGGCCCAGACTCAGCTAAGGACACCTACCCAGAGTTCGCTCGCCGCTTCCGGGCGGAATTCGATCATCCCCCGGAGGGCAAGGCGGCGGGCGAGCGATTATTCCATCTGAGGCAGGAGACGAGGAGTGCTCAGGACTTTGCCCTGGAGTTCCGGACTCTAGCCGCCGGATCGGGGTGGAATGAGCGGGCCCTGATTGACCACTACAGGTGTAGTTTACGTGAGGACGTCCGCCGGGAGCTGGCTTGTCGGGACCATACCACCACCCTGGACCAGTTGATGGATTTGTCCATCAGGCTGGACAACCTGCTGGCTGCCCGGGGACGTTCCGATCGGGGCCTACTCATTCCACCTCCCATCCCTCCTGCTCCAACGCCCATGGAGCTAGGAGGGACTGCTGCTAGGAGGACCGGAGGGGGGGGCCTCTCCTGCACCCACTGTGGCCGTAGAGGACACACTGCGGACCGGTGCTGGAGAGGTTCTCCTGGGAATTCAGATGGCAGGCAGAGCACTACTTCGACCCCCCCAGGTGAGTCAGCACCAGACACACCCAGAGCGCCCTGTCGACCACATGTACGTCTTTTTTTCCTGAGTTTTCCCCTCACTCTCAGTATAAGGCACTAGTCGATTCAGGCGCAGCTGGGAGTTTTATGGACCGTGGGGTTGCTGTTAACCTGTTAGGGCTAGGGGGCAGTATTGACACGGCTGGATAAAAAAACATACCCGATTTAATCTGGTTACCACTCCTACCCAGTAACTAGAATATGCATATACTTATTACATATGGATAGAAAACACCCTAAATTTTCTAAAACTGTTTGAATGGTGTCTGTGAGTATAACAGAACTCATTTGGCAGGCAAAACCCTGAGACATTTTCTGACAGGAAGTGGATACCTGATGTGTTGTATTACCTTTAAACCTATCCCATTGAAAAACACAGGGGCTGAGGAATATTTTGGCACTTCCTATTGCTTCCACTAGATGTCACCAGCCTTTACAAAGTGTTTTGAGTCTTCTGGAGGGAGATCTGACCGAACAAGAGCCATGGAACGATGATGGCCCATTAGACACCTGGCGCGCGAGTTCATGTTGGGTACCCTCGTTCCAATACGTTATAAAAGAGTATGCATTCGTCCACCTTGAATATTATTCATGTTCTGGTTAAAAAAGGCCCTAATGATTTATGCTATACAACGTTTGACATGTTTGAACGAACGGAAATATATTTTTTCCCCTCGTTCATGACGAGAAGTCCGGCTGGCTTAGATCATGTGCTAACAAGACGGAGATTTTTGGACATAAATGATGAGCTTTTTTGAACAAAACTACATTCGTTATGGACCTGTGATACCTAGAAGTGACATCTGATGAAGAGAATCAAAGGTAATGGATTATTTACATAGTATTTTCGATTTTAGATCTCCCCAACATGACGTCTAGTCTGTATCGCAACGCGTATTTTTCTGGGCGCAGTGCTCAGAATATTGCAAAGTGTGATTTCCCAGTAAGGTTATTTTTAAATCTGGCAAGTTGATTGCGTTCAAGAGATGTAAATCTATAATTCTTTAAATGACAATATAATATTTTACCAATGTTTTCTAATTTTAATTATTTAATTTGTGACGCTGATTTGACTGCCGGTTATTGGAGGGAAACGATTTCCTCAACATCAATGGCATAGTAAAATGCTGTTTTTGGATATAAATATGAACTTGATAGAACTAAAAATGCATGCATTGTCTAACATAATGTCCTAGGAGTGTCATCTGATGGAGATTGTAAAAGGTTAGTGCATCATTTTAGCTGGTTTTATGGTTTTGGTGACCCTGTCTTTGAATTGACAAAACATTACACACAACTCTTGTAAATGTACTGTCCTAACATACTCTAAATTTATGCTTTCGCCGTAAAACCTTTTTGAAATCGTAAAACGTGGTTAGATTAAGGAGATGTTTATCTTTCAAAGGGTGTAAAATAGTTGTATGTTTGAAAAATTTGAATTTTGACATTTATTTGGATTCAAATTTGCCGCTCTTGAAATGCACCTGCTGTTGATGGAGTGCACCACGGGTGGCACGCTAGCGTCCCACCTAGCCCATAGAGGATAAGTTAGGGATTCCCCTGATTAAACTGGACCAACCAGTTTAATCACGCTTTAGATAGTCGACCACTAGGGTCTGGCCAAGTGAGGGAGGTAACAGTGCCACTGGTCATGGTGACGCAGGGGGGTCATGAGGAACGTATCAGCCTGTTCCTTATTGATTCCCCTGCATTTCCGGTGGTGCTGGGACTTCCCTGGCTAGCCTCTCACAATCCTCAGATTTCATGGGCGCAGAGGGCTCTTAAGGGGTGGTCGAGGGAGTGCTCAGGTAGGTGTATAGGAGTTTCCATCGGTGCAACCACGGTGGAGAGTCCAGACCAAGTCTCTACTGTACACATTCCCTCTGAATATGCCGATTTGGCTATCGCCTTCAGTAAAACGAAGGCGACTCAATTACCACCCCATCGACAGGGGGATTGTGTGATAAACCTCCAGGCTGGCGCGGCCCTTCCTAAAAGTCACGTGTATCCTCTGTCGCAGGAGGAGACAGTGGCTATGGAGACATACGTCACTGAGTCCTTGAGACAGGGATACATTCGGCCATCTAAATCACCCGTCTCCTCGAGTTTCTTTTTTGTGAAGAAGAAGGGAGGAGGCCTGCGCCCGTGCATTGACTATAGAGGTCTAAATTCTATCACAGTGGGGTTCAGTTACCCACTACCTCTCATTGCTACGGCCGTGGAGTCATTTCACGGGGCGCACTTCTTCACCAAACTAGATCTCAGGAGTGCGTATAACCTGGTGCGTATCCGAGATGGAGACGAGTGGAAAACCGCATTTAGTACCACATCTGGCCATTATGAGTACCTCGTCATGCGGTATGGGTTAAAAAATGCTCCCGCCGTCTTCCAATCCTTTGTGGACGAGGTTCTCAGAGACATGCTCGGACAGGGTGTGGTGGTGTACATCGATGACATCTTGATCTACTCCGCCACACGCGCCGCGCATGTAGCTCTGGTGCGTAAAGTGCTTGGGCGGCTGCTGGAGCATAACCTATACGTCAAGGCTGAGAAATGTGAGTTCTCCAAACAAGCCATCTCTTTTCTGGGATATCGCATTTCCACCACAGGGGTGGTGATGGAAGATGACCGCATTACGGCTGTGCGTAATTGGCCGACCCCTACCACGATGAAGGAGGTGCAGCGGTTCTTGGGGTTCGCCAATTATTACCGGAGGTTTATCCGGGGTTTTGGTCAGGTGGCAGCTCCCATTACCTCACTGATGAAGGGGGGTCCGGTGCGATTGCGGTGGTCGGCAGAGGCGGACAGAGCCTTCCGTCGTCTGAAGGTTCTGTTTACCGACGCTCCTTTGCTGGCGCATCCGGATCCCTCTTTGCCATTCATAGTGGAGGTGGACGCGTCCGAGACTGGGGTAGGAGTTGTTCTTTCGCAGCGTTCGGGCGTTCCTCCGAAGCTCCGACCCTGCGCATTCTTTTCTAAGAAGCTGAGCCCGGCGGAGCGCAACTATGATGTGGGGGACAGGGAGTTGTTAGCCCTGGTCAAGGCTTTGACAGTGTGGAGACATTGGCTTGAGGGGGCACGTCACCCTTTTCTCATCTGGACCGACCACCGTAACCGGGAGTACATCCGGGCAGCGAGGAGACTTAATCCTCGCCATGTTCTTTATGAGGTTTCAGTTTACCCTTTCGTACATTCCGGGTTCTCGGAACCGGAAGGCCGGCGCACTGTCGCGTCTCTACGACACCGAGGAGCGGACCATCGATCCCACTCCCATACTCCCTGCTTCCTGTCTGGTGGCACCGGTGGTATGGGAGGTGGATGCGGACATCGAGCAGGCGAGTCGGTCAGAACCCACTCCACCTCAATGTCCCGCGGGTCTGAAGTTCGTTCCGCTGGGTGTTCGCGATCGCTTGATCCGATGGGCCCACACTCTACCCTCCTCGGGTCACCCTGGGGTGGAACGGACAGTGCGAGGCCTGAAGGGGAAGTACTGGTGGCCCACCTTGGTTGAGAATGTAAGACACTATGTCTCTTCCTGTTCGGTGTGCGCCCAGTGCAAGGCTCCTAGGCACCTGCCTCGAGGGAAATTACAGCCCCTCCCCGTTCCACAGCGGCCTTGGTCTCACGTCTCGGTGGATTTCCTAACGGATCTCCCACCATCTCAGGGGAACATGACGATCCTGGTTGTTGTGGATCGGTTCTCAAAGTCCTGTCGTCTGCTTCCGTTGCCCAGTCTTCCTACGGCCCTACAGACCGCGGCGGCCCTATTCACCCACGTCTTCCGGCACTACGGGGTGCCCGAGGACATCGTATCTGATCGGGGTCCCCAGTTTACGTCCAGGGTATGGAGGTCGTTCATGGAGAGGCTGGGGGTCTCAGTCAGCCTGACCTCGGGTTTCCACCCCGAGAGTAATGGGCAGGTAGAGCGCATTAACCAGGATGTAGGCAGGTTTCTGCGGTCGTATTGCCAGGACCGGCCAGGGGAGTGGGCGCGGTTTGTGCCCTGGGCCGAGATGGCCCAGAACTCTCAGTGCCACTCCTCTACTAACCTGTCACCCTTCCAGGTCGTGTTGGGTTATCAGCCGGTCCTGGTGCCATGGCAACAGAGCCAGACAGAGGCTCCTGCGGTGGAGGAATGGGTCCAGCGCTCTAGGGAGACCTGGAATGCTGTCCAGGAGTGTATAAAGAGGGCTGGAGAATGACACAAGGAGAGCGCTGACCGCCACCGCAGTGAGGCCCCTGTGTTTAACCCAGGGGATAGAGTCTGGCTCTCGACCCGGAACCTGCCCCTCCGCCTGCCCTGCCGGAAGCTGGGTCCGCGATTTGTGGGGCCATTCAAAGTCCTGAGGAGAATAAACGAGGTGTGTTATAGGTTACAACTTCCTACATATTACCGTATTAACCCCTCGTTTCATGTGTCTTTCCTCAGGCTGGTGGTAGCTGGTCCGCTGCAGGACGCTGAGGTGTGGGAGGCCCCCCCGCCCCCCCTGGACATCGGAGGGGCCCCGGCGTATACAGTCCGGGCCATCTTGGACTCCCGGCGTCGGGTGGAGGGCCTGCAGTACCTCGTGGACTGGGAGAGGTACGGTCCGGAGGAGAGGTGCTGGGTCCCGGCGAGGGACATTCTGGATCCAGCCATGTTGCGGAATTTCCAGAGCCTCCGCCCGGATCGCCCGGCGCCTCGCCCCCCGGGTCGTCCCCGAGGCCGGAGTCGGCGCGCTGCGGGACCCGCGCGTCAGGGGAGGGGTACTGTCACAACGTCCACAGAAGGTGGCGCCTCTCCTCGGTCGGGCGGTGCTCGGCGTTCGTCGTCGCCGGCCTACTAGCTGCCACCGATCTGTGTTTCAGTGTCTGTTAGTTATGTCTGTTTTTTGATTGCACCTGTTTCGTGTTTGTCATTAGTGGGGGGGTATTTAGTCTGTCTGTGTTTAGTTAGGATTCATGCGGGATTGTTCTTTGTTACGTGTGGTGTTATATTGTTTGGGTTACGACTTATTGTATAGGCAGTAGGGTTGCCGGGCTGCGCCCCGTCTACCCTTTTGAGCGGAGCTTCTTTTAGTCTTTTTGACTGTGCTCCCAGCCGTATATGGATTTTGCCTTTGGATTTATTAAATCAAGTTTGTTCCAACGGACCTCAGTCTCCTGCGCTTGACTCACCCTACAACAATTCTACCCGATCGTGACAGACGTCACCGGCCTTCTAGCCATCGCCGATCCACCTTTCATTTTCCATTGGTTTTGTCTTGTCTTCCCTCACACCTGGTTTCAATTCCATCAATTACATGTTGTGTATTTAACCCTCCGTTCCCCCCATGTCCTTGTCCGGAGTTGTTGATTGTAAGAGTTTGTGCACGTTATGTCTGGCGAGCGAAGGGTTTCGTCCTATTGTATTTATTTATTGTTTTTGTTCACGGTGATTTTTATTATTAAACTGCACCGTTGTAACACAGTCTTTGCTCTCCTGCGCCTGACTTCTCTGCCGCCAGTACGCACGCATTACACTTGCCATAACAAAAGTGTTGAATACTAACACATTTCAGCTTTTTTTTTTTATTAATTTGTAAACATTTCTAAAAATATAATTCCACTTTGACATTATGGGGTATTGTGTGTAAATCTCAATTTAATCAATTTTAACAACACAACAAAATGCAACACAACAAAATGTGGGGAAAGTCAAGGGGTGTGAATACTTTCTGAAAGCACTGCTATCTCTTCTACAAATAGAGAAACAGGTGCAAACTCTTATTTCCAAAACCGAATGGGTTCCAAAAATCACAGGCAAAAATCAGGATCTCTAAGATGAATTCCTTAAGCTCAAACTAGATGTCTACATCTGAAAAACCAAGCCATGTACATCGTAGCAAGCCAAAATACCTCTCCAATTCTGAATGAAATCTCTGTTCCAGATTCAACTGAAATTACCACATATCATTGCCATTTTAGACGCACACATTGCCCAGATTGACATTCACACACACGCAAACTCTCTTTCTCTATATTTCTTGCACACGCATACAAATTTTTGTCAGATTCCAGAGAGTGAGGGTCTGAAATTTCCATACATTTTAGTGACTATTTTCAGGAACAGAGACTAGCCTATTTGTGAACAGAGGGATCTCTGAGTTTGCCCGAGAAAGCCCCAGTCTGAACGGTGACATACTGGCCTCCATATGCGTGTGTGTGTGTGTGTGTGTGTGTGTGTGTGTGTGTGTGTGTGTGTGTGTGAGAATGGGAGTCTGCGGAGTCTCGAATGTGAAGGTGGCACAGGAAGACTGGAACCGGATAATGACAGAAATAATGTGACAGAGAGAGAGAAAGATTGAGTGGGAGAAAGAGAGAGAGGGAAACTGAGATGGGGAGAGAGAGAAAGAGAAAAGATAGGAATAATGATCAAGAGACTAATAATAGCAGACATGGACAGTGGGAGAGAAAGTGAGAATCAAGAGAGGAGGACGAGGGAGGCATAGAGGTAGACGACAGTTATAGACAGAGAGTGTAGTGAGAGAGTGATAGAGAGAGAGAGGGACAGAAATATAGTACTAGAGAGCTGTGTCATGAAGGGACACTGAGCGATTCCACAGTCCAACAGAACAGTTCAAGTATTACTGCATTTTATTATTATTATTATTATTATTATTATTATTATTATCATATATTATTATTATAATTATTTTATTATACATATATGGCCTGTTAGCGTGCCATGTAGGGGAGAGGTGAGAGGAATGTGTGGTAAAGTATGTGGTCAATTTGACCGCTAAGATTCCACCATCGTGCAGGAATGTAAGCAAACCACTTACTATCAGACCAGACCCTCCCACACACACACACACACACACACACACACACACACACACACACACACACACACACACACACACACACACACACACACACACACACAGTGTTCCCAACAACTCTGATTACCTGTAGTGCTCTATCTCAATACCATGTTGAGAAAACATGTGGAGTAATAAATACATTAACCGTTTGAATGATCCAATAATAAGCGATACATGCAGTATTTGTGCACCTACAGTATCATGACAGTTATCTCCATAATGTGAAGTATTTAAGGACCTGGTGAAAGGCACTCTATTACGGATATAGACACACCATCATGAACCAGCACTAAAGGTTGTTGACCCTCTGCCACTTTGCCTAGGGCTATAACCCTGTCCAATGTGACTTTGATCACACAGAAGAGTCAGTCACATGATGAAGCCTTAGAGAGGTGTTCATTGGTCCGCTAAGTTAGGCTTGCTATTGTTGCTCCAGAACCAATCATCTGAGTCCTGCTGTCCCGTTTTGATCTCTGGATGAGGAAGATATTCAGCTAGGTCTGAGGTGGACATCTTTCTCTGATGTTCTCCTCTTTCTGAGATGAGCCACAGTTCACTCGAACAGGGAGGTATTTTAACTGCAGATACACACTGATGCACACACGCACGCACGCACAGACACACGCACTTGCACACACACACACATGGGTCAAATGTGGGTCGTCTTGGCAACACTAATGAGTGAAGTATACAGAGGATCATACCCATGGAACCCCCAAACCTACACACTTATTCTGTCTGTTGTTCTAAGTGTTTTGTAACAGTTCTCAATGTTCTACCTGTATTCTGTCTATTGCTCTGTCAGTATAGGTTTTCGGGTTTGTTGTGAGTAATGTTCTCTGCCTGCTGTGTGTTTTGTCAGTCAGATATGTTAACTATTCTGTCCTGCTGATGGGTGTTCTGTTTGTGCTGCGCACTTTACTGGAGATGATTACTACATTATACCATTATTCTGCCAGCTTCACAACCCACTCTGGCCTAAAAGATGACAGAATGATGAACTCCTAATAGATTAAACATATAGAAGTTGGCTATGATATTCCATACCTTCAAGGTGTTCTTGAGTGTGTACAGTATGGTCTGCACGTGTCCGCAATTTGAAAGCCCTTCCAAAACACTTTTGTAAAATAAAAGAATCAAAGCAGGCAGTAAATCCTCTCGGGCAGAAGGCTATTTTGGAGGTTGATAGCTGTTATTCTAGTCGGTGGAACGCCGTGTTTTTGTTTCTCTTCGCAATACAAGTCGTCTGGCAGGGCTCTGCATTCAATCCAGTAGCACTCACAAGCAGCTTGCCTGCACGTTTATACGATCCAGAGGTGCATTGGCACGGTTTCTCCCCCCTTCCTTCTCTCCCTCTAACCTGTCCTCTGCTGGATTCAGCTGCTGCTGACGTCCTGACGAGAAACAGGTGGATCTGCCCCTACTAGGCTTCGGGCCTTGGTTGGGCAACCCTTGTAAACACAGCTAGATCACCCGTGATACAAGTAAGTATTTTATTTTTATTTAACCTTTATTTAACTAGGCAAGTCAGTTAAGAACCCTAACGAGGACGACGCTGGGCCAAATCTGCGCCGCCCTATGGGTCTCCCGATCACGGCTGTTTGTGATACAGCCCGGGATCGAACCAGGGTCTGTAGTGACACCACTAGCACTATGATGCATCCATGTCTGTGGACATTGGGAGATGAAGTGGAAATCGCCCACTAGGGGCAACAATGAGCATCTGCCTATGATTCAAAAGGTTGCAAGATTGAATACAGCTATTTGAAATTTTAGTCTTTAGCCTATCCCAAACCTTAACTCTTACCTTAACCATTCAGAGTTAATGTCTAAACCTAACCTTAAACACTTGTGTCATGTTTAAGAAGCATGGATGAATGTATAATTATGACATGAGACTGTGAGAGCTAGTTGCATAAACACACAACAGCCTGCCAGCTAGAGGACAGACCTCAGTTTCAAAGGAGCACGTGTAAACGACACACACACACACACACACACACACACACACACACACACAACTTGTGCACAACAACTTGTTGCTTGCTCTTTCAACGAACCATAGGCTATTTGTGCATTCCACATTTACAATCAAGATCTCAATCATATTCTCATTGTGTGTCCAACTCACCCCTTCTCTTTCTTATAGTAAATTGGGCATCTGGGTCTGTTAGTATTTAAACATGAGGACGTCGTGAGGAGAATAGTCTGGCGTAGTATCAGGTGACCTATCATCGCATCATTGGGAGGAGAGGATCGTCTTTCCTTGGCCGTTTTTTCCGAAAGGTTGGTCTAGGCTACAGAACCGACGATGCAGCCAAGTAGGCTATCGCAACTGGCAGAGAATGTCCGCAGCAGCCTGCCCCCACGGTGCCCGACAGCTCAGAGATACCCAACGATAGAAAAACGACCACAGCCACTCAAATATTTCGATTTCATTCATTCATATTGACAAAATGTGGCACACATAGCCCGAAATAATAAACTCATAATATAAAAGGCATATGAATATGGTATCTTTAAGCGCGCATGTATGGCTAAGTCACCAATTAATAATTCATAGCCTGTAGTAGGCCTATCGGATTTTCTTCTCTGGTCATACAGTTTTTTATGTATCTCAAACTCGCCTTTCATCATTCAAGATTTACCTGCGCTCCTGTGTCCTGTCCTCAGATATTACGTCCTCTGCGTCAGATTATGACTCTGGCATGCATGTCGCCACGGGTACGGATGCGTATCCACAGCCCTCTGTCTCACGCTTCCACCTCTGGTGAACAGCAAGCTATAGGCTAAAATACATAACAAGTCTTCTGTTGATTTTGACTTGGATTCCCAACGCCAGTTCTCTCTACGATAAATCAAACCAGCAGGAGCAAGCGCGCTAACTCACGCACCCATCAGATTGCTCCATCTCTCGCTGCCTCTCTCTTTCTCCCTCCCCCTCCGGTTTACATGCATATCAACATGATTGCCTCCAACCGCCCGGCGCAATTACTATTACACAATAGCACAGCTCAAGCACAGAGACCAGGGCCCACACCAATAAATGTGCCTACAATTACATTCCCAACCTTCCTTGTGAGAAAAACTGACCTCACATTTTCCACTCATATACATTTAATCTAGTCAGAGCTATGGTTTCACCTTTTAACTTTGTTTTCTTCTTCTCTGTCTCTCTCTTGACAGTAGTAATAATAAACTCATACAGGACTTTCTTTTGCTGTGGTTCAACCTTTTTTATGTTTATTCATTATGATAATTCCATTACTACATATTTGATGTTATCAGCATACTGGAAGTCATTGCAGTGTGATGATGGCATAAGTGGATCTATAATATTAACTGACAAAGGTGTGAGAAAATAGTTCTGAAGCCAACATATAGCTTTTTAGATGCTTCCTGTCAGTTAAAAGAGCTTTTGCAGTAAATGAAATAGTTATGAATTGCTGTCATCCCCAATAGTCAGGAAGCCATGAAAAATCATGTGAAAGCCAGCGTGACACCTGGACTGTTCCAACTACAAGTAAAAAGGCTTGTTTGTAAATAGAAAGAAACCAAACCTGAGCTAATGTCTGACTTCCAACTGAGTCAGGTTGAGAATGGTGCATGACAAGAGAGACAAAGGGATTGGAACAGACTGTGTTCTCATGCTGAAACTCTACCCTCCTCCTCTCCTCTATCTGTCCCAGCCTCTGGAGGAGAGTGAGGCAGCCAAGGCTGCTGGTGATTCCCTGTGCCAAGCCCTGCACCCTAGCTCCATGCCACCCCTTCATCTCCTCCCTCTCTCCGTCACTCCTTCACTCACCCAAGGATGTCCAAGTGATTCAGGGAGTTGTTCAAATTCAGGGTTAAGATTAAGCATGAGCCAATTAAAATCGTCAACGTGCTGTCATGTGATAGAACGCTGGTCCCATAAGATAACCTGGCACACATTAGCCCTATGCTGACCTCACCAGGTAGCAGTGAATATTTCCTGCAACAAATTCCTCCTGAGCCTATCAAAGATCTTAAACTTTTTCTCTACAAACCAATGGCATTTCTGAAAATCAGTCAACTCGGTCACGAGAGGGATACATGTAAAACTCAAAATTCAAGATGTACATGTATCCCTCTGGTGGCAGAATTGACCTATTTTAAGGAATGCACATGATTTGTGGAGAAAAAGTTTAAGATCTTTGATAGGCTGACAAGGAATTTGTTACAAGAAATACTCACTGCCACCTGGTGAGGTTAACATAGGGCTAACGTGTGCCAGGTCATCTGATGGGACCAGCAACCATGTAGCATTCTATCACGTGGCATTACATTAATTGGCTGATCCTTATAAACTTAACTTTAAACTTGTTCTAATGTTTGCAAGTATGTCCCCCTTTATTTCACCTGTCCATGGACACTGTGTCAACAATATTATATTCAGTGGAAAGAGTGCAGGGGAGTTTGTTTTACAGTGATAACAGTAGTACCACACCCTTCCTCTACTCCTCAAGGCTGAACTATCTGTCCTGCTGCACCACAGACACTAGGCCTGAATCTACTGTCAACAATGCCAGACAGTGTCTCACTGCCACATAGACTGAAAACAAACAACAACCCATACACACACTACTTCAGGGTTTGGAGGGAAGTCACAGATAATCAATTTGTGCCTTTGTCTCAGTACAATACCTCTCTCTCTTGCTCGATCGAGCTGAGACCTAGGACCTAAAATAACCCTAGGCTTTCCCTAAGACCATTACATTAGTACTGAGCCAGCAACAGAGATGCTTGAGGTGATGAGAGAGGGCTGGGGTAGGAAAACTTCCAGAGCGTAATCAAATCAGTGTGCATATTTTACAACTAACATGCAAATGCACAGTGAGACAGGAAACGAATAAACTCAGACAGAACCTCTGTCAAGTAGAGCAGGTAGAAAAGATCTCACATCTTCACACACACACACACACACACACACACACACACACACACACACACACACACACACACACACACACACACACACACACACACACACACACACACACACACACACACACACACACACACACACACACAAGCCATTGAGGTTGTTAGAATTTAAGACTATAGAATAGTAAGGGTTAGGGTTAGAATCACTTCATACTGCTTACGTTCTGCAATAGAATACAAACGCTGTATGAATGTGTGTGTGTGTGTTTCTGCCTCTTTGTCATTGTTTCACAAAGAGAGTTTGTTCATGTGTGCATGCACATCTCTGTCTCTCTTTGTCAATCAATTATTTTGACAGTGTGGAAGATAGAGAGTCAGAGAGGATTTTTTTGTTTGGGTATGATTGCTGCAAGCAACCGACTTGAGTGTGGTGCTTCTGTCTTTTCAGTTTGTCAATGTTTAATATAAAAACTTAAACTTGTGACCATGTACAGTATGTGTTTTCATGCGTGATTTAATATGAATAAACCCTAAAGCATGCAATCCATGTGTTCACACAATGGGTGTGACTGCGCAGCACATACACGTTACACTATAGGAATGACCACAGGAATGTGTAGGAGTGTGAATGGGAGAGTGTGTTGCCGTGTGTTTAGTGTATGATTGGGGCATTACCAAGCTATGTTCCCTGGGTACCGAGATGATAGTAATCTGGTCCTCTCACTGGGGGGCATGATTCAGCTAACAGCCTAAAATCACACATGAGCCCCCCCCCCCCCATGAGTTACCAGTCCAGCATGGGTGTCCATCTGTCTGCCTACACCTCTCTCAAAGAGAGGGAAATAGATACAGTACCAGTCAAAAGTTTGGACACACCTACTCATTCCAGGGTTTTTCTTTATTTTTTTTATTATTTTCTACATTGTAGAATAATAGTGAAGACATCAACACTATGAAATAACACATATGGAATCATGTAGTAACCAAAAAAGTGTTATATATTTCATATTTGAGATTCTTCAAAGTAGCCAGCCTTTGCCTTTGCTTTACAGTTGCACACTATCTTACCAAATAGGGCTGTCTTCTGTATACCCCTACCTTGTCCCAACACAACTGATTTGACTGGTACTGTATCTGACTGGTACTGTATCTGAGAGAGAGACGGGGACAGAGAGAAACAAAAATATAGATAGATGGAGAGAAAGAGATGTCCATAGTGAAAGATAAAAGATAGCCTAAGCCATATTATACACAGGGAGAGATAGAGATAAACAGATACACAGTTAGAGAGGAGTACAGTACATTTTTCAGGAGGTCCAGACACAAACATGGTTAGCTTTCCGGCACACTTGGAACCATATGTGTTAAATTAACAACTTCTTTGTGAAATGTCCTTGAGCTAAGAGAAGGAGTTGGTTGGTCTGAAAACACAGAGACATGCACAGTCACGCACAAAATCACAGCAACATGTTACTGAACATACCGGTAGTCAGACATACACAGTCAGGCAGTAGATCACCCACCTTCCTGGTACAAGAATGAGGTAGATGCATATCATTTGGTCATTAGGACTTCTAGACTGGAACTCAATGAAAAAACACTGTCCTGCCATGAAGCCACACAAATATTCCTCTAAATTGAATCTTTATTTAACTAGGCAAGTCAGTTAAGAACAAATTCTTATTTACAATGACGGCCTACACCGGCCAAACCCGGATGACGCTGTGCGTCGCCCTATGGGACTCCCAATCACAGCCGGTTGTGATACAGCCTTGATTCAAACCAGGGTGTCTGTAGTGACGCCTCTAGCACTGAGATGCAGTGCTTTAGACCGCTGCGCCACTTGGATCTTTCCTCCAAAACCAGGCATGGGGCTCCATCTCAAATAAATAACACTGCGGCAGCAGGATACAAGCAATCAGATTAAGACCCATACTAATTTCATTAATGTGATCAACCCTTCCTTATTAGGCCTAGCACAGGCTTCTCAGCTAATGTATGGCTACAGATGAGTCAGTGGGGAGATTAGTACCAAAATACCTCCACGGATGCAGCCTCTTTCTGGTTGTCTAGACACTCAGGGATAATTCTCCACTCTGGGCTCTAAAGACAGAGCTCCATATGGAGGCTGCTCTCCCTCATAAATTTTTTACAAATTAATCAAAAATGAAAAGCTTAAATGTCTTGTAATGGACTCACTTTGTGTGGATAAGTGTTTAACATGCTTTTTGAGTGACTACCTCATCTCTGTACCTCACACATACAATTATCTGTAAGGTCCCTCAGTCGAGCAGTGAATTTAAAACACAGATTCAACCACAAAGACCAGGGAGGTTTCCAATGCCTCACAAAGAAGGGCACCTATTGGTAGATGGGTAAAAAAAGCAGACATTCAATATCCATCCTTTTGAGCATGGTGAAGTTATTAATTACACTTTGGATGGTGTATCAATACACCCAGTCACTACAAAGATACAATTGTCAATCCTAACTCAGTTGCCGAAGAGGAAGGAAACTGCTCAGGTATTTCGCCATGAGGCCAATGGTGACTTTAAAACAGTTTATTGACTGTGATAGGAGAAAACCATGGACGGATCAACAACATTGCCGTTACTTGACAATACTAACCTAAATGACAGAGTGAAAAGAAGGAAGCTTGTACAGAATAAAAATATTCCAAAACATGCATTCTCTTTGCAACAAGGGACTTAAGTAATACTCCCCAAAATATTTTGCTCTGAATACAGTGTTATGTTTTGGGCAAATCCAATAAAACACAATGAGTTTCACCCTCCATATTTTCAAGAATATTAGTGGCTGCATCATGTTATGGGTTTGCTTGGGAGTTTTTTTTATGATGAAAAGGAACGTAATAGAGTTAAGCACAAGCAAAATCCTAGAGGAAAACCTGGTTCTGTCTTCTTTCCAACAGACACTGGGAGACAAATTCACCTTTCAGCAGGACAATAACCTAAAACACAAAGCCAAATATACATTGGACTAGCTTACCAAGACGACATTGAATGTTCCTGAGTGCCCTAGTTGAAGTTTTGACTTAAATCTTCTGGAAAATCTATGGCAAGACTGGAAAATGGCTGTCTAGCAATGATCAACAACCAACTTGACAGAGCTTGAAGAATTTTTAAAATAATGATGTGCAGATACTGTACAATCCAGGTGTGCAAAGCTCTTAGAGACTTACTCAGAAAGAGTCAGAGCTGTAATTGCTGCCAAATGTGATTCTAACATGTATTGACTTAGGGGTATGAATACTTAAGTAAATTAGATATTTCTGTATTTAATTTTAAATAGATGGATGAGATTTTTTTTTATTTAATACATTTTGAATTCAGACTGTAACACAACAAAGTGTGGTGCCAGGACAACAACCCATCCCTCAATGTGAGCAATACAAAGGAGCTGATTGTGGACTACAGGAAAAGGCGGGCCGAACAGGCCCCCATTAACATTGACGGGGCTGTAGTGGAGAGGGCTGAGAGTTTCAAGTTCCTTGGTGTCCACATCACCAACGAACTATCATAGTCCAAACACACCAAGGCAGTCGTGAAGAGGGCACGGCAAAATATTTTCCCCCTCAGGAGACTGAAAAGATTTGGCATGGGTCCCCAGATCATCAAAAAGTTCTACAGCTGCACCATCAAGAGCATCCTGACCAGTTGCATCACCGCCTGGTTTGGCAACTGCTCAGCAACTGCTAAGGCGCTACAGAGGGTAGTGTGTACGGCCCAGTACATCACTAGGGGCAAGCTTCCTGCCATCCAGGACCTACAGTTGAAGTCGGAAGTTTACATACACCTTAGCCAAAGACATTTAAACTCAGTTTTTCACAATTCCTGACATTTAATCCTAGTAAAAATTCCCTGTCTTCGATCAGTTAGGATCACCACTTTATTTTAAGAATGTGAAATGTCAGAATAGCAGTAGAGAGAATGATTTATTTCAGCTTTTATTTCTTTCATCACATTCACAGTGGGTCAGAAGTGTACATACACTCAATTGGTATTTGGTAGTATTGCCTTTAAATTGTTTAACTTGGGTCAAACGTTTTAGGTAGCCTTCCACAAGCTTCCCACAATAAGCTGTGTGAATTTTGGCCCATTCCTCCTTACAGAGCTGGTGTAACTGAGTCAGGTTTGTTGGCCTCCTTACTTGCACACACTTTTTCAGTTCTGCCCACAAATGTTCTATAAGGTTGAGGTCAGGGCTTTGTGATGGCCACTCCAATACCTTGACTTTGTTGTCCTAAAGCCATTTTGCCACAACTTTGGAAGTATGCTTGGGGTCATTGTCCATTTGGAAGACCCATTTGCGACCAAGCTTTAACTTCCTGACTGATGTCTTGAGATGTTGCTTCAATATATCCACATACTTTTCCTTCCTCATGAAGCCATCTATTTTGTGAAGTGCACCAGTCCCTCAAGCAGCAAATCATCTTCACAATGTCCTTTGCTGTTGTTCTGGGATTGATTTGCACGTTTCACACCAAAGTATGTTCATCTCTAGGAGACAGAACACGTCTCCTTCCTGAGCGGTATGACAGCTGTGTGGTCCCATGGTGTTTATACTTGCGTACTATTGTTTGTACAGATGAACGTGGTACCGTCAGGCGTTTGGAAATTGCTCCAAAGGATGAACCGGACTTGTGGAGGTCTCCAATTTTTTTGTGAGGTCTTGGCTGATTTCTTTTGATTTTCCCATAATGTCAAGCAAAGAAGCACTGAGTTTGACGGTAGGCCTTGAAATACATCCACAGGTACACCTCCAATTAACTCAAATGATGTCAATTAGCCTATCAGAAGCTTCTAAAGCCATGACATCATTTTCTGGAATTTTCCAATCTGTTTAAGGCACAGTCAACTTAGTGTAAACTTCTGACCCACTGGAATTGTGATACAGTGAATTATAAGTGAAATAATCTATCTTTAGACAATTGTTGGAAAAATGACTTGTGTCATGCACAAAGTAGATGTCCTAACTGACTTGTCAAAACGAAAGTTTGTTAACAAGAAATTTGTGGAGTGGTTGAAAAACAAGTTTTTATGACTCCAACCTAAGTGTATGTAAACTTCCGACTTCAACTGTATATAATAGGCGGTGTCAGAGGAACGCCCATTAAATTGTCAGAGACTCCAGTCACCCAAGTCATAGACTGCTCTCTTTGCTACCGCACAGCAAGCGGTACCGGAGCACCAAGTCTAGGACCAAAAGGCTCCATAACAGCTTCTACCCCCAAGCCATTAGACTGCTGAACAATTAATCAAATGGCCACTGGACTACTTACATTGACCCCCCCTCCCTCCATTTGTTTTATACACTGCTGCTACTCGCTCTTTATTATCTATACATAGTCACTTCACCCCTACCTACATCTACAAATTACCTCAACTAACCTGTACCCCCACACACTGATTCGGTACCGGTACCCCCTGTATACAGCCTCATTATTGTTATGTTATTGTGTAACTTTTCTTTTTTTTTTACTTTAGTTTATTTGGTAAATATTTTCTTAACACTTCTTGAACTGCACTGTTGGTTAAGGGCTTGTAAGTAAGCACAACAAGGTCTACACTTGTTGTATTCGGCGCATGTGACAAATAAAGTTTGATTTGAACAAATTGTTGAATAAGTCAAGGGGTATGAATACTTTCTCAAGGCACTGTATACAGTGTCTATTAATCAAGAATGATAAATAGTTCAGCTTTTATTGTTTAAGATAATAGCCATCAGTTGTATTGTATTATTAGACAGAGGGGAGAGGAACTGTAGAAGACAGACAGACCATGTTTAGTGTAATGTGTGAGAGAGGGGGAGACACAGAGCCCATGTGTGTCTAGGAGGGAAAATTGTTAAATTCAAAACAGAGAGGCATTGAGGCATTGGCTTTCACACTGTCTTTCCATTTAAGAACACACAAGCACAGGATTTAGGCATAACAATCAGAGCCACATGGAGACACACTCTTATGCAGAGACAACACACACGCTCTCTTACTCCCACATGCACATACAGTGGCTTGCAAAAGTATTCACCACTCTTGGCATTTTTCCTATTTTGTTGCCTTACAACCTGGAATTAAAATTGATTTTTTGGGGGGTTTGTATCATTTGATTTACACAACATGCCTACCACTTTGAAGATGCAAAATATTTAGCATTGTGAAACAAATAAGAAATAAAAATAAAAAAAAACAGAAAACTTGAGTGTGCATAACTATTCAACCCCCCCTAACTCAATACTTTGTAGAGCCACCTTTCGCAGAAATTACAGCTGCAAGTCTCCTGGGGTATGTATCTACCAGCTTTGCACATCTTGCCACTGGGATGTTTGCCCATTCTTCAAGGCAAAACTGCTCAAGCTCCTTCAAGTTGGATGGGTTCTGCTGGTGTACAGCAATCTTTAAGTCATACCACAGAATCTCAATTGGATTGAGGTCTGGATTTTGACTAGGCCATTCTAAGACATTTAAATGTTTCTCCTTAAACCACTCGACTGTTGCTTTAGCAGTATGCTTAGGGTCATTGTCCTGCTGGAAGGTGAACCTCCGTCCAAGTCTCAAATCTCTGGAAGACTGAAACAGGTTTTCCTCAAGAATTTCCCTGTATTTAGCGCCATCCATCAGTCCTTCAATTCTGTCCAGTTTCCCAGTCCCTACCAATGAAAAACATCCCCACAGCATGATGCTGCCACCACCATGCTTCACTGTGGGGATGGTGTTCTTGGGATGATGTGAGGTGTTGGGTTTGTGCCAGACAGCGTTTTCCTTGATGGCCAAAAAGCTACATTTTTGTCTCATCTGACCAGAGTACCTTCTTCCATATTGTTGGCGAGTCTCCCACATGCCTTTCGGCGAACACCAAATGTGTTTGCTTATTTCTTTTCTTTAAGCAATGGCTTTTTTTCTGGCCACTCTTCCATAAAGCCCAGCTCTGTGGAATGCACGGCTTAAAGTGGTCCTATGGACAGATACTCCAATCTCCGCTGTGGAGCTTTGCAGCTCCTTCATGGTTATATTTGGTCTCTTTGTTGCCTCTATGATTAATGCCCTCCATTTCACTTCACCAATTTGGACTATTTTCTGTATGTCCATCACATGAAATCCAAATAAAAATCTATTTAAATTTCAGGTTGTAATTCAACAAAATAGGAAAAAAGCCAAGAGGGGTGATTACTTTTGCAAGGCACTGTATACCACTCTTTCTCTGCCACATCCCCACACATGACACTCTCTCTCTCATACACACAGTCACACACCTCACACGCTCCCCCCAGAGAGAAAAACACACCCCTACTGCTGCAAATCTGTTGGCTGAGGAGAGTAACAGAATCCCTTCAGGGGAGCAGCATCTTCCAGAGAGGTATCCTTTCATTATACACACTCCTATACACCAGTGGAGGCTGGTGGGAGGAGCTATAGGACTAGCTTATTGTCGTGGCTAGAATAGAATCAATGGAACGGTATCAAACTCATCAAGCATATGGAAACCACGTTTGACTCTGTTTTGTTATTCCATTCCAGCCATTACAATGAGCCCATCTTTCTATAGCTCCTCCCACCAGCCTCCACTGCTATGCAGACATGATGACACAGACTGAGACGTATCTCTTACGCAATACACAGGGCAGTAAGGCTTTTTCTTTCCTGGTGAGGTTATGTGTTGTATCATATGTATCTGCCCTAAAGCTGGGCCCCGGCTCCTGTCCAACTCAACTGGACTGAAGATGAAAGCTGACTCACTCACACATCAACACACATGGCTGCACACACACACACACACCTCTCACACCTCCTCCCTACATGGCACGCTAACAGGCCATACATGTATAATAATATGCAGTAATACTTGAACTGTTCTTGAACACACACACACACAACTAAACAATCTATGGATGACAACACACACCGAAACCCGTGCAGATGCAAGTAAACACATGAATGCATATGCTTACGTACATAAGTAGGGAAAGGGAAAACCTAGTCAGTTGCACAACTGAATGCATTCAACCAAAATGTGTCTTCCTTAATCAACGTCATCGGCATCCGGGGAGCAGTTGTTGTTGGGTGTTAACTGTTAATAATAATAATAATAATAATAATAACACACACACATATATATACTGAACAAACATTTTTAATAGCAACATGCAACAAATTCAATGATTTGTAACTCAATGATGAGTTACAGCTCATATAAGGAAATCAGTCAATTGAAATCAATTCATTAGGCCCTAATCTATGGATTTCACATGGCTGGGCAGGAGCACAGTCATGGGTGGGCCTGGGAAGGCATAGGCCAGTGGAGGCTGCTGAGGGGAGAATGACTCATAATAATGGCTGGAAAGTAGCAAATGGAATGGCAACAAACACCTGGAAACCAATGTATTTGATACCATTTGAGGTATTGTGTTGTGCGACAAAACTGCACATTTAATTGTGGCCTTTTATTGACCCCAGCACAAGGTGCACCTGTGTAATGATCATGCAGTTTAATCAGCTTCTTGATATGCCACACCTGTTAGCTGGCTGTATTATCTTGGCAAAGGAGAAATGCTCACTAACAGGGATGTAAACAAATGTGTGGACAAAATTTGAGAGAAATAAGCTTTTTGTGCATCTGGAAAAATGTCTGTGATATTTTACTTCAGCTTATGTAACATGGGACCAACACTTCACATGTTGCGTTTATATTTTTGTTCAGTATAATATATACGTATTTCACACAACCGTTCAAAAGTTTGGGGTCACTTAGAAATGTCCTGCAAATTTTTTTGTCCATTAAAATAACATCAAATTGATCATAAATACAGTGTAGACATTTACAACATTAACAATGACTATTGTAGCTGGAAACAGCTGATTATTTTATGGAATATCTACATAGGTGTACAGCAACCATCACTCCTGTGTTCCAAAGGCACATTGTTTTAAACTTGGATTAGCTATCATTTTAAAAGGCTAATTGATCATTGGAAAACCCTTTTGCAATTATATTAGCACAGCTGAAAACTGTTGTCCTGATTAAAGAAGCAATACAACTGGCCTTCTTTAGACTAGTTGAGTATCTGGAGCATCAGCATTTGTGGGTTCGATTACAGGCTCAAAATGTCCAGAAACAAAGAACTTTCTTCTGAAACTCGTCAGTCTATTCTTGTTCTGAGAAATGAAGGCTATTCCATGCGAGAAATTGCAGAGAAACTGAAGATCTGGTACAACGCTGTGTACTACTCCCTTCACAGAACAACGCAAACTGGCTCTAACTACAATAGAAAGAGTGGGAGGCCCTGGTGCACAACTGAGCAAGAGGACAAGTACATTAGAGTGTCTAGTTTGAGAAACAGATGCCTCACAAGTCCTCAACTGGCAGATTCATTAAATAGTACCCGCAAAACACCAGTCTCAAAGTCAACAGTGAAGAGGCGACTCCGGGATGCTGGCCTTCTAGGCAGAGCTGCAAAGAAAAAACCATATCTCAGACTGGCCAATACAAATACAAAATTAAGAAAGGCAAATAAACACAGACACTGGACAAGAGGAACTCTGCCTATACTACCCACCACTGCGACCTGTATACTCTCGTTGGCTGGCCCTCGCTTCATATTCGTCGCTAAACCCATTGGCTCCGGGTCATCCATAAGTCCTTGCTAGGTAACCCCGCCTTATCTCTGCTCACTGGTCACCATAGCAGCACCCACCCTTAACACGCGCCTCAGCAGGTATATTTCACTGGTCACCCCCAAAGCCAATTCCTCCTTTGGCCGCCTTTCCTTCCAGTGACTGCCAATGACTTGGAACAAATTGCAAAAACCACTGAAGCTGATGACTCATATCTCCCTCACTAAGTTCAAGCATCAGCTATCAGAGCAGCTTACAGATCATTGCACCTGTACATAGCCCATCTGTAAATAGCCCATCCAACTATGTGCTACGGGTGGGTGCTGCTATGGTGACCAGTGAGCTGAGATAAGGCAGGGTTTTACTTAGCAAAGACTTATAGATGACCTGGAGCCAGTGGGTTTGGCGATGAATATGATGCGAGGGCCAGCCAACGAGAGCATACAGGTCGCAGTGGTGGGTAGTATATGGGGCTTTGGTGACAAAACAGATGGCACTGTGATAGACTACATCCAATTTGCTGAGTAGAGTGTTGGAGGTTATTTTGTAAATGACATCACCGAAGTCAAGGATCGGTAGGATAGTCAGTTTTACGAGGGTATGTTTGGCAGCATGAGTGAAGGATGCTTTGTTGCGAAATAGGAAGCCGATTCTAGATTTAATTTTGGATTGGAGATGCTTAATGTGAGTCTGGAAAAAGAGTTTACAGTCTAACCAGACACCTAGGTATTTGCAGTTGTCCACATATTCTAAAGTCAGAAACGTCCAGGGTAGTGATGATAGTCGGGCGGGCGGGTGCGGGCAGCGATCAGTTGAAGAGCATTCATTTAGTTTTACTAGCATTTAAAAGCAGTTGGAGGCCACGGAAGGAGTGTTGTATGGTGTTGAAGCTCGTTTGGAGGTTTTTTAGCACAGTGTCCAAAAAAGGGCCAGATGTATACAGAATGGCGTCGTCTGCGTAGAGGTGGATCAGAGAATCACCAGCAGCAAAAGTGACATCCTTGATGTATACAGAGAAGAGTCGGCCCGAGAATTGAACTCTGTGGCACCCCCATAGACTGCCATGGGTCCGGACAACAGGCCCTCAGATTTGACACACTGAACTCTATCTGAGAATAGTTGGTGAACCAGGCGAGGCAGTCATTTGAGAAACCAAAGCTATTGAGTCTGCCGGTAAGAATGCGGTGATTGACAGTGTCAAAAGTCTTGGCCAGGTCAATGAATAAGGCTGCACAGTACTGTCTTTTATCGATGGCGGTTATGATATCGTTTAGGACCTTGAGCGTGGCTGAGGTGCACCCATGACCAGCTCGGAAACCAGATTGCATAGTGGAGAAGGTACAGTGGGATTCTAAATGGTCGGTGATCTGTTTGTTAACTTGGCTTTCAAAGATTTTAGAAAGGCAGGGCAGGATGGATATAGGTCTATAACAGTTTGGGTCTAGAGTGTCTCCCCCTTTGAAGAGGGGGATGACCGCGGCAGCTTTCCAAACTATGGGGATCTCAGACGATACAAAAGAGAGGTTGAACAGGCTAGTAATAGGGGCTGCAACAATTTCGGCGGATAATTTTAGAAAGAGAGGGTCCAGATTTTCTAGCCCAGCTGATTTGTAGGGATCCAGATTTTGCAGCTCTTTCAGAACATCAGCTGTCTGGATTTGGGTGAAGGAAACGTGTGTGTGTGTGTGGGGGGGAGGGGGGGTGCAGAGCTGTTGGCCGGGGTAGTGGTAGCCAGGTGGAAAGCATGTCCAGCCGTAGAAAAATGCTTATTGAAATTATTGTAGATTTATCGGTGGTGACAGTGTTTCCTAGCCTCAATGCCGGGGGCAGCTGGGAGGAGGTGCTCTTATTCTCCATGGACTTTACAGTGTCCCAAAACTTTTTGGAATTAGCGCTTCATGATGCAAATTTCTGTTTGAAAAAGCTAACCTTAGCTTTCCTAACTGACTGTGTATATTGGTTCCTGACTTCCCTGAAAAGTTGCATATCGCGGGGGCTATTTGATGCTAATGCAGTACGCCCAGGATCGCTGAGATCCTGGTTGAAGACAGCAGAGGTGTATTTAGAGAGCAAGTTGGTCAGGATATCTATGAGGGTGCCCATGGTTACGGATTTAGGGTATTAGTCACACTCTCACAGTGACTCCTATACCGTCCATACTCTAGTAGAAACCAGTGACAGCCCCTAGTGACATACATACATTTATAGGCACTTTATCCTAACTCCTTCTGTAAGTCGCTCTGCGTAAGAGCATCTGCTATATGACTCAAATGTAAAAAATAGCACTGAGGGCAGATGCCATGTTTATAGCTGGGATTGCAGGTATTTCAGTGCTGGCCAGACATACTGCTTTTACAGGACAGACGCAGACATACACAGTAAACAAATCAAGTCAGCAAGAGCGACTGGGTGTGTATTGCGTCAGAGGGGCAATGGGCACCATTTTTTGGACATATGAACCCGCACATGCACACGTCAACACTGCTAATTGCATTTGCACATAGGCTACCCTGAGAACCATTTACTACTTAAAGGGGCAATCTAAAATTGCTACATACATGTTTTTACTTTTAAATGAATGATACAAACCCATTGATTCTTGATGAATATAAAAGTTATGAATACCCCATCAGAACCAAAATATAAGCTTGTTTTACTCAATTTTGTTTACAATTACATTGTTTAAAACAACACTTTATAGCCTTAACACATGGTTTAAACTACAAACCATGTTTTTGTGAATTTGAGAGTGGTTACATTTCTCCAGCCCAATCCCGCAACGTTATGGTTTGAACTGCAGATTGACCCTTTAATGTAGCCTAAGCTTAGCAAAAAACTCATTGTGATATTAAGTAGAGTAATATTTAAAAGTAATCATATGATGCTGTGAAGAATCTTCCCATATCTTATCACCATCTAGAAGCCACCACTGACACTCCACCTTTTCCCTGGGTCTACTACACTGGTAGAAGATGAATATAGGGGTGTCAAAAGACTGGAAGTATCCACAACTAGACTGAATCAAAATGTGTGCATAATCTCACATCACTGACAAAGGAAACGAGTACAAAACCTTTTTATTTCATTGTAAAAAATAAACTGTTACAATTAAAGTCTTTTTGGTGGTCCATTGATATAGAAATTAATAGATACTTTCTCAGTGTTTAGTTCCTATGTAAACACAGAAGAGTAAAATTACACACACCTGTAGAGCTTCGTTCCCTGACATAAATCACAGTAAAAGGAATCAGTAGCCTTCAGTTCAGAGCCTGAACACAGAAATATATGACAGACAATGTAAGTCTGGTTCGGAGTGAACTCTGTCTCTTTTATGACATCTATCACATTTATATATCTGTCTTACATCTTTTTACAAAGTGATCAGGAAAAATCTCCACTGACAGTGACCTTGGTTTGCATGCAATCAGGTCATAAACCTGGGGAGACAGGGTCAGACTGTCAGCCTCACAGCCTAGTTGCTCCCGAGAGGTATGCAGAGAATGACAGATATTCAGTTTAGCCTCCTGAGGTAACATAAATCAACATATAACCTCTGCTGACCTCACACCACATCCACCTCTTTCTTCACAGACCTTTTTATTACAAATTTTCTTGTCCTTCCCCATTCCCTCTACCTTTATCTTTGTCGTGACCTTCTCCTCCTCCTCCTCCTGTTTCAGAGGGTGTTTCTTTCAGCTTCTGGAACTTCTTCAGGTCAGCACAGAACAACACCTGAGGGTGTGGGAGAGTCATGCTCCATTGACATCAATGCATGACTTAGTGAAAGTTCAAGTAACCGGTGTCTCAAGTTAGGACTGCCTTTATAGATTAGAGAGAGATAAAGAGTAGAGGGAGAGTGAAGAGAAGAGGGGATGGATTTTGACCACTAGTTTGTGTGCTACTCACCGAGTGTAAGGACCCTATGGCTGTCTGAAGAAGTCCCCTATGCAGAAATAAAATCAATCAGTGATGTTTTGTTCAGAATGACACAGTTTGAGGTTGTTAAGCACATACTGTAAGGTGAATCCTCACCAATCTCACAGCAGACTTTGTCTGTGAGGCTCTTCTGCCCGTTACCTGCCACACAGATGTAGTCTTGTTCAGTAATCTGCCACACTTGTCCACAGGCACAACACAGGCCTTGTCCATCAGACACACACACAGTCTGCCACCTACAGGTGGAACACAGGTAACGCTTTCTATGCCTGTGTATAATGCATTCACAGTGGTGGCCTCTATCACACCTATTCATTCCAAGACTTGCTATAGGCATCGCTCCATCCCAAAAAATGTATTCATAATAATGCACTACATACAGTTGGTTCATAGAAAGCCATTCCTCAGCTGCACCCTTTGGAGATGCACCCTTAATTGCCCTGAAGGGTTGAGGCAAACCTTGGGGCCCACCCTGGGCAGAGTGCGCAGTGAATCCCCGGCCTGCAGGTAGCCACTGGGGTCCACCGTGGGAATCCAGGATCTGCTGCAGAAACCTGGACCTGTACCTAAACCCCAGTTCCTTCAGACATGCCTCCACATTGCTGTCTGCCAATCAGAGCACAGAGGACATGTCAGAGCCATAGACACAAAGAGAAGCATAAAGGATTTGAAAGAGCGAGATAGATATCAGACAGACAGCCGGAGTGGTGTTGGTGGTAGTTGAGGTGGTACCTGCAAGAGCATGCAGGGGCGGTAAGTTGTGGTACATGGTCTGGTCCAACAGCCCTGGATATGAGAGATCTGGTTGTTGGAGGTGCAGTTGAAGGAGAACAGGCACTCCGTTGTGTCCTGGAACAGCATGCTCACACCTGGGGTGAAGAACACACACACATACCTGTGAAGATGTTAGCGATGTGTTGAAAGTGTGGGTCGGTTGCTCCCCACTGTGTACAGATACCCCAACTTCCCCTTCAGCTGGAAATAATCATTCAGCAGCTCTTCCTCCTTCATGTCTGGGTCAAAGCTCACAGCCACTAGCGCCTCCTCTTCCTACTTCCACCTCCATCCGTCCCTTGGATCTCTTCCCTGACCCCTTTGACCCCTGGAGCGGGGCCCCTGCCCTCCTCCCATCCCCGTCTCCTGTGGTGTTGGGACTATTGTAGGTGTAGTACCATAGAGTGGGTGAGAGTCCTCACTCGTCACCCCCACAACTCTGGTCTAGTGGCCGTCACGTCTCTTGCAAGTTGGGAGGAAAAAGGGGAGGGAGAAAAAAGTGTGAGGACGGAATTTCAGTAGGCTACACATATACTAATGCCCTGGCCAAAGCCCTCATGTAACATATGTCCAGCCATTGCTCTAGAAAGCGGCAGTGGTCAGAGGAACTTACCAGAAGCTCTGTCTGCAGCCCAGTGTGAGGTCCAGGAGGAGCTCTGACCGTGAGCAGTCCCCACCGACAGCAATGTATGCTGGGACAAAGTGCTAGATAACTCACCACATACTGCAGTATCAGAGATAGCGGATGAGATGACAGTGGAGGACATGAACTCGTCCCTAGTAATAGAGAAATCAAAGGAGAACCAATTTTGATTCAATGCATACAAAGTGGGAACCACCATCAGTTTGCCATACAATAAAAACAAACAATTCAAAATCAAAATACAGGGGGGTTATTATAAACATTCTTTACACATTACAGACACTAATCAGTCAGTCATGTAGCTCTATATACAGTAGGACACCACACATCCGAGCTCAACAGCATGTAGCCCTAAAAACAGGAAATGAGTTACCTCTGATTCATTCTTCCATTCCTACGGGGGAAATTAATGGGGAAAGAAGAGGGTTTTGGGATTAACGACAAAAATAAGGTTACAGGTTAACAGGCTTAGGAGATCTTATAACGTTTTGTTCTATGACATCATCTTCATCAGCTAAAGTAAAGTATTTATGTAATCATAACAAGCAAATAAAGGCTTCATAAATGTCATGTTAACTGACTGATATTATCTCCTAAGCCGGTGTTTACCACGGACCTTATTTTTGGCATTTATCCCCCCCAAAAAACATTCAAAAACTAAATCAAGATTATATAAACATCAACAATCTTGATGTTTGGGGCTTTTAGAATTCTAATCTGTAACGGCTTAGTAAAGTTACCTGTAGTTGCTGTGAGTCCTGGACCTGCAACCCTCTCTGTGTGTCCAATACCTGCTGCTGGGGGTCCCAGATGAGTGACTGCGTGGTGTGAATGTTCCCGTTCATGAACTGGGCTGGAAACAGAGCTGGCCGCCACCGTCTGGTACTATACCTCCTCATGACCCCCCGACCACCCCATCAGCGTGGAAACCGCATGTCCCGAGCCAATTGGAACTTGCGTTGGCGTAGTGTGTGCCATTAACACTGTAGTTCCCCCGGCAACCTGCATGGCACTGTATGCCTCCTGGGGATGGCAATGTGTGTAACACCACACTGGCCATGTGACCCTGGCGGGAAGAGTAGAGAGGGATGGTCCAGGTCTCTCCAGTGGGGCTGGTGATGGTACCTGCAACGCTGTACCGGATGCTGCGATCTACAGTCAACACGTGTGTCCTCAAGAGACACGTAGCTCTGCTGCTGACCCTGGGGCTGGCTAGTACAGTGGCCAGCTGCTGACCAGGCAGGGCGTAGGAAACTGATGGGCATGTCCACCTTACGCTTCTTGGCTGGCTGCAGGGAGGTGATCTGGATGATGCTCCCCTGGGGAGAATACTGCTGCTGCGTGGGGGAGAGAGCTTCCTCTGTCTGGATCTGGATCTGTTGTTCACCTGCCACCGCTGCCAGCAACCCGGCCTGCAGCTGAAGGTTAGGTATGTGTGTACATCAATCGGTAGGCCTGTGTGTGTTTACCTGTTGGTGCTGTTCCTCTGTGATGTTCCCAGAATGTAATAGCTGGGCTATGGTGACCCCCTGTAGCTGTTGATGGGAGGAGGAGGAGTGCAGCTGCAGCACCTGGCACCAAACCACCTGGCCCTTCTGTTGCCCCCTGACCTGCACCTACAGGAGAGGGTGAAAGAGGGGGTTGTCTGCTGTCAGTATCTTTTCCATATACATTTTGGTTAACCAGGATAATCCTCTCAGCAATAATTGCTACTAATTTTTAGGAGAGTGGCAGGGAGAGAGACAGAATGATGAGGGAGAAAGAGAGTAGAGCAAGGAGCGCAAGAAAAGGTCCTGACCTGTATTATGTCTTGGCCTTGCGGCATTGGCTGTGGTCATATGGGGTGAGAGCTGCTGCTGTCACTGGGACACCTGTACCTGTTGTTGCTGAAGGTAGAGCACAATGTGGTTATAATATGGATAATGTCACCAACTCCATGTTGTGTTTCACTAACTGTACCTTCTCTTTCCTGCCCTCAGTCTCTTACCGGCCAGGACAGTTCCAGCAGTGACCCAGCCACCTCGTTGCTGTCTGTGTAGATGCAGTTGACCCCCCCCTGCTGGTAAACCATGGTGGTGGTTGTGGTGGCAACACCGCCCTGCTGGTTGAACTCCTGCAGTGCCTCGAGTTCTTGTTGGTCAGGGACTCCAGGAACTCCTTCATCCGATGCTGGGGGACACTGCGGACCTTCAGCCTCACTAGCTCCTCAAACGAGCCCTCCATGCTATTCGCTACTCTAAGGTGATGGGGAAGGGGCGTCTGTGTGGACAGAGACAAACAAGATGCATGTCAATTAGTATTGTACCATAACCCTGCCGTTAATGACTTACTGTCATGAAGGCGTAAGTTACAATGGCTGTACATAAATGGGGTTGTGGTACACAGCTAGTCAGATTTTGTTGGTTCACAAGAAAAATGAAAACGCTTCAGTTTTGGATGGAAAATAAAGTTTTAGACCAATAATATTTGCTGAGGAAAATGTTAACTATTGTGGCAGTCCACTCACTGAAGATAGTAGGATCTAGATTCCTGTCCAGCAAGTGTTGCTTTCAGTATGACAGAACAGTGTGCAACGTTGAATTAAACGGAAACGGTACTATACGACCAGGGGTGTATTCATTAGTCGAACTCTGTTGCAAAACATTTGGTCTGTGGCAAAGGAGGGAACGTTTAAACAAAAGTCCTTGCAGCAAAGCTAATAATACAAATTATTCCAAGTAGATGTTTGCTGTGCTAATTCCAAAAAGTCAATGTAAAAATATATCCACAGGGAAATGCACACGCAAGATATCAAAGTTGTATACTGTATGATTAATATTGACCTATCTGAATTTGTCCAATAGAAACTCATTCTCGTTGCAAAACGTTTTCCATTTGGTGGAAACGGTTTCCAAATGTTTTGCAATGGTTTCCAAACATTTACACCAAATGTTTTGCCATGGATACACCCGACTAATGAATACACCCTAGATTAAAAACCTTGTAATTAAGGTGGCCCTGAGAGCGATTACCGTGCTGCACGAGTTTTGCAAGTTTCTAAATGGTCACACCCATATTGATCAGACCACACCTCGCCATATCCACCAAACATACCGCAAAGGCTGTTGAAGAATGGTGCGCACGATTCAAAACAAACCGTCACGCAACGTAGCAAACGTTGAAGTAAACTGAACACCCCCCAGGAGTATGTCAGTGGTTGAATCCAGGAAAGTTTGACATCATGCAGAAGCTAAAGGGTTACATTTGATGGCCTGGGCCCTGGGGTGTCGGGAACCCTACGTGACATCCACCCTGTGAGTCTGTATTACTATCAAGGACACCGGTTTCAACACACAGACTGGAGATTGTTTGCCACTCAGGCCACACTTGTCTGGATTACATCAACAATGTCACCACCCAAAAACTAATAAAGACCGTACCCAACCAGAAGCCTTGGATGAGCAGAGGTCTGACTACTGCTAAAGGCGATGCGGAAGCCTACAGCTCATCCAGGGCCAACCTGAAAAAGGGCATCAAGATGGCTACACATGACCACAAACTGCGGATTGAGGAACACTTCAACAACAACTCCGACCCTCGACGCATGTGGCAGGGCATCCAAGCCATCACAGACTACCAGCCAAAAAACCCTACCCCCAGCAACGTCTGCATCGCCGACAAGTTAAACAGGTTCTATGATCGCTTCGACAGGGACAACAAAGATCCAGCCATGAAAGTTGAGCTCCCCCCAGATGACCTCCCTCTCAGATTATCCATCGATAATGTGTTGTCTGCACTGTGCAGGGTGAATGCACGCAAGGCTGCTGGTCCTGATGGCATCCCCGGTTGTGAGCACAGAGCATGTGCTGGGCAGCTGGCCGAGGTCTTCACTGACATTTTCAACCTGTCACTGGCCCAGGCGGTTGTCCCCACATGCTTTAAGACCGCAACCATTGTGCCAGTGCCGAAGCAGTCGACCGCATCAAGCCTGAATGACTTCCGACCTGTTGCACTCACCCCCACAATCATGAAGACTGGTTTTGGCCTACCTTAAGTCCTGCCTCCCTCCAACACTGGATCCCCACCAGTTTGCCTACCGACCAAACAGGTCTACAGAGGATGCCATCTCCACAGCTTTACACTCTGCCCTGATCCACCTGGACAAAACCAACACCTATGTGAGAATGCTGTTCATAGACTTTAGCTCAGCATTCAATACGATCATTCCCTCTAGGCTGGTCACCAAACTCCATGACCTAGGGATCAGCCCCTCTCTCTGTAACTGGACTTCAACAGACCCCAATCTGTCAGGTTAGACAACTTCACCTCCTCAACACCGGTGTGCCACAGGGCTGCGTGCTGAGCCCCCTCCTGTACTCCCTCTTCACCGACGACTGCGTTCTTGTACACGGTTCCAACACCATCGTCAAGTTTGCAGACGACACCACGGTGGTAGGCCTAATCAGTGACAATGACGAGTCAGCCTACAGGGAGGTGGTCAAGCACCTGGCTGCATGGTGCGCTGACAACAACCTGTACCTCAGTGCAAAGAAAACCAAGGAGCTCATTGTGGATTACAGGAAGTCTAAAAGCTGCAGCCACGCCCCAGTTCTCATTGATGGCACTGAGGTGGAGCGTGTACCCAGCTTCACATTCCTGGGTCTCTACACCTCCGAGGACCTCTCCTGGACCCTCAACACCTCAACCCTGGTCAAAAAGGCACAGCAGCGCCTGTATATTTTGAGGAGGCTGAAGGCCCGCCTGTCTCCCAAGATCCTGGTGAACTTCTACCGCCGCACGGTCGAGAGCATTCTGACTAACTGCGCCACAGTGTGGTTTGGCGGATGCTCCATGGCCAACCGGAAGGCCCTGCAACGGGTGGTGAAAACCCCCCAGCACATCACTGGTGCCCAGCTCCCTGCCATCATAGACCTCAAACACAAGCAGTGTCTGCGTAGGGAGTGCGGCATCATCAGGGACCCTTCACATCCATGCCACAAACTGTTTGCCCTCCTACCATCAGGCAGGCGGTACAGGTTAGAGGTCGACCGTTTAATCGGAATGGCCGATTAATTAGGGGCCGATTTCAAGTTTTCATAACAATCCGTAATCGGAATTTTTGGACACCGATCATGGCCGATTACATTGCACTCCACGAGCAGACTGCTTGGCAGGCTGACTACATGTTATGTGAGCGCAGCAAGGAGCCAAGGTAAGGTGCTAGCTAGCATTAAACGTATCTTATAAAAACAATCTTAACATAATCAACGCCTTTCTTAAAATCAATACACAAGTATATATTTTTAAACCTGCATACTTAGTTGATATTGCCTGCTAACATTAATTTATTTTAACTAGGGAAATTGTGTCACTTCTCTTGCGTTCTGTGCAACAGAGTCAGGGTATATGCTGCAGTTTGGGCCGCCTGGCTCGTTGCGAACTGTGTGAAGACTATTACTTCCTAACACAGACAGCCAACTTCGCCAAACGGGGGATGATTTAACAAAAGCGCATTTGTGAAAAAAGCACAATCGTTGCATGAATGTACCTAACCATAAACATCAATGCCTTTCTTAAAATCAATACACAGAAGTATATATTTTTAAACCTGCGTATTTAGTTCAAAGAAATTCAGGTTAGCAGGCAATATTAAACTAGGTAAATTGTGTCACTTCTCTTGCGTTCATTGCACGCAGTCTGGGTATATGCAACAGTTTGGGCCGTCTGGCTCGTTGGGAACTAATTTGCCAGAATTTTACGTAATGATGATATAACATTGAAGGTTGTGTAATGTAACAGGAATATTTAGACTAATGGGTGCCACCCGTTAGATAAAAATACGGAACGGTTCCGTATTTCACTGAAAGAATAAACGTTTTGTTTTCGAAATGAGATTCCGGATTTGAACGTATAAATGACCTAAGGCTCATATTTCTGTGTGTTATTATGTTATAATTAAGTCTATGATTTGATAGAGCAGTCTGACTGACTGGTGGTAGGCAGCAGCAGGCTCGTAAGCATTCATTCAAGCAGCACTTTGTGCGTTTGCCAGCAGCTCTTCGCTGTGCTTCAAGCATTGAGCTATTTATAACTTCAAGCCTATCAACTCCCGAGATTAGGCTGGTGTAACCGATGTGAAATGGCTAGCTAGTTAGCGGGGTGTGCGCTAATAGCGTTTCAATCGGTGACGTTACTCGCTCTGAGACCTTGAAGTAGTTGTTCCCCTTGCTCTGCAAGGGCAGCGGCTTTTGTGGAGCGATGGGTAACGATGCTTCAAGGGTGGCTGTTGTCGATGTGTTCCTGGTTCGAGCCCAGGTAGGGGCGAGGAGAGGGACGGAAGCTATACTGTTACACTGGCAATACTAAAGTGCCTATAAGAACATCCAATAATCAAAAGGTATCTGAAATACAAATGGTATAGAGAGAAATAGTCCTATAATTCCTATAATAACTACAACCTAAAACTTCTTACCTGGGAATATTGAAGACTCATGTTAAAAGAACCACCAGCTTTCATATGTTCTGAGCAAGGAACTTAAACGTTAGCTTTTTTACATGGCACATATTGCACTTTTACTTTCTTCTCCAACACTTTGTTTTTGCATTATTTAAACCAAATTGAACATGTTTCATTATTTATTTGAGACTAAATTGATTTTATTTATGTATTATATTAAGTTAAAATAAAAGTGTTCATTCAGTATTGTTGTAATTGTCATTACTACAAATAAATATATTTTAAAATCGTCCGATTAATCGGTATTGGCTTTTTTTGGTCCTCCAATAAATCGGTATAGGTGTTGAAAAATCATAATTGGTCGACCTCTAGTACAGGTCTCTACGTTCCCGCACTAGCAGGCTCAAGAACAGTTTATTTCCAGCTACTGTAACCCTGCTTAACTCTGACACGGCACTAGCCATATCCACCCACCCACCGCTTAGTACTGCCTCTCAGGGACCTTGTTGCACTCCTCTCTTTGCACTCTTCGCGGTACTACTGGACTCTGACATTGCTTTGCAAAGTCTGATTAAGGACATTATTCAGTTGTACATGTACACCTCAGTAACCTCATTGCTGCTATCCCTGCATTTTAGTTGCATGCCTCCTTGTACTTTCAATGTACTCCTTGCCATTTGCCTTCACTGCACATTTATACATCCCACTTAATAACATATATTGTACTTAATTGTTTCACTTGTACATTTTTTGTACTCTTTTATTTGCATTTCTGGTCAGATGCTAACTGCATTTCCTTGTACTGTACTTGTTCAATGACAAAGTTGAATATAATCTAATTAATAAACATTTACCCCCATGTTAGAAACACCTTGGCAGTTATTACTGTGAGTCTTTTGGGGTACGTCTAAGGGCTTTGCACACCTGGATTGTACAATATTTGCCCATTATTCTATTTAAAATTCTTCAAACTCTGTCAAATTGGTTGTTAAACATTGCTAGAAAGCCATTTCCAAGTCATGCTATTGATTCAAGCCAACTTTAAGTCAAAACTAACTAGGCTACTCAGGAACATTCAATGTCACCTTGGTAAGCTAGTCCAGTGTATATTTGGCTTTGTGTTTTAGGTTATTGTCCTGCTGAAAGGTGAATTTGTCTCCCAGGGTCTGTTGGAAAGAACACAGAACCAGGTTTTCCTCTAGGATTTTGCCTGTGCTTAACTATATTCTTTATTTTTATCCTAAAAAAAATCCATAGTCCTTGCCGATGACAAGCATACCCATAACATGATATAGCCACCACCATGCTTGAAAATATGAAGAGTGGTAGTCAATGATGAGTGGTAGTCCAATTTGTAAGTCGCTCTGGATAAGAGCGTCTGCTAAATGACTTAAATGTAAAAATGTAAATGTAATGATGTGTTGAATTTTCCCCCTAAACAATGCTTTGTATTCAGGACATAAAGTTAATTTCGTCACCAATTTTTTTGCAGTTTTACTTTAGTGCCTAATTGCAAACAGGATGCATATTTTTGAATATGTTTATCTGTACAGGCTTCCTTCTTTTCACTCTGTCATTTAGGTTAGTATTGTGGAGTAACTAAAATGTTCTTGATCCATCCTCAGTTTTCTTATATCACAACCTGCCAATGAAGCCTTATGAACATTAAAGACATTTAATTCACACTATCAATAAATTAGATTCCTTTTATCTTGAATGATGCTTCCTCTGGAATAGTTATTTTTTGTCATGGAGGTGGTGACAACAACAGTGGCCTGTTCGTCTTCAATGAGGTTAATGGCGGTTGGCATCCAATAAATGTTGCATTACCGCTACCTACTAGACTGGAGTATAACTCCCTTATACTTTGCTTGAAAAAAGAAATACAACAAATACCCTACCATCTAACACTACACTCTGTATCTCTTCTGGGGGCGGCAGGTAGGCTAGTGGGAAAGCATTGGGCCATTAACTGAAAGGTTGCTGGATGAATCCCTGAGCTGACAAGGTACAAATGTGTCGTTATGGCCCTGAGCAAGCAGTTAACCGACTGTTCCCCAGACACCGTGGATGTCGATTATGAGGGGTTGGGTTAAATGCAGAAGACACATTTCAGTTGAATGTATTCAGTTGTACAATTGACTAGGTATCCCCCTTCTGATGTCAAGTCACACCAAAATACCTCTCTGCAACCACAACCTCTATTTTCTGCAACACTACTTTCAATCCCTGCAGTACAGTTGCTATAAATGCCAAAAATCCAAATTTACTGAAACCTATATCACTTGTTGGTTTATCCCTCTGTATTGGTACAGATCTACTACTCACAACACTCCTCTCAGGATCCCTCCCCCTTGACCCATCTTTCTCTACTTTCTTCACTGCCTCAGCATATGACAACTTCTGCACTACTCTAACCCTGGAAACCTAAACCTGCCTCTCTCACAGGATATTTCTAATCCCCAGCCCCATGGGCACCCCTACAATTAATATATATCACTCCTTTCCCCAATGCTACACATTCCTTTGTCTCATGCCCTTCTGCACACTCCTTACACCTAGGAACCTCCCTCCTACACACTGCTGCCACATGCCCATAAGCTTGACACCTGTAAAAACGTAATGTATTTCAGCACAAAAGCTCATAACTTATATATCCTAACATCACTTTATTGGGTAAAGACTCATCAACATTTCAAAAGAACAGACAATGACTCTTCTGTTTCGCCACTCATGTCACCCTGTCTGTGTCTCAACAAACGAGAGCATCGAAAATCTTCCCCTTCATTTGGTCAGTTTTCACATTTACTGCTACCCCAGTAATCACTCCTTTCAATGGCGCCCTTTTCTTGAGAGCAAAACAATTCACATCTCTTGACCCCATTCATTTAATATGGAGCACCTGCTCCCTCTGACCTGCAGAAACACAAACAATTATCACAAGACAACTTCTGGTTACCCTCACCAACTCCGCAGGACCCAACTCTGTTTTCACCCACCTTGAAACCACAAATGGATCAGCCAAAGGGCAAGGGTCCACTTTTTCCAAAAACTTCACCCCTTCTGTCAGACTCATCTTTATCCTGACCGTGCCTCGGGCTCCAAGAACTACACCACACCTACCATCTCCGATACTTCGCCCTCATTCACTTCCAATTCTCCTCCTGTCTTCAACTCAACTCACGTTATATCATTCTTCTTTAATAAAGCATCTCCCTTTTTAACCAACTAAAGCTCACCCTCTTCTTCCTCCCTCTCTCAGACCTCTGCCTCTCTTTTCCCCCTGCATTCAACCTCTGTATTCCAATTTAACCAGCTGTCACAATCTCCGTAGAATCAGCACGAACCCCTTGGGATGTCAGCGTGGCCTGTTGCACTTCATGTCCCCTTTAAAATGAATAACACATCAATTTCTCGCGGTATCTGAAGGGGGGAAGGGTAATCTCGCGTTAGCATCACACCGCTTTCTGATTGGCCGACTGGGGTGTAATTGTAAAATGGCGCCCAGTGAAATCGGAGTGGAAAAGAAAAGGGAATGTATTAATAGAGACCGTGAGAAATCCAGCTCTAAAAGATCACAGAGACAATTTCTGACTCCAATGCACAAGAATAACGCTTCTACGGGCGTGTCCAAACAGTCAAGTTGGTCGGTCTGGGAGAAGAAGGCAGGGAGGGGAGTTAGCTGCAGTTAACGTTACAGTATCTGGAATACTGAACTAACAAGTTATTCTATCAACCGTATTATCTATTTTGTACTTTCATTGACATGCCATCTTCTATTTGCTCAAGAGCTGCACATTATTTTGTAGGCGGTTAACGTTAGTCAGCACCAGTAACCCACCTTTAACGCTACAGTAGTAACTTAACTAGCTAATGCAAATTTGTCATTTGTTCATTATCAATAAATATATGAACAATGGTTTAATTCCGTTAAATTTGAGGTCGTTTTGTCTGGTGTTCTCCCAAGTTGACCTACCTGCTCGAGCAAAGAAACAAGCAAGACATTCCAGTCGAGCGCATGCCCTAACTGTTAGTTGTTGTTCCGAGTGCTGGTGGTGATTTAATTCCCATGACTAGAAAAACACCGAGCTTTTGAGGCAGCCGCTGAATCCCGACCGCCCAGGCCATCAAATATAACCCTTTAGCTTCTGATGTCAAACGTTCCTGGATTCAACCACTGACAAAGTCCCGAGGGGCGTTGAGTTTGCTACGTTGCATGACGGTTTGTACTTAACAGTGCACACGGTTCTTCAACAGCCTTTGCGGTACGTTTGGTGGGCATGGCGAGGTGTGACAATTTAAAATCGTGCAGCACGGTAATATCTTGCATGTGCATTTCCCTGTGGATATATTTTTACATCGACTCTTTTTGGAATTAGCACAGCAAACATCTACTTGGAATAATTTGTATTATTAGCTTTGCTGCAAGGACTTTTATTTAAACGTTCCCTCCTTTGCAACAGACCAAATGTTTTGCAACAGAGTTCGACTAATGAATACACCCCTGGTCGTATAGTACCGTTTCCGTTTAATTCAACGTTGCACACTGTTCTGTCATACTGAAAGCAACACTTGCTGGACAGGAATCTAGATCCTACTATCTTCAGTGAGTGGACTGCCACAATAGTTAACATTTTCCTCAGCAAATATTATTGGTCTAAAACTTTATTTTCCATCCAAAACTGAAGCGTTTTCATTTTTCTTGTGAACCAACAAAATCTGGCTAGCTGTGTACCACAACCCCATTTATGTACAGCCATTGTAACTTACGCCTTCATGACAGTAAGTCATTAACGGCAGGGTTATGGTACAATACTAATTGACATGCATCTTGTTTGTCTCTGTCCACACAGACGCCCCTTCCCCATCACCTTAGAGTAGCGAATAGCATGGAGGGCTCGTTTGAGGAGCTAGTGAGGCTGAAGGTCCGCAGTGTCCCCCAGCATCGGATGAAGGAGTTCCTGGAGTCCCTGACCAACAAGAACTCGAGGCACTGCAGGAGTTCAACCAGCAGGGCGGTGTTGCCACCACAACCACCACGGTTTACCAGCAAGGGGGGGGGGGGTCAACTGCATCTACACAGACAGCAACGAGGTGGCTAGGTCACTGCTGGAACTGTCCTGGCCGGTAAGAGACTGAGGGCAGGAAAGAGAAGGTACAGTTAATGAAAGACAAGATGGAGTTGGTGACATTATCCATAGTATAACCACATTGTGCTCTACCTTCAGCAACAACAGGTACAGGTGTCCCAGCAGAAGGTGATGTCATGACAGCAGCAGCTCTCGCCCCATATGACCACAGCCAATGCCGCAAGGCCAAGACATAATACAGGTCAGAACTTTTTCCTCGCTCTCCTTTCTCTCCCTTCTTTCTCACTCATCATTCTGTCTCTCTCTCTCACTGCCACACTCCTAAAAATGAGTGCCAATTACTACAGTGCATTCAGATAGTATTCAGACCCCCTTGATTTATTCCCGATTGTTACGTTACAGCCTTATTCTAAAATTGATACAATTATCTTTCCCCCCTCAATCTACACATACTACCAAATTATGACAAAGCAAATACAGGTTTAGACTTTTGCAAAAAAAAAAAAAGTTAATCACATTTACCCTTTACTCAGTACTTTATTGCAGCAATTACAGTTTGAGTATTCTTGGGTATGACCATACAAGCTTGGCACACCTATATTTGGGGATTTTTTTCCCCCCATTCCTCTCTGCAGATCCTCTCAAGCTCTGTCAGGTTGGATGGAGAGCGTCGCTGCACAGCTATTTTCAATTCTCTCCAGAGATGTTAGATCAGTTTTAAGTCCGGGCTCTGGCTGGGCCACTCAAGGACATTCAGAGACTTGTCCCGAAGCCACTCCTGTGTTGTTCTGGCTGTGTGCTTAGGGTCGTTCTTCCGTTAGGTGAACCGTCGCCACAGTTGGAGTCCTGAGCGCTCTGGAGCAGGTTTCCATCAAGGATCTTGCTGTACTTTGCTCAATTCATCTTTCCCTTGATCCTGACTAATCTCCCAGTCCCTGCCGAAGAAAAACACCCCCACAGATGCTGCCACCACCATGCTTCACCGTAGGGATGGTGCCAGGATTCCTCCAGATGTGACGCTTGGCATTCAGGCCAAAGAGTTCAATCTTGGTTTTATCACACCAGATAATCTTGTTTCTCATGGTCTGGGAGTTCTTTAGGTGCCTTTTGGCAAACTACAAGCGGGCTGTCATGTGCCCAACGGGTTCTTGGTCACCTCCCTGACCAAGGCCCTTCTCCCCCGATTGCTCGGTTTGGCCAGGTGGCCAGCTCTAGGAAGAGTCTTGGTGGTTCCAAACTTCTTCCATTTAAGAATGATGGAGGCCAATGCGTTGTTGGACCTTCAATGCTACAGAAATGTTTTGGTACCCTTCCCCAGATCTGTACCTCAACACAATCCTGTCTCGGAGCTCTACGGACAATTCCTTCGACCTCATGGCTTGGTTTTTGCTCTGACATGCACGGTTAACTTTGGGACCTTATATAGACAGGTGTGTTTTTCCAAATGATGTCCAATCAATTGATTTTACCACAGGTGTACTCCAATCAAGTTGTAGAAACATCTCAAGGATGATCAATGGAAACAGTATGCACCGGAGCTCAATTTCGAGTCTCATAGCAAAGGGTCTGAATACTTATGTAAATAAGTTTTTATTTTTAATACAGTTGCAAACATTTCTAAGCCCTTTTTTTACTTTGTTATTATGGGGTATTGTGTGTATATTGAGGGGGAAAAATACAATTTAATCAATTTTAGAATAAGGCTGTAACATAACAAAATGTGGAAAAAGTCAAGGGGTCTGAAGACTATCCGAATGCGCTGTATTGCTAAGAGGTTAAGTAAAATGTATATGTAAAAGCTACTTTCCTGTAAGTGCAGGTCGGGGGGCAACAGCAGGACCAGGTGGTTGGGGGCCAGGTGCTGCAGCTGCCCTCATCTTCCCATCAACAGCTACAGGGGGTCACCACAGCCCAACTATTACAGTCTGGGGACATCACAGAGCAACTGTAACAACAGGTACACATAAACACACAGCAGTTGGTGTACACATATACCTAACGAGTAATGTATTTAAACATCTCTCTCTCCCTCTCCTCCCTCTGATGCAGGCCCAGTTGGTGGCAGGTGGACAGCAGATCCCAATCCAGACAGTGGAAGCTCTCTCCCCCACGCAGCAGCAGTATTCTCCCCAGGGGAGCATCATCCAGATCACCTCCCTGCAGCCAGCCAAGAAGCGTAAGGTGGACATGCCCATCAGTGTCCTACGCCCTGCCTGGTCAGCAGCTGGCCACTGTACTAGCCACCCCCAGGGTCAGGGACAGCAGCAGAGCCACATGTCTCTGAGGACAGACGTGTTGACTGTAGATCGCAGCCACCGGTACAGCATTACAGGTACCATCACCAGCCCCACTGGAGAGACCTGGACCATCCCTGTCTACTCTTCCCCGCCAGGGTCACGTGGTCAGTGTGGTGTTACACACATTGCCAACCCCAGGAGGCATACAGTGCCATGCAGGTTGCCGGGGGAACTACAGTGTTAATGGCACACACTACGTCAACGCAAGTTCCTATTGGCTCGGGTCATGCGGTTTCCACGCTGATGGGGTGGTCGGGGGGGGGTCATGAGGAGGTGTAGTACCAGACGGTGGCGGCCAGCTCTGTTTCCAGCCCAGTTCATGAACAGGAACATTCACACCGCGCAGTCACTCATCTGGGACCCCCAGCAGCAGGTATTGGACACACAGAGAGGGTTGCAGGTCCAGGACTCACAGCAACTACAGGTAACTTTACTAAGCCGTTATAGATTAGAATTCTAAAAGCCCCAAACATCTAAACTCAGCAAAAAAAGAAACGTCCCTTTTTCAGGACTCTGTCTTTGTAACGATCGTCTGGAAGAGGGGACCAAGATGCAGCGTGGTAAGTGGTCATAATGATTTCTAATGAGACACTTCAAAAATAAACAGGAAAAACAAATGCCAACAGTTCTGCCAGGTGAACACACACAAGACAGAAAACAACTACCCACAAAACCCCAAAGGAAAACAGGCTGCCTAAGTATGATTCCTAATCAGAGATAACGATACACAGCTGCCTCTGATTAGGAACCCTACTCGGCCCAAAACAAAGAAATACAAAAACACAGAAAAAGGAACATAGAACGCCCACCCAATGTAACACCCTGGCCTAACCAAAATAAAGAACAAAAAACCCCTCTCTATGGCCAGGGCGTTACAGTCTTAAAAAAGATAATTCGTAAAAATTCAAATAACTTCACAGATCTTCATTGTAAAGGGTTTAAACACTGTTTCCCATGCCTTTTTCAATGAACCATAAACAATTAATGAACATGCACAAGTGGAACGGTTGTTAAGACACTAACAGCTTACAGACAGTAGGCAATTAAGGTCACAGTTATGAAAACTTAGGACACTAAAGAGGCTTTTCTATTTACTCTGAAAAACACCAAAAGAAAGACACCCAGGGTCCCTGCTTATCTGCATGAACGTGCCTTAGGCATGCTGCAAGGAGGCATGAGGACTGCAGATGTGGTCAGGGCAATAAATTGCAATGTCCGTACTGCGAGACGCCTAAGACAGTGCTACAGGGAGACGAGACGGACAGCTGATCATCCTCGCAGTGGCAGACCACGTGTAACAACACCTGCACAGGATCGGTACATCCGAACATCACTCCTGCGGGACAGGTACAGGATGGCAACAACTGCCTGAGTTACACCAGGGACACACAATCCCTCCATCAGTGGTCAGACTGTCCGCGAGAGGCTGGACTGAGGGCTTGTAGGCCTCTTGTAAGGCAGGTCCTCACCAAACATCACTGGACCAGACAGGACTGGCAAACAGTGCTCTTCACTGATGAGTCGTGGTTTCGTCTCACCAGGGGTGATGGTCCGATTCGCGTTTATCGTCAAAGGAATGAGTGTTACACTGAGGCCTGTGCTCTGGAGCGGGATCGATTTGGAGGTGGAGGATCCATCATGGTCTGGGGCCGTGTGTCACAGTATCATCGGACTGAGCTTGTCATTGCTGGCAAACTCAACGCTGTGCATTACAGGGAAGACATCCTCCTCCCTCATGTGGTACCCTTCCTGCAGGCTCATCCTGACATGACCCTCCAGCATGATAATGCCACCAGCCATACTGCTCATTCTGTGCGTGATTTCCTGCAAGACAGGAATGTCAGTGTTCTGCCATGGCCAGCGAAGAGCTTGGATCTCAATCCCATTTGAGCACGTCTGGGACCTGTTGGATCGGAGGGTGAGGGCTAGGGCTAGGGCCATTCTCCCCAGAAATGTCCGGGAACTTGCAGGTGCCTTGGTGGAAGAGTGGGGTAAACTCTCACAGCAAGAACTGGAAAATCTGGTGCAGTCCATGAGGAGATGCACTGCAGTACTTAATGCAGCTGGTGGCCGCACCAGATGCTTACTGTTACTTTTGATATTGAGTGTTCAGTGTGTCTGTTGTTGAATCTTGTGTTCATACAAATATTTACATGTTAAGTTTGTTGAAAATAAACGTAGTTGACAGTGAGAGGACATTTCTTTTTTGCAGAGTTTATAACCTTTATTTAACCAGGAAAAGCCCATTTGAGACCCAGTCTCCTTTGTCAAGGGAGACCTGGCCAAGAAGGTAGCAACAATTAATACGTTACAGAATTAAAACATACAATTCAACAACATGATTCAGCCTAAAAAAAAAAAGGTGTCCAGTCTCTCTGTAAGACGGAGGAGGTTGCATGCATATACAACAAGTCACCATAATCAATTACAGAGATGAATGTGACCTGAACAAGCTTCTTTCTAGCCATAATCGGAAAGCAAGCATTATTATGAAAATAAAAATCAAATTTCAATTTAAGCTTCCACACGATTATCCATATGAACTTTAAAGGACAACTTGTCATCTAACCATATACCCAGGTATTTGTAGGATTACGCTTTCAATGGATAAGCTACCAGATGTGACAATGCTTACCTTCTCTGGCTGAGTGCGAGCTCTGGTAAAGACCAGTTTGAGACCGTTAAGGGAGGCCTGCAGTGACTGAAAAGCAGTCTGGAGCTCTTCAACAGCCTGAATCAGAGGAGGAGCACATGAATGTATGACTATCATCTGCATAAAGATGCGACTTTGCTGGTTGCATCCCATTTCCCAGATCATTAATAAAAATTGAGGACAAAACAGGAGTTAAAATGGAACCCTGGGGGACACCTCTATTCATCTCAAGAAAGCTAGACTTGTGATTGTCAGCATATACACATTGTGTTCTGTCGAAGATAATTGGTTTACGAACTTACTGGCCCTCCACTGACACCAATGTTACTGAGTCTAGCTAGCAACAGTTCATGGTCCACTGAATCAAAGGCCTTTGATAAATCAACAAACAGAGCAGCACATTGTTGCTTTTTATCAAGTGCATTTATGTTATTTGCCACTGCCATAGCTGCAGTTGTGGTGCTGTGCCCTGATCTAAAGCCAGACTGAACCCCGCTCAGTATGTTATTTTCAGTTAAGAAGTTTAACTGTAAGTTCACTAGGGAGTCATAGACTTTGGAGAGAACTATTGTCCTTAGCATCTGAGGGATCTCCACCTTTTAGTAGTGAGGCCTGGGCCCCACCATTATCAAAAACTGAACCAGCAGATATGACGTGCTTGTTAAAAACCCTTACAATATCAGCTTTATCCTTCACTTCATTAGAATCCATCATTAAATGGTCAGGAAGGCCAGAGGATACATTAGAACCTGACACTGATTTGATTAGCTTCCAGAACTTGGCAAGGTTGTTTTAGGTTATGTGACTGCATTTATATAGAAATCTGATTTGGACTTCCTGATCAAGCTTGTACATTTTGTTTCTTAGTGCGCTAAGAGGCCCAGTCAATAGGAGCAAGTGTATGTCTAGCTTGAGCCCAAGAGACAGCTCTTTCTAATTAATTCTGCCAAGTTATCTGAAAACCAGGGATTGTCCCTTCCACTGATTATACATTTCTTCACTGGGGCATGCTTATCACAAATTAACACAAATTTGTGTTTGGCTTTGGTCTTTTTTGTATTTCTAACACAAGCAATTGCACAGTGATTACTGACATCATTACATAATATCCCAGTCGATGTGTATTTGTGAGGGGTATTCGTTAGAATAATGTCCAATAGCGTTGATTTGTTAGGTGCTCTGGGATTCGGTCTTATAGGCGCATTAATTGATTGATTGAGCAAGATTCAGAGAGTCACACAGTTCTTTAAAAGAGTCCGATACAGATGTAAGCATGTCCCAGTACAAATAGCCTAAAATAATACATTCTGAGTAATTTAGCTTGTACAGGACAGCAGAAAGAGTTAAGTGTGTGTCCCGAAGCCGAGGGCGGTCTGTAGCAGCCGACTACAGTGATGTGGGAGTCCTTTTATATATGTTCAATTTAACCGCAAGTGTGGGAGATAATGTAATATAAATAGGTGTAGTTGCTATGCTGAAGTAGCAAGGACATAAGTACATTGGCCATAGGAAGAGAAGATGACACCCAGTACAATTGCTATTTCTGAAAAGGGTAACATAACAAAGATTACATTGAGCTAAACGAACAAGCAAAGATAGCCAAGGCCATAAGTACATTTAGGACAGCTGGACATACCAATGTCAGAAGGACACAGGAAGGAGGATGGTAGCAAAATGACCAACAGGTGAAACATGAACATGCAATGCATGTATTATTTTTGTATGACATGAAGGGGTCCCGCCACCATTATAACCTAACCGGAAGCAGATTTGGGCGTGAACAAGCAAAGAACTCAGACTAAAATATAATGGTGGCAGAAGGACTAAGGGAAGTAACTTAATTTACATATGGGATGTACCCATATGCTGTATGTTTATAAAAGCAGAGCCAGTGCTCTGTTGGTTGTTCCATGGACCAGCTCGGCTTTGCTACTTTGTATTAAAGTCTATATTGAATTCACAAGTTCTTGTAAGAGTGTTATATTTCTGAGGCAATATTCCACGACACAAGCAATTCTAAATGTTTGGCTTTGGTAATCGAGATAATTTCAGGTTTTTAAAATTGCAACCCCTCCTCCTTTACTCAGTTCTAAAAACCGTGTACCATCAATAGAAATCGAGTGATTTGACACATTTCTTTAGCCAAGTTTCTGATAAAGCTATTATGTCGTATTTGCCCATATTATAATCATGTCTATTTTTGGAAATAGACTTCTGACATTAACATGGTAGAGGCCAAAACCTGCGCTGTTTTTAGAACCATAGGGAGTCGGTAGAGATTGCATGGCGTCTACCGGCCCAGGGTTTCGTCGCACATTACCAGAGATAAACAATAAAAGCATAACAATATATCTCAGTTGCACAAAGAGTGAGGATTTGGCGGAGCCAGCACCATTGTCAATGAAACGAGTGGTCTTTCGACACAGAAAACAAGTGTAATTCAAGAGTTTGAGATTTTGGAAGTATTCTATAATGTGTAGGCCCACTTGCGTTTGAGAGAGGTACAAATGCAGAGAAAGACCAAGTTCTTGGTGGTATTGACATGATGGTCTTGTCGGAGTGTTTGCAAATTATAGGGCATAAAGCGGTGACAATTCACTCACCCATTTGATCATTCAAACTATTTAATGTAGGAAGGCATTGAGTAAAGAGCAAGCACAGTAACAGATACATAATGCTGTTTTTTAGAGGTCTTTCAGCACAGGTGACGACCAGTAGACGTTGTTTACAACGACGTAGATTTTCCCAGTGGTGTAAAAATACTTTAAAGTACTACTTAAATAGTTTTTGGGGTATCTACAGTGCGTTCGGAAAGTGTTTTTCCCCCCAAAAATAAGGCTTAACAAAACGTAGCAATGTCCCCATCAATCTACACGCATTACCCCATAATGACAAAGCAAAAAGTTTACATTTTTGCAAATGTATAAAAAAACTGCCATCACATTTACATTGGTATTCAGACCCTTTACTCAGTACTTTGTTGAAGCACCTTTGGCAGCAATTAAAGCCTTGTCTTCTTGGGTACGACGCTACAAGCTTGGTACACATGTATTTGGGTAGTTCCTCCCATTCTTCTCTGCAGATCCTCTCAAGCTCCGGCAGGTTGGATGGGGAGCGTTGCTGCACAGCTATTTTCAGGTCTCTCGAGATGTTCGATCGGGTTCAAGTCCAGGCTCTGGCTGGGCCACTCAAAGACATTCAGAGACTTGTCCCGAAGCCACTCCTGCATTGTCTTGGCTGTGTGCTTAGGGTTGTTGCCCTGTTGGAGCGAAGGTTCACCCCAGTCTGAGGTCCCGATCGCTCTGGAGCAGGTTTTCTTCAAGGATCTCTCTGTACTTTGCTCCGTTCATCTTTTCCTCGATCCTGACTAATCTTCCAATCCCTGCCGCTGAAAAACATCCCCACAGCATGATGCAGCTACCACCATGCTTCATCGTAGGGATGGTGCCAGGTTTCCTCCAGACGTGACACTTGGCATTCAGGCCAAAGAATTCAATCTTGGTTTCATCAGACTAGAGAATCTTGTTTCTAATTATTTGAGAGTCCTTTAGGGGCCTTTTGGCAAACTCCCAAGTGGACTGTTGTGCCTTTTACTGAGGAGTGGCTTCTGTCTTGCCACTCTACCATAAAGGCCTGATTGGTGGAGTGCTGCTGAGATGGTTGTCCTTCTGGATGGTTCTCCCATCTCCACAGAGGAACTCTTGAGCTCTGTCAGTGACCATCGGGTTCTTGGTCACCTTTCTGATCAAGGCCCTTCTCTCCCATTTGGCCGGGTGGCCAGCTCTAGTTAGTCTTGGTGGTTCCAAACTTCTTCCATTTAAGAATGATGGAGGCCACTGTGTTCTTGGGGACCTTCAATGCTGCAGACATTTTTTGGTACCCTTCCCCAGATCTGTGCCTCGACACAATCCTGTCTCGGAGCTCCTAAGTTGTAGAAACATCTCAAGGATGATCAATGGAAACAGGATGCACCTGAGCTCAATTTCAAGTCTCATAGCAAAGTGGCTGAATACTTATGTAAATAACATATTTCTGTTTGACATTTTTGCTAAAACACTTTTGACTTTGTCATTATGGAGTAATGTGTGTAGATGAGGATTTTAATTATTTAATCCATTTTAGAATAAGGCTGTAACGTAACAAGATCTGGAAAAGTCAAGGGGTCTGAATACTTTCCGAATGCACTGTATTTCTGGATATTTTTTTTTGCTGGTGTTAACCAGTCTTGCTCACTGCTACTTGTTTCTTTTTGTCATGATTATGCCTCTGTTGCAGTTTCTTCCATTTTTTTTCTTTCACTTTCGTAGTTGTTTTCCTGACCTGAGTATTGCCCAGCCATGAACAGGTATATGGAGTCACCTGAAAGTTCACACACAGGATGTACTTTTCTCTCTGTTTGTTACTGGACTGAACAGACCTGTGCTGATCTCATTGAGCTGGCTGGAGGCACAGTGAATGATGCGCAGGCCATAGTGCCCCCCTTAACGACTATCACCACAGTGGCAGTGAACGACTTGCAGACCTTTGGCCCCTGACCAGGGTTGTGTTCAATTGGAGCAAAAGGGAGAAAACACTTTGAAAACAGAAGAGGTGCCACATGAATTTGTCATTTAGGAACACTGACTTTTGCTTTCTTTTTGAAAATGTTTTTTTCAAGCCAGGCTTATTGTCACGGTTGACAAACCACTTTTATTAATTTTTTTAATGGACAAAACACAGCCTGTAGCTACCATAGGAGGGAGTCTAACAGCACTAATGACTGGTGAAAGGTGAGCATGTCTTGGGGGGTATGATATTTGTGCGTCATCATTCACGATTCATTCAGGATTATCCGTAAGCATGGTAGCATCCACATGAATGTATACGTGTTTAGAAACATATTATATTCTTATTTACAATAAAAGTGACACTACATTATTTCCCATTGATGGGTTTGGATTTCTGAGCTTTAACTATTATTAATCATTAGTTATAATAGAGACATGTCTATCTGGCACAAAATAATCCGAAACACAACCAAAACAAACAGCAAATGCAGCCAACAAATTTGTAGTCGCAAGCTTGATGTGCTATGAATATGGAACCAAATATGTACAAAAAGTGCTCTAATTTCTAAACCGTTCACCTGATATGGATGAAAACACCCTCAAATTAAGGCTTTAACATAGTGATTGTCATTTGAAATCCAAAGTACTGGAGTACTGAGCCAAAACAACAGAGAATGTGTCACTGTCCCAATATTTTTGGAGCACACAATTTAAATACATGTTTGAGCTATGTTTGTTTTGGTCTTACCTTACTGGAGGTCCCACACTCCCTCCACTCAGCCAGTGAATTAGACACTGATGGACTAATATGTACTGCTCCTGGCGACACACAGCGAGGGATCAAAACATTAAGAACATTCCACAGGTACTGAAGACGACATGATTATGCATTTCACTGGAAGGGAACATTGTAACAAGCTGAGCTCTTGAACTCGTAAATCTTGATATAGGACAGGGGTGTGGGTTATTCTAGAAAAGAGAGTTGAATGTTCTCTTACAAAGAAACTTGCCAACCGAGAGGAGCCTTCAAAGAGGGATAGGGCAGCTGAATGGTTATACAGTATAGTATCAAGTTGTAGTAGTAGCTAGGTAATCACGAGCCATTATCAAAACAGAATAAAACAAGGCCTAGAGACAAACTACTTTCAGCATCAACAACTGAAGGCATGGAGACAAACATCTATCTGTTGATGATGTAACAACAAGGATCCTAATGAATCACTGTCCCAGTGCACATTTTTGTTCTATCCCAGTACTAGTGGACTGACCAGGTTCTGGACCATCATGACTCTGTCGTCTCAGGTCCTCCATGGCTGCTCCAACGTCAGGTTGGATGCTACACACAGCTGCATCAGCCACAGGAGAATCACAAACGTCCCTGACTACCCCACACCTGCACTGAGAGAGAGATTCAAACAGGATTTAAGAGGTATCCTCTGCACTGACACACACCATTGGAGGCTGCTGAGGGGAGGACGGCTCATAATAATGTCTGGAATGGAGTCAATGGAAGGGTATCAAACACGTGGTTTCCATTTAACCCCCTGGTCCAGCTAGGCAGGGTAGTAATAGTGTGTTACTGTCCTGTCTATGGGACAGCCCCTCGGAAACACCGACACACTCACTATCAACACAACCACACACACTATCAACACTCTACCACACACAACATACACAGACGATTAAACTTGGAAATAGCCTAAATCTGTTGACCAGTGGCTGAGACTAATGGTGTTACATTAAAATAGATGACAATCTCGGCCTCACCTGTCGTAAGTGAATGGTGGTGACGAAATAATCTGGACCCCGTTTACGAGACACTGTGGTAACCTTTACCACTCTGTACTCAGTACTCATCACACAGCACCTGGAGTAACATGGTCTAACTAATAAAAGTAGAGAAACTACTGCATGCACAGCAGGAAATGTGACACTTCTGACACATTTTGGTAGATACACCCACACTCTGTGCAGCACCCAAATCAATAGTGGCAAGAATATGCTCATGAAGATTCTTCCTAACTTCATGGGCAGCATTGAGAGCAATGTAAAACCAGAAGAACTATGCAAGTCTATTGGTCAAACTTGATGCTGTGAATGTAATACCCATGAAGGTATTACCCATGAAGGTTTTATACATTGAGTATTGTTCAGTGTCCAATCACCATGAAATCCCTCACTCATCATGTCCTTCTGTTTCAGGGCAGTCACCATGATCCTAACATTCTGCTCCCACACCATCCTCCAGAAGTCAGCCATGGTGCTGCGCAAATGACCCTGGCTACAGATTAAGTCTGGCTCTGTACAGCCCCCTGAAGAGCAGACAGCTGACTTGATGAATGGATATATGGACAGACAGATAAACAGACAGAGAGTACTTACAGGGACATAACTAGCGTTGATATAGCTTCACTCAACAGTGGTAATCTGAAATCACAGATCAATGTGATCAGAAAATGGGAAGCATTACCAAACATGGGAGAGATGTGAAGGTTGTGTTCATGTGTTTAGATACAGCAGGTTATATGGTCATGGTAATTACACTCCTATTACTCAGGGGCAGCATGTGGTGGTGCTATGATATGGTGTGTGCTATGATACTCTCAAGGCAGTATGTAGGGGTATCTGTTCTCTCTGTTGGTCTTTCAGGTCTCCAGCCCTGGTAGTGAGTTCTTTACCATCATCCAGCTCCTGAAGAATAAACAGCTAATGGGACACTATGAAACAGCCAAAGCAGACACTGCACAAAGACTCCAAAGCACAATCATCTACCGTATGGTGTGATGGCCTAGATTAGTGAGTTTGGTTTACCTCAAACCGGAAACCACTGTTGCCCTTGGCAGCGAGTGATTGAAATCACAGGTGGAATTCCTGTAGTATATGTGCCCGTGAAAGCACCCTTATTCTATGTGGCAATATGGCAACAGTCCTCAGCCAATAAAAAATGCCTTTTAAACAACTCTTTAAATTGAGCTCCAATTTTCCTCAAAGTGGTGTTTTTACAAGTGACTACACCCATAATGTTCTTAATACCATCATTCCATGCTTCTGGGTTGGACTTGAGAAAACAACAATAGGCTAAAACACTTCACTCACAGCACTCAATCAGTTACTGTATATAAACTACTGAAAGGTTACTTTTCTCTTCCATATTTTAGCAGATGCTCTTATCCAGAGCAATTAGGGTTAAGTGCCTTGCACAAGGCACAGCAACAGATTGTTCACCTAGTTGGCTCAGGGATTCGAACCTTTCGGTTACTGGCCCAACGCTTTAACCGCTCAGCTACCTGCCACCCATACCATTTCACAAAGACTCAAGTTATTATATCCACTCCTTCAGTGACATTCAGAGTTCCTCACATCATGTTTGTTAGGGATGCAGAGATTAGGCAAAGCTTCCCCTGGTAACCAAGAACGGAAGTATAGTGTAGAGGGGGCCAGGCTGGTGAGGTGTTGTTGGGTAGTTTTAAAAGAAATGTGATCAGATGATCACAAAGCCAAATCCCCCACCCACCCCTGCTAGCTAAAGAGGAATTTGGACACACAGTGGCTCTCACACACACACAAGGATTTGAACACCAACCTAAGAACACTATAAAAACCTGCACCAACAGGTCTACAACTCAAAACACAGGTAAAGCACAGAGTGAGCAATCCCAGCCTAGTGTTCCTTATGTTAGTATTACCTTTGTAAGTGCTCCTTTGAGTGAGAAAGAGTTTAGAGAGCAACGGGGGCTCTTCCTGTCGATGTGTTATGTCCTGTCAAGTTGTCTGTCTCCAATTATCCAAGCCACCACATTTTATTCTCTCTCAATTCAATTCAAAGGGCTTTATTGGCATGGGAAACATGTTTACATTGCCAAAGCAAGTGAATAGATAAATGAAAGTGAAATAAACAATCAAAAATGAACAGTAAACATTACACTCACAAATGTTTCAGAGAAATAGAGACATTTCAAATGTCATATTGTGGCTATGTACAGTGTTATAACGGTAGTTAAAGTACAAAAGAGAAAATAAATAAACATAAATATGGGTTGTATTTACAATGGTGTTTGTTTTTCACTGGTTGCCCTTTTCTTGTGGCAACAGGTCACAAATCATGCTGCTGTGTTTTCACGTCATGGTATTTCAGCCAACAGATATGGGAGTTTATCAAAACTGGATTTGTTCAAAAAAAATGTGGGTTTGTGTAATCTGAGGGAAAAATGTGTCTCTAATATGGGCATACATCTGGCAGGTTAGGACGTGCAGCTCACTTTGCACCTCCTTTTGTGGGCAGTGTGCACATAGCCTGTCTTCTCTTGAGAGCCAGGTCTGCCTTCAGCAGCATCTCAATAGCAAGGCTATGCTCTCTCTCGCTCTCTGAAAAGTGGGAGGGAGAGAGGGATGGGTGGAGACGGAGACCAAAGGGGCGGAAAGAAATAAGCAAATAAGTAAGGAATGTGTCTGTGGATAATGTGTTTATTTGCTATTAATGAAGATTTGTTTGAATGCTGCCACACGTTGCTCATGAATGGCACCTATAAAATGTAGTAATACACAGCTGTGTACCTTAAAACCTTAGGTAACCTGGCCAGCTGCATACCACCATGCATCCTACTGCTGGCTTGCCTCTGAAACTAACCAGGGTTGGTCCTGGTTGGTCCCTGGATGGGAGACCAGATGATGCAGGTAGTGGTGTTGGAGGGCAAGTAGGAGGCCCTGTTTCCTCTGGTCTAAAAAAATAATATCCCAGGGCAGTGATTGGGGCTATGGCCCTGTGTAGGGTGTTGTCTTTGGATGGGATGTTAAATGGGTGTCCTGACTCTAAAGTCACTAAAGATCCTATGGCACTTATTGTAGGGGTGGTAACCCTGGTGTCCTGGCTACATTCTCGGTTCTCAGTCAACTTACCTGGTAATTTAAGGGTTACTTTTTTATCACTTCAATCAAGAGAGGACAGATACCACTGGTCTAAGCAATGTTTTATCAATTATATATGTATATCACATACAAATACCAAAACAACTTTTTAAAATTATGTAACAACTGTAAATAACATGAATAGTCTTTTGTTCCTGTTGTGAAGTTGATTTTATTTTTGTTTCATACTGTGAACATTGTTTATTGAGGCCATGAATAAAATTAGAGGGTCATTAGTCCATATAATTATCATTCGTTCTAATTCTAGACATACACATTCTAATGCTAGGTAGTCAAGGTTACAGCATCAACAATTTTCAAATCTGCATCTCATTCCAGCAGGGAAAGTGTCTGTGCCATGAATGGATAGAAGACTCCCCTCATGATAATGAAACAATTTAAACATACTGTGTGTACCTAATAATAATTTTCCCTAAGATTTGTGGGGGAGTTTCTTCTTAGAACCTGTGCTCTTCCAACCTAGACCTCAAAATGGATCAGCAGAGAAAGAGCAAAAGGTCATATAAGCCACAGTCTTATGTAAGTATTGAGTTACCGGTATCCCTGATTATTGATTATTGCAATGTCCTATTTCTTTATGGTTTGACAACATGTCCAATATATTCAAAAGCATTACAGCTAAATTGTATTTATTTTTGTATGTTGTGTCAGTAGTTACCTAACTGGGATTTAAAAACCAAGTCAAGAACCAAGAATGGGAGGGGGACAAGGTTTCCAAGACCAAGTCAAAACCAAGACCAGAAAAATGCGTGTCCAATTCAAGACCATGATTGTAATTTAGTCAAATCACCACCATAATAAGAGTTCTTAATGTCCAGTATTTCTGGTTTCATATTTCAGAACAAATCACCACCATAATAAGAGTTCTAAATGTCTAGTATTTCTGGGTTCATATTTCAGAACATATGGATTCTTTAGACATTCAGAATAGTTAAACAAAATGGGAAAATAGGAATTATTTGTAATGGCTCTAACAGAAACACAATGGGGAACAATGGGCCTTCTACGCCTTCAGAGAAGGGTTTATGATTTATAAAATTAAGACTATAATAATATAGTAATAATAATTATATAATTATTTGTTCTGATTTAATATTTTCAGTTTTTGTTGGAAAGGAAAGGGTTAACACTGAAGAAAAAAAAAGATCCAATCAGGATTTTTCTTTGCTGGTCTCTGGTGAGATAAATCTAGCTAGCTATGTCAGCCATTATCTAGCTAGGCCATTAGAAGCTAGATAAAGGCATCTGCCATTCAACTGTATTAAGGCCAAATTTTGAAGTGACAATGGAATAAACCAATCACATTTTGACTTAACCTCTTACATCTAGACGTTCCGCTAGCGGAATACCTGCTCCAATATCCAATGATGGGCGTGGCGCGAAATACAAACTCCTCTAAAATCCGAAAACTTCCATTTTTCAAACATATGACTATTTTACACCATTTTAAAGACAAGACTCTCGTTAATCTAACCACACTGTCCGATTTCAAAAACGCTTTACAGCGAAAGCAAAACATTAGATTATGTCAGCAGAGTACCCAGCCAGAAATAATCAGACACCCATTTTTCAAGCTAGCATATAATGTCACAAAAAACAAAACCACAGCTAAATGCAGCACTAACCTTTGATGATCTTCATCAGATGACAACCGTAGGACATTATGTTATACAATGCATGCATGTTTTGTTCAATCAAGTTCATATTTATATCAAAACCCAGCTTTTTTACATTAGCATGTGACGTTCAGAACTAGCATACCCCCCGCAAACATCCGGTGAATTTACTAAATTACTCACGATAAACGTTCACAAAAAACATAACAATTATTTTAAGAATTATAGATACAGAACTCCTCTATGCACTCGATATGTCCAATTTTAAAATAGCTTTTCGGTGAAAGCACATTTTGCAATATTCTCAGTAGATAGCCCAGCCATCACGGCTAGCCATTTAGACACCGACCAAGTTTAGCCCTGACCAAACTCCGATTTACTATTACAAAAGTTTGATTACCTTTGTTGTCTTCGTCAGAATGTACTCCCAGGACTGCTACTTCAATAACAAATGTTGGTTTGGTCCAAAATAATCCATCGTTATATCCAAATAGCGGCGTTTTGTTCGTGCGTTCCAAGACACTATCCGAAGTGTAAATAAGGGTCACGAGCATGGCGCAATTCGTGACAAAAGATTTCTAAATATTCCATTACTGTACTTCGAAGCATGTCAACCGCTGTTTAAAATCAATTTTTATGCCATTTTTCTCGTAAAAAAGCGATAATATTCCGACCGGGAATCTGCGTTTAGGTAAACAGAGGAAAGAAAACAAACATTCGGTCGACACGGGCACGCGCCTGAGTCTCACAGTACTGTAACCAGCCACTACCCAAACGCGCTACTTTTTTTCAGCCAGAGCCTGCAAAGCCACGATTCAGCTTTTTGCCGCCTTCTGAGAGCCTATGGGAGCCGTAGGAAGTGTCACGTTATAGCAGAGATCCTCAGTCTTCAATAAACAGAGGCAAGAAGAACGACACCTTGTCAGACAGGCCACTTCCTGCATGAAATCTTCTCAGGTTTTTGCCTGCCATATGAGTTCTGTTATACTCACAGACACCATTCAAACAGTTTTAGAAACTTTGGAGTGTTTTCTATCCAAAGCTAATAATTATATGCATATTCTAGTTTCTGGGCAGGAGTAATAATCAGATTAAATCGGGTACGTTTTTTATCTGGCTGTGAAAATACTGCCCCCTAGCCATAACAGGTTAATGGGTGGGACTGTTTTTACAAAAACTAATGGAAACTTCTGCCTTCTTGAAGACCAACAGGTCACTGCGCAGTAGTTTTCCTAAGGTCTAGCTTGCTAGCTTTTGTTGTTGGCTAGTTTGCAGTGGCTGCAGCAGGTGGTATCAAAGAATAACTTTCAACAAGAAGTTACGTTGCAAATGATCATCACCCCTTTTTCTCCCCAATTTTGTGGTATCCAATTGGTAGTTACAGTCTTGTCTCATCGCTGCCGCTCCCGTACGGATTCGGGAGAGGCGACGGTCGAGAGCCATGCGTCCTCCAAAACAACTCAACCAAGCCGCACTGCTTCTTGACACAATGCCTGCTTAACCCGAAAGCCAGTCACACCAATGTGTCGGAGAAAACACTTTACACCTGGTGACCGTGTCAGCGTGCATGCGCCCAGCCTCCCACAGGAGTCGCTAGAGTGCGATGGGACAAGGACATCCCTGCCGGCCAAACCCTCCCCTAAGCCAGAAGACGCTGGGCCAATTGTGCGCCGCCCCATGGGTCTCCCGGTTGTTGCATTTAGTGGAACTGAAAGTATTTAGGCACATTAAATCTTATTAAAATCTTTCCATATACACCCCCAGGAAGAATGACACTTAAAAAAAAAAAAATCTGACAAGCGACCACTTAGATATGGCCATTTTCACCTTTTCATAAATTCTTAGAAGTTTTGGCATTTGAAGTACTAAGGCATTTGTGAAAATTCTATAGTAATATAGAGTGGGAAAGCAGCCGTGCGTTTGGACAATTAAGACACTGCAATAAATAAAACCAAATAAAGTAATCTGTCTTGTCCAGGACCTGAGTCTACACAGACCGGTGCACTATAGCCAATCAGAGCACCAGTAGGCCTTTATACAAAAAGCCATTTGCCACATGGGCCTGCCATTATTCACTTTGAACTGGACTGTGTGTTTACAGGCAGTTGCAACAATGCGACTTTAGATCATTAGAACGCATTCTCCAAAAGCCACAAAATACACCTGAATGGATTTCTGCAAATATGTAAACACCACGGGAGTCCTCTTGCATTTGGGAACTTTACAGTCCTATTGACTAAACCATGAAAAGGTAGTCTCTCCCTCCCCCAGCTATGCCAGAGCAAGATGAGCTAAAATCTAATGAAGGAATAGTAGATAAACCCTCTCAAACTTTTTCAGCAAGTTGGCCATCATAATTGCACTCATGGGGAACTGTAGCCTCCTCATCCTTCTGCAGCTTGCCTGTCAATGCATAATTGACCCAACCAAGCACCCAAGGTAACTTGCTAGCTAGCTAGTTCCAGACACAAATGAGAGAACACCTCACTCTGACCATTTTACTCGCCGTAGCAGAGCTGGTTAGGCTGTTTACATGTTATCTAGAGCGTTCTTGACTAACTATAAAACATGTGTCTACGTTTACTGACACTGGTCATATTCAGCGGGTGTTGCGTGTTTGTAAATGAATCAGTTGTTCTGTGCTCTGGCACACTAAGAGAAATCAGAGTAGATAGCCAGAGTGAATTTGTGATCGCAAGAGATATGTCAAGTTCTTGCTAGCTAACCAAATGACACCTGCATCTCTAGCTGTGCATAGCCACCAAAAAACAATATGAGGGGGGAAAAGTCAGTCACTAATCCACTCCTCCAATGGCATGCTATGACATCCTCCTAGCAGCTAGCTAGCTAATGTTAGGCTATGTGTTTTTAGCTTGCTTAAATATATTTGCTAGCCAATTAGCCACGTTTGATTGACTTGTGATCATTGCCCTTGCTAGTTTGATTGTATTGACATTCCCAGCCTTAGTTACATTCATCCATTTTTGTCCAGAATATAGAGTAATTGAAACTGAAACAGTGCATTCCGAATGGAGGCAGCAAGAAATGTACCAGGCCAGCTGGGATTTGCAACCTGATAGCAATATTTTTGGATTCCCAAGAAATGTATCGGTGAATTATATGAATCATGCATTGAACTGCATCCATCTATTCTGCTAACAATGCCTTATTGTACGTCATGGAACGATGAGTCAAATATAACCTATTTTTAAAACCTCATAAAGATGGTTTTGTAGCATAAACTGGGAATTTAATATTTTTTACTGATAGTATGACTGTCTGTTTGTTTCATATCTGCAAAGTAGTTAAATCGTTGTCAATTCCACTTGAAACTTTTTTGTGTGCTAAATGTGAAATGTTTTTTTTTGCAATGGGCAGTAATAGTTGTAAATTTCGATTGGGAAACGCTTAATGGTTGTGTTTTTGTATTCTTATGATTAGGACCTACTGGCTCATTATCTCTGAGTGAATGGACTGCTTATCCTTTAACATCATGCTGTGTGTGACTGCTGTCTTTCTATCGGCCCTATGCAGTCGTGTAGTGTTGCCTGGAGAAGTGGGTATTTTATTTAAATTTTGTAAATTTTATTTCACCTTTATTTAACCAGGTAGGCCAGTTGAGAACAAAGTTCTCATTTACGACTGTGACCTAGCCAAGATAAAGCAAAGCAGTGCGACAAAAACAACAACACAGAGTTACACATGGGATAAACAAACGTACAGTCAATAACACAAGACAAATCTATATACAGTGTGTGCAAATGTAGTAGGATTAAATAGGCCATAGTGGCGAAATAATTACAATTTAGCATTAACACTAGAGTGATAGATGTGCAGATGATGATGTGCAAGTAGTGATTCTGGGGTGCAAAAGAGCAACATAAATAACAATATGGGGATGAGGAAGTTGGGTGGGCTATTTACAGATGGGCTGTGTACAGGTGCAGTAATCGGTAAGCTGCTCTGACAGCTGATGCTTAAAGTTAGCGAGGGAGATATTTCTCCAGCCTCAGTGATTTTTGCAATTCGTTCCAGTCATTCGCAGCAGAGAACTGTAAGGAAAGGCGGCCAAAGGGGTTGTTGGCTTTGGGGATGACCCGTGAAATATACCTGATGAAGCACGTGCTACAGGTGGGTGTTGCTATGGTGACCAGTGAGCTGAGATAAGGTGAGGCTTTACCTAGCAAAGACTTATAGATGACCTGGAGCCAGTGGGTTTGGCAATGAATATGTAGCGAGGGCCAGCCAACGAGAGCATACAGGTCACAGTGGTGGGTAGTATATAGCGCTTTGGTGACAAACGGATGCCACTGTGATAGACTACATCCAATTTGCTGAGTAGAGTGTTGGAGGCTATTTTGTAAATGACATCGCCGAAGTCAAGGATCGGTAGGATAGTCAGTTTTACGAAGGTATGTTTGGCAGCATGAGTGAAGGAAGCTATGTTGCGAAATAGGAAACCGATTCTTGATTTAATTATGGATTGGAGATGCTGAATGTGAGTCTGGAAGGAGAGTTTACAGTCTAACCAGACACCTAGGTATTTGTAGTTGTCCACATATTCTAAGTCAGAACTGTCCAGAGTAGTGATGCTAGCCGGGCGTGTGTGTACGGGCAGCGATCTGTTGAAGAGCATGCATTTAGTTTTACTAGCATTTAAGAGCAGTTGAAGGCCACGGAAGAAGTGTTGTATGGCATTGAAGCTTGTTTGGAGGTTTGTTAACACAGTGTCCAAAGAAGGGCCAGAAGTATACAGAATGGTGTTGTCTGCGCAGAGGTGGATCAGAGAATCGCCAGCAGCAAGAGCGACATCATTGATATATACAGAGAAAAGCCAGAGAATTGAACCCTGTGTCACCCCCATAGAGACTGCCAGAGGTGCGGACAACAGGCACTGAACTCTATCTGAGAAGTAGTTGGTGAACCAGGCGAGGCAGTCATTTGAGAAACCAAGGCTATTGAGTCTGCCGATAACAATGCGGTGATTGACAGAGTCGAAAGCCTTGGCCAGGTTGATGAAGACGGCTGAACAGTACTGTCTTATCGATGGCGGTTATGATATCGTTTAGGACCTTGAGAGTGGCTGAGGAGCACCCATGACCAGCTCGGAAACCAGATTGCATAGTGGAGAAGGTACGGTGGGATTCGAAATGGTCGGTGATCTGTTTGTTAACTTGGCTTTCGAAGACTTTAGAAAGGCAGGGCAGGATGGATATAGGTCTGTAACAGTTTAGGTCTAGAGTGTCTCTCCCTTTGAAGAGGGGGATGACCGCGGCAGCTTTCCAATCTTTAGGGTTCTCAGACGAAACGAAAGAGAGGTTGAACAGGCTAGTAATAGGGGTTGCAACAATTGCGGCAGATCATTTTAGAAAGAGAGGGTGGGGTAGCCAGGAAGGTGGGGGTAGCCAGGAAGCGGGGGGGCTTGGGCAAGTTGCTGCGGGGGTGCAGAGCTGTTGGCCCGGGGTAGGGGTAGCCAGGTGGAAAGCATGGCCAGCCGCAGAAAAATGCTTATTGAAATTCTCAAATAGATTCAGGGCATAATGTACAGACAAGGGTATGGTAGGATGTGAGTACAGTGGAGGTAAACCTAGGGATTGAGTGACGATGAGAAAGGTTGCATCTCTGGAGGCACCAGTTAAGCCAGGTGAGGTCTCCGCATGTGTGGGGGGTGAGACAGAAGATCTATCTAAGGCATGTTGAGCGGGACTGGGGGCTCTACAGAGAAATAAAACAATAAGAACTACCCAAAACAGCAGTAGACAAGGCATATTGACATTAGAGAGAGGCATAAAGCAATCACAGGAGTTGATTGGCAGAGCTAAGACAACAACGGGTAAATGGCGAGGAATGGGCAGAGAGGGTCAGTTAGGTACACACAGGACCTGAGTTCGAGGCTAGGTATACTCTAACTTTGCTAAAAAGTTCCCAAATGGCCCGCCCAGCAAAGGAAAGGCATCCTGTTTGAAAAATCCTATGTTTTTTGGAAAGGCATCCTGTGTGAAAAATCCTATGTTTTTTAAAATTCGTTTTTGAATAGATTTTTCAGATTTTCACTCAAAAAAATCAAAAAATAAATACATTGAAAAAATACACACATTTGATGTTCTAAGTCTACAACAATGCTTAAACCACATCAATCTGATTGGATGGGGCTGTCATGGCCTGGCTCCCCAGTGGGGGGGCCTCTGCCACCCAGGACCATCCATGTCTACGCCCCTGATGCAAACAGCTGCATGATGACAATTGCGCATCACAAATTGCCTTCTAACCAACACTTCGGACTAAACTTTTTCAATACCTAGTTTGCGTACCCATTGTTGCCTTAATGAGCATTTACTGGTAGATATCATAAGTTGAAACATCTTTCCTACACTACCCGCTACCGATGTCATTCTTCTGTGAGCTGCACACTCTTGCTGACTGCAGATGATATTGCGCTGAAACTAGGCAGTGTGTAGCGCGCTTGTGAATGTATTCCACGTGCTTTGCGATTGTGTAGGCTACTCAGTGTATGATTTCTCTATTGTACTAAATTGATAAGTTGTATACACTATTTTGATACGCATCAGTAGGGATTAAGAAGTGAGTATACGCAATGCCCACTGAATTTTTTTAAATATGGTTTATACCTGCAGATAGCCTCCACTACACCACTAGCCCTTTGTGTTTTACAAAAAGTCCACTCTCCTACATGAGTGCACTGGTATTATGGTTGCTGTCCTTTCAGAATCACCAACCTGTCACACACTGAAGGCCTATAGGTTTGCCACTGAGCAAACATGTCTATAATAGATATTAAGGCTGTTAAGATATTCATGTTTCAAGAAAGGAGTGTATATATTTGGCCTGGTGAAGTGGTTTTATGCGGTGACTGTTAAGTCTCTGCTGGTCTCGGGAAAGAAATGATGAGTCCTCACTGTCCGAGGCAGAGTCAAGACCAGGCACAACACTGTCTGGACCACTATTGGAGGGATGCAACAGCATTTTCCCACAAGAAATTCCATAATTTGGTTATTTGTTGGTGGTGGTAGAAAACACTGTCTCACTCCAGAATCTCCCTTATTTGTTCCATTGGGTTGAGATCTGGTGACTGTGACAGCCATGACATATGGTTTACATCATTTTAATGTCCATCAAACCATTCAGTGACTACTCGTGCCCTGTGGATGGGGGCATTGTCATCCTATTGTGGCATAGCCATGGTAGCCCACCCAGCATTTTTATACATAACCCTAAGCATGATGGGATGTTAATTGCTTAATTAACTCAGGAACCACACCTGTGTGAAATCACCTGCTCTCTATATACTTTGTATCCCTGTTATAAACAGGTCAATTCTGTGTGCAAGAATCCCGACTTTGTGAGGTGTTCCTCCAGCCTTACTTCCAAATTACTGGAAAGTCAAATAGATAGATTCAACAGTGCCAACATGTTGAAGGAACATACTGATTAATAACCAAATGAATAACCATTTATTAAACTTTGCATCATTAGACAAATGTCCTAGTAAGAGCTCACAGTGTGTTACATGTAGCAACAGGTTGACTGACAATAGTACTTGTGTTCCACAGCCGCCCATCCTAGAGAGTCTAGAGGGCAGTGACAAGAAGCAGAGGTTCTCTGGGGACAGGATCGTCCTTCCATCCAGTCCAAAGGATGAGGATGGACAGGCAGCACACATGAAAGTGTGGGAAGAAGAAGTGCAGGAAGAAAATGCAGAGGCTGTGAACACCCCATCTTTCTGTGAACCACTGGTAAGAGATCACTGCTACCCATGTCTTTGTGTGACTGCCTGTGTGCAGATGAGTTCTGACCAGCTGACTCTGACAGATTCTTCAGGATATTGAGGACTTGGAGGAGTCTACTGTAAAGGAAAGTCCAGTTCCTCCAAAGGACACTGAAGATATAGATAAGGCTTCAACCGAGGGCCAACAACTGGTAATAAGGCTGTATTTTTATCAATTGAATTTGACCAGAACTGCCCAGTCTGCGCTGCATCAGTATATCTGACCCAAAATGTCTGCACAGACCCAGGTAGAGCAACACAACCCTGACATCCTCCTCCCTCACCCTGTGGATGCCCTGGAGAATGCCTATGTGAACACCCCCCCTGTTTGTGAACCACTGGTAAGAGATCAGTGCCACACATTTGTGTTACTATCTGTCTGAATATGGAGAATGGAGCTCTGACCTACAGACTCTCTAAATATGATAAACAGATTATTGAGGACTTGGAGGACTCTCCTGACAAGGAATGTCCAGCTCCCCGAAAGACTGAGGATGTAGAATGTGCTTCAGCACAGGGCCAAGAGCAGGTAAAATACCCATGATATTTGTGCCTGTGTGTGTGTATGCATAATCTTTTTCCAACAACATTTGATCAAAATTGCCTTTCTCTACTTGTCACTATGTTTGACCTTCAAAGATCCTGGTAGATAAGGACCGAGATAAGGACAAAGACCATGATATGCCCCTCCCTTGCTGCTTAGATAACCTGAAGAAGCGCTTCTACCAGAGCAGGGACCGGCAGATCAGGGAAAGACACTGGGCCCAGTTCAGAGCAGAGACCCTGAGGGTGGCCCACCAAGGGATAGTTGTCCTGCAACGTGACCTGGAGCTGGAGCTGGAGCGGGTTAGAGAGGGCCTAGAGGATAGACGGCAGCGCAGAGAGAGGGACCATCACAGTCTGGCCCAGGTGAAGAGAGACAGACAGAAAAAGAGAGAAGAGCAGATAAAAAGATGGATGGAAAAGTGGATGATAGGGAGAGAGGAGAGCCAGGGGGAAGAAGGTGAGGAAGAGGGGAAGACAGAGGAAGAGGAGAAAGAGGGAGAGGAGGAAAGTGAAAAGGAAGAGGAGAGTGAGGATGAAGAGGGCGATACAGAGGGAGCGGAAGAGAAGGAGAAAGATGAGAAGGAAGGAGACAGGGAGGGGAGTGAAGAGGAGAGTGAGGAGGATGAAGAGAGCGAGGAGGAGGAGGATGGCATAGAGACTATATGCAAGGAGGTGAAGATGCAGATGCACTTGATCATGGGTGATATTGAGCGTGATATGAAGAATGACTATGAGCAGAACAAGAATTGGGAAGTCCTGGACCGGAAGATGTTGACCACCCTGCTGCAGTGCTTGGAGTCAGTCTACCAGAGACGCACTGAGGAGATACTGGGCAAGATAGGCATGCTGTGGGACATCATGATCAACAACATGCTCCAGGACCTCCATGGATGGAGAACAGCCCAGAAGTCAGTGTCTGCCCAGACTGCGCAGTATCTCCACTTCCGCCACAGTTCCCGTCTGGCCCCCGTCACCCCTCTGACTGAAGCGGGTAGGAGGCTCCTCAAGGGATGGGCAAGAGAGGCCCAACAGGTGGGTGATGATGGGGACATTGCGATGACTTGACAGTTCAGTTATATGATGTTATATGAATTTGTTTCACCATTGTTCCTTCATATAAAGCTATAAGTCAAACATACACTGAACAAAAATATAAATGCAACATGTAAAGTGTTGGTCCCATATTTCATGAGCTGATATAAAATATCCCCAAAATGTTCCATTCGCATGAAAATCTTATTTCTCTCAAATGTTGTGCACAAATTTGTTTACATCCCTGTTAGTGAGCATTTCTCCTTTGCCAAGATAATCGATCCACCTGACAGGTGTGGCATATCAAGAAGCTGATTAATCTACCATAAGCTACCTCCAACGTTGTTTTAAAGAATTTGGCAGTACGTCAAACCAGCCTCACAACTGCATGGTGTCGTGTGGGCGAGCGGTTTGCTGTGCCCCATGGTGGTGGTGGGGCAATATGTGCAGGCATAAGTTACGTACAACGAGCATTTTATCAATGGCAATTTCAATATACAGACATACCGATCTTGAGGCCCATTGTTGTGCCCTTCATCCGCCGCCATCACCTCTTGTTTCAGCATGATAATGCACTGCCCCATGTCGCAAGGACCTGTACACCATTCCTGGAAGCTGAAAATTGCCCAGTTCTTCCATGCTCTGGATTGACGCATACGACACCGGGTTCTAGTTCCCGACAACATCCAACATTCCACAGGCCACAGTCAACAGCCTGATCAACTCTACACGAAGTAGATACAGTTGAAGTCGGAAGTTCACATACACTTAGGTTGGAGTCATTAAAACTTGTATATCAACCACTCCTCAAATTTCGTGTTAACAAACTATAGTTTTGGCAAGTCAGTTAGGACATCTACTTTGTCATTTTTACAAAAATTGTTTACAGACAGATTATTTCACTTATAATTCACTGTATCACAATTCCAGTGGGTCATAAGTTTACATACACTAAGTTGACTGTGCCTTTAAACAGCTTGGAAAATTCCAAAAAATTATGTAATGGCTTTAGAAGCTTCTGATAGGCTAATTGACATCATTTGAGTCAATTGGAGGTGTACCTGTGGATGTATTTCAAGGCCTACCTTCAAACTCAGTGCCTCTTTGCTTGACATCATGGAAAAATCTAAAGAAATCAGCCAAGACCTCAGCAAAAACATTGTAGACCTCCACAAGTCTGGTTCACACTTGGGAGCAATTTCCAAATGCCTGAAGGTACCACGTTCATCTGTACAAACAATAGCACGCAAGTATTAACACCATGGGACCACGCAGCTGTCATACTGCTCAGGAAGGAGAAGCGTTCTGTCTCCTAGAGATGAACGTACTTTGGTGCGAAAAAGGCAAATCAATCCCAGAACAACAGCAAAGAACCTTGTGAAGATGCTGGAGGAAACAGGTACAAAAGTATCTATATCCACAGTAAAAACGAGTCCTATATCGATATAACCTGAATGGCCGCTCAGCAAGGAAGAAGCCACTGCTCCAAAACCGCCATAAAAAAATCAGACTACGGTTTGCAACTGCACATGGGGACAAAGATCGTACTTTTTGGAGAAATGTCCTCTGGTCTGATGAAACAGAAATGGAACTGTTTGGCCATAATGACCATTGTTATGTTTGGAGGAAAAAGAGGGAGGCTTGCAAGCCAAAGAACACCATCCCAACCGTGAAGCACGGGGCTGGCAGCATCATATTGTGGGGGTGCTTTGCTGCAGGAGGGACTGGTGCACTTCACAAAATAAAAAATATGTGGATATATTGAAGCAACATCTCAAGACATTAGTTAAAGCTTGGTCGCAAATGGGTCTTCCAAATGGACAATGACCCAAAGCATACTTCCAAAGTTGTGGCAAAATGGCTTAAGGACAACAAAGTCAAGGCATTGGAATGGCCATCACAAAGGCCTACAAACCTGACTCAGTTACACCAGCTCTGTCAAGAGGAATGGGCCAAAATTCAACTAACTTATTGTGGGAAGCTTGTGGAAGGCTACCCAAAACATTTGACCGAAGTTAAAAAATGTAAAGGCAATGCTACCAAATACAAATTGAGTGTATATACATTTCTGATCCACTGGGAATGTGATGAAAGAAATAAAAGCTGAAATAAATCATTCTCTCTACTATTATTCTGACATTTTGCATTCTTAAAATAAAATGGTGATCCTAACTGACCTAAAACAGGGAATTTTTACTAGGATTAAATGTCAGGAATTGTGAAAAACTGAGCTTAAATGTACTTGGCTAAGGTGTATGTAAACTTCTGACTTCAACTGTATGTCACGCTGCATGAGGCAAATGGTGGTCACACCAGATACTAACTGGTTTTCTGATCCACGCCCCTACCTTTTAAATAAATAAGTTATCTGTGACCAACAGATGCATATCTGTATTCTCAGTCAAGTGAAATCCAAAGATTGGGGCCTAATTCATTGATTTCAATTGACTGATTTCCTTATACTGTGTGAACTGTAAATCAGTCAAATGTTTGAAATTGTTGCATGTTGCATTTATATGTTTGTTTGGTATAGTTACATAGGTAGTGTATAGACTGTATGTACACCTGTTACAACTTAGACATCTAGGTGTCTGTCACTACAATAACCTCCATCGACCAATCTTAGGATGACGAGGCAAAGAAGACTGGCAAAAGGAAAAAGAAGAAGAAAAAGAAGAAGACAGAGAGAGAACAAGTGAAGGATGAGGAGAAAGACAGTCAGGGTCTGCAGAAGGAGGAAATGGTAGAAAGTAATCCAGAAGAGAATAAAAAGTCAGGGTAAGTGCAGTAATGAATTGATGGATGAATGAGAGCCAGAGAGAAAAATAATGTTGGTTATCATAAGTATATGATGAATGGAATATATTGCCTATGTACAGTATGTTATCTATATATGGTAACTATATTGTATTTTAAATCACAGGTTTCTCCAATTGCTGCTGCTCAAACTGACATGCATTCAATGATGACAAAATATTTAGAAAAAATAAAGTTTGAAACCAGCTTGAATTTGTTTTTGATAATCTTTGGTTTATCCATCTGGGTTTCTCACCCAATGATTGCATATAAACTCTGGATTACTGATACTATGTATTGGTCAGTGAGAGGCTTTCAAGCCACCGGTCAGCCATATTGGTGCTCCCCAGAGGAAGCAGTCCTCCATATGAATGAATGGAATTATATAGTATTTCAATTAAATGTTCTAAAGACAGATTTTTTGATGTAGTGGGAACAGTAACATTAGAACTTTAAAAAATATATACTTAAAGGAAAATGTTAATAGTTTTCAATTTTATGTTCAGTTTACATAATACAATTTTAAAGTATGCATTAATGTGTCTGTGATATAATAAACCTGGCAAAAACAAATGTAGATATTAATAAATGCATTTTTATAGCTTCCAAATAAAAATAATACACAGTGGAGGAGTGCCAAGATGGAGGCGTGGTGGCTTCAAAACAGCGCCTCCTGTTAGGTACCTAGTAGTAGTGCATTCTGAAAGTATTGAGACCCCTTCACTTTTTCCCACATTTTGTTAAGTTACCGCCTTATTTTAAAATGGATTAAAACAAATCAATCAATCAATACACAATACCCCAGTAGAAAGAAGAGGAGGAAGGGAAGCACTGCTAAGGTACACAATAGTATATTTTGGTAGATTGAAGGTGCTCTTTGATAAAAGGGGTAAATTGGTTATCAAAAAGAAAGGAGGACCAAGGCACTCTTCATATAAGTAATTTAAATGCCTTTATTTGTATGGCATGTTCAATGGAAACAAAGTTTAAAAAATCCAATGTGTTTTGGCTGCATGGCCTTCGTCAGGGAGTACAAAGAAATGATAATACAATGTCCTCTTTTGAACAGCGTTTTCCAATCGGCCCTAATTTGAAGAGGGAGTGGTTACAAAATTGATTGGAAAACACCTAGTAAGCAATACTATACACATTAAAAAGTTAAATTCTGTAGATATGTTATCAAAAAATTCAACTCCAAGCTAGAAGCATCAGAAAACCTTGAAAGGTAGTTCTGACCTTAAATATGACTGGGAAAAGTGCCAAGAATAGGACAGCCATCTATTCCATAGTACATTAGAACACAGCAAACATGAACAACAACTGTCTAAACCTAGCTGAGGGCAATTGAGCAAAATGTCCACTAGATGACAGCAAATAGACCTATCACGATCCTACAGGAAGGGTGAGAAATCCATATCTTAATTTAAACCAGGGTACTTAGTGGCCTGTAGTTTGTAAATCCATATCTTCATTTAAACCAGGGAACTTGGCATTTTTCCTATTTTGTTGCCTTACAACCTGGAATTAAAATACCTTTTTGGGGGGTTTGAATCATTTGATTTACACAACATGCCTACCACTTTGAAGATGCAAAATATTTTTTATTTTTACTATTTTCTACATTGTAAAATAATAGTGAAGACATCAAATCTATGAAATAACACATATGGAATCTTGTACTAACCAAAAAAGTGTCAAACAAATCAAAATATATTTTAAATTCTTCATAGTAGCCACCCTTTGCCTTGATGACAGCTTTGCACACTCTTGGCATTCTCTCAACCATCTTCATCTGGAATGCTTTTCCAACAGTCTTTTAGGAGTTCCCACATATGCTTAGCACTTGTTGGCTGCTTTTCCTTAACTCTGCGTTCCAACTCATCGCAAACCATCTCAGTTGGGTTGAGGTCGGGTGATTGTGGAGGCCAGGTCGTCTGATGCAGCACTCCACTCTCCTTCTTGGTCAAATAGCCCTTACAGCCTGGATGTGTGTTAGGTCATTGTCAAAAGGACAGATTTCCACCGGTCTAATGTCCATTGCTCATGTTTCTTGGCCCAAGCAAGTCTATTCTTCTTATTGGTGTCCTTTTAGTAGTGGTTTCCTTGCAGCAATGCGACAATGAAGGCCTTGATGGCTTGATGGTTTTTGCGACTGTACTTGAATAAACTTTCAAAGTTCCTGAAATTTTACGGATTGACTGACCTTCATGTCTTAAAGTAATGATGGACTGTCGTTTCTCTTTTCTTATTTGAGCTGTTCTTGTCATAACATGGACTTGGTCTTTTACCAAATAGGGCTATCTACTGTATACCACCCCTACCTTGTCACAACACAACTGATTGGCTCAAACGCATTAAGAAGGAAAGAAATTCCACAAATTAACAAGACACACCTGTTTATTGAAATGCATTTCAGGTGACTACCACATAAAGCTGGTTAGGAAAAAAAGCCAAGAGGGGTGAATACTTTTGCAAGGCACTGTAGTGGCATGTAACTTGTAAATACAAAAACTTTCCCTTTGGTTTAGCTGTTTAAGACGGTCCCCTTTTCTAATTGAGGCTGGAACATGATCAATACCCATAGCTTGTAGGGAGGCAGGGTTGCCATGGTGTAAGGACTTGTACCTTGCCATGGGGTAGTCTTCATTGCCTACCCGTATGGCGTACATGTGTTCCGCTAAGCGGTCTTGAAGGCGTCTCTTTGTCCGTCCAATGTAGAACACCTTGCACTGTGGACATTCCAATTTGTAGATGACATGAGTGGTTTTGCAGTTAATGAAATGCTTGACTTGATACTCCATTTTAGGAGCTGTGTCAACAAAATCGTTGCACTGGTTGCATTTAAAAGAGCCCTTGGGTTTGTGGTCTAGGCAAGTTTTTTGAGAGTCACCAGGAAGATAGCTGTGGACTAATTTGTCATTTAGGGTAGGTCATCTCTTAAAGCTTTTGACTGGTGGCTCTGGGAAGACTTGGTGTTGTAGCCAATCGCTTTGGATGATTCCCTAATTATTTTTAATGATTATTTTAATGTTCTCTGCTTCAGTGCTGTATTTTGTAACAAAGTACACTCTCTCTGATGTATCACGAGGCACTCTCCTTCGCAACAAGTTCTCTTTGTCAAGTCGTCGGGCTCTTATATCTGCATCTTTCAGGACCTGAGTGCTATAGCCCCGATTCAAGAAGCACTTCTCCAATTCAGCAGATTTGACACTGTAATCTGTTTCCTGATCACAAATTCTGCAGACTCTTTGGAATTGGCCTTTATTTAACCAGGTAGGCCAGTTGAGAACAAGTTCTCATTTACAACTGCAACCTGGCCAAGATGGAGCAAAGCAGTGCGAGACAAACAACACAGAGTTACACATGGGATAAACAAACGTACAGTCAATAACACAATATAAAAGTCTATATGCAGTGTGTGCAAATGTCGTAAGATGTTTGTCGGTAAGGCAATAAATAGGCCATAGTGGCAAAATAATTACAATTTAGCAATTAAACACTGGAGTGTTAGATGTGCAGAAGATGAATGTGCAAGTAGAGATACTGGGGTGCAAAGGAGCAAAAAAATTAAAATAACAATATGGGGATGGGGTAGTTGGGTGGGCTATTTACAGATGGGCTATGTACAGGTGCAATGATCAGTAAGCTGCTCTGACAGCTGATGCTTAAAGTTAGTGTGAGAGATATAAGTCTCCAGATTCAGTGATTTTTGCAATTCGTTCCAGTCATTGGCAGCAGAGAACTGGAAGGAAAGGCGGCCAAACGAGGAGTTGGCTTTGGGGGGTGACCCAGTGAAATATACCTGCTGGAGCACATGCTACGGGTGGGTGCTGCTATGGTGACCAGTGAACTGAGATAAGGCGGGGCTTTACCTAGCAAAGACTTATAGATGACCTGGAGGCAGTGGGTTTAGCGACGAATATAGAGCGAGGGCCAGCCAACGAGAGCATACAGGTCGCAGTGGTGGGTAGTATATGGGGCTTTGGTGACAAAACGGATGGCACTGTGATAGACTACATCCAATTTGCTGAGTAGAGTGTTGGAGGCTATTTTGTAAATGACATCGCCGAAGTCAAGGATCGGTAGGATAGTCAGTTTTACGAGGGTATGTTTGACAGCATGAGTGAAGATGCTTTGTTGCGAAATAGGAAGCCGATTCTAGATTTAATTTTGGATTGGAGATGCTTAATGTGAGTCTGCAAACAACCTTAGACATTTTTACTGATGTCAAGGTCCAAAAAATGTGTGTTATCCTTGCTGTACTCCATAGTTAGTTTGATGTTAGGGTTAATATTGTTAAGGTATTGGTGGAAGGAAATAAGTTTATCTGCTAAGCCGTACCAGAACAGGCAAACATCATCAATATAGCATCCCCACCATATAATCCGGTCAAAGAACAGGTTATTAGAAGGATCCAAAATGAAGTAATTTTCCCATTTACCCAAGTACAAACCAGCATAGGAAGGGCTGCAGCAAGCTCACATGGCACATCCTTTGACTTGTTTAAAAATACGGTCCTGAAAGATAAAGATGTTATGATTAAGAGTCCATTCAGTCAGTGAGACAATTAATTCTGTGGGAGGCATCTCAGTCTCAGGCCGGGTACTCAAGAAATGGTGCATAGCTGCCAATCCTTGTTCATGTTCAATGGTGGTTTAGAGAGACTCCACATCTATGGTGACTAAGAAGGAAGCTGTACCTATATTGTTCAATTCCTTAATTTTGTTCAACACATCTGTGGTATCTTGAAGATAGGTTGGGAGTGACGTCAGAAAAGGCTTAATAAAGTAATCAATGTACTTGGAGATGGGTTCTGTCAGACTTTCATTAACACTAACGACTGGTCTGCCTAAGTGGTTTTCAAGATTCTTGTGGACTTTTGGAAGAAGACAAAAAGAAGCCATACGCGGACTGCCATTGAAAAGAAATTTGAACTCCTTGTCTGAAATGTAGCCATTCTCCTTAGCTTCTGTGAGGATCCATTTCAATTTGGTTTTTAGGTCCTCTGTAGGGTTGAAGGTAAGAGATTGGTAGAATTCATCATTGTCTAATTGATGCTAAGCTTCTGTCACATATTTGTCCTTACTCCTTCCACACTACTGTCTGCTTTTTTAACCACAATCCATCCATTTTTTAACAATGATTGAACTGCATCCCTCTCCGTCTTAGAAAGATTACGTTGTGTTTGGTTAGAGTCAATTTGACCCTTAAAACAGATTCTCCACATCAAAATTCACCTTCTTGGCAAATGTATTTAGTGTGGCATTCTGGACGATGGGACAAAAGGTGGACTTGGGCTTGAAAGGTGTTTTTGAGGGTACAGAAACTGCCTGACCTGAGACACAATACCCCATAATGACAAATGGAAAACAGGTTGTAATTTCTTTTTGCAAATGCATTAAAAAATGAAAAACAGAAATATCTTATTTACATAAGAATTCAGACCCTTTGCTATGACACTCGAAATTGAGCTCAGGTGCATCCTGTTTCCATTGATCATCCTTGAGATGTTTCTACAACTTGATTGGAGTCCACCTGTGGTAAATTCAATTGATTGGACATGATTTGGAAAGGCACACACCTGTCTATATAAGGTCCCAAAGTTGACACAGCAAAAACCAAGCCATGAGGTCAAAGGAATTGCCCGTAGAGCTCCAATACAGGATTGTGTCTGGGGAGGGGACAAAAACAAATCTGCAGCATTGAAGGTCCCCAAGAACACAGTGGCCTCCATTTTTAAATAGAAGAAGTTTGGAACCATCAAGACTTCCTAGAGCTGGCCACCCAGCCAAACTGAGCAATCAGTGGAGAAGGAATTTGGTCAGGGAGGTGACCAAGAAACCGATGGTCACTCTGACAGAGCTCCAGAGTTCTTCTGTGTAGATGGGAGAACCTTCCAAAAGGACAACCATCTCTGCACACTCCACCAATCAGGCCTTTATGGTAGAGTGGCCAGACGGAAGCCACTCCTCAGTAAAAGGCCCATGACAGCCCGCTTGGAGTTAGCCAAAAGGCACCAAAAGAGTCTCAGGCCATGAGAAACAAGATTCTTTGGTCTGATGAAACCAAGATTGTACTCTTTGGCCTGAATGCCAAGAGTCACGTCTGGAGAAAACCTGGCACCATCCCTTCGGTGAAGCATGGTGGTGGCAAATTCATGCTGTGGGGATGTTTTTCAGCGGCAAGGACTGGGAGATTTGTCAGGATCGAGGTAAAGATGAACGGAGAAAAGTACAGACGGATCCTTAATGAAAACCTGCCCCAGAGCGCTCAGGACCTCAGACTGGGGTGAAGGTTCACCTTCCAATAGGACAACAACCATAAGCACACAGCAAAGACAACGTCTCTGAATGTCCTTGAGTGGCCCAGCCTGAGACTTGAATCCAATCTAACCTTTGTGCTGTTGTCTGAGCCCAATAATGTTTGTACCATGTTTTGTGCTGCTACCATGTTGTGCTGCTGCCATGTTGTGTTGCTACAATGTTGTTGTTGTCTTAGGTATATCTTTATGTAGTGTTGTGTTGTCTCCCTTGTCGTGATGTGTGTTTTGTCTTATATTTTTCATCCCAGTCCCCCGCAGGAGACCTTTTGCGTTTTGGTAGGCCGTCATTGAAAATAAGAATTTGTTCATATCTGACTTGCCTAGTTAAATAAAGTTTAAATAACATCTCTGGGGAGACCTGAAAAAAACTGTGCAGCGACACTCCCCATCCAACCTGACAGAGCTTGAGAGGATCTGCAGAGAAGAATGAGAGAAACTCCCCAAATACAGTTGTGCCAAGCTTGTAGCGTCATACCCAAGAATACTCAAGGCTGCAATCGCTGCCAAAACTGCTTCAACAAAATACTGAGTAAAGGGTCTGAATACTTATGTAAATGTGATATTTCCGTTTTTTTTTATATATATATGTAGATTGATGAGGGGAAAAAACTATTTAATCCATTTTAGAAAAAGGCTGCAATGTAACAAAATGTGGAAAAAGTCAAGGGCTCTGAATACTTTCCGAATGCATTGCAAATCATTTCTTTCACCATGTGGGTCCAGATGGTGGATAGATAAGAGGGCTCAACAACCCCTGCTCTTGATCATCATGGCATTTGTAGTTCTTTATGATAGCCACATTATCAGCTAATTTGCATTTCACTTTTGGGGGTAAATACAGGTGAATATATTGATAAAAGTTTAACATGGCCATTGAGGGCTTCCACTATTTTTTAAAGTAGTAAACAGGGTGGGAATTCCTATGAGTAGGAAGCAATCTGCCAAGGACTATTTTAAAATGGAGATAGCCTCATGCTGTCACAGATGCTATGGAGCCCCACAGTAGATGTGTCATAATACCCATAAAAATTTGTGGTCAAACAGGGAAATGGTTCCAGTATGGACATTTTTCCACCATTCATTTTTCCCATAGGGGATTTTAGAAACACTTAAAATAAGGGTGTGATGTTTTGATAACCATGTATATATTCAGCTCTATTTACTCTTAGATTCGAAAATGCTAATTAGCATTAAAGTAGACCAAGAAAAACTACAAATCCCTGCAAGCTCCTGCACATCATCTCTAGCTGACACCTTTACTAACAGGTAGGTATTGTGTCAATTTAAAACTTGCACAAGACAGTTCACAGAATTGTGAATTTAAAGAAATGTAGCCAATTTGTTCATTACTATATTTAGCTAACATTAGATAGTTAATCCAGATATTCTTACCTTTGCCTCGATTTAGATCATCCTCTAGATCATCCTTTCTTAAAGTATGGATCGCGACCCACTTGTTAATGCTGGGTCGCAACGTGTCAGAGTAAATGTATAATTATATAATTGATTACTGGAATTGATTTGGCCAACTGCGCTCAATGTTAAGTGCACTCTCTGCTTAGCAGTGTACTCTGCTCAGTTTGGCAGTTGCGCAAGTGTGAGATCCCCGTGTCCTTCACAGTTTACCAGATATTTTTTTCTCAGTTTACTTGAAGATCTCTCCACGACCCACACGCTGCAGCACTGTCGTTCAGCAGCAGATGATGCGCTGTCAGCCATTGACTTGTCATTCCCACTCACCATCACTCACCACTGTCATCAAATGGACTCAAGCTAGCCACAAGTTTTGGATGAGCTCAATCGTCATGAAACGCAAATACAGCGATGAGTTTCTCTCTCTTGGTTTCATACAAATTTGATAAGTAACGAGGAGCGCCCACAAAACAAATAATTTCTCATTTGAATATATTGAGAAAATTCACATTGTCCTACCTGGATAGATTTACACAGTTATCGAAGCCCTTATTTTAAGTGTTTCTAAAATCCCCTATGGGAAAAATGTATGGTGGAAAAACGATTGGAACCATTTCCCGTTTGACCGCTAGGTTTTATGGGTATTATGACAAAGATTAGCCGTGGATCCAGCTCTATGATCCACACTATAATCAAACAAGTAGTTGAGAAGTCAAAATGTTATCTCAGCACGCCATCTTGTGGCAATAATCGGACAGCGTTTGCTGTAAAAGTCGCAGGTTTGACAGGAACGCAAATCACAGGTGACAACTCCGAGTAGCACAATATGGCTGAACAAGCCTTCTTTATCGGCATTCATTTGTTTATTGGTTTTGCAAATTCGTTTTTAAGGAAACCTGGTGATAGGACAGGCTCATTTGCACATAGTTTATGTTGAACGAAGTTTCCGATTAACTCCACCAACGGTTCATCAGGTTATCAGAAATTTACTTCACCATGTAGTTGAGTTTAGCCAGCTAATTTTATCCACTCATTTGTGTGCTGTCTCTTGAAAGCTTACCTCCACAGCCTTTTAAAACGAGAAGTTGAATGTCCACAAGGGACCACTAGGCTACACCTTCTGCATTGTTCGCATAGAAATCGAAACTAAAATGAAGCTGTCTCGAAAGGAATCCTGTGAGATGACAATTAAACGAATGTCATAGAGCAATACAAGACGAAACTTAAAGATCAGACGTGCGCAGCTGGTGACAACAGTCAGAGACAAAAAATTTAACTGGCTCCTCTAAACAAAAGAAATGGATCCACGACAGCAGGAATCTTCGCAGGGCAAGGTAAATAAACCCGCTGTTATTATGTCCTACTGACCTGGGTAATCGTTCAAAGCCTACTCTGGTTTGTCTCATTGAAGGAAACATCTGTCAAACGGTCAGTTAGTTTATTTTGTTAACCAAGTGTTTTACACAAGAAGTGAAGTGCACCCTAATTCTGTAATCCCTACCCAAAACTCTACTTCCTGATTGTTTCATTGTGAAGGAATTATTGTCCAGCTAATGCAATATCCTGTTCACAACTGAAACAAACATGCATTGTTTTTGTGGATCGGCTAAATTATTGTTGCAAGAATATTATTAAATAATTGTGGTCATTCTAGCACAAACATTGCACATTCGGTTTGTACTGGCAGTCCCATCCCAGAAACAAATGCATTAGTTACACATCAGCTAAAAACCCAAGAATAAAGTTCAACACCCCCCCCCCCCATATAATTCATATGATTGTACTTTCACTTTCAAGAGCTCCACCATACTACACAAAGAACGCAGTGAAGAGTCACGTGACAAGAGGCCCAGTGACGTACCTATCAAACATAACATTGAGGTATCAGTTATATAATCCATAAACCAATCAGTCATTCAATCAATTTAACTGTAGTTATGTTTGAGTGATTGTGTGTAATGCCCGCCTTAGCATGGTCCCAGACAGTCCCAGATCGGTATGGGCTTTTGCCAACTCTTCTGTCATTCATTCTATTGCGTTTACTGCATAAAGATCCGGCAAAAAGGCTAGAGTACTGTGAAAATAATTTCTCATCAGGAACCGTAATTAGCTTACTATGTGACATTTTCAGGAGGCGAAACAACCTTTCAGAAGAATGAGAAGTCCACCTAGACCCAGAATAACTGGATCATTTAGACCGAGATTTGGAGGAAGATTCTTCAGACCGCGGTAAGATTAGAGGGCATTTCAGAGCAACCTTGTAAATGTTCAAGGGTTTGCTCTTGATCATTTCAACATTTCCTTATCTTCACCCACTTTCGTCCTATTCAGATTAGGTTGTAGAAATGTTCACTCACTCACTCATCCATATACACTACCGTTCAAAAGTTTGGGGTCACTTAGAAATGTCCTTGTTTTACATGAAAACATGCATGTGTTGCAAAATGAATAGGAAATATTGTCAAGATGTTGACAAGGTTATAAATAATCATTTTTAATTGAAATAATAATTGTGTCCTTCAAACTTTGCTTTTGTCAAAGAATCCTCCATTTGCAGCAATTACAGCCTTGCAGACCTTTGGCATTCTAGTTGTCAATTTGTTGAGGTAATCTGAACAGATTGCACCCCATGCTTCCTGAAGCACCTCCCACAAATTGGATTGGCTTGATGGGCACTTCTTACGTACCATACGGTCAAGATTTCTCCCACAACAGCTCAATAGGGTTGAGATCCGGTGACTGTGCTGGCCACTCCATTATAGACAGAATACCAGCTGACTGCTTCTTCCCTAAATAGTTGTTGCATAGTTTGGGGCAGCAGGTTTGGGGCGGCAGGTAGCCTAGTGGTTAGAGTGTTGGGCCAGTAACCGAAAGGTTGCTAGATCAAATCCCTGAGCTGACAAGGTAAAAATCTGTTGACCTGCCCCTGAACAAGGCAGTTAACCCACTGTTCCTAGGCCGTCATTGTAAATAAGAATTTGTTCTTAACTGACTTGCCTAGTTAAAAAAAAAAATATATTGATAGTTTGGAGCTGTGCTTTGGGTCATTGTCCTGTTGTAGGAGGAAATTTGCTCCAATTAAGCTCTGTTCCTTCTTCAAGATCCCTTTTACCCTGTACAAATCTCCCACGTTACCACCACCAAAGCACCCCCAGACCTACACATTGCCTCCACCATGACTCACAGATGGCGTCAAGCACTCCTCCAGTATATTTTCATTTTTTCTGCGTCTCACAAATGTTCTTCTTTGTGATCCGAACACCGCAAACTTAGATTAATCTGTCCATAACACTTTTTTCCAATCTTCCTTTGTCCAGTGTCTGTGTTCTTTTGCCCATCTTAATCTTTTCTTTTTATTGGCCAGTCTGAGATATGGCTTTTTCTTTGCAACTCTGCCTAGAAGGCCAGCATCCCGGAGTCGCCTCTTCACTGTTGACGTTGAGACTGGTGTTTTGCGTGTACCATTTAATGAAGCTGCCAGTTGAGGACTTGTGAGGTGCCTGTTTCCCACTGCTCAGTTGTGCACCGGGGCCTCCCACTCCTCTTTCTATTCTGGTTAGGGCCAGTTTGTGCTGTTCTGTGAAGGGAGTAGTACACAGCGTTGTACGAGATCTTCAGTTTCTTGGTAATTTCTTGCATGGAATCACCTTCATTTCTCAGAACAAGAATAGACTGACGAGTTTCAGAAGAAAGGTCTTTGTTTCTGGCCATTCTGAGCCTGTAATTGAACCCACAAATGCTGATGCTCCAGATTCTCAACTAGTCTAAAGAAGGCCAGTTTTATTGCTTCTTTAATCAGAACAACAGTTTTAAGCGGTGCTAGCATAATTTCAAAAGGGTTTTCTAATGATCAATTAGCCTTTTAAAATGATAAACTTGGATTAGCTAACACAACGTGCCATTGGAACACAGGAGGGATGGTTGCTGATAATGGGCCTCTGTACGCCTATGTAGATATTCCATAAAAAATCTGCCGTTTCCAGCTACAATAGTCATTTAAAACATTAACAATGTCTACACTGTATTTCTGATCAATTTGATGTTATTTTAATAGACAAAATGTTTTGCTTTTCTTTCAAAAACAAGGACATTTCTAAGTGACCCCAAACTTTTGAACGGTAGTGTAAATATTTTTTCTACTGTTTTCCTTACTGTATAGATTCATAAGGGACGATCATTCATTCCGGAAGCCCCGCTTCAGTTTTGGGTTCCAAAGGTACCACCCTTTCACCCCTCGTCCACGGTTCAACTGGAGGGACCAGTCCGGCCCACCACAAGGCCCCCCGTGCCCTAACAACCAGTACAACGACCAGAGGAACATGGACAGGAGTGGTCCCGCCAGGGCCTCTACACCTAAAGAACACAGCAGTAGGTTTATACTCATGTAGCGGTTTAGGGAGGGTTAGACCAAATGACTCGGTGGTTACAGGGTAAGAGCTCTACCATCTGTGCCATGATCCAAATATCTTGGCAGTTTAAAGTACAGGCAATACATACTTATACCTATATCACTTTCCTCTTGTGAACACTAGAGAGCAGTGTGAGCAAGCAGTGGCCATGTCAACTCAGAATAATATTTGCATTCTGACATATAGGCTACATTTGGAATGTGTTTTGCTCATCAGCATTCCTGGTGGTTGATATTCACCAAGCAACAACATGACAATGTTACATAATGCTGGCTGCACACAGCATTGGTAGACATTCATCAAATTATAGGTGCTGTCTTTGCGTTTTGAATCAGTGGATAAATAATTGGTCTCTAGACTCTACTCACACATACCATTTTTTTTGTGTTACTGTTTTGTTTACTTGTTTTGTGCAAATATTTTTCTTACTTTTTAACTCTGCATTGTTGCGAATGGACTCGTACTGTAAGTAAGCATTTCACAGTAAAGTCTACACCTGTTGTATTCGGAGCATGTGACCAATAACATTTGATTTGGTCACTATTAACCATTTGTATTTAGCTACTGTATATTCTGATCATCAAATTTCTCATCACGTTATTATCATGAGGAGTTTTGTAAGACCTCAGTCGATGTGCTTGCAAGTCAACAATTAGCACTTATGGTTTAGCCCAATTCTCTATCATGTTTGAAAGTGTTTTCTTGAATAACTTTGCATTGCCTAAAGAAGACCTTTGTCTTGTTACCTGCAGTAGAAACCATACATGTCATCTTTAATCTCTTTGGTGTTGATAATATGAGCTGTATTGCTATTCTCAGCCACAGTGGTGTTTTCTTCTTCTATTTAATTCAGCTGCTAAGTCTCTGCGTAGACTGCAGTGCTGTGGAAGTGTGTGTGAGAGAGAGATTGTGTGAGGAACAGGTTGCTCTATGTGCCTGAGAGAGATGCTATTATGGTGACTCATCTCTATAGTGTGTTACAGAAAGAGAGCGAGAAAGAAAATGAGGAGAAAGAGGGAGTGAGGTACCGGGCAGACAGCCAGCTGTATATAACGAGCCGTAACAAAGCTATCGCCTCACATAGGCACACTGCAGTCAAACGTTGCTAGGCAGCTTTCTCCAATCACACCCAATGGATTGTGCTTAAAGAAACATTCATTTTAGCCCCTGCGCTCTGCCTGTAGACAATAACTATCCCGCTGACAGCAGAGAGATGGAGATGGGGAAGCTTAGGCCTGAATTGTACCTGCAGCTAGAGACACCAATGTGATGATAGTTGAAGAGGACACTGGGTAGATTGAGGAGTCCCAGCATCAATCAGAGACAGTTAATTTAGAGATACCACATGTGCCAATCAAAGATATTAGAGTTTATCACAGATGTCAGCTGCTGTAATTTAGCTCTAACTTATCCCCCATCTGTTCCCGAGCTGGTAGAGTGTGTTGTGTTGAATTGTTGTGTGAAGACGTGGTTTGTCTGTGTTATGTTGCAGGTGCTCTCAGGTCTTCTGCAGGCCCCAGCAGAGAGAAGGAGAAGCAGCCTGTCTCATTCATAGTAAGTCCACATTCCACCACTCCTCTCTGCCTCTTCTGGGATAGAGGGAGACTGCGCTGTACACAGTAGGCCACACATACTGTATCTGTTGTCCTACTCCCGTAGTGTATGGTGGTGGCAGAAAAACTCGAATCATTCCCTTTATCTTCCAAAAAGTACAACATGCAGGCCTCTTTCATCATAAAACACTTTTAGCCACTAATGTAGCTTCACACAAATGATCCCTCCCTGCTTGACTGCTGCTTCAATTTCTCAGAAGTGAGATGCACCACACTGGGAGGTACGCATTGCAACACATTTCCTCATGTTGAATAGAAACCTGAGTGCATCTCTTTTCCCATGATGTTCGCCATCAAAAATATTTAGTACACACACAGTCTTTCACAGTCCTTCAAATCAAAGAATGAAAAGAACCCTCAAACATTTGAGCAATCTTGGCTAGACTGCTCGGGAAGATTATTAACGTGCGTGTGTATGTATGTATGTGTGTGTGTCCTCCACGCCCCTTGGTGTGATAGGAATTGGAAGGACAGCGAGAGCACAGATGCAGCATAAAGAATGAAAAAGTTGGAGTAATTGGGTGGTCTGACTTGGAGAGGAGCGGAGCACAAGGTCGTGGTTGTCTTCAGTTTATGCTCATTATTCAAATAGTCTGGCTGCCTGCTAACCTTGATGAGAGAGAGAGAGAGATGCAGTTTTAAGGAACTCAACAACAGTCAGGTGGGCTCTGAAAGGCAAACACAGGCAGACTAGCCACGTGCTGTCAGAGTACTGACTGTGTGTTAAGGTCTTAAGGAATACTTATAATTGTGCTTATAACTGTCTCTCCCCCTGTGTTTCTGTAGGTGGCTCAAGAGAAGGAGAGATCCCACAGCAAAGAAAGAGAGAGGGATAGAGAGCTCCCCTCCACCATAAGCAGGGCCACAGCACGAAACAGAGCCATCCAACAGAAGAGGAGAGAAATAGAGCAGGTATAGTACCATTCATATTACAGTGAAACAGATCGAGAAAGAGAGGGGATGTACAACATTGCCAGCAGCAGGTGAGGAGAGAGGTAAAGAATTTACAGTAGTGTAAACACCAAAAACAGAGATTGAGAGGGTTAGAGAGGTAGCATAGAGGAGAGAGAGATAAGAGGGTAGGATTATGAGCCGGTGGGATGAGGAGGGAGAGAAAGAGAGAGGGGGTTGTGGAGAGGACAGGGAGATTTGATCACTGCGGTGCCAAAACTAATTGAGAAATGGCCAGCTGAAGCTGCCTCGAATTTATCATCATTTTATCTTCCTTTTAGCAGCTGAATCAGTTGAATAGGTAATCAGTCATCATCAGAGCCAATACATGGTGATGTTGTACATCCCTGGGTTGTTTACCTCCAATCACTCTTAAGCGCCTATCAGAGTCCAAAATGTGTACTCGTACACACAGCAGTGTTCTAGAATATTTTACCGTTGACTTTCATACTTTTTGAATTCTCTGTGCGGCTCAAGCAATTTCTCCAACTGTCAACACATTGAAATGGGTAGAGGACGCGTACAAAGAGCCACTTTGGATGGGAATTGTGAGGAGGTGTGCATTTGGGTTGTGCGGATGGTGTTCTCAGAGCAGCTATGTCACAATGGGACCCCGGACTATCACGTCTCTGCCTCTGTGGACTCTGAATTACGCTTAAGATGGAGCTCCTGTTATTGTCAGGTTGTTTGTCCAGGTTTTTTCATCATAAATCAGTCATCACATGGGTGTAGTTCGGTTGTCTTTCAATAGGTTTTTAAACACGCGCTGTAATGGATACGGCACAGTTAATGTGACAGAACATCACATGAAGCGTTGTCAGTGGGAGGTGTGTGTTGGGTGTTGTCTCTCCATCCACTCGACTGATGAGAAGTTCACTCTCGCTCTTCACATCTCCATGGTAACTGGAGAAGGTAGGCTCTGTGAGAGAGCAGTCTGGCAACAGGTAGCTGATATACTCGTCCCCCAAAGATACATACACAATAAATAGAACATTTTAGTTGTTGTGAGGGATTAATTGCTTTGCTAAAGGGCAGAATGATAGATTTTTCCCGTTGTCGGTTCAGGGATTCGAACTAGCCACCTTTCGGTTACTGGCCCAATGCTCTAAACGCTAGTCTGCGCATTCACGCAGGCACCAACCAACCCTAATTGTAACCCTGACATTAAAATAGCCTTTGTCCTTATGCGATGTGGGAAATGTCCCCAAAAGGATCGAAGAACCAACCAACATACACAGCTGTCTGTGCGTGAGTGCTGCTACCTTGGACTATTAATCCACTTCGTGGTAACGGCATACACATGATGAGACCTCTTGCCCAAGCATCTCTCCCAGAACTCTCTCTCCCTCTTTCCCACTCTTGCACCCTCTCTCCATCCTCTCTTCACATCCGCTCTATCCATCCTCTATCTCTAGTGATTATCCTCTCTTCACTCCCCCTTTCTCTATCTCTCCCTCACTCCTATTTCCCCCTCTCCAGTCTCTTGTTTGCCTGCTCCTCTCCTGTGTCTGAATACTTCTGGTAATGGTGTGAGCTGAGTTTCTTTAGACCATCTGTGCTAAGCTCCTCACTGGAACAGGAGCCACAATACAAAACAACCTCTCACGTGCCATGAAAATATGTTTGTGTGTGTGTGTATGTGTTTTATGTCACGCTGGTGTACAGTTAGGACTGTGCCACCGTTTGGTTGGGTTTAGAAGATATAGTTTAGATTAGAAGATGTGGTTTATTAGATAGATTTAGTGTGTACAGTATGTGTTTCATGACTGTGATGCACAGTTAAGTGTGGTGGTGAAAATGCTGACTGTCTGTGTTTTTATGCAGGTGTACCGTCAGGACTGTGACACGTTTGGCGTGGTGGTGAAGATGCTGATAGCCAAGGACCCGTCTCTGGAGCGGCCCATCCAGCCGTCTCTGAAGGAGAACCTCGGGGAGATCGGCCTGCGCTGTGTAGAGGCCATGCAACAGTTCATAGAGGAGTATGACACCAGGGAACCATCACCACAGTGACACACACTCCCCTTTGTCTTAACCTGTGTAAGTGGTGTGCTTGTATACCAAATCACAAAGCTCAGAAATGAAACTCAATATTGTATACGTGCTGATTGGGTATGTGACATTGCCAATGTTGAATAGCACTAGTCTATGTCATGACTCATGAGCTGGCCTGTCCTAGTGTCCTTGGTCAGTCAGGCCAAAGTCACTCCTGGTGCTCAGCCTTCTGGAAGCTCTGTCTTGACCAGTGATCGTGACTGCTACTGAAACTCAATAATTTATGATGTGTTGTCAACTTTCAATATTGCTCTTGACAATGTGATGGAAGATATAGCTATTGCCCTTGTGCTTCCTACTGAAGTACAGTTAATGAATTCTAAGCCCTGTGACATATTGAAAAATAAAACAAATACATGATAATTGTACATAAATGAGCTATACTATGTTGATATACAAGGATGATTATATCTAATACAGAGGAAGAATCTATTTACACACAACTTTTGAATGTTTTCACTGCAATAAAATAAATCTCTTAAATGATTTGGGTGTTTGATTCAGTGTTGTAATGTATAGTACTATTCCCTAGACCCCCTTATATGCAAATCACCCTGATCTACCAGTAACTGCAAATTCTCTGTACCTCAGTTGGTAGAACATGGAACATGCAATGCCAGGATACTGGGTTCAAATCCCGGGACCACCCGTATGTAAAAGTATGCATGCGTGAATTTAAGTTGCTAAATGGCATAAAATTATATTTACAGTATTAAATCCACCTGATTTACATATCTTCCCATTACTACCCAAGAAAGATGGTCAATGTGTGCAGCAGTCAGCTCAGGGCCATCGTATTGAACATGTCAATTCAGCAAAAAAAGAAACGTCCCTTTTTCAGGACCCTGTCTTTCAAAGATAATTCGTATAAAACCAAATAACTTCACAGATCTTCATTGTAAAGGGTTTAAACACCATTTCCCATGCTTGTTCAATAAACCATAAACAATTAATGAACATGCACCTGTAGAACGGTCGTTAAGACACTAACAGCTTACAGACGGTAGGCAACTAAGGTCACTGTTATGAAAACTTAGGACACTAAAGAGGCCTTTCTACTGACTCTGAAAAACACCCAAAGAAAGATGACCGGGGTCCCTCCTCATCTGCGTGAACGTGCCTTAGGCATGCTGCAAGGAGGCATGAGGACTGCAGATGTGGCCAGGGCAATAAATTGCAATGTCCGTACTGTGAGACACCTAAGACAGCGCTACAGGGAGAGAGGATAGACAGCTGATCGTCCTCGCAGTGGCAGACTACGTGTAACAACACCTGCACAGGATCGGTACATCCGAACATCACACCTGTGGGACAGGTACAGGATGGCAACAACAACTGCCCGAGTTACACCAGGAACGCATAATCCCTCCATCAGTGATCAGACAGAGAGGCTGGAGTGAGGGCTTGTAGGCCTGTTGTAAGGCAAGTCCTCACCAGACATCACCGGAAACAACTTCGCCTATGGGCACAAACCCGCCGTCGCTGGATCAGACAGCACTGTCAAAAAGTGCTCTTGTCTGACGAGTCGCGCCAGGGTGATGGTCGGATTTGCGTTTATCGTCGAAGGAATGAGCGTTACACCGAGGCCTGTCCTCTGGAGCGGGATCGATTTGGAGGTGGAGGGTCCATCATGGTCTGGGGCGGTGTGTCACAGCATCATCGGACTGAGCTTGTTGTCATTGCTGGCAACCTCAAAGCTGTGCGTTACAGGGAAGACATCCTCCTCCCTCATGTGGTACCCTTCCTGCAGGCTCATCCTGACATGACCCTCCAGCATGATAATGCCACCAGCCATACTGCTCGTTCTGTGCGTGATTTCCTGTAAGACAGGAATGTCAGTGCTCTACCATGGCCAGCGAAGAGCCCGGATCTCAATCCCATTTGAGCACTTCTGGGATCTGTTGGATCGGAGGGTGAAGGCTAGGGCCATTCTCCCCAGAAATGTCCGGGAACTTGCAGGTGCCTTGGTGGAAGAGTGGGGTAACATCTCACAGCAAGAACTGGCAAATCTGGTGCAGTCCATGAGGAGGAGATGCACTGCAGTACTTAATGCAGCTGGTGGCACACCAGATACTGACTGTTCATTTTTATTTTGACCCCCCCTTTCTGTAAATCACGTCTGTGGAACTTGTTCAGTTTATGTCTCAGTTGTTGAATCTTGTTATGTTCATTCAAATATTTACACATGTTAAGTTTGCTGCAAATAAACGTAGTTGACAGTGAGAGGAGGTTTCTTTTTTTGCTGAGTTTAGATTGATGTATGATCACTAAGCAGCCAGCCAGTAAGGCAGTCTAATAGCAGCAGACTGGTAATGAACAGATCGTATTTCCACACCAGTATTTGGAGCGATGTCCGGAGGAACGGAGACTGTCAGTCAACCAAAACAACATGGGATTCCAGCTCGAACCAACCACAGAAATCTGGAACAAGCAGCATTACAGCATTTATATACACTTATAAATGTTTATAATGGCCTATTAAACATGGCTATTGTTATAGTGTCACCAAAAGATGTGACATTTCCATTGTTCATTGAAATCCACTTTAATTCCAATATGACACAACATCAACAAATAAACATGCAAGCCTTTTCTATCTCTACATCATGTTATACAAATAATGGTTCTGTAGTTACAAAATATATATAAATATTTAGGACCATTATGTACAGAACATTTACATTACTACATCCAAAACTTAAATAACACTTATTTTACTGTTATATACATTTAACAGGTATTACTATGTTATTATTTGTTTTATCTAGTAGTAATATTATAACGTTGAAAAACAAAGCATGTTGCGGGAGAAAACGGGACTATACGGGACGTTACTGTGCCTGAATGGCCAAGGAGCATAGGCTAGAGCTGTCCTTGGTAAGCATGGAGAGCAGGGCAGTGTAGTTAGGTTCAACAGGCTATTTATACAGGGTGATAACACGATCTGCTAGCCAACTGTACTGTAGATCCAGCAGCTCTTGGTTTCCACTGAGGTAAACGACAACACTGTATGGCATCTATCTAGCACACATCGTCCACAATCACACTTCCAGCTGACTGGTTTTGGAGGGCTGTGGTGTTTGCCAGGCAGTTTTTGGTTCTTCTTAGTAAGTGATGGACTGATTATAAGTCATTGGTTGGTCAATGCTATGGGAAGGTCCACTCAGGTGGTTTTCCAAGGTCCAGTAGGTACATAAAATATGTGAGCACTTCAGCCATTAGTGCTCTTGGAGTTGTGTACCAATACTTACTTGAAACTGAGTCATTTAGGAGTATTCATTAAACTTTACAGACATGGTGAATTTACCCCTTGTCGGTTTCAAGACAGAAAAATAATGCTAAATAGTTGCTAAATTCCAGCATGAATTGCAATTATTTGCTGTATTATTTGTATGCCTTGTTGACATACTGAACATTATGCATGCATAAATCCAATTTCTATAAATGTTTAAACTGGTTTTAAATAACAGCTGGTAAATTTACTACAGTGGTAAAATGTTATGAATAAGTCCCATATTTCTGTTATGTATCTGTGGAAGGACCACACACACACACACACACACACACACACACACACACACACACACACACACACACACACACACACACACACACACACACACACACACACAGCACGCACGCACACGCACACGCACACGCACACACTCTGTTTATCAATCAAATGCCGTAACCTTTCTTGGGCTATATAATAATAAACGGTTAACAATACAAATGTGATGTTTTTCCCAATTGTTAGTCACCTGACTCCAGTTATTGTAAACATTGCGGTTGTTTAAGAAGCCAGTCCATTGCAGGCTTCTTGTCCTGATTAGCTCATACTGTGTAGGCGTATGAGCCCCCCACACCACATAGAGCTAGTTGTGTAACTCACACACATCAAATATATATAGGCCTCTCTTTGACACACACACAATCACTCTTTCATATACTCTCTCTCCCCCCTTTCTCTCTCCCCCTCCCACTCCCTCTCCTTCCTTTCTCACTTTCTCTTTCTCTGTCTCCCTCCCACTCCCTCTCTCTCCTTTCTCACCATCCCTAACTCTCTCTATGAGATGATGCAGTTCTTGCTCTTCCTCCTCTGGCGCATGTGGAGCTGTCCGTGCAGCTGCCCTTGGTTTCCTCCATGTAGGGGTCCATGTAGGGGTCCATGTATGGGTCCATGGTGGCCCCCCATCCCTCCCATCCCTGTAGGGCTGTATCTGTGGCGCAGCTCCTCATTGTGGAGGTAACGTAGCTGGACAGGTCTGGGGATGGGCTCACCCAGGAAGTACCCCTCGTCTTCTTCAGACTCAGAGGATGAGGAGCAGCTGGAGCACCAGGGGTCCGCCCCCTCCCCGTATCCCTCCCCACCCAAGTGTGGTCCCCCAAGGCCCAGCGTCTGCATCCCCCCACCCCCTGCTGCATTGTGCAGGGTGAGGTCTGAGGTGGTGCGGGGGCAGGGTCGGTAAGGCTGCTGTCTGTACCCGCCTATGCCCTCCACCCCAAACAGGTCTCGGGCGGTACGGCCGGCGGGGAAACGGTCATAGTCCTCCTGAACACGACGGTGCGGGGGTTCCATCATATGACTTCCCCGGTCGGCCGCCAGGTGGAGGGCATTGTCAGAGCGTGAGCGTTGAGAACGCTGGTAGTGGCGACCGCTGCTGCGGTGGTTGCCGTTTCCATCATTACCATTGCCACGGTGTTTGCGTCGCCGTGATTGTGTTGGTTGTTGTTGCTGTATGGGCTCTGGCCCATTCGGCCGACGACGAGGGATCCTCTCACTCATGGGGGTCATGCGGAGGTTACCACTACTCCCCATTAGGCCCACGCGACCTGTACCCTTAAAGGCCAGGGGCTGGGGGGAATCCCAGTACCCCAGGGGGTACCCCACCTGCACAGGCGCATTCAGGTACCCGTAGGGCCGAGAGGTCAGGGACTCAGAGCTGCGGAATTGGACAGAGGAACCCAGTGTGCCAATGTTACTCTTTTCAGACACATTCATCCCAGAGTCCTTACTAAGGTCTGGCATGGAGTATCGGGACAGGTGCTCTTGACGCTTACTTACCCCATCCAGTGAGTTACCTGGGAAAGATACACACACAGGTTATTTATGTATATAGATACTGAAGGTATTAAATGATCAATCATGATCCCTATTATCATATTACATCTTGACATAGAAATGTTAGAAAATGATTGACACTTAGGGCTCTATTTTAACAAACCTATTGCAATGGTAAATCTTAGTGCTGGGGGAGGGTTATAGGTTAGGGGGTTTGTCAGAAATGTTTGACTATTTTCACTGCGGGAATTATAAGCTCAGTAGCTGACAGTGGCTCGAAAGGACTGGGTTTTGATCAATAAATAAATGATAGGTGTGACGAGTCCTTGACCCCTCACTGGTCAATACTGCATGCCGTTGTGTCAAGTTCTGTTGCTTATTGATGGTCTTTGCGTTGTCATCAACTCCAATTCGGCTGTGGTCACCGAATATTATTTTCCTAGTCCATTGTGGATTGATACAGTTTATTAAATAGCATAGGCTACGAGTAACAGCAATAGTAAAACAATAAAAAAAATCCCGTTTTTGCTCAATATGTTTTGAGTGTTGACAGTCAACGTTGTTGTAATTGGCTTCATCAAGTATAGGCCTTTACGCATCGCACTTATCCTCAAATAAAAAATACTAGACTCCTGTAAATTGTATTATTGTATGTCTGAGGCACATTCTCAATAAGCAAAATATAACCTAGGCCTGCTGTTATAGGACTGAATAATTTGCATATGTTTGGAGGAGCCGCACATATGTTGGATAACCGGACAAGAGGCGGGGGTGGATACAAGCCAAATGGAGGAGCCTATACACTGCCGGTAGGCCTATGTGAATAATGCCAAAGCCTCACAAGTAGACCATTTAGAAACAGGCTACTTGACTAATGCATGGAAATAGAAATACATTTAGCAGACGCTCTTATCCAGAGCAACTTACAGGAGCATTAAGGTCTAAGTGCCTTGCTCAAGGGCACATCAACAGTTTTTTCACCAAGTCATCTCAGGAATTCAACCAGCGACTTTTTGGTTACTGGCCCAACGCTCTTAACCGCTAGGCTACCTGCCACCCTAGGCCAGGATAAGAAAGACACCAGACTCATTGCTGTTGAACCAGCTTTCAATATAGTAGGGCCTATTAGGCAGCGTTTCCCAAACTAGTGGTCGCCTGATAAGAAAATGGGGTAGCAGGAGAATTTCCAAAATCCTGGTTATACATATACATACAGTACCAGTCAAAAGTTTGTACAGCTACTCATTCAATGGTGTTTCTTAATTTTTTTTACTATTTTCTACATTGTAGAATAATAGTGAAGACATCAACACTATGAAATAACACATATGGAATCATGTAGTAACCCAACAAGTGTTAAACAAATCAAAATATATTTTATATTTGAGATTCTTCAAAGTAGCCACCCTTTGCATTGATGACAGCTTTGCACACTCTTGGCACACTCTCACATCAACACCTTTGTCAGATAACACTGTGAAACTAAGAATTGATTCTATAGCTAGCAATCAAGAGGGCGACACAAAATGGGGCTCCATCTATCACAGGATGGCGGGCAGGCCTCTGCACTCTAGTTATGTCTCCCTCTGCCATATGGACGCATTGTATGATACACCCACTGAGCTCTAATGGATACACTGAGAGCAACTGGCAGGCAAAAGAGCTGAGCGCCGAACTTGGAGATATGTAGCATGTAACTCCGATTGTAAACTACATTGCGCATGCCTGTTTGCAAAACAGCAGTGCACTTGGAAAGTGTTCAGACCCCTTGACTTTTTCCACATTTTGTTACATTACAGCCTTATTCTAAAATGGATTAAATAGTTTTTTCCCCCTCATCAATCTACACTCAATACCCCATGATGACAAAGCAAAACAGGTTTTTATAAAATTTAGCAAAACAAAAATAACTGAAATATCCCATCACAAGTATTCAGACCCTTTACTCAGTACTTTGTTGAAGTATCATTGGCACCGATTACATTCTTGAGTCTTCTTGGGTATGATGCTACAAGTGTGGCACACCTGTATTTCGGGATTTTCTCCCATTTTTTTCTGCAGATCCTCTCAAGCTCTGTCAGGTGGATGGGAAGTGTCGCTGCACAGCTATTTTCAGGTCTCTCGATTGGGTTCAAGCCCAGGCTCTGGCGGGGACATTCAGAGACTTGTCCCGAAGCTACTCCTGCGTTGTCTTGGCTGTGTGTTTAGGGTGGTTGTCCTGTTGGAAGGTGAACCTTCGCACCAGTCTGGGGTCCTGAGCGCTCTGGAGCAGGTTTTCATCAGGGATCTCTCTGTACTTTGCTCCGTTCATCTTTCCCTCATTCCTGACTAGTCTCCCAGTCCCTGCCGCTGAAAAATATCCGCACAGCATTATGCTGCCACCACCATGCTCACTGTAGGGCCAGAGAGTCTTGTTTCTCATGGTCAGAGAGTCTTTAGGTGCCCTTTGGCAAACTCCAAGAGTGCTGTCATGTGCCTTTTACTGAAGAGTGGCTTCTGTCTGGCCACTCTACCATAAAAGCTTGATTGGTGAAGTGCTGCAGAGATGGATGTCCTTCTGTAAGGTTCTCCCATCTCCACAGAGGAAGTCTGAAGCTCTGTTAGAGTGACCATTGAGTTTTTGGTCACCTCCCTGACCAAGGCCCTTCTCCCCCGATTACTCAGTTTGGCCAGGCGGCCAGCACTAAGAACGGTCTTGGTGGTTCCGAACTTTTTCCATTTAAGAATGATGGAGGCCACTGTGTTCTTGGGGACCTTCAATGATGCAGAAATGTTTTGATACCCTACCCCAGATTTGTGCCTCGGCACAATCCTGTCTCAGAGCTCTACGGACAATTCATTCGACCTCATGGCTTGGTTTTTGCTCTGACATTCAATGTCAACTGTGGGACCTTATATAGGCAGGTATGTGCCTTTCCAAATCATGTCCAATCAATTGAATTTACCACAGGTGGGCTCCAATCAAGTTGTAGAAACATCTCAAGGATGATCAATGGAAACAGGATGAACCAGAGCTCAATTTCGAATCATATAGCAAAGGGTCTGAATACTTATGTAAATAAGGTATGCCTGGTATTATATTTTAATACATTTGCAAAAATAAACAATTATGTCATTATGGTGTATTGTGTGTAGATTGAGAATGACATTTTTTTATTTAATCCATGTTAGAATAAGGCTGTAACATAACAAAATGTGGAAAATACTTTCCGAATGCACTGTATGTGGAGGTATGGGATCAGAGCATGACAATGTTCTATTTTTATTTAACCTTTACTTACCTAGGCAAGTCAGTTAAGAACAACTTCTTATTTACAATGACACAAAGGCTTGGTGGTTATCGAGAGGAACTGTTGTCATTCACACTGGATATAAAGAAAACGACTTTGTTGACTGTCTGTGTAATGAAAAGAGCATGTGTCTCCTTTCCTATGTAATAGACATATTTGGGAAACTGAACGAAAAGAACGCAAGCAGGCAGGGCAAATGCAAAAACATTATACAGATGAGTCACCATATCAGCGAAATCCATTTGACTGTGATCCTGGCTCATTTGACATGCCCTTAAGTGAAATCAATCAGCTGATCGCACTGTCATGTGCCCGAATTCTGCAGACAATGCATGCATGCGTCACTATTGAGGAGTTTTGGTTCCTGACTCAAAGGGAATACTGTGCCATCTCTCTCCGAGCATTACAACTTATGGTACGCTGATTCAGTGCTCTCGTCTGCAGTGCTCTCGTCTGCAAAAACAAATATCGATCCAGGTTGGATGTGACAGGAGAGATGAGGTGTGCACTATCAACCACGCCCCCTGACTTTGAGAAGCTCCGACGGGACATGCATTAAGCACACCCATCTCATTAGTGCTGGTGAGATAAGATAAATTATGTCAGACTAATTTGCAATTGACTGTCATAGCCCCACATTTAAAGTACATGATGGTGAGTTCAGAATACAATCAGAAATACTGTTAGACTGTTTTGCAACTGACTGCCTAGCTCCAATTAAAAATGTAAACATAGGCTGTTAATTACATCATTTTTTTTCACATGGTTCGGGTCATGAGAATTTTTAGATATCAAAATGGGGTCGTGGGACAAAAAAGTTTGGGAACCCCTGCAATAAGGGCTTGTTTTTTAATCAAACAAAACAGAAAACAAGAAATTGTTATAGGATATTCACTTAAATGTTTTTAAATACGAGTGTCACCGGATCATCCTATCTCTCGTTCCATGATTGGCATGAAGGGGTTTTTACATACATGCAAATAATAACAGTAGCTGGATAAAATAATGCACAACAGCCCAGATATATAAAAGTGGATGCTCCCAAACTTGATTTTTTAATAAAGCTTTGGTGATTAAGATTTATTTCAAAGCAGTCACATGAGCCAAACCCTTTATGATAGTCTTCCCAGCAAACCGGGAACATTCCCAGAACATTAGCTAAGATTCCCAATAAGTTCTAGTTCTAGTTTTATCTAACATTAGGATGATAAAAATGTTTGTAAGGAAATATCATTGGTATGTTCTCCTAACATTCACTAAAATGTTGTGCACAACATCTGTAACAACCACCACAGAACATTCCCCAAACATTCTCAATAGGTTTCCAGGTAATGTAATAACACAATGTACCTGTAATGTTTTCCCAGCAAACCAGAATTGGTTCTGTGAAAGTTCCCAGAACATTTGATAGGTTGTGGCAAATGTTCTCATAACACACAAACTGTCCAGTCGTACTGATGATTATAAAATGTTTACATAAAGCATTCACCTGATGTTGCAAGAATGTTCCTAGAACACATTTAATTTGTTATTTTTAATACATTTTTTACCCTTTTTTTCTCCCCAATTTCATGGTATCCAATTGTTAGTTACAGTCTTGTCTCATCCTTGCAACTCCCGTATGGAATCGTGAGAGGCGAAGGCCGAGAGCCGAGTGTCCTCCGAAACACAACCTACCCAAGCTGCACTGCTTCTTAACACAATGCCCACTTAACCCAGAAGCACCAATGTGTCAGAGGAAACACCGTACACCTGGCGACTGTGTCAGCATGCACTGTGTCCGGCACAGAAGTAACTTGTACGCGATGGGACAAGGACATCTCTGCTGGCCAAACTCTCCCCTAACCCGGACGACGCTGGGCCAATTGTGCGCTGCCCCATGGGTCTCCCAGTCACGGCCGGCTGCGACAAATCCTGGATTCGAACTCAGAATCTCCAGTGGCACAGTGATGCAGTGCCTTAGAGCACTGCGCCACTCGGGAGGCCCAATTTGTTCTTTAAACATTGCCAGAATGTTTCATTAGGTTGTGGGGACCAGCGTTACCTGAAATTTGCACTTTGGCACAAGTTTTTAAGGATACACCTCAGATATTGCCAACCCTCCCACCTCAGCGCAAGCTAGCTCATTTAAGACATGTAAATTACCAATCCTGATGCTAGGGTTTGAAAACAGAAGAGCGCCAGCTTTAACAGGTCGAAATTGCAAAACGAGCATGCATTTGACAATTGTGCTGGCTTAACACCCGTTGAAAATAAAGCCCCTTGTCTACAATCTAGCTTCTAAACTCAGTTGAGAGGGTACAGTACCTGTAGCATTGGACAGGGCCAGAGACTCCATAGATCCTCGGGGGGTCTGTTCCAGAGGGGTGAGGGGCTCTGTGAAGCTCATGCCGTTGCTCATTGCTTTCCTGGTCCTGGTCAGGGGGGGCCTGCTGTCCCTCTGGAAGCCATGCATGCTGATGCTCCTCTTGTCTGGGAAGCCCTGGCCTTGGCTGGACACCTCGTTGAAGCTCATCTGGGTCCTCAGCTTGGGTGGGCGGAACTCGTCCTGGCTGTGGTGGATCCAGTTGTCCTGGAAGGATTGGCCCCTCAGTGCCGCCATGGGCGTTCGCTTGGTGTTGCCCTGCTCTTTAGCCCTGGACTCAGGCCTTTTTCCTGGGTTGACAGGGCTCTGGGCTGGGGGCAGGGGGTTGTGGGGGCTAGGGCTGTAGCCTTTCCTGGGGTTACACAGGCCCAGGAGCAGGGATGTGGGGGTTGGAGAGGCATCCTGCTGGGAGCCCTCGTAGGCTGTCTCATAGGCTGGGGGGTAAGGTTCATCCCGGCTCATCCACACTTGGTTGAGACTAGGGGTGCGGCTGGGGGCGCGACTGGGTGTGCGGCTGGGTGTTCGACTGGGTGTCTGGCTAGAGCCAAGGCTCAGACGGTCCATCTGGATAGACAGGGGGTCCACCTCAACAGACAGACGATCAGTCATGGGCGCTGGCTGGCGACGCTCCTGCTCGGCATTTCGGCGCTCCGGTTTTAGAATCTTGATGCTGTGGTGAGACTCACGGGAGCGGGCACTCTGGAAGGCTGAGTCAGATGAGTCTGACTCGTCTGGGTCCTGATTGATGGAATTTATAACATATAATTGAAAGACATATAAAATACAGATACTATACAATGGTCAACTGAACATTCAGTCAAATGCTGGTTGTTCACCTGTCCGGCGCTGCAGGAGCGTGAGCAGTAGATCTGTCTCTGTTTGGGCAGGAAGGGGCGCCCCAGGAGGGAACGCTTACAGCGGGCACAGCAGAAACACTCCTCTGTGGCGTGCCAATGCTGCCCATCATACGTCATCTGGCCCTGGTCAATGCCTGGGGAGAGGATTAGATCCTGTTATTGTGTAACAGTGTTGCTTCCGTCCCTCTCAACGCCCCTACCTGGGCTTGAACCAGGGCCCTCTGCACAGGTCAACAACTGCGACCCACAAAGCATCGTTACCTATCGTTCCACAAAAGCCGCGACCCTTGCTGAGCAAGGGAAACAACTACTTCAAGGTCTCAGAGCGAGTGACGTCACCGATTGATACGCTACTAGTGCGCACCACGCTAACTAGCTAGCCATTTCACTCCAGTTACACTCACCCCCCTGTTGACCTCCTCCTTTTCCGCAGCAACCAGTGATCCGGGTCAACAGCATCAATGTAACAGTATTGCTTCCATCCCTCTCCTCGCTCCAACCTGGCCTCGAACTGTCACGCCCTGATCTCTTTCACCTGTCCTTCTGATTGTCTCCACCCCCTCCAGGTGTCGCTTATTTTCCCTGGTGTATTTATCCCTGTGTTTCCTGTCTCTCTGTGCCAGTTTGTCTTGTATGTTCAAGTCAACCAGCGTGTTTTTCCCGTGCTCCTGCTTTTCTATTCTCTTTTACTAGTCCTCTCGGTTTGACCTTTGCCTGTTTTTCTGGACTCCATTTTCTGGACTCCATGCCTGTCTGACCATTCTGCCTGCCCTGACCTTGAGCCTGCCTGCCATTCTGTACCTCTGGAACTCTGAACTGGTTTTGACCTTTTGCCTGTCCACAACCATTCTCTTGCCTACCCCTTTTGGATTGTTAATAAACATCTTGGACTCTGCCTCCTGTGTCTCCATCTGGGTCTCGCCCTTATAGTACGAACCAGGGACTCTCTGCACACATCAACAACTGACACCCTCGAAGCATCGTTACCTATCGCTCCACAAAAGCCACAGCCCTTGCAGAGCAAGGGATACAACTACTTCAAGGTCTCAGAGTGAGTGACTTCACAGATTGAAACGTTGCTAGCGTGCACCCCGCTAACTAGCTAGCCATTTCACAATTAGAAATAATACTACTACTTATTACTAATAAGGTGTCAGTGTCGGGATATCACATACTGAGTCTAATGAACCCATTGTCTACAGTGAGAGACTGTATCACTCCTCAGTAAGACAACAGCTAATCTGTAAAATATGAGCCTGCAAAATATTTTAATGTTATTTACTGGAAGAAGAAATTAAATACAGGACAAACACTCTGTTTTATTTCCCAGAAGGTGAATGATATTGTGATTTTACCCAAAACTGGGATTATGCGGTCTGTATAATAATTTAAAAATACATTTATAGAAAGCCCTCCTCCTAAACCAAGGGAACTAATAATATTTCACATGGTCCATCTGGACACAACATGGCATCCTCTGGGTCTGAATGGCTCATAGCTTCCCCCTGTCTAACTGGATTCTGGGCAGCAGATAATAACCACCTTCATTTCCCTAGCCAGCCATGTCTTAGCACAGCTGAATGATGCACAGGGCTCTGACTGTTCTGTTCTGCTATCGAGTGACAGCTGCTTTCCAAATGACTTCTACTGTAAATTGGTATGTAATGTTTTCTATTATAAGCTTTAGTCATGAATGCTTGAAGCTATGGATTTCTATCTCAGATTGTATGACTATTCTCTCTTAACGACTACAGGGTCCTTGAATGACTCCATTGTGTTTTGTCAAACGAAAAACATGTCAATCATGAAATTAGTTGAGACATGGAGAGATGGTGGTAATGACACAGAGAAAGACAAAGTGAGATTGATAATGTGTGGGAACAACACAGTCAAAGAGAGAGGCTGGAGGACAGGGGGTAAGATACATGTAAAGAGACACAGAGACAAAGAAAGGGTGAACAGAGCAAGGGAAGAAATCATATAAAGAAAAACAGGGATGGATATAAAGTTAACAAGAGAGTGAGTGAGATGGCGGGAGATGAACAGCAATGGAGAGAGTGGCAGAGACAGAGGGAAAGATAGAAAAACAGGAAAAGGATGCAGGTGCGTTTTGTAGAAGAGAATCTTTGCATTATTTATCTATTTCCATGTCTAAATGTATGATCTGATATTAATCAATAGAAAGAAAGAGAAGAGCGCAGTAAACATGTATAAATCGTGTTTAGGAAACATCTAGAACCATGTACCTATGTGTTCACCGCAGGCGTCGCAGTACTCTGCATACAGGGACTCAAAGCAGTGGCAGCAGTGTGGACGTCCATCCTTCATGATGTAGCGCTGGCCACCCAGCGGAGCCTCACACTCATAGCAGCAGAAGTGCTTCATGTGCCAGTGCCTGCCCTCTGCCTCTGTGCACTCATCAGCAAAGATAATCTAAAAAAAGAGAGTGAGAGAGAGAGAGACAGACAGACAGACAGACAGACAGACAGACAGACAGACAGACAGACAGACAGACAGACAGACAGACAGACAGACAGACAGACAGACAGACAGACAGACAGACAGACAGACAGAGAGAGAGAGAGAGAGAGCACAGATAATAATCAGCAAAGATCATCTAAAGCTATTAGAGAGACACCAAGCTCATCAGCAAAGACAATGAAATATAATTTGCAGGAGAGACAGAGATCAGACTGTCAAACCATAGAACACCAGAGAAGGAGAGAGATAGACACCAAGCGGTGACAGATTCTGGACTTGCACGCATCTTAGCATTAGCAGAAATAAGACTCAGTCAAACGGAGCAAAACTTCTGCAGAGCTGGATAACTGAGATGTGGAAGGACGGATGAGATCCCTCAACACTCTTTACCCTGTAAAACCCAATCTCACCCTTCTGAGCTCAAGCTCCAGCTCCTCCCAACTTCCCACCACCTTAAACCCCATCTCAACCTTCTGAGCTCCAGCTAACCCAGCCAACCCTCCCACCACCCCAGACCTCTAAGCCCAGCCGGGTTCACCTCATCGCAGGCACAGCAGCGGGGTTTGAGCATCTCTGAATGGTGCCGGCCGCAGTAGATCTTCCCTTCCTGGTGAAAGTAGATGAGGTCCACCAGGAGCTCCTCACACATGCTGCACACAAAGCATTGAGGGTGCCACACCAGGCCGTGGCCTGCCCGTGACGCAAACACCACAATGTCCCCTCCATTTATCTGGCCCCCACACTGAGAGAGAGGGAGCGAGAAAGGGAGGGGAGGCAGGGGAGACAGGGAGAGGGAGTGAGAGATAAATAGATGAAAAGAGAGAGAAAGAGAGAGTCAAAGAAAGGAATTGACCGAGGGGGAGGGGGAGCGAGACGCCAGTTACATGATATAAATAATCAAATATTTTTAAATGTGCATGACCTAATCACAAAAGGGCTTCTATGGCTAATCCTTCTGATTAGACATCAAACAGAAAACCAAGGCAAGCTGATTCTTTTCAAATATTTGATTTGCTGTAGCAAAGATTTTATCCCATTTGCACTATCCCCTAGTGCAGTGGTTCCCAAACTTTTTATAGCGCCGTACCCCTTCAAACATTCCTCCTCCAGCTGCGTACCCCCTCTAGCACCAGGGTCAGCGCACTTTCAAATGTTGTTTTTTGCCATCTTATTAAGCCTGCCACACATACACCATATGACACATTTATTGAACATAAGAATGAGTGTCAGTTTTTGTCACAACCCAGCTCGTGGGAAGTGACAAAGAGCTGTTATAGGACCAGGGCACAAATAATATAATAATCAGTAATTTTGCACTTTATTTAGCCATTTACATAAAAAAACTTGTTCATCGAAAATTGTGAATAACTAACCACAGGTTAATGAGAACGGTGTGTTTGAAAGGATGCATATTAAGTCGGAAGTTTACATACACCTTAGCCAAACACATTTAAACTCAGTATTAAACAATTCCTGACATTTAATCCTAGTAAAAATTCCCTGTTGTCACGGTCGTCGTTGGTTAAGGAGGACCAAAACGCAGCAGGAATGTTGATGCTCATCTTGTGTATTTATTTACAAACTAAATGAACACCAAAACAACAAAACGAAACGAACTTACAAACAACGACACAGTCTTGAAAGGCTCACTCGGCAAAACAAGAAACAATCTCCCACAAACACACAGACAAACACACCCAACTAATATAGGACTTCCAATCAAAGGCAACACCACACAGCTGCCTTCAATTGGAAGTCCACCCCAATTAACTCTACATAGAAACAGACTACCTAGACTAAACATAGAATTACATAAACATAGATCATAAACCAAAAACCCGGAAATACTAAATCAAACGCCCTTTTACCAAAACACCACCCCGAACCACATATAACAAATACCCTCTGCCACGTCCTGACCAAACTACAATAACAATTAACCCTTATACTGGCCAGGACGTGACACCTGTCTTAGGTCAGTTAGGACCACCTTTATTTTAAGAATGTGAAATGTCAGAATAATAGTAGAGAGAATGATTTATTTCAGCTTTTATTTATTGCATCACATTTACAGTCGGTCAGAAGTTTACATACACTCAATTAGTATTTGGTAGCATTGCCATCAAATTGTGTAACTTGGATCAATCGTTTCGGGTAGCCCTCCACAAGCTTCGCACAATAAGTTGGGTGAATTTTGGCCCATTCCTCCTGACCGAGCTAGTGTAACTGAGTCAGGTTTGTAGGCCTCCTTGCTCGCACATGCTTTTCAGTTCAGCCCACACATTTTTGATAAGATTGAGGTCAGGGCTTTGTGATGGCCACTCCAATACCTTGACTTTGTTGTCCTTACGCCATTTTGCCACAACTTTGGAAGTAGGCTTGGGGTCATTGTCCCTTTGGAAGACCAATTTGCGACCAAGCTTTAACTTCCTGACTGATGTCTTGAGATGTTGCTTCAATATATCCACATAATTTTCATTCCACGTGATGCCATCTATTTTGTGAAGTGCACCAGTCCCTCCTGCAGCAAAGCACCCCTACAACATGATGCTGCCACCCCTGTGCTTCACGGTTGGGAGGGTGTTCTTTGGCTTGCAAGCCTCCCCCTTTTTCCTCCTAACATAAAGATGGCCCTTATGGCCAAACAGTTCTATTTTTGTTTCATCAGACCAGAGGACATTTCTCCAAAAAGTACGATATTTGTCCCCATGTGCAGTTGCAAACCGTAGTCTGGCTTTTTTATGGCAGTTTTGGAGCAGTGGCTTCTTCCTTGCTGAGCGGCCATTCAGGTTATGTCGATATAGGACTCGTTTTACTGTGGATATAGATACTGGATATAGATGATTTTCACTTTTCACACCAAAGTACATTCATCTCTAGGAGACAGAACGTGTCTCCTTCCTGAGCTGTATGACCGCTTGTGCGGTCCCATGGTGTTTATTCATGCGTACTATTGTTTGTACAGATGAACGTGGTACCTTCTGGTATTTGGAAATTGCTCCCAAGGATGAACCAGACTTGTGGAGACTATAATTGTTTCTGAGGTCTTAGCTGATTTTTGGGGATTTTCCCATGATGTCAAGCAAAGAGGCACTGAGTTTGAAGGTAGGCCTTGAAATACATCCACAGGTACACCTCCAATTGACTCAAATGATGTCAATATAGCCTATCAGAAGCTTCTAAAGCCATGACATAATTTTCTGGAATTTTGCAAGCTGTTTAAAGGCACAGTCAACTTAGTGTATGTAAACTTCTGACCCACTGGAATTGTGATACAGTGAATTATTGTCACGTCCTGGCCAGTATAAGGGTTAATTGTTATTGTAGTTTGGTCAGGACGTGGCAGAGGGTATTTGTTTTATGTGGTTCGGGGTGGTGTTTTGGTAAAAAGGGCGTTTGATTGAGTATTTCCGGGTTTTTGGTTTATGATCTATGTTTATGTAATTCTATGTTTAGTCTAGTTAGTCTGTTTCTATGTAGAGTTAATTGGGGTGGACTTCCAATTGAAGGCAGCTGTGTGGTGTTGCCTTTGATTGGAGGTCCTATATTAGTTGGGTGTGTTTGTCTGTCTGTTTGTGGGAGATTGTTTCTTGTTTTGCTGAGTGTGCCTTTCAAGACTGTTTTGGTGTTCGTAAGTTCGTTTTCGTTTTGTTGTTTTGATGTTCACTTAGTTGGTAAATAAATACACAAGATGAGCGTCAACATTCCTGCTGCGTTTTGGTCCTCCTTAACCGGCGACAAACGTGACAATTATAAGTGAAATAATCTGTCTGTAAATAATTGTTGGAAAAATTACTTGTGTCATGCACAAAGTAGATATCTCACCGACTTGCCAAAACTATAGTTTGTCAACAAGAAATTTGAGGAGTGGTTGAAAAACGAGTTTTAACCTGTTATGGCTAGGGGGCAGTATTTTCACGGCCGGATAAAAAACGTACCCGATTTAATCTGATTATTACTCCTGCCCAGAAACGAGAATATGCATATAAGTATTAGCTTTGGATAGAAAACACTCCAAAGTTTCTAAAACTGTTTGAATGGTGTCTGTGAGTATAACAGAACTCATTTGGCAGGCCAAAACCTGAGAAGATTCCATGCAGGAAGTGCCCTGTCTGACAATTTCTTGCCCTTCTTGATTATCTCTATCCATTACAGGGGATCTCTGCTGTTACGTGACACTTCCTACGGCTCCCATGGGCTCTCAGAAGGCGGCAAAAAGCTGAATCGTGGCTTTGCAGGCTCTGGCTGAAAAAAAGTAGCGCGTTTGGATAGTGGCTGGTTACAGTACTGTGAGACTCAGGCGCGTGCACGAGGGGACTCCATGTTTTATCTTTCAACGAAAACCACCGCTCCCGGTCGGAATATTATCGCTTTTTTACGAGAAAAATTGCATAAAAATTGATTTTAAACAGCGGTTGACATGCTTCGAAGTACGGTAATGGAATATTTTGAAATCTTTTGTCACGAAATGCGCCATGCTCGTGACCCTTATTTACACTTCGGATAGTGTCTTGAACGCACGAACAAAACGCCGCTATTTGGATATAACAATGGATTATTTGGGACCAAACCAACATTTGTTATTGAAGTAGCAGTCCTGGGAGTGCATTCTGACGAAGAACACCAAAGGTAATCAAACTTTTCTAATAGTAAATCGGAGTTTGGTCAGGGCTAAAATTGGTGGGTGTCTAAATAGCTAGCCGTGATGGCTGGGCTATCTACTCAGAATATTGCAAAATGTGCTTTCACCGAAAAGCTATTTTAAAATCGGACACCTCGATTGCACAAAGGAGTTCTGTATCAATAATTCTTAAAATAATTGTTATGTTTTTTGTGAACGTTTATCGTGAGTAATTTAGTAAATTCACCGGAGGTTTGTGGGGGGTATGCTAGTTCTGAACGTCACATGCTAATGTAAAAAGCTGGTTTTTGATATAAATATGAACTTGATTGAACAAAACATGCATGTATTGTATAACATAATGTCCTAGGTGTGTCATCTGATGAAGATCATCAGAGGTTAGTGCTACATTTAGCTGTGGTTTGGGTTTATGTGACATTATATGCTAGCTTGAAAAATGGGTGTCTGATTATTTCTGGCTGGGTACTCTGCTGACATAATCTAATGTTTGCTTTCGCTGTAAAGCCTTTTTGAAATCGGACAGTGTGGTTAGATAAAGGAGAGTCTTGTCTTTAAATGCTGTGAAATAGTCATATGTTTGAAAAATGGAAGTTTTTGTATTTTTGAGGAATTTGTAATTCGCGCCACGCCTATCATTGGATATTGGAGCAGGTGTTCCGCTAGCTAACCATTTTTTTGGGGGGGGGGCACACGGGGAGTGTGGTGGAACCAGGAAGGAATTCTGGGCCAACTCCCCGTGCTTACAGGAGGCAATGTAGTACTGGTCAGGTACCGTGTTATGCAGTAAAGCGCACAGTGTCCCCAGTACGCGTGGAGAGCCCGGTGCGTTACATCCCAGATTGGGCATCGAGCCAGGACGAGTTGTGCAGGCCGTGCGCTCTAGACCTCCAGTGCGTCTTCAGGACCCGGTCTATCCTGTGCCTGTGCCCAGAACCAGGCCTCCTGCATGTCTCCCCAGCCTGGTGAATCCTGTGCCGCCTCCACGGACTAGGCCTCCAGTGGGTCTCCCCATCCTGGTCAGTCCTGTGCCTGCTCCACGGACCAGGCCTCCAGTGGGTCTCCCCATCCTGGTCTCTCCTGTGCTGCTTCCACGGACCAGGCCTACAGTGGGTCTCCCCATCCTGGTCAGTCCTGTGCCTGCTCCACGGACCAGGCCTCCAGTGGGTCTCCCCATCCTGGTCTCTCCTGTGCCGCTTCCATGGACCAGGCCTCCAGTCGGTCTCCCCATCATGGTCAGTCCTGTGCCTGCTCCACGGACCAGGCCTCCAGTGGGTCTCCGCATCCTGGTCTCTCCTGTGCCGCTTCCACGGACCAGGCCTCCAGTGGGTCTCCCCATCATGGTCAGTCCTGTGCCTGCTCCACGGACCAGGCCTCCAGTGGGTCTCCCCATCCTGGTCCGTCCTGTGCCGCCCCCTAGGACTAGGCCTCCAGTGGGTCTCGCCAGTCCGGAGCCGCCAGAGCCGCCCGCCAGTCCGGAGCCGCCAGAGCCGCCCGCCTGTCCGGAGCCGCCAGAGCCGCCCGCCTGTCCGGAGCCACCCGCCTGTCCGGACCCGCCAGAGCCGCCCGCCTGTCCAGACCCGCCAGAGCCACCCGCCTGTCCGGAGCCGTCAGAGCCGCCCACCAGCCCGGTGAGTCCTGTGCCTGCGCCTAGGGCCAGGCCTCTTACATGTCTCCTCAGCCTGGTGAATCCTGGGTCAGTGCCGCCGGAGCCGCCGCCGTAAGAAGGCCCACCCGGACCCTCCCCTTCAGAGTCAGGTTTTGCAGTCGGAGTCCGCACCTTGGGGGGGGTACTGTAACGCCCTGGCCATAGAGGGGTTTTTGTTCTTTATTTTGGTTAGGCCAGGGTGTTACATTGGGTGGGCGTTCTATGTGCATTTTTCTATGTTGGTTTGTTTCATTGATTTTGGCCGTGTGGCTTCCAATCAGGCACAGCTGTAGAGTGTTGTTGCTGATTGGGAGTCACACATAAGGAGCATGTTTTTCCTTTGGGTTTTGTGGGTAATTGTTTCTGTTTTGAGTATTTTCCTAATAGGACTGTTTGCTAGTCGTTTTTTGGTTTCTTTTGTATAGTGTTCGTTGATCATTAAAACCTTTTATGATGAACACTAACTCCGCTGCACCTTGGTCTCTCTCTCACGACAGCCCTTACAGGGATGGCCGAGAATCCACTCTCACATACAGTAGGTACATGTTTGCAAAGGGCATCAGTGTCTTAACAGCATGATTCAGGCAGGATACTCAGAGAGCAGCTCTATCCAGACATCTGGCAGTGGCTTCTGATTAAATTCCATTTGTTGTTGCAATTTCGATGAGGCTCTCTTGTTCAGATATTGGTAAGTGGACTGGAGGCAGGGCATGAAAGGGATAACGAATCCAGTTGTTTGTGTCATCCGTTTCGGGAAAGTACCTGCGTAATTGCTCACCCATCTAAGTCAGGTGCTATATATCACATTTGACATTGTCCGTAAGCATGAGGTCATTTATACACAAAAAAATCATACAATTATGGAAAGACCTGTGTGTTGTCCTTGTTAATGCGGACAGAGAAGAGCTGGCAGCTTCATTTGATAGTACCCGCAAAACACCAGTCTCAACGTCAACAGTGAAGATGCGACTCCGGGATGCTGACCTTCTAGGCAAAGTTCCTCTGTCCAGTGTCTGTGTTCTTTTGCCCATCTTAATCTTTTTTTTATTGGCCAGTCTGAGATATGGCTTTTTCTTTGCAACTCTGCCTAGAAGGCCTGCATCCGAGAGGTACCTCTTCACTGTTGACATTGAGACTGGTGTTTTGCAGGTACTATTTAATGAAGCTGCCAGTTGAGGACTTGTGAGATGTCTGTTTCTCAAACTAGACACTCTAATGTACTTGTCCTCTTGCTCAGTTGTGCACAGGGTCCACCCACTCCTCTTTCTATTCTGGTTAGAGCCAGTTTGCGCTTTTTCTGTGAAGGGAGTCGTACACAGCGTTGTACGAGATCTTCAGTTTCTTGGCAATTTCTTGTATGGAATAGCCTTCATTTCTCAGAACAAGAATAGACTGACGAGTTTGAGAAGAAAAGTTTCTGGCCATTCTGAGCCTGTAATCGAACCCACAAATGCTGATGCTCCAGATACTCAACTAGTCTAAAGAAGGTCAGTTTTATTGCTTCTTTAATCAGAACAACAGTTTTCAGCTAATTGCAGAAGGGTTTTCTAATGATCATTTAGCCTTTTAAAATGATAAACTTGGATTAGCTAACACAACGTGCTATTGGAACACAGGAATTATGGTTGCTGATAATGGGTCTCTGTACGCCAATGTAGATATTCAATAAAAAATCTGTCGTTTCCAGCTACAATAGTTAATTACAACATCAACAATTTCTACACTGTATTTCTGATCAATTTGATGTTATTTTAATGGACAAAAAATGGCTTTTCTTTCAAAAACAAGGACATTTCATAGTGACCACAAACTTTGAATGGTAGTGTAAGTGAACCCCAAATCAATGTATTTCTCATCATATTTGTGCCTCTTCGATGGTCAAACATCTGTCTGTTGTTCTGTGCTTTCCCAGGTATGGGGCAGCAGTTCTTCTGCTGCATCAGAGTTGCAACCGTCAGTGTCTATGCTAGCTGGGCTAACAACAAATGTAGAATTACTGATGCTAGCATTGGATGTGTTCGTGGAAGCAGAACAACTTGTGTCGTCAACAGGTGCAGGTGTAGTACTGCTGGTAGTAGCAGTACTACCAGTAGAGCTGGTATGTCTCTATGGACATGGGCCTTACTTAAAAAAAAATATTTATCAATTTTCCAGCAAGCGGAATGAGCAGCAGCTGCGAGAGAGTAACCGTTAATGTGATTGGATGTTAATTATTTGAGTAGACTACCTGTATTTGACATTGTGTTGCTATTTCGCTGAACACTAGATGGTTTAATTTTATTTTGGCAGTGAAACGAGGCTACTCAAGCGCTAAAAAAAAACTCACCCAAATGTATAGCCCCGTTGGAAAATATAAATGGAGTGTTTGAAAATGTAAAGAATTATTATTGTTATATTTTTGAATTGTTCTTTTATATGTGAATCACATTTTTATTTGGCGTACCCCCAACAGCATTGCGCGTACCCCCGTACCCCAGTTTGGGAATACCTGCCCTAGTGGAACCACCTACGTGTCTGCTCTTTGTGCTGTAGGATTTCTGTGATTGTTTTGTGTCAGCAGTGTGTACCTGTTCACAGATGGCCCCACTGACGGACAGTGGGAAAGGGCGGACATTGCCTCGGCCCAGGTTGTCCCTTTTCCTCTGGTTACTGAAGAGCTTGAGCTCCCTCTTCTCCTCGTCGTCCAGCGCGTTACAGTATCGGACCTGACAACCAGATCAACATACTCCATCATCACCAATATCAAATACATCAGCCATACCTGTGTGAATGTGTCAATAGTCACTAGACACAGAGTATCAGGTAAACTAGTGTGTCACCTCGTTGTCGTGTGGGGGCAGCTGGTGAATCAGCTGTTTGATGCGGTGCTTCTCTCCTGGGCTGTTCACATACGGCACCCTGTCCTCAGGTAGAGAACTGTAGTACTGATGCACCTGACAGGGACACAAACCATAGATGAGTGATTTGATTTGAGTGGCTAGTGTGGTCCTCCCTTCCTGAAGTAAGACATGTGCATCCCTGTCATTATCTCTGTCGCCGACCCCAACAGGCCCTATGAGAACAAGTTTGGATGGAAGAGAAAAACAGAATTGGTTTCTAATGGTCAAATGTCTGTCGATTGAAAGCATACCTTGAGTTTTAAAGAGCCCTCCCAGATTAACCTGAAAGCAGCTGTTTCTAATGAATTGATCATGGGCTTCATATTCTGCTGTGTTGGTTATTGGTCTGTCCTCCATCAGCCTTATTCTTGAGAACAATGGCTGGAACCGTGAGTGTCTGGGACAAAGGATCCTGTGGCACTGCAGCAGATGCAGCCATGGAGAGCAATGTTCTCTTCCAATAGCTGACTGATCAAATCAAACTTTATTTGTCACATGTGCCGAATACAACAAGTGCAGACTTTACCGTGAAATGCTTTACAAGCCCTTAACCAACAGTGCAGTTCAAGAAGAGTTAAGAAAATATATATTTTTTTATAAAAAGAAACACAATAACATAACAATAACAAGGCTATATACAGGGGGTACCGGTACCGAGTCAGTGTGCGGGGGTAGGTACAGGTTAGAGATAACTTGTAAATGTAGATAGGGGTAAAGCGACTTTGCATAGATAATAAACAGTGAGTAGCAGCAGTGTACAAAACAAATGGGGGGGTGAATGTAATAGTCCAATGGCCATTGATTAATTGTTCAGCAGTCTTATGGCTTGGGGGTAGAAGCTGCTAAGGAGCCTTTTGGTACTAGACTTGGTGCTCCGGTACCGCTTGCCGTGCAGTAGCAGAGAAAACAGTCTATGACTGTGACTGGAGTCTCTGACAATATTATGGGCTTTCCTTTGACACTGCCTATTATATAGGTCTTGGATTGCAGGAAGCTTGGCCCTAGTGGTGTACTGGGCCGTACGCACTACCCTTTGTAAGCACCTTACGTTCAGATGCCGAGCAGTTGCCATACCAGGCGGTGATGCAACCGGTCAGGATGCTCTCGATGTTGCAGCTGTAGAATTTATTGAGGATCTAGGGACCCATGCCCAATCTTTTCAGTCTCCTGGGGGGGAAATGGTTTTGTCGTGCCCTTTTCACGACTGTCTTGGTGTGTTTGGAGCATGATAGATCGTTGGTGATGTGGACACCAAGGAACTTGAAACTCTCGATAAAACCTTGTTGCTATGTAGAACTGAGTCATGTTTTGGATAGTGTTTGTAGAGTGCCGACTGTAGGCCCCTATTCTACTTAGTAATGGGAAAATCAAAAAGTACAGCACCAGTCTACTTTGGCTACTTTGAAGAATCTAAAATCTAAGATATATTTTGATTGGTTTAATAGTTGTTTGGTTTTTACATGATTCCATATGTGTTATTTCATAGTTTTGATGTCTTCACTATTATTCTACAGTGTAGAAAATACAAAAAATTAAGAAAAACCCTTTGAATGAGTAGGTGTGTCCAAACTTTTGGCTGGTACTGTATCTATGCTATCTATGACTTTACTGTAGACGACAATCAAAGTAATTACAGGCATTCAGTTAAACTTGTTGAGCTAAAGTCACTTGATGAAATGGAGGGGAAACGCTTCAGGTAATTATTCTCCAAGAACACAATGATCTGATCATATTATTATAATGATTTGCAACATAATCCTTGACACATGCAGAGCAGATTTAAACTAAAATCATCTTGTGGCTCACACCTCCCACATGAAAAAAATTTACAGTTTACCATAGAGTTCTTCAGTACTTACTATAGAATTCTGTAGTAAACCGTATTATACTTAAGCAATAAGGCACAAGGGACTGTGGTATATGGACAACATACCACAGCTAAGGGCTGTTCTTAGGCACTTCGCATCGCCGTGGTATATTGGCCATATACCACAAACCTCTGTGGTGCCTTATTGCTAGTATAAACTGATTACCAATGTATTTAAAGCTGTACAAATACATGTTTTGCCATACCCGTGGTATACCATGGCTGTTAGCCAATCGAACTTCCCGATTTATAATGTAGAATACTATACTCCACACTGTAGTATCCCTCGATCATGTGTAGTCCTTACTATAGCATTTTGTAGTATACTGTAGAATACTTTAGTAAATAATACAGTATTATCCCCAAAACTTAAACTATAGTAATGCTACAGTATTCAGTTTGCATATACCTCACCCATTCCCCTCCCCCATATGGGAATGGGTGAGGGTATTGGACCGATGCTACCTGGGAAATCCATTTAACGTCTCTAGGAAAATCTGGAATGTGTTGGAGGAAAGTGTTGAGAGTCACAAGAAGTGTTTTTAGCTTTGTTTTGTGTGTCTGCGTAGCAGAAGAAGCGTGTCGTAAGTCTCATAAAGATATCAGAGTAGAGTGTTTCCTGTATGGATTTTCAAAGCAAGGCGCCTATCAAGGGGATCATTTCTGGGGTGGTGCATGAGAAAAGGCAGAGGATACTGTACATGAAGACATACTGTAGATGGAGTGGTTGGTGCCCGTTGACTGATCTGAGGGGTGGATGGAGAAAAAAAGTCCCTTCATCCATACTACTGTTCTTTGATGAAGAGTCTCTCCCTTCTCATATAAAGATAGGATTCATGAGATATCCTGTAAGAGGTTTTGTGCACAAGCCCCTTCAGTGTCATAAATGCAGAAGATTTGGTCATCTGTCAAGTGTGTGCAGACGGAAAGAGTATAGTATGCCAGATTAAGTGAAATGCTGCAATTGTGGTGGCGAACATGCCCCCTAAATTCCTGGAGTGGCCTGTTAGGGTGAAGGAGATTGAGGTGGCAAGAGTAAGGGGTGTCCACCGTGTTCCCTATCTGGAGGCGGTGAGAAGAATGGAAGGAACAAGTGGCAAGCAAGAAACAAAGGTTGTAGAGCCACCACCACAAGTGGTGGTTTCTCATAAAATGTTACATGTTAAAAAGGTGGACATTTTACAATTTATTACATTGGTCATAAACTGTACAGCACAAGCGGAGAAGAGAAAATTGGAATCATTGTGAATGTAGCTGAAATTTCACAGCCGAGGCCTTGCAAGAAATCCTGTTGGTGAATGTTCTTCCCTCACAGGCCCCTGAGCCTGTGTAGGGATGTATTTTGGAATGGACTGTGATTAAAGAAGTGGGATGGGTTTTGTTTGTTGACGTGTCTATTTTTGATATTTGGTATGATGTCATTTTCCTCCTTTCCCGCAATGTTTTTTTTAATTATATTTTTTGATTCCATTAATAATAATGCACCAATAACGTTGGATGCCAACCACCGTTAATTAAAACCTATCGAAGAAGTACAGCAGAAGCTCTGAACTGTAACGCTCCTCTTCGTCTGAAGATATAGAGAAATTGCTGTCGGAAAAAGTGGACCAATACGCAGCGGGTTGAGTGCTCATCATTAATTTATTAAACAACGTGAACACGAAAAAACAAGAAAATCAGAAACGACAGGTACAGTTTAGCAGGCTAACATAAAGCAGCAGTGCTAAAGACAACAACCCACAAACCCCAAGTGAAAAACACACACCTAATATATGACTCCCAATCAGGAACAACGACATACAGCTGTTCCTGATCGGGAGCCACACAGACTAACAAAGAAACAGAACAACTAGATAAACCATAGAAAACCAACACTAGAACAATACTCAAACCCCAGACTACATAAATCAAACACCCCTTAAATAACACACACAGCCCGAACCATATGAAACAAATACCCCTCTGCCACGTCCTGACCAAATATAATACAATTACTCCCTCTGCTGGTCAGGACGTGACAGTACCCCCCCCCCCCCCCCTAAAGGTGCAGACCCCAGATGCACCTTAATTAACCTCTTACATCTAGACATTCCGCTAGCGGAACACCTGCTCCAATATCCAATGATAGGCGTGGCGCGAATTACAAATTCCTCAAAAATACAAAAACTTCAATTTTTCAAACATATGACTATTTTACAGCATTTTAAAGACAAGACTCTTCTTTATCTAACCACACTGTCCGATTTCAAAAAGGCTTTACAGCGAAAGCAAAACATTAGATTATGTCAGCAGAGTACCCAGCCAGAAATAATCAGATACCCATTTTTCAAGCTAGCATATAATGTCACAAAAAACAAAACCACAGCTAAATGCAGCACTAACCTTTGATGATCTTCATCAGATGACACACCTAGGACATTATGTTATACAATACATGCATGTTTTGTTCAATCAAGTTCATATTTATATCAAAAACCAGCTTTTTACATTAGCATGTGACGTTCAGAACTAGCATACCCCCCGCAAACCTCCGGTGAATTTACTAAATTACTCACGATAAACGTTCACAAAAAACATAACAATTATTTTAAGAATTATTGATACAGAACTCCTTTGTGCAATCGAGGTGTCCGATTTTAAAATAGCTTTTCAGTGAAAGCACATTTTGCAATATTCTGAGTAGATAGCCCAGCCATCACGGCTAGCTATTTAGACACCCACCAAGTTTAGCCCTGACCAAACTCCGATTTACTATTAGAAAAGTTTGATTACCTTTGGTGTTCTTCGTCAGAATGCACTCCCAGGACTGCTACTTCAATAACAAATGTTGGTTTGGTCCCAAATAATCCATTGTTATATCCAAATAGCGGCGTTTGTTAGTGAGTTCAAGACACTATCCGAAGTGTAAATAAAGGTCACGAGCATGGCGCATTTCGTGACAAAAAATGTCTAAATATTCCATTACCGTACTTCGAAGCATGTCAACCGCTGTTTAAAATCAATTTTTATGCAATTTTTCTCGTAAAAAAGCGATAATATTCCGACCGGGAAAGCGTGTATATGTACAAAGAGAGAGAAAATAAAAGCATGGGATCCCCTCATGCACGAGCCTGAGTTTCATAGTACTGGGACTGGCCACTATCCAAACGCGCTACTTTTTTTCAGCCAGAGCCTGCAAAGCCACGATTCAGCTTTTTTCTGCCTTCTGAGAGCCCATGGGAGCCGTAGGAAGTGTCACGTAACAGCAGAGATCCCCTGTAATGGATAGAGATAATCAAGAAGGGCAAGAAATGGTCAGACAGGGAACTTCCTGTACAGAATCTTCTCAGGTTTTGGTCTGCCAAATGAGTTCTGTTATACTCACAGACACCATTCAAACAGTTTTAGAAACTTTGGAGTGTTTTCTATCCAAAGCAAATAATTATATGCATATTCTAGTTTCTGGGCAGGAGTAATAATCAGATTAAATCGAGTACGTTTTTTATCCGGCCGTGAAAATACTGCCCCCTAGCCATAACAGGTTAATAGAAAACCAAAATCCCCCCCAAAACAACAACAACAAAAAATACCCCCTAAACAAAAAGGGAGGGAAGGGAGGGTGGCTGCCGTCAACGACGGCACTTGTGCTACGTCCCTCCTCCCCAACCCACCTACACTGGAGGAGGTTCTGGTTCTAGCCTCCTGTCCTCCCGACTGACGACATAGTCTCTTGGTTCTGGACCGTAGGCAGACTCCCTCAGTCAGGGTTGTAGGCAGACTCATTAGGTTCAAAGCTGTAGGCAGACTCACCCGGTTCATAGTTAATTTCAATCTCACCCGGTTCCGGGTCGCGGGCAGACTCACCCGGTTCCGGGTCGCAGGCAGACTCACCCGGTTCCGGGTCGCATGCAGTCTCCCCCGGTTCCGGACAGTGGGCCGTCTCCCCCGGTTCCGGACAGTGGGCCGTCTCCCCCAGTTCCGGTCAGTGGGCCGTCTCCCCCGGTTCCGGACACTCTGGACGAGGAACTGTTGCCGGACACTCTGGACGAGGCACTGTTGCCGGACACTCTGGACGAGGCACTGTTGCCGGACACTCTGGACGAGGCACTGTTGCCGGACACTCTGGACGAGGCACTGTTGCCGGACACTCTGGACGAGGCACTGTTGCCGGACACTCTGGACGAGGCATTGTTGCCCGGACACTCTGGACGAGGCACTGTTGCCGGACACTCTGGACGAGGCACTGTTGCTGGAGACTCTGGACGGGGCACTGTCTCCGGACTCTCGAGGCTGGGCTGACGCACTGGAAGCCTGATGCGTGGGGCTGGTAGAGGAGGTACCAGGCTGGAGACACGCACCCTAGGGCTAGTGCGGGAAGCAGGAACCGGCCGAGAGGAAATACTATTACGCACTAGAAGCCTGATGCGTGGTGCTGGAACTGCCAGTTTCAGAACACGCACCCCATGGTTAGTGCGAGGAGCGGGAACAGGCTGAATAGGACTAGGCTGACTCACTGGAAGCTTGATACGTGGTGCTGGTACTGGACGTGCCAGACTAGAGGTTCGCACTTCCGGGTCAGCACGAGAGACAGGAACTGGAAACACCGGACCATGGAGGCGCACAGGCGGTCTTGAACGCACCTCCTGCACCACCCGTCCTGGCTGGATGGAACTAGTAGCCCTGTACGTGCGGAGTGCTGGTACAGGGCGAACTGGGCAGTGCAGGGGCCTGATGGTTGCCGTGCGTAGAGCGGGAGTAGGGTAGCCTGGTCCTAGGAGGCGTACCAGTGACCAGACGCGCTGCGCAGGCATCCTCCTACCAGGCTGGATGCCCACTCTAGCACAGCATCTGCGAGGGGCTGGAATAACTCGCACCGGACTGTGCGTGCGTATGGGCGAGATCATGCGCACTTCAGCAAAACACGACGCCCTCCACTCCATACGCTCCTCCATACGCTCCCATGTTGCACGGGTAGCTGGCTTATGGCTCTTCCTTGGCCTAGCCAAACTACCCGTGTGCCCCCCCCAAAAAAATTATTGGGGGTGCCTCTCGTGCTTATCCATCAGCGCGTTCCTGGCCTCATACCAACGCCTCTCTGCCTTGGCCTCCTCTATCTCTTCCCTTGGGCGACGGTATTCCCCAGCCTAGTGCCAAGTTCCAGCCCCATCCAGAATCTCCTCCCAAGTCCACCTCTCTCTATAGTCCATATACTCCACCTGCTGCTCCTTCCTCCGCTGCTTGGTCTTTGTTTGGTGGGTTGTTCTATAACGCTCCTCTTCGTCTGAAGATATAGAGAAATCACTGTCGGAAAAGGTGGACCAATACGCAGCGGGTTGAGTGCTCATCATTAATTTATTAAACAACGTGAACATGAAAAAACAAGAAAATCAGAAACGACAGGTACAGTTTAGCAGGCTAACATAAAGCAGCAGTGCTAAAGACAACAACCCACAAACCCAAGTGAAAAACACACACCTAATATATGACTCCCAATCAGGAACAACGACATACAGCTGTTCCTGATCGGGAGCCACACAGACTAACAAAGAAACAGAACAACTAGATAAACCATAGAAAACCAACACTAGAACAATACTCAAACCCCAGACTAAATAAATCAAACACCCCTTAAATAACACACACAACCTGAACCATATGAAACAAATACCCCTCTGCCACGTCCTGACCAAATATAATACAATTACTCCCTCTGCTGGTCAGGACGTGACATGAACTATCCATTCAGACGCCAGTCCTACCTAATTACAGGTTATGGAAAATGTGCTATTTTAGTAATTATCCAGTAGGTTTCCTAAATGTGAAAGACCCAACTTCTATGTCAAACATAATAAAACAAAAACAGTATAGTAAATACAACAGTATAATACAGTCATGTCTGCAAAAACACTGCAGTAAATACTACAGTATACTACAGTCATGTCCGCAAAAACACAGTAAATACTACAGTAGAGTCCGAAATAACCCAACAGTGAATACTATAGTATATAAATATAGCAATACTACAGTATTTATACCATAGAATACTATAGCATTTTTCATGTGGGCTAGCATTGCACCAAAACACTAAGGCTCTCCAATCCTGTAGAAAACAGTCACGTTAGCAACAGTAGATGCCAAACTAAGTTGTCTTGATTTCATTAATCTCCTGTCGGTTCAGAGAAAGGCCACTGCTTCCATCAGCATCCTGTCAAGATGGTTGACTGGATAAAATAACTATCATCAGCAAAACCTGTCATCTATTAACAGAGCCCCGGGAGCGAGCGAGGGAGCGAGCGAGCAAGGGCGGGAGGTACAGCACTTTAATGTGGAGACAGGAGTTTTAACTTCAGCCTGATCGACCTGAGAACAAACAGAGAACTAATTTCTCCATCATCTGGACAGCTCCCGTCCATGAAAAATACAAGGAATGTTTGTGTCTGTGCTATTTTCTCTCTGTGTTTGAAGTTTATGCTTTAGTTTGTTCCAATTTTGTTCCTGATCGAATAAAAACATTGCAATCCAACAAACAGCATAAAATGAAATTATATGATTTAACCATTACTTAGCCAGGGATTCATGCTGAGACCACGGTCTCTTTTGCATATGAGCCCTGCATGAACACATCAATAAACAACAATTACACTATACATAGCTACAGTATATACTGTACACATCAATTACACAATACATGGAAAGCAAACACAAAACATGAAAAACAAAACACATTCTTCAGCCCTTTAACATCCACCTGAATTGCCCTAGAACAGGGGTCTCCAACCGCTCCTAGAATGAGAGCTACTTAAAAAAAAAAGACGAGCTAGTAATTTTTTTTTAGCTTTCAAATAGGTACGTCCTTCTCTTCTCCTCTCCACCCCGGGTCTTTAGTGTACAAGAGAAAGTAGTGTACTATGTTTCTGTCAATATACCTGGTGAAATAATGGTTAATAAACAACTGTAAGGGGGGGGGCCCTATAAAATCTATGATTTTTTCCCCAAATTCTGTTTTATATTTTTCCAAATTCTGTTTCTCAGTTTTATTATTCCTGGTTATAAATTTTTGTTTTGTATTTCACTCCCAGAATTACAATAGTTCATAGAGAAACAACAAAATTGAAGCTGGGGACAATAAAAGGCCACTCTAAAATGTGCAATTTTGTCACACAACACAATGCCACAGATTGGCATGATGACTGCAGGACTGTCCACCAGAGCTGTTGCCAGAGAATTTGGTACTACGTCCAACCAGCCTCAAAACTGCAGACCATGTGTAATCACGCCAGCCCAGGACCTCCACATCCAGCTTCTTTACCTTCGGGATCGTCTGAGACCAGCCACCTGGAAAGCTGATGAAACTGTGGGTTTTCACAACCCAAGAATTTTTGCACAAACTGTCAGAAACCATCTCAGGGAAGCTCATCTGCATGATCATCATCCTCACCAGGGTCTTGACCTGACTGCAGTTCGGCGTCCTAACCGGCTTTAGTGGGCAAATGCTCACCTTCGTTGGCAACTGGCACGCTGGAGAAGTGTGCTCTATATGGATGAATCCCGGTTTCAACCTTACCTGGCAGATGGCAGACAGCGTGGCAGTATGGCGTTGTGTGGGCAAGCGACTTACTAATATCAACATTGTGAACAGAGTGCCCCATGGTGGCGGTGGGGTTATGGTATGGGCAGGCATAAGCTTCGGACAACAAACACAACTGCATTTTGAATGCACAGAGATACCTTGACAATATCCTGAGGCCCATTGTCGTACCATTTATCCGCCGCCATCACCTCATGTTTCAGTATGATATTGCACGGCCCCATGTTGCAAGGATCTGTACACAATTCCTGCAAGCAGTAAATGTCCCAGTTCGTCCATGGTCTGCATTCTCACTCATTGAGCATGTTTGGGATGCTGTGGATCGACGTGTACAACAGCATGTTCCAGTTCCTGTCACCATCCAGTAACTTCGCACAGCCATTGAAGAGGAGTGGGACAATATTCCACAAGCCACAATCAACAGTCTGATCAACTCTATGTGAAGGAGATGTGTTGCGCTGCATGAAGCACATGGTGGTCACACCAGATACTGACTGATTTTCTGATTCCTACCTTTTTTTAAGGTATCTGTGAACAATAGATGCTTTTCTGTATTCCCAGTCATGTAAAATCCATAGATTATGGCCAAATGAATTTACTTTAATAGACTGATTTCCTATGAACGGTAACTCAGTAAAATCTTTGAAATTGTTGCATAAAGCATTTATATTTTTGTTCAGTAGATACAAATGATATCATTTAATTGAGAAGGTTTTGGGGAAAGTATTTCTGTCAACCTAGAAGACGGTTTTATCACATCAACTGGCTAGACACAGAGTGATAGACAAACGCCCACACCACACATACAGACGGACAATATTGCTGGAAATGAATTGGCAGATATTTGGTTAGGTTTGGCTTTTTAAGCCATTAGTGGGTAACCAGGGGTGGGATAATGTCAATGTTGCGTTCCTTAGATAGTAGCTGGGAGCTTGCGGTGTCTGATACGTGTGAGATTTGTTTATGACAATTTGCGATGGAACACATAAAAAATTGCATATACTTTCGGAATTGTTTGGTGAGCTACTCATAGGTGGGCTGTGAGCTACTGGTAGCTCGTGATCAACCTGTTGGAGACCCCTGCCCTAGAGGCACAAACTCCACCTACTTTAAGGAGTTTTGGAGATCATTCCACATGAGAGGCGCAAAAAAACTTAAAGCAGATTTTCCTAATTTGGTGGAGATTGAAGGGATCTTCAGGGTTAGCCATCCCTGAGTGCTGGTCTGGTAACTTGTACGTCTGAAGGTTAACAATGAGGTTAGGTATGGTGGAAGTTCATGCAAGAGGGCTTTATAAATTAAATGAGCGCCATGCATCAATCTACGAGACTTCAAAGAGACCAGCCTACTTTCTGATACAAAATGCAATGATGTGCACTGAACCTATCGCCCGTAATGTTAAACTGCGTCCAATGGCTTCAATACAGTGGCAGCTGTATTCATATAGACATATCGTCATAGTTAATAGCCAGAATGAATGTTGACTGAATGATTTGTTTTCTGCAATTAAAGGAAAGACAGGACCTGTTCCTATAGAAGAAGCCGATTTTAATTCTTAATTTCTTATCCAACTCATCAACATGCTTTTTGAAAGATACCTTTTGTCAGTCCAGATGCCCAGATATTTATAAGCAGGAACATGGTCAATGAGGGCACCATAGAAAGTACATATGCACAAATCATCAGATATGTTTTTACATGATTTGGAAAATAACATACGCTTGGTTTTACCTGCATTAAATACCAATTTCAGTTCAACAAAGGCTTTCTGCGTTGGTATTTTGTATTTTATTAGTACTTTGTTGAATTCGTTCTGCATTTGGGGACTGTGAAAAGACCCCTGGTGGCATGTCTGGTGGGGTAAGTGTGTGTGTGTCAGAGCTGTATGTAAGTTGACTATGTGAATAATTTGCGATTTTCTACACATTAATATTACTTATAAAAAGATGGCAGTCAGTCTCTTCTAAACTCTTAGCCAAGAGAGACAGGCACGAATAGTACTTATATCAGCCCTCTGATTACAATGAAGAGCAAGACGTGATGGCAGTGGTTGAAAAGCCATAACACATACGTTTTTCCAACAACCGGTTATGGTCAATAATATCAAAGGCTACACTGAAATATAACAATACAGCTCCCACAATGCCTTTATTATCAATTTCTTTCAACCAATCATCAGTAATTTGTGTCAGTGCAGTACATGTTGAGTTCTCTATTAGCATGCTGAAAGTCTGTTGTTAATTTGTTTACAAAGAAATAGCATTGGATTTGGTCAAACACTATTTTTTCCAACATTTTGCTAAGAGCTGGCAACAAGATGATAGGTCTGCTGGTACAACCAGTAAAGGCCGCTTTACCAGTCTTGGGTAGCGGAATGACTTTGGCCTACCTCCAGGCCTGAGGACAAAGACTTTCCTCTAGGCTCAGATTAAAGATATGACAGATAGGAGTGGATATAGAGTCAGCTACCATCCTCAATAGCTTTCCATCTAAGTTGTCAATGCCAGGAGGTTTGTCATTATTGACAATCATTTCCCCACCTATCCCACACTTACTTTACAAAATTCTAAATTGCAATGCTTTTCTTTCATTATAATTTTTTTTATGCATGAATATGATGGTTCACTGTTCGTTGTGGCATTTCCTTCCTAAATTTGCCCACTTTGCCAATCAAGTGGTTTTGTGATTAATCAGCCATCTGATTCTATGACATTTGTCTTTCTGCCCATAATTTCATTTATCATTCTTTATATCATTGATCTTGGCTTCATAACACAGTTTCTTCTTCTTTTTAATCACATCAGACCAACAAATGTTTTTAACATTATCCACATAAGAGTCACAGCAAAATCTTTTGTATGATCTCTTATACACTATTTTAGGCCCAGCTTTTGGAACTTTGGCTTTCGTAGATATAGCCACTATATTGTGTTAACTGCATCCAATGGGTACGGATACAGCTTTAGAACAAAGTTCTATAGTATTAGTAAAAATGTGATCGATACATGTGGATGATCTTGTTCCTGTAGTGTTTGTAAACACCCTGGTAGGTTGATTAATAACCTGAACCAGATTACAGGCACTGGTTACAGTGAGAAGCTTACTCTTTAGGGACCATCTTGATGAAAACCAGTCAATATTCAGGTCCCCAAGAAAGTAGACCTCTCTGTTTACATCACATACACTATCAAGTACGTTACTTTTTAGGTGTCCACAAGTTTGCACCTATACTTGCAATAACTGGGGAAATGGGTTGGGAACCCTGTGAGGTGAGATGAGATGGAAGGCGTGTATGGTGAAACTTTGGAATAGACTGTTGGATATGCCACTATTGCTAGTAAAGTTTTTTTCAATGGGGGAACCTGGGCAACTGAAATGTCTGACTTTTTTCAACAGTCTGATTGTGAACATTTGTACGAAAACAAATTAAGGGGAACATAGATGTTATTTAAAATCAACTGTTGATGCAATATGAAAAAAATGGGTGGATGAGATTAATCAGGAACCGAAATTGAGAACCTTTTGTTTGATTAAGGGGGAATTTGTGTGTGAGAGATATATTATGTATAACCTATCTAAAAGCAAGAGATGTGAACAGGTAAGATCAGGGATATTGCCTCTGCCTATTGAAACAGGTCGGTATTGTGGTGAAATGGAAGAGGAAAGACAATGTAACTATTGTGACCTCGAAGAAATAGAGAATGAAAGTCATTATATCCTCTGCTGCCCTTTCTACCATGATACAGTTGAAGTCGGAAATTTACATACACTTAGGTTGAAGTCATTAAAACTCTTTTTTCAACCACTCCACAAATTTCGTGTTAACAAACTATAGTTTTGGCAAGTCAGTTAGGACATCTACTTTGTGCATGACACAAGTCATTTTTCCAACAATTGTTTACAGACAGATTATTTCACTAATAATACTCTGTATCACAATTCCAGTGGGTCAGAAGTTTACCTACACTAAGTTGACTATGCTTTAAACAGCTTGGAAAAATCCCAAAAATGATGTCATGGCTTTAGGAGCTTCTGATAGTCATTTGATTCAACTGGAGGTCTACCTGTGGCTGTTTTTCAAGGCCTACCTTCAAACTCAGTGCCTCTTTGCTTGACATCATGGGAAAATACAAAGAAATCAGCCAAGACCTGGTAGACCTCCACAAGTCTGGTTCATCCTTGGGAGCAATTTGCAAATGCCTGAAGATACCACGTTCATCTGTACAAACAATAGTACGCATGAATAAACACCATGGGACCACGCAGCCATCATACCACTCAGGAAGTAGCATTTAGCTGTGTTTTGGGTATTTGTGATGCATGCTAGTTGCTTTGAAAATGGCTGTGTGATTATTTTTGGCAGGGTACTCGCCTAACATAATCTAATGTTTTGCTTTCGCTGTAAAGCCTTTTTGAAATCGGACAACGTGGTTCGATTCAGGAGAAGTGTATCTATAAAATGGTGTAAAATAGTCATATGTTTGAGAAATTGAAGTTATAACATTTATGAAGTATTTGTATTTCGCGCGACGCGATTCCACTGGCTGTTGACTAGGTGGGACGCAAACGTCCCACCTTGCCCAGGGAGGTTAACAGCTTCTACCCCCAAGCCATAAGACTGCTGAACAGTTAATCTAATGGCTACCCGGACTATTTGCAATACCCCCCACGCCCATTTTTACGCTGCTGCTACTCTCTGTTTATTATCCATGCATAGTAACTTTACCTCTACCTATACTTTACTTAAAAAAAATGTTTTACTTCAGTTTATTTTAGTAAATACTTTGTAAACACTTTTTTTCTTAAAACTGCATTGTTGGTTTTGAGGACTTGTAAGTATGCATTTCACTGTAAGGTACCTGTTGTATTCGGAGCATGTGACAAATAAAATTGTATTTGATTTGATTACAACAGTGAATGTTTATTTGTGTCAATTAATCCCATAAGGTTGCCAACTGGCGATTTTCATTCATTCATTCATCAAGCATGTCACACATATTATCTAGATACTGACTGTTAGCACTTGGTGGCCTATAGCGACACCACAAAAGAAAAGGCTTTAGATGTGCCAAGTGAACCTGCAACTACAGCACTTCAATAACACTTGACATAAGACCTTCTCTAAGCATTACAGGGATATGGCTCTGAATATACACAGCAACACCTGCTCGATAAGCATTTCGGTCTCTTCCAGAGATGTTATATCATTGTATTGCTACTGCTGTATCATCAGGTGAATTATCCAAGTGAGTCTCTGAAATGGCTAATATATGAATGTTATCTTAAGTTAGCAAGTTATTGATTTTATTAACATTATTTCTAAGGCTACATATATTAATATGGGCTATTTTCAGCCCTTTCCTGGGTAGCTTATCAGAGATAGAGATAATATGGAAAAGTAAGAGAAAAATATATACATTCAGCAGTCCATTAATCAATTGGTGTGTGTGTGTGTGTGCTGCGGGGTTGAAGCTACGAACCCATAGGTTTGGCTCTCATCCCTTCCAGGCTTCTGGGAGGGAGAGTGGACAATGAGCCTGTCATAGTAGATGTAAGTAATGTCCCCACATGCTCTGGCAGCTTTCATGGCAGGGATAAGTTATTTCCTCTTTTGGTGCACAGCTTCACGATACTCCTTGTTGAGGAAAATATATATTCCTCTCAAGTTCTTGGCTCTTACCAGAACAGCTACCTTGTCCTTGAACCTCAGGAACTTGATCACTATCGGCCTGGGTTTTCCAGCCCTATGGGCACGCTCCACCTCAATCTTCCTGTGGTCCATCTTCAATTTCTCAGAGATAATTTCTCTCACTTTGTCCTCAGACTACGTTCAGGTCTCATGTGGAGATTCTGCAATTCCGTCCACAACCTTGTTGTTGCGCCTTGATTGTCCATCGAGATCTGATTTCTCCATCATTGTTATCATGGATTCACACACAGAACTGATGTCCTCTCTCACTGACTTACAGATTGCCGTCATCTTGCTGTTTTCCTGTTTCAACTCATTGAGCTGACCCTGGGAGAACTGCAAACTCTTCTTCAGATCCGGGACCTCTCTGGTCAGATTGTCCATTCTTTTATTAGTTGAATCCACCAGTATTTGGACAAAACACTTGAAGCTATTTTCTGCTTGTAGAACTATTTGTGTTTGTTTAAAAGATCCTTCAACTGTGATAGAGAAACACCCCTGTCCTCAACATACTCCCGCCAGCTTTGGTATTTGTCATGGTAGCTATAAACCATGTACTCCTCGCAGTTCCAGACAGGGCAGGTCACAAGGAAGATTGAAAACAACAACAAATAGCAGGGATCTAGACAGCCACAAACCCGGACAATCTGCGGTCCCAGCCACAATGACTAACCGCATTGTGGGCTGCAGTCATGGGCTGCTAGCATGATAGGCAGCTAGCTAGCCTATCATGCTATGCCAAATAGCTCCTCAGACCCGGCCATGGTTGGCAGGATCATTGGACAGAGAGTAGCAGTCCCAGCTACTGATGCTAACTGCATCACATGATCCAAACTCAAAAGTTATCTAGCTACTAAGAAACTTTCCAATACACTTTCAAAACAACAAACTCTCCAAAACAACAAACCAAGCACTCCCTGGATCCACGTTCAACAGGAAGGGATTTGAGACGATTACAATAAAGTCAGATTGAAGCTCTGACAGAGCCTGGTCGGCTGTGGGGGCAATAGCAGACACCACAGTGTCATCTGCATACAGGTGAAAGTTTGAATTATTACAGATACAGTAAACCAATATTGTTTGAAAGGTTGCTGGATCGAATCAAGACAAGGCAGTTAACCCACTGTTCCCCAGGCACCGAAGACGTTGATGTTGTTTAAGGCAGCCCACCGCACCTCTCTGATTCAGAGGGGTTGGGTTAAATGCGGAAGACACATTTCAGTTGAAGGCATTCAGTTGTAAATGTCACGTCCTGACCATATACTTAGGTATTTTTGTATTATATTTGGTCAGGACGTGGCAGAGTTATGTTTGGTTATGGTATAGTGGGGTTGTGAGTGTTGGGTTAGGTTCTAGGTTAGGTTTTCTATGTGTAGGTTGGGTGCTGGACTCTCAATTGAAGGCAGGTGTGTTGAGTTGCCTTTGATTGGGAGTCCTATATTAGTAGGGTGTGTTTGTCTGTGTGTTTGTTGGTAATTGTATTTTGCACTGTGTTTCGTTTCACCTGTGAAACTGTCACCTTTCTCCTTTGCGTGTTTATTTTGTTTTGTCGTTTCCATCTATAATAAATATGATGTGGAACAGTCAACCCGCTGCGTATTGGTCATCGAGTGATTTCGACATATCTTCCGATGAGGGAGAATACGAGGAACGTGACAGTAAAACTGACTAGGTATCCCCCTTTCCCCTTTCATGTAAATAGTGAAAAGAACCGTACCAAGAACCGATCCCTGTGGGACACCCTTTATTATGTGTTCTGTCCTTAAATTATTTTTCAAACCATCTACATGTTGCCTGGTTCAGACCAATTGATGAAAGCCTGTGAATAGGTAATGAGTGTTCTACTGTGTTCAATGCTTTAGACAGATCCAAAGAAGTAGCATAGATGGTGCTATGACCAGGTCTGAAACCTGACTGGTTTACATTTAGAATACATGTTATAGTTAAAAATGATCTAAACTGAGTATTTTCAATCAAATCAAATGTTATTTGTCACACCGCCGAATACAACAGGTGAAATGCTTACTTACAAGCCCTTAACCAACAATGCAGTTTTAATTTAAACAAGTTAAAATAAAAAATATAAAAGTAACAAAGAATTAAAGACCACTGAAATGTAAATTTGTATTTTTGAACCTTTATTTAACTAGTCAAGTCAGTTAAGAACTAATTCTTATTTACAATGACGGCCAATCTGGGAACAGTGGCTTAACTGCCTTGTTCAGGAGCATAATGACATATTTTTACCTTGTCAGCTCGGGGATTCGCTCCAGCAACCTTTCGGTTACTCGGCAAATGTTCTAACCACTAGGCTACCTGCCGCCCACAAAATACAAAATACAACCATAATTTCATTACTTTCATATTTTCATGTCCTTCAGACAATGCATTCCACGGATTATCCTCCAGGTCATCTTCAGTTTGGTCATGGTTTCTGTCTTTTTCTCCTCTATTCTTCTCTCCTCAAACCACACGTGGCACTCAGCGCATGACCGAGGGGATTGCAAATGAATTTATCATCAGTTCTGCTGCTCGTTTACCAATCAATGAATCCACACACAGCTACAAATAATTGGACTGTTGTGACAAATATAGTTCAATTTGTTTCAGCCAGGGTTTAGAAAACTGTGGTAGGACATAGGAGACTTGAAGAGGCATGTGCGTGGCTAGATTAGTGGTTAGTTGGGTTAAAGAGGTCAGAATTGGGTTGTGTACCTGTTCAGGGCTGAGACCGAGGGGTGTAGTCAGCAGTGTAAGAGAATGAGAAAAAAGGGGTACAAAAGAGGGGGTAACAGAGAGGTGGGTAGTGTACCTGTTCAGGGCTGAGGCCAGGGGGCACCCAGGCGTATTCCTCCAGCGCGCAGCCTGAGTCGTCGTCAGAAGTAGAGTTCCTCTGGAAGTCGTACATCAACTTAGTGACACTCTTCTCCATCTCCAGAGACATGGCCCTCACCACATGCTCCTCACTGGGACTCTTAGAGTGGTCACCAGTCTTCTTTTAGCAGAGAGTGCAAGAGAAAGGAGAGGGAGAGGGAGAGGGAGAGAGAGAGAGAGCGAAAGAGAGGGAGAGAGAGAGAGAGGGAGAGAGGGAAAAAGGGAGCGTGCGAGAGAGAGCAAGAGAGAGAGAGGAGAGGGAAAAAGAGAAAGTGAAAAGAGTGTGAGAGAAATAGAGAGATAGAATAATTAGTATTCTAGACTACAGGCTGAGGGCTCAGATTTCCCAGTGGCATACATCAGGGCTATGGCAGATATATTAAAGCATTTTAAGCAATTTGTTACAAGCAATTACACATGAATATTGTACAGAGACACACACACAAACACACACATTGGCTCAGACTTTATTAAAACTGTCAAAAGCACATTATGTTTATGCCATTATAGTTTTCAAAACTAATGTACAGTCCAAACACAAAAAACGAATACAACCGACCTAAGTTAAGTGATCATTTATCAGATATGGAGAAAAGAGAGGGTCTCTGGCTGGAGAGTATAACAGCTGGACACATTACTATTAACAGGACAAGGTGCCTATCGCTGCCTACCGACACCAGAAACATGGCATTGAAAGGCAATAATTTAGGGAGAAAATTGAAAATCTAGCAGTATGAGAGAGACTTAATGGTTTGTGCATGCTAACATCATATGCCTTTTTAATTATGTGCTCATGTATTTTGGTTGAAAAACAGCCTAAATAAATCATCACATTCTTGTTTCATTTCTTGATTACATTAATCTTTGGAATATCACGGCATCAATTTGGTATACAGGGTTCTTCTGCTAGGCATTCAAAAGTGTAAGTAGGGAATGGAGGGTGGGTGATAAGGGGACAGGAGGCCCTTACAGTAAATTGGTTTATATGGAAAACAAGATCATTGGTTTACTGTAGCGAATTCAGATCCAATAGAATCAGTCCCACCCCATCACATGCCACAGACCAGGCTCAAACATGATCTGTCCACATGAATCCAAAACATCATTCCCTCACCACAACCCTGTGGAACATCCAATACTTGGAATCCAACAGATAACTAAAACAGCTTCTCAGAACCTCTTCAAAACACACACAAAGCCACATGAGATAACTAAAGCCATGAAAGGACAATGACTTAACTAGTCTCCCTCTCTGTGCTTTGAGGGAGAGCCAGTGAGTGAGTCAGAGTGCATGAGGTACTGTGGTGTGTTGTTTATCTCTCTCTAAAATGGACGCTGCTGATTCCTCTAAGGGACTAGGTAAAGCTGGTGTACCTGCTAGCCCCTGGCCTGGCCTGAGGGAAGCAGGCAGTGCACTACTTACATCACCACTGTATGGAGGCTGAGTGGAGAGAGAGGGAGAGGAGGCCTCATGGGAGACCTGGAGAGAGTGTTTTTTGTTGTTGACGTAACACACTCTCACTATACCGAGTGGTTAGTCATCAACACACTCCTCTGATCTGCCTTGGCAACATATTAGGGGGTGGGGGGATTCGGGGGGAGGGAAGGTGTCTCACTTTGCTCACTGGCTTGTGTTCAGTTCTGCTTTCTAGAGAAAAAACGGAGGCTTGTCTATCAGTCACAGTCAATCAAAGATAATATCCATTATGTGCAATGATAATGAAGATGAGCATATACAGTTGAAGTGGGAAGTTTACAAACACTTAGGTTGAGTCATTAAAACTCGTTTTTCAACCACTCCACAAATTTCTTGTTAACAAACTATAGTTTTGGCAAGTCGGTTAGGACATCTACTTTGTGCATTACACAAGTAATTTTTCCAACAATTGTTTACAGACAGATTATTTCACTAATAATACTCTGTATCACAATTCCAGTGGGTCAGAAGTTTACATACACTAACTTGACTGTGTCTTTAAACAGCTTGGAAAATTCCAGAAAATGACGTCATGGCTTTAGAAGCTTCTGATAGGCTAATTGACATCATTTGAGCAAATTGGAGGTCTACCTGTGGATGTATTTCAAAGCCTACCTTCAAACTCAGTGCCTCTTTGCTTGACATCATGGGAAAATCCAAAGAAATCAGCCAAGACCTCAGAAAAGAATTGTAGACCTCCACAAGTCTGGTTCATCCTTGGGAGCAATTTCCAAATGCCTGAAGGTACCACGTTCATCTGTACAAACAATAGTACGCAAGTATAAACACCATGGGACCACGCAGCCATCATACCACTCATCATACCACTCAGCAAATCAATAACAGAACAACAACAAAGGACCTTATGAAGATGCTGGAGGAAACAGGTACAAAAGTATCCATATTCACAGTAAAACGAGTCCTATATCGACATAACATGAAAGGCTGCTCAGCAAGAAAGAAGCCATTGCTCCAAAACCGCCATAAAAAAAGCCAGACTACGGTTTGCAACTGCACATGGGGACAAAGATCCTACTTTTTGGAGAAATGTCCTCTGGTCTGATGAAACAAAAATAGAACTTGTGCTGGCTAATTTCTGCATTACCAAATGAGGAGAGTTACAAACACACCAGTCTGAGTTAAACTACATCTTCAATACTTAACCTCTTACATCTAGACGTTCCGCTAGCGGAACACCTGCTCCAATATCCAATGATGGGCGTGGCGCGAAATGCAAATTCCTCTAAAATCCGAAAACTTCCATTTTTCAAACATATGACTATTTTACAGCTATTTAAAGACAAGACTCTCGTTAATCTAACCACACTGTCAGATTTCAAAAAGGCTTTACAGCGAAAGCAAAACATTAGATTATGTCAGCAGAGTACCCAGCCGGAAATAATCAGACACCCATTTTTCAAGCTAGCATATAATGTCACAAAAACCCAGAAGACAGCTAAATGCAGCACTAACCTTTGATGATCTTCATCAGATGACACACCTAGGACATTATGTTATACAATACATGCATGTTTTGTTCAATCAAGTTCATATTTATATAAAAAAACACCTTTTTACATTAGCATGTGACGTTCAGAACTAGCATACCCCCCGCAAACTTCCGGGGAATTTACTAACAATTTACTAAATTACTCACGATAAATGTTCACAAAAAGCATAAATTATTTTAAGAATTATAGATACAGAACTCCTCTATGCACTCGATATGTCCGATTTTAAAATAGCTTTTTGGTGAAAGCACATTTTGCAATATTCTAAGTACATAGCCCAGCCATCACGGGCTAGCTATTTAGACACCCGGCAAGTTTAGCCTTCACCAAAATCAGATTTACTATTACAAAAGTTTGATTACCTTTTGTTGTCTTCGTCAGAATGCACTCCCAGGACTGCTACTTCAATAACAAATGTTGGTTTGGTCCAAAATAATCCATCGTTATATCCGAATAGCGGCGTTTTGTTCGTGCGTTCCAGAAACTGTCCAAAATGGTAAATCAGGGTCGTGCGCATGGCGCATTTCGTGACAAAATTCTAAATATTCCATTACCGTACTTCGAAGCATGTCAACCGCTGTTTAAAATACATTTTTATGCAATTTATCTCGTAAAAAAGCGATAATATTCCGACCGGGAATCTCCTTTTCGGTAAACAGAGGAAAAAACACAAAGACGGGGGCGGCCAGTGCCTAAGCCCACTGTCCCTTGATCGGCCACTTGAGAAAGGCGATAATGTGTTTCAGCCTGGGGCTGGAATGACGACATTCAGGTTTTTCCCGGGCTCTGAGAGCCTATTGGAGCTGTGGGAAGTGTCACGTTACCGCAGAGATCCTAAGTTTTGGAATGAGATGTCAAAGAAAGACAATAAATGGTCAGACAGGCCACTTCCTGTAAAGGAATCTCTCAGGTTTTGACCTGCCATTTGAGTTCTGTTATACTCACAGACACCATTCAAACAGTTTTAGAAACTTTGGAGTGTTTTCTATCCAAAGCTAATAATTATATGCATATTCTAGTTTCTGGGCAGGAGTAATAATCAGATTAAATCGGGTACGTTTTTTATCCAGCCGTGAAAATACTGCCGTCTATGACCATTTCTTGGCCATCTACACTCTCTTTATTGAAAACTGAGGATCTCTGCTGTAACGTGACACTTCCTACGGCTCCCATAGGCTCTCAGAAGGCAGCAAAACGCTGAATGATGTCTTTGCAGGCCCTGGCTGAAAAACAGTAGCGCATTTGGATAGTGGTCGATCAGAGAACAGAAACTGGAGGCGCGTGCACAAGGCGACACCATGTTTTTATTCTTTCGTCTTTGAACGAAAACAATGACTCCCGGTCGGAATATTATCGCTTTTTTACGAGAAAAATCGCATAAAAATTGATTTTAAACAGCGGTTGACATGCTTCGAAGTACGGTAATGGAATATTTAGATTTTTTTTGTCACGAAACGCGTCGGGCGCGTAACCCTTCGTCACCCTTCGGATAGTGTCTTGAACGCACGAACAAAACGCCGCTATTTGGATATAACTATGGATTATTTTGAACCAAACCAACATTTGTTATTGAAGTAGAAGTCCTGGGAGTGCATTCTGACGAAGAACAGCAAAGGTAATCCCATTTCTCTTAAAGTAAATCTGAGTTTGGTGAGGGTCAAACTTGGTGGGTGTCAAAATAGCTAGCCTGTGATGGCGAGCTATCTACTCAGAATATTGCAAAATGTGCTTTCACGTGTCATCTGATGAAGATCATCAAAGGTTAGTGCTGCATTTAGCTGTGGTTTTGTTTTTTGTGACATTATATGCTAGCTTGAAAAATGGGTGTCTGATTATTTCTGGCTGGGTACTCTGCTGACATAATCTAATGTTTTGCTTTCGCTGTAAAGCCTTTTTGAAATCGGACAGTGTGGTTAGATAAAGGAGAGTCTTGTCTTTAAAATTGTGTAAAATAGTCATATGTTTGAAAAAAAATTGAGGAATTTGTAATTCGCGCCACGCCTATCATTGGATATTGGAGCAGGTGTTCCGCTAGCGGAACGTCTAGATGTAAGAGGTTAACAAAATACTTTCTGCACGCTTATAGGGAAGGGCATTCAACATGCACGGCACTTACGCAAATGACGGATGATTGGCTGAGAGAAATTGTTAATAAAAACGTTGTGGGAGCTGTTTTGTTAGACTTCCGTGCAGCTTTTGACATTACCAATCATAGTATGCTGCTGGAAAAACGTATAAGTTATGGCTTTACACCCCTAGCTATATTGAGGATTGAGAGTTACCTCTCTAACAGAACACAGATGGTGTTCTTTAATGGTAGCCTCGCTAACATAATCCAGGAAGAATTAGGCATTCCCCAGGGCAGCTGTCTAGGCCCCTTACTTTCTTACATATTTAATAATGACCTGCCACATAAAGCCTGTGTGTCTATGTATGCGGTTGACAACACTATACATGTCAGTTACTACAGCGAGTGAAATCACTGCAGCATTTAACGAAAAGCTGCAGTCAGTTTCAGAATGGGTGGCAATAAATAAGTTAGTCCTACATATTTCAAAAACTAAAAGCATTGTATTTGGGACAAATCATTCACTAAACCCTAAACCTCAACTAAATATTGTAATGAATAATGTGGAAATTGAGAAAGTTGAGAAGACTGAACTGCTTGGATTAACCCTGGATTGTAAACTGTTATGGTCAAAATCTATTGATGCAACAGTAGGTAAGATGGGGAGAGGTCTGTCCATAATAAAGCACTGCTCTGCTTGCTTAACAACAATATCAACAAGGCAGGTCCTGCAGGCCCTAGTTTTGTCGTACCTGGACTACTGCCCAGTCGTGTGGTCAGGTGCCACAAAGAGGGACTAAATGTACTCTTAGAGCTAACAATAATACTATGCATGTCAATCTCTCATGGCTCAAAGTAGAGAAGACATTGACTTCATCACTACTTGTTTTTTTTTATTTTTAATATTGACATGTTGAACACACCAAGATGTATGTTTAAACTACTAGCAGACAGCTCATGCACCCATGCATACCCACAATACATGCCAACAGAGGTCTCTTCACAGTACCCATGTCCAGAACAGACAATGGGAGGTGCACAGTACTACATAGAGCCTTGGATATATAGTACTCTAATCCACATCAAGTAACTCACACAAGCAGTAAAATCAGATTTAAAAAACAGATAAAAATACACCTTATGGAACAGCAAGGACTGTAAAGAGTCACACACACAGGTACAAACACACACATACAAACGGACACAACATACACACTATACACACGCACATCTGGATTGTGTGTTGTAGTAGAGTAGTGGCTGGAACACACTTAATGTATTGTGAAATATGTTGTAAAATGTATTTGAATGTTTAAAAATGTTATTGTAATGTATATTACTGCCTTATTTTTTGCAGGATACTAGGAAGAGCAGCTGATGTCTTGACAGCAGCCAATGGGGATGTCACGTCCTGACCAGTAAAGGGGTCTTTTGTCATTGTAGTATGGTCAGGGCGTGGCAGTGGGTGTTTGTTTTGTGTGTTTTGGGGTTTTTTGTTCTAGGGGATTTTGGTTCTAGTTTTCATTTTCTATGTTTTGTTTTCCAGGTTTGGCCGAGTGTGGTTTCCAATCAGAGGCAGGTGTCTTTCGTTGTCTCTGATTGGAAGCCATACTTAGGCAGCCTGTTTTCCTTTGGGTTTTGTGGGTGGTTATTTTATGTTATAGTCTGTGAACCTTACGGAACTGTTTGCTGTCGTTTGTTATTTATTTTTGTTTAAGTGTTCACTTTATCTAAATAAATAAGTAAGAATGAGCACTATACCCGCTGCGCCTTGGTCTGTACTTAACGACGCTTGTGACAGGGGATCCAAAACAAATACAAATACAAACTGAGATGAATGAAAACCTATAACCAAGGTTTATTAGTTCTTCACTGACATATCTCCACAAATCGCACACTGTTGTGGGTTCTCCATGTCACACCGTTGTTATATAAAAACACGTTTCTCTTACATCTAATACATGGCAGCTATACATAAACACATGCCAATCTTTTTATAGGCTACAAAACATTAATCTGCGTCAAGGTTATGAGAAAATACTCTCTATTCACTGGTCAGTAGTTATTTTCTCATCTTATGCCCAACAATGAAAATCAACATCTAAATGGTGATTTATTCTATTTGCAGCCACAGAAATATCAGCAGTTGCATAACCTGCCCACGTACTCTATTATGATCTAGAAAGGGAGAGATGATGTCAGCAAGTCGCTGTGCCAACGTTTACTAGATGTAGACCCTACATCATCAATGAAGACACCTGAAATCCATTCATTTGTATTTAGATGTAGGTCATGTTTATATAAGTGACCTGTCACTTACTCCTCACCTGCACTGTACATCAATCAGTAACCAATATGTGGGCCAGAGTGAGATGATAAATATTGTATGGTACACTGTCAGAGTGTGCACAACTGGTCGAAGGAAGTCAGGCGCAGGAGAGCAGAGATGAGTGAACAGGCACACTTTATTCAGGCAGAGGAAAACAGCCGGAGGCAACTGCGTCACAACACTCCGGCCCAAGGAAAAAAGCGATAGCGCACAAATTACACAAATAGGTACAAATAACAAAACCATGGGTTACAACAATGCCCGGCGCAAAACGAGCCTGTAGCATTACACACGTAACGAACGAACAATACCACACACAGACATGAGGGGAACAGAGGATAATATACACGTAGAGTAACGAGGGGATGTAAACCCGGTGTGCGGGAAAACAAGACAAAACAAATGGAAAATGAAAGGTGGAGCGGCAATGGCTAGAAGACAGGTGACTTCGAACGCCGAACGCCGCCCGAACAAGGAGAGGGACCGACTTCGGCGGGAGTCGTGACATACACATTAGAATTGTCCTTTCTTTTTGCTCTAACTGTATAGAATGTGGGTTATTGCACCATAAAACAAGCTCTATAATGTATGTGATTTTAATGTACTATCCAATAAACCACTTCATGGGTTGTCTGAGTACAGCCATATATTTAATTAAGCCATATACTCAGGGGCGGAAATCCCGGGGGGGACGGGGGACACACGACCCCCCCATCCTGGGAAAAATATGATTTGTCCCCCCCAATATATCACTGAAACATAACTATGTAATTTAAATAATATTAATAATACGCAATGAAAGCAATTGTTCTGATTATAGACACTTAATAGCGCGTTTTTAACCTGTTAGGGCTAGGGGGCAGTATTGACACGGCTGGATAAAAAACATACCCGATTTAATCTGGTTACCACTCCTACCCAGTAACTAGAATATGCATATACTTATTACATATGGATAGAAAACACCCTAAATTTTCTAAAACTGTTTGAATGGTGTCTGTGAGTATAACAGAACTCAAATGGCAGGTCAAAACCTGAGAGATTCCTTTACAGGAAGTGGCCTGTCTGACCATTTCTTGAACTTCTTTTCCATCTCTATCATTTACTAAGGATCTCTGCTCTAACGTGACACTTCCCACGTCGTCCATAGGCGCTCAGAGCCCGGGAAAAAACAGAATGTCATCATTCCAGCCCCAGGCTGAAACACATTATCGCCTTTCTCAAGTGGCCGATCAAGGGACACTGGGCTTATGCGCGTGACCCCGACCGCCCCCGCCTGTGGGATTTTTTCCTCTGTTTGCCGAAAAGGAGATTCCCTGTCGGAATATTATCGCTTTTCTACGAGAAAAATGTCGTAAAAATTGATTTTAAACAGCGGTTGACATGCTTTGAAGTACGGTAATGGAATATTTAGAATTTTATTGTCACGAATTGCGCCATGCGCGTGACACTTCTTTACTATTTCTGATAGTGTCTGGAACGCACGAACAAAACGCCGCTATTCGGATATAACGATGGATTATTTTGGACCAAACCAACATTTGTTATTGAAGTAGCAGTCCTGGGTGTGCATTCTGACGAAGACAACAAAAGGTAATCAAACTTTTATAATAGTAAATATGATTATGGTGAGTGCTAAACTTGCCGGGTGTCTAAATAGCGAGCCCGTGATGCCTGGGCTATGTACTTAGAATATTGCAAAATGTGCTTTCACCAAAAAGCTATTTTAAAATCGGACATATCGAGTGCATAGAGGAGGTCTGTATCTATAATTCTTAAAATAATTGTTATGCTTTTTGTGAACGTTTATCGTGAGTAATTTAGTAAAATGTTAGCGAATTCCCCGGAAGTTTGCGGGGGGTATGCTAGTTCTGAACGTCACATGCTAATGTAAAAAGCTGTTTTTTGATATAAATATGAACTTGATTGAACAAAACATGCATGTATTGTATAACATAATGTCCTAGGGTTGTCATCTGATGAAGATCATCAAAGGTGAGTGCTGCATTTAGCTGTCTTCTGGGTTTTGGTGACATTATATGCTGGCTTGAAAAATGGGTGTCTGATTATTTCTGGCTTGGTACTCTGCTGACATAATCTAATGTTTTGCTTTCGTTGTAAAGCCTTTTTGAAATCGCACAGTGTGGTTAGATTAACGAGAGTCTTGTCTTTAAAATGGTGTAAAATAGTCATATGTTTGAAAAATTGAAGTTTTTGCATTTTTGAGGTATTTGAATAACGCGCCATGGGATTACACTGGCTGTTGAGTAGGTGGGACGCTTGCGTCCCACCTAGCCCATAGAGGTTAAAGGCAATGGTATTGCTGTTGTGATTAGTTGTGTAGTTTTGGGTACCGGTAGTTAGGAGTACGGCAAACACCTTATTTCTTTGGTTCCTCAATATACATTTACCATATTACAATGTAGGCTATGTGTTACAGCACTACTTTTGGTGTCCCCCTCAGGAATTGCTCTTGAGAAAATTTCATGTAATTGTCCCCTCCAAAGTGGATATCAGATTTTCGCCCCTGCATATACTGTATTTCATATCCCTCTCACCTTTACAGTTGACACATTGGCTATCATTTATGTCCGACAGGTTTGCTGAGAGAGCAGCGACAGAGCTGGATGATGGATACAGAAGCCTAAAGCCTGCGTCACATAAATGCTGGATCTAGAAGCCTAGTAATAATGATTATAACAGCCTAACTGTTGAGGCCAGGATGGACTAGGTTCCTCTGGCAGCTGTGTGACCTGTAGAGAACAGTCTGCCTGGATTAAACACACAGCATGGTCTGTCTGGGTGACAGATATAAAGACACTTCTCTCTCCCCAGCTCTACTGACAGCACTTTATCACTCACAGCTATAAAGGAACTTCAATGATTCTGCTCATCCAATGAAATATTGAAGAAAGAATATCTGTGAAGCCACTAAGCCATACACTTTACTAGATGAGAGGGTGTGTGTCTGTGTGTGTGTATTTATTCCTCATGTTAAACAGTACTAGTGACTTAGTTCCACCCTAGGCCTGCTGTGTCCTTCCTTTGCAATACTGTAAAACATCAAAGACTTCTACAATATGTCCTTGGGCCATTGAGAAAGCTGTGGCAGACAAGTGCATAAATTACCAAAGCGCTTAAGGGTCAATTATTGCAAAACGGAAAATCCGGTGCATAATAGGCTGAATTATCAGAGTTGAGGTAAATAAATGTAGAATTTATGTTGAAAAGTGCTCTCCTCTAATGACATAAGTATCTGCTGATGTCAGCAGTGCATGGATTAAACCTTCATAAATATTAATTTGGCTGATAAGACCATTGTTTATAATAACCTTGGACTGAAAGGCCATTTTCTCTTGTGTGGAGAGTTGATTTGTTGGTTTATTAAAGGGTTGTCTCCCTTTGAGACATATTCTTGGTCTAAAGTAGCCAACACCGAGACAGAAAATGATGATGGGACAACAGATAGATGCTACCGTACCTAACACCAACCCACTCTAATGAGGTTCCTGATGTAGAAGGCCATCCAAACCACCCAAGGATTGGTGGAAATCACACTACAGACAATTGAGACCACACTGTTATTTTGTTGTTGTTTAACAGCAAATATTGTGTAGCATTCTCTTGTGGCCCATATTATTCAATGTGAGTCACTATCCACATTCTGACTGACTATAAATAAATGGAAACAATATGAAATGGCACTAAAACATTTTAGTCTGACAAACAGGTGCAAATGTGAACTTAGGCAGGCACGGTGTCTACATCTTTCACAAAGGCAGGGTTGAAATAATGCACAATGACCGATCTGTTGTTTTACCATTGGGCTTTGCTAGAATGTAACCTCGTCCTTGTGACACTGTGCTACAATAAGAAGTAGAACACTTATGACATTTTCACAGAGTCACGGTGACTCTGGAGAAAGCAGCGGTGACATTGTGAGAGAGGGAGCGCACTTACAGCAGCAGTCCAAATGTCATCCTCTTTCTCCATTTGAACAAACAGCCATCCCTGATTAATAATGAAGTGTGATAGAGGGATGGGAGTGAGGGAGAGAGGGAGGGCAAGATCATTCCCAACCCCCCTTCCCTTATTTCATTTAGAAAGAAAGCATTCCAGAACACAGTGGTCTCCTCCCACTTCCCTCCTCACATCTTAACACCTTTTTCATTTAGCAAGAAACCAGCGTTCCAGAAGACAGCCGTGTCACCCCTCTTCTCCTCCTCTCTCCTTCCCCCTCTCTGTATGCCAATGGAGCTGGTTTCCATGGAGTCAGTTCATGCGAGAAGCCACGGTAACCCCAGTCCAACCCTCCCTGGTACACCAGAGAAAGAAAACTCAATTACACAATGGCAAAGATGGAGGAATCGCACAGAATGTCTGTCATCTGTTTATCTGAGTGTGGGGACAAAGAGATGCAGATGGAGATAAAGTAATAAAAGTGAGAGACTTTCCATACTGATGTGACGAAACGCAAGACCATGTGTGGTCAAAGACATTCACGCTCGTTGAATACCCTTAAAGGTCAAATGCATTTTTATCTTAATATCAAATCATTTTTGGGTAACAATTAGATAACTTACTGTGATTGCTTTCAATTGAAATGTTCAAAAAGAAGCAAAAATAACTTCTTAGCAAAGAGCAATTTCTCAAGCAAGAATTTTGCTAGGACAGTCTGAGAGTGGTCTGAGAGAGGAGGGGGAAATTGGAAACAACCTGTTATTCTTATTGGTCTATCACCAGGCAGGCCAAAACTCCATCCCACCAAAACTTGGCTCAATCAGCTCTTACACTAAAAGGGCATTATCATCCTTTTCACAATTTCACAGTATTATTCCAAGCTCATATACACCTTTCAAACCACTACGTTTTTCTACCAACTTCAGCATCCCGACAAATTTTTGTTGACTTTTCTTTATATATGAAAGGTATTGGTGGTGACAAAGCCTCTAGTTTTATTTCCACCAACCGACCTAGACATGATTAAGGTTAGTATGAAATGTAGCCGTAATGCAGTAATTTCCTTGCATAGCCCACCATGTGCACTGTTTTCTTAACCTCAACTGGATGGATCCATAAAGACTTAATATGGGATTAAATATCACTGAATTACAAACATATTGGAATAAAGTAGGCTAATGCAATTGAAGCCATCAAATTGTAAAAAAAAAAAAAATTATACATGACATTTACATAAGTATTCAGACCCTTTACTCAAAACTTTGTTGAAGCACCTTTGGCAGCAACTACAGCCTTGAGTCTTCATGAGTATGACTCTACAAGCTTGGCACACCTGTATTTGGAGAGATTCTCCCATTCGTCTCTGCAGATCCTCTCAAGCTCTGTCAGGTTGGATGGGGAGCGTTGCTGCACATCTATTTTCAGGTCTCTCCAGAGATGTTAGATCGGGTTGAAGTCCGGGCTCTGGCTTGGCCACTCAAGGACATTCAGAGACTTGTCCCGAAGCCACTCCTGCGTTGTCTTGGCTGTGTGCTTAGGGTCGTTGTCCTGTTGGAAGGTGAACCTTCGCCCCAGTCTGAGGACCTGAGCGCTTTGGAGCAGGTTTTCATCAGGGATCTCTCTGTACTTTGCTCTGTTCATCTTTGCCTCTATCTTGACTAGTCTCCCAGTCCCTGCTGCTCACTGAAAAACATCTCCACAGCTTTATGCAGCAATCAACATTCTTCACCGTAGGGATGGTGCCAGGTTTACTCCAGATGCGACACTTGGCATTCAGGCCAAATAGTTCAATATTGGTTTCATAAGACCAGAGAGTCTTGTTTCTCATGGTCTGAGAGTCTTTAGGTGCCTTTTGGCAAACTCCAAGTCGGCTGTCATGTGCCTTTTATTGAGGAGTGGCTTCCGTCTGGCCACTCTACCATAAAGGCCTGATTAGTGGAGTGCTGCAGAGATGGTTGTCCTTCTGGAAGGTTCTCCATCTCCACAGAGTAAATCTAGAGCTCTGTCAGAGTTACCATTGGGTTCTTGGTCAACTCCTTGTCCAAGGCCCTTCTCCCCCGATTGCTCAGTTTGGCCCAAACATTTAAGAATGATAGAGGCCACTGTGTCCTTGGGGACCTTCAATGCTGCAGAAATGTTTTGGTACCCGTACCCAGACTTGTGACTCTACACAATCCTGTCTTGGAGCTCTATGGACAATTCGTACGACCTCATAGCTTGGTTTTTGCTCTGACATACACAGTCAACTGTGGGACCTTATATAGACGGGTGTGTGCCTTTCCAAATCATGTCCAATCAATTGGATTTACCATAGGTGGACTCCAATCAAGTTGTAGAAACATCTCAAGGGTGATTAATGAGAACAGGATTCCCCTGAGCTCAATTTCGAGTCTCATAGCAAAGGGTCTGAATACTTACGTAAGTAAGGTATTTCTGATTTTCATTTTTAATACATTTGCAAACATTTGTAAAAACATGCTTCACTTTGTCATTATAGGGTATTGTGTGTAGATTGCTGAGGATTAATTTTAGTTTTAAATCCATTTTAGAATAAGGCTGTAACGTTACAAAATGTGGAAAAGGTCAAGGGGTCTGAATACTTTCCGAAGTCACTGTATGTCTGTATATTTGGTTTATTTTCTGGCTGGGCAAATAAGTGGAGGTGGTAGAGCTCATCTCTTCGTTTGCTCATCTTTCACTAATCAGAAACTTTTAGCATGCAATAATGTAGCCTAAATCAAGTGTTGTCCTATTATTTTGCTCGATCATGTAAATGCAACTCAAAAAGCCAGTGACTCACAAGACTCACAAGCTTTTGAAAATATAGATTGATATTATTTTCTATCGGTGTCATGATGAAGATACTCTCAATCTAAGGCCCTAGGCCTGCTCTCTAACAAAGTGGAGTGAGGGTAGAAAATACAGTTGAAGTTGGAAGTTTACATACACTTAGGTTGGAGTCATTAAAATTTGTTTTTCAACCACTCCACAGATTTCTTGTTAACAAACTATAATTTTGGCAAGTCGGTTAGGACATCTACTTTGTGCATGACACAAGTAGATTATTTCAGTTATAATTCACTGTATCACATTTCCAGTGGTTCATAAGTTTACATACACTAAGTTGACTGTGCCTTTAAAAAGCTTGGAAAATTCCAGAAAATTATGTCATGGCTTTAGAAGCTTCTGATAGGCTAATTGACATCATTTGAGTCAATTGGAGGTGTACCTGTGGATGTATTTCAAGGCCATTCATCTGTACAAACAATGGTACGCAAGTATAAACACCATGGCACCACGCAGCCGTCATCCGAGAGATTAACGTACTTTGGTGCGAAAAGTGCAAATCAATCCCAGAACAACAGCAAAGGACGTTGTGTAGATGCTGGAGGAAACAGGTACAAAAGTACCTATAGCCACATTAAAACTAGTCCTATATCGACATAACCTGAAAGACCGCTCAACAAGGAAGAAGCCACTGCTCCAAAAACCGCAATAAAAAAGCCAGACTACGGTTTGCAACTGCACATGGGGACAAAGATTGTACTTTTTGGAAAAATGTCCTCTGGTCTGATGAAACGAAAATAGAACTGTTTGGCCATAATGACCATCGTTATGTTTGGAGGAAAAAGGGGGAGGCTTGCAAGCCAAAGAACACTATCCCAACCGTGAAGCACGGGGGTGGTAGCATCATGTTGTGGGGGTGCTTTGCTGCAGGATGGACTGGTGCACTTCACAAAATAGATGGCATCATGAAAATGAAAATTATGTGAATATATTGAAGCAACATCTCGAGACATCAGACAGGAAGTTAAAGCTTGGTTGCAAATGGGTCTTCCAAATGGACAATGACCCCAAGCATACTTCCAAAGTTGTGGCAAAATGGCTTAAGGAAAACAAAGTTAAGGTATTGGAGTGGCCATCACAAAGCCCTGACCTCAATCCTATAGAACATTTGTGGGCAGAACTGAAAAAGCGTGTGTGTGCATCGAGGCCTACAAACCTGACTCAGTTACACCAGCTCTGTCAGGAGTAATGGGCCAAAATTTACCCAACTTATTGTAGGAAGCTTGTGGAAGGCTTCCCGAAACGTTTGACCCAACTTAAACAATTTAAAGGCATTGCTACCAAATACTTACTGAGTGTTTGTAAACATCTGACCCACTGTGAATGTGATGAAAGAAATAAAAGCTGAAATAAACCATTCTCTCTACTATTATTCTGACATTTCACATTCTTCAAATTAAGTGGTGATCCTAAAACAGGACATTTTTACTAGGATTAAATGTTGGGAATTGTGAAAACTGAGTTTAAATGTATTTGGCTAAGGTGTATGTAAACTTCCGACTTTAACTGTAGATTAAACATGGATCAAAAAAGCATGGGCTTACCTTAGGTTCTGTTTAAAATATAACTTTTTTTGTATGACAGCAGTTTCACTGCTGTTGCCGTGATACAAGTTGTGTGGGGAAATTATTATTTTTATTTGATTCTGTTATATTTAATTGTGCTCTTACTACAAAATATACACTGAGTGTACAAAACGTTGCTCTTCTACACGACATAGAGGTGAAAGCTATGATTCCTTATTGATATCACTTTTTAAGTGCACTTCAATCAGTGTAGATGAAGGGGAGGAGACTGGATAAAGATGGCTTTTTAAGCCTTGAGACAATTGAGACATGGATTGTGTGGGTGCTATTCCAAGTGAATGGGCAAGACAAAAGATTTAACCTCTTTGGACTAGGGGGCGGTATTTTAACGTCCGGATGAAAAGCGTGCCCAAAGTAAACTGCCTGCTCCTCAGGCCCATACGCTAGGATATGCATATAATTGGTAGCTTTGGATAGAAAACACTCGAAAGGTTCTAAAACTGTTAAAATAATATCTGTGAGTAAAACAGAACTTATTTGGCAGGCGAAACCCCGAGGACAAACCATCCAGGAAAACAAAATTGGAGTTCACTGTGTTTTCTATTGGAAACTAGATTTTTGAGGCACCTGGTTGCAGTTCCTATGGCTTCCACTAGATGTCAACAGTCTTTAGAAATTGGTTGATGTTTTTCATTTGAGAAATGAAGAAGTACGGCTGTCAAGCCAAGTGGACTCTTTTGTTTGGGGCGAGCGACGTGGAGCTTGCTCCACTTTGATTTTATCCTCTATTGAACACAGTATATTCCGTCTTAAATTTTATCGATTATTTACGTTTTAGGATACCTAAAGTTGGATTAGGAAAGTTGTTTGAAATGTTTGTACCAAGTTTACAGGTAACTTATTCGATAATTTGTAGTCATGTTGGGCGAGTTGGAACCAATGTTTTTCTGAATCAAACTCGCCAAATAAATGGACATTTTGGGGATATAAAGAAGCAGTTTATCAAACAAAAGGACCATGTGTGATGTTTCTGGGACATATTGGAGTGCCAACAGAAGAAGATCTTCAAAGGTAAGGCATGAATTATATCTGTCAAGGTTGTGCGATACTGGTAAGAAGTCAGGTGCAGGAGAGAAGAGAGTTGTGATCAGGCGCACTTTATTTGGCAGAAGCACAAAAGACAGACGCAACTGCATCAAAAAACCTCCAGCCAATTGCAAAAGTGAATAAGCGCGAAAACACTCACAATAATGCAAATGTATGACAATAAACATACTACAGGTCAAAACACGATACACGGGGAAAAACCAGTCTGGCGCGTAACACTAAACGCGTAACAAAACAATTCCACACAAAGACATGGGGGGGAACAGAGGAATATATATATATGCAGTGTGATTAGGGAAGGTAAACCAGGTGTGCGGGGAACAAGACAAAAACAAATGGAACAATGAAAAATGGAGCGGTGATGGCTAGAAGGCCGGTGACATCGACCGCCGAACGCCGCCCGAATAAGGAGGGGAGCCGACGGAACTCGTGATAATATCGTTACTTCTGACTTTTGTGTCGCACCTCCCTGGTTGAAAAATGTTTGTCATGCATTTGTATGCGGGGTGCTGTCCTTAGATAATCACATGGTTTGCTTTCGCAGTAAAGCCTTTTTGAAATCTGACATGGTGGCTGGATTAACAAGAAGTTAAGCTTTAGTTTTATGTATTACACTTGTGATTTCATGAAAGTGAAATATTTTGAGTAATTTAATTTGAATTTGGCGCTCTGCCATTTCACCGGATGTTGTCAAATCGATCCCGCTAAAGGGATTTGATCCCTAAGAAGTTTGTGCCTTTGAACGGGCTATGGTAGTAGGTGCCACGCTTGTGTCAAGACTCTTTCTGCTTCCAGCCCACCGGACATCCCTCTCCCATCTTCCATGTGTTAAGATGCAGGATACATAGCAGCAGGTCTTGTGGATAGGTATGTGTTCTGTGAGCCTCTGAAGTCTGTTTAGGACAATACAGTCAAGGACACATCCCATTGGGCACACCACATCATTTCAACATGGACATTTGGGTAATATTTGATTAAGGATCAGTGAGATTTCAACCTTTATTCACCCACTCATGACAGCCAGAAGTTTGTTGAATTCCCAATGCTTCACTATGCTTTTAACTATCTAAACCACATTTCAATAGAAAAACAATGTCAGCTTTTTGGTTTAGTTGTCATCTAAATGTGTTATCACTGCACTTTCAACCATTTTAAAAGCACAAAGTTGAAATGGGAATACAATGTCAGATATGTTGTATTTACACAACTTAATTTAATGTGTTATTACACTGTGATTCATCTAATAGCACAACCAATTGACCTGGATGGCAGTTGAGTTGACATTAAAAGTACATACATTAAAAGTGATCAATGCTGTTAAGTATTCTGCACAGATTATTATAGCAATTGTGAAGATATCCACAGACCTGCGACCTTTGCATTCTATCTTGAACGTTGCATTCTATGATTTCATAAGAAAACATTTACAATTACCTCAATGTGGCAATGGATGTGTTACTTATTTTAAGGTTGAGTAAATACTCTTATATTAGTTTGTAAGATAGCTTTAACTTTAGGCTATTTACTGTATTACAAAAGCATTATTGAATTGTGTTTGGTTGACAACGCAGACAAATATCAACATTTAAAGAACATCTAATCATTGGATAGTTTCATCTGAGCCACTGGCTTAACCCTACACTATTCTTTAACTTTTATTTTTGGTTTAGTTGGAGACGTGAATCCAACGTATCATATGTTTATAGGCTATTTACTGTTTTGCAAAAGTGTAATTGAATTGTGTTTGGTTTTCAACGCAACCAACATTTGAAGGAGATGTATCTTTTGTGCCAATGATATAGTCTGGCTTTAATTCCAGTTTGTCTACAAATTAATAATTGATATGTTGGATTCACATTTTACATTTGAGTCATTTAGCAGATGCTCTTATCCAGATTGATTTACAGGTAAGATAGCTAGGTGGGACAACCACATATATGATATTTTCACAGGGATAGTTAGTACACTTTTCCTCAATAAAGTACAGTACCAATCAGCAAAGCTGGGGGGAGGTCAAGTGAAAGTGTTGGTTCAGGATATATATATATTTTTATTGGGGGGGGTCAAGGTGAGGAGGGGCATTATTTAAGATACTCTTTGAAGAGGTAGGGTTTCAGGGGGAAGCTGGTTCCACCATTGGGGTGCCAGGACAGAGAAGAGCTTGGACTGGGCGGAGCTGGAGCTCCCCTCCTGTAGGGGTGGGAGGGCCAAGAGACCAGAGATGGCCAGAACGGAGTACTCGGATTGGAGTGTAGGGTTTGAACATAGCATGACGATAGGGAGGGATGTTCCTCTTTCTGCTCCATAGGCAAGCACCCTGGTTTTGTAGTGGATGCGAGCTTCGACTGGAAGCTAGTGGAGTGTTCGGAGGAGTGGGGTGACATGGGAGAACTTTGGAAGGTTGAAAACCAGGGGGGCTGCAGCGTTCTGGATAAGTTGCAGGAGTTTGATGGGACAAGCGGGGAGCCCAGAGAACACTGAGTTTCAGTAGTCCAGACGGGAGATGACTAGTACCTGGATTAGGACCTGCGCCACTTCCTGTGTGAGGTAGAGTCGTTCACTATGGATGTTGTAGAGCATGAACCTGCAGGAGTGAGTCACTGCTTTTATGTTTGCAGAGAACTACAGGGTGTTGTTCAGGGTACTTTGCACTCTGGGAGGGCGACACTGTGAAGTTGTCAACCGTGATGGAGAATTATTTGAGCGAGCAGGCCTTCCCAGGAAGAAGAGCAGCTTCATCTTGTCGATGTTGAGCTTGAGGTGGTGGGCCGACATCCAAGCTGAGATATCTGCCAGGCACACAGAGATGCGAGTCGCCACCTGGCGTGTCAAAAGGGGGGAAGAAGAAAAGTATAGTAGTTGAGTGTCATCCGTATATCAATGATAGGGGAGACCATGTCAGGATATGATGGATCTGAGTTACTTGGTGTATAGAGAGAAGAGGGCCTAGAATCGAGCCCTGGGGGACACCAGTAGTGAGAGTATGTGGTGCAGACACAGATCCTCTCCACGTCACCTGGTAGAAGCGGCCTGCCAGATAGGATGCAATCCAAGAGTGTGCAAAGCCTGAGACGCCCCAGCCCTGAGAGGGTGGAGAGGAGGATGGTTCACGGTGTCAAAAGCAACGGATAGATCTAGGAGGATGAGAACAGAGGAGAGATAGTCAGCTTTGTTGAGTGGATTCAATAGGCTGAGTTAATGAGGAGCGGATGTCTTCAACCTTCTTTTCTTTGACACAGTGGTCGACAGAGACGGCGGATGGAGGGGAAGGGGGTGGAGGATTAAGGAGGGAGGAGAAGGTGGAAAAGACTTCCCTAGGGTTAGAGAGGCGGAAGCTTGATCATTTGAGTGATAGAAAGTGGCTTTAGCAGCGGATACAGAGGAAGAGAAGGTAGAGAGGAGGTAGTGAAAGGATAATAGGTCCTCTGGAAGTTTAGTTTCCTTCCATTTTCACTCAGCTCAGCCCTGTTCTGTAAGCTCACAATGAGGCACTCAGCCACGAAGGAGGAGGCGAGGGCCGAGCTGGCCGGGAGGAAAGGGGACAGTGTGAGTCAAAGGATGCGGAAAGGGAGGAGAGTAGCGTCAAAGGGAAAGATGATAGGATAGAAGAGGAGAGAGTAGTGGGAGAGAGAGAGCGAAGACTGCGGCGGCACATGACTATTCATGCTTCATCTCAATCAAGAATCCAAGTAAAGAATAAGACTAAGTCAAATCAAACTTTATTTAAAGTGCATTTATTAAAGTTTAATTTGACTTAATTTAGACCCAAATCCAACATATTAATTATGAATTTGTACACAAACTTGAATTAAAACCAGACTAAGTCAGTGGCACAGATGGAACTATCCAAGCAGAGGATCTCCTTCAAATGTTGACATTTAGTTGTGTTGACAATCAAACACAATTCAATATCCAGTTTGTCTGCAAATGTATAATTGATATGTTGGATTCATGTCTCTGTCTCAACCAAAAATCTAAGTTAAAGAATAGGACTAAATCTAATCTAATCAAACTTTAAATGCACTTTAAATAAAGTTAGTTTTATTTTGTTCTATTCTTTAACTGAGATTTTTGATTGAGATGGAGACATGAATCCAACATATTAATGATTAACTTGAAGATTACATTTGAAATCAACCAAAGCTTGAAACCCTAAGCCTATATGTATTGTCTATTTTTTGTTGAACCCTGGGTTGAATTGTAATAATAACTGTTAATGACTTGTTGTATAGGCCTAAATAGTATCATTGACAATTGTATATTATTTGATTGAACCTTCATTTAACTAGGCAAGTCAGTTAAGAACAAATTCTTATTAACAATGACGGACTACCAAAGGTAAAGGCCTCCTGTGGGGACGGGCTGGGATACAAAAATAAAAAATGTAATTAAAATATAGAACAAAGCACATCACTACAAGAGAGACATCACAACACTACATAAAGAGAGACTTAAGTCAAGATAGCATGGCAACAACACATGAAAACACAGCATGGTAGTAACACAACATGACAACATGGTAGCAACACAACATGGCAGCAGCACAAAACATGATACAAAGATTATTGGGCACAGACAACAGCACAAAGGCAAGAAGGTAGAGACAATACATCACGCAAAGCAGCCACAAGTGTCAGTAGATATAGGATATTACTTTTTAGAAGATATGACTTCTAAAGTATGGTTACATTTAATTTGTTCTTTTAAACCTACCGTTTGGAATGACTTCGATAGCAACGGTGAAAATGTTATTAAAAGATCTCTCAATAATCATTCTCACGATAGCACATTGGTAGAAGCCAGTGACAAATCTAAAAACTAAGCAGGGCTGGGTTTGTTTAAAACCCTGGATGCAAGACCAAATTAATAGTTGTAGATCAACGCTCCAATAGATGGTGCTGCCCAGCCTATTGTTTATTTTTTCTGATAGTGGATATAACATTGAAGATATGACAATGTTTTAAGACCTTCTCCCCTACCTCACCTCGCTCATCCTTGACCGCTGGCTACGTCCCTTCCGTCTTCAAGAGAGCGAGAGTTGCACCCCTTCTGAAAAAACCTACATTCGATCCCTGCGATGTCAACAACTACAGACCAGTATCCCTTCTTTCTTTTCTCTCCAAAACTCTTGAACGTGCCGTCCTTGGCCAGCTCTCTTGCTATCTCTCTCAGAATGACCTTCTTGATCCTAATCAGTCAGGTTTCAAGACTGGGCATTCAACTGAGACTGCTCTTCTCTGTGTCACGGAGGCTCTCTGCACTGCTAAAGCTAACTCTCTCTCCTCTGCTCTCATCCTTCTAGACCTATCTGCTGCCTTTGATACTGTGAACCATCCGATCCTCCTCTCCACCCTCTCCGAGCTGGGCATCTCCGGCGCGGCCCACGCTTGGATTGCGTCCTACCTGACAGGTCGCTCCTACCAGGTGGCGTGGCGAGAATCTGTCTCCGCACCATGTGCTCTCACCACTGGTGTCCCCCAGGGCTCTGTTCTAGGCCCTCTCCTATTCTCGCTATACACCAAGTCTCTTGGCTCTGTCATATCCTCACATGGTCTCTCCTATCATTGCTATGCAGACGACACACAGTTAATCTTCTCCTTTCCCCCTTCTGACAACCAGGTGGCGAATCGCATCTCTGCATGTCTGGCAGACATATCAGTGTGGATGACGGATCACCACCTCAAGCTGAACCTCGGCAAGACGGAGCTGCTCTTCCTCCCGGGGAAGGACTGCCCGTTCCATGATCTCGCCATCACGGTTGACAACTCCCTTGTGTCCTCCTCCCAGAGTGCTAAGAACCTTGGAGTGACCCTGGACAACACCCTGTCGTTCTCCAGTAACATCAAGGCGGTGACCCGATCCTGTAGGTTCATGCTCTACAACATTCGCAGAGTACGACCCTGCCTCACACAGGAAGCGGCGCAGGTCCTAATCCAGGCACTTGTCATCTCCCGCCTGGATTACTGCAACTTGCTGTTGGCTGGGCTCCCTGCCTGTGCCATTAAACCCCTACAACTCATCCAGAACGCCGCAGCCTGTCTGGTGTTCAACCTTCCCAAGTTCTCTCACGTCACCCCGCTCCTCCGCTCTCTCCACTGGCTTCCAGTTGAAGCTCGCATCCGCTACAAGACCATGGTGCTTGCCTACGGAGCTGTGAGGGGAACGGCACCTCCGTACCTTCAGGCTTGATCAGGCCCAACACCCAAACAAGGACACTGCGTTCATCCACCTCTGGCCTGCTCGCCTCCCTACCTCTGAGGAAGCACAGTTCCCGCTCAGCCCAGTCAAAACTGTTCGCTGCTCTGGCACCCCAATGGTGGAACAAGCTCCCTCACGACGCCAGGACAGCGGAGTCAATCACCATCTTCCGGAGACACCTGAAACCCCACCTCTTTAAGGAATACCTGGGATAGGATAAAGTTATCCTTCTAACCCCCCCCTTAAAATATTTAGATGCACTATTGTAAGTGGTTGTTCCACTGGATATTATGAGGTGAACGCACCAATTTGTAAGTCGCTCTGGATAAGAGCGTCTGCTAAATGACTTAAATGTAAATGTAAATGTAAAGGTACTGTCACGCTTGTCGTTGGAAATGGAGGACCAAAACGCAGCAGGTATGTGTATGCTCATCTTGCTCTTTTAATAAATACAAAATGAACACCAAAATAACAAAGAATGAACGATCAACAAAAACAGTCTGGTAAGGCACAAGGCTAAACACAGAATAATCACCCACAAATCACAAACACACCCTCATATATGGGACTCTCAATCAAAGGCAGATAGACAACACCTGCCTTCAACTGAGAGTCCCAACCCCAATTAACCAAACATAGAAACAGACATACTAGACAAATCATAGAATACCTGAAAACCAAACAGTGCCCAAAAACCCCGGAATACTTAAACCAAATGCCCCTTCAACAAAACACACCACCCCGAACCACATAAAACGAATACCCTCTGCCACGTCCTGACCAAACTACAATACCAATTAACCTTATACTGGTCAGGACGTGACAGGTACAAATTCAACATATTTTATACAAGGTTTGTTTGTGTTGAAATAGGTTATAACGATGACAGAATTTTCACCCTCAAAACAACTGTTGATTACTTTTTCAAATTCAATATATTTTCTATGTAGATCCCACATCACAATATAGTTGACAAATTGTAATGAGTGCGCTGAGTCGGGAAGCAAGTTCAGGGAGTGAGTGTTTTAAAACCTGTTAACCTCTCTAGGGTCGGCGGGACGAAATCGTCCCACCTACGTAACAGCCAGTGGAATCCTGTGGCGCGTTATTCAAATACCTTAGAAATGCTATTACTTCAATTTCTCAAACATATGACAATTTTACACCATTTTAAAGACAAGACTCTCGTTAATCTAACCACATTGTCCGATTTCAAAAAGGCTTTACAACAAAAGCAAAACATTAGATTATGTCAGCAGAGTACCCAGCCAGAAATAATCAGACACCCATTTTTCAAGCTAGCATATAATGTCACAAAAACCCAAACCACAGCTAAATGCAGCACTAACCTTTGATGATCTTCATCAGATGACACACCTAGGACATTATGTTATACAATACATGCATGTTTTGTTCAATCAAGTTCATATTTATATCAAAAACCAGCTTTTACATTAGCATGTGACGTTCAGAACTAGCATACCCCCCGCAAACTTCCGGTGAATTTACAAAAAATGTCCTAAATTACTCACGATAAACGTTCACAAAAAGCATAACAATTATTTTAAGAATTATAGATACAGAACTCCTCTATGCACTCGATATGTCCGATTTTAAAATAGCTTTTCGGTGAAAGCACATTTTGCAATATTCTCAGTAGATAGCCCGGCATCACAGGGCTAGCTATTTAGACACCCAGCAAGTTTAGCACTCACCAAAGTCTGATTTACTATAAGAAAAATGTTATTACATTTGGTGTTCTTTGTCAGAATGCACTCCCAGGACTTCTACTTCAATAACAAATGTTGGTTTGGTCCCAAATAATCCATAGTTATATCCAAACAGCGGCGTTTTGTTCGTGCGTTCAAGACACTATCCGAAAGGGTAAAGAAGGGTGACGAGCACGACGCATTTCGTGACAAAATATTCCATTACCGTACTTCGAAGCATGTCAACCGCTGTTTAAAATCAATTTTTATGCAATTTTTCTCGTAAAAAAGCGATAATATTCCGACCGGGAATCTGCGTTTAGGTAAAAAGACGAAAGAAAATAAAGCATGGAGTCGACTCGTGCACGCGCCTAAGCCCATTGTCCTCTGATCGGCCACTTGCCAAAAGCGCAAATGTGTTTCAGCCTGGGGCTGCCTCGATATCATTCAGCTTTTTCCCGGGCTCTGAGAGCCTATGGGAGCCGTAGGAAGTGTCACGTTACAGCAAAGATCCTCAGTCTTCAATAAACAGAGACAAGAAGAACAAGATCTTGTCAGAGAGGGCACTTCCTGTAAGGAATCTTCTCAGGTTTTTGCCTGCCATATGAGTTCTGTTATACTCACAGACACCATTCAAACAGTTTTAGAAACTTTAGGGTGTTTTCTATCCAAAGCCAATAATTATATGCATATTCTAGTTACTGGGCAGGAGTAGTAACCAGATTAAATCGGGTACGTTTTTTATCTGGCCGTGTCAATACTGCCCCCTACCCCCAACAGGTTAAGGTATAGGGGGCAGTATTTTCACGACCGGATGAAAAACGTACCCAAATTAAACTGCCTACTACTCGGGCCCAGAAACTAGAATATGCATATTATTAGTAGATTTGGATAGAAAACACTCTGAAGTTTCTAAAACTGTTTGAATGATGTCTGTGAGTATAACAGAACTCATATGGCAGGCAAAAACCAGAGAAAAATCCAACCAGGAAGTGGGAAATCTGGGAATTGTAGTTCTTCTTTTGAATCCCTATCGAAACTACAGTGTCTGTGGGGTCACGTTGCACTTCCTAAGGCTTCCATTGGCTGTCAACAGCCTTCAGAAAGTTTTTTCATCCTTCTCCTGTTACTGGGCAGAAAATAGTAGCTCAGTCAATGAGTGGACTGCCTGAGGACAAAGGTGTTGGTGATGCGCGAGCCTGCGAGTGCGCTGTTCCTTCTTTTTCTCCTGGAAAGAATACGCTATTGTCCGGTTGGAATATTATCACATTTTTACATAAAAAATACCCTAAAGATTGATTGTAAACAAGGTTTGACATGTTTCTACGAATGGTAATGGAACTATTTGACTTTTTGTCTCTGGTACTGTGCTCGCGCGTTATGCCTTTGGATAGTGATCTGAACGCACGAACAAAACGGAGGTATTTGGACATAAATGTGGATTATTTCGAACAAAAAGAACATTTCTTGTGGAAGTAGCAGTACTGGGAGTGCATTCTGATGAAGATCAGCAAAGGTAAGAGAATATTTATAATACTAATTCTGAGTTTAGTTGACCCCAGAACTTGGCGGGTGTCTGTATAGCTTGCTTAGATGGCGAGCTATGTACTCAGAATATTGAAAAATGTGCTTTCTCCGTAAAGCTATTTTAAAATCTGACACAGCGGTTGCATCAAGGAGTAGTGTATCTATAATTCTTTAAATAATTGTTATGTATTTTTTCAACGTTTATGATGAGTATTTTTGTAAATTGATGTGCTCATTCACCGGAGGTTTTGGTGGGAATACATTTTCTGAACATCACGCGCCAATGTAAAATGCTGTTCCGCAGTCCTCAACATTAATTAATGAAACAATAAACACGTAACACAAACAACGCACCAACATGAACAGAGTCAATAACACCTGAGGAAAGAACCAAGGGGAGTGACAGATATAGGGAAGATAATCAAGGAGGTGATGGAGTCCAGGTGAGTGTCATGATTCACATGAAACAGTCAATAACAACTGAGGAAAGAACCAAGGGGAGAGACAGATATAGGGAAGATAATCAAGGGGGTGCCAGGGGAGTGTCATGACGTGCTGGTGCGCTTGACGATGGTAACAGGTGTGCAGGATAATCAGCAGCCTGATGACCTAGAGGCCGGAGGGGGAGTATACATGACAGTACCCCCTCCCGATGCGCGGCTCCAGCCGCAGGACGCTGACAAAGGGGATGAACCCTGCGATCAGGAGCGGACCGGTCACCCCTGCTGAAGCACAGGAACCTGTCACGCCGGCTGAGGCGTGGAAAGTTGTCCAGCCGGCTGGGGTGCGTGAACCTGACAGACCGGCTGAGGCAGGGGAGCCTGGCGATCCGGCTGAGGCATGGGAGCCTGATAAAACGGTGGAGGCAGGGGGGCCTTGCGATCCGGCAGAGGCATGAAAGCCCGACGAGCCGGCTGAGGCAGGGGAGCCTGGAGATCCAGCTGAGGCATGAAACCCCGACGAGCCGGCTGAGGCAGGGGAGCCTGGCGATTCGGCTGAGGCATAAGAGCCTGATGAGCTGGCGGAGGCATGAGAGCCTGACGAGCCGGCGGAGGCAGGGGAGCCTGGCAATCTGGCTGAGGCATGAGAGCCTGTAGCAGCTCCTGGACCTGACGTCAGTCACACTGACACAAAAAAAGGAAAAAAATCACTCCCTGATGCTTCCCTTAGGTGAGGTGTTATTCTCTAACGAGTGCACTGAGAGTCGGGAAGCAAGTTCAGGGAGTGACTGTTTTAATAATAAATGAAACAATAAACACGTAACACATCGACATGAAAACAGAGTCAATAACACCTGAGGAAAGAGCCAAGGGGAGTGACGGATATAGGGAAGATAATCAAGGGGGTGATGGAGTCCAGGGGAGTGTCATGAAGCGCTGGTGTGCTTGTCGATGGTGACAGGTGTGCAGGATAATCAGCAGCCTGATGACCTAGAGGCCGGAGTGGTATACGTGACACAAATTATGGTGAAACAATGTTGATTCAACCACTTTGTGCCCAGTGGGAGAGGATATCCACACTGTACTGTCCTCGCTAACATCAGTAACAATATATCTACTGAATAGCCCTATGTGTCTTTACATCACGCGAACAAAACTGCCCCATCCTTCTGAGATCTGTAACTTCTGACTTGTTTAAAACTAAGAATAACAGATTTTTAAGGTAAGAATGGAATCAGTGCATAATACATATCACCAAAAATTATATTAATGATTAATATGACAACAAAAGGCTTAAAATACCTCCAGAAACAAGGGATTCAATTTGACCAACTACAGAAGAAAGTGGATGGGACCAGGTAGACTGGCCATGTTAATGTGTACCGTATGTAACTGTTTATCAGAACTATACACAGCTCAATTACAGTACAATTCGCATAATCCAAACGTAAGGATTAAAAAGTTTATACATTTTATCTGGATTTAACCTAAGCACATGAGAGTAAACCAAACCTCCATGGTTAGACAGACTGATATCAGCATGGAATAAAGGGATGGAGTGGGAGGAGAAAACAATAGACAAAAAAATGCGTAGTTTCAAATATAGAACTCACCTATAGCAGCAGCTATTTACTTTAGATCCAAATCTTATTTGGTTGCAGTGACGACAATAAGGAAAATGTTAAGAATCCTTTTGAAAACTGCAGGCTCAACCCTCACACGAATGCATGCTCACATACACAGGAGCACGCACACTAACAGTACATCTCCTTGAAGTGATGCACAATCAAGAGCATCCTGTCGGGCTGTATCACCGCCTGGTATGGCAACTGCTCCTCCCACAACCGCAAGGCTCTCCAGAGGGTAGTGAGGTCTGCACAACGCATCACCGGGGGCAAACTACCTGCCCTCCAGGACACCTACACCACCCGATGTCACAGGAAGGCCAAAAAGATCATCAAGGACAACAACCACCCGAGCCACTGCCTGTTCACCCCGCTATCATCCAGAAGGCGAGGTCAGTACAGGTGCATCAAAGCTGGGACCGAGAAACTGAAAAACAGCTTCTATCTCAAGGCCATCAGACTGTTGAACAGCCATCACTAACAATGAGTGGCTGCTGCCAACATACTGACTCAAATCTCTAGCCACTTTAATAATTAAAAATGGGATGTAATAAATGTATCACTAGTCACTATAAACAATGCCACTTTATATAATGTTTACATACCCTATATTACTCATGTCATATGTATATACTGTACTCTATTCCATCTACTGCATCTTGCCTATGCCGTTCGGCCATCGCTCATCCATATATTTCTATGTACATATTCTTATTCATTCCTTTACACTTGTGTGTATAAGGTAGTTGTTGTGAAATTGTTAGGTTATATTACTTGTTAGATATTACTGCATGGTTGGAACTAGAAGCACAAGCATTTCGCTACACTCGCATTAACATCTGCTAAACATGTGTATGTGTTACAGTTGTCGTCGGTGAAGGAGGACCAAAACGCAGCAGGCATGCGGTTGTTCATTTTGAACATTTATTAACTCCAAAATGAACACAAAAATAACAAAAGAGAACGAACGATAAACTGACAGTCCTGTAATGTTGACACACACTAAACACGGAACAACTAATATAGGACTTCCAATCAAAGGCAACACCACACAGCTGCCTTCAATTGGAAGTCCACCCCAATTACCTCTACATAGAAACACCCAACCTAGACAGAACAAAGAAAACCCAACTTCTTCTGCCACGCCCTGACCAACACTTGTACACCTACTCCACCTGCTGGTCAGGATGTGACAGTATGTGACCAATACAAATGGATTTGATTTGAAGTGATAATTGCCAGAGGCTTATTGGTTCCTGAAATGTTAAGTAGGACTCTCTTACCTACAGTCTACAGAGGCACAACATTATTTCTCAGGAAGTAAAAACGCTGTAGTTAACGGTTGACAAATGTGGGTTCCTCTCCCACAGTGTGTGGGATGACCTAAAATAGAATCCCTGGGTGCCACCAACCAGGCAGGCAAATCACACTCATGTACTGTACATACCACACCACAGCACAGTCAGGAATCAATGTTTGAATAATAGGACTCAGCGAGAAACTGAGAGAAAAGAATACCCTACTCCCTCTACTTCTGCACATCTCTCCTTCCCCATCCTCCCTGTAGGTATTGTGCCATATTGATATGTATTACAGGGAGAGAAGCATGATAAGGTAATATGACAGGAGGGGAGGCACAGTGGGATGGGAGTGGATGCAATAACAGGAGAGTGATGGTGAGAGTGACGGTGAGTAAGCATTTCACTGTTAGTCTACACCTGTTTTTTACAAAGCACGTGACAAATACATTTTATTTGAGTGTAATGCAAGTACAAAGCCAACTGTCACCAGTTCCATTGTTAAGACTGGGAGAATGGATCCAGCAGGGAGAGCAGAGACACATATCCTCTGTATCCTGCTGATGATTCACTACCTGACTTTAAGCTCTGCTTTAAAATTATACTTACACCATTTCGCTTGAATCTTTAATCTCTCTGTGTGTGTGTGTGTGTGTGTGTGTGTGTGTGTGTGTGTGTGTGTGTGTGTGTGTGTGTGTGTGTGTGTGTGTGTGTGTGTGTGTGTGTGTGTGTGTGTGTGTGTGTGTGTGTTTGTGTGTGTGTGTGTGTGTGTGTGAAAGAGAGAGAGGGAGAGGAGAGTCTGTTGCTATGCATTTTTACACGTCCCTGCCTCCCACCAGCCTCTTCACATAAACCATCAGTGAGCTGAGCTGAGTGCTCATAATGTAATGCTTCACCGCTAAGGGCTCTGAGGATTAGTAAACTGTATATATGGCACCAGTGGTCATGGACATTCTCAAAGCACTATCTCTCTATATACTGTACAGAGGAAAGGGCTTTATCCCCGTTTAGAATGTTAGCGGTGTTAAAGTTTTCTAAACCTTCCAAACGCCACTATTCTAGATAATCTGGAGAACCCTGGCAGTTATGCAAGACAATGAGGCTGTATTCTGACAGTACGTTGTTGAAAAAGTGACTGGACAGTCATTTTCACACACAAAGAAACCTCTTCACTAAATTGAAAAATAACATCCCACCTCTACCTTTGAGACTTTCAGCAATCAGATTATTTTTCGCTTCTATATAACTGTGAATGTTCTCAGAAGTAGCAAGAAGTCATAAATTCTCCTCTCCTGTTTGAGTGATAACATTTTGGATTGAACCAACCTGTTCTGGCATTTCGTATTATTCTGTACGTAAATCTGTTACACTCCATTTAGTATGATATGTTACGAATTACAATTCGTATTATATGTTATCAATTTGCAAAACATACAATATGTTATGAATTTTCTAAATGTACAAAATGCCACATATTTTCAAAATGTATGATATGTTATAAATTCTAGTTGGATAAATTCTAGTTGGTGGCTAGGTGGATAACATTAGCTAGCTGGCTAACGTTAGCTAGACTAGGGATTAGGGTTAGGGGGTAGGGTTAAGGTTAAGTTTAGGGTTAAGTTTAGGTGTTAGGTTAAAGGGTTAAGTTTAGGGTTAGAGGAAGGGTTAGCTAAAATGGTTAGGGTTATGGGAAGGGTTAGCTAACAAGTAGTTGCAAAGTAAATAAAAGTAGTAAGTAGTTGAACAGTTGCTAATTAACTAAAATGTTAAAGTTGTCCGTGATGACATTTGAACTCGCAACCTTTGGGTTGCTAGACATTTGTGTTATACACCCACCCACCCATCTTTCATTTTTGCCTTAAGTAGCTATCTGTCTTATGTAACCATAACCAACGTAACATACCATACTCATGTCAGTGTTCTGGATTTAAATTTACTGTGTTACATCTTGTATGTGAGACCGGGCTGATTGAACAGGACAGATGTGTCCTCTCTTGCCAGTAGCAAGTACTCTCAGCATTCTCATTCCAGAAATAAATAAAGTCATAAATGCTATATATCTATTTTCAAAAATGTCAATAAATTAACTTTTAAGTTTAAAGTTAATTTCCTGCATTTCTGGGGAGGAGAGAAAATATTGCTATTTTGTAACTCATTTTATGCAATTCTACTCATTTTTCCATGGGGCAGAGAGACATTTTTTTAGTTTTAAAACATATTTCCTGCAATTCTACACATTTTGCCATGACTTATCCCGTGTTAATGATATCTGAGTGAGAGTGACTATCAAAATCAAATGGGGGCACCCTGGAGTGCCCTGTTGGTATTTGGCCATGATTACTTGAAGTTTACCTAACTGGCTAGACTAACTTACCAATCTAAAAATTGTTAGCTGACATTAGTATTGTGTGATTGTCACTGACTGTCAGTAAATATTTTTGGTCAGGGGACCCCTAGCAACCAGGTCCCTAAGAGACTGCTTATGTCGCTTATGTCTGGAGCCGGCCCTGATGAGATTTATATGTAAAACATTTACATTTAACGTCTTAGTCATTTGGCAGATGCTCTTATCCAGAGCAATTTAAAGTCATCTTAAGATGGCTACAGTGCCTTCAGAAAGTATTCATACCCCTTGACTTATTCCACATTTGTTGTGTTACAGCCGGAATTCAAAATGTAATTTGAATTGTTTTATTATTATGTCTTACCCACCTGCACACAATACCCCATAATGATGAAATTAAAACATGTTTTTAGATTTTTTTTTAGATTTATTGAAAATGAAATACAGAAATCTCTCATTTACATAATTATTCACAACGCTGAGCCAATAAATCTTAGAATCACCTTTGGTGGTTATTACATCTGGGTAAGTCTCTAAGAGCTTTCCACAACTGGGTTGTACAATATTTGCCCATCATTTTTTTTTTATTCTTCAAGCTCTGTCAAGCTGGTAGCCATTTTCAAGATTTCAAGATGCCATAGATTTTTCAAGCAGATTTAAGTCAAAACTGTAACTAGACCACTCGGGAACATTCAATGACATCTTGGTAAGTAACTCCAGCATATATTTGGCCTTGTGTTTTAGGTTATTGTCCTGCTGAAACGTGAATTTGTCTCCCAATATCTGTTGGAAAGCAGACTGAACAAGGTTTTTCTCTAGGATTTTGCCTGTGCTTAACTCTATGCCGCTTACTTTTATTATTTTTTAAAACTCCCTAGTCCTTGCCGATGACAACCATACCCATAATATAACATGATGCAGCCATCATCATGTTTGAAAATATAAAGAGTGGTACTAAGTGATGTGTTGTGTTGGATTTGCCCCAAACATAACACTTTATATTCTGGACATAAAGTTAATTTCTTCGCCACATTTTTTAAGCAGTTTTACTTTAGTGCCTTATTGCAAACAGGATGCATGTTTTGTAATATTTGTATTCTGTACAGGCTTCCTTCTTTTCGCTCTGTCAATTAGGTTAGTATTGTGGAGTAACTACAATGATGTTGAGCCATCCTAAGTTTTCTCCTATCACTGTCATTAAAATCTGTAACTGTTTTAAAGTCACAATTGCCCCATGGTGAGATCCCTGACCAGTTTCCTTCATCTCCGGCAACTGAGTGTAAGGCTCGGGCGTCGTAGGTGGAATCAGACGCAGGAAGCAGCGAGCACAATGTAGTGGTTTTTTAATGAAGTTCTACAGGCGAGAATAAACAAGCCACCCCAAACAGAGAAATAAGCGCACACAATATAAGTGCCCCAAACACACGGGAAAAACAATGTGGCGCAACACTAGCGCAAACACGTCAACACAAACCTCTACAGTAAAGAATAATCCCGCACAAAGAAAAGGCGGACCAGCTAAATTAAATAGCCCCGCTAATCACCCCCACTCAGAACAGGTGCACACAATCACAAACAGGGGAAAACAAAAAGGGAATCAGTGGCAGCTAATAGGCCGGTGACGACGACCGCCGAGCGCCACCCAAGCAGGAGGGGGCGCCACCGTCGGTGGGAATCGTGACACTGAGTTATCAAATCAAACTTTATTTGTCACATGCGCTGAATACAACAAGTGTAGACCTTACTGTGAAATTCTTACTTACAAGCCCTTAACCAACAGCGTTGTTCAAGAAGAGTTAAGAAAATATTTACCAAATAAACTAAAGTAAAAAAATTATAAAAAGTAACACAAAAAATTACAATAACGAGGCTAAACACAGGGGGTACCGGTACCGAGTCAGTGTGCGGGGATACAGGTTAGTGGAGGTAATTTGTACCTGTAGGTAGGGGTGAAGTGACTATGCATAGATAATAAACTGCTGCTAGCAGTGCACAAAACAAATTGCCATTTGATTAATTGTTCAGCAGTCTTATGGCTTGGGTGTAGAAGCTGTTAAGGAGCCTTTTGGTACTAGACTTGGCACTCTGGTACCGCTTGTTGTGCGGTAGCAAAGAGAACAGTCTATGACTTGGGTGACTGGAGTCTCTGACAATTTTATGGGCTTTCCTCTGTCACGAATATTATATAGGCCCTGGATGGCAGGAAGCTTGGCCCCAGTGATGTGCCGGGCCGTACGCACTACCCTCTGTACTGCCTTACGGTCAGATGCCGAGCAGTTGCCATACCAGGCGGTGATCCAACTGGTCAGGATGCTCTCGATGGTGCAGCTGTATAACATTTTGAGGATCTGGGGACCCATGCCAAATCTTTTTGTCTCCTGAGGGGAATAGGTTTTATTGTGCCCTCTTCATGACTGTCTTGGTGTGTTTGGACCATGTTAGTTCGTTGGTGATGTGGACACCAAGGAACTTGAAACTCTCGACCCGCTCCACTACAGCCCCATCGATGTTAATAGGGGCTTGTTCGGCCCGCCTTTTCCTGTAGTCCACGATCAGCTCCTTTGTCTTGCTCATGTTGAAGGAGAGGTTGTTGTCCTGGCACCACACTGCCAGTTCTCTGACCTCCTCACTATAGGCTGTCTCATCGTTGTTGGTGATCTGGCCTACCATTGTTGTGTTGTCAGCAAACTTAATGATGGTGTTGGAGTCGTGTTTGGCTACGCAGTCGTGGATGAACAGGGAGTACAGGAGAGGACTAAGTACACACCCCCGAGGAGCTCCAGTGTTGAGGGTCAGCGTGGCGGATGTGTTGTTGCCTACCCTTACCACCTGTGGGCGGCCCATCAGGAAGTCCAGGATCCAGTTGTACAGGGAGGTGTTTAGTCCCAGGGTCCTTAGCTCAGTTAGGAAGTTGATCTGTATCTTTGTAGTGACTGGGTGTATTGATTCACCATCCAAAGTGGAACTAATAACTTCACCATGCTCAAAGAGCTACTCAATGTCTGTTTTTTATTTTTTTTAAATTCCATCTACCAATATGTGCCCTTCTTCATGAGGCATTGGAAAACCTCCCTGGTCTTTGCGGTTGAATCTATGTTTGAAATTCACTGCTCGACTGAGGGACCTTACAGATCATTGTGTGTGTGGGGTACATAAAAAAATTATGTTAAACATTATTATTGGACACAGATTAAGTCCATACGACTTATTATTTGACTTGTTAGGGAAATGTTTACTCCTGAACGTATTTAGGTTTGCCATATCAAAGGGGTTGAAAAGTTATTGAGTCAAGACATTTACGCTTTTCATTTTTAATACTATTTTTAAATGTCTGAAAATACAATTCCACTTTTACACTATGGGGCCAGTGATGCAAAATCTCAATTTAATCTATTTTAAATTCAGGCTGTAACACAACAAAATGTGGAAAAAGTCAAGGGCTGTGAATACTTTCTGAAGGCACTGTAGGTGAGACAACCATATATCCCAGTCAAATATACAGGACACGATCCAGCTATACAATGGATATACAGTATAGCCTTTTGGGGGATAAAAAACACATTTTCAAACACATCTAAAATCTATGAATAAAAAAATCTGAAAACAGCAATATTTTACACACGTGAAGGTACTCAAAAGCAATCATTTCTGATGAAAAAACACAAATGTGAAAATGTGTGAATAAATAGTGTTTTGGAAATAAATTCTTTAATATATTTCCTAATCTCTTCTTTCATTGGCAGTGAAGTACGTGTAAATAGTTTTCTTAAACAGCGCAGAGTGTGAACTCAGCCATATGGGAAGCATTTACTTCACTCCATGTATGTGCAAATTGTTATGCATGTGAAAGAGACTCTTTTTAAGATGTGTTGAATCTGGAAATGTGTTTTGTGTGGAGCAGTCTGGTTTATTTGTTAGAGTTAATGTGCAGACTAAGCAATATATGGAGTGATGTGTGTGTGCTGCTTTAATAATTGTTGCACCAATGAGGTCATCAATATAAATAAGAATTTGCTCTTAATTGACTTTCTTGTTTAATAAGTAAAGATGAAATAAAAAATGTATAAATACAAATATACATACTGTAACTGCATTTACAGTATCACAACCACTTTTATCATGATTATGGAATATTGTCACCTGTATTTCCATTTGCTAATGTTTGACACAAGAATGATAGTCTATGTAGAGTATAAACTATCATGTTAATGTCATTGACCTGGGAATAATTGCTTTGAGTAAGATATATTTCACATAAGCTCGACCATGTAAAAGGCAGGAGGTTGTCTTGTAGTCTAATGTCTGGGGAATCTCATTGCAACAGTTTGTGCTTGGCTACCAATCCATCCCAACAGCAAAAGTAACACTCATTCAAGGCATGATTCATTTAACACCCTGTCCCATTGTTACTGCTTTTATTGAAAACTAGCTCCCTTGTGTAGCCATGTCATCCACAATGGGCATGTAATGGCTCACGTCAGTTTCTTTCTAGTACTCACAAAGAGACCTGATTTGACTTTGACAGTCCACCATTTAAAAAGAAGGCAGACAATGAAACAAGACAAATTGTTGAGATCTCCATAGACCAAGTCTAACTCACAAAAGCCCCTTGAAGTAGAACAAAAATGTGTTTACGTAACATACCATTCCAGGTGTTGCCATAGTTTTAGGTTCTTCAACTACTACAGATGTAGGATCTTAGCCAGTTTCTTACAGCAGGAAAATAATCCTGCAGCAACAGGAAATGCAAATTATTATGTGGACTATAATTCATTTTTGTAGGGGTTGATATATTTTTCGTAAGGGAAAATCAAGTCTTAAATTTCGAAGTGGAAATACACAACACATTTTAAATGTCCCGCATTGCAGGATAGTTCACCGTCAACAGTGTCATTCAATTTAAGATCCTACATCTGTAGGTGTTTTCTGAACAACCTACTATGTGGTGTTTGATGTTATAGCTGATTATTTGATTGTGAGAAGAAAGATTTAGACTAACAGGGTTGCATGGTGTCTAGGATAGAAGAGACAGGACCAGAATAGAACCAGAGGGTGATTACAAATGGATATTGGGCATTGTAAGCTTTTAGTAGTTTCATGCCTGCTCCCGCTCAAGGCGCTCGAGGGCGCCTGGCGCTCGAGGGCGCCAGGAGGCCCATCATTACGCACACCTGTCACCATCGTTATGCTCATCGGCGCTTCATGGGACTCACCTGGACTCTATTACTTTATTGATTGCCTCCCCTATATCTGTCAGTTTCTTCCCCGTGTCTGCATTAACCTCTTGACGGTCGCCTAGGATAGGGGGCGCTACAGCGATTTTTGAAAAAAAATCGTGCCCATTTTAAATGGCCTACTACTCAAACTCAGAAGCTAGGATATGCATATAATTAATACTTGTGGATAGAAAACACCCTAAAGTTTCTAAAACTGTTTGAATGGTGTCTGTGAGTATAACAGAACTCATATGGCAGTCAAAACCCCGAGACAGATCGAAACAGGAAGTGGAATTCTGAATTGCGGACTCAACTTCATCACGTTGCCTATTAATCACACCGTATGGTTCATTGAGCACTTCCTATTGCTTCCACTAGATGTCCCCAGTCTTTACAAAGTGATTTGAGTCTCCTACTGTGAAAACTGACAGAATGACACGCTGTGGAACGTGGTCACACGGAGAGGGCCATCACCATTATGACGCCGGCGCCCCTGGTTACCCTCCCCTTTCGAAACGTTTAGAAAGACAATGCAATCGTCCCCCTCGAATCTTATTGGAGCTCTCGTTGAAAAAGGCCCTACAGATTTATGTTATACAACGTTTGACATGTTTGAACGAACCTAAATAAGAAAAAAATGCATTTTGTTGAAAGAGTAGCCCCGCGCACATCGGAACTTTTGGTGAAGCCTTCAGAACGCGCTAACAAGAACAAGCTATTGGGACGTAAAGGATTAACTTTTTCGAACTAAAATACATTTGTTGTGGACCTGGGATTCCTGGAAGAGCCTAAGGATGAAGATAATCAAAGGTAAGGGATTATTGACAATAGTATACAAGACTAGATGTGATATGCGATTGTTCCAAGATGGCTAGCCTATTGCTATTGCTAGCCTATTGTTCTGAGTATCGCATCCCCTTTTATCGCAAAGTGTGATTACCCAGTAAAGTTATTTTTAAATCTGGCATTACAGGTGCTTTCAAGAGATATTCATCTATAAATCTTAGAATGACAATATTACATTTTAAAAATGTTTTCGAATAGTAATTTAGTAAATTGTAGCGCTGTTTCATCGGATGCATTTGAGGGAAAATAGTTAGTCAACGTTACGCACCGATGTAAAATGCTGTTTTTATATATAAATATGAACTTTATTGAACAAAAGAATGCATGTATTGTGTAACATGATGTCCTAGGTGTGTCATCTGATGAAGATTGTTAAAGGTTAGTGCTGCATTTAGCTGTTTTTTGGTTATTTGTGATGCATGTGGTTGGTCGGAAAATGGCTATGTGGCTACTTTTACGATATACTCCTCTAACATAATCTAATGTTTTTCTTTTGCTGTAAAGCCTTTTTGAAATCGGACAACGTGGTTCGATTCAGGAGAAGTGTATCTATAAAACGATATAATTTGGAAAAAAAAATGAAAAAAAAAAATTCTAAAATTTTGTTATGCTAATGGCGATAGGATTTTTCGTTGGATGTCCGTCCCCGCACAGGGGTTAACCTGTTGGGGCTAGGGGGCAGTATTTTCACGGCCGGATAAAAAACGTACCCGATTTAATCTGGTTACTACTCCTGCCCAGTAACTAGAATATGCATATAATTATTGGCTTTGGATAGAAAACACCCTAAAGTTTCTAAAACTGTTTGAATGGTGTCTGTGAGTATAACAGAACTCAAATGGCAGGCCAAAACCTGAGAAGAGTCCATGCAGGAAGTGGCCTGTCTGACAAGTTGTGTTTCATCTTGGCTCTTTTTATTGAAGACTGAGGATCTTTGCTCTAACGTGACACTTCCTACGGCTCCCATAGGCTCTCAGAGCCCGGGAAAAAGCTGAACGATATCGAGGCAGCCTCTGGCTGAAACACATTATCGCTTTTGGCAAGTGGCCGATCAGAGTACTATGGGCTTAGGCGCGTGCACGAGTTGACCCCGTGCTTTATTTTCTTTCGTCTGTTTACCTAAACGCAGAATCCCGGTCAGAATATTATCGCTTTTTTACGAGAAAAATTGCGTCAAAATAGATTTTAAACAGCGGTTGACATGCTTCGAAGTACGGTAATGGAATATTTAGAATTTTTTTGTCACGAAATGCGCCATGCTCGTCACCCTTATTTACCCTTTCGGATAGTGTCTTGAACGCACGAACAAAACGCAGCTATTTGGATATAACAATCGATTATTTGGGACCAAACCAACATTTTTTATTGAAGTAGAAGTCCTGGGAGTGCATTATGACGAAGAACAGCAAAGGTAATAACATTTTTCTTACAGTAAATCTGACTTTGGTGAGTGCTAAACTTGCTGGGTGTCTAAATAGCTAGCCCTGTGATGCCGGGCTATCTACAGAGAATATTGCAAAATGTGCTTTCACCGAAAAGCTATTTTAAAATCGGACATAGCGAGTGCATAGAGGAGTTCTGTATCTATAATTCTTAAAATAATTGTTATTTTTTTGTGAACGTTTATCGTGAGTAATTTAGTAAATTCACCGGCAGTGTTCGGTGGGAATGCTAGTCACATGCTAGTCACATGCTAATGTAAAAAGCTGGTTTTTGATATAAATATGAACTTGATTGAACAAAACATGTATGTATTGTATAACACAATGTCCTAGGGTTGTCATCTGATGAAGATCATCAAAGGTTAGTGCTGCATTTAGCTGTGGTTTGGGTTTATGTGACATTACATGCTAGCTTGAAAAATGGGTGACTGATTATTTCTGGCTGGGTACTCTGCTGACATAATCTAATGTTTTGCTTTCGTTGTAAAGGCTTTTTGAAATCGGACAGTGTGGTTAGATTAACGAGAGTCTTGTCTTTAAAATGGAGTAAAATAGTCATATGTTTGAAAAATTTAAGTTTTTGCATTTTTGAGGTATTTGAATATCACGCCATGGGATTACACTGGCTGTTGAGTAGGTGGGACGCAAGCGTCCCACCTAGCCCATAGAGGTTAATGCCGTTTTGTTTACCCTGTCCGTGGTTTGTTTCCTGTCTGTCATTTATTAAATATTCCCCCCAATATTTGCTTCTCATCTCCTAGCGTCTGTCCTCACAGAATGCAGACACCAATGTTGGAAGCATCAGCGAGTTTTTTTTTGGGGGGGGGGGGGTTGGTGACGTCGGGTCCGGGTGCCATTGCCGAAGGAACCGGGGGTGCCTCAGCTGGCTCGTCGGGCTACCATGCCTTAGCTGGCTCGAGAGGTTTTCTTGCCTCGGTTGGCTTGGCAAGCTCCCATCCCATGTCATGCCTCAGCCGGCTCATCAGGCTCCCATCCCACTCATGGCCCAGCCACCTCATCGGGCTCCCACGCCTCAGCCGGCTCATCAGGCTCCCATCCCACTCATGGCCCAGCCGCCTCGTCGGGCTCCCATGTCTCAGCCGGCTCGTCGGGCTCCCACGTCTCTGCCGGGCCCGTCAGGCTCACCCAGGTGGGATGCCGGGTTGCACCCCTAGAGGGGGGGTACTGTCACGCCTGCTCCCACTCCCTCTCTCTGGTGCTCAAGGGCGCAAGGAGGCCCATCATTACGCACACTGGTCACCATCGTTACACGCATCAGCGCTTAATCGGACTCACCTGGACAATTACTGATTGCCTCCCCTGTATCTGTCACTTCCTCAGTTTCTTCCCCGTGTCCGCATTAATGTTGTTTGTTTCCTGTCTGTCATTTATTACATAGTCACTCCCTGTACTTGCTTCTCGTCTCCCAGCGTCTATCCTCACAAATATAGCTCTTTTAAATGACCTCTGACCTGCGTCATACTACATTCAATGTCATCCAAAGTTCACTAGGGTTCATCAAACTAGAATTCCTGACAAACTGTGGGATAAGGGGATACCGGGGATGATTCATGGATTCATGTCTCATGGGTTGGTTGTCACAGTGCTTATTACACCCAATCTAAAGGGTGCTGTCTAATCATTTTAAAGATTAAAATGTGTTAATTCTTCATCCACCTTGTCAATTCATGCCAGCATGACAAAACATTCAGGTGAGGAGAATTTATGTTTTTCATAGGTGAAAAATGTCTTGGGATTTTCTTCATAAATGTTTGAATTGTGGGAGTATACATGAACACTTATGCTTGTTGAAAAGAGAAAAGGTAGCACTACATTCCAAACATATTTCTTAGTTGCTAAATCAAGCCATGTGGTAACTACCATCTTATATAGCATTCGGGGGTTGGTTGGGGATGGATGTCACATGAAATGTGGGGTTGGTTGTCCCAGAGTCATACACTGTACATAGAGAGTTGGGCCAATGCGGTTTCTGTCTAAACGTTCTGAGAGCGCCACTTTCTCTATGAAGATATCAAGTGAAAGCAGATATGCAGTTTGTTGATAGCACAACACAGTACAGACTTGGGTACACTTTATCCTGAATGCTAATCAATAAAAATGTCTGTTCAATTCGCTGCTCTGTTTTGCCTGTTTACAGCGGGTCATTTCATAGGGTATTGCCAGAGGAGCTCTTGTATTGTTACATCACCTTAATTTCGAGAATAATGGCAGCTGTTCTAAAACCTGACAGAACTCTCTCCATATATGGCTCTGGTTGTCGCCATCAACTCCATTTTTACCATATTCTTCTGGGACATTACCACTGCCTGTGTACAAAAAATCCGAAGCTCTTTTAGGCTGTTGCTATTAAGACCTCCCTTCCCATTAACCTCTTGGCGTTCCCCTAGGATAGGGGGCGCTAAAGCGATTTTTGAAAAAAATTCGTGCCCATTTTAAATGGCCTCCTACTCAACCTCAGAAGCTAGGATATGCATATAATTAATACTTGTGGATAGAAAACACCCTAAAGTTTCTAAAACTGTTTGAATGGTGTCTGTGAGTATAACAGAACTCATATGGCAGTCAAAACCCCGAGACAGATCGAAACAGGAAGTGGAATTCTGAATTGCGGACTCAACTTCATCACGTTGCCTATTAATCACACCGTATGGTTCATTGAGCACTTCCTATTGCTTCCACTAGATGTCCCCAGTCTTTACAAAGTGATTTGAGTCTCCTACTGTGAAAACTGACAGAATGACACGCTGTGGAACGTGGTCACACGGAGAGGGCCATCACCATTATGACGCCGGCGCCCCTGGTTACCCTCCCCTTTCGAAACGTTTAGAAAGACAATGCAATCGTCCCCCTCGAATCTTATTGGAGCTCTCGTTGAAAAAGGCCCTACAGATTTATGTTATACAACGTTTGACATGTTTGAACGAACCTAAATAAGAAAAAAATGCATTTTGTTGAAAGAGTAGCCCCGCGCACATCGGAACTTTTGGTGAAGCCTTCAGAACGCGCTAACAAGAACAAGCTATTGGGACGTAAAGGATTAACTTTTTCGAACTAAAATACATTTGTTGTGGACCTGGGATTCCTGGAAGAGCCTAAGGATGAAGATAATCAAAGGTAAGGGATTATTGACAATAGTATACAAGACTAGATGTGATATGCGATTGTTCCAAGATGGCTAGCCTATTGCTATTGCTAGCCTATTGTTCTGAGTATCGCATCCCCTTTTATCGCAAAGTGTGATTACCCAGTAAAGTTATTTTTAAATCTGGCATTACAGGTGCTTTCAAGAGATATTCATCTATAAATCTTAGAATGACAATATTACATTTTAAAAATGTTTTCGAATAGTAATTTAGTAAATTGTAGCTCTGTTTCATCGGATGCATTTGAGGGAAAATAGTTAGTCAACGTTACGCACCGATGTAAAATGCTGTTTTTATATATAAATATGAACTTTATCGAACAAAAGAATGCATGTATTGTGTAACATGATGTCCTAGGTGTGTCATCTGATGAAGATTGTTAAAGGTTAGTGCTGCATTTAGCTGTTTTTTGGTTATTTGTGATGCATGTGGTTGGTCGGAAAATGGCTATGTGGCTACTTTTACGATATACTCCTCTAACATAATCTAATGTTTTGCTTTTGCTGTAAAGCCTTTTTGAAATCGGACAACGTGGTTCGATTCAGGAGAGGTGTATCTATAAAATGATATAAAATAGTCCTATATTTGAAAAAATATATATATTACATTTTGTTATGCTAATGAGAATGGGATTTTTCGCTGGATGTCCAGAGCCCGTCCAGAGGTTAAACATGAACACCTTTGGCCGACATCAAAATATGAAGTGTGGAGAGCATTTGTGCATTGTGAAGACGTCGCTGAGATATCAGAATAGAATGTTGATGCCTGGCCAACATGTAAACGACTTAGAACTGTAGAATGTAGAATGCAGGTATTATAAATACATCTGTGAGACTTCTTGCCAGCAAACAATGTCTAAATTGCATCTTCCCGATGCATCATGTATTAATCCGTTGGGCAGAAGTATCTGTGCTATCTGGGATTGTTGGTTAGTTTTAGGGTTATGATAAGGATTAAGTTTAGGGTTAGGTTAAGGTTAAGTTTAGGGTTAGGATAAGGGTTAAGGTTAGGGTCAGGGCTAGGGTTAGTAGATTGAAATGTTACTGATAGTCTGTAGAGCATCTAGAGATGGACTATCCAAATGTTATTCTCGAGGCATAAAACTATAAATTTGGTTAGGAATATTGTTAGGGCTCCCAAATGACGCAGCGGTCTAAGGCACTGCATCTCAGTGCTAGAGGCGTCACTATTGACCCTGGTTCGATTCCAGACTGTATCACAACTGACCGTGATTGGGAGTCCCATAGGGCGGCGCACAATTGTCCCAGCGTCGTCCGGGTTTGGCCGGGGTAAGCTGTCATTATAAATAAGAATTTGTTCTTAACTGACTTGCCTAGTTAAATAAAGGTAAAATAAAATAAAATAAGATCACAGAAAGGCTATTTCTAAGACTCTGTATGCTATATTGCTTCATTTCCTGTTACAAAAGGAAAAAGCTACTTGCAAACATTGTGACAATCAACCCTATACTGTGTGACAACCAACCCTGTGATGTTTGTTTTAATGGGTTATAACTCTATGTTGGAATAAGTTATGAGGATAAAATGGGTCCCTATTTCAACTCAAGACCATGGTCTTATCCTAATATTGAAAAGGGTCTTCTAGGATACACTGGTGCTGAGAAATATACATGAGAGTAAAAAACAACCATCCCCGGTCTCCCCTATGGATGTCCAACATGACAATAACAGAGTGTGAAAATGTGCCTAATTTTGTGGTTTTCAGAGGCAATCTGTTAGCATTAGTGTAAATGTTAGTGTGCTGTTAGTTGCAGTGTGCAGATGTAGACCTTTACACAACACACAATTAACTAATGAGGTGGATCTGGTAGCTTTTAGCGATGTGTTTCTGTTGTTGTGGGGCCTGGGAGGCATACATTGATGTGGGGAGTCAACTCAGCATGGATGACATCACCACTATGGTAGGAGGGACCATCACGCTAACAACTGGCAGAGAGAAAAATAAAAAGGAGAGAAAGAGAAAAGGAAGTAACAGTAGAGCGTTTCAATATACGCTAGTATATTAGTGTACAATGGTAGTAAGGCTCAAGACGAGTTACTGAATTACTGTAACCACTTCCTCCACAAGGAAGGTGCTGTTATTTTACTCCAAATGGGCCTTCTGACAAATTGGCTCTTGTATGCATGTGGTCATTCTAAAGACAGTTCATTGGTTACTGTCAACATTCATAAATTCTGTTTCTGTAACAATTAACTGCCACAAACTCAACAAACTAATTTAAGAGTCAACAAGATAGTCCTCAGTTGGTTCTCTATAACTCTAAATGAACCTTCTCTTTCCTAAGCAGATAACCTAGGTCAAATGGGGTATAAATTGGACCCGGTCATTCTAAGGACAGGCCATTGGTTATTGTACATGCTTAATGATGTTTCCTTAGCTATTAAGGCATGACAAAGTCAACAAGCTGATTGAGGACATTGTGTAAAAGGGTCCAATAGTGCCTCAGTCACGCTCTTTCAGGGTTAAAGGTTCAACAACCTCTGATTGGCTTTTTAACAAGGAGGCCCTGGTCTTATAACAATGAATGTAGTTTTATTACAACTTAGAGTAGCCTATATATGTGTAGACCAGAATACAGTATGTCATATTAATGAGTTTCATTACATCAGAGTTTGTAAAAAGTATATGAGGTGCTTAGTATTTCTATAGCGAGTCTGGGTGATTTAGTGGTCGTCTGAGAGAGAAGCTTTGGCTATGCATGACTTAACCTGTTATGGCTAGGGGGCAGTATTTTCACGGCCGGATAAAAAACGTACCCGATTTAATCTGATTATTACTCCTGCCCAGAAACTAGAATATGCATATAATTATTAGCTTTGGATAGAAAACACTCCAAAGTTTCTAAAACTGTTTGAATGGTGTCTGTGAGTATAACAGAACTCATTTGGCAGGCCAAAACCTGAGAAGATTCTGTACAGGAAGTACCCTGTCTGACCATTTCTTGGCCTTCTTGATTATCTCTATCCAAAACAGGGGATCTCTGCTGTTACGTGACACTTCCTACGGCTCCCATGGGCTTTCAGAAGGTGGCAAAAAGCTGAATCGTGGCTTTGCAGGCTCTGGCTGAAAAACATTAGCGCGTTTGGATAGTGGCCGGTCACAGTACTATGAGACTCAGGCTCGTGCACGAGGGGATCCCATGCTTTTATTTTCTCTCTCTTTGTACGTAAACACGCTTTCCCGGTCGGAATATTATCGCTTTTTTACAAGAAAAATGGCATAAAAATAGATTTTAACCTCTTATGGCTAGGGGGCAGTATTTTCACGGCTGGATAAAAAACGTACCCGATTTAATCTGGTTACTAATCCTACCCAGTAACTAGAATATGCATACACTTATTATATATGGATAGAAAACACCCTAAAGTTTCTAAAACTGTTTGAATGGTGTCTGTGAGTATAACAGAACTCAAATGGCAGGTCAAAACCTGAGAGATTCCTTTACAGGAAGTGGCCTGTCTGACCATTTCTGGAACTTCTTTGCCATCTCTATCTTTTACTAAGGATCTCTGCTCTAACGTGACACTTCCTACATCGTCCATAGGCGCTCAGAGCCCGGGAAAAACCTGAATGTCGTCATCCCAGCCCCAGGCTGAAACACATTATCGCCTTTCTCAAGTGGCCGATCAAGGGACTCTGGGCTTAGGCGCGTGACCTGGCCGCCCCCGTCTTTGTGATTTTTTCCTCTGTTTGCCGAAAAGGAGATTCCCGGTCGGAATATTATCGCTTTTCTACGAGAAAAATGGCATAAAAATTGATTTTAAACAGCGGTTGACATGCTTCGAAGTACGGTAATGGAATATTTTGAATTTTTTTGTCACGAATTGCGCCATGCGCGCGACCCTTCTTTACCATTTCGGATAGTGTCTGGAACGCACGAACAAAACGCCGCTATTCGGATATAACGATGGATTATTTTGGACCAAACCAACATTTGTTATTGAAGTAGCAGTCCTGGGAGTGCATTCTAACGAAGACAACAAAGGCAATGAAACTTTTGTAATATTAAATCGGAGTTTGATCAGGGCTAAACTTGGTCGGTGTCTAAATGGCTAGCCGTGATGGCTGGGCTATCTACTGAGAATATTGCAAAATGTGCTTTCACCGAAAAGCTATTTTAAAATCGGACATATCGAGTGCATAGAGGAGTTCTGTATCTATAATTCTTAAAATAATTGTTATGTTTTTTGTGAACGTTTATCGTGAGTAATTTAGTAAATTCACCGGATGTTTGCGGGGGGTATGCTAGTTCTGAACGTCACATGCTAATGTAAAAAGCTGGTTTTTGATATAAATATGAACTTGATTGAACAAAACATGCATGCATTGTATAACATAATGTCCTAGGGTTGTCATCTGATGAAGATCATCAAAGGTTAGTGCTGCATTTAGCTGTGGTTTTGTTTTTTGTGACATTATATGCTAGCTTGAAAAATGGGTGTCTGATTATTTCTGGCTTGGTACTCTGCTGACATAATCTAATGTTTTGCTTTCGCTGTAAAGCCTTTTTGAAATCGGACAGTGTGGTTAGATAAATGAGAGTCTTGTCTTTAAAATGCTGTGAAATAGTCATATGTTTGAAAAATTGAAGTTTTTGTATTTTTGAGGAATTTGTAATTCGCGCCACGCCTATCATTGGATATTGGAGCAGGTGTTCCGCTAGCGGAACGTCTAGATGTAAGATTAAACAGCGGTTGACATGCTTCGAAGTACGGTAATGGAATATTTACAATTTTTTTGTCACGAAATGCGTCGTGCGCGTGACCCTTATTTACACTTTGGATAGTGTCTTGAACGCACGAACAAAACGCCGCTATTTGGATATAACTATGGATTATTTTGAACCAAACCAACATTTGTTATTGAAGTAGCAGTCCTGGGAGTGCATTCTGACGAAGAACACCAAAGGTAATCAAACTTTTCTAATAGTAAATCGGAGTTTGGTCAGGGCTAAACTTGGTGGGTGTCAAAATAGCTAGCCTGTGATGGCCGGGCTATCTACTCAGAATATTGCAAAATGTGCTTTCACCGAAAAGCTATTTTAAAATCGGACACCTCGATTGCACAAAGGAGTTCTGTATCTATAATTCTTAAAATAATTGTTATGTTTTTTGTGAACGTTTATCGTGAGTAATTTAGTAAATTCACCGGAAGTGTTCGGTGGGAATGCTAGTTCTGAACGTCACATGCTAATGTAAAAAGCTGGTTTTTGATATAAATATGAACTTGATTGAACAAAACATGCATGTATTGTATAACATAATGTCCTAGGCATGTCATCTGATGAAGATCATCAAAGGTTAGTGCTGCATTTAGCTGTGGTTTTGTTTTTTGTGACATTATATGCTAGCTTGAAAAATGGGTGTCTGATTATTTCTGGCTGGGTACTCTGCTGACATAATCTAATGTTTTGCTTTCGCTGTAAAGCCTTTTTGAAATCGGACAGTGTGGTTAGATAAAGGAGAGTCTTGTCTTTAAAATGGTGTAAAATAGTCATATGTTTGAAAAATGGAAGTTTTTGTATTTTTGTGGAATTTGTAATTCGCGCCACGCCTATCATTGGATATTGGAGCAGGTGTTCCGCTAGCGGAACGTCTAGATGTAATTAACACTATTTGAACATATCTACTGCAGGCACACGGACCCACAATCGTGCACTGCATTTATAGGACTGGGGGAATGTCTGCCGGTCAGAAAAATCATTAGCCACAGCCTCTAATTAAATTACCTGGCCATTACAGTGAGGACTAGAGGGGTAAAAGAACTCCCAGCACCCACCCCCCTCACATTACGGGGGGGGGGGGGGGGGGGGGGGGCTATGACAGGACTGACCTCACCTCATCAGCCAACTAAAACAGCAGCCCAGTGCCAGTAGATCAACACAATCAGAAAGACTCAGGAGAGGGTGGTTGGGAGGGTTTGGGATGGTCGCAGGGAGTGGCTAGTTGATGCCTCTATTAGTTAGTTCCATATGTTAGATTGGCGGTTAGAGAGCTTCCCATGAGGTAGATAGGACACTCAGTCACAGAGAATTGTAAGTGATCATGTTGAGTAGTGACTTCCGGGTTTGGAGCGAGTAGTCGTGCTGCACTTCGCTCCGCAGGTAATATTACATTTCATTACATTACAACGGTTTGATTTGTTTGATCTGAGCAATTTCTTTTAGCTAGCTACATAGCCGTCTTTGTATCAAAGATAATTGTGTAGTTTAGAGTAATTATCGAGGTTAGCTAGCCAGCTATTTTCGTCCGACGCGACGCCGTTCTCCAGATTTAGTCAACACACCTAGTCAACATCAAACCCACTGCTAGCTAGCCAACCTTTACCGACTAGCAGCACTGTAGAAACGAATACATTACAACGGAACGATTTGACTAGTGTAGTGTTAGCTAGCTACATAGTTGTCTTTGTCATAGTTTGATAATTGTGTAGTTTAGAGTAATTATCGAGGTTAGCTAGCCAGCTATTTTCGTCCCCCGGGACGCCATCTTCCAAACCCAGCCAACTATTACCGACGAGCAGCATTGTAGAAACTAAATACATTACAAAGGAACGTCTTGATTAGTGTTATGTTAGCTAGCTACATAGTTGCCTTTGTATCATGATAAAGGTGTAGTACTGAAACTATCGAGGTTACCTAGCCAGCTACACTTTCAAACAAAGTCAACAACGCAGCCACTGCTAGCTAGCCTACTTCACCAGCCAGCAGTACTGTATCATTTTAGTCTTTTTAGTCAATAAGATTTTTGCAACGTAAGCTTAACTTTCTGAACATTCGAGACGTGTAGTCCACTTGTCATTCCAATCTCCTTTGCATTAGCGTAGCCTCTTCTGTAGCTTGTCAACTATGTGTCTGTCTATCCCTGTTCTCTCCCCTCTGCACAGGCCATACAAACGCTTCACACCGCGTGGCCGCTGCCACTCTAACCTGGTGGTCCCAGTGCGCACGACCCACGTGGAGTTCCAGGTCTCCGGCAGCCTCTGGAACTGCCGGTCTGCGGCCAACAAGGCAGAGTTCATCTCAGCCTATGGTACCCTCCAGTCCCTCGACTTCTTGGCGCTGACGGAAACATGGATTACCACAGATAACACTGCTACTCCTACTGCTCTCTCCTCGTCTGCCCACGTGTTCTCGCATACCCCGAGAGCATCTGGCCAGCGGGGTGGCGGCACTGGAATCCTCATCTCTCCCAAGTGGACATTCTCTCTTTCTCCCCTGACCCATCTGTCTATTGCCTCCTTTGAATTCCATGCTATCACAGTTACCAGTCCTTTCAAGCTTAACATCCTTATCATTTAACGCCCTCCAGGTTCCCTTGGAGAGTTCATCAATGAGCTTGACGCCTTGTTAAGTTTCTTTCCTGAGGATGGCTCACCTCTCACAGTTCTGGGTGACTTTAACCTCCCCACGTCTACCTTTGACTCATTCCTCTCTGCCTCCTTCTTTCCACTCCTCTCCTATTTTGACCTCACCTTCTCACCTTCCCCCCCTACTCACAAGGCAGGCAATACGCTTGACCTCATCTTTACTAGATGCTGTTCTTCCACTAATCTCATTGCAACTCCCCTCCAAGTCTCCGACTACTACCTTGTATCCTTTTCCCTCTCGCTCTCCTCCAACACTTCTCACTCTGCCCCTACTCGGATGCTATTGCGCCGTCACAACCTTCGCTCTCTCTCTCCTGCTACTCTCTCCTCTTCCATCCTATCATCTCTTCCCTCTGCTCAAACCTTCTCCAACCTATCTCCTGATTCTGCCTCCTCAACCCTCCTCTCCTCCCTTTCTGCATCCTTTGACTCTCTATGTCCCCTATCCTCCAGGCCGGCTCGGTCCTCCCCTCCTGCTCCGTGGCTCGACGACTCATTGCGAGCTCACAGAACAGGGCTCCGGGCAGCTGAGTGGAAATGGAGGAAAACTCGCCTCCCTGCGGACCTGGCATCCTTTCACTCCCTCCTCTCTACATTTTCCTCTTCTGTTTCTGCTGCTAAAGCCACTTTCTACCACTCTAAATTCCAAGCATCTGCCTCTAACCCTAGGAAGCTCTTTGCCACCTTCTCCTCCCTCCTGAATCCTCCTCCCCCTCCCCCCTCCTCCCTCTCTGCGGATGACTTCGTCAACCATTTTGAAAAGAAGGTCGACGACATCCGATCCTCGTTTGTTAAGTCAAACGACACCGCTGGTCCTGCTCACACTGCCCTACCCTGTGCTTTGACCTCTTTCTCCCCTCTCTCTCCAGATGAAATCTCGCGTCTTGTGACGGCCGGGCCGCCCAACAACCTGCCCGCTTGACCCTATCCCCTCCTCTCTTCTCCAGACCATTTCCGGAGACCTTCTCCCTTACCTCACCTCGCTCATCAACTCATCCTTGACCGCTGGCTACGTCCCTTCCGTCTTCAAGAGAGCGAGAGTTGCAACCCTTCTGAAAAAACCTACACTCGATCCCTCCGATGTCAACAACTACAGACCAGTATCCCTTCTTTCTTTTCTCACCAAAACTCTTGAACGTGCCGTCCTGCGCCAGCTCTCTTGCTATCTCTCTCAGAATGACCTTCTTGATCCAAATCAGTCAGGTTTCAAGACTGGCCATTCAACTGAGACTGCTCTTCTCTGTGTCACGGAGGCTCTCCGCACTGCTAAAGCTAACTCTCTCCCCTCTGCTCTCATCCTTCTAGACCTATCTGCTGCCTTTGATACTGTGAACCACCAGATCCTCCTCTCCACCCTCTCCGAGTTGGGCATCTCCGGCGCAGCCCACGCTTGGATTGCGTCCTACCTGACAGGTCGCTCCTACCAGGTGGTGTGGCGAGAATCTGTCTCCGCACCACGTGCTCTCACCACTGGTATCCCCCAGGGCTCTGTTCTAGGCCCTCTCCTATTCTCGCTATACACCAAGTCACTTGGCTCTGTCATATCCTCACATGGTCTCTCCTATCATTGCTATGCAGACAACACTCAATGAATCTTCTCCTTTCCCCCTTCTGATAACCAGGTGGCGAATCGCATCTCTGCATGTCTGGCAGACATATCAGTGTGGATGACGGATCACCACCTCAAGCTGAACCTCGGCAAGACGGAGCTGCTTTTCCTCCCAGGGAAGGACTGCCCGTTCCATGATCTCGCCATCACGGTTGACAACTCCATTGTGTCCTCCTCCCAGTGTGCTAAGAACCTTGGCGTGACCCTGGACAACACCCTGTCGTTCTCCACTAACATCAAGGCGGTGACCCGATCCTGTAGGTTCATGCTCTACAACATTCGCAGAGTACGACCCTGCCTCACACAGGAAGCGGCGCAGGTCCTAATCCAGGCACTTGTCATCTCCCGTCTGGATTACTGCAACTCGCTGTTGGCTGGGCTCCCTGCCTGTGCCATTAAACCCCTACAACTCATCCAGAACGCCGCAGCCCGTCTGGTGTTCAACCTTCCCAAGTTCTCTCACGTCACCCCGCTCCTCCGCTCTCTCCACTGGCTTCCAGTTGAAGCTCGCATCCGCTACAAGACCATGGTGCTTGCCTACGGAGCCGTGAGGGGAACGGCACCTCCGTACCTTCAGGCTCTGATCAGTCCCTACACCCAAACTAGGGCACTGCGCTCATCCACCTCTGGCCTGCTGGCCCCCCTACCTCTGAGGAAGCACAGTTCCCGCTCAGCCCAGTCAAAACTGTTCGCTGCTCTGGCACCCCTATGGTGGAACAAGCTCCCTCACGACGCCAGGACAGCGGAGTCAATCACCACCTTCCGGAGACACCTGAAACCCCACCTCTTTAAGGAATACCTGGGATAGGATAAAGTAATCCTTCTAACCCCCCCCCCCCCCCCCCCCTAAAAGATTTAGATGCACTATTGTAAAGTGGTTGTTCCACTGGATATCATAAGGTGAATGCACCAATTTGTAAGTCGCTCTGGATAAGAGCGTCTGCTAAATGACTTAAATGTAAATGTAAATGATATTTTTAATCAGACCCAGAGACCCTGCAGGGTTCTGCTAGTCTCTTTCTGAGGTCCACTTCCACTGCACACACAGAAGATAGAGAGATAGATACAGTAGGGAGAAAGAAAGTGCGAGAAACATGGTAAAATAGCAAGAGACAATTATAAATAAATGTACATATAGGCCAGTAGCGCTTCACTTTTCACTTGACGTCCCGAATGCCCTGAGTGAAAAACCCAATACAGCCCATTCCTGCAGTGGGAAAGCTGTAGGAAGGCTGCAGGGAGGCTGTGGGTCGAGACAATTGTATTAGCAGTGATCTTATTCGGCTTGATGAAGGGGTGGATGAGAGGCAGGTGGTACAGTACTGTAGCAGCTCTGTTGATTTGAAGTTTGTGTGAATGTGTGTGTTTGTGTGTGCCCCAGGTTGTGTATGTGCTCGTGCATGTGTGTGTGTGTGTGTGCATGCTTTCATTTGTAAGAGTGTGTGTATGGATGCTTGCGGTTTTTACAGAGGAGGTGTAATAGTTAGCAGCTTCGCTGCATTGCTCTCCCCCATCTCATCAAACCCATTAAGGGGTTGGGGAGAAATCATTAGCAGAAAACCACATATTTCTGGTCTGTTGGATCCAGGCTCTAAAGGAATTCCAAACAGAGAACTCATGGAAAGAGGGATTTAATATGCAGATCTGCAATCTGGAGAAGAAGAGTTTAGATTTGGGATTTGGGAGTGTATAAGCATTTTATATGGCGGTCTCGACGCAAAACTAAGACCGGGTCGCTCCACACCTTTCTCATTGCAAAACTAATACCAGTCTCTATGGCAGTCTCGTCGCAAAACTAAGACTGTCGCCGAAACAAAGACGGTTCTGCTCAGTTGTTCTGCCGAGTTATTCGAGGAAGGAAAGAGAGCAAGGCTCCACACCACTCTCTCACTTGAGTATTTTAGCTAGTTAATTGCTCTTTTGTAGCTTTCGCAACTATTTGTGTGTTTTCTATCCCTGTTTGCTCATCTCTTTGTACGCTTTACGAACGCTTCCCACCCCTTGTTTGCAACCCTTTTAATTTAGTGTACCCTGCGTGCACAACCTATGTGGAATTCCTAGTCTCTGGTAGTATTTGGAACTGCCGATCTGTGGTCAAGAATGCCAAGTTCATTTTAGCCTATGCTGCCCTTCAGTCCCTTTACTTTTTGGCCCTGACGGAGAGATGGATCACTCCAGAGACCACTGCTACTCCAGCTGCTCTCTGATCACATTTTCTCTCATAGTCCGAGAGTATTTGGTCATCGTGGTGGTGGCACAGGGCTACTCATTTCTCCTCTTTTCTCCCTCACTCACCTGTCCATCTCCTCATTTTGGTTCTCACTGTTACTTGTCTACTTAAGCTTAACATTGTTGTCGTCTATCGCCCACCAGGGGCCCTTAGAGAGTTCCTCAATGAGCTTGACTTCAACCTCCCGACGTCTGCATTCGATTCATTTATTTCCAACTCTTTATTTCCCCTCCTTGCCTCATTTCACCTAACCCTTTTCCAGTCCCCTCCCACTCACAAGGCAGGCAAGATGCCTAACCGTATCAATGTAAGAGGCTGTTCATCTACTAATCTCATGGCAACCCCCCTCCAGGTCTCTGATCACTACTTAGTTTTCCAACCCTAGCCACTCAGCCCCTACCCAGATTGTCATGCGCGTCGCAATATTCGCTCTCTTTCTCCCACTACTCTCTCCTCTTCTATCCTATAATCCCTTCATTCTATTAGTCCTTCTCCCGCATGTCTTCTCATTCTGCCTCTTCGAATCCTACTCTCCTCCCTTTCCGCATCCGATAACTCGCACAGTCCCATTTCTTCTCAGACTTCTGGGCCCTCCTCTCCTACTCCGTGGCTGAGTGATGTATCATCCTTTTACTCCCTCCTTTCTAGCTTTTCTTCCTCTGTATATGCTGCTAAAGCCACTTTCTATCACTCTAAATTTCAAGTTTCTGCTTCTAACCCTAGGAAACTCTTTTCCACCTTGTCCTCCCTCCCTTCTTAATCAAATTAAATCAAATTGTTTTGTATTTGTCATATGCACCGAATACGACAGGTGTAGACCTTACAGTGAAATGCTTAACCAACAACGCAGATTTAAGAAAAATATAAAAAATATATATATAAAAAGTAACAAATAATTAAAGAGCAGCAGTAAAATAACAATAGCGAGGCTGTGCGGGGACACCGGTTAGTTGAGGTAATTGAGATAATATGTACAGTGAGGGAAAAAAGTATTTGATCCCCTGCTGATTTTGTACGTTTGCCCACTGACAAAGAAATTATCAGTCTATCATTTTAATGGTAGGTTTATTTGAACAGCGAGAGACAGAATAACAACAACAAAAATCCAGAAAAACGCATGTCAAAAATGTTATAAATTGATTTGCATTTTAATGAGGGAAATAAGTATTTGACCCCCACTCAATCAGAAAGATTTCTGGCTCCCAAGTGTCTTTTATACAGGTAACGAGCTGAGATTAGGAGCACACTCTTAAAGGGAGTGCTCCTAATCTCAGTTTGTTACCTGTATAAAAGACACCTGTCCACAGAAGCAATCAATCAGATTCCAAACTCTCCACCATAGCCAAGACCAAAGAGCTCTCCAAGGATGTCAGGGACAAGATTGTAGAACTACACAAGGCTGGAATGGGCTACAAGAGCATCGCCAAGCAGCTTGGTGAGAAGGTGACAACAGTTGGTGCGATTATTCGCAAATGGATGAAACACAAAAGAACTGTCAATCTCCCTCGGCCTGGGGCTCCATGCAAGATCTCACCTCGTGGAGTTGCAATGATCATGAGAGCGGTGAGGAATCAGCCCAGAACTAATGCCCTCCCAGGACTGCTACTTCCACATTTTTCTGAAATGGTCTGCCGATCCATGTGAGAGACACAGACTTGGTCTCAACCTTTAACCTGTCTGGGCAAGGGGGCAGTATTTTCACGGCCAGATGAAAAATGTACCCAATTTAAACAGGTTACTACTCTGGCCCAGAAACTAGAATATTCTGGTGCTTGTAGTCCTTTCAAGTCATTGCCAATCGAACACACAGTGAGTTAGGGTTCATTTTGCACTTCCTAAGGCTTCCACTAGATGTCAACAGTCTTTAGAAAGTTGTTTGAGGCGTCTATGATGAACAGAGACTGAAGAAGAAGGCTGGAAAGTTGTAGACCCAGGGAAGGACATCAGTTCATTGGCCCGCGTTCACCTGAGTGGTAGCTGTGTTCCAAAACGTTTTTCAAGACACTGGAACCGTCCGGTTGGAATGTTACTGAAGTTTCACATTCTAAAGGCTCTAAAGATTGTAAAGTATCAACGTTTGACATGTTTGAACGAATGTAAATATAACTTTTTTTAAAACTTTTCTTCGTGACATTTTCAGCGCACTTCCTACATTTGGCGTAGCTGAACTGAACACGCGAATAACAAGGAGCTATTTGGACATAAATTATGGAGTTTATCGAACAAAACAACATTTATTGTGGACCTGGGATTCCTGGAAGTGCCTTCTGATGAAGATCATCAAAGGTAAGTGAATATTTCTAATGCTATTTAATATTTTAGATGACTCTAAAATGGCGGGTATCTGTATTGCCTAGTGTATTTTTCTGAGCGCAGTACTCAGATTATTGCAAAGTGTGCTTTCCCAGTAAAGTTATTTTGAAATCTTTCACAGCGTTAGCATAAAGGAGATGTTCATCTATAATTCTTTGAATGACAGTTTAATATTTTATCAACGTTTATGACATTTTATGACACTTATCAACGTTTTTGAAATCGGACAACGTGGTTCGATTCAGGAGAAGTGTATCTATATAATGGTGTAAAATAGTCCCATGTTTGAGAACTTTGAATAATGACATTTTGTGGTTTTGAATTTGGCGCTCTGATTTTTCACCGTCTGTTGAATAGTGTGGGACGATTGCGTCCCACCTACCCTAGATTATCGCCACCTACTGTACAGGAGCACTCCCGCCTATCCTAGCTTCAACATTTACCAATAGAAGTGTGGTAAGGCATTTGCTTCATACCATCATCACTAACACATTCAAAGAATCACAGTCTTAAGTCTGGTCTGTGATTAGCTGAATCAAGAGTGTTATTGCAAGCTGGGAAAAAAACCTACACATCAAGTTGCTTTCCAAGATAGTAGGATACCCCTGGCCTACTCACTGTTAACACTGTATGTGTTTTACATCTGACAGCCCGATGACCAGAAACTGAGAATGAAGTAAACAATTTCAGCTTTTAAAGAGCATAATGTGAATCCACAGGGCTTATAGGATACTGCTCTACATGTGAACTTTTTATTCATGCTTTTTAGAACTGTTTATAAATGTAATTAATAAAAATCCTGGTCTGTAACTCAGTACGATACAGTAGAACCTAGACCTTCAGTTACATTTTCTCACAGGGGGTGGAACATAAACTATTTTGATGTTTACAGCAATGAGCACACTTATTTTAAAGATTAATTATAATACAATTATTCAATAAGGGATCAAATACTTACTTTTGAAATGCCAGGATGTGTCAACAAATATGAAATGGTGAGTGACGGGCTCTATCAAGGTGGGCCGAAGCTTTTCACAGCATGTATCCCAGATGTGTCTGAATGTGTTCATTGAGTCTGATACACAGTTTCTCAGTGTGTTCAACTGTGTGTTGAAGTGTTAATATGGTCAGTATCAGACGTGGACACATTTGGATACTCAAGGACATATGCTGTGTTGGAATGTGTGTTAAGACCTGTCAGATGTTGATACAGGGGTATTTGCACAGGGAAGAGGACTGGCTATCCCTCTGAGCCTCGTTCCTCTCTAGGTTTCTTCCTAGGTTTCTGCCTTTCTAGGGAGTTTTTTCCTAGTCACTGTACTTCTACATCTGCATTGCTTGTACTTTGTGGTTTTAGGCTGGGTATCTGTATAAGCACTTTGTGACAACAGCTGATGTAAAAGGGGCTTTATAAAATACATGTCATTGATTGATCAGTGTTAAATAGGGTTAAGGCATTTCAGAGACCCAGTAATAATACCATTAATAGTCTCAGCTCTGTCCCTCAGTGGAGAGACTCCCAGGGCATGGCATCTGTACAGCCTGTATAATATGTTTCTCATACAGGCTGCTCTCCTCACACTCAACTGCATAGAGCGGACAGGAGAGCCCGTGCCAACATCACCAACATCACAGCCATCACCAGCAGAATCACAACCTCCATCTCCTCTCAGTACCCCTGGTACACGCACATCATCATCATCATCATCATTATTAATCACCTATATCACCATCCTCTCTCTGGCACACGCAGGCATGGTGTCCACCACAGTCTGTTTTAGCCCCTTTTCTCTCCCTTTCCAAACTGTTTGGCAGTAGGCCATTTTTTTTATTTGAGGAAACAGCCTAGGTCTGACTAGGCACAAACTCTGTATTGTTCTCTAAGTAATCTTCCTCCTATAACAGTCAGCACATTAACTTTATATTGTGACAGATTGGAAAGTTCTGCTGAGACATACTGTGTGCAGTAGCATAAAGCGACAGGGACTTAATCATTTAAGAAGCCATAACCAAATCCTGGTGAACACTGTAAAGCTTGATGTTGCCCTTCAGTCATCTTTCATCTCACCTCAGTCTCTCCATCCATCAATGTTACACAGAGGCCATTTTGAAACAATGACTCATGAGGTGATTGCCCAATTAGAGTGGAGAGAGGACCAGATGGCAGGAAGAGTAGGCCCAGATGGGACTCCTTGGTCAGAGCTCTGAGGTTAGCACCCAGACACCCTGATACTAAGCTCGGTGACACCTCAGAAGGACCAACACGACTCAGAACCTCTCTGTGAAGATTCCGACAAGTAGAATCTGTTAGATAGATAGACAAGGAGGTGCAGTCATGGCGAAACGATGGTACAATCGCTCGAGGGTTGGATTAAATACTAATGAGTGGGTTAATGATAGGCTCATTGGAGCCAATTAAAGCGCTGTAATATCGAGTGTATGTGGGGAGGGAATTAGTAAAAGTCTAAAAGTATTTGGTTTTATATATACTTAAGTATCAAAAGTAAAAGTAGATACTTTTACATTTTTTATATCAAGCAAACCAGATGGCACAATTTTCTTGTTTTTTATTTATTTACCGATAGCCAGGTGCACACTCCAACACATCATTTACAAACGAAGCATTTGTGTTTAGCTAGGAATATGAATGAGCCTATTTGAAATTCAAACATCAACAAGTACTGATAGGAGTCACCCAGCTTGGCCCAGGGCAAGCCTCCATTGGGGCTACTGTGTTGCTATAGTGTTGATGGTTGAGGGGTTCATTGGATCTCGTTTGCCTTGCCAAAAACATCTAAGGACATGATTTGTGTGTTGTGGTTGGACCAAGTAGCTCTGGTCCCTCTCCAAGCGGCTCTGTAATTCTTGAGAAAGCCACACTGGTTTGCTGTTTTGCAGGCCATCCTCCTCATCACTCACAATATGAGTGAAATAGTTTTCCTTCCCAAAAATTGTAATTAAGTATGTTAAAAAGCAGCTTTTCTGTATTGGAATGGTGTGGGTGTACAACAACATCAGAATGATGTAGGTGTATACCGGTCATTTAAAACATTCACGCTGATTGGCCAGCTCAGGAAATTACCTTTTTGAAATGGTCTGTTTGAGACACAATTTTGATGTTTTTGAAGTGTTTTTTTTTCTCTTCAATTTATGCTTTTGCAAATCTGAGTCAGCAATATTATTTGGGTATGCGTTAACAGAATATGAACTTTTAAAAGTGATATTTTCACTGAACAGTTACTTTAAATGCATCAGTCTCAAATCATGCATATTCATACAATTCAAGTCTGAACTTAACCTAAAAGCCTCCCAACCCCATATTGAGAGCGGAAGGGGAATTCCAACCTTTGACATTTATCAGTTTGATTGTAGTTCCCCCAAACAGATTTCGATATCTTCCAAAATTACTGAGCTTATTGGTATTATTGGACTATTGTGAAAATCTGTGTGTTTAAAGCAAAAAAGGGTTTTTGAATTTTTTGCAAATGTATTTAAAATATAAACAGAAATACCTTATTTACGTAAGTATTCAGACCATTTCTTGCAGCGGTTGAAGGTTTATGTGACGTGCACAGCCTGGACATTTCCAGAAACGTATTCATGCATAATTGGGAATTTACTCTCCCAGATATTCCTGTATCACTCAAGTGTTCAGGGATGTGTGGGTGTGTGCAGGAATCCACACACTCGCATGGGAAATTCCCACCCACACCGTGCACCTCAAATTTCACCGGAATATAGCCGATCTGATTTCACCCAGAAACTCTGACTTTCTCTGTTCTTTTTTTACCCCAGTCCAAAAGGTAAAGTTTGAAATTTGTGAGAGAAATTACAAGATTATGTTATAGTACTTGTATTGCATCAAATGGTTGTTTTATGCAACAGAATAGAGGGCTTTTATAGCTCTATTGTGTCTGTGTGAACTGAAAGTGGTCCTCTGGGAGATTTAACACTGACAGGAGATTTACGATGTCTGTTGGGTGATAAAACCTAAAGAGACTGCATTCCATAGCATGAGTTAATGTTTCTGTTCTATGAGGTACCAGGGAGAGATGATTCCAGGGCCAGACCTTGGTCTCTACACAATTAGAACTGTTTTTACAGCAGATACTGTCTGCTGTGAATTGTATCTTTCATACAAATCTTAACCCTGTGACTCATTCCATACATCTGTTGTTTGTCATGTAGACTGAAAGGGGTGTATCTTTGCTGTAAAAAACCTTTGTATCTCGGGGCTTTCAATGAATCATCTGAGGGTGATTTGTCAACCAGCCATCATTAACCTCTCTGGGCTAGGCGGGACGAATTCGTCCCACCTAAGCAACAGCCAGTTGAATCCCGTGGCGCGATTTTCAAATACCTTAGAAATGCTATTACTTCAATTTCTCAAACATACGACTATGTTACAGCATTTTAAAGACAAGACTCTTGTTAATCTAACCACACTGTCCGATTTCAAAAAGGCTTTACAACAAAAGCAAAACATTAGATTATGTCAGCAGAGTACCCAGCCAGAAATAATCAGACACCCATTTTTCAAGCTAGCATATAATGTCACAAAAACCCAGAAGACAGCTAAATGCAGCACTAACCTTTGATGATCTTCATCAGATGACACACCTAGGACATGTTATACAATACATGCATGTTTTGTTCAATGAAGTTCATATTTATATCAAAAAACAGCTTTTTACATTAGCATGTGACGTTCAGAACTAGCATACCCCCCGCAAACTTACGGGGAATTTACTAACAATTTACTAAATTACTCACGATAAACGTGGCCGATCAGAGTACTATGGGCTTAGGCGCGTGCCCGAGTCGACCCCATGCTTTATTTTCTTTCGTCGGTTTACCTAAACGCAGATTCCCGGTCGGAATATTATCGCTTTTTTTATGAGAAAAATTGCATAAAAATTGATTTTAAACAGCGGTTGACATGCTTCGAAGTACGGTAATGGAATATTTAGACATTTTTTTGTCACGAATTGCGCCATGCTCGTCACCCTTATTTACCCTTTCGGAGAGTGTCTTGAACGCACGAACAAAACACCGCTATTTGGATATAACAATGGATTATTTGGGACCAAACCAACATTTGTTATTGAAGTAGAAGTCCTGGGAGTGCATTCTGACGAAGACAGCAAAGGTAATAACATTTTTCTTATAGTAAATCTGACTTTGGTGAGTGCTAAACTTGCTGGGTGTCTAAATAGCTAGCCCTGTGATGCCGGGCTATCTACTGAGAATATTGCAAAATGTGCTTTCACCGAAAAGCTATTTTAAAATCGGACATATCGAGTGCATAGAGGAGTTCTGTATCTATAATTCTTAAAATAATTGTTATGCTTTTTGTGAACGTTTATCGTGAGTAATTTAGTAAATTCACCGGCAGTGTTCGGTGGGAATGCTAGTCACATGCTAGTCACATGCTAATGTAAAAAGCTGGTTTTTGATATAAATATGAACTTGATTGAACAAAACATGCATGTATTGTATAACATAATGTCCTAGGGTTGTCATCTGATGAAGATCAAAGGTTAGTGCTACATTTAGCTGTGGTTTGGGTTTATGTGACATTATATGCTAGCTTGAAAAATGGGTGTCTGATTATTTATGGCTGGGTACTCTGCTGACATAATCTAATGTTTTGCTTTCGTTGTAAAGCCTTTTTGAAATCGGACAGTGTGGTTAGATTAACGAGAGTCTTGTCTTTAAAATGGTTTAAAATAGTCATATGTTTGAAAAATTGAAATTTTGGCATTTTTGAGGAATTTGAATAACGCGCCACGGGATTACACTGGCTGTTGAGTAGGTGGGACGCAAGCGTCCCACCTAGCCCATAGAGGTTAACGTAGAGCACTGAATCGATTCACTTTATATGTGTGTTGTTTTGACCTGCTCCCTTATTAATAAGAGAATAAAGATTTAGTTTAAGCATAACTCTGACTTGTGTGATAAGTTTGTCTCTCGCCATTTGATAGTAAAGAAATTAACCACCACAATTTTCAGCAGTATTTCATTCCACAGACCACACAGTTTAAACTCAGTGACAACTCAGCAATATTAACATTCTTCAGACCAGACATTTAGAAAAATGTCCTAATTTATCATCAGAATAATTCATTTAAAACTAAAGGCCCAAACATATTGAGCAAATCAATCTAGATGCCAGCTCGGGATTGTTGTGAGAGAAAAGTCAATAACTGAAGCCCATTCCATAATCATTCATTTGATCAACTAAGTGAGGAATGCATCCCTTTACATGAGTGGTGAGTATCGCAGCTAATGTCCTCCCCCTCTTCGTTTAACTTAAATAAATGTATTACCCAGTCAGGATGGATCAGTCTTTCACACTGCTTTACTCTGTTTGAGGAGCGCCTCTGCCAGGGCTGGGATGTTTTGGCAGAGAGAGGGTGGGGGAAAGGTAGGGGAGAAAGGAAGGGGAGTGGGAAGTGAGGAAGGAGAGAAACCTTCATTACACCCTCATTTATCACCAGCGGGGTACCTAGGCAACACCCTCACTCACTCTCTCTTTTCCAAACACACGCTGTTTTTTTCTCTTCATAAACCACCTCTTTCTTCTTCCTTGTTCTCATCCCGTCAAATCTTACATTTTGCTTTCTACGGTTTGGGTTGGTCAAACTGGCTTACCCCTACAGTTATCACCCGCTCCACCACCACACCTCACTGGTCTAGCCACCTGGGCAGACAGACGGAGAAAGGGTTATATTTAAGGTCCTACCTGACCAAGATTGCTGGGATTGTTCAGGGAGGTGCTACTGTGACATCGCCAGGAATGTAGCATCTGGGTGATGCCACGGCTGCTGAAAATCTCACGAAAAGCCACCACATCTTAGCAGTGGTTAGGAGCATTCTCTGAACGGTTCCTGAACTTCCCTTGCTACCTCTGGACACAGAATGCAGTCTTTGGTGTGATACTTCCGAACAGATAAAACAAAAAGCTAGATCGCTAGCGAGCCATCATCCCTATCCTGCAACTCTGAGTTAAGATCACATGATTTAGTGACCAAACCCAAGAACAACCAGTTATTTTTATTTTGAAATGCAATAAAAAACACAATTATAAAAATATGTACAATATTTACAGAGCTCTCCTAGGAACATACAGATATGTCAGCTGAGTACACGGCTGGGATGTGTACCAGAAGTCACATGGCACACTAAATAAGCTGAAGGGCACACACACATGCTTGCAGGCACACTTTTCCTATAACTGAACGAATAAGCTAAAAGAGTTGTACTCAAAAGAAAGAGCAGCTGTGTTCCACCTGAGGATCACAACCGCCAGTGTCTTCAAACCATGACTGGGTGACTGATCAGGACATACTGTAGCGCCGCACTCCAGGGCTCCGACTCCGGGTAACAGCATAGTTTTGCATTGTTACATATGGATGTCTGCTTTGAATGGTGTTCTAATGACATGAATAGAGAGAGAATTCAGAAAGCGAGAAACATGAGTGAAATAGGAATGCAAATTAAAATAAATATGCACAGGAGCAATATCCTGTTTTTCTATCCTTATTCATCTTCTCTTCTTTCTTCAGATATTCTTCCTATCAAAACACCACTAAGGGATTGTGAAGAAGTGACACTCAACCTATTCTCTCAAATGACTCTGCTCAGTGCTATGACTGTAACTTGTGATTTGTCTGCAGTATTACTGTATGAGTCTGGAGTCTGGTGCTGGTTGTGCATCACACAGCTGACTGTAATGACTGCACACTGCGGGGTGGATACCACTGCAACCCACATCTTATCCATTCTTCCATTCCTTTTGTTATCGCAATAACAGAAATACAATTGATTCTATTCAATTCATTGTTAATTATATCGTCAGTGCAAAGAATAGCTCCAAATATACTGTACATTGGGTAGGCATTATACCGTAGCTGTCACAAACCTCTTCGTCAGAAGATATGTTGAAATCGCTGTCAGAAAAAGTGGACCAATATGCAGCGGATTGCGTGCTCATCATCTTTTATTTTAACCTCTTGACGGTCGCCTAGGATAGGGGGCGCCACAGCGCATTTTGAAAGAAATTCGTGCCCATTTTAAACGGCCTACTACTCAAAGTCAGAAGCTAGGATATGCATATAATTAATACTTGTGGATAGAAAACACCCTAAAGTTTCTAAAACTGTTTGAATGGTGTCTGTGAGTATAACAGAACTCATATGGCAGTCAAAACCCCGAGACAGATCGAAACAGGAAGTGGAATTCTGAATTGAGAACTCAACTTCATCACGTTGCCTATTAATCACACCGTGAGCTATGGTTCATTGAGCACTTCCTATTGCTTCCACTAGATGTCCCCAGTCTTTACAAAGTGATTTGAGTCTCCTACTGTGAAAACTGACAGAATGACACGCTGTGGAACGTGGTCACACGGAGAGGGCCATCACCATTATGACGCCGGTGCCCCTGGTTACCCTCCCCTTTCGAAACGTTTTGAAACACAATGCAATCGTCCCCCTCGAATCTTATTGGAGCTCTCGTTGAAAAAGGCCCTACAGATTTATGTTATACAACGTTTGACATGTTTGAACGAACCTAAATAAGAAAAAAATGCATTTTGTTGAAAGAGTAGCCCCGCGCACATTGGAACTTTTGGTGAAGCCTTCAGAACGCGCTAACAAGAACAAGCTATTGGGACGTAAAGGATTAACTTTTTCGAACGAAAATACATTTGTTGTGGACCTGGGATTCCTGGAAGAGCCTAAGGATGAAGATATTCAAATGTAAGGGATTATTGACAATAGTATACAAGACTAGATGTGATATGCGATTGTTCCAAGATGGCTAGCCTATTGCTATTGCTAGCCTATTGTTCTGAGTATCACATCCCCTTTTATCGCAGTGTGATTACCCAGTAAAGTTATTTTTAAATCTTTCATTACAGGTGCTTTCAAGAGATATTCATCTATAAATCTTAGAATGACAATATTACATTTTAAAAATGTTTTCGAATAGTAATTTAGTAAATTGTAGCACTGTTTCACCGGATGCATTTGAGGGAAAATAGTTAGTCAACGTTACGCACCGATGTAAAATGCTGTTTTTATATATAAATATGAACTTTATAGAACAAAAGAATGCATGTATTGTGTAACATGATGTCCTAGGAGTGTCATCTGATGAAGTTTGTAAAAGGTTAGTGCTGCATTTAGCTGTTTTTTGGTTATTTGTGATGCATGTGGTTGGTCGGAAAATGGCTATGTGGCTACTTTTACGATATACTCCTCTAACATAATCTAATGTTTTGCTTTTGCTGTAAAGCCTTTTTGAAATCGGACAACGTGATTCGATTCAGGAAAGGTGTATCTATAAAACGATATAATTTGAGAAAAAAAAATGGAAAAAAAAATCGTATCAAATTTTGTTATGCTAATGGCGATATGATTTTTCGCTGGATGTCCGTCCCGTATGCCGCACACGGGTTAAATGAGAACACGAGGAAAAAACAATTAACCTCTCTGGGCTAGGCGGGACGAAATCGTCCCACCTACGCAACAGCCAGTGTTATCCCGTGGCGCGATTTTGAAATACCTTAGAAATGCTATTACTTCAATTTCTCAAACATATGACTATTTTACACCATTTTAAAGACAAGACTCTCGTTAATCTAACCACACTGTCCGATTTCAAAAAGGCTTTACAACGAAAGCAAAACATTAGATTATGTCAGCAGAGTACCCAGCCAGAATGTCACATAAACCCAAACCACAGCTAAATGTAGCACTAACCTTTGATGATCTTCATCAGATGACACACCTAGGACATTATGTTATACAATACATGCATGTTTTGTTCAATCAAGTTCATATTTATATCAAAAAACAGCTTTTTACATTAGCATGTGACGTTCAGAACTAGCATACCCCCCGCAAACCTCCGGTGAATTTACTAAATTACTCACGATAAACGTTCACAAAAAACATAACAATTATTTTAAGAATTATAGATACAGAACTCCTTTGTGCAATCGAGGTGTCCGATTTTAAAATAGCTTTTCGGTGAAAGCACATTTTGCAATATTCTGAGTACATAGCCCAGCCATCACGGCTAGCTATTTAGAAACCCACCAAGTTTAGCCCTGACCAAACTCCGATTTACTATTACAAAAGTTTGATTACCTTTGGTGTTCTTCGTCAGAATGCACTCCCAGGACTGCTACTTCAATAACAAATGTTGGTTTGGTCCAAAATAATCCATCGTTATATCCAAATAGTGGTGTTTTGTTCGTGCGTTCAAGACACTATCCGAAGTGTAAATAAGGGTCACGAGCATCGCGCAATTCGCGACACAAAAATTCTAAATATTCCATTACCGTACTTCGAAGCATGTCAACCGCTGTTTAAAATCCATTTTTATGCAATTTTTCTCGTAAAAAAGTGATAATATTCCGACCGGGAATCTGCGTTTAGGTAAACAGACAAAAGAAAACAAAGCATTCTGTCGACGCGGGCACGAGCCTGAGTCTCACAGTACTGTAACCAGCCACTACGCAAACGCGCTACTTTTTTTCAACCAGAGCCTGCAAAGCCACGATTCAGCTTTTTGCCGCCTTCTGAGAGCCCATGGGAGCCGTAGGAAGTGTCACGTAACAGCAGAGATCCTCTGTAATGGATAGAGATAATCAAGAATGGCAAGAAATTGTCAGACAGGCCACTTCCTGCATGGAATCTTCTCAGGTTTTGGCCTGCCATATGAGTTCTATTATACTCACAGACACCATTCAAACAGTTTTAGAAACTTTAGGGTGTTTTCTATCCAAAGCCAATAATTATATGCATATTCTAGTTACTGGGCAGGAGTAGTAACCAGATTAAATCGGGTACGTTTTTTATCCAGCCGTGTCAATACTGCCCCCTAGCCCTAACAGGTTAACAAAACTCATGACAGGAACAGTGTAGCAGGCTAAACAAAAGCAGTGCTAACATACAACTACCCACCTGTGACAAACAAAAACACACACCTACTTATAGGACTCCCAATCAGAGGCAACTAGAAACACCTGCCTCCAATTGAAAGTCCAGCAACCAAATCTGCACATAGAAAACATAACCTAGAACCTACTCATACTAAAACATACACCACAAAACCCCGGAACACATAAATAACACACCCCTCTAAGCTAATCACAAAAAAAACCCACCATACAAAAACAAACATACCTCTGCCACGCCCTGACCAAATAATACAAATAATCCTCTATACTGGTCAGGACGTGACAGTAGCAACTAGAAATGTCCTTGCATGAGTGTTGCCTATATATCGATATACAGTACCAGTCAAAAGTTTGGACACACCGACTCATTCAAGGGTTTTTCTTTATTTTCTACATTGTAGAATAATAGTGAAGATATCATGACTATGAAATAATACATATGGAATCATGTAGTAACCAAAAAAGTGTTAAACAAATCAAAACATATTTTAGATTTTAGATTCTTCAAAGCAGCCACCCTTTGCCTTGATGACGGCTTTGCACACTCCTGGCAATCTCTCAACCAGCTTCATGAGGTAGTCACCTGGAATGCAATTCAATTAACAGGTGTGCCTTGTTAAAAGTTAATTTGTGGAATGTCTTTCCTTCTTAATGTGTTTGAGCCAATCCGTTATGTAGTGACAAGGTAGGGGTGGTATACAGAATATAGCCCTATTTGGTAAAATACCAAGTCCATATTATGGCAAGAACAGCTCCAATAAGCAAAGAGAAAAAACATTAAGAGGTCAGTCAAATTTCAAGAACTTTGAAAGTTTCTTCAAGTGCATTCGCAAAAACCATCAAGCGCTATGATGGACCGCCACAGGAAAGGAAGACCTAGAGTTTCATCTGCTGCAGAGGATAAGTGCATTAGAGTTACCAGCCTCAGAAATTTCAGCCCAAATAAATGCTTCACAGAGTTCAAGTAACAGACACATCTCAACATCAACTGTTCAGAGGAGACTGCGTGAATCAGACCTTCATGGTTGAATTGCTGCAAAGAAACCACTACTAAAGGACACCAATAATAAGAAGAGACTTGCTTGGACCAAGAAACATGAGCAATGGACATTAGACCAGTGGAAATCTGTCCTTTGGTCTGATGAGTCCAAATTTGAGATTTTTGGTTCCAACCTCCATGTCTTTGTGAGAAGCAGGTGTAGGTGAACTGATGATCTCCGCATGTGTGGTTCACACCTTGAAACATTCAGGAGGAGGTGTGATGGTGTGGGAGTGCTTTGCTGGTGACACTGTCAGTTATTTATTTAGAATTCAAGGCACACTCAACCAGCATGGCTACCACAGCATTCTGCAACATCACGCCATCCCATCCGGTTTGCGCTTAGTGGGACTATCATTTGTTTTTCAACAGGACAATTACGCAACACACCTCCAGGCTGTGTAAGGGCTATTTGCGCCAAGAAAGAGAGGGATGGAGCGTTACCTCAGAGGACCTGGCCTCCACAATCACCCTACCTCAACCCAATTGAGATGGTTTGGGATGAGTTGGACCGCAGAGTGAAGGAAAAGCAGCCAACAAGTGCCCAGCATACGTGGGAACTCCTTCAAGACTGTTGGAAAAGCATTCCAGCTGAAGCTTGTTGAAAAAATGCCGAGAGTGTGTACAGTTGTCATCAGCACAGTTGGTTTGTTTAACACTTTTTTGGTTACTACATGATTCCATATAGTATTGATATCTTCACTATTATTCTACAATGTAGAAAATACTACAAATAAGAAAAACCCTTGAATGCGTAGGTGTGTCCAAACTTTAGACTGTGTCACGTTTACTTCTACTCCCCCTCTCTGGCGCTCGACGTCGACAGTTGTCTCATTATGCACACCTGCCACCATCGTTACGCGCACCTGCATCCCAAGACACTCACCTGGATTCCATCACCTTCCTGATTACTTCCCCTATATCTGTCTCTCCCATTGGTTCTTTCCTCAGGCGTTATTGACTCTGTTTCATGTGTATCATGACATTCACCTGGACTCCATCACCTTCCTGATTACCTCCCCTATATTTGTCTCTCCCCTTGGTTCTTTCCTCAGGTGTTATTGACTCTGTTTTCATGTGTATCATGACACTCACCTGGACTCCATCACCTCCTTGATTACCTCCCCTATATCTGTCTCTCCCCTTGGTTCTTTTCCCAGGCGTTATTGACTCTGTTTCAGTTTCATGTTGTACTATGTTCTATTTATTATTACATTTGCACTCCCTGGACTTCTTCCCGACTCCCAGCGTAAACGTTACAGAATAACGCCTCACCAAGGGGAAGCAACAGGGAATATGTACATTTAATATTTTTTTTTTACTGGTGACGTCGGGTGCAAGTGCCACTGCCTAAGCAAACGGGGGTGCCTCAGCTGGTTCGTCAGGCTTCCATGCCTCAGCCGGCTCGTCAGGCTCCCGCGCCTCAGCCGGCTCCACAGGCTCCCGCGCTTCAGCCGGTTCTAGCTCAGCTGGCTCTACAGGTTCCCACGCCTCAGCAAAAGCGACTGGCCCGCTCCTGGTCCTCGGGATGTTAAAAAAATGTGAGCTTAAATGTGATAACTTCAAATTTTACCTGTGTATTTTTGGTAAGGGGTTGACGAATCATCCTGAATTGAATTCCGCTGCTCTATCGATTACTCCATATATTGCTCCATATATTGCTCCATATATTGTCCCAAACTATCTTCCTAGAAGTTGTTGCTGCTAATGTCAAATTGAGGGGCGTTGTACAAAACAAATTAATCAGCGATTGGATCGTCTTTAACCAATCAGAGTATCAAGGCCAATTACAAGATTCATGATTTATGTAGGCTGGCTCTGGCACAACCTATCGGTTGCTAGGACCAATCAGAATGGTTAGAATAAGTTTGTGTTCTATTAGACGTTGGGGAGGAAAACAAACCCAGACTCTTCGTGGAGAAGAAATGCTAGTGAGCGTGGCATTTGGCCTGAGAAATGTGGATGGACAGTCAGGCTACATGTTCTTACCCATGTTATGTAAAGTGGGCCACTGAATGAATAGAAAGATTCCAGTCTCCACAGAGTATAGTTCTAATAATATTGCTGGCCAGATATAAAAGGAAATCACACATTGGGGGATCAATGACGTAATACCTCACAGCAGGCAGGGATCCAATATATATTTTCCAAGGAGGAAAACAACCTAGATGGGTGTGGATCTCCCACAGTATCTCCTGCCTAAGTGTACATTTCCATCCTAATGTAATCAGAGACTCTCAAAAGGCAGTCTCATGGGGTCCTGTGTGAGATTGACCGTGTTGTGGTTCAGTGACAGTGACAGCACTCAGTGAGCAGATGTTTCCATGGGACCACAAACTCATTCCAGAGATCTTTTCATGACGTTCGTTTAAGAAGGGTTTATATTAACCTAAAGCCATAGGGATGAGTCACTGTCAGCACTAGCAACAGTGTGACCATGTGATTCATCATTATAGAAAGATGAATACCCACACTCACATAGATATTACTTTGGGAGTTCTGTATGCAGACAGTGTGCTGGCATCCTTCTTTTTTCATGTATCGTGCACCTGCAAAGGTTTGACGGATGTTCATGTTTTGAATTGCGATGAATCAATAACACAACACACTTCTTGCTCAAACCATCTGGAGAACCTACGTACTGTATATATCGCAAAAACAGTGTGTGTATGTGACTTAACTCTGACAGTGTTATTTAGCATGCGTGTGGTCCAGACCTGGGTTTACAGCGCCTTCAGAAAGTATTCACACCCCTTGACTTTTTCCACATTTTCTGTGTTACAGCCTGAATTTCAAATTGATTACATTAAAAAAATGTGTCACTGGCCTACACACAATACCCCATAATGACAAAGTGGAATAATGTTTTTAGAAATGTTTACAAATAAATTAAAACTGAAAAGTTGAAATGTCTTGAGTCAAAAAGTATTCCTCCTTTGTTATGGCAAGCCTAAATAAGTTCAGGAGTAAAAATGTGCTTAACAAGTCACATAATAAGTTGCATGGACTCACTATGTGTGCAATAATGGTGTTTGAACATAATTTTTTAATGACTGCCTCATCTCTGTAGCCCACACATACAATTATCTGTAAGGTCCCTCAGTCGAGTAGTGCCTTTCAATCACAGATTCAACCACAAAGACCAGGGAGGTTTTCTGATTCCTCGCAAAGGGTACCTATTGTAAGATGTATAAAAAAGCAGACATTGAATATCCCTTTGAGCATGGTGAAGTTATTAATTACACTTTGGATGGTATACTGTATCAACACACCCAGTCACTACAAAGATACAGGCGCTTCACCATGAGGCCAATGATTACTTTAAAACAGTTAGAGTTTAATGGCTGTGATAGGAGAAAACTGAGGATGGATCAACAACATTGTAGTTACTCCACAATACTAACCTAATTGACATAGTAAAAAGAAGGAAGCCCGTACAGAATAAAAATGTTCCAAAACATGCATCCTGTTTGCAACAACGCACTAAAGTAATACTGCTAAAAAATTGGCAAAGCAATTAACTGACTTTTTGTCATTACAAAGTTTTATGTTTGGGGCAAATCCAATACAACACATCACTGAGTACCACACTTTATATTTTCAAGCATAGTGGTGGATGCATCATGTTATGGGTGTGATTGTAATTGTTAAGGACTGGGGAGTTTTTCAGGATAAAATAATAAACAGAATGGAGCTAAGCACAGGCTAAATACTAGAGGAAAACCTGGTTCGGTCTGCTTTCCACAGACACTGGGAGATTAATTCACCTTTTAGCTGGACAATAACCTAAAACAGGCCAAATCTGCACTGGAGTGGCCAAGTTACTGTTTTGACTTAAATCTACTTGAAAATATTTGGCAGACCTGAAAATGGTTGTCTAGCAATGATCAACAACCAATTTGACAGAGCTTGAAGAATCTTGAAAAAAATTATTGGAAAATGTTGAGCAATCCAGGTGTGGAAAACACTTAGAGATGTATCCATTACACCATGTACACATTAGCATGGCGTAGCTTCGCACATAGCTTCACAACATCTGCATTATGGTCTCTGTGATAACTGGATCCACATGTCTTCATCATGGGGCTCCCGAGTGGCGCAGGGGTCTAAGGCTAGAGGGGTCACTACTGACCCTGGTTTGATTCCAAGCAGTATCATAACCGACCGGGATTGGGAGTCCCATAGGGCGGCGCACAATTGGCCCAGTGTCATCTGGGTTTGGCCAGGGTAGGCCATCATTGTAAATAAGAATTTGTTCTGATCTGACTTGCCTAGTTAATAAAGGTTCAATAAGTTTAATATATCATTCACACTGAGGATCCTATTGAACGCAGGAGAGAAAGATTGAGCAACATCCATTATTAACTGGCTTAGTAATGCTACATTACATTATTAATGAGCTCCACACACACACACAGTATCATTTGTGTCTGTGTCATGTGTGTTTAAGCATAAACAAGCCTGTAACCCTCCAGCTCCAATGTTAAATTAGCCACATCACCATACCAGTCATGACATGGTCATTGAGCAGACCCTTTCATCCATAGCACACAGTGAACACACAGATTCAGTAACCAACAGTGACCCATGCGGGAAATGAATCCACAACCTTGATGTTGCCAGCACCAGTCACTAACCAACGGAACCATCTGAGCCTCAGGCAACTCAGATTCACACAGGCAATACAGATAACTAGAGCACAGTGCTGCATGAGGCAGAGCATTCAGGAGCTCTGTTTCTGTTTCCACCCACCACCCTTCCAGAATCGTCTGTTTCTGTGGCGACAGAGCTGGCGAGAGAAGGGGGGGGGGGGGGGGGGGTTCTGTAAAAGTGGAGAGACAGCACTTCAGTCACAGTTGGAGAGAGATGGAGAGATGGAGGGACGGAGGGAGGAGGGGTAAAGGGATGTGAAAGTGTCAGTAGGGAGCTTACGCATCTCTCTGTATATCACTGACTGACTGACTGACTGACTGACTGACTGACTGACTGACTGACTGACTGACAGTAGTGGAAGAGACTGAGGCAGCAGTAGCATCCACAAGTGTTTGAAAACCAACATGGAGGATATTCTCACCACAACAACTTAGAAAACAATACGTTGTCATGGATTCCCAACGTATTATCCAGACCTCTGCCATATGACAAGAACACTGAAATAGGATTCTCAGGAAGGCATGCTTTGAAGCTGCAGTTGTCCTTGTTCTATACATGATTTTGCCATGAAACACCATTCCTCACCATTTCTGCCCAACAGTCTTTTCCTCTGTTATTTTACAGTAACTGACAAAGGAAATAGAAATGGCCTCTGTGTTTACACACTAACATGGAGGTATTTTAAACTGAATAAATGATCTATTATATATTGAAAAACAGTCAGAGCCTGTCAATAGCAATAGACACTACCTAACAGAAAAAGCTGCAGCAGGAAAACCCCCCAGAAGCATCTACAAGTGGTTAGTACTAAAACAGTAGAGATCACTGTCACTGAACCCTTTCCCCTTGCTGGCTTGGAATGCCATTTTTATGGCTTAGATAACAGTCTGGAGCTGCCAATAGGAAAAGGAGGCAGTTATCAACTCTGTCACGGGCAATAAGATTACAGTAGTGTAGCTCTCCCTGCTCTACCCCTGCCCACAGAGCTCAGTCCGAAGGGATGGATCAGTCTTCATAAAGTACAGAGAAGACAATATACCCACAGTCACACTGAGAGCCAGGGGGACAGCTGAAAAGACACTGGCATGTTCATGTTTCATGGCTCCTGAGCTAAGACAGAAAACAGTAATGCTGCTGCTGTGTTCCTCCACCCACTCTCCCTCTCGCTCTTTTTCACTACCTCTTTCTTTCTCTCTCACTAGAGCGCACAGGCACAAGCACACACACGTGCGTTCGCCCCCACACACACACACACACACACACACACACACACACACACCACACACACACACACACACCACACACACACACACACACACACACACACCCCACACACACACACAGTCTGTGCCAGTTCCTAACACACCTAAAGAATGCTGTCGGAACTCATAACACTTTACACACATTCTTTTCGTAATATCATCTGTTCAGTCTTATTATAAACCCATCAGTGTTACATCTTTCTGAGTCATCTAACACACCAAGCAAACAATGCATCACATTCTATCACCCAAGACTAATGAAAACAACCAAAACAGATCAATAGGGACTCAAATATCAATACCAGAGATTGATTATTCACGTTAATGAGCATATTAAGCTGTGAACCAAAACACGCCAACTATTTCCCTCTCTTTCTTTCATTCTCTCTCTCAATTCAATGGATATGTTTTATTGACATAACTATAAAACAATTATTCAAAAGACAGTTCATTACTGCATATTCAAATCTCTCTCTTTCTCGCTCTCTGTTTCTCTCACTCTCTCTTCAAAATGACAACAGAAAAGCAGACGGACTCACCTCTGTAGCTATCTGCCTGTGGCTGCAGGGTTCCGGCGCTGTAGCCGTAGAGAGGTGGTGGACAGGGGGAACTCTCTCTTCTGACTCACATCAGTAGAGTCATGGCAGTGGTGTGACAGAAGTACTGTACTGTTCACAACTCACTGGTCTGTCTATCTGTAGATAACTGAGAAAAACACCAGCTCAGTCTCTGGCTCTGGCTGAAACGAAGCAGCAGCAGCAGGAGCAGCAGCAGACAGAGGAGAGGCAAGACTGGAGGCTGAAAGCTCTCTCTCCCTCACTCTCTCCCTCGCTCTGTTATTCTCTCTCTTTCTCTCTACCTCTCTCTTTCATTTCCCTCCAGGCTCTGTGTCTCTCATCATGGCTGCTCAGAGGCAAAGGTAGCAAGGGAGCACCACAACAGATCGGTACCTTCAGTTTGGGTTGGCATCCTCTACATAAATGGCATGTGTGTGTGTTATGAGATTTCTTTGAGCACTACTGAGAGCTAGGCAAGCAGGCTCTCACTGAGAGAGACAGTGACAGAGAGAGAGAGAGAGAGAGAGAGAGCTACTCCCACCTCTTCTCCATTTCCTCTCACCCCTTCTCCTCCCCAGCCTGTTGAAGAGTGAGTCATCAGCTCTGAGCCAATCACAACACTGCAGACTGCCTATGATTAAAATTACAAGAGCATTTACCAGGGCTCTAACACTGCTGTCCTTAGGAGAGGGGAAGGAAGGAGGGAGGGAGAGGGGGATGAAAGAACGAGAGAGAAGGAAGGGGAATGTCTGGGAAGACGTTTACATACTTAAGATTTTATAGTATACATTCTGGATGGGGAGGTAGTGGAATATGGTCGTATGGTGAGGTAGTCAGTGAATGACAGCTGCATTCCTTTTTGAAAATGTGTGACAAGGCAAGGTTGTCTCCTCTGATGCATAATTATATCTGTCACAGAAAGTAAAGGGGAATGCAGGGTCCACTGGTGGAGTTCCTATTCTCTCAACATTAACCTGTTTTGTCCTGCTGGGTTATGCCTGATTGCGTAGGGGGAATATAGAAACCTGCAGGGCAGGATCAGGGCAATCTAGGGCTGATTCTTGTTCTCCTTCTGAATCACTGCTGCTGATTGCAAAACCTGTACAAATGACCAGTGCTGTTGGATTATGATGACATTCATTCAACCAACCTGCCGCCATCGACCCTACACTATATTTTTCTCCTCATGACCCTCCACCACTGTTCCTCCATCTGTGATGCTGATTGTCTCCATAAATCATGCCTGGTACATCTCTCCATAATGAGGGGGGAAGAGAGAGGAGGTTGAGGAGGAGAGGGGAACAGAGAGAGTGGGAGAGTGGAAAGGCCCAGCCTTTATACACTCTCAGTCCTTCCATCATTCACTTTCTGCTCTTATAAATACTAAACCTTTATTTCCCCTGCAATAATTATCTATAAAAATGTACTCTCAATGTTAAACCTGCACTCAATATCTTAGTTCAATGTGTCATGGCCCCAGCACCACAAAATATAAATGTTTTCATATAAATTGAGGTTGAGTCTTTAAATGCTAATAAAACAAATGTGTTATTGTAAGGGGTAATTATAAATCAAACATGTACAGTATCTGTGACTGAACCAGAGTTGAATTTGATTCCATATTTATGGAAAATCTGATAAAATGTGGGACATCTGTGGAACGTGCAGCACATAGTGCAGTAACAGTAACTCAACAACAGATGTCTCAAACTGTTAAAGATGGGAGCTGTAATTTAGCCATGGAGCCAATACTGAGGTGGTCTATTGCCAAGCGCACTGATCCAACTCAATTTCCCCCTCCCCTGTTTCTCAGAATGATAGATAGAAATAGACAGTCAGAGGAAGGGAGACTCAGAGGAATTAAGAAAGAAAAGGCCTGATAGTAAAGTGGCAATTTTGATATAAAACATATACATGTTTTAAGGTTATATAATGTTTGTTTACATTTACTTTGTTGACAACTTGAGAAAAACAAGCAGTGTTGGGGAGTAGTGAACTACAGTACATGTAGTTTAACTAGTAATTTAACTACATTTTGCAGTAGCTTGGTGGAAGGTGAACTCAATTCAAATCTAGGAGGTGTTTTCACTAGTTAACCTGTTAGGGCTAGGGGGCAGTATTTACACGGCCGGATAAAAAACGTACCCGATTTAATCTGGTTATTACTACTGCCCAGAAACTAGAATATGCATATAATTATTGGCTTTGGATAGAAAACACCCTAAAGTTTCTAAAACTGTTTTAATGGTGTCTGTGAGTATAACAGAACTCATATGGCAGGCAAAAACCTGAGAAGATTCCTTACAGGAAGTGGCCTGTCTGACAAGTTCTTGTTCTTCTTGACTCACTTTATTGAAAACTGAGGATCTTTGCTGTAACGTGACACTTCCTACAGCTCCCATAGGCTCTCAGAACCCGGGAAAAAGCTGAATGATGTAATTCCAGCCCCTGGCTGAAAAACATTAGCGCCTTTGGTAAGTGGTCTATCAGAGGACAATGAGACTGAACGAAAACCACCGCTCCCGGTCGGAATATTATCGCTTTTTTACGACAAAAATTGCATAAAAATTGACTTTAAACAGCGGTTGACATGCTTCGAAGTACGGTAATGGAATATTTAGAAATTTTTGTCACGAAACGCGTCGGGCGTGTCACCCTTCTTTACCCTTTCGGATAGTGTCTTGAACGCACGAACAAAACGCCGCTATTTGGATATAACTATGGATTATTTTGAACCAAACCAACATTTGTTATTGAAGTAGAAGTCCTGGGAGTGCATTCTGACGAAGAACAGCAAAGGTAATAACATTTTTCTTATAGTAAATCTGACTTTGGTGAGGGCTAAACTTGGTGGGTGACTAAATAGCTAGCCCTGTGATGGCGAGCTATCTACTCAGAATATTGCAAAATGTGCTTTCACCAAAAAGCTATTTTAAAATCGGACATAGCGAGTGCATAGAGGAGTTCTGTATCTATAATTCTTAAAATAATTGTTATGTTTTTTGTGAACTAGAGAAGTTAAAACCTCAACCTCATAAGGATACATTTGCCTAAAATGACATACCCAAATATAACTGCCTGTAACTCAGGCCCTGAAGCAAGGATATGCATATTCTTGGTACCATTTGAAAGGAAAAACTTTGAAGTCTGTGGAAATGTGAAAGGAATGTGGGAGAAAATAACACAATAGATCTGGTAAAAGATAATACAAAGAAAAAAACAACCATTCTTTTTTTTTGTACCATCTTTGAAATGCAAGAGAAAGGCCATAATGTACTATTCCAGTCCAGCTTTAATTTAGATTTTGGCCACTAGATGGCAACAGTGTGTACAAAGTTTTCGGCTGATCCAATGAACCATTGCATTTCTGTTCAAAATGTTGTATCAAGACAGCCCAAATGTGCCTAATTGGTTTATTAATATATTTAAGTATTGCACTCTCCTCAAACAAAAGCATGGTATTATTTCACAGTAATAGCTACTGTAAATTAGACAGTGCAGTTAGATTAGCAAAAATGTAAGCTTTCTGCCCATATCAGAAATGTCTGTCCTGGGAAATGTTCTTGTTACTTACAACCTCATGCTAATCACATTAGCATACGTTAGCTCAACCGTCCCGCGGGGGACACACTGATCCTGTAGAGGTTTACTTTTTTTGCTGTCTGTTAGTGTAGCTAACAACTGAGACTACTCACTACTTTTTTTGCAAACAAAATATAAAATATGAGTGAAGTAGTCAATCATTTTCTATCTTTTTCGGCATCAGACCTGCCTAATTCTCACTTGACACATATTTTTTTTTTTTAATAGGCTAAATTACACATTCTGTTAAACAAAAATGTTAATTAATTATAATCCACAGTTGCTCACATTTTCTGTTGCTGCAGGATTATTTTCCTGCTGTAGCAAACTGGCTCAAATTAAGATTATACATCTGTATTGTCCCCAAAGTGATCTATTCTTGCAATTTGCAGCGTATGACATTTCAGATGTTGTCACGCCTGTGTGTAGAGAAGGGCCAAGGCGCAGCGTGCTCTGAGTTCCACATGTTATTTTAGTGAAATTTACAACCAAAAAAAGAAGAAACAACCAACAAACCGTGACAACGGAGGTGCTACATGCACTGACTCAAAATAAGATCCCACAAACAGGGGGGGAAAAGGCTGCCTAAATATGATCCCCAATCAGAGACAACGAGATACAGCTGCCTCTGATTGGGAACCATATCAGGCCAATATATAAATACAAAACTAGAGTACCCACCCTAGTCACACCATGACCTAACAAAAATAGAGAATAAAAAGGATCTCTAAGGTCAGGGCATGACAGATGTACATATTATAATTTATCAATGTTTTCACAAAGTAGTTTGGATGTAGTGAATTATTGTTTCAAAGTAACTTTAGTTAAGTAAACTATACTTTTCTTAATGGTTTAAGGGTAGCTTTAGTGTAGCTTAATTAACTTCTTCCAGTTCAAAGTAATTGGTAGCTTCGTAAACTAAACTTTCAGAGTATAGCGTCCCCAACACTGGAAACAATCTTATATTTTGGGTTCTGATGGTGTACGACAGTTGAACTAAGCTCATGAGGCATTTATAAGTCATATTCTTCAAGAATCAATGGGAACATTTCATTCATTTAGAGGTCAGAAGCAAATGCAAATTGCCCCTTTAAGTGAAGAGAAATATTAACAGAGAGATGGAGAAAGAAAAGACTACAAAAGAAAGCAAGAAAAAGGGTTTAAGAAAAAAGAAAGGAAGAAAGAGAGAGAAAGAGATGGATGGAGGGATACAGAAAGTGATACACATGACTGAAAATGAATGCTATAGTGTAACTGTTAAAGCCATTTCCCCTCCACAAATTTCTGTGTCAGCCTGAAAATAGGCATTGAAATCTGATGTGCATAATAGAATATCCTGATGATTATAAAGCCAGACAGCCCTTCCAACAATCTCCCTTTTTGTACTCAAATGTCCATTAACTTTAAAAGCAATTACTCTGATGGAAGTGTCGTGTCTTTGGCATCATTAAAACTGAAGACATATTTATCAAATAACTCTCTGTAATTATTATTACGCGATTAACCTGATTAATCATGTAACTGTAATTAACTAGGAAGTCGGGGCACCAAGGAAAATATTCAGATTACAAAGTTATAATTTTCCTAATATAACTTTCAGATATTTTAATATCTGATCACTTAGTCTTCTGATTAATGACGTATTCTTTACCTCGCCAGTCTCATTCCAAACGTCGTAAATTGTTGGTTATCTGCACGAACCCAGTCTTCACTATGAGTCATCCATATATCAATTGTCTTAAAATCATTTATTTACTAACTAAGTAATTTACAGAAATGCATAACAAACAGTAGTTATCGTTACAAAGAATATCATAGGGGAATGTGCCCTAGTGGGCTAAGCCGGCATGGCGGCTTGTTAGACAAAAGGGGAGTGGGGTCAGCTGAGAAGACACTACAGAGTTGATCATTATAACAATTGAAATGCTAATCCTTTGCACATGAACGCTCAGACATTTGGGAACACTTGCAATCAACATATATATATATATACGCTCAGTGTGTTGTCGTGATCTCTGTTGAAAAGTTAATTTCTGTTGGAGAGTTTGTCCGCTCTCTCTCTCTCTCTGTCGTGGTTAGAATGGGTAGTTCAGAGTGACATTCATTAACCTGTTATGGCTAGGAGGCAGTATTTTCACGGCTGGATAAAAAACGTACCCGATTTAATCTGGTTACTACTCCTGCCCAGTAACTAGAATATGCATATAATTATTGGCTTTGGATAGAAAACACCCTAAAGTTTCTAAAACTGTTTGAATGGTGTCTGTGAGTATAACAGAACTCATATGGCAGGCAAAAACCTGAGAAGATTTCATGCAGGAAGTGGCCTGTCTGACAAGGTGTCATTCTTCTTGTCTCTGTTTATTGAAGAGTGAGGATCTTAGCTGTCCCATGACACTTCCTACGGCTGCCATAGGTTCTCAGAAGGCGGCAAAACGCTGAATCGTGGCTTTGCAGGCTCTGGCTGAAACAAAGTAGCGCGTTTGGGTAGTGGCTGGTTACAGTACTGTGAGACTCAGGCGCGTGCCCGCGTCGACCGAAAGCTTTGTTTTCTTTCCTCTGTTTAGCTAAATGGACATTCCCGGTCGGAATATTATCGCTTTTTTACGAGAAAAATGGCATAAAAATTGATTTTAAACAGCGGTTGACATGCTTCGAAGTACGGTAATGGAATATTTAGATTTTTTTTGTCACGAATTGCGCCATGCGCGCGACCCTTCTTTACCATTCGGATAGTGTCTGGGACGCACGAACAAAACGCCGCTATTCGGATATAACGATGGATTATTTTGGACCAAACCAACATTTGTTATTGAAGTAGCAGTCCTGGGAGTGCATTCTGACGAAGACAACAAAAGGTAATCAAACTTTTATAATAGTAAATCTGATATTGGTGAGTGCTAAACTTGCCGGGTGTCTAAATAGCTAGCCCGTGATGCCTGGGCTATGTACTTAGAATATTGCAAAATGTGCTTTCACCAAAAAACTATTTTAAAATCGGACATATCGAGTGCATAGAGGAGTTCTGTATCTATAATTCTTAAAATAATTGTTATGCTTTTTGTGAACGTTTATCGTGAGTAATTTAGTAAATTGTTAGCAAATTCCCCGGAAGTATGCTAGTTCTGAACGTCACATGCTAATGTAAAAAGCTGTTTTTTGATATAAATATGAACTTGATTGAACAAAACATGCATGTATTGTATAACATAATGTCCTAGGTGTGTCATCTGATGAAGATCATCAAAGGTTAGTGCTGCATTTAGCTGTCTTCTGGGTTTTTGTGACATTATATGCTAGCTTGAAAAATGGGTGTCTGATTATTTCTGGCTTGGTACTCTGCTGACATAATCTAATGTTTTGCTTTCACTGTAAAGCCTTTTTGAAATCGGACAGTGTGGTTAGATAAAGGAGAGTCTTGTCTTTAAAATGCTGTGAAATAGTCATATGTTTGAAAAATTGACGTTTTTGTATTTTTGAGGAATTTGTAATTCGCGCCACGCCTATCATTGGATATTGGAGCAGGTTTTCCGCTAGCGGAACGTCTAGATGTAAGAGGTTAAAGTCGTTATAGGAGAGATGTTTCGGCGGTTGTCGGTCTTCGCGTTCAATGATACCGAATTCCTAGTTGCAGACTAGTAATTAATATCAAAGACTTGTTCTTATTCTGTCGGTATCAATAGTCTAAGTGTTTAACCACATGGTATGGTTAGAAGTTCAGCAAGGGGTAAGCTGGTCTCCAACCTTTAGCCATCTCGTAATTGAGGTAAGCTCGGTCTGGTGATAGAAAACCTCGGTGGGGTTTTTATTCGGAATAGCAGGAAAAGGCTGTCTCATGACGCCAGGTCCTGTCTGTTCATGGGGGCGTGCCCATGACTTAGTCAAACTTTAAACAGAAATACAGTTATCTCACATTAACATCATTACATAGCATCCCATCATATCCCAAATAGCTACATCCTTATTCATTCATTTTATACAACCATAAGATGTAAGTCTCATAACTGAGGCTATTATATAAACAGCGCAATGGTAATATGGCCATATTGTCTCTCATGAGTTTCACAAAATTGTACATTTACATTTACATTTATGTCATTTAGCAGACGCTCTTATCCAGAGCGACTTACAAATTGGTGCATTCACCTTATGATATCCAGTGGAACAACCACTTTACAATAGTGCATCTATATCTTTTTTTTGGGGGCGGGGGGTCAGAAGGATTGCTTTATCCTATCCCAGGTATTCCTTAAAGAGGTGGGGTTTCAGGTGTCTACGGAAGGTGGTGATTGACTCCACTGTCCTGGCGTCGTGAGGGAGCTTGTTCCACCATTGGGGTGCCAGATTAGCGAACAGTTTTGACTGGGCTGAGCGGGAACTGTGCTTCCGCAGAGGTAGGGGGGCCAGCAGGCCAGAGGTGGATGAACGCAGTGCCCTTGTTTGGGTGTAGGGCCTGATCAGAGCCTGAAGGTACGGAGGTGCCGTTCCCCTCACAGCTCCGTAGGCAAGCACCATGGTCTTGTAGCAGATGCGAGCTTCAACTGGAAGCCAGTGGAGTGTGCGGAGGAGCGGGGTGACGTGAGAGAACTTGGGAAGGTTGAACACCGAAGGGCTGCGGCGTTCTGGATGAGTTGTAGGGGTTTAATGGCACAGGCAGTGAGCCCCGCCAACAGGGAGTTGCAGTAATCCAGACGGGAGATGACAAGTGCCTGGATTAGGACCTGCGCCGCTTCCTGTGTAAGGCAGGGTCGTGCTCTGCGAATGTTGTATAGCATGAACCTACAGGATCGGGTCACCGCCTTGATGTTAGCGGAGAACAACAGGGTGTTGTCCAGGGTCACGCCGAGGCCTTTAGCACTCTGGGAGGAGGACACAATGGAGTTGTCCACCGTGATGGCGAGATCATGGAAAGGGCAGTCCTTCCCCGGGAGGAAGAGCTGCTCCGTCTTGCCGAGGTTCAGCTTGAGGTGGTGATCCGTCATCCACACTGATATGTCTGCCAGACATGCAGAAATGCGATTCGCAACCTGGTTATCAGAAGGGGGAAAGGAGAAGATTAATTGTGTCATCTGCGTAGCAATGATAGGAGAGACCATGTGAGGATATGACAGAGCCAAGTGACTTGGTGTATAGCGAGAATAGGAGAGGGACTAGAACTGAGCCCTGGGGGACACCAGTGGTGAGAGCACGTGGTGCGGAGACGGATTCTCGCCACGCCACCTGGTAGGAGCGACCTGTCAGGTAGGACACAATCCAAGAGTGAGCCGCGCCGGAGATACCCAACTCGGAGAGGATGGAGAGGAGGATCTGATGGTTCACAGTATCAAAGGCAGCAGATAGGTCTAGAAGGATGAGAGCAGAGGAGAGAGAGTTAGCTTTAGCAGTGCGAGAGCCTCCGTGACACAGAGAAGTACAGTCTCAGTTGAATGACCAGCCTTGAAACCTGACTGATTTGGATCGAGAAGGTCATTCTGAGAGAGTTGGCCAAGGACGGCACGTTCAAGAGTTTTGGAGAGAAAAGAAAGAAGAGATACTGGTTTGTAGTTCTTGACATCGGAGGGATCGAGTGTAGGGTTTTTTGAGAAGGGGTGCAACTCTCGCTCTCTTGAAGACGGAAGGGATGTAGCCAGCGGTCAAGGATGAGTTGATGAGCGAGATGAGGTAAGGGAGAAGGTCTCCGGAAATGGTCTGGAGAAGAGAGGAGGGGATAGGGTCAAGCGGGCAGGTTGTTGGGCGGCCGGCCGTCACAAGACGCAAGATTTCATCTGGAGAGAGAGGGGAGAAAGAGGTCAAAGCATAGGGTAGGGCAATGTGAGCAGGACCAGCGGTGTCGTTTGACTTAACAAACGAGGATCGGATATCGCTGACCTTCTTTTCAAAATGGTTGACGAAGTCATCCGCAGAGAGGGAGGAGGGGGGAGGGGGAGGAGGATTCAGGAGGGAGGAGAAGGTGGCAAAGAGCTTCCTAGGGTTAGAGGCAGATGCTTGGAAGTTAGAGTGGTAGAAAGTGGCTTTAGCAGCAGAAACAGAGGAGGAAAATGTAGAGAGGAGGGAGTGAAAAGATGACAGGTCCGCAGGGAGGCTAGTTTTCCTCCATTTCTGCTCGGCTGCCCCGGAGCCCTGTTCTGTGAGCTCGCAATGAGTCGTCAAGCCACGGAGCAGGAGGGGAGGACCGAGCCGGTCGGGAGGATAGGGGACATAGAGAGTCGAAGGATGCAGAAAGGGAGGAGAGGAGGGTTGAGGAGGCAGAATCAGGAGATTGGTTGGAGAAGGATTGAGCAGAGGGAAGAGATGATAGGATGGAAGAGGAGAGAGTAGCAGGAGAGAGAGCGAAGGTTGCGATGGCGCAATACCATCTGAGTAGGGGCAGAGTTAGTGGTGTTGGAGGAGAGCGAGAGGGAAAAGGATACAAGGTTGTGATTGGAGACTTGGAGGTGAGTTGCAGTGAGATTAGTAGAAGAACAGCATCTAGTGAAGTTGAGGTCAAGATTATTGCCTGCCTTGTGAGTGGGGGGGGGGGGGGGGGGGGGGGGGGGGTACGGTGAGAGGGTGAGGTCAAAAGAGGAGAGGAGTGGAAAGAAGGAGGCAGAGAGAAATGAGTCAAAGGTAGACGTTGGGAGGTTAAAGTCACCCAGAATTGTGAGGGGTGAGCCATCCTCAGGAAAGGAACTTATCAAGGCGTCAAGCTCATTGATGAACTCTCCAAGGGAACCTGGAGGGCGATAAATGGTAAGGATGTTAAGCTTGAATGGGCTAGTGATTGTGACAGCATGGAATTCAAATGAGGAGATAGACAGATGGGTCAGGGGAGAGAGAGACAATGTCCACTTGGGAGAGATGAGGATTCCAGTGCCACCACCCCGCTGACCAGATGCTCTCGGAGTGTGCGAGGACACGTGGTCAGACGAGGAGAGAGCAGTAGGAGTAGCAGTGTTTTCTGTGGTAATCCATGTTTCCGTCAGCGCCAAGAAGTCGAGGGACTGGAGGGTAGCATAGGCTGAGATGAACTCTGCCTTGTTGGCCGCAGACCGGCAGTTCCAGAGGCTGCCGGAGACCTGGAACTCCACGTGGGTCGTGCGCGCTGGGACCACCAGGTTAGAGTGGCAGCGGCCACGCGATGTGAAGCATTTGTATGGCCTGTGCAGAGAGGAGAGAACATGGATAGACAGACACATAGTTGATAGGCTACAGGAGAGGCTACGCAATGCAAAGGAGATTGGAATGAAAATTAACTAAACAACTGGGGAAGCGAGAGAGCAGGGCCTCCCTCACTAACAATTCACTGAAACACTAAAACGCTAAAATATAACTTTTCTAGCTACCACTAGAAATTAAAATTGATGTAAACTACAGTGGTTCAATGTTTCCAGGAATAGGCTCAAACTACAAACTTACGGACCAGTTCGTAGCTGGATTCTTCACCGATCTTTTATACCTTCTCCAGTTCTGTGAGGTAGAAGAATTCCTATGTTTGGTCTATGAAAACTCACTCTCTCTCTATACTGGGGCTATGAGGCAGGATCTTCTCATAGGAATTTACGACCTCATCTGACCACAGCAGCTTGGGTGTGGAAGACAGAGGTAGGGGGATGGTGCATAGAAAACCCAAAGAGGGCAACGTCATGACAGAAGTCAAACTGAATCCATCTTGCCCGTCTATTCAGAAAGAAGGGTGGACAGGGAGGAGGAGGGGGACTGAAAGTGAAAGAGAATAGAAGTTGCTAGGATGATATTCATAGAATTAAATGACTGACAGAATGGACTTTGTCGGTACCAGGGTTTTCCAACTCTCTCCTCCCCAAACGTTTCATCCTAAACTGGCACACCTGATTAACTTGTTATGGATAGGGGGCAGTATTTTCACGGCCGGATTAAAAACGTACCCGATTTAACCTGTTGGGGCTAGGGGGCAGTATTTGCACGGCTGGATAAAAAAATGTACCCGATTTAATCTGGTTACTAATCCTACCCAGTAACTAGAATATGCATATACTTATTATATATGGATAGAAAACACCCTACATTTTCTAAAACTGTTTGAATGGTGTCTGTGAGTATAACAGAACTCATTTGGCAGGCAAAACCCTGAGACATTTTCTGACAGGAAGTGGATACCTGATGTGTTGTATTACCTTTAAACCTATGCCATTGAAAAACACAGGGGCTGAGGAATATTTTGGCACTTCCTATTGCTTCCACTAGATGTCACCAGCCTTTACAAAGTGTTTTGAGTCTTCTGGAGGGAGATCTGACCGAACAAGAGCCATGGAACGATGATGGCCCATTAGACACCTGGCGCGCGAGTTCATGTTGGGTACCCTCGTTCCAATACGTTATAAAAGAGAATGCATTCGTCCACCTTGAATATTATTCATGTTCTGGTTAAAAAAGGCCCTAATGATTTATGCTATACAACGTTTGACATGTTTGAACGAACGTAAATATATTTTTTCCCCTCGTTCATGAAGTGAAGTCCGGCGGGCTTAGATCATGTGCTAACAAGACAGAGATTTTTGGACATAAATGATGAGCTTTTTTGAACAAAACTACATTCGTTATGGACCTGTGATACCTGGAAGTGACATCTGATGAAGAGAATCAAAGGTAATGGATTATTTACATAGTATTTTCGATTTTAGATCTCCCCAACATGACGGCTGGTCTGTATCGCAACGCGTATTTTTCTGGGCGCAGTGCTCAGATTATTGCAAAGTGTGATTTCCCAGTAAGGTTATTTTTAAATCTGGCAAGTTGATTGCGTTCAAGAGATGTAAATCTATAATTCTTTAAATGACAATATAATATTTTACCAATGTTTTCTAATTTTAATTATTTAATTTCTGGTGCTGACTTGACTGCCGGTTATTGGAGGGAAACGATTTCCTCAACATCAATGCCATAGTAAAACGCTGTTTTTGGATATAAATATGAACTTGATAGAACTAAAAAGGCATGCATTGTCTAACATAATGTCCTAGGAGTGTCATCTGATGGAGATTGTAAAAGGTTAGTGCATCATTTTAGCTGGTTTTATGGTTTTGGTGACCCTGTCTTTGAATTGACAAAACATTACACACAACTCTTGTAAATGTACTGTCCTAACATATTCTAAATTTATGCTTTCGCCGTAAAACCTTTTTGAAATCGTAAAACGTGGTTAGATTAAGGAGATGTTTATCTTTCAAAGGGTGTAAAATAGTTGTATGTTTGAAAAATTTGAATTTTGACATTTATTTGGATTCAAATTTGCCGCTCTTGAAATGCACCTGCTGTTGATGGAGTGCACCACGGGTGGGACGCTTGCGTCCCACCTAGCCCATAGAGGTTAATCAGATTATTACTCCTGCCCAGAAACTAGAATATGCATATAATTATTAGCTTTGGATAGAAAACACTCCAAAGTTTCTAAAACTGTTTGAATGGTGTCTGTGAGTATAACAGAACTCATTTGGCAGGCCAAAACCTGAGAGGATTCCAAACAGGAAGCGCCCTCTCTGACTATTTCTTGGCCTTCTTGATCATCTCTATCCAAAACAGGCGATCTCTGCTGTAACGTGACATTTTCTAACGCTCCCATAGGCTCTCAGAAGGCGCCAGAACGTTGAATGATGACTTTGCAGGCCATGGCTGAAAAACAGTAGCGCATTTGGATAGTGGTCGATCTGAGAACAATGAGACTGGGGGCGCGTGCACAAGACGACTCCATGTTTTAATTTTTTCGTCTCTGAACGAAAACAGGGTTTCCCGGTCTGAATATTATCGCTTTTTTACGAGAAAAATCGCATAAAAATTGATTTTAAACAGCGTTTGACATGCTTCGCAGTACGGTAATGGAATATTTTGAATTCTTTTGTCACGAAACGCATCGGGCGCGTCACCCTTCTTTACCCTTCAGATAGTGTCTTGAACGCACGAACAAAACGCCGCTATTTGGATATAACTATGGATTATTTGGAACCAAACCAACATTTGTTATTGAAGTAAAAGTCCTGGGAGTGCATTCTGACGAAGAACAGCAAAGGTAATCAAATTTTTCTTATAGTAAATCGGAGTTTGGTGAGTACCAAACTTGGTGGGTGTCAAAATAGCTAGCCATGATGGCCGGGCTATCTACTCAGAATATTGCAAAATGTGCTTTCACCGAAAAGCTATTTTAAAATCAGACACCGCGATTGCATAAAGGAGTTCTGTATCTATAATTCTTAAAATAATTGTTATGTTTTTTTGTCAACGTTTGTCGTGAGTAATTTAGTAAATTCACCGGGAGTGAAGTTGTATGCTAGTTCTGAAAATCAAATGCTAATCTAAAAAGCTGGTTTTTGATATAAATATGAACTTGATTGAACAAAACATGCATGTATTGTATAACATAATGTCCTAGGAGTGTCATCTGATGAAGATCATCAAAGGTTAGTGCTGCATTTAGCTGTGGTTTTGGTTTTTGTGACATATATGTTTGCTTTGAAAATGGGTGTCTGATTATTTTTGGCAGGGTACTCCCCTGGCATAATCTAATGTTTTTGCTTTCGCTGTAAAGCCTTTTTGAAATTGGACAGTGTGGTTAGATTAACCTGTTATGGCTAGGGGGCAGTATTTTCACGGCTGGATAAAAAACATACCCGATTTAATCTGGTTACCACTCCTACCCAGTAACTAGAATATGCATATACTTATTACATATGGATAGAAAACACCCTAAAGTTTCTAAAACTGTTTGAATGGTGTCTGTGAGTATAACAGAACTCATTTGGCAGGCAAAACCCTGAGACATTTTCTGACAGGAAGTGGATACCTGATGACTAATTTACAGCTATTTAAAGACAAGACTCTCGTTAATCTAACCACACTGTCCGATTTCAAAAAGGCTTTACAACGAAAGCAAAACATTAGATTATGTCAGCAGAGTACCCAGCCAGAAATAATCAGACACCCATTTTTCAAGCCAGCATATAATGTCACCAAAACCCAGAAGACAGCTAAATGCAGCACTCACCTTTGATGATCTTCATCAGATGACAACCCTAGGACATTATGTTATACAATACATGCATGTTTTGTTCAATCAAGTTCATATTTATATCAAAAACCAGCTTTTTACATTAGCATGTGACGTTCAGAACTAGCATACCCCCCGCAAACTTCCGGGGAATTCGCTAACATTTTACTAAATTACTCACGATAAACGTTCACAAAAAGCATAACAATTATTTAAAGAATTATAGATACAGACCTCCTCTATGCACTCGATATGTCCGATTTTAAAATAGCTTTTTGGTGAAAGCACATTTTGCAATATTCTAAGTACATAGCCCAGGCATCACGGGCTCGCTATTTAGACACCCGGCAAGTTTAGCACTCACCATAATCATATTTACTATTATAAAAGTTTGATTACCTTTTGTTGTCTTCGTCAGAATGCACACCCAGGACTGCTACTTCAATAACAAATGTTGGTTTGGTCCAAAATAATCCATCGTTATATCCGAATAGCGGCGTTTTGTTCGTGCGTTCCAGACACTATCCGAAATGGTAAAGAAGTGTCGCGCGCATGGCGCAATTCGTGACAATAAAATTCTAAATATTCCATTACCGTACTTCGAAGCATGTCAACCGCTGTTTAAAATCAATTTTTACGCCATTTTTCTCGTAGAAAAGCGATAATATTCCGACAGGGAATCTCCTTTTCGGCAAACAGAGGAAAAAATCACAAAGGCGGGGGCGGTCGGGTCACGCACATAAGCCCAGAGTCCCTTGATCGGCCACTTGAGAAAGGCGATAATGTGTTTCAGCCTGGGGCTGGAATGACGACATTCTGTTTTTTCCCGGGCTCTGAGAGCCTATGGAAGACGTGGGAAGTGTCACGTTAGAGCAGAGATCCTTAGTAAAAGATAGAGATGGAAAAGAAGTTCAAGAAATGGTCAGACAGGCCACTTCCTGTAAAGGAATCTCTCAGGTTTTGACCTGCCATTTGAGTTCTACATCGTGGAGCTCCGCCCCATAGGGGAGCTCTGCTCCTAGTGGTTTACCCCGCTGCCTAGGCAGCGAATAGCCTGAGAGAAAATGATGCACACACCTGCAGCCAATAGGAGTACAGGTGTCCCTATATAAGGGGATGCTTCCCCTCAATCAGCCTCCCATTATCTTCAGCGACAGGACTGGACTGAAGAAGCCTAGAAGAGAAGAGAAGAATCTCAGGACGAACCCGTCGTCAATATCCTGTTGTTGGCGTCGTCCGAATATGAGCACATCTTTTCCACCCCCAAAAGCTCTTTTAACCTGTTGGGTCTAGGGGGCAGCATTTGCACGTCTGGATAAAAAAAATGTACCCGATTTAATCTGGTTACTAATCCTACCCAGTAACTAGAATATGCATATACTTATTATATATGGATAGAAAACACTCTAAAGTTTCCAAAACTGTTTGAATGGTGTCTGTGAGTATAACAGAACTCATTTGGCAGGCAAAACCCTGAGACATTTTCTGACAGGAAGTGGATACCTGATGTGTTGTATTGACTTTAAACCTATCCCATTGAAAAACACAGGGGTTTAGGAATATTTTGGCACTTCCTATTGCTTCCACTAGATGTCACCAGCCTTTACAAAGTGTTTTGAGTCTTCTGGAGGGAGATCTGACCGAACAAGAGCCTTGGAACGGTGATGGCCCATTAGACACCTGGCGCGCGAGTTCATGTTGGGTACCCTCGTTCCAATACATTATAAAAGAGTATGCATTCGTCCACCTTGAATATTATTCATGTTCTGGTTAAAAAAGGCCCTAATGATTTATGCTATACAACGTTTGACATGTTTGAACGAACGGAAATATATTTTTTCCCCTCGTTCATGACGAGAAGTCCGGCTGGCTTACATCATGTGCTAACGAGACGGAGATTTTTGGACATAAATGATGAGCTTTTTTGAACAAAACTACATTCGTTATGGACCTGTGATACCTGGAAGTGACATCTGATGAAGAGAATCAAAGGTAATGGATTATTTACATAGTATTTTCGATTTTAGATCTCCCCAACATGACGTCTAGTCTGTATCGCAACGCGTATTTTTCTGGGCGCAGTGCTCAGATTATTGCAAAGTGTGATTTCCCAGTAAGGTTATTTTTAAATCTGGGAAGTTGATTGCGTTCAAGAGATGTAAATCTATAATTCTTTAAATGACAATATAATATTTTACCAATGTTTTCTAATTTTAATTATTTAATTTGTTACGCTGACTTGACTGCCGGTTATTGGAGGGAAACGATTTCCTCAACATCAATGCCATAGTAAAACGCTGTTTTTGGATATAAATATGAACTTGATAGAACTAAAAATGCATGCATTGTCTAACATAATGTCCTAGGAGTGTCATCTGATGGAGATTGTAAAAGGTTAGTGCATCATTTTAGCTGGTTTTATGGTTTTGGTGACCCTGTCTTTGACTTGACAAAACATTACACACAACTCTTGTAAATGTACTGTCCTAACATACTCTAAATTTATGCTTTCGCCGTAAAACCTTTTTGAAATCGTGGTTAGATTAAGGAGATGTTTATCTTTCAAATGGTGTAACATAGTTGTATTTTTGAAAAATTTGAATTTTGACATTTATTTGGATTCAAATTTGCCGCTCTTGAAATGCACCTGCTGTTGATGGAGTGCACCACGCGTGGCACGCTAGCGTCCCACCTAGCCCCAAGAGGTTAAGAGCTCAGTGTCGCTGTTCCACTATGGCGGCTCTGGACCCGCACGAACTTTGTTTTGTGTGCTTAGGTTCAAAGCACGCTAGGGGCGGCCTCACAGATCCTCCGGAATGCCCTAGCTGTTCACTCCTTTCGTTAAAGGAGAGGAAACAGCGATGGGCGTTTTTCAGTGAGGATTTCCCTCTTGAGGACGCTATTTCAATGATAGCCTCGGATTCCGAGGCGTCATTTGATGACGGCGCTTCTAAAGAGGAGGAGGATGTTGGGAAGTGTCTGGGTTCTCCACTAAAAGAATCCAGTCAACCGACCGATGTTGAAAGGACCCCCCTCCCTAGGGAGAGAGAGGGGATTTTCTCATCCTATGGCGAGGAGGAGATGGGCTCTGAATTTTCAGCAGCCCCCTCCTTCGCAGTGGCCTCTCTGCGCTCTGATTTTGCAGGGCTCATCGAGCGGGCTGCGAGCAGGCTGGACATTCCACTGCCCCCCACTCCCTCCGTTCCGGATGTGGATTTAATGGTGGGCGGCCCCTATTCCAGACCAAGACGGGCAACGGTACTTTTGGCGCCGACCATGCCCTCGCTCGCAAGATATGTGGAGGGTGCATGGGAAACGCCTTTGACGGCCAGAGCGCCGGTGAAGGCGTATATTCCATTCACCAAGGTAGACGGAGAACGACTCCAAGAGATGCCTAGGCTCGAGGCAGCGCTAGCAGCTTACCTCGTGCCAGGTTCGAGCTCTTGGCCGTCTGCCAAGAGACCCACATTACCCACGAACAAGGACCGCCTCACAGCGCAGCTGGCTGAGAAGGCCTTTGCTCTAAGTACACAGGCTGTAGCAGCAGCAAATAATATTGCCCTCTTAGCAGCCTCTCTCTCCCGTCTCACCACGGGTAGAGAGGGGCTGTCGGGAGAGGAGATGGAGGAAGCGTCTAGGATTTCCGGCGCCATTCTCCATCTCACGCAGGCATCGGCTGTATGTGCGGGGAGATCCAAGGCCACTTTGGTGGTCCTGGAACGACACCTCTGGTTGTCTTTGACGGCTATGAAGGAGACCGACAAAGCCGCCCTATTAAACGCCCCCATCTCTGACAGCGGCCTTTTTGGAGCCGCCGTCACAGATGCGACGGCGCGTTTCGGGAAGCTTGAGGAGGAGAAAAAGCAGCTGGCTAGACACCTGCCTTTGGCGGGAGGGTCGAAGACAGCTACTAAAGATCCCCATCGCTACACCGTCTCCAGTAGACCAGGGTCTACGGCTAGACGGAGAGCCCGTCGAGCAGCTACACCTGGAATGCCGAGAGCGGGCCCAGCCCCTACGGCGGCACCAGAGAAGGCGGCGGTGAAACCGGTGAGAGACACCCCGTTCATTTCATCGCCCTGGCAGCTGAGAGGCAGTCAGAAAAGACGACGGCCATGACGGGACGAGGGGGAGAGGACGGGAGAGAGCGCTGCACTTCATGTGAGGGCGTCCACTGTTCATCCCCCACCCCTGCAAAGGGATGGAGGAGTCATTGTGTCTGTGTTCAATAAAGAATGTGTTCCATCTGACTTTGTCACAAGAGAACCTCTTTTACATAACAAAACAGAGACCGCTCAGATTCCTTCTCTCTCTATCTTTCGCTCTTCCTCTCACCACTCTGTGTGCAGCAGCGGAGCTGAACGCACACAGAGGAAAGTGGTGAGTGTGAATGACAAGAGGAAAGCAAGACGGACGCTCGTAATGAGCCGTCATGCTATACCTCATAAAAACCCAGCACTACACACTCTGAGGAGTGAAGTAGATAAGGGTTTTAATAGCAGCATGCATACACAGCCCCTTAGCGGGCCGATGAAGCAATCGCTGTTGGGAGACGGCGCACTAATTCAGGCTGGCGCCTCAATTAGTGTAGCGCAGACCCGTGCTGAGTTCACGGAGGGCTGGAACCACAAGGTTACAGGTATAACCGAAGTGTCGGCGCCCCCGATTCTCACAGAACGCGTCAGTGTTCCCTCCCCCTTTCGCGGGGGGCCCACCTTGGGCTGTCCCACCACTTCAGTGTTGGGAGACAGCGGCGGCTTGGGCCATAGAGGAATACAGGTCCTTCCTACTGTCTGTACCACAGCTTCGCTCGCTCCCGCTCTCAGAGCACTATTGGGAGTGGCAGCGAAGCTGCACCCTCTCCTCCTGGCTAAGTCGGACGCTGGAGAAGGGTTATGCCATTCAATTCCATCGAACCCCACCCCCGTTCTCGGGTGTGGTGGAGACGGTGATGAAGACGCCAGAGAAAGTAGCCGCTCTTGTGAAAGAGATTACGGAACTTTTGGCGAAGGAGGCGGTCACAGTAGTTCCCCAAGAGCAAAGGAACAGCGGGCTATATTCGCCCTATTTCCTAGTGCCAAAAAAGACGGGGGGAATGAGGCCGATATTGGATTTACGCACTCTCAACGAGAGCGTAGCCAAACGCCCTTTCCGAATGCTCACGACAAAACGTCTACTGCAATGTATTCACAACAGAGACTTTTGTGTGAGCATAGATCTAAAGGACGCGTATTTTCATGTGCCGGTACTTCCGCGTCACAGGAAATTTCTGCGTTTCGCCTTTCAAGGGGTGGCGTACGAGTATACGAGAATGCCATTCGGGTACGCTCTGGCACCTCGCACGTTTTCCAAATGTGTAGAGACGGCATTGGAGCCGCTACGCCGTCAGGGGATAAGGCTATTAGCCTACCTAGACGACCTACTGGTCTTGGCCACGTCAGCAGAGCTGGCGATCACACACACGACACAGACAGTGATTCACCTCACACGTCTGGGGTTCGCTGTGAATTGGAAAAAGAGTGCGCCTTGGCCCAGTCAGCAGATTGTCTATCTGGGGTTACAGATAGACACTGTGACTATGAGGGCGCGAATTTCGGATTCTCGACGGGCTGCCCTGTTGCTAGCCCTGAGAAAGTTTTATCCGAATCACATGGTAACGGCGCATTCCGTCATGACACTTTTGGGTCTCATGTCATCTGCCCACTCCGTGGTTCCGCTGGGACTTTTGCACATGCGCAAAACACAGCGATGGTTTGCTCAACTACGACTGGACCCAGTGAGGCTCCGTCGTCGATTGGTGACAGTTCCCCTCTCGCTCAGAGCGGATCTGAACTATTGGAGAGACCCGTGCGTAATGACGTTAGGGGTCGCAATAGGCAGAGTGTCATCCTACATCCCAGTGTACACAGATGCTTGTCTGACTGGATGGGGAGGGACATGTCAGGCTCGGGCAGTCGGAGGTGTGTGGTCCCCATCGGGACGTCACATCAACCTCCTGGAATTGGAAACGGTTCTACTGGTTCTGACCCACTTCGTGTCCACCCTACGGGGGCACGACGTGCTGGTCTGGTCAGACAACAGAACGACAGTAGCCTACATAAATCGCCAAGGGGGAGTCAGATCTCCTGCACTCCACCAATTGGCGGAGGAATTGTGGCTGTGGGCTCACGAGCACCTTCGCTCGTTGACAGCAGCACACATCCCAGGCTGTCAGAATATCGGCGCAGACCTCATGTCTCGAGGGGGTCCCCGAGACGACGAGTGGCGACTGCACCCCGAGATTGTTCTCCAAATATGGGAACGGTTCGGGAGAGCCGAGGTGGACCTGTTCGCATCACGTGTGAACGCGCAGTGTCCCCTATGGTTTTCTCTACGAGCCCAGGACGAACTGCCACTAGGGATAGACGCTTTTGCGCACCACTGGCCAGAGGTTCTCCTGTACGCATTTCCACCGCTGTCCTGCATTCTCCCACTGCTAGCCCGCGTGAGAACAGGAGGGCTGTCAATCATATTGATAGCCCCCGACCGCCCAGGGGCTCCGTGGTACGCGGAGATGATGCAAATGTTGATTGCGCCATCATGGCCAATTCCACATCGACAGGACGCAATGTCTCAGGCGTCAGGCATGATAGAGCAATGGCCTCTGATCGGCCAGCCACTGAAGGTCTGGCTCCTGAGAGGGACAGGTTAGAGCGCCGTGGGTTATCTGATTCGGTAATCAGAATCATACAGGGCTCACGTGCCAGTTCCACATACAGGACTTATGCCAGTAGATGGAACGTGTTTTCACAATGGTGCGTTACAGAGAATGTGGACCCCGTGTGCTGTCAGGTTGAGAGTGTGCTCTCTTTCCTACAGTTCATGTTTGACAAGCAGCGCTCACCCGCCACCATTAAGGTGTTCGCGGCAGCGATTTCAGCTTGTCATGAGGGGTTTGGCAGAGACACTGTGTTCAGTCATCCTTTAGTGAAACGGTTTCTGTTGGGGACGCGGCGGCTTAGGCCAGTGGCTAGAGCCACGCTACCACAGTGGGATTTAACGTTGGTACTCGAGGCGCTCTGTGAGACGCCGTTCGAACCATTGAATCAAATCCCACTCAAGATGTTGTCTTTGAAGACGGCACTGTTGCTTGCCTTGACTACAGCCAAGCGTGTCAGTGATTTGTGTGCTCTTTCGACGAGACCCGACTGCCTGGCCATAAATGGCGACTTGAGCAGAGCGGTGTTACGTCCTAACCCGGCATTTACGCCGAAGGTTATTAAGAACTCATACAGGTCACAGACTGTTGAGCTATGGGCTTTCTTCCCCCCTCCTCATGAGGAGCGGAGAGAGGAGAGACTTCATCGCCTGTGCCCGGTGCGCGCCTTAGCGTGCTACGTGCAGCGCACGGCGATGATTAGGTCATCACCTCAGTTGTTTGTGTGTCACGGTGCTAACGCACTGGGTAGACCACTTTCAAAACAGCGGCTGTCTCATTGGCTTTGCGAAGGCATTGAGACGGCTTATGAGGCGGCGGGCCGAACAATGCCTCATGGCGTAAGAGCCCACTCCACTCGTGGAGTAGCGGCGTCTACGGCACTTCTCAGAGGAATTGGGGTAGAGGATATTTGTGCAGCGGCGTCGTGGTCGTCACCGTCTCCTTTTATCCGATTCTACCTATTAGACATGTCGTCTAATTCTTTAGCTCGTTCTGTACTCAGCGTAGTTGAGGACAGAACTTGAGTTAAGAAAGGTTGCAGAACTAATGGGCTGGGTTCCCATTAGGTCCGCTCTTTTTTGACAGACACGTGAGAGACACGTGTAACATAGCCTTTGTTTGACATTGTCAATACAACAGGGAATGTTTAGACTGCCACCAGTGTGTCATAGTGCTGGGAAATAGTACTGTAACCTAGTGTTACTTGACTATTAGACCGGTCACTAAAGTTGATGGAATATTGAGGCATCATACATCTGCTAAGCAGGATAGTTGGCCTAAAATATATCGTCTGCCCACGAATCATTGGCTCTGCCTATGGATTGAGTGTGGTGAATTACACTGAGAAAACAGTGAACATGTCTTCTAAATTGGTTCAGCCTGTACTCAGCTTTGCTGAGGTGAAGGCTGGAAATAGACGGAAAAAAACACAGGACTAATGGACAGGGTTTCCATCAGGTCTGTTTTTTCCCCGTTTATTAGAAGGACTGTAGGACATGACTCCTGGCTGAATGGCACAGTGGAGTCATGTACTATAATTTGCCCACCAGGCTGACTGTGTTGGGCAGAAGGATTAGGGATATAGTTTTGTAATTGATATTACAGTACTATTAGACCAATCTGAATATCAATAGAGTTGAGTTCATCTATCTGTGGTACAGTAAGTATGACTCATATTCTATGATCTGGTCACTAGTCATTGGCTTTGCCTTTAGACTGAGTGAGCGGATTAGATCAAGGACGCAGCACATTGTAACTTACTGTGTTTCACATCTTGGGAGCGTTTCGCTCCGCCTTAAACCACTAGGAGCAGAGCTCCCCTATGGGGCGGAGCTCCACGATGTAGAACGATAGTTACCGGAGTGTAACTCCAGTTCTATGAGTGGAGCGGAGCCCCATAGAGCTTAAGGCCCTGCCGACCCCCAGTCTCGCTGAAGATAATTTTTCGGGAGGCTGATTGAGGGGAAGCATCCCCTTATATAGGGACACCTGTACTCCTATTGGCTGCAGGTGTGTGCATAATTTTCTCTCAGGCTATTCGCTGCCCAGGCAGCGGGGTAAACCACTAGGAGCAGAGCTCCCCTATGGGGCTCCGCTCCACTCATAGAACTGGAGTTACACTCCGGTAACTATCGTTCTGTTATACTCACAGACACCATTCAAACAGTTTTAGAAACTTTAGGGTGTTTTCTATCCATATGTAATAAGTATATGCATATTCTAGTTACTGGGTAGGAGTGGTAACCAGATTAAATCGGGTATGTTTTTTATCCAGCCGTGTCAATACTGCCCCCTAGCCCTAACAGGTTAAGAATTATAGATACAGAACTCCTTTGTGCAATCGAGGTGTCCGCTTTTAAAATAGCTTTTCGGTGAAAGCACATTTTGCAATATTCTGAGTACATAGCCCAGCCATCACGGCTAGCTATTTAGACACCCACCAAGTTTAGCCCTGACCAAACTCCGATTTACTATTACAAAAGTTTGATTACCTTTGGTGTTCTTCGTCAGAATGCACTCCCATGACTGCTACTTCAATAACAAATGTTGGTTTGGTCCAAAATAATCCATCGTTATATCCAAATAGCGGCGTTTTGTTCGTGCGTTCAAGACACTATCCGAAGTGTAAATAAGGGTCACGAGCATGGCGCATTTCGTGACAAAAAAATTCTAAATATTCCATTACCGTACTTCGAAGCATGTCAACCGCTGTTTAAAATCCATTTTTATGCCATTTTTATCGTAAAAAAGCGATAATATTCCGACCGGGAATCTGCATTTAGGTAAACAGATGAAAGAAAATAAAGCATTCGGTCGACTCGGGCACGCGCCTAAGCCCACAGTACTGTAACCAGCCACTATCCAAACGCGATAAAGTGTTTCAGCCAGAGCCTGCCTCGATATCGTTCAGCTTTTTCCCGGGCTCTGAGAGCCTATGGGAGCCGTAGAAAGTGTCACGTTATTGCAAAGATCCTCAGTCTTCAATAAAAAGAGCCAAGATAAAACACAACTTGTCAGACAGGCCACTTCCTGCATGGAATCTTCTCAGGTTTTGGCCTGCCATATGAGTTCTGTTATACTCACAGACACCATTCAAACAGTTTTAGAAACTTTAGGGTGTTTTCTATCCAAAGCCAATAATTATATGCATATTCTAGTTACTGGGCAGGAGTAGTAACCAGATTAAATCGGGTACGTTTTTTATCCAGCCGTGTCAATACTGCCCCTAGCCCTAACAGGTTATTGAGAGTCTTGTCTTTAAAATGGTGTAAATTAGTCATATGTTTGAGAAATTGAAGTTATAGCATTTATGAGGTATTTGTATTTCGCACCATGTGATTCCACTGGCTGTTGACTACGCAAGCGTCCCACCTTGCCCAGGGAGGTTAAAGAGTTACCATCTCCCGAATTAAATTCTAAAGGTCCTTACCTATCACATCCATAAAACCTTCAATTTATTAAATCATAATCTCCTGTCATATCATCATTCTGAACAGTCGTAACCTCCTCATGCATCTGCGAAAACCCCAGCCTTACTCATGATTCAGTACTACACAAATTGGTTTAATTATTTATTTACTGGCTAACTGAATGAGAAAACAGGATAACATACACACTTAATGCATGAGAAAACGGTTCCTAGTGGACTGACACAATTTGTTGGCTTATTACACAGAAAATGAAGAGGGGTGAGGGAGAGAGAGAGAGAGAGAGCGAGAGAGAGAAAAAGGGACACTTATTGTTTATACATTTTAGAACTATTCTCACAGTAATCATATACCTTGCACAGGAACTGCCGCCCAATTGAAGTAAGAAATCGTGAATGTATTTACGTGTGAGTGGCGTTCGATGTTTATCTCTGTCGGAACCAGCCCTTCTTCGGAAGAGTGTTGGTTTGGCTTTTCAGTGGAATGGTTTGAAGAGTAGTAGGATGGTATCACTTAAATTCGCTTTTCTCGATTTTTGACTTAGGACAGCTAATCAGCTGTACCAGTAATTGTCTGGGAGATCAGCTTCTCGCATACACCTCGTGTTGATATTCAGGGTTCAGGATTCAGACCACTACACACGTATCTGCAACCTGGCAATGTTCTGGTCTGCAATGTTAATTCTTAACCAGTCCTTTTATGCACTCTGGTCGAAAAGGATGGTTCCATCAGGCTGACACGCTCTCTGACCTCACCTGTGGCGTGGCTACTTACTGACTCCTTTAATCACGTTCCTATCTTAACAAAACTATTTTCATCATTGTTCACATTATATGCAACGTATTGCATGGAAACTTGACAGATAAATAGGATATACAGTGGTTCCTCCTTTAAAAGTTGCAAGCTTACACCGCGGGACTTAGAAGTACCCAGCGTCACGGCTTCATTGCTCCAGACCACCACAAAGGGGAGTTAGAGCACTAATTATGCATTTGGGTCCCAAGGTTTTTATATGACCAATCATATCAAGTGGTTCCAATGACGAATTTGATGCGAGCCACCCGTCCCTGGTGACTTTCTTCAGCAAAGATGGCTGACAAAACATTACGGTGAAAGCAAATGTAAGTAATTCTAATGTCATAACGAGTCAAGCAAAAAATGTACAATTGAGAGGAATATCTAAGTTAATGTAGAGACAAACAATTGTGCACATTTTTTGTCATTAAAGTGAATTTATGAAAATTGCTATTTAGCAAGTTAGCTGACTAGCTAACATTAGCCAGCTAGCTAGCTGGTGTTATGACATGAGTATGACATTGTAATTCGTGTTGTTTAGTGTTTTAGGGACTCCTGAGAAAACCAGTAAACCAGGCTGTCGTCTTGGGAAACAGTGGTTGTAAAGAATCTAGCTAGCTAAAGCATTTACTGCAAATTGAATGTACAATTGTGTAAGCTTGCCTTGCCGTGCAAGTAACATAGCTAGCTAACTAGTTACTTGCTTATTGTGTGGTGGAGGATAAAAATAACTGTATGCCTATGGATGTGTAGCTAGCTACAGTATGTAGCCGATCTGTGTATGGACCCTAAAACATTAGGTTCTGAACTAAAATTCATACCAATCTATGAACCTCAGCTATCATAGTTGTTGTATCAACTTCAAGTCTGAATGGTATTAATGAAGCCTATGGATAGAGTAGAATATAATAACTTTATTGTGCCAAGGATGTAAATCCTATATACATGCACTGTAGTTATTACCACGCATGAGATCCCCACATTGTAGCCTGTACATTGAATATATTCACTGATTATGTACTCTTCCTTGGCAAATAAAGGTGCACATCAGGTATGAATCTCTGTGAGACATTATTTTTCAGTGATATCCAATACCAGGTGTATCAAATTCCATTATAGACTAGAAACATGATTGAAGTAAAGGCTGTAAGTAAACCTATGCATATCTAACTCCATTCATCTGCATTAATCTGAGGACACAGGATAGTATTTCAATGTGATACTTAATTTCAAGCAGTGGAGAATGTGAAACGCTTTATTGAAATAAGTTAATTATCCAGGTGTTATAAATATGAGTTCAATCTGTACTTCAATGCACATATGGTGTGCATTATAAAACGAGGAAGAAAGATGAGGTGGGGAGAGAGGTGTAGAAGACAGAAAGGGAAAGAGTTAAGAACAGAGGCAGACAGCATATGATTAATGAATTACAGTTTTACCCTAATATTCTCTCAGTTCAACACAATTACAGTGTCTCTAGCAATGTCTCCTAACCAGCCTTGGGCCCCCAGTTGGCCCGAAGGTTATCTTAAGAGCGGGTGAAGTGGCGATGACGGGACTAGCATCCTCTCTCACGTCAAAACATACCTGCAGACGAGAGACAGATGGCTAGAGAGAGAGCATAATTAGGCCTTGATTTTTTAATTCTAAAACGGTCAGTCATCGTAATCATCACGAGGAGAAATGCAAAACTGACCTTGGGTCATTAACTCTGGGACTACTGCATCTCTATCTGTATTTCAATGTAAAGCATCTCTTTAATAATACTTCCTGTTGAACCGACCAAGTGACCTCTCACCTATAATCATGTTGTGCCCCATGTGTCACCCAGTTCAGATGCGGGAAGGGTTCACCAACACAGCTGATATAACCTAGAGGATTAAGGGAGAAGGGGGAGAGGGATGAAGTGAAGGAGAGAGACTGTTATTGTGTGTGTGTGGTCTCACCTGGTGTCCACACTAAGTGGCTACAGAGTACTTTATGCTGAAAAACAGACACACGAGGACAAACAATATAAGATCATGTCATTATTAGACAGAAATACCACTTGAAGCTTGATGATGACTTGATCATTTGAATCAGCTGTGTAGTGGTAAGGCAAAAACCAAAATGTGCACAGGTGTTTGGAGCATTCTGATATGCCACAGCTGGTGAGGTGTCAGGTTTGCCTCTGTACTTAAAGGGTGATTATTCCAACTCTATGTGAAATGCTGCAGATCTGCCCGCAGACGAGGTAGGAACACATATCCCACACAGAAGAGGTGGATGGAATTCGACAGGTTAAGGTATCCTTCTTCCTCCAAACTGTGCATGTGAGACAGGTTCCATTTACAACAAGACAGGCAGAGAGGAAGAGAGAAAAACAACAGAACAGTTTAATTACCTCTGGTTATGGACACTTTTGCCAGCAATAAATCTTCCACGGCCTGTTCCTCGGACAGTGAGCATCTGGCAATATCTACATTTTCGACCCCTTGATCAGCTCGCACTCTGAAATTAAAGAAAATTGCTTATTTTTTGTAGATATGAAAACAATAACTGAGACATGACCGTTCAATCTAAAGCAGCAGATGTCATTTTCAGGATACGTCAATACAGCACAGAAAGCTTAACACCAGACTGGTATTGTGGTTGTTCATTAGGTGATGGGAAATATGCAATATGTATACAAAATAATATACATACCTTCCTTGAAAATCCATCTATACCGCCAAAGATGACAATGTTGTATCTTGAAAAAAGTTTTGGAATTAAAAGTTAAATGTTTAACCTATTAACCTGCTTCATTATTTATGTATTACCAGTTGATGAAGAACAACTCCAATTTCATACATCATCTAAAAAAAGTCTATGAATAAGTAAGAATAAAAAAGTTTAAATAACTTCTTAGATTTGATGGAGACATTATACATTGAGGTATCCCAGGAGGTCTACCCCGGGGAATGGTAATAGAGGGGAGGTACGTGAGGCGACGTTGGCTCCCTCTGCTGGGAATACGGGAGCTGGGCACCCCGACATGGACAGCTCTAGGTGGAGGTAATTAGGGGAAAGTGCCAACCAGCCGTGGAGGCCAAATAAAAGGAGCACTGTGGCACACCGTGAGAGAGAACTGGGAGAGACCGACACCAAGCCACAGTTGAGAAGAAGGACCGAGCCAAACCTCAGTGATTTTCTTTGTTATGTTTATTTTCTGTCTTAGTAAAGTTGTTTTTGCGGACTAAAACCTCCCTGTCTCTGTGTCAATCTCTGCACGCTCAACCCAACACCCCACAGTTTACCACAACATCTCAGTACCTTATGAATTTATGATTCGTATCAATGTGGACGAGAGAGTTTAGTTTTCAAATACAACTCTTGTTCTCAAAATATTTTTGGGGAATAAAATGCATGAAGTTTTGCGCTCTATTACATAATATTTTATTGCAAAAAAATTTAAAACTTTTTTTTGATTGAAAATAAAGTTGCTTTCAGAAAAAAAAATTCTGATTGAAAATTAAAAAGTTTTTCTCTCAACAAAAACACATCCATTCTTTGCAAGTTGGGGAGGGGGGCTAATAGCTGAACAAAATACTATTCAACCATAACTAAAGAATAGTCTAATATCCTAGCTTGATGTGAAACCCCCCCCGTCCTATCACAGATTTTCCCTAACGACCAAGGGGGAGTTAGAGCACTGATTATGCTTTTGGGTCCCAATGCACTACTGTGTCTCTAACTGACAATGAATGGGCGATATAAACCAAATAATAAACTGATAATTGTGCACAACTTCAAATGAAACAAGCAGGGAGCAGGTTTCTAACCCTCAATCTTCTTGCCCGAAATCCATCATCCATCACAGCGGTAGCTTGCTACTCAATGCAATAAAGTAATGACTTTTCAAGTAAGTTACCTTACACGTTATGTTGGCTGACAATTTGTTAACTACACTGTCCTGACGAACCACATAGCATATCATTACAGCAGTATGTACCGGTATGTTAGCTATCTACCTAACGTTAGTAGTTATACATCAAACGTGACAGTATATTAACAGTAGGCTATCTAACTACCCAACGTTTATTGACTTGATTATTCCCGTCACTCTTAGCTTATTTAAATGCTATAGTCGTTGTGCGTTCTCAATGGACATTCGGGTGCTTTCGTAAATTTGCTCTGGCTATCTACTCCGATTTCAGAGCACTCTCTTCTGAGTGTACCAGAGTGCAGAATAATGAATTTACGAGCACTTAACACCTGTTGAATATGGCCGGTATCAGTAAACGTTGGCAAAAAAGCGTAATTAACCTCTCTGGGCTAGGCGGGACGAAATCGTCCCACCTACGCAACAGCCAGTGTAATCCCGTGGCGCGATTTTCAAATACCTTAGAAATGCTATTACTTCAATTTCTCAAACATATGACTATTTTACACCATTTTAAAGACAAGACTCTCGTTAATCTAACCACACTGTCCGATTTCAAAAAGGCTTTACAACGAAAGCAAAACATTAGATTATGTCAGCTGAGTACCCAGCCAGAAATAATCAGACACCCATTTTTCAAGCTAGCATATAATGTCACAAAAACACAGAAGACAGCTAAATGCAGCACTAACCTTTGATGATCTTCATCAGATGACACACCTAGGACATTGTTATACAATACATGCATGTTTTGTTCAATCAAGTTCATATTTATATCAAAAACCATCTTTTTACATTAGCATGTGACGTTCAGAACTAGCATACCTCCGGTGAATTTACTAAATTACTCACGATAAACGTTCACAAAAAACATAACAATTATTTTAAGAATTATAGATACAGAACTCCTTTGTGCAATCGAGGTGTTCGATTTTAAAATAGCTTTTCGGTGAAAGCACATATTGCAATATTCTGAGTAGATAGCCCAGCCATCACGGCTAGCCATTAAGACACCCATCAAGTTTAGCCCTGACCAAACTCCGATTTACTATTACAAAAGTTTGATTACCTTTGATGTTCTTCGTCAGAATGCACTCCCAGGACTGCTACTTCAATAACAAATGTTGGTTTGGTCCAAAATAATCCATCGTTATATCCAAATAGCGGCGTTTTGTTCGTGCGTTCAAGACACTATCCGAAGTGTAAATAAGGGTCACGAGCATGGCGCAATTCGTGACAACAAAAATCGAAATATTCCATTACCGTACTTCGAAGCATGTCAACCGCTGTTTAAAATCAATTTTTATGCCATTTTTCTCGTAGAAAAGCGATAATATTCCGACCGGGAATCTGCGTTTAGGTAAACAGAGGAAAGAAAACAAAGCATTCGGTCGACGCGGGCACGCGCCTGAGTCTCACAGTACTGTAACCAGCCACTACCCAAACGCGCTACTTTTTTTTCAGCCAGAGCCTGCAAAGCCACGATTCAGCTTTTTGCCGCCTTCTGAGAGCCCATGGGAGCCGTAGGAAGTGTCACGTAACAGCAGAGATCCTTTGTAATGGATAGAGATAATCAAGAAGGGGAAGAAATTGTCAGACAGGCCACTTCCTGCATGGAATCTTCTCAGGTTTTGGCCTGCCATATGAGTTCTGTTATACTCACAGACACCATTCAAACAGTTTTAGAAACTTTAGGGTGTTTTCTATCCAAAGCCAATAATTATATGCATATTCTAGTTACTGGGCAGGAGTAGTAACCAGATTAAATCGGGTACGTTTTTTATCCAGCCGTGTCAATACTGCCCCCTAGCCCTAACAGGTTAAATTGTTTCCAGCCGCACCGTTACAATCACCAATGCTCTGGTTAACACAAGCTGCCTAACCAGCTCTGATAGGGCGAGCAAAATGGTCATTGTGGTCTCATTTGTGTCTGGAAGTAGCTATCAAGCTAGCCAACGTTAAGCCAATGTTAGCTTGGGTGCTTGACTGCCATTGTAAGGCCAGACAGTTCAAATCAACCCTACTCCTCGAACCGAATGTCCAGTGTGCGCTCCGAGAGCGAAAAGGTCTGAATTTACTCAGAGGGTTTTTCGTTTTTCATGGAATAGAAACACCATAATATTAATCAAATGAATTAAGCAAGTACCAGTCAAAAGTTTGGACACACCTACTATTTAAAAGGACACCCTACTCCTTCCTCCCCATCAGGAGATCGAACCCCGGTCTCCTGTCCGCACGACACAGGGATTCTTTAGCTAAATTGCCCGGTACTGTATTGCCGACCGTCATGTTGTACAGCGGCATATTTTCCGTTCCATCCTAACAGAAACCCAGAGGGTTTTTAATTTTTCATGGAATAGAAACTCCATAATATGAATCAAATGAATTAAGCAAGTACCAGTCAAAAGTTTGGACACACCTACTCATTCCAGGATTTTTCTATTTTCTACATTGTAGAATAATAGTGAAGACATCACAACTATGAAATAACACATATGGAATCAGTTAAGAACAAATTCTTAATTACAAGGAGAGCCTACTCCTTCCTCCCGGTCGGGGATTTGAACCCCGGTCTCCTGCGTGCCTGAAATATGGAAGAATATTGAATGCTTCTACAAAGATGCCATCTGGTGGTCAAACTAGCACTAACTTGCATTAACAGAAAAAAATGGCTGACAATGAAATTACGTGCCACAGAATGCTGCGGCAGCCCGCAAGGTGCAACTTTTAATGGAGGAACCACTGTAACTTTCCAAGTATTTCCTTTATACCAATTTTATCACACAATAAAAACCAATATGACATTAGTTTTCTATAGCTCCCCACTGACCATTCACCAAATTCTTATGTTCACTTTTGAACGTGTTAATGTTTCGGCGGGAAAAGTTTGTTAACAAAGACATTCCTTTTGTTCATACTGGAGGGGAAGAAAGAGTCTTCTTCTGCTGTAATTTACAACAAGGTGTGAATTGTCAACCATCTGGCATCTCCCTCCCCCCCTCTGTGTTTACTGGGTTACTGTCATTCCCCACCAAACTGATCTGACCCATTCTGAGCCTCACAGGACAGTCATGACACCATCTGATCCTCATAAGACATAATAAGCATTGTGTACTGACTGCACTGTAGGGCTAGATTCACGTGGGACGCATCGGGACCGGTGGGTCCCGACAGAGATCATTGTGGCGCGGTCTGCATTTTTCATGCTGCAGGTGGGTGCGGCGGTCAGACAGACGACTTTAGGATGAAAATATTTCTTGTCCCACAGATTATTTTCAAAAGGTCCTCTTTCTGCTTTGTACAGTGCATTCAAAAAATATTTAGACCCCTTGACTTTTTCCGCATTTTGTTACATTACAGACTTATTCTAAAATGGATTACACACAATACCCCATAATGACAAAGCAAAAACAGGCTTTTAGAAATGTGTGCAAATGTATAAAGAAAAAAAATGAAATCACATTTACATAAGTATTCAGACCCTTTACTCAGTACTTTGTTGAAGCAACTTTGGCAGCGATTGCAGCCTTGATTCTTCTTGGGTGTGACGCTACAAACTTGGCACACCTGTATTTGAGGAGTTTTTCCCATTCTTCTCTGTGGATCCTCTCAAGCTCTGTCAGGTTGGATGGGGAACATCGCTGTGCAGATATTTTCAGGTCTCTCCAGAGATGTTCGATTGGGTTCAATTCCGGGCTTTGGCTGGGCCACTCAAGGACATTCAGAGACTTGTCCCAAAGCCACTCCTGTGTTGTCTTGGCTGTGTGCTCAGGGTCGTTGTCCTGTTGGAAGGTGAACCTTCACCCCAGTCTGAGGTCCTGAGCGCTCTGGAGCAGGTATCATCAAGGATCTCTCTGTACTTTGCTCCATTCATCTTTGCCTCAATCCTGACAAATCTCCCAGTCCATGCAGCTGAAAAACATCCCCACAGCATGATGCTGCCACCATCATGTTTCACCGTAGGGATGGTGCCAGGTTTCCTCCAGACGTGACGCTTGGCATTCAGTTCAAAGAGTTCAATCTTGGTTTCATCAGACCAGAGAATCTTATTTCTCATGGTCTGAGAGTCCTTTAGGTGCCTTTTGGCAAACTCCCAAGTGGACTGTTGTGCTTCCGTCTGACCACTCTACCATAAAGGCCTAATTGGTGGAGTGCTGCAGAGATGGTTGTCCTTCTAGAGGGATCTCCTATCTCCACAGAGGAACTCTAGAGCTCTGACAGTGTGACCATTGGGTTCTTGGTCATCTCCCTGACCAAGGTCTTTTTCCTCTGATTGCTCAGTTTGGCCAGGCGACCAGCTCTCGGGAAGAGTCTTGGTTGGTTCCAATCTTCTTCCATTTAAGAATGATGGAGGCCACTGTGTTCTTGGGGACCTTCAATGCTGCAGAAATTGTTTGGTACACTTCCCCCAGATCTGTGCCTGGACACAATCCTGTCTGGTAGATCTACAGACAATTCCTTCGACCTCATGGCTTAGCTTTTGCTCTGACATGCAGTGTCAACTGTGGGACCTTATATAGACAGGTGTGTGCCTTTCCAAATCATGTCCAATCAATGGAATTTACCACAGGTGGACTCCAATTAAGTTGTAGAAACATCTCAAGGATGATCAATAGGAACAGGATGCACCTGAGCTCAATTTCGATTCTCATAGAAAAGGGTCTGAATACTGATATAGCCAAGTAATACAATGTAAGGGCCATGTGAGAATCTCTGGCAATTTAACCAATTCTTATTTTTGCGTATTTGAGATTGCCTATAGGGCAAAAAATAACTGGGACCATGGCTGGCAAGTGAGCTGCGTAAAATACGGCTAAAATAATATTGAGGGACTGCGGTTGGGTTTGAGACCAGTTCTTGCGGTAGCGGGTGGGAGTCGGACAGATTTCAGAATGTGGGGGGGACATGTCCCCCGTCCCCAGTGAAAGTTGTGCCACTGGTATTTAGAGTGCCTTGCTGAATAGATTACTGATCTATTAAAGGTTGTGACTTGTGAGCAATTCATACAATACATTGCAATGCTAATGTCTGTGTGAATGTTAATCAAAACAAAATTGTTACAGAAGGTGTTATTATTGTTGTTCTGCACTAAATGCTGAAACCTAGATGTTGATCATCTGTGCCCCTCTACACACTTTCCAAATGTAGACCTTCCATCCACAAGGGACTTCTGTTCCACTCCTCCCGCCCTGTGGGACCTCGCCTATGACCCAACCACTCAGCTGTTACCAGCTGTCCGTTGTGTGTAGAACCTGCCTCACTCCCCTGTATCAACTCAGGATACCCCTCTCTTCCCATGAAGTGTAATGACAAAGCTCTGGCCCCAGGCCTAGGGCTCCACCAGTAACAAATTGTGTGTGTTTGAGTGTGCACGAGCATGTAAACCTGTCTGTAAGGTTTATAAAGAGCATACACGCTGAGACTACACACATAGCCATGGGAAAGAAGCAATTTCCCTATCTGTGATCCAGCCACTCAGGCAGAAAATAACCGATGCTGTAAAACACCAATGAGCCAATGGTAGCCAAAAGATAATTTTGCTATTGAGCCAATCAGGCGGCAGTGGAGAGGAGATAAAGTTACTTCTTGTGATGTGTTGAGTTAATTAGAGTCAGTGGTAGTTGTCTGACCATTGATTTAATCACACAACAGTAAATTGAGATAACCAGCCCTCCCATCCCTCACTGTCAAGGAAACACGTCTATGAATATCTCAAGTAATTTTCCTTTCTCAAATCATGATGCCACACAACACAACAGTACTACTTCCGTTCAAAGCTACACAAATACCGTGTTATTAAGGATCGGACCCTTTTTTTCCAATTTTCACCTAAAATGACATACCCAAATCTAACTGCCTGTAGCTCAGAACCTGAAGCAAGGATATGCATATTCTTGATACCATTTGAAAGGAAACACTTTGAAGTTTGTGGAAATGTGAAATTAATGTAGGAGAATATAACACATTAGATCTGGCAAAAGATAATACAAAGAAAAAAACGTGTTTTTTGAGTTTTTGATGTTCCATCATCTTTGAATTGCAAGAGAAAGGCCAATATATGAATCAGGAATCTAGGTGTAATTTAGATGTTGGCCACTAGATGGCAGCAGTGTATGTGCAAAGTTTTAGACTGATCCAATGAACCATTGTATTTCTGTTTAAAATGTGCATCAAGACAGCCCAAATGTGCCTAATTGGTTTATTAATACATTTTCAAGTTCGTAACTGTGCACTCTCCTCAAACAATAGCATGGTTTCTTCTGTAATAGCTACTGTAAATTGGACAGTGCAGTTAGATTAACAAGAATTTAAGCTTTTTGACCATATCAGATATGTCTATGTCCTGGGAAATGTTCTTGTTACTTAAAACGTCATGCTAATCACATTAGCGCATGTTAGCACAACCGTTAGCACTGATCCCGTAAAAGTTATTAACAACAATAGACAACAAATCCCACATGATCTAGAATAGATATTGTCACAGAGAGAGGCAAAGAAATATATATATATATATTCTATTGTATTCTTTCCAATCCTGCACAAAAACCAAGGTTGTTAGTAGCAATATTTTGGCTAATTGTTGTTTACATTATCAAGTCCATATGTATAAAAACTCTCATAAACGAACATACTGTATACTACTACTACAGACTAAATCCTTTAACCATTGTCACGACTTCCGCCGAAGTCGGTCCTTCTCCTAGCTCGGGCGGCGTTCAGCAGTCGACGTCACCGGCCTTCTAGCCAACGCCGATCCACCTTTCATTTTCCATTGGTTTTGTCTTCCCTCGCACTTGGTTTCAATTCCATCAATTACATGTTGTGTATTTAACCCTCTGTTCCCCCCCACATGTCGTTGTCCGGAATTGTTTCTTGTAGTGCTTGTGTACGTTATGCTGGTGGATACCGGGTTTTATTTGACCCATTCATTTATTGTTCTGTTTACGGTGGTTTTTATGTCTATTAAACGACATCGTTGTAAATCAGTTTTTGCTCTCCTGCGCCTGACTTCTCTGCCGCCAGTACGCTCCGCGTTACAACCATGAAAGAAAGAGAACATTGAAGCATCTCATGTTCATTAGAGACAAGAAACAATTCACACCTTTGTACTAAAATATAAAAATATAAACTATTACAAAACAACACATTGCATTTTTACGAAACAACATAAATTATTTTGGTTGCTGAGGTGTAGACTGAGAGTCACACGCTCTTACCGCACTGAAAATAAGGCCCTTCACAGCAGAAGAGCATCTCTCTTAATAACTGACCCCTAACTGACTGTATCATTGCATGAAACACTGTTTTACGCCTCCTAACAGTGACTGTTTACAGGGCATTCCACTACCATTACTGGGTTATTGGATACAGTACTATGTTTGTCACTGCTCTAAAATGATGAAAGTACTTGTAATTGGGTTATGGGTATTTCTACTATCAGTGTTCATTACATTTGTATCGAATGCATTGTCTGTATGACTATATTAAAGCATGCATGCATGCCATGTAATCGTCAATGTAGGCTATTCCAAACTTGTTTGGATTAAGTAGCCCACCATACCATCTATTGGAAATTTGTAGATTATGATCTTCACTAATCTGGACATGCAGGTCTTTGTCAGACGAATCATTGGGTCGAAACTACAGAACAGTACAAAACAAGAGAACACACATGGTTAATGTTCTGAAATAAATATATATATATACTGCTCAAAAAAATAAGGGGAACACTTAAACAACACAATGTAACTCCAAGTCAATCACACTTCTGTGAAATCAAACTGTCCACTTAGGAAGCAACACTGATTGACAATACATTTCACATGCTGTTGTGCAAATGGAATAGACAACAGGTGGAAATTATAGGCAATTAGCAAGACACCCCCAATAAAGGAGTGGTTCTGCAGGTGGTGACCACAGACCACTTCTCAGTTCCTATGCTTCCTGGCTGTTGTTTTGGTCACTTTTGAATGCTGGCGGTGCTTTCACTCTAGTGGTAGCATGAGACGGAGTCTACAACCCACACAAGTGGCTCAGGTAGTGCAGCTCATCAAGGATGGCACATCAATGCGAGCTGTGGCAAGAAGGTTTGCTGTGTCTGTCAGCGTAGTGTCCAGAGCATGGAGGCGCTACCAGGAGACAGGCCAGTACATCAGGAGACGTGGAGGAGGCCGTAGGAGGGCAACAACCCAGCAGCAGGACCGCTACCTCCGCCTTTGTGCAAGGAGGAGCAGGAGGAGCGCTGCCAGAGCCCTGCAAAATGACCTTCAGCAGGCCACAAATGTGCATGTGTCTGCTCAAACGGTCAGAAACAGACTCCATGAGGGTGGTATGAGGGCCCGACGTCCACAGGTGGGGGTTGTGCTTACAGCCCAACACCGTGCAGGACGTTTGGCATTTGCCAGAGAACACCAAGATTGGCAAATTCGCCACTGGCGCCCTGTGCTCTTCACAGATGAAAGCAGGTTCACACTGAGCACATGTGACAGACGTGACAGAGTCTGGAGACACCGTGGAGAACGTTCTGCTGCCTGCAACATCCTCCAGCATGACCGGTTTGGCGGTGGGTCAGTCATGGTGTGGGGTGGCATTTATTTGGGGAGCCGCACAGCCCTCCATGTGCTCGCCAGAGGTAGCCTGACTGCCATGAGGTACCGAAATGAGATCCTCAGACCCCTTGTGAGACCATATGCTGGTGCGGTTGGCCCTGGGTTCCTCCTAATGCAAGACAATGCTAGACCTCATGTGGCTGGAGTGTGTCAGCAGTTCCTGCAAGAGGAAGGCATTGATGCTATGGACTGGCCCGCCCGTTCCCCAGACCTGAATCCAATTGAGCACATCTGGGACATCATGTCTCGCTCCATCCACCAACGCCACAGACTGTCCAGGAGTTGGCGGATGCTTTAGTCCAGGTCTGGGAGGAGATCCCTCAGGAGACCATCCGCCACCTCATCAGGAGCATGCCTAGGCATTGTAGGGAGGTCATACAGGCACGTGGAGGCCACACACACTACTGAGCCTCATTTTGACTTTTAAGGACATTACATCAAAGTTGGATCAGCCTGTAGTGTGGTTTTCCACTTTAATTTTGAGTGTGACTCCAAATCCAAACCTCCATGGGTTGATAAATTGGATTTCCATTGATTATTTTTGTGTGATTGTGTTGTCAGCACATTCTACTATGTAAAGAAAAATGTATTTAATAAGATTATTTCATTCATTCAGATCTAGGATGTGTTATTTTAGTGTTCCCTTTATTTTTTGAGCGGTATATATATATATATATAATATATATATATATATATATATATATGTATAAAATGTCTTACAGAGCCTTTCCATAAGTCCACTCAAGTTTCTTCAACTGATGGGCTATCAGCAGGACATTTACATTTGCTTCATTTAGTAGACGCTCTTATCCAGAGCGACTTACAAATTGGTGCATTCACCTTATGATAATCAGCGGAACAACCACTTTACAATAGTACATCTATATATTTTTTTGGGTGGGAGGGTGGGGGGAAGGGTTAGAAGGATTACTTAATCCTATCCCAGGTATTCCTTAAAGAGGTGGGGTTTCAGGTGTCTCCGGAAGGTGGTGATTGACTCCGCTGTTCTGGCATCGTGAGGGAGCTTGTTCCACCATTGGGGTGCCAGAGCAGCGAACAGTTTTGACTGGGCTGAGCAGGAACTGTGCTTCCGCAGAGGTAGGGGGGCCAGCAGGCCAGAGGTGGATGAACGCAGTTCCCTTCTTTGGGTGTAGGGACTGATCAGAGCCTGAAGGTACGGAGGTGCCGTTCCTCTCACAGCTCCGTAGGAAAGCACCATGGTCTTGTAGCAGATGCGAGCTTCAACTGGAAGCCAGTGGAGTGTGCGGAGGACAATAGACTCTTACCAAGTCCACAAAATGCATTGTTTTCTAACCACATCTGGATGGATCCATAACGAATTACTATGGGAATAAATATCACTGAATGACAGAAATATTGGAATAAAGTAGGCTAATGAAGGCAACAAATTGTTGCTTACTGGAACACCCAAAGTCATCCAGTTGTTATAATAGGATTTGAAGTAATAGCCTACCTGCGTGTGGTCAACTATTTCAGCACCGTTTCGCGCTGCTTTGAGACAAGCATGGGGACTGGTCTTGATAAATCAATTTGATTTTTATTTTCACTGAATCTCAGTTTGGGTGTTGTTTGGCCTACAATTAGGGTGTGGACATGTTAGGATTATTTTGCTCTTCACCCAGTCACTTAGTAGCCTACTCCCGACCGGTCACGTTGTGCAGTGCCATATTTTCCTAACGGAAACCCTCGTTTTTTCGTTTTTCTTTCAGCTAAATTTCTTAAAATCAATCCCATATACTATGTTCTTAAAAAAAAGGTTTTAAATTCTCTAGTACAGCCAATATTAAAAATTGTCAAATGCTTCTCAAAGATGCCCTCTGGTGGTCAAACTAGCACTAACTAGCATTAATGGCAACAATGGCTGACACTTAAATAACGTGCCATAGAATTCTGCGGCAGCCCGCAAGCTGTGCTGCAGTACGGCACAACCTTTAAAGGAAGCACCAATGTATGCAGTGTGCATCTTTGCCAGTCATGTTGATTTGTTGGGTTTGTTGGAGTGGAAGGTGCTGTACAGTACTATGGACCTGGAGGAGACATGGAGTTGGTGGTTATTGGGTCAGAGCGGCTCACGTGAGATGCTCTGACCACTCAGAGCTTTCAGGAGATGAGGCCATTGATTCCGATGTGGCTGAGCGAGCGCACAAGCGAGCAGCGAGAATGTAGCTAAGAGAGAGAGAGAAATCACCCAGAAAAGATAATCCACTTTCACGGCCCAGAAAAAGCATTTGGATCATACATACAAATAAAGAATGAGGTTTGGGTAAAATGTTATTTCTTTCCCATGCTGATACCCATGACTTTAAGACATGCAGTACACAGCAAGAGAAAGAAAACACTAAGAACAGATAAAAAAAGAAGATTGAAAACTTAGAAGGAAAAACAAGCCAGGCTGTCATATTGTGAGTTTAGTTCTTAGCTTCTCTTGTTGCCTCCTTATTCTGATCTCTCTCTCTCCTTTCACCCACTTAAAGTTTCTTTCTCTCGCGCTCTCTCTTGCTCTCTTTTCCTCTCTCTATCTTCCATCCTGCCCATTTCAGTTCCTCACAGCACCTGTTTTGTAAATAGACTTGGTCTGTGGGGACTATATGCTCCTCTGTAGAGGATGACAGAATGTCAACAGACAGACATCGTTATATCTTATCAGTCTTTATCACAACTCCCTGGGAAACCAGCTGTCATAGGCCTTCCCTACGGACTCCTCAAGGCCTAACGAAAGGAGGCCAAAGCCAAAACACACATTATCCACACACGCACGTCTGCACAAACACCCGTGGTCACACACAGGCACATGAGCACATGCACACGCACGCACACATACACACACTGTCTAATCTCACGCTTGAGATGCTAGGCATTTCCTATTGCAAGCGTCTGACTTTTTTTCTGGAGTGAAATACAGTTCTCTCTTAAATGAAAATAAGCAGCAGAGAAATGATAAGCATGGTGTGGGGTGTGAGGCTGTTTTTCATCTGAGCATCTCTGTTTCTCACTCTCTCTTGTTCTCTCTCGCTCTCTCTACATTTTCAGAGATGGATGAGTTCAAAAACATTTCAAAAGCACAATCTCTGTATAACATATTTTGAAGAAAAAAACATTTTATTCAGAGAAAATATCTGCGCAAATCACATTGTAAAAGTTTGACATAATCTTGTCTCTCTAACTAATTTTAACACACACTTGTGGTATCACATGAATAACTGTCACGTTTGTCGTAATGAGTGGACCAAGGCACAGCGTGAGTATAGTTCCACATATTTTTAATCTCCGTGAAACAAACAAAACAATAAAGAAACAACGAAACATGAAGACATGACGTGCACACAGGCAACTAAACACAAACAATATCCCACAAAACACAGGTGGGGAAATGGCTACCTAAATATGATCCCCAATCAGAGGCAACGATAAACAGCTGCCTCTAATTGGGAACCATATTAGCACCAACATAGAAATAGACATACTAGAACACCCCCTAGTCACGCCCTGACCTACTACACCATAGAGAACCAAGGGCTCTCTATGGTCAGGGCGTGACAGTACCCCCCCAAAGGTGCGGACTCTGGCCGCAAAACCTGACACCAAATGGGGAGGGTAGGGGGGGTGATTAGTGTCGGTGGCGGCTCCGGTGCAGGTCGTAGCCCCCACCCAGACCCCGGATTTGGCCATCGCGCCGGGCTGAACTCCGTGCCTGGACTGGGCATTGGTGCAAAGGAGGGCTCCGGCCATGGAGCTGGGTTGGACGCCATGCCTGGACTGTGCACCGGCGCAAAGGAGGGCTCTGGCCATGGAGCAGGACTGGACGCCGTGCCTGGACTGGGCATCGGCACAGAGGAAGGCTCCCGCCATGGAGCGGGACTGAACACCGTGCCTGGACTGGCCACCGGCGCAGAGGAAGGCTCCTGCCCTGGAGCTGGACTGGACACCGTGCCTGGACTGGGCACTGACGCAGAAGAAGGCTAGAAACTTGGAGCTGGACTGGACGCCTTGCCTGGAGGTTCCGGACCATTGACCATCGCTGGAGTTTCCGGACCGTCGCTGGAGGTTCCGGACCGTTGACCGTCGCTGGAGGTTTTGGACCATTGACCGTCGCTGGAGGTTCCAGACCATGGACCGTCGCAGGAGGTTCCGGAATGTGGACCGTCGCAGGAGGTTCCGGACTGTGGACCGTCGTTGGAAGCTCTGGACTGGGAAACGTCGCCATAAGCTCTGGACTGTGAATGCGCACTGGACGCCTAGTGTGTGGAGCCGGTACAGGTGGCACCGGACTGGTGACACGCACTTCAGGGCGAGTGTGGGGATAAGGCACAGGACGTACCGGACTGGGGAGGCGCACTGGAGGCCTGATGCGTGGAGCCGGTGCAGGTGGCACCGGACTGGGGACACGCACTTCAGGGTGAGTGTGAGGAGCAGGCACAGGACGTACCGGACTGGGGACACGCACTTCAGGGCGAGTGCGAGGAGTAGGCACAGGACGTACCGGACTGAGGACACGCACTTCAGGGCGAGTGCGAGGAGCAGGCACAGGATGTACCGAAGTGGGGAGGCGCACTGGAGGCCAGATGCGTGGAGCCGACACAGGTTTCACCGGACTGCTAACCGGATCTTCTTGTCGAATGTTGAGCAGAACACACTTGCACAACATCTCTCTCATCTCTCTCTCTCCCAACTTCTCCATTCTCTGGCTCTTCCCGCGGCTCAGACGCTAGCTCCATGTTCCTCCCCCAAAAAAACTCTTGGGGTTTCTGTGGCCGTGGTCTGACGACACGCTCCTCCAGAGTTTGCCATTCGGTCTCTGGCACTCTCCTCGGCTTGACCAGCCACTTGGGTTGTCCTTGGGCTTTCTGTGCCGCGAACCCTGGCATCGTCGCTGTCCTCCATTATTATCTTCCGTCTGTCTCCAAGGAAGGGTTTTGCATCCACCCATCACTTCTTCCCATGTCCAAAACTCCTTTACCTGGTGAACACGCTGCTTGGTCCTGGTTTGGTGGGATATTCTGTCATGTTCTTGAAAATGATCGGACCAAGGCACAGCGGATGTTGAGTTCCACATATTTATTACAAAGTGAAACTTTAAGCAAAAACCATAAATCAATAAACGAACAACGAAACGTGACTACGTAGTGCACATGCAGAAACACAAAACAATCAATCAATATCCCACAAAACACAGGTGGGGAAATAGCTACCAAAATATGGTTCCCAATTAGAGGCAGCTGTTTATCGTTGCCTCTGAACAGTACATGGATGAAACAAAACGGTAATGATTAATTAATTATACTAAATCATGCAAATATAACTTGTCTGTGTATAGCCATATATAAGACAAATACTGGGTCTGCTCAGGGAGAGCTCCTGATTGACATGTGTACTATGGTGCATTAAGTTGGATGGAACCTCTCCAGTGAGCTGACAATAAACAATGATTAATTTAAGATTGACTTTGAGTGTCCCTGTGTAAGATTTTTCATGACACAAGTACACAAATACACTGTACTGCATGATTTTACACATGGATTGGATTGTGGGTTTACTAGCGCCTTAGTTCTAGTTTGCTGACTCTAATGTTAATATGGTGACAACGATGTAGGCTGTGTAGCGGTTAGCATTTATGAAGGTTTGGCTTGGAGAAGTTTTTACGCCTGGTCACAGATAGCTGTTTTGTTGTGCACTGAAGTCCACAAACGAAAGGGAAAAGGTGAGAGTAGGAGAGCGCGTAGATACGAGAAGGAATTATACAGTGAGTAAAGTGATGATACTGTATGTGGTGGAAAAAGTTCTCAATTGTCATACATGAGGGAAAGGGTGATTCTGCAGCTGCGGGCACTTCTATGTCCTCGGGCTAATGTTATGTTCACACTACAATCACCCCAGACTTTTTTTAACACCTCTCTATCAAGTATTTTAGCTACTTTTCAGATGCATATTATACCTGTTTTTCCCTTGTCCCTGACCCAGACTTTTGAGCTCTTGCTATGTTTTTCTATGACTAAACATGAATAATTACACATTATTTAATGTTATCAATAATTGTTGTGAGTATGCCCTTTACCCAGTTTTTTTACACAAACTATACCTGTCCTTTGGTAGTGGTGTCATTTCCATCACTGAGGACACATTTCTGGGCTCCCGAGTGGCGCAGCGGATAAGGCATTACATCTAAGGCACTGCATCTCAGTGCTTAAGGCATCACTACAGACACCCTGGTTTGAATCCAGGCTGTATCACAACCGGCCATGATTGGGAGTCCCATAGGGTGGCGCACAATTGGCCAGGTTAGGCTGTCATTGTAAATAACAATTTGTTCTTAACTGACTTGCCTAGTTAATTAAAGGTTAAAGTTTTTTCAAAAGAATGTTAGCTACTTAGCTACCATGGAAACATATTGTGACACTGAAGCACATTGCTGTTCCAGATGTGATGTCCAGAAGTTGAAGAAAAATCTATGTAAGTATTGCTTGTGTAGAGAACATTTTTATTGTCAGTCATTTCCAAACAGGCTATAATTTCTTTCATTTGTGGTAGAATGTTTTATTTTTTTGTGTAAACTATATGCTAGCTGTAATACTAGCCAAAGCATACTAAGCAGCCTGTCATTTTTCTCCAGAAACTGTAGAAGTGTTATTTCCATCACAGTCATTTCCATCACAAACTTAACTGTGGTGGAAATGACAGAACATGGTGGAAATTACAAAAATCCATTATCTTATTAGTTTTTACTTTCTTTTTCTTTAGGCTTTTTAAATCATTTTTTAAATTAGTTAAATCTACAAAATGTTCCAAGAGGTGCACAAGTTGAAAACTAAGTAGTATTTATCTTTGTTTTTAGAACATGCCACATAAAATAGACATAAAGGTCACAGACATAAAGAAACAAAACAAACAATGATCCTATACAATATCAGGAACATCTACAAAAAGACAGCGAGAGATCCTGAAAGAAAAAAGAGAAGGGAGAAGTGAAATCTATATCTGAGGTTATAAAGAGAGAACAAAGAGAGAGGCAATGGAACTGCAACCCAATGGAATAGAAGACAGACTTTAAAGAGAACAGTTGCAATGGAGACCTACCTATCAGGCAACACACCACCTCAGTCACCAGATGACTTGCAGCCAGAACATGAGGCCAACATAACTGCCCCTAACTTACCTGCCCCTGATGCACACCCTGATACCCACTCCTCATCATCTGCAACAGGAAGGAAAAGTTGAATACTTGCTGGAAGGAAAAAGGTTGGAAGAGGTCGTTCAAAAACATTCAGAGATCTTTGCATGAAAAATGTCAAACTTGATAATGCTTTACGGAAAGCTGAGAAATACAAAAAAAGGTATGAGAACGGTTGAAGAAAATGGAGAGACAAGATTCCCCTAAGACAAAACAGCAGATGACGGGAACTCCCAAAAACTTGAAAAGGATTTTATTGTTTCAAAAAGCCATCATTGCAGAGTTAAAGCAAAAGTATCAAAAATGCGCAGTGCCAAGGACAAACAAGTGGCTTCAAAAATGCTCAGAGTTAACATCCTGAGAAAGTATCTCCTGGTCAAAGCCGCAAACAGAATTTGGATTTTCAGCAAAAGCAACAACTGCAAATGAAAACAGGCCATCAAGTCTTCAATACTCCAGGAAAAATCAGTGTTACAGAATTAGCACAGCCACAGAATAGAAAATCACTAGATTCTATGGACGTGATGACAACAGTAGAGCAACAACAGGAAAAAGGACACACTAATGAGGAACAAGAAGAAAAAGTAGAAACGTTTCTTGAATTGCACAATTCAGCAGTGGTGGGAAAAGTACCCATTTGTCATACTTGTCATACATAGAAAATGACTCAAGTAAAAGTGAAAGTCACCCAGTTCAATACTACTTGAGTAAAAGCCTACAAGTATTTGGTTTTAAATATACTTAAGTATAAAAGGTAAAGGTAAAAGTAAAAGTATAAATCTTTTCAAATTCCTTATAGAAAGCAAACCAGGCTGCATCATTTTATTTTTTTTATTTTAAATTTACGGATATCCAGGGGCACGCTCCAACACTCAGACATAATTTACAAATGAAGCATGTGTTTAGTGAGTCCGCCAGATCAGAGGCAGTAGGGATGACCAGGGATGTTCTCTTGATAAGTGTGTGAATTAGACAATTGTTCTGTCCTGCTAACCATTCAAAATGTAATGAGTACTTTTGGTTGTCAGGGAAAATGTATGAAGTAAAAAGTACATAATTTTCTTAAGGAATATCGTGAAGTAAAAGTACAAAAAAATATAAATAGCCAAGTAAAGTACAGATACCCCCCCAAAATACTTAAGCAATACTTTCAAGTATTTTTACTTAAGTACTTTACACCACTGCAATTCAGGACATTTATCAGAAGTTTAAGAGAGAATATTCAGAGATTAACATGTCCTACTATGAATTCTGCAAAATACATATTTTTTGGGTTGTCAAGCCAACAGTCCAGGACATGCCTCTGCAAAACCCATGTTCACGACGGACAAACAACAGTATCACAAAGTGATCAGCTGCAGCAACATTGAGAACCTTATTGAGTCTTTGTGCTTTGAGAACCTGAAGAAAGAGTGCATATACAGAGAGTACTTCCTTTGCCAAGCAAAACAGCTTAAAACATCTGACTTTGATGCTGGTGAGCAGACATGGTGATTTGAGTGGAAAAACATAGCTGGAGAGAGAGAGAAGAAAAACAAAGAGGGAAACATGGAGAAGTTCACCGTACATTAGACAGTACAAGTAAAGGTGTGTGACACACTGCAGATTCTACTGGAGGACTTCTTCAAAGGATTGATATACAAGTTGGGGAAACACGTGTACAACATTGACACCAATACTCCAAACTGAGAGAATTAAAAGAGAATCTGGGGAAAGAGGAGATCATCGCGCATATTGACTTTTCAGAGAACTGCCTGTTTAAATACAGCAGTGAAATCCAGGCAGTTCACTTTGGTGATTCTCACAAGCAGGTGACCCTCCACACCAGTGTTGGATATATCACAAATGATACAGTTTCACGTTGCTCACCGAGCTCTTCTATGCAGCATGACCCCTCTGCTATCTGGGCCTATTTCTCAAAACAACTGGCCTACTTCCTTGAGTTCAGCCCATCGGCTACTGCTGTACACTTTGTGAGTGATGGGCCCACAATCCAGTATAGCTCTAAAAATAATTCGGACTATCTCTCCACCCTTCCCTTTGAAATGGGCTTCCAGAGAGTCACACAGAATTTCTTAGAAGCTGACATGGAAAAGGCCCAGCTGATGGTTTAGGATCAGCTGTGAAACGAAGAGCAGATGGAATTGTGGCACAAGGAAATTACCTCCCAAATGGAAGAACTGTATTTGTGGAACTGTCAAAAGATCAGTCAGCTATCAAACTCTTATATATATCAGAGGAGTAGATAGAGAACATGGAGGCCCTCCTACTGGATCACCTGGAGACAATCTGTGGGACAATGAAGATACACCAGGTAATAGTTGTGGGTTATTTTATGTTGAATCTCACATTTGTTATACAAAAATATTATTACTACGCTATGCATCACTAGATTATGCTATCATTATATATTTCTAATGTGCATAATTAGAATTTCCTGTGTTTCCGGATCATCACTGATAGTCCAGGAGAGAGAGTCCACTGTACTCGCACCCTACCATGCCCTTGTCTGTGCATTATGCCCTGAATCTATCCTACCATGCCCAGAAGTCTGCTCCTTTTACTCCCTGTTCCAAAAACACTAGACGACCAGTTCTTATAGTCTTAAGTCATCCCCTTATCCTACTCCTCCTCTGTTCCTCTGGTGATGTAGAGGTTAACCTGTTATGGCTAGGGGGCAGTATTTTCACGGCTGGATAAAAAACGTACCCGATTTAATCTGGTTACTACTCCTGCCCAGTAACGAGAATATGCATATAATTATTGGCTTTGGATAGAAAACACTCCAAAGTTTCTAAAACTGTTTGAATGGTGTCTGTGAGTATAACAGAACTCAAATGGCAGGTCAAAACCTGAGAGATTCCTTTACAGGAAGTGGCCTGTCTGACCATTTCTTGAACTTCTTTGCCATCTCTATCTTTTACAAAAGATCTCTGCTCTAACGTGACACTTCCTACGTCTTCCATGGGCGCTCAGAGCCCGGGAAAAACCTGAATGTCGTCATCCCAGCCCCAGGCTGAAACACATTATCGCCTTTCTCAAGTGGCCGATCAAGGGACTGTGGGCTTAGGCGCGTGCCCTGGCCGCCCCCGTCTTTGTGATTTTTCCTCTGTTTGCCGAAAAGGAGATTCCCGGTCGGAATATTATCGCTTTTTTACGAGATAAATTGCATAAAAATTGATTTTAAACAGCGGTTGACATGCTTCGAAGTACGGTAATGGAATATTTAGACATTTTTTGTCACGAATTGCGCCATGCGCACGACCCGGATTTACCATTTCGGATAGTTTCTGGAATGCACGAACAAAACGCCGCTATTCGGATATAACGATGGATTATTTGGGAGCAAACCAACATTTGTTATTGAAGTAGCAGTCCTGGGAGTGCATTCTGACGAAGACAACAAAAGGTAATAACATTTTTGTTATAGTAAATCTGATTTTGGTGAAGGCTAAACTTGCCGGGTGTCTAAATAGCTAGCCCGTGATGGCTGGGCTATGTACTTAGAATATTGCAAAATGTGCTTTCACCAAAAAGCTATTTTAAAATCGGACATATCGAGTGCATAGAGGAGTTCTGTATCTATAATTCTTAAAATAATTGCTATGCTTTTTGTGAACGTTTATCGTGAGTAATTTAGTAAATTGTTAGTAAATTCCCCGGACGTTTGCGGGGGTATGCTAGTTCTGAACGTCACATGCTAATGTAAAAAGCTGTTTTTTGATATAAATATGAACTTGATTGAACAAAACATGCATGTATTGTATAACATAATGTCCTAGGGTTGTCATCTGATGAAGATCATCAAAGGTTAGTGCTGCATTTAGCTGTGGTTTTGTTTTTTGTGACATTATATGCTAGCTTGAAAAATGGGTGTCGGACAGTGTGGTTAGATAAAGGAGAGTCTTGTCTTTAAAATGCTGTGAAATAGTCATATGTTTGAAAAATTGAAGTTTTTTGTATTTTTGAGGAATTTGTAATTCGCGCCACGCCTATCATTGGATATTGGAGCAGGTGTTCCGCTAGCGGAACGTCTAGATGTAAGAGGTTAACCCAGGCCCTGTGTCCCCCCAGGTGCTCTCTTTGTTTACTTCTGTAACCGGAAAAGCCTTGGGTTCATGCATGTTAACATCAGAAGCCTCCTCCCTAAGTTTGCTTTATTCAGTGCTTTAGCACACTCCGCCAACCCTGATGTCCTAGCCGTGTCTCAATCCTGGCTTAGGAAGGCCACCAAAAATTCTGAAATTTCCATCCCCAATTACAACATTTTCTGTCAAGATAGAACTGCTAAAGGGGGCGGAGCTGCAATCTACTGCAGAGACAACCTGCAGAGTTCTGTCTTACGATCCGGGTCTATGCCCAAACAGTTCGAGCTACCACTTTTAAAAATCCATCTCTCCAGATATAAGTCTCTTACTGTTGCCGCTTGTTATAGACCCCCATCAGCTCCCAGCTGTGCTCTGGACACCATATGTGAATTGATTGCCCCCCATCTATCGTCAGAGTTTGTACTTTTAGGTGATCTAAACTGGGATATGCTTAACACCCCGTCTGTCCTACAATCTAAGCTAGATGCCCTCAATCTCTCACAAATTATCAAGGAACCTACCAGGTAAAACCTCAAATCTGTAAACATTGGCACCCTCATAGATATCATCCTGACCAACTTGCCCTCTAAATACACCTCTGCTGTTTTGAACCAGGATCTCAGCGATCACTGCCTCATTGCCTGCGTCCGTTATGGGTCCGCGGTCAAACGACCACCCCTCATCACTGTCAAGCACTCCCTAAAACACTTTTGCGAGCAGGCCTTTCTAATCGACCTGGTCCGGGTATCCTGGAAAGATATTGACCTCATCCCATCAGTAGAGAATGCCTGGTTGTTCTTCAAAAGTGCCTTCCTCACCATCTTAAATAAGCATGCCCTTTCAAAAAATGTTGAACTAAGAACAGATATAGCCTTTGGTTCACTCCAGACTTGACTGCCCTTGACAAGCACAAAAACATCCTGTGGCACACTGCACTAACTTCGAATAGTCCCCACGATATGCAACTTTTCAGGGAAGTCAGGAACCAATATACACAGTCAGTTAGGAAAGCAAAGGCTAGCTTTATCAAACAGAAATTTGCATCCTGCAGCACTAATTCCAAAAAGTTTTGGGACACTGTAAAAGTCCATGGAGTATAAGAGCATCTCCTCTCAGTTGCCAACTGCACTGAGGCTAGGAAACACTGTCACCACCGATAAATCCATGATAATCGAGAATTTCAATAAGCATTTCTCTACGGCTGGCCACGCTTTCCACCTGGCTACCCCAAACCCAACCAACAGCTCTGCACCCCCGGCAGCAACTGGCCCAAGCCCCCCTCACCCGCTTTTCCTTCACCCAAATGCAGACAGCTGACGTCCTGAAAGAGCTGCAGAATCTGGATCCCTACAAATCAGCTGCGTTAGACAATCTGGACCCTCTATTCCTAAAATTATCCACCGCCATTGTCGCAACCCCATTACTAGTCTGTTCAATCTCTCTTTCATATCGTCTGAGATTCCTAAAGATTGGAAAGCGGCTGCGATCATCCCCCTCTTCAAAGGGGGAGACACTAGACCCAAACTGTTACAGACCTATATCCATCCTGCCCTGCCTTTCTAAAGTATTTGAAAGCCAAGTGAACAAAGAGATCATCTACCATCTCGAATCCCACCGTACCTTCTCCGCTATGCAATCCGGTTTCTGAGCTGGTCACGGGTGCACCTCAGCCACGCTCAAGGTCCTAAACGATATCATAACCACCATCAATAAAAAAAAGTACTGTGCAGCCGTCTTCATCGACCTGGCCAAAGCTTTCAACTCTGTCAATCACCGCATTCTTATCGGCAGACTCAACAGCCTTGGTTTCTCAAATGATTGCCTCGCCTGGTTCACCAACTACTTCTCTGATAGAGTTCAGTGTGTCAAATCGGAGGGCCTGTTGTCCGGACCTCTGGCAGTCTCTATGGGGGTGCTGCAGGGTTCAATTCTTGGGCAAACTCTTTTCTCTGTATACATCAATGATGTCGCTCTTGCTGCAGGTGAGTCTCTGATCCACCTCTACGCAGACGACACCATTCTGTATACTTCTGGCCCTTCTTTGGACACTGTGTTAACAACCCTCCAGACGAGCTTCAATGCCATACAACACTTCTTCCGTGGCCTCCAACTGCTCTTAAACGCTAGTAAAACTAAATGCATGCTCTTCAACCGATCGCTGCCCTCACCCACCCGCCCGCCTAGCATCATTACTCTGGATATGTGGACAACTAATATGTGGACAATTACAAATACCTAGGTGTCTGGTTAGACTGTAAACTCTCCTTCCAGACTCACATCAAACATCTCCAATCCAAAGTTAAATCTAGAATTGGCTTCCTATTTCGCAACAAAGCATCCTTCACTCATGCTGCCAAACATACCCTCGTAAAACTGACCATCCTACCAATCCTCGACTTCGGCGATGTCATTTACAAAATAGCCTCCAATACCCTACTCAACAAGCTGGATGCAGTCTATCACAGTGCCATCCGTTTTGTCACCAAAGCCCCATACACTACCCACCACTGCGACCTGTACACTCTCGTTGGCTGGCCCTCGCTTCATAATCGTCGCCAAACCCACTGGCTCCAGGTCATCTACAAGACTCTGCTAGGTAAAGTCCCCCCTTATCTCCGCTCACTGGTCACCATAACAGCACCCACCTGTAGCACTCGCTCCAGCAAGTACATCTCTCTGGTCACCCCCAAAGCCAATTCCTCCTTTGGCCATCTCTCCTTCCAGTTCTCTGCTGCCAATGACTGGAACGAACTACAAAAATCTCTGAATCTGGAAACACTTATCTCCCTCACTAGCTTTAAGCACCAGCTGTCAGAGCAGCTCACAGATCACTGCACCTGTACATAGCCCATCTATAATTTAGCCCAAACAACTACCCCTTCCCCTACTGTATTTATTTATTTATTTTGCTCCTTTGCACCCCATTATTTCTATTTCTACTTTGCACTTTCTTCTACTACAACTCTACCATTCCAGTGATTTACTTGCTATATTGTTTTTACTTTGCCACCATGGCCTTTTTTGCCTTTACCTCCCTTATCGCACCTCATTTGCTCACATTGTATATAGACTTATTTTCTACTGTATTATTGACTGTATGTTTGTTTTACTCCATGTGTAACTCTGTGTTGTTGTATGTTGTCGAACTGCTTTGCTTTATCTTGGCCAGGTTGCAATTGTAAATGAGAACTTGTTCTCAACTTGCCCTTTTGGTTAAATAAAGGTGAAATAAAATAAAATAAAAATGTCTGAGAGACAGACAGCAAGGTTTATAAAAAGCTCAGCTAAAAGAAATCTGTAATGTTATGCATTTCACTTAACAGGTGTGCCTTGTTAAAAGTTAATTTGTGGAATTCCTTTCCTTCTTAATCTGTTTGAGACAATCAGTTGTGTTGTGACAAGGTCGGGGTGGTATACAGAAGATAGCCCTATTTGGTAGAAGACCAAGTCCATATTATGGCAAGAACAGCTCAAATAAGCGAAGAGAAATGACAGTCGATCATTACTTTAAGACATGAAGGTCAGTCAATCTTGAAAGTTTCTTCAAGTGCAGTCACAAAACCATCAAGTGCTATGATGAAACTGGCTCTCATGAGGACCGACAGAGTTACCTCTGCTACAGAGGATAAGTTCATTAGAGTTACCAACCTCAGAAATTGCAGGCAAAATAAATGCTTCTCTGAGTTCAAGTAACAGATAAAACTCAACATTAACTGTTCAGAAGAGACTGCTTGAATCAGGCCTTCATGGTTGAATTTCTGCAAAGAAGCCACTATTAAAGGGGCGGCAGATAGCCTAGTGGTTAGAGCGTTGGGCCAGTAACTGAAAGGTGTCTAGATTGAATCCCCGAGCTGACAAAGTAAAAATCTGTCGTTCTGCTCCTGAACAAGGCAGTTAACCCACTGTTCCTAGGCTGTCATTGTAAATAAGAATTTGTTCTTAACTGACAAGCATAGTTAAATAAAGGTATAAAAAATAAAGGACACCAAAAAGAAGAGACTTCCTTCGGCCAAGAAACATGAGCAACGGACATTAGACCGGTGGAAATCTTTCCTTTGGTCTGATGAGTGCAAATTTGCCATTTTTGGTTCAAACCGCTGTGTATTTGTGAGACACAGAGTAGGTGAATGGATGATGTCTGCATGTGTCCCCACTGTGAATCATGGAGCAGGGTGTGTGATGTTGTGGGGCTTCTTTGCTGGTGACATTGTCAGTGATTTATTTAGACTTCAAGGCCCATTAACCCAACATGGCTACAATGTTTAAAATAGTAAAAATGAAGAAAAACTTGAATGAGTAGGTGAGTCCAAACTTTTGACTGGTACTGTATCTACAAGTCAAAATCCATGTGTACGTGTGTGTATAATGCGTATGTTATCATGTGTGTGTATGCATGTGTCTGTGCCTATGTTTGTGTTGCTTCACAGTCTCTGCAGTCCCTGCTGTGTTACATAGTTAGATAGGAGACATGGGTACTCTGCTGGTAGTTTTGCACATTTGGATAGACGTAAGAGAATCTATACCACAGTAATCGCAGTATGTGGTATCCCACTGTTTTGGGACCACTAATTAGGGAATATTTTGATAAAGGTATGGGTTTCCCTGTTCATATAGACAGGGTTTGAAATCTAAAAACAGCGCTAACCATTTTTTCCTCTTGTCTGTCTCATTCTGTGTGTCCTGTGTTTGTGAATGTGATATGAGAGTTGTGTGAGTGTGGAAATAAGGGTTAATCTGAAGTTTGGATAATAAGATAGAGAAATGTGAATAATAAGCTGATTCAAATTTGGATAATAAGTTTCGATATGTAGCGTTATCTTGGTGTTCAGTCCATCACTTCCCATCATAGAATATCATGTTAATGGTATTGAGTACGGGATATTATTTTCGAAAATAATCGGCAAGTCTATAGTTTCTGGAAGTCTAGAGAACCGTTGAGGATACGTGTGGAGCATTATTCCCATGACCGGCCGGGTAGTGTCTGGGAAACTAAGGTTTTTGGGTTCTGCTGGGAGTATGGCAATGGAGAGTCGTTGAAAATGCACATGGAATGGTTAACATGAGTACCTAAGATTTCCTACGTTATACATGGATTCTGTACCATAACCAATGAAACTATAAACGCTTATGGGATTTCCTCAATCCGGATAATACATTTAAATAAAATTGGCCATAAGGCTTGAAATGTTTATTTTTTTCCCCCGCAGTAAGAGTTAGGGACAATTTTAACACAGAACGTAGACGTAATTTGTATCGACGTAAAAAACAAATTAGGTTTTCCATCAAATTCAAAATCATTGTGGAGGAAATGTGATGTAATAAAGGAATTTTATTATGTCGCACAAGAAAATATAATCAGTTTTTATTGACCTCGCCAGATCTATGTCCAAATCAATGCATGTCGATTCAACTAGTTGACTGCTAAATCAAATCAAATTATATTTGTCACATGCGCCGAATACAACAGGTATAGACCGTGAAATGCTTACTTACAAGCCCTTAACCAACAATGCAGTTCTAAGAAAATAACTTTAAAAAGTAAGAGAGCAGCAGCAAATAACTATAGCGGGGCTTTATAAAGGGGGTACTGGTACAGAGTTAATGTGCGGGGGCACCGGTGTCGAGGTAATTGAGGTAATATGTACATGTAGGTAGAGTTATTAAAGTAACTATGCATAGATAATAACAGAGAGTGGCAGCAGCATAGAAGGGGGGGGGGGGGGTTGCAATTAGTCTGGGTAGCCCTTTGATTAGATGTTCAGGAGTCTTATGGCTTGGGGTAGAAGCTGTTTAGAAGCCTCTTGGATCTAGACTTGGTGCTCTGGTACCACTTGCCGTGCGGTAGCAGAGAGAACAGTCTATGACTCAGGTGGCTGGAGCCTTTGACCATTTTTAGAGCCTTCCTCTGACACCGCCTGGTATAGAGGTCCTGGATGGCAGAAAGCTTGGCCCCAGTGAAGTACTGGGCCGTAGTGCCTTGCAGTCTGAGGCCGAGCAGTTGCCATACCAGGCAGTGATGCAACCCGTCAGGATGCTCTTGAATGGTGCAGCTGTAAAACCTTTTGAGGATCTGAGGACCCAATCCAAATCTTTGCGCATGTGAAAATCTCTGCGGACGAACACTTTGATGAAATTGTAATTGTGCCGTTTTTGTATGACAGATGATAAGACTACAAACCATTATAATTGGGTTATTTGTGGGTTACTTGTCATTTCAATAGGTATAGGTTCTATTTTACTGACTAATCTGGGTGTCTGATTGTAATTCAGCTATTGCCATGTTTTTCTTAGATAGCAGCCAGTGTTTGTTTTAAGATGTAAACTGAACGTTTTAGCAGCTTGTTTAGTTCAAATTGAAAGACAAATTTATTCAATATGAATAGCTGGGCGATTTCGAGGTAATAACGTTTTGTGTTGCCTAATGGTTTGCTGGAGTAGCCTACTGAGAATGGGATCGTATTTGAATCACTGAATCATGAACTGAATATATGTGTTTGTTTTATGATATGTAGTCTAATCAGAAGAGTCTTATCTAAATCGAATGCATTCTGATAACCGCTGATAGGCAATTGCGATAGAGCTGTGACCATGATCATGATAAAACAAGGCTCCAACAACAATGAATTGAAGTTGTGGGCAGAAAGAGGCTCAAGTATTGTGAACTATTTTATCTTTTCCCTTAGCAGTTGGCTGATGTATTTTGTGGATTTGGCGCATTACAAATATAGAGTAATATTATTAGGGTAGACTACAATGAAAACATTGCCTTCTAGTAAGGAGAGCATAATCATGTTTGGTTTCTTTTATTTTCTAAACCTTACGATGGGTTGACAGTATGTGAATGGTAATGTGTTGGTGTTTTTTTGGATAGCACTCTAATAATGCCATATTTTAGTAAATTGAGACGTGAGATTAGCTGCAGATGAAAGCGAAAGGACGCATTGGGACATTTGGAGCAGTGGTATGAGAAACGTTCTTTGACAGTTTCTGATTATTGTTGCTCGGTTTTGTAGTTTAGGTGACACTAGTCAATTTGAACGATAATCTGCTTCCATTCTGTGGAACAGTGTCAAGTATTTAAAGTGAATGTTTTAGTATTGAATATTGAGCTGATGTATGTTGAGCTGACTTTTTGACAGGTTTTATATTCTGACTGAATTAATACAACAGGTTCAATTTATAAGATTACCGGAAAGGGGCTCTGGGATTGTTTACTTTAGAAGGTGTCTATTCCTCGTAATGGGACACTGTATTATCTGATGTGTTTTGAGTAGGATTCTTTCTTCCAGGACTGATGGAAGTCCACTACAGTATGTATGCTAAGGGAGCACCCACATTAAATAAGCCCTGGCATTATGACATTTTGTAGTGTTGTAATGCCATGTCTGATTTATTGAGTGGTTTATTTCATTTGGTTTTAGTGGGTTTTTCACGGGTTAGAGCTGAGGTATCTTAAAGGGGCACACAAATATAATTTTCTGAAGTTTTTAGTTTTAATTGAACACGTGAATTATTTTGATAAGAAATATACTGAAGAAACTTACTGTAACCTGGGATACGAAATGTAAGAAATGTAAGGATCTATAGCAGGTTTGTGCTAATGGCATATAGAGCCATTATGTGATATGCCCTTATAAATAGTGGAATTATGATGCTTGTCCTGGGTCATGTTCATTAGGCATCAAAAGGAAGACATTTTACTTAAATCGAGAGTCACTACCTGGATTTGTCCAACAAGATATGCTAATTTTAGTTTCTACAGATGATGCTATAGGGATGGAAATGGCTATTTCCCCCATGCAGACCAATGGGAGTATGCTCAGTATCAACATGATGATTTTGTTTCATACTGATGAAAAATGTACTCTGACATAGATTGCTGAGAATTTCTTAACAATATTTGACTGTCTTTTTAAAACTTGTAATTTCAAATTGAGATAAGTCTCAAAGTAGGGGAATGTGAGAGAAAACATACAAGATTATGTTTAACACTGTTTATCCATCGAATAGCAATGATGAGTACTCTCTCATCTACAGTATGTGTATGGGACTGAGTTGGCCTCTGGGGCTTGAGCTGACAATTGACTTGGTGAAAAAAATTAAATTCTGCATTCCATAGACAAGATGTGGTGGGTGTAACCGAGATAGAGAGAGCCTGGAGGAGTAGAACAAAACCCCTCATTGTTCCAAATCATCCTGGCATCTCGTGGGACCAGCCATGACTAAGCATGCTTAGTCTCAGCTATATTAGAACCAGGATTCCTCAGTAAGGTTAAACTCTTTGCAACACATACTTTAGAGTGTGTGGTCGACGATAATCATTATTGCATTATTAATCGATGTTAAATAAAGATTGATTGTTTGAATAATTGCCCAAGTCTGTCAGTATACATGAATTTCTACGCCATAAGTAGAAATTCATAAGGTGTCTTTTTATCAGTTTTTTAAATCTGTTTCTACTGCTTGCATCAGTTCTATGTAGTAGCCTCCCAAGTGGCTGTATCACAACCGTCCGTGATCGGAAGTCCCATAGGGCGGCGCACAATTGGCCCAGCGCTGTCTGGATTAGGGGAGGGTTTGGCTGGGGGGGCTTTACTTGGCTCACCGTGTTCTTGTGGCAGGCCAGGTACCTGCAGGCTGACCTCGGTCATCAGTTGAACAGTGTTTCCCCCAACACATTGGTGCGGCTGGCTTCTTGGTTAAGCGGGCGGGTGTTAAGAACTGCGGTTTGGTGGGTCATGTTTTGGAGGATGCATGACTCGACCTTCGCCTCCTGAGCCCGTAGGAGAGTTGCAGCGATGAGACAAGATCGAAATTGGGGAGAAAAAGAGGGTAAAATAAATAAAGTCTTGGCTCTACGTAGTACTGTGCGCCTCCCATAGTCTGTTCTGGCCTTGGGGACTGTGAACAGACCTCTTGTGGCTTGTCATATGGGGTATGTATGGGTGTCTGAGCTGTGTGCTAGTCATTTAAACAGACAGCTCGGTGCTTTCAACATGTTAATACCTCTCACAAATACAAGTAGTGATGAAGTCCATTTCTCCTCCATTTTGATCCAGGAGAGATTTACATGCATGTTATCAATGTTTGCTCTCTGTGAACATCCCAGGGTCAGCCACGCTGCCCTATTCAGAACCAATTGCAATTTTCCTAAGTCCCTCTTTGTGGCACCTGACTTCACGACTGAACAGTAGTCCAGGTGCAACAAAACTAGAGCCTGAAGGACCTGCCTTGTTGATAGTGCTGTTAAGAAGGTAGAGCAGCGCTTTATTATGGACAGACTTCTCCCCATCTTAGCTACTGTTGTATCAATATGTTTTGACCATGACAGTTTACAGTCCAGGTTTACTACAAGCAGTTTAGTCACCTTAACTTGCTCAATTTCCACATTATTTTATACAAGATTTTGTTGAGTTTTAGGGTTTAGTGAATGATTTGTCCCAAATACAATGCTTTTAGATTTCAGAAATATTTAAGACTAACCTATTCCTTGCCACCCATTCTGAAACTAACTGCAGCTCTTTATTAAGTGTTGCAGTCATTTCAGTCGCCGTAGTAGCTGAAGAGTATAGCGTTGAGTCATCTGCCAACATCTAGTGGTTGCTCAACTAAAAGTTTAGAGATTATACTGTGGGATTTAGAGGTAATTTGTGGTTTATTACGTTACCCTGCATCATTGCTCCAGACCAGCGCAAGGGGCAGTAAGAGTGCTGATTATGCTTTTGTGTCCCAAGGCGCTAAATGTGTCTCTACTTGACAATGAATGGGTGATATAAACCAAATAGAAACTGATAATTGTGCACAACTTCAAAATTTAATTTAAATGAACTAACTGAATGATGAGGATGAAGAAGGTGACTGAATTTAGAAACAAAAATGTTACATTATATTCCATGATATATGTGTTGTCTAAATATAAGCAGGTGATGTCTGCTACATAATCAAGTTGATGGCACAGTCATATAGCCTCGGCATCTACATAAAGCTGAGTGACTCACTCATTCATGGCTTTGGATCAAAATAAATAAGTACCAACATTCTTTCTGATAGTCTTTAATAAAAAAAATGTTTTGGTTATCCTGACCTGGATGCCATGCATTATAGTCTCTAAAAGGAAAAATATCACCACCGTCTCTTGCGCATGTCATTTTCCAGATTTGCCCTTACAAAAAAATGTTAGTTTAGAGTCCTCCAATCCTCTGAATGTAATTATTGGCGGAGAGCCAAATAGATTGCAAAGTAGTTGGGAAGAGATTTTCGATGGAACATAGTTCATGAATTGACATGCAATTTTCCGTTCTTCCTGAAAGTGCTAACAATCAAATGCATTCTCTCCTTTGCTCACACACACTTTAAACATTTGGATAATAAAGCATTTAAAGGCTGACATCGGTTGGTTGATTTTATGCGTTCATGAATTAAATCGCTTTAGCTTTTTGTGGTTCTTCTGATGAAGATGCACATGGGCCTATTTATATAATGAACATGAATTTGAGGGCAGAAATTAAATGATTGGGTCAAAACTACAGAACAGTACAAAACAAGAGAACACATGGTTAATGTTCTGAAAAAATATGTACATATATATTGGTCATATTGGTTATGGTCTCGAGTGGCGCACTACAGTCACTACAGTCCCTGGTTCACTACAGTCCCTGGTTCAAATCCAGGCTGTTGACATCCGGCAGTGATTGGGAGTTCTATAGGGCGGTGCACAATTGGCCCAGCGTCATCTGAGTTTTGCCGGGGTAGGCCGTCATTGTAAATAAGAATTTTTTGTTAACTGACTTGCCTGGTTAAAAAAAGGTTAAAGAAAAAAATACATATATATACAGTATATATAATATGTCTTACAGAGCCTTTCCATAAGTCCACTCAAGTTTCTTCAACTGTCTTCTGACTGTGACTAAAGCGATGTTGTGCTGTGATGCCAGCAGATTCCAGACTTAATTTGCCAATCACCCATCGTCTTCAACCATCAGTGAGTCGATGGCTTGAATAGTCTCGCTGGAAATTGTAATGAAAGCACTATACAAAGTTAATGTATTATTTATTATGGTCTGACCTGTCTGCAGAAATGTTGCAATTTTGTAATGTGTTTTGTTTGGTAAATTGTTTTGTAAATATTAATTCACATTTGTGGTGCTACTAAATAAACAATGAATTACTTAAATCAATATTGTCAATATTTGTATTATTATTATTAAAATGCAAAAAAATATATAGTGGAGGGAGGGTGGACAGGGAGTTAAAAAAATGATCCCCAAAAGGTTTTAGAGGTACCATTATAAGTTCTTTGAATAGCCTTTTTGAAGGGTTCTTTGAAGAACTTATAGGGGTTCCCCCACAGTTTCCATTTGAAGAACCCCTAAAGGATACTCCAGGAACCTTTTCTTTTTAGAGTGTAGGAGTAAATGTCAGTTGGCTTTTCATTGCCGAGCATTCAGGGGTCAAGACAGCAAGTGTGTGTGTGTGTGTGTGTGTGTGTGTGTGTGTGTGTGTGTGTGTGTGTGTGTGTGTGTGAGAGAGTGAGAGAGAGGATATTGATCTGTTATCCAACAACTCATTTAATTGCCCGACTACTGTGTGAAAATCCCCCCAACAAGCAATAGCCTACCCGCGTGTGGTCAACTATATCAGCATCGTTTCGCGCTGCTCTGAGACGAGCAAGACTACTTAATAAACATACACATTTTAAAACAGTTTTTTTTTTTAATAATCCTGCATTATAATTGTATAAAAGCCCCTTAGATATTAATTTACAATCCTCTACATTTAATTTGATCTACTACTGTACATATATATATTTTATGGATCTGCCAGCATTTTCATTTATAGAGTCCTGTAAAGAAATGTGTATGTAGAGGGGTAACGTTCTTCACCTGTTCTCATATCATTATGTACAATTGTGTACCAGTTGGTGTAACTGCAATGTTAATTCTCTTGAGAGGAATTTTGCTCTTCACTATCACAATATTAAAAACTTTGAAATGCATTCATTAATTAAATCGCTTTAGTCGACATGTTGCGGATCATCTGATGAAGGATTGACTCAATCTATAAGCTCAGGACAATAGTAAAATGTGCAATAAGATACACTACAAGAGAGGGAACACATATATAACCATAGGAACTCATTACATTTTGAATGCATATCAATACAACATCCCTGGTCGTCTATAATGCCTCTGATCTGCCCCTGGCTATCTGTAAGTTCAAAAACAAGAAAATGGTGCTGTCTGGTATGCTTACAGTTTTTTCTGAATGCTTAAACACTAACAGTGATTCTTGAAGCACTATCTCTGAAACCATTAACACTGGTAGCCAATGCATTTACCAAGTGTGCCAAACTGAATGCACGTTCTCTGCTTTACACTCAGTTTGTAATTTTATAACACACTTTTTTCAGAACTGTAAACACAACTCACTGCTTTACACTTAGTTTGCAATTTAATAACACAGTTCTAGCAAAACTGTAAACATTGGTCTCTACATTGCTACACTATTTCACCAATTGCCTTTCCACATTGACACATGTGAAAACACTTTTAGATAATGAGTTTACTTACAAATCAGAGCTTGACCACTATAAATAGGCCACAGGTAAACATTTGGTTTGGACAACAATGGAGGCCAGTATTGGATAGAGAGTAAGAGGGGTGAGAACTATAGGAGGACATGGAGGAGGACGAGGAGAAGGACGAGGAGAAGAAGGAAGAGGTGAAGTAGGACGGGGGAGAAGGATACGACGGGGAAGAGGAAGGGGAGTCAGGAACACAATAACTGATGAAATCAGAGCGACTGTGGTTGACCATGTTGTCAACCATGGGATGAGCATGACGGAGGCTGAGCAACGGGTTCATCCAAATCTGAGCTGCTATACTGTTGCAGGTATCATCCGGATATTTTGAAATGAGAACCGGTAAGTAACTAAGTGCTGTAGTCTTACTGGTACAGTAATATGTACTGTACTTTCATAATGAGAAGGATCTATCACTAAAACCTTTCAAATGTTTTTACAGAACTCCAAGAAAACCAGTATCTTGTGGAAGAGGTCGACTGTTCACCCCAGAGCAGGAGATCCACATTGTAAATATGGTCATTGCAAATAACTGCATCAGACTCAGAAAACTGCAGGACCACACAATGGCAGATAACACCATATTCCAAAAGGTCAACAGAGTGAGTCTCTCTGCTCTGTCTCGTCTACTGAAACGCAATAGAATTAGGATGAAGCAGCTGTACAGAGTCCCTTTCGAAAGAAACTCAGACCGTGTAAAACAACTGAGATAGGATAGTATAACTTACCTGAACATATTCCTATCATTGGTACTGGATCTGGAAGTGTATGGTGCTACATCACATTGACTGATCCCTGTCTTTTCGTACTGTGCTACATTGTTTTGTATTGTCTCTTTCAGGGAGTCATGGAGCTAAAAGAAGATGCAGGGCATCAAGAACTAATATATGTGGACGAGGCGGGTTTCAACCTTGCAAAAACAAGGGACCGTGGCAGAAATATCATCGGACACCGTGCCATCATCAAAGTCCCAAGACAACGTGGTGGCAACATAACAATGTGTGTGGCTATTAGTCAAAACGGCATCCTTCACCATCATGCAATCCTAGGCCCAAATAACACTGCTCACATTATCACATTTCTGGACACCCTCCACAACAGACTAATCCCTAACGACCAGGGGCCAGAGCAGTCCAGGAACATTATGATCTGGGATAATGTTAGTTTCCACCAGGCTGCTGTGGTCTGCAATTGGTTCACAGGTCACCCACTTTTCATCGCACTCAATCTCTACCCATACTCTGAGTTCTTGAATCCTATTAAAGAATTCTTCTCTGCATGGCATTGGAAGGTGTATGATCGCCAGCCCCAGCAACGCATACCCCTTCTACAGGCAATGGCAGAGGCATGTGGAGACATTGATCAGGGGTCATGCCAGGCCTGGATACGGCACTCCAGGCGATACTTTCCACGCTGCCTAGCTAATGACAACATCGCATGAGATGTGGATGAAGTCTTACGGCCAGATCCACAAAGAAGGTGAGATGTTGCCTACTTTTTTTCTGTTCTTTTCTTTCTAGCACAAATGTTTTTGTTTTCTTCTACTGTGCTTTTGTTGTTTGAGGAGTGTTAGAGCATTTTGAGAAAAACAAAAGTTCCCCATATTTGTATTGATGGTGTGTTTGGAATACACATCCATACTTTACACATTTGGATACCTGTGTGTATGTGTGATTACTACATGTATGACAAAGCTTTATTGCAAACTGCTTTGCCCTGCACACAGAAAAAGCAAAAGCCACAAGTGTTTTTAATTTATACTATCAGTGCATAGTTGGTGCTTCATGTGCTTATTGAAATGATGGTTTGTGTGTACTGTATTGATGCAAAAACACAATTTTAAAAAAAGAGTTAAGAGTTTTGCAAGAATTGTTTGTTTTTGCAAGAGATGTTTTGCTGGTTTGGTGTAAGGTTTTGTGGTTAGAGTGGAGAGTATTGCAAAAATAGCCTATAGTGTCTAGGCAATCAGAAAAAAATGTAATGTAAGGAATTTGAAAGTATTTTTACTTTTAATACTTAAGTATATTTTAGCAATTACATTTACTTTTGATACTTACAGTGTCTATGGAAAGTATTCAGACCCACATTTGTTTTTTACGTTACAGCCTTATTCTAAAATGGATTTACATTTTTTTTTTAATCCTCCGCAATCTACCCACAATACCCCATAATGACAAAGCAAAAACTGTTTTTTAGTCATTTTTGCAAATGTATTAATTATTCAGACCCTTTGCTTTGAGATTCGAAATTGATCTCATCATCCTTGAGATGTTTCTACAACTTGATTGGAGTCCACCTGTGGTAAATTCAATTGATTGGACATGGTTTGGAAAGGCACATGTAGTTGACATTGCATGTCAGAGCAAAATCAAAGCCATGAGGTCGAAGGAATTGTCCGTAGAGCTCAGAGACAGGATTGTGTCGAGGCCAGATGGAAGACACTCCTCAATAAAAGGCACATGACAGCCCGCTTGGAGTTTGCCAAATGGCACCTAAAGACTCTCTAAAGACTCCGTGACAAACAAGATTTTCTGGTCTGATGAAACCGAGGGTCAACTCTTTGGCCTGAATGCCAAGCATCACGTCTGGAGGAAATCTGGCACCATCCCTATAGTGAAGCACGGTGTTGGAAGCGTCATGCTGTGGGGGTGTTTTTCAGCGGCAGGGACTGGGAGACTTGTCAGGATCAAGGGAAAGCTGAATGGAGCCCAGTACAAAGAGATCCCTGATGAAGACCTGCTCCAGAGTGCTCAGGACCTCAGACTGGAGCAACGGTTCACCTTCCAACTGGACAACGACCATAAGCACACAACCAAGGCAAAGCAGGAGTGGCTTTGGGACAAGTCTCTGAATGTCCTTGAGTGGCCCAACCAGAGCCCAAACTTGAACCCGATCGAAAATCTCTGAAGAGACCTGAAAATACCTCTGCAGCAATGCTCCCCATCCAACCTGACAGAGCTTGAGAGGATCTGTAGAGAAGAATGGGAGAAACTCCCCAAATACAGACTTGCCAAGCTTGTAGTGTTATACCCAAGGAGACTAGAGGCTGTAATTGCTGCCAAAGGTGCTTCAACAAAGTGCTGACTAAAGGGTCTGAATACTTATGTAAATGTGATATTTCTGTTTTTTATTTATAATAAATTAGCTAAAATGTCTAAACCTGTTTTTGCTTTGTCATTGTGGGGTATGGTGTGTACATAATGTGGAAAAAGTCAAGGGGTCTGAATACTTTCTGAAGGCACTGTAAGTCTATTTAAAACCAAATACTTTTAGACTTTTACTCAAGTAATATTTTATTTGTAAAGCAGACGGAAACAGGTTTTCCTCTAGGATTTTGTATGTGCTTAGCTCCATCCCCTTTCTTTTACCCTGAAAAACTTCCCAGTATTTGCCAATGTCAATCATACCCATACCATGATGCAGCCACAACCATGATTGAAAATAAGGAGGCAGTTACTCAGTGTGTTGTATTTGCCCCAAACATAAGGCTTTGCATTTAGGCCAAAAAGTCTATTCCTTTGTGCTTTTTTCCTCAGTATTACTTTACAAGATGCATGTTTTGGACTGTTTGGATTCTGTATTTTTGTATTCTTCTGTTCACTCTGTAATTTCTGGTCATTATTGTAGAGTCAATACAATGTTGGTGATCCATCCATTTTCCCCCATCAGAGCCATTGAACTCTTTAGCTGTTTTAAATCACCAATGGCCTCATAGTAACATCCCTGAGCAGTTTCATTCCTGTCCTGCAACTCAGTTCAGAAGGACGACTGCATATTTGATGTGTCTGTGGTTTAATGCATAATTATTCATTTGACCATGCTTAATGAGCTATTCAATGTCTGATTTGTTATTGTTTACCAATCACTGACCTTCTTTATAAGGCTTTCGAAAAGCTCCCTGCTCTTTGTAGTTGAATCTGTGCTTGAAATTCAATATTTGACTGAGGGGCCTTAAAGATGTTGCAAGAGTGGGGGACAGAAGACGGGGTAGTCATGTCAACTCCTATTATTTCACACAGTGTGAGTCCATGTACCTTAGGTGATTTATTAAGCCACATTTTTATCCTGAACTTATTTAGGCTTACCCAAACAAAGGGGCTGAATACTTATGCAATGACTGTATTTTGATTTATTTATTGTTATCCCAGGCCCCCGTCCCCGCAAAAGGCCTTTTGCCTTTTGGTAGGCCGTCATTGTAAATAAGAATTTGTTCTTAACTGACTTGCCATGTTAAATAAAAATAAATAAATACACATTTTTGTTATAAATGTGAAACATTTTTTAAACCATTAAATCAGTGTTAATCCCACTTTGTAACACAAAAATCCAAGGTGTCTGAATACTTTTGCAAGGAACTGTATATTCCAACAAGCATTTGTTGAAATATACATTTCTCCATCTGAAAAATAAGAATATTTTTGTCTCTTTCTCTGAACATTTCCTCCAGGGCACTACAGGGGTCACTACTCTCCGTACTTGTCTGTGTGAGCTTGTCAGTGACGAGTTACATGTCTCCAATCATTAATCACATCCAATCACATTCTGGCTGTGTTCATCGGGACCAGAATCGGGGCCCTGGGACCCGCCCTGGCCCTCTTATGTCCCAGATACGTTGCTGTGCCCCTGCCACCCTCCCTCTGTCCTCCAGCCAGGCAGGTTGATGGGCTGTTTGCACTGTGCCCCTGTGGTTAACCCAATAACAGGGTCTGGGGCTTGCTGAGCCCTGCACCTGGAAACCCGTGCTCAGAGACAGAGAGCTAAATCAACATCAAGGCAGGCACAAAGTTATTTTTGTGTTCTCTCCACCTTTAATTCGTTTAGCTACAGTATTGTCAGTCTGGTCCCGGTCTTTCAGAGACCTACAAGCCAGGAGCCTGCCACAGATGGGGCTAAACACACCCCTACCCTTACCAACCCCTTACTGCCTCTGAACCCTATCCGTCATCTGCTAAACTCACAATGCCATGGACACCAGCCTTCCAATGATGCAGAGATGGGCAGTATTTATGTTACATGTATTTGAAATATGTATTACAATTACTTCTGAGTATTTTGTAATTTGTATTACACGGGCTGAACTACACTCCAATATATTTGTAAAAAGATACTTTTCTATACTATTTTTTATAGTGGTTGGCCCTTTTGTGCCCCCCTTTCACCCTGCATTGGTATCAGAAGTCTGATGGCACTATATCATGATAAGAGCATCTGCTAAAACATTTTTTTAAATGATTTTATTTTTTATTTCACCTTCGTTTAACCAGGTAGGCCAGTTGAGAACAAGTTCTCATTTTCAACTGCGACCTGGCCAAGATAAAGCAAAGCAGTGCGACACAAACAACACCTAGTTACACATGGAATAAACAAACGTACAGTCAATAACACAATAGAAAAAATCTATATACACTGTGTGCAATTGAGGTAAAATCAGGGAGGTAGTGCAATAAATAGGCCGTTGTGGCGAAGTAATTACAATTTAGCAATTAAACACTGGAGTGATAGATGTGCAGAAGATGAATGTGCAAGTAGAGATACTGGTGTGCAAAGGAGCAAAAAAATTAATAACAATATGGGGATGAGGTAGTTGAATGGGCTATTTACAGATGGGTTATGTACAGGTGCAATGATCTGTGAGCTGCTCTGACACTGATGTTTAAAGTTAGAGAGGGAGATATGAGTCTCCATGTAATGGGTGCGAACTGGTGGCAGGGAAGTCAGGCGCAGGAGAACGAACTTGATATAAACAGAGTCGTTTAATAAGTGCTCACAAAACTTCGAAAACCAAAATATACAAAATAATAAAAGTGGGTACAAAACCCGTCGCACACCAGAACATAACTTGCACATAACATACAATCAAACAATCACAGACAAGGACATGAGGGGAAACAGTGGGTTAAATACACAACATGTAATTGATGGGATTGGAACCAGGTTGGAAGGAAGACAAGACAAAACCAATGGAAAATGAAAAATGGATCAGCGATGGCTAGAAGGTCGGTGACGTCGACCGCCAAACACCGCCCGAACAAGGAGAGGGACCGACTTCGGCGGAAGTCGTGACAGTACCCCTTTGGGGACGACCCGGAGGGCCAGGCACAGGGCGATCCGGATGGAGACGGTGGAACTCTCGCAGCATTGAAGGATCCAACACATCCTCCACTGGAACCCAGCATCTCTCCTCCGGACCATACACCTCCCAGTCCACGAGGTACTGATGGCCCTCGCCCGACATCTCGAATTCAGTATGGAACGAACAGAGTACGCTGGGGCCCCCTCGGTGACCAGAGGGGCGGAGGAACCTCCCACACCTCAGACTCCTGGAGCGGGCCAGCCACCATCGGCCTGAGGAGAGACACATGGAACGAGGGGTTAATGCAGTAATTGGGGGGAAGCTGTAACCTGTAACAAACCTCGTTCACTCTCCTCAGGACTTTAACCTGTTGGGTCTAGGGGGCAGCATTTGCACGTCTGGATAAAAAAAATGTACCCGATTTAATCTGGTTACTAATCCTACCCAGTAACTACAATATGCATATACTTATTATATATGGATAGAAAACACTCTAAAGTTTCCAAAACTGTTTGAATGGTGTCTGTGAGTATAACAGAACTCATTTGGCAGGCAAAACCCTGAGACATTTTCTGACAGGAAGTGGATACCTGATGTGTTGTATTGACTTTAAACCTATCCCATTGAAAAACACAGGGGTTTAGGAATATTTTGGCACTTCCTATTGCTTCCACTAGATGTCACCAGCCTTTACAAAGTGTTTTGAGTCTTCTGGAGGGAGATCTGACCGAACAAGAGCCATGGAACGATGATGGCCCATTAGACACCTTGCGCGCGAGTTGATGTTGGGTACCCTCGTTCCAATACGTTATAAAAGAGTATGCATTCGTCCACCTTGAATATTATTCATGTTCTGGTTAAAAAAGGCCCTAATGATTTATGCTATACAACGTTTGACATGTTTGAACGAACGGAAATATATTTTTTCCCCTCGTTCATGACGAGAAGTCCGGCTGGCTTACATCATGTGCTAACGAGACGGAGATTTTTGGACATAAATGATGAGCTTTTTTGAACAAAACTACATTCGTTATGGACCTGTGATACCTGGAAGTGACATCTGATGAAGAGAATCAAAGGTAATGGATTATTTACATAGTATTTTCGATTTTAGATCTCCCCAACATGACGTCTAGTCTGTATCGCAACGCATATTTTTCTGGGCGCAGTGCTCAGATTATTGCAAAGTGTGATTTCCCAGTAAGGTTATTTTTAAATCTGGCAAGTTGATTGCGTTCAAAAGATGTAAATCTATAATTCTTTAAATGACAATATAATATTTTACCAATGTTTTCTAATTTTAATTATTTAATTTGTGACGCTGACTTGACTGCCGGTTATTGGAGGGAAACGATTTCCTCAACATCAATGCCATAGTAAAACGCTGTTTTTGGATATAAATATGAACTTGATAGAACTAAAAATGCATGCATTGTCTAACATAATGTCCTAGGAGTGTCATCTGATGGAGATTGTAAAAGGTTAGTGCATCATTTTAGCTGGTTTTATGGTTTTGGTGACCCTGTCTTTGACTTGACAAAACATTACACACAACTCTTGTAAATGTACTGTCCTAACATACTCTAAATTTATGCTTTCGCCGTAAAACCTTTTTGAAATCGTAAAACGTGGTTAGATTAAGGAGATGTTTATCTTTCAAATGGTGTAACATAGTTGTATTTTTGAAAAATTTGAATTTTGACATTTATTTGGATTCAAATTTGCCGCTCTTGAAATGCACCTGCTGTTGATGGAGTGCACCACGGGTGGCACGCTAGCGTCCCACCTAGCCCCAAGAGGTTAAATGGCCCCACAAACCGCAGACCCAGCTTCCGACAGGACAGGCGGAGGGGCAGGTTTCTGGTCAAGAGCCAGACCCGGTCCCCCGGTGTGAATACCGGGGCCTCACTGCGGTGACGGTCTGCTCCAACTTTCTGGCACAGCATGGACACCTGAAGGTGGACATGGGTGGCGTCCCATGTTTCCTCCACGCGCCGGAAACAGTCGTCCACCGCAGGAGCCTCGGTTTGACTCTGATGCCAAGGAGCCAGAACCGGCTGATACCCCAATACACACTGAAAGGGAGAGAGATTAGTGGAGGAGTGGCGGAGCGAGTTCTGGGCCATCTCTGCCCAGGGTACGAACGCTGCCCACTCCCACGGCCAGGCCTGGCAATAAGACCTCAGAAACCTACCCACATCCTGGTTGACTCTCTCCACCTGCCCGTTACTCTCGGGGTGAAAACCTGAGGTAAGGCTGACCGAGACCCCCAGACGTTCCATGAACGCCTTCCAGACCCTCGACGTGAACTGGGGACCCCGATCAGACACTATATCCTCAGGCACCCCGTAGTGCCGGAAGACGTGTGTAAACAGGGCCTCCGCAGTCTGTTAGGCTGTAGGGAGACTGGGCAAAGGGAGGAGATGACAGGACTTAGAAAAATTATCCACAATGTTCCAGGATCGTGGTGTTACCCTATGAAGGAGGAAGATCGGTCAGGAAATCTACCGACAGGTGCGACTATGGCCATTGTGGAACGGGTAAGGGTTGTAACTTACCTCTGGGCAGGTGCCTAGGAGTCTTACACTGGGCACACACCGAGCAGGAGGAAACATAAACCCTCACATCCTTAGCCAAAGTGGGCCATCAGTATTTCCCACTAAGACAGCGTACCGTCCGACCAATCCCAGGATGACTTGAGGAGAGTGACGTGTGGGCCCAATAGATCAGCCGACGGAACGTACAGACGCCCAGCTGGACACTGGAGGGGAGCGGGCTCTACACGTAACGCCTGCTCAATGTCCGCGTCCAGCTCCCACTCTACTGGCGCCACCAGGCAAGAGGCGATGAGTATGGGAGTAGGATTCATGGGCCACTCCTCTGTGTCATACAGTCGGTACAATGCATCTTCCTTAACATTCTGGGAGCCTGGTCTGTAGGAAAGGGTAAACACAAAATGGGTGAAAAACATGGCCCACCTTGCCTGGCGATGGTTCAGTCTCCTCGCCGCCCGGATGTACTCCAGATTGCGGTGGTCAGTCCAGATGAGAAAAGGGTGTCTAGCCCCCTCAAGCCATGTCTCCATGCCTTCAAGGCCTTGGCGACAGCCAACAGCACACGGTCCCCCACATCATAGTTTCGCTCCCCTGGGCTGAGCTTCTTCGAGAAGAAGGCACAGGGGCGGAGCTTCGGTGGCATACCCGAGCGCTGAGAGAGCACAGCTCCTATGCCAGCCTCGGACGCGTCCACCTCCACTATGAACGCCAGAGAGGGATCCAGATGGGCCAACACGGGAGCCGAGGTAAACAGAGCCCTCAGGTGACTAAAAGCCCTGTCCGCCTCAGCTGCCCACTGCAAGCACACCGGCCCCCTTCAGCAGTGAGGTAATGGGAGCCGCTACCTGACCAAAACCCCGGATAAACCTCCGGTAGGAATTGGCAAACCCTAAGAACCGCTGCTCCTCCTTTACCGTGGTGGGAGTTGGCCAATTACGCACGGCTGCAATGCAGTCACTCTCCATCTCCACCTCTGTAGTGGAAATGCAATACCCTAGAAAGGAGATGGATAGTTGAAAGAACAGGCATTTCTCAGCCTTGACGTACAGGTCATGCTCCAACAGGCGACCAAGCACTCTGCGCACCAGGGACACATGCTCAGCGCGTGTAGCGGAGTATATCAAAATGTCATCAATATCCACCACTACACCCTGCCTGTGCAGGTCCCTGAAAATCTAGTCTACAACGACTTGGAAGACTGATGGCGCATTCATCAACCCGTATGGCATGACGAGGTACTCATAGTGCCCAGAGGTGGTACTGAAAGCCGTCTTCCACTCGTCTCCCTCTCGGATACGCACCAGGTTGTAAGCTCTCCTGAGATCTAGTTTGGTGAAGAAGTGCGTCCCGTGCATTGACTCTATCGCTGTGGCTATGAGCGGTAGCGGGTAACTATATCTCACAGTGATCTGATTCAGACCCCGATAGTCAATACACGGGTGCAGACCGCCCTCCTTCTTCTTCACAAAAAAGAAACTCGAGGAGGCGGGTGAAGAGGAGGACTGAATGTACCCCTGACGCAGGGATTCGGAGACATATATTTCCATAGCCTCCGTCTCCGCCTGTGAGAGGGGATACACGTGACTCCTGGGAAGTGCAGCCTCTACCAGGAGATCTATCGCACAATCCCCCCGTCGATGAGGTGGTAATTGAGTCGCCTTCTTTTTGGAGAAGGCGAGAGCCAAATCGGCATTTTCAGGGGGAATGCACACGGTGGAGACCTGGTCTGGACTCTCCACCGTAGTAGCACCAACGGAAACCCCCAAACACCTACCTGAGCACTCTCGCGACCACCCCGTGAGAGCCCTCTGTGGCCAAGAAACAGTGGGGTTATGACAAGCCAACCAGGGTAGGCCCAGTACCATGGGAAACGGAGGAGAGTCAATAAGGAAGAGACTAATTCTCTCCTTGTGACCCCCCTGCGTCACCATCCTTTTAAATTCAATGTCCTGCTTTTCTACACAGAGAAAATGTTGAGAACACAGAGAAAATGTTGCAGTTTTAAACTAGTTTTAAAACTAGTCATTTTGCCACTGCTTGAGATGACACACATTTGCTCTGAACAGTGGGATCTACAATTAAAATAGGGGAGCCAGCCAGCGTGTGAGGTGTGGTGTTTCTCTAGCCCTTGCCACAGACATGCATGAATTAACACAGAGACACAGAGACTTCAAAGTGTCACACAAAGAGAGGAGAGAGAAGTACCCCCATCTGCTCACAGTATGAACACAGCAAGGCCTCAACACAAAGAGATACAGTTGGGAGAGTGATCTATAGATAAACTATACACACTGTAGTCTATTAATGGCTCATCAATTTAACTGATTATAACATTTTGCTGCAATGATTAGGGTTGGCATTTGGAGTTTGAGTAGTTTCTAGCTCTATGTCAAAGGGACGTAGGGGTCTCACACTAGAGAATTTCAAGAGACTGGGTGAAATCAACTGTCAGGATGTACTACAGTATATGCCATTTAGCAGACACTTTTATCCATAGCAACTTATAGTCATGCGTATATACATATTTTTGTATGGGTGTCTCAATCAGGAATTAACCACTTCATACAGTGCCTTGCGAAAGTATTCGGCCCCCTTGAACTCTTCGACCTTTTGCCACATTTCAGGCTTCAAACATAAAGATATAAAACTGTAATTTTTTGTGAAGAATCAACAACAAGTGGGACACAATCATGAAGTGGAACGAAATTTATTGGATATTTCAAACTTTTTTAACTAATAAAAAACTGAAAAATTGGGCATGCAAAATTATTCAGCCCCTTTACTTTCAGTGCAGCAAACTCGCTCCAGAAGTTCAGTGAGGATCTCTGAATGATCCAATGTTGACCTAAATGACTAATGATGATAAATAGAATCCACCTGTGTGTAATCAAGTCTCCGTATAAATGCACCTGCTCTGTGATAGTCTCAGAGGTCCGTTTAAAGCGCAGAGAGCATCATGAAGAACAAGGAACACACCAGGCAGGTCCGAGATACTGTTGTGGAGAAGTTTAAAGCCGGATTTGGATACAAAAAGATTTCCCAAGCTTTAAACATCCCAAGGAGCACTGTGCAAGCGATAATATTGAAATGGAAGGAGTATCAGACCACTGCAAATCTACGAAGACCCGGCCGTCCCTCTAAACTTTCAGCTCATACAAGGAGAAGACTGATCAGAGATGCAGCCAAGAGGCCCATGATCACTCTGGATGAACTGCAGAGATCTACAGCTGAGGTGGAAGACTCTGTCCATAGGACAACAATCAGTCGTATACTGCACAAATCTGGCCTTTATGGAAGAGTGGCAAGAAGAAAGCCATTTCTTAAAGATATCCATAAAAAGTGTTGTTTAAAGTTTGCCACTAGCCACCAGGGAGACACACCAAACATGTGGAAGAAGGTGCTCTGGTCAGATGAAACCAAAATCGAACTTTTTGGCAACAATGCAAAACATTATGTTTGGCGTAAAAGCAACACAGCTCATCACCCTGAACACAACATCCCCACTGTCAAACATGGTGGTGGCATGATGGTTAAAATTGATGGGAAGATGGATGGAGCCAAATACAGGACCATTCTGGAAGAAAACCTGATGGAGTCTGCAAAAGACCTGAGACTGGGACGGAGATTTGTCTTCCAACAAGACAATGATCCAAAACATAAAGCAAAATCTACAATGGAATGGTTCACAAATAAACATATCCAGGTGTTAGAATGGCCAAGTCAAAGTCCAGACCTGAATCCAATCGAGAATCTGTGGAAAGAACTGAAAACTGCTGTTCACAAACGCTCTCCATCCAACCTCACTGAGCTCGAGCTGTTTTGCAAGGAGGAATGGGCAAAAATTTCAGTCTCTCGATGTGCAAAACTGATAGAGACATACCCCAAGCGACTTACAGCTGTAATCGCAGCAAAAGGTGGCGCTACAAAGTATTAACTTAAGGGGGCTGAATAATTTTGCACAGCCAATTTTTCCGTTTTTTATTTGTTAAAAAAGTTTGAAATATCCAATAAATTTCGTTCCACTTCATAATTGTGTCCCACTTGTTGTTGATTCTTCACAAAAAAGTACAGTTTTCTATCTTTATGTTTGAAGCCTGAAATGTGGCAAAAGGTTGAAAAGTTCAAAGGGGCCGAATACTTTCGCAAGGCACTGTAGATCATTCAATCTGCATTACATGCATTTTTTCACTTTAAATAAACATTGAGTTGCACAGTTACATTAAATTTTTTTTGCATTGTTTGGATGACCAAACTGCTGAGTTACAGGCATTGTGTCACTTAGTTGGGTTGTTTTCTTCTAAAAAGAGCAATGTTGGGTTGTTGATGCTGGGTTATTAATGCTGGGTTATTGAGCTATGACCCAGCAAATCAAATTAGAAGACTGGATGCATGGCTTAGTAGGGGCATGGCTTTCAGGTAGTTCTTGTTGGACACCCGTGAGAGTAAATGTCATTCAGGTTAATCTGTTCTGTTGTATTGTTATCACATGTTAAGGTTGAAAACTGACACTTTTGTAGCTTTAATGAGTCTTCCCCATGTGTATGAGTTCTTCAAGATCCTATCTCAATGTTGGGATAGTTACCACTTTGTTATAATATGTAAATAATTATGTTATTTATTTTATATTCAAATATTTAATGTGAGAAAAAAAATATAGGAAAAAATATATGTGCAGTGTACATACTTAAAAATAACAGGAATGCCATTTACTCTCACAGGTGACCCTTGTTTATTTTCAAGATGAGGTAAAGACATCTGAGTCTTCCTGTTTCCTCTCTGTGTGACTGACTAAACTGTTACTGTTCATATCGAGTAACAGGGAGAAACATAATAAAGTGGGTGTTTTTACTTGTCCTAATTCACACAGAGTTCTGTTCAAAGACACATCAACGGCTCAGGGATTCAAACTTGCAACCTTTCGGTTATTTACCCATGCTCTAACCGCTAGGCTACCTGCCACCCCAGGGTAGAAGAGAGAGACTCAGCTAAGCCTCACAATACAAAGAAGAAACTGTCAGAGGGTAAGGAAGAACTTGGGTAGTGGCTAACTGGCTGACAACTGGCTGACATACGCCAGCAAACAGGACCCAAATTTGGGCATCTGCTTAGCATATGAATAGATTAGAGTGGGATGACGAATATGTGTGTGGGGCTATTCCACGCCAGTGGGAGCAGAACATATTTTTTTGTATCTCAGATTGTTCTGTCAATTCTCACATAAGGGCACTACACAGTCTACGCAATAACGGAAGCTCCATAGCTCCGTTTGTGTAGACAGTGAAATAACCGTCGAGAGCCCTATACAGACTTCATTGGGAGGAAGGATGTTTGAAATGCTTTTTGCATTTGTATTACAAACTATTTTTTGAAAATCCTGATGAAAGTGGTCATTTTAGGCATCCTCTAAGACCTTCTATACATAGACAATGACATTATAGATCATTAACCAATCACACCTTTCCTTTAGCATTGCACATTCAGCAAATCACCAGCAAAGGGAGTTCCCTTTCAATCCATTTACTATTCACTGTGTTGGTGTTGCTCATAAAATGTATCAGAACTTCAGAATTGGCAGAGTCCACTCTGAAAATGTTATGTACTTGTAGAGTATATTGTTCCAAACAATATGTCTTAAAATGAACAAAATCAAAAAGGGTAGTTTTGAGATATCCATATTATTATTTTTTATGTTGAATAAATGAATGTGAAAATGTGTATTTTAGAATCTAGACATACTCCATATGTTAGAGCAACACTATAAGGAGGATAATGGCACCACGATGTTGTGAGAATTGTCAGAAATACCAAAAATATTTTCCACTCCCGCTGGCATGCAATCGCCCTGTGTTGCTTTGATGCTGTCATTAAGTGAGAGCGTGCAGATGAGCTCGTGGGAGGGCGGCTTGCGGTGTGTGCGCGCACGTGTGTGTGTGTGTGTGTCTGTCTGGGTGACGGGCTGACATTTGGGTTCACAGCAAGGGGTCTAACCAGCCCAGCATCTGGGTCTGCTCTGTTGCTCCAAAACCCCAACATCACTCTGAAGACGTAAGCACTAAGCACAGCCCACGGCTAAATTTGACTCATTCAACACAGTAACTGAGCAGAAGAAAAGGGACTGCTAGTGGGGTGCCAGGAAGCAGAACATTCACTTATGACGACCTTTGATAGTTGCATATCATTTGGTCTGAATAATGTGCATGTGTATGTGCGTGTCCATGACCTACCGTGGACATTGTTCTACACAGTCCTCAGGGACAAAACACATGACTAAATGGGAACCGATCAATTGAGAAGAGAATAAATCCCAGCCAAGGTAACTGACTGCTGGAACGGCTCCAAAATCAAACATGGAGGAAACATTAAGTGGAGAGGCAATCACAAAGGTGCAATCAATGTATTATTTCTACTCTGATTGAAAAAAAATAAGTTTGATTGTAGTTCCCAAATTGAAGGATGAATGTCAGTGTGATAAGTGAAATGTGCAGTATTTTCAATGACCTCGAACAACCCACCGACACCACCAAGCCAAGGAGGTAGGTTGCAGAACAGTACAAACACTCAAACAGAGGGTGAGAAACAATGAGAGAGAAAGCGAGCGATATTACAAGAAAGCAATTAGGAGAGACATCAGGGTCAGTACATTTCTCCCTGGTCCTATCTAGTCAGGGGAAATTGGATCCGGTCCAGCTTCTAACAGTTCATTTCCTGTGCATGTTTCTCACACCATAATTGGGTCTGCTATGCTCAGTGGAAAGGTGCTGTGGTGCCATCCTTATTCTCAGGAGGACAGTCAACTCTGTCTTGAAATCCAAATCATACACACATTTACATTTGCATACTATACCTACATAATGTACACACACAGAGCCGCAAATGCACACGCGCACACACAACACACACACAACACTACCACCACCAAATGTAACACACAATTCGCTTTTCCCCTCTATTTCATCAGTGTGATTCATACGCTAGAAGCCAATCTGAGAAACACTCCATCTCCAACGGCATTAACAACGCTGAAAAGAGAGACGCTAGTGCAGTATGAACTCTGATCTCTATCTGAATCATAGGAGGACTACAGTAAATGGAACAATAACAACACCTAGGATCACAATGCTTTTTAAATCTGCAGTGGTCTGAATAGGGTTTTGATTGCTATTCCTGATGCACAGTGTCTCGTGAGAACACCAGACAAGGGCCACAAAGAGTCATGACCCTCACCAAATTGACTCATACCAGGCTATGACCTGATACTATCAAAATACCTTTTCTTGCTTAATATTTCCACATTCCTCTGTGACCATTAACCTAAAACTACTGGGACTGCACTTAGGACTACAGCCTTAGACCTCACCAACAGAACAGCCTTCAGAAAGTATCCAGTGCTTGGCAGTTCCACAACAGAGAGAGGTGAAGATTTTTCACGTTGTCGACTCAGGGACTCGAATATATCAGCATACATTGGGATAGTGTTCCATGCAAAGCATCCCTGCCAATGCAAAGCTTAGAGAACAAGGGCACCTTCAGCTGATTTACGTTCAAGACGGGAACTTGTGTTAAATTAAAAACATCTTGAGCAAACATTTAATAATTTGAATAACCAAATGCTACGCGTGTGTGCATTTGTGTGTGTGGTTATGTGTGTGTGAGAGGGAGGACTAAGCTCCATTTTATATTGCATGACAACAGCTCTCTCTGTTGGCAGCGATCTACTAGTGTTCTCACTACAGGAATATGAGAGCTGGATCTCCAGACTACAAAATGTATGCAACTTTTACCCTACTTTGTAATTGGTTTAGTCAAATTCTAATTTAGATACATGCATACACTCAGAAAAAAAAGGTGCTAAGTAGAACCATACAGGGTTCTTCTGTTTGTCCCCATAGGGGAACCCTTTTTGGTGCTGGGTAGAAATCCTTGCAGAGGGTTCTATCTAGAACCCTCTATGTATGGTTCTTTAAAGAACCCCCTGTATATGGTTCTACCTAGAACCCTCTATGAAGTGTTCTGTCTAGAACCCTCTATGAAGAGTACTACCAAATAACCATTTTATTATCTAAAGGTTATTCCTAGAACTTTATATGAAAGGGTTCTACTAAGAACCCTTTTATCTTTTGAGGGTTCTTCCTAGAACCCTTTATGAACGGTTCCACCAGTATTTCATAGCCTTTAAAATTGTATTATTTATGACAATACATTAAATATATCATAAGGTCTTTCTTTGAGGGCTTAGTTAAACCCTAACACCGTGGTGCTAGGAATCTCCTGATTTACAGGCCACATCAGGCCTATAAATCACCTTATTCTGGATTGCAAAGTAATGTGTAATTCCTATTGGAACCCAGCCAGAGTTAGGATATCCAACATGTGGAATTGTTAATCACCCGCAACCTGCATTCAGAATGACAGCCAGGGTAGGGAAGATTGAATACTGAGACTTCCTCAATCATATAAACTGTAACAACCATCTCAGTAACTGGTTCAATAAATCTAACAAATTGGATTAGTTTAGAAATCTGTATGTTATTTAACTTTGTGTAGCATAATATTTATCAACCAATCAATGTACATGCACAAACACAGATATTACAGTAAAACAAACAATTAGGAAAATCTCCCTGCAATAGAGCATGCTGGGAAATATTATCAAATGATTCTATGTATAACCCTTCTTGCTTTCCGAAGATCCTTCTTGCCTTCCAAAGAATCATTAAAGTACCCTTTAATCCAAAAAATGGTTCTTAGGATGTTAAAGGTTCTAGGTAGAACCCTTTGCCTTACAAAGGACCATTATCTTCCAAAAAGGGTTGCTCTGATCAAAACGGTTCTTGGTAGAACCCTATCCCTCCGCAAATAACTATTTTGGAATACTTTTTCTAAGAGTCCGACTACTCTGGAAATGTGGAAAGTAGCTGCCTCAAACATCTCTGAACTGCTGGAGAGGGTGTACGTGTGGGATAAAATTGCTTTCTTGGTGATGCTATGTTGGTAATCAATCTTTTTATTTTACTTTTTATTTGTAGTGTTGGTTTGTTGTTATTTTACATTTGTACATTTGTATGTTTTTTATTTATTTTATTTAGCCTTCATTTAACTAGGCAAGTCAGTTAAGAACAAATTCTTATTAACAACGACAGCCTACCCCGGCCAAACCCTAACAGGGACGATGCTGGGCCAATTGTGCGCCGCCCTATGGGACACCCAATCACGGCCGGTTGTGATACAGCCTGGAACTGAACCAGGTCTGTAGTGACCCTAGCACTGAGATGCAGTGCCTTAGACCGCTGCACCACCCAGGATCCTGTGTTGACTGAGGTTGGCGATTGGGTGGGTCTTCCAGGGGTATGTTTGGGATGGGGGATGGAGGCTAAACCTATGTCTTGACTTGTACTAGTTTCATCTACAGACGGTCTATCACAAAAACTATACCAGTGTTCATATAGCTCAATTCAGGCTTGTATATGTCCGACAGTGTGATATACAAAGATGTGGCAGCCTGTGTTCTGGAATGTGCCATATGTTCTATGTACTTGTCACAGTGTTCCTTCCTCGTTAGCGTCCACTTAGTGAGAGAGTTCTTGTGGGCAGGCTGAGAGAGCATCACACCTTGCCCACTGATCTGTCCTCTGGCACATAGTCATCCCGATATGCAAATGAGGCAAACTGTCTGCCAGCATAGCAGTTCTGTATGAAGGTAGATTTTACAACATTCAGCATGATCCATGAAAGTACGGTTCCATAAAAGGAACCAATAATGCATTACAGTAACAGCTTATTTTAATTTATTTAGCCTTTATTTAACTAGGCAAGTCAGTTAAGAACAAATTCTTATTTACAATGGCGGCCTACCCCGGCCAAAACTGGAAGAAGCTGGGCCAGTTGCCTGCCACCCTATGGGACTCCCAATCATAGCCGGATGTGATACAGCCTGGATTCAAACCAGGGACTGTAGTAACACCTCTTGCACTGGGATGTAGTGCCTTAGACCACTGCCGAACTCGGGAGCCATGATAAGCATCTGTTATAAACCAGGATGACTCTACATTTTAGAACACACAGGCATGCATAAGTGGATGAACTTTCATCACATGTTTCGGTCACAGTTCACTGTCCAATGCACTGACCTTAACACATCATTATTATCTTATGTTTAGTGCAAAAATACATGTTGATACATTGTGCCATTGCAAAACAGCTTCCTTCCCTATCAACTTTTTTCTCTTTATTACTTATCCTCCTTCTCCTGTTCACCATCAAAAACTGAGGTGGATTGACCTTAATATCCAGTGATCTCCACCCTCAGCAGGCCCACTGTTCTTTCCCTTCACTGCACACAGCTACATTGCCACACTGAGCCAGTCAGAGACAGAGCACTAAAGCCCAGAGTGACGCCAGTGAATCACCATTCAGGGAGAGGACAGTGTGTCTCTTATGCCCTGGACTGATGACTGACGATCCCCATTGAGCAGAGTTATGGTCCTTGGTTTAGTCTAAAACCTTTTCAAGGCGGTATTCATGGAGCCCTCTCAAAAGGGTAATCTATGGTTTGAATTCAATCAAGAGAAAAACATATCAAAAGTGTAATTGAGGCTCAAGAGAAAAATATAATCTTCTCCAGACAAAGATTGTGAAGATGTCCTTTTCTAACTAGCAGAATTGCATTTATATTAAAGGCATGGACACAATATCACAGCATTCATGAGATATTGTCATAAAGACAAGATAAGTCAAGAGTACACAAAGTTTTCAATTGCTCCCTGTTGCTTGGTCTGTCACAAAAACAATTTCCGGCAAGTAAACAAGATAACAAGTTATGAATACAGTTATAAATATTCAAGAGCGGAATGGATCAAACCTGATGAGATATGAGATCATCATAAGTGCCTCATGAAGTGAACATCAACAACAACTGTTTGTCAAAGAACTGTACCTATGTGATGGAACAATAGATTCTCTTTTCCCATCACATAGGCAAAGCAAATACACAGTTGCAGAGGAGACATTGAACCCTGACAATCCCTTGAGTCATTGAATCATTAATGACAATTATGAGGACTCTTATTTTATACAGATAAACAGACATTGTTTCCATATGGCCATAGCCTTCAGTCTATTCAGGCCAGCAGCTCCAAGCCAGTGAAGTGGTAAACTGTGGGGCTTTTGTAGGACAAGGCCACCATGTCATCCTGCTCTGTTCTATTAAAGCAGCCTCTCCATACAAAATACCTGGTTTAAAGGCCTATTCATACAGCAGGTCCCTCTGAGGGTTTGTTGCACACAGCTGCTGGTTAACAAAATGAATGGCCCCCAAAAAGTGTGTGTGCATGCAAGTGTGTGATATGCACTTCTGATTGTGTGTGTGTGCATGTGTGTGTGGCCACTATTTCCACTGCTGTGAGCCCAGTTCCCAGGACTTCCCAGGACCCTCCTCACTTAGGCCCTTATTCAATCCAGCTTAAGCTTACTACAGCATGACCACATTACAACATAGCCACACAGCCTACACACAGCCTGCACACACAGCATACACTCAGCCCACACACACAGCCTACACACAGCTTACACATAGCCTACATACACAGCCTACACACAGTCTACACACACAGCCTACACACAGCTTACATATAGCCTACACACACAGCCTACACACAGCCTGCACACACAGCCTACACTCAGTCTACTCACAGCTTACACATAGCCTACACACACAGCCTACACACAGCCTGCACACACAGCCTACACACAGCCTGCACACACAGCATACACTCAGCCTACACACACAGCCTACACTCAGCCTACACACAGCTTACACATAGCCTACACACACAGCCTGCACACAGCCTACACACACACAGCCCACACACAGCCTACACACAGCCTACACACACAGCCTACACACACATGAAAAAGAGCATGCTGAGATTTCTCAAAGCATCTGTAGTCAACTCTATATACTACAGATGTCTACACAGTGGAGATGGTGAAAAGCTTCAAGTTCACTGGCGTACACATCACTGACAGTCTGAAACGGTCCACACACACTGAGAGTGTGCTGAAGAAATTTGGCTTGGCCCCTAAGACCTTCGCAAACTTTTAATTTAGAGCATCCTGTCGGGCTGTATCACCGCCTGATACCGGCAACTGCACCATCCGCAACCGCAGGGGTCTCCAGCAGATGGTGCGGTCTGCCCAACGCATCACCGGGGGCACACTGCCTGCCCTCCAGGACATGGACACCAAGAAGATCATCAAGAACCTCAGCCACCCGAGCCACAGCCTGTTAACCCCGCTATATCAAAGCTGGGACCGAGAGACTGAAAAACAGCTTCTATCTCAAGGCCATCAGACTGTTAAATAGCCATCACTAGTCGGCCTCAACCCAATACGCTGCTCTAAACTTAGTCACTGTCACTAGCCGGCTACAACTCAGTTACCTTAGAGGCTGCTGCCCTATGTACATAGACATGGAACACTGGTGACTTTAATAATGTTTACATACTGTTTTACCATTTTTATATATATAGACTGTATTCTAGTCAAGGCCATCCTATTCAACTATTGCTGTACAGATACTAGTGTTACACCTGCACCTTTTTACTTACCCTATCACATCCCTTTCCCTTGGTTTAAAAAACCCAGCCAGTTATTTCTCTTTAGCTCAATCTCTCTCAAACTCACTCTCTCTCTCTCTCTCTCTCTCTCTCTCTCTCTCTCTCTCTCTCTCTCTCTCTCTCTCTCTCTCTCTCTCTCTCTCTCTCTCTCTCTCTCTCTCTATACTTAGAGCTCATGCTCTAAGTATACATCCTGGTAATCCGTCTTGGGAATGTTGACCTGTTAAAATGTCTTGCTCACATTGGCTATGGAGAGCGTTACCACACAGTCGTCTTGAAAAGCTGGTGCTCTCATGCATGCTTCAGTGTTGCTTGCCTCGAAGCAAGCATAAAAGGCATTTAGCTCATCTGGTAGGCTCATGTCACTGGGCAGCTCATGGCTGAGTTTCCCTTTGTAGTCTGTAATAGTTTACAAGCCCTGCCACATCCGGTGAGCGTCAGAGGCGGTGTAGTAGGATTCAATCTTAGTCCTGTATTGACACTTTGCCTGTTCGATGGTTCGTCTGAGGGTATAGCGGGATTTCATATAAGCGTCCGGATTAGTGTTTCACTCCTTCAATCTGGCAGCACTAACTTTTAGCTCGGTGAGTATTTTGCCTGTAAATCCATGGCTTCTGGTTGGGATATGTACGTATGGTCACTGTGGGTACAACATTGTTGATGCACTTCTTGATGAAGCCGATGACTGAGGTGGTAATGCCATTGGATTAATCCCAGAACATTTTACAGTCTGTGCTAGCAAAACAGTCCTGTAGCTTAGCATCCACTTCCGTATTGAGTCACTGGTACTTCCTGCTTTAGTTTATGTTTGTACGCAGGAATCAGGAGGATAGAATTATGGTCAGATTTGGCAAATGGAGGGTGAGCTTTGTATGTGTCTCTGTGTGAGGAGTAAAGGTGGTCTGGATTTTTTTTTCCCTCTGGTTGCACATGTGACATGCTGGTAGAAATGAGGTAAAATGGATTTAAGTTTGCCTGCATTAACTTCCCCGGCCACTAGGAGCACCGCTTCTGTATGAGCATTTTCTTTTGCTTATTGCCTTATAGAGCTCGTTAGGTTTGGTCTTAGTGACAGCATCGGTTTGAGGTTGTAAATAGACGGCTACAAAAAATATAGATTAGACATACATTCCAAGATGGCGTAGCAGTTCAGACGTCCTTTACCCTCCTCTTGTCGTGTCCCGTGTATATATATATTTACATATTTTTCATCGCATTATCTTTTTTTCTTCTAAAACTCAACCTCAAAGCACTCTCCTGCAACCCGCCTCACCAATTTAAAAAAGAAAGTATTATTTACCTCAAATCCGAAATCCACAACAGAAGCTAGCCAGAGGTTAGCCATTTTCACTGGCTAACGTTGGAGTTCAGCTAGCCACGGTTAGCTGTCCTCAGCTATCCGTTAGCTCGAAAAGCTATCGCCAGTTTTTGTACAGCACGACTCAGACCAGAGCACACCGGACCTATTCTCTCTCCTTTCCCCGATTTCTACCGCAGGCTCTGGACATTTACACCTGGATCTTGCAGCTAACTAGCTGCTACCTGAGTGACTATTGGCAACGTCGGTCCCAGAATTAACACACATTATTCCGGAGCTAGCCAGCTGAAGAGTTCCGTCAGCCACTCGTGGGCTTTCCTGAGCTAGCCAGCTGAAGTGTCTCCTGGGCTACAATCACCTATCCTGACCCGTTTTACTGCCGATGCGGAGCCCCATCGGGCCTTCACGACTGGACCACCGACGTTATCTGCCCGAGGGAGTTATCCAACTGGCCCCTCCGTTGCGACGTAACCTGATCGCCCATCTGCGGCCCACTAATCGTTAATCGTTAGCTGTCTTATCGGCTGCGATCTGAATAGGTCTATCGGACACTTTTCTTGGGCCACTATAACCAACTATTTTGCCAACTTGGACTTGTCCCCCTTTCCACACGGAACCCCACTAACCCACAGACGGAAACGCACGAGGTGGCTAAAAACAGACCTCCCTCCATCTTCCACCAGCTTGCTACCTATGGCCCGGCTAGCTGTTTGAATCTCACTGGACCCTTTGATCACTCGGCTAAGCATGCCTCTCCTCAATGTCAATATCCAATGTCCATTGCTGTTCTGGTTAGTGTTTATTAGCTTATTTCACTGTAGAGCCTCTAGCCCTGCTCATTCTATCTTATCCAACCTCTCAGTTTCTCCACCCACACATGCTATGACATCTTCTGGTTTCAATGATGTTTCTAGAGACAATATCTCTCATCATCACTAAATGCCTAGGTTTACCTCCTCTGTATTCACATCCCACCATACCTTTGTCTGTACATTATACCTTGAAGCTATTTTATCGCCCCCAGAAACCTGCTCCTTTTTCTCTCTATTCTGGACGTCACAGACGACCAATTCTTATAGCTTTTAGCCGTACCCTCATACTCATTCTTCTCTGCTCCTCAGGGGATGTAGAGGTGAATCCAGGCCCTGCAGTGCCTGGCTCCACTCCTACTCCCCAGGCGCTCTCTTTTGACGACTTCTGTAACCGTAATAGCCTTGGTTTCATGCATGTTAACATTAGAAGCCTCCTCCCTAAGTTTGTTTTATTCACTGCTTTAGCACACTCTGCCAACCCGGATGTCCTAGCTGTGTCTGAATCTTGGCTTAGGAAGTCCACCAAAAACTCTGAAATCTTCATCCCTAACTACAACGTTTTCAGACAAGATAGAACGACCAAAGGGGGCGGTGTTGCAATCTACTGCAGAGATAGCCTGCAGAGCTCTGTCCTGCTATCCAGGTCTGTACCCAAACAATTTGAACTTCTACTTTTAAAAATCCACCTCTCCAAAAACAAGTCTCTCACTGTCACCGCCTGCTATAGACCCCCCTCGGCCCCTAGCTGTGCTCTGGACACCATATGTGAACTGATTGCCCCCCATCTATCTTCAGAGCTCGTGCTACTAGGTGACCTAAACTGGGACATGCTTAACACCCCAGCCATCCTACAATCCAAGCTTGATGCCCTCAATCTCACACAAATTATTAACCTCTTAGGGCTAGGGGGGCAGTATTTACACCGCCGGATAAAAAACATACCCGATTTAATCTGGTTACTACTCCTACCCAGTAACTAGAATATGCATATACTTATTAGATATGGATAGAAAACACCCTAAAGTTTCTAAAACTATTTGAATGGTGTCTGTGAGTATAACAGAACTCATATGGCAGGCAAAAACCTGAGAGATTCCTTTACAGGAAGTGGCCTGTCTGACCATTTATTGGATTTCTTTGACATCTCTTTCCAAAACAAAGGATCTCTGCGGTAACGTGACACTTCCCACGGCTCCCATAGGCTCTCAGAGCCCGGGAAAAAGCTGAATGTCGTCATTCCAGCCCCAGGCTGAAACACATTATCGCCTTTGTCAAGTGGCCGATCAGGGGACAGTGGGCTTAGGCGCGTGCACTGGTCGCCCCCGTCTTTCTTTTTTTTCATCTATTTACCGAAACGCAGATTCCCGGTCGGAATATTATCGCTTTTCTACGAGATAAATTGCATAAAAATTGATTTTAAACAGCGGTTGACATGCTTCGAAGTACGGTAATGGAATATTTAGAATTTTTTTGTCACGAAATGCGCCATGCTCGTAACCCTGATTTACCATTTCGGATAGTGTCTAGAACGCACGAACAAAACGCCGCTGTTTGGATATAACGATGGATTATTTGGGACCAAACCAACATTTGTTATTGAAGTAGAAGGCCTGGGAGTGCATTCTGACGAAGAACACCAAAGGTAATAACATTTTTGTTATAGTAAATCTGATTTTGGTGAAGGCTAAACTTGCTGGGTGTCTAAATAGCTAGCCCGTGATGGCTGGGATATGTACTTAGAATATTGCAAGTTCTGTATCTATAATTCTTAAAATAATTGTTATGCTTTTTGTGAACGTTTATCGTGAGTAATTTAGTAAATTGTTAGTAAATTCCCCGGAAGTTTGCGGGGGGGTATGCTAGTTCTGAACGTCACATGCTAATGTAAAAAGCTGTTTTTTGATATAAATATGAACTTGATTGAACAAAACATGCATGTATTGTATAACATAATGTCCTAGGGTTGTCATCTGATGAAGATCATCAAAGGTTAGTGCTGCATTTAGCTGTGGTTTGGGTTTATGTGACATTATATGCTAGCTTGAAAAATGGGTGTCTGATTATTTCTGGCTGGGTACTCTCCTGACATAATCTAATGTTTTGCTTTCGTTGTAAAGCCTTTTTGAAATCGGACAGTGTGGTTAGATAAAGGAGAGTCTTGTCTTTAAAATGGTGTAAAATAGTTATATGTTTCAGAAATTGAAGTAATAGCATTTTTAAGGTATTTGAATATCGCGCCACGGGATTAGACTGGCTCTTGCGTAGGTGGGACGATTTGGTGCCACCTACCCTAGAGAGGTTAATGAACCCACCAGGTACAACCCCAAAGCTGCAAACACTGGCACCCTCATAGATATCATCCTAACAAACGTGCCCTCTAAATACACCTCTGCTGTTTTCAACCAAGATCTCAGCGATCACTGCCTCATTGCCTGCACCCGTAATGGTTCAGCGGTCAAACGACCTCCACTCATTACTGTCAAACGCTCCCTGAAACATTTCAACGAGCAAGCCATTCTAATCGACCTGGCCCTGGTATCCTGGAAAGATATTGACCTCATCCCGTCAGTAGAGGATGCCTGGTTATTTTTTTTAAATGCCTTCCTCACCATCTTAAATAAGCATGCCCCTTTCAAGAAATTTAGAACCAGGAACAGATATAGCCCTTGGTTCTCCCCAGACCTGACTGCCCTTAACCAATACAAAAATATCCTGTGGCGTTCTGCATTAGCATCGAACTGCCCCCGCGATATGCAACTTTTCAGAGAAGTTAGAAACCAATACACACAGCTAGCTTTTTCAAACAGAAATTTGCTTCCTGCAACTCAAACTCTAAAAAGTTTTGGGACACTGTAAAGTCCATGGAGAATAAGAACACCTCCTCCCAACTGCCCACTGCACTGAGGATAGGAAACTCTATCACCACCAATAAGCCCACTATAATTGAGAATTTCAATAAGCATTTTTCTACGGCTGGCCATGCTTTCCACCTAACTACCCCTACTGCATTCAACAGCATTGCACCCCCCACAGCTACTCGCCCAAGCCTCCCCCATTTCTCCTTCTCCGAAATCCATTCAGCTGATGTTCTGAAAGAGCTGCAAAATCTGGACCCTTACAAATCAGCTGGGCTTGACAATCTGGACCCTTTCTTTCTAAAATTATTTGCCGAAATTATTGCAACCCCTATTACTAGCCTGTTCAACCTCTCTTTCGTGTCGTCTGAGATTCCCAAAGATTGGAAAGCAGCTGCTGTCATCCCCCTCTTCAAAGGAGGTGACACTCTTGACCCAAATTGCTACAGACCTATATCCATCCTACCCTGCCTTTCTAAGGTCTTCGAAAGCCAAGTCAACAAACAGATTACCGACCATTTCGAATCCCACCGCACCCTCTCCGCTATGCAATCTGGTTTCAGAGCTGGTCATGGGTGCACCTCAGCCACGCTCAAGGTCCTAAACGACATCGTAACCGCCATCGATAAGAAACAATACTGTGCTGCCGTATTCATTGACCTGGCCAAAGCTTTTGACTCTGTTAATCACCACATCCTCATCGGCAGACTCAGTAGCCTTGGTTTCTCAAACGATTGCGTCGCCTGGTTCACCAACTACTTCTCTGATAGAGTTCAGTGTGTCAAATCGGAGGGCCTGCTGTCCGGACCTCTGGCAGTCTCTATGGGGGTACCACAGGGTTCAATTCTTGGGCCAACTCTTTTCTCTGTATACATCAATGATGTCGCTCTTGCTGCTGGTGAATCTCTGATCCACCTCTACGCAGACGACACCATTCTGTATACTTCTGGCCCTTCTTTGGACACTATGTTAACAACCCTCCAGACGAGCTTCAATGCCATACAACTCTCCTTCCGTGGTCTCCAACTGCTCCTAAATACAAGTAAAACTAAATGCATGCTCTTCAACCGATCGCTGCGTGCACCTGCCCGCCTGTCCAGCATCACTTCTCTGGACGGTTCTGACTTAGAATATGTGGACAACTACAAATACCTAGGTGTCTGGTTAGACTGTAAACTCTCCTTCCAGACTCACATCAATCATCTCCAATCCAAAGTTAAATCTAGAATTGGCTTCCTATTTCGCAACAAAGCATCCTTCACTCATGCTGCCAAACATACCCTCGTAAAACTGACCATCCTACCAATCCTCGACTTCGGCGATGTCATTTACAAAATAGCCTCCAATACCCTACTCAACAAGCTGGATGCAGTCTATCACAGTGCCATCCGTTTTGTCACCAAAGCCTCATATACTACCCACCACTGCGACCTGTATGACTCTCGTTGGCTGGCCTTCGCTTCATAATCGTCGCCAAACACATTGGCTCCAGGTCATCTACAAGACCCTGCTAGGTAAAGTCCCCCCTTATCTCCGCTCACTGGTCACCATAGCAGCACCCACCTGTAGCACGCGCTCCAGCAGGTATATCTCTCTGGTCACCCCTAAAGCCAACTCCTCCTTTGGTCGTCTCTCCTTCCAGTTCTCTGCTGACAATGACTGGAACGAACTACAAAAATCTCTGAAACTGGAAACACTTATCTCCCTCACTAGCTTTAAGCACCAGCTATCAGAGCAGCTCCCAGATCACTGCACCTGTACATAGCCCATCTATAATTTAGCCCAAACTACTACCTCTTCCCCTACTGTATTTATTTATTTTATTTATTATTTTGCTCCTTTGCACCATATTATTTATATTAACTTTGAACTTTCTTCAAATTATAATTCTACCATTCCAGTGTTTTACTTGCTATACTTTGCCACCATGGCCTTTTTTTGCCTTTACCTCCCTTATCTCACATCATTTGCTCACATTGTATATAGTCTCATTTTTGTCTACTGTATCATTGATTGTATGTTGTTTTACTCCATGTGTTACTCTGTGTTTTGTATGTTGTCGAACTGCTTTGCTTTATCTTGGCCAGGTCGCAATTGTAAATGAGAACTTGTTCTCAACTTGCCTACCTGGTTAAAGAAAGGTGAAATAAATCAAATAAAAAATAGAAAACTCTCTTGGTATATAGTGTGGTCTACAGTTTATCATGAGGTACTCTACCTCAGGCGAGCAATGGCTCGAGACCTCCTTAATATTAGACATCGCGCACCAGCTGTTTTTGACAAATAGACACACACCCCCACCCTTCGTCTTACCAGACATTGCTGTTCTGTCCTGCCGATGCATGGAAAATCCAGCCAACTGAATATTTTCCGTGTCGTCATTCAGCCACGACTCGGTGAAACATAAGATATTACAGGTTTTAATGTCCCATTGGTAGGATAGTTTAGAGCGGAGATCATCCAGTATATTTTCCAGTGATTGCACGTTGTTGGCAAATAGAACGGATGGTGCAGGCAGGTTACCCACTTGCCAACAAATTCTCACAAGGCACCCTGATCTCTGCCAAATGTATTTACGTCTTCATCTTCACGCGAATGATGGGGATTTGGGCCTGGTCTCGGAGAAGCAGTATATCCTTCGAGTTGGACTCATTAAATAAATATTCTTTGTCCAGTTCGAGGTGAGTAATAGCTGTTCTGATATCCAGAAGCTCTTTTTGGTCATATGAGACAGTAGCAGCAACATTATATACAAAATAAGTTACAAACAATTGAAAAATAAATAAAAATAACACAGTTGGATAGGAGCCTGTATAACGGCAGCCATCTCCTCCTGCACCATTATCTATTTCCTGCTTTTACTTTTGCAGGAAAATAAAAGTAAGGCATGTCTCGTATCAGAAGTAGTAACTGGATGTTTTTTGTTTGTCGTTCCATTCTGTTTTGCGTGAAATGCCCAGGAAGGTGGCAATTTCTGAGATACTGGGTCCGGCGTGCCTGGCACCGACGATCATACCAAGTTTTGCCCTTTCTAATCGAACAGTAATATTGTAAATATAGCATCAACATTTTGAAAATCCGTTTTTTTTACAGTAAGAGGTGAGGGTTGTAGATTTCTGTAGCGGTACGATTATATTCGTCACCCCTTCTTCCTCTATCTTTCCTTCTCAGCATTCCTCCCCTATTCAAAACATTAACCATTGGTGTGGAAAATGCAAAAATGACCCTAGATCAGCGACTATGGGGCAACTTCACCCTACTCTCACTCTGGTCACCTGATCACCTACCTCCCCCAGGGTTGCAAAAATTCTTCCAGAATTGGGCTTTACCTGGTATGCAGTATGCATAAAGCTATTTATGGAGAATCTGAATACATGTGAAAACAATAAAATTATAATTATTTTTTTAAATATCCCGGAATGAGTTGGTTCCGAGTTAAAGACACCCGAGAGGAGTCCCCATATCCGTTTTTCAGGGGAAACAGAAGTTAAGTTGAAAATACTGTATCCTCGAATACCGGAAACATCAGCTTTCTTCCAAACCGCAGAGAGGTCAGGTTCCATGTAGTCATGGCTCTATGTAGTACTGTGCGCCTCCCATAGTCTGTTCTGGACTTGGGGACTGTGAAGAGACCTCGGATGTCATGTCTTGTGTGGTATGCATGGGTGTCCAAGCTGTGTGCTAGTATTTTAAACAGACAGCTCGGTACCTTCAGCTTGTCAACACCTGTCACATAACAAGCAATCTCTCTTCCACTTTGAGCCATGAGAGATTGATATGCATGTCATTAATGTTAGCAATTTTAAGGGCCAGCCGTGCTGCCCTGTTCTGAGACAACTGCAAAAAGTCCCTCTTTGTGGCACCTGACCACACGACTGAACAGTAGTCCAGGTGCGACAAAACCAGGGCCTGTAGGACCTGCCTTGTTGATAGTGATGTTAAGAAGGCAGAGCAGTGCTTTTATTGGCAGACTTCTCCCCATCTTAGCAAACTGTTGTATCAATACATTTTGACAATGAAAGTTCACAATCCAGGGTTACTCCAAGCAGTTTAGTCACCTCAACTTGCTCAATTTCCACATTATTCATTACAAGATATTTACATTTACATTAACCTGTTAGGGCTAGGGGGCAGTATTGACACGGCTGGATAAAAAACGTACCCGATTTAATCTGGTTACTACTCCTGCCCAGTAACGAGAATATGCATATAATTATTGGCTTTGGATAGAAAACACTCCAAAGTTTCTAAAACTGTTTGAATGGTGTCTGTGAGTATAACAGAACTCAAATGGCAGGTCAAAACCTGAGAAGATTCTGTACAGGAAGTGGCCTGTCTGACAATTTCTTCCCCTTCTTGATTATCTCTATCCATTACAAAGGATCTCTGCTGTTACGTGACACTTCCTACGGCTCACATGGGCTCTCAGAAGGCGGCAAAAAGCTGAATCGTGGCTTTGCAGGCTCTGGCTGAAACAAAGTAGCGCGTTTGGGTAGTGGCTGGTTACAGTACTGTGAGACTCAGGCTCGTGCCAGCGTCGACCGAAAGCTTTGTTTTCTTTCCTCTGTTTACCTAAAAGGAGATTCCCGGTCGGAATATTATCGCTTTTTTACGAGAAAAATGGCATAAAAATGGATTTTAACCTCTCTAGGCTAGGCGGGACGAATTCGTCCCACCTACGTAACAGCCACTTGCAGCCTGTGGCGCGATTTTCAAAACATAAAAAATCCTATTACTTCAATTTCTCAAACATATGACTATTTTACAGCTATTTAAAGACAAGACTCTCGTTAATCTAACCACACTGTCCGATTTCAAAAAGGCTTTACAACGAAAGCAAAACATTAGATTATGTCAGCAGAGTACCAAGCCAGAAATAATCAGACACCCATTTTTCAAGCCAGCATATAATGTCACCAAAACCCAGAAGACAGCTAAATGCAGCACTCACCTTTGATGATCTTCATCAGATGACAACCCTAGGACATTATGTTATACAATACATGCATGTTTTGTTCAATCAAGTTCATATTTATATCAAAAACCAGCTTTTTACATTAGCATGTGACGTTCAGAACTAGCATACCCCCCGCAAACTTCCGGGGAATTCGCTAACATTTTACTAAATTACTCACGATAAAAACGTTCACAAAAAGCATAACAATTATTTTAAGAATTATAGATACAGACCTCCTCTATGCACTCGATATGTCCGATTTTAAAATAGCTTTTTGGTGAAAGCACATTTTGCAATATTCTAAGTACATAGCCCAGGCATCACGGGCTCGCTATTTAGACACCCGGCAAGTTTAGCACTCACCATAATCATATTTACTATTATAAAAGTTTGATTACCTTTTGTTGTCTTCGTCAGAATGCACACCCAGGACTGCTACTTCAATAACAAATGTTGGTTTGGTCCAAAATAATCCATCGTTATATCCGAATAGCGGCGTTTTGTTCGTGCGTTCCAGACACTATCCGAAATAGTAAAGAAGTGTCACGCGCATGGCGCAATTCGTGACAATAAAATTCTAAATATTCCATTACCGTACTTCGAAGCATGTCAACCGCTGATTAAAATCAATTTTTACGGCATTTTTCTCGTAGAAAAGCGATAATATTCCGACAGGGAATCTCCTTTTCGGCAAACAGAGGAAAAAATCACAAAGGCGGGGGCGGTCGGGTCACGCGCATGAGCCCAGAGTCCCTTGATCGGCCACTTGAGAAAGGCGATAATGTGTTTCAGCCTGGGGCTGGAATGACGACATTCTGTTTTTTCCCGGGCTCTGAGCACCTATGGACGACGTGGGAAGTGTCACGTTAGAGCAGAGATCCTTAGTAAATGATAGAGATGGAAAAGAAGTTCAAGAAATGGTCAGACAGGCTACTTCCTGTAAAGGAATCTCTCAGGTTTTGACCTGCCATTTGAGTTCTGTTATACTCACAGACACCATTCAAACAGTTTTAGAAAATTTAGGGTGTTTTCTATCCATATGTAATAAGTATATGCATATTCTAGTTACTGGGTAGGAGTGGTAACCAGATTAAATCGGGTATGTTTTTTATCCAGCCGTGTCAATACTGCCCCCTAGCCCTAACAGGTTAAACAGCGGTTGACATGCTTCGAAGTACGGTAATGGAATATTTAGATTTTTTTTGTCACGAATTGCGCCATGCTCGCGACCCTGATTTACCATTTTGGATAGTGTCTGGAACGCATGAACAAAACGCCGCTATTCGGATATAACGATGGATTATTTTGGACCAAACCAACATTTGTTATTGAAGTAGCAGTCCTGGGAGTGCATTCTGACGAAGACAACAAAGGTAATCAAACTTTTGTAATAGTAAATCTGACTTTGGTCAGGGCTAAACTTGGTCGGTGTCTAAATGGCTAGCCGTGATGGCTGGGCTGTGTACTGAGAATATTGCAAAATGTGCTTTCACCGAAAAGCTATTTTAAAATCGGACACCTCGATTGCACAAAGGAGTTCTGTATCTATAATTCTTAAAATAATTGTTTTTTTGTGAACGTTTATCGTGAGTAATTTTGTAAATTCACCGGAGGTTTGCTGGGGATATGCTAGTTCTGAACGTCACATGCTAATGTAAAAAGCTGGTTTTTGATATAAATATGAACTTGATTGAACAAAACATGCATGTATTGTATAACATAATGTCCTAGGGTTGTCATCTGATGAAGATCATCAAAGGTTAGTGCTGCATTTAGCTGTCTTCTGGGTTTTTGTGACATTATATGCTAGCTTGAAAAATGGGTGTCTGATTATTTCTGTCTGGGTACTCTGCTGACATAATCTAATGTTTTGCTTTCGTTGTAAAGCCTTTTTGAAATCGGACAGTGTGGTTAGATTAACCTCTCTGGGCTAGGCGGGACGAATTCGTCCCACCTACGCAACAGCCAGTGTAATCCAGTGGCGCGATTTTCAAATACCTTAAAAATCCTATTACTTCAATTTCTCAAACATATGACAGCTATTTAAAGACAAGACTCTCGTTAATCTAACCACACTGTCCAATTTCAAAAAGGCTTTACAACGAAAGCAAAACATGCTTGGAATTTAGAGTGGTAGAAAGTGGCTTTAGCAGCAGAAACTGAGGAAGAAAATGTGGAGAGGAGGGAGTGAAAAGATGCCAGGTCCGCAGGGAGGCTAGTTTCCCTCCATTTCCGCTCGGCTGCCTGGAGCTCTGTTCTGTGTGCTCGCAATGAGTCGTCAAGCCACGGAGCAGGAGGGGGGGACCGAGCCGGCCGGGAGGATAGGGGACATAGAGAGTCAAAGGATGCAGAAAGGGAGGAGAGGAGGGTTGAGGAGGCAGAATCAGGAGATTGGTTGGAGAAGGATTGAGCAGAGGGAAGAGATGATAGGATGGAAGAGGAGAGAGTAGCAGGAGAGAGAGAGCAAAGGTTGCGATGGCGCAATACCATCTGAGTAGGGGCAGAGTGAGTAGTGTTGGAGGAGAGCGAGAGGGAAAAGGATACAAGGTAGTGGTCGGAGACTTGGAGGGGAGTTGCAGTGAGATTAGTAGAAGAACAGCATCTAGTAAAGATGAGGTCTAGCGTATTGCCTGCTTTGTGAGTAGGGGGACGGTGAGAGGGTGAGGTCAAAAGAGGAGAGGAGTGGAAAGAAAGGAGGCAGAGAGAAATGAGTCAAAGGTAGACGTAGGGAGGTTAAAGTCACCCAGAATTGTGAGGGGTTAGCCATCCTCAGGAAATAAACTTATCAAGGCGTCAAGCTCATTGATGAACTCTCCAAGGGAACCTGGAGGGCGATAAATGATAAGGATGTTAAAGAACACACTATGTTTACTGTTAGACAAGTAACTCTTTGTCCACATTATAGCAGTGGGTGTAAAGCCATAACACATACACTTTTCCAGCAGCAGGCTGTGATCGATAATGTCAAAAGCTGCACTGAAGTCTAACAAGACAGCCCCCACAATAATTTTATCATCAATTTCTCTCAGCCAATCAACAGTCTTTTGTTTAAGTGTCGTGCTTCTTGGGTGTCCTTCCCTTTCCCTGATTGGTCGGCTATTTGAGCCAGTAAGGCGGGCTTTACTATTCTTTGGTAGCGGAATGACTTTAGCTTCTCTCCAGGCATGAGGGCACACACTTTCTTGTAGGCTTAAATTGTAGATGTGGCAAATAGGAGTGGCAATTTCATCCGCTATTATCCTCAGTAATTTTCCATCCAGATTGTCAGACCACGATGGCTTGTCATTGTTGATAGACAACAATACTTTTTTCACCTCTTCCACACTGACTTCACGGAATTCAAAAGTACAATTTTTGTCTTTCATCATTTGGTCAGATATACTTGGATGTATAGTGTCAGCATTTGTTGCTGGCATGTCATCCCGAAGTACGTTTACCTTGCCAATGAAAAAGTCATTAAAGTAGTTGGCAATATCAGTGGGTTTTGCGATAAATGAGCCATCTGATTCAATGAATGATGGAGCCGAGTTGGCTTTTTTCTCCAAAATGTAATTTATGGTGCTCCAAAGCTTTCATTCTTTACATAATTTATCTTTGTTTCATAGTATAGTTTATTTTTCTTTTATTTAGCTTAGTCACATGATTTCTTAATTTTATGTACATTTGCCAATCAGTTGGCTGCCTGATTTATTTGACATACCTTTTGCCTCATCCCTCTCAACCATACAAATTAAAAATGTTAAGTTTTTACAGTCATTTTCTTAATAGGTGTTTACTTATTAGTAACTGGAATAAGCAATTTCATACATGTGTCAAGTGCAGCATCTGGTTGCTCCTCATTACACACCACAGACCAGCAAATATTATTTACATCATCAGCATATGAATCACTACAAAACGTCTTGTTTGACCTATTATTAACTGTATATATTGTAATCACTACATCCTAATGGATTTGGATGTGCTTTAACCTGTCTGGGCTAGGGCGCAGTATTTTCACGGCCGGATGAAAATTGTACCCAATTTAAACAGGTTACTACTCTGTCCCAGAAACTAGAATATGCATATTATTAGTAGATTTGGATAGAAAACACTCAGAAATTTCTAAAACTGTTTGAATGGTGTCTGTGAGTATAACAGAACTCATATGGCAGGCAAAAACCTGAGAAAATTCCAAGCAGGAAGTGGAAAGTCTGAGAATTGTAGTTCTTCTTTTGATTCTCTATCGAAGCTACAGTGTCTGTGGGTTGACGTTGCACTTCCTAAGGCTTCCATTGGCCTTCAGAAAGTGGTTTGAGCATTTTCCTGTCACTGGGCAGATAATATGAGCTCGGTTACTGAGTAGTCTGCCTGGCAACAAAGGGATTGGATATGCTCGGTCCCGCGAGCACTCCCCTCCTTCTTTTTCTTCTTGAATGAATATGCTATTGTCCGGTTGGTATATTATCGCAATTTTACGTACAAAATACCATAAAGATTTATTTTCAACAGCGTTTGACATGCTTCTAAGTACGGTAATGGAACATTTTGACTTTTCGTCTCTCGTTCCGCGCTCGCGCTTTACCCTTTGGATAGTGACCTGAATGCACAAACAAAACTAAGGTATTTGTACATATATATGGATTATTTCGAACAAAAACAACATTTCTTGTGGAAGTAGCAATCCTGGGAGTGCATTCTGACGAAGATCAGCAAAGGTAAGAGAATATTTCTAATACTAATTCTGAGTTTAGGTTGCCCCGAACTTGGCGGGTGTCTGAATAGCTCACCGTGATGGCTGAGCTATGTACTCAGAATATTGAAAAATGTGCTTTCTCCGTAAAGCTATTTTAAAATCTGACACAGTGTCACGTCCTGACCAGTATAGAGTATATTTGGTTATTGTAGTTTGGTCAGGACGTGGCAGAGGGGAGTTGATGTATGTTTATGGGGTTTGTCACTGGTCTATGTCTGTGGTTCTATGTTTAGTTAATTGGGGTTGGACTCCCAATTGAAGGCAGGTGTGTTGAGTTGCCTTTGATTGGGAGTCCTACATATTAGGGTGTGTTTGTCTTTGTGTTTCGTGGGTAGTTGTATTTTGCACTGCATTATTTATGCCTGTAAAACTGTCACTAGTCTTATTTCGTTTTCTTGTTTTTCCTCCGTGTTCACATTCGTTTAATAAACTAAGATGAGCACTAACTCCTCTGCGTATTGGTCCACGTTCTCCGACGATGATTTCGCTATATCGTCTAGCGACGAGGAAAGCTGTGACACACAGCGGATGCATCCAAGGGTAGTCTATCTATAATTCTTAAAATAATTGTTATATATTTTGTCAACGTTTATGATGAGTATTTTTGTAAATTGATGTGCACATTCACCGGACGTTTTGGTGGGAATACATTTTCTGAATGCTGTTTTTGGATATAAATATGAACTTTATCGAACAAAACATACATGTATTGTGTAACATAATATCCTAGGAGTGTCATCTGATGAAGATCGTCAAAGGTTAGTGCTTCATTTAGCTGTGTTTTGGGTTTTATTGACACATGTCCTTGCTTGGAAAATGGCTGTGTGATTATTTTTTCTATGTAGTCTCCTAACATAATCTAATGTTTTGCTTTCGCTATAAAGCCTTTTAGAAATCGGACAATGTGGTTAGATCAACGAGAAGTTTATCTTTAAAATGGTGTAAAATAGTGTTTGAGAAAGTTGAATTATGACATTTTGTTGTTTTTGAATTTTCTGCCCTGGCTGTGTCCCGCAGGTGGGATGCTATCGTCCCACCTAGCCCATAGAAGTTAAAGCACATTTCTGCAGAATTAGTAAAGATGTGATCAATGTATGTTGATGTAATTCCTGTGCTGTTTGTAAATACCCTGGTAGGTTGACTGACAACTTCAACCAGGTTGCAGGCACTGGTTACAGTTTGAAGTTTTTTCTTTAGTGGGCAGCTTGATGAGAGCCAGTCATAATTTAAGTCACCCAGAAAATATACTTCTCTGTTGATATCACATACATTATCAAGAATTTAAAACATATTATCCAGATACTGACTGTTAGCACTTGGTGGTCTACAGCAGCTTCCCACAAGAATGTGCAGATGAACCTGTAGCCATATTACTTCAACAGTATTTAACATTAGATCTTCTCTAAGCTTTACAGGAATGTGGTTCTTTATATAGACCGCAACACCACCCCCGTTGGCATTTCTGTCTTTTCGGTAGATGTTATAACCATTTATTGCTACCACTGTATCGTCAAAGGTATTATCTAAGTGAGTTTCAGAATATGAATGTCATCTGTTACAAGTAAGTTATTGACTTCATGGACCTTGTTTCTCAGGCTGCATATGTTATTATGGGCTATTTTTAGCACTTTTCTGGGTTGCTTGATTGTCTTTAATGCTTTACTGGGAAGCTTATCAGAAATAGACTTGATATTGCAAGGTCTTCCTACTAGGGCTCACCGCCTCAGTGCTAACAGTGTAACTCTGGTTCATAGGCTCATGATTACTGCACCCAATAGCTGTAGGATTAACAAAGATATTCAGGGAAATTAGGGGGACGTAAATTAAATTACTTTCATTGTGTCTGCCAACTAGGATAATGTACATTTAATGCATCATTATGACCACTCATTGTCTTATTGGTAGGGATTAGCTGAGCTAGTCTTGGGTCATTGATAAGTCATTGTTTCAACTCAGCCTTGAAATACAAGGACAGAGTCCAGGAGCCAAGAGGATTTGGATGGACTCCGTCATTCCTGTAGAATATCTTGTTTTCAAAAGGTGTCAAAGTTATCTGTAAAAGTGAGTCCAGCAGAGCTACAATACTATTTAAGCCAGATGTGTAAGCTGGGCTTCTGTGTCTCTCCCCCTCTGCGGAATCTGGAGGGATCCCGGGACAGACAAGCAGCGCTCACAGCAACTAAGCCCAACAGAGCCGCTGGATCCAAAATAAAATAAAAGTATATAAAAACACTGTCAGCTTTACAAAAACAATAAACCGGCGTTCAACAGCGTTCAACAAGAAACATCTATGCTATTCTTCCAGGGAGAGACTCCTGATTAACTAATTACCATGACAGTCAATGGATCATTTAATATTCTGCACATATTGCATAGTGGAAAGGTCATTTGGTGATTGATATCCAATGACACACTCTGCACATGGTAGTGTACATTAAAGCCTATTTCTGTGAAGTGCAGCTGCCTGTTGAGATTTGCCTTTTTGCCACAGCTCCGTCTCACTACTGCCCCCTCTATTCCCTATTGATGCTGAGCACCACCATCTCACAGAGAAATCTGGTCATGTTGATGACTTTCCACTAGAGAGCACACTTTACCTACACATATTGACATATTGAATTCTTGTGAGGTTTTTGTGGTCTAGGGAAGGAGGAGCAGTATCTGAAGTAGGGGAAAGGGGGATACCTAGTCAGTTATACAACTGAATGCATTCAACTGAAATGTGTCTTCTGCATTTTACCCATCCCCTCTGAATCAGAGTGGTGAGGGGGGCTGCCGTAATCAACATATATGGTGCCCAGGTAACAGTGCCTTGCTGCCTTGCTCAGGGGCAGAAATACAGATTTTTATCTTGTCAGCTCAGGGATTCTATCCAGCAAGCTTTCGGTTACTGGCCCAACATTCTAACCACTAGGCTACCTGCCGCCCCGTAAGTAACCATCATACCTGTTATGTTTAAGGATAGAAGCGGCCACTGATGTCAGAGTAAACTGCATTATTTTAATCATAACGTCAACTGAACAATATAGTTTGTGAGGGTCGTAAACATGCCCCAGGGTCAAACAATGTAACAATGTTTCACGTCACTGACATATATTTTCATGTACAGACATAACATTTCTTTCCACAGGAACCTGGGTGTGGAACTCAGTGTGAAAGTCATGCAGGTGCTCAGGCCTGCTATGAGTACAGACTGACCAGGCTGAGGCCTGGTAGGGATACGGACTGGCCGGGGCTCAGGCACTATGATGGCAGGTTGGGGAACTGTGACTTCAGGCTGAGATAGAGGTACCTGGGCGACAGGTAGTCTAGTGGTTAAGAGTATTAGGCCAGTAATTGAAAGGGCACTGGTTTGAATCCCCGACCTGACTAGGTGTAAATTCTTCTTTGTGACTTTGAGCAGGGCACACTTTCTAAATTAAATGGTCTATTTTTGGCTTTTTCTTTGCAACTCTGCCTAGAAGGCCAGCATCCTGGAGTCGCCTCTTCACTATTGAAGTTGAGACTGGTGTTTTGCAGGAACTATTTAAGGAAGCTGCCAGTTGAGGGCTTGTGAGGCGTCTGTTTCTCAAACTAGACACTCTAATGTACTTGTCCTTTTGCTCAGTTGTGCACCGGGGCCTCCCACTCCTCTTTCTATTCTGGTTGGAGTCAGTTTGCGCTGTTCTGTGAAGGGAGAAGTACACAGCGTTGTACCAGATCTTCAGTTTCTTGGCAATTTCTCGTATGGAATAGCCTTGATTTCTCAGAACAAGAATAGACTAACGAGTTTCATAACAAAGGTATTTTTTTCTGGCCATTTTGAGCCTGTAATCGTACCAAATTAAATGCTGATGCTCCAGATACTCAACCAGTCTAAAGAAGGCCAGTTTTATTGCTTCTTTAATCAGCAACAACAGTTTTCAGCTGTGCTAACAATCGCAAAAGTGTTTTCTAATGATCTAATAGCCTTTTAAAATGATAAAGTTGGATTAGCTAACACAACGTGCCATTGGAACACAGGAGTGATGGTTGCTGATAATGGGCCTCTGTATGCTTATGTAGAGATTCCATTGAAAATCTGCCGTTTCCAGCAACAATAGTCATTTACAACATTAACAATGTCTACACTGTATTTCTGATCAATTTGATGTTATTTTAATGGACAAAAGATGTGTTTTCTTTCAAAAACAAGGACATTTCTAAGTGACCCCAAACTTTTGAACGGTAGTGTATATACACATGCCCAAATATATATATACATTAATTCATATACAGATATATATACATACATATACATATTTACACATACACATATACATTAATTCATATACAGATATATATACATACATATACATATTTACACATACACATATACATTAATTCATATACAGATATATATACATACATATACATATTTACCCATACACACTTTTTTTAGAATATACCTTCCTTTATTATTCCCTGCAAACCCTACCACCCCTCCCCCAATTGGAGTAAACTACTAAACAGTAACACTTAGGCTTCTACTTCCAGCTTATACATACTATACACATTTTACAGACACAATCAATGTTACAATAGTTATATATTTCTTATTTTTAGTCCTGGCCTACCTCTATTTCTTATGTCCATACAGTTTGATTTCTATTTGCCATATATTTGTAACTTTGCTGTTTAACAAAAGTTCTGAACATGTATACATTTTACAGACCCCGTATGTTTACATTTGTTATCTTGTTGTTTTTAGTCCCACCCTTCAGCTCCATTCAACACCTCTATCTCTAAACACCATCCATATTGGATTCCTATTTGCCTATATTTTTCAACTGTGCTGTGATGCTTCACAAAAGTGCTGAACCTTTCTATTATCATAGTTTCTACAGATTATAAATTAAAGACTAAAATTGTTGCTAAAAATATTATTATCATTGATGGATTGACTATGACTTTTCAAATCACCCAGTATCTGCAGAGCTGGGTAGATTGTATCCCAAATGTGTATAACATTCTATTTGTTGCAAGAATTTTGTATAATAATTTAAATTGAAAAATTCTATGTTTTGAATCCGGCGTCGTTTTGCGTGTCAATTCATAAATCATGTTTCATGGAATCGGTTCATCGAAAATCTCTTCCCATCTATTCTGCTATTTATTTGGTCCTTAAAATAAACATATGTATTTTTATTTTCTATTTTAATGCAGGGCCGACAGACAAGTTCCTTACTTTTCCCCCCTTCCACTTGCCTCTTTCATTTTTGTGGTAATGCTGCAATTAGTTAATTGTAATTGTGGGTAGAGCAGACATTTCCATATGTCTGTGTTAGCTGCATGTGTGACATATCTCCACCAGTCCTATTTATGATATAATTTTCAAAAATTATACCTTTTTTAAAAATGCCACCAGGGCCACAATAATATGCCCCCTCTCTGAATGTCTGAGTGTGAACCCCTCCCCATGGGTTACTGCAGCTAGTGTTGCCAGCACTGCCAATGCCTGTGTGGGGCCACACTATCGGAATCCCCACCGGCTAGGTACAAGGTCGTCAAGGTTCTCATTAGCAACTTTGAGAATTTCCTTGTATATTATGCTCTCCCTTCAGGGGGCTTTGGCTTTGCAGGACCAACCCTGCCAAGCTGGCTCAGAAGCTTGAGGGGGCGGTGCTGCTCTAGGTTTCTGACCGCATTTTGGCCGCTTACAGCAGGCCCATATAACAGTTAGGGACTTCTCCTTAGTATCTGGGTCATTCTGGTGAGTGTCTACGGTACAGGGTTGTGGACCATTCCATCAATATAGGATCATAAATAAATAAATGATATATATAATTTATTTAAAACATTTTTTTCCCCATGATAGGACAATAAATAAATATGATGTGAAATTCATTATAAAATGTATATCCCTCATCTGCACAACATTGAAAGCTCTCTCACAACCCCTGCTCACAGCAATACATTGGTTCTGGGATATGCAACCAACGCCAAAAACACACACCACACCATCGATCCTGTGCCTTCTGTTTACTGAGTTTTTATCTCCACCATGTTGAATTAGTGCTTTTGTGTTCCAATTAGTTATATTTGAAGATTTTTTTGTTGTTGTATTATGACAATCCATAACCGGGCTAGAATTGTGTGTTTCCTTATTTGCCTCCTCTATGAGAACTTGATCATTTTTAAAATAGCCATGGAGTAGTCTTTGTGTCTCTGAACAACTGGTTATCAATATACAGTTTAACGACAACAAGAGCTACTCGTTTACCTTTCAATCTATTTTCCTTGAAAATTGGATACAGAACTATGCCGCTCTGCAATTTCCTCCGGGAACTGGTCATTCATGCCAATTTTCATGCCCGCAAGACTTTTACCCAGGCTTTTAAAAATTATTTTATCTTTAAAGAAAGCAAATTTGGCAATGATTGGGCGTTCATACCTCCGCCCTCTCTGTACAAAACTGTGTACACGTTCGAGTTGGATTTTGTCGATAGCTTCGCGTGGAATCTGAAGCGCTGTAAGGAGGAACTCTCTAACCACAGATTCAGGAACTTCTCCTTTCTTTTGGATACCTGTAAGTACCAGATTCTCTCTCATGCATCTAGTCTGTATGTCAAGTAAGGCTTCTCTCAGAACGATGTTCTCCTTTTTAAGTTCATTAACTTCGGATTCAATCTTATTGACTGTCCTTTTCAGCTTGTTTGTGTCTTTCTCCAATGTCGCAGCTTTTTCATCACTCATCTCGAGGCCTTCAACTCTTTTATATCCTTACTGACTAGTTCAAGTATACCCAGTTTGTCATTTATTGATTTTAACAGATCGGTTTCGACCTTTACCATTACCGGTGGTGAAAATATTAAATTGTCTGTGTCTGTAGAAGAGTCACGTTTTCATTTTGTTGTAGGTCCCCCTGTCTTACTCTCCATCATGTTTGGGTGCTGCTTGTTTTTGTAATATTTGTCCATAAATTTCTCTAGTCTTATGATTTGTTTTGTTATCCAGATTGAAGGTTATTACCCACCAGGTTGTGTAGTACTAATATTTAGTCTAACTTACCAATATTGAATATTACGTTTTTATCTTGAGGTGGTATACATAGCTGTGCTCAGTCCGCCATCTTGCCACTTCCGTATCACTTGATGATAAACTTGGATTAGCCAACACAATGCACCATTGGAACCCAGGAGCGATGGTTCTATCATTATTTTATTAACGAAATCATAAAGATGTTGATGAAGAAGCCACATTTGCCTCGGGATCCATCCCAGTTGGTATTCTGTGGAACCATGCGTTTTTTCAGTGTGGCTTGTTGTCCAGCCCTTTGTCCACTGATCTCCACGGATGGTTGTCAGCATGGTTGTATGCTCTGCAAAAACACATTCATGTTCTTAGTACAGAATTATCAATTTTATTACACAGGATGCCTACACATTGATATACACACATTGATATATAGCCTATGTAAAAATATTTTTTTCATATCTACGTGTAGGTCTCCTGATTTAAACTTGATCGAACTTGTTTGGCATCAACTGAAAACATTCATCCGTAACGATATAATTCTCCCCCTACCCTCCTTCTTGGCAAGAGTCTATAGTCCTGCTAATAGCCCATAATGGGTGGATTGATGGCTTATTTTGTATTCCGATGTATTGAACGAATGTATTAATTACAGTTATTTACCATTCTCATTCTTGGACTGGAAACGTTGCTTGCAGAGTTAATGATCTCATTTTCAAGTCCTATATTTTGGATATATTTTGGAGATTTAGTTTTCAAATAACCAAAAGTGAGTGGCTGTAATCTGAATAAAGGGAAAAAGGCCATTCTTGAACATGGGGTGAGACGATAGGCCCTTTTCATTTTGTCTGGCTTGCCATTCCAAATAAAATGTCATATTTTTTGCTCATATAATTTAAACAGGTCGCTCTCCGCCAATGCCGCCTGGCAATCAACCAAAAACTCAATATCTACCAAGGTATTCCATTTCCAGCGAGACTATTCAAGCCATCGACTCACTGAAGATGGAAGATGATGAGCGAGTGCTGCAAAACCAGTTCAGACTTAAGTTTAACTTCTGTGTGACTGACGCTGTTTGAATGTTAAATGACGAGACAGAGGCATTGATGCGAGTAACCAGTCTTGTTCAGTATATTGCAATACATCCGGGTATTTCAAGCACACCTGTAAAAACACTGGAGTTGCAGTAATTAACATTTACCAACAGATGGCATCACCGTGCCATCTTACACCCATAACATCTTTCCTTTTATAAAATAGGACAGGAGCTGTCAATTCACTAACAAAACAAACCTAGTAATAATTTCCAACATGAACAGTTTATTTTTATAATTTTTTTGAATTGTTTTTTTCAGGTAACAACTTAACACATTTTGATACTCTCTTCACTTTTATCTCTGTCTGTCAACAATCCCTAATGGGAAACCTACAGATTAAGTATTTTTGGTGGCTGGGACAGACGCCCACAGCGTGAAAAGACAGGGGGCTTGTCTGCAAGGACTGCGGGTTTCCGCACAGGCGTGTCACCTGACTGTCTAAGGGGAGTATTGATGGGCATGGGAGCGGCCGACCTGTGATCCCCTGGCTCTTCGCCCAGTGCCTCAGGCTCCATGTGACTTGCTGGGGTTCTGTCTTTTGTCATGCAACCCCTTTGACCATCAGGGTTCTGAGTAGGTGCTGGCTCAGCAATCTGAAGGTCAACCCTGTTACGACGGTACAGTGATCCATTCACCTTGACCAAGTAGGAGCGTGGTGCCACTTTCTGTACACAGGATCTGAGTCTTCAGAGGCCAGTCCGGTCCCCTGGTAGTGGCTTCATCCGCACCGTTTCACCCACCCTGAGCTCAGGTAAGTCTTTTGCTGATTTGTCATAGATGAACTTGGAGACCTGTCTTCTGTGACGTAGCTTCACCAGCACGTCTGTCACCACACATGGCTCCAGGAGAGTGCTGGCTACTGGCAGAGCTGCTTTTACGCGCCATGCCATGAGGTGCTGGGCCGGGCTGCTATCCATGCCTTCTGTCAGGGTATTGCGCCACTGCAGGATTGCTTTCCAGGCATCTTTGCCCTCTCGCAGAGCTTTTTTGCAGAGGTTCTTTGCGATTTTGACTGCGGACTCCGCCTTACCATTAGCTTTTGGGTGTCGTGGTGATGAAGTGACGAGCTCGAATTCCCAATCTGCAGCAAATTGTCGGAACTCAACTCTGGAGAATTGGGGTCCATTGTCTGAAATTACCCTATCTGGCTGGCCATAGCGGGCAAACTGAGCCTTGCAGTGTTTGATTGTTGTCTCTGCTGAGAGGTCGGGGAGGAGGTCAATGTCCCAGAAGTCTGAGTAATGATTGACTACCAGCAGAAAGTCTTTGCCACTGTGCTGGAAGAGATCTAGACTTACTATCTGCCAGGGGTGCATCGGTAGCTTGTGGGACATCATCGTCTCTCTCTGTTGCTCAATGGCATATTCATTGCAGATTGTGCATTTACTGACATAGTCTTTGATTTCACTCTGCATTCCTGGCCAATACAGTGTGTCACGTGCTTGTCTGTAACAGGCCTCACCTCCTATGTGACTTTAGTGCACGCGCGCCAACATCTCAGGGCGCAGAGACCGGGGAATAACGACTCTCTGACCCTTGAATATTACTCCGTTTTGAACACTGAGCTCCTCTTTGACTGGCCAATAATCTCTGACGGCTAAAGCAGTTTCTTCCTTGCAGTCGGGCCAGCCCATCAGAATCACAGACCTCAATGCCTGGAGTTGCTCGTTCCTGTCTGTGTGCTGTCTGATTTGTATAAGGCGCTGGTCCGTGACATTGAGGTAGTCAGCCTGGTTGATGTGTTCAACATCCACTTGCTCTGTTTGTAAGCTGCACACTGCGTGTCGTTCATGCATGGAGCGTGTGTGAGTGCCTGATGCAGTAGCCCTGCTGAGCGTGTCACTCACATACATCTCTGGCCCTGGCTTGTACACCACCTTGAGGTTGTAGTTTTGTAGGGCCAGTAGCATGCTCTGCAGTCGTTTCAGGGCATTCAGGAGAGGCTTGCTGAATATAGCAATCAGGGGCTTGTGATCTGTCTCTGCGGTAATATTGTCGCGCCCGTACAGGTAGTGGTGGAAGCGTTGGCATGCAAACAAAATGCTGAGGCACTCCTTCTCTATCTGGGCATAGTTCTGCTCTGTTGGGGTGAGTGCCCTAGAGGCGAATGCCACAGGCTGGCCCTCCTGCATGAGGCAACAGCCAAGTCCATACTGGCTTGAGTCACTCTGAATCGTGACAGGTTTTGACACATCCTAGTATCGCAGTACAGGTGTCTGGGTGACCAGTTGTTTTATTTCCCTCACCGCTGCGTCATGTTTTGGGAGCCAATACCAGATGGTGTCCTTGTCCATGAGCCTCCTTAGTGGCTCACACACTTCAGAGAGCCGCGGTAGGAACTTGGCCAGGTAGGTGACGAATCCGACGAAGCGCTGCACTGCCTTCACGTCAGATGGGTGGGGCATTTCCAAGACAGCCTTCACTTTTTCAGGATCCGCCTTCAATCCAGTGGAGGACAAGATGTGCCCATGAAAGCGGACCTCTGGCACTTTAAACTGAAGCTTTTTTATGCTTAGCCTTAGCTTGACCTGTCTGCATCTGACCATCAGGGCCAGCAGCTTGGCGTCATGGTCACATTCTGCCTCCTCATCACTGTCCCCACAGCCCACTACGAGGATGTCATCTGCTATGGGTTCCACGCCACTGAGTCCCATCAACAGCTCATGCTGTTTCCGCTGATACACCTCTGGAGCCACGGAGACACCAAACGGGAGCTTCAACCACCTCTTCCTGCCCCAGGGTGTCCAAAAGGTGGTCATGTAGCTGCTGGGCTCGTCGAGCTTGCACTGCAGGAAGGCATCTCTGGCGTCCACGAGCGTGAAGACTCTGGCCTTTGGGAGCTTGTAAAGAACATCCTCCAACGTGGGCATAATGTAATGTGAGCGTCTCAGAGCCCGGTTGAGGTGTTTAGGATCAATGCACATCCGTAGCTTGTCTGGTTTCTTGACGATGACCATATTACTTATCCAGTCTGTAGGCTTGGTGACGGATATCATGTGGCCATCTGCTTCGTATTTGTCAAGCTGAGCCTTTGTAGCTGCTTTCATGGCCACTGGTACATTGCGGGGTGCACACTGGACAGGCTGGATTGCTGCGTCCAACTCAAAGTGGACTTCGCCGGGAACTGACTCGACCGGTGCGTTGAAGACATCATGGTACTTGCTTAGGAGTGTCTCCTTGCTCAGGGGCCCAGCCTGGACATTGTCTATAATGTTAAGATCAGCTGGGATGGAGAAGTTAATAAGCCAAAGGCGCTCGCATGTAGAACCTGACAGTAATGGCTGTTGACTAGCCTCAACTATTTCAAACTCAAGGGTGTGTTTCTGGCCACGTAAAACACACTGTCACAAACAGGCCTAAAGAGGTCATGAACTGTCCTGAATACAGTTTCAGCTTGGTGCTACTGTGTGTGAGTTTGTCTCTGGGCGCGAGCCTCCTTTTGTCTTTAAGGCTCATAACGTTACATGTGGCCCATGAATCTAGCTGGCATTGCTGTGGTTTATTATTAAGTAGCAGAGTGACAAACCACTTTTGTCCTTTTGCCCTCACTGCCCCTATGCACTCGCTAGCATATACATCCTCTGTGCTGTTGTTCCCTTCATCTGTGTTTGTTTCAATGGAGTGCACTTTACCCTCCTTTCTCTTGCTTTTCATGCAGACCCTTGCGAAGTGATTAGCTGTACCACAGGATTTGCATATTTTTCCATAGGCTGGGCAGTATTCTTTTCCTCGTCCATGAGAAATGCCACAATATCGGCATGTATTGGGGTTGTCTGCTGCAGAGTTGGCTGCAGTATTAGCATTAGCTGTGGCAAAGGGGAATTTCTTTACTGGCTGCCTGAATGTAGCATTGACATTGTCCATATGTTGTCTTTCTAGTTCCATGGACCTTATCCGTATATCAGTAAGCTCTGCTGCACGGCATGTCTCCACTGCCAAGACCAGTGTCAGGTCACGTTCTCTCAGCAAATGTCTGCGGGTGCCCTCATCAGTTATGCCAAGCACTAGCTTATCTCTGATCAGTTCATCTCTTAAAGCACCATAGTCACATGTAGCTGCCTTTTCCCTTAGCCTAGTGACGAAGCTGTCAATGGACTCCCCGTCCTACTGTTTGCAACAACCGAAAACATAACGCTCGTAGATAACGTTCTTTGCTGGCTTAAAGTAATGTTCAAGAGCATCAAGAATAGCTGTAGCGTTACCTTGCTGAGCTGCTGTTAGGTTCAGGTTGTGTTTGTATACGTGTCGGCATTCTGTTCCCATTATAGTCCTCAAAGTGGCAGCCACTACCTCATCGTCCTTTTCCTGAAGTCCCGTTGCTAGTGCATAGTCCTCCCATTCACCTCTAAACGTATCCCAGTTTGTGCTCCAGTCTCCGCTAAGCTTCATAACGGCGGGAGGGGGAATGTTCGCTGCCATGTCTAACTGGTGCTAACAACACTGAAGCTAACTAGCAAACTCACTCTAGCTAAGGAATATTCCGGCATCCGGCAAAGTTTTACTCAAATAAGCATTTTTTAGGGGGTAAACCAGAACAGGTGGCTGGCTCTACTTTGCAAAAAGCATGGTTAATTATCCGACTCTGACACCATGTCTGAATGTTAAATGACGAGACAGAGGCATTGATGCGAGTAACCAGTCTTGTTCAGTATATTGCAATACATCCGGGTATTTCAAGCACACCTGTGAAAACACTGGAGTTGCAGTAATTAACATTTACCAACAGATGGCATCACTGTGCCATCTTACACCCATAACAGACGCCTTTAGTGAGAGGTCTAATGTGTTAATATTTAAGCATTTCTGACCTCCGGATTCATATTCATTATATAATTAGGCCCAAGTGCACCTTCATCAGATGAATGTCAGCTAAAGCAATTTAACTTGTCTGGGCTAGGGGGCAGTATTTTCACGGCCGGATGAAAAACGTACCCAATTTAAACAGGTTACTACTCCTGCCCAGTAACTAGAATATGCAATTGGCTTTGGATAGAAAACACCCTAAAGTTTCTAAAACTGTTTGAATGGTGTCTGTGAGTATAACAGAACTCAAATGGCAGGCAAAAACCTGAGAAGATTCCATGCAGGAAGTGGCCTGTCTGACAAGCTGTGTTTCATCTTGGCTCTTTTTATTGAAGACTGAGGATCTTTGCTCTAACGTGACACTTCCTACGGCTCCCATAGGCTCTCAGAGCCCGGGAAAAAGCTGAACGATATCGAGGCAGGCTCTGGCTGAAAAACATTAGCGCTTTTGGCAAGTGGCCGATCAGAGTACTATGGGCTTAGGCGCGTGCCCGAGTCGACCGAATGCTTAATTTCCTTTCGTCTGTTTACCTTATCGCTTTTTTATGAGAAAAATGGCATAAAAATTGATTTTAAACAGCGGTTGACATGCTTCGAAGTACGGTAATGGAATATTTAGAATTTTTTGTCGCAAATTGCGCCATGCTCGTCACCCTTATTTACCCTTTCGGATAGTGTCTTGAACGCATGAACAAAACGCCGCTGTTTGGATATAACTATGGATTATTTTGAACCAAACCAACATTTGTTATTGAAGTAGAAGTCCTGGGAGTGCATTCTGACGAAGACAGCAAAGGTAATAACATTTTTCTTATAGTAAATGTGACTTTGCTGAGTGCTAAACTTGCTGGGTGTCTAAATAGCTAGCCCTGTGATGCCGGGCTATCTACTGAGAATATTGCAAAATGTGCTTTCACCGAGAAGCTATTTTAAAATCGGACATATCGAGTGCATAGAGGAGTTCTGTATCTATAATTCTTAAAATAATTGTTATGCTTTTTGTGAACGTTTATCGTGAGTAATTTAGTAAATTCACTGGCAGTGTTCGTTGCGAATGCTAGTCACATGCTAATGTAAAAAGCTGTTTTTTGATATAAATATGAACTTGATTGAACAAAACATGCATGTATTGTATAACATAATGTCCTAGGGTTGTCATCTGATGAAGATCATCAAAGGTTAGTGCTGCATTTAGCTGTGGTTTGGGTTTATGTGACATTATATGCTAGCTTGAAAAATGGGTGTCTGATTATTTCTGGCTGGGTACTCTGCTGACATAATCTTATGTTTTGCTTTCGTTGTAAAGCCTTTTTGAAATCGGACAGTGTGGTTAGATTAACGAGAGTCTTGTCTTTAAAATGGTGTAAAATAGTCATATGTTTGAAAAATTGACGTTTTTGCATTTGAGGTTTTTGAATAACGCGCCACGGGATTACACTGGCTGTTACGTAGGTGGGACGATTTGGTGCCACCTACCCTAGAGAGGTTAACAATCAATGCTATGGTTGAGTAGCCGTATCTGTATCTAAGAAGGTGAATTCAAGTAGATTCACCTGATTCTCTCCAAGGAATCATGTGTCTACACTGCTTTCAATCCCACGCTATGAAGAGCTGCAGTGATTGGTTAGCTGCTCAGATAGCTGATGTTTAAAGTTAGTGAGGGAAATATAAGTCTCTATGATGAAACTGGCGGTATGATGAAACTGGCTCTCATGAGGACCGCCACAGGAAAGGAAGACCCAGAGTTACTTCTGCTGCAGAGGATAAGTTCATTAGACTTACCAGCCTCAGAAATTGCTGCCCAAATAAATGCTTCACAGAGTTCAAGTAACAGACACATCTCAACATCAACTGTTCAGAGGAGACTGCGTGAATCAGGACTTCATGGTTGAAATTGCTGCAAAGAAACCACTACTAAAGGACACCAATAAGAAGAAGAGACTTGCTTTGACCAAGAAGCACGAGCAATGGACATTAGACCGGTGGAAATCTGCCCCATGGTCTGATGAGTCCAGATTTGAGATTTTTGGTTCCAACTGCTGTGTCTTTGTGAGACGCAGAGTAGGTGAACAGATGATCTCCGCATGTGTGGTTCCCACCATGAAGCATGGAGGAAGAGGGGTGTGTGTGTGTGTGGGGGGGGGGGGTGCTTTGCTGGTTACACTGTCAGTGATTTATTTAGAATTCAAGGCACACTATCAACATGGCTACGACAACATTCTGCAGCGATGGGTCCTCTTGATAAATATTTATACATACATTTAATTTTCATTCATTTCATGTGTTGAGGAAGTTTACATTCTTAGATTATTATTTATGAAAACATATTTCAATCACCAAACAGTATTTCCTGGTGTTGCACGAATTCTGCTTTGTGCCTGTAAATGACCACAGCGTAAAGGTTTTCTTTATCGGCAATTGTAATAAACCATCTGTTCTCCCACAGTACCCCGTCTCTTCACACTTTTAGGCTCGGTGTATGAAGCTTTAAACATTTCTCTAGAATACAGTTTATTGGAATATACAGTATCTTCAAAGGACATACTTGCAAATTTAACAAAGTGATAAAAAGTTGTATGTGAAAGCCTTACTCCGTTTTGGGTATATGGAGGAGGCCTAAGTGTATCACAACCAATGCAGCGTTTCAGATTAAGCCATCATCAGAGTCTCCTGATAGGTATGAGCAGGTGTAATCGTTGTAACTTGTTGAGTGGCCAGTTATGTTTGCAGTGGTGGCTGGATTATATATTAACTGTGGCCTAAGTTATATTGTGCTGACGGATCTAACACTTTAAACGTTCCGCTAGCGGAACACCTGCTCCAATATCCAATGATAGGCGTGGCGCGAATTACAAATTCCTCAAAAATACAAAAACTTCAATTTTTCAAACATATGACTATTTCACAGCATTTTGAAGACAAGACTCTCCTTTATCTAACCACACTGTCCGATTTCAAAAAGCATAACAATTATTTTAAGAATTATAGATACAGAACTCCTCTATGCACTCGATATGTCCGATTTTAAAATAGCTTTTTGGTGAAAGCACATTTTGCAATATTCTAAGTACATAGCCCAGCCATCACGGGCTAGCTATTTAGACACCCAGCAAGTTTAGCCTTCACCAAAATCAGATTTACTATAACAAAAATGTTATTACCTTTGTTGTCTTCGTCAGAATGCACTCCCAGGACTGCTACTTCAATAACAAATGTTGGTTTGGTCCCAAATAATCCATCGTTATATCCGAATAGCGGCGTTTTGTTCGTGCGTTCCAGAAACTATCCGAAATAGTAAATCAGGGTCGCGCGCATGGCGCAATTCGTGACAAAAAAATTCTAAATATTCCATTACCGTACTTCGAAGCATGTCAACCGCTGTTTAAAATCAATTTTTATGCAATTTATCTCGTAAAAAAGCGATAATATTCCGACCGGGAATCTCCTTTTCGGCAAACAGAGGAAAAATCACAAAGACGGTGGCGGCCAGGGCACGCGCCTAAGCCCACAGTCCCTTGATCGGCCACTTGAGAAAGGCGATAATGTGTTTCAGCCTGGGGCTGGGATGACGACATTCTATTTTTTCCCGGGCTCTGAGCGCCCATGGAAGACGTAGGAAGTGTCACGTTAGAGCAGAGATCCTTTGTAAAAGATAGAGATGGCAAAGAAGTTCAAGAAATGGTCAGACAGGCCACTTCCTGTAAAGGAATCTCTCAGGTTTTGATCTGCCATTTGAGTTCTGTTATACTCACAGACACCATTCAAACGGTTTTAGAAACTTTGGAGTGGTTTCTATCCAAAGCCAACAATTATATGCATATTCTAGTTACTGGGCAGGAGTAGTAACCAGATTAAATTGGGTACGTTTTTTATCCAGCCGTGAAAATACTGCCCCCTAGCCATAACAGGTTAAGGTCAGATTTGCCAAATGGAGGGTAGGGGAGAGCTTTGTATGCATCTCTGTGTGAGGAGTAAAGCTGGTCTAGAGTTTTTTTCCTTTGCTTGCACATGTGACATGCTGGTAAAAATTTGGTATAACTGATTTAAATTTCTCTGCATTAAAGTACCCAGCCACTAGGAGCGCCGCTTCCGGATGAGCATTTATTTGTTTGCTTATGGCCTTATAGAGTTGTTTGAGTGCAGTCTTAGTGCCAGCATCGTTCTGTGGTGGTAAATAGACGGCTATGAATAATATAGATGAGAACTCTCTTCTAGATAGTGTGGTCTACAGTTTATCATATGGTACTCTACATCAGGCGAGCAATACCTGGAGACTTCTTGAATCAGTTTCATCATTGATGAAATATGAGTTATGCGACCTTTTTCAATCTGTGTAAAGTCTGTGCTATAAGCTGTGTCTGTCTGTGTGATAAATGATAGCAACTCAGGGAGTGACGTGAGATTCCTTCACCTCAGTTGTGCAAAAATATCTGTCAGACTGGAGCAAAACAAACACCTCGAGAACTCTCTCATAATGACCTTCATAGCGTAGCCATAGCAACCGTCATACCATCGGATCTCTAGTTGAATACAGCTATGCTCCCTCTCCAAGGAACATGCTCCAATCCAGCTCCAGCAGAGAGAGGCTGAGGAAAACAACAACAAATCAATCACTGGCCACAGACCAGATTAAGGTCTGTGGTGAAGACAGGCAGGGAGTTGTAGGAGCATTACCTCTCATGATTTCCAATTCATACTGTATGGAAGTGTCACGCCCTGACCTGAGAGAGACGGTTTATTTCTCTATGTTGTTAGGTCAGGGTGTGGGGTGGGCATTCTATGGTTAATATTTCTATGTTTTGGCCAGGTATGGTTTCCAATCAGAGGCAGCTGCCTATCGTTTTCTCTGATTGGGAACCATACTTAGGCAGCCCTTTTCCCTCCTTGAGTTGTGGGATCTTATTTTTGTACTGCTTTGTAAAGCCCGCAAGACGTGACGGTCGTTTTTCCATTGTTTATTATTTTGTTTAAGTGTTCAGATTTAAAACAAATTATCAAGATGAAGACATACCACGCTGCACCTTGGTCTACTTATTTGGACAAACGTAACAGGAAGTCTCTGCTTTCATCAATTCAGAAACTTACTGCTTGCTCTAACAGGAACGTGACATACTGTAAACACACAAATGAACAGTGTTGGGGAAGCTACTCTGAAAATATACCAAGCTACCAATTACTTCACAATAGAACATTTAAGCTATACTAAAGCTACCCTCAAGAAAATTATAGTTTACTTAACTGAAGTTACTTTCAAAAAGTGTTTCACTGCATCCAAACTACTTAGTGAAAAATGATCATATCTAAATCTGAAATGTCCTTGACTACAAACTGCAAGAACAGATCACTCACTCTGGAGTCAGATGTTACCAGAAAGTGTCATTTAGGCCTAGATTAAATCAGATGAAGCGTTAACCGGTGATAGCCGACACCCTCATAGCTGATGTTTTGGCGGAGCTGTCAAAATGGTGAGCAGCTGCTCTTGATCATTGTCAGGAAGCCACACCGTCATTAGAAGTTCAGAACCAGAAAGTACAGGCTATATAATAATTGTGCTGAAATTAAGTCATTCAATTAAATAATGAGGATTTCTATCAGCCTAATCAAGGTGTAGATTACATCTCACATTTCAGTGTTTGAACTGCATGGGATTTCTGCAGCCAATGGCAATGTCCACTTAATCTATAATGCCAGGAGTGGTTTATGAACTTGACAGTTCTAACGCAATTCTACCTCTGACACTGCCAAAACAACCTCTATGCGGATGTCGGCTACAGCGGATCTGATTGAATAGAGCCCTAAACCTATTAAGCACAAAAAGTGAGAATTAGGAACTACCACCAAGCTACTACAAAATGTAATTGGTATGTAATTATAGTAGTTGAACTACATGTAGTTCATATAGGTACCTCCCTGGGAAGGTAACAAATGTTGAAGTGACAAATGTGCAAAGAACTTGTTCACATCTGCTTTAATTCACATATTGTACTGCAGTGTTGTGGGAGCTAGCACACAGCATTTCTCTGCATCTTTTATACCTGCGGTAAACTGTGTACGTGATGAATACAATTTTATTTGATCCAAAATGCTTTTTTCATCTAGATGGTAGAAAAACACATTCATAAATCAGCAGTTAAGCTATGAGTGAGTCATGCAGTATGCTGTGAAGGCTCAGTTCTGTGCGTGCTTCCACATATCTTGAAGGTTTTTTTCCCCCTTCATTAGCTATGGTATGGATCACTATGGAGTAATATTAAAATGCCTGCATGTCTATTCAAAGTTAATTTACATGCTAAGTAGCGACCTTATTATTTTCATATTTTTTTAACTCTTTTTATAATAATAAAAAAAATGTACCCCCTTTTTCTCCCCAATTTCGTGATATACATTTACTATCTTGTCTCATCGCTGCAACTCCCCAACAGGCTCGGGAGAGGCGAAGGGCGAGTCATGCGTCCTCCGAAACATGACCCGCCAAACAGTGCTTCTTAACACCCTCCCGCTTAACCCTCAATGTTTTGGAGGAAACACCGTTCAACTGACGACCGAAGTCAGCCTGCGGGCGCCCGGCCCGCCACAAGGAATCGCTAGAGCACAATGAGCCAAGTCAAACCCTCCCCTAATCCGGACGACACCCTATTTATTCTACATAATAGGGCACTACCACTTTTGACCAGAGACAAGTAGTGCTCTATATAGGGAATTAACAGAGACAGCGTAAAGAGTAGACTGTTGTGCTATCATTACAGCCTCAGCCTGAATTTGTCCCCAGTGTAGGCTAGGTTTCTGATATGGCTTGTATGATAAGAAGAAGACCCCTCTCAAGTTTAAAGTAATAGATGTTGCTATGCTTTTCGATACTTGCATTGAAAAACAAAAAGACCAAAGGATGATATAGTAGCATAATGTAGCTGAAAGGCTGCCTCAGGGTTGCTTGTTAACAGCTGTGGATATCCATACAGTATGTGCTAGTGTAGTAGCAGTTTCCTGACATTCCATCCCAGTACCTTGTCCATTATTAACAAGTAGATTAATTTCACTTCCGTGATGTACATACTGAATTATTCTGTCAACGGGTAACAAGAAGATATTGATGTGAATTAATATACAGTTATTCCTGTTTTATCTACCGAAACCTCTGCTAGTCAGACAAATTTGAAATGTCAGATAGACACTTTATGTATTTTTTGCAGATATTCTGTTACTAAAGCATTGCATTTACATATACTGAGGTACCTTGGTGAATAATAAATCAATCTGTAAATCCTGCACTCCAAAGGGAATCTAAAATGTAGATCATGTCAATAGGAATCTCCTGGGAATATAATTGCAAGCCACTGTAGAAAAAAATTATTTTGAATTTGTATGGAAAACTTTATTTGATAATAAAAATAGCATTCACAGACTTCTTTTGATAGCTACATATACATTGTGATCCCTCTCAAGGAAAGAAGCTTTACTGGATAAGTCCACATCTACTTGTACTTAAACTAATGTTATGTATAGCTTCATGGGTCAAATAAAGCTATGAACAATGTTGTATTTATATATGCATAGTGTTTTATAAAAAAGATTGGCCCATATGCATGTACTGCTTTTATCAACACAGATATAGCATTATGTCTGGAGCACATTGCAAGAAATAATGCTTAAAGAACACAGACTGCATACAAGTGCTTTATAATACAAAGGCAGGCTAACCATCAAGAGATATTCAAACCAACAAACAGCTTCTAATTGACCAAATACAGTCATCCATTTTTAGAATGTCTTTACATACCTGATTCAGAGTACATTAACATATTTCCCATGAATCATCAGGTCCATTTCAGAAATATAAACACAATATCACATTCCTCACTGCAGAGGTTTCTCATAAATTTCTCTTTTGTACAAGAAAAAGGCAGCAAGTTATTCCTTGACAGGTTCCTATTAGTTACATAGTAAAATTCTGTACAGGTGTTGGCCGGCAGGTTATCTTCTTCTTTAAATGTCAATTTTTTTTGCTCTTCTTTGCAATTTTTTTACAGTACCGTGGAAAAAACTTTGATAAAAGAATGCATTGGTTGTAGTTTTTCCTATATCGTTTTAGATGTTTTATGAAACATAAAACAGAGAATATACAGAAAAACACGGTTAAAGCAGCAGTCATACTCCAGTGATGTGAAAGCATGGCTCAGAAGGGCAGATACTTCTGTACCAGAACTTTCCATATGTTACCATCACAACAGCTTCCCTTACATAATTACATCATCACCTCATTTCCTTGGACAGGGAGAGGAAGAAAGGAATTACTCCCATATCACCTGTATGGGATCAGTGGGCCGTTGATCAATATTTTCTATTGAATCTTCAAGCCAATCAGATGTGGTTTAGCTTTCCTCACGTCTACATCGGTAAATAGGATCAATTCATTCTAGGACTGTGGTTACTTTCAAACCATTTGACTTGACCTCTCTTAGTCAACCTCTCCATGTTGCTTATAACTGAAGCAGGCTTCATGTTACAGGCTCCATCCAGTCAGTTAACATGTTGCTTCTACTTTCCTCTGAATGAGAATCCAACACTTTGTTTAATTTTATTTCCACCACAGGCAGTCTACTCAGACACCTCCGACTGAGAGAAGAGGAGATGGATGTTAGTTTCCCTCTTTGGCGATTCTACAGCAAATCCAGCAGGGATAACAATTATTCTTATTTTCAGGTTATGGGGCATATAACTTGGTCCTTTAAGCTTTTACCAAGCTTCGTTGTGGTATGTGCCAATTGAAATTAAATAGCTAGACAAATGCAAAAAGGATGATTTCAAATATATTATTTCTAAAATTACTATTGGTTATAAAAATTTGAGTTTGCCTTTTCTCTGTATGATATTCACTTAGGTATGTACACTGCAGTTGTCCATAAAATGTCACTACTACCAACATCTTGTGCTATAGTTTGCTTTGTAAAGCAATTCTGAGGTGGAAAATGACATCAAAACACATATTAAAAACAAGCCCACCATGAAGTACCAGTTACCACAGTAAGGAGCATGTTTGAAACCTCAGAGGGAACACATACAGTCCCTAGTGAAAGTCTAAACACCCCTGGCAGTCTTCACATTTTGCTAACTTAACATTTGTATCTAAAAAGGGATTACATTGGATTTTCTTTTCTATAGATCTACACAACCTACTAAACATTTTTTAAGTGAAAGAAATATTATAAAACATAAAAAGGGAATAATTTTGAATAAGATTTTACCAACTCTTAGGGCAACAAAGCTCCATTGTTTTTGTCAAAATTGCTCAAGCTCAGTAAATTTTGTTGGGAATCATTGCTGGAAAGCAATATTCAAACTTTGTCTCTGATTTTAAAGAATATTTAAGTCAGGACTAAGACTGGATCACTCAACACCTCTTGGAAAGCCATTCTGGTGTGTCTAGCATTAATTAACTCTTGGTTTTCAGAAGACTACGGCGGACTTTTCTCTGACTTTTTACCTGTGCTTTGCTCCTTTCATGTATATTTTTTATCCTGACAACCCCATTTCCTGTCGGTGACAAGCATACCCAATACGTGACGCTGCCACCGCAATACTTGAAAATACAGAGGATCAACAACATTGCATTCACTCCACATTAGTGGCCTGTATGATGAAGTGAAAAGAAGGAAACCTGTGTTAAAACATCCACGCCAAATCATCAATTATGTTTGCAACAAGGCTGTTAAATAATACTGCTAGACAAAACAGCAAATTATTTAACTTTTTGGACTAAATAAAAACTGCTGGTTTGAATCAAACCTAATGCAACACAGAGGAAAATCCTCTGTATTTTCAAGTATTGTGGTGGCAGCATCATGTAATGGGTAGGCTTGTCACCGGCAGGGATTGGGGAGTTTGTCAGGATAAAAAAAACATGAAAGGAAAACCTAACCCTGGGACAAAGTTTTATTTGTCAGCGGGACATTTACACACATTTTAATACCAAAGACCAGCCAGGAGGGCTTTTGAAAAGGTGTAAAGTGTGAGTTGTCCAGTCTCAGTCCTGACTTAAATTTGCTTGAAAATCCGAGACAAGACTGAAATATTGCTGGCCATCAATGATTCCCAACCACATTTACTGAGCTTGAGCAATTTTGACAAAAACAATGGATATACGTTGCGCTAAGAGTAAAAAAACCTGCCGCAATCAATAATTTCTTTTTTTGGGGGGGGGGGGGGGGGGGGGGGGGGGGGGGGGGGGGTGTTCTATAATTTTTCTTTCACTTTGAAAATGTGGAGTAGGTTTTGTAGATAATTGTTCTAACAATCTAAATTAATAAATATTTTTATTACATTTTAAGGCAGCAAAATGTGAAGACTGCAAGGGGTGTGTAGAGTTTCACTAGCGACTGTATGTGTTCCTTCTGAGGTTTCAAACAGAGATGCCCAAAAAAAGCTAAATCACCATTTGTGATGTGATAGGCACATACACATACCTTCACTACAGTATTAACAACTGCAGTTATGCTCAAAATAATGAGAACAGAAACAAAACATACAGTATGAACAACAAAAAATGATTGTATTCCTGCTGTGGTATGAATCTCTGTCCCGGATCACAAGTAGTCAAATCAATGAATCAATCAACCAGGCGATTGGATAAATCACAAGTTAATCTCCTCAGAAGTCCAAGTCCAGTGTATGTACTGTGGCCTACACAGGTTGAGGGGTGAGAGGCCAGGGTCCAGGCTCTGTCCACTCAGATGCTGAGGTCCTTGGGGCTCTCTTTGTAAAGCCTTCTCATAGGCTCGGGGAACTGGTTCTGGGCGCGACCTACTGCGTTGTTGTGTCCTGCTGCGTTGTTGTGTCCTGCTGCGTTGTTGCAGTGTCCTGCGTTGTTGTAGCCTGCGTGGTTGTGAGTGGAGGCATTGTTCTTCAGTGTACTGTAGTAGTTCAGCTCCTCCCTGCTATAGCTGCTGTCTGGAGACGAATCTCTTCTCTCTGGCGTTCCGTTCATCCCATACCTTTCCTCCCTCGTCTCAACCGGCGAGTCCCTCAGGAGGTTGCCGTTCTTCAGGCTGCCTCTGCCGGGAGTCCACCCCCTGGAAAGAGACAGGGAGGAAACCCTTTTGTTCAGGCGCTCTGGGGTGTTGGCCTCTAAGTAGGCTCGGCCCGGGGTCTGTGGTTCCCTCAGGAGCCTGCGGTCGTAGAGTGGTTGTTCAGGAGTAGCCGCATGACTGAGGAAACCTCCGTCCTCGTTCTCCTTCTCGGGTGTGCTGTCTCGGTGTGCTCGCTCTGCCCTGCGGTCCATGGACTTGGCCCGCCGTCGGTCAGGGGAGGCGTTATGTTTACGAGTGGGCGAACGGTCGAGGGAGCCACGGCGTGGTCGACTGTACCTCGGGTCTAGAGTACTGCTACTAGCGGAGAGCTCCCGCTCTCGTTCTTTAGCTGCCGCTGCAGCTGCAGCCCTCTTCCCAGAGCTGTCCTTACGCAGAGTCTTTAAGAGTTTTGAAATGCCGCTCTCTGACTCTGACTTGTTGACTTTGCGGCCCCGGCTCTTCTTATTGTTGCTGCCGCTGTTTTCAGGGTAGTGTTGGATGGGGATGGTATGGCTGTGGTTGTTGTTCCAGGTGTGATGGTGGTGGGGGTTAAAGTGCCGGCCCTGGTACTCCATCCTGTCCCTGTCTCGGCCCTGCGCAGCATCCTTGTGGCGTGATGGTTTGTGAAAGTCTGGTGGATAACTGGACTCCGATGAGGTGTGATATCGGCTGTTTGGTGGCAGGGTTCTCACTTCCGGAGAGTTTTGTGCCCCGGGTGTGGGAGAGTGCCCGTCATGGCTGGAGTCTGTATGAAAACAAAGGAAGAACATGAGAGACATTCTCAGACTGGATGGAGTTTAAACTAACTAAATAATATAAGCTTGGTAGCTAAGACAATTCCCACAAATTGCTTGTATCAATACAAATATTTCTTATATCTGTATTTAGTCAATACAGCCTTTTTTATGAAACCATGTACTGCCATGTACTTCCATAAACAGTGACTTGTTTGCAAATTAGGACAATAAATATACTGGGGGAAAAGGGTGATATTAAATATTCAAATTTGTACACAAATGACTTACTTTGATCCTCAAACTAAATTACATCAAAGTAAACAATTGCTACAGTATATTTTCAATGAGAGCATTGGATTGGTACATGTAGGTGGCAGCAACACAACAAGTGCAAAACATTGCAAGTGGAGGGCTGGTGTTATCAATGACACAACAAGCAGCTATGACATTAAAATAAAAATGATAAACAAGTTGATTATCATCGTTTGGGAATGGGAACTGCAGAAAAACAAAGAGCCTGAGAGAGGAGAAAACAAAAAACTGGAGAGCATTCTGCCCATGACTCTGCCCAATTAGTGGTTGTTATGGTAGCAGCAGGAGGCGAGCAGTGATATGAATCCTTCCAGAGGCGGGAGGAGGAGAAGCAGTGCATTCAGTGTGAATGGGTTCACATGGGTCATGAAAGCACAGTGCAGGTTGAGGAGTGAGCCAGGCCACACAGCATCAAACACATACCCAGGGAGGTGCAGGTAGTGGGGGGGGGGGGATGGTAGGGGGAGATGGATTAAGTAGGTGAGAGATGTTGAGGTGGAGGGTAAACAGTTAGGAGGTTGGGTTGGAACAGACTTGGCTACAAACCGTGGTCTGATTTTGGCCCATTAGGTAGAAACAGGGCTCTCCCATCTTGTCATTTCTCATAGTACCAACAGCGAGATGAGGAGCCATCATCGCTGGAGGGAGGAGGAAGAACCCAGAGAAAAGTGGGGAGGAAAGAGACAGAAAAGAAATAAACAAAAATAGAGAAAACAGAGGACTTAGATCCTCAATGGAGATATGAGAAATACATGTAGTTGGTTCAGTTGACAAGTTTTTCTTTCAGGCACAGAAAAGGAAAACCTATCAAATTGACGGCTGAGTGGAATCCTTTGACCTTCTTGGCAGAAATAAGGAGAAACAATCCCAGATTAGAGTGAGCAGAACATACAGTATTTGGACAATAAGACTTGATTTATACAGAAAGAGGAACATTACATACTATGGCCAATAAAGGTTGAGAGTTTCATGTTCCTTGGTGTCCACATCACCAGTGAACTATCCTGGTCCAAACACAACAAGACAACACATTTTCCCCCTCAGGAGAGGCATGGGTCCCCAGATCCTCAAAAAGTTCTACAGCTGCACCATCGAGAGCATCCTGACCGGTTGCATCACCACCTGGTCTGGCAACTGCTCTGCATCTGACCGTAAGGCGCTACAGAGGGTAATGCATATGGCCCATTACATCACTGGGGCCAAGCTTCCTGACATCCAGGAACTATATACTAGGCGGTGTCAGAGGAAGGCCCAAAGAATTGTCAGACTCCAGTCACCCAAGTCATAGACTGTTCTCTCTCCTACCGCATTGCAACCAATACCGGAGCACCAAGTCTAGGACCAAAAGGCTCCTTAACAGCTTCTACCCCCAAGCTGAACAATTAATCAAATGGCCACCCAAACTATTTACATCTATGCATTGTCACTTTACAAATGACCTCGACTAACCTGTACCCCCACACATTGACTCGGTACCGGTACCCCTTGTATATAGCCTCAATATTGTTATGTAAATATCTTGTGTTACATTTTTTTTCTTTCGTTTATTTAGTAAATATTTTCTTAACTCTATTTCTTGAACTGCATTGTTGGTTAAGGGCTTGTAAGTAAGCGTTTCACGGTAATGTTGCATTCGGCGCGTGTGACAAATAAAATGTGATTTGCTCACAGCAACAAGAAACTGCAGACTACAGTGTCCGTCCTGTGTGTGGGGCCTTTAGTGTTAGTCAGCAGTCAGAGTCAGTAGTGTTAGTCATAGTATGGCGGGAATCTGTATCACATCACATCTCCACCCACCATATTCAGGTACAGATCCATCGCCCCTCTTGAGGACCAGATGTGCCCTCCGGCCACCATTCTTGATCAGCTCGATGGCCCGTGCGTGCTTCATGTTCTTTGTGCTCTCGCCGTTGATCTCCAGGATCTCATCTCCCACCTTTGTGTGCAGAGAGAGAGGAGGGAGGAGATTTATTGAGACAACCAGATAATGGATCCCAGGCGAGCTGAACTGTCTATTTGACAGAAATATTATAATCCAAGTACAACAGAGTGACAGGCCTCCAATTGTTATGTTTTTTTCATGGAGCATACCCTCATCTTGCCATTCCTGACAGCCGCCCCATCCTCAGCCAGCCTCAACACATATAGGTCCATGTTGTACTCCCGTCCTCCTCTCAGGCTGAACCCAAAGCCTTTACTGTCCCGCTCCAGATCCACAGAGTAGAACTCGGCATCCTGAGAGAGTGAGAGACAGAAAGAAAGAAAAGTACATATTTACAGAGCAGATGTGCAAATACGCACAACTCACGGGCCAACAGGGGTGTCATGAAGTGAGTACTAAATTCAGGACTAATCAAGTCACATCCAGCTAAAACTCACATAATAATATAAGCCATTTAGCAGACACTTTTATCCAAAGCAACTTACAGTCATGCGTACATACATTTTTACAGGGATTGAAACCATAACCCTGGCGTTACAAGCTCTACCAACAGAGGTACAAAGGACCACACAAAAGTAACTGGCGGTACAATACCCTGGAACCAATGAATAATTATTGCTGCCTGGGCAGAGCACGGAAAAAGGGCACTGCAATGGTTGGACACAGACTTACTGCACTCATCAAAAGTTTGGCTGTGGTACTGTCACTCTTCCGCCCTCTTTAATTGATTAACTGATTAATTGATTGATTGCTTTGATGCTTTGAATGAAAATGTTTATCTCAGACTGAAGCTGTACGGTGTGTTCTTGTGAAGTAATGATTTACTGATTGCTTCCTTCTTTGGTGATTGATTGAAACAGACCGATAGAACATGTCTGTCTTTACTGTACCTGTGAGGGCTGAGCTTGTGTTGGAGGAGGTGGAGGAGGAGCCTGTTTCGACTTTGAGTTGTTCCTGGAAAATGTAATCATTCATATGAACACACAGATATGAAAATAAATCATATTCATATAGAAGTCATCTTTCATGCAATTGATCATATTATACATTTTATTTCATCAAAAGCCTGTTTATTGATTGAGATCTTCATAGAAACTAACCGAGGCTCCGTGGCAGTTTGGGGTGTGTGCGTGGTGGTGATGGTGGCAATCTTCTCAGCGTTGGTCAACAGAGACGCGTTGGAGGACTCTGTGGAAACACAGTAGAGGATTGTGGGTAGGGGTCATAACCTCTAATCTATGAGTAATACGGCTCCTATCTTAGAGAAAAAACAAATGCGTCTGCTGTTAGATGCTCTAAAATCGCTCTTCTGCTAAACAATGTGTTTTGAGCCGTAACTGGGTCTTGGTCAGGACTGCCGTCTTTGACAGCACATTTCCATACAAGAGTTTTGCTCTCCAGAAAACACAGTCTTACCTCAAGGCTGCTCTGTTCAACCTGATGCTAATTGCCTACAATGTTGGCATCTACCATTTTGCTCACAGACACAGACAACACCAGTTCCACTCTACACAGGAACATCAAATCAAAACAAGCGTCTCTGCTTCCATCGTTCTGTTTTTCTTTAAATTCCAGGGGTAATTGTCCTTCCTTTCTTGCAAATATAATTGTGCTGCACCACAAGCCACAACACGGCAGTCCACATCATATACATTGGTTACTTATAGATGGAATGGGGTTCTGCCTGAAGTTAGCAAGAGCACCAGCCTGACTCATTTATCCCTCTCTCCCTCGCTACCCTGACAGCCCTGCCTGCCTGACACAACCTGAACGGTTCAACAACAAATATATCCACACAAAATTACACAGTCTAGTTGGGGAAGGTTGTGGCTGCATGGGTTCTATCTAGAGTTGTTCTACCATTAGAGAAACAGTAGGCTATAAATAGATGCTATCATTGTGGTTGTTAAAACAAACTGCCATGCTTTGTTTAATGACTGGTTTTGCATTCTCTCCTCCTTTGTGTGTGCTCCTGGCTCTCCTCCCATCTTAATGAAGCTACATTTTACCAGCTTTTCTGGAGAGCCCTTTAGAGGCAGAGCAGCAAACCTAGCGTGCGCGCGCACACACACACACACACACACACACACACACACACACACACACACACACACACACACACACACACACACACACACACACACACACACACACACACACACACACACACACACACACACACACCTCTCATTGGTCATTCTAGGGGCTGGCTGTATTGTTGTTCTGGGACATGGCACAACTCAACACATTCCTACTCATGGGGATAGAGCCAATTTCCTGTCACAGCCTGTTCCTGCCATAACCAGTATTACGTATGCATTTCCTGCCACCTTGTTCCATCCAGACCGAGGAGATTAACACTGACAGGAAGCAGTGATTACACAGAAAACACATTTCACTGAGTTGATAATCTCTTCATTTCAAAATGGCAGCTATTACCAAACTGGCAGACTGCAGTACATCCAAATGACATTATCAGTCTGCCTATCATACACTGTACTACAATCAACACACACATACTTATCAGCTTGCCCTCCCCAAATTCTAACCTTAACCATAAAAGGGGGAAAGGTAAAACTGACTAGAGATACATATCTAGTGGCATCACCTCCCTACTCATTCACAGTCCCAACCCTCTCCCAGTTTGAAGCCAGGGCAGGGAGCATGGCCTCTCATAGCGCTAGATAGCTCCCCAGGTTGATAGAAATCTTCTGCCAGCGCAGAGCAGTGATGCCCATTGACTCCCACTAGAACTATGAATAAGTCACCTCCCTACTGCATTATAAAACAGAAAGCCACAAAGTCTTACCATCACCAGGAATGATCCTCAGAGACACTGTGTTCCCGGCCTCCTTGATCAGGTTGACGATGTCCGAGTGGGACTTGTTGGTAATGGAGCAGCCGTTGACGGACAAGATGCGATCGCCCACCTTCAGCTTCCCACAGCGGTCCGCAGGGCTCCCCTCGATGATGCGCCCTATTTTGTGGGGCATGGCCACACATGCATTTCCAGCTTTGATGTTAATGTGTAGTGTGTGTGTTTGTGTGATTTGGTTATTGATTACGTAATTTGATTATGAGAAAAGAAAGAGAAGGAAAAAAGAGAGAAAAGAAGGCAAAGGGTTAAAAACTTCTTAGGGATAGGGGGCAGTATTCGGAAGTTTGGATGACTGACATGCCCAAAGTAAACTGCCTGTTACTCAGGCCCAGAAGCTGGGATATGCATATAATTGGTAGTATTGGACAGAAAAAACTCTGAAGTTTCTAAAACTGTTGAAAAATGTCTGAGTATAACAGAACTGATATGGCAGGCAAAAACCCGACGAGAATCCATCCAGAATCTTTTTTGTTGTTGAGGTGACCACCCATTGAAATGCCTGTCTATGGGAAAATCAAAGGAAATCCTCCCAGATTGCAGTTCCTATGGCTCCCACTGGATGTCAACAGTCTTTAGAAAGGGTTTCAGGCTTGGTTTTTGAAAAATTAGCTAGAATTTGTAGTTTTTCAAGGTGGCTCTCATTTTGACTGTAGTGTTGTGGCGCGCGTGGATGAAGGCGTGCACTTCGTTATTTATCTCCGGTATTGAACACACTATTCTCTGTCTTAAATTTGATCGTTTTTTTTAACATATTAGGGTACCTGAGGATTGATTAGAAACGTTGTTTGACTTGTTTGGACGAAGTTTATTGTAAACTTTTGGGATTCCTTTGTATGCATTTTGAATGAGTGGAACAGGTGGATTACTGAATCAAGCACGCCAACTAAACTGACTTTTTTGGGTTATAAAGAAGGACTTTATTGAACAAAACGACCATTTGTTGTGTAGCTGGGACCCTTGGGATTGCAAACAGAGGAATTTCTTCAAAGGTAAGTGATTTATTTTATCGGCATTTCTGACTTTTGTGACGCCTCTGCTGGTTTGAAAAATGTTTTTAATGCTATTGTACGCGGGGCGCTGTCCTCAGATAATAGCATTGTATGCCTTCGCCGTAAAGCCTTTTTGAAATCTGACAAAGCGGCTGGATTAACATGAAGTTAAGCTTTTAAATGATGTATGACACTTGTATTTTCATGAATGTTTAATATTACGATTTTTGTATTTTGTATTTCGCTCTGCAATTTCTCTGCAATTTCGCTCTGCAATTTCACCGGATGTTGTCGAGGTGGGTCGCTAGCGGCACATCTAGCCCAAAGAGGTTTTTAACCTCTCTGGGCTAGGTGGCACCAAATCGTCCCACCTACGTAACAGCCAGTTGAATCCTGTGGCGCGATTTTCAAATACCTTAGAAATGCTATTACTTCAATTTCTCAAACATATGACTATTTTACAGCTATTTAAAGACAAGACTCTCGTTAATCTAACCACACTGTCCAATTTCAAAAAGGCTTTACAACGAAAGCAAAACATTAGATTATGTCAGCAGAGTACCCAGCCAGAAATAATCAGACACCCATTTTTAAGCTAGCATATAATGTCACATAAACCCAAACCACAGCTAAATGCAGCACTAACCTTTGATGATCTTCATCAGATGACAACCCTAGGACATTATGTTATACAATACATGCATGTTTTCTTCAATCAAGTTCATATTTATATCAAAAAACAGCTTTTTACATTAGCATGTGACGTTCAGAACTAGCATACCCCCCGCAAACTTCCGGGGAATTTACTAACAATTTACTAAATTACTCACGATAAACGTTCACAAAAAGCATAACAATCATTTTAAGAATTATAGATACAGAACTCCTCTATGCACTCGATATGTCCGATTTTAAAATAGAATATTGCAAAATGTGCTTTCACCAAAAAGCTAAGTACATAGCCCAGCCATCACGGAATAGCTATTTAGACACCCAGCAAGTTTTCGCCTTCACCAAAATCAGATTTACTATAACAAAAATGTTATTACCTTTGGTGTTCTTCGTCAGAATGCACTCCCAGGACTTCTACTTCAATAACAAATGTTGGTTTGGTCCCAAATAATCCATCGTTATATCCAAACAGCGGCGATTTGTTCGTGCGTTCTAGACACTATCCGAAATGGTAAATCAGGGTTACGAGCATGGCGCAATTCGTGACAAAAAAATTCTAAATATTCCATTACCGTACTTCGAAGCATGTCAACCGCTGTTTAAAATCAATTTTTATGCAATTTATCTCGTAAAAAAGCGATAATTTTCCGACCGGGAATCTGCATTTCGGTAAATAGAGGAAAAAAAAGAAAGATGGGGGCGACCAGTGCACGCGCCTAAGCCCACTGTCCCCTGAGCGGCCACTTGACAAAGGCGATAATGTGTTTCAGCCTGGGGCTGGAATGACGACATTCAGCTTTTTCCCGGGCTCTGAGAGCCTATGGGAGCCGTGGGAAGTGTCACGTTACCGCAGAGATCCTTTGTTTTGGAAAGAGATGTCAAAGAAAGCCAATAAATGGTCAGACAGGCCACTTCCTGTAAAGGAATCTCTCAGGTTTTTGCCTGCCATATGAGTTCTGTTATACTCACAGACACCATTCAAACAGTTTTAGAAACTTTAGGGTGTTTTCTATCCATATCTAATAATTATATGCATATTCTAGTTACTGGGTAGGAGTCGTAACCAGATTAAATCGGGTACGTTTTTTATCCGGCGGTGTAAATACTGCCCCCTAGCCCTAAGAGGTTAATCATCCAAATCACCATAGGCCATTCACTCAGAGAGGACGACCCAAGAACCAGCCAACCGTGGCACTGGAAACATGGTGCAATCACGGTGTATGCATCCAGAACACAGCTTACATCCCTAGTGGTGGACAGACTTGTATTGTGTGGTCATTAAGGAATTCATGGGCTCTGTTTTTGTCTCTGCTGTCATCCTCTGCTCCCCTGATGTGTTAATCAATGGGACATAAGTCACTTGGAACTGGTCAGGGTCCTTTGTGGCCCCTGCTCGGCAGGCTATCAATGGCCTTGACACAGCCTTACGACTGTCTTCCCCTTCCCCTCAGCACCAGGGATCACTGGGGAGGATGCAGCCTGTGCCACAGTGGAGTGGTTAGATGCTGGACGTGTCATTTGGTTTCTGACCCTTGGAACGGCTCAGAAAATGAGATGTATTCCTAAAGATTGATACTCAGAAATCTCAGGCTCCTCACTTATGTCAAGAGAGAATGCACACTTTATCAGAGAGGCTACAGACAGACTGTTTGCATACTGCGTGCTACGCAAGCAAAGCAATACAAGCTGTACAAGCTGAGTGACAGCGTTCAATACAGCACATCTTGTTTACAGAGCAGCTCTGAACAGACACTAGGGAGCTTTCACTCTCCTCTCCTTCCCTTCCCTTCCCTCCCTCCCTCCCTCCCTCCCTCCCTCCCTCCCTCCCTCCCTCCCTCCCTCCCTCCCTCCCACATCCATATTTATCACATCACCTTGCGCTTCAAGCTCCCCTCCCTTCTTCTTGAATAAAAACTGCACTTGTGTCCTGCCACTCTATCCAAATAATGAGATATGGGACATTACTGGGTGTGACAAATACCCAGGATTTAATACCCAATCTGCTAATCACAACACCAGAGCACAGCAGCTCACAATGGTGGGATGGGCTGGAGGGAGAAAAGGGGTTTGCATAGTATGATGTATGGGAGAGGGATAAAGCCAGTGCAAAGCTCTTTGTCCGTCACAATACCCAAACATCTATGACCCTCTCAGGCAAAAGAAGAATCCATAGACTGATCACAAACGTATGGACGTGCACTATTTCCCTCCATCAATATTCCCTCTCATGTCTCTCTCTATGTTGGACGGCCACTAGCGGAGGGGGAGATCTGGTAAAGAAACATCCCCATCAGCACATTAATTCATCCCATCCCCACAATGAGACTGGAAGAAACTCTCAAATGTCAGAAGCAGTGCACTACATGGGGAACATAGGGGTCTGGCCAGAAGTAGTGCACTGCATGGAGAATATAGGGGTCTGGCCATTAGTAGTGCACTGCATGGAGAATATAGGGGTCTGGCCAGAAGTAGTGTGCTACATGGAGAATATAGGGGTCTGGCCAGAAGAAGTGCGCTACATGGAGAATATAGGGGTCTGGCCAGAAGAAGTGCGCTACATGGAGAATATATGGTTTAATTTGAGTCACAACCAGAGACAGTTGAGACAGAAGTGTCACTGAGTCTGAGGATCCAGCTGCAGACAGTGCCGATGAGCACATTCAGGTCACTCATATAGAAAGACATCAAGTCTCAGTGGGATATCTCCTGCTTGTATAAATGATACGTAAACAACCTTTACTTCTACCTTCTATTTAATGGGGCTTTGTCACGGGTATCGTCGGTGAAGGAGGACCAAAATGCAGCAGGACTGTGTTTGTTCATTTTGAACATTTATTTAAATCAAAACGAACACAAAAACAACAAACAAGAGAACGACCGATCCACTGACAGTCTGGCAAGGCACAAGGCTAACACAGAACAATCTCCCACAAATGACAAACACAAACACACCCTAATATATGGGACTCTCAATCAAAGGCAAATAGACAACACCTGCCTTCAACTGAGAGTCCCAACCCCAATTAACCAAACATAGAAACAGACACACTAGACTAAACATAGAATACATGAAAATCAAACAGTACCCCAAAACCCCGGAATACTTAAATCAAATGCCCCTTCAACAAACACACCACCCCGAACCACATAAAACGAATACCCTCTGCCACGTCCTGACCAAACTACAATACCAATTAACCCTTATACTGGCCAGGACGTGACAGGCTTCAACTATAGCCCACAGGATCAATGGAACTGGGTCCATTGTACTGCACAGTAGCTAACAAAACATACATTTGATAGTAACCAGGCCATATGGCATGTTTTACACCATGCTACATCTTCCTGGTCATCAGGCAGGCTGTGTAAGGAGACCTCGGAGCAATATTGGTGCTGCAAACTCATCAGAGGGAAGTTGATACTAAATTTGTTCAGAGGACGACATTTAAATCAAATTAAATCAAATTGTACTTTTCACATGCGCCAAATATAAGATGTAGAACTTAGAGTGAAATGCTTACTTACGAGTCCTTAACCAACAACGCAGAGTTTAAAAAAGTAAATAAACTAAAGGAAAAATAGTAACACAATAAAATAACAATAACGAGGCTAGATACAAGAGGTACCGGTACCGAGTCAATGTGCAACGGGTTAATCTAGGTAATTGAAGTAATATATACAGTACCAGTCAAAAGTTTGGACACCTACTCATTCAAAGGTTTTTCTTTATTTTTATTATTTTCGACATTGTAGAATAATAGTGAATACATCAAAACTATGAAATAACACATAGTGGAATCATGGAATCACCTCCATGCTTCACGGTGGGAACCACACATGCGAAGATGAACCATTCACCTACTCTGCGTCTCACAAAGACACGGTGGTTAGAACCAAAAATCTCACATCAAAGGACAGATTTTCACTGGTCTAATGTCTATTGGTCATGTTTCTTGGCCCAAGCAAGTCTCTTCTTCTTATTGGTGTCCTTTAGTAGTGGTTTCTTTGCAGCAATTCGACCATGAAGGCCTGATTAACGCAGTCTCCTTTGAACAGTTGATGTTGAGATGTGTCTGTTACTTGAACTCTGTGAAGCATTTATTTGGGCTGCAATTTCTGAGGTTGGTAACTGTAATGAACCTATCCTCTGCAGCAGAGGTAACTCTAGGTCTTCCTTTCCTGTGACGGTCCTCACTATTTCATAGCGTTGATGTCTTCACTATTATTCTACAATGTATAAAATAGTAAAAATAAAGAAAAACCCTTGAAAGAGTAGGTGTGTCCAAACTTTTGACTGGTACTGTACATGTAAGTAAGGGTAAAGTGACTATGCATAGATAATAAACAGAGAGTAGCAGCAGCATATGTGAAGGAATGTGTGTGTGTGTGTGTGTGTGTGTGTGCGTATGTGAAGGAATGTGTGGGTGTGTGTGTGTGTGTGTGTGTGTGTGTGTGTGTGTGTGTGTGTGTGTGTGTGTGTGTGTCAGTGTAGTATGTGTGATTGCGGGGTTAGAGTCCAGTGCATGGCCCTGTAGTCATGGGTGAACAGGGAGTACAGGAGTGGACTAAGCACAAAGCCTTGACAGCCCCCAGTGTTGTTGGTCAGCGTGGCGGATGTGTTGTTGCCTACCCTCACCACCTGGGGGCGGCCCGTCAGGAAGTCCAGGATACAGAGGGAGGTGTTCAGTCCCAGGGTCCTTAGCTAAATTATGAGTTTGGAGAGCACTATGGTGTTAAAGGCTGAGCTGTAGTCAATAAACAGCATTCTCACATTGGTGTTCCTTTTGTCCAGGTGGGAAAGGGCAGTATGAAAAGCAATATAGATTGCATCATCTGTGGATCTGCTGGGGCAGTATGCAAATTGGAGTGGGTCCAGGATTTCTGGGATGTGAGCCATGTGGTGGCTAATTTCTGCATTACCAAATGAGGAGAGTTACAAACTTCACACACCAGTCAGTTATACTTAAAACTACATCTTTAATAATTAAGATGCTTTTGCAAAAGCACTTGACTTTCATTGATGCGCTATCTCTAATGCACCATTGAAAAGTGACTACACAAAAGTACAAATGTCTTTTATTGCCAAGATACACCCCTTCAACGTACATGACGAACCACAGATACATAGAATGGGTCACAAGGTCAAGTTTTGTATGAAAGATATCTATAAAACATAGCAGACAGCAACTGCTGTGTCAACAGTGTTCATTGTATAGACCAGTGTCTGGTCCTCCTACCCCAAACTGGAACTGTCTCTCCCTGGTACGGTATAGAACAGAACCATTAGCTCATCCAATGACATAAATCAATTGACAACTCTAGATACTCCCATCTCAAGTAAACTCCCTCTTGACTCCACTCCTGGACAAGCTCACTGAGGGGAGTGAGCCTCTAGGTCATACACTATCCCAGGATAAGTGCAAGATCTAAGAATGGACATACAATGGTCCCAGACACTGCCATACACCTTCCCCCAATGCCAAAGGAGGGAGTGACTTGCGCACAGACATTGTGAAGACAAGTAATTGGTTCCCCATTAATCACGCCATCCCTTCACATGGTTTAACAGATACATTCACATATGACAAGTATCTCACATAAGCATATTATGCAAGTAAAACATCTATGTTACCCAACTAATTCTGATTCATCCGCCACAGCCATCCTTTCAAAGCATTTCAGCCTTTCAAAGCATTTCATGGCTACAGATGTGAGTGCTGCGGACCCGAAGTCATTTAGGCATGTTACCTTGGCGTTCTTGGGCACAGGGACTATGGTAGTCTGCTTGAAATGTGGTATTAGACTGGGTCAGGGAGAGGTTGAAAATGTCAGTGAAGACACTTGCCAGATGGTCAACGCATGCTCTGAGTACACAACCTGGTAATCCGTCTGGGCCTGCGGCCTTGTGAATGTTAACCTGTTTAAAGGTCTTACTCACATTGGCTTAAAATCCCTCTTTGACGGCTGAGTGACCTTAACCTGTTGGGTCTAGGGGGCAGCATTTGCACGTCTGGATAAAAAAAATTTACCCGATTTAATCTGGTTACTAATCCTACCCAGTAACTAGAATATGCATATACTTATTATATATGGATAGAAAACACTCTAAAGTTTCCAAAACTGTTTGAATGGTGTCTGTGAGTATAACAGAACTCATTTGGCAGGCAAAACCCTGAGACATTTTCTGACAGGAAGTGGATACCTGATGTGTTGTATTGACTTTAAACCTATCCCATTGAAAAACACAGGGGTTTAGGAATATTTTGGCACTTCCTATTGCTTCCACTAGATGTCACCAGCCTTTACAAAGTGTTTTGAGTCTTCTGGAGGGAGATCTGACCGAACAAGAGCCATGGAACGATGATGTCCCATTAGACACCTGGCGCGCGAGTTCATGTTGGGTACCCTCGTTCCAATACGTTATAAAAGAGTATGCATTCGTCCACCTTGAATATTATTCATGTTCTGGTTAAAAAAGGCCCTAATGATTTATGCTATACAACGTTTGACATGTTTGAACGAACGGAAATATATTTTTTCCCCTCGTTCATGACGAGAAGTCCGGCTGGCTTACATCATGTGCTAACGAGACGGAGATTTTTGGACATAAATGATGAGCTTTTTTGAACAAAACTACATTCGTTATGGACCTGTGATACCTGGAAGTGACATCTGATGAAGAGAATCAAAGGTAATGGATTATTTACATAGTATTTTCGATTTTAGATCTCCCCAACATGACGTCTAGTCTGTATCGCAACGCGTATTTTTCTGGGCGCAGTGCTCAGATTATTGCAAAGTGTGATTTCCCAGTAAGGTTATTTTTAAATCTGGCAAGTTGATTGCGTTCAAGAGATGTAAATCTATAATTCTTTAAATGACAATATAATATTTTACCAATGTTTTCTAATTTTAATTATTTAATTTGTTACGCTGACTTGACTGCCGGTTATTGGAGGGAAACGATTTCCTCAACATCAATGCCATAGTAAAACGCTGTTTTTGGATATAAATATGAACTTGATAGAACTAAAAATGCATGCATTGTCTAACATAATGTCCTAGGAGTGTCATCTGATGGAGATTGTAAAAGGTTAGTGCATCATTTTAGCTGGTTTTATGGTTTTGGTGACCCTGTCTTTGACTTGACAAAACATTACACACAACTCTTGTAAATGTACTGTCCTAACATACTCTAAATTTATGCTTTCGCCGTAAAACCTTTTTGAAATCGTAAAACGTGGTTAGATTAAGGAGATGTTTATCTTTCAAATGGTGTAAAATAGCTGTATTTTTGAAAAATTTGAATTTTGACATTTATTTGGATTCAAATTTGCCGCTCTTGAAATGCACCTGCTGTTGATGGAGTGCACCACGGGTGGCACGCTAGCGTCCCACCTAGCCCCAAGAGGTTAAGTGGCGACAATTTCACAATTTTGCCTTCATAGATAAACAGTACAGACAGCTATAGAATGTGCTCAGTGGAACTTAAATGACATTCTGAGTGAATCACCTAGAACCGGCCACGTATTAAGTCTGCCTCTGAATCGGTGTTGATAGTGTTTTTGATAAAGCACCAGCCAGCCAGTCATCCCCGGCGGTGAATGCAACTGGTCACATAAAGAGATTTCTGTTTCCCTAAGCTCATGGTTATGGAGTTTGTGACCTCGAGCTGTACCATTAAGTCCACTCCCATCAGAAATTACTCCCCTGCTATTCATAAAGAAGGTGGGAATGAGGATACAATGAGGAGTGACTGTCAAAATATTGTAATTCCACCCCCAAGAAATGACATCAATTGTGTTGCTGAGTGGCGGGCGGTGTTGATGCACTGTTAGAGTTGTGTGTTTACTAGTGTGCTGCTTGGCAGACTCAGGTTGTTTCACGCACTGGGGCATCACTATTTCTCTGTCTCACTTTGTAAACTTTGAGAGGGACTTTTGATAACACAAGGAAATGGGCTGTCTGGACAACATCAGGGGGAGTGTTCTGTAGTTATTAGGCTTAGCTACGACTCAATCACCTCAGATCTTTTCAAGAGGCTGTTTATTAATATATGCTTTTCAAGCGTAAGTTAACCCTTAAAGGGTTGGTTTTCAGAAAAGATTGTTAATACTGTAGATTAACGACCACAGTAAAGTCAAGTAGAAGAATCAGGCTTTGCTCAGATTACAGGATATTTTACCAGATTATTCCCCAGTTTAACCCAGTTCAACCCATAGCAAATGAAAACTGGTTCTCAGACCAACCTGAGAACAGAAAACTTAACCCATCATAGCCCACGCTGGTAGTAGCAAAGCCCAGCTCACCATAACCCAGCCTAGTGTAGTATTGCCTACCCCACTCACCGAACGTAGTCCCAGCATCAGGCCTAGAGACAGATGACACAATGACGAATCCGAAGCCCTCGTTCTCTCCACGTTGGATCTCCACGTCATAGGGCTGCAGGGCTGCGGTAACCACAGCACTGCCGGAGCCACCTCCTCCCCCACTGCCGATGCCACTGGTGGAGCCACTGCCGGAGCTGACCGTGTTGAGGGAGTTCTGGCTGCCCTGGGGGGTCCGCTTGCCCTCCGTCAGGGAGGGGGCCTGGGTGCTGCTGTGGTGGGACGAGGCAGGGGACGGGGGCACGTCACCCTCCCCTTTCGAAACTGAGGAAGAGATGGGGAAGGAGGGGGGATGAAGGAGGACGGGCAATACAAAAAAGGTTTTCAGCAAATATACAAACAACAATCAAACATTTGGCATGGGCTAGTAATAGTTAAATGAGCCACTAGCACTAGGTCTCATCCAGAACCCAGGCTTGTGTGGGTAGTGTAGGCAGCCGCTGTTGTTGAGTGTGTGGGTGAGTGTGCATATGCCTGTGTAGTCTCTGTGACCTGTCCTCACCTCCGTATCCAGAGCTCTTGCGTCGGACGGTGAGGTTGACGTGGCCCTGCTTGGCGGCCTGCTGCATCAGCTGCACCACCAGCTGGTGAGACTTCCCCACCACCGCCGTGCCGTCCACACAGATGAGCTCATCCCCCGAACGCAGGCGTCCGTCCTCATCTGCTGCACCGTACTTCACTATGTGCCCAATGTAGATCTACAAAACGTATTACAAATACATTATCCCTGTAATTCACTTGTAGTTCAAGTTCAATACAGCACAGTTAAATAAAACCCTTGTTCCATGACAGGTTCCATGTTAGTCGTAACTGAAGCTAAGCCTAGAGCGGCATTGTAGTCTTTTGAGGCTGTAGAATGGATAGGGCTGGTGTGTGGCGGTGGTGAGTGTGTGTGTGTCTGTGTGTCTGTAGGAAATTTAGTACAGGGTGTACCACGGAGCATCCTTGGCACAAATAACAACTGCTAATTCCTCTGTGGTAGGCTTGCTGCCTACAGCATTTCTATTTCTCACTCTCATCTTTCGCTCTTTCTCTTCATTATTTTTTCTCTCTCTCGCTGCCTTTCTCTACTTTTCTTTATCTCTCTTCATGTCCCTTAAAAACACATGGCACAGAACCAAAGGCTTCTGGGTAAGGCCCTTACTTTCCCTAATAAGCTGTCTAAATGAACCTCCTGAGACCAGCATGCAGACCTACCTCATCTAGACCTACCAGTCATCTCTCACAGTCAGACAGACAGCAGACTGTACATTTCTACTGCTCCATATTATAGGGAGAGACTGGGGAAAGAACAAGTGATGCAGATGGAAGAGAGAAAGACGACTAAGAGGCTGCCAGTTCTTGGCAGTTGGTTGAGCATCACAGTGTGAGTGTGATCTGACAGAGAATGAGTGTTGTGAAAGTGTGTGTGTGTTTGAAGCTTAACAAAGAAAGCCCTAAGGCAGGGACTCTGACAGGAAACATACCATGATGAAGCTGTAATTGACCATTGAGGGTTCAGTACTATAGCTGCCCTTTTAACACGCATTCATTAACACGCATTCATAACTATGTTTAGTGTTTAACATGTGATGAAATTACCAGGCATGGGGAATGTTTAATCATCAGTCGTGTATAAGTGAATGGTGTGTTGCAAGGGGAGTGATTCAATATGAAAATGTCCCCTTAGAATCCCTTTGCTTTTCCTTGGCACATCTAAACTAAACAGTGACAGAGAAGGGACATGGTGGAGAGATACTCACCGGCTCCCCGGGCTCATTTCCTCCAAGGATGCGGAACCCAAATCCTGTATCCTTCCGCCACAGGAAAATCTCCTGCTCCTGGCAATCTGGCTCTGAAACACACAACAACAACAACAAGAGCTCAGTGGAGGTGGAACAGGGAGCAGACCTGACACCCAGAAATGTAACTCTACGGCATGACTGTTGCATTAATCAATACACATTCAGTTAGGTAAGATCTTGTTATTTAACAATCTAGTATGAACACCCCCTTCTCTCTGCATCATTGGTTCCTTCTCTCAGGTGTAAGGTTGGATCCCCACAGGACAGGAAGAATAAATGCCTGGATGCACTTGCTATCTATGTGAATGTGACCTGTTTTAATGAACACATACTCTCTCTGCCTCTTTTTCTCTTTCCCCGTCTCTCTCTTTGGAACACACAAACACATGCTACACACACATGTTTGTAGGCCCTCTGCGGCTGTGGCAGGCTGTGTGAGGACTACAGCTGTTGCCGTGACCATATTATAGCCACACCGGCAGTCATGAGTCACGACCGCAGTAAAATTCCATGTGACCGTTGAGTCATGGTAATCTCCTTTATGAACCCTGGACATGCTTTGGTAGTACCCAACTTGTGAACTACCATCAGGTCCTAATGGCCTGGTACTCAGGGCTCTATGGTCACTCTAACCACTCTGACAACAATGCAAATGCAATCAAAAATCACATCAAACACTTATCATCAAAACAGTAGGTCTATCATACTTTTAAAACTCAACTCACTGTGATGATCAATTTGAAGAAAGAAGTTCAACAGCAGGTTGAAACTGAGTGTAAAACATGGTTGTGTATGTTGTTTCAAAGCCTAATACAAGGAAATGGACAGCGCTTTCTAAGCTGACGATTCATTCAAATAACCCGTACACATATTAGAACTGATGCATAGGCTTATGAGCCCAAGCCAATAAAACTGAATTCAAATTATGATTTTGCCATTACACAATGCATGTCCTACCGCACATTACGCATGGCAGAAAAACATTAAACAAAACTGATTTAAGATGTCTTTGGTACATAATTGTTCTAGCCTTTGAGTGTGGACTGTATTATTATGCATACTGGATGGACTGGTTACTTTATGCTATTTTCCAAAAACTCTATCCATGAGTGGGAGAGAATGTATAGCCCTAGGCAATGATGTTGCTTCATTGATTGTGCAGGGTGGTTTACAGCTAGCCTACAATTGCAGAATTTGATTTGGAATAGCCTAGTAACATGTAATTTTATATTTTCATAATTAATTGGGTGACACATTACCTTTAGCTATACAGAATATCTCACCACCATGCATTTCCATCTCCTCCTCTCTCTCCTTTGTTCCTTTCTCGAGCACGCAGACGGGCTGTCAACAGTTTAGTTGAAATATGTTTCGTTGTGGTGTTCCGGAACATATTTCACTTGGTTTCCCAAATTAAGCACTGGGTAGCTGCAGGAACAAGATTGGAGAGCCAATGGTATACAGAGTTTGGGCAGAATATCACCTGTCGGGCAGTGAGAGCATGCTCCTCAAACAGTGGTTGATGCATGGAGTGAAATAAGTGTTCTTATTTTATTTCTCAGCTGCACATATTAAGCACACAAAGCACGCAGCCTCCATTCGCTATTCCAGTGCATACAGATGACATGTCTTTTTCCCCCTGACCCTGCACATTTGATAAGTGGGCCATTCTAAATAGAAACTAATTTTACATATTAGTAAAGACTAGATTAAATTGAGAATAGTCTGATGGGTGAAAATATGATCATTTGACGAAAGAACAGCTGTGCAGCCTGAGGCAAGGAACAGAGCACAAGGTTTTTGTGCGACTTTCTCAAATCATCAATAATCTATAGACGCACCATGCAGCATACAGTGCATTCGGAAAGTATTCAGACCCCTTCACTCTTTCCACATTTTGTTACTTTACAGCCTTATTCTAAAATGTATTAAATAAATAAAAATCCTCATCAATCTACACACAACAAGGACAAAGTGAAAACAGGTTTTTAGCAATGTTTGCAAATGTATAAAAAAACAGAAATACCTTAGTATTCAAACCCTTTGCTATGAGACTCGAAACTGAGCTCCGGTGCATCCTGTTTCTATTGATCATCATTGAGATGTTTCTACAACTTGAATGGAGTCCACCTGTGCTAAATTGAATTGATTGGACATGATTTGGAAAGGCACACACCTGTCTATATAGGTTCCCACAGTTGTCAGAGCAAAAACAAAGCCATGAGGTCGAAGGAATTATCTGTAGAACTCGGAGACAGGATTGTGTCGAGGCACAGAACTGGGGAAGGGTACCAAAACATTTCTGCAGCATTGAAGTGTGGCCTCCATCATTCTTAAATGGAAGAAGTTTGGTACCACCAAGACTCTACCTGGAGCTGGCCGCCCGGCCAAATTGAGCAATCGAGGAGAAGGACCTTGGTCAGGGAGGTGACCAAGAACCCGATGTTCACTCTGACAGAGCTCCAGAGTTCCTCTGCGGAGTTGAGAGAACATTCCAGAAGGATATCCATCTCTGCAGAACTCCACCAATCAGGCCTTTATGGTAGAGCGGCCAGACGGAAGCCACTCCTCAGTAAAAGGCACATGACAGCCCACTTGGAGTTTACCTAAAGGCACCTAAAGGGCTCTCAGACTACGAGAAACAAGATTCTCTGGTCTGATGAAAGAAAGATTGAACTCTTTGGCCTGAATGCCAAATGTCACGTCTGGAGGAAACATGGCACCATCCCTACGATGAAGCATGGTGGTGGTAGCATCATACAGTGGAGATGTTTTTCAACGGCAGGGACTGGGAGACCAGTCAGGATCAAGGGAAAGGTGAACGGAGCGAAATACAGAGATATCCTGGATGAAAACCTGCTCCAGAGTGCTCAGGACCTCAGACTGGGGTGAAGGTTCACCTTCCAATGGGACAACAAACCTAAGCACACAGCCAAGACAACGCAGGAGTGGCTTGGGGACAAGTCTCTGAATGTCTTTGAGTGGCCCAGCCAGAGCCCAGACTTAAACCTGATTGAACATCTCTGGAGACACCTGAAATTAGCTGTGCAGCGACACTCCCCATCCAAACTGACAGAGCTTGAGAGGATCTGCAGAGAAGAATGGGAGAAACTCCCCAAATACAGGTGACAAGGTTGTAGTGTCATACCCAAGAAGACTCGAGGCTGTAATTGCTGCCAAAGATGCTTCAACAAAGTACTGAGTAAAGGGTCTGAATACTTATGTGAATTTTACCATTTTTAATACATTTGAAAAAAAATCTAAAACATGTTCTTGCTTTGTCATTATGGGGTATTGTGTGCAGATTGATGAGGGTAATAAACTATTCAATCAATTTTAGAATAAGGTTGTAACGTAACACAATGTGGAAAAAGTGAAGGGTTTTGAATACTTTCCGAATGTGCACTGTATATACACTACCGGTCAAAAGTTTTAGAACACCTACTCATTCAAGGGTTTTTCTTTATTTTTACTATTTTCTACATTGTTGAATAATAGTGAATACATCAAAACTATGAAATAGCACATATGGAATCATGTAGTAACCAAAACAGTGTTAAACAAATCAAAATATATTTTATATTTAAGATTCTTCAAATAGCCACCTTTGCCTTGATGACAGCTTTGCACACTTTTTTGGTTACTACATGATTCCATATGTGCTATGTCATAGTTTTGATGTCTGCACTATTATTCTACAATGTAGAAATTAGTAAAAATAAAGAACAACCCTTGAATGAGTAGGTTGTCATGACTTTGGCCTGAGTGGGGGAGGTTTATGACCCCCATAAATGCCTTTCCCTTTTTTCCTCTCTCTACTCTACCGATGTGACTATTGAAAATCCCTTGGTTAACATTGAGAGAGAGTCTGGTGACATCAAAAGATGGGAACGGAACCATATTTCTGTAATCCAACCAGCTGAAAATATGCGTTGGTACTAAATGAATATGATGCCAGATCAGTTGGCGTCTGAGACATTATTACTGATGATAGGACAACATAAACTGTATCGTGGAAAGTCTACACATTCTAGTTATCAGATTCACAGGAAATTATTGTGCAATTTAAATGTTGAAATATGAAACTATTTGTGAAAAGATTAAATGTAATTTCAGCTTCCAAATTAGTGAATTGGTGTTTCATGAGTGAACTATGCTCAACTCAGTGGCCCTGCCCATGTGAACAGACATTGGTTATAAACTATGAAACACGCCCTTCTCTCCCCTCCTATATAAAGCCCTTGATGAAAATGTAACTTTCTGTTCCCAGGGCGTTAGGGTGACAGTCCTACGTTAAAAGGGCTCAGATAATAAGCTGTTCCAAGGACGTGAGGACTTGCGGTCCCCGCGTTGAAAGGACAAAGATCACCTGCAGAACTAAGCCAACCTCAGCGTGAGCTCTGGTTGAACGACAAGAACCTAACGATATTAGCATCGAATCTCAACGTGAAGGTGAGGACCTACACACCGAAGGATACATTTCGACTATACCAGCCAGAATATAGCATGAGCTTAAAAGTATGGCAACTTGGTATGAACTTTGAACTCTTATTCACTAAAGTATTGATACCTCCTAGCCATTGCGTTAGCAACCGCAGCTGTAAACGTGGGCTAGGAGAGGAAGGACAGAGTATCCATTCTACCACGCTCCAGTTCACCACTAGACAGTCTTCAGAGGACCAGAGACCCATGCTGGACAATCCGGGCTACGATCTACGACCAATCTCCTGAAGCGCAGCTCAGAGTAAATATTTATTGCATTCTCCTTTTTCAAATGGGTGGTAATTTAGATACTGTATCTACGATAGCATAGCTTCTCCCTTTGTTACTCAGTCTTCCCGCTCTTTCCCTCAAACCCCAGCCGCTATATCGGCTCCGTTCACCAGGTCCATCAACGTATGATTCATTCTGTGTATATGTAATTCTGTGTGATTAGTTAGGTATTTAGTAAATAAATAATTAAACCAAATGTTGTATTGCTGATTCAACTTGTTAGCCAGGGTTCGTGAAGATAACCAAGAATTTACCACTTTCAGATGAGACTGTGACGATTAAATATTGACTGCTATTGATGTAAAAAAATACTAGGTCTTTACGAGTTTATTCGGAAGATAACAGCTCTATAAACATTATTTCGTGGTGCCCCGACTTTCTAGTTAATTATTTACCTGATTAGCTTAATCAGTTAATATTAATTACAGAGAAATTATTTTATAGAATAGCATGTCATGTCACTTAATCCGGCATAGCCAAAGACACGACAAGGTGTTCTAAAACTTTTGACCGGTAGTGTATGTTTTGATATCTAAGACATTTTAGGATTTGTATCATTGACAACTAAAGTTCAAATTAACTCTAAATCTAGCATATAGGACCTGTTTCAAATTATCAATTTTATACTCAACATAACCATTTCATGTGCGCACTTGCTCCGTAATGGGAAATATATTTATATTTTACTCAGCTAAGTTCAATTATATTCTTCTTAGTATGAAATCATATAAAATAAAATAACGGCACGGGACTTATAAGCATAGCTTGTCAGCTAAATGAAAAGGCCTATGGCATAGTGCATAGCCAGATAACATACAGTAGGCCAACTCATATTCTGTTCTTCTGAAATACATTTTCTTAATCGCATGTTTCTTTAGACTTGCCTAAAATAAATAATGGATGTATTGTTATGGTGTGTATTACATTTATTTATTAGATATTTTTAAATGTAGGTGTTCCAAAGGGGCTCATCAACTGCTTGTATGTGTGGAGGCCTGGAAATGCAAAATGTGTCTTTGTTAATTAATGGTCAATTACCATGAGACCAGCAGGCTTTTGCATGACAATAACTGGCTGATAAAATGTCATGACTTCCACAGCCCTAGTGAGGACACAGGCGATTTGGTGTCAGTCTGTTCACCCACAGGGCAAGTCTGAACACAGGGCACGGGCCATTTCTCCTGATCCGCCACACAGTCTCCATTAGCCCTCAGCTCTGCATCTGTGTGTGTGTCTGTGTTGGATAAGTCATTAGCCCTCCACTGATCCCTGTCCCTAGCACAGCGATCAGAGCGCTCACACACACACACACACACACACACACACACACACACACACACACACACACACACACACACACACACACACACACACACACACACACACACACACACACACACACACACGCAGCCTCTAAGCGTCAGACAAAATGTTCTCTGCAGGAGGGTCCCAAGCATCATCTCATCTCTAGCTCTGTCTCAGTCCTGTCTCTGTCTTAGCCATCTCCTGGCACCACTAACACCACAGATCACCATAATGCTGATATCAGTCCACAATCTACTACATGAAAAGAGAGATGCGTCTGCGTGTTCCTCTCATCCTCCCACTCTCCAACCCATTCTAATAATCCAGCCCACTCAAACAGTAGGATCAGCTCCACAGCAGAGGGCTGCGGCTCCTTGAGGGGTTATCAAACAGATATACCAATCAGGCTGAGCTTAAATCAGCCCTCACCGGGCCCAGTTAATATTTAATCAGCAGCAGCAGACCTAGATTCTACTGGCTCTACTTTACACACTGATTAACCAGAACTGCAACACCGCAGGCGCCTGCTAACACACACATACTCCCAGGCTGAGGCAGGCTGGCAACTAGCATAGTCATTTACATTCATCTATGGTTGGGGAGTAACAGATTATATTAATCAGTATAGTCAGTGTAATCATGTAATCTGATGAGATTACAGATACTTTTGGGAAACCAGTTTATGTCTTGGATTACTTTTGTAATTTTGAAAAAGGATGTTTGTGGGAAAAAAATACATTGACACCTTTCTGTTTCTCAATGACATTCAATTCAGAATTGAAAAAGGTACAAGTTTAAGATTGTTCCACTTGAGCGAGTCTGACCATAAGCCAGAGACCACTATGATGACACACCAAATGTATTTCATGGATCCTTTTGATCTTCTTCTAATGCCTCTTAATTAAGGGGAAAGTAATTCAAAAGTAATCAGATTACATTACTGAGTTTGGGTAACCAAAAAGTTACGTTTTCTGATTACAATTTTGAACAGGTAACTAGTAACTGTGACGGATTACATTTAGAAAGTGACCTACACTCTTCAGCCCAAAAGGCTACCATTAACACACACGCACACACACACACGAACGCACAAACACACAAGCTGCATGTGCACACGTAATGTGCATATTCTTCTGATGGGTGCGTTTTTAATACACCATACATGTAAACACATTATTGTTGACATCAGACACGCAACGGCCGGCCGCTTATGAATTGCAAATGGCAATCGAGAAAAACAACATTACATTCCTATTACAGTAAGTTCTGCTTGCTTGTCCCCCAGTCAGCCTTAATGTATATGTTGCAATGTAAATTACTCTTTAATATAGAATAACAGTTTTTCTCGAGGAGTCATTGTATTGCCCCGAGATGGGAATGAATGACCAATTGTTTGGAGAACAAACCATTTCTCTCAAGAGACTTGTAGTGAGTATAGTAAATAAGTGGGGTGGTTCCCTCCTTCACATGAATAATAGAAGACCTGAGCTGTGATTGCAAAGGATATGGGGGAGAGCCTTAAGAACAGATGCTAATAATAAGATGTTATAATTCAAAATGGGTGTACATTCTATCGCTCCCGATGCTTAGAGAAAAAAGTATTGTATGCGGCACACTATCAAATGAACGTTTTGGTCAATAGACTTGTTTCCTGCTGATGAGAACATCTATTGACCGAAACATTCACATTATTTTTATCAAATGGTTCTGCTTATCCATTAACCACAGTCAACCTCCAGTTGTGTTCCTGTACTCCTGCACAAGCAACACAGAAATAGCTCATGACGTAAGCTTGGGTCAACATTATATATACCATACTTCAATTCTGAGCCGTCAGCAAGGTAGGATGTATGTGATCCTTCATTTTTAACCCCTTCTTCTGGTGGCAAGGCAGTATACACACACCTACACAGTGTTTGGAAATGCAGGTGCTTCATATTGCAGGAGATGTCGATAGTACCACAGAGCAGGAAACGTCTGTTTTTCAAGGAGACTAAGCTCTTTGAGACACCGTTTGTCATAGAGTCAGGTTTGAGTCATACCACACACACACACACACACACACACACACACACACAGACACACACACACACACACACACACACACACACACACACACACACACAAAGCTGTTCCTACAAAGTACTCAACAATGCTTCTCCTCCAGGATTCAATGCAACACCCACACACTTTCAAGAAATTGATACGCTCTCTAGTATATTCCAAACAGAAAAATGTGAAAAGTTCCTCTCTTCCCACCAAACAACAGACAGGATGATCAAATACATGGCTCCTTCACTAATGTCTCAACGTTTGTACCTGTATCTATAAAAACATATATTATATCTAATATTTTTTGGCAACATTGTTGAACCTACCTTTATCAGTTGTCATCATAAACCACAATGAAGTATTTGATTTTGAGTACTCACGTCTGCTCTCATACATGCTCCTGGACTGGGCCCAGATCTTGAAGGGGTCTGGCTTCTTCTGGAGGGTCATGGTGCCATCTCCAGGGTCCTGGGTGGGCAGCGGAGGCAAGCCAGGCAGCGGCTGAGTGGGTGCGGCCGGAGGGGGGGCCATGGCCTCACTGGGCATGTTGGAGGGGGGGTGGCTGGGGGAGTCTATGTGGGTGCTGCGATGGCTGCACACACTGTGCTGGGAGCTGCTCTGACTGTCCTTCCTCTCCAGCTGCTGCTGAATGAACAGAATGGGGGGGGGGGGAGGGGGGGGGAGAGGGTGCAACACGAGGGAGAGAGATAAGACGAGAGGAGGAGGTGAGGTGAAAGAGAGAGACGAATAAGAGAGAAATAAGAAAGATGGGGAGAGAAAAGAGAGAAAGAGAGATTAGTAAGAAGGGAAGGTAGTAGAGAGCGAGAAGAAGGTAACAATAATCCAAGGTCAACATCATAGAAACACCAAGTGAATTGAGTGTGACTGTCAGTTAGAGCTGTAGTCTAATGGTGTTGGGGGAGAGATTGTTTCTATGACACCAACACACAGAAAAATAGGTTTTAAGTATGAAGTAGACATTGGTCTGAAGCCAAAATTCAAATGAGCACCACAATGCCTTCTTCACCCATGCTCTTTATTCATACACTCACTACGTTCTATGTGTAAACACATTTATTGTTAAGATACTTTCTTTGATTTGAAATTCATATATTCAGTCCAATACAAATCACTGAATACATGACAAGACAAAGGGACATTTGAAGAAGCTAATCAAAATGAACTGTGGATTAGTTCAAGGAAATCATGTCATCAAGTTGTGTCTATTTCAATTAAGACATTTTACGGTTCAAGGATATTTGTTATGGTTAATAAAATGTTAAAACCAACACAAATCATCAAAAGAAGAGTTAACACATTTCAAAATAATCTTGTTAGTAGAAACAAAACACACTTACAAGCCAACACTTCATTTTGATCAAGAGAGAGTTGCAAATACACCAAGACAGTTGGGTCCCTCTTGCATATGGCAGTGTACTTTGAACACATATTTAAAGCCCAGCACCAGAGGCAGAACAGCTCTTAGAGGCTGACACAGAGTTGCATGCAGCCTGACATTTCAATGATATAACACAAAGGGGGAAAAGCCTGCTTTCCTCTGAGAAAAACTAATCAACAGTGACAGCCAACCAGGGTCACCATTGGTCCCTCTTGACCCGTACAGCGCCCTGCCCCTCCCCCACCCTGTCACATGACCTCAATCGGCGACGCCCCTGCTATGACTGATGCCATATCCCTGTTAATCTCTAATCCCAAATATCCCTGCTTCCTGTTTCTTATACTCGTCCGGATTAGTGTCACGATCTTTGAAAGCGGCAACTCTAGCCATTAGCTCGATGCGGATGTTGCCTGTAATCCATGACTTCTGGTGGGGATATGTACGTACGGTCACTGTTGGGACGACATCATCAATGCACTTATTGATGAAGCCGATTACTGAGGTGGTATTCTCCTCAATGCCATTTGATGAATCCTGGAACAAATTCCAGTCTGTGCTAGCAAAACAGTCCTGTAGCATAGCATCCGCGTCATCTAACCCCTCCGTATTGAGCGAGTCACTGGTACTTCCTGCTTTAATTTTTGCTTGTAAGCAGAAATCAGGAGGATAGAATTATGGTCAGATTTGCCAAATGGAGGGTGGGGAAAGCTTTGTATGCATCTCTGTGTGTGGAGTAAAGGTGGTCTAGAGTTGGTTGCATATTTGACATGCTGGTAGAAATGAGGTAATACGGATTTAAGTTTGCCAGCATTAAAGTCCCTGGCCACTAGGAGCGTCACTTCTGGATGAGAATATTCTTGTTTGCTTATGTCCTTATACAGCTGGTTGAGTGCAGTGTAAGTGCCAGCAACGGTTTGTGATGGTAAATAGACGGCTACGAATAAAATAGATGATAACTCTTTTGGTAGATAGTGTGGTCTACAGCTTATCATAAGGTACTCTACTTCAGGCGAGTAATACCTCGAGACTACTTTAATATTAGACATTGCGCACCAGCTCTTATTGACAAATAGACACACACCCCCACCCCTCGTCTTACCAGATGTAGCTTCTCTGCCCTGCCGGTGCATGGAAAATCCCGCCATCTCTATATTATCCATGTCGTCGTTCAGCCACAACTCGGTGAAACATAAGATATTACAGTTTTTAATGTTCCGTTGGTAGTATAATCTTGATCGTAGGTCATCCATTTAATTTCCTAATGATTGCACGTTGGCCAATAGAACGGATGGCAGTGGGAGTATACTCACTTGCCTACAAATTCTCAGAAGGCAGCCCAACCCTCCGCCCACTTAACGCAAATGACAGGGATTTGGGCTCGTTCCTGAGAAAGCAGTATATCCTTCCCGTCAGACTCATTAAAGAAAAACTATTCTTGTCACGTATAATGATAGAAGAGAGGCGCGGGGGGGGGGGAATCAGGAGTGCGTAATGAGACAAGACAGTCCGGGGTTGGTGGTGATGAACCAGCTCAGTGACTCCTAGAAGGCCGGTGACGTAGACCTCCGGAGCTGGTGAACAGAACGAGCCGTCGAACCGGGGAAATTCATGACTATTCTTCCAGTTCAAAGTGAGCAATTGCTGTTCTGATGTCCAGAAGTTATTTTAGATCGTAAGAGACAGTAGCAGCAACATTATGTACAAAATAAGTTTAAAAAATAAGTTACAAAGTTGGTTAGGAGCACGTAAAATGTCAGCTATCCACTCCGACGCCATTCTACAATATGAGACAGCGCAGAGAAGCGGGGTAAATTTTATAACGGTATTTTGACATGCATAGGTGAGACCTGCTTTGATAATGCAAGCTATGGATTACAGAATAAAGTTAGGAATTTCCACACAAGACAGTAGTCACGATTTTGGGTTTCAGTGGGATTGGGAATACAGGAAAATAGCCTAGGCTCAACATAAGGTTATATACAGTAAGGCTATACGACGTGAGTCAATACACAATACACTTGATTTAGGGTACATTATAGCATGCTAAATGTTTCTAATCAGTGATTTAGGCTACATTATAGCATGCAAAATGTTTCTAATCAGTGATTTAGGCTACATTATAGCATGCTAAATGTTTCAAATCAGTGATTTAGGCTACATTATAGCATGCTAAAGGTTTCTAATCAGTGATAGATGAGCAAACTAATAAATGAGCTACCACTTCCACCTGTCCAGCCATAGATCAAATAACCAAATGTACAGACAGATTCTGTGACACAAAATCACACTGATTGATTATCACCAAGTCACAGGCTTTTGGTCGGAAGTAGGCCAGGCTACTATGTGATTGATGAGAAAAATCCACTTGTATAACACGCTAACAAAAATGTTCTGATCAGCTAATATATGAGCAAACTAGAATAAAGATGATCATTAGCATTCACCTCAACTTAGCTAACATTTCCCTAGCCTAATTGTTACCAAATATCCAAACGGAGATTCAGTGATTTATCTAGACGAGTCATCCATGCTTGTCTCAAAGCAGCGTGATGGAGTTGTCCCGATTAACCTCTTCTCGTTCGCCTAGGATAGGGGGCGCTACAGCGATTTTTGAAAAAAAATTGTGCCCATATTAAACGGCCTCCTACTCAAACTCAGAAGCTAGGATATGCATATAATGAATACTTGTGGATAGAAAACACCCTAAAGTTTCTAAAACTGTTTGAATGGTGTCTGTGAGTATAACAGAACTCATATGGCAGTCAAAACCCCGAGACCGATCGTAACAGGAAGTGGAATTCTGAATTGCGGACTCAACTTCATCAGTTTGCCTGTAAATCACACAGTGAGCAATGGTTCATTGAGCACTTCCTATTGCTTCCACTAGATGTCCCCAGTCTTTACAAAGTGATTTGAGCCTTCTACTGTGAAAACTGAATGAATGAGATGCAGTGGAACGTGGTCACAAGAAGAGGGCCATCACCATTATGATGCCGGCGCCCCTGGCTACCCTCCCCTTTCGAAACGTTTTGAAACACAATGCAATCGTCCCCCTTGAATCTTATTGGAGCTCTGGTTGAAAAAGGCCCTAAAGATTTATGTTATACAACGTTTGACATGTTTGAACGAACCTAAATTGAAAAAAAATGCATTTTTTCGAAAGTGGAGTCCCGCGCACGACGGAACTTTTGGTGCAGCCTTCAGAACGCGCTAACAAGAACAAGCTATTGGAACATAAAGGATTAACTTTTTCCGAACGAAAATACATTTGTTGTGGACCTGGAATCCTAGAAGTGCTTTCTGATGAAGATAATCAAAGGTAAGGGATTATTGACAATAGTATACAAGACTAGATTTGATATGCGATTGTTCCAAGATGGCGCTGACCTGTAACGGTAGCCTATTTTTCTGAGTATCGCATCCCCTTTTATCGCAAAGTGTGATTACCCAGTAAAGTTCGTTTTAAATCTGGCATTACAGGTGCTTTCAAGAGATATTCATCTATAAATCTTAGAATAACAATATTACATTTTAAAAATGTTTTCGAATAGTAATTTAGTAGATTGTAGCGCTGTTTCACCGGATGCATTTGAGGGAAAATAGTTAGTCAACGTTACGCGCCGATGTAAAATGCTGTTTTTATATATAAATATGAACTTTATCGAACAAAAGAATGCATGTATTGTGTAACATGATGTCCTAGGGGTGTCATCTGATGAAGATTGTCAAAGGTTAGTGCTGCATTTAGCTGTTTTTTGGTTATTTGTGATGCATGCGGTTGGTCGGAAAATGGCTATGTGGCTACTTTTACGATATACTCCTCTAACATAATCTAATGTTTTGCTTTTGCTGTAAAGCCTTTTTGAAATCGGACAACGTGGTTCGATTCAGGAGAGGTGTATCTATAAAACGATATAACATAGTCCTATATTTGAAAAAAATATATATTACATTTCGTTATGCTAATGGCGATGTCACAGTATCCACAGAAAATGGTGCCCCTCCTCGGCCGGGCGGCGCTCGGCGGTCGTCGTCGCCGGTCTACTAGCTGCCACCGATCTATGTTCTGTGTTCGTTGTGTTTTGTCTGTTTAAGTCCGCACCTGTTTCCGTTTCTGTAATTAGTAGGGGGGGTATTTAGTTTGTTCCTTGTGGTTTGTGTTTTGTGCGGGATTGTTTATTCGTCAGCGGGCAGGTCTGTGAACGTTTTGTGTTTTTTGCACATTTTTCCCCAGCGGATTCTCGCTAGAGGAATGTTATATTTGCCGGGCTGTGCCCCGTGCGTATCTTTGTTTTCTCGGGGTTAACTGTGTTCCCGTGTGGTCTCTGGGCACACCCTATGCCCTTTTGTTACGCCGAGTGTTTTTTTCGGTGAAATAAATATACCGTTCTACGGCACAACTGGACTACGTCTCCTGCGTTTGACTCTGCCTTTTCCTCCTGCCTTACGGAATCGTGACAGGCGATAGGATTTTTCGCTGGATGTCCGTCCCGCATAAGGGACGGTGCCCAACCAGGAGTTAAAAAGGCGTGCTAAAATGATAATGTAGGTGACCACATGACTATTTCATTAAATCCGTATACTGTAATGGTTGTATTTGACTTTGGGAGTTTCAGTATAAGCAAGAATTTGATACATGCCTTCAATTGTATTAGCCTAGTTTATTCCAATAGTTTCATCATTCAGTTGATCATAACTAAGGTGAGTTTTCCTCTATCTGTGCTTTTTCTAGGCCCAATGGCTGTTTCTTCATATCCTCACTCCGCTGCTGCCTGCCTTCACCTTGTTATTCTCAACACCGGTTTAAATCAACATACTACTGTTTCTAGAAACCTGGCTTTTTTTCGGGTTCGGGCTCATTTCATTTCTGTGATGTCGGACCAGGCCTGTGTACGGGCTTCAGCCCACTGGGATTGGAACAGACTGGGATCGAATTTTCAGTTCTGATAAGAGCTCTAAACTGCATTCTGGTCTCCTGTGCAGGCTGTCAGTGTCAATTATGTGTGTGCTTTGAACTTATGACAACTTTGTGTGAAGTAAATACTCTAGGTTATAGGCTTCCATCTGACAACATGTTTGGATAATGTACTATTTTATTTTTTGCCGATCTGCTGCTGCACATGTGTATTTCGTGGAATTGCATTACTGCAACATTGAGGGAAATGTTTATAATTTCCCAGGTCTTTTTTTTGGGAAATGTGAGATATTTATCTATTAGAAACATTTTGAATATCAAACTCACAAAAATTATAATTACACAATTACACACACACATCCTAACACACTGGCATGTATGGCCTTAGAGATACGGACCAAAAAACGAATGGACAAAAATGAATTGCTCGGTCTCAGGAGGATACAGTGAGGGAAAAAAGTATTTGATCCCCTGCTGATTTTGTACATTTGCCCACTGACAAAGAAATGATCAGTCTATAATTTTAATGGTAGGTTTATTTGAACAGTGAGAGACAGAATAAGAACAACAAAAATCCAGAAAAACGCATGACAAAAATGTTAAAAATTGATTTGCATTTTAATGTGGGAAATAAGTATTTGACCCCCTCTCAATCAGAAAGATTTCTGGCTCCCAGGTGTCTTTTATACAGGTAACGAGCTGAGATTAGGAACACACTCTTAAAGGGAGTGCTCCTAATCTCAGTTTGTTACCTGTATAAAAGACACCTGTCCACAGATGCATAAAGTGGAATGGGCTACAAGACCATCGCCAAGCAGCTTGGTGAGAAGGTGACAACAGTTGGTGCAATTTTTTGCAAATGGAAGAAACACAAAAGAACTGTCGATGTCCCTCGGCCTGGGGCTCCATGCAAGATCTCACCTCGTGGAGTTGGAATGATCATGAGAATGGTGAGGAATCAGCCCAGAACTACACGCCGTGAAGGACTTTAAATCCTGCAGCACCCGCAAGGTCCCCCTGCTCAAGAATACATATACATGCCCATCTGAAGTTTGCCAATGAACATCTGAATGATTCAGAGGACAACTGGGTGAAAGTGTTGTTGTCAGATGAGACCAAAATGGAGCTCTTTGGCATCAACTCAACTCACCGTGTTTGGAGGAGGAGGAATGCTGCCTATGACCCCAAGAACACCATCTCCACCGTCAAACATGGAGGTGGAAACATTATGCTTTGGGGGTGTTTTTCTGCTAAGGGGACAGGACAACTTCACCGCATCAAAGGGACGATGGACAGGGCCATGTACCGTCAAATCTTGGGTGAGAACCTCCTTCCCTCAGCCAGGGCATTGAAAATGGGTCGTGGATGGGTATTCCAGCTTGACAATGACCCAAAACACACGGCCGAGGCAACAAAGGAGTGGCTCAAGAAGAAGCACATTAAGGTCCTGGAGTGGCCTAGCCAGTCTCCAGACCTTAATCCCATAGAAAATCTGTGAAGGGAGCTGAAGGTTCGAGTTGCCAAAAGTCAGCCTCGAAACCTTAATGACTTGGAGAAGATCTGCAAAGAGGAGTGGGACAAAATCCCTCCTGAGATGTGTGCAAATCTGGTGGCCACCAACAAGAAACGTCTGACCTCTATGATTGCCACCAAGGGTTTTGCCACCAAGTACTAAGTCATGTTTTGCAGAGGGGTCAAATACTTATTTCCCTCATTAAAATGCAAATCATTTTATAACATTTTTGACATACGTTTTTCTGGATTTCTTTGTTGTTATTCTGTCTCTCACTGTTAAAATAAACCTACCATTAAAATTATAGACTGATCATTTTTTGTCAGTGGGCAAATGTACAAAATAAGCAGGGGATCAAATACTTTTTTCCCTCACTGTAGGTGGGCAGAACACAAAACTGACCTCAGATCAGTTTTTAGCGACAACTTTACCCTCTGGACGAGGCTCCAGGGGATGCTATGGGTGTGTCATTTACAGCGGTGATGGAGCCTCCTAACTGCCAGTATTGATATCTCATCAGGTTAAGATGAGTCGTAAAGATGAGGAGGCGTTTGCTCTTTAAACCTCAGAATAAAGTGATTGTCCCTGGAGAGACCATCCCACCGCTCCAGTACTGAGATAGCTAGTCTGTCTCTCTTCCTCTCTGTCTATTGTAGCTGTGGGATCAAGCATGTGAGTCAGTCCCATAGAATGGCTCCAACATTCCCTTCAGTTATCTCCCTTATTCCATCATCATTTGTTAATCTCTCCTCTTCACTCTATCGATACCTTTTGTATTGCTTATCTCGTTTCCCCTCATCCTTGGCTCTGTGCATTTCAACTAGTTTCTGTGAGCTCACATGAGCCACTGGTATAAGACAGCCCCTCTTTCATCCCTCCCATCCCTCTCATCTGTGGTTCTCTCCCCTCATCCTCCTTTCCCCTCATCCGTGACCCTGTGCCCTCCCTACCAGCTGCACACCATTACAATGACTCAATCAGGGCACCCAGGCTACCCTTAAATCACTCAAAGTATGACAGCATGGGAGAGATGGAGGGAAGGAAGGGGGTAGGGAGAGAAAGAGAGAGAAAATACAGAGGAGAGGGAGCAATGGAGAGCTTGCGAGAGAGGAAAAGGGGGTCACAGTGAGGGGGTGAGAGAGTCAAAGAAAGAAAGTGGGGAAAAAGAAAAGTAGCAGGGGAGGTCTATGGAAGGCTGGATGGAGAGCAGAAAAGGAGAGATTAGAATCCTGTCTTCCTTATCTCCATATCTTTTGTTCTTTAAATAGCCCCCACATCCATCCAGTAGGAAGTGGGCATGCACGGGGGGAATAACACAAACAAATGCAGAAGGGAGGAGATGAAGGAGAAGAGAGTTGTGGTGTACTCACCACCAGCTTGGGGCTCCTCTTGGCCGGCACCACTCCTGCAAAGCAGCGGCAGAGAGACAGAGAGAGTATCAATGACCAGTGCTACTTTGTAACCCCCCCACCTCCCCCACCCCACCCAGAGCAAAAACAACCACTTCCCAGGAAGGACGGACGGACAGAGGGATGCAAGGATTGAGTGATGGACGACGGGTCCTGCTGCAGAGAAAAGTAGAGCTAGTCCAGCTCTCACTCGCTCTTCTTCTCACTCATCCCCTCTTTCTACAAGTGCCACTGCGCTACATTGCGCGTCAGCCACAGCGATCTCTGATCTGCTCTCTCTCACCCGCTTTCTCTCTCTCTCCTGGTATTAGGACAATACCTATTGATCTATCTGCATTAGTGAGGCTCACTGACTGATGCTACAGCTGCAGCGGGTTGCTCCCATCCACCGATCCACAGAGAGAGAGAACACTGAGCCACAAAGCGATTAAACCACCAAACAATAGCAAGCGCAACTGGGTGGCCAATCGGTTCAACCTCGGCGGGTCGGCAAGACAGAGCGCTCTGCAGGCAGAATTTCAACTATTACCGGCAGAGAAGGAGTCCAGGAGCTTGAGCATGATATGAAAGCCCAGCGTCAGCTCCCCTCTCACTGAGAGCATCTTCTGAACGTCTCTCTGTGTGTTCACCTACAGCAGGCAGCAACTCAGCTCCTCTGCTCAACACTCGCACATTGAAAAGCAGATTTTGTTTCCCTATTCCTTCCCCCTCCTTTTCCTTGCATGGTGTTGTTTGCTTGCTGGCATCCACCCCCTCCCCCACCTCTCTCTCTCTTACCTCTCCTCCGACTCTCCTTCTCTCCTAATGAAATATTCACACAGGGAGTCAATTGTCTGTGGATACCACACAATACAAGACATGCAAGAAGTAATGGGTTGAATAATAATAATAATAAGTTACATTTAAAGATAACATCTTATTTCAAACCTCCCACACATACGATGTCTATTAATACAGCGTTTCTCTGTGAAACAGAAACGTATGTTGTCAAATCAACTGATAAAATCATCAACCTGTTTCAAACAACTGGTACGGAATCCATGACAACAAGTACAGCCAGAGCAACACAGAGACCGATAAGCTCTCTATTCTCCCTCACTCCATTTTTTGTCTTTGTATCAATTCAACAGACAATGTTTTTATCATTTGGAGAAAAAAAGCGGTATATTAACTAGATAGGAAACTGTAATGAGGGTGTTTGACAATGCGTTCAACCTGTGAAAGAGTTTGACACTTCTAGAAGTTAGTTATCAAACAACAGCAGCACTTTCGGTTTAACAATAAGGCAGCGTACTGCATCTGTACCTTCTAGAGAAGATATTATTAATACCTCCTTATGAGTATTTGATCCCTGAGGCATCTTCATCTATAGTACCTGAGCTCGGCATCCCTCCCTACATCTCATCCACCTTAGATGAAGCCAATCCTACACTTTAATCTTAAACTGATTTAAGTTTCACGTGTGGCCGATGCATACATACCCTCAGGCTGTCACTATCCCCGCGACCCAGCACAAAGAAAACACATGGCAAAAATCAATGGAACATTTGGGAAACACTGCAAACATCCATGCAACATTCCGCCAACGTTAACACATGATACAAGAGCATCCACCTCCTGCTCTTTCTTTACCCATTCTGCTGCATCGGTGAAAATCATTCATGTTAAAACCTATTTTGAAAATGTTTTACTTAGTTTTTTGTTCGTTTTTAATATTGCAGACAGATTAATATAATTGTCTGCATCACTTCCAATTCCCCATATATATTTTTTGCAAATATATATAGGGAAAGGAGGGATACCTAGTCAGTTGTACAACTGAATGCTTTCAACTGAAACATGTCTTCCGCATTTAACCCAACCCCTCTGAATCAGAGACTTAATCAACATCCACGTTTTCGGCGCCTGGGGAACAGTGGGTTAACTGCCTTGCTCAGGGGCAGAATGACAGACAGGGGCAGAACGACAGATGTTTTACCTTGTCAGCTCGGGGATTCAACACAGAAACCATTCGGTTACTGGCCCAATGCTCTAACCATTAGGCTACCGGCCGCCATAATAAAGTACCAGTCTGTACCAGTCTGGACACAAGTTTGGACACATCTACTCATTCCAGAATTTTTCTATATTTTTACTATTTTCTACATTGTAGAACACATATAGAATCACGTAGTAACCAAAACAAATCAAAATATATTTAAAATGTCATATTCTTCAAAGTAGCCACCCTTTGCCTTGATGACAGCTGTCACGCCCTGACCTTAGAGATTCGTTTTATTTCTCTATTTGGTTAGGTCAGGGTGTGATGTGGGGTGGGCATTCTATATTGTCTATTTCTTTGTTTTTGCCAAGTATGGTTACTAATCAGAGGCAGCTGTCTATCGTTGTCTCTGATTGGGAATACTTAGGCAGCCTTTTCCCACCTGTCTTTTGTGGTTAGTTGTTTTCTGTTTCCTATCTGTACCTGACCGAACTGTGCGCTTTCGTTTCATTTTTTGGTATTTTTGTTTTAGTGTTTTTGGTGAAAATAAATATCATGAACACTTTCCACGCTGCGCTTTGGTCTCATTCCGACGACAGCCGTTACTGAACTAACCACCACCAAAGGACCAAGCAGCGTGGTCAGGACGAATGGACCTGGGAAGAAATCCTAGACGGGAAAGGACCCTGGAGGCAGGCCTGGGAGTATCGGCGTCCGAAGGAGGAGATAGAGGCAGCGAGAGCAGAACGGCGACGCTATGAGGAACTAGCACGGCAACAACGGAAGCAAGAGAGGCAGCTCCAAAATAAAATGTGTGTGGGGGTGGGGGGGCACACAGGGAGATTGGCGGAGTCAGGGTGGAGACCTGAGCCAACTCCCCGTGCTTACCGTGTGGAGCATGTGACCAGTCAGGCACCGTGTTATGCTGTGATGCGCACTATATCTCCAGTGCGCATTCATAGCCCGGTGCGCTCTGTGCCTGCGCCCCGCATTTGCCGTGCTAGAGTGGGCATTCAGCCAGGACGGATTGTGCAGGCTCAGTGCTCCTAGTCTCCAGTACGCCTCCTCGGTCCAGGATATCCTGCGCCAGCTCTACGCACTGTCGCCAGTGCGCCTTCACAGCCCAGTTCGTCCTGTGCCAGCGCCCCACACTTGCCGGGCTAAAGTAAGCATCCAGCCAGGATGGGTTGTGCCAGCCCTACGCTCCAGACCTCCAGTGCGCCTCCACGGCCCAGTATATCCTGTGCCAGCTCCGTGCACCCGGTCACCAGTGCGTCTCTCCAGCCTGGTACGCCCTGTGCCTGCTATGCGCACCTGGCCTCCAGTGTGTCTCCCCAGTCCGGTGAGACCTGTTCCGACTCCACATACGAACCCTCCAGTGATGATCCATGGCACGAAGACTCCAGTGATGATCCATGGCACGAAGCCTCCAGTGACGGTCCGCGGCGCGGAGCCTGCAGCGACGGTCCGCAGTCCAGAGCCTCCAGCGACGGTCCGCAGTCCAGAGTCTCCAGCGACGGTCCGCAGTCCAGAGTCTCCAGCGACGGTCCGCAGTCCAGAGTCTCCAGCGACGGTCCGCAGTCCAGAGTCTCCAGCGACGGTCCGCAGTCCAGAGTCTCCAGCGGGGGTTCCCAGTTCGGAGCTTCCAGCAATGATCCACGGTCCGGTTACACAAAAGCGGAGGGATCAGCGGGCGGAGCAGGGGCTACACCCCGAACCGGAGCCTGCCACCAAGGGTCGATGCCCACCCGAACCCTCCCCTATAGGTTCAGGTTTGCGGCCGGGAGTCCGCACCTTTGGGGGGGAGGGGGTGTACTGTCACGCCCTGACCTTAGAGATCCTTTTTATTTCTCTATTTGGTTAGGTCAGGGTGTGATGTGGGGTGGGCATTCTATGTTGTCTATTTCTTTGTTTTTGGCCGAGTATGGTTCCTAATCAGAGGCAGCTGTCTATCGTTGTCTCTGATTGGGAATCATACTTAGGCAGCCTTTTCCCACCTGTGTTTTGTGTTAGTTGTTTTCTGTTTCCTATCTGTACCTGACAGAACTGTGCGCTTTCGTTTCAATTTTTGTTATTTTAGTTTTTGTGTTTTGGTGAAAATAAACATCATGAACACTTTCCACGCTGCGCTTTGGTCTCATTCTGATGACAGCCATTACAACAGCTTTGCACACTCTTGGCATTCTCGCAACCAGCTTCATGAGGTATTCACCTGGAATGCATTTCAATTAACAGGTGTACCTTGTTAATTTGTGGAATCTCTTTCTTTCTTAATGCTTGTGACAAGGTAGGGGTGGTATACAGAAAATAGCCCTTTTTGGAAAAAGACGAAGTCCATATTATGGCAAGAACAGCTCAATTAACCAAAGAGAAATGACAGTCCATCATTACTTTAAGACATGAAGGTCAGTCAATACGGAACATTTCAAGAACTTTGAAAGTTTCTTCAAGTGCAGTCCCAAAAACCATTAAGCGCTATGATGAAACTGGCTCTCATGAGGACCGCCACAGGAAAGGAAGACTGTGTGAATCAGGCGGCCTTCATGGTCAAATTGCTGCAAAGAAAACACTACTAAAGGACACCAGTAAGAAGAAGAGACTTGCTTGGGCCAAGGAACAAGAGCAATGGACATTAAACCGGTGGAAATCTGTCCTTTGGTGTGATGAGTCCAAATATGAGATTTTTGGTTCCAACTGCCATGTCTTTGTAAGAATCAGAGTAGGTGAATGGATGATCTCCGCATGTGTGGTTCCCACGTGAAGCATGGAGGAGGAGGTGTGAATGGTGTGGGGGTGCTTTGCTGGTGACATTGTCAGTAGATTCATTTAGAATTCAAGGCACACTCAACCACAATGGCTACCCCAGCATTTTGCTGCGATACACCATTCCATCTGGTTAGTGCTTAGTGGGACTATCATTTGTTTTTCAACAGGACAATGACCCAACACACCTCCAGGCTGTGTAAGGGCTGTTTGACCAAGAAAGAGAGTGATGGAGTGCTGCATCAGATGACCTGGCCTCCACAATCACTCAACCTCAACCCAATTGAGATGGTTTGAGATGAGTTGGACCGCAAAGTGAAGGAAAAACAGCTCAGCATATGTGGGAACTCCTTCAAGACAGTTGGAAAAGCATCCCAGCTGAAGCTGGTTGAGAGAATTCAAAGAGTGTGCAAAGCTGTCCTCAATGGTGGCTACTTTGAAGAATCTAAAATATATTTTGATTTGTTTAACACTTTTTTGTTTACTACATGATTCCATATGTGTTAGTTCATAGTTGTGACGTCCTCACTATTATTCTATAATTTCAAAAATAGTAAAAATAAAGAAAAACTCTTGAATGAGTAGGTGTGTCCAAACGTTTGACTGGTACGTATGTACATACCATACATACATACACACATACATACATACATACATACATACATACATACATACACATACACATACATACATACATACATACATACATACATACATACATACATACATACATACATACATACATACATACATACATAATTGGAGTAAGCTAGTGAAAAACAACGCTTAGTTTCCACTTCCAACTTAAACATACTATATACATTTTGCAGGCACTGTCTATTTTACAATAGTTATATTTTGTTTGCTTTTACTCCTGTCCTTCTTTTAACCTCAAGCTATCCATCTATTTCTTTCACAAATGTTCAGAATCTATATACGTTTTACAGACACAGTATGTTTTACATTAGTTATCTTGTTGTTATTAGTTGTTTTTATTCCCAACCTTCAGGTCCATTCAACCCCTCCCATCTATCTCTTAACACCATCCATATTGGATTTATATTTGCCATATACTTTTCAACTGTGCTGTTTCACAAAAAATCTGAACCTTTCTATTCTCATAATTTCTACAGATTGTAAATCAAAAATATATTTTTTTGCTTAAAGTATTATTATATTATTGATCAATTCACTATGGCTTTTCAGATCACCCAGTAGTGCTATCTGCAGAGTTAGCTCCAGGTAAATGTTGCAATTCTTCATTGATTCCTGGACCTGTGACCAAAAACCAGCTACATATGAACAAAACCAAAGCAAATGATCTAATGATTCTGTCTCTTGGCAGCAATATCTGCAGAGTTGGGAAGGTTGTATCCACCATATATATAACATTCTATTGGTTGCAAGAATTTTGTATAATAATTTAAATTGAAAAATTCTAAGTTTTGAATCCGGCGTCGTTTTGTGTATCAGTATGTTGCGTATGTGCCATGGAATCGGTACGATGAAAATATCTTTCCAACTATTTTTCAATCTATATGGCACAGCTGTCAATTTTTTGGTCCTTAAATGAAACTGGTATGCTTTTTTATTTATCACCATTTTCTTTAACCAATTATGGTATATAATGCAGGGCCGACAGTAAAGTTCCCAACTTTTTCCCATTTTTGCGGTATTGCTGCAATTAGTTGGTTGTAATTTTGGGTAGAGCAGACATTTCCATATATTTTTGTTAGCTGCATGTTTGACATAACTCCACCAGTCCTATTTATGATATAATTTACAAAGATTATACCTATTTAAAAATATATATATATTAAATAGTGTTTTTTTTTTATCTAATAGTATATTTGAGTTTAACCACAATATTTGTTGTATTATTTGTTCAGTTTTTTTTCTAGTGGATTAAATTGAAATGGCTTGTTTTAAAAGTAGCGATATTTGAGATATTAACTGAAAGTGTGAGGTTGTAATCTGAATAAAGGGAAAAAGGCCATTCTTGAATATGGGGTGAGACATTCTTATTCATTTGCTACAGAACTAGTTATTATCATTTAGTTTGTATAAATCCTGTTGGGGCTAGGGGGCAGTATTTGCACGGCCGGATAAAAAACGTACCCGATTTAAACTGGTTACTACTCTTGCCCAGAAACGAGAATATGCATATAATTAGTAGATTTGGATAGAAAACACTCTAAAGTTTCTAAAACTGTTTGAATGGTGTCTGTGAATATAACAGAACTCATATGGCAGGCCAAAACCTGAGAAGATTCCATACAGGAAGTGCCCTGTCTGACAATTTGTTATCCTTCTGTTGCATCTCTATCGAAAATACAGCATCTCTGCTGTAACGTAACATTTTCTAAGGCTTCCATTGGCTCTCAGAAGGCGCCAGAAAGTGGAATGACGTGTCTCCTGTCTCTGGGCGAAGAACAGCAGGAGATTTTGTGAGTGGTCGGGCTGGAGACAGTGACACTGGAGATGCGCGTTCATGAGAATTCTCAATTTTTTTCTTTCAGCCTTTGAATGTATACAACGTCGCCCGGTTGGAATATTATCGCTATTTTATGAAAAAAAATTGCATAAAAATTGATTTTGAACAGCGTTTGACATGCTTTGAAGTACGGTAATGGAATATTTAGATTTTTTTTGTTACGAAATGCGCTCGCGCGTCACCCTTCGGATAGTGACCTGAACGCACGAACAAAACGGAGCTATTTGAATATAACTATGGATTATTTGGAACCAAAACAACATTTGTTGTTGAAGTAGAAGTCATGGGAGTGCATTCTGACGAAGAACAGCAAAGTTAATACAATTTTTCTAATATAAATTCTGAGTTTAGTGAGCACCAAACTTGGTGGGTGTCAAATTAGCTAGCCGTGATGGCTGAGCTATCTAATCAGAATATTGCAAAATGTGCTTTCGCCGAAAAGCTATTTTAAAATCTGACACCGCGATTGCATAAAGGAGTTCTGTATCTATAATTTTTAAAATAATTGTTATGTATTTTGTGAACGTTTATCGTGAGTAATTTAGTAAATTCACCGGAAGTTTGCGGTGGGTATGCTAGGTCTGAACATCACATGCTAATGTAAAAAGCTGGTTTTTGATATAAATATGAACTTGATTGAGCAAAACATGCATGTATTGTATAACATACTGTCCAAGGAGTGTCATCTGATGAAGATCATCAAAGGTTAGTGCTGCATTTAGCTGTGGTTTTGGTTTTTGTGACATATATGCTTGCTTTGAAAATGCCTGTGTGATTATTTTTGGCAGGGTACTCTCCTGACATAATCTAATGTTTTGCTTTTGCTGTAAAGCCTTTTTGAAATCGGACAATGTGGTTAGATTAACGAGAGTCTTGTCTTTAAAATGGTGTAAAATAGTGATATGTTTGAGAAATTGAAGTTATAGCATTTTTTTGATATTTCGCGATTCCACTGGCTGTTGACTAGGGTGGGACGCTTGCCCATAGAAGATAACTTCCTTAAAACTTTCACTGAATGTTTCAATAACACTGCTAGGTTAATTTTTGGTAAAACATTTTTTTACTCCAAGCACAGATAGGACACATGGAAATTAATTTCCTTAGGCATGAGTCACATGTCAGTGAGATTCAAACCCATAATCTTCTGTTCTCTGTCCATGTAACTAGTCCGCTGCACCAGCTGGATGGAGCTAGCATGCAATGTGTTTTCATGCATACAAAGATGTTCTAGTGTATTCAAACAGACCGCATTTCAAAGGAAACAAGCACTCATTAAGTTCAGGTGTGGCCAATTAGTGGTGTGGCTGTTACGTTCTAGCTGGGTTACCTAACGCCACTCAAAAATATATCTATAGTCTGAAGAGCAGCAGCTGAAGTACATACAGATCTGGGACCAAGCTAGCATTAAACTTTATGTACACATCAAATTGAAAAACAAACAAATAGTAAATAATCTGGTGCATTTCCCAATGTGAATTGAATCCCCACTATTACATTGACATGAATTGAAATGGCCTTGACCCCTGTTCTGCAGTCAGCCAGCTTGTATCAGCTAAAGCAACACATTTACATGTTGTACTAATGCATGTTAATGCATCGTTCAGCGCCTCACTGTGTTACAGTAGTTCCAGCACTGTGATATTGATGCAACCCTATCGCAGTTCTGTCCTTGCTGCCACTGTGTGTAAAATCTGGATGAATGCCAAGGTTATGTTGAGATCCATTCATACACAAGGAACGATAGGAAATTGATTGTCACATATTGAAGGAGGGAAACGCACATTGCTGCCTTCACGCATGGCCATTCACACATGTATAGATGCACATGCATACAGTACATGTGTAACATACTCACACACAGCAACGTGTGAAAAACACACATACATATGATATAGGGGCAATTCCAATACTCTGAAACGGAACCATGAATCCGTTGGCCCGTTGCTCCTTTTAAAGGCCTCTGAACTGATCACTATTGAACTGATCACTATGGATGCAACACAGGCTTAAAAGGCCCAGTCTTATGAATACTGAGCAGACCATGCTGTCTGAATGACTAAAAGGGCCTGGTCATTGTTATTATACTGTGAAGGGAGGTAAAAACCGTGTTGGCGTGAAAGAGCAGTGTAGCCTGTGAGTTGAGCTTTTACACAGCTCAGAGAGGGACTCCTTGGGTCTGTTTCAAGAGTGTCAGACCCAGCCAGCAGACTGGATAGAAACAGCTATTAAATGGCCAGATTATGGGGAGAAAGTGTGTGTGTGTGGGGGGGGGGGGGTGCATGCATCCATATGTGTGAGAATGTATGCATGTTGACATATGACAACACGTGCATATGCTTATGGGTTTGTGTGTGAGTGTGTATGTGTGTGTTACAGTGTGTGGGATTGGGGGGTGGTTCTATATTTCATCAGGCCTTGAAAATATGTCCTGGCGATCTGTCACAAACTGTGTGTGTGTGTGTGTGTCTGTCTGTGTGTGCAGAAACCCACTTCCTATTTTCATGTCAAACACAGATGTAGAGGAACTGATGATTTCAAAATCATATATTACTATGTCAGCATTGGTTTAAGATTTGCAAAAATGTGTTTGATTATGCGTGTGTAAGTGGGGATGTGAGAGTCAACTTTTGAGTGTGTGTGTGGGGGGGTGTATATGCGTGTGGGTACATGACAAATATTCTTTCAGAGTGGAACAATAGCAGTTAGTAAATTGCTTGCTGTTTCTATGCTTGGATCAGGCTGCAGCCTTGGCTATGTTCTCAGCAGTGCCCACACGAAGGGAATGAATGGTCATTCTCAACTGCCCATACATCACAGTGCTACAAGAACCACATAAATGTCCTCTTTTGTTTGGCTAAACTTCTCTTTTGAATTTTAGTCCCTACTTCTTTCTCTTTGCCACTCTTCCTTCCTTTATACAGTACATCCCCACGTTCTCTTTCAATACACCTCGCCATCACTTCCTATTTTGTTGATTTAACCCTCACCTCTTTTCTTTTTCCCATTTATCTCCTCTCTCTCTCCCTGCCTGTCAGTACAGTGATCTTGTGATCCATCATCACCCAGTGGACAGTTCCTCCTGAGGTGCTGCGAAGCATTGTCATGGCAACAAAGGCAAGATGGAGGATATGTACGACTAACCTCTCCAGGAGAGAGTAGGGGAGGGGGACGAGAAATATTGTGGGTGGAAGGGTTTGATGGAGGAAAGGAGGAGAGGTAAGGGTGGGCGAGGATGAGAAGGGTTAATGTACTGTATGTTTACCTAAAACATTCTCCCTCTCCCTCTGCCTCTCCTCTCTCATGATATTATTCTTTGGGTTCGTCAAAGAAAATTAGGAGGCCCATTCATTGGGATGTTCTACATCCAAGCCACCATTCAATTCAATTCAGATACATTCAATTGTGGCACGTATTGATGTACTGACAAAACACATTTTACAGCTAGACAATACGCATTAATTTAAATTTGTTACTGCGTAGCCAGCAAAACAGAACCCCTAACGGATAATCCATTCTCGAAGTGTCTACGTGAGCATTTCTTCTCCATAAACAAACACATTTTACATTTAACAGAAACTCTATTGTGCAGAAAACCACGGGCCCCCTGGGGCAATAAGGATAAATGCTGAACTGCTGTATTTTCATGAATAGTTTCCTGGCAATGTTTAGGGATGTCTATGACATGGCACATCTCTAATAATGCTGAACTGTTGTATCATCATAAACAATTTTCTGCCAATGTTTAGGGATGACTATGACATGGCACATCTCTAATAATGCTGAAGTGTTGCATCATCATAAACAGTTTTCTGGCAATGTTTAGGGATGACAATGACATGGCACATCTCTAATAATGCTGAACTGCTGTATTTTCATGAATAGTTTCCTGGCAATGTTTAGGGATGACTATGAAATGGCACATCTCTAATAATGCTGAGCTGTTGTATCATCATAAACAGTTTTCTGGCAATGTTTAGGGATGACTATGTTATCGTGGCACATCTCTAATAATGCTGAAGTGTTGTATCATCACAAATAGTTTTCTGGCAATGTTTAGGGATGACAATGACATGGCACATCTCTAATAATGCTGAAGTGTTGTATCATCATAAACAGTTTTCTGGCAATGGTTAGGGATGACTATGAAATGGCACATCTCTAATAATGCTGAAGTGTTGTATCATCATAAACATTTTTCTGGGAATGGATAGGGATGACAATGACATCAAGGCACATCTCCAGTAATGCTGAACTGCTGTATCATCATGAACAGTTTCCTGGCAATGTTTAGGGATGACTATGACATGGCACATCTCTAATAATGCTGAGCTGTTGTATCATCATAAACTGTTTTCTGGCAATGTTTAGGGATGAGCATGACATGGCACATATCTAATAATGCTGAGCTGTTGTATCATCCTAAACAGATTTCTGGCAATGTTTAGGGATGACTATTACATCATGGCACATCTCTAATAATGCTGAACTGTTGCATCATCATAAACATTTTTCTGGCAATGTTTAGGGATGACTATGACATGGCACATCTCTAATAATGCTGAAGTGTTGTATCATCATAAACAGTTTTCTGGCAATTGTTAGGGATGACTGTGACATCATGGCACATCTCTAATAATGCTGCACTGTTGTATCATCATAAACAGATTTCTGGCAATGTTTAGGGATGACTATGACATGGCACATCTCTAATAATGCTATAGTGTTGTATCATCATAAACATTTTTCTGGGAATGGTTAGGGATGACTATGAAATGGCACATCTCTAATAATGCTGAAGTGTAGTATCATCATAAAAAAAATTCTGGGAATGGATAGGGATCACTATGACATCAAGGCGCATCTCCAGTAATGCTGAACTGCTGTATTTTCATGAATAGTTTCCTGGCAATGTTTAGGGATGACTATGACATGGCACATCTCTAATAATGCTCAACTGTTGTATCATCATAAACCGTTTTCTGGCAATGTTTAGGGATGACTATGTTATCGTGGCACATCTCTAATAATGCTGAAGTGTTGTATCATCATAAACAGATTTCTGGCAATATTTAGGGATGACTATGACATGGCACATCTCTAATAATGCTAATGGCTCTTTTTGACAAGGGAAGACAGCTATCTTAGCAGTCGTTTTAATACAGACGTTCAGTATCCAAACCAGAGAGTAATCTAAAATGACACCAAGTGATAGAGGATGCTAGAATTGTGGCTGTTGTCTGCATATTGTTTTGATGTCATGATGTACACCTCTTGTATGTTTCTTGTGACATTGTGCTTCCAGTCATCTCACTCACTCTCAGAACAGATCACATCTAATTGTATTGGTCGCATGCGCCGAATACGACATGTGTAGACTTTACAGCCCATTCCCAACAATGCAGAGTTAAAAAGTAAGAAAATATTTGCTAAATAAAAAAGGAAAAAACAAAACAATAAAAACAAGAACGAGGGTTTACACACGCAGTACCGAGTCAATGTGCAGGGGTAAAAGTGACTAGGCAATCAGGATATATAATAAACAGAGTAGCAGCATAATATGTGAAGTGTGAAAATGTGTCTGTGTAAGTGTGGTGTGAATATTAATTTGTGTGTGTGTGTGTGTTTTGTCTGTATGAACATACAGTTGAAGTCGGAAGTTTACATACACCTTAGCCAAATACATTCAAACTCAGTTTTTTACTATTCCTGACATGTAATCATAGTAAAAATTCCCTTAGGTCAGTTAGGATCACCACTTTATTTTAATAATATGAAATTTCAGAATAATAGTAGAGAGGATGATTTATTTCAGCTTTTATTTATTTCATCACATTCCCAGTGGGTCAGAAGTTTACATACACTCAATTAGTATTTGGTTGGGGGAATTTTGGCATATCCCTCCTGACAGAGCCGGTGTAACTGAGTCAGGTTTGTAGGCCTCCTTGCTTGCACATACTTTTTCAGTTCTGCCCACAAAACTTCTATAGGATTGTGGTCAGGGCTTTGTGATGGCCACTCCAATACCTTGACTTTGTTGTCCTGAAGCCATTTTTCCACAACTTTGGAAGTATGCTTGGGGTCATTGTCCATTTGGAAGACGCATTTGCGACCAAGCTTTAACTTCCTGAATGATGTCTTGAAATGTTGCTTCAATATATCCACATAATTTTCTTGCCTCATGATGCCATCTATTTTGTGAAGTGCACCAGTCCCTCCTGCAGCAAAGCACTCCCACAACATGATGCTGCCACCCCCGTGATTCACGGTGGGATGGTGTTCTTCGGCTTGCAAGCGTCGCCCTTTTTCCTCCAAACATAATGATGGTCATTATGGCCAAACAGTTATATTCTTTTCAGACCAGAGGAAATTTCTCCAAAAAGTACGATCTTTGTCCCCATGTGCAGTTGCAAACCGTAGTCTGGCTTTTTTATGGCGGTTTTGGAGCAGTGGCTTCTTTCTTGCTGAGCGGCCTTTCAGGTTATGTCGATATAGGACTCGTTTTACTCCAGCATCTTCACAAGGTCCTTTGCTGTTGTTCTGGGATTGATTTGCACTTTTCGCACGAAAGTACGTTCATCTCTAGGAGACAGAACGTGTCTCCTTCCTGAGCGGTATGACGGCTGCGTGGTCCCATGCTGTTTATACTTGCGTACTATTGTTTGTACAGATGAACGTGGTACCTTCAGACTTTTGTAAGTTGCTCCCAAGGATGAACCAGACTTGTGGAGGTCTACCATTTTGTTTCTGAGGTCTTGGCTGATTTATTTAGATTTTTCCATGAAGTCAAGCAAAGAGGCACTGAGTTTGAAGGTAGGCCTTGAAATACATCCACAGGTACACCTCCAATTGACTCAAATTATGTCAATAAGCCCATCAGAAGCTTCTAAAGCAATGACATCATTTTCGGGAATTTTCCAAGCTGTTTAAAGGCACAGTCAACTTAGTGTATGTAAACTTCTGACCCACTGGAATTGTGATGCAGTGAATTCTAAGTGAAATAATCTGTCTGTAAACAGTTGTTAGAAAAATGACTTGTGTCATGCACAAAGTAGATGTCCTAACCGACTTGACAAAACTATAGTTTAACAAGACAGTTGTGGAGTGGTTGAAAAACGAGTTTTCATGACTCCAACCTAAGTGTATGTAAACTTCCCACTTCAACTGTAGATAGTGTGTGTTTGTGTTGGAGTGTCACTGTAGTATATGTGAGTGTTTGGGTAGAGTTTAGTGAGTGTGCATAGAGCCATTGCAAGGGAGTCAGTGTAAAAACAATTAAGATAAATAAACAAATAAATAATAAAGGGGGTCAATGTAAATTTTCCGGGTAGCCTTTTGATTAACTGTTCAGCAGTCTTAAGGCTTGGGGGTAGAAGCTGTTCAGGTGCCTTTTGGGCCCAGACATGGCACTCCGGTACCGCTTGCTGGGCAGTAGCACGACTATGTTGGTGTGTTTGGACCATAATAGGTCCTTAATGATATGGACACTGAGGAACTTGAAGCACTCGACCCGTTCCACTACAGCCCCGTCGATGTGAATGGGGGCGTGTTTGTCCCTCAGTGTCCAGTAGTCCACAATAAGCTTCTTTGTCTTGCCCACGTTGAGGGAGAGGTTGTTGTCCTGGCACCATACTGCCAGGTCTCTGACCTCCTCCCTATAGGCTGTCTCATAGTCGTCAGTGATCAGGCTTACCATCGCTGTGTCGTCGGCAAACCCTTAACGATGGTGTTGGAGTCGTGCGTGGCCAAGCAGTCGTGGGTGAACAGGGAATACAGGATGGGACTGATCATGCATCAGTGGCAGCTGTGCTGTTGCCTACCCTCACCACCTGGGGGCTGCCTGTCAGGAAGTCCAGAATCCAATTGCAGAGGGAGGTGTTCAGTCCCAGGGTCCTTACCTTAGTGATGAGCTTGGAGGGCACTATGGTGTTGAACACTTAGCTGTAGTCAATGAACAGCATTCTCACAAAGGTGTTCCTTTTGTTCAGGTGGGAAAGGGCAGTGTGGAGTGCAATAGAGATCTGTGGATCTGTTGGGGCGGTATGCAAATTAGAGTGGGTCCAGGGTTTCTGGAATGATGGTGTTGATGTGAGCTGTTTGATGGTTTGTCAGAGGCCGTTGCAGGATTTCTTATAAGCGTCCAGATTAGTGTCCTGCTCCTTGAAAGCGACAGCTCTAGCCTTTAGCTCGGTGTGGGCATTGCCTGTATTCTATGGCTTCTGGTTGGGATATGTACGCATGGTCACTCTGGGGAGAATGCCGTTGATGCACTTATTAATGAAGCCAGTGACGGATGTGGTAAACTCCTCAATGCCATTGGATGAATACCGGAACTTATTCCAGTCAGTGCTAGCGAAACAGTCGTATAGCTTAGTGTCCGCTTCATCGCTTCATCACTGGTACTTCCTGTTGGAGTTTTTGCTTGCTTTGTATGCATTTTATCTCTCTAGTTAAACAGGTGACATGCTGGTAGAAATTAGGTCAAACGGATTTAAGTTTTCCTGCATTAATATCACCGGCCACTAGGAGTGCCACCTCTGGATGAGCATTTTCTTGTTTGTTTATGGCCCTATACAGCTCGTTGAGTGTGGTCTTAGTGCCAGCATCGGTTTGTGGTGGTAAATAGACAGTGTATACAGATGCAGAAATTACATGTTTTATTCATCTACCTGAGGGTGTCTGTCCCCTTTTCCTGTCCTCCTCCCTCTCTTCCCTAAACCAACCTTTTCTATCATCATTGGCTGTGTCTGAACACCTGTACTTGCACTCTAAATAGTAGGTATTTAGGTATGAGAAAACATTTTTTATATGTAAGTGAAACATTTTTTTGAGGTGAAATATTTGTCACTAGGGTGTCAGTGAAAAAAACTCTAGCGGGTCATATTGGTTTTTGGTTCACAATTTCCTTCAAATAAATATATTGTGGCAGACCATGGGGGGGTTGGGTCAAGATGTTTACACAGATCAGACACGGACAGAGTATGATTAGCTCGGTTTCAAGGGTGTTTATTAAATAATAAATCAAAAGAAAAGGATAGGTCTCCCCCATGAGACTCTCCGGGATACCGTCTTCTGGGCTCTGGGTCTTGCTGTATCCTGTCGGGCACACAAACGTCTTAGCTTGTCACTGTCTCCAACGACACGGAAGTCACCTTTCTTCCCCCAGTCCTCTCCTGTGTGCTGCCCTTCTGGCAGCTTTATGGGGCTTGTACAGTTGGTGAGCAATCAGCCCTTGATTACTCACCAACTCCCCAATCAGCCCCAATTAGTCCTGGGCGGAGAACCCGTCGAGACCTGGCACGTCCAGCAGATGGAGCCATCGCCTCGTGATGTATACTCCGTCTGTCACCAGGCCTCGACGAGTCTCCCCCGGTGGCTGACCTGCTGTACGCCAGAATATATACAGTGGCAAGAAAAAGTATGTGAACCCTTTGGAAATACCTGGATTTCTGCATAAATTGGTCATTCAATTAGATCTGATCTTCATCTAGGTCAAACAATAGACAAACCGTTTGCTTAAACTAACAACACACAAAAAAATATATATTTTCATGTCTTTATTGAACACCGTGTAAACATTCACAGTGCAGGGTGGAAAAAGTGTGTGTATGTTAACCCTTGGATTTAATAACAGGTTGACCCTCCTTTGGCAAATATAACCAACCAAACGTTTTCTGTATTTGTGGATCAGACCCGCACAACGGTCAGGAGGAATTTTGGACCATTCCACTTTACAAAACTTTTTCAGTTCAGCAATATTCTTGGGATGTCTGGTGTGAAATGCTCTCTTGAGGTCACGCCACAGCATCTCAATCAAGTTGAGTGTCAGGACTCTGCCTGGGCCACTCCAGAAGGCGTATTTTCTTCTGTTGAAGCAATTCTGTTGTTGATTTACTTCTGTGTTTTGGGTCGTTGTCCTGTTGCATCACCCAACTTCTGTTGAGCTTCAATTGATGGACAGATAGCCTAACATTCTCCTGCAAAATGTCTTGATAAACTTGGGAATTCATTTTTCCGTCGATGATAGCAAGCTGTCCAGGCCCTGACGCAGCAAAGCAGCCCCAAACCATGATGCTCCCTCAACCATACTTTACAGTTGGGATGAGGTTTTGATGTTGGTGTGCTGTGCCTTTTTTTCTCCATGCATAGTGTTCTGTGTTCCTTCCAAACAACTCAACTGTAGTTTCATCTGTCCACAGATTATTTTGCCAGTAGCGCTGTGGAACATCCAGGTGCACTTTTGCAAACTTCAGACGTGCAGCAATGTTTTTTTTGGACAGCAGTGGCTTCTTCCGTGGTGTCCTCCCATGAACATCATTCTTGTTTAGTGTTTTACGTATCGTAGACTGATCAACAGAGATGTTAGCATGTTCCAGAGATTTCTGTAAGTCTTTAGCTGACACTCTAGGATTCTTCTTATCCTCATTGAGCATTCTGCACTGTGCTCTTGCAGTCATCTTTGCAGAACGGCACTCCTAGGGAGAGTAGCAACAGTGCTGAACTTTCTCCATTTATAGACAATTTGTCTTACCATGGACTGATGAACATCAAGGCTTTTAGAGATCCTTTTGTAAACCTTTCCAGTTTTATGTAAGTCAACAATTCTTAATCTTAGGTCTTCTGAGATATCTTTTGTTCGAGCCAAGATTCACATAAGGTAATGCTTCTTGTGAATAGCAAACTCAAATTGTGAGTGTTTTTTATAGGTCATACCAACATCTCCAATCTCGTCTCATTAATTAGACTCCAGGTTAGCTGACTCCTGACAATGCAGTGTATTAGACTACTGTGCCACTCAGGAGGCCAAATTCAGTCATCATGTGCTGTTTTCTAAGGCTTTCCCCCCAAAAACTTCCCAATTAAATGTTGACTAAAAAGTAGGCCTATGTGGCAGAATGATATCATGATGATTTGTATCACGGGGCATTGTTTAGCAAACTCTGCTATCACATGTAGCCTACACTGTAAATTATACAGTACAAAAACACTGCTACCCAAACACAACGGTCTCTTGCAAGGTGTGCAATTTTGTTAAAGGGCAACTATACCCTCCAATTTTTATTGTTCCCCGACCTCAAAAGTGGTCTCCTATGTGGTTTAAGCATTGTTGTGGACTTGAAACATCAGATTTTTAAAAAATGTTTCTATAAAATAAAGTGTGATTTTGATAGTGAAAAGCTAAACAAATTAGGAAAACTCAGAAACAGTTAAAAATTTACCAAAAGATAAAACTGATTTTATACATCTTTTACAACTTTAGTGACTGTTCAAAATTGCTAACAATAACACATTTTTTATGATTGTGCAAAGGTAAAACATTTTCCTCCAAACAATCAATGTAAATATGATATTGTCAAGTTCAAATGTAATTATTTGTGTATGAAGGGTAGGTCATTATAGGCTATAGGCTACTTGCTAAGCCCGCAAATGAAAGATAACATAATTCACTTTCCCAGTCCAGTACTCTTTTTATTCAGGCCAGTATCTTTCAGTTGGCAATGGCCCGGTGTGCCACTGGCATATTTACCTGAATGTCAAGCCCAGCAAAGCCATGTTAATTTTAAATATGGCTAGTCATTATTAGCCTGGTTCTGACACATTGTGTGACCAAATCATTTGCTGGTGCCTTCAAGTGAAAAAGTTGGAAGCATCAGTGCCACCTGTGGAAAAAGTTAGTCTTGAACCCTGAGTAAGCAAGCCAGATTTTTGACCCTGCCATTGAGCCTTGTTGAGTCTCCTCCTCCTCCCTTTCTCTCGTCACCTTATCCGCCTCCTCTACCTCCTTTCCTCTTCACTCTCCTCTCTAAACACATACACCTTGGACATTCCCCATCTTTGACTCCTCCCTCTTATTCTCTTTCCTGACTACCCTGTCCTCCTCCTTCCCCCTCCTCTGATCCTCTAAAGGTGTTGTTTGTTGTGGTTTATGAGGCATTATGGCTCCTAATCACCAGAAAGGTCACTGCATCCTCCTCCTCTGACAGCCAACCAGACAGCCAGCCAGACAGCTGCAGCTCCCTCCTCACCGACATCATCAATCTGCTGCTCTGCTGACCTGCTCATAGCTTCAAAGACAATCCAATCCTCCATAACAAAGTCAACACAAGCCCACAGTTTCTCAGTACCTCATCAGCAGGAAACTGACCAAGGACCTGACCTGGGTCTAGTGTAATGATCACCTGCCTTCTACGCTAAGGGAGAGGCCAATAATGATGCAGACATTTAACACAATACAGCACTGTCATTTCAGCCCAGGCACACAAGGTCAACTCATTAGAAATCATAATTGATGCTGCCTGCATATCCCCACCCTCAGCTAATAGGGATATAGGGCAGGGTTAGCAATTTCACCAACTATGGGGGCTGAACCCAGATAAGCATATTTTTACAAACTGTATGGATGGTGGTTGCTATTAACAGTTTGTCTCTTTCTCTAGCCTCGCAAAAAAACGTAGCAAATTATTTTAACACGGTAGGGTAAGAACGCTGTTGAGTAAGGTTTTAGTGTACAGTCGTGGCCAAAAGTTTTGACAATGACACAAATATACATTTTCACAAAGCCTGCTGCCTCAGTTTGAATGATGGCAATTTGCATATACTCCTCTGTCAAACATGATTACCTGCAAGGAAACACGTGCCGTCATCATTGCTTTGCATAAAAAGGGCTTCACAGGCAAGGATATTGCTGCCAGTAAGATTGCACCTAAATCAACCATATATCAGATCATCAAGAATTTCAAGGAGAGCGGTTCAATTGTTGTGAAGAAGGCTTCAGGGTGCCCAAGAAAGTCCAGCAAGTGCCAGGATTGTCTCCTAAAGTTGATTCAGCTGCCGGATCAGGGCACCACCAGTACAGAGCTTGCTCAGGAATGGCAGCAGGCAGGTGTTAGTGCATTTGCATGCACAGTGAAGCGAAGACTTTTGGAAGGTTGGCCTGGTGTCAAGAAGGGCAGCAAAGAAGCCACTTCTCTCCAGGAAAAACATCAGGGACAGACTGATATTCTGCAAAAGGTACAGGGATTGGACTGCTGAGGACTGGGATAAAGTCATTTTCTCTGATGAATCCCCTTTCCGATTGTTTGGGGCATTCGGAAAAAAGCTTGTCCGGAGAAGGCAAGGTGAGCGCTACCATCAGTCCTGTGTCATGCCAACAGTAAAGCATCCTGAGACCATTCATGTGTGGGGTTGCTTCTCAGCCAAGGGAGTGGGCTCACTCACAATTTTGCCTAAGAACACAGCCATGAATAAAGAATGGTACCAACACATGCTCTGAGAGCAACTTCTCCCAACCATTCAGGAACAGTTTGGTGACGAACAATGATTTTCCAGCATGATGGAGCACCTTGCCATAAGGAAAAGGTGATAACTAAGTGGCTCGGGGAACAAAACATCAATATTTTGGGTCCATGGCCATGTAACTCCCCAGACCTTAATCCCATTGAGAACTTGTGGTCAATCCTCAAGAGGTGGGTGGATAAACAAAAACCCACAAATTCTGACAAACTCCAAGCATTGATTATGCAAGAATGGGCTGCCATGAGTCAGGATGTGGCCCAGAAGTTAATTGACAGCATGCCGGGGTGGATTGCAGAGGTCTTGAAAAAGAAGGGTCAACACAGCAAATATTGACTTTTTGCATCAACTTCATGTAATTGTCAATAAAAACCTTTGACAGGTATGACATGCTTGTAATTATACTTCTGTATTCCATAGTAACATCTGACAAAAATATCTAAAGACACTGAAGCAGCAAACTTTGTGAACATTAATATTTGTGTCATTCTCAAAACTTTTGGCCACGACTGTACACATGCACCTATAGGTTCAACTTCATTCCTCTACCAAGGTTTTGAGCAGGCCTATTATGTTTCATCTCCAGTGGTTAGTCATGTTGGACAGATGGTCCGGGTTGTAGTGACAGAGGAAGGTCAATCACAGACATTAATGATGTGTGAAAACAGCTCTTCTGCTGCTAATGGCCTCGACTAGCTCTGCCTCCCATTCACTTATTCCTCTAATCAGAATCAATGACTGTTCTCTCTTCTATGTATCACTTTACCTATCCCTTCGTCTCTTTTCACCCCACCTTACCCTGTGTTCCACTCTTTATCTATTTTCCACTTTCTTTCTCTCTCTCCCATGGTAATTGAAAAACAAGACACTTTCATCAGGGTAAGACAGCGTCTTTGGCTGAGCCCTCTCACCATTAACACACACAAGTATACTCTAAGCAACGCAAACACAGAGCCAGAGATGAAGACAGACAGAGAGAGGGTGAGAAAGATTGTGTAAGAGAGATACAAAGTGAGAAAGAATATGTGAAAGACAAAGTGAGAGAAAAAAAGATTGAGCTAGAGACCAGTGAAAATAATAAGTGAAACAGATAGAAAAAGACGAGAGAGAAAGGCAGGAGGGCCTATTTCACAGATTGACCTGACAGAACACACGGAGACTAGCGGTGTCTCAGCAGAGTCACTTCCCATCCATATTCATGACAGATAAGAGTCCCTGACCTAACACTAATTTTCTCTTCTTCTCTGTCTCTTCCTCCATCCTGCCCCTGCTCTCCACCCTACCACCCAATCCTGCTCTCACTCATCTGATCACCTACTCTCTTCAGCTCTCACTCCTTCTCAAAGTTACACCCACTCCCTCCTTCATTCATCCACTTACTCACTCTTTCCCTTAATCTTAGCTATTCATGCTGCTGGCCAGACACTATGCCTTTTCTGGTGACACACCACCATCCTTCCCCCTCCCCTCTGGGCGGTTGACATATCATCATAACCAGACACATCTTGATCCCATCCTTCCATCCCTTTTCTCCTTTGCCTCCCTCCTGACCATGATCAGTGGACTACGTACCTCTCTGCACCAGCATGGTGACCTCGCTCCCTCTGGGACACTTGCTGAGCAGGTCCACCACCTGGTTGTGGCTCATGCTCTGGACGTTCCTCTTGTTCACCTCCATCAGAATGTCTGACTCCTTCAGGCCCCTGCAGCGGGGGTAATCCACGATCTGCTTCACCCTCTGACCCCCTCCCGTCAGGCTGTCAGCGATGGTGAACCCAAAGCCCTTATCGCCTTTCTCCATGTGCACTGTGATCAGCTCTGGCTGCCCAGCGATGGATGATGCCAGGGTGACCACGTCGCTGGAGGAGTAGCCGTGAGAGCCGTTGGACGCCACCTCTGCTGAGGGACTGTGGGCCCGCGGCTCCCTCATCCCGTTAACAGGCCCTCCGGTCTGACTGCCGTGGCTGGACGGAGAGTCGTAGCTCTCCTGGCCATTAACGATGATGGGCTCCTTGTCCAGGATGGCCACGGAGGTCACCAGGCTGGTGTTGGGGTCGTCAGGGTCAAAGGGCAGGGGGTAGCCACGGCACAGGGCCAGGTCCACCATGGAGCCGATCGGAATGGACTGGAAGATCTTCACCACCTGGGCGTGGGTGTAGCCCAGAACGATGGTGTCATTCACACTCACTATCACATCACCTACAGGAGGGGAGGGAGGGAGACGGAGAGGACAGTTAGTAATACAGTAACAGGATTACAAGCACATTAGTAACACAGTTAGTAGCACAGTAAGTAATACAATTAATGTACTATGTAGGGTGCAAGTATCGTGACATACTGTATGGCCCCTATATGCTTAACTTTTAGCTTAATCAATCACTTCAACCCCCATAGGAATGGGGCAAATGCTTTCTGTATAAATGGTGCAAAACAGTGCCCTCGGTGGGCTGAAGCAGTGTACTGCACCTGTCTCCATCTTCCCATCCACAGCAGCAGGACCGTCCAGGACTAAACTCTTGATCTGCAGGAACTCATCCGGCTCGTCGCCCCCAACTACGGTGAAGCCGAATCCGCGGCGGCTCTTCTTCAGTTTGGTGTTGATGAAAGTTCCCTTCAGCTCCGCTGGGTTCCGTGTGAAGAATGGCTTCCCTCCTAGAGAACACAGGGAAAGGAACATTATCTGGAACATCTAAATATCTCTGTCTGCCTGTCTGCCTGACTGTCTGCCTGTATGGGTCAGTTAGTCATATATTACTTCACATTATTTATTTGTCTACCTATGCCTTCAGAAAATATTTATACCCCTTGACTTATCCCACATTTTGTTATGTTACAGCCTGAATTTAAAATGGTCCATCTACACACACAATACCCCATGACAAATTTTCTGAAAATTAAATACACAAGTATTCACACCCCTGAGTCAATACTTTGTAGAAGCACCTTTGGCAGTGATTACAACTGTGAGTCTTTCTGAGTAAGTATGTAAGAGCTTTCCACACCTAGATTGTGCAAAATGTTCCCATTATTGTTATCAAGATTCTTCAAGCTTTGTCAAATTGATTGTTGATGACAACCATTTTCAGGTCTTGCCATAGATTTCAAGTAAATTTAAGGCAAAACTGTAACTCGGTAATTCAGGAACATTCACTATCTTCTTGGTAAAAAACTCCAGTGTATATTTGGCCTTGTGTTTTAGGTTGTTGTCCTGCTGAAAGGTGAATTCATCTCCCAGTGTCTGGTGGAAAGGTTTTCCTTTAAGATTTTTCCTGTGCTTAGCTCTATCCCATTTATTTTTTATCTTCAAAACTCCCCCATTCCTTAATGATTACAAGCATATCCATAACATGATGCGGAAAATATCGAGAGTGGTACTCAGTTTTGTGTTGCATTGAATTTGCCCCAAACTTAACACTTTGTATTCAGGACAAAAAGTGATTTGCTTTGCCACATTTTTTGCAGTATTACTTTAGTGCCTTGATGCAAACAGGATGCATGTTTTGGAATATTTGTATTCTGTACAGGCTTCCTTGTTTTCATTAGTATTGTGGAGTAACTACAATGTTGTTGATCCATCCTGTTTTCTCCTATCACAGCCATTAAACTATGTAACTGTTTTAAAGTCACAATTGGCCTCATGGTGAAATCCCGGAGTGGTTCCCTTCCTCTTCGACAATCGAGTTAGGAAGGAAGCCTGTATTTTTGTAGTGACTGGGTGTATTTATACACCATCCAAAGCCAAATGAATAACTTCACCATGCTCAAAGGGATATTTACTGTCTGCATTTTGTATTTTTACTCATCTAGCAATAGCTTCCCTTCTTTGTGTGGCATTGGAAAACGTCCCTGGTCTTTGTGATTGAATCTGTGTTAGAAATTCACTGCTTGATTGGGGGACAGAGATGAGGTAGTCATTCAAAAAATCATGTTAAACCCTATTATTGCAGACAGAGTGATGCCAACGCTTTTTATTTTTTGTTTGTTAAGCACATTTTTACTTTAACCCATAACAAAGGGGTTAAATACTTATTGACTCAAGACATTTTATATATTTTTTTTTAATTAATTTGTTTCACTTGTTTCAGTTTCACTTTGACATTATTGGGGTACTGTGTCTAGGCCAGTGACCAAACATCTAAATGTAAACATTTTTAAATTCAGGCTATAACAACAAAATGTGGGAAATGTCAAGGGGTTTGAACACTTTCTGGAGGCACTGTATGTCTGTCTGTCTATCCATCAACCTTAGCATCCATATACTGTATTTATTAAATAGATCACCATTTCTTTAATCAGTGAAAATAGTAAAGTGGTTGCCAGGAGAGAATGCTTAATATACATTTCCTAGTGATCCATCAATGATGAATGAGTCATAGCTAGTTGAAATACATAGAGCTTTCATTATGGTTACAGAACGTGTGGGCTGATAGACAGGTTAATGACATTATATGGTAACCCTTGATCATGAGGGTTGCATGGTCTGTGCCTGGTCATGCATGTGTGGGCACTGGAGCTGTACATTAAGGGTATATACTGTATGATTGCGAGTCAGATGTCTGTAGTAGACAAGATCCTGGTATTGAACATGTGTGTGCATGTGTGTGTGTGTTGCACGGTATACCGAAACTTTGTTACTTTTTCGATACTAGAACTGTTACTTTCGGTACTTCTATCAAATGTGTCTCACGTTGTCTACTGATGGAGAGATGATCAAGTCTGTCTATCAGCGCAGCCGATGTCCCCTTACAGTGCGAGCGCACCGTGTCTGCTCCACTTACTCATTGCTATACTCTTAGAAAAAAAGGTGATATCTAGAACCTAAAAGGGTTCTTCGGCTGTCCCCATAGGAGAACCCTTTGAAGAACCCTTTTTGGTTCCAGGTAGAATCCTTTAGGTGTAACCCCACTCACGTTTGGCCCCTCCCGGAGCAGGGGGCAGCGGGGGCGGGACCTGCGGGTCGCGGTACGTCTCTAGGTGGTTATTGGCATAGTTGGCCAGAGGAGCACCAGCTGAGGAGTGCTCCTCTATCCACTCTGTACAGAGAGAGACACAGAGGGACTGTGAAATCACACACACACACACACACACACACACACACACACACACACACACACACACACACACACACACACACACACACACACACACACACACACACACACACACGTAGACGCACACGATACATAAAATACAAACATAGGTACACACACACACATAAGCATCACATTTATACATTTGCTCACTCAAACTTGCTCTACACAGTTAGTGCATATACAATACACACCCAAACTCATGAAAGTCCCAAAATGCCTTGACAGATTAACAAATTATTCATAATAACTGGCAAGTAGACGTTGATTCTAACCTGGTAAATTATACAATGAGAGAGACATTTATTTGTAAGATGTTTGTTACATTACATGCCATTTCATCATAACATTGTGTCTCAGTGGTCCCAACACTTAGCAAGCATGATATCAGCAGCAGTTAGGGTTAAGCATGATATCAGCAGCAGTTAAGTTAGGGTTAAGCATGATGTCAGCAGCAGTTAGGTTAGGGTTAAGCATGATGTCAGCAGCAGTTAGGATTGGGTTAAGCATGATATCAGCATCAGTTAGGTTAGGGATAAGCATGATATCAGCAGCAGTTTGGGTTAAGCATGATACCAGCAGCAGTTAGGTTAGGGTTAAGCATGATATCAGCAGCAGTTAGGTTAGGGATAAGCATGATATCAGCAGCAGTTTGGGTTAAGCATGATACCAGCAGCAGTTGGGTTAGGGTTAAGAATGATATCAGCAGCAGTTCGGTTAGGGTTAAGCATGATATCAGCAGCAGTTAGGGTTAAACATGATACCAGCAGCAGTTCGGTTAGGGATAAGGACAATATTAGCAGCAGTTAGGATTAAGCATGATACCAGCAGCAGTTAGGGTTAAGCATGATACCAGCAGCAGTTAGGGTTAAGCATGATACCAGCAGCAGTTAGGTTAGACATTTTCCATTTTAGTCATTTAGCAGACACTCTTATCCAGAGCGACTTGCAGTATTGAATACATACATTTCATTTCATACATTATTATTATTATATATATTTTTTTTTTCGTACTGCCCCCCATGGGAATCGAACCCACAACCCTGGCGTTGCAAACACCATGCTCTACCAACTGACCCACAGGGAGTTAAGCATGATATCAGCAGCAGTTAGGGTTAGGGATAAGCATGATATCAGCAGCAGTTAGGGTTAGGGATAAGCATGATATCAGCAGCAGTTAGGGTTAGGGATAAGCATGATATCAGCAGCAGTTTGCACATACAGTAGATGGCAGCATCGACAGCTCCAAGCCTCTGATGACAAATAAGCAAATGCTACAGTACATGCCTTGAAAGGATGATAATGATGCTTTAATGATCTTTAAACAAACTAATAAATACCCAAACACAGACTGGACGGGACAACAGTGATGGGGTCAGTTCCACTTCAAATCCAGGAGAATTAATTGAAATTCCAATTCTGAGGAACTGAAATGTGACACGCATTTTTAATGGTAACTTTCCAATATGAACTGGGATTTCAATTCACTTCCTGGAATGATTGAATTCAAATGGAATAGACCCCAACCCCGCAGGACAAGACATGAGACAAGACGTGACGAGACACAGACAAGACGAGACAGACATGAAGAAAGAAATAAATGGTGCCTTGCCAGGGCAGGAAACGAACCTCGAATGTACCGCTCACCTTCAGGAGGCTGCGGCTGCTGCTGCTCCAGCTGCATCCTGCGCCTAGCCTCCACTATGGGGTTCTCATACTGGGTCTTCCTGTTGATGTGACTGGAGAGAGGGGGGAGAAGAGAGAGAGCGAGACAGAGAGAGAAAGAGAGAAAGAAAGAGATTCATTGTCACCATGATAAATGGCGATACACAGTGTTTGACATCCTCTGGCTCACAACCTCTTAAATCCCTCCACCTCAGGTGATAACCGCATAGGACTACACACTGGCCACACAAAATGGAGTCCAGTTTCAGTTCAATCTACTTAGATTCAAACCCATTATAATACAATGAATTTAGAAAAGGTCTGACAGCTAGCCATTGAAAGTCAGAATGTGTGGTCAAATCGGAGAGAGAAAAATGCTAGTTCAGCTGAAATGATGCAGTTTACAGTAAACAACATGAAAATGCTGATGCATCACAATCAATCAAATGTATTCAGTCTTCATTGTTGTGGGATAAATGAGAGGAATGTGAAAAGAGATAGCTATGAACCGTTAGGTGTCAGTGAGGTGTTCAACTTACTCTACGTAGTACACCCCATACACTGGGTCATCTATCTTCTCCCATCCTGCAGGCAGCTCTGAAACAGAGAAGGAACAGCCATGTTACATCACTGTAATCATACATTCACTACAGTCGCTGGTGTTGTACGAGAGGTCAGAATAGAGTAGTGTGGTGTGATGATTCTCAAATGAGCCCAGTGGTCAGTTGAGTATTTATAAGGGGTAGTGTTCTCATTCAGGAAGTTCTTCCAAGGGTGACGCTGTCATGTTTTTCTTATTCAAGGTCTCTCAGGTGTGTGAACCAACACTGAAGTGAATATACTGTATGTTTACCTGACCTGACTCTTTGCTTTATTATTCATACTTTTACATTGTTCTCTGCATCATCAGTGGTCCACGGAGCAGTCAAACTACTCGCTCTACCTCATTGAGCAAGGCACACACAGGCTACATGCACAGCCAGCTGTCAGGGGAGTCTCTGAACTACATTACTGACTGCAGAGATTGACTGCTGCCTCCTTCTAGATGTACTATTCATACCTTCAGGTCCAGCCCACTCACAATGGCTCCAGATGGGTCATTTTTATGTCTGTCTTTAGAACAGAACCAGGTTGTTTTCTATACATTGAGTCAACTGCTACAAACAGTTGATAGATGTACACAATTGCATGCCTCACACAAGTTAGACAGAGAGGGCCTACTCCAGTCTCCTTTTTAGCTCATTTATCATCTGATTTACTTAACAAAAGGCACATCTAAATAGGTTGTCCAGCCAGTCCAGGTATTCTCATGACATGGCACAAGAAGGGGAGGGGTTCCTCTTTTGTTCTCTATTGATCCTCTATTGTTCCTAGATCAATAGTGAGGCCAATGACATCACGAATCCCCATCAGACCAACTCCTTGAATGCCCAACTCCTTGAAGTTTACAGTTGTGTCTAAAAAACATATTGTTTTACCCTTTAGTGTGTGTACTTTACTGTATTTATACTTGGGATATCGCTTTTCAACAGTAAAACAAATTGCTATAAGTCTTCTTTAAACTAACACACTCCTATTAAAGCGATAGCATCACATTTTCCTCCACACTGTATTTGATTTCGTACAAAGACATTAGCGCCGTGTGTTAGCGTGGGCTGCTGCCAACTCCCATAAACACTTTTGGAGTGGGCTGGATTTCACAATCGATAATCAGACTGCCTGCTTCTGATGTCCCAGAAATAATAGGAGCCCATAGGCCCGACACTCAGAGCCCTGAAAGAGTCAGAGAATTCATTCCCTTTCAAGAGCGTGTCTGTTTCTGCCAAATAGTCTACAAAGTGGCCTGTGAATCAGCAGCACTATTTTCCAGTCTGTGGAGCTGCTCAAAGTACACAGATGAACCTGAGATGTCCAACCAAACACATTCCTAATGTGTTCTGTTGCATTAAAGGAAATCACTCCTACCACTCACTCTGTAGTTCGAAGCAAGCAGCACATCACATTCGAGCTAAAATCTAAGATGATTATAGTATACAAAGGACAGATTGAGACACCAATATACAGCCAATAGCAAATGCAATGACATAAAGAACGAGAGAGAGAGAGAAAGAGAGAGAGAGAGAAAGAGAGAGCAAATAAAGGTGCATACCTAGTTCATTGTCTGGTTCCTCAGTATGTACCCCTTCTTCTCCAAGGTGATGAGATGGAATGACAAAGAAAGGGATGGAATGACAAAGAAAGGGAAATAAAGAGAGGGAGTAAAGTAATATTACAGAAAAAGACAAGTAGGTAGAGAAATAGAGATCTTTAAGTCACAAATTAGTATTTACAAAAAAATTGATGTGCCATAATCCATCAAATCAATGACATATTGAAACTAACATATGATAGAAGACAGCAAAATGGCCACATGGTGGTGCGATTTCTGATATTGGTTTTTCTGAATTTGAGTACCAATTTCTGTGTTCTCAAGATTCACACACCAACATCTTATCATTACTTGTTTGTTCTTAAACAAAATGTATGTCACATTGTTACATTGATATTTGTTTAACTACAATTTAACAGTGGAGGAACAAACAAATCTTTACACAAGCTATTAGACAATTCCTTAGATGGAAAGCCAATCTCAAAGTAATGACAGGACCAGTGAAAACTGCTCGCCACTTTAGAGATTCAAATCACTTTATTGGCCAATTGCACAGGTCCAACCCAAATTTGACTACCCCTCTGAAAGGGGTTGGGACCTAAAAAACAGAAATGAGTTACCTCTGGTTTGTTCAGCCAGACACACCGGTAGGATTGTCAAACGTTTGCCTGCAGACAGTACTTAGCATCTCTGAACAGAGTGTCGGCAGTCAATCTCTTTTATGTTCACACACAGCAAAGACCTTTAGGTTGTCAACCACTCAGCTTTGTTAAAATACTCCAAACCAGGAGGTGGCAGTAGCATTATTTGTCTGTGTGTTGCTTAGTTTATGGTCTAGATTCCAACGTTAGCTAGCTAGCTAGCTGTGCTAATGTACATTTTTTGTAGATGACACTAGCCAGATGGACACAGCTAGATAGATAACTAACTAGCAAGATGACGTAGAAACAATTTAATTCACTCTCCTTAATCCCATAATGCCAGTTCCAGCCCATAGCCATATGTTTAGCTAGCTAGATTTACATTAGCATATTCACTAACCAGCGCAACATAGCTAGCTAGCTTTGCAGCTAACACAGGCAGCTGATTATGGAAACGAATCCATTGTGATTTAATTATAATGTCAATACTTGCTAGAACAAAAGTGGTACCTGCTGCGTGCCGACCCGGTAGCAACAAACCTGTTGTTTCTACTTATAGAATCGTAATGCTTGTCAGTGGCCAACAACTTGACTTTGAGCCAATCAGAGAGCACAAATCCCCATTTGGGGGAGCCAACAGTAGTGCCAACAAAAAGGAAAAAGAGGGCATTTTCTCCATACATCCACGGTTAAATGTTATGAACCCATAAGCTTTGTCCAAAGAGCCACGACCGAGTTAGTGCCTACAAAAAGACGGCATTACTATTGCTATCTATAGAAAAACACTTAATCATATTTATATCTGTGACTAAGAGTTCAGTAGCACCATCTACTGATAGCATCAACAAGGTGCAAGATTAGCTGGTAAACAATACAGCACAGAAATGAGTGAAACACAGTCACAGCGCACACACACACACACACACACACACACACACACACACACACACACACACACACACACACACACACACACACACACACACCACACACACACACACACACACACACACACACACACACACACACACACACACACACACACACGGCCTGGCTTACCATCATCCTCACACTCTTCCAGAGGTTTTAGAGGTTTCTCAAGACAGCGGGGGTCGATCCATGATGTGGTCTTTGTGTTGTGGCTGATGAAACAACACATACACAGAGCTGTTAAAGACTGGTTCTGAAGTCAAGGTGATAAGCACAAAAAGCAAACAAAAGACCAATGATCTCATCAGCACATGGATATGAGGGGTTAATGTCTATAGGCTTGTCGCTAAAACAAGCAAGTGAAATCAAAGAGAGATCATTTCTACAGTAAAACAGACTTCTCCCCCATTGAGAAACACAGAGAAGAGGGTTGGAAGGAGACCTGTCAGTGTTGACGTATTGTCTAGAATAGGTGGCTGGTGCCTCAACATCACCACACAAGCTCTCTTTTCAATTCTCTTGACTTTGCCAGTCCAATAATAAAAGCAGACCAACATGCAGGTGATGAATGCACCCAGCCATTTCCTCATCCTCTCACAGCTAGTCAGGCAGGCAGCCCCAGCTCTGTGTGTTGGTCTGCATGGTCTGCATGGTCAGGTGATCTGACCTGCCTGTGATCTCTAAGGAGATCAGTCTATGGAGGATTAACGGCCTGGAGAGAACTGAGTAATGACAGGCCTGTCTGGGAGAAAGGAGGAGGGAGAGTACTGGGATACAGGACAGAGAGGCTTGATAGTATAGGGAGTATACAGTATAGGGTACTGTTTGGGTATTTAGTCTCTGTTCTTGGTGTAAGCTAAGGGTAGTTACTGTACATAGGGTATTGGGTGAATATGTACACTATGATGCAAGCTATTGTGGGTTGTAGGATGAAGTGTATAGGGTATATAATACATACTTTGTTAAGTACACTTTCTGTATAGGTTAAGGGTGGGTGGGGTATAAGATATATTTTAAATACTCTATAAAGTAGACTTCTCCATTCTCTGTGTAGGCCATCTCCCAGTTGTCTGGCAGGGGTCCCAGGGGGTCTTCAGGAGAGGCCTGGGGTTGGGCGTGCGTCTGCTGCCCGTTGTCCGAGGTGGAGGCGGCCACGTTGTTCAGACCATAGGACGGAGCATTCTCGCGTGCGGGATATGGCCGAAGAAAGCCGCTGCGGCTCTCGTCCTGGTCGCTAGGGTTACCTGTGCACAACAAGGGAGAGGGGAATAGACTACGCACTAAGGATCCTGGGTACATAAGGAGCACAACACAAAAAAAAAACAGAGAGGGGAGGTTTATGTTTCATGCAGCAATCGGAATGTGTGAATCTACGGGTGGAATGACAAGACACTTTATGCTAAGACTACTGTGTGCATTATATCAATGCATGACCTGATCATGACTACAAAACATCTTTCCCTCTTTACCTTCTTTCTCTCCCTCCCTATCACCCTCCTTCTGTAAACCCCCTGCCTGCTGGTCCAAAAGGAATGGGGCGCAATGACTATAATGCAAACGCGGTCAGCTTCCATTTCTCTAAACCCCAACTCCTAGCTCCCCCCTTCCCTCCCGGCCTCCCTCGCTCCTCCCTCACATCCGTGAGCTGTTCAGGGGTGATCAAACGCTAATTCACCACTCTGCCAGGATGGCAGGACACACAGAGAGGGCCATAGATCCACACCGTCCGCCCACCCGACCAGGAAAAAGCCCCTCCATCTAGGAACTGACTGAATGTCTCACACACTCTCCAGGATGGAACAGACTTCAAAGAGAGGGAGACGGACAGAGAGAGACAGAGAGAAAAACACTCATCCGTTCCCATCAGCTAGCTTTCTTTCTGGGCTAACACATTAACACAGGTTGTGATAAGCAATATTTCAAACTAAGTTATACATCAGAAATTAGGCCTACAAAAAAAAACACAGTGTTATACTCATCACCCTAAATAGGTGGGAAATATTAACACTCCATTAACAGATAGATTAGTGCATTAGATGAAGACACAAATGAGTGAAAGAGAGAAGAATGAGTAGAATAAAGAGAAAAAGAAGAGAGGGAGAGAGAAAGATGAGTGGAAGAGAGAAGAAGGAATAGAATAGAGAGAGAAAAGAAGTGAGAGAGAGAGAAAGAGGGAGCAAGAGAAATTGAGTGACAGAGGAGATCGAGGCCCTATGAATTCTGCTTGTACTGTGTTTCTCCCCTCCTCACAGGCAGATGGCAGTGTTAAGACTCTCACAAAGAGAAATCAGCTTCACAAAGACATGATGCAACCTCCAGACACCCAGCAATACAGAGCAGAGGAAAGCACAAACACAGGCACACTCTCTCACATGCTCTTTCACACGTGTAGACATACTAGCACACATACAAACACACATGCACGAACACACACACACCACAGTGAACACCAGCCTTGTTTGGTAGTGTTAGTCTGTATGTAACTGTCTGACTGCATGTACAATGACTCACCTGTAAAACTGTTGTTCATTTCCGTGGCCTGGTCGTCATCCTTGTAGTCAGCAGGCACTACTCGGGCGTTTTGCATGTCATTGTAGGACTTGGTGCCTGGGGGGCCGTTGAGGAGCACAGCATCACTGAAAATCACTGTCCCAACCACGGGCTGCCTCGGCGGCTTGGGGGTCCCATAATAGTTACCTAGGCAACAAGAGGGACATTAGCATGCCTGAGAGAGAGGAGGGAGGAAGAGAGAGAGAGGGGTGGGAGAGGAACAGAGATAAAGAGCGGGGCAAGAAAAAGATCCAGAGAAAAAAAGGAAGGGAAAGAGAGACAGAGGACAGAGATAGCAGGAAGGAGATCTATAAAATCTCAAAATCTTACGCAGGGGAAAAAGAGACAATGCCAGAGCACAATGCATCCTGAAATGGTGGAAATAAGCAGCTGCTGGAAAAGCAGGCTTTTTCCCCTAGCCAATGGTGTTATAGACTGAGAGGGGAGAGCTGTATTGTCTGGGAGCAGGGAGCATACACAGATAATACAATGGACCGGCTCAGAAGTGAAGAGAATCTTTACCTCGTTAAAGTATACATTCAAATGAGTGGCTTATATTGGTCAGTGCCAGATCTGTTACTAAGATTTATTTCCCACAATGCAATCCAAGAGATAGCAACACATGTTCATAACAAAATACAAATTGTATGTCATTATCTGCAACTGATAAACTGTATATCCTGAAAATATCTTTAAAAAGTCTATCCACAATTCTCTGGGAAAGTGACAATTTTTGATATGAGAATGTGGAACTCTTATCTCAATGCCACTGCATGTCATGTCACTGACACACTGTGCGTAAGTTTGCTTCATATTTGTATTTGGAAGGCAATAGGCTCCTGTGGACAGGTATTTGACATTGTCTGCGGGGCAGAGAGAAAGGTGTCAAACACAGTAGTACAGGTGCCAAGCAGATTAACGCTGTTACACACACACAACCCACACACAACACACAGGTGGATTTTAGTTTCTGTCAGGACAGAAGACTTATCACTGCGGTGCACTGTACTAATCTAGGTGAGGAGAATCTGGTGAACTAGTGAAAGATCATATTGTCCACTCCTACAGTCTACCATCATCATCACTACCACCACCATAACCAACATCACCATCCTCACCTTCATACGTTCCTATTTCCAGTAGTGTTCCGCTCTGCTCAAGATTTAGTAAGTCCTCTATGGACATAAAGTTGTAATCAACCCCAGGGACCTCACCGTCTCGAGGGGGGCGTGTCGTACCTGTGGAAAGAGGAAACCAAGGTTATTAATCAGCATTACTACCAACCAGCTTGACCGAAAACGAGGGAGCAGTTTTGTTGGTGGTTAACTCAATGGCAATTACATTTGCCAAAACATACGGCTCAATTAACAAACACAAACGTTATTGCCTCACTGTGGGCGGAAACCAAGATTGAGAACGAGGAAGGAGCAAGTAATATATAGTAAGTATTCAAACACAGCTAGGTCCATTAATCATAGGACTGAGAGAGAACCACTCAGAAGAACAGGTCCCCACAAACAGGAAGTGTGGGAGCTGAATGCAGGCCGGCTCGCCCATTAGGCAGGATTAGGCGGCCGCTTATGGCGGCATATTGGCGAAGGCAGCATTTTCCAAGCTTAGTTGACCAAGATGCGCCTCCAACAACACTTTGTCAAAGGCAGGGGCGTAAAACATTTTGCTTGTCCATTCCCAGCGAATCTTGGTGCTGTTGGACCAAATCTGAAGCAATCATAGACGTCTATGTTTGGTTCAGATTTGGTCCGGTCTGAACCAGCCTGGATTTGGTCAAAACATAGACATCTATAAATGACGTATTTTCAACTTTAATTCTTAACCAAAAAGGAACCTGATTTCAAAGTCCAGAAAATATGTATTTTCAACATCCGGAAAACACATATTTTCAATGTCCGGATAAAGACATATTTTAAACATGAGGAAAATATGCATTTTCACCTTTCATTCAGAACATAAAAGGAACTAATTTCACCATCAGCAAAATATGTATTTTATAAATCTTTTCAACATAATTTTGCTTACTGGGACTATTCTAGTTTTGCGGGAGTACAGAAGGAGGGTGGCAGAACGTCCAGGACCGGGTCTGGCTGAATCTGACAGGGTGCGATTTCGGTCACCGCTTCCTTTGAGACTGCAGTGAACTGAGCAGGTGGACGTGGACATGATGTGAGGAAACAGGAAATTAAGAAAGTCACACACAGCCCTATCTCAATCTAGTAGTGGTAGCATATCACAGGCTTTATACGCACCCCGGCGATAAAAGAAGGGTCATCTTTATCAACACAGAGGAACTGACACTATCGTCTGGGTATTTTATTTCCCTTCTGGCATTGTGATCATGCAGTATGGCTCCAAACAACCCTCTGTGATAGTTTTATTTAAAAAGGTTTGTCTTCAGGGTCTAACTGAACCACGAAAAGGCCCATATTTGTCTCCAAAGTTCATCTGTTGTTTAAAGGCCTACCTATATCACCATGAAAAACCGTGGACTATGTTGTTACACATAACGGTCTGAAAAAAACAACACGTGTGGGCTGTTCAGAGGAGATTACATTCTACTACATCTGGTCAATTCATTTTTTTAAAGTTAGCACCCTTCTCAATATCAACCATCTGGCCACATTTTCAGTTAAAAGGTTGGCTAATGTCAAAATGAGCTTCAAGTTCCTTGGCGTCCACATCACTAAGGCCTTAACATGGTCCACACACACACACCCGTATAGTCGTTAAGGGGGCACAGCAGCGCCTCTTCCCCCTCAGGAAGCTGAAAAGATTTGGCATGAGCCCTCGGATGCTCAAAAAGTTCTACTTCTGCACCATCGAGAATAATAAAATAGTAACACTACCTCGTTCAAAGGAACTTAAATATTTTGTATTTCGATTTAACCCTCTGAATGGCACATATACACAATCCATGTCTCAATTGTCTCAAGGCTTAAAAATCCTTCTTTAACCTGTCTCCTTCCCTTCATCTACACTGATTGAAGTGGATTTAACAAGTGATATCAATAAGGGATCAGAGCTTTCACCTGGATTCACCTGGTCAGTCTATGTCATGGAAAGAGCATGTTCCTATGGTTTGTAACCTAACCTTAAACCCTAAAACTAACCCTTACTCCTAGCCCTAGTTTCTAACCCTAAACTTAATTATAACCCTAACACTAAACCCCCTAGAAATAGCATTTGACCTTGTAGGGACTAAACAATACAATTCTCCAGTTTCTCCATGTTAGTTAAACACACACACACACACACACACACACACACACACACACACACACACACACACACACACACACACACACACCCTCAGTATCACTTCAGTGGGAGGGAATAGAGAGAAGACAATAGAGAGAGGGGTCATTGAGTTCCTCTCTTTACAGAGACAGAGATGACAGGAGCCATCACACACCTGGCAGATGGCTGACTGAAGTCGTAACCCTTCTGTGAGTAGGAAAGTCAGGACACACACGCACACATTGCCAGGGAGGCATGCACGTACACACAGCCTGGTAAGTGCTCAAAGTTGCCGTCCAGAACAAAAGCTGTTTCTCTGACACAAACATTCAAGCACTATATTTGAACTCAAAGCATTTGATCACTCAGGGAACAACCTGTGTCTAAACATCTCAAAATAACTACAGTTCATCGTGGCACAGAGACTTAAGATTTAGTGTCTTTTCTCTTTCCCATTTAAAATGACAGAGACAATGAATTACAGCAGCAGCGGTTTCATACTAAGGCCATCTCCCTATCAAAGAGCCATACAGTACCCTATGATGAATCACCTAATTGGCAAATGTATTGGGATTATACTGTACTTCTGCCGCTCTGTGTGTGTCACAGGGACCTGAGTTGAAGAAAATAAAGTTTGCTATGAGTTTCAGTCATCGTCGTTGCCATACAAAGTGTGTCCCTTGATGATCTATGAGTCTGTGGCAACTTGTGTTCTAATCTAATGAATGTCTCTGCTGTGGAGGGCGTGGATGAGCTGTTCTCTCTCTGGTAGTATTCCCCACACTGGGGGCATTTGATGCAGTTGTGCTGATAGAGTAGCTCAATACTCCTGTAACAAGTACTGTATCATTGAATAATTCTAAAGCAGCTCCACCAACTTGGATTGAGACTTGTTGGGTTTGAGAGAGTTGCAAGTTATTTTCCAAGCCAATGTTTTTAAATTAAACTCCTCCCAGTCTGAGTTGCTCTAAATATCAACTTTAGGAAATAGTAGGACACAACCCTCTCTCTTTTTAAGGCAGTCAAATGTCTTTGTTTTTTATTTTTTAGAAAGGCTCAAAATGCTTAGTCATCACTGTCATCTTAAAAACCATGAAACACTGTTCAAAATAAGAATTCGAGGTTTCTTTGAAATTCAAACCCTAATGTCAGTTGAGCTCTCAGCAGCTCTGGACATGTGAGATACATGACATAATGGATTCTCAATGCAGGCAGGCAGGCAGCAGGCAGACAAAAGGCTCAGTGAAGACAGGCTTGGCCTCATTACAATCTGTGTCCCTCTTCTCCATTCTACAGGAACAATGACTGGGCCTAACTCAGGCTGATGAACTTCCAAAACCACTCAGCATCAATGGAATGATTCTTTGTCTAGTCGTGAGAAGCTCGAGTTTCTTGTATGAATGGAAAAAATAGGACACAAGTAATCATAACTGTTTCAGCAACGAAAGACCTTGGGAACTGTACTAATCGGGAATAACTATACTACTGGTCTTCTGTTCCTAAATACAGTAAGAGAAAGTAGGATCGAGTAAATGGTCTCTCATTACTGTTTTCAGCCTCACCTCTCTTACAGTAATAGGCCAAATTCAAATTCATACATTTTCGTTTTGGTGGTAAATAATCCCTTTAACTGTTTGTACTACAGTAACTACTGAGTGTAATTATGACTGACCCCTGAGGTGTGAGAGGGAAATATACCCAGGCAAAACACATGCACCAGAACAGAAAACAGACACGTTCAGTAGAACTAGACTGCTACAGCCTCTGTGCAACATTCCGTTTCAGACCTGTTGCTAAGGACAACAAGAGATGAGGTTTACATGTTGCGCTTCCTGTGTGCAAGAAAATACGAAAGATTAAATATTTATCAGGATATAAACGGCAGTGTGTGTGTGTACAGAATTAGAGCTTGATGATATACATGAATATTGTTGCTAGAATTGAATAGAATACTGTAATAATTGAATAGGATGTTCTTGTATAATTGTGGCCTACTGTATGTCATGTTTAGGAACTGAGTAACTGAGTGATTAATGAATGACTTACCTTAAACACATACTTTACAGCACAGTGTATTAGCATACAGCCTGGCAGTGTTACACTGTCTGACTTTGACTTTGTGTTGACATGAGGAGTAGCCTACCTGTTAGTATTGCTGTCCTGTTTACAGTAGCGTCAACACAGGAGATATAACCTCTCTCCCCAGGGAAGACCTGCTACCAACAGCACCACACCAATTATACATTTTACCAGTCAGAGCATGGAGTCATTACACTAGGTGATTACTAGCATATGAAATACAGAAGCTAAAAGACACACCTCAATGCAGTGCACAGTGAATTAAGGCCTGTGTAGAAAGCATTAGAAAGGGACTACCATAAGAAAATGGTCATGATGATCTACAATAAGACTGTGCCTTTGCTTAGAACATTATTATGATTAGGCTATATTTCAAATGTAAGGCAGGAATTGTTTCACTTTCCCGACGATGGTATTTGAGAAGCATAGCCAGCTCCAGCTTTGCTAGACAACAGATAAATGAACACGTAGGGAGGATGTGTGGAATGTTTCTGTCTCCTTATTCTCTTTATCTCTCTCTTCTCCTCTCCTTTTATCCTTCTCTGTTCTTCTCTCCTATCTCACTCAAGTGAATTTCAGCCCATCTCCCTATCTCTACCACTCTCTCTCTTCCTATCTCTAGCTCTTGAACCATCTATCTCCTTCCTTCACTCTCTCTCCATCCATCCCTCTATGTTACGTGGCATTAGCGGTAGAAAAATATGCCACTAGTTGTGACGAGGTGCCCGGCACGCGGCTGACGTTCTCCTGCTACTGGGGAAGGTTGGGAAATAGAGCACGGATTGTCCAATCAGCATCAATCCCCCACCCCTCGCAGCCTCAACATCAATCAGCAGCTGTAGTCCACTCCACCAGGGGGAGGGGGGATGAAGGGAGGGGGCTGTCGTTGGGGGGCTGCAGCCAAATGGTAGAATGTGGCGGTGGGAAAAGAGTTAGGGGGAGTAAAAAAGAAAAATTATGAGGGAGAGAAAGGAAGAGAGAAAGAGCGCTCGAGACAGAGCGAGAGAGAGAGACTGGCCCTCAGAGTCAGATCAAGACAGAGCTGCATTTTCTCCTACCCTGTGAGAACTATACAGACTTAAGTCAATTTTATTTCACAAAATTGAAAACAAATGTAAAAAAAAATAACAAAGCAGAAAAGGAGAAAATCCAATATCTAATGGGAGAAAAAACCCTTTGTGCCATATTAGCTGCAAAATATGTAGCTTCCTGCCACACCTGTGGGGACAGCCAGCAGAACGACCAACCAGAGCAATAACATTGTTACATGTGTCTCTCACCATTTCATTATTGTCCTCATTCATTTCTTACTGTAGTGTCAAGTTAATTGTTACTACTCATTGAATATTATTATTTATCTGCGTCATCATTGATTTGATATGTATCTATATGTTTGCTTGGCAATGTATGTGGTAACACTTTCCATGCCAATGAAGCCATTTGAGAGAGAGAATAAAAAACACCAAGTTATTAATGCAGAGCAGATTTAGGATGATCCCTGCTAATTATCAAAATCCCAACCAAATCATGAGAAAACAAAAAGATAATTACTTGACACATTGGAAGGAATTAACCAAAAAAAAAAAAAAGTGAACTGGAGGCACAGTGGCAGAATACCTGACCACTGTGACTGACCCAAAATTAAGGGAAGCTTTGACTATGTATAGACTCAGTGAGCATAGCCTTGCTATTGAGAGAGGCCACTGTAAGCAGACCTGGCTGAGGTGGAAACTGAGGTGCACTTCCTAACCTCATTCCAAATGTATGACTATATTAGAGACACATATTTCCCTCAGATTATACCGACCCTCAAAGAATTTGAAACAAATACAATTTTCCAACCAATAACCTCCCATATCTATTAAGTGAAATACCAGTGTGCCATCACAGCAAGATTTGTTACCTGTTGCTACATGAAAAGGTCAACTAGTAAAGCACAAACGTCATTGCAATTAAACACTATATTTATCTGTCTATTTATTTTCCCTTTTGTACTTCAACAATTTGCACATTGTTACAACACCGTACATAGCCATAATATAATATTGAAATGTATCTATAGTACTCTTTTGAAACTTTTGTGAGTGTAATGCTAACTGTTAATTTCTGATTGTTTATTTCACATTGGTTTATTATCTATTCCACTCAATTTGCAACGTAAACATGTTTCCTATGCCAATAAAGCCCATTGAATTGAATGAGAGCGCGAGAGAGTGAGAGAGCAAAGAGAAAGAGAGAGACGTGACAACCAGAATCCCAGGGCGACAGGAAAAACAATCACCTAATGGGTGTCTAAACCACTCTCCAGTAGAAAAACTTTCTCCCTCTCCCCCACTGCTGCTCTCGTTGTCTAACAAACAAACAAGCACAATGTCAAACTGCACAAACGCACACACAGTCCAATACATACATAGAACCCCTGGCTTGCTTAGCACACTCTATCTCAATCCCTGTCTGTTTGTGCAGTTTCCCTGTAGGATCAGGTCTTCACTATCATTGTTAAGGATCTCTCCTCCCTCTTTCTCTTTTACGCTCCCTGTCACTTCTTTGTATTCGTCTGTCTGTGTGTGTGTGTTGTGTGTGAGCTGTGAAGTATCGATTGAAGCCCTGCTAAAAGGATGAGGAGGCTTAGGGAAGCCTGTCTGTGAGTCTGTCACCTCATCAACATTGTTCAACATTGTTTCCACAACCTGCCACTGAACTGCAGCATAATCGAAAGGTCTCTCTCTCCGCTCTGTGTACATAACATTACACTTTAGCGAGGTCTCATGGCAAAACAATTGGTTGTCCAACGTCTGTCATCAGGTATAGAATTTAAATATGCTGTAAACACTCATTTAGTCACTCAGTCAGTTAGTCACAGACACGCACATAGGCACATACACACACATACACCTGCACACACAACCTGCACACACCATATAAAATACAAACATGCCATATAAAACGTGTGAACTATAAATAGCTTATAGCGAGAGCTAGTTCCTCTCCTTGCTGGCAGTTCATAAAAAGCTGCTGTGGAGCAGGATCAGTAGCAGGGGACAAATGTCCCTGAAGTGGCCTGTAGAGTGTCTCCTCTGACCCACATCCTGCCTCCCAACACTGGGCCACTCTCTGGGCTGGGGCCCGGTTCCTTAACCAATCAACAGCTAAAGGCAGAGCAATGCTGCTGATCTCAGTGAATGGTCATCACAAGTCGTCACTGGCATCACTCTCCCTTGATATTTTCACTCAATGGGATTCCCTGGTTATATAAAAGGTTGTGAATAATAATGTCTACAATACTTTGTGATTTTTACAGACATTTGGAAATTTCGGAAATTTGTCAAAGTGCCTAAAGTTCTCTGACATACTGTTGGACTGTCTGTCAAAGTGTGCACCTCTCTAACTTTAGGGGGAGAGCGAGGTAGAGCTAGAGCGAGTGCTACGCCACAACCCAACTATCACATTTGGTTCCTTGGAAGTTGTTGGAAAGTAAGCGTAAGTAAGTGTTCGGTTTCCCATTGGTTCTGGGAACGATGCCCAATACATTTCCTGACCAGTAAAACCAAACATTTTTTAAACGTTCTGAGAACAGAAGTGAAAATGTTGCCTGTTCTGTTCTGTTTAGGTTGCACGGAGGTTCTGAGAACGTTTTACTATGGTTTCCTGAAAGTATTCCTGGGAGGTTTAATTAACATTCTGAGAACAGACATTCTAGGTTATTTAAAGGTAATTAAATAATGTTCTGAGAACATTCTAAATGTTGTGAATGCATTAAACTAAATGGAAAAGGTTATTTGGAGGTTTTTGAATACTTTTAATAACACTGCTAGCTTAGTTTTGGTTAACTGTTTGGAACTCTAAGCACAAATAGGACACATGGAAATGAACTTGCTTAGACAGTAATCATACAAACACATTTCACATTCCACAGCGTCAGTGAGATACGAACGTATCCATGAAATTAGTCCACTGTGCCACCAGGATGGAGATAGCATGCCATGTTTGTGTTTTTACTCATACAAAGCTGTTCATTTTAGTCTTTTCAAACAGATCAGGTGTGAGCTACTAGTTGGTGCGGCCAACACACCTGAACACACTTAACAAAATAGAAGATAGAGAGAGTTTTGTTGACGCTGAGAACAGAATGTACATGTTTTTAAATAACATTCTAAGAAAGTTCTTTGACCATTGTTAATGTTTTCTTCTTAATGTTCTGAGAACATGACTTTAAATAGAACCATGAGGAAACCTACAGAAGACGTTATGCTGAAGCACTGAAATTCCCACAAAAGAATGTTGTTTCTTAACATTCTCTGAACTTTCTAAGAACATTCCCAATGTCAAACCAGTTGGAGAACGTTCCTAGAACATTACCAAAAATGTAATTATATGTAACCATGTTCAAACTTTTAGGAAACGTTCTGTTAAAGTAATGAAATACCAAGAAAATAACCTCTATGGGCTAGGTGGGACGCTAGCGTCCCCCCCGTGGTGCACTCCATCAACAGCAGGTGCATTTCAAGAGCGGCAAATTTGAAACCAAATAAATGTCAAAATTCAAATTTTTCAAACATACAACTATCTTACACCCTTTGAAAGATAAACATCTCCTTAATCTAACCACGTTGTCCGATTTCAAAAAGGTTTTACGGCGAAAGCATAAAGTTAGATTATGTTAGGAGAGTACATTGACAATAGCTGTGTGTAATGTTTTGGCAATTCAAAGACAGGGTCACCAAAACCATAAAACCAGCTAAAATGATGCACTAACCTTTTACAATCTCCATCAGATGACACTCCTAGGACATTATGTTAGACAATGCATGCATTTTTAGTTCTATCAAGTTCATATTTATATCCAAAAACAGCGTTTTACTATGGCATTGATGTTGAGGAAATCGTTTCCCTCCAATAACCGGCAGTCAAGTCAGCACCACAAATTAAATAATTAAAATTAGAAAACATTGGTAAAATATTATATTGTCATTTAAAGAATTATAGATTTACATCTCTTGAACGCAATCAACTTGCCAGATTTAAAAATAACCTTACTGGGAAATCACACTTTGCAATAATCTGAGCACTGCGCCCAGAAAAATACGCGTTGCGATACAGACTAGCCGCCATGTTGGGGAGATCTAAAATCGAAAATACTATGTAAATAATCCATTACCTTTGATTCTCTTCATCAGATGTCACTTCCAGGTATCACAGGTCCATAACGAATGTAGTTTTGTTCAAAAAAGCTCATCATTTATGTCCAAAAATCTCCGTCTTGTTAGCACATGATCTAAGCCCACCGGACTTCACTTCATGAACGAGGGGAAAAAATATATTTCCGTTCGTTCAAACATGTCAAACGTTGTATAGCATAAATCATTAGTGCCTTTTTTAACCAGAACATGAATAATATTCAAGGTGGACGAATGCATTCTCTTTTATAACGTATTGGAACGAGGGTACCCAACATGAACTCGCGCGCCAGAGTCTAATCGGCCATCACCGTTCCATGGCTCTTGTTCGGTCAGATCTCACAGTAAAAGACTCAAAACACTTTGTAAAGGCTGGTGACATCTAGTGGAAGCGATAGGAAGTGCCAAAACATTAATCAACCCCTGTGTGTTTCAATGGCATAGGCTTAAAGGTAATTCAACACATCAGGTATCCACTTCCTGTCAGAAAATGTCTCAGGGTTTTGCCTGCCAAATGAGTTCTGTTATACTCACAGACACCATTCAAACAGTTTTAGAAACTTTAGGGTGTTTTCTATCCATATATAATAAGTATATGCATATTCTAGTTACTGGGTAGGATTAGTAACCAGATTAAATCGGGTACGTTTTTTTATCCAGGCGTGAAAATACTGCCCCCTAGCCCCAACAGGATAAAGTGTTTTTGTCAAGTTCCTTAAATGTGCTGAGAATTTTCCAAAGTTGTGTGAAGGTTGTATGCAGAATAACCATAGGACAACCACACTCACCAAGCTCTATGAAACATATGGTTCTCAGAATGTCATTTGCTAGCGCACTGCAGCACTAAATAGAAAACAGCGAATCTACTGGGAAAAAAAATACGTTCAGCGAACATACTACATTTGGGAAGCCCAAACAATTGTGAGATACGAAATATACATTTTATGTAAAACATTTGGGTCAAGGGTTCACAATTTCACCTTTTCTGAGATCTCTGCCAAGGAAGAGGGAAACACAACAATGTCACTGACAACACTGTCACCTACATTCAATATACTTTGCATCCCTCATTTACTCAAGTGTTTCCTTCCAGAAGCTGGGATAGATTAGCTACCTCATAATACGCTACGTGAGTGAAAGTTTATGAAGACAAAAGCGAAGCAGACACATGGAATTATTTGATTTGGATGGCTGAATGACATGACAGAAAGGAATGCAGGTATTTTCTTATCTAAAGGTGTGTGAAATGTTAGCTTCAGTATACATTTCTTGAGCACTGAAGTTATGTGTCTTGTGTCAATCACAGGACTTTTCTGATTGGTTTAAGCTACAGAGAAAGTAATTGAAAGAAAGAAATGGATTCTGACAATAGGCCTATAGTAAAAGGTGTGTTGCGTAGGGTGATGTTGTAAAGTCTGATATATTTTGCAAACTGCTGGTGACAGTGTTGTGTCAGTGACAATGTTGTGTTCATGAGGTGTGTAGCACACGCATAAAGCTCTGCTTGCTTGGCTGAGATCTCAGTAAAGGTAAAATTGTGAACCTGTGACCCAGCCTCCAGTGTGTTTGTTTGTTTGTTTGTATGTATATCGGAGTGGTTGGATAAAAGTAGAAGACAAATTTCCATCTCGGGTGGATTTATCAAGTATATCTTAAGTCAGAGATGTTTAGACACTTTCCTAAATTTGACATTGTTCCCTTATAAGTGATCAGATATCATGCCTAATGCCCATATAATGCAGTGGGTGGACTATTGGCAGGTTTTGGACTCACAGAGAAACACAGCGAGTGCCTGGTGGAACTCCAGATCAGTGTGGAGCATCCTACGGTGTGGACCAGAGACAGCAGCAGCATCTCCCAGTGAGGGGGCAGCATGGAAAACAGCCTGCCAGGACACCACACTGATAAGACTAATATGAGGCCCCTTATCTCAGAGAAAGGGGAACAGCACACTAAACCTACATATACCAGACACTAGGGAGACAGTGGGGTCTAAAACAGCCTTTCATAATAATCTATTTTAATATCAAGGCACGATTTTTAATCCCCATCTTACGTACAGTATGTCATTCTCCGCACTCCTCTATTGTAGCCATGGCTGGATCGAGGTGCCTAGGTATGGCTTACAGATAGAAGGGGATGCAATTCAACTAGAAACAGGTGTACTCAATGTTCTCAATTGCCTGCAGAGTGGGAAGGTGCTGCCAATCCAGCTGACAACTCTGAGCAATAAAAGGGGGAAACAAACAAGTAACAAAAATAAAATGTGTAGAAGTTGAATCCATTTGGAGCAACAACACATCTTGTGTGAAATAATCAGAACTGGGTTCAAATACATGTATTTGGGTGTCTGGTATTTCAAATATATTTTTCTCTGTATTTGAGTATTTCCAAATACACAGGCCAAAAATAAAAATACTTTTATTTGAGTATTTGTAAGTACCAAATAGTCTACCAAACTGTATTTGAGAGTATTTTCAAATAATTATTTCAAATAAGAGCACTTCCTCCTAGCTGCCCACTGCACTGAGGCTAGGAAACACTGTCACTACCGATAAATCCGCGATTATTGAGAATTTCAATAAGCATTTTTCTACGGCTGGCCATGCTTTCCACCTGGCTACTCCTACCCCGGTCAACAACCCTGCGCCCCCCACAGCAACTTGCCCAAGCCTCCTGTCACAGTATCCACAGAAGGTGGCGCCCCTCCTCGGTCGGGCGGCGCTCGGCGGTCGTCGTCGCCGGCCTACTAGCTGCCACCGATCTATATTTCTGTGTCTTTTGGTTTTGTCTGTCTGATCCGCACCTGTTTCTTGTCTGTCATTAGTTAGGTTATTTAGTGTGTTTTCAGTTCAGGATTTCGTGCGGGATTGTTTTATGTCAACTCTGGACAGTTGTGAGTGAGTGCTGCGCTCGTTGCTAATTATATTTACCGGGCTGCGCCCCGTGCGTCTTTTGTTTTGGGAACGTGTTTTCCCGAGTTGAATTTATGTGCGCCCTGTGCCTTTCGGGCTTCTTGTGTTGTTCCCGGATTTTCTATTAAAACCCACTATTACTCCGGACCTCTGTCTGCTGCACCTGACTCTGCCTCTCTACTGATCCTGGTAATCGTGACAGAATCCCGCACCACCGATGGAGTCAGCAGGAGCAGAAGCGCCGTCCGTGGCTGAGCAGGTGTCGCAACACGCCAGCCTTCTCCACCGCCTGGGCTTGGCCATGGACCAGGTGTTAGCCCGGTTGGAGAGCTGGGAGAGAGGTGCTTCCCCAGCCAGACCAGCTCCGGGTCCTCATCCTGCGCCCCCACCGACACACACTGAAGTGGGCTCCGGCGGTATCCGAATTACACCTCCCAGGGAATTCGATGGGACGGCCGCTGGGTGTAAGGGGTTTTTGCTCCAGTTAGAACTGTACCTGGCGACCGTCCGACCCCCTCCCTCTGACAAAGAGAAAGTGAGCGTCCTCGTCTCGTGTCTCACGGGTCGAGCCCTGGAATGGGCCAACGCGGTCTGGGATGGCCCAGACTCGGCTCGGGGCGACTACCCAGAGTTCACCCCCCGCTTCCGGGCGGTATTCGATCATCCCCCGGATGGCAGGGCGGCGGGTGAGCGGCTATTCCACTTGAGACAGGAGACGAAGAGCGCTCAGGATTTCGCACTGGAATTCCGGACTCTCGCGGCTGGATCGTGGTGGAATGAGCGGGCCCTGATAGATCACTATAGGTGCAGTCTTCGTGAGGACGTCCGCCGGGAGCTGGCTTGTAGGGACAACACCACCACCCTAGACCAGCTGGTGGATTTGTCCATCAGACTGGACAACCATCAGACTGCGTCGAGGAGGACCGGAGGGGGAGGCCTCTCCTGCACCCACTGTGGGCGCAGAGGACACACTGTGTACCGGTGCTGGAGTGGTCCACCCGGGAGGTCGGAGGGTAGGCAGAGCACTACATCGACCCCCCAGGTGAGTCAGCACCAGCCACACCCAGAGCCCCCTGTCGACCACATGTACATCTCAGTTTGTTTTCCTGATTTTTCCCCTCACTTCCAGTATAAGGCACTAGTCGATTCAGGTGCAGCTGGGAGTTTTATGGACCGTGGGTTAGCTAAGAAGTTAGGGATTCCCCTGGTTCAGCTGGACCACCCCTTCCCTGTGCACGCCCTAGATAGTCGACCGCCAAGTGGGGGAGGTCACTGTGCCACTGGTTATGCTGACGTGGGGGGCCATGATGAACGTATCAGCTTATTCCTCATTGACTCCCCGGCGTTTCCGGTGGTACTGGGAATCCCCTGGCTAACCACTCACAACCCTCAGATTTCGTGGAGGCAGAGGGCTCTTAAGGGGTGGTCGAGGGAGTGCTCAGGTAGGTGCATAGGAGTTTCCATCGGTGCAACCACGGTGGAAAGTCCAGACCAAGTCTCCACCGTGCGCATTCCCTCAGAATATGCCGATTTGGCTATCGCCTTCAGTAAGACGAAGGCGACTCAATTACCCCCCCATCGACGAGGGGATTGTGCGATAAACCTCCAGGCCGACGCGGCCCTTCCTAGGAGTCACGTGTATCCTCTGTCTGAGGAGGAGACAGCTGCTATGGAGACATACGTCGCTAAGTCCTTGAGACAGGGATACATTCAGCCATCTAAGTCACCCGTCTCCTCGAGCTTCTTTTTTGTGAAGAAGGTGGGAGGTCTGTGCCCGTGCATTGACTATAGAGGTCTAAATGCTATCACAGTGGGTTTCAGTTACCCACTACCTCTCATTGCTACGGCAGTGGAGTCATTTCACGGGGCGCACTTCTTCACAAAATTAGATCTTAGGAGCGCGTATAACCTGGTGCGTATCTGAGATGGAGATGAGTGGAAAACCGCATTTAGTACCACATCAGGCCATTATGAGTACCTCGTCATGCCGTATGGGTTAAAAAATGCTCCCGCCGTCTTCCAATCCTTTGTGGACGAGGTCCTTAGGGACATGCTCAGGCAGGGTGTGGTGGTGTACATCGATGACATCCTGATCTACTCCACCACATGCGCCGAGCATGTGTCTCTGGTGGCCGTAAAGTGCTTGGGCGGCTGCTGGAGCATAACCTATACGTCAAGGCTGAGAAATGTGAGTTCTCCAAACGAACCATCTCTTTTCTGGGATATCGCATTTCCACCTCGGGGGTGGTGATGGAATGTGATCGCGTTACGGCAGTGCGTAATTGGCCAACCCCAACCACTGTGAAGGAGGTGCAGCGGTTCTTGGGGTTCGCCAATTATTACCGGAGGTTTATCCGGGGTTTTGGCCAGGTGGCGGCTCCCATTACCTCCCTGATGAAGGGGGGTCCGGTGCGGCTACGGTGGTCGGCAGAGGCGGACAGAGCCTTCCATCGTCTGAAGGTTCTGTTTACCAACGCTCCTGTGCTGGCACATCCGGACCCCTCTTTGCCATTCATAGTGGAGGTGGACGCGTCCGAGGCTGGGGTAGGAGCAGTGCTGTCGCAGCGTTCGGGCACTCCTCCGAAGCTCCACCCCTGTGCATTCTTTTCTAAGAAGCTGAGCCTGGCGGAGCGCAACTATGATGTGGGGGACCGGGAGCTGTTAGCCGTGGTCAAGGCTTTGACGGTGTGGAGACATTGGCTTGAGGGGGCACGTCACCCTTTTCTCATCTGGACCGAACACCGTAATCTGGAGTATATCCGGGCAGCAAGGAGACTTAATCCTCGTCAAGCCAGGTGGGCCATGTTCTTTACGAGGTTTCAATTTACCCTCTCGTACATTCCAGGTTCCCGGAACCGGAAGGCTGACGCACTGTCGCGTCTCTACGACACCGAGGAGCGGACCATCGATCCTACTCCCATACTCCCCGCCTCCTGTCTGGTGGCACCGGTGGTATGGGAGGTGGATGCGGACATCGAGCGGGCGGGCCAGTCAGAACCCACTCCACCTCAATGTCCCGTGGGTCTGAAATACGTTCCGCTTGGTGTTCGCGATCGCTTGATCCGATGGTCCCACACTCTACCCTCCTCGGGTCATCCTGGGGTGGAACCGACAGTGCGGGGCCTGAAGGGGAGGTACTGGTGGCCCATTGTTACAACCCCTATTACTAGCCTGTTCAACCTCTCTTTCGTATCGTCTGAGATCCCCAAAGATTGGAAAGCTGCCGCGGTCATCCCCCTATTCAAAGGGGGAGACACTCTAGACCCAAACTGCTATATCCTACCCTCCCTTTCTAAGGTCTTCGAGAGCCAAGTTAAATAGATTACTGACCATTTCGAATCCCACCGTACCTTCTCCACTATGCAATCTGGTTTCCTAGCGGGTCATGGGTGCACCTCAGTCACACTCAAGGTCCTAAATGATATCATAACCGCCATCGATAAGAGACAATACTGTGCAGCTGTCTTCATTGACCTGGCCAAGGCTTTCGACTCTGTCAATCACCACATTCTCATCGGCAGACTCAACAGCCTTGGTTTCTCAAATGACTGCCACGCCTGGTTCACCAAATACTTCTCAGACAGAGTTCAGTGTGTCAAATCGGAGGGCCTGTTGTCCGGAACCTCTGGCAGTCTATGGGGGTGCCACAAGGTTCAAGCCTCGGGCCGACTCTTTTCTCTGTATACATCAATGATGTCGCTCTTGCTGCTGGTGATTCTCTGATCCACCTCTACGCAGACGACACCATTCTGTATACTTCTGGCCCTTCTTTGGACACTGTGTTAACTACCCTCCAGACGAGCTTCAATCCCATACAACTCTCCTTCCGTGGCCTCCAACTGCTCTTAAATACAAGTAAAACTAAATGCATGCTCTTCAACCGATCAATGCCCACACCTGCCCGCCTGTCCAGCATCATTACTCTGGACGGTTCTGACTTAGAATATGTGGACAACTACAAATACCTAGGTGTCTGGTTAGACTGTAAACTCTCCTTCCAGACTCACATTAAGCATCTCCAATCCAAAATTAAATCTAGAATCGGCTTCCTATTTCGCAACAAAGCATCCTTCACTCATGCTGCCAAACATACCCTCGTAAAACTGACTATCCTATCGATCCTTGACTTTGGCGATGTCATTTACAAAATAGCCTCCAACACTCTACTCAGCAAATTGGATGCAGTCTATCACAGTGCCATCCGTTTTGTCACCAAAGCCCCATATACTACCCACCACTGTGACCTGTATGCTCTCGTTGGCTGGCCCTCGCTTCATATTTGTCGCCAAACCCACTGGCTCCAGGTCATCTATAAGTCTTTTCTAGGAAAACCCCGCCTTATCTCAGCTCACTGGTCACCATAGCAGCACCCACCCATAGCACATGCTCCAGCAGGTATATTTCACTGGTCACCCCCATTGCCAATTCCTCTTCGGCCGCCTTTCCTTCCAGTTCTCTGCTGCCAATGACTGGAACGAACTGCAAAAATCACTGAAGCTGGAGACTCATATATCCCTCACTAACTTTAAGCACCAGCTGTCAGAGCAGCTCACAGATCACGGTACCTGCACATAGGTAATCTGTAAATAGCCCATCCAACTACCTCATCCCCATACTGTTATTTATTTTATTTAGCTCCTTTGCACCCCAGTATCTCTACTTGCACACTCATCTATCACTCCAGTGTTTAATTGCTATATTGTAATTATTTCGCTACTATGACCTATTTATTGTCTTACCCCCCTTATCCTATCTCATTTGCACACGTTGTTTAATAGACTTTTTCTATTGTATTATTGACTGTATGTTTGTTTATTCCATGTGTAACTCTGTGTTGTTGTTTGTGTCGCACTGCTTTGCTTTATCTTGGCCAGGTCGCAGTTGTAAATGAGAACTTGTTCTCAATTAAATAAAGGTGAAATAAAAATAATTAAAAAATACTATTTTTGAATAACTGGTGTCACAACGTCCACAGAAGGTGGCGCCTCTCCCCGTTCGGGCGGTGCTCGGCGGTCATCGTCGCCGGCCTACTAGCTGCCACCGATCTCCTTTTCTGTTTCTTTATGTAAATGTCTGTGTAGGGTAGCACCTGTTTTGTGTTTAGTAATTAGTGGGGTATTTAGTCTGTCTGTTTTTGTTTGGGGTTGTGTGGGATTGTTTTGTGTCAGTGATTGTAAGTTAGGGATTTATCGTTTCTCAGGCCGTTACGCATTTTTGGGCATTAGGGTTGCTGGGCTGCCTCCCGACTCATTCCAGGACTGTTTAGTCTTCGAGGGAATATATTTCCCCTTCCTTGTTTGTTCGGCATTGTGGACTGTTGTTTTATTAAACGTGTGTCCACGTACTTGAGTCTCCTGCGCCTGACTTCACCCCTCCTGCATATCTATTTGTGTGACAACTGGGTTAAATGCATGGTAGTGTATTTGAGTTAGTGTATTGAAGTATTATCAAATACTTTCCAAGTATATTTCCAAATACATTAAAATATTAAACTACTTGTCTTGTGAAATAAAATATATCTGATGACTCACTTTGAATGTATGTGAAAGTAATTGAGATATTTGAAATAGTATTTGAACCCAGGTCTGGAAACAATCACAGACCACAACACAACACTTTGGTATTCTGAGTAGTAGCCCAGCTAAAAATTCTAGGGAGAGAGAGAACGTTTTTGTAATGTTAACCGTAAAGTTCCCCTGATGTTTGAGTGTACAGTTTTCAGTTAGTTAGGGGAACATTCTATGTATGTTAGCAAAAACCTCCTGAGAACCTATTTAGCATGTTTTGGCATTAAGAGTTAGAGAGTAGCATTCCCTTAATGTCAAACCGAACTTACCCAGAATATACAAAAACGTGTCTAGAATGTTAATATCTTATATTTTGAGAACATGGCAACCATGTTCTGTGTATGTTTGGTGTGACGTTGATGGAATATTCTGCTTAGCCTCAGAAAACTGGACACTTCAACGTTCCAATGAAACATGTCTATAACATTCATATTGAATATTCTGAGAAAGTGGTAACCACGTTCTGGGTAAGTTCAGTTTGACATTAAGGGAATGGTCTCTTGGAAACAGTCCTTGCACATCACTGGAACATTCATATGAAAATGTTAGGTAACGACCTAATGAGACTTATGTACACACAAAACCTCGAAGTCGTCAGCCACTCAGCCTTGTTAAAAAAACAGAAGGTGGAATTAGCGTTGTTTCGCAATGCATGTCTGTGTGTGTTGCTTTATGGTCTAGTCAATTAGGTAGATAGCTAGCTGCGCTAATGTTTCTATTGTTGCAGAAAGCCCTTGCTGATACTAGCCAGATGGCCACAACTAGCTAGCAAGATGAAAAATAAACAATTAAAATTCACTCTCCATAATCGCATACATTAACTCAGCAAAAAAAGAAACGTCCTCTCATTGTCAACTACGTTTATTTTCAGCAAACTTAACATGTGTAAATATTTGTATGAACATAACAAGATTCAACAAATGAGAAAAACTGAACAAATTCCACAGACATGTGACTAACAGAAATGGAATAATGTGTCCCTGATCAAAGGGAGGGTCAAAATCAAAAGTAACAGTCAGTATCTGGTGTGGCCATCAGCTGCATTAAGCACTGCAGTGCATCTCCTCCTCATGGACTGCACCAGATTTGCCAGTTCTTGCTGTGAGGTGTTACCCCACTCTTCCACCAAGGCACCTGCAAGTTCCCGGACATTTCTGGGGGGAATGGCCCTCACCCTCACCCTCACACTCCGATCCAACAGGTCCCAGACGTGCTCAATGGGATTGAGATTCGGGCTCTTCGCTAGCCATGGCAGAACACTGACATTCCTGTCTTGCAGGAAATCACGCACAGAACGAGCAGTATGGCTGGTGGCATTGTTATGCTGGAGGGTCATGTCAGGATGAGCCTGCAGGAAGGGTAGCACATGAGGGAGGAGGACGTCTTCCCTGTAACACACAGTGTTGAGATTGCCTGCAATGACAACAAGCTCAGTCCGATGATGCTCTGACACACCGCCCCAGATCATGACGGACCCTCCACCTCCAAATCGATCCCGCTCCAGAGTACAGGCATCGGTGTAATGCTCATTCCGTCGACGATGAATCCGACCATCCCCCCCGGTGAGACAAAACCGTGACTCGTCAGTGTAGAGCACTTTTTGCCAGTCCTGTCTGGTCCAGCGACGGTGGGTTTGTGCCCATAGGCAACGGTGTTGCCGATGATGTCTGGTGAGGACCTGCATTACAGCAGGCTTACAAGCCCTCAGTCCAGCCTCTCTCAGCCTATTGCAGACAGTCTGAGCACTGATGGAGGGATTGTGCGGTCCTGGTATAACTCGGGCAGTTGTTGTTGCCATCCTGTACCTGTCCCGCAGGTGTGAGGATGATCAGCTGTCCATCCTGTCTCCCTGTAGCGCTGTCTTAGGCGTCTCACAGTACGGACATTGCAATTTATTGCCCTGGCCACATCTGCAGTCCTCATGCCTCCTTTCAGCATGCTTAAGGCACATTCACGCAGATGAGCAGGGACCCTGGGCATCTTTCTTTTGGTGTTTTTCCGTAGTCAGGAGAAAGGCCTCTTTAGTGTCCTAAGTTTTCATAACTGTGACCTTAATTGCCTACCGTCTGTAAGCGGTTAGTGTCTTAACGACCATTCCACTTGTTCATGTTCATTAATTGTTTATGGTTCATTGAACATGCATGGGAAACAGTGTTTAAACCCTTTACAATGAAGATCTGTGAAGCGATTTGGATTTTTATGAATTATCAATGAAAGACAGGGTCCTGAAAAAGGGACGTTTCTTTTTTTGCTGAGTTTACATGTTTAGCTAGCTGGCTAACGTTAGCAAACTTTTTAGCATGATTCACTAGCTAGCGAGCCGTTGTTCTTGCTAGGTAAAGTAAAGACACTGCATCATGCAGCTGCTTCATGGAAACAAGTATAATGAATTCTAATGTTACAAGCTACAGTGGCCAGATAGCTAGCTTAGTAAAGCATGTAGTGTTGTGTGCATTGTGGTGCACTTACCACCCAATTTGTTTCATATGAAGTGTGTGTGACTGCCTTGCTCAGTTAGCAAGTGAAAGTTAGCTAGCTAGCTAATAAGCTAGTGCACATTATCAAACCTAACAAAAACAAATCCTTCTTCAAGCACAAAACTCCTTAGCTAGACATAAAAGAGTAAAAGACTTGCTCTAGAAAAAAATGTATTATGCAGCTTTATTGTTTTAGTTAGAACAATTCTGATGAAAAGGGTGGATTAGAACAAAAAAGGGCCCTATTTTATTTTCATTTTTCTTGTCACTCCTGTCGGCTCCTCCACATGGAGGTTAGCGCTCTCTGATTGGCTGAAAGTCAAGTTGTCGACCACTGCCGAGCATTGGGATTCTACAAGTAGAAACGGCAGGAGTGATAATTTCGTAATGCACACACTCACATTATATAGAATTTGTATGATGCAAAATCATAATTACAAGAATGAAACACTATGAAACACAATAACTCCAATCCCATTATTGGAAATCATCATTTGAGGCATTATATTTGGGATTCTTTGTGGGAGTGTTGAATTCCAACATCCCATAATAGAATGTAGTAAACACGTGAGCTCTTGGGAACAACATTCAGCCTCCATTTTGTCAGGTGTGAGAAAAAGCAGATTTTTAAGCCATCTGGCAACTGAATCATTCACAATCCACAGGGTCCCACTTTGGCTGTGTAGTGGAGGGCAAATCGTGAAATCTCCTTTTTTTGATAGGCTACATTCCAAAATAGCATTTCAGTACCGGTACTATTCAACAATTCAAAAAAGACAGTCTATTTCAGGAAGTCTTTGTGATGAGTCTTGAATTTTAAAGTGAATATCAGAGTGAATATGACAGTGAGAACTGCATTGTGTGATCTTGTCACAGCCATATTTATCAAGATGCAGAGAGGGGAATTATTCCCAAACTGCTCCAGCTTAATCAAAATACTGCATATACAGTACCTATAGATTCATCAGTAATAACAGCTAGGTATACACTGGCAATGTGATCTGACCAGGTACAACTCTGAGCCCTATTGTGTATGTGTATGGTATATGGGTCACGGTGAATTACAATGTCAGCTGTGTGAGATGGCAATGAGCAACCAACCAATATGGCTCTCCACATCTCCCATGTTATTACTACTAGTTAGCGACAACAGGGTTCAGGAAAGACTTACCGATTTAAATGTAACGACATGCATAAATTATACATTATTATTCCAAGCAATTGTAGTGCACTCGGATTTTCCAGTTCACCTTTCTGCCTAACAGAATTACTTGCCATTGAAAATACAGCTAGGTATAATACACCCATACCAGAGTAAATCTTATTTTGTTGTCAATAAAAAACATGTTGGTCTAAGCGCCATTATTTGGGTAGTGTAGGGATAGCAACTTGCAGGATGCCACTAGTTGTGGTAGTTGATACAGTACTGAGAGAGAAAGCGGTTGTCTGTGCATGCCGACTAAATATTTAACTGGTGTGACCCAGTGACTGTTTGCGTTCTCTAAAACTGGTCCAAGCCACCTCGTGAGAGCATGATGTGACTGAGGCAACATTACATGTACTGTAGTGTAGCCTACATGCACAAGAAAGGGACCTTCAGAGTGCTAAAACTCACTAATAATTCAACCTCTCATTACAGTAAAGAGATGACTGTTATAAGGTTTGAAAACACCTAAAGGGGTCTACAGACAATACGCAAACAGGGCCGGAGTGTAGCGCAAATACTGTATGTCTATGTCCAGTTTGGAGGAGCATCTGTGTGGGCTGGTGAGACAATACGAGAACCCTTACAACCCTTCAATACGGTTGTTTTCAGACAAGCAAGCAAAAAACAACAGCTGGAGGGAGATATCACAAAATTTGACCAGCGATACTGATAAGAAACATGGAGAAAGATTCGGGACCAGTAGGTTCGCAATCTGAAAAGGGTTGACGGAGACGAGGAGTGGAGCTGCCACTGGTGATCAGACAACTGGATTGGCTTCGTGTTCTTCTGAAACATCGTCAGACAGACACCAATATGCCAGATATGGAATGTACTCAACATGCAGCCGAGTCCTTTTGTACAGTTTGTGATTTTATGTTTAGCAGACCTAGTTAGAACATGTGAAATCAGCACTTTTCGGGATGTGAGAAACTATGAGTGGGAAATATTTATTGTCTAGGTTGTTATCATAATGATTAGCAGGGCTAGTTGAAACACATGAAAACACATGAAAACAGACAGTGTATTGTATGTGTGTTAAGCACCAGCTGTCAGAGCAGCTCACAGATTACTGCACCTGTACATAGCCCATCTATAATTTAGCCCAAACAACTACCTCTTCCCCTACTGTATTTATTTATTTATTGATTTTGCTCCTTTGCACCCCATTATTTCTATTTCTACTTTGCACTTTCTTCCACTGCAAATCTACCATTCCAGTGTTTTACTTGCTATATTGTATTTACTTCACCACCATGGCCTTTTTTGCCTTTACCTCCCTTATCTCACCTCATTTGCTCACTTTGTATATAGACTTATTTTTCTACTATATTATTGACTGTATGTTTGTTTTATTCCATGTCTAACTCTGTGTTGTTGTATGTGTCAAACTGCTTGCTTAACCTGTTATGGCTAGGGGGCAGTATTTTCACGGCTGGATAAAAAACGTACCCGATTTAATCTGGTTACTACTCCTGCCCAGTAACTAGAATATGCATATAATTATTGGCTTTGGATAGAAAACACTCCAAAGTTTCTAAAACTGTTTGAATGGTGTCTGTGAGTATAACAGAACTCAAATGGCAGGTCAAAACCTGAGAGATTCCTTTACAGGAAGTGGCCTGTCTGACCATTTCTTGAACTTCTTTGCCATCTCTATCTTTTACAAAGGATCTCTGCTCTAACGTGCCACTTCCTACGTCTTCCATGGGCGCTCAGAGCCCGGGAAAAACCTGAATGTCGTCATCCCAGCCCCAGGCTGAAACACATTATCGCCTTTCTCAAGTGGCCGATCAAGGGACTGTGGGCTTAGGCGCGTGCCCTGGCTGCCCCCGTCTTTGTGATTTTTCCTCTGTTTGCCGAAAAGTAGATTCCCGGTCGGAATATTATCGCTTTTTTACGAGATAAATTGCATAAAAATTGATTTTAAACAGCGGTTGACATGCTTCGAAGTACGGTAATGGAATATTTAGAAATTTTTTGTCACGAATTGCGCCATGCGCACGACCGTTATTTACCATTTCGGATAGTTTCTGGAACGCACGAACAAAACGCCGCTATTTGGATATAACGATGGATTATTTGGGACCAAACCAACATTTGTTATTGAAGTAACAGTCCTGGGAGTGCATTCTGACGAAGACAACAAAGGTAAGAACATTTTTGTTATAGTAAATCTGATTTTGGTGAAGGCTAAACTTGCCGGGTGTCTAAATAGCTAGCCCGTGATGGCTGGGCTATGTACTTAGAATATTGCAAAATGTGCTTTCACCAAAAAGCTATTTTAAAATCGGACATATCGAGTGCATAGAGGAGTTCTGTATCTATAATTCTTAAAATAATTGTTATGCTTTTTGTGAACGTTTATCGTGAGTAATTTAGTAAATTGTTAGTAAATTTCCCGGAAGTTTGCGGGGGGTATGCTAGTTCTGAACGTCACATGCTAATGTAAAAAGCAGTTTTTTTATATAAATATGAACTTGATTGAACAAAACATGCATGTATTGTATAACATAATGTCCTAGGGTTGTCATCTGATGAAGATCATCAAAGGTTAGTGCTGCATTTAGCTGTCTTCTGGGTTTTTGTGACATTATATGCTAGCTTGAAAAATGGGTGTCTGATTATTTCTGGCTGGGTAGTCTGCTGACATAATCTAATGTTTTGCTTTCGCTGTAAAGCCTTTTTGAAATCGGACAGTGTGGTTAGATAACGGAGAGTCTTGTCTTTAAAATGCTGTGAAATAGTCATATGTTTGAAAAATTGAAGTTTTTGTATTTTTGAGGAATTTGTCATTCGCGCCACGCCTATCATTGGATATTGGAGCAGGTGTTCCGCTAGCGGAACGTCTAGATGTAAGAGGTTAATCTTGGCCAGGTCGCAATTGTAAATGAGAACTTGTTCTCAACTTGCCTACCTGGTTAAATAAAGGTGAAATAAATAAATAAATAAAAAAGTTGGATGGGTTCCGCTGGTGTACAGCAATCTTGTCACGCCCTGACCTGAGAGAGCCATTCCAGCTCCACGTAGGAAGCCTCGAGTGATGATGCACGGCCCTGAGCCTGTAGGGATGATCCATGGCACGAAGCCTCCAGTGATGATCCATGGCCCGGAGCCTGTAGTGATAATCCATGGCCCTGAGCCTGTAGGGATGATCCATGGCACTGAGCCTGTAGGGATGATCCATGGCACTGAGCCTCCAGTGATAATCCATGGCCTGGAGCCTCCAGTGATGATCCATGGCACAAAGCCTCCAGTGATGATCCATGGCACAAAGCCTCCAGTGATGATCCATGGCGCGGAACCTGTAGTGATGATCCATAGCACGGAGCCTGCAGCGACGGTCCCCGGTCCGAAACCTACAGCGAAGCTCTCCGGTCCGGAGCCTCCAGCGACGCTCTCCGGTCCGGAGCCTCCAGCGACGCTCCCCGGTCCGGAGCCTCCAGCGACGCTCTCCGGTCCGGAGCCTCCAGCGACGCTCCCCGGTCCGGAGCCTCCAGCGACGCTCCCCGGTCCGGAGCCTCCAGCGACGCTCCCCGGTCCGGAGCCTCCAGAGACGCTCCCCGGTCCGGAGCCTCCAGAGACGCTCCCCGGTCCGGAGCCTCCAGCGGCGGTCCGGAGCCTCCAGCGGCGGTCCGCAGCCCGGAGCCTCCAGCGGCGGTCCGCAGCCCGGAGTCTCCAGCGGCGGTCCGCAGCCCAGAGTCTTCTGCGGCGGTCCGCAGCCCAGAGTCTTCAGCGGCGGTCCGCAGCCCAGAGTCTTCAGCGGCGGTCCGCAGCCCAGAGTCTTCAGCGGCGGTCCGCAGCCCAGAGTCTTCAGCGGCGGCCCGCAGCCCAGTGTCTTCAGCGGCGGCCCGCAGCCCAGTGTCTTCAGCGGCAGTCGGCGTTTCAGAGCCTCCGGCGATGATCCACGGTCTGGTTCCTCCGGCGACACAGAAGCGGGGGATCAGTGGGCAGTGTGGGGGCTACGCCCCGAACCAGAGCCGCCGCCAAGTATAGATGCCCACCCGGACCCTCCCCTATAGGTTCAGGTTTGTGACCGGGAGTCTGCACCTTTGGGGGGGGTACTGTCAGGCCCTGACCTGAGAGCCGTTAATCTCTGTTTAGTTAGGTCAGGGTGTGATATGGGGTGGGCATTCTATGTATTTTATTTCTATGTTTTGGCCGGGTATGGTTTCCAATCAGAGGCAGCTGTCTATCGTTGTCTCTGATTGGGAGCCATACTTAGGCAGCCTTTCTCACATGGTTTTTGTGGGTAGTTGTTTTCTGTTTTATATTATGTGACCTGACAGAACTGTTGGCTTTCGTTTTGTTTCTTTTGAAAAGTGTTTCACATTATTATAAACTCTTGAACGTGCCGTCCTTGGCCAGCTCTCCTGCTATCTCTCTCAGAATGACCTTCTTGATCCTAATCAGTCAGGTTTCAAGACTGGGCATTCAACTGAGACTGCGACTGTGTCACGGAGGCTCTCCGCACTGCTAAAGCTAACTCTCTCTCCTCTGCTCTCATCCTTCTAGACCTATCTGCTGCCTTTGATACTGTGAACCATCAGATCCTCCTCTCCACCCTCTCCGGGTTGGGCATCTCCGGCGCGGCCCATGCTTGGATTGCGCCCTACCTGACAGGTCGCTCCTACCAGGTGGCGTGGCGAGAATCTGTCTCCGCACCATGCGCTCTCACCACTGGTGTCCCCCAGGGCTCTGTTCTAGGCCCTCTCCTATTCTCGCTATACACCAAGTCACTTGGCTCTGTCATATCCTCACATGGTCTCTCCTATCATTGCTATGCAGACGACACACAATTAATCTTCTCCTTTCCCCCTTCTGATAACCAGGCGGCGAATCGCATCTCTGCATGTCTGTCAGACATATCAGTGTGGATGACGGATCACCACCTCAAGCTGAACCTCGGCAAGACGGAGCTGCTCTTCCTCCCGGGGAAGGACTGCCCATTCCATGATCTCGCCATCACAGTTGACAACTCCCTTGTGTCCTCCTCCCAGAGTGGTAAGAACCTTGGCGTGATCCTGGACAACACCCTGTCGTTCTCCACTAACATCAAGGCGGTGACCCGATCCTGTAGGTTCATGCTCTACAACATTCGCAGAGTACGACCCTGCCTCACACAGGAAGCGGCGCAGGTCCTAATCCAGGCACTTGTCATCTCCCGTCTGGATTACTGCAACTCGCTGTTGGCTGGGCTCCCTGCCTGTGCCATTAAACCCCTACAACTCATCCAGAACGCCGCAGCCCGTCTGGTGTTCAACCTTCCCAAGTTCTCTCACGTCACCCCGCTCCTCCGCTCTCTCCACTGGCTTCCAGTTGAAGCTCGCATCCGCTACAAGACCATGGTGATTGCCTACGGAGCTGTGAAGGGAACGGCACCTCCATACCTTCAGGCTCTGATCAGGCCCTACACCCAAACAAGGGCACTGCGTTCATCCACCTCTGGCCTGCTGGCCCCCCTACCTCTGAGGAAGCACAGTTCCCGCTCAGCCCAGTCAAAACTGTTCGCTGCTCTGGCACCCCAATGGTGGAACAAGCTCCCTCACGACGCCAGGACAGCGGAGTCAATCACCACCTTCCGGAGACACCTGAAACCCCACCTCTTTAAGGAATACCTAGGATAGGATAAAGTAATCCTTCTAATCCCCCCCCCCCCTTAAAAGATTTAGATGCACTATTGTAAAGTGGTTGTTCCACTGGATATCATAAGGTGAATGCACCAATTTGTAAGTCGCTCTGGATAAGAGCGTCTGCTAAATGACTTAAATGTAATGTAAATGTAATTATTAAATAATTATCATGAATACTCACTCGCTTTGGTCCCCTCTCTACGACAGCCGTAACAAATCTTTAAGTCATACCACAGATTCTCAATTGGATTGAGGTCTGGGCTTTGACTAGGCCATTCCAAGACATTTAAATGTTTCCCCTTTAACCACTCGAGTGTTGCTTTGGCAGTATGCTTAGGGTCATTATCCTGATGGAAGGTGAACCTCTGTCCCAGTCTCAAATCTCTGGAAGACTGAAACAGGTTTCCCTCAAGAATTTCCCTGTATTTAGAGCCATCCATCATTCCTTCAATTCTGACCAGTTTCTTAGTCCCTCCCGATGGAAAACATCCCCACAGCATGATGCTGCCACCACCATGCTTCACTGTGGGGATGGTGTTCGAGGTGATGAGAGGTGTTGGTTTGCGACAGACATAGCATTTTCCTTGATGGCCAAAAAGCTAAATTTTAGTCTCATCATCTAGAGTACCTTCTTCCATATGTTTGGGAGTCTCCCACATGCCTTTTGGCAAAAACCAAATGTGTTCGCAAATGTTTTTCTTTAAGCAATGGCTTTTTTCTGGCCACTCTTCCGTTAAGCCCAGCTCTGTGGAGTTTACAGCTTAAAGTGGTCCTATGGACAGATACTCCAATCTCTGCTGTGGAGGTTTGCAACTCCTTCAGAGTTATCTTTGGTCTCTTTGTTGCCTCTCTGATTAATGCCCTCCTTGCCTGGTCCGTGAGTGTTGGTGGGCGGCCCTCTCTTGGCAGGTTTGTTGTGGTGACATATTTTTTCCATTTTTTAGAATGGGTTTAACCTCTATGGGCTAGGTGGGACGTTTGCGTCCCACCCTAGTCAACAGCCAGTGGAATCCCGTGGCGCGATATTCAAATACCTTAGAAATGCTATTACTTCAATTTCTCAAACATATGACTATTTTATACCATTTTAACCTGTTATGGATAGGGGGCAGTATTTTCACGGCCGGATAAAAAACGTACCCGATTTAATCTGATTATTACTCCTGCGATTTTTCTCGTAAAAAAGCGATAATATTCCGACCGGGAAACCCTGTTTTCGTTCAAAGACCAAAAAATAAAAACATGGTGTCGCCTCGTGCACGTGCCTCAGTCTCATTGTTCTCTGATCGACCACTATCCAAATGCGCTACTGTTTTTCAGCCAGGGCCTGCAAAGGCATCATTCAGCGTTTTGCCGCCTTCTGAGAGCCTATGGGAGCCGTAGGAAGTGTCACGTTACAGCAGAGATCCTCAGTTTTCAATAAAGGGAGTGTAGAAGTCCAAGAAATGGTCAGAGGGCACTTCCTGTAAGGAATCTTCTCAAGTTTTGGCCTGCCAAATGAGTTCTGTTATACTCACAGACACCATTCAAACAGTTTTAGAAACTTTGGAGTGTTTTCTATCCAAATCAAACAATTATATGCATATTCTAGTTACTGGGCAGGAGTAGTAACCAGATTAAATCGGGTATGTTTTTTATCCGGCCGTGCAAATACTGCCCCCTATCCCCAGCAGGTTAATGGTGCTCCATGGGATGTTCAGTTTCGGATATTTTTTTTAATCCAACCCTGATCTGTACTTCTCCATAACTTTGTCCCTGACCTGTTTGGAGAGCTCTTTGGTCTTCATGGTGCCGCTAGCTTGGTGGTGGCCCTTGCTTAGTGGTGTTGCAGATTCTGGGGCCTTTCAGAACAGGTGTATATATACTGAGATCATGTGACAGATCATGTGACACCTGGATTGTATACAGGTGGACTTTATTTAACTAATTATGTGCCTTCTGAAGGTATTTGGTTGCATCAGACCTTATTTAAGGGCTTCATAGCAAATGGGGTGAACACGTATGCACACACCACTTTTCCGTTTTTTATTTTATACATTTCTTAACCTCTATGGGCAAGGCGGGACGAATTCGTCCCACCTACGTAACAGCCACCTGAATTCAGTGGCGCGATTTTTGAATCGTTTGAAATACTATTACTTCAATTTCTCAAACATATGACTATTTTACAGCTATTTAAAGACAAGACTCTCCTTAATCTAACCTCACTGTCCGATTTCAAAAAGGCTTTACAACGAAAGCAAAACATTAGATTATGTCAGGAGAGTGCCCAGCCAGAAATAATCAGACACCCATTTTTCAAGCTAGCATATAATGTCACAAAAACCCAAACCACAGCTAAATGCAGCACTAACCTTTTATGATCTTCATCAGATGACACACCTAGGACATTATGTTATACAATACATGCATGTCTGTTCAATCAAGTTCATATTTATATCAAAAAACAGCTTTTTACATTAGCATGTGACGTTCAGAACAAGCATACCCCCCGCAAACTTCCAGGGAATTTACTAACAGTTTGCTAAATTACTCACGATAAACGTTCACAAAAAGCATAACAATTATTTTAAGAATTATAGATACATTACTCCTCTATGCACTCGATATGTCCGATTTTAAAATAGCTTTTCGGATGAAGCACATTTTGCAATATTCTAAGTACATAGCCCAGCCATCACGGCTAGCTATTTAGACACCCGGCAAGATTAGCCTTCACCAAAATCCTATTTCCTATAAGAAAAATGTTCTTACCTTTCCTGTTCTTCGTCAGAATGCACTCCCAGGACTTCTACTTCAATAACAAATGTAGGTTTGGTCCCAAATAATCCATCGTTATATCCAAATATCCTCTGTTTTGTTCGTGCGTTCTAGACACTATACGAATGGTAAATAACGGTCGCGCATGGCGCATGGCGTGACAAAAAATGTCTAAATATTCCATTACCGTACTTCGAAGCATGTCAACCGCTGTTTAAAACCAATTTTTATGCCATTTATCTCGTAGAAAAGCGAAAATATTCCGACCGGGAATCTGCAATAAGCTAAACAGCCGAATGAAATTTCTCCACGGGGGCGAATCGTGCACGCGCCTCATTCAATGGTCCTCTGATCGGCCACTTGGATAAGGCGATAATCTGTTTCAGCCAGAGGCTGCCTCATCATCGTTCAGGTTTTTCCCAGGTTCTGAGAGCCTATTGGAGCCCTGGGAATTGTCACGTTACAGCTAAGATCCTTACTCTTCAATAAACAGATGCAAGACGCACGACTCCTTGTCAGACAGGCCACTTCCTGCATGAAACCTTGTCAGGTTTTTGCCTGCCATAGGAGTTCTGTTATACTCACAGACACCATTCAAACAGTTTTAGAAACTTTAGGGTGTTTTCTATCCAAACCTGAAAAATAATATGCATATTCTAGCTTCTGAGTTGGTGTAGGAGGCAGTTAAAAATGGGCACATATTTTTTCCAAAATTCTCAATACTGCCCCCTAGCCCAAACAGGTTAAACAAGTTATTTTTTCACTTCACTTCACCAACTTGGACTATTTTGTGTATGTCCATTACATGAAATCCAAATAAAAATCTATTTAAATTACAGGTTGTAATGCAACAAAATAGGAAAAACGCCAAGGGGAATGAATACTTTTTCAAGGCACTGTAGATGAGGTTAATGTCTCAAGGGTCTAGCCCTATTGTCTACAGCTGGACAGCCATTCTCATTGAGTTTCGGTCCCCGGCAAGCACTCTGGTCTTGGTAGCAGCAGCTGGCCTGCAATAAGTTAGGAGCCAAACATTCTTTGTGAAAAGATTCCTGCATCTCCCGACCATATGTGCCCTACGTCGATCATGGTGAAGCAGTACCTTGCATGGCAGACTCTAATCAGGACCATTGAGAAAAAACAGTTGTCGTTGTAGTAATCACTTCCTGAGTTTGCCGGAGCTCAGATGTGAACATGTTTTCCGTCGACAGCTTCTAAACAAAACGGATTATTCCAACAATCCCCAAAATCTCTGGCAATGTCTGCCCATTGTGCCATGGAGGGCTAAGCAATAACATCCTCTTCAGGACATGCCAGATAGACTCCCGTGTCGATAGCCGAAAATCTTGAGATTACTACCTTATAACTCGCTGATACTTTGCTGTGTGCTGCTACTCGCCAAAAACCGGGTCACAGACAGCCTTTCTGCAGCACTTACAGGCAAGCTGTGAGTTCTCTTGTGCGAGACGTGAGGGGCAAGCCGCTGAAACAAGTCGTCAAATCTGGCAACCGACATCCAAATTTGTTTCAAATCTCTTTCCTCGTCAATGCATCGCATAGGTTGGACAAGAGACAAGTATTCTCCATCTTCCCCTCTTGTAGTGTTCTGTGGACAAACTTTCCATTTTCTCAGTCTTTTTTTCTTCTCTTCCTAAGTATTAATAGCATTTCAAGCTCTTAATGTTCAAGCTCTATCGAATGCAATTAAAAAAGAGACATGTTTGTTCTGTGGCTAGAAAGTAGTGTCGTAAAGCATAGAATACCAGACTAGCCTGACATGTAGCTTGCATTTGTAAACAGCCATATAACACCAGATCTAGAAGTTCAAACGTCGTCACTAACTAGAGCTATTCTGACTCCACAAGCCCCCTAGTGGATATACACTACACAAGGCGGACTTCCTCTCCGGGTGGAATGCAATGAAAGGAGTCCGCTGCCCCGCCAAAAAAAACGACTCCACCCACGTGCACACATGCACGTAGATCAACAGAATAGAGCTTGAAGCCGCCTTAACCTCTAATGGCTAGGGGGCAGTATTTTCACGGCTGGATAAAAACGTACCCGATTTAATCTGGTTACTAATCCTACCCAGTAACTAGAATATGCATATACTTATTATATATGGATAGAAAACACCCTAAAGTTTCTAAAACTGTTTGAAGGGTGTCTGTGAGTATAACAGAACTCAAATGGCAGGTCAAAACCTGAGAGATTCCTTTACAGGAAGTGGCCTGTCTGACCATTTGTTGAACTTCTTTTCCATCTCTATCATTTACTAAGGATCTCTGCTCTAACGTGACACTTCCCACGTCGTCCATAGGCGCTCAGAGCCCGGGAAAAAACAGAATGTCGTCATTCCAGCCCCAGGCTGAAACACATTATCGCCTTTCTCAAGTGGCCGATCAAGGGACTCTGGGCTTAGGCGCGTGACCTGGCCGCCCCCGTCTTTGTGATTTTTTCCTCTGTTTGCCGAAAAGGAGATTCCCGGTCGGAATATTATCGCTTTTCTATGAGAAAAATGGCATAAAAATTGATTTTAAACAGCGGTTGACATGCTTCGAAGTACGGTAATGGAATATTTAGAATTTTTTTGTCACGAATTGCGCCATGCGCGCGACCCTTCTTTACCATTTCGGATAGTGTCTGGAACGCACGAACAAAACGCCGCTATTCGGATATAACGATGGATTATTTTGGACCAAACCAACATTTGTTAATGAAGTAGCAGTCCTGGGAGTGCATTCTGACGAAGACAACAAAGGTAATGAAACTTTTGTAATAGTAAATCGGAGTTTGATCAGGGCTAAACTTGGTCGGTGTCTAAATGGCTAGCCGTGATGGCTGGGCTATCTACTGAGAATATTGCAAAATGTGCTTTCACCGAAAAGCTATTTTAAAATCGGACATATCGAGTGCATAGAGGAGTTCTGTATCTATAATTCTTAAAATAATTGTTATGTTTTTTGTGAACGTTTATCGTGAGTAATTTAGTAAATTCACCGGATGTTTGCGGGGGGTATGCTAGTTCTGAACGTCACATGCTAATGTAAAAAGCTGGTTTTTGATATAAATATGAACTTGATTGAACAAAACATGCATGTATTGTATAACATAATGTCCTAGGGTTGTCATCTGATGTAGATCATCAAAGGTTAGTGCTGCATTTAGCTGTGGTTTTGTTTTTTGTGACATTATATGCTAGCTTGAAAAATGGGTGTCTGATTATTTCTGGCTTGGTACACTGCTGACATAATCTAATGTTTTGCTTTCGCTGTAAAGCCATTTTGAAATCGGACAGTGTGGTTAGATAAAGGAGAGTCTTGTCTTTAAAATCCTGTGAAATAGTCATATGTTTGAAAAATTGAAGTTTTTGTATTTTTGAGGAATTTGTAATTCGCGCCATGCCTATCATTGGATATTGGAGCAGGTGTTCCGCTAGCGGAACGTCTAGATGTAAGAGGTTTTAAACCATCACCTCACTGACTGTCATTCTTCTACATACATACATACATACATACATACATACATACATACATACATACATACATACATACATACATACATACATACATACATACATACATACATACATACATACATACATACATACTGTGGCAAAACTCTTCAAAGTTAGGAGCGTTTGTCACAAATTAAGTGGGAAACTGTCACCAAAGTCAGCCCAGAATAAAAGTTCCTTCGAACATGACAGTACCTGTGTGTTTGTTTCGCTGTCCTGGTCCACCCAGGCCGCAGGTAAGGTCAAGGATAGCAGGGTTCGGTACACAAATCTGGTTCTCGGTAGGTCCAGGTCTAAACGCCAACAGGTAAGTCCAAAACAGTCCAGCTCGTACACGGTAAATCCAGCCATGTAGATTGTCTCTTTCTCTATGGTTCATAGATCCCTCCCGCCCTCTCTCTCTAACTGGTTTTTCTTGAACTTTTATCTGTGGGTCGGCTCCACCTTCTGAGGGTTCCCTTGCTTCTGGGAATTGTAGTTTTGGCAGTCGGCCATTTTGTGATCTGTAGTTCTGATCGGGGTGGCCATTTTAGTGATCGGGCAGAGCCCGTTTATTAGTTCTTGGAGATTTCATTTACCTTCCGAAAGTCGTTACAGAACCGCAAAGACCCATCGGGCTTGGAGACCATCACAATTGGGCTAGACCACTCACTATGTGACTCTTCGATCACTCCAGCTGTCAACATTTTCTCCGTCTCTGCTCTAATCGCTGCCTGTCGAGCCTCGGGTACCCGATATGGCCTCATGCTCACTTTTCTCCCTGGTAGGGAAACGATATCATGAGCTGTAACCTCAGTTCGGCCGGGTACCTCTGAAAACACATCTCTGTTTTCTGGATCAGGGTCTTTACTTCCTGTACTTGTGCTGGGGACAAAGTAGGTGAAACATTTACTTCGGGTGTCTCCTGAGTGTGTGTGGGGTACGTGACCATTAGTGTTTCTCTCTCTCCATGCTTTTAACAGGTTTATGTGATATATCTGTTCCTGGGGCCGTCGACCTGGCTGTCGGATCCCATAATTAACCTCTATGGGCTAGGTGGGACGCAGGCGTCCCACCCGTGGTGCACTCCATCAACAGCAGGTGCATTTCAAGAGCGGCAAATTTGAATCCAAATAAATGTCAAAATTCAAATTTTTCAAACATACAACTATTTTACACCCTTTGAAAGATAAGCATCTCCTTAATCTAACCACGTTTTACGATTTCAAAAAGGTTTTACGGCGAAAGCATAAATTTAGAGTATGTTAGGACAGTACATTTACAAGAGTTGTGTGTAATGTTTTGTCAATTCAAAGACAGGGTCACCAAAACCATAAAACCAGCTAAAATGATGCACTAACCTTTTACAATCTCCATCAGATGACACTCCTAGGACATTATGTTAGACAATGCATGCATTTTTAGTTCTATCAAGTTCATATTTATATCCAAAAACAGCGTTTTACTATGGCATTGATGTTGAGGAAATCGTTTCCCTCCAATAACCGGCAGTCAAGTCAGCATCACAAATTAAATAATTAAAATTAGAAAACATTGGTAAAATATTATATTGTCATTTAAAGAATTATAGATTTACATCTCTTGAACGCAATCAACTTGCCAGATTTAAAAATAACCTTACTGGGAAATCACACTTTGCAATAATCTGAGCACTGCGCCCAGAAAAATACGCGTTGCGATACAGACTAGTCGTCATGTTGGGGAGATCTAAAATCGAAAATACTATGTAAATAATCCATTACCTTTGATTCTCTTCATCAGATGTCACTTCCAGGTATCACAGGTCCATAACGAATGTAGTTTTGTTCAAAAAAGCTCATCATTTATGTCCAAAAATCTCCGTCTTGTTAGCACATGATCTAAGCCCGCCAGACTTCACTTCATGAACGAGGGGGAAAAATATATTTACGTTCGTTCAAACATGTCAAACGTTGTATAGCATAAATCATTAGGGCCTTTTTTAACCAGAACATGAATAATATTCAAGGTGGACGAATGCATACTCTTTTATAACGTATTGGAACGAGGGTACCCAACATGAACTCGCGCGCCAGGTGTCTAATGGGCCATCATCGTTCCATGGCTCTTGTTCGGTCAGATCTCCCTCCAGAAGACTCAAAACACTTTGTAAAGGCTGGTGACATCTAGTGGAAGCAATAGGAAGTGCCAAAATATTCCTCAGCCCCTGTGTTTTTCAATGGCATAGGTTTAAAGGTAATACAACACATCAGGTATCCACTTCCTGTCAGAAAATGTCTCAGGGTTTTGCCTGCCAAATGAGTTCTGTTATACTCACAGACACCATTCAAACAGTTTTAGAAACTTTAGAGTGTTTTCTATCCATATATAATAAGTATATGCATATTCTAGTTACTGGGTAGGATTAGTAACCAGATTAAATCGGGTACATTTTTTTTTATCCAGCCGTGCAAATACTGCCCCCTAGCCCTAACAGGTTAACTTCTCCTATTCTCTCCAGTACTTCATATGGTCCTTTCCATGTGGCTAGTAGTTTGCACTCTACCGTGGGGATCAGCACTAACACCTTATCTCCCGGTTGAAATTCCCTCAGGGTAGCCTGCCGGTTATAAGTGTGCCGCTGGTGCTCTTGTGCTTGTCTCATGTGCTCTCTGACGATGGGCATGACTGTGGCTATCCTGTTTTGCATTGCCGTGATGTGCTCTATGACACTAGTATACGGGGTGGATTGGTGTTCCCAGGTTTCCCGGGCGATGTCTAAGATTCCCCGGGGGTGCCTCCCATATACCAGCTCGAAGGGAGAAAACCCCAGCGAGGCTTGAGGAACCTCTCTAATGGCAAACATCAGATATGGCAACATGCAATCCCAGTTTTTCCCATCCTTGTCGATTACCTTCCTGAGCATTGACTTCAGGGTCCGGTTGAATCTCTCAACTAGCCCGTCCATCTGTGGATGGTAAACCGATGTCCTCAACTGTTTCACCTGCCACAATTTACAAAGGTCCGCCATAAGGCGGGACATAAAGGGGGTCCCCTGGTCAGTAAGGATCTCCTTTGGGACCCCGACCCTGGTGAACAATAGCACTAGTTCCTTGGCGATATTTTTGGAAGCCATTGTCCGAAGGGGAATGGCTTCTGGGTAGCGAGTGGCATAATCTAGAATGACCAGAATGTATTGGTGCCCTCTGGCAGATTTGGGTAGTGGGCCCACTATATCCATCGCTATCCTCTCAAATGGCGTTTCGATTATGGGGAGTGGCACTAACGGGCTTCTAAACGATGGTCGGGGAGCTGTTACCTGGCACTCCGGGCACTCTCCACAATGCCGAGCCACTTCAGCCTGAATTCCTGGCCAGTAAAACCTCCTTACAATCCGGTCTCGGGTTTTATCGATACCAAGGTGTCCACCCAGAATGTGCCCATGAGCTAGATCCAGTACTCTCTTCCTGTACCGGGTGGGGACCAACAACTGTTCCACCACATCAACCCCTATTTTTGAGACTCTGTACACCAAACCATTTTTCATGATGAAGTGGGGAAAACTATTAGGCATCATCCTATCATTTATGGGAGTACCATTTACGACCTGCACGTCTGCTCTGGCTTGCTGCAGGGTTGGATCCTGGTGTTGGGCCGTCCCGAAATTAGTCATGAACCCTGCCAGATCTGCTGGTTCTAGATAGTAGTCCTCTGGATTCAGATCGACCCCAGCCCCACTAGTACTGGGCTGTTCATTATCAACGAGGTTTGCCACTTCATCCTCATCCTCCCCTACTAGTACCTGTGAGGTTGGCCCCTGGGAGACCTCTTTTCTTGGCCTTGGTTGAAGGCCCCATGCTTCTTCCTGCTTGGTCAGGGTTGTTGGCTTCTCAAATATGCCGTTCTTTTGGCCTAACTTCGCAAAGTTAGGAAAGTATCTACCCAATATTACATCATATGGCATCTTTGGGACCACGCCGACCTCATAACCCAGCAGACCGTCCTCTGTTTGTATGCTCACTAAGGCTGTGGGGTACAGACGGGTATCCCCATGAATGCACGTAACACTGATATCCTGACTTGTATCCAGTTTATGCGTCGGCACTAGGTTTGCAACGACCAGGGTTAGCATACTGCCGGAATCCAGTAGTGCTTCAACCTCTTTCCCTTCAACCTTCACCCTGCACATATGTTTGTTTCTTGATCTTTCAAGTACAGTGTTTACCACAGGACATGCATACCATATCTCATCTTTTTCACCGAGGTTACATTGCATTGGCCCTTATTTAATAGGGCAGTAGGCTGCAATATGTCCCGGTCGATTACAATTGTAACAGATAATAGGGTTTCGGGGGGGAGACCTCCTCGACCCCCAGTCCCGGTTTCCGGTTTTTCCCTTAGTGTCTCGGCCCGATTCTGATTCTTTCCTCATGGCCCCACGCTGCTCTCCTCCCCCTCCACATGTTGGAACAGTCTTACCCTGTCCGCTGGTTCGCCCAGGCCTGGGGAATGGGAATCTTTCCTCCTGCGCCTGCTCAGCTGTTCCTGCCGTACAATACTGTTCAACCAGGCCCACGAGATGGTCGGCGGAAAGTACATCTTTCTGGCCAACCCATCGTCGCACTTCTTGGGGTAGACCTCGCTGAAACTGGTTGAGTACGATGGTCTCGACGACCTCGGCGGACGAACGGGTCTCCGGTCGCAACCATTTCCGTGCCAGGTGAATCAAGTCGAACATCTGTGTTCGGGGGGGTTGTCCCGGTCTGTAGGACCACTGGGGGAAGCGGTGTGCCCTCACAGTATCGGTCACTCCCAGTCTAGTCAGAATCTCTCCCTTTAGTTTATCGTAATCCTGTGCATCCTTCAACTCCAGGTCGAAATATGCTTTTTGAGCGTCCCCTGCCAGGTATGGTGCCAGAAGCCCTGCCCATTCTTCTTTCGGCCACTTCTCCCTCTCTGCCGTCCTTTCGAAGGTGGTAAGATATGCTTCCACATCATCCTGCGCTGTCATTTTTTGAATAAAATTATTGGCTCACCTTTGGGTATTTACAGCTGGTAACTGAGCCCCAATTTGGTCCGCTAGCCCCTTTAGGCCTTCTCTTAACTCCCGGGTGTTTCTCTCTTGCTCTTCTCTGAGCAGCTGGTTGGTGCGGTGCTGGACCTGTAACGTGTCCTGATACATTCGCATTGCATCCTGATGAGCTATTTGTTGAGCTCTAGTTGCCTCTTGTTGGGCGGCCGTCGCTTGTAACAGGGCCTGTATGGCTCCCTCCATACTCATTTTCCTGAAAAAAACTGTCCTAACCAAACAAAGCCACAAAAAAAAAACCTGACTCCCCTTTGGAGTGCTAACTAAACTTTTTTTTTCTATTTTTTTCTACCTAACCAGCGGTATGGTTAATCTACTGCCCACATTCTCCACCACGTGTGGCAAACCTCTTCAAAGTTAGGAGCGTTTGTCACAAATTAAGTGGGAAACTGTCACCAAAGTCAGCCCAGAATGAAAGTTCCTTCGAACATGACAGTACCTGTGTGTTTGTTTCGCTGTCCTGGTCCACCCAGGCCGCAGGTAAGGTCAAGGATAGCAGGGTTCGGTACACAAATTTGGTTCTCGGTAGGTCCAGGTCTAAACGCCAACAGGTAAGTCCAAAACAGTCCAGCTCGTACACGGTAAATCCAGCCAATGTAGATTGTCTCTTTCTCTATGGTTCATAGATCCTTCCCGCCCTCTCTCTCTCTTCCTGGTTTTTCTTGACCTTTTATCTGTGGGTCGGCTCCACCTTCTGAGGGTTCCCCTTGCTTCTGGGAATTGTAGTTTTGGCAGTCGGCCATTTTGTGATCTGTAGTTCTGATCGGGGTGGCCATTTTAGTGATCGGGCAGAGCCCGTTTATTAGTTCTGCCCTCACATATCTGCCATTTATCACTCGACCCCCTTCTTTGCCACAATACATACATACATACATACATACATACATACATACATACATACATACATACATACATACATACATACATACATACATACATACATACATACATACATACATACATACATACATACATACATACATACAAACAAGAATGCTGTTCATTGACTACAGCTCAGCGTTCAACACCATAGTGTCCTCAAAGGTCCTCACTAAGCTAAGGACCCTGGGACTAAACACCTCCCTCTGCAACTGGATCATTGACTTCCTGACGTGCCGCCCCCAGGTGGTAAGGTTCGGCAACAACACGTCTGCCACGCTGATCCTCAACACTGGGGCCCCTCAGTGGTGTGTGATTAGTCTCCTCCTGTACTCCCTGTTCACCCACGACTTCATGGTCAAACACGTCTCCAACGTCATCATTAAGTTTGCTGACGACACAACAGTGGTAGGCCTGATTACTGACAACGATGAGACAGCCTATAGGGAGGAGGTCAGAGACCTGGCAGTGTGGTGCCAGGACAACAACCTCTCCCTCAATGTGAGCTGATCATGGACTACAGGAAAAGGCAGGCCGAACAGGCCCCAATTAACATCGACGGGGCTGTAGTGGAGCGGGTCGAGAATTTCAAGTTCCTTGGTGTCCACATCACCAATGAACTATGATGGTCCAAACATACCAAGACAGTCATGAAGAGGGCACGACAACCTTTTCCCCATCAAGAGACTGAAAAGATTTGGCATGGGTCCCCAGATCCTCAAAAAAGTTCTACAGCTACACCATCGAGAGCATCCTGACCGGTTGCATCACCACCTTGTCTGGCAACTGCTCTGCATCTGACTGTAAGGCACTACAGAGAGTAGTGAGTACAGCCCAGTACATCACTGGGGCCAAGCTTCCTGCCATCCAGGACCTATATACTTTGCGGTGTCAGAGGAAAGCCCGAAAAAATGTCAAAGACTCCAGTCACCCAAGTCATAGACTGTTCTCTCTGCTACCGCACAGCAAGCGGTACCAGAGCGCTAAGTCGAGGACCAAAAGGCTCCTTAACAGCTTCTACCAACCAAGCCATAAGACTGCTGAACAATTAATCAAAATGGCCACCTGGACTATTTACATTGACCCCTCCCCCATTTATTTTTACACTGCTGCTACTAGCTGTTTATTATCTCTACGTAGTCACTTTACCCCTATGTACAAATGACCTCGACAAACTTGTATTCCCGCACATTGACATGGTACCAGTACCCGTACCCCCTGTATATAGCCTCGTTATTGTTATTTTATTGTTACTTTTTATAATTTTTTACTCTAGTTTATTGCGTAAATATTTCTTAACTATTTCTTGAACTGCATTGTTGGTTAAGTAAGTAAGCATTTCACGGTAAGTTCTAGCTAGACCTGTTGTATTCGGCGCATGTGACAAATAAAGTTGGATTTGATCTGATCCTCAAAACACCTCAAGAACTCTGCCTTCAACAGAAGAGGCAATGAAGACACTTGCTTTGTGTGGCACTTACCTTGCAAACCAATCAAATGGATGTATTCTGAGAGTATGGAAGCAAGTTAATCTTACATTTCCCCAAAGAAATAGAAGCACCTCAAGTTCCTTTCACACAGTGATTTCCCTCCCATAAGCCTGCTGTGACCTGTGGAGCTGGTTACCAGGAGCTGAGGAAATGCTAACTTGGCACAACCTTCCATACAGTGGATATTCCACTGACCTTCTAGTGTCTTTTGTTTTTTTTAAGGGTCTATGTACTGTGTATTTACATATTTTAAATGATGAAGAACTGGATATTGTTCATCATAGTTACATGATTATCCAGATTTAATAGCTTGTTTTTAAAATCAGAAATTAACCCCTGATTTTCTTTGATTGTACACTACAACAGCAGCAGCATTGGTTCTCCATAATCAAGCACTACCAGACACATTATATTTTCCTCAGAATGTAAAGCAGTTGCATCATCTAGAATGTATGCAGACACTCACACACCAAGAGAGAAAGACAGGTGAAATATTTACTCTCTGGTCTGGTGACATCTGATACTTTGAATCGACTTCCTCCTGTTTATAGTCTGGGGAGCTTCCACTCATTGTCTGACACACTCACATACACATGCGCGCACACGCACACACACACCCAGCCAACCATCTGCCACTCTTAACCCCTGCTGGTTTGGAGTGTGTATGCGTGGGGGGAGATTGTATGTGTCTTGTACCAGATACATTTCTCAGCTTAGTACAATTGACCTGAGGATAACATTAGCAGCACAAAACAGTGGATGTTTTCTATGTAAATTACTGAGCATCACTGCAGCAAAGACAGAATAGATGCTAGTGCAGTAGACAAAGTTAAAGTCGCACTCCAGACTCCTTTTCACCTCATTTAACACCTGATTTACTTAACAAAAGGCATCTCAATAGGTGGTCCAGGTATCCACATGACATGGTACAATTGGGGGGTGAGTGTATATTACTGTATTTATACATAAGGTATTGTTTTTCAACAGGAAAAGTAAAAAAACATTCTGGAATGCACCTTTATAAAGAAAAACAACATGAAACAAATAGCTGACCCTGGAATATACAATTGATGTTTATTAGCTACCATTATTTAAATATCTTGCCATTCTATAGGGACATACAATTGGGACACTAAAACCTGTTTAACATGAGTGACCCCAGCATATTTTTTATGTTTTCACACGTACCAACAAATGGGTGTGATCATTCTACAGTGGTCCCTGCAGCATACACTCAAACTGGTGTGATTAGAACGCTTATGTAGAAATTTCAGTTTCCATTGACGCAACAATCAGCATTTGAGTTGGCCACACAGTTTTTTCACAGAAACATTTTGCACAAACACAGTCCTTACAAAGTTATGTCCAGAATGTGACCAGTTTATTTTTTGTATACAATGTTCAGACATTCACAGAAGTAGCTACACCATAACACAATCATCCAAACCGGAAAATCTAGGCTACATTTGTCCTAGCGCTAACTGAGGAAAGATTGACATAACACAAGCGGTCATATTTTTATAACTCTCAGCTGACAGAAACTGCAATATGAATTAGCTAAAAGCAATTACTATTTATAATTAACCTCATTATAACATATTTGGTCTGACAGATGTTTACATGACACCCAGAATGATTAGTATAATGTCAACAAACATGGCGCCACACATACACATAGCTGGCAAATAGCTTAGCATTAGCTCATTATAATGAGTACAACCTTCAAAAAAGTATTTTACCCACATCATAGGTGTCCATTACAATCTATGCAATAATCGGAATACACTATTTGTCACCAGTACTTGAAAACATGTGAATAAAAGTGTAAACACATTAGGCTCCATACATACATACATACATACATACATACATACATACATACATACATACATACATACATACATACATACATACATACATACATACATACATACATACATACATACATACATACATACATACACCTAGAGTCGTTCTACCTTCAAAAGTTGCGTCATACTGCATCACACCTTGCGGGCTGCTGCAAAATTCTATGGCATGTTATTTAAGTGTCAACCATTGTTGCCATTAATGCTAGTTAGTGCTAGTTTGACCACCAGAGGGCATCTTTGGTGGCGGCAGTATGGGAACAACAGTCGGACATATGGTTCAGTCTGGAGGAGTTTGTGGCGGAGGTAAAGAACGTTTTGATCCTCCATTGTCCTGGAGAGAGGCTGCCTGGAAGTTACTCCAGCTTGGGCAAACTCACGCAGTGTGGCAGACTATGCGGTGGATTTCCGTACCTTGGCAGCTGAGAGTGCCTGGAACCTGGAAGCGCTGTTCGACATGTTCCTGCACGGAGTATCAGAGGAAGTAAAGGACGAGCTTGCAGCCTGGGAACTACAGACGGATCTTGACTCGCTCATCGCCTTGACCATTCGGATCGATGGGCGACTACGGAAATGAAGGAAGGAGAGGAGATTTGATTTCACTCGTCCTCCCAAGGATTCCACCTCGCCTCCGAGGCATCTCGGAAGTCCCTGACAGCTCCGTTGCCGCGAGAACCCGAGGCTACTCAAGTTCCCCCGAGAATCTCCGAAGTCGGCTGATTCACCTCTTCCCGAGCTGATGCAACTAGGCAGAACTAGGCTGTCTCCAGCTGAATGGCTATACAGGCTTCACACTAAGAGTTCCCTGTATTGCGGGACTACTGGTCACTTCGTCTCCACTAAAAGACCAGGCTCACCGGTAGGAGCGAGTACTCTGGTGGGCCATACAGAGAACTTTTCCTCTCCCCTTACTCACACCGCTTTTCATACCATTTTGCTGTGGGGGAACCAGTCGAAATCACTCCGGGTACTCAGGAACGCCTGCCCCGGGACATCTTCCTTTTCAGTGCTCTGTGAGGATCATCCTTATGTTCCTACAGGAGCTTTTCAAGTATTTTCCACTTTATAAGTGTACATGGCCACTGTCTCAGTGTGTCATGTGAGAATTGACAGAACCTCAATGGAGGCTCACCCCCTGGTGGTGCGGTTCCTGAATGGTGTAAGTTGTCTCAGACAGGTCTCTAAACCTATTGCGCCCAAATGGGACTTGGCGCTGGTTTTGGAGGCACTGTGTGTGGCCCAGTTTGAGCCTCTGGAGTCGATGGATCTGAAAATCTTCTCCTACAAAACACCCCTGCTCATGGCTTGGCCTCAGCTAAATGTGTGGAAGACCTCCATGCATTATCAGCACAGCTTTCCTGTACTCAGTTCGACCCGGGCAACTCTAAGGTGAAGTTGATTCCAAATGCGGCCTTCGCCTTCAAAGTCATGGCTATGTCCTACAAGTTTTTATTTCCCTTTCCACCTCTTCATTTTACTTCTGAAGAGCAACAGAGGTTACATGCCAAGAAGGTATACCCAAATGCGCTTCAGTCCAGCTAAAACAGAAAAGGGGTAATCCGGTGCTTGAAATCACAAAAACATTTCTAGCCCCAGGATACTTCACCTGGTGACTATCTGGGAGAATAAAGAAAAAGGAGCACTCTGTTACTGCATAAATCTGATAGATTTATTGATGGGACAAGTAAACAATCGGCTTACGTTTCGGCATGAATCGCCTTCATCATAGCCTTGAGTAGGATAAAATGTGGGTGGCAACTATATACCCTCGCAGGGGAGTGTCCCACACCAATACTGTCAGTAGTAGCCAGTGTTGTGTTCAAGACCACCTAAAGCGAGACTGATTAAAGACCAAGACCGTAGCAAATCGAGTCCAAATCGAGACCAAGACCAGAGGGGGGCAAGACCAAGTTATATTGTCAAATCACCACCATAATAAGAGTTCTAAATGTCCAGTATTTCTGGGTTCGTATTTCAGAAGGACATATGGATTCATCAGACATTCAGAATAGTGAAACAATGCATGCTGATGGAAAATAGAGCCACTCTATTATTATTATTATTATTATTACAGTGGGGAACAATGGGCCTTCTACGACAATGGGCCTTCTTCCCTTCAGGGAAGGGTTTATGAGTTATAAAATTATTATAATAATAATAATGATAATTATATAATTATTTTCAATGATGTTCTGATTACATTTTTTCAGTTTTTGTTGGAAAGGAATGGGTTAACACTGAAGAGGAAGGTAGCTTTTGTTGTCAGCTAGTTTGTAGAGGCTGTAGCAGGTGTTATCAAAGAGGATGTTGTTGCTAATTTGTTAGCTTCTCTCTCTTCAATAATAACTTTCAACAAGAAGCTACGTTTCAAATTATCATCATCTGGTGAGCAGCGCACTTGCTGCTGTTAGCCAACTATTTGAAAATAACTTCTTTGTGAAACATTGTTGCATTTAAAGTGGAACTGACAGCATTTTAGCAAAATGAAATCGTATTAATATCTGTTCATATACACCCCCAGGAAGAATGACACTTTAAAAAAAAAAAATCTGACAAGCGACTACTTACATATGGTAATTCTTACATTTTCATAAATTCTTTTAATGTTTGGGAATTACGTATACTAACGCATTTGTGAAAATTCTATAGCAATATAGAGTGGGAAAGTGTCTGTGCGTTTGGACAATTAATAGACACTGCAGTAAATAAAACCGAATAAAAATATCTGTCTTGTCCACGACCAGTATACACAGACCGGTGCTCTATAGCCAATCAGAGCTAGAGTAGGACTTTATACAAACAAGCCATTTGCCACACGGGCCTGCCACCTTTAACTTTGAACTGAACTATGTGTTTATAGGCAGTTACAACAATGCGACTTTAGATCATTAAAACACATTCACCAAAAGCCACAAAATACCCCTGAATAGATTTCTGCAAATATGGAAACACCTCGGGAGTCCTCTGGGGAACTTTACAGTCCTGTTGATCAAACAACCATGAAAAGGTAGGCTCTCTCTCCCTCAGTTTTGCACATCAACAACTAATGTTAGCCAGAGCAAGATGAGCTAAAATCTAACAAAGCAATATTAGATAAACCCTCTCAAACTTTTTCATTTAGTTGGCCGTCAAAATTGCACTGAGAAACGATGGGGAATTGTAGCCTCCTCGTCCTTCTGCAGTTTACCTGCCAATGCATGCTTGTCTCAACCAAGCACCCAAGCTAACTGGCTAATGTTGGCTAGCTAGCTACTTTCAGACACAAATGAGAGAACATCTCACTCTGACCATTTTATTCACCATAGCAGAGCTGGTTAGGCTGTTTACATGTTATCTAGAGCGTTCTTGACTAACCATTACTATTTTTGTTTAGTTTTACTGACACCGGCCTTAGACCGCTGCACCACTCAGGAGCCCCAGCCTTAGTTACATTAGTCCGTTTTTGTCCAGAATATTGAGTCATTGAAACTGAAACGGTGCATCCCGAATGGAGGCAACAAACAATGTCCCAGGCCAGCTGTGATTTACAACCTGATAGCAATATTTTTTGGACTACCAAGACATGTCTTGGTGAATTATATTACTCATGCAATGAACTGCATCCATCTATTCTGTCAACAATGCCTTAGTGTACATCATGGAACGTTGAGTGAAATTGAACCTATTTTTAAAACATCTTGTAAAGTTGGCTTTATACCATGAACTGAGAATTAGATATTTTTGACTGATATTATGATTGTTTGTTTTTTTCATAACTGCAAAATAGTTAAACCGCTGTCAGTTCCACTTTTTAGGTCAGTGGTTACTTTTTTGTGCTAAATGTGAAATGTTTTTCTGCAATGGGAAGTAATAGATGTACATTTCGATTGGGAAATACTTAATGGTTGTGTTTTTGTATTCTTATGATTGGGACCTACTGGCTCATTATCTCTGAGTGAATGGACTGCTTATCCTTTAACATCATGCTGTGTGTGACTGCTGTCTTTTCATTGGCCCTATGCAGTCGTGCAGTGGTGCCTGGAGAAGTGGATATACGCAAAAGAATGACACCCTGTGTGAAAAATCCTGTTTTCCAATCTTTTTTTAATGAGTTTTAGTATATATTTTTCAGGTTTTCACTCTCAAAACCACTTTTTTATATATAGAAAAAATACAATAATGTCATGTTCTAAGTCTACAACAATGCTTAAACCACATCAATCTGATTGGGTGGGCCTGTTAGGGCCTGGCTCACCAGTGAGTGGGCCTCTGTCCACCCAGACCCATCTTTGTCTACACCCCTGATGCAAACAGCGCATGATGACAATTGCACGTCACAAATAGCCTACTAATCAACACTTAGAACTAAACTTTTTAAATGCCTGGTTTGCATACTTATTGTTGGCTTAGCATTTACCCTACCGGCTACCGATGTCATTCATCTGTGAGCTACTCCATGACAAAACCAGTTGTGAGCTATACACTTTTTCTGCCTGCAGATTATATTCCGCTGAAACTAGGCTGTGTGGCACGCATGTGAATATACTTTGTGCATGATTTCTCTATTGTACTACATAATTGATAAAACGTTTACCTCCACTACTCTACTTTGATAAGCATCCGTAGGGATTAAAAAGTGAGCATACGCAGTGCCCACTGAAAAATAAAGTGGGTATCTGGCGTATAACTGCGTATAGACTCCACTACACCATTGGCTCTTTGTGTTATACAAAAAACAATTACGGTTGCTGTCCTTTCAGAATCAAGAACCTTTCACAAACTGAAGGCCTATAGGTTCGCCACTGCGCAAAAATATCTATCTATAATAGATATAAAGACTGTTAAGATACTGTATTAATGTTTCAAGAAATAAGTGAATATATTTGGCCTGGGGAAGCGGATTTCTGCTCTGACTGAATGAAAGCTGGTAATTATTATTTTTTTACTCCGCTTGTCTCGGCTGGTCTAAGGAATAAATTACTTGTCCTCACTGTCCGAGACCGAGTCAAGAACAAGTACAAATGTATCCAACACAAGACCGAGACACTCAGAGACCGATTACTACAACACTGGTAGTAGTAACTACACAGGTTATTCAAGCAAGAGCATGATCATCACTCAAGATTCATTGAGACCCTTTGGCTCGAGCGATCTAAGCAGTCGATCCAAAGTGCCTCTCTAACAATTTCCTCACTATATTGCCAGTTCTAGACGAAAGAATTTCAAGGTAGAGGCTGAGCCCTGATTGGCATTCACGTAATGCTGTGCAATTGCAAGTTATTCAAGCAAGAGCATGATCATCGCCCAAGATTCATTCAGACCCTTTGGCTCGAGCGATCTAAGCAGTCGATCCAAAGTGACTCTCTCTAACAATTTCCTCACTATATTGCCAGTTCTAGAGGAAAGAATTTTAAGGTAGAGGCTGAGCTCTGATTGGCATTCACGTAATGCCGTGCAATTGCAATAGTACAGTGCCTTGCAAAAGTATTCATCCCCCTTGGCGTTTTTCCTATTTTGTTGCATTACAACCTGTAATTTAAATTGATTTTTATTTGGATTTCATGTAATGGACATACACAAAATAGCCCAAATTGGTGAAGTGAAAAGAAAAAAAGTACTTGTTTCAAAACAATAAAAAAAAAAAAAATGGAAAAGTGGTGCGTGCATATGTATTCACCCCTTTGCTATAAAGCCCCTAAATAAGATCTGATGCAACCAAATACCTTCAGAAGGCACATAATTAGTTAAATAAAGTCCACCTTTATACAATCTAGGTGTCACATGATCTGTCACATGATCTCAGTATATATACAATCTCAGTATATATACACCTGTTCTGAAAGACCCCAGTGTCTGCAACACCACTAAGCAAGGGCCACCACCAAGCAAGCGGCACCATGAAGACCAAGGAGCTCTCCAAACAGGTCAGGGACAAAGTTGTGGAGAAGTACAGATCAGGGTTGGGCTGTAAGAAAATAACCAAAACTTTGAACATTCCACGGAGCACCATTAGATCCATTATAAAAAAATGGAAAGAATATGGCACCACAATAAACCTCCAAGAGAGGGCCGCCCACCAACACTCACGGACCAGGCAAGGAGGGCATTAATCAGAGAGGCAACAAAGAGACCAAAGATAACTCTGAAGGAGCTGCAAAGCTCCACAGCGGAGATTGGAGTATCTGTCCATAGGACCACTTTAAGCCAGACTCCACAGAGGTAGGCTTTACTGAAGAGTGGCCAGAAAAAAGCCATTGCTTAAAGAAAAAAATAAGCAAACACATTTGGTGTTCGCCAAAAGGCATGTGGGAGACTCCCCAAACATATGGAAGAAGGTACTCTGGTCAGATGAGACTAAAATTTAGCTTTTTGGCCATCAAGGAAAATGCTGTCTGTTGCAAACCAACACCTCTCATCACCTCGAACACCATCCCCACAGTGAAGCATGGTGGTGGCAGCATCATGCTGTGGGGATGTTTTTCATCGGCAGGGACTAAGAAACTGGTCAGAATGAATGGAATGATGGATGGCGCTAAATTCAGGGGAATTCTTGAGGGAAACCTGTTTCAGTCTTCCAGAGATTTGAGACTGGGACAGAGGTTCACCTTCAATCAGGACAATGACCCTAAGCATACTGCCAAAGCAACACTCGAGTGATTTCCTCAACATCAATGCCATAGTAAAACGCTGTTTTTGGATATAAATATCAACTTGATAGAACTAAAAATGCATGCATTGTCTAACATAATGTCCTAGGAGTGTCATCTGATGGAGATTGTAAAAGGTTAGTGTATCATTTTAGCTGGTTTTATGGTTTTGGTGACCCTGTCTTTGACTTGACAAAACATTACACACAACTCTTGTAAATGTACTGTCCTAACATACTCTAAATTTATGCTTTCGCCGTAAAACCTTTTTGAAATCGTAAAACGTGGTTAGATTAAGGAGATGTTTATCTTTCAAATGGTGTAACATAGTTGTATTTTTGAAAAATTTGAATTTTGACATTTATTTGGATTCAAATTTGCCGCTCTTGAAATGCACCTGCTGTTGATGGAGTGCACCACGGGTGGCACGCTAGCGTCCCACCTAGCCCCAAGAGGTTAAAGGGGAAACATTTAAATGTCTTGGAATGGCCTAGTCAAAGCCCAGACCTCAATCCAATTGAGAATCTGTGGTATGACTTAAAGATTGCTGTACACCAGCGGAACCCATCCAACTTGAAGGAGCTGGAGCAGTTTTGCCCTGAAGAATGGGCAAAAATCCCAGTGGCTAGATATGCAAGCTTATAGAGATATATGCCAAGAGACTTGCAGCTGTAATTGCTGCAAAACGTGGCTCTACAAAGCATTGACTTTGGGGGGTGCACTTTCAAGTTTTCTGCTTTTTGTCTTATTTCTTGTTTGTTTCACAATAACAAATATTTTGCATCTTCAAAGTGGTAAGCATGTTGTGTAACTCAAATGACACAACCCCCCTAAAAAAATCTATTTTAACTCCAGGTTGTAAGGCAACAAAATAGGAAAAATGCCGAGGGGGTGAATACGTTTGCAATCCACTGTACATATTTTTGGTGCGGATAGGTTTTTCGTGTTAGGTTTTTTTGTGTTCAGCTGTTCTTAATTTGAGTGAGCGTTTCCTCTGACCAATGTAAAGAAGCCCACAAGGGCATTTGAGCATGTCAACAACGTGTTGTACTACAATTCATGACGTTTTTTATCTTGTATTCTTTACCCAAACATGGATGATAGAATACTTTTCTGTCACTTGAGTTGGAAAAATGTGTACATTGACCTCAGCCGTAGAAACCATAAGGGGGACCAGGTGCAATATTTGAGAGTACACTGTGCATGATGTTGCAACCCCTCCTAAAGCATATCAGGCAATGGAGGCTGCTGAGGGGAGGACGGCTCATAATAATGCCTGGAACAGAGCGAATGGAATGGCATCAAACACATGGAAACCATGTGTTTGATGTATTTAATACCATTCCACTGATTACACTCCAGCCATTACCACAAGACCATCCTCCCCAATTAAGGTGCCACCAACCTCCTGTGATCAGGGGAGGGTTACATGCTGACCAGACCGCTCATGTGCGTACATCCAAGCGCATGTTGATTTTGTCTACCCACACCAGAAGCGATTAGGACACATTTTTACATTTTAGTAATTTAGCAGATGCCCTTATCCAGAGCAACTTACAGTAGTGAATGCATACATTTCAATTCATTTCATGCATTTTTTTTCCCGTACTGGCCCCCCGTGGGAATCAAACCCACAACCCTGGCGTTGCAAACACCATGCTCTACCAACTGAGCCACAGGGAGGCCAGGCTGAAATACGCAGGTTGAAATATCAAAACAAACTTTGAACCAACTTTATTAATTTGGGGAAAGGTCAAAAAGCATAAAAAATGTATGGCAATTTAGCTAGCTAGCTTGCGGTTACTAGCTAATTTGTCCTGGGATATAAACATTGTGTTGTTATTTTACCTCAAATGCACAAGGTCCTCTACTCTGACAATTAATCCACAGATAAAAGGGTAAACCGAGTTTGTTATTCACAATCTCTTTTCCTTCAGGCTTCTTCTTCTTATTTGGACTTTATATGGTGGTTGGCAACCAACTTTAAGGTGCATTACCACTAAGGACTGGACTGGAGTGTGGACCTCAGTTCATCTTTCAATCACCCACGTGGGTATATGCTCCTAAAAACCAATGAGGAGATGGGAGAGGTGGAAATTGCAGCACGTCAAGGGTCACAAATAGAACCAAGTTCTATTTTAGCGCATGGCCACACAGACACTCGTTGACTCACGCGAGCAGTATGGGTGCAATGATTGAATAACATGTACTCATAAGTTTATTTTGCAACGCTCGCACATGTGACGTGAGTGGTGTGGTCAACATGTTAGTTCCAATAGAACCAAGATGCAAAACCTTTAAGTGAAGGGTCACTCTGGAGAATGTGCCAGTGTTTGAGGATCACGCTTTTTATATTTTTTTGGTGAGGAGGGCGGCTCTATGAGTCTCTTGTGCCCGCTTATGAGCAAATGTGAGGAGACTGAAGCCTTGTTCAAGGAACCTCTTTTTCAGTAGTTCAGCTTTAGTCTCAAAATCATTTGATTTGCTGCTGTTTCGCCTTAGTCTAAGGAATTGACCAGTAGGAATATTGCATTTGAAAGGTTTAGGATGATTTCTAATATACCATAGAACTGTGTTCTTACTGAGAGGTTTGCGAAAAATAGTAGTTTCAAGCGTATCACTTCCACCTTAAAAATAGTGAGGTCCAGGAAATTGAACGGGTTACATGCCCTGTGTCTGGTGCGAGCTTTACACACATACATTAAACAGACCCGGGATATCCAGTTATGTGACCAACTTTTTGCATGTTTTGCTAATCCAGCTCGCGGCAGGGTGCTCTCTAAACAGCGTCTCTCTCACTGGATCGTGGAGGCATATAGCAGCAAGGGTTGCCTAGCGGTGCACACGCCCACTCCACAAAGGTTCTGGCAGAGTCTTGGGCATTGTTTAAAGGGTTAACTATAGGAGCTATTTGTGCTAAGGTGAGTTGGGCATCACCACACACTTTTGTGAGGTTTTATGCTTATTGATGGGACAGTGAAATGTCACTAGGCAGCACTCTATGTGCGCAAAACCCAGACTGCTGCATCTGGCGGAGTCAGATCTGGGTCGTCTGCCATGGGCAGTTTCATTTAGTATATGTTGGGGTCAGCTTGGGGAGTGATTATATTTCCATGTAGTATGTTGTACCGAAGTTGACTGACTGAAAGGGAACTCCTCTTTCTATTCTGGTTAGAGTCAGTTTGCTCTGTTTTGTGAAGGGAGTAGTACACAGCGCTATACGAGATCTTCAGTTTCTTGGCAATTTCTCGCATGGAATAGCCTTCATTTCTCAGAACAAGAATAGACTGACGAGCTTCAGAAGACGATACTTTGTTTCTGGCCATTTTGAGCCTGTAATCAAATGCTGATGCTCCAGATACTCAATTAGTCTAAATAAGGCCAGTTTTTTTGCATATTTATTCAGCACAACAGTTTTCAGCTGTGCTAACATAATTTCAAATGGGTTTTCTATTGATCAAGTAACCTTTTAAAATGATAAACGTGGATTAGCTAACACAATGTTCCATTGGAACACAGGAATGATGGTTGCTGATAATGGGCCTCTGTACGCCTATGTAGATATTCCATTAAAAAGCAGCCGTTTCCAGCTACAATACTAATTTACAACATTAACAATGTCTACACTCTATTTCTGATCAATTTGATGTTATTTTAATGGACAAAAAACATGCTTTTCTTACAAAAACAAGGACATTTCTAAGTGACCCAAAACTTTTGAACGGTAGTGTACATATTACCTCAATTACTTCGACTAACCTCTGCCCCCGCACATAGACTCTGTACTGGTACCACCTGTATATAGCCTCGCTACTGTTATTTTACTGCTGCTCTTTAACTATATGTTATTTTATATTTATCCATTTTTTACTTAACACTTATTTTTCTTAAAACTGCATTGTTGGTTAAGGGCTTGTAAGTAAGGCCTACACTTGTTTTATTCAGCACATGTGACAAATACAATTTGATTTGACTTGTGCCAAAAAAAACACAACCAATGGACATTGGACCAATGCAAATCTGTCCTTTGGTCTGATGAGTCAAAATATAATATTTTTGGTTCCAACCACCGTGTCTTTGTTAGAAGCAGAGTAGGTGATCTCCGCATGTGTGGTTCCCACCGTGAAGCATGGAGGAGGAAGTGTGATAGTGTGATGGTGCTTTGCTGGTGACACTGTTGGGATTCATTTAGAATTCAAAGCACACTTAACCAGCATGGCTACCACAGCATTCTGCAGCAATACGCCATACCATCTGGTTTGTGCTTAGTGGGACTATCATTTGTTTTTCGACAGAACAATGACTCACACCTCCAGGCTGTGTAAGGGCTATTTGAGCCAAGAAGGAGAGTGATGGAGTGCTCAGCGTATGTGGGAACTCCTTCAAGACTGTTGGGAAAGCATTCCAGGTGACTACCTCATGAAGCTGGTTGAGACAATGCCAAGAGTTTGCAAAGTTGTTATCAAGGCAAAGGGTGGCTACTTAAACAAATCTAAAATCTAAAATATATTTTGATTTGTTTAACACTTTTTTGATTACTACATGATTCCATATGTGTTATTTCATAGTTGATGTCTTCACTATTATTCTACAATGTAGAAAATAGTAAAAAAAAAAAGAAAAACCCTTGAATGAGTAAGTGTGTCCAAACTTTTGACTGGTACTGTATATTTTTTAAGCTTAATTATCCAGATACCTTGCTAAAGTACACAAAATAAATGTTCCCCTTTTTTCTTCTGTCCCTACTAAAAGCTCGGTCAGCACATGCACGCAGGATGAAAGAGGGAGAAAAGAGCTTTAAACCTTCCATTTAGAACAACAAATGGTGCCAACAGATAGGGCTGCCATTCTTCTAGCTCTTAGGAAACTTTGCAGTATTTAGTTTTTTTGTATTATTTCTTACATTATTAGCCCAGAATTTTTTTGTGTTATTACATACAGCCGGGAAGAACTTTCGGATATCAGAGTGGCGGTAACTCACCAGCATTACAACCAGGAATACTGTATCTTTGTTTATGCCGCTCTGACATTGCTTGCCCAAATATTTATATATGCTTAATTCCATTCCTTTACTTTACATTTGTGCATTTTGTTGTAAAATTGTTAGATATTACTTGTTAGAAATTACTGCACTGTTAGAGCTAGAAACACAAGCATTTTGCTACACTCGCAATAACATCTGCTAAACATGTGTATGTGACAAATAACATTTGATTTGATTTTTAAAGAGTAAGCTGTGAGACAGAGAGGAGGGAGTTAGTACCCCATTCATAGATGCTAACTGCTTTAGCGCCTATTGACGATTGTGTCTTCTTTGTTAAGAGCCCTGACCCTTGCTCTAAATGTTAACACGCATAGCATGCGGTACAGTTTTGGAAACATAAGGAACGTATCTTTCATTTCAGCGAGAAATTATTTAAAAAAACCAAAAGGTTAAATTACTACACACCTTTATAGGGTTATGGTTCCCACATTGCCATATATCCATGTTACAGTGCTTATTTACGGAAACAGATGAAAGACACGTGATTAGCACAAGTTGTCCATTCTATCTGCATCTTCGAACACCTGTGTATAAACGGAAGGACATCACAAATGTGTTGTCAGTGAAAAATACTGTCAGCTGCAACTGTGTTAAAACATTGTATAGTAAATGTGTATTTTGCATTTGTGAAATTATCATGATGTTATATGAAAGTATAGGGATTCAAGTTTATAGAACCGTACCGCAATTGAGAATCGATTCATGTTTAGATGGAGTGTTTGGCTGTTTTGGCTGCCAGCGCCACTTCGACTTTAAACAGAACATGTAAGGTCCTTGGAGTATAAAGAGTAACGTTAGTCTCATTTAGTCCATTATTGGGCTAGGGGTTAGTAGACAGGCACAGGCAGAGATTTATATATATAGAGAGAGAGAGTGAGAGAGAGAGAGAGAGAGAGAGAGAGAGAGACGCTGTGCAGCCATACGAGATAACGTCCTCCAGCAATAGGCGAGTGTGTGAACAGATCAGCATTTAAATCAGCCACTCCGCTCTTCAAACACCGTCTCAGCACGCAGACAAACACACACACTCAGACAAGTTGCTTCGTTATCTCACAAACGCACACGCAATCTGCTCAGCCATCACACACACATACAGCACAACACATCACAGTTCAATATCACCACAGATCTGCATAAGCACGGATTCAATCAGTATTTCAACTTAACGCACAGAAATATTCTCCCCCTCTCTCTTGCTCTATCCATCTAACATCCCCCACCCCCACCAGCTAATCTCAGAAGCTAGGGCAACACTACACACAGGAGGAAAGGTAAATGTCACAGATTTACCTCAGTGGCGCTCCTGCTCCTCTCCCTCTCTTTTATTCCACAGAAATATTCCTAGCAGCATACATCCAAACAGGCTGAAATCTATGGGTCTTCCTCCACCCAAAATCATCCATGGATCATATAGTCATTCTTCTGTAAACATAGTGCTACCCTACTCCCCCGCTAGCTCATGCAGGCACACACAGGCAGCAATAGGCAGCTGCTTTCTTTCCTTCAAAGCTCTACAAGCAGAGCAAAGCAAATTAAAGGTCCAGCCCAGCTTAGAGCCTAAACCAATGTGAGCTATTCACACTCCAGCTCCTGTCTGAGGCTAATGGCTGCAGCCCCACAGCCCCTGCATGCATGCCCCCGCCCACAGCAACACCGATATCCTCTCTCTCCCTCTATTTCTCTCTTTCTCTGTTTCTGTCTCTATCTCCAGGGCCCTATAAAATCCATTACATTTTTGGCCTGATTCCATTGAGTTTTTTCCCAAATTCCTTTTTCTTTTTCCAGGTTTCCATTTCCCTCTCTTCTTTCAAGTTTACATTCTCAAAATCATACCTTTTAAATAGGAAACAAAATAATTAAACCACATCAGGGGTCTACTTTGAGGACTGGGATTGTTTTTCTCGAAATTTACATTTTTGGGAGTTACCCTTTAATTTCAGTGCACCCCTAGCAATAGGCTGTGGTTTTGCTGTTTTTGAAGCTCTTTATCTCTAAATATCTCCCTCTTCCCCAAAACCCAAGCCCTCCACCCTCTCTTTTCACACACACACACACACACACACACACACATACACACACACGACACTTACCAACACATGCTCCCTCCTGAAAAAACTAGGCATTCTCATCAGCCTCATGTAGGTATTGTAAAAGAGTGTAAATCAACACAGCAAGTACTGAGCTATGGCAGGCGGTAAGGGATATTGTAATGACTGAGGTATGGGGTTGGGTCTACACCCAAGGTAAGGGTTGGGGGTAGGGGATAGGGTTGGGGGGTACTGCATAAGAGTATGATTGGTAATGAAGATGGGGTCCTGGGTGGGGTAAGGGCTGCTAGATGATGTGTATAGATGAATGTGAAGAGGGTGCTATAGCTATGGCTCTGGACTGAGAAGCTTGGACTGGGCCAAGAGGCAGGGCTACAGAGAGGACAATGGTAGGATTAGTGTTGAGAGATGCAGACCCAGAGTAAAGCTAGATAAGGCAGGCCCATACCTGCATGGATATAGCCTGTTGCACAGGGTTTATCCAAACTGCCCACCAACTGTGTGAGCTGCACTCATGGAGACAGGACTACAGTTAACTTTGTTTACAGTTACCTTCAAATTCACACATTCAGAAGATTTTGCTCACTTGAAGTAGAGTATATTGTGATAAATTGCAGGCCACACTACTTGCCTAGAGAGTTTTCAGCTATACTTTTCGTAGCTATTTATTTACCACCACAGACAGATGCTGGCACTAAGACCACACTCAGTCAGCTGTATAAGGAAACAAGCAAACAGGAAAGCACTCACCCAGAGGCGGCGCTCCTAGTGGCCGGAGACTTTACTGCAGTGAAACTTAAATCAGTTCTACCAACATGTTAAATGTGCAACCAGAGGGAGAAAAAAATCTCGATCACCTGTACTCCACTCACAGAGACACGCACAAAGCTCTCCCTCCATTTGGTAAATCCGACCACAACTCTATCCTCCTGATTCCTGCTTACAAGCAAAAATTAAAGCAGGAAGCACCAGTGACTCGGTCTATAAAAAAGTGGTCAGATGAAGCAGATGCTAAATTACAGGACTGTTTAACTATCACAGACTGGAACATGTTCCGGGATTCTTCCGATGGCATCTTCAAATAATATTTTTGCAGGAATCTCCTTGCGAATGATTTTGCCGAAGATTGTACACCACATCAGTCACTGGCTTTATCAATAAGTGCAGCGAGGACGTTGTCCCCACAGTGACTGTACGTACATACCCCAACCAGAAGCCATGGATTACAGGCAACATTTGCACTGAGTTAAAGAGCAGAGCTGACACTTTCAAGGTGCGGGACTCTAACCCGGAAGCTTACAAGAAATCCTGCTATGCCCTGCGATGAACCATCAAACAGGCAAAGCGTCAATACAGGGCTAAGATTGAATCATACTACACCGGCTCCGACGCTTGTCTTATGTGGCAGGGCTTGCAAACTATTACAGACTACAAAGGGAAGCACAGCCGCGAGCTGCTCAGTGACACGAGCCTACCAGTTGAGCTAAATCACTTCTATGCTCGCTTCGAGGCAAGCAACACAGGCATGCATGAGAGCATCAGCTGTTCTGGACGACTGTGTGATCACGCTGTCCATAGCCGACGTGAGTAAGACCTTTAAACAGTTCAACATACACAAGGCTGCGGGGCCAGACGGATTACCAGGACGTGTGCTCCGGGCATGTGCTGACCAACTGGCAGGTGTTTTCACTGACATTTTCAACATGTCCCTGATTGAGTCTGTTATACATGTTTCAAGCAGACCACCATAGTCCCTGTATCCAAGAACACAAAGGCAACCTGCATAAATGACTATAGACCCGTAGCACTCACATCTGTAGCCATGAAGTGCTTTGAAAGGCTGGTAATGGCTCACATCAACACCATTATCCCAGAAACCCTAGACCCACTCCAATTTGCATACTGCCCAAATAGATCCACAGATGATGCAATCTCTATTGCACTCCACACTGCCTTTTCCCACCTGGACAAAAGGAACACTTATGTGAGAATGCTATTCATTGACTACAGCTCAGCGTTCAACACCATAGTACCCTCAAAGCTCATCACTAAGCTAAGGATCCTGGGACTAAACAGCTCCCTCTGCAACTGGATCGTGGACTTCCTGACGGGCTGCCCCCAGGTGGTGAGGGTAGGTAGCAACACATCTGCCACACTGATCCTCAACACTGGAGCCCCCCAAGGGTTCGTGCTCTGTCCCCTTCTGTACTCCCTGTTCACAAACGACTGCATGGCCAGGCACGACTCCAACACCATCATTAAGTTTGCAGAGATCACAACAGCGGTAGGCCTGATCACGGACAACGACGAGACAGCCTATAAGGAGGAGGTCAGAGACCTGGCCGGGTGGTGCCAGAATAACAACCTATCCCTCAACGTAACCAAGAAAAGGGAGATATTGTGGACTACAGGAAAAGGAGGACCGAGTACGCTCCCATTCTCATCGACGGGGCTGTAGTGGAGCAGGTTGAGAGCTTCAAGTTCCTTGGTGTCTACATCACCAACAAACTAGAATGGTCCAAACACAAAGCCTATTCCCCTCAGGAAACTAAAAAGATTTGGCATGGGTCCTGAGATTCTCAAAAGGTTCTACAGCTGCAACATCGAGAGCATCCTGACTGGTTGCATTACTGCCTGGTACGGCAATTGCTCGGCCTCCGACCGCAAGGCACTACAGAGGGTAGAGCGTACAGCACAGTACATCACTGGGGCTAAGCTACCTGCCATCCAGGACCTCTACACCAGGCAGTGTCAGAGGAAGGCCCTAAAAATGGCCCTAAAAATTGTCAAAGACCCCAGCCACCCCAGTCATAGACTGTTCTCTCTACTACCGCATGGCAAGCGGTACCGGAGTTCCAAGTCTAGGACAAAAAGGCTTCTCAACAGTTTTTACCCCCAAGGCATAAGACTCCTGAACAGGTAATCAAATGGCTACCCGGACTATTTGCATTGTGTGCCCCCCCAACCCCTCTTTTACACTGCTGCTACTCTCTGTTTATCATATATGCACAGTCACTTTAACTATTCATTCATGTACATATGTACATACCACTTCAATTGGCCCGACCAACCAGTGCTCCAGTACATTGGCTAACCGGGCTATCTGCATTGTGACCCGTCACCCACCACCCACCAACACCTCTTTACGCTACTGCTACTCTCTGCTCATCATATATGCATAGTCACATTAACCATATCTACATGTACATACTTCCTCAATCAGCCTGACTAACTGGTGTCTGTACGTAGCCTCGCTACTGTATATAGACTCGCTACTGTTTTTCACTGTCTTTTTTACTGTTGTATTTATTTATTTACTTACCTATTGTTCGCAATACCTTTTCTTGCACTATTGGTTAGAGCCTGTAAGTATGCATTTCACTGTAAGGTCTACCCCTGTTGAATTCGGTGCACGTGACAAATAAACTTTGATTTGATTAAGAGCATGTCAAATAGTATAATAATTGGGTGTTAAAAGAAAGCTAAGAGTCTCTATTTTTTTAATTAAGGCATATATACATGTTTTCCAACCATTTCCTTAATAAAAATGTGGAATAAGTAAAGGCTTAGATTTTTGTTCAAACTGGTGGAAAAAGGGTCTCTACGGGATCGATGTCCCTCCACCAGGACGGTTGAGCTAACGTGCCCTAATGTGATTAGCAAGACGTTGTAAGTAACAAGAAAGTGTCCCATATGTGCAGAAAGCTTCAATTCTTGTTAATCTAACGGCACTGTCCAATTTAGTGTAGCTATTACAGTGAAAAAATACCATGGTATTGTTTGAGGAGAGTGCATGACAACAAAACTTTTATCACGGCAACTGGTTTGATACATTCATTCCTGAAGGTAAATAATGTACTTACATTCAGTAATCTTGCTCTGAGTAATCATCCTGAGGGTCCCAGAGATAAAATGTAGCATAGTTTTGCGTGATAAAATATTTTTTTTATTCAACTGTAGGAACTGGGTTCTAAAGTTTGAACCCCTGCTGTTTCTGAACCTATCAACCCTTATATCTTTTAAGATATTTTCTAATTTCTCTCTCTCTCTCATGGAAAATAGAAGTTCACAGAAGTAACAAGTAAAGGTAGACCTACCAATTTATTATAGTGTTTTTAATGATATCAAGTTTGTTTATGAATAATCAGTAAGGAAATTACTGCAATTGAATTGGCTATAATGGGAAATCATAGTAATCACAAACCACAGATGGGTCACCTGCTACTTTTCTCCCTTCCACTGGCAGTTTTTTCCCTTTTTCTGTCGTCTGGTGATCAAAGCAAGACTATGAAAACCATCTGGACAATCCCTCCCTCTCACTCCCCCTGACACCTACCCTCTATCAATTTACTGTAACAAGCATTCTAACCCACTAAGCGCCTGCAGTCAATAAGTAGTTGAAATTTGGTTAGTCCGCCCTGGCCGGACCAAATCTGAACCAATCATATTACATTTTTTATTTATTTAACTTGGCAAATCAGTTAACCTGTTGGGGGTAGGGGGCAGTATTTACACGGCCGGATAAAAAACGTACCCGATTTAATCTGGTTATTACTACTGCCCAGAAACTAGAATATGCATATAATTATTGGCTTTGGATAGAAAACACCCTAAAGTTTCTAAAACTGTTTGAATGGTGTCTGTGAGTATAACAGAACTCATATGGCAGGCAAAAACCTGAGAAGATTCCTTACAGGAAGTGGCCTGTCTGACCATTCCTTGAGCTTCTTGACTCTGTTTATTGAAGACTGAGGATCTTTGCTGTAACGTGACACTTCCTACGGCTCCCATAGGCTTTCAGAAGGCGGGAAAAAGCTGAATGATGTAATTCCAGCCCCAGGCTGAAACACATTAGCGCTTTTGGCAAGTGCTCTATCAGAGGACAATGGGCTGAGGCGCGTGCACGAGTCGACCCCATGTTTTTATTTTCTTTCGTCTTTGAACTTAAACACAGATTCCCGGTCGGAATATTATCGCTTTTTTACGAGAAAAATGGCATAAAAATTGATTTTAAACAGCGGTTGACATGCTTCGAAGTACGGTAATGGAATATTTAGATTTTTTTTGTCACGAAATGTGTCGTGCGCGTCACCCTTCTTTACCATTCGGATAGTGTCTTGAACGCACGAACAAAACAGAGGATATTTGAACATAACTATGGATTATTTAGAACCAAACCAACATTTGTTATTGAAGTAGAAGTCCTGGGAGTGCATTCTGACGAAGACAGCAAAGGTAATAACATTTTTCTTATAGTAAATCTGATTTTGGTGAGTGCTAAACTTGGTGGGTGTCTAAATAGCTAGCCCTGTGATGCCGGGCTATCTACTGAGAATATTGCAAAATGTGCTTTCACCGAAAAGCTATTTTAAAATCGGACATAGCGAGTGCATAGAGGAGTTCTGTATCTATAATTCTTAAAATAATTGTTATGTTTTTTGTGAACGTTTATCGTGAGTAATTTAGTAAATTCACCGGAAGTTTGCGGGGGGTATGCTAGTTCTGAACGTCACATGCTAATGTAAAAAGCTGTTTTTTGATATAAATATGAACTTGATTGAACAAAACATGCATGTATTGTATAACATAATGTCCTAGGGTTGTCATCTGATGAAGATCATCAAAGGTTAGTGCTGCATTTAGCTGTGGTTTGGGTTTATGTGACATTATATGCTAGCTTGAAAAATGGGTGTCTGATTATTTCTGGCTGTGTACTCTGCTGACTCTAATCTAATGTTTTGCTTTCGTTGTAAAGCCTTTTTGAAATCGGACAGTGTGGTTAGATTAACGAGAGTCTTGTCTTTAAAATGGTGTAAAATAGTCATATGTTTGAGAAATTGAAGTAATAGCATTTCTAAGGTATTTGAATAACGCGCCACGGGATTCAACTGGCTGTTGAGTAGGTGGGACGATTTCGTCCCGCCGACCCTAGAGAGGTTAAGAACAAATTCTTATTCGCAATGGCGACCTACCCCTAACCTGGATGATGCTGGGCCAATTGTGCGCCACCCTATGGGGCTCCCAATCACGGCCAGTTGTGATACAGCCTAGAATCTAACCATGGACTGTAGTGACGCCTCTAGCAATGCGATGCAGGGCCTTAGACTGCTGCGCCACTCGGGATGTCTATGTTTCACAAGTTTAGACAGAACAATGAAGTAATGAAAATAAAAGTAGAGTAGAGTAGAATTCAGTACAGTACAGCACACTAGAGTAGAGTACAGTATAATGTACTGTATTGTGCTGTACATATCTACTTTACTGTACTGAACTCTACTCTACTCTACTGTGCTGTACAGTGATGTCCAAACTTCTGAAACATAGATGTCTATAATTGTTTTAGATTTGGTGTTGTCTGGACCAAACAAATGTGGTCTTATTTGGGGGAAGAGCTCATTACAATTATAGCCAGTGTGTAGAATAATACTTTTGTTTATCTATTCAAGATAAATCACCATGAAGAGAATTATATTCATTTCCATAATTATGCATTTCTGCATAGTACAGATTAGGGCCCAATGATGTAATTCTGCTACCGTAACTCTGTTACCGGATATAAATCCACTTCACCTACTGTAGTTCAATAACCTAAATAATTTATTTCAAACTCAAGGTGTCATGTCATAGCTGACACTGTCACTTCCACTCCCGCGCGCAACGTCACAGGTCTACAAATCACCGGTCCTGGCAAACCATCTTTACGCACACCTGTACTTCATTACTCCCATTATTGCTTACCCTTTGTATAGCACTCTTGTTATCAGTCATTAGGTTGTATTTTTTATTTTTCTATGTCAGACACTTCTCTTGTTTTGTATGGCTCCATGTTCATTATTATAAAACTCACTAACTGCACCTGCTTCCTGACTCCCTGCGTCTATGTTACAGAATACTTCCTCAACAAATGGAAGCAGCAGTTAACCAAGACATCTACCAGATGGTCGGAGAACTAGGACACCTACTTCGTCAACACCATGACAAGCTGTCTCATTTGGGGACGGCTATGGATGAGGTCCTCCGTGTTCTTCAACGAGTCGACATTACTCAAGGGGCATGATCTCCAAATAGCGAAGGATTCTCTAGAACAAGTTGACCCAGCAAGCCAGTACCCCATACAGCAGTCCGTCCTGCTCAGTGATGCCCGATTGTCCCTACCGGACAAATATGACAGGACTCTATTGAAATGCTGTGGCATCCTACTCCAGTGCTCCATTTATTTCACTCATCAGATGGGAGTCCCCACCACTGAGAGGTCCAAGTTTGCCACAGTTATTTCTCTGCTGACTGGACGGGCGTTGGAGTGGGCCACGGCCGTCTGGGAGAGAGGAGAGGAAGAGCTGGGTTCCTATGAAGGGTTCATGGCTCAGGGGGGTCTTTGACCATACACCAGAGGACAGAGAGGGGGGTGAGCACCTACTCCAAATATGGCAGGATGGCCAGACCACGGCGGACAATGCACTAACCTTTTAGACAGTGGTAGCATCCAGTGGATGGAATGAGCTGGTACTCCAGACCCTATTCAGAAGACGATTGTGCAAAGAGGTCCAGACGAAGTTGGACCAGATGGTCGGAGAACAAGGACACCTACTTCGTCAACACCATAACCAGCTGTCTCATTTGGGGACGGCTATGGATGAGGTCCTCCGTGTTCTTCAATGAGTCAACATTACTCAAGGGGCATGATCTCCAAATAGCGAAGGATTCTCTACCACAAGTCGACCCAGAAGCCAGTACCCCATACAGCAGTCCGTCCTGCTCAGTGATGCCCGATTGTCCCTACCGGACAAATATGACGGGACTCCATTGAAATGCCGTGGTTTCCTACTCCAGTGCTCCATTTATTTCACTCATCAGATGGGAGTCCCCACCACCGAGAGGTCCAAGTTTGCCACGGTTATTTTTCTGCTGACTGGACAGGCGTTGGAGTGGGCCACAGCTGTCTGGGAGAGAGGAGAGGAAGAGCTGGGTTCATGGCTCAGGGGGGTCTTTGACCATCCACCAGAGGACAGAGAGGGGGGTGAGCACCTACTCCAACTACGGCAGGATGGCCAGACCACGGCGGACAATGCACTAATCTTTTAGACAGTGGCAGCATCCATTGGATGGAATGAGCCGGTGCTCCAGAGCCTATTCAGAAGATGATTGTGCGAAGAGGTCCAGACGGAGTTGGCGTGCCGAGACGGCAACCTATCCTTGGACGCCCTCATCGATGGCCATCCGTCTGGATATTCTTCTTTGGGAGCGTCGGTATCCCCATCGCCTTTCTCCCTCCTTTGTCAAAGCCTGAACCCATGGAGGTGAGAGCCACACGTCTCTCCGCGTCGTCTGAGCGAAGCCGTCGTAGACAGCTGGGGCTCTGTCCTTATTGAGGAGGGGCACTAGCTTCAACGGTGTCCGCTAAGTTCTAACCGGGGTTCCATGGGAGCAGAGGAAAAACCACGTGATCATCTGTCTCCTGGGTTAGGTTGTGAGTATTACATCATCATCCCTTTCCGCCAAACCTTTCTTCGTAACGATTTCACTGGCTGGCTGTCCTTCATGTTTTGTTTCTACAGCTCTAGTGGACACCGGTGCTGCAGGGAATTTTATTGACCAGGCCCTCACCTCCTCCCTTAACATCCCCTCATACCTGCTCTACTCTCCTTGTCCGGTTCAAGCACTGGATAGTCAACCACTGGGATCCTGGACAATCACACACATCACAGCACCACTCACCCTCACCGTGGAATCCATACATCAAGAAAGCCTTCCCTTCCTCATCATCAGTGCACCTGTATACAACATCATCCATGGCCTCCCATGGCTTCAATGTCATAACCCCACCATCTCATGGCTGAGGATGAAAATCACAGACTGTGCACTTGAATGCTGGAAGACCTGCATACTCTGTGGTTCCACGTCGGTTGAGAGTCCTGTGGTTGCCCTTCAACCCAACATCCTGGAGGTATACCAAGATCTTTGGGAGGTTTTTTCCTGCACCACCTGTCTCCCTCCTCATCGCCCCTGGGACTGTGCCATTGACCTGCTTGCAGGCTCTGCGCCTCTGCGTGGCCGCATCTACCCTTCGTTGGTGGCTGAAACCAAGGCTATGGAGGAGTACATCCAGGAGGCTCTCCAGCAGGGTTTCATTTGCATGTCCACCTCCCCTGCGTCGGCAGGCTTCTTCTTCATGGTCAAGAAGGACGGAGGATTGCGCCTGTGCATCGATTACAGAAATCTGAATTCATCAGCACGAAGTACTGCTACCCTCTCCCGTTGGTTCCGGACGCAATTGAACAACTCCACGGGGCCCGGTTTTTCAGCAAGTTGGACCTGTGGAGTGCCTACACTTTGATCCACATCCGGGAAGGGAATGAATGGAAGACGGCCTTCAGCACAATGTCTGGTCACTAAGAGTACTTGGTGATTCCTGTTGGATTAGCCAATGCTCCGTCATTGTTCCAGGCATTCGTCAACAAGGTGTTCCAGGACATGATGAACGCCAGGTGGTCATGTATACTGATGAGATCCAGGTCCACTAGGCTACCTTGGAGGAGCACATTGCTCACGTCTGAGTAGTCCTGGACTCCTCCTGGCAAACCACCTGCACGTTAACCTGTTATGGCTGGGGGCAGTATTTTCACGGCTGGATAAAAAACGTACCCGATTTAATCTGGTTACTACTCCTGCCCAGTAACTAGAATATGCATGTAATTATTGGCTTTGGATAGAAAACACTCCAAAGTTTCTAAAACTGTTTGAATGGTGTCTGTGAGTATAACAGAACTCAAATGGCAGGTCAAAACCTGAGAGATTCCTTTACAGGAAGTGGCCTGTCTGACCATTTCTTGAACTTCTTTGCCATCTCTATCTTTTACAAATGATCTCTGCTCTAACGTGACACTTCCTACGTCTTCCATGGGCGCTCAGAGCCCGGGAAAAACCTGAATGTCGTCATCCCAGCCCCAGGCTGAAACACATTATCGCCTTTCTCAAGTGGCCGATCAAGGGACTGTGGGCTTAGGCGCGTGCCCTGGCCGCCCCCGTCTTTGTGATTTTTCCTCTGTTTGCCGAAAAGGAGATTCCCGGTCGGAATATTATCGCTTTTTTACGAGATAAATTGCATAAAAATTGATTTTAAACAGCGGTTGACATGCTTCGAAGTACAGTAATGGAATATTTAGATTTTTTTTGTCACGAATTGCGCCATGCGCGCGACCCTGATTTACCATTTCGGATAGTTTCTGGAACGCACGAACAAAACGCCGCTATTCGGATATAACGATGGATTATTTGGGACCAAACCAACATTTGTTATTGAAGTAGCAGTCCTGGGAGTGCATTCTGACGAAGACAACAAAGGTAAGAACATTTTTGTTATAGTAAATCTGATTTTGGTGAAGGCTAAACTTGCCGGGTGTCTAAATAGCTAGCCTGTGATGGCTGGGCTATGTACTTAGAATATTGCAAAATGTGCTTTCACCAAAAAGCTATTTTAAAATCGGACATATCGAGTGCATAGAGGAGTTCTGTATCTATAATTCTTAAAATAATTGTTATGCTTTTTGTGAACGTTTATCGTGAGTAATTTAGTAAATTGTTAGTAAATTCCCCGGAAGTTTGCGGGGGGTATGCTAGTTCTGAACGTCACATGCTAATGTAAAAAGCTGTTTTTTGATATAAATATGAACTTGATTGAACAAAACATGCATGTATTGTATAACATAATGTCCTAGGGTTGTCATCTGATGAAGATCATCAAAGGTTAGTGCTGCATTTAGCTGTCTTCTGGGTTTTTGTGACATTATATGCTAGCTTGAAAAATGGGTGTCTGATTATTTCTGGCTGGGTACTCTGCTGACATAATCTAATGTTTTGCTTTCGTTGTAAAGCCTTTTTGAAATCGGACAGTGTGGTTAGATAAAGGAGAGTCTTGTCTTTAAAATGCTGTGAAATAGTCATATGTTTGAAAAATTGAAGTTTTTGTATTTTTGAGGAATTTGTAATTCGCGCCACGCCTATCATTGGATATTGGAGCAGGTGTTCCGCTAGCGGAACGTCTAGATGTAAGAGATTAAAGTCCCCGGCCACAAGGAGCAACGCCTCTGAATGAGCACTTTCTTGTTTGCTTATGGTTTTATACAGCTCATTGAGTGTGGTCTTAGTGCCAGCATCTGTTTGTGGTGGTAAATATACAGCTATGAAAAATATTGATGAAAACTCTCTTGGCAAATAGTGTGGTCTACAGCTTGGAAATGCATGGAAAAACCAGCCAGCTGTATATTATCCATGTCGTCGTTCAGCCACGACTCAGTGAAACATAAGATATTACAGTTTTTAATGTCACATTGGTAGGATAGTCTTCAATGGACCTCATCCAGATTATTCTCCAATGATTGTACGTTGGCCAATAGGACAGATGGTAGAGGCGGGTTACCCACTCACCGACAAATTTTCACAAAGCACCCTGACCTGCGTCCCCTGTATTGGCGTCTTCTCTTCATGCAAATGACGGGGATTTGGGTCTGGTCGGGTATCTCGAGTAAATCCTTCGCATGCGACTCATTAAAGAAAAAAAATCTTCGTCCAGTTCGAGGTGAGTAATCGCTGTTCTGATATCCAGAAGCTCTTTTCAGTCATAAGAGACGGTGGCAGAAACATTATGTACAAAATAAGTAAAAGACAAGGCGAAAAAACACAAAATAGCACAATTGGTTAGGAGCCCGTAAAACGGCAGCCATTTTCTCCGGCGCCATCCTATTCACAGTATGCCCAGAATTCATTGCGACACTCCTCCACCGGGCTAACTCCCTTCCAGTGTGTTCTGGGTTATCAGCCAGACCTGGCTCCGTGGACTCCGAGCCAGACCGAAGCTTCTGTGGTGGACGAGTGGTTTAGGTGCTCAGAAGAGGCATGGAACGATGCCCACGTGAGACTCCAGCATGCTGTCCGCTGTCAGAAAGTGCAGGAGGATTGTCACCGCAGTGAGGCTCCCATGTTCCATACTGGTGATCACGTCTGGCTCTCCACCAGGAACCTCCCGCTATGCCTGCCCTGTAAGAAGCTGAATCCACGGTTTGTGGGGCCGTTCAAGGTCCTTCGGAGGGTCAACGAGGTAACTTACAGATTACAACTCCCCACTACCAGATCTCTTCATGTTTCCCGCCTCAGTCCAGTGGTTCCTGATCCCCTGGCTGATGTCGTCCCCCACGACACCCCTCCGCTTCCCATGGCCCATACTACACTACCACTTATCTATGATCTATGCCGTCAGATCACTCATAGAATCCCAACGTCGTGGGGGTCAGCTCCAGTACCTGGTGGACTGGGAGGGATACAGTTCAGAGGAGCAGTGTTGGGTTCCAGTGGACAACATTCCAGATCCCAACATCATCCGAGATTTCCACCTTTGTCGTTCAGACCAGCCCGCTCCTGCCTCTCGGGGCAGTCCTTCTGGCCGGTGTCGTCCTGCGGCAGGAGCCGCGAGTCGGGTGATGGGGGTACTGTCACGTCCACTCCCGTGCTCGATGTCACCGATCTACTTCCCACCGGACCTGGCAACCCATCTTCATGAACACCTGGCAACCATCCTTACGCACACCTGTGTCTCATCATCAGTCACACCTAGACTTCCTTACTTACACTTTATATAGCACTCTTTTGTTATCAGTCATCAGGTAGTATTTTTTATGTTTCTATGTAAGACGCTTCTCTTGTTTAGTATTGCTCCATGTTCGTTATTATTATCTCACTAACTGCACCTGCTCCCTGACTCCGCATTAGACAGCCCATTCGTTCTGCAGACATCTTTGAATCTTAATTTGAACCATCATTTTGTTACCAAACATTGCATCTGCACAATTCTTCCAGTAAATGTGTTTTTGTGAAATTTTCTGTGTAAATTGTTCAAAGTATTCTTTGTGCATATACTGTAGTTGCATGGTTTGTTAAACTTTGAAATCAACGTTTTTTGTTTAGAATACATTGTCAAATGAAAAATCTGAGTCAAAGCTTAATTCTGTTATCGTGGAATTGCACTTTCATGGAAGATGTTTTCATGGGAAGGTGACATTTCTCAACATGTTACTACTGTATATCTAACCTGCTTCGCAAAAGCTACCCACACTGGATGAACAAAAATGACATCCACAGCAATATGTGTCTCTGTAGTAGTGAAGTTGAGTGAATCAGAATAGGATATCAGCCAGACGAATACAACAAAGTGTGAGACATCCTAAAGCCGTGGGAAGGAAGGAGCTGCTGCTATTTTTAGTGTTTTAGGATGAATCATTTCTCGCCTTGTGATCCTCTGATTGTTTGGTGAGAAATTATAGATGGCCACAGGAACACTTCCTGTAGCCTATCACACGCTCTGCCTGGAGTTAGCTGGCCTAACTCACAAAGAGCAACACACACGTACGCACACACAGACAAACACACGTGCACACTCACACAATATGAGAACAAACGTTGTTTACACAGACACCCACATACAGTACAGTAGTCACACAAACACTATTACAAGATCTCACACAAGGGATTCAAATATCTCAAGGAAATCTGACAGGAGCAGTGAATCTTTCTTCGTCACGAATAGTTGAACTCTGCCTGTCCTCAGAATCATGATTGTAACATAATTAAAGTCCATCATCCGCAATCAATTCCATATCACTAGATTCATTAGAAGAATGTCATGAAGCTTTCCTGCTCTATTAATAGATCGAAGAGATTGGACATGGTTTATTCAGCTCTCTCTCTCTCCCTCCCTCCCTCCCACCCACCCTCTCTCTCTCGCTCCCCCTCTCACTCTCAATTTCAATTTCAATTTAAGGGGCTTTATTGGCATGGGAAACATATGTTTACATTGCCAAAGCAAGTGAAATAGATAAAACAAAATTGAAATGAACAATAAAAAATTAACAGTAAACATTGCTCACAAAAGTTCCAAAAGAATAAAAACATTTCAAATGTCGTACATCTATTTACAGTGTTGTAATGATGTGCAAATAGATAAAGTACAAAATGGAAAATAAATAAACAAATATAGGTAGTATTTACAATGTTGTTTGTTCTTCACTGCTTGCCCTTTTTTCCTTGTGGCAACAGGTCACAAATCTTGCTGCTGTGATGGCACACTGGTATTTCATCCAACAGATATGGGAGTTTATCAAAATTGGATTTGTTTTCTAATTCTTTGTGGGTCTGTGTAATCTGAGGGAAATATGTGTCTCTAATATGGTCATACATTTGGATGGAGGTTAGGAAGTGCAGCTCAGTTTCCACCTCATTTTGTGGCCATTGTGCACATAGCCAGGTCTGCCATCGGTGGCCTTTCTCAATAGCAAGGCTATGCTCACTGAGTCTGTACATAGTCAAAGATTTCCTTAAATTTGGGTCAGTCACAGTGGTCAGGTATTCTTCAACTGTGTACTTTCTGTTAAGGGCCAAATAGCATTCTAGTTTGGAAAGAATTTTCAAGAAAACTGAACAATGTGTTAAGTGATTTTCTTTTTGTTTTCTCATGATTTCATTGGGTCTAATTGTGTTGCTGTCCTGGGGCTCTGTGGGGTCTGTTTGTGAACAGAGCCCCAGGACCAGCTTGCGTAGGGGGCTCTTCTCCAGGTTCATTTCTCTGTAGGTGATGGCTTTGTTATGGAAGGTTTGGGAATTGTTTCTTTTCAGGTGGTTGTAGAATGTAACATCTCTTTTCTGGATTTTGATAATTAATGGGTATCGGCCTAATTCTGCTCTGCATGCATTATTTGGTGTTTTACATTGTACACAGGACATTTTTGCAGAATTCTCCATGCAGAGTCTCAATTTGGTGTTTGTTCCATTTTGTGAATTCTTGGTTGGTGAGCGGACCCCAGACCACATAACTATAAAGGGCAATGAGTTCTATAACTGATTCAAGTATTTTTAGCCAGATCCTAATGTCTAATTTTATGTTCCTTCTGATGGCATAGAAGGCTCTTCTTGCCTTGTCTCTCAGATCGTTCACAGCTTTGTGGAAGTTACCTGTGGTGCTGATGTTTAGGCTGAGGTATGTATAGTTTTTGTGTGCTCTAGGGAAGCAGTGTCTAGATGCAATTTGTATTTGTGGTCCAGACAACTGGACCTTCTTGGAACACCATTATCTTTTTTAATTTACTGCCAGGGCCTTAATGCTGCTGTAGGCCCTCCTTGGTTGGGGACAGAAGCACCATATCATCAGCAAACAGTAGGCATTTGACTTCAGATTCGAGTAGGGTGAGGCTGGGTGGCCTACTCTCTCTCCCTCTCCCTTTCCCTCTCTCTATCCCCTGGTTATTGGGCTTGCTTGATTGAATAGAGCACCAAACTGCGTTTTTTTCTTAAAAAAACAATATCTGGTATCAGAATGAATGGTTCACTATTATGATGATGTATGACTTTACACAGACCATTGTGGTCCTAGGTGTAGACTCTGTAGTAACTCAAAACAAAACCAATGGAATATATTAAAACCATCCAATCGCTAGGTGCAAAATCACCTTGTGGAAAAATTACCACTACATTAGCAGAAGCATATAATACAAAGGTAAGGACATACATATTTGTGGTTGTTTGGGATTGGCTGCACATTGGTATAACCTGTTAGGGCTAGGGGGCAGTATTTACACCGCCGGATAAAAAACGTACCCAATTTAATCTGGTTACCACTCCTACCCAGTAACTAGAATATGCATATACTTATTACATATGGATAGAAAACACCCTAAAGTTTCTAAAACTGTTTGAATGGTGTCTGTGAGTATAACAGAACTCAAATGGCAGGTCAAAACCTGAGAGATTCCTTTACAGGAAGTGGCCTGTCTGACCATTTCTGGAACTTCTTTGCCATCTCTATCTTTTACTAAGGATCTCTGCTCTAACGTGACACTTCCTACGTCGTCCATAGGCGCTCAGAGCCCGGGAAAAACCTGAATGTCGTCATCCCAGCCCCAGGCTGAAACACATTATCGCCTTTCTCAAGTGGCCGATCAAGGGACTCTGGGCTTAGGCGCGTGACCTGGCCGCCCCCGTCTTTGTGATTTTTTCCTCTGTTTGCCGAAAAGGAGATTCCCGGTCGGAATATTATCGCTTTTCTACGAGAAAAATGGCATAAAAATTGATTTTAAACAGCGGTTGACATGCTTCGAAGTACGGTAATGGAATATTTAGAATTTTTTTGTCACGAATTGCGCCATGCGCACGACCCTTCTTTACCATTTCGGATAGTGTCTGGAACGCACGAACAAAACGCCGCTATTCGGATATAACGATGGATTATTTTGGACCAAACCAACATTTGTTATTGAAGTAGCAGTCCTGGGAGTGCATTCTGACGAAGACAACAAAAGGTAATCAAACTTTTATAATAGTAAATATGATTATGGTGAGTGCTAAACTTGCCGGGTGTCTAAATAGCAAGCCCGTGATGCCTGGGCTATGTACTTAGAATATTGCAACATGTGCTTTCACCAAAAAGCTATTTTAAAATCGGACATATCGAATGCATAGAGGAGTTCTGTATCTATAATTCTTAAATAATTGTTATGCTTTTTGTGAACGTTTATCGTGAGTAATTTAGTAAAATGTTAGCGAATTCCCCGGAAGTTTGCGGGGGGTATGCTAGTTCTGAACGTCACATGCTAATGTAAAAAGCTGGTTTTTGATATAAATATGAACTTGATTGAACAAAACATGCATGTATTGTATAACATAATGTCCTAGGGTTGTCATCTGATGAAGATCATCAAAGGTTAGTGCTGCATTTAGCTGTCTTCTGGGGTTTTGTGACATTATATGCTAGCTTGAAAAATGGGTGTCTGATTATTTCTGGCTTGGTACTCTGCTGACATAATCTAATGTTTTGCTTTCGTTGTAAAGCCTTTTTGAAATCGGACAGTGTGGTTAGATTAACGAGAGTCTTGTCTCTAAATAGCTGTAAAATAGTCATATGTTTGAGAAATTGAAGTAATAGGATTTTTAAGGTTTTGAAAATCGCGCCACAGGCTTCAACTGGCTGTTACGTAGGTGGGACGAATCCGTCCTGCCTAGCCCAGAGAGGATAAAGTGTACCATAGCAAAAACAATGGCTGCCAACCCCAGTGCCCTCTACCACCCACTCTTACTGTGGGGTTACCAATCACACTGACACTAAAACCACAATGAGGTTGTTTAGTCCATTTGTCCTGTCAATGACATCATTGTTATTGTGTTTAGTGTGTGTTTGTGGGTCTCTCTGTGTGTGTGTGTGTGTGTGTGTGTCTCTGTGTGTGTGTGAGTCTCTCTGTGTGTGTGTGTGTGTGTGTGTTCGTTCACATATTTAGGGTTGAATACCGCTTCAAAACACATACATTACACACACATGACAAACATGTTGTGTGCATAAATATAGGCAGAGCATATGCATGCACACACACAAATATGCACACACACAAAAGCACACACTACTCAACACCTGTCATCGCGCCATTACTATGAACAAACACATATTTGCCCAGTTTCCTTAAAGCTATTGCTTCAACATTATAATTCTCACACCGAATGCCATGATTGTTAGCACAGGCGCTGGTCTGTGGCTACATGGGGGAAATATTAACCGAGTGACTATGAAAAGCAGGCTAACAGAAGCTGGGGCCCAGCCATCCGTTACAGGGCTGAATGGCCATCATTAGCATGAGGCTCTCCGGCAGCATTCTTCAATGCAGTGACACATACACAATGGTAAGTGCCACGCTTCCCCCTGCCGTTCCCCCAGAAAAGCCCTTTGTCCCCGCAGCATCTGGAACTGACCTCCATGCATTCTGGGGCTGGTGACCCCCCCCTCTCCCCCTCCTCTCCTCTCTTCTCCACCCCTACTCAAAAGGTACCTGCTAAAAGGTATCCTTGGAACGTCCCTACCCCATTGAAGTTGAAATAAAAAAATGGTTAAGGTAAGGGTTAAGGGTAGGGGTTAAGGTAAGGCTTGGAGTTTAGGGTAGGAACGTCCCAAGGATTCCGGATAGCACTGACCCTCTGCCTCCACAGCAACCCCCCCATCTCTATCTTCTTCCCTTTTTACACTCACACACACCTCCCCCAGCCCTCCCTCTCTTTCAGCTACGGAGTGCAGCAGTCTCTGGCTCCTTGAAAAGAAGGTCTGTGTACTATTGGGCCCTTACACAAAGCCGGCGGAGTGAATTAAAAAACGAAAGGGGAAAAAAGCTCCATGGCTATTGGCATCTGTCCCTTTGGGTTGGAAGTGCCTGGCCCAGTGTGCTTGCCTTGCCCTCCCCTTCCTTCACCTCATCCCCACCCCCAACCTCCAACCCCACCTACCCCGATTCCCTTAGCCTATATATATACACACAATCAACCATAATAACATTCTGCCATGCATCTCCTTCCTTGCTTCTCTGCATACATCACAGGCTTCACCGAACAGATGATAGATGGCAACAACGAAGGAGACTGAGAAGAGAAGGAGAAATAAGGAGTGCTGCCACTTGCCTGGATGTGGAGAGCCGAAGCCAGTGAATCAAGCCGTAATCCTGTCTTTGTGTGAGCGGCAACCAGAAAAATGTGTCTCAAACAATGATTTCCAGAGCTCGGCAGTGGAGTGGAAAACGAGAAAGCGAGAGAGTGAGGGTGAGCGAGAGGGAGGAAGGCAGAGAGTGAGTGAGGGAGAGCAAGCTAGAGAGAGAGCAGCAGCAGAAACGGAGACAGCAGGAGCGTGCGACAGAGAGAGAGAGAGAGGCAGGAGCCACCTTCAAGCCACAGGGACGCTGACAGAGAGAGGGAGCAGAGAGAGAAATCAGGTGGGGGAGGGAGGGTTGGTCAATTGGTTTGCTGCGTGGCTCTAACACTGGGATAATGCTGAGATAACCCTCATGTCAGAGCAGAGAAGCAGCTGTAGATGTGAGAGGGAAGTGAATCCCGCGAGAGAGAGAGAGAGAGAGAGAGAGAGAGAGAGAGAGAGAGAGAGAGAGACTTCTCTGTCAGTTGTGACATTTGGGGCACATGATAACAATGGCCATTTGTAGCAACAGGGCTGGGAAGGAGGAAAGAGGGGAAGGAGGGGTGGTTATGGAAGGGGTGGGAGTTCACATGGCGAATGTTCTCTTCCTTGAAACACAAAACAACACTCAAGCCTCTGGCGGAGAAACAGGCACCTGTTCGAGTCTGGCATAGGGAGACAAGCAGGGGGCAGAGAGACAGAAACTCATATGCCGGGATAGGTGGTGGAGGAGGGAGACAAAGGGAAAGAGATGACAGAGGAGGAGTGTGGGTCCATTTTATTTCACTGCTTTGGCAGTTGAAGATTTGTCTTGTCATGGCATAGAACCATTTGAATTCAATTCAGTGGCATGAAACTGGGAGAAGGAAGGAGAGAGCCCAAGAGGAAAGACAAAGAGATGGACATACTGTATATGATTAGGATTGCACAATTCTATAAAATTCCCTCCTAATTCCGGGAATCTTCCAACTGGTTTTTCTGAAAAATCTACGAATTTTGAAAGTTACCAGAATTTTGCAATCCTGGACATTTAGTATTTTTTCATTCACAGTTAACTCACTGCACTTGTTTTGGAGTCCATCTGGGTTTTTTACACTGTGATGTGTACAGATGATGACGACGTATGATAACTCACCAAATACTGTCAATTTTTCCACTATCCAGAAGTTTAACATTCAGGCCAAACAATTTTAATTTCAGATTTAACCAAATAAGATGGACTATGCATTAATTGCATGGCTATATCCAGGGGCGACTGTCTGACTAAGCACTGGTCTCCCTCTATTTGAACTGTCCTTCCTCTTCACATTACTCTGCCCAGGGTTCCCCAGTGAAATATAGGTGCATGTATTAAGGAAAGGAGAATTGCATTGGTGTATATCCACCGTCAAGGTTTCAAACGTTTTATGCTCCTGCCGGGACAGTATGGATCCTTTGGGAATCCCTGCTCTTTCTGTCTTCTGAGGCTGGGTCACTTCCCCATCTCCCTGTTGGGCTCTTTTCTAAAGCCCAACATGTTCATCACATAATCAGGCAGCAAATCTATTTTCAATATATCAGAACATCATAATCCCAGTCAGGCCACCGGGCGAGCAGCTCAAGGAGGATTTACCAGTCACATGACCCAGGCAGAGAGAGAGGAATGGGAGAACAAGAGAGAGACAAAAAAAGAAAAACGAGGGGAAGGGAAAACATTTTGAAAATATTAATCTAGAACCAGTTATACGGTTAAGCAAAGCCACACACACACACACAATCTAGAACCAGTTATACGGTTAAGCAAAGCCACACACACACACACACACAATATCACACACACACATATCCTAGACGCATAAAGAGATGCTGTGTGGTATGGAAAGGCAATCTCCACTGATGGGATCGTGCCTGTGCAAACTGAGGCATGTGATCATGAAAACAACATCCCCAAGGAGACCACAACAACATATTGAGCAACACACACACACACACACACACACACACACACACACACACACACACACACACACCACACACACACCACACACACACACACACACACACACCACACACACACACACACACACACACACACGCAGACAAACATGCAATGACACATGCCAGCACACACACACAAACAAACACACGCACACAAACATACACACACACACAAAGACACAAACACCAACAGTGTATTTGTGACCAACTTCTGTCAGGTCCTCGACAAGGTACAGTACACTGTGGTTGATCACAAAGGCTTCACTGATTCATAGGAAGGTTCAGGGCCTACAGACCACATTTAACCAGCTACACACAGCCAGACTATTTCGGATCTTAAACTCCACTTTCAAAAACACTTAATATGTAACCTTTATTTAACTAGGCAAGTCAGTTATGAACATTCTTATTTTACAATGACGGCCTACCCCAGCCAAACCCTCCCCTAACCCGGACGACACTGGGCTAATTGTGTGCCGCCTTATGGGACTCCCGATCACAGCCGGTTGTGATACAGGCCGGGGTCAAACCAGGGTCTGTAGTAACGCCTCTAGCACTGAGATGCAGTGCCTTAGACCGCTGCGCCACTCGGGAGCCACTTATTCAAATGTATCAGAGAATACAAGGAGTAAACTCTCAAATAGTGTTACACTGCAGAAGTGTACCATGGCAGCAAAGATCCCATTCAACAGAGAGTGGGCTGACCTCACAGTACACAGTTGTCTGCTCTGGCATCCACCCGGATCATTGGCCCACCACACCACACATTCTGTACTGTAGCTATGTGAAACAGCTGGGATGGCAGCATTCCCATGTTGGGAGAACAAGTAGCTCCCTACCTGAAAAAAAGACTACAGTTTACCATAGAATACTATAGTACTTACTATAGAATTACATAGAATCGTAGTATACTGTAGAATACAATACTCCACACTGTAGTATCCTTCAATTGTGTAGTGCAGGGGTAGGCAACCCTGTTCCTGGAGTGCTGCAGGTACAGGATTCTGGGCCAATGAGGCACCACACCTGACCAACTGAGATAATTGATCAGTTCAGTGATTGCCTAAATTCAACACACCTGGTCTTCCAGGGTGGTTAAATCAAAAATATGAAGTGCCTACGGCACTCCAGGACCAAGGTTGCCTACCCCTGGTGTAGTGCTTTCTATAGAATTTTGTAGTATACTGTACAATACTATCCGTTCAGAGTCCAGTCCTAACTACCTACAGGTTATGGAACATTGGCTTAATATTTGTGTCACATCTTGATCTGTTTCACCTGTCTTTTTGCTTGTCTCCACCCCTCTCCAGGTTCGCCCATCTTCCTCATTATCATCAGTGTATTTATACCTGTGTTCTCTGTTTGTCTGTTGCCAGTTTGTCTTGTCATGTCTTACTAGTGTATTTTCCCGTCTCCCTGCTTTCTCAAGTTCTGTTTCCTAGTTTCCCTGGTCTGACCCCAAACCTGCCTGCTCTTCTGTACCTGCCTGACTCTGACCCATTTACGAACCTCTGCCTGTCCTGAGCCCCAGAGCCTGCCTGCTGTTCTGTACCTTATTGACCCTGCCCTGGATTACGGACCTCTGCCTGCCTTTGACCTGTCTTTTGCTGCCCCCTGTTTGGTTCAATAAACATCTGTGACTCTAGCTGTCTGAATCTGGGACTTATCCTGAGTTCTGATAATTTGTCCTGTAGGTTTCCTCAAGGAGAAAGTCCCCACTTCAATGTCAAATATAATAAAACAAAAATTCCACAGTAATGTCTGGAAAAACCCTACATGAATTACTAAAGTAATATTACTGTATACTACAGTCATGTCCACAAAAACACTACAGTGAATACTATAGTATCTAAATATAGTAATACTACAGTATTTACACTATAATACTGGTATTCCAAAAAACTGAAATATTTTATTAGATTACATCTGAATGGCTTGTTTGTGTCAATAGGTTCCACTTATACTTTATGGGTGGACCGAGAGGATGCGGAGGAGGTGGAGACGGAATAGGAGTAGGAGGAGACTCAGAGAGAATGCGGAGGAATCTTATGAGGAAGAAGAGGGAAAGAGGTGGGGATGAAAGAGAAGGCGAAGGAGAAGGAATATTGTGTGGATGATGAGGAGTTTTAGGAGGAGGAAGATGATGCTGAAGATGATGTACTCACAAGGCACAGCGTGGCGGTAGAGGTTAGCTCTGATGGTCTGTTGGAGCTCATGGTCAAGAGAGTATTTCTGAAACTTCAGGCTCAGGTAGTGCTTCAGGTCCTTGTTCAGTTTGTTACCTGCACAGGGAAACCACACAGGAACAATGGTTACGCCTCATATTTCCTATTACATGATTTGCATAGCAAATGTAAACATACATTTTTTTTGCATGACTGGTCTTCGAGCTGCCAACTACTCTGACTATTGTTGTCATGCCATATGTGTTGTTAAACAGGAAACAACATGTTCAAATGGTAATTACATGACAACTACCAAATAACCATTTACTTTGGCTTCTTTTGGATTCACAAGCAGCACCATAGCCACATGAAGTAAGGGTGCTGGAGGTGCAGCAGCACTAGTGATGGGGGCAAAAATCTATTTAGTAACATATAGCAATATTATTTTTGGACTATATATTTTTACTCCAAGCATCAATTTGTAAAAAAAAATCATAATAATAATAATAATAATAAAAAAATGCTTATGTAGGTAGCGTTAGCTAGTGCTAGTCGGCTGTATCGGCACAAAAACGCTGGTGTTTTTCATCCTATCCAGCTTGTCCTCCTTCTTTTGAAATAGTGAGCCTTGTTTTCAGCACTTTTTTCCCCCTGACTGATCAAAACTCATTTTCTCATGCTCTCTCTTGTCTCTCTGCAGCAGACATATAGTGAGCAATATGTTTGAAACATAACATCGTAATAAAATCCCAGTACCAAATACATATAGAATCGTGAGAATCGCAATACATATCATATCAGCACCTAAGTATCATGATAATACCACACAATTTGGGCAGCAAGCGTGAACAGCTTGTTGTGTTGCGGCCATAGAAATATAATCCATAGAAGGGTCTTGGAACCTCTAACCTGGCAATTTGTCTGGTAAACTCACAATGGCTGCCAGTCCTGACTTGAATGGGCTTGTCTGTTCTATGGATTCTGTTTCTATGGTTGCTGCTGTCAGTGAACAGCAGCTATAATTGGCCTTTAGCTCATTTCAAAATACAATCAAATATAATTTTTGGGGTTTGGAAAATGCCTACTGCTGAAAATAAAATGCGAATCTGTCTGTAAAGCTACCAAATGTTTTCTGAACAACTCCCAATTTTTTGCCAACAGCACTGTTTTTTCAAAATAGCCTACCGGTGAGTAGCCTACGCATATTCATGCCATCTCTATCATTTGTGTGAGTCAGTGCCAGTGGAAAGTTTATTTTGTCAGTGTCAGACTATGGAAAGAAGTAGAAGGTGCTCAACCAACGTGAGTAGAGCTGCAACCTAAAAATGTGTAGACATAATTGGACAGGAAAAGGCATAACGCTTGCTCACCATTAAAAATATGTTTCAAAGATTGACGTTTCGGCCTTCAATGGCCCATTTACATGCTAAGTCATGTAAATGACGTAGAATTGCATGAAATTCGTTTATGAAAAGCACATTTTATTCCGGGCCCTGCTAAAAATAAATCACAATTCATGCAAATCCTACCAACGCCTCCGCTACTACGCAAATGGGATGATAGATGCATGCAATCCTTTATTATAAAGGAGATATAGTTTGTGCTCAGTAAGCTATGCCACTGCCCAGCGTTCTCAGTCTCACTACCCCAGTGTGGCCTCCTTCATCAATGCATTTCAGTTGCCACAGAGCTGACTGACCCCACCATGAGGAATCAACTTCACCCACAGACACAGAGAGAGAGGAGAAAAGAGAAAAATACAGAGATAGGGTGAAGTAGAGAGAGAAGACAGAGAGAGACAGAGAGCAAGAGAGATGGGCTGAGGTAATTGAGAACAACAGTTCCCTGATTGGCTTAGAGCTTCCAGGTTCAGTCAGCGAGAGTCAGTGAGAGTTCAGTCAGTTTCCCAGAAGGAGAGGAGTCACAATGGGGACAGATGGCCAGGGCTTTCTCTCACGCCAGGGTCTCGTTTAGGACCATTTAATGATCTCCAAATATATCATCCATGTCTGGGGAGCTGGCCAACCATTTTGAGGGCTTTGGCCAGCGTCTCTCCACACAGACCCCTGACCATGATGGAAGCTGCTTAATAGATATTGCCTCTGTACTGAAATTACACTCTTCTATGTGTATAGATTGTAAAAAAATTTATTATACAACCACTTTAACATGAACAAATATATTAAATAAAATAGCTTTATATGTCAGCATTTTCAAAAGAAAATGTGGTATTTTACATGGCTGATGTTGAAAGTTTTTGGTAGTATGCAAAAATATGTTCACCATTTGAGAGTATATACTAAGCACTTGGTGCTAGCCACTTGAACATTCTGAGATTCAGCCAATCAACTCCTCATCGATTCATATTTTGATTAGAACTTATCAACTAATTGAGGTCATGATTCTTTTTTGCCCACCTGATTAGTTGGAAACAAGATTATTTGGGAACAAAAGCCTGCTGTCCCCAGTAGCCCTGAGGTACAGCCAGACAGCCAGACAGCCAGACAGGCAGACATCTGTCACACAGCCCTGTGGCCCTGCATCACCTCAGCTTCCCATGGACTCACACACACAGACAGCTTAACCATAGACCACACCCTCATTTGTCAATGTCCATCCGAACCCACCTGTTCATAACTGACAGTACAGACTCACTTCAGTCTTACCAATATAAAACCCACAACCCCTGACCTATAAAGATATACCAATGAGTGTTTGTGAGCACCAAGGAGTCCTCACAAACACAGCATCATTGGGAACATCATCAAATTAGGTGAACCATTCCATGCCACAGAATAGACAACAATATTATGCATGGTTCAGGTAACTCTGCTTGCAGGAAGTAGTGTAAACCCATAGAAATACGACCATTACATGTTGTCAAGGTAAGAATCTGAAACAGAGGTTTTCACTCTAGTGGAAACACTGACCAGCAGCTAGCCTGCTCTTCTGTATTTTTCCGTTCCCCTACACACACAGCTCTCTGTGTAATTCTGTGCGAGCAAAGCAGTCAGGTAATTGTTACCTAGCAACCAGCCAGTGCTGACAACCATCATTATGGTCCCTTCTAGGCAAGCAGCCTGCATTCAGACAATACAAACAGAAATACAAGATGGCACAAATACATATCCATGCACACACACACACACACACACACACACACACACACACACACACACACACACACACACACACACACACACACACACACACACACACACACACACACACACACACACACGTCAATGGGTACATCCTTGTCATCCTTTACTCCTCTAATACAAATCTAATACAAGTAAATTAGATATCATAGGTATAAAACATGTTATCATAATCACTATCATCAAAATAGTCTTATTCATGTCATATACCATCACTCATGCAAAATACTCAACATTCAGCAACTCAATCTCCTTCCCTAAACCCTGAGTCCCAGTAGTATCCCTGGGTGGGGACTAGCATTAGGCATTACAGAACCCATCCTTTGGCTGGGGAGAGCTAGCACAGAGCAGGCACAGAGCAGGGAGGGGGCGGGTAGCCCAGGTGTCATGCTCCATCAATGAAGAAGTCATTAAATATTTAATATTTCCAATTTACAGCCATAGCCATGTACCACAGGGATTATTACAAACACAGTGTGTGTGTGTGTGTGTGTGTGTGTGTGTGTGTGTGTGTGTGTGTGTGTGTGTGTGTGTGTGTGTGTGAGAGAGAGTGTGAGTGAGTGAGTGAGTGAGTGAGTGAGGGTGAGTGAGTGAGTGAGTGAGTGAGTGAGTGAGTGAGTGAGTGAGTGGTGAGTGAGTGAGTGAGTGAGTGAGTGAGTGAGTGAGTGAGTGAGTGAGTGAGTGAGTGAGATAAACACACAGAGAAGTGCTGTACACATTTGTACGCACAGGAGTGACCACTGCTAACATTTATCTATCAGAAATACACACACACAAACACAAGAGATGTTGATATTTGGATATTTTATGATTGTTCTGATCCCGTATTTGACAGACAATTAGTTAATCAGTGATGAAGAGGGAAGCCGAGGCAAATTCCTCTAAGAACACTGCCCCAGATAAGAAGGAGCTGAGGAACACACAGAGGTCAAAGAGACATTTCTACAAACACACGTCTCTGCTTCTCCCTGAAAAACATGAACAGATCAGATCCAACACACAATCTGTTTTCTCAGTGATAACAACACTCTTCCATAGACAAAAACAGCAATCATACACATACCAGGGAGGACCATGGCGCTACAACAGCCAATGGAAACAAAATACACCCAAAAGCACTACCATATTTTATCCTGGCATGAGAACGATTGAAAAGCAGCATGGCGCTAGATGATAAACTGGGTCATTTTAAAGCTTGTCTGAGGTTTTAACACTGGATACTGGTCCTCATTACAGTAAAACTACTCCTCTGGGGCCTCTAGGAGATCTGAGTGAAATCTGAGAGATATCTTATGTGGACTGAGAAGGTCCTGCTCCTCTGCTGGGGTGAATGAAGGTCAGTGAATATGAGCCTCGGAATATGGCACACTGTGGAGGGCTGAGCAGGGGTGAGAGAAAGGCGTGGGGGTGTGATGCCAGTACACACACTCTCTGACACAGAGATGGATTTAACCCAAATAAGAGTGGATTATACACATACTATTATACGGCTCCAGTCAACATTACATAACCTGGGATCTAGCTATGCATCCACTGTCTTATTCAGGGGGCGGGGGAGGGGCACGCTGCACGACACTGTGGTTTCTACCATCTAGTAGGCTAAGACAGGGGCTGACACACGCACTTACACACACACACACACACACACACACACACACACACACACACACACACACACACACATATTGAGAGAAAGTGCTTTTCTAAAGAAAGATATTTATATTCCAGCTCTCTTCTAAAACACAACATTCTGACAAGAGAAGAAAGACATATGGCACTACTACCTGCAACAACAGCGGAGGGTTGAACTGAACAACCGGCAGCCTTGTTCTTTGCATGAGCTTGCATCACTCTAATTCGCTACTATCATGTGTCAATCATGCTAGGGGAAATTAAATGCTTGGTGATTACAGTTTCAGGAGAGTGTATCAGTCTTCTTCTAAAGCCTCTGTTGAAGAATGATTATAGATCTAATCCTATATTGTGTGTGTGTGTGTGTGTGTGTGTGTGACCGTGTGTGTGACTGCTCGGAGTGTGTTTCAGTGTGTGTGTATGAATGTGTGTGACAGTTTTCAGCTGCTGATTAGGATTCTGCTCCTAACTCTCAGCTCAACACTGCCCTCTGTGTCTCCAGCCACCACCGCCAAGTCTGCAGTTACCATGGCAACCCAGGGCCCAGCCAACCAACAAATGAGACACGCTCTGTGTGGTAACCATCTACTGCTGCCCCCCATTGGCCAACATGGGCAGTTCAGAATCAGAACTGCATGTTTGTGGCCTGAAACTCAGACACTATTATGGGTCAAACTATGTTTAGGATCAAAATAAAACTGATGGACCATGGATTCAATTAATTCAATGAACATGACTTATTTGTAGTCAAGCCTCTCCAATTATAAGTGCATTTGATATAATTACATAACCAAGGTTCAAGTTATTCATTAAAGGAATATAAAGAGTAGCCAAACATTTCTGTATTTGCATTTGCATTTATTATGGATCCCCATTAGCTGCTGCCAAGGCAGTTTTAAAAACATTACAATACATTCATTACAGAATTCACAACACACTAAGTGTGTGCCCTCAGGCCCATACTACACTACCACTTATCTACAACACAAAATCCATGTGTACGTGTGTGTATAGTGCGTGTTATCATGTGTGTGTATGCATGTGTCTGTGCCTATGTCTGTGCCTAGGTCACTTAGACATTTCCTTGTCTTTGAAAGAAAAGCAAATTTTTTGCCCATTAAAATAACATCAAATTCATCAGAAATACAGTCTAGACATTGTTAATGTTGTAAATGACTATTTTAGCTGGAAACAGCAGATTTTTGATGGAATATCTACATAGGCGTACACAGGCCAATCATCAGCAACCATCACTCCTGTGTTCCAATGGCACGTTGTGTTAGCATATCCAAGTTCATCATTAATTGATCATTAGAAAACCCTTTTGCAATTATGTTAGCACAGCTGAAAAAACTGTTGTTCTGATTAAATAAGCAATAAAACTGGCCTTCTTTAGACTAGTTGAGTATCTGGAGCATCAGCATTTGTGGGTTTGATTACAGGCTCAAAATGGCCAGAAACAAATAACGTTCTTCTGAAATTCGTCAGTCTATTCCTATTCTGAGAAATGAAGGCTATTCCATGCGAGAAATTGCCAAGAAACTGAAGATCTCGTACAATGCTGTGTACTACTCCCTTCACAAAACAGAGCAAACTGGCTTTAACCAGAAAAGAAAGAGGAGTGGAAGACCCCAGTGCACAACTGAGCAAAAGGACAAATACATTAGAGTGTCTAGTTTGAGAAACAGACGCCTCACAAGTCCTCAATAGACAGCTTCATTAAATAGTACCCGCAAAACATCAGTCTCAACATCAGTGAAGAGGCGACTCCGGGATGCTGGCCTTCTAGACAGAGTTTCTCTGTCCAGTGTCTGTGTTCTTTTGCCCATCTTAATATTTTCTTTGTATTGGCCCGTCTGAGATATGGCTTTTTCTATGCAACTCTGCCTAGAAGGTCATCATCCCGGAGGCGCCTCTTCATTGTTGACATTAAAAATCAGCCGTTTCCAGCAGCAATAGTCATTTACAACATTAACAATGTCTACACTGTATTTCTGATCAATTTGATGTTATTTTAAAGTGGCATTACTAAAGTGACTAGTGATACATTTATTAGTGGCCAATGATTTCAAGTCTGAATGTAGGCAGAAGCCTCTCTGTGTTAGTAATGCCTGTTTAACAGTCTGATGGCCTTGAGATAAAAGCTGCTTTTCAGTTTCTCAGTCCAAGCTTTGATGCACCTGTACTGACCTCGCCTTCTGGATGGTAGCGGGGTGAACAGGCAGTGGCTCGGGTAGTTGTTGTCCTTGATGATCTTTTTGGCCTTCTTGTGACATCGGCTGCTGTAGGTGTCCTGGAGGGCAGGTAGTTTGCCCCCAGTGATGCGTTGTGCAGACTGCACCACCCTCTGGAGAGCCTTCCGGTTATGGGCGGAGCAGCTGCCGTACCAGGTGGTGATACAGCTCGACAGGATGCCCTCAATTGTGCTTCTGTAAAAGTTTGTGAGGGTTTTATTTGGCAAGCCAAAATTCTTCAGCCCCCTGAGGTTGAAGAGGCACTATTGCACCTTCTTCACCACACTGTCTGTGTGGTGGACCATTTCAGTTTGTCCGTGATGTGTACCCCGAGGAACTTAAACTTTTCCACCTTCTCCATTGCTGTCCAGTCAATGTGGATAGGGGGGGGTGCTCCCTCTGCTGTTTCCTGATGTCCACAATCATCTCCTTTGTTTTGTTGACATTGAGTTAGAGGTTGTTTTCCTGACACCACACTCTGACTGCCCTCACCTCCTCCCTGTAGGCTGTCTCATTGTTGTTGGTAATCAAGCCTACTACTGTTGTGTTGTCTGCAAACTTGATGATTGAGTTGGAGGCGTGCATGGCCACGTAGTCATAGGTGAACAGGGAGTACAGGAGGGGGCTGAGCACGCACCCTTGTGGGGCCCCAGTGTTGAGGATCAGCGAAGTGGAGATGTTGTTTCCTACATTCAACACCTGGGGGTGTCCCGTCAGGAAGTCCAGGACCAAATTGCACAGGGTGGGGATGAGACCCAGGGCCTCAAGCTTAATGATGAGCTTGGAGGGTACTATGGTGTTGAATGCTGAGCTATAGTCAATGAACAGCATTCTTACATAGGTATTCATCTTGTCCAGATGGGATAGGGTAGTGTGTAATGTGATGGCGATTGCATCGTCTGTGGACCTATTGGGGCAGTAAGCAAATTTAAGTCGATCTAGGGTAACAGGTAAGGTGGAGGTGATAAGATCATTGACTAGTCTCTCAAAGCACTTCATGATGACAGAAGTGAGTGCTACGGGCGATAGTCATTTAGTTCAGTTACCTTTGCCTTCTTGGGTACAGGAACAATGGTGGCCATCTTGAAGCATGTGGGAACAGCAGACTGGGATAGGTAGAGATTGAATATGTCTGTAAACACACCAGCCAGCTGGTCTGCGCATGCTCTGAGGACACGGCTAGGGATGCCATCTGGGCCAGCAGCCTTGCAAGGTTTGACATGTTTAAATGTCTTACTCACGTCGGCCACGGAGAAGGAGAGCCCACAGTTCTTGGAACGGGCCGCCTCGGTGGCACTGTATTGTCCTCAAAGTGGGCAAGGAAGGTGTTTAATTTGTCTGGAAGCAAGATGTCGGTGTCGGTGACATTGCTGGTTTTCCTTTTGTAGTCTGTGATTGTCTGTAGACCCTGACACATACATCTCGTGTCTGAGCTGTTGAATTGCGCTCTACTTTGTCTCTATACTGACATGTCACTTGTTTGATTGCCTTGCGGAGGGAATAACTACACTGTTTGTATTCTGCCTTATTCCCAGTCACCTTTCCATGTTTAAATGCAATGGTTCGCGCTTTCAGTTTTGGGCAAATGCCGCCATCTATCCACGGCTTCTGGTTGGTTAGGGTAGGTTTTAATAGTCACAGTAGGTACAACATCTCCAATACACTTTCTTATAAACTCACTCACCGAATCAGCGTATACGTCGACATTATTCTCTACCTATAGGAGATCCCTAAATTACGGCTGCTACACATACAGTCGTGGCCAAAAGTTTTGAGAATGACACAAATATAAATTTTCACAAAGTCTGCTGCCTCAGTTTGTATGATGCCAATTTGCATATACTCCAGAATATTATGAAGAGTGATCAGATGAATTGCAATTAATTGCAAAATCCCTCTTTGCCATGCAAATGAACTGAATCCCCCAAAAATATTTCCACTGCATTTCAGCCCTGCTATAAAAGGACAAGCTGACATCATGTCAGTTATTCTCTCGTTAACACAGGTGTGAGTGTTGACGAGGACAAGGCTGGAGATCACTCTGTCATGCTGACTGAGTTCAAATAACAGACTGGAAGCTTCAAAAGGAGGGTGGTGCTTGGAATCATTGTTCTTCCTCTGTCAAACATGATTACCTTCAACCATTTATCGGATCATCAAGAACTTCAAGGAGAGCGGTTCAATTGTTGTGAAGAAGGCTTCAGGGCGCCCAAGAAAGTCTAGCAAGCGCCAGGACCGTCTCCTAAACTTGATTCAGCCGCGGGATCGGGGCACCACCAGTACAGAGCTTGCTCAGGAATGGCAGCAGGCAGGTGTGAGTGCATTTGCATGCACAGTGAGGCGAAGACTTTTGGAGGATGGCCTGGTGTCAAGAAGGGCATCAAAGAAGCCACTTCTCTCCATGAAAAACTTCAGGGACAGACTGATATTCTGCAAAAGGTACAGGGATTGGACTGCTGAGGACTGGGATAAAGTCATTTTCTCTGATGAATCCCCTTTTCAATTGTTTGGGGCATCCGGAAAAAAGCTTATCCGGAGAAGACAAGGTGAGCGCTACCATCAGTCCTGTGTCATGCCAACAGTAAAGCATCCTGAGACCATTCATGTGTGGGGTTGCTTCTCAGCCAAGGGAGTGGGCTCACTCACAATTTTGCTTAAGAACACAGCCATGAATAAAGAATGGTACCAACACATCCTCCGAGAGCAATTTCTCCCAACCATCCAGGAACAATTTGGTGACGCACAATACCTTTTCCAGCATGATGGAGCACCTTGCCATGAGGCAAAAGTGATAACTAAGTGGCTCAGGGAACAAAACATCGATATTTTGGGTCCATGGCCATGAAACTCCCCAGACCTTAATCCCATTGACAACTTGTGGTCAATCCTCAAGAGGCAGGTAGACAAACAAATACTCACAAATATCTGACAAACTCCAAGCATTGATTATGCAAGAATGGGCAGCCATGAGTCAGGATGTGGCCCAGAAGTTAATTGACAGCATGCCAGGGCAGATTGCAGAGGTCTTGAAAAAGAAGGGTAATTGTCAATAAAAGCCTGAGACACTTATGAAATGCTTGTAATTATACTTCAGTATTCCATAGTAACAAAAAATATCTAAAGACACTGAAGCAGCAAACTTTGTGAAAATTAATATTTGTGTCATTCTCAAAACTTTTGGCCACGACTGTACATCACACATAGAGTGTGAGTCAGAGTCAAGGGACTGGCCTGGGAATGCTCTATTCTACATCTGTTGGGAAACACACAGGACTGGCTGGGTAATTACTGTAAACTGTCACGCTCGTCGGACGAACTGGAAGCATACTCGAAACAACGTGCAGCGTGATCTGGGTTCCACATATTTTATTTAAGTGAACCGCACAAAACAATAAATCATCAAACGAAACGTGACTAAGTGGTGCAGAAACACAAAACACAAAATAATACCCCACAAACACAGGTGGAAAAAATGCTACCCAAATATGATCCCCAATTAGAGACAACGATTCCCAGCTGCCTCTAATTGGGAATCATACAAATCACCAACATAGAAATAATAAAGTAGAACCCCACATAGAAATAATAAACTAGAATACCCCCCAGTCATGCCCTGACCTACTACACCATAGAGACACAAGGGCTCTCTATGGTCAGGGCGTGACATAAACACATCTCTGTCTGGTTTACCAGAGATAAACCAGACCAACCAAAGACAACCAAGGCAAAACAATCTGAAGGTGCATCTAATAATATTATCCTGAAGTGGCCCATTTTCCTCGTTTCCCTTCCTATATGTAAGTACTACACATGATAAAGTGTGATAAGTATCATTGCTGATTCAGAGGGGTTGGGAATGCAGAAGACACATTTCAGTTGAAGGCATTCAGTTGTAAAACTGAGTAGGTATCCCCCTTTCCCTTCCCTTTACTATATTTTCATTGTATTAACCTTTACTTAATAGGTCCCATTGACATTTTTTGTGAGTAGTGGCCACTATTGTAGGTAATGGGACAGTGTGACTTCAGGCAGTGGATGAGTAGTCCCTTAGAGCCTTGTGAGCAGTGTTAGTTAGTTACGCAGTCCTCTGTGCCAGGACTGGCAGTGTGTTTCCTCCTCTCTCAGGAGAAAGTCTTTGGCACAATGCTCCATGTTAAATGACAGCCAGATGGCCATGACCACTCAGTACAGGACCAGAGACAGAGGGAGAGAGAGAGAGGGATTGGCACACACACACGCAAACACGAGATGGTAGTGCCTGGTGTTGGACTATAAGTACCACCTCAAGTAATGTCCCACGGTTTATGGTGCGAGCGAGATGGTTTCACTGGGCCAGACAAGAGGCCTCAACCAGGACGCTTCCACTACATAATGGAGGTCACCCTGTCTGGGTTCTGTGGCATGAAGGAGACAGCTGCATGCCCCTTACACCCCTCCTTCACAGTGATCTTGATGTGCACTCTCTTTCTAACATTATCCATCTCAGAAACACAGGGAGTATATAGCCCTTTCCTGCAGTCAATGACCAAAAGCACCCTCTTTGGCCTCATGGGTGGAATGTTTTTCAGATTTTTCATAATTTCATTAAATTGATGAAAATCAGGTGTTTCTATGTCAAACAGTTTTGTTATATTTCAGTCTTCTTTGATGTATATAAAGTGTAATATTGGGATGCAAAGTCAAAATTGAATATATGTCACCTCTATATCTGACATGGTACAGGTATTTTTTTCAGCCCAAAACCATGTGTGTGAGGTGTGTACTTTTGTTTCAAAGTAGATTTATTTAAGACTATTTTAGCCCACTGAAGTAAAATGTTAAACAGACAGTACCTATCACTATAGTACCTAACCCATTCATAGATGCTAAGTGCCTTTAGTGCCTATAGATGATACTATCTTCTGTCCGGGAACTTTGGTTAAGAGCCCCGACGCTCGTTCTGAATGTTAAAACGCATCACTTGAACTTATCTTTCATATCAGCGATAAATAATAGTAATAAAAAAAATGTTAAATTACTACACACCTTTATAGGATTAGGGTTAGTGTTCCCACACGGACATATCTCCAAGTTACAACGCTTGTTTATGGAAGACAGACGGAAGACAGATTTTATCACCTGTGCTAATTATCTATCTAGCGTGCTCCAAACACCTATGTGTAAGCCTAACTGGGGAGGAAGTGTAGTTCATCAACTGGAGGCAAACACAGCGTATGAATCTGTGAAAATCTGCTACAGTAAGTATCTTTTTCCATTTGAAAGATTATTTCTCTTTGATATGAACGATAAGGACCATGTGTCGAAAACCGCTTCACAAGCGATGATTACTGACGTTTCTAAATGTTAAAACACAGTGTCGGAATTGTAGTTCACATGGAGCCAACCGAGGGCAAAGTTAATCGCTGAAAACCCTATGGAGAGAAGGGTTTTCGAGAGCTAGGCCTAGATGTGTTAGTGGTAATAGACGTAAATAATAATATTTGCCAAATAGGCCAAATACTTGCAAAAGGGACTTACAACAACAAACAAACGATGAACAAAAACATGTTTCCAAATAAATCCAAATAAAGCTGAACTGAATCCAAACCTGATTTGGTTTAAGGAAACATGCTACGGGTTCCGTGAAACAAAATACAGTTTTTCCCAAATAGTGACTCTCCACAACAAAGTTTCCAGAACACTGGCAAAGGCATGTAGAAATATGCCTACCTAGTGCTACTCGCTGGGCTAAACCATCAGTCACAAGGAGCAGGGGTGCACTTTACCAATTAACGGTTGAAACCAATGTTGTATATAAACCCTGGATTGAGAGACTTTGAAGCCACTGGTCGGCCACATTGGCACTCTTCAGAAAAGCAGTCCTCCATAGACGGGCTGGTTGTTTAGCAACAAAACTGACACGTGCACAACTATGGGGCAAAACAGACAGGGTTGGCTTAGATTGTTGACAACATGTGAACTTTATTTCATCTCCAATGTTTATTGAAACATATATCAATTTGCACAATCAGCACTTTCTGTCTCTCACATACATCGTTACAATTGTTGGTTAGCTAACTAGTGAATTTCTGCCGTATTAGCATGGAAGTGACATCAGTAAAAACACCTCAAAACAAGGCATTGTATCAAGAGCAAGATCAAATTAGCTGAAAAGAGCCACCTATGATTACCCACATGGCAACATCTAGTCATTGTTGATAGCCATCTGGGCATCCAGAATTACAACAACACACAGACTTCTGCCCCATTGAAGCACATGCATCATTTTCATGACATTGTCAGATTATCTCTCTATAGGAATGAATCAAATTCTACAGTATATCATTTAAATGTTTAAAGGACACGTTACATGTATTTCAATATTTGTTGTTGTTGTAGTGGGGACAGTAACATTAGTACTTTCAAAATATCTACTTTAAGTTATTTAAAAAATATATATACAGTACGGTTCAAAAGTTTGGACACACCTACTCATTCAAGGGTTTTTCTTTATTTTTTTTAAGCTATTTTCTACATTTTAGAATAATAGTGAAGACATAAAAACTATGAAATAACACATATGCAATCATGTATTAACTAAATAACAAACAAAAACAAGTTTTTAATTTTTGATTCTTCAAAGTAGCCACCCTTTGCCTTTATGACAGCTTTGCAATCTCTTGGCATTTTCTCAACAAGCTTCACGAGCTCCCGAGTGGCACAGTGGTCTAAGGCACTGCATCTCAGTGCAAGAGGTGTCACTTCAGTTCCTGGTTTGATTCCAGGCTGTATCACATCTGGCTGTGATTGATAGTCCCATAGGGCAGCGCACAATTGGCCCAGCGCTGTCAAGGTTTGGCCGGGGTAGGCCGTCATTGTAGTTAAGAAATTGTTCTTAACTAACTTGCCTAGTAAAATAATGGTTCAATAATAAATACAATTTACAAAGTGAGGTAGTCACCTGGAATGCATTTCAATTAACAGGTGTGCCTTGTTAAAAGTACATTTTTGGAATTTCTTTCCTTCGTAATATGTTTGAGCCAATCAGTTGTGTTGTGACAAGGTAGGGGTGGTATACAGAAGATAGCCCTATTTGGTAAAAAAACAAGTCCACCTGTATTTGGGGCATTTCTCCCATTCTTCTTTGCATATCCTCTCAAGCTCTGTCAGGTTGGATGGGGAGCGTCGCTGCACATCTATTTTCAGGTCTCTCCAGAGAAGTTCGATTGGGTTCATGTCCGGGCTCTGGCTGGGCCACTCAAGGACATTCAGAGACTTGTCCCAAAGCCACTTCTGTGTTGTCGGGGCTGTGTACTTAGGGTTGTTGTCCTGTTGAAAGGTAAACCTTCACCCCAGTCTGAGGTCCTGAACACTCTGGAGCAGGTTTTTATCAAGGATATCTTTGTAGTTTTCTCTGTTCATCTTTCCTCCATCTTGACTAGTCTCCCAGTCCCTGCTGCTGAAAAACCTTACAACAGCATGATGCTGCCAACACCATGCTTCACAGTAGGGATGGTGCCAGGTTTCCTCCAGATGTGACGCTTGGAATTCAGGCCAAAGAGTTCAATCTCGGCTTCATCAGACCAGAGAATCTTGTTTCTCATGGTCTGAGTCCTTTAGCTGCTTTTTGGCAAACTCCAAGCGGGATGTCATGTGCCTTTTACTGAGTTGTGGCTTCCGTCTGGCCACTCTACCATAAAGGCCTGATTGGTGGAGTGCTGCAGAGAGGGTTGTCCTTCTGAAAGTTTCTCCCATCTCCACAGAAGAACTCTAGAGCTCTGTCAGTGTGACCATCGGGTTCTTGGTCACCTCCTTGACCAAGGCCCTTCTTCCCCGATAGCTCAATTTTGCCGGGCGGCCAGCTCTAGGAAGAGTGTTGGTCGTTCCACATTTCTTCCATTTAAGAATGATGGAGGCCACTGTGGTCTTGGGGACCTTCAATGCAGCATTCCCCAGATATGTGCCTGGACACAATCCTGGCGCAATCTCAGAGCTCTACAGACAATTCCTTCGACCTCATGGCTTAGATTTTGCTCTTGGACCTTATATAGACAGCTGTGTGCCTTTCCAAATCATGTCCAATCAATTGAATTTACCACAGGTGGACTCCAATGAAGTTGTAGAATCATCTCAAGGATGATCAATGGAAACAGGATGCACCTGAGCTCAATTTCGAGTCTCATTGAAAAGGGTCGGAATACTTACGTAAAGAAGGTATCTGTAAAAAAAAATAGAAATTTGCAAAAATGTTTTAAAAAATGATTTAATCAATTTCAGAATAAGGCTGAACATTTTTTGGGGCTGTTCGAGCACACATTTTTTCTTGAGGGAAGTTGAAATTCGGTAGCCAAGTCTATGCCCCTGTCACGCTCTTCTTCGTCTGAAGATATAGAGAAATCATTGTCGGAGAAAGTGGACCAATACGCAGCGGGGTTATGTGTACTCATCTTCTTTTTATTATGGATAAGAAGGTAAACCGAAAACAAAACACGTACACAGGGAAACCACGACGACGACGACGACGACTAACAGGCTTGTAAGGCACAAAGCTATACACAGCAATTAATCTCCCACAACTCACAAACCCAAACACATACCTATATATAGGACTCTCACTCAGAGGCAACTAGAAACACCTGCCTCCAATTGAGAGTCCAACAACCAAACCTAAACATAGAAAACTAAACTAGACAGAACGTAGAAATACAAACCTAGAACATACCCAAAACCCAGAACTAACAAATCAAACACCCTAATACACAACCAACCACCCCAAACCACATAAAACAAATACCCTCTGCCACGTCCTGACCAAACTACAATTACAAATAATCCCTAATACCGGTCAGGACGTGACAGCCCCTTTGTCAGTGATTGGTCAACAGGTCAACATCGGAAGCCATTCATTTTAAATGGAGGGAAGCTAAGTGGGTGGGGGGCCATTGGGCAATGCGTGCATGGACGAGAGAGTTTGAATAGGGCTGGGCAAAAATTGGGGAAAGCTGAACTTTTTGCAAATACTCACTATTGTTTCTAGCTACTACCGGATTTGTTGTTGATACCTAGCACTACCTAGCCTGCTTGCTTGCACGCACATGAGGAAATTCCCTGCTACGCTTAGCCCCCGTTACTCCTAGCCGAGCAGTTTGCTTTAACTTTACAAATACACAGCACTCAAAATAAATGCACAAACTAAAAGAAAATAAGTTGACTTGACTAGTAAATGTAGTCTAATGACAAGAGGTGAATTTAATATGAAGAGGACTCATGATTAGTGTTTTACGAACATTAAAATCTATAGAAAAGATGGGGATAGCAAAAGAATGGACAAAGGAGAGTGGGTTGGCACTTGGGCCCGAGTGTGATAAGCACGCCTGTTGCCATACAATACAGTAGAATACAATACATACAAACAGTAGGCCTAGTCTTTATGGTTGAACAGACTGTTGCTATGAGATATTGTAGGTTTGGAGGAGCACAGAGTCCTTCTGATCTGACAATAGGTTTGAAGGAGCACAGTCCTTCTGATCTGACTATAGGTTTGGAGGAGCACAGAGTCCTGTTCTGACTAAAGGTTTGAAGGAGCATAGAGTCCTTCTGATCTGACTATAGGTTTGAAGGAGCACAGTCCTTCTGATCTGACTATAGGTTTGAAAGAGCACAGTCCTTCTGTTCTGACTATAGGTTTGAAGGAGCACAGAGTCCTGTTCTGACTATTGGATTGAAGGAGCACAGAGTCCTGTTCTGACTATAGGATTGAAGGAGCACAGAGTCCTGTTCTGACTATAGGATTGAAGGAGCACAGAGTCCTGTTCTGACTATAGGTTTGAAGGAGCACAGAGTCCTTCTGATCTGACTATAGGTATGAAGGAGCACAGTCCTTTTGTTCTGACTAGGCTGTCGGGTTCAACAAGGCTGCTGCTGCTAATGATTGATTTGTTTAGGTCAGTCATTGTGGTCTGTGTGGTCGGTAATTGTCACCTCTTCATCAAGGAGGCTGCGTTCAATCTGTTTTCTATGAGGCTCTGTCTTCTACTCACTGTGCTAGGAGCTAAAACATTAGATCTGATACCGAGACTGTCTTTCTCCTTCTCAGTTGAGTTGCATACCTTTCCACAGACGCCCCAAACTGATAACACGGAGATCACAATAAACACAAACACAGTGAATTTCCTTCACAGGCCAAATAATGTTGTATTTCCCCTCACCAATTACAAATAATAGACACAGAGAAGGAACTGGAAATGCTGGTTTCTAAACACTCAAATTGATTGTTTCAGCCGCTTCCTGTGTGTCTCGAGATGTCCTGTCAGTCAGCACAGGACTTTCATGTTACAGACAATGATTGTTCACTCTCCAGCATGAAACACAGACAGACACACAGACAGACACACGTGTTTATTACCAAGCCATTTACTGCCAACATATGCGGCCTCTAACAGCCCTGCAATCAGTGTGGCATAGATGGGGAGGAAAAGACAGCAAAGAAAGTGAGCTCCCGAGTGGCGCAGCGGTCATAGCACTGCGTCACATCCGGCCGTGATTGGGAGTTCCATAGGGCGGCGCACAATTGGCCCACTATAGTCCGGGTTTAGCCGGGGTAGGCCGTCATTGTAAATAAGAATTTGTTCTTAACTGACTTGCCTAGTTAAATCAAGGTAAAATAAAATAACAAATCAGAGCAAGGTCCTCCCAAAAGCTTGGACAGCTTTCATCTCTGCCTGCTCTAACCCCTCCCTACCTGGGGTACCCAAGGAGCCAAGCCTCCCTGGAGCACAAACTTTTCCTTTAGACTTTAACTTCCATATCACCACCTGCCACCTACCTGCCTATCTACTGCCATTCATGGTCCAGAAATCTTTGGACAAGTGGACAGAGCAAACTCCGAAAACTTGGTAGATAAGGCACTCTGGCCAAGCTGGGCAGATAGAGTTAAGTAGGTGGACTGTACAAACTGGGAACATTGGGCAGCGTGGGCATAGGGGGTGGACCTGACCCAGTTTGCAAAGGCCGCACTGCTAAGTCAGAGAGAGCAATGCATGATCAGACACCGTGTAAGAGGTCCCACACAAACACACACACAGAGGCACACAAACAAAGGCAGGCAGAGGCAGTGTTACGCTCAAACGCACCGCTACTGCTCACTGCTAAATATAGCCAGAGGAACTCAGGCCTAATGTTCCCATTGCGCTGTGTCACTTGCTGTAGTGTACAGAGGAGGGGGAGGAGGAGAGAGGGAGAAAGGGGGATAAAGAACAAAAGCAGGAGGGTGGAAAGGGAGAGGGAAAGAGAGTGAATGAGAGGGCTGGTGGGGAAAGACGAGGGGGGAAAGATATTGAGAGAGAGAGCTTACGAATTTCACTGTACACTGCAACTACATCTGCACATGTGACTATAGTATTTACAGTATACTAGTATTTTTTTATGTTGGAAGTGCAAAACATTTGTCCACATATGCATAGGGTGCTGTTGGTTTGTGTCTCCTTGTCTGTCTAAAAAGCTACAGTGTCTGTCCTGTTCGCTTTTTATGAGCTCCTGTGTGTATCAGACCTCAGGATAAGACCCAGATGCAGACAGTTCAAAGTAACAGTTGCAGACAGTTCAAAGTATTACAAAAACAGGGGGCAGGCAAACGACAGGTCAAGGGCAGGCAGACGTCAGTAATCCAGAGCAGAGTCTGAAAGGTAAAGAACGGCAGGCATGGTCAAGGCAGGCAAAGGTCAGTAATCCAGGGAAGTGTCACAAGGTACAGATAGGCAGGAATGCTCAGGGTCAGGGCAGGCAGAATGGTCAAACCGGGAAAACAGGGACTAGAGAAAAAACAGGAGTACGGGAAAAACGCTGGTAGGCTTGACGAGACAAGGCGAACTGGCAACAGACAGAGAACACAGGTATAAATACATAGGGGATAAGGGGGCAAATGGTCGACACCTGGAGGGGGGTGGAGACGAGTGCTTTCATTTGAAATGTTACCATCTGCCCAAGGACTAAAGATGGAAATGAACCTTACGAAGATGTTGATTCATCTGCACGTTCCTGTGAAATGAATCGAATTCGGTAAAGTCAAGTGAACGGTAGATCACTAACTATATGGTATATAGGGTGTCATTTGAAACCCAGCCTGAGAGACCAGCAGTCAGCCCTACAATAGTCCCACCAGCAGACTGGAACATATCTACCTGAAGCTGGCATGTTATCACTTGCCAGCAGATATGGAATGTCATTATGTCAAATCAATTTTTATTTGTCACATGCGCCGAATACAGCAGGTGCAGATCTTTGAGTGAAATGCTTACTTGCAAGACCTTAACCAACAATGCTTTAAGAAGTTAAGAAAAAAAAATAGATAAATGGTGCTTCCTGCATTATGTTTTTTCTTGTAAGCAGGAATCAGGAGGATAGAATTATGGTCAGATTTGCCAAATGGAGGGCAAGGGAGAGCTTTGTACATGTGTCTGTGTGGAGAAAAGGTGGTCTATAGTTTTTCCCCCTCTGGTTGCACATTTAACATGCTGATAGAAATGAGGTAAAACTGATTTGAGTTTCCCTGTATTAAAGTCCCTGGCCACTAGGAGCCCCGCCTCTGGATGAGCGTTTTCCTGTTTGCTTATGGCCTTATAAAGCTCATTGAGTGCGGTGTTATTGCCAGCATCGGTCTGTGGTGGTATATAGACAGCTACAAAAAAATATAGATGTAATCTCTCTTGGTAAATAGTGTGGTCTACAGCTGATCATGAGATGCTCTACCTCAGGCGACAAAACCTCGAGACTTCCTTAGATTTCGTGCACCAGATATATGCATAGGCCGCCGCCACTTGGCTTACCAGAGGCTGCTGTTCTATCCTGCCGAAAAAGCTGTTAATCATGTTGTCTTTCAGCCATGACTCAGTGAAACATAAGATATTACAGTTTTAACCTGTTAGGGCTAGGGGGCAGTATTGACACGCCGGATAAAAAACGTACCCGATTTAATCTGGTTACTACTCCTGCCCAGTAACTAGAATATGCATATAATTATTGGCTTTGGATAGAAAACACCCTAAAGTTTCTAAAACTGTTTGAATGGTGTCTGTGAGTATAACAGAACTCATATGGCAGGCCAAAACCTGAGAAGATTCCATGCAGGAAGTGGCCTGTCTGACAAGTTGTTGTTCATCTTGGCTCTTTTTATTGAAGACTGAGGATCTTTGCTATAACGTGACACTTCCTACGGCTCCCATAGACTCTCAGAGCCCGGGAAAAAGCGGAATGATATCGAGGCAGCCTCTGGCTGAAACACATTATCGCGTTTGGCAAGTGGCCGATCAGAGTACTATGGGCTTAGGCTAAGTTTTTGCATTTGAATAACGCGCCACGGGATTACACTGGCTGTTGAGTAGCAAGCGTCCCACCTAGCCCATAGAGGTTAATGTCCCATTGGTAGGATATAAATGGTCGTAGTTCGTCTATTTTAATATACATTTATTGTATACTGGCTAATAGGACCGATGATAAAGGTAGATTCATAAAGATCCTTACAATGCACCCGGACTGTCATCCACAACACCTCCATCTTTTCCTCCTGCGAATGACAGGGATGAAGGCCTTGTCGGGTGTCTGGAGTAAATCTTTCCCGTCCGACTCATTGAAGAAGAAGAAATCCTCCATCCTCTTGACCCCTCCTGTCTCAGCCTCCAGTATTTATGCTGCAGTAGTTTATGTGTCGGGGGGCTAGGGTCAGTCTGTTATATCTGGACTATTTCTCCTGTCTTATCGGGTGTCCTGTGTGAATTTAAGTATGCCCTCTGTAATTCTCTCTCTTTCTCTCTTTTTCTCGCTTTCTTTCTTTCTCTCGGGAGACCTGAGCCCTAGGACCATGTCTCAGGACTACCTGGCCTGATGACTCCTTGCTGTCTCCAGTCCACCTGGCCGTGCTGCTGCTCCAGTTTCAACTGTTCTGCCTGCGGCTATGGAACCCTGACCTGTTCACCGGACGTGCTACCTGTCCCAGACCTGCTGTTTTCAACTCTCTAAAGATAGCAGGAGCAGTAGAGATACTCTGAATGATCGGCTATGAAAAGCCAACTGACATTTACTCCTGAGGTGCTGACCTGTTGCACCCTCGACAACCACTGTGATTATTATTATTTGACCCTGCTGGTCATCTATGAACATTTGAACATCTTGGCCATGTTCTGTTATAATCTCCACCCGGCACAACCAGAAGAGGACTGGTCACTCCTCATAGCCTGGTTCCTCTCTAGGTTTCTTCCTAGGTTCTGGCCTTTCTAGGGAGTTTTTCCTAGCCACCGTGCTTCTATACCTGCATTGCTTGCTGTTTGGGTTTTAGGCTGGGTTTCTGTACAGCACTTTGTGACGTCAGCTGATGTAAGAAGGGCTTTATAAATACATTTGATTGATTGAGTATGGGATGAGTAATCACTGCCCTGATATCAAGAAGCTCTTTTCATAAGACACGGTGGCAGAAACATTATGTACAAAATAAGCTACAAATAACAAACAAAAAACATACACAATTGCACAATTGGTACGGGATTGTGAAACAGAAGCCATCTCCTTCGGCGCCATTATCGATATCCTTATATTAAAGGATCCTTATATCGATCCTTATAACTCATTAAAGGAGTTTTTTTTTTTACAACCAAATCTCTATTTTTGAAGTAAATTGCATGTTAAAGAAGGGTCTAGACCCTTCAGCTGGATAGGGAAAACAGCTCAACAAAATGGAATAAGGAAGTGGATGAAGTTCAGAATGACACCTTGTCATGTGCACAACATCTAAAGACCTGCATTACTATACTGAGAGTGTTTCCGTTTCTAAAAGGATGTATTTAGGTGTTTTGGTGCATTTGTAAATGTTCTTTCAGAGACCCCATATTGCACAACAGGGATGAGGAAGTGAATTGCTGGTTGAGGCAAGTTTCTCAAAAACAAATGAAATCGCAAGAAAAGTGTCTGGACCCTTGTATAACATGCCATTTACAACAAAAATGTTTTGATTTGATTGTTAAAAATATATACAACTTTTATTTTAAGGCAAAAACAAGAGACAAGAGAGGGTTAGATGAAGTCACTTGATTAAGAGTTCAAATGGTTTTGAATTAGGTGGAGAAATACAATGAATTGGCAATTTTATTAAAATAACTTTCATGCAACCATAAACTCCTGAAATCTGGGTTTGGTGGATGCCAGGAGAACACTACCTGCCCCAGTGCATAGTGCCAACTGTCACGCTCGTCGTAAAGATGGGACCAAGGCGCAGCGGGAATGTGTATGGTCATCTTCTTTATTGAGAAGAAAAACAAAACAAACACTTAAACAAAAACAACAACGAAGAAACAGTCCTGTGAGGCACACAGCTACACTTGGAACAACTACCCACAGAAACCCATGAAAAAACACCCCTACTAAATAGGACCTTCAATTAGAGGCAACGAGGAACAGCTGCCTCCAATTGAAGGTCAACCCAATAAACTAAAAATAGAAATAGAAAGACTAGAATGAACATAGATATATACTAACATAGAACACTAACCAAAAACCCCGAAACACATAAAACAAACACCCCCTGCCACGTCCTGACCAAACTACAATAACAAATAACCCCTTTACCGGTCAGGACGTGACACCAACTGTAAAGTTTGGTGTAGGAGTAATAATGGCCTGGGTGTGTTTTTCATGGTTGGGGCTAGGTCCCTTAGTTCAAGTAAAAGGAAATCTTAATGGTACAGCATAAAATGACATTCTAGATGATTCTGTGCTTCCAACTGCGTGGCAACAGTTTGGTTGAAGGCCCTTTCCTGTTTCAGCATTACAATGCCACCGTGCACAAAGCGAGGTCCATATAGAAATTGTTTGTCGAGATCGGTGTGGAAGAACAGAGCCCTGAGCTCAACCCCATCGAACACCTTTGGGATGAATTTGAAAGCCGACTGCGAGCCAGGCCTAATCGCCCAACATCATCGCCCGACCAGACTAATGCTCGTGGCTGAATGGAAGCAATTCCCCGCAGCAATGATGTCACGTAGGTTGATACATTGCTATGTTTTCACTTACAGTGAAAACCCAGTCTCAGGGATGGTTAACTCTGGAAATTCCTTTGGTCTCTACTGAGTTAGGTTAATCAGCTTTTAGTTTTCTTGCACCTTATTTGTGGAACAATCTTCAAAATGTTCTTAAATTTGATGTTTTGGTGCCTGTAGAAAAATTCAGAAAGCTGATTGAGGACCTTATTACTGATAAATGTGTTTGTTTTTATGACCATGTTTTTCTTTCTGCTTGTATTTTGTATTTATTTTGGTGTGTGTATTTTCTGTAATTTATGTACAGTGCATTTGGAAAGTATTCAGACCCCTTGACTTTTTGTTTCTTTACAGCCTTATTCTAAAATAGATTAAATGCATATTTTCCTCATCAATCTACACACAATAACCAATAACAACAAAGCAAAAACTGTTTTTTAGATGTTTTTGCCAATTTATAAAAAATAAAAACAGAAATATCTTATTTACATAAGTATTCAGACCCTTTGATATGAGACTCGAAATTGATCTCAGGTGCATCCTGTTTACATTGATCATCCTTGAGATGTTTCTATAACTTGATTGGAGTCCACCTGTGGTAAATTCAATTGACTGGACATGGTCTGAAAAGGCACTCACCTGTCTATTTAAGGTCCCACAGTTGACAGTACATGTCAGAGCAAAAATAGGCCATGAGGTCGAAGGAATTGTCCGTAGAGCTCCAAGTCAGGACTTTGTCGAGGCATATATCTGGGAAGGGTACCAAAACATTTCTGCAGCACTGAAGGTCCCCAAGAACACAGCGGTCTCCATCATTCTTACATGGATGAAGTTTGGAACCACCAAGACTCTTCCTAGTTATCACACTTGGAAAAAAAAGCTGTGTAAAATACAGATTTTTGACTATCACAGCTCTGCATTCATGGAAAATAACCTTGGCTTTGGCAAGTCCTTTTCCGACTACTACACTAGCTAGCTAATAACATCACTTGGATGGCCCCTTGATTCTCGGGAGCTATGGCTATGAAGATGTTGTGTATTGATTGTATAAAGTTGAAGTCATAAGTTTACATACACTTAGGTTGGAGTCATTAAAACGTGTTTTTCAACCACTCCACAAGTTTCTTGTTAACAAACTATAGTATTGGCAAGTCGGTTAGGATATCTACTTTGTGCATGACACAAGTGATTTCCAAACGCCTGAAGGTACCACGTTCATCTGTACAAAAAATAGTACGCAAGTATAAACACCATGGGACCACGCAGCCGTCATACTGCTCAGGAAGGAGACGCATTCTGTCTCCTACAGATGAACGTACTTTGGTGCGAAAACTGCAAATCAAACCTAGAACAACAGCAAAGGAACTTGTGAAGATGCTGTAGGAAACAGGTACAAAAGTGTCTATATTCACAGTAAAACGAGTCCTATATCGACATAACCTGAAAGGTCGCTAAGCAAGGAAGAAGCCACTGCTCCAAAACCGCCATTAAAAAGCCAGACTACAGTTTGCAACTGCACATGGGGACAAAGATCGTACTTTTTGGAGAAATGTCCTCTGGTCTGATGAAACAAAAATAGAACTGTTTGGCCATAATGACCATCGTTATGTTTGGAGGAAAAAGGGGGAGGCTTACAAGCCGAAGAAAACCATCCCAACCATGAAGCAGGGGGGTGGCAGCATCATGTTGTGGGGTGCTTTGCTGCAGGAGGGACTGGTGCACTTTACAAAATAGATGGCATGATGAGGTAGGAAAATTATGTGGATATATTGAAGCAACATTTCAAGACATCAGTCAGGAAGTTATTAAAGCTTGGTTGCAAATGTGTCTTCCAAATGGACAATGACCCCAAGCATACTTCCAAAGTTGTGGCAAAATGGCTTAAGGACAACAAAGTCAAGGTATTGGAGTGGTCATCAGAAAGCCCTGACCTCAATCCCATAGAACATGTGTGGGCAGAACTGAAAAAGCGTGTGCGAGCAAGGAGGCCTACAAACTTGACTCAGTTACACCAGCTCTGTCAGGAGGAATGGGCTAAAATTCCCCCAACTTATTGTGGGAAGCTTGTGGAAGGCTACCAGAAACGTTTGACCCAAGTTAAACAATTTAAAGGCAATGCTACCAAATACTAATTGAGTGTATGTAAACTTCTGACCCCCTGGGAATGTGATGAAAGAAATAAAAGCTGAAATAAATCATTCTCTCTACTATTAGACATTTCACATTCTTAAAATAAAATGGTGATCCTAACTGACCTAAAACAGGGAATTTTTACTAGGATTAAATGTCAGGAATTGTGAAAAACTGAGTTTAAACGTATTTGGCTAAGGTGTATGTAAACTTCCGACTTGAACTTCAGACTTCAACTGTAAAAAAAAAAAAAAAAAAAGAGAAAATGCATGAAATGAAATGAAAATGTATGAAATGTATGCACTCACTTCTGTAAGTCGCTCTGGATAAGAGCGTCTGCTAAATGACTAAAATGTAAATGTAAAATGTAAATTTGAACTATCATAGCTCTGCATTCATGTAAAAAAACCTTGGCTTTGGCATGAATTCAACTCTTTGCCCATCTGACTCCTATCTATACTAGCTAGCTAATAGCATTACTGGGATGGCCTCTTGGCCCCGTAAAAAGAGCACATGGGCACGACAGAAACACTTAGGGGGACAATAATATGAAACCAAGACTAATACCATCCCTAAAGATCATGTCCAGTATGTTCAATTATTCCCCTACCTAGACTGTTGTAAGACAATGTTTTTCCCCATGTTTTCTGAATTTGTGGTGTGATGTAACCCTCGCCAGAGAGCTCTAAGGGCTCAGTTTGGATTATTTTTAAATGCATCCTTCCTTCCCTCCTTCCTTCCATTGTCACATTAAGTCACTCAACAAAATGATTTGATTGGTTATGGCCACGGCTGGCCCTAGCAAAACATTTTAGTGGACACCCTCTTGATGGAGGAGAGAAATGTATGTTTTAAAGTTAATTTCCTGCAATTCTACACATTTTGCCATGGGGAGTAGATGAAATGTTGCAGTTTTAAAGCAAGATTTCTGCAATTCTAAACATTTTGCCATGGGGCGGAGAGAAAAAAATAGCAATTTTATAAAAAAACAAACATCCACTTCTACTTATTTTCCATGGGGCAGAGAGAACATTTTTTAAGTTTTACAACTAATTTCCTGCAATTCTACCCATTTTGCCAAGATTTATGCCATATTAATGATATCTGAGTGAGAGTGACTAACAAAATCAATGGGGGCCCCCTGGAGGTCACGTCCCCCCAGGCACCTGCCCTGCATGCCAGGTCGGTATTCTGCCATGATAACTACAAGTTTAGATAGCTGGCTAGACTAACTTACCAATCAAAAAATTGTTAACTTACATGCTAATTGAGTGACTGTCAGTGACTGACTTAACAAGCGAAAAACTGCTTATGCACAACCAAATTTTGCAATTACACCTTGTGTATTTCAACTCTTCAATGAGTTGAGATCCTGACTGAGTCCCCCCCCCAAAAAAACAATTGCTAATGCCTGGAGATGGCCCTGGTCAAGGCAAACGGTTGGAAATATTACCTTTCCTTGTCAAATCACAAACAGATCAGTGATTAACTCAATGGAGGAAGGAACGAAGGCTGCACGTTAAAAGTAAGACAGGAATTGGTTGAGTTTAGATGACTCTTCCTGACCTCTGGTGGGATGTAGAGAACAAAGCACAAGACCTGTATGACGATTACGTCTCTGGCCTAACAGGACAAGTCTTAATCAACTACTTTTGGGGGACAGGGAGGGAGAGAGAGCTAGGATCAGGACAGATAAAGAGATAATAAAACACGGCACTCCAAACAACCACATAGCTACACACTCTCTTCTCTCTGGACAGGTACTATACACATTAGGTATATTGCAGAGGCAACCCCCGGAGAGAGCTGCAGGTACTGTAAGGACTTGCCAAGGAGAGGGAAAGCTATTCAGAGGTGTCACATTGAATATGTTTGGAGGAGCACATCTTTGGTAACCGGACAAGAGGCACTCTTTGGAAATGGGGATGAATATAAGCCGAATGGAGTATGCACTGCAAGTAGGCCTATGTGAATTATGAATAATGCAAAACCATGACGGCAAAAGCCTCACAAGTAGACCATTTAAAAATATTTTATGGATAGACTACTTGGGTAGACTACGGCTCCCACCATTAGCTCTGACAAATTGAAAACCCTAGTCATTGGCGACTCCATTACCCGCAGTATTAGACTTAAAACTAATCATCCAGCGATCATTCACTGTTTACCAGGGGGCAGGGCTACCGACGTTAATGCTAATCTAAAGACGGTGCTAGCTAAGGCTAAAACTGGTGAGTGTAGAGAGTATAGAGATATTGTTATCCACGTCGGCACCAATGATGTTAGGATGAAACAGTCAGAGGTCACCAAGCGCAACATAGCTTCAGCGTGTAAATCATCTAGAAAGATGTGTCGGCATCGATTAATTGTCTCTGGCCCCCTCCCAGTTAGGGGGAGTGATGAGCTCTACAGCAGAGTCTCACAACTCAATCGCTGGTTGAAAACTGTTTTCTGCCCCTCCCAAAAGATAGAATTTGTAGATAATTGGCCCTCTTTCTGGGACTCACCCACAAACAGGACCAAGCCTGGCCTGTTGAGGAGTGACGGACTCCATCCTAGCTGGAGGGGTGCTCTCATCTTATCTACGAACATAGACAGGGCTCTAACTCCTCTAGCTCCACAATGAAATAGGGTGCAGGCCAGGCAGCAGGCTGTTAGCCAGCCTGCCAGCTTAGTGGAGTCTGCCACTAGCACAGTCAGCGTAGTCAGCTCAGCTTTCCCCATTGAGACCGTGTCTGTGCCTCGATCTAGGTTGGGCAAAATAAAAAATGGCGGTGTTCGCTTTAGCAATCTCACTAGTATAAAGACCTCCTCCATTCCTGCCATTATTGAAAGAGATTGTGATACCTCACATCTCAAAATTGGGTTACTTAATGTTAGATCCCTCACTTCCAAGGCAGTTATAGTCAATGAACTAATCACTGATCATAATCTTGATGTGATTGGCCTGACTGAAACATGGCTTAAGCCTGATGAATTTACTGTGTTAAATGAGGCCTCACCCCCTGGTTACACTAGTGACCATACCCCCCGTGCATCCGGCAAAGGCGGAGGTGTTGCTAACATTTACGATAGCAAATTTCAATTTACAAAAAAAAAACTAACGTTTTCGTCTTTTGAGCTTCTAGTCATGAAATCTATGCAGCCTACTCACTCACTTTTTATAGCTACTGTTTACAGGCCTCCTGGGCCATATGCAGTGTTCCTCACTGAGTTCCCTGAATTCCTATCGGATCTTGTAGTCATAGCAGATAATATTAAAATTTTTGGTGACTTTAACATTCACATGGAAAAGTCCACAGACCCACTCCAAAAGGCTTTCGGAGCCATCATCGACTCAGTGGGTTTTGTCCAACATATCTCTGGACCTACTCACTGCCACAGTCATACTCTGGACCTAGTTTTGTCCCATGGAATAAATGTTGTGGATCTTAATGTTTTTCCTCATAATCCTGGACTATCGGAACACCATTTTATTACGTTTGCAATCGCAACAAATAATCTGCTCAGACCCCAACCAAGGAGCATTAAAAGTCGTGCTATAAATTCTCAGACAACCCAAAGATTCCTTGACGCCCTTCCAGACTCCCTCTGCCTACCCAAGGACGTCAGAGGACAAAAATCAGTTAACCACCTAACCGAGGAACTCAATTTAAACTTGCGCAATACCCTAGATGCAGTTGCACCCCTAAAAACTAAAAACATCTGTCATAAGAAACTAGCTCCCTGGTATACAGAAAATACACGAGCTCTGAAGCAAGCTTCCAGAAAATTGGAACGGAAATGGCGCCACACCAAACTGGAAGTCTTCCGACTAGCTTGGAAAGACAGTACCGTGCAGTATCGAAGAGCCCTCACTGCTGCTCGATCATCCTATTTTTCCAACTTAATTGAGGAAAATAAGAACAATCCGAAATTTCTTTTTGATACTGTCGCAAAGCTAACTAAAAAGCAGCCTTTGCAAATGGAGGATGGCTTTCACTTCAGCAGTAATACATTTATGAACTTCTTTGAGGAAAAGATCATGATCATTAGAAAGCAAATTACAGACTCCTCTTTAAATCTGGGTATTCCTCCAAAGCTCCATTGTCCTGAGTCTACACAACTCTGCCAGGACCTAGGATCAAGGGAGATACTAAAGTGTTTTAGTGATGAATGATGAAAACAATAATGAAAATAATCATGGCCTCCAAACCCTCAAGCTGCATACTGGACCCTATTCCAACTAAACTACTGAAAGAGCTGCTTCCTGTGCTTGGCCCTCCTATGTTGAACATAATAAACGGCTCTCTATCCACCGGATGTGTACCAGGCTCACTAAAAGTGGCAGTAATAAAGCCTCTCTTGAAAAAGCCGAATCTTGATCCAGAAATTATAAAAAACTATCGGCCTATATCGAATCTTCCATTCCTCTCAAAAACTTTAGAAAAAGCTGTTGCACAGCAGCTCACTGCCTTCCTGAAGACAAACAATGTATACGAAACGCTTCAGTCTGGTTTTAGACCCCATCATAGCACTGAGACTGCACTTGTGAAGGTGGTAAATGACCTTTTAATGACGTCAGACCGAGGCTCTGCATCTGTCCTCGTGCTCCTAGATCTTAGTGCCGCTTTTGATACCATCGATCACCACATTATTTTGGAGAGATTGGAAACCCAAATTGGTCTACATGGACAAGTTCTGGCCTGGTTTAGATCTTATCTGTCAGAAAGATATCAGTTTGTCTCTGTGAATGGTTTTTCCTCTGACAAATCAATTGTAAATTTCGGTGTTCCTCAAGGTTCCGTTTTAGGACCACTATTGTTTTCACTATATATTTTACCTCTTGGGGATGTCATTCGAAAACATAATGTTACATTTCACTGCTATGCGGACGACACACAGCTGTACATTTCAATGAAACATGGTGAAGCCCCAAAATTGCCCTCGCTAGAAGCCTGTGTTTCAGACATAAAGAAGTGGATGGCTGCAAACTTTCTACTTTTAAACTCGGACAAAACAGAGATGCTTGTTCTAGGTCCCAAGAAACAAAGAGATCTTCTGTTGAATCTGACAATTAATCTGGATGGTTGTACAGTCGTCTCAAATAAAACTGTGAAGGACCTCGGCGTTACTCTGGACCCTGATCTCTCTTTTGAAGAACATATCAAGACTGTTTCAAGGACAGCTTTTTTCCATCTACGTAACATTGCAAAAATCCGAAACTTTCTGTCCAAAAATGACGCAGAAAAATTAATCCATGCTTTTGTTACTTCTAGGCTGGACTACTGCAATGCTCTACTTTATGGCTACCCGGATAAAGCACTAAACAAACTTCAGTTAGTGCTAAATACGGCTGCTAGAATCCTGACTAGAACCAAAAAATTTGATCATATTACTCCAGTGCTAGCCTCCCTACACTGGCTTCCTGTTAAGGCAAGGGCTGATTTCAAGGTTTTACTGCTAAACTACAAAGCATTACATGGGCTTGCTCCTACCTATCTTTCCGATTTGGTCCTGCCGTACATACCTACACGTACGCTACGGTCACAAGACGCAGGCCTTCTAATTGTCCCTAGAATTTCTAAGCAAACGGCTGGAGGTAGGGCTTTCTCCAATAGAGCTCCATTTTTATGGAATGGTCTGCCTACCAATGTGAGAGACGCAGACTCAGTCTCAACCTTTAAGTCTTTACTGAAGACTTATCTCTTCAGTAGGTCCTATGATTAAGTATAGTCTGGCCCAGGAGTGTGAAGGTGAACGGAAAGGCTGGAGCAACGAACCGCCCTTGCTGTCTCTGCCTTGCCGGTTCCCCTCTTTCCACTGGGATTCTCTGCCTCTAACCATTTTACAGGGGCTGAGTCACTGGCTTACTGGTGTTCTTCCATGCCATCCATGGGAGGGGTGCGTCACTTGAGTGGGTTGAGTCACTGACGTGGTCTTCCTGTCTGGGTTGGCGCACCCCTCCCCCTTGGGTTGTGCCTTGGCGGAGATCGTTGTGGGCTATACTCGGCCTTGTCTTAGGACGGTAAGTTGGTGGTTGGTGACATCCCTCTAGTGGTGTGGGGGCTGTGCTTTGGCAAAGTGGGTGGGGTTATATCCTGCCTGTTTGGCCCTGTCCGGGGGTATCATCGGATGGGGCCACAGTGTCTTCTGATCCCTCCTGTCTCAGCCTCCAGTATTTATGCTGCAGTAGTTTATGTGTCGGGGTCTAGGGTCAGTCTGTTACATCTGGAGTATTTCTCTTGTCTTATCCGGTGTCCTGTGTGAATTTAAATATGCTCTCTCTAATTCTCTTTTTCTCTCTTTCTGTCTTTCTCTCGGAGGACCTGAGCCCTAGGACCATGCCTCAGGACTACCTGGTATGATGACTCCTTGCTGTCCCCAGTCCACCTGGCCGTGCTGCTGCTCCAGTTTCAACTGTTCTGCCTGCGGCTATGGAACCCTGACCTGTTCACCGGACGTGCTTGTTGCACCCTCAACAACTACTATGATTATTATTATTTGACCATGCTGGTCATTTATGAACATTTTAACATCTTGACCATGTTCTGTTATAATATCCACCCTGCACAGCCAGAAGAGGACTGGCCACCCCTCATAGCCTGGTTCCTCTCTAGGTTTCTTCCTAGGTTTTTGGCCTTTCTAGGGAGTTTTTCCTAGGGAGTTTTTCCTAGCCACCGTGCTTCTTTCACATGCATTGCTTGCTGTTTGGGGTTTTAGGCTGGGTTTCTGTACAGCACTTTGAGATATCAGCTGATGTACGAAGGGCTAAAGAATACATTTGATTTGATTTGATTTGATTTGAATGCATGGCCAGGATAATAAAGACACCAGATCCATTGCTGTTGAACCAGCTTTCGTTATAGTAGGGAAAGGGTAGCTTACAAAAGGGACGTTTTTTTTTATCAAACGAAATGAAAAACAAAATTGTTAAAGTCAAATCATTTAAATGTTTCTTATTACCTGTGTCACCGAATTATCCCCAGAGTGGCAGGTAGCCTAGTGGTTAGAGTGTTTGACTAGAAACTGAAAGGTTGCAAGATCAAGTCCGTGAGCTGACAAGGTAAAAATCTGTCAGTCTGCGCCTGAACAAGGCAGTTCAGGGGCAGTTCCTGTATGCCATAACCAATGATGTTACTGCTAAAACCAGATTTCGGTTTATCTTAAATATCCCCACCAGTGCATTCTGAAATTGGCACTTTGGAGCACATTTTTTATTATGGACACACCTCAGATATTGCCACCCCTCCCACCTCAGTGCAAGCGAGCTCATATGAGACAGGTAAATTACCAATCCTGGCACTAGGGTTTGATAATAGAAAATTACCGGCTTTGACAGGTCGAAATTGCAAATGAGCGTGTGTTTGAAAATAGAGCCCTTAATTGTTGCCCACCCAGTGCAACAGAAAGAGAGAATGACCACACAGTCATGACCCAATGCAAACCGATTTGCACTCAAATAATTTTCACAGAGTGTACAAAATTAACTGTGAGTTAACAAATAGACTCTAATCTGAAGTATTAATTTCACAACAGGCCATCAAAGAGGAGCTTGTGTTTCACTGAATATGTGATGAGCCAGCTCATATTGGGTCTGTTGAAGAAGTCTGACATTTTTGTCATTGACAAGTTAATACTCTTCCAAAACGTCTTTCCTTCCCAATCTGAAGGGGATGGGGCAAATGGGGTTGCTATCTTAAAAAGCCCAGTGCTCATTCCTCTGTATTTGTGAAATGAAGTGGGGCCTTGGTCGTTGAGATACCAGCTGTACTGGGAGCAGTGGGGGACAGTTAGGTAGCTCCCTCAAATCCATGAAAATTACATTAATCCCTCAATTATGGCCTGCTTCCTCTGTGGCCCTGGGAGCTAAAGGAGTATAGCACTGCTGAGGGAAGGCTCTGATTGGTGGAGAGAGATGTCGTCTTCCACTGAGGGAGGAGTTCAGTTATCTGAAAACTGAGGTGCGTTCAACAAGGGAAATAGTTTGGTAACGTTAGCTAACATATTCCATTTGTCTTGTGTTCCCCATGACCGTTCCCTAACGTTGGCTAACATATTCCATTTGTCTTGTGTTCTCCACGACCGTTCGCTAACGTTAGCTAACATATTCCATTTGTCTTGTGTTCGCCACGACCGTTCGCTAACGTTAGCCACCATATTCCATTTGTCTTGTGTTCTCCACGACCGTTCGCTAACGTTAGTGAACAGTCTGAAAAAAGGTAGAGTGCAGCGAACTAAAGTGTATGTTTCGGGTCTAAACTGCCACTGCAATTAATCAAGTGGCCATGTAGGCTTTCTATTACCTGTAGTGGGAATAGCTAAATAATTAGCAGTTTGATTATTGCCACTAAAATGTCAAAGTAATTGTGACAAAAATAGCTGTTTAATGTTTCACTGTAGCATTTTGGAATGTTCATTAAAATTGTGAAATTGTTACTAAGTAACATGTTCGCCGCAAACAGAAGCCTTGTTGAACTCACCTCTGGTGATGATGTCACAACCATCTCCATCTCTGAGATTAGGGGGTAGCAGCCACACAACTTCTTAAGCATAGCTACACAATACTATTGTATAAAACAACACCATAGACCAACATATACAATGCATTAAGTCATGGGCATCCAATACAATGGCAAGACAAAAGGGCAATTCTTCAATGACTGATGAAGGGCGATCGATTGAGAGAGATAAAGATAACTGTGGAGAGAGCATTCTGGAACGTCAAATGGCTACTGAGCATCACCCAGATGTGTGAAACACATACACACACTTAGCCTGACATTCTTCACTACCAGTCCTAAGAGGGTGTGTGTGTAAGGGACGGGGGGGTGAACTGTGACACTGAGGGCAGCCGGGGTCAGATCCCAGCAGGAGTACCACTCTACACCGCAGAAAGAACACACACACACGCAGCTGGACCTGGAGGAACACACACACACCCAGTTGGACCTAGAGGAACACACACACACACACACACAGTTGGACCTGGAGGAACACGCACACACACAGCTGGACCTGGAGGAACACACACACACACACACACACACACACACACACACACACACACACACACAGCTGGACCTGGAGGAACACACACACACCCAGCTGGACCTGGAGGAACACACACACACCCAGCTGGACCTGGAGGAACACACACACAGTTGGACCTGGAGGAACACACATACACACACAGCTGGACCTGGAGGAACACTCACACACACCCAGTTGGACCTGGAGGAACACACACACACACCCAGTTGGACCTGGAGGAACACACACACACGGACCTGGAGGAACACACACACACACACACACACACACACACACAGTTGGACCTGGAGGAACACACACACACCCAGCTGGACCTGGAGGAACACACACACACACACACACCAAGTTGGACCTGGAGGAACACACACACACACACACACACACACACACACACACACACACACACACACACACACACACACACACACAGCTGGACCTGGAGGAACACACACACACAGCTGGACCTGGAGGAACACACACACACACAGCTGGACCTGGAGGAACACACACACACACAGCTGGACCTGGAGGAACACGCACACACACACAGCTGGACCTGGAGGAACACACAGACACACAGCTGGACCTGGAGGAACACACACACACACAGCTGGACCTGGAGGAACACGCACACACACACAGCTGGACCTGGAGGAACACACAGACACACAGCTGGACCTGGAGGAACACACACACACAGCTGGTGATGGACTAGACATGCACAGGGGGAGGGAATAGTATCTGTCCCAGAAAATGGAAATAGGGTTTTATTCGACATTACACTACAGACACTACAGAAAAAAGGTAGAACATATTGAAGAATCAGTGTAGCATTCCCAGTCTGTTTTCTTTTAAATGTTGCCAAATATTATCTCTAAAATATGGATTGGGTCTATACGAAGTTGTTCACTATTTACTTGCAGTATGAAGTATTGCCTAAATCTCATTCCCTCAGAGAGGAGGATAAACAACTATAAATGAGTGTTGAATACACCTGCACTGTAATACACAGTGCATATCTCATCCAGACACAGAATGAGAAAATACAATTCATATACTAGCTCTAGTGTTGCAAGATCTATCTGCATGATAAACTATTATTCATATCTCATGTTTCTCCCTCATTATAAAGCTTCCTCGGTGCAGCGTTCCCCCTAAGTACACTCTCTCCCTTCCCTCTTCTCCCTTCCTGTCTTCATCTCTCCCTCCATATGGATCTGTGTGTTTAGGTGAACTCAGCATGGTGTGTCTGCAGTGCTGTATGGCAGGATTCCCCAACTGGCGGCCCAGGGATTTTATTTGGCCACCAAGTTTTTTAAATGTTTTATTGATGGACATTAAAACTTCTTATGGCTGAAATCCCGTTAACGGGATCGATATGACAACAGCCAGTGAAAGTACAGAGCGCCAAATTCAAAAAAGCAAAAATCTCATAATTACAATTCCTCAAACATACAAGTATTATACACCATTTTAAAGATAAGATTCTCATTAATCCAACCACAGTGTCCGATTTCAAAAAGGCTTTACAGCGAAAGCACATGAAATGATTATGTTAGGTCAGCACCTAGTCACAAAAAAACATACAGCCATTTTCCAGCCAAAGAGAGGAGTCACAAAAAGCAGAAATAGAGATAAAATGAATCACTAACCTTTGATGATCTTCATCAGATGACACTCATATGACTTCATGTTACACAATACATGTATGTTTTGTTCGATAAAGTTCATATTTATACTGCTCAAAAAAATAAAGGGAACACTTAAACAACACATCCTAGATCTGAATGAAATAATCTTATTAAATACTTTTATCTTTACATAGTTGAATGTGCTGACAACAAAATCACACAAAAATAATCAATGGAAATCCAATTTATCAACCCATGGAGGTCTGGATTTGGAGTCACACTCAAAATTAAAGTGGAAAACCACACTACAGGCTGATCCAACTTTGATGTAATGTCCTTAAAACAAGTTAAAATGAGGCTCAGTAGTGTGTGTGGCCTCCACGTGCCTGTATGACCTCCCTACAACGCCTGGGCATGCTCCTGATGAGGTGGCGGATGGTCTCCTGAGGGATCTCCTCCCAGACCTGGACTAAAGCATCCACCAACTCCTGGACAGTCTGTGGTGCAACGTGGCGTTGGTGGATGGAGCGAGACATGATGTCCCAGATGTGCTCAATTGGATTCAGGTCTGGGGAACGGGCGGGCCAGTCCATAGCATCAATGCCTTCCTCTTGCAGGAACTGCTGACACACTCCAGCCACGTGAGGTCTAGCATTGTCTTGCATTAGGAGGAACCCAGGGCCAACCGCACCAGCATATGGTCTCACAAGGGGTCTGAGGATCTCATCTCGGTACCTAATGGCAGTCAGGCTACCTCTGGCGAGCACATGGAGGGCTGTGCGTCCCCCCAAAGAAATGCCACCCCACACCATGACTGACCCACCGCCAAACCGGTCATGCTGGAGGATGTTGCAGGCAGCAGAACATTCTCCACGGTGTCTCCAGACTCTGTCACGTCTGTCACGTGCTCAGTGTGAACCTGCTTTCATCTGTGAAGAGCACAGGGCGCCAGTGGCGAATTTGCCAATCTTGGTGTTCTCTGGCAAATCCCAAACGACCTGCACGGTGTTGGGCTGTAAGCACAACCCCCACCTGTGGACGTCGGGCCCTCATACCACCCTCATGGAGTCTGTTTCTGACCGTTTGAGCAGACACATGCACATTTGTGGCCTGCTGGAGGTCATTTTGCAGGGCTCTGGCAGTGCTTCTCTTGCTCCTCCTTGCACAAAGGCGGAGATAGCGGTCCTGCTGCTGGGTTGTTGCCCTCCTACGGTCCTCCTCCATGTCTCCTGATGTACTGGCCTGTCTCCTGGTAGCGCCTCCATGCTCTGGACACTACGCTGACAGACACAGCAAACCTTCTTGCCACAGCTCGCATTGATGTGCCATCCTGGATGAGCTGCACTACCTGAGCCACTTGTGTGGGTTGTAGACTCCGTCTCATGCTACCACTAGAGTGAAAGCACCGCCAGCTTTCAAAAGTGACCAAAACATCAGCCAGGAAGCATAGGAACTGAGAAGTGGTCTGTGGTCCCCACCTGCAGAACCACTCCTTTATTGGGGGTGTCTTGCTAATTGCCTATAATTTCCACCTGTTGTCTATTCCATTTGCACAACAGCATGTGAAATTTATTGTCAATCAGTGTTTCTTCCTAAGTGGACAGTTTGATTTCACAGAAGTGTGATTGACTTGGAGTTACATTGTGTTGTTTAAGTGTTCCCTTTATTTTTTTGAGCAGTGTATATCCAAAAATCTCAGTTTACATTGGCGCGTTATGTTCAGTAATGTTTTGCCTCCAAAACCCCCGGCGATTTTGCAGAGAGCCACATCAATTTACAGAAATACTCATCAGAAATGTTGATGAAAATACAAGTGTTATGCATGGAACCTTAGATAAACTTCTCCTTAATGCAACCGCTGTGTCAGATTTAAAAAAAGCTTTACGGCGAGAGCAAACTTTGCAATAATCTGAGATCAGTGTGCTCAGACATAAAAAAAGCCATACAGATACCCGCCATTTCGTAATCAACATAAGTCACAAATACCATTATAAATATTCACTTACCTTTGATGATCTTCATTAGAATGCACTCCCAGGAATCTCAGTTCCACAATACATGTTTATTTTGTTCGATAAAGTCCATCCTTTATGTCCAAATACCTCCTTTTTGTTCACGCGTTCAGTCAAGTAATCCAAATGCACTGTGTTCGCGCAGTAAGTTCAGACGAAAACTCCAAAAAGTTATATTACAGTTCGTAGAAACATGTCAAACGATGTATAGAATCAATCTTTAGGATGTTTTTATCATAAATCTTCCATAATATTCCAACCGGACGATTCCTTTGTCTTCAGAAATGAAAAGGAACACACCTAACTCTCACGGGAATTCGCGCGACTGAGCTCATGTCATTTTCTCAGTCATCTGACTCCATATGCACTTATTCTCTCCCCATTCCCAGTAGAAGCATGAAACAACGTTCTAAAGACTGTTGACATCTAGTGGAAGCCTTAGGAAGTGCAATATGACCCCATTTACACTGTATACTGGATAGGCAATCACTTGAAAAACTACAAACCTCAGATTTCCATACTTCCTGGTTGGATTTTTTCTCAGGTTTTTGCCTGCCATATGAGTTCTGTTATACTCACAGACATCATTCAAACAGTTTTAGAACCTTCAGAGTGTTTTCTATCCAAAGCTACTAATAATATGCATTCTTAGCTTCTGGGCCTGGGTAGCAGGCAGTTTACTCTGGGCACCTTCTTCATCCAAGCTACTCAATACTGCCACACATCCATAAGAAGTTAAAGACTGTAAAAACACCAGCAAATCAGTTCCAAGTAATTTTGATTTTGGAAATCTGTCACAAAGTATTCCAATGCATAATAGAGAGATATATGTGATCGTATACAAATGTAAGCAAGGTTTGAAATGATTATATCTGTTTGTGCTTCTTGCGGTCAATTTGCAGTCTACAAATGATTTGTAATTATGTTCTGACCCGCTGTATTTGTATTTGTATTAATTATGGATCCCCATTAGCTGCTGCCAAGGCAGGACTGGTAGTGAAGAATGTCAGGCTAAGTGTGTGTGAATGTGTGCATGTTATTGCGTGTGTATGAACAGTTTAAGTCAGAAGTTTACATACACTTAGGTTGGTGTCATATAAACAAATTTTTCAACCACTCCACAAATGTCTTGTTAACAAACTACAGTTTTGGCAAGTTGGTTAGGACATCTACTTTGTGCATGACACATGTAATTTTTCCAACAATTGTTTACAGACAGATTATTTCACTTGTCATTCACTGTATCACAATTCCAGTGGGTCAGAAGTTTACATACACTAAGTTGACTGTGCCTTTAATCAGCTCGGAAAATTCCAGAAAATGATGTCATGGCTTTAGAAGCTTCTGATAGGCTAATTGACATCATTTGAGTCAATTGGAGGTGAACCTGTGGATGGAATTCAAGGCATACCATCAAACTCATTGCCTCTTCGTTTGATATCATGGGAAAATCAAAAGAAATCAGCTAAGACCCCAGATTTGTTTTTTAGACCTCCACAAGTCTGATTCATCCTTGGGAGCAATTTCCAAATGCCTGAAGGTACCACGTTCATCTGTACAAACAATAGTACGCAAGTATAAACACCATGGGACCACGCAGCCGTCATACCGCTCAGGAAGGTTGAGAGATGAACGTACTTTGGTGCGAAAAGTGCAAATCAATCCCAGAACAACAGCAAAGGACCTTGTGAAGATGCTGGAGGAAACAGGAACAAAAGTATATATATCCACAGTAAAACAAGTCCTTTACCGACATAACCTGAAAGGCCGCTAAGCAAGGAAGAAGCCACTGCTCCAAAACCGCCATAAAAAAAAGCCAGACTACGGTTTGCAACTGCACATGGCGACAAAGATCGTACTTTTTGGAAAAATGTCTTCTGGTCTTATGAAACAAAAATAGAACTGTTTGGCCATAATGACCATTGTTATGTTTGGAGGAAAAAGGGGGAGGCTTGCAAGCCAAATAACACCATCCCAACCGTGATGCACAGGGGTGGCAGCATCATGTTGTGGGGGTGCTTTGCTGCAGGAAGGACTGGTGCACTTCACAAAATTGATGGCATCACGAGGCAGGAAAATTATGTGGATATATTGAAGCAACATCTCAAGACATTAGTCAGGAAGTTAACGCTTGGTTGCAAGTGGGTCTTCCAAATGGACAATGACCCCAAGCATACTTCCAAAGTTGTGGAAATGGCTTAAGGACAACAAAATCAAGGTATTGGAGTGGCCATCAGAAAGCCCTGACCTCAATCCCATAGAAAATTTGTGGGCAGAACTGAAAAAATGTGTGCGAGCAAGGAGGCCTACAAACCTGAGTCAGTTACACCAGCTCTGACAGGAGGAATGGGCTAAAAGTCACCCAACTTATTGTGGGAAGTTTGTGGAAGGCTACCCGAAATGTTTGACCCAAGGTAAACAATTTGTTGGCAAATCTACCAAATGCTAATTGAGTGCATGTAAACTTCTGACCCCCTGGGAATGTGATGAAAGAAATAAAAGCTGAAATAAATCATTCTCTCTACTATTATTCTGACATTTCACATTCTTAAAATAAAATGGTGATCCTAACTGACCTAAAACAGGGAATTTTTACTAGGATTAAACATCAGGAATTGTGAAAAACGTAATTTGAATATATTTGGCTAAGGTGTTTGTAAACGTCCGACTTCAACTGTGTGTGTATATATGTGTCTGTGCCTGTGTTTGTGTTGCTTCACAGTCCCCGCTGTTCCATAAGGTGTTTTTTAATCTATTTTTTTATCTAATTTTACTGCTTGCATCAATTACTTGATGTGGAATAGAGTTCCATGTAGTCATGGCGCTATGTAGTACTGCGCACCTCCCATAGTCTGTTCTGGACTTGGGGACTGTGAAGAGACCTCTGGTGGCATGTCTTTTTGGGTATGCATGAGTGTCCGAGCTGTTTGCCAGTAGTTCAAACAGGCAGCTCGGTGCATTCAACATGTCAATACCTCTCATAAATGCAAGTAGTGATGAAGTCAATCTCTCCTCCACGTTGAGCCAGGAGAGACTGACATGCATATTATTAGTATTAGCTCTCTGTGTGCATCCAAGGGCCAGCCGTGCTGCCCTGTTCTGAGCCAATTGTCCCTCTTTGTGGCACCTGATCACACGACTGTACAGTAGTCCATGTGCGACAAAACTAGAGCCTGCAGGGCCTGCCTTGTTGATAGTGCTGTTAAGAAGGTAGAGCAGCGCTTTATTATGGACAGACCAGGTGAATACAGGTGAAAGCTATGATCCCTTATCGATGTCACTTGTTAAATCCACTTCAAATCCGTGTAGATGAAGGGGAGGAGACAGGATAAAGAAGGATTTTTAAGCCTTGGGACAATTGAGACATGGATTGTGTATGTTGGTATGTGAGTACATGCCCCGACATATTGAGGCTGTTCTGAGGGCAACGCAATATTTGTAAGGTGTTCATAATTATATATATTTTTTTTCACCTTTATTTAACCAGGTAGGCCAGTTGAGAACAAGTTCTCATTTACAACTGTGACCTGGCCAAGATAAAGCAAAGCAGTGTGACACAAACAACAACACAGAGTTACACATGGAATAAACAAGCATACAGTCAATAACACAATAGAAAAAAAGAAAGTCTATATACAGTGTGTGCAAATGATGTGAGGAGGTAAGGCAATAAACAGGCCATAGTAGTGAAGTAATTACAATTTAGCAAATTAACACTGGAGTGATAGATGAGCAGATGATGGTGTGTAAGTAGTGATACTGGTGTGCAAAAGAGCAGAAAAGTAAATAAAAACAATATGGGGATGAGGTAGGTAGATTGGATGGGCTATTTACAGATGGGCTATGTACAGCTGCAGCGATCGGTTAGCTGCTCGGATAGCTGATGTTTAAAATTAGTGAGGGAAGTATAAGTCTCCAGCTTCAGCGATTTTTGCAATTTGTTCCAGTCATTGGCAGCAGAGAACTGGATGGAAAGGCGGCCAAAGGAGGTGTTGGCTTTGGGAATGACCAGTGAGATATACCTGCTGGAGTGCGTGCTACGGGTGGGTGTTGTTATTGTGACCAGTGAGCTGAGATAAGGCCGAGCTTTACCCAGCAAAGACTTATAGATGACCTGGAGCAAGTGGGTCTGGTGACTAATATGTAGCGAGGGCCAGCCGATTAGAGCATACAGGTCGCAGTGGTGGGTGGTATATGGGACTTTGGTGATAAAACGGATGGCACTGTGTTAGACTGCATCCAGTTTGCTGAGGAGAGTGTTGGAGGCTATTTTGTAAATGACATCGCCGAAGTCGAGGATCGGTAGGATAGTCAGCTTTACTAGGGTAAGCCGTCTCTAGATTTAATTTTGGATTGGAGATGTTTAATATGTTTAGTATACTCAGTGTATATATAAACTAGATGACTGACAGGGGGCACTGTTTTGAAGCCACCGCGCCTCCATGTTGTTACTCCTCCGTTGTAAAAAGAATATTTTGCAAGCTATAGAAATGCATTTATTAATGGCTAAATTTATTTTTGCCACATTTATTATATTACAGACACCTTAATGCATACATTTGAATTATGTGAGCTAATATACAAATGTTTTCCTTAAAGTATCATTTTTGGAGATGATTAATGTTAATGGCCGCAGGTAGTCTGGCGGGTAGTAGTGTTGGGCTAGTAACCGAAAGGTTGCTGGATTGAATCCCGAGATGACTAGGTAAAAATCTGTCGTTCTGCCCCTGAGCAAGGCAGTTAACCCACTGTTCCCCGGGCCGCTGTAGATGTCGATTAAGGCAGACCTCTGCACCTCTGAGGGGTTTGGTTAAATGCAAAAGGCACATTTCAGTTGAATGCTTTAACTGACTAGGTTTCCCCACCACAACAACAAAAATACATGTAATTTTGTCCTTTAAACATTGAATTGAAATACTGTAGAATTCCATTCATTCCTATGGAGGACTGAGCCTTTTGAGGAGTACCAATATGGCCGACTGGTGGCTTCAAAACCTCTCATTGGCAAATACATAGGTGTGCAATCTAGTGTTTATATACATGATTGGGAGATCAGTGTACCTTTCTCATGGCTGAAGGAATCTGCTGAGTGAACTGTTCCTCATCTGCTTCTGCTCTAACGAAGACTGCTGCTCTGCTCTGTCTGTGGCTGGGTCTCATTCTCAGACGCAGACCCGACCCAGAGAGAACGGGAGGAAGGAAAGGACGGGAGAAAATATATAGAGAGAAAGGGAGTTGAGACACTGGGTGAGAAAGAGAGACCAAGCCCTCACCCCCTCAACAGAGTCAAGCTATACCAACCTTTACTTTACCTACCCTTACCCTCCATCCCTCCCTCCCTCAGCAGGGCCAGATGCTTTTGTCTTCTGGGGAACAGCAGCAGCCAAGGTCACCCCTCTCCTCATCTCCCCTCTCTTCTCCCTTCCCTTCACCTATTTCCTCTCCCTTCACCCCTCTCTTCTGTATCCTCTCTCCCCTCCGTTCACCTCTCCTCTTCCACTCTTCCCTCCCCCTCTTCCCTCCCCATTCTCTCTTCTCTCTCCCCTTTCTCCTCTTCACAACCTCTGTCTCTCTTCTCCAATGCCATTACTCGTCTTTCACCTCTCCATTCTCCCATCTCCATGAGCGAGACACCAGGACACAGACGGGTGCACAAATTTGATACAGTATATAATGTGATTCAGATTGGTACATCTGTAGCCAGCCAAATACTGCTCAGAAGACAGCTCTAAAAATATTCTTGTTTCTTTCCATGTTCAAAACAACTGTCTGAAGAACAAGGTTTACGTTATATTCAATTACGCAATTTACGGTGGCCCAACTGACTGATTAGAGACATTAGTTCCTTTAAATAACATCATGTGACGTTATAAGTTGAAAGCAATGTCTAATCCAATATTACAAAAGCAGAAACATTGTTTTCCTTCCTTCAGAGAGTTAAGCACAAGTTCACATGAAACAAAGCATATCATTCTCAGTGCGATTATATGTCAGCTTCACAGAAGAAAAATACATACTTGACTGGAAAGGTAGTTACACAACCACCTCAATATAACTCGGAGTGAGTTTTTAACAAACAGCCAGAGTCAAATTGTCTCTGTGAATGTCTGATTTTGATTCAATCACCGGAGAGATCAAGAAATTCTTCATCCACGGTTGGTAGCGAATAGGAATAGTGATGATAAAATGATTTCTTAGTGTGGACTGTTGGAAAATAATCATTGATGTGATAGGAGGAGACATCTGTCAGATGAAGGTGGATTTGTGTGGAAGAGCAGGCCAATGTACTGTATGACTAATCTGATATCATTATTCAAGCTATTATTCAGTGGTCATCATCATCACAGAGCTCGTCACCTCAGCTTCCATTCTTAGTGCTGCCTGAAGAAGACTATTGTTGTCGAAATGTGCTGCAGTTATGCATCTTGATGTCTTGTAAACTATAGGCTGATCTGTTCCTACTTATGTATTCTATATATTATCTATAAATAATTCACAAAAGTTTTCTGATGGATGGCACCGAAGGGGATGGCTGCCGTTTTATGGGTTTTTATTAACCAACTGTGCTATTTTGTTCGTTTCTATGCATTGTTTGTAACTTATTTTGTACATAATTTGTACAGCCCGTCTGGTGTTCAACCTTCCCAAGTTCTCTCACGTCACCCCGCTCCTCCGCTCTCTCCACTGGCTTCCAGTTGAAGCTCGCATCCGCTACAAGACCATGGTGATTGCCTACGGAGCTGTGAAGGGAACGGCACCTCCATACCTTCAGGCTCTGATCAGGCCCTACACCCAAACAAGGGCACTGCGTTCATCCACCACTGGCCTGCTGGCCCCCCTACCTCTGAGGAAGCACAGTTCCCGCTCAGCCCAGTCAAAACTGTTCGCTGCTCTGGCACCCCAATGGTGGAACAAGCTCCCTCACGACGCCAGGACAGCGGAGTCAATCACCACCTTCCGGAGACACCTGAAACCCCACCTCTTTAAGGAATACCTAGGATAGGATAAAGTAATCCTTCTAACCCCCCCCCCCCCTTAAAGATTTAGATGCACTATTGTAAAGTGGTTGTTCCACTGGATATCATAAGGTGAATGCACCATTTTGTAAGTCGCTCTGGATAAGAGCGTCTGCTAAATGACTTAAATGTAATGTAAATGTAATAATGTTGCTGCTACCCTCTCGTATGACCAAAAAGAGCTTCTGGACATCAGAACAGCAATTACTCACCTTGAACTGGACAAATAATTTTTCTTTAATGAGTCAGAAGAGGGATTTACTCCAGACACCCGACAAGGCCCTCATCCCCGCCATTCACAGGAGAAAGAGACAGAGATATCTAGGAAGGAGATCGGGATGCCTTGTAAGGATCCGGCGACGGGTGGCTAATCTGCCTTTGCCATCGGTACTATTGGTCAACGTACAATCGCTGGATAATTAAGTGGACGAACTACAAGAACGTATATCCTACTAAAGGGACATTAAAAACTGTAATATCTTATGTTTCACCGAGTCGTGGCTGAACGATGACATGATTAACATACAGCTGGCAGGCTATACACTGTATCGGCAGAAAAGAACAGCAGCCTCTAGTAAGACAAGGGGTGCTGGTCTATGTATATTTGTAAACAACAGCTGGTGCACGAAATCTAAGGGAGTCTCAAGGTTTTGCTCATCTGAGGTAGAGTATCTCATGATAAGCTGTAGACCACACTATCTACCAAGAGAGTTTTTATCTATATTCTTCGTAGCTGTCTATTTACAACCACAAACCGATGCTGGCACTAAGACCACACTCAATGAGCTGTCAACGGCCAAAGCCAAACAGGAAAATGCTCATCCAGAAACAGCGTTCCTAGTAGCCGGGGACTTTAATGCAGGGAAACTTAAATCCGTTTTACCTCATTTCTACCAGCATGTTAAATGTGCAACCAGAGGGAAAAAACTCGAGACCACCTTTCCTCCACATACAGAGACGCATACAAAGCTCTCCCTCGCCCTCCATTTGGCAAATCTGACCATAATTATATCCTCCTGATTCCTGTTAACAAGCAAAAACTTAAGCAGGAAGCACTAGTGACTCGGTCAATAAAAATCAGTCACTGGTTTCTTCAATAAGTGCATCGATGATGTCGTCCCCACAGTGACTGTATGTACATACCCCAACCAGAAGCCATGGATTACAGGCAACATCCGCACTGAGCTAAAGGGTAGAGTTGCCGCTTCAAGGAGCGGGACTTTAACCCGGAAGCTTATAAGAAAATAAGATTGAATCGTACTACACCGGCTCCGATGCTCATCGGATGTGGCAGGGCTTGCAAACTATTACAGACTACAAAGTGAAGCACAGCAGCCCAGTGACACAAGCCTATCAGACGAGCTAAATTACTTCTATGCTCAATTCGAGGCACGTAACACTGAAACATGCATGAGAGCATCAGCTGTTCCAGACAAATGTGTGATCACACTCTCTGTAGCCAATGTGCGTAACACCTTTTAAACAGGTCAACATTCACAAGGCAGCTGGGCCAGATGGATTACCAAGATGTGTACTCCGAGTATGCGCTGACCAACTGGCAAGTGTCTTCACTGACATTTTCAATCTCTCCCTGTCTGAGTCTGTAATACCAACATGTTTCAAGCAGACCACCTTAGTCCCTGTGCCCAAGAACACCAAGGTAACCTGCCTAATTGACTACCGACCCGTAGCACTCACGTCTGTTGCCATGAAGTGCTTTGAAAGGCTGGTCATGGCTCACATCAACACCATTATCACAGAAACCCTAGACCCACTCCAATTTGCGTACCACCCCAACAGATCCACAGATGATGCAATCTCTATTGCACGCCACATTGCCCTTTCACACCTGGACAAAAGGAACACCTATGTGAGAATGCTATTCATTGACTACAGCTCAGCGTTCAACACCATAGTGCCCTCAAAACTCATCACTAAGCAAAGGACCCTGGGACTAAACACCTCCCTCTGCAACTGGATCCTGGACATCCTGACGGGCCACCCCCAGGTGGTAAGGGTAGATAACAACACGTCCGCCACGTTTATCCTCAACATGGGGGCCTCTCAGGGTTGTGTGCTCAGTCCCCTCCTGTACTCCCTGTTCTCTCATGACTACATAGTCAGTCACGACTCCAACACCATCATTAAGTTTGCCGATGACACAACAGTGGTAGGCCCGATCACCAACAACGACGAGACAGCTTATAGGGAGGATGTCAGAGACCTGGCCGTGTGGTGCCAGGACAATCTCTCCCTCAACGTGATCAAGACAAAGGAGATGATTGTGGACTACAGGAAAAGGAGGACCGAGCACACCCCCATTCTCATCGATGGGGCTGTAGTGGAGCAGGTTGAGAGCTTCAAGTTTCGTGGTGTCCACATCACCAACAAACGTACATTGTCCAAGCACACCAAGACAGTTGTGAAGAGGGCACGACAAAACCTATTCCCCCTCTGGAGACTGAAAAGATTTGTCATGGGTCCTCAGATCCTCAAAAGGTTCTACAGCTGCACTATCGAGACCATCCTGGCTGGTTGCATCACTTCCTGGTATGACAACTGCTCGGCCTACGACCGCAAGACACTACAGAAGGTAGTGCGTATGGACCAGTACATCACTAGGGCCAAGCTTCCTGCCATCCAGGACCTCTACACCAGCCGGCGTCAGAGGAAGGCCCTAAAAATTGTCAGATTCCAGCCACCCTAGTCATAGACTGTTCTCTCTGCTACTGCACGGCAAGCGGTACCGGAGCGCCCAGTCTAGGTCCTAGAGGCTTCTAAACAGCTTCTACTCCCAAGCCATAAGACTCCTGAACATCTAATCAAATGGCTACCCAGACTATTTGCTTTGCTCCCCCTCTTTTACGCTGCTGCTATTCTCTGTTTATTATCTATGCATTGTCACTTTAATAACGCTTCCTACATGTACATATTTATATGTATTTTTTCACCTTTATTTAACCAGGTAGGCTAGTTGAGAACAACTTCTCATTTGCAACTGCGACCTGGCCAAGATAAAGCATAGCAGTTAGACACATACTACACAGAGTTACACATGGAATGAACAAAACACACCGTCAATAATACAGTAGAAAAAAAGAAAACTAAACGTCTATATACAGTGAGTGCAAATTAGGTAAAATAAGGGAATTAAGGTAATAAATAGGCCAAGGTGGCAAAGTAATTACAATATGGCAATTAAACACCGGAATGGTAGATGTGCAAAAGATGGATGTGCAAGTAGAGATACTGGGGTGCAAAAGGAGCAGAATAAAGAAATAAATACAGTATGGGGATAAGGCAGATAGATGGGCTGTATACAGATGGGCTATGAACAGGTGCAGTGATCTGTGAGCTGTTCTGACAGCTGGTGCTTAAAGCTAGTGAGGGAGATGGGAATCTCCAGCTTCAGAGATTTTTGCAGTTCGTTCCAGTCATTGGCAGCAGAGAACTGGAAGGAAAGGTGACCAAAGGAGGAATTGGCATTGGGGGTGACCAGTGAGATATACCTGCTGGAGCGTGTGCTACGAGTGGGTGCTGCTATGGTGACCAGCGAGCTGAGATAAGGCGGGGCTTTACCTAGCAGAGACTTGTAGATAACCTGTAGCCAGTGGGTTTGGCGACGAGTATGAAGTGAGGGCCAGCCAACGAGACGTATAGGTCGCAATGGTGGGTAGTGTATGGGGCTTTGGTGACAAAATGGATGGCACTGTGATAGACTGTATCCAGTTTGTTGAGTAGAGTGTTGGAGACTATTTTATAGATGACGTCGCCGAAGTCGAGGATCGGTAGGATGGTCAGTTTTACGGGGGTATGTTTGGCAGCATGTGTGAAGGATGCTTTGTTGCGAAATAGGAAGCCGATTCTAGATTTAATTTTGGATTGGAGATGCTTAATATGAGTCTGGAAGGAGAGTTTACAGTCTAGCCAGACACCCAGGTATTTGTAGTTATCCACGTATTCTAAGTCAGAGCCGTCCAGAGTAGTGATGCTGGATGGACGGGCAGGTACGGGCAATGATCGGTTGAATAGCATGCATTTAGTTTTATTTGCGTTTAAGAGCAGTTGGAGGCCACGGAAGGACAGTTGTATGGCATTGAAGCTCATCTGGAGGTTAGTTAACACAGTGCCCAAAGAAGGGCCAGAAGTAGACAGAATGGTGTCGTCTGCGTAGAGGTGGATCAGAGACTCACCAGCAGCAAGAGCGACATCATTGATGTATACAGATAAGAGAGTCGGCCCAAGAATTGAACCCTGTGGCATCCCCATCGAGACTGCCAGAGGTCTGGACAACAGGCCCTCCGATTTGACACACTGAACTCTATCAGAGAAGTAGTTGGTGAACAAGGCGAGGCAATCATTTGAGAAACCAAGGCTGTTGAGTCTGCCCATAAGAATGTTGTGATTGACAGTCGAAAGCTTTGGCCAGGTCAATGAATACAGCTGCACAGTAATGTCTCTTATCGATGGTGGTTATGATATCGTTAAGGACCTTGAGCGTGACTGAGGTGCACCCATGACCGGCTCTGAAACTAGATTGCATAGCGGGAAGGTACGGTGTGATTCAAAATGGTCGGTAATCTGTTTGTTAACTTGGCTTTCGAAGACCTTAGAGATGAAGGGTAGGATAGATATAGGTCTGTAGCAGTTTGGGTCTAGTGTCTACCCCTTTGAAGAGGGGGATGACCGCGGCAGCTTTCCAATCTTTGGGAAATCAGATGACACGAAAGAGAGGTTGAACAGGCTAGTAATAGGGGTTGCAACAATTTCGGCAGATAATTTTAGAAAGAGAGGGGGGTCTAGCCCGGCTGATTTGTAGGGGTCCAGATTTTGCTTGCTCTTTCAGAACATCAGCTATCTGGATATGGGTGAAGGAGAAATGGTGGGGGCTTGGGCGGGTTGCTGTGGAGGGTGCCGGGCAGGTGACCGGGTTAGGGATAGCCAGATGGAAAGCATGGCCAGCCGTAGAGAAATACTTATTGAAATTCTCAATTATATGTAACGGCTGTCGGGAGAGAGAGTAGACCAAGGTGCAGCGGAGTTAGTGTTCATCTTGAAATTTAATTCGAAAACAAGAGAACACTACAAAAATTAACAAAAACGACAGCAAACAGTCCTGTTTGGAAAATACTCAAAACAGAAACAATTACCCACAAAACCCAAAGGAAAAACATGCTCCTTATGTGTGACTCCCAATCAGCAACAACGCTCTACGCTGTGCCTGATTGGAAGCCAAACGGCCAAAATCAATGAAAGAAACCAACATAGAAAAATGCACATAGAACGCCCACCCATTGTAACACGCTGGCCTAACCAAAATAAAGAACAAAAACCCCTCTATGGCCAGGGCGTTACATTATAGTGGATTTATCGGTTGTAACAGTGCTTCCTAGCCTCAGAGCAGTGGGTAGCTGGGAGGAGGTGCTCTTATTCTCCATGAACTTTACAGTGTCTGTAACGCCCTGGCCATAGAGAGGGGTTTTTTGTTCTTTATTTTGGTTAGGCCAGGGTGTTACATTGGGTGGGCGTTCTATGTTCCTTTTTCTATGTTTTGGTATTTCTTTGTTTTGGGCCGTGTGTGGCTCCCAATCAGGCACAGCTGAAGCTCGTTGCTGCTGATTGGGAGTCACACATAAGGAGCATGTTTTTCCTTTGGGTTTTGTGGGTAATTGTTTCTGTTTAGAGTATTTTCCTAACAGGACTGTTTGCTGTCGTTTTTGTTCATTTTGTAGTGTTCTCTTGTTTTTTTGTATTAAAATTCTAATGATGAACACATCCTCTGCTGCACCTTGGTTCCCTCTTACAGACAGCCGTTACAGTGTCCCAGAACTTTTTTGAGTTTGTACTGAAGGATGCAAATTTCTGTTTAAAAAAGCTAACCTTAGCTTTCCTAACTACCTGTGTATATTGGTTCCTAACTTCCCTGAAAAGTTGCATATAACGGGGGCTATTCGATGCTAATGCAGAACGCCACAGGATGTTTTTTGTGCTGTCAAGGGCAGACAGGTCTGGAGTGAACCAAGGGCTCTATCTATACCTGGTTCTACATTTTTTGAATGGGGCATGCTTATTTAAGATGGTGAGGAAGGCACTTTTAAAGAACAACCAGGCATCCTCTACTGTCGGGATGAGGTCGATGTCATTCCAGGATACCCTGGCCAGGTCGATTAGAAAGGCCTGCTCGCAGAAGTGTTTTAGGGAGTGTTTGACAGTGATTAGGGGTGGTCGTTTGATCGCAGACCCATTACGGATGCAGGCAATGAGGCAGTGATCGCTGAGATCTTGGTTGAAAACAGCAGAGGTGTATTTGGAGGGCGAGTTAGTTAGGATGATATCTTTGAGGGTGCCCGTGTTTACGGATTTGGGGTTATATCTGGTAGGTTCATTGATAAGTTGTGTGAGGTCGAGGGCATCAAGCTTAGATTGCAGGATGGCCGGGGTGTTAAGCATGTCCCAGTTTAGGTCACCTAGCAGCACGAGCTCAGAAGATAGATGGGGGGCAAGCAAATCACATATGGTGTCGAGGGCACAGCTGGGGGCAGAAGGTGGTCGATAGCAAGCGGCAACGGTGAGAGACTTGTTTCTGGAAAGGTTCATTTTTAGAAGTAGGAGCTCAAATTGTTTGGGTACAGACCTGAATAGTAAGACAGAACTCTGCAGGTTATCTTTGCAGTAGATTGCAACACCGCCTCTTTTGGCAGTTCTATCTTGTCGGAAAATGCTATAGTTAGGGATGGAAATTTCAAGGTTTTTGGTGGTCTTCCTAAGCCAGGATTCAGACACGGCTAGGACATCTGGATTGGTGGAGTGTGCTAGAGCAGTGAATAAAACAAACTTAGGGAGGAAGCTTCTAATGTTAACATGCATGAAACCAAGGCTTTTACTGTTGCAGAAGTCAACAAATGAGATAGCCTGGGGATGGGAGTGGAGCTAGACACTGCAGGGCCTGGATTAACTTCTACATCACCAGAGGAACAGAGGAGGAGCATGGTAAGGGTACGGGTAGCTAAAGGCTAGCTAAAGGCTAACAGAACTGGACGTCTAGCACGTTCAGAACAGAGAGTAAAAGGAGCAGATTTCTGGGCACGGTAGAATATATTCAAGGAATAATGTACAGACAAAGGTATAGTAGGATGTGAATACAGTGGGGGTAAACCTGTGCATATAGTGATAATGAAAGAGATATTGTCTCTAGAAATAGCATTTAAACCAGGTGATGTCACTGCGTGTGTGGGAGGTGGAACTAAAATGTTAGCCGAGGCGTTTTGAGCAGTGCTAGAGGCTCTACAGTGAAATAAAACAATAGTTACAAACCAAAACAGCAATGGACAAGGCATGGTGACGTTAGGGAGAGGCATGCATAGCCGGGTGATCATAAGAGTCCAGTGCGTGGCTTCAGGCAGCTAGCGGCGGGCTAGCAGGCTAACAGAAAGGCCTTAGAGGGGCGACGCGACGGAGGAAAGTCTGTTGTGGCCTCCTCGTGCAGTTACACCAGCGGACGGATCAGCAGGGCTCCGTGTGGTAAACCAGGCCAATTGGCAAAATATGTATAGTGGCCAAAGAAATATGTCCGAAGGGCCTCTTAAGCCAGCAGTGCAATGTGCTTTAGATAGCTAGCAGGCCGCAGATTAGCGGCTGTGCGTTCAGGGGACATTAGCTGCTATAATTCTAGGTGGAAAAAAAATATATATTTATATTTAATAATAAAAAATAGGTTCAGAGCTTGCGGTAGGAATCCGGAGATAGGGAGAAGAATAAGTCCGACTAGCTCTGGTTTGAGTCGCTCTGTACAGACTGGCGAGAGTTGTCCGGGATAAAGGTAGCTGATGACCGCTAGCAAAGGATAGCTGACTGCTAGCTAGTAGCTTCGGAATGTATTTGATGGGCCTCGTAAGCTAACAGTCCGTTGTGCTCTAGACAGCTAGCATTCAGGGGACGTTAGCTGCGAAGGTCGGAAGATGAGAAGGTTCAGAGCTTGCGGTAGGAATCCGGGGATATGGAGAGAAAAATAGGTCCGGTATGCTCTGGTTGAATCGCGTTGTACAAACTGGCGATAGCTTTCCGAGCTAACGGTTAGCTGATGACCGTTAGCTGGCTAGCTTATGTTGGAGATTCCAGTAATAGAGGTAGAGAAAAATACTTTAGAGAAAAAGCAGGTCCACACCACATTGGGTGAGGCGGGTTGCAGGAGAGTATTTTGAAGTAAGGGGTTAGAAAAATATAAAAAGATATGTGAAGAAAAATATATATACATGGGACACGACAGGACGAAGGACAAAGACGTCTGACTGCTACGCCATCTTGGAACTCATATCACCTCAATTACCTTGACTACATCAATTACACATTGACTCTGTACCAGTACCCCCTGTATATAGCCTCGCTATTGTTATTTTATTGCTGCTCTTTAATTATTTGTTACTTTTATTTATTATTTTCTTGGTATTTTTCTTAACTGCATTGTTGGTTAAGGGCTTGTAAGCATTTCACTGTAAGGTCTACACCTGTTGTATTCGACGCATGTGGCAAATAAAGTTTGATTTGATCATACTGGCTACCTACTTGTTTTCTTCCAGTAAATTTGAGCTAATAGGAGTAGGCCTTAGAATCTAGATGCAAACTATGTGTGTGGAAGTTCATTTACAGAACAGTATTGTTTTATACCTGTTGCAACACTGAATTTACAGTAACTCTATCTGAAGTGTTTCATTTCCATTTGGCAACCACTACTTAAGTGACAGTTTAATTGTGTTACTTTATGTCATTGAGAGGGGAGAGATAGATAGATAAAGAGTGGAATAAAACAGTGAAACCTCATCCCAGTAACCTTCCCTGTGGTCAACACAGGGACAGACAACACAAACACACACAGTATTCACTAAAAGTCATTGACTTTATCCAGAAGGTTACAGGTTTACAACAAATTACAGTATGAACCTCTCCAAATACAGTTGAAACACCTCTATGTACACTAAAAGTCATCCAACAGTAAGCTACTGTTCTATAAATAGCAGTTGTGTTTTACAAACCAAACAAATGTAAGTCATTTCTTATTTTGTTGAGCAATAACATTATAATGCTAAAGCAGGTAATTTTGCTTCTATATCATGTAGACTACAGAGACTTTCCAAAGTGAATGCATAATAGCTATCCAATTGACAAGCAGTAAAGTTCAGGGAACAGGCATTCTTGAAAAGAGAGGATAGCTTTTAAATTGCAGTTTAAAACACCAAGCTCCAGGTACAAGTTTGTTTGGTTAAATATGCTTTTGGACATGAGCCAGTTCACTTGTTTGTTGTCAGCACTACCTCTGAAGCATAGAAATGCCTCTCAGAAATTCCATGAAATTATCAGCATTAAATTACTTTTAGAAAGGCTCTAAGGCTCTCTGTAAACTGAAATCAAACTACAGGTTTTGTTTATGTGTCACAGAAGTTGTCATGGAGAGAAGACCAAGGCGCAGCGGGTATGCGGATACTCATGGTTTTAATTTCAAAAGAGTAAAGTATTCACTGACAAAACAATAAAGATGACAACAGCAACAGTTTTACAGGCTATACAAATGCAGTGCAAAAACAACTACCCACAACCCCAAAGAAAAACACACACACCTATATAGGACTTCCAATCAAAGGCAACTCAACACACCTGCCTTCAATTGGAAATCCCAATCACCAACACAAACATTCACACACACAAAAACTGCCACGTCCTGACATTATGAGAGAATGGATTACAAGACTTTGACAAGTTGACATTTTAGAATCAACTTAGACTAAAAAAACTCTGAAAAAAACACCAGCCACTGAGGAATGGAAATAGTTGGCACTTGGCACATGCAATGCAATCAAAACAAGGCATTTTATCTCATCTCCATGTCTTCTGATCAGTGTTCAAATCATAGGGTATGATTTTTTATTTTGTATTTTATTTAACTAGGCATGATGATTGTGTGATAGGCAGGACTGAAATGCAGCCACAATGTCTCAGAAAGTGATTGTAAGAAACAGGGATGAAAGTGATGCATGAGATAGAACGAGAGATGGAATGAGGAGTAGGAGTAGAGGCTGAGGAGAGATTGATAAAATACTTAGCGTCAGTCAACAGCTTCCACAGCAGTGGGAGGGGCATATATATGTAGATTAAATATTGCCAGCAGACAGCTGGTAACATACAGTACATCAATCATACGTGTGTATATCTACACACATGAATGAGTACTCATTCGTGTAAATCCACATACAGCTACACAATAACATGTGCATCTACTTAATCTGCGCCTTCAAATACACACATGTGCATCTGGTGTGTCAACAACTATCAATTGCGAGCCTTCCAGAAGGCTCATAGACATGCAGAGGCCGATCTGGGGTGGTATCTGCTACTCATCTGTCCGTATGGGAGTTGTATTAGGCCTGCAGGATGACAGTGAAAATACAGCTTCCCACTGGATTGGTCCAGACACACACAGGGTCTGAAGCATCCATCTTCCCACAGCCACTCATTGGCCCCAAAGAGTTCATTAAACTAGGCCCATCACCACTGAGAAACATGCAACCTTCCTGCCACTCAAGGCCCAACATAATACTCCCAGTGCTAAACTCCACTATCCAGTCAGATTCCCATGATCTATGGCTACACAGTAGCCACTGTACTGTAGTATCAATATTTAGTTAGTCCTAAATATTTCTAAAACTAAAAGCATTGTATTTGGGACAAATCATTCACTAAACCCTAAACCGCAACTAAATCTTGTTATGAATAATGTGGAAATTGAGCAAGTTTAGGTGACTAAATTGCTTGGACTAACCCTGGATTGTAAACTGTCATGGTAAAAATATATTGATCAAATAACATTTAATTCATCACATGTGCCGAATAAAACAGGTGTAGACCTTACCGTGAAATGCTTACTACAAGCCCTTAACCAACAATGCAGTTCAAGAAATAGAGTTAGAAATATTTCCTAAATGAACTAAAAGTACAGTTGGTTGGGAGCCCGTAAAACGGCAGCTAGCCACTCTGGCGCCATTATCACACATCAACAGTAGCTAAAATGGGGAGAAGTCTGTCCATAATAAAGCACTGCTCTGCCTTCTTAACAACACTATCAACAAGGCAGGTCGTGCAGGCCCTAGTTTTGTCGTACCTGGACCACTGTTCTGTAGTGTGGTCAGGTGCCACAAAGAGGGACTTACAAAATTACAACTGGCTCAGAACAGGGCAGCACGGCTGGCATTTAAAAGTACATGGGGAGCTAACATTAATGATATGCATGTCACTACTTGTGTTTGTAAGAAGTGTTGACAAGCTGAATGTACCAAACTGTCTGTTTAAACTACTAGCACACAGCTCGAACACACAGTCATACCCCACAAGATATGCCACCAGAGGTCTCTTCACAATCCCCAAGTCCAGAACAGACTGCGGGAGGTACACAGTACTACATAGAGCCATGACTACATGGAACTCTATTCCACATCAGCTAACTGATGCAAGCAGTGGGATCAGATTTAAAAAACAGGTAAAAATACACCTTATGGAACAGCGGGGACTGTGAAGAGAACAGACAAAGGTACAGACACACAAGGGCTAGCACACCCACTCTACACACACGTACATTGTAATATGGTGGTATTATACATGTTGTATTGTAGATATGTAGTGGTGTAATAATGTTATATGATATACTGTTTTATATTTTGTTTTATGTGTAACGTAAGTGCTTTATTGTGTTTGGACCCCAGGAAGAGTAGCTGCCTTGGCAGCAGCTAATGGGGATCCCTAATTTAAAAAAATATATACAAATTCAAACATGGTTTGGTTAGGAGCTAATTAACATTGTATCGCCAACCTGTAAGCCTACTACAGCAGTTTTTTTGTGGACTGATTTAGAGAGTGCGCTGCGGTCACGTCCACATAGTTATCCAGCTCTCAGTAATTACAATGTTCTATGTCGTGGGTTGTTTTCCTAATAGGCCTATCTGTATTCATTAGACGTTTATGTGATATTATGTCTTGATATCTTGAAATATATTAGGTATTGGCCATTGATTTGATAACTATTTAGAGGTGTAGATTATAAGGTGAGATATAATTTAAGTGCACGCACCAGCTGGATAACTATGTGGACGTGACTGCCACACGCTCCCTAAATCAGTCCACTAACAATCTATGGTGGTGGTGAGTAGGCCTGGGCAACAGGTCGGCGACACGATGTAACTTAACTTCTAAATTAACGATGTTAACATTTCTACTCGCATTTGATCTTTTGGATAACAACTATGGGACATGTTATGTGATAAGATTATGCGTGTACATGCTAGCAACATGAACCAACATTAGCAAACATTTGCAATCTGTGTTTGGATTAATTCAGCGTTAGGAGCTGGGCTTTTAACCAGTTGAGGTACCCATTTTTGGGAGCGTTAGGCTGGAGTGACACACGATGATTCTTAAAAAGTACAACCAAACTTTTTTACTACACCTCCTTACATCATATTTCTATCACACAAATACACAATATTGGAAAATCCAGATCTTACAGAGCATGGCCTGGTATTGAGTAAATACCTAAGTAAGAGCTTCAATATGAGGGCAGTGATAGTCAATCCCAGCATGTATTGCTGACTGCTAATGAGGTTACTCAGACCAGCCCCTTCCAGCCACAGATATATAGGAGATGAATATATTTGATCAGACAGTGGTGCAGAGGCTGTTTATCCCAGACTGAGCTGTTCTGATAAGGCTACCAGAGCATTAGACCACTGCAGTGAGTCAGTAGATGGATGTCAGCCAGCAGGGATACACCCTAAGACAGGAACTCCACCCAACAACACTCACCAAAGAGCTCATGTACTATAACAACAGAGCTTTTAATCAGCATACACAACGTCGATACATACTGATGCATAATTCAAACTAGTGTATAATATCTATCTGTGTATATTTCAAAGAGTTTCGGCAAGAAAGTGTGCAACATACTGTGCACTAAAAACAATGATTTTCTATTAGATTGTGGATTTGGGGGATTGTTGCGAGATACATAACAAGTAAGTATAGCATAAACATGTCAATATCCAGCCAAGTGTAAAGGTTATTATAGTGATTACTGCTTACAGGTCAGCTGATCACTCTCATGGCTTATGAGTAACTTGCATCTCTTATGATAGACAGAGAGAGCTGGAGGATAGAGAGAGGAAGAGAGGGAGTCATCCTTTAGAGATAATCTGAAGACCTTTCAACTATGATGCAAGCGAAAGACAGGACATAGACATACAGAAAGCCAAGTTGTTAATTAATAACACATAGGCCTGGCAATTCTGATAGCTGTAGAGGATTTTTAAAACCTATTTTTAACACTAAACATTCAGCCATAAAAATTACGCATTGAGTATTCCTTTAAATACAGAGGCCAGTCCGAACGAACATCTGTTCCTGCCACACCAACCTTGATGACAGAGAGGCGAAATGAAAGTGATTTTCATATACTATCAGCATCTAAAATAGGTTTATTTGCAGTTTTGAAAACCACAACAAAACTAAAGAAACAGACCTAACGCTGAACTATGATTAATCTGTATACAGCAAAATCTATAATGGTATAGATAATACTTTCCAGATGTGTGAATTTATGATTGGCACAGCTTAAATGTACATTTATCTCCATGATACAGGACCCTGAGAGTACGTGTGTGTGAGCATGTGTTTACAGTAGCTAAGTGTCTCAGTGAGTTCAAGACTTTTATACGAGTGTGCTTGTTTGAGTGTACTGTGTGCTGTGCATGCTTATGCCTCTGTCTTAAACACTTTTCGTTCCAGAGCACCTGACTCAAATCATGCACATTGCGCATAGAAATGTGAACGAGTTATTCCAGTGGGCTGGTGGGGACTGGAGACAGATTTGAGTTACTCTTGAATGTCTCCCTATTTAAACAGCTACCATAGAGCAAAACAAGAGAGGCAAAACAACAGTGTTATTGTGCATGGAGAAGATGTCCTCAGCTGCAGCAGAGCAGTATATGACAAGAGCATTAATGAGAGTCTAGACCCTGTGACTCCAGTCTAAAAGCAGGCCCTGAGGCAGTAGCCCACCTGTCTATCAATGCAGGCCCCTCACCTACCAGGTTGAACAGATGTACACTCTCATACAGCTTGGCTCTCTGCTATTACTGACCCAGTACCTTTAAATGGCCTCCTTATCTCCTTGGACAGTAAAGTTATTATATTATATTCCTCACTGTGGATATGAGAGAAGTGGGAGAAGAAGAATTGGCTAGAGTACATCAGCTTAGGAATGCATGGCCGCTGTCAAAATACAATGAAACCTTCTTTCACCTTACAGTATATAACAAAAACACTGAATAACAACAAGGCCTGAATAATTTATCTGAATCACCCTCAGTTGAGCTTCCCTATCCAACCATGACAAGCAGCCATTCTTCCTGGTCAGTAACGCTGCATCAGGCACTCAAATATTCCTTGAGATATCAACAGATGGAAAGAGAGAACCATCTAGAAAACAAAATAATGGATTTAGCTGTCAGGAGATCTCACTGACGCACACTGGAAGTTCAGAGGGCTGGATGGGAAGATGATAGATCAGTTATGTCACGTCCTGACCAGTGAAAAGGGGCATTTGCCATAGTAGTTGGTCAGGGCGTGGCAGGGGGGTTGTTTTGTGTGTTTTGGGGGTTTGTTTGTTTCTAGGGGAATGTGTTCTAGTTTTCATTTTCAATGTTTCGTTTTCCAGGTTTGGCCGAGTATGGTTTCCAATCAGAGGCAGGTGTCTTTCGTTGTCTCTGATTGGAAGCCATACTTAGGCAGCCTGTTTTCCTTTCGGTTTTGTGGGTGGTTGTTTTCCGCATAGTCTGTGTACCTTACGGAACTGTTGACTGTCGTTTGTTTTTTCTTGTGATAGTGTTACTCATTAAAAGTAAAGAATGAGCACTCAACACGCTGCGCCTTGGTCTTATCCTTTCAACGCCTGTGACAAGTTAACACAGTATACAGTACAGTATCACTCTGGATTTTCTGTAAAGACAATGATAACGGTCATTGGAGTTTATATGATGCCATAACTTGTTTGATGTTGGCTTTACACTTTATTTTAAATCACCACAAAATCCTAGGGAGAAACATACAGGTATTCAATCAGACAATAACAACAGAATTCTGCCGTTATAGTTGCACAAGCACAGTCAAATAAAGACACGCTTAGATTAAATCTTAGAGAGCCTGGAGGATAAAGTTATAGTCAGGCCATAAGGTCTCAGAAGACCCCAACCTGCTGTGCATAATCCACTCATCCATTATGCAAATAAGGCATTTTAATTGTATCTTATCAGCATTCAGCCGGTACAGATGTTGCAATGTGTCATTACATGCATATGGATTCTAAAATATCACCTTTTTACACGTCAGATGAAAATACAGTGCATTCGGAAAGTATTCAGACCCCTCTGGAGCAGGTTTTCATCAAGGACCTCTGTTCTTTGCTCCGTTCATCTTTGTCTCAATCCTGACTAGTCTCCCAGTCCCTGCCGCTGAAAAACATACCCAAAGCATGATGCTGCCATCACCATGCTTCACCATAAGGATGGTGCCAGGTTTCCTGCAGAAGTGACGCTTGGCATTCAGGCCAAAGAGTTAAATCCTGGTTTCATTAGACCAGATAATCTTGTTTCTCATGGTCTGAAAGTCTTTAGGTGCCTTTTGGCAAACTCCAAGCGGGCTGTCATGGGCCTTTTACTGAGGAGGGGCTTCCATCTGGCCACTCTACCATAAAGGCCTGGTTGGTGGAGTGCTGCAGAGAGGGTTGTCCTTCTGGAAGGTTCTCCCATCTCCACAGAGAAACTCTGGAGCTCTGTCAGAGTGACCATCGGGTTCTTGGTCACCTCCCTGATTGCTCAGTTTGGCCAGGCGGCCAGCTCTGGGAAGAGTCTTGGTGGTTCCAAACTTCTTCCATTTAAGAATGATGGAGACCACTGTGTTCTTGGGGACCTTCAATTCTGCAGACATTGGTACACTTCCCCAGATCTGTGCCTCGACACAATCCTGTCTCGAAGCTCTATGGACAATTCCTTCGACCTCATGGCTTGGTTTTTGCTCTGACATACACTGTCAACTGTGGGGCCTAAATCATATCCAATTAATTGAAGTTACCACAGGTGGACTCCAATCAAGTTGTAGAAACATCTCAAGGATGATAAATGGAAACAGGATGTACCTGAGCTCAATTTCGAGTCTCAAAGCAAAGGGTCTGAATACTTCTGTTTTAATTTTGGGGTATCGTGTGTGTATATTGATAAAGAAAATGTTTTATTTAATACATTTTAGAATAAGGCTGTAACGTAACAAAATGTGGAAAAAGTCAAGGGGTCTGAATACTTTCTGAATGCACTGTAGATATGATTTATTACATACCAAATTGGTATATTATTGTATACAATTTTGAATTATTTCAAGCTTCGCCATATAATGTATGTTAAGTATGTATATAAAACAATATGAGGTATACATTGAAGAAACGGTTTTGGTTGATTAGTACTGATTAGAATATTGAGAAACAATAATCACGTGGTATTACTGCTCACATTCAGCAGTTTAATACTGTCTGACACAAAGCTGCAGTTGGATGGTAAACAAACAACAATTAGAATTGTGTTCTTGCCAGCATCTATGTCCCCATTTCCCAACACAGTAAAGCATTCATCCTTATACCAAAGATTAAAGAATTATGATGGTTCACTGGTTTGAGAAAACTAACAGACAGATCAGAATACATTGTGCACTAATGAAACAATCAACCAACAGAAAGATGGAGAAATACAGTAGCCAATCGCATGGCTTCAAACTAAAGGGCACTTGTGCTAGCGGAAGGCAACATTTGTGTTTGTCGCTCAGAATCTTATCATTTCTTCCATTGGCAACACACATAGTTCATTGCACTAAGAAGAACATCACTTCCAAGAATTCTCTTATTTTGGGTGTCACTTTCGAGATGCTCCTCATTCACTGTAAAAACCCAATCGTAAAGGTACAGTCATTCTGAAAAGAACTATGTCTCTCATGGCTAACTACCAGGAAGTTTGAAAAGACAGGCCGAGTGGGCGGGGAGCTTTTGACTGACAGCTCTTTGAAATGTCAAGCAACTTGGATGCAGTGAGCAGTTTTGGAATAAAATCGTCTCAAGCTAATTTGGTGATACACAAAGCAGCTCAAACAATATTGAAATTGCATCAATGAAATACATTTTTATTATACATCTCCCATTTGACATGTCTTATGATGCGGTTCACAGCACCACTGACAGATGTGTTGGGGTCCAGTGTGGCTCAGTTGGTAGAGCATGGTGTTTGCAACACCAGGGTTGTCGGTTCGATTCCCACGGGGGACCAGTACAGAGAAAACAAATGTATGAAATGTATGCACTCACTACTGTAAGTCGCTCTGGATAAGAGCGTCTGCTAAATGACTAAAATGTAAAAAATGTGTTGCCTTGACAACTGCGTCTTAGTTTTGAACGACCCTTCCCTCTCTTTTGTTCCATGCTGGCTGAAGACCAGGCTAGCTAACACCAGACAAAGATGAAAGCGGAAACATAAGTATCTTTGCCATAGATGAATAGGGTAAACTTTTAATTATATTTGCTGACTCCCTGCAGTCAAATTTTGGCACCAGTAGAATAGCTTTCTAGCTATATAAACCACAGCCCTCTGCAAACATGCCTTCTCAGATGTTGGTTACACATTGGTATTTATTTAAAATAGCTAAGAGACTACATTATTACCATTGGTGTATTAAAATGAGAGTTAAGGCGATGCCACCTTGGCCCCTTAATAATGAATCCAAGTGTTTGACATGGGGAAGGGGACCAGTAACTTTACAAGCAAACTTTATCAATGTAGAAGCAGCAGTAATTTATCATACTTGGTCATCATTCTTTGATCTGGTTTCCTTCAAATATTATCCAATTTCATGAGGAAGATGATTCTGACTGTTCATGACCTTCAAGTAAAAGCGTTACTTTGAGCGGACTGACGCATCACTTCCCAATACTGGTTGACTAAGTCCCCCAATCTGGCTACTCTCATCAGTCTGCTGAAGATGATTCCAGGCTGTACAGAACGCAGGGAGCTGGGTCTGCTCTGATACAGAGGGGCATGCAGAGTGTGAAGGTGTACTGTAACATGATGTGTATAACAGGGATGTAGGCAACATAAAGTACAGTATTTGGGATGTGCATATTGCAAAAGCTCTAAGGATGTAGATCATTCTGTTTTGTGGATGAAATGAGGACAGATAGCACCCTAGCTTGTCATGAGCTCAGTGTGCAGGCATGGAGCTTACTGAAATGTATCTCTGTGAGCGGCATTCCACAGCAGCTGAAGTCATTTCTAGGTTTTTAACCACTTCTGTGCAGGCCAGAGTATAGGCATTCATGATGAGTACATACAGTGGGGTTTGGTTGGGCAAATGATGCAACCATTAAAGCAGCTATTACTCTAAACGAATGCATAATGCAGGGAAATATGTGTGGTCTGTCCACAGGAATGGAGAGAAGCGTAGAGACAGTCAGTCATTACCTCCATGAATCAAGTGAGAGTAGGTTCTCTCCAGTGGGCTGTTATGGAGGTGGCACATTTCTCATCTCTCTGTGAGAGAAAGCGAGAGAGTAAGAGAAAGCGTATGTGTGTGTGTGTGTGTGTGTGTGTGTGTGTGAGCAGACAGACAGGGCAAGGCCGACTGAGGCAGACTCCCTGTGGGTTAACACCTGTTTCTGCAGTACAGGAGACAACACAGACCTCTCCATCCATCTCCCAGACACAACCCCACTGAGGACAACACTGCTGCTCTACGAGGAATATAGATGGGACAGTCAGACAATGGTATTATTAGTCAATTCGCACTGAACTTGTCCTTTGATTTAGGGGCTTTGGAAAGTTTGATGAGGACGAGGTGGGAAGAGGATAGTAGCGTACATTTCTCTTCACTACTGGCTTACATTTCTCTGCTGTGGAAGATCTGTGTGTAAGGGCAATTCCAGCATTATGGGCCTTACATTTGCATGCAAAATACCAACTTTAATGTCTCACAGAATGGACAAACAAAATATAAATGGAAGTTTGGAGGGGTGTGTCTATAGTACCCCTTGGGGTATTGTATACCCTAGAAAACGGACGTCTAAATACTGGCATGTTGGAGAAATAAAGCAAATAAGAAGCGTTATGGATAAGCTTTTAGGCCAGACTGAATATATTAGCAAAGGTCTGTGAGTTTGTAAGTCTTAGGTCAAAATAGGGCAGACTACCCTGCCATTCAGGTCCTCTATCTCAGGTCCGGAAAATCGTTAAAGACTCCAGCCACCCAAACCATTGACTGTTCTCTCTGCGTTCACACGGCAAGCGGTACCGGTGCATCAAATCTGACACCAACAGGCTCCTGAACAGCTTCTATCCCCTAGCCATAAGACCAGTAAATAGCTAACAAAATGGCTACACGGACTGAGTTGACACTTGTATTTTATTTTTGAACTCTCTATGCTCACTCACAGGACTCTACACATTCACGCACACTGACACTCCAACACATACATAACATACACACACATTTATACTGACTCTACACACAGGCACACACATACAATCTTATGCTGCTGCTACTCTGTTTATTATATATCCTGATGCTCCAACCAAGCCAAGCATCGCACAGTTCTTCTCTCTAAACTCCCTTTCCCCTCTGTGTCTCATTCACTCTATTGCATTCCGACTCCCATTAGGCCTACAGAAATAAATGCCTATAAAAACATATCTAACTGATGGGATACACAAGCTACTATATATTCCCTGCCAAATGACAACAGTTTTATCACAAATAAAAAATGGACCGGTTGATTGAAGTAGGAAAATATGTGTTCCAACAACCAGCTGCAGTTTTGGAATAATTGTCTCCCATCTCTTTTCTGCTTAGGCTAATTTGCGAATGGCTAGTGCCATTTAGAATTGGTTAAGCTAGGCTACAACCCCCATTAACATGGACAGGTTCCACTTGAAATATCCAAAAACTTTAGTTTGATAAAGACAGAGCGTATTTTCATCAATCATAAAGCATATGCCTACTCACCAAACAGATGTTGTGGCTGTAATTCATCACCAAGCAGTGTTCAATGTGGAGTTGTTAATCCATTTAGAAAATTCTAAAGAATCGACAGAATAAACTAAATTGAACGTCTGTATTGGGAAAAGAAGACAGATTTAGGTTTGTAATCCTGAAAAAGTTGTCTTTCAACTCACCAAATTGAGCCCCATTTCAAATTATTCTCTTTGAGAATAACTTTTCCAGATGCGAGATGCGCATCACTTTGCACTTGCTGTCACGTCCTGACCAGTATAGGGGTTATTTGTTATTGTAGTTTGGTCAGGACGTGGCAGGGGGTGTTTGTTTTATGTGGTTCAGGGTGTGTTTTGTGTATGTGTTTAGGTAGAGGGGTATTTGATTTATTAGTCTGGGGTTTGTTAGTCATTGTTCTATGTTAAGTATATTTCTATGTTTAGTTTATTGGGGTTGGACCTTCAATTGGAGGCAGCTGGTTATTGTTGCCTCTGATTGAGGGTCCTATAATTAGGAGTTTGTTTTTCATGGGTTTTTGTGGGAGATTGTTCTTGGTTAGCTGTTTTGCCTGACAAGACTGTCAAGTTCGTTTTGTATACGTTGTATGTGTTTCCCTTCTTCACCATAATAAAATAAGATGAGTATACATTTTCCCGCTGCGTCTTGGTCTCTACCCTACGACACTTACAACTTTTTACATTTGATTAAAATATTCTGTTATATTTTATTAATTTACATTACATAATGTTTTTTTACTATAAAATAGGTGTCACTTGTGCCTCTCTTATCAAATTTCTGTACCTTATATGGATTATTATCGTAACAAATGCACCGATGTGGTCAAATTACATATAGCCAGTAAAGATATGTTGTATGAATTAACAATGGAAATACAATTTAAAAAAACTAGAACAATTATTTAATTATTAGGCCTACTATCACAATTGTCACATATTTTCCTCATACTATGCTTAACAAGCAGTTCCTTCATTCCACCAGTTTTACACATCTTTTCCCCATTCTATGCTTAACAAGCAGTACTTCATTCTACCAATTTTACACATCTTTTCCCCATTCTATGCTTAACCTCTATGGGCTAGGTGGGACGCTAGCGTGCCACCCGTGGTGCACTCCATCAACAGCAGGTGCATTTCAAGAGCGGCAAATTTGAATCCAAATAAATGTCAAAATTCAAATTTTTCAAACATACAACTATTTTACACCCTTTGAAAGATAAACATCTCCTTAATCTAACCACGTTTTACGATTTCAAAAAGGTTTTACGGCGAAAGCATAAATTTAGAGTATGTTAGGACAGTACATTTACAAGAGTTGTGTGTAATGTTTTGTCAATTCAAAGACAGGGTCACCAAAACCATAAAACCAGCTAAAATGATGCACTAACCTTTTACAATCTCCATCAGATGACACTCCTAGGACATTATGTTAGACAATGCATGCATTTTTAGTTCTATCAAGTTCATATTTATATCCAAAAACAGCGTTTTACTATGGCATTGATGTTGAGGAAATCATTTCCCTCCAATAACCGGCAGTCAAGTCAGCACCACTAATTAAATAATTAAAATTAGAAAACATTGGTAAAATATTATATTGTCATTTAAAGAATTATAGATTTACATCTCTTGAACGCAATCAACTTGCCAGATTTAAAAATAACCTTACTGGGAAATCACACTTTGCAATAATCTGAGCACTGCGCCCAGAAAAATACGCGTTGCGATACAGACTAGACGTCATGTTGGGGAGATCTAAAATCGAAAATACTATCTAAATAATCCATTACCTTTGATTCTCTTCATCAGATGTCACTTCCAGGTATCACAGGTCCATAACGAATGTAGTTTTGTTCAAAAAAGCTCATCATTTATGTCCAAAAATCTCCGTCTTGTTAGCACATGATCTAAGCCAGCCGGACTTCTCGTCATGAACGAGGGGAAAAAATATATTTACGTTCGTTCAAACATGTCAAACGTTGTATAGCATAAATCATTAGGGCCTTTTTTAACCAGAACATGAATAATATTCAAGGTGGACGAATGCATACTCTTTTATAACGTATTGGAACGAGGGTACCCAACATGAACTCGCGCGCCAGGTGTCTAATGGGCCATCATCGTTCCATGGCTCTTGTTCGGTCAGATCTCCCTCCAGAAGACTCAAAACACTTTGTAAAGGCTGGTGACATCTAGTGGAAGCAATAGGAAGTGCCAAAATATTCCTCAGCCCCTGTGTTTTTCAATGGGATAGGTTTAAAGGTAATACAACACATCAGGTATCCACTTCCTGTCAGAAAATGTCTCAGGGTTTTGCCTGCCAAATGAGTTCTGTTATACTCACAGACACCATTCAAACAGTTTTAGAAAATTTAGGGTGTTTTCTATCCATATGTAATAAGTATATGCATATTCTAGTTACTGGGTAGGAGTGGTAACCAGATTAAATCGGGTATGTTTTTTTATCCAGCCGTGTCAATACTGCCCCCTAGCCCTATTTAACAAGCAGTTCCTTCATTCCACCAATTTTACACATCTTTTCCCCATTCTATGCTTAACAAGCAGTTCCTTCATTCCACCAGTTTTACACATCTTTTCCCCATTCTATGCTTAACAAGCAGTTCCTTCATTCCAACAATTTTACACATCTTTTCCCCATTCTATGCTTAACAAGCAGTTCCTTCATTCCACCAATTTTACACATCTTTTCCTCATTCTATGCTTAACAAGCAGTTCCTTCATTCCACCAGTTTTACACATCTTTTCCCCAATCTAGGCTTAACAAGCAGTTCCTTCATTCCACCAATTTTACACATCTTTTCCCCATTCTATGCTTAACAAGCAGTTCCTTCATTCCACCAGTTTTACACATCTTTTCCCCAATCTAGGCTTAACAAGCAGTTCCTTCATTCCACCAATTTTACACATCTTTTCCCCATTCTATGATTAACAAGCAGTTCCTTCATTCTACCAATTTTACACATCTTTTCCCCATTCTATGCTTAACAAGCAGTTCCTTCATTCCATCAGTTTTACACATCTTTTCCCCAATCTAGGCTTAACAAGCAGTTCCTTCATTCCACCAGTTTTACACATCTTTTCCCCAATCTAGGCTTAACAAGCAGTTCCTTCATTCCACCAATTTTACACATATTTTCCCCATTCTATGCTTAACAAGCAGTTCCTTCATTCCACCAATTTAACACATCTTTCCCCCATTCTATGCTTAACAAGCATTTCCTTCATTCCACCAATTGTCACGTGTGTACGGCTGGGCATAAATTTATGCACACTCTCAAGCAAATGTACATTTTACGTAATTTGTGCCTAAGCATAATTTTTTTTAACCTTTATTTTACCAGGTAAGTTGACTGAGAACACATTCTCATTTACAGCAACGACCTGGGGAATAGTTACAAGGGAGAGGAGGGAGGATGAATGAGCCAATTGTAAGCTGGGGATGATTAGGTGACCATGATGGTATGAAGGCCAGATTGGGAATTTAGCCAGGACACCAGGGTTAATACCCCTCTTACGATAAGTGCCATGGGATCTTTAGTGACCACAGAGAGTCAGGACATCCATTTAACATCCCATCCAAAAGATGGCACCCTACACAGGGCAATGTCCCCAATCACTACCTTGGAGATATTTTTTTTATACCAGAAGAAAGGGTGCTTCCTACACCTCTTCCAGCAGCATCTGATCTCCCCTCCAGGACTAACCCTGCTTAGCTTCAGAAGCAAACCAGCAGTGGGATTAAGGGTGGTATGCTGATGGCTGTTATTGATAAATGAGGCCGCTGGATTCTACAATATTTGCACATTATTCTTTTTAAAATGCTTCAAGCTCTGTCAAGCTGGTTGTTGATCATTGCTAGACAGTCATTTCCAAGTTTTGCCATAGATTTTCAAGCCGATTTCAGTCAAAACTGTAATTAGGCCACTCAGGAACATTCACTGTCATCTTGGTAAGCAGCTTCAGTGTATATTTGGCCTTGTGTTTTAGGTTATTGTCCTTGCTGAAAGGTGAATTTGGCTCCTTTGCCTGTTGGAAATCAGACTGAACCAGATTTTATTTTAGGATTTTGCCTGTGCTTAGATCTATTCTGTTTCTTTTTAATCAACAAAATAAACTCCCTTGCCGATGACAAGCATAACAAATAACACGCAGCCACCACCATGCTTGGAAATATGAAGAGTGGTACTCAGTGATGTGTTGTGTTGGATTTGCCCCAAACACAACGCTTTGTATTCAGGACATAAAGTTAATTTCTTTACCACATTTTTTTCAGTTATACTTTAGTGCCTTATTGCAAACAGGATGCATGTTTGCAATATTTTATTCTGTACAGGGTTCCTTCTTTTCACGCTGTCATTTAGGTTAGTATTGTGGTGTAACTACACTGTTGTTGATCCAATGTTTTCTCCTATCACAGCCAACTCTGTAACTGTTCTAAAGTCACCATTGGCCTCATGGTGAAATCCCTGAGTGGTTGCCTACCTCTCCGGCAACTGAGTTAGGAAGGATACATGTATATTTGTCATGACTGGCTGTATTGATACACCATCCAAAGTGTAATTAATAACTTCACCATGCTGACAGCCAGGCATCCTGGGAGAGAGAGGAGGGACACATGGCTGATGAAAAAGGAATCACCCACCAAGAGTATAGGTCACTGTCAACCCAGAGTTCATTTCAGCAACAAAAATGGTGACAAAAATATTTGGCAAACACCTATTTTTCAGTGGCAATTGACTAAATAGACCCAGACTAAAACGAGGCAAAATTATCCCTGTAACTAAAGTCTGACTATTAATTGGAATGGACAAGAGTTTTTTGAGAGAATGAGAGCTTTTCAGTGAAAAGCACAAATAATATTAGCAGCACAGATGCAGAGCGCAGTTCTGTTCAGCAGCGGGAAAGACACGCCACAACCGGTACACACAGCCTAGCCTACATCAGCTGGTGGGCTGCAGAGGAGCAGCGATGAGCGTGGGCAGACAGGCAGGCTCTACTCCGGCACCGGCTCCGCTTACACATATCACGCAGGCAACTCTCTTGCTACTCCGTAGCTAACTATTCACCCCCAGCCTTCTAGTTTGATACCCTTTGCCTGGTTAAGAAACACAAGCTTCTTTATAAAATTAAAAACAATAGCAGCATTAACTTTAATAGTAAAACAACAGTTTAGATGTTTTTCTCTCCCTTGAGTAAAGAAAGGTTTTTGAATTTGTAGTCTCGTACATTCCCTATTGCATTCATAGCCAGGTTCTGTAGCCAACGTACTAGACAAGTCTCCCTCTTTTCCTCAGAGAAAACGGCTTGATTCTAGCCATTACTGTTCAATAGATATGACCCATAATACCGGCACAACATTTTTTTCTCTCTATCCTGCATTGCCGGGCCACATTTTACATTCATAAAGCACATACCAGGTGTTCTAAAAATAGGATACTTGCAGACCGTACCGTTAACCATTTGTTTAGGCTACACCTTCTTCAGTCATGTTACCTCATTAGCTAGCTATACCTAACAACCTGGGGTGCGTTCAGCAGGACACAATGGTTTGGAACGTTCAGATAAGTGCTATGTAGAACAAACTTGCCTCTGACACGTTGAATAAGGAATAACATTGGCTTTATTCATTTATTTTCTATTTGCAACTGAACGTGGCCCTGGTAACATTACCAGTAGCCTATATGCAAACATTTGATGGCACAAAGAGAAAAGAAAATGGATAGCAAACAATTTAAAGACTAAATCCCTCTTGCCACTACCCAACGACTGGGCAAATAACTTCATTTTGAGTTAATGTGGACCCAGTGACTCAGACTTGAGCACTTGGACCAGGACTCGAGCACGGGGACTTGGATTTCAGCCATAGGGACGTGTGACTAGACTTGTGACCTGACCATTGGCGACTCAGACTTGGACTTGAGCTCAGAGTATTGGGACTTGATTAGGACTCAAGGTTTAGTGACTCGACTATATCACTGGGCGAAACCGTCATTAGCTCCCATTCAGTTATTAGCAACCTGTTCTACTTTGGACATCAATGTGGCTGCAGCGTCTGTGGAACGTTGATAACAATGACAATGTGACGGAGGTGCAACCCATACTACACTGAAAAAAAATCTATACGCAACATGTAAAGTGTTGGTCCCATGTTTCATGAGCTGAAATAAAAGATCCCAAAAATGTTCCGTATGCACAAAATTCTTATTTCTCTCAAATTATGTGTTAGTGAGCATTTCCCTGTTAGTGAGCATTTCTTATTTGCCAAGATAACCCTACACCTGACAGGTGTGGCACTTCAAGAAACTGAAAAAAACAGCATGATAATTACACAGGTGCACCTTATGCTGGGGACAATAACAGACCTCTCTAAAATGTACCATTTTGTCACACAACACAATGCCACAGATTTCTGACATTTTCAGGGAGCGTGCAATTGGCACCAGAGCTGTTGCCAGATAGCTGAATGCATATGTCACTACCATAAGCTACCAATGTAGTTTTAGAGAATTTGACAGTATGTCCAACCGGCATCACAACCGCATACCACGTGTATGGCGTTGTGTGGGCGAGCGGTTTGCTGATGTCAACGTTGTGAACAGAGTGCCCCATGGTGGCGGTGGGATTGCATTTTATCTATGGCAATTTGAATGCACTGAGATACTGTGACGGGATCCTGATGCCCATTGTCGTGCCATTCATCCACCGCAAGGATTTGTACACAATTCCTGCAAGCTGAAAATGTAATTATCCCGCCATTATCAAGATCTTTGCTAGGAGTCAGGATCAATTGACTGTCCTTAGTAACAGGTAACATTACTACAAACAAGTTGAGTATTTCGATCCTGCATAAGCTATATAGCAACTTGACACAAACAGTCATAAAGCCTGGTTTTGCTATGTAAAGCATTTTGTTAGGCTACTATTGTCAAGTGCTTGCTGTTAGTGAGTGAAATAGTGAGACAAGGCACAAGACAACAATGATGAAAGCCTCTCACCTGGGAGTTGACTATGACTGACAGACAGTAGATAAGACCATATAGGCAGGTCAAAGTCCTCATATCCACTGTTCAGTGTGAGATGACAGAACAACACAGTGAATCACTGTCATGTGCATGAGGGTATGAATAGGAATATTGTGAAATTCCATAAACACCAGTGAGTTTCTAGGGCCACAGTTTAAGTTATATGAAGGCATTATAACCAAAACTGTCATGTGAAATGAATGACACTGCAATAAAGATTAGAGTGTGTCACAGTTTTTTTTCTCTAGTTTAAATTAGGTTACAGCAGGGCATTTCAATGTAAAACGCCGCATGAGCACTAACATGTGAAGTTCATAGGAGCACATCACATTGTCACGTCCTGACCAGTATAAGGGGTTATTTGTTATTGTAGTTTGGTCAGGACGTGGCAGGGGTGTGTTTGTTTTGTGTTGTCTGGGTTTTTGGGTTTTTGGGTAGTGTTCTATGTTTTGTATTTCTATGTTCTATTTTCTATTTTTTCTATTTCTATGTCTAGTTTATTGTTTTGACCTTCAATTGGAGGCAGCTGTTCCTCGTTGCCTCTAATTGAAGGTGTTTTCTATCCAAATCTACTAATTATATGCATATTCTAGTTTCTGGGCAGGAGTAATAACCAGATTAAATCAGGTACGTTTTTTATCTGGCCATGAAAATACTGCCCCCTATCCCAAACTGGTTAACCAGAGTCTTATCTTTAAAATGGTGTAAAATATTTGATTGTTTGAGAAAATGTAATTGTGGTATTTAAGTTGGTTTTGTATTTCGCGCCGTGCGATGCAATTGGCTGTTGGCTAGGGGTTCCGCAGGCGGAATGGGGTCCGCTAGCGGAACGTCTGTCCTCAACAGGTTAAGTCCCTCCAGACCATTTCCCACATTCTTTGTGTTAGAAATATTGTTTCATCATCCACTATTGGATGTTGTAGTTTTGGCGAGAAAAATCTTATTTTAACAAAAGGGTTCTTTCCCCTCAATACTGCATGGCCAGGGAGAGAAAGTTCTTGCAAGGTATTTACGACCGTCATATAACTTGCCAACTCCCCCAGGAGAGGGGGGTCTTGAAACCTTTGGTTAGCCGTCACCTTTGATCTCCATCCAGGAGGGCAAGTCATGACATTGGCAACTTCGGGAGAGTAGCGGCAAAATCTGAGAAGGCCAGCAGCAGTGGGAGCTGGAGGTTTGGGAACAGCTTTTTTTCTTTTGGTGAGGCTATTTTGATCTTTGGCTTTAATAGTGTGCTTAAAGCATTACACAAGCTCAATAGCCTACATATAATTGGTGATATTAAAACACATATTGTAATATTAACTTTTTGGGGATAGGGGGCAGCATTTGTAATTTTGGATGAAAAGCGTGCCCAAAGTAAGCTGCCTGCTACTCAGGCCCAGAAGCTAGGATATGCATATATTTGGATAGAAAACACTCTAAAGTTTCTAAAACTGTTAAAATAATGTCTGTGAGTATAACAGAACTAAAATGGCAGGCGAAAACCTGAGGAAAATCCATCCAGGAAGTGCTATTATTTTGAAATGGGTGTTTTTCCATTGAAAGCCTATCCACCATTTATTAAAGGGATAGGACCCATATTCCGTTTCCTATGGCTTTCACTAGCTGTGAACAGTCTTTAGACATTGTTTCAGGCCTTTATTCTAAAAAATTAGGGAGAATGAGCAGTTTCAATGAGAGGCCAGTGGAAAATCCCCAACCTGTTTGGTGCGCAATCCCGAGAGCGCACTTTTCGTTGTTTTTCTTTTATATTGATGACGCTTTTGTCCGGTTGAAATATTATTGATTATTTAGGCTAAAAACAACCTGAGGATTGATTATAAACATCGTTTGACATGTTTCTACGAACTTTACAGATACTGTTTGGAATTTTCGTCTGCCTCCTGTGACCGAATTTGAGCCTTTGGATTACTGAACAAAACGCGCCAACAAAATGGAGGTTTTTGGATATAAAGAGGGACTTTATCGAACAAAACAAACATTTATTGTGTAACCGGGAGTCTTGTGAGTGTAACCATATGAAGATCATCAAAGGTAAGTGATTAATTTTATAGCTTTTTCTGACTTTCGTGACTAATCTACTTGGCTGCTAACTGTTTGTAATGTTTTGTGTGCTGAGCGCTGTCCTCAGATAATCGCATGGTTTGCTTTCGCTGTAAAGCCTTTTTTAAATCTGACACGGCGAGTGGATTAACAACAAGTTAAGCTTTATTTTGATGTATTGCACTTGTGATTTCATGAAATTTAAATATGTATAGTAATTTAATTTGAATTTGGCGCTCTGCAATTTCACTGGATGTTGTCGATGGGGGTGATCCATAAGAAGTTAAACCTACACAGGCCAAATCCAGACACAGCTGGGCCAATTGTGTGCTGCCTTGTGGGACTCCCAATCACAGCTGGTTGTGAGAGCCTGGATTCAAACCAGGGTGTCGGTAGTGATACCTCTAGCACTGAGATGCAGTGCCGTATACCACTGTGCAACTCAGAAGCCTGTGACAGGTAGGAACCAACATTTTGGTTAGTGTTTCCCAGCGGACCATATACGATTTTACATTACATGTTTTCTCATGTCGCAAGCTAACTCTCCTGCTAACATATGCTCAGCCTATTACTCTAATTTAGACCAGTGGTCTAAGTCAAAATGCAAGCCGATATCTACCACTCAGATCTTTTAAACATGACTTAAAAAACATAAGCCTCTGTAGCAATGAGGTTTGTGCAGTAAGCTATAGGCACAATAAATTACCACTATGCTATGCTTGAAACTCCCTGCCAATGTTGTTCTTCTCAGACCATTTTGAAATTATATTCCACCCAACTGCACTGCAGTTCTTCTGCCTCATGCACCAATTAATGTTGTTATCCCTATGACCAGAGAAAGTGAGATATTCCTTGATATTAAAAAAGACACAAGCCGATAATAATAACAATGCAAGTTTATAGAAACACCATTGTCACAGGCAGTTAAATAACAGGAGGGATGAGTCAGGCGCAGAAGACTGAGGTCCGTTGAACAAAAACGTATTTAATACTGCCAAGGGGCAAAATCCAAAATACAAGGCAGGGTGCACAAAAGATAAACTATGAGAACAGCTCCACTCTCAAAGTCAAACGGGGCGCAGCCCGGCAACCCTAATGCCTATCCAGCAAAAATCAACTACGTACATACATTCTAACCCCTACCACACGTAACATAAAACAATCCCGCACGAATCCTAACTAAACACAGACAAACTAAATATCCCCCCACTAATGACAAACAAGAAACAGGTGCAACCTAAAACAGACATAACTAACAGACACTGAAACATAGATCGGTGGCAGCTAGTAGGCCGGTGACGACGACCGCCGAGCACTGCCCGACCGGGGACGACCCGGAGGGCGAGGCGCTGGGCGATCCGGGCGGACGCTGTGGAATCTCCGCAACATGGCTGGATCCAGAATGTTCCTCACCGGGACCCAGCACCTCTCCTCCAGACCGTACCCCTCCCAGTCCACGAGGTACTGCAGGCACCCTACCCCACGTCGGGAGTCCAAGATGGACCGGACTGTGTACGCCGGGGCCCCCCCGATGTCCAGGGGAGGCGGAGGGACCTCCTGTACCTCAACGTCCTGCAGCGGACCAGCTACCACCGGCCTGAGGAGAGACACATGAAACGAGGGGTTAATACGGTAATATGAAGGAAGTTGTAACCTATAACACACCTCGTTTATTCTCCTCAGGACTTTGAATGTCCCCACAAATCGCGGACCCAGCTTCCGGCAGGGCAGGCGGAGGGACAGGTTCTGGGTCGAGAGCCAGACTCTATCCCCTGGTTTGAATACGGGGGCCTCACTGTAGCGGCGGTCAGCGCTCTCCTTGTGCCGTCCTATAGCTCGTTTCAGGCACTCCTGGATGGCACTCCAGGTCTCCCTCGAGCGCTGGACCCATTCCTCCACCGCAGGAGCCTCCGTCTGGCTCTGATGCCATGGCACCAGGACCGGATGGTACCCTAACACCACCTGGAAGGGCGACAGGTTAGTAGAGGAGTGGCGCAGAGAGTTCTGCGCAGAACTCTCTGCGCCATCTCGGCCCATGGCACGAACCTCGCCCACTCCCCCGGCCGGTCCTGGCAATAGTACTGCAGGAACCTGCCCACATCCTGATTGATGCGTTCCACCTGCCCATTACTCTCGGGGTGGAAACCCGAAGTCAAACTGACCGAGACCCCCAGCCTCTCCATAAACGCCTTCCACACCCTAGATGTGAACTGGGGACTCCGTACAGAGACGATGTCCTCGGGCACCCCGTAGTGCCGGAAGACATGCGTAAACAGGGCCTCCGCAGTCTGTAGGGCCGTAGGAAGACCGGGCAAAGGGATCAGACGACAGGACTTAGAGAACCTATCCACAATGACTAGGATCGTGGTGTTCCCCTGAGGAGGCGGGAGATCCGTAAGGAAATCCACCGACAGTTGAGACCACGGTCGCTGTGGAACGGGGAGGGGCTGTAGTTACCCTCGCGCCAGGTGCCTAGGAGCCTTACACTGGGCGCACACCGAACAGGAAGAGACATAGTGCCTGACATCCTTAACCAGAGTGGGCCACCAGTACTTCCCCTTCAGGCCCCGCACTGTCCGTTCCACCCCAGGATGACCCGAGGAGGGTAGAGTGTGCGATCACCGGATCAGACGATCGTGAACCTCGAGCGGGACATACTTCCGTCTCGCGGGACACTGAGGTGGAGTGGGTTCTGACTGCCCCGCCCGCTCGATGTCCGCATCCACCTCCCAAACCACTGGTGCCACCAGACAGGAAGCAGGGAGAATGGGAGTAGGATCAATGGTCCACTCCTCGGTGTCATGGAGACGCGACAGTGCATCAGCCTTCAGGTTCCGGGAACCTGGAATGTACGATAAGGTGAATTGAAACCTTGTAAAGAACATGGCCCACCTGGCCTGCCGAGGATTAAGTCTCCTCGCTGCCCGGATGTACTCCAGGTTACGGTGATCGGTCCAAATGAGGAAAGGGTGTCGTGCCCCCTCAAGCCAATGTCTCCACAATTTCAGGGCCTTGACCACGGCTAACAGCTCCCGGTCCCCCACATCATAGTTGCGCTCCGCCGGACTCAGCTTCTTAGAAAAAAAAGTACATGGGCGAAGCTTCGGCGGCGCGCCCGAGCGCTGCGACAGCACCGCTCCTGCTCCAGCCTCGGACGCGTCCACCTACACTATGAATGGCAAAGAGGGGTCCGGATGCGCCAGCACCGGGGCGTCGGTAAACAGAGCCTTCAGATGACTAAAGGCTCTGTCCGCCTCGGCCGACCACCGCAGCCGCACCGACCCCCCCTTCATCAGTGAGGTAATGGGAGCTCCAAGAAAGCCCCAGGAGCACCTGACCAAAGCCCCGGATAAATCTCCGGTAGTAATTAGCAAATCCCAAGAACCGCTGCACCTCCTTCACCGTTCTTGGAGTTGGCCAATTACGCACGGCTGTAACGCAATCACATTCCATCACCACCCCGTTGGTGGAAATGTGATATCCCAGAAAAGAGACGGCTCGTTTGGAAAACTCACATTTCTCAGCCTTGACGTACAGGTCATGCTCCAGCAGCCGCCCAAGCACTTTACGCACCAGAGACACATGCTCGGCGCGTGTGGCGGAGTAGATCAGAATGTCATCGATGTAGACCACCACACCCTGACCGAGCAGGTCTCTGAGAACCTCGTCTACAAAGGATTGGAAGACAGCGGGAGCATTCTTTAACCCGTATGGCATGACGAGGTACTCATAATGGCCAGATGTGGTACTAAATGCGGTTTTTTACTCGTCTCCATCTCGGATACGCACCAGGTTATACACGCTCCTGAGATCTAGTTTTGTGACGAAGCGCGCCCCGTGAAAAGACTCCACTGCCGTTGCGATGAGAGGTAGCGGGTAACTGAAACCCACCGTGATGGAATTTAGACCTCTATAATCAATGCACGGGCGCAGACCTTTCTCCTTCTTCTTCACAAAAAAGAAGCTCGAGGAGACGGGTGACTTAGACGGCCGAATGTATCCCTGTCTCAAGGATTCAGCGACATATGTCTCCATAGCCGTTGTCTCCTCCTGAGACAGAGGATACACGTGACTCCTAGGAAAGGCCGCGCCAGCCTGGAGGTTTATCACACAATCCCCTCGTCAATGAGGGGGTAATTGAGTCGCCTTCGTTTTACTGAAGGCGATAGCCAAATCGGCATATTCAGAGGGAATGTGCACGGTGGAGACTGGATCTGGACTTTCCACCGTGGTCGCACCGATGGAAACTCCTATACACCTGCCTGAGCACTCCCTCGACCACCCCTTAAGTTCTCTCTGTCTCCACTGAATCTTTGGGTTGTGAGTGGCTAGCCAGGGAATTCCCAGTACCACTGGAAATGCCGGGGAATCAATAAGGAACAGGCTGATACGTTCCTCATGACCCCCCGCGTCACCATGACCAATGGCACTGTTACCTCCCTCACTTGGCCAGTGGTCGACTATCTAGAGCGTGCACGGGGAAGGGTTGGTCCAGTTTAACCAGGGGAATCCCTAACTTATCAGCGACCCGAAGGTCCATAAAACTTCCAGCTGCGTCTGAATCGACTAGTGCCTTATACTGGAAGTGAGGGGAAAACTCAGGAAAACAAACAGAGGCGTACATGTGGTCGACAGGGGGCTCTGGGTGTGGCTGGTGCTGACTCACCTGGGGGATCGATGTGGTGCTCTGCCTGCCGTCTGAATTCCCAGGAGAACCTCTCCAGCACCGGTCCGCAGTGTGTCCTCTACGACCACAGTGGGTGCAGGAGAGGCCCCCCCCTCCGGTCCTCCTAGCAGGGAGGTGGAACGAACAGGCCCCGACTGGAACGTCCCCGGGCAGCCAGCAAGTTGTCCAGCCTGATGGACAAATCGATCAGCTGGTCCAGGGTAGTTGTATGGTCCCAGCAAGCCAGCTCCCGGCAGACGTCCTCATGAAGACTACACCTGTAGTGGTCAATCAGGGCCCGCTCATTCCACCCCGATCCGGCGGCTAGAGTCCGGAACTCCAGGGCAAAGTCCTGAGCGCTCCTCGTCTCCTGCCTCAGGTGAAATAATCGCTCACCCGCCTTGCCCTCCGGGGGATGATCGAATACCGCCCGGAAGCGGCGGGTGAACTCTGGGTAGTCGTCCTTAGCCGAGTCTGGGCCCTCCCAGACGGCGTTGGCCCATTCTAGGGCTCTACCCGTGAGGCAAGAGACGAGGATGCTCACCCTCTCTTCATCGGAGGGAGAGGGCCAGACGGTCGCCAGGTACAGGTCCAACTGCAGCAAAAACCCCTTGCACCCGGCGGCCGCCCCATCGAACTCCCTAGGAGCCATGATCCTGATCCCACTCGTACTGGGTTCGGTGGGTGCCGGTAGGGGCGCAGGGTGATGACTTGGAGCTGGTGGGGGTGAGGGAGCGACTCTCTCCCAGCTCTCCAAACGGGCCAGCACCTGGTCCATGGCCGTGCCCAGCCGGTGGAGGAGGCTTGCATGTTGGGAGACTTGCTCCGCCATCGATGGTGCTTCGGCTCCTGCTGACTCCATTCAAGGGTGCGGGATTCTGTCACGGGCAGTTAAATAACAGGAGGGATGAGTCAGGCGCAGGAGACTGAGGTCCGTTGAACAAAAACGTATTTAATACTGCCAAGGGGCAAAATCCAAAATACAAGGCAAGGTGCACAAAAGATAAACTATGAGAACAGCTCCACTCTCAAAGTCAAACGGGGCGCAGCCCGGCAACCCTAATGCCTATCCAACACGTAGCAAAAATCAACTACGTACATAAATTCTAACCCCTACCACATGTAACATAAAACAATCTCGCACGAATCCTAACTAAACACAGACAAACTAAATACCCCCCCACTAATGACAAACAAGAAACAGGTGCAACCTAAAACAGACATAACTAACAGACACTGAAACATAGATTGGTGGCAGCTAGTAGGCCGGCGACGACGACCGCCGAGCACTGCCCGACCGGGGAGAGGCGCCACCTTCTGTGGACGTTGTGACAGCTATACTCATTCATTGCAGCTGCAGTTCTGGTTGTAGCGTGAGTGGAACTAGGGAGAACATGCTTTTTATGGCTTATAAAAGTGCTAAATAACTTTAACATGAACTTACTCATAAAAACTGCAGCTCTTTTCTCTATTCATTGAGTCTCTCTCGTCATGTTTTTAAAAGTTTTGAAATCTTACATTATCAACTTTGCTGTGCATTTGAGGCTTCTTTCTACAGTCTATGGCACTAGGAAACTGTGCATACACGGTGATCTACTTGACTGGCCAGCGGTAGGCCTATAAGTGCACTTGATTTGCTCTCTGGGCCTGCCGGGTTGGCGGAGTTCTAAGTTTAGACACATAAAATGGTTCAAAATGGGAACTCTTTGCCTTTCTGGCACTAGGGCACCTACCACCAGCAAATAAAAAAAATAGGAACACAAGGCTTTATCGTTGGGTGATCGACAATGAATGCCTTGGAGATCAACACCACTGATTTAGACGAAACAATTATTATTTTTATTTATATTTTCACCATGTAGAGAAGGTGACTATGACAACAAATTACTCCAAAGAGAAGCCATGTGGATATATAAATTAAATTCTGTATCTCCACGCCGTTTAAACAAAGAATTCTATTTCACCTCCTTCCTATAAGCCACATTTAGACTGCTATACAGGAACACTGTCCATATCAGATTTTGCATATCATCATGACTTGGCCTCACATATTTATGAACGCCGTTGCCTGATGTCCTTTGTGGTGGGCTAGCTCATGAATTGATGTGATGTATTTAGGTGAGCGGACACCTGGAGCGTTTGATTTGTGCCCGCTCCCATACCCTATAATTCTGTATTTTGTGACTAATTTGTATAAAGGTAGACCAGAAAAGCCACATCGCTGATTGGCAGATGAGTGGGAACCCTGATTAGAAGCACCTGCGGCTCATCTGTTGTTCTTTACAAATGCTGTTTTTAAATAAAGAAAATTGTACCTACTCACTGAAGAAGGATGCAAAGCCGAAACGTCTGTGTACGCTATCCCTGATGCAGTAAAAACAATTAAAACATTGAATAATGAACTAAGCTTTGTGACATATTTTTTAGTGTGAACCCATTGCACCTCTTTGTTTGTCTGAATTCGCAGGTTTTCCTCAACAGCAAAGCTTCTGTGAGAGTGCGATGGTTCTCTTTTGATTAGGGTTAAGTTTAGGCATCATCTCCAAAATCTTAAAGTCAAGATTTGGGATAGGCTTAAAACAAAAATCTCAAAAACAACTTTCTATCACTGGATTCAAACATGCAACCTTTGGCACAGAGGCAGATGCTTACGTCCATCCCTGTCCACAACACCCCCAGCAAAACCAAAACCAACTAGAAGGTAACAGCGTTCACTGTTGCCCCTAGTGGCCGGTTTCCACGTCATCTCACAATGTCTTCAGACATGGTTGTGGGAAGTGGCAGGGAGAGAGACGAATTGCAGGTAGCTAAATGAGTAAACTATAAAAAGGGACATTACACGCGCCTTAGTTACGTATCACATTTAACAAACCAAACATTGGAATGCCATTACAGAAGGTAGACTAAAAACCCAAACCGGTCCGTGCATTAATACCGGTATATAGTAAAATACGGTATACCGCCCAGCCCTAGGCACACACAACACACACAACAACAGTGTGTGTGTGTGTGTGTCCGTGTGTAAACCAGCATGACCAAAGTGATGACAGACAGAATGATGCTGGTAGTTTTGTGTGTGGTAAAACATACCACATACATCTCAAACATATATAAGTATACTACAGTACTTCCACTGACTGTGAATCTAGACTTTTGGCGTTGGCACCACATAGTGCTCCCCAGAGCCATGTGTGGTGCTCCCAAAACAAAAACAAAATACCCAAACACATCCTGATGTGAATGGGACTGATAACAACATCACGAAGGAAAGCAATGAAAAGTGAAATGTTAAAAAGGAGAACAATGCAAATCACTTTTACTATCTCTCCCTCTCTTGTGTCTTCTCTCCCTCCCTATCTTCGCTCTCTCTTTCAGACAGATGTGCAGCAAACCATGGGCAATGGATCAAACTCATCTAAGTCCCAGAGAGTTTCCAGAAATAATCCAGTCAGTCAGCCCACCTGCGAGTAGTGTGTCTCCCAATGAGCAATATCTGTCTGCATTACCTACACTTTGTTATGGGACCACAACAACATTTACATTTTAGTAATTTAGCAGACGCTCCTATCCAGAGCGACTTACAGTAGTGAATGCATACATTTCATTTCATGCATTTTTTGATTCCCCATGGGAATCAAACCCACAACCCTGGCGTTGTACACACCATGCTGGCGTTGCAAACACCATGCTCTACCAACTGAGCCACAGCGAAGGCCTGTGTGTGACAGCTATTCTCTTACACTAAACTGCTCTCTCTTCCACTGACTAAATGAGACACAGTTAAATTGGTATGAGAATAAAAGAGCAAACTGTGAGATGTAAGATATTGTATATACCTTTTGGTTAAGGCAAGCTGAAACATTTCAGACTTTTTAATCTTGGAGGAGTTGGGGTAGAGCATAACTTGGAGAATATGGGGGGTGGTTGTGTGTAGTGACTGTACTACACTAATTTATCCAGCCGGTTTGAGTGGCCTGATCTCTGACCCTAGGTGATTTTAGCTCTATTTGCCAGGCCAGCAACTGACAAACAAAAGCTGGATAACTGTCACAGCGGCTTTATGTCAAGCAGTGACCCTGTGCTGCTGAAAACAAGATTACCAAAGTGTCACAATTCCGCTGGCCTACTTTTAACATGGCTGACTGTACTGTTTCAGTTGTTCCATGGTTATAACAATCACTCATGTCACTTGTCAGTAACAAAATCATTCTCCTCTGGGCCCTTTCTCTCCTTTGACTAAACAGTGTGTGTGTGTGTGTGTGTGTGTGTGTGTGTGTGTGTGTGTGTGTGTGTGTGTGTGTGTGTGTGTGTGTGTGTGTGTGTGTGTGTGTGTGTGTGTGTGTGTGTGTGTGTGTGTGTGTGTGTGTGTGTGAATATAAGAGAAAGAGAGAGAGAAGGGGGGGTTGTTCAGGGCAAGGTCACCATCCCACCATTTCCCAGTTTTTCATTGAATAATTGATCAACAAAAGTTGTGTGCACATACTTTAGAACAGATTGGAGCACCTACCTTGTCGGACAGTTTTCAACCTGAGGGGACCCTTGCAACTCTTCATTAGAGTCCAGATGTCATAGAGGGGTAATCCAGACACCGAGAGACCCTCAACTTCCAGCAGTAACTCCCCCTCTAACATTTGTCCGTTTTTATGAACCAACACATCCTCTCTGACTTCCCCGATGTAGGGAAACTCTCCGTTCTCCGCGCCACCGCGCAGCTCCACATTCAATTCCCCGTGAGCGTCCCGAATCATCGCGCACTCAGTAATTTTGGTGATCCAGTGGTTTTTCTTCAGGATTACTTTTGACATGATAATAAGGACCAAACCTGTTAGTACCACAGGAGGACTCAAAAAACAGGTGACACATAACACACAGTCGCTTTCGAAACCCAGAAAACTTTCGGTTGTTTGAACTTGATTTCAGATGGGATCATTTTCGCTCTTATTTTAAACCAGGCCATAATGTTCCTCTGGCGCAGCTGTCCGGTCTACACATCCTGCATTAGGATCAAATACTCGGATGTTGTTGTTGTTGGCTTCTCATATTCTTTAATAGCCTAACATGCACGCTACCTGATCCCAGGAGTCGATCTAATCCAAACTCCGATTGCCTGCTTTACTTTCACTAATGTCAAGACCCTGCATTTGTTTAATCTCCTGCCACAGTAGCCTATTTTGACCCTTAATCCCATTAATTTATTCAAGAATACCCTCTCATAAATAGTTACTTTTACCTGTCCTGTGAGTCGAAAAAGCTGTTCACACAGACCGCTGCGCCTTTAAGCAAGTAACATGACAGTTCATCCTATATTGTTCCTGCGATCGTGCTCTGGTGATAGTAATGGGAATGCATGTGTCCTGCCTGTCTCCCACAGGAGCGCACTGGATAAGGGAAATCCTCCTTACAACACCTATTATTACAGGGTCCTAATGCTCGACTCTCTATTTATCCACACGCATGTCTGCCTTGTAAACAGGATTACAGCCATCCACAGTGGGTTTAAAGGACCAGTGCAGTCAAAAACGTGTCTTATGTTTTATATTTACGCTGATTATACAAAACATTAAGAACATCTCTATCCATGACATAGACTGACCCAGTGATTCCAGGTGAAAGCTATGAACCCATATTGATGTCACTTGTTAAATCCACTTCAATCAGTGTAGATGAAGGGGGGAGACTTTGAGACAATTGAGACTTGGATGGTGTATGTGTTTCATTCAGAGGGTGAATGGGCAAGATTTAAGTGTCAGGTGCAGCAGTTTGTGTCAAGAACTGCAACGCTTCTGGGGTTTTCACACAACAGTTTCCTGTGTGTATCAAGAATGGTCCACCACCCAAAGTACATCCAGCCAACATGACACAAATGTGGGAAGCCTTGGAGTTAACATGGGAACGCTTTTGACATATTGTAGAGTCCATGCCCTGATGAATTGAGGCTGTTCTGAGGGCAACTCAATATTAGGAAGGTGTTCCTAATGTTTGCTATATTCAGTCTATATCCACACTATGAGGTTGGAATAGTACTTTGGAAATTATGATAAAGCCCGTTTAATGTAAGAGTTTAAATTTCAGCTTGTTTTGGTGGGATGAAGTTTTGGCCTGCCTGGTGACATCACCAGGCGATAAATTAGTTAATAGACCAATAAGAAAGAGTTCCAAACCACTGAACCAATAACAGCTAGTTTAAGTTTTTCCCATCCCCACTCAGAACACTCCCATACAGTCATAGCAAAAGTCTTCCTTGAGAAATTGCTCTTTGCTAAGAAGTTATTTTTGTTCATTTTTGACCATTTTAATTGAAAACACTCACAGTAAAGTACTTAAAGATGCACTCTCGAACATTTGTATATTTTCAGCCACTAGTGTTGAAAGTGGTGCTCACGAGCTTAAACAGGTCCCTGTTTTTTGTTTACAATGTCATCTATTTGTGTATTTTGTTATCCATTTTGTGTGATATGTTAATTTTAAGAATTTTGCAATTTGTATGATATCATAGGATTTTTGCAATTCGTGTCATATGTTATGAATCCAGTTCGTGCAATATGATACTAATTTATTGTGCTTAAGATCCTGGAATGCATCTGCAATTGTTACCCAGACGCTATATGATATTGAGAGAAAAACATATGCATTGGACCTTTAATCCCCCTAAGGACCTTTACTCTTTATTCATAAATAATGTCACGGTACTGAAAAGACACGGCCATTACTGCACAGTGCCTCTATCTATACACAAGTCTAATGCACTGTGAAACTAAAATGTAGGAATTTTTCAAATGAATGCTTGCAAGCTCATGTAATTTTAAAGCGGGCCTAGACTACTCCTGCTGTGTCTCTTCATAAACCCTCCGGAGTTATAAACTCATCTATTTTTACATCAGTTTGGTCTACTTTGAACTCCTCACAGGTTCAAAATAAGGATGAGGTAGAAGTTCTCTCATGGGGGACACCAGTCGTGAGAGTACGTGGTGCTGACACAGATCCTCTCCATGTCACCTGGTAGGAGCAGGCTGCCAGGTAGGATGCAGTACAAGAGTGTATTTGTATTGATTTATTATGGATCCCCACTCTTCCTGGGGTCCAGCAAAATTAAGGCAGTTTATACAATTTTAAAACATTACAATACATTCACAGATTTCACAACACACTGTGTGCCCTCAGGCCCTTACTCCACCACTACCACATATCTACTGTACTAAATCCATGTGTATGTATAGTGTGTGTGTGTGTGTGTGTGTGTATGTGTGTGTGTGTGTGTGTGTGTGTGTGTGTGTGTATGCATGTGTCTGTGCCAATGTTTGTGTTGCTTCACAGTCCCTGCTGTTCCATAAGGTGTTTTTTTATCTGTTTTTTAAATGTAATTCTACTGCTTGCATCAGTTACTTGATGTGGAATAGAGTTCCATGTAGTCATGGCTCTATGTAGTACCGTGTGCCTTCCATAGTCTGTTCTGGACTTGGGGACTGTGAAGAGACCTCTTGTGGTATGTCTTGTTTGGTATGCATGGGTGTCCAAGTTGTGTGCTAGTAGTTTAGACAGACAGCTCGGTGCATTCAACATGTCAATACCTCTCATAAATAAAGGTAGTGATGAAGTCAATCTCTCCTCCACTTTGAGCCAGGAGAGATTAACATGCATGTTATTAATATTAGCTCTCTGTTTACATCCAAGGGCCAGCTGTGCTGCCCTGTCCTGAGCCAATTGCAATTTTCCTAAGTCCTTTTTTGTGGCACCTAACCACATGACTGAACAGTAGTCAAAGTGCGACAAAACTAGGGCCTGTAGGACCTGCCTTGTTGATAGTGTTGTTAAGAAGGCAGAGCATCACTTTATTATAGACATCTTATCTACTACTGCATCTATATGTTTTGACCATGACAGTTTACAATCTAGTGTTACTCCAAGCAGTTTAGTCATCTCAACTTGCTCAATTTCCACATTATTTACTACAAGATTTAGTTGAGATTTAGGGTTTAGTGAGTATTTTGTTCCAAATACAATGCTTTTAGTTTTTGAAATATTTAGGGCTAACTTATTCCTTGCCACCTACTCTGAAACTAACTGCAGCTCTTTGTTGAGTGTTGCAATCATTTCAGTTGCTGTAGTAGCTGGTGTGTATAGTGTTGAGTCATACGTGTACATAGAAACTCTTGCTTTACTTAAAGTCAGTGGCATGTCATTAGTAAAAATTTTAAAAAGCAAGGGGCCTAAACAGCTATCCTGGGGAATTCCTGATTCTAACTGGATTATATTTGATAGGCTTCCATTAAAGAACACTCTCTGTGTTCTGTTAGACAAGTAACTCTTTATCCACATTATAGCAGGGGGTGTAAAGCCATAACATATATGTTTTTCCAGCAGCAGACTATGATCAATAATGTCAAAAGCTGCACTGAAGTCTAACAAGACAGCCCCCACAATAATTTTATCATCAATTTCTCTCAGCCAATAGTCAGTCATTTGTGTGAGTGCTGTGCTTGTTGAGTGTCCTTCCCTATAAGCATGCTGAAATTCTGTTGTCAATTTGTTTACTGTAAAATAGCATTGTATCTGGTCAAACACAATTTTTTTTACAGAAGTTTACTAAGTGTTGGTAACAGTCTGATTGGTCAGCAATTTGAGCCAGTAAAGGGGGCTTTACTATTCTTGGGTATTGGAATGACTTTAGCTTCCCTCCAGGCCTGAGGGCACACGCTCTCTAGTAGGCTTAAATTGAAGATGTGGCAAATAGGAGTTGCAATATTGTCTGCTATTATCCTCAATAATTTTCCATCTAGATTGTCAGACCCCGGTGGCTTGTCATTGCTGATAGACAACAATTTTTTCACCTCTTCCACACCGACTTTATGGAATTCAAAATAACAATTCTTGTCTTTCATAATTTGGTCCGTTATACTTGTTGTGCAGTGTCAGCATTGGTTGCTGGATTGCCATCCCTAAGTTTGTTTATCTTGCCAATGAAGAAGCCAATGAAAAAGTTTGCAATATCAGTGGGCTTTGTGATGAATGAACCATCTGATTCAATGAATGTGTAGTGAACACGAGGGGAGACAGAGAGCTGGTTTCAAGCGCAGGGCGCAGCAGGTGTTTATTGCAAAGGACCACAGGAGGTAGCAGGTAGCTGGGTCCAGCAGAAGGTCATACACAGGGGGTCCAAAATCGCAACAGTACAGGCAGGGAAAAGGCTAGTAACGTAGTCGTTAGGCGTCGTTAGTGAGGCAGGCAAAAACTATCATACACGGGAGGAATAAATCACGGTGGGACACACAGAGCTCTGAAAGACGTGTGTCACAGAACGAACAATACCTCACAGTGATGGGGTGCAAAGAACTGAACTAAATAGTGTGTGATAATGACATACAGCTGTGTGAACAGGTGATTAGAATTCAGGTGATTGGGATCTGGAGCGAGAGCAGCGTTCAAGGGATCTAGGTGTTTGAGAGTGTGAGCTGGAAAGTGGGCTTGAAAGTGAGCTGCGTTCAGGGGATCTATGTGTTTTAGGATGTAAGTTGGAAGCAGATGTTACAGAATGAAGGAGCTGAGTTAGCTTTTTTCCAAAAATGTAATTTAAGGTGCCCCAAAGCTTTTTACTATCATTCTTTACATAATTTTTTTTTTCATAGTGTAGTTTATTTTTATTTAGTTTAGTCACATTTCTTAATTTGCAGTACGTTTGCCAATAAGTTGGGCTGCCAGACTTAATTGCCATACCTTTTGCCTCATCCCTCTCAACAATTTTCCAATTCCTCATCAATCCAAGGGGATTTAACAGTTTTTACAGTAGTTTTCTTAATGGGTGTGTGCTTATTAGTAACTGGAATAAGTAGTTTCATAAATGTGTCAAGTGCAGTCTGGTTGCAGTCTGGTTGCTCCTCATTAAACACCACAGATCAGCAAATATTCTTTACATCATCAACATATTAATCACTACAAAACGTATTGTTTGACCTTTTATACACTATATTCCAGCCTTTGGAACATTGATTTTCCTAGATATGGCTATTATATTGTGATCACTACATCCTATGGATCTGGATACTGCTTTAAAGCAAATATCTGCAGCGTTTGTCACAATCTTCTTCGTCAGAAGATAAAGAGAAATCATTGTCGGACCAATACGCAGCGAGATCGTATGTACTCATCTTCTTTATTAAGGAAAAGAAGGGAAACCAAAATAAACACGTACACAAAACACAATGACGAATAACAGTCTGGTAAGGCACAAGGCTATACACAGAACAATCTCCCAGAAAACACATACCTATATATAGGACTCTCAATCAAAGGCAACTAAAAACACCTGCCTCCAATTGAGTCCAACACCTAATTACCTAACATAGAAATACTAAACTAGAGAGAACATAGAACATAACCCAAAACCCAGAAATAATAAATCAAACACCCTTCTAAGCAAACCACCACCCCGAACCACATAAAACAAATACCCTTTGCCACGTCCTGACCAAACTACAATACAAATAACCCCTATTATTGGTCAGGACGTGACAGCGTTAGTAAAAATGTGATCAATACATGTTGATGATTTAATTCCTGTGCTGTTTGTAACTACCCTGGTAGGTTGACAGACAACCTGATCCAGGTTGCAGGCACTGGTTACAGTTTGAAGCTTTTTCCTGAGTGGGCAGCTTGATGATAGCCAGTCAATATTTAAATCACCCAGAAAATATACTTCTCTGTTGATATCACTGTAACGCGGGTCGTATAAAGGTGACCAAGGCGCAGTGTGTATAGTGCTCATATTCACTTTTATTATGAAGACACTAGAACAAAACAACAGTTCCGTCAGGTGAAATACACTAAACAGAAAACAACTACCCACAAAACCCAGGAAGAAAAACCCCTACTTAAATATGATCTCTAATCAGAGGCAACGAGGATCAGCTGCCTCCAATTAGAGATCAACCCAAACATAGAAATAGAAAACTAGAACTTAAACATAGAAATAGAAAACATAGAAAATCACAAACACCCTGTCACGCCCTGACCTACTCTACTATAGAAAATGACATCTTACTAGGATCAGGATGTGACAATCACATACATTATCAAACATTTCACACATATTATCCAGATACTGATTGCTAGCAGTCTTCCCTGTGGCTCAGTTGGTAGAGCATGGTGTTTGCATGGGTTCGATTCCCACGGGAGCCAGTACAAAAAAATGCATTAAATGTAAGTTGCTCTGGATAAGAGTGTCTGCTAAATGACTAAAATGTAAATGTTAGCACTTGGTGGTCTATAGCAGCTTCCCACAAGAATAGGCTTTAGTTGAGGCAGATGAACCTGTAGCCATATTACTTCAACAGTATTTAACATTAGATCATCTCTAAGCTTTACAGGAATATGGCTCTGAATATAGACCGCAACACCGCCTCCGTTGGCATTTCTGTCTTTTCGGTAGATGTTATAACCATGTTTTGATACCACTGTATCATCAAAAGTATTATCTAAGTGAGTTTCAGAGATAGTCAGAATATGAATGGCATCTGTTACAGGCAAGTTATTGACTTCATGGACCTTGCTTCTTAGGCTACATATGTTAATACGGGCTATTTTTAGCACTTTTCTGGGTTGCTTGATTGTTTTTAATGCTTTAATGGGGAGCTTATCAGAGGTAGACTTACTCATGCTGATAGAGCAGGGTGAGCTGCTTAAAGTGGTCTTCCTACTATTGCACACCGCCTCAGTGCTAACAGTGTAACTCTGGTTTATAGGCTCATGATTACTGCTTACAATAGCTGTAGGATAAACAGATGTATTCGGTGCAATTATGGGTACATAAATTAAATGACTTACATTGTGTTTGCCAATGCCCCTAAGATCATGTACATTTGATACAGTATTATGACAACTCATTGCCACAATGGTAGGGATTAACTGAGGTGGTCTTGGATCATTTAACAGTCATTGTTTCAACGCAGCCTTGAAATGCGTGAACAGAGTCCAGGAGTCAAGAAGATTTGGATGGACTCCGTCATTCCTGTAGAGTATCTTCTGTTTCCAGAAGGTGTCAAAGTTATCAATAAAAGTGACTCAAGCAGAGCTACAGTAGTCTTTTTGCCAGATGTGTAATGCAAGCAGTCCGCTGAATCTTTCACACCCGCGGCCCAATGATGGTACTGGACCTGAAATTATTTGCCATTTTTGGAGTCTTAAAATGCTAAAATCAGTTCGTTAAAATCAATTTTCAAATGTTCTGAGCTAGCCTCCTGATGCCGTTTGAACCCACATGGACTACGACAGTGTCAGCTCCCGGCATCTGTTGTAGAGCAGTCGGAAGCATCCTTGTTATGTCCTGTACTCGTGCTCCTGAGTAGCACAGGGTGTTTGCCTTGGGGACTGAGATGTTTCTCACCATAGAGCTGCCTATGATGACAGCTGGTGATGTTGAATGGGCCAGTCTCTCTGGCAGCCTCACGGTCTGGTGCCACCTGAGAGGAAGACAGAGCTGAGGACGAACACGCAGGTACCTCCGGATCCAATCTTGATTGGGAAGCCACCACGGACGAAGGCACCGGAACCTCTGGATCCTGGGAGGCAAAGCTGTTTCTGGTCTGTGTCAGTTCCGAGCTCAACATCTCCATGGAGACCCCCGTTGCCAGAGGACGCCTTCTGTGACTTCCACTGCGAGTGACGCACCTCCATGGCTGGTTGGTTGGTTGGGTCGAGATCAGCTCCATTCTCCAGGGAAGGGGGAGAACCCTTCGGGGATGGAACCCTGCCTACTACCGGCCAGTCGGCTGTGGAGAGTCGACACGGCGGCAAAACTTCCACCAGACCAGAGCGGCGTCTGGCTACTGGGGTGGAAGAAAAAGAAAAGGTAGGTGGGCGTGGGTGGGTGGGTTCCCCAATAGCTTATGTAGGTTTGCTACTTGCTTGCTAAGTGTAGCTACTTTGCTCCTGTAGTGTTCCGCAAGCAAGCAGTTGCTACATTGAAAGTCAACGCGGTCCACGTTGTCCCAGAACAAAGCAAAGTAAACGTAGCTCCTGCAACGTTGGAAACGTTCAACAGCAGCCTCCATTTGAGACAGCTGAGCCAGCTAGGCTTGCTGGGCTTTCGTGTCTCTCCCCCTATACCGAATCTGGCAGGATCCTGGGATAGATAGCAGCGTTCCCAGCAATCTATCCCAACAGACCCGCAGGATTCAAAATAAAATCAAAGTATATAAAAACACTTTTAAACTGAGGTCTTTAGTTCAGGTTTCAGCATTCGACAGGTTTGAGTTTCGTCGTTCAACAGCGTTCAACAACAACAAACATACATCACACTCTGATGATGTCACTGGGTTCACTAGGTGTGCAGAGCCTGAGATGCCCAGCCCTGAAAGGGTGGAGAGGAGGATCTGATGGTTCACGGTGCCGAACCCAGCAGATAGATCTAAGAGTATGAGAACAGAGGATAGAGATTTAGCTTTGGCAGTGCGGAGAGCCTCCGTGGCACAGAGAAGAGCAGTCTCGGTTGATTGAATGAGAAGTGGATGTCGTCAGCATTCTTTCCAAAGTGGCTGACAATGATTAAGGTTGTGCGGAGAAGGTGGAAAAGAGTTTCCTAGGGATAGAGGCAGAAGCTTGAAATTTAGAGTGATAGAAAATGGCTTTAGTAGCGGATACAAAGGAAGCGAAGGTAGAGAGGAGGGAGTGGAAGGATTATAGGTCCTCCGGAAATGTAGTTTTCCTCCATTTTCGCTCAGCTGCCCGCAGCCCTGTTCTGTAAGCTCGCAATGAGTCACTCAGCCACGGAGCAGGAGGGGAGGGCTGAGCTGGCTGGGAGGAAAGGGGACACTGCGAGACATAGGATGCGGAAAGGGAGGAGAGTAGGGTTGAAGAGGCAGAATCAGGAGACAGGAGGGAGAAGGGTTTAGCAGAAGGGAGAGATGATACACTATATATACAGAAGTATGCGGGCACCCCTTCAAATTAGTGGATTCGGCTATTTCAGCCACCACCATTGCTGACAGGTGTATAAAATCAAGCACACAGCCATGCTATACTGAAGAGCTCAGTGACTTTCAACATGGCACCGTCATAGGATGCCACCTTTCCAACAAGTCAGTTTGTCAAATTTCTGCCCTGCTAGAGCTGCCCCGGTCAACTGTAAGTGCTGTTATTGTGAAGTGGAAATGTGTAGGAGCAACAATGGCTCAGCCGCGAAATGGTAGGCCACACAAGCTCACAGAAAAAAATGGTCTGTCCTTGGTTGCAACACCCGCTACCGAGTTCCAAACTGCCTCTGGAAGCAACATAAGGACAAGAACTGTTCTTCGGGAGCTTCATGAAAAGGGTTTCCATGGCCGAGCAGCTGCACACAAGCCTAAGATCACCATGAACAATGCCAAGTGTTGCCTGGAATGGTGCTCGGAACAGTGGAAATGCGTTCTCTGGAGTGATGAATCACGCTTCACCATCTGGCAGTCCGAAGGACAAATCTGGTTTTGGCGGATGCCAGAAGAACGCTACCTGCCCAAATGCATAGTGCCTGTAAAGTTTGGTGGAGGAGGAATATTGGTCTGGGGCTGTTTTTCATGGTTCGGGCTAGGCCCATTAGTTCCAGTGAAGGGAAATCAACGCTACAGAATTCAATGACATTCTAGATGATCCTGTGCTTCCAACTTTGTGGGAACAGTTTGGGGAAGGCTCTTTCCAGTTTCAGCATGACAATGCCCTCGTGCACAAAGCGAGGTCCATACAGAAATGGTTTGTCGAGATCGGTGTGGAAGAACTTGACTGGCCTGCACATAGCCTTGACCTCAACCTTTGGGATGAATTGGAACCCCGACTGCAAGCCAGGCCTAATCGCCCAACACCAGTGCTCGACCTCACTAATGTTCTTGTGGCTGAATGGAAGCAATGTTACAACATCTAGTGGAAAGCCTTCCCAGAAGAGTGTAGGCTGTTGTAGCAGCAAAGGAATGAGATGTTTGATGTGGAAGTGTCCACATACTTTTAGTTATGTAGTGTAGGACAGAAGAGGAGAGAGTAGTGGGAGAGAGAGTGCAAAGATTGTGATGTCAAAAGGGAGACAGAAAAAGAAACAACGTAGTGATCAGAGACCTGGATGGGGGTTGTTGTGATATTACTAGGTGAACAGCCTCTAGTAAAGATGAGGTCAAGTGTTTTGCCTGCCTTGTAAGTGGGAGGGGACTGGGAAAGGGTGAGGTGAAAAGAGGCAAGGAGGGGAAAGAGAGAGTTGGAAAGACATTAATCGAAGGCAGACATCAGGATGTCGAAGTTGCAAAGTACGAAGAGCGGTGAGCCATCATCAGGAAATGAGCTTATCAAGGTGTCAAGCTCATTGAGGAACTCTCTAAGGACACCTGGTGGGTGATAGATGACAATAATGTTAAGCTTTTTTCTTACATTTGGTATAAAGTCACAGTATGTTAGCAAGGGCAAAACAGTATCTTGGCACAAGGCACATTACTTACTGTACTGTAGCTGGGATCAGGTGGGATGCACACACTGCTCACCATGGGAAAAGTTCCCTCTGACCTCATGACCTAATTTCTTACTGGTTTCCAAGGGATTCCCGGAAAAAGAGATCTCAACTTGCCATTTCATAACGGGTAGGCATGTTCTTTGAAGTACAGATAACAGTCACTCATTCCAAAATACCACAGGCTGTGAGAGCAGTGGCCTGGATCGTATTGCATGGAAGGCATATTTCCATTCCTTTTCATATTCTCATATCCTGTGAGCATGCATGGTGACTTGACAAACTCACCTTTGCTTTTATTACACATGCCTGAAATTATGTTCTGTTTAACAGCCTCAGCTATCGTGTTAAGGGCTGTAACTTGGGTCTTGTTAGACCAGTTACCTTATTAGCACAGGAGAAAATGTGTTCCTTTGTTGTTCATTTTATGTGCATCCCATGTAGGTTAGGGATTTGTTGGGGGTAGTGGGTTCCATTCCGGATTCTAAGATGTTTGAACTCTGTGATGTATTAACATCTCTATATAGAGGGGACGCAGATTCCCTTTATTTCCTATGGCAGCCTCTCTATCGCTCTCCTCAAGCAGTATGGGCACTGCCAGTAACATGATACATTACATTTTGACGGGGTCAGAGTCCACTAGTTAACTGCTGCTGGCCACTTCACGTCACCCATTTATGGGGCAATGACGCCCTCTGACTGCTGGTATGTGACAGCTGGTGTGTGACCTGTTTCAAACACAAGCTGGTCGACAATGTCTCTTCATCTGCTATTGCAGTCTCATTGTCTTAGCTAGAACTGTCTTGCCACACTACATCAATGTTGAATATTGACTCAATGACATCTGAATTGATTTATCATCCATAATTCATTGTGTTAGTGGAATTTCATTAAGTAATCTATTGTTTTATTTACTTGCAACCAGAGTAAACAACAGGGACAACGTAATGTGGGAACAAATAAATAAACACATTATTGGTTTACCCACATTCTGTTTAATAATGACAAACACATGACTTTAAAGTGAACACTAAGGCCAGTGTATAATAAAGACCCTGGTGAAAAGAGCATTACAAAGCGTACAGTATTGTGTAAGCCATCCTATTTAGCTTTATGACTGACAGTAATTGAGTGTCAAACCACTGGAATGCTGTGCGTCCACCAATCAATGCATAGTGATTAAATATTAAACAGGAAGTCAAATAGCATCTATTGATCTGTGGTGCTTCGGAGTAAAGGAATGCGTGAAACCTGTCCCAGGTGACACCAGAGACCACACAAGGCCGGATCAAGGTGTTTCATTAGATGCAATCATCAATAAGGCCTGTATGTGTGTGACGTTATCTGTGTCCTTTGTCATCATTTTCATCTATGGACACTTTGTTCTATTCTAGTACTCTTATCAGGAGTCAAATGTATCATTGTCAGTTTGGTATGTTTGTATCCTCAGTGGGTGTTTTTATTTAGTTTTACTGAATGTACTGTACTGTTGTTCTCCTATAACCTGTAACGCCCTGGCCATAGAGAGGTTTTTTTTTGTTCTTTATTTTGGTTAGGCCAGGGTGTTACATTGGGTGGGCGTTCTATGTTCCTTTTTCTATGTTTTGGTATTTCTTTGTTTTGGGCCGTGTGTGTGTGTGGCTCCCAATCAGGCACAGCTGAAGCTCGTTGTTGCTGATTGGGAGTCACACATAAGGAGCATGTTTTTCCTTTGGGTTTTGTGGGTAATTGTTTCTGTTTAGTTTTGTACCTAGCAGAACTGTAGGCTGTCGTTCATTTTCGTGTTTTGTTTAAAGTGTTTCTATTAATTAAATATTGAATATGAACACTCACTCCGCTGCGTATTGGTCCACCTTTTCGGACGATGACTTATCTGTTTCATCTGACGACGAAGACAGCCGTTACAGAATTACCCACCAACAACGGACCAAGCAGCAGAGGAAGGAGCAGCACAAGGAGAGGCACCAGGAGAAAAGCTATCTGGAGTCATGGACTTGGGAGGAAATCCTGGACGGGAAAGGACCATGGACTCAAGCTGGGGATTATCGCCGCCCACAGTGGGAGATCGAGGCGGCGAGAGCTGAGAGGCGCTGGTATGAGGAGAGGGAGCGCAACGGACACAGGAGGCAGCCCCACAATTTTTTTTGGGGGGGGCACACGGGGAGATTGGCGGAGTCAGGTGGTAGACCTAAGCCAACTCCCCGTGCTTACCGGAAGCAGCGTGGTACTGGTAAGACACCGTGTTATGCTGTGGAGCGCACGGTGTCCCCAGTGCGCGTTCAAAGCCCGGTGCGCTACATACCAGCCCCCCGCAAGTGCCATGCGAGTGCAGGCATCGAGCCAGGGCGGATGGTGCCAGCTCAGCGCGTCTGGTCTCCAGTGCGCCTCTTCGGTCCAGGTTATCCTGCGCCGGCGTTGCGCACTGTGTCTCCAGAGCGCTGGGAGGGTCCAGTTCGCCAAATGCCTGCTCTCCGCCCGTGCCGGGCCAAAGTGGGCATTCAGCCTGGAGTGTGGGTAAAGAGTGCCCGTACCAGAACTCCAGTGCTCCCCCACAGCCCGGTTTATCCTGTGCCTCCTCCTCGGACCAGGCCTCCAGTGGGTCTCCCCATCCTGGTCCATCCTGTGCCACCTCCCAGGACCAGGCCTCCAGTGGGTCTCCCCATCCTGGTCCATCCTGTGCCACCTCCCAGGACCAGGCCTTCAGTGGGTCTCTCCATCCTGTGCCACCTCCCAGGACTAGGCCTCCAGTGGGTCTCCCCATCCTGGTCCGTCCTGTGCCACCTCCCAGGACTAGGCCTCCAGTGGGTCTCACCTGTCCAGAGCAGTCAGAGACGCCCGCCAGCCCGGTGAGTCCTGTGCCTACGCCTAGGGCCAGGCCTGTGTCATGTCTCCCCAGCCTGGTGAGTCCTGTGCCTGTGCCCAGGGCCAGGCATCCATCATGTCTCCCCAGCCTGGTGAATCCTGGGTCAGTGCCGTCGGAGCCGCCAGGGACGCCCGCCAGCCGGGTGCCGCCAGGGACGCCCGCCAGCCGGGCGCCGCCAGGGACGCCCGCCAGCCGGGCGCAGCCAGGGACGCCCGCCAGCCGGGCGCAGCCAGGGTCGCCCGCCAGCCGGGCGCAGCCAGGGTCGCCCGCCAGCCGGGCGCAACCATCGCCGCCCGCCAGCCGGGCGCAGCCAGGGTCGCCCGCCAGCCGGGCGAAACCAGGGTCGCCCGCCAGCCGGGCGCAGCCATCACCGCCCGCCAGCCGGGCGCAGTCAGCGTCGCCCACCAGACCTTCGGCGCGGCCAGGTGCGCCACCTAAGAGGGCGACGCCAAGGGTGGAGCAGAGGTCACGTCCCGCACCTGAGCTGCCGCCGTAAGAAGGCCCACCCGGACCCTCCCCTTCAGAGTCAGGTTTTGCGGCCGGAGTCCGCACCTTTGGGGGGGGGGTACTGTAACGCCCTGGCCATAGAGAGGGTTTTTTTTGTTCTTTATTTTGGTTAGGCCAGGGTGTTACATTGGGTGGGCGTTCTATGTTCCTTTTTCGTGTGTGTGGCTCCCAATCAGGCACAGCTGAAGCTCGTTGTTGCTGATTGGGAGTCACACATAAGGAGCATGTTTTTCCTTTGGGTTTTGTGGGTAATTGTTTCAGTTTTGTACCTAGCAGAACTGTAGGCTGTCGTTCATTTTCGTGTTTTGTTTAAAGTGTTTCTATTAATTAAATATTGAATATGAACACTCACTCCGCTGCGTATTGGTCCACCTTTTCGGACGATGACTTATCTGTTTCATCTGACGACGAAGACAGCCGTTACATAACCATGGCAATGAAACCAAAAAACCTTCAGCACTTCAAAGTCTACCATTGCATAACTATTATTGATTTCAGCACAATGCAGTTGCTGTTTATTAAAATGCTAAGTACTTTAGAAGTACATTTGTCATTCCGTATTAGAGGGACATGTTATTGGTGTTGTGTGAAATAATAAGGAACTTCTATACCTGAGGGAAATCAAATGGCCTTAGGGTTTAATTATCTCTTAAATAATGCACAAGGCACCAGCTGAATTTTCAGGAATTAGCTATAGGTTCTTAACCCATTCTTAGTGAAACAGCTAGTTTCAGGCAGCTAGTTTCAGAATTCTGTGGTTGCATATTGGGCCCACACTCTTTAAAAAAAAGGGTTCCAAAAGGGTTATTTGGCTGTCCCCATAGGAGAACCCTTTTTGATTCCAGGTAGAACCTTTTTGGGTTCCATGTAGAACGCTCTGTAGATAGGGTTCTATTTCGAACCAAAAATAGTTATTCAAAGGGTTATCCCATTGGGACAACCAATGAACCCTTTAAGGTTCTAGATAGCACCTTTTTGTATAAGAGTGCATAGTACGTAAAGGAATACACAAACTCCCTAATGTTGTTATTGATGCTCACTATTCAGATACTTTTTTAGAGAAATTCTAATGTGAGAAAAACCCTTTTCTGCAGATTGACTGTTAAATCCTTATAGTCTGGACATTAGTGTCAGCTGATTATAGAGAGAGAGAGAGAGAGGCAGACAACACCAGTTCTGCCTGTCACATTCTTTTAAAAGTCCCTAAAGCGCACACATCTCTGGGTCGCTCTTCTTTTCAGTTCGCTGCAGCTAGCGACTGGAACGAGCTGCAAAAAACTAAAACTGGACAGTTTTCTCTGCATTCAAAGACTAAATCATGGACACTCTTACTGACACTTGTGGCTGCTTCGCGTGATGTATTGTTGTCTCTACCCCTCTTGCCTTTTGTGCTGTTGTCTGTGCCCAATAATGTTTGTACCATGTTTTGTGCTGCTACCATGTTGTACTGCTGCACAGAGAGAGTGTTGGAATGGAGAGAGGTTGTATATTGTAACGTTTCTGCCCACTGATTAAATGGCGAGAGAGAAAGAGAAAGAATGTGTGCGTTATAGACAGAAATTGTGAACGGGAAAAGGAGAAAGAGCAAGAGCACATGATGACAAAGCAACATGGGTTGCCATGTGGTGGATGTTCTACACTGCTTCTCTACTACCCCTCTCCTTTACGCAAGCCGCTTGTTCGCTTGGCTGCAGGTGTACAAAACTAGATCTTTCCCTATGCATTCAGCCTTTCCCTTCACTGCTTCCCAGCCGTGTGGCACACAAGAGGAGCAGAGTGAGCCACATTATATCATTCAGGGACAGAGAATGTCTCAGCACTGGAAGGAAGGAACATTTGGGTTCCATTCACCATGTTGAGGGAGTGTTATACCAGGCAAGCTGGTTACAGAGGAGGCTTGAATGTTTCATGCAAACACCTACATCCTCCTATGACATAAACTTATCTCTGCCCAAGGACCATACAAACTTCTAAAGACACACCCCATTCTATGCTCTGAACAACCACAGACACACGTGCATGCACACACACAAGTGCACACACACACTCCCATTTACACAGTGGTTAATTGTTTGCCAGCCATGAGGCTTACCTCCCTCTCAGACCTCAGGCTTAGTCCATAAATACTACAAATACTATTATGCCTGGAGTCAGTCCAATCCTCACACAGTGAGGTGCTCCCAAAGTCTCCCCACAAATGATGGCTATTTTCTTTCACAGCACTCTCTGAAGGACTATTGGGGCTTTTGATGTGAACTGGTTTTAACACCCATAGACATCGCTTGATGTTTCACTTCAATCACTGATTGGTTGACAGAGCTGACCACTGAAATTCCACAACTGAAATTCCACAGCGTAATAATAAATCAAATATATTTCTAAATCCCTTTTTACATCAGCAGATGTCACAAAGTGCTGTACAGAAACTCAGCCTAATGATCACATTATTATCCTCTGGTTGACCTAAATGGCCTCATTCAAGATGTATGCTTTGCCGTGCGTAGCTTACTTATTGCTCACTCTGGTTAAACAATTGTCAACATCTGATAAGGATTTGGAGTTAGGGTATTGGACTGTTCATTCTGGATATACACATGCAAGTTTGTTCAGATCAGTGTTCAGATCAGAAATAATTCTGTTCCAAAACGCTCACAATGCCTTTTGTGTGTGTGTTTTGTGTGTTTTTCGAGTGTGGTTTTCTACTCCATCATCTTTGGATATACCCCCAAAGCTCCACTGTGATCAAAGGTCAAACTAACCCAGCATTGGGCAGAATATTAATGTATGCTAATTTGTGCTAATATGCAATAATGATATGATAATGAACCCAGGCTCCCACAATTCATATTTTAATATCCTCTCTATGGAACCCCAAGGGTGTGAATAGCAGGCCTCGTTTTAAAATGAGTGGCGTATTTGCCCTCAAGGCTTCTTCACACTGTTACACTGTCACACCTTACACCTGACAACTGTCAATCTGGGGAAGTATGGCGATTCTGGTTGTAGGAAACCTTACTAAGCGGATAATTGTGTTTATAGAAGGCTGGAAAAGCCATTTCCTACAATATGTCTAGAGCAAGTCCTTGAAAAATGTGAAGAGGAGACATATCTAGTAGACTGTATGGTTATTGTGTATCCTTATTTTTATGCAGACGTATTGATGTAGACTTTATAAATGATTGATGCACTGATCTTTTCAAACTACACAACTATTGTCTATTCATTTTCTTAAACAATGTATTCTTATGGCAGCAGAGTTAGAGAGACATAGAGCACATATTATCTGTGAGTGTTTTATTCATACATCACTCATATCAGGGATCAATTCATTTGTCCTGGGGTGCTGTAATTAGTGAGTATTTTGTATATCTAATTTGTCCTTCATTTCACACCTTGGTCACACGGATTTGGTCATTCAAATTACTATTACACAAAGAATACTGACAGTGACAGAGATTTACATTGTCTTCTTCCTTGAGGTTTTACCTGGTATGATGTGTCAGGACCTGTCATGGTCAGTCAGGCCTGCCTGTGAAGACCGAGAGAGGATGTTTGGTGGATGGGAGGGAGGGAGGATATGGAGGCTTTTTTGTCCAGGAAGAGACAGAAAGCCAATTAGAAATGAGTACATTCTTGGATATCCTGTAGACAAACATGTCAAGTGACAGACAAGGCTTGCCTTTCTTTGAAGACTTCATTATGTGATTTAGGAAAGCACACTTCAATCACCAAGACAGTCACAAAGATATTTCAGGTACATCTACATTTCAGACATGCGTATTTTAATGCATTTAGTTTGAGAAGGCACATGAAAAACATATGCCAATATTTTCCTGGGATTGGAGATATCCCAATCAGAGCAGCCCTATAGATTTACCACATTAAGATATTCTTCTCTGTCTCTCTCTCTCTCGCTCTCTCTCTCCAAATATGAAACTCCTCTCATCCTCATCATGTTTTCTGGCTGCTCGGCAAGCTCTTTGAAGCTCTCCAATGTCTCTGTTTACAGCTGAAGCTGAACATGGGGAGAGGTAACAGGTGTTTAATGCAATGTCTAGTGTGGCTAGAGTGCTTTTGTCTTTATTGGTGCAGGTCAATACCAATGCTCCTCACACAGGGGGCGCCACTCACACACTCTTCAGAATGGACGTCTCGTACCTGTTTGATCATTTGATATACAGTAGGCCCAACTGGTCCAGGGTCCATTTTGCTTTATGTTTTTAGCTGGTTTTAATTGTCTGCATGTATGAAACGGGGGTCACATATTGGTGAAGCAAAAAAACACTTGGATTCTCAGAGCATTATACCTGAGCTTTTCTCACTCGTTTATTTAAAAATGGGGTATTTTTATATCGCCCTGTGTGTGATGACACAGTGATGATGTGCACAGAGCCATACAGGGCCAGACACGTGCATGTGTCACGCCCTGACCATAGAGAGCCCTTGTTTCTCTATGGTCTAGTAGGTCAGGGCATGACGAGGGGGTGTTCTAGTTTAAAATTTCTATGTTGGTGTTTAGGTTTGGTTCCCAATTAGAGGCAGCTGGTAATCGTTACCACTAATTGGGGATCATATTTAAGTAGCTATTTTTCCCACCTCTGTTTGTGGGATATTGTTTTGTGTTTGTGCATGTGCGGCACGTTTCGTTGGTCGTTTATTGATATATTTTGTTTTGCAAAGTTTCACTTTGGAATAAAGATGTGGAACTCTATGCATGCTGCGCCTTGGTCCCGTTCTTACGACAACCGTGACAGCATGTGTGAACACACACACAAACAAACACACACACACGGACACACAGTAAATATATACCATTCTCACATACATCATGAAAAGTACATAATGTACACTATATAATGAATGCTAAATTATGTATTTCTGATCCTTTTCAAACACACAGTAGCCCCTTTACTTTGTTTATTCCACATAATCATCCCCAACAGGCCACTTTCACAGAGGAATGAAAACAAGCACTCAGTGTAGATATAGATGTATGCACGCTATCCAGGGACTGTATAAATTAATAGGAAATAAATTGGCTTGTCAACAAGATGTATGAATCCAAGGATTAACCATCATAAGCCCTATCCACATATTTAACTAGGCCTTGGACACAACAGTACAGCTACAGCAGCAGCAGCGATGTGATGAAATATCAATTGGCTGTATAGAGATCGATGGACCTGGAGACTTTGTAGTGTTGCTTACATGGTGGAAAACAAGATTTGTTACCATGGCTTTTTTGTCTTGTTTACTACATGTTGCTTTTATGGAACACCTGTTCGGTTTCTAATGGCTGCCGCTAAGGACACTGCTCGAGTAGCAACACTCCTGCAATGCACCTACATTATTGTGGGTTATGAATGAGGATCTAGAGGATGCACAAATCATTTTTCAATTCATGAAAATAATGCTTTGACTATAGCTTCATAACATCCCACTGTATGCCTACTGCCCAAGTATCTTATTGTATATTTATCTCTGGTCGACACACTGACTTGTTGTCTAAACCTGTAATCCACCCACTTGGTAGCACAGAGGCCTTTGGTGTCCATGTTGCTGTAAATGGATTAGAGGTCTATCAGTCCGTGTCAGCTGGATGACACACTGCCGTCTCTCTGACTTTGAGGTGAGAGAGCGAGAGAGAGATGATTACTTTGGGCTTGAAAAAAAGGTGAGAGAATTGTCAACAGGTCACACACACACACAGCATGGCCTCCCTGTGTTTTGCTTAGTGTGTGAATACATCAGAGTCACAGGTAATGAAATTAGAGGATCTCTACAATGTTTGCACAGGAAAAGGTATAACAACATGTGATATCTGGACCCTCTTCCCCCAAGATTCAACCCATCGTTTATTAATTACAGCAGATGTCTATTTGATGAGCGGGCAACAGATGTTGAATCAATGATAACTGAAAACCTCTGTTTTCTAAAGATGTGTCAGACAGACAGTCAAGATTGCTTGGGTCATTCCAACAAGAAATACTATTTGTAGGAGCAATGCTTCATCCTGCTGGTGAAGAAATATATTGCACACTTACAGTACTCTTGGCATACATTTCTGGTGCTTGTACTATACCAAATGAAATAAAAACTTCTGTCTCATTGTTATACTATTCTTTGCTACACTATATTTCCCCTCTTAACGATGTGGCCAGGTGACAGTGGTCCACAGAGAAGAGCTGTGAATATACAAATGAATTAGACTGAGTCACAGCGGCACCGCTGCCATGGGAGAGCAGGTTGGCACAGAGACACAGCTTGAAGAATCACAGACCTCGTAGAGGTTGTTTCCATTTCCATTGTCACTATGAGCCTCTGCAGAAAAATAACCTTGCCACTGCCGAACAACCTTCACTCTGCCTCATATCTCCCTTATCCTGATAGATCAGTCTGGATTTAATCTCTAAACTGTGTCTATCAGCAATTTCAGCACAAACCCTTGTCCTATTGTCTCAACTTCTGAGTTTCTGCAATTTCTGCTATCCTGATAACCTTTTTTAATGACTTTGTTTTGTCGGGATTAAAGTCTCAGTTTGGGTTGGATACAGAATTATCTCATATGAGGATTAATAGATCTATACTATACTATACATACTCTTAGAGTAAACTGATTAGAAATACCCCCTGACACCAAGTCTTCTGCTTTTATCAATAAAGGGGTGGTACCTGATGTGTGAAAAGTATGATGTAAAAGTATACGCTGTTATATAAAATATGAGGTTCACGTATTAGTGAATAGTTTTCCCATGCCCAAGAGTGGAGGCCATGTTCGGAGGAGGGGGTGGAAGGCCAAGGATTGACGCATAGATTTTGATGGGTTGTGTGGGAAAGTGAGTGGGCATCCATTTTGTCCTGGGGGTCAAAGTTCGGACGTTCCTGAGAGTGCCCCAGAGCTGCCTGACAAAATGTGTCACCAAGACTAATGGGGACAACTCAATGTAGGCAATGCTGCCCTGAAGTAGAGTAACAGGGTCAGGAGAGAATGAGAGGACATTTGAAGCAAAGACTGTGATTCTTCGTATAGGCAACCAAAACCTTAGCTATGACATTACTGTAGATTTGTATCATCGGATGGGGCCACAGTGTCTCCTGACCCCTCCTGTCTCAGCCTCCAGTATTTATGCTGCAGTAGTTTATGTGTCGGGAGGCTAGGGTCAGTCTGTTATTTCTGGAGTATTTCTCCTGTCTTATCCGGTGTCCTGTGTGAATTTAAGTATGCTCTCTCTAATTCTTTCTTTCTTTCTCTCTCTCGGAGGACCTGAGCCCTAGGACCATGCCTCAGGACTACCTGGCATGATGACTCCCTTCTGTCCCCAGTCCACCTGGCCGTGCTGCTGCTCCAGTTTCAACTGTTCTGCCTGCGGCTATGGAACCCTGACCTGTTCACCTGACATGCTACCTGTCCCAGACCTGCTGTTTTCAACTCTCTAGAGACAGCAGGAGCGGTAGAGATACTCTCAATGATCGGCTATGAAAAGCCAACTGACATTTACTCTTGAGGTGCTGACTTGTTGCACCCTCGACAACTACTGTGATTATTATTATTTGACCATGCTGGTCATTTATGAACATTTGAACATCTTGGCCATGTTCTGTTATAATCTCCAGCTGGCACAGCCAGAAGAGGACTGGCCACCCCTCATAGCCTGGTTCCTTTCTAGGTTTCTTCCTAGGTTTTGGCCTTTCTAGGGAGTTCTACCTAGCCACCGTGCTTCTTCACCTGCATTGCTTGCTGTTTGGGGTTTTAGGCTAGGTTTCTGTACAGCACTTTGAGATATCAGCTGATGTAAGAAGGGCTATATAAATAAATTTGATTTGATTTGACATTCTGTAGTCTGTAGTCTCTGAAATTCTGCTTGAAAGTAACCCCTTGTTGTCTGTTTACATTCAAAACATTACAGAACTCTCAGACAAGACACAGAATGATAACTCATAACATTTCTTCTCCTCATGACATCACACTCCCAGAAAACATACAACTTTAGATACAGTCACTAGCCGGCTACCACACGGTTACTCAACCCTGCACCTTAGAGGCTGCTGCCTATATACATAGACATGGAACACTGGTTACTTTAATAATGGAACACTTGTCACTTTAATAATGTTTACATCTGTTTTACCAACTTTGAATGTATATACTGTATTCTAGTCAAGGCCATCCAATTAAACTATTTACATTTACATTTCCATTTAAGTCATTTAGCAGACGCTCTTATCCAGAGCGACTTACAAATTGGTGCATTCACCTTATGATATCCAGTGGAACAACCACTTTACAATAGTGCATCTAAATCTTTTAAGGGGGGGGGGGGGGGGGTTAGAAGGATTACTTTATCCTATCCTAGGTATTCCTTAAAGAGGTGGGGTTTCAGGTGTCTCCGGAAGGTGGTGATTGACTCCGCTGTCCTGGCGTCGTGAGGGAGCTTGTTCCACCATTGGGGTGCCAGAGCAGCGAACAGTTTTGACTGGGCTGAGCGGGAACTGTGCTTCCTCAGAGGTAGGGGGGCCAGCAGGCCAGAGGTGGATGAACGCAGTGCCCTTGTATGGGTGTAGGGCCTGATCAGAGCCTGAAGGTATGGAGGTGCCGTTCCCTTCACAGCTCCGTAGGCAATCACCATGGTCTTGTAGCGGATGCGAGCTTCAACTGGAAGCCAGTGGAGAGAGCGGAGGAGCGGGGTGACGTGAGAGAACTTGGGAAGGTTGAACACCAGACGGGCTGCGGCGTTCTGGATGAGTTGTAGGGGTTTAATGGCACAGGCAGGGAGCCCAGCCAACAGCGAGTTGCAGTAATCCAGACGGGAGATGACAAGTGCCTGGATTAGGACCTGCGCCGCTTCCTGTGTGAGGCAGGGTCGTACTCTGCGAATGTTGTAGCGCATGAACCTACAGGATCGGGTCACCGCCTTGATGTTAGTGGAGAACAACAGGGTGTTGTCCAGGATCACGCCAAGGTACTTAGCACTCTGGGAGGAGGACACAAGGGAGTTGTCAACTGTGATGGCGAGATCATGGAACGGGCAGTCCTTCCCCGGGAGGAAGAGCAGCTCTGTCTTGCCGAGATTCAGCTTGAGCTGGTGATCCGTCATCCACACTGATATGTCTGACAGACATGCAGAGATGCGATTCGCCGCCTGGTTATCAGAAGGGGGAAAGGAGAAGATTAATTGTGTGTCGTCTGCATAGCAATGATAGGAGAGACCTTGTGAGGATATGACAGAGCCAAGTGACTTGGTGTATAGCAAGAATAGGAGAGGGCCTAGAACAGAGCCCTGGGGGACACCAGTGGTGAGAGCACATGGTGCGGAGACAGATTCTCGCCTCGCCACCTGGTAGGAGCGACCTGTCAGGTAGGACGCAATCCAAGCGTGGGCCGCGCCGGAGATGCCCAACTCGGAGAGGGTGGAGAGGAGGATCTGATGGTTCACAGTATCAAAGGCAGCAGATAGGTCTAGAAGGATGAGAGCAGAGGAGAGCGAGTTAGCTTTAGCAGTGCGGAGAGCCTCCGTGACACAGAGAAGAGCAGTCTCAGTTGAATGCCCAGTCTTGAAACCTGACTGATTAGGATCAAGAAGGTCATTCTGAGAGAGATAGCAGGAGAGCTGGCCAAGGACGGCACGTTCAAGAGTTTTGGAGAGAAAAGAAAGAAGGGATACTGGTCTGTAGTTGACATCGGAGGGATCGAGTGTAGGTTTTTTCAGAAGGGGTGCAACTCCCACGTAGCCAGCGGTCAAGGATGAGTTGATGAGCGAGGTGAGGAAGGGGAGAAGGTCTCCGGAAATGGTCTGGAGAAGAGAGGAGGGGATACGGTCAAGTGGGCAGGTTGTTGGGCGGCCGGCCGTCACAAGACGCGAGATTTCATCTGGAGAGAGAGGGGAGAAAGAGGTCAAAGCACAGGGTAGGGCAGTGTGAGCAGGACCAGCGGTGTCGTTTGACTTAGCAAACGAGGATCGGATATCGTCAACATTCTTTTCAAAATGGTTGACGAAGTCATCCGCAGAGAGGGAGGAGGGGGGGGAGGGGGAGGAGGATTCAGGAGGGAGGAGAAGGTAGCAAAGAGCTTCCTAGGGTTAGAGGCAGATGCTTGGAATTTAGAGTGGTAGAAAATGGCTTTAGCCGCAGAGACAGAAGAGGAGAATGTAGAGAGGAGGGAGTGAAATGATGCCAGGTCCGCAGGGAGGCGAGTTTTCCTCCATTTCCGCTCGGCTGCCCGGAGCCCTTTTCTGTGAGCTCGTAGTGAGTCGTCGAGCCACGGAGCAGGAGGGGAGGACCGAGCCGGCCTGGAGGATAGGGGACAGAGAAAATCAAAGGATGCAGAAAGGGAGGAGAGGAGGGTTGAGGAGGCAGAATCAGGAGATAGGTTGGAGAAGGTTTGAGCAGAGGGAAGAGATGATAGGATGGAAGAGGAGAGAGTAGCGGGAGAGAGAGAGCGAAGGTTGGGACGGCGCAATACCATCCAAGTAGGGGCAGAGTGAGAGTGTTGGATGAGAGCAAGAGGGAAAAGGATACAAGGTAGTGGTCGGAGATTTGGAGGGGAGTTGCAATGAGATTAGTGGAAGAACAGCATCTAGTAAAGATGAGGTCAAGCGTATTGCCTTCCTTGTGAGTAGGGGGGGGAAGGTGAGAGGGTGAGGTCAAAAGAGGAGAGGAGTGGAAAGAAGGAGTCAGAGAGGAATGAGTCAAAGGTAGACATGGGGAGGTTAAAGTCACCCAGAACTGTGAGAGGTGAGCCATCCTCAGGAAAGGAACTTATCAAGGCGTCAAGCTCATTGATGAACTCTCCAAGGGAACCTGGAGGGCGATAAATGATAAGGATGTTAAGCTTGAAAGGGCTGGTAACTGTGACAGCATGGAGTTCAAATGAGGAGATAGACAGATGGGTCAGGGGAGAAAGAGAGAATGTCCACTTGGGAGAGATGAGGATTCCAGTGCCACCACCCCGCTGGCTCGATGCTCTAGGGGTATGCGAGAACACGTGGGCAGACGAAGAGAGAGCAGTAGGAGTAGCAGTGTTATCTGTGGTAATCCATGTTTCCGTCAGCGCCAGGAAGTCTAGGGACTGGAGGGTAGCATAGGCTGAGATGAACTCAGCCTTGTTGGCTGCAGACCGGCAGTTCCAGAGGCTGCCGGAGACCTGGAACTCCACGTGGGTCGTGCGCGCTGGGACCACCAGGTTAGAGTGGCAGCGGCCACGCGGGGTGAAGCGTTTGTATGGCCTGTGCAGAGAGGAGAGAACAGGGATAGACAGACACATAGTTGACAAGCTACAGAAGTGTTGTTTCTTGTATTATTGTCTCTTGTGTCTTTAGAGAACTGTTTCACTTTGATATCCTTTTTCTTCTGTCCTGATTTTCTCTTTCTTTTCTTCTGTTAACTAGATATTCTTTGTTGTTCGTCGTTAGCTAGCTAGCTTCTTCCAAAAGAGTCCCTAGCAACTGCTTAGCAACTGGTAAACAATTCAGCTAGCTAAGATAACTACAATTTTATGAAAAATAGTTATTTTTCAAAAGCCTATCTTCTTTGTTTGTTGCTTGTTTTTTCTCCTATTCAGTCTTGCAGTTTTCTTTTGCTTTTTTCCGATGTACTTCACTCTAAAAACCATGTAAATTTCAATATTTGTAGGAGCTCATTTTTCAGCTGCTGCTGCTCAAATTGGAGTTCCGGAACCGATATTGCTGTACATATATTATTCTATCCTACAAATTCTTCAGATTAACTACATAGTCTATCTGTACTAAATATACTGTTCACAATGTCTATACATCCATTCATATACAGTACCAGTCAAAAGTTTGGACACACCTACTATTTCAAGGATTTTTCTTTATTTTTACTATTTTCACAATTGTAGAATAATAGTGAAAACACATATGGAATCTTGGAGAAACCAAAAAAGGGTTAAACAAATCAAAATATATTTTAGATTTTAGATGATTCAAAGATGCCACCCAATGCCTTGATGACAGCTTTTCACACTCTTGGCTTTCTCTCAACCAGCTTCATGGGGTAGTCACCTGGAATGCATTTCAATTAACAAGTGTGCCTTGTTAAAAGATAATTTGTGGAATTTCTTTCTAATGCGTTTGAGCCAATCAGTTGTGTTGTGACAAGGTAGGAGTGGTATACAGAAGATAGCCCTATTTGATAAAAGACCAAGTCCATATTATGGCAAGAACAGCTCCAATAAGCGAAGAGAATCTACAGTCCATCATTGCTTTAAGACATGAAGGTCAGTCAATGTGGAACATTTCAAGAACTTTGAAAGTTTCTTCAAGTGCAGTCGCAAAAAACATCAAGCAATATGATGAAACTGGCTCTCATGAGGACCGCCACAGGAAAGGAAGACCCAGAGATACCTCTGCAGCAGAGGATAGAGTTAACTGCACCTCAGACTGCAGCCCAAATTAATTCTTCACAGAGTTAAAGTAACAGACACATCTCTACATCAACTGTTCAGACGAGACTGCGTGAATCAGGCCTACATGGGCGAATTGCTGCAAAGAAACCACTACTAAAGGACACCAATAAGAAGAAGCATGGAGGAGGAGGAAGCCTGATGGTGTGGGGGTGCTTTGCTGCTGACACTGTCTGTGATTCATTTGGAATTCAAGGCACACTTAACCAGCACGGCTACCACAGCATTCTGCAGCGATATGCCATCCCATCTGGTTTGCGCTTAGTGGAACTATCATTTGACCCAAAACACCTCCAGGCTGTGTAAGGGCTATTAGACCAAGAATGAGAGTGATGGAGTGCTGCAACAGATGACCTGGCCTCCACAATCACCCGACCTCAACCCAATTGAGATGGTTTGGGATGAGTTGGACCGTAGAGTGAAGAAAAAGCAGCCAACAAGTGCTCAGCATGTGTGTGAACTCCTTCAAGACTGTTAGAAAAGCATTCCTCCTCAAGCTGGTTGAGAGAATACCAAGAATGCGCAAAGCTGTCATAAAGGCAAAGGGTGGCTACTTTGAAGAATCTGTTTCACACTTTTTTGGTTACGAAGTGATTCCAGATGTATTATTTTAAAGTTTTGATGTCTTCACTGTTATTCTATAATGCAGAAAATATTCAAAATAAATAAAAACCCTTGAATGAGTAGGTGTGTACAAACATTTGACTGGTACTGTATATAAACTCACCAAAAAACTGTCAACTGCATTTATTTTCAGCAAACTTAACATGTGTAAATATTTCTATGAACATAACAAGATTCAACAACTGAGACATAAACTGAACAAGTTCCACAGAAATTGAATAATGTGTCCTTGAACAAAGGGGGGTCAAAATCAAAAGTAACAGTCAGTGTCTGCTGCATTAAGTATTGCAGTGCATCTCCTCCTCATGGACTGCACCAGATTTGCCAGTTCTGGCTGTGAGATGTTACCCCAAACTTCCACCAAGGCACCTGCAAGTTCCCGGACATTTCTGGGGGGAATGGCCCTCACCCTCACCCTCCGATCCAACAGGTCCCAGAAGTGCTCAATGGGATTGAGATCCGGGCTCTTCGCTGGCCATGGCAGAACACTGACATTCCTGTTTTGCAGGAAATCACACACAGAACGAGCAGTATGGCTGGTGGCACTGTCATGCTGGAGGGTCATGTCAGGATGTCTTCCCTGTAACGCACACCGTTGAGATTGCCTACAATGACAACAAGCTCAGTCCGATAATGCTGTGACACACCGCCCCAGACCATGACGGACCCTCCACCTCCAAATCGATCCCGCTCCAGAGTACCGTGGCTCGTCAGTGAAGAGCACTTTTTGCCAGTCCTGTCTGGTGCAGCGACGGTAGGTTTGTTCCCATAGGTGACATTGTTGCCGGTGATGTCTGGTGAGGACTTGCCTTACAAAAGGCCTACAAGCCCTCAGTCCAGCCTCTCTCAGCCTATTGCGGACAGTCTGAGCACTGAAGCAGGGATTGTGCGTTCCTTGAGTAACTCAGGCAGTTGTTGTTGCCATCCTGTACCTGTCTCGCAGGTGTGATGTTCGGAAGTACCGATTCTGTGCAGGTGTTGTTACACGTAGTCTGCCACTGCGAGGACGATCAGCTGTCCATCCTGTCTCCCTGTAGCACTGTCTTAGGCGTCTAACAGTACGGACATTGCAAATTATTTCCCTGGCCACATCTGCAGTCCTCATGCCTCCTTGCAGCATGCCTAAGGCACGTTCACGCAAATGAGCAGAGACCCTGGGCATCTTTCTTTTGGTCTTTTTTAGAGTCAGTTGAAAGGCCTCTTTAGTGTCCTAAGTTTTCATTACTTTGACTTTAATGTGCTTCTTCTTGAGCCACTCCTTTGTTGCCTTGGCCATGTGTTTTGGGTCATTGTCATGCTGGAATATCCATCCACGACCCATTTTCAATGCCCTGGCTGAGGGAAGGAGGTTCTCACCCAAGATTTGATGGTACATGGCCCCGTCCATCATCCCTTTGATGCGGTGAAGTTGTCCTGTCCCCTTAGCAGAAAAACACCCCCAAAGCATAATGTTTCCACCTCCATGTTTGACAGTGGAGATGGTGTTCTTGGGGTCATAGGCAGCATTCCTCCTCCTCCAAACACGGCAAGTTGAGTTGATTCCAAAGAGCTCCATTTTGGTCTCATCTGACAACAACACTTTCACCAGTTGTCCTCTGAATCATTCAGATGTTCATTGGCAAACTTCAGACGAGCATGTATATGTATTCTTGAGCAGGGGGACCTTGTGGGCGCTGCAGGATTTCAGTCCTTCACGGCGTAGTGTGTTACCAATTGTTTTCTTGGTGACTATGGTCCCAGCTGCCTTGAGATCATTGATAAGATGCTCCCGTGTAGTTCTGGGCTGATTCCTCACCGTTCTCATGATCATTGCAACCCCACGAGGTGAGATCTTGCATGGAGCCCCAGGCCGAGGGAGATTGACAGTTCTTTTGTGTTTCTTCCATTTGCGAATAATCACACCAAATGTTGTCACCTTCTCACCAAGCTGCTTGGTGATGTTCTTGTAGCCCATTCCAGCCTTGTGTAGGTCTACAATCTTGTCCCTGACATCCTTGGAGAGCTCTTTGGTCTTGGCCATGGTGGAGAGTTTGGAATCTGATTGATTGATTGCTTCTGTGGACAGGTGTCTTTTATACAGGTAACAAGCTGCGGTTAGGAGCACTCCCTTTAAGAGTGTGCTCCTAGTCTCAGCTCGTTAACTGTATAAAAGACACCTGGGAGCCAGAAATCTTTCTGATTGAGAGGGGGTCAAATATTTATTTCCCTCATGAAAATGCAAATCAATTTATAACATTTTTGACATGCGTTTTTCTGGATATTTTTGTTGTTATTCTGTCTCTCACTCTTCAAATAAACCTATCATTAAAATTATAGACTGATCCTTTCTTTATCAGTGGGCAAATGTACAAAATCAGCAGGGGATCAAATACTTTTTTCCCCACTGTGTATGTATATATATATATATATATTTCTTCTCCGGACTCCGACATTGCTAATTTTTTACTTTTTAGATATGTGTGTATTGTTGTGTATTGTTAGATATTACTGCACTGTTGGAGCTAGGAACGCAAGCATTTCACTACACACGCAACATCTACTAAGCATGTGTATGCGACCAATACATTTTTTACATGATTTCCAACACTTCCCTCTCCGTGAAACCAAAGCACCTTTTCCCCTTGGCTGAGACGCTAGCTGACTAACTAGAAAGTTGGCATTACTCCCATAAACTGTGTCTGACCATGTTACCAGGTTCCTGGCAGTTCTGCCAACATGGAATAGCTGAAGGACTGACCCCTGACCTCCACTAGGGCTGTCCAAGTCTCTGCCTGACGTGGACGCCTATATCTCCTGCTAGGCTGGGTGGTCACTAAAGTACTCAAATATGACCCCAGCCCCACAGAGCAAATACTGTGGGAACCAAATCTGTCTGGTAGAGCTAACAGGGCGAGATAGAGCATGAGAGACCTCAGCAAGCCATCGACCTTAGCTAGCCCCTGACCAATAGCCTACAGTATACACTATACTGTAGATACTGCCTCATAGCCTATAGTATACTGTACATATGGGCGATTCCACACCAATAAGGCCCAAAAATAGTTTTGGTATCTCAGTTTGCTGTGACAATTCTCATATAGAAACATCATTGAGAGGAAGGATGTTTGACATACTTTTTACATTTGTATAACACATATTTTGGGGGGGAAATCATGATGAAAGTGGTTATTTTAGGTCATTTTTAGACCTATACATGGCTCCTTTAAGACCCTTATGATCCGTAAACTATACATGATACCGACAAGATCTTGGTGTCATTATACTCCTTATAGAAGGGTTGATTGTTTATCAACAAAACTGATGGGTGTGCAACTATGGGGCAAAACAGACTCAGTTAGCTTATAATCGTGTAACGGGCGTCGTAAGGATTGGACCAAGGTGCAGCGGGAACGTGTATACTCATCTTCTTTATTTATTGAAAAGAAGGAAAAACAAACAAATCACGTATACAAAACAACGAACGCCACTAAAACAGTCCTGACAGGTGCACAGATACAAAACAGGAAACAACTACCCACAAATCCCATTACAAAAAAAAAAAAATTGTTGTAATGACCAGAGACCGTGCAAATTTTTTCCATATTAGCATTGACATGACATCAGTCAAAACATCTCAAAACAAGACATAGTATCAAAAACAAGATAAAACCAGCTGAAACAAGCCACCTACAATTCCCCACATGGCAGATTCTTGTCATTGTTGCTAGCTACAGCACCTTCAGAAAACATTCACACCCTTTGACTTTTTCCACATTTTGTTGTGTTAGTGGGATTTAAATGGTTTAATTATAGTTTTTGGCAACAATCTACACAAAATGCTCTGTAATCTCAAAGTGGAAGTAAAATTATATATTTTTTAATTAATGGAAAATAAAACACTAATATATATTGATTAGATAAGTCAATACATGTTAGAATCACCTTTGGCAGCGATTTTGGGTCTTTTTGGGTAGGTATCTAAGAGCTTTGCACACCTGGATTGTACAATATTTGCATTGTACAACATGCACATTTTTGTCAATATTACTTTAGTGCCTTATTGCAGACAAGGATGCATGTTTTGGATTCCATTTTACAGGCTTCCTTCTTTTCACTCTGTCCTTTTATGTTAGTATTGTGGAGTAACTACAATGTTGTTAATCCATCCTCAGGTTTCTCATATCACAGCCATTAATCTTTGTAACTTGTTTTAATCACCATTGGCCTCATTGGGAAATCCCTGAGTGGTTCCCTTCCTCTCCGGCTATTGATTTAAGAAGGGCACCTGTATCTTTGTAGTGACTGGGTGTATTGAAACACCATCCAAAGTGTAAAATGAATAACTGTACCATACTCAAAGGGATATTCAATGTCTGCTTTTTATACCCATCGACCAGTAGGTGCCCTTCTTTGCGAACCGTAGGAAAACCTCCATGGTCTGGTTGAATCTGTGCTTGAAATTCACTGCTCAAATCTTAAGGACCTTCCAGATAATAGTAAGTGTTGGGTACAGAGATGCAGTAGTCATTTAAGAATCATGTTAAAAACTATCGTAAACAAGTTGAGTCAATTCAACTTTTTTATGTGACTTGTTAAGCACATTTCTATTCCTAAACTTATTTAGGCTTGCCAGAACAAAAGGGCTGAATACTTATTGACTCAAGACATTTCAGAATTTCATTTTAAATTAATTTGTAAACATTTCTAAAAACATATTCTACTTTGACATTGTGAGTTATTGTGTGTAGATCAATGACACAAAGTCTAAATGTAATGAATTTTAAAGTCAGACACAACAAAATGTGGAAAAAGTGAAGGCGTGTGAATACTTTCGGAAGGCACTGTCTCTGGCCATCCAGAATCACAACAACACATGGACTTCTGCCCCATTGAAGGGTGCGTATCATTTTCGTGACGTTGTCAGCTAACCCATCTATCGTGTGCTGTAAAATATGGAGTATGTCTAGATTCTGAAATAAAAAATTCACATTAATGTAATCAACATAAAACATATTAATATAAATATATCAAAAGTACCCTTTTTTATTTATTTGTTCATTTTTAGACATATTGTTTTATTTAATATACTCTACAAGCAGATACAATTTCTAGAATGGGACCTGTGCTACTTTTTAAGTTATTATTTTATGAGCACTACCAACACAGTGAATGAGGAAATGGATTCAAAGGAAATCCCTCTGCTGGTGATTTGCTGAATGTGTATAAAATGGGTCATAGCTTCATAAGTACCAGAGAGCCCACCCTGGAAATTTGACATGTTTGAAGAATATATTGTTCTAAAAAATATGTCTAAAAATGAGCAAAATCCAAAACTGTACTCTTCGCCCATATGTAGGCCTGTACATTTACAGTTATTGGTTAGCCTGCAGACAGACATTAGCTAGCCTAGCTGTCACGCGCTGATCTGTTTCACCTGTCTTTGTGCTTGTCTCCACCCCCCACCAGGTGTCGCTCATCTTCCCCATTATCCCCGGTGTATTTATACCTGTGTTCCCTGTTTTTCTGTTGCCAGTTCGTTTTGTTCGTAGAACTTACCAGCATTTTGTTTCCCGGTGCCCGCCGTTTCCTTGCTCCTGTTTTCTAGTTTCCCAATTCTGACCGTTCTGCCTGCCCTGACCCTGAGCCTGCCTGTCGTCCTGTACCTTTGTCCCACTACTCTGGATTACCAACCTCTGCCTGACCTGACCCTGAGCCCGCCTGCTATCCTGTACCTTACACCCTCTCTTGATTATTGACCCCTGCCTGCCTTGAACTGTCGTTTGCCTGCCTGTTTGAGGAATACACTTTTGATTCTTCAACACTGTCTTCACCTGGGTCATACCTTAAAATGTGATACTAGCTTAGTATCTAGTCTGACGTCCACAGTGCAACCCCCACAAACAAAGTTTAGGATTTGCTCCATTTCCTACTGAGTATTCCTATCTGGACTATTGACTTGGATAATTCAGAGACAGGTGTTGTCTTGTCCCCATGGATTGGTGTACTTACTTAGTGCCTAATAATCAATAACCTACCAAATGAGAGTGGAGTTGAGTTGCTAGCAGTACAGCTTTGTATTAGGAGAGTGTAAACAGACAGGTGTGAGTGCTGTCTACTCTGCAGATACGAGCTGGAAGGGTATGGGAAAACTCCACTTAACACAGGGAAGATAAAGGGAAATCATTGTAGCATACACTGTCAAGTTGGAGCAGATGCAGTATACTTTAGCAGAAAGGAAAGGGATGGCACTTTAAGTTAACATCTGGTCTGTGATGTTTTACAGTCCATTTCAATAGGTTTTGATATATTACTGCATCATCTGGCAATCATTGCTTTCAGATTTTATAGCTAGTTTCCAGATTTCACAGGGCTATTTTCTGTCTCCTACTGTAAGCCTGGGTAATCCCTGTCAGCACCCTCTCCTACTCCTCTGTCCCCCCTACAGCTTCTCCCTTCTTTACCCCCCACCCCACCCAAGGCACCCACTCCTCTTCTCACAGGCCTTCATCTATCTCCACCCTGCAGCTATGATGGAAGCCCAGCATGGCTAGAGAGCTCTCTCTCTCAAACCCTTACGTCCCTGCTTTCTGTATCCAATATGTTCCCAGGGGTCACAGTTCAAACCTCTCTCTGGGACCCGTTTGTCAGGGGAGTGCTGGCTGAGGGAGGGAGGGTTGTTTTTGCTGGACACTTCTAGGGAAGCTCAGAGCTGGAACCAGTGGCCTTTGGGTCAGAACTCATTGAAGGAGTGACGGAGAGATGGTATAAAAAGAGTAGACAGACAGTGAGAAAGAGAGAGAGGGGCCAATCTTTCAGAAGATTGGATATACAACCAGCTGGTGTGCCCAGAGGAACAGTACTAGGATAACTTGACTAGGATAACTTGTGCGTCTTCTCAGGGCCCGTACACTCCTTCACTCTTCAGAGTCTCGATGGCCATGCTGATGCATTGCTGGGTGTGTGTGATTGCTCTGTCACTGACGCTGACCACAAGCAATGCCTTACAAAGGTAACCTTTTTTTGTGTGTCTCACTGTATGAAGTCTACTCTGCAATGTGTTATGGTTCACAGTGTTATGTTCCTACGATGTAATGTTACCTACGATAGACAACAAAGGAGGTTGAATGGATACTTGGATGTATTTTATCCATTTAAACCAGGCTGTTTTGCTAAACTAACTCAATAGAGAATGTGTCTTTTTGGCAGAGCTGTAGAAACAACAATGGCATACTGACACGAGGACACATGATCTTATATCACCAATGGTCCATGATTGCAGACTGGATTGTATAACCCCACCCATGGTTACTCCCTATATATAATTCTACTGCATGGTCTTTCCTTACCATTGTCCTCTCTGATCAGGATCAGTCTGAAGAAGATGCCCTCCATAAGAGAGACTCTGCATGAGATAGGTGTGTCCCCAGCCCTGTTCTTTGCTGAATTGGCCCAGAAAAGCAAAGATGACCCCTCCACCAGCAACGGGACCACCCCCACCCCCCTCACCAACTACCTGGATGTGAGAGACCACCTGCACACATTGCACTGACCACACATAGATGCAATTGACATTGGAATAGTACATAAATGAGAGAACACAAAACCTATGCCCAACTCAGAGGTGTAAATGATTCATTGCTTCCTCTTCTCTCTTCTTCTCAGGCCCAGTATTATGGGGAGATCAGTATTGGTTCTCCTGCCCAGATGTTCAATGTGGTGTTTGATACAGGCTCAGCCAACCTGTGGGTTCCCTCTTACAACTGTTCCCCTCTCTATACTGCCTGCTGTAAGTACACACACACACACACACACACACACATAAAACCTGTATGATTGCGTCACCAGAGATGATGATGTTCCCGGATGATTATGACTCAGTGACCTTTGAACTCTCAGTTACCCACAACAGATATGATGCCTCCAAATCCCGAACACACATAGAGAACGGGACAGGTTTCTCCATCCAGTATGCCTCTGGAAACGTCCGAGGGTTCCTGAGTGAGGATGTGGTTGTGGTGAGTGTAACGCAACACTTCTACAGGAAAACAACCTTCCTTCGCTTTCTCCTAATCTGTTTCCCATCACCTATTTTTATTGTCCTGTTTAATGATCAAATTTGGGAAATAATAGTAGACCTTACCCATAAGTAGTGATCTACAGTAGGATCCTCTCACTGGGGGAAAACCTTTATCTAGGTATTATGGAACAACATCTTACTCTGTGCTTCCTCTAGGTGGGTGGCATCCCAGTGGTCCAGGTATTTGCTGAGGTTACAGCCCTGCCTGCCATCCCCTTCATCTTTGCAAAGTTTGATGGGGTCCTGGGGATGGGCTACCCCAACGTGGCCATCGACGGCATCACCCCCGTGTTCGACCGCATCATGTCCCAGCACGTCCTCAAGGAGGACGTCTTCTCTGTCTATTACAGCAAGTAGGAGATATCACTATCACTGTTCATATACGGATTATTCCTCCACGTACACAAATTAGTACTTTTATAATCTGTGAATTAGTCAAAAATATGTTTTTCTTCTCTCAGAGACCCAATGCACAAACCAGGTGGAGAGCTAGTGCTGGGAGGGACAGACCCAGACTACTACACTGGTACCTTCAACTACATGGGCACCCGTAAGGCAGGAAAATGGGAGGTCAACATGAAAGGGTGAGATGGGAAAGTTGTATAGGTCTGTGTGCATGTTGTCTGTCTCTCTGTTTGTCTGTTGGTCAGTGCAGGTGCATTTGCATGTATGTATGTATAGGGGTGGCAGGTAGCCTAGTGGTTAGAGTGTTGGACTAGTAACCGGAAGGTTGCAAGATCGAATCCCTAAGCTGACAAGGTGAAAAGCTGTTGTTGTGCCCCTTAACAAGGCAGTTAACCCACTGTTCCTAGGCTGTCAGTGAAAATAAGAATGTGTTCTTAACTGACTTGCCTAGTTAAATAAAGGTAAGAAAAAAATAAATTGTGTGTAATTCTCTTTCTGTCCCCCTCCCCCCTTTCTCTACCAGAGTATCTGTGGGAGAGGAGATGCTGTTCTGTAAGGAGGGCTGCATGGCTGTGATTGACACAGGCTCCTCCTACACTACAGGCCCTGCCTCTTCTGTGTCTGTACTGATGAAGACCATTGGAGCCACAGAGCTGGCAGAGGGAGGGGTATGTACATCACAAATTGGGCAGATTTGATTATGCCGTGCGTCACCTGTCTATGGCCCAGTGATGTGAGCGGGCAAAAGTGGTGAGGGAGGAGCACCCTCCTCAAATCAAACTGTAATCTGTGCTGCTTGGTCATGTTGTCAACATGGCTGCATTGTCCAGAAAATATGTTAACATTTTTTTTAATCAAAAGCAATCACCTTTGCATGTGAAAACACAGAATCCTACTAATTACTCCACGTGCTCCTACGTCACTTCTGTTTTGAGCCGAGAGCCGACATCTCAGTGGGCTTTGAACGGGACACCTGGCTTATGCTCTGGAGGTAGCACTGTTTCAAAACAAATGCAAACAACCATGCAAAACACGTCCAGATTAATTGAATCCCCTCAGCCAGTCTCTTAAAGGGGCAATCTGCAGTCGAAACAATTATAAAGCATTTCCCTGACAATGTTTCCATAAAAAGCTAAGGGATGGGCCTGGAGAAATGTAACCACTCAAGTTTTTATCATGTTTTGAGTCTATACAGTATTTGTTTACATTTACTTTGTTTACAAACATTGGAGTAAAACAAGCTTATATTTTGACTTCTGATGGGATATGACATGAACTAAGCTCATGAGGCATTTATAAGTAAAATGTTTCAAGAATCAATGGGTAGGACCTACAAATTATTAATTTCTAAGTAGAAAAAATGTATGTATAAACTGCAGATTGCCCCTTTATCTATCTTATCTTCAGAGGGGTATTCCAGAAAGATGGTTTAACAAATGCAGGATTTCCTGAACATATCCGTCTTGTCTTAATCAGATGAGGGAGTCCCGGATTTCTTGGTTCCAGAATGGCTGCTTCTCGATTAAGTTATTAGGCTAAGCGAAGCGCAGATTGGTTGATCTGACAACTGGCAGGCAACATTCAAAAAGGTCATCATTTCGATGACAGAAAAAAACGATAGAAATGGAGTCAAAAGTCAGAGCCCAATATTTCACAAGTCTAGAACAAGAAACAAATGTGACAACATACAATGAATATGATCACATATTTACCAACGAAAGTAATACATCCGCCGCAGCAAAAGCCAGAGGCAGCCTCGCAGAAAATTGGAGACAGGGTTAGTGCGCAACTGAAGTAGCACGATTCCAATATCTAAGAAGCCTAGCTTACACACATGGGTAATAAGTAATAATGTTTTCACTTTATAGAGCACTTTTTTTGTAACATTAGCACCAATGATGTTGGGAAAATCTGCAGGGTGAACTAGGCTGTTTATCATGTTGCCTATGTTTATTCATTTGAGATTAGCAAAGCTTCCCTGGCAGTCAGCCTACTGTACCTGCAATTCTGTAAAAGTCCTCCTTGATTATATGGACAGCTTGATGGCCAGGGAATGCAACAAAGACATAAAAAAATATCTTGAAATAGTTCAGCATCGCCCACATTGTACCGGAAACTTCCAGTGGCAGAAAATCGCTACGCAATACACAGAGTTTGTATAGTCAAAGCAAAACAGCGTTGGGTTACATTTGCTATATATGGGTTGAGTAAATTGACCAGATATATGAGTCAATGTGCTGAAAAACGATAATATTAAAAAATTACTACTTCTGAATGATCTAAAGGATCTATTTTGAGGTCCAATAATTAATTTACTTTGTAAAGCACGGCAAACAATGCAGGCTCCGATGTCAAGTTGATTTTCAAGGAAAGGACAGGCCATAGTGACAAACAGGAATCTGATTTTCCGGATAAGTCCCGTATTCGTTCACCAGCATAGGCAAAGGTCATGTTAACCTAGTAGGTAGCAGATTCGCTTCAGAGCATTCGTTGCTATGGTCTCTGATGGCTCTCTTTCAAGCTTTTTCTGGAGCCGGAAATTCTGGTTTGACAAATCTCCTTAAATCATTAATCTGGCTTTCTGGAATACCCCTCTGGTGTGGACTAAGCTGTGTTTTTTGTCTCCTTTTCAGTACACTGTGAACTGTGACCTGGTGAAGTCCTTACCCAGTGTCACCTTCCACCTGGGAGGCCATGAGTACACACTCACTGAAGAAGACTACATCTTATGGGTAAGCAACATGAAAATGAGCATGACTGGGATACAGGTGCAGGGTGATTGTCATTGATACATTCGCAGCTATTATGTCATGTTTATTTTGTGCTTATACCATGGTATTGTTGAATACTCATTTCTAATTGGCTTGAAGGGCATTCTAGAATGTACATTATTTCCCCATAATACATGGTATATCAGCACGTCAGAATTCAATGGCTTGTTCATTCTTACATGTTCTATATTTGAGCTGCTTTTGAAAGCAAAAGTTGAATTGAAAACATTAACGTTTTTGCATTGTTGAATTTGATTTTCATAATTGCAAGCTAGGACATATGGTTTGGTTAGATGAACTCGCAAGTCTGTTTGTTTGGTTACCAAGGCAACTACTGTAGTAAACTTACTAGCTACTTCATAGATGTTGAACACCGCTTACAAAAAAGATTGTAGTTTTGAAACTGCAGTAAAAGTGCAGTAACTGCAGTCAACTGTGGTATTTTGGACGCAATAATAGCAGAATAGTTGAACTGCAGTTATACTGCACTGTAACTGCACTTACACTGCAAAATTACTGCATCCAAAAAAACTGTTATTTTGGATGCAGTATTTTCAGCATACTGCAATTATATTGCACACTAACTACAGTTATACTACAGTGTACTGCATTTATACAGCGCTCTGACTTTTAAAAAACATCTGTAAGGGACATTTCTACCTACAAATGAACACATCTTACTGGCAAATGTGTTCAATTATAGCCATGGTATAAAAGAGATAATCAACTAAGGGCTCTATGCAAATCCATGGAAGATTAGTTCCACTCCGCTAGCATGTCGTGGAACATACCTTCCACATAGTTCATTATTTGCAAATGGAATTCATAGCCACTGGTTGATTATCCCTTGCTTATAGCTGTGACATTGCATTATATACAGTTGAATTTGGAGGTTTACATACACTTATGTTGGAGTCATTAAAACTCGTTTTTCAACCACTCCACAAATTTCTTGTTAACCTGTTTGGGATGGGGGCAGTATGTTCAAGGCCGGATAAAAAACGTACCCGATTTAATCTGGTTACTACTCCTGCCCAGAAACTAGAATATGCATATAATTAGTAGAACACTCTAAAGTAAAACACTCTAAAGTTTCTAAAACTGTTTGAATGGTGTCTGTGAGTATAACAGAAGTCATATGGCAGGCCAAAACCTGAGAAGATTCCATACAGGAAGTGCCCTGTCTGACAATTTGTTGTCCTTCTGTAGCATCTCTATCGAAAATACAGCATCTGTGCTGTAACATGACATTTTCTAAGGCTTCCATTGGCTCTCAGAAGGCTCCAGAAAGTGTAATGGGGTGTCTGCTGTCTCTGGGCGAAGAACAGAAGGAGAATTTGTTAGTGGTCAGCCTGGGAACAGTGAGACTGCGAGGCGCATTCACGAGAATTCTCCATTTTTTTCTTTCAGCCTTTGAATGAATACAACGTCGCCCGGTTGGAATATTATCGCTATTTTACGAGAAAAATATAATAAAAATTGATTTTAAACAGCGTTTGACATGCTTCGAAGTACGGTAATGGAATATTTTGAAATCCTTTGTCATGAAATGCGCTCGCGCATCACCCTTCGGATAGTGACCTGAACGCACAAACAAAATGGAGCTATTTGAATATAACTATGGATTATTTGGAACCAAAACAACATTTGTTGTTGAAGTAGAAGTCCTGGAAGTGCATTCTGACGAAGAACAGCAAAGGTAATCGAATTTTTGTAATAGTAATTCTGAAAACTTGGTGGGTGTCAAAATAGCTAGCCGTGATAGCCGGGCTATGTACTCAGAATATTGCAAAATGTGCTTTCGCCGAAAGCTATTTTAAAATCTGACACCGCGATTGCATAAAGGAGTTCTGTATCTATAATTCTTAAAATAATTGTTATGTTTTTTGTGAACGTTTATCATGAGTAATTTAGTAAATTCACTGGAGGTTTGCGGTGGGTATGCTAGTTCTGAACATCACATGCTAATGTAGAAAGCTGGTTTTTGATATACATATGAACTTGATTGAACAAAACATGCATGTATTGTATAACATAATGTCTTAGGAGTGTCATCTGATGAAGATCATCAAAGGTTAGTGCTGCATTTAGCTGTGGTTTTGGTTTTTGTGACATATATGCTTACTTTGAAAATGGCTGTGTGATTATTTTTGGCAGGGTACTCTCCTGACATAATCTAATGTTTTGCTTTCGCTGTAAAGCCTTTTTGAAATCGGACAATGTGGTTAGATTAACGAGAGTCTCGTCTTTAAAATGGTGTAAAATAGTCATATGTTTGAGAAATTGAAGTTATAGCATTTTTGAGGTATTTGTATTTCGTGCCACGCTCTACCATTGGACATTGGTGAGGCGTTTCGCTAGCGGAAAGTCTATCCATATTAACAAACTATAGTTTTGGCAAGTCGGTTAGGACATATATTTTGTGCATAACACAAGTAATTTTTCCAACAATTGTTTACAGACAGATTATTTCACTTATAATTCACTGTATCGCAATCCTAGTGGGTCAGAAGTTTACATACACTAAGTTGACTGTGCCTTTATTAAACAGCTTTGAAAATTCCAGAAAATGATGTAATGGCTTTAGAAGCATCTGCTAGGCTGACTGATCATTTCTTTGTCAGTGGGCAAACGTACAAAATCAGCAGGTGATGAAATACTTTTTTCCCTCACTGTATATCCACAGTAAAACGAGTCCTATATCGACATAACCTGAAAGGCCGCTCTGCAAGGAAGAAGCCAATGCTCCAAAACCGGCATAAAAAAAGCCAGACTACAGTTTGCAACTGCACATGGGGACAAAGACCGTACTTTTTGGAGAAATGTCCTCTGGTCTGATGAAACACAATTTTACTGTTTGGCCATAATGACCATTGTTGTGTTTGGAAGGAAAAGGGGGAGCCTTGCAAGCCGAAGAACACCATCCCAACCGTGAAGCACGGGGGTGGCAGCATCATGTTGTGGGAGTGCTTTGTGGCGGATGAATCAGAATTAGTTGGGTAACAAGATAATTAAGATGTTTTATTTGTATAATATGCTTATTTGAGATACTTGTCATTAGGATGGCGTGCCCTTTGGACTCTGATGTTGACAGTTGTACTTTTCCCTTAGCTAGGGCTCAGTCACTTGGGGCCCAGAGAGGGGAGAAGTCAGAATGAAACATTGTCTTCATATGTGAATGTGTCTTTACCTATTCTTAAACCATGTGAAGGGATGGCATGATTCATGGGGAACCAATTATTTGTCTCCACAATATCTGTGCGCAAGCCACTCCCCTCAGTGAGCTTGTCCAGGAGTGGAGTCAAGAGGGGTTTTTCTTGAGATGGGAGTATCTAGAGTTGTCAATTGATTTATGCCATTGGATGAGCTAATGGTTCTGTTCTATACCGTACCAGGGAGAGACAGTTCCAGTTTGGGGTAGGAGGACCAGATACTGGTCTATACAATGAACACTGTTGATATAGAAGTTGCTGTCTACTATGTTTCATAGATATCTTTCATACAAAACTTAACCTTTGTGAACTGTTCCTAAGATCTGTGGTTCGTCATGTACGTTGAAGGTGTGGTTCTTGGGTATAAAAAGCTCTTTGTACATTTGTGTAATCACCTCCTTTTTCAATGGTTAATTCAAGAGAGTGCATTATTGAAGGTCAAAGTACTTTTGCAAAAGTATCTTAATTATTAAAGATGTAGTTAACTCAGACTGGTGTGTTTTTAACTCTCCTCATTTGGTAATGCAGAAATTAGCCACCACAGCTTTGCTGCAGGAGGGACTGGTGCACTTCACAAAAATAGATGTCATCATGAGGTAGGAAAATTATGTGGATATATTGAAGCAACATCTCAAGACATCAGTCAGGAAGTTAAAGCTTGGTCGCAAATGGTTCTTCCAAATGGACAATGACCCCAAGAAAACTTCCAAAGGTGTGGCAAAATGGCTTAAGCACAACAGAGTCAAGGTATTGGAGTGGCCATCATAAAATTCACCCAACTTATTTTGGGAAGCTTGTGGAAGGCTACCCAAAACGTTTACCCAAGTTAAACAATTTAAAGGCAATGCTACCAAATACTAATTGAGTGTATGTAAACTTCTGACCCACTGGGAATGTGATGAAAGAAATAAAAGCTGAAATAAATCATTCTCTCTACTATTATTCTGACATTTCACATTCTTAAAATAAAGTGGTGATCCTAACTGACCTAAGACAGGAAATTCTCACCCGGATTAAATATCAGGAATTGTGAAAAACGGAGTTTGAATGTATTTGGCTAAGGTGTATGTAAACTTCCGACTTCAACTGCATATACATTTATGGAAGTCTTTACCAAGATGTTTTGTGCTTTGAACTCTATTTGTGTCTTCAGCAATCTCAGTTTGGAGAGGACATATGTAGCGTGACCTTTAGGGGTTTGGATGTGCCGCCCCCTACTGGCCCTATCTGGATCCTGGGAGCCAACTTCATCGCCCGCTACTACACAGAGTTTGACCGTCGCAACAACCGCATAGGCTTTGCCACAGCAGTCTGACAGGATCCTTAGCCGCCAAGCTTTAACGCTCTCTTGCCTTTACTCTTTTTTACTCGCTTTGTCTTTGTTACTGTCTTTTACTATCAGCCTCTATTTCTCCCTTACTCTCTAACTATATCATTCAGTTTTTCTTTCTCTCTCTTTCTATGACTCTTTATCACAGAGCCTGCCCTCTTGTCCATATCTTTTTACAGTTCTGACATTCTGCTATGTCAAGTAATAATTTTGATTTCAATACATACATCATTGTTTTTAGTTGACGATAATTGACGTGCTGATAACAACAATAGACTTATGTTGTGTTATATACTGTATCATATGGCATTCTGACGTCACACAGTATCACATTGCAGCCCAAATTCTCACGTAATAACACTATGTCCAACCTCATATCTGCATTGTCATGACGTAACACGAATAAAGCTTGTTTAATGGGAAAGTCTATGTTTTTTCTGCAGTCGAGGAATTCTGTTTGCACTCTATGTATCCCTCGATCATGTGTGGCACTACTATAGTTCCTTAACATTTACTATTGTTCCTCAAACTGAGTTAGGAAGGATGTCTGATTTCTTCGTAGTGACTGGGTGTATTGATAGACCATCCAAAGTGTAGTAACTTCACCATGCTCAAAGGGATATTCATTGCAAAAAAAAAGCCATATCTCAGACTGGCCAATAAAAAAAAAAAGATTAAGATGGGCAAAAGAACACAGACACTGGACAGAGATATGGCTTTTTCTTTGCAACTCTACCTAGAAGACCAGCATCCCTGAGTCGCCTCTTCACTGTTGACATTGAGACTGGTGTTTTGCGGGTACTATTTAATGAAGCTGCCAGTTGAGGACTTGTGAGGCGTCTGTTTGTCAAACTAGACACTCTAATGAACTTGTCCTCTTGCTTAGTTGTGCACTGGGGCCTCCCACTCCTCTTTCTATTCTGGTTAGAGCCAGTTGGCACAGTTCTGTGTAGGGAGTAGTACACAGCACTGTATGAGATCTTCAGTTTCTTGGCAATTTCTCGCATGGAATAGCCTTCATATCTCAGAACATGAATAGACTGCCGAGTTTCAGAAGAAAGCTTTTTTTCTGGCCATTTTGAGCCTGTAATCGAACCCACAAATGCATGATGCTCCAGATACTCAACAAGTCTAAAGAAAGCCAGTTTTATTGCTTCTTTAATCAGGACAACAGTTTTCAGCTGTGCTAACATAATTGCATAAGGATTTTCTAATTGGCCAATTAGCCTTTTAAAATTATAAAGTTGGATTAGCAAATACAACGTGCCATTGGAACACAGGAGTGATGGTTGCTGATAATGGGACTCTGCACGCCTATGGAGATATTCCACCGTTTTGTAGCTACAATAGTAATTTCCAACATTAACAATGTCTACACTGTATTTCAGATCAAATGTATATTTTTTTAATGGACAAAAATTTGTTTTTCTTTCAAAAACATGGATATTTCTAAGTGACCCCAAACTTTTGAATGGTAGTGTATATGTAGATCCTAAGCTTTCCTATGACTCCTAGATATAGGACAGACACTTCAAAACCTTATTCCTTATGATACATTTTTGGTCTTTTTTGCCTTTTATGAATGTGTAAATCAATGTTTTTTTATGGGCTATACTGTAGTAGTAAAAGCCAAATTCAATATTTTATTATATTTTTTAATATTTTTAGGATACCTAAAAATCTTAGACTTTTAGAGGTTAAACATTGTTATTGCACAGAGTGAGTCCATGCAACGTATTATTATTATTATTACTCTTGAACTTGCCATAACAAAGGGGTTGAATACTTATTAACTCAAGACATTTCAGATTTTCATTTTGTATTAATTTGTACACAAAATCTCAATTTAATCCATATTAAATTCAGGTTGTAACACAAAAGAAAGTGGAAAAACAAGGTGTGTGAATACTTTCTGATGGCACTGTATACCATATAGTTGAAGGCCTACTAAGCTATAGGCCTACTGCAAATGACTGTTGTTTGTTCCTGAACTGGCCAAATGGCAGAGCTATCCTTCAGCTATCCATCAGCACCACAAGGTTCTGCTTTAATTCATCATTGCACGATCCTGGCGCTATCCTTTCAGCACCACGAAGTGCACTCCAATGACATCTCATCAATTTATGTTGCAAATGCCTAATAGTCATACTCATTACTTATTCTAGTAATAATAATAATATCACTTCTCACAATGGTGCTCATTTGGTAAAGTCCAATCAAAGCTGAATCAATGTCTAGCAAGATCACAGAATGATTCATTTGCATTTTACATATCAGAATATAATATAATACCATAGTATGCCTATAACGCTACTGTTACACCAAAAACACCTCCTAATTTCTAAATAGATTTTAGGATGGTTAGCTGAAGCTGAATAGTCCCCCAAAAAAATCTAATTTGCCAAAACTCTACAGAGCGTGTGACTTGGCAGGATATCTGCTTTGATTGAAACAAAATACAAGAAAGGCTAATAGTTTCTTAACACCATCTGCTCTAATTCTCTCACGAAACAGTCATTCAAGATGATAAAAATGCATATTCCCATGAAACTGATTGAAAACAATCAAATGATTGGCATGGAGATGCAGTTTGGACATTTCATGAAGAAAGTTCATTCACGATTGACAGTGATGATGGCTTATTTTTAAATTAGGCAGCCTATGCCTAACTTTGAGGGTATTCAAAATCGAATTATTGAGACAATATGTGTGGGCATAGGCAGACATTGCAACTGGAGAATGCATTTTATGCATATTCTATAGTGATAGGAAATTATGACATAATTTACTTTTTTTTCCTGCACTACACTACTGACAGTGAATACTATAGTATTTATACCATAGGATAGTATTTTTTTATGGGGAGAAGTCCCACTCCTTTTTGAATTTTTTTGCTTTATTGAAGAGATAATTAAGTGTTGGAAAGACGAGGAAGTTAGAGGAGGGTGAGTCAAAGAGCAGTGAGCCGGATTCAAACCCATGCTGACTCTGGCATACATGTGTGCTGGGATCAGCAGCTGTAACCGCTGGACCCCACTGGCCACGAACACAAGCATAATGTCTGTACAGAAACAATCCAGACGTATTCTATTTTGAGTCACATTACAAATATGTCTGATCCTCTGAAGTTGAGCTAGAGATGAATTGATATCAGACTGTGTCTTAGTTCTAAATTCTGGCAGCCTTAGGTCTTGCACAATGTGTTGATCTAATGTGGCACTGATGGCGTGAAAATAGCACACATTGTACGGTTGAGTGATTTATGCTTGTTCCTGCTGTTCCCGCCCCTCTGAAGATGCCTTTCACAGTGTGGTGTCTGAATGCTCATCCTTATGTCATCATATTCTCACTCTATTTTCTCTCTCTTGCTCTCTCTCGATCCTGTGCTTTCTCTCACCACGCACCAGCTGGCTGGGTCATTATTCAGAAAGCATATACAGTGGGGAGAACAAGTATTTGATACACTGCCGATTTTGCAGGTTTTCCTACTTACAAAGCATGTAGAGGTCTGTAATTTTTATCATAGGTACACTTCAACTGTCAGAGACGGAATCTAAAAATCCAGAAAATCACATTGTATGATTTTTAAGTAATTAATTTGCATTTTATTGCATGACATAAGTATTTGATACATCAGAAAAGCAGAACTTAATATTTGGTACAGAAAACTTTGTTTGCAATTACAGAGATCATACGTTTCCTGTAGTTCTTGACCTGGTTTGCACACACTGCAGCAGGGATTTTGGCCCACTCCTCCATACAGACCTTCTCCAGATCCTTCAAGTTTTGGGGCAGTCGCTGGGCAATATGGACTTTCAACTCCCTCCAAATATTTTCTATTGGGTTCAGGTCTGGAGACTGGCTAGGCCACTCCAGGACCTTGAGATGCTTCTTACGGAGCCACTCCTTAGTTGCCCTGGCTGTGTGTTTTGGGACATTGTCATGCTGGAAGACCCAGCCATGACCCATCTTCAATGCTCTTACTGAGGGAAGGAGGTTGTTGGCCACGATCTCGCGATACATGGCCCCATCCATCCTCACCTCAATACGGTGCAGTTGTCCTGTCCCCTTTGCAGAAAAGCATCCCCAAAGAATGATGTTTCCACCTCCATGCTTCACGGTTGGGATGGTGTTCTTGGGGTTGTACTCATCCTTCTTCTTCCTCCAAACACGGCGAGTGGAGTTTAGACCAAAAAGCTCTATTTCTGTCTCATCAGACCACATGACCTTCTCCCATTCCTCCTCTGGATCATCCAGATGGTCATCGGCAAACTTCAGATGGGCCTGGACATGCGCTGGCTTGAGCAGGGGGACCTTGCGTGCGCTGCAGGATTTGAATCCATGACGGCGTAGTGTGTTACTAATGGTTTTCTTTGAGACTGTGGTCCCAGCTCTCTTCAGGTCATTGACCAGGTCCTGCCATGTAGTTCTGGGCTGATCCCTCACCTTCCTCATGATCATTGATGCCCCACAAGGTGAGATCTTGCATGGAGCCCCAGACCGAGGGTAATTGACTGTCATCTTGAACTTCTTCCATTTTCTAATAATTGCGCCAACAGTTGTTGCCTTCTCACCAAGCTGCATGCCTATTGTCCTGTAGCCCATCCCAGCCTTGTGCAGGTCTACAATTTTATCCCTGATGTCCTTACACAGCTCTCTGGTCTTGGCCATTGTGGAGAGGTTGGAGTCTGTTTGATTGAGTGTGTGGACTGGTGTCTTTTATACAGGTAACGAGTTCAAACAGGTGCAGTTAATACAGGTAATGAGTGGAGAACAGGAGGGCTTCTTAAAGAAAAACTAACAGGTCTGTGAGAGCCGGAATTCTTACTGGTTGGTAAGTGATCAAATACTTATGTCATGCAATAAAATGTAAATTAATTACTTAAAAATCATTTTTGATTTTTGTTTTAGATTCCGTCTCTCACAGTTGAAGTGTACCTATGATAAAAATTACAGACCTCTACATGCTTTGTAAGTAGGAAAACCTGCAAAATGGGCCCATGTATCGCGAAGTCCATATTGCCCAGCGACAGCTCCGAAACTTGAAGGATCTGGAGAAGGTCTGTATGGAGGAGAGGGCCAAAATCCCTGCTGCAGTGTGTGCAAACCAGGTCAAGAACTACAGGAAACGTATGATCTCTGTAATTGCAAACTAAGGTTTCTGTACCAAATATTAAGTTCTGCTTTTCTGATGTATCAAATACTTAAGTCATGCAATAAAATGCAAATGAATTACTTATAAATCATACAATGTGATTTTCTGGATTTTTGTTTTAGATTCCGTCTCTCACAGTTGAAGTGTACATATGTTAAAAATTACAGACCTCTACATGCTTTGTAAGTAGGAAAACCTGCAGAATCGGCAGTGTATCAAATACTTATTCTCCCCACTGTATGAGTTATCCTCTCTTTGTGACCAGAGTGTTTTTTTAAAAGGCAATATCCTTTGAGTTCACTCGATAGCTCTTATTTTTCTGAAGAATATGTCTCAGATACAGGGAAGCAGAAGACCAAAAGGAAGCAACAGAACTAAGCTCTAGTTGAAGGATAACTAACATGCCCATAGGGGGCACGAAGGGCACGTGTCCCCTCAGATTTGTCATGTTTTAAAAATGTTTTGATGTTAAATACATTCCTAAAATAAATTTTTAAACCGCAGTATTTTGTGGAGGGGGCAGACTGATTCAACCAGGCAAAAATAACTTCCCCTCCCCCTAATCTAGCTAGTAAGTGGTTCCTTCAAAGGTTCACCACAAAGTAAAGATATACTAACCAGGAAGCTAGATACTCTAGTGCGTGCAGACAGTATAGTTAGTGGAGGAGGAGAGAGAGTGTAGAGTAACAAACACAGCATTTGATTTGATTTTAGCTGCCGGTGATGGGCAGGACTCGTAGGAGGTATGTTTGTAAATTAATTTGATCAAAGTATGTAAATCATATTATTTTTTATATATCTTTTGTATTTTACCACCTTTTTCTCCCCAATTTCGATCTTGTCTCATCTCTACAACTCTCCAACGGGCTCAGGAGGTGAAGTTCGAGTCATGCGTCCTCCAAAACATAACCCGCCAAACCGCGCTTCTTAACACCCGTCCGCTTAAGCTGGAAGCCAGCCGCACCAATGTGTCGGAGGAAACACTGCTCAACTAACAACCGCTGTGAGCCTGCAGACACCCGGCCTGCCACAAGGAGTCGCTAGAGTGCAATGAGCCAAGTATAGCCCCCTCGGGCAAACCCTCCCCTAACCCGGACGACCTGGGCCAATTGTGCGCCGCCCTATGGGACTCCCAATCACTGCCGGTTGTGATACAGCCCGGGATCAAACCTGGGTCTGCAATGACGCTTCTAGCACTGCAATGAAGTGTTAGACTGCTTCGCCACTTGGAAGGCCTATTGATTCCTTATTAATGGTTTGTTGTTTCTCTGTAGTACTAGCCATCTAACAATTTTATGAAGTTGGCTTTAGCTAGCCAGCTAGATAGGTTCCCAATCTCCCAACCTCGTAACTAGCTGCTAATCCATTTCAGGCTATCAATCAAATTAGAGTAGCTTGTCTAACTATCTTAGCTGGCATGCCTGCTGGCAACATTGCTAGATTTTAGAAAAGCAAGAAATTACAAAATGTACTGAATGAGACTCATTCCTTTCAATCTTTTTACACTGATTTTAACAGATATGCAGAGAAGCATATTTTATTTATTTGAAAAAAGAAACACCAGTCAGGAGGAAACAGACAGCTCAAGAGGTATGATTGGATATGCAGAAAAATATTTGGTTTAAATGTAATCTGGCACCTTATGATAATTTCATAATATTTGTGAATTAATTATGATGCCATGATATGTGGCTGTATTGATGATGTGTGTTATGATCCCATGCACTGTGTTGTAATTTGGATGTGATATCCTAGGCATGTTAGTGCAGTATATTGATATGTGTGATTTACAACAGTCAGAATGACACCCTGATTAAAATGTCAATTGAACAGGTAAAGCGGTATGCTTATTCAGGAAAAAATTCAGGAAATAATTTGATATTTTTTACATAGAATTAGGCATAATGATTATGGCTCTAGATTGCAAGAAAAAGCTGTTCCTCCAACCCTCTATCCTCACGTACTTCGTGGCCCTTCAAAAATAATGGGTGCATGACGCCCCTGAGGACAGCACACCAGATGACAAAAGGAGAAACCAGGCATAAACAAGTAAGCAAAATGGACACCAGACAAAGATCTGTTTTGGATCAAATGTTATATTGTTATTATGATACTTGTATGTGTTGGAATTTGAGTGTGCAGCCAGGTATTTTTGCAGTTTTCTCTGCCCAGCATATTGTAAGTTACAGTATGCATTTGACTACATTTCCAACTAGGCACAGACGTCAATTCAACGTCTATTCCACATTGGTTAAATGTATTTCATTGAAATGACATGGAAACAACGTTGATTCAACCAGTGTGTGCCCAGTGGGTTAAAAGTTTTGGCTCAACCTCAAACTCAAAGAACTGCAAACTGGCATTCTTAATGGTACACAAATCTGAAATAGATCGTAAAAAACACCATGTTTCAGTCAATGTACTTACACCAGGATTTTCTTTATTTTCTCTGCCAGTTTCTTTGGCATGTTAACATCCATACTGGGAGAGCTGAAACGTTAAAGAGAATTTCCAATGTCCAGGAATTTACTATAAAATATATGGCACAATGTGTGGAACATCTGTAAGGCATTATTGCCATACTCTACCTGTGTATCTGTGAAGCACTGCGTCTAAGTGTAGTTGCACAGTGGTTCCAAAAGTTTATTCTGTGGAGGGAACCAAGACCACCTAAAACCTTTTAGTTATCTAGAAAGCTAGACCAATATTTGTCTCAGGTCATGACCCACCAGTGGTTATTGGAAAACACCAAGCTGAGATACGGGGCATAGTTTCCTTTGGACCATATGAGAAAGAGCAGAAGGAGGGAGGTCTTAAAATAGTTTCTGAGTTACAGCTAAGACAGGCAGTCACACTGTGAGCTGTAAAACCACATCACTCCATGCTGGGGGAACCTCGGCTTCATCCATGTCAGCTTCTCTTTAGTGCATGCCTTGTCTCCAGAGGTTTACTAGAGAGATTGATCAGGACTAGAAGAGGAGAGACTCATCATCTATCTGCTCCAATGCTACTGACAGAGGAGTCTGGTCTTTTCTATTTTCATAGTTGAGCCAGATGACCCTTCACGTGTCAGCCCACATTCAGTGCAAAACCAAGGTAAGAGATGCAGTTACTTCTGCAGGAAACAATGCTCTTGTGAAGGAAATCTGTTGTCAAAACTGCCTTTGACATTGATGGTATTCTGTTTAATTCATCTACAGTTGAAATTAAAATAAAACAATTAAATAATCTACAGCATACCCTTCATCTTCACTTTTATTTATTTTTTGTAACATTTAACAATTTCAAAGATTTTACTGAGTTATAGTTCACATAAGGAAATCAGTCAATTTAAATAAATAAATTAGGCCCTAATCTGTGGATTTCATATCTTTGGGAATACAGATATGCATCTGTTGGTCATAGATACCTTAAAAAAAGGTAGGGGTGTGGATCAGAAAACCAGTGACCACCATTTGCCTCATGCAGCGTGACACATCTCCTTCGCATAGAGGTGATCAGAGTGTTGATTGTGGCCTGTGGAATGTTGTTCCACTCCTCTTCAATGGCTGTGCGAAGTTGCTGGATATTGGCGGGAACTGGAACACACTGGTGTACACGTCGTTCCAGAGCATCCCAAAAATGCTCAATGGGTGACATGTCTACTGAGTATGCAGGCCATGGAAGAACTGGGATATTTTCAGCTTCCAGGAATTGTTGACAGATCCTTGTGACATGGGGCCATGCATTATTATGCTGAAACATGAGTAGATGGCAGTGGATGAATGGCACAACAATGGGCCTCAAGATCTTGTCACGGTATCTCTGTGCATTCAAATTGTCATCAATAAAATGCAATTGTGTTTGTTCTCCGTAGCTTATGCCTTCCCTGTTGCTTTGATGGTAGAGCATGGTGTTTGCAACACATGGTGTTTGCAACGCCAGGGTTGTGGGTTCGATTCCCATGGGGGGCCAGTATGGAGAAAAAAAAAATAATAATAATAAAAAATGTATGAAATGAAATGTATGCATTCACTACTGTAAGTTGCTCTGGATAAGAGTGTCTGCTAAATGACTAAAATGTAAATGTAAATGCCCATACCATAACCCCACTGCCACCATGGGGCACTCTGTTCACAATGTTGACATCAGCAAACAGCTCGCCCACATGACGCCATACACATGGTCTTCGGTTGTGAGGCCAGTTGGACGTACTGGCAAATTATCCAAAACAACGTTGGAGGTGGTTTATGGCAGAGAAATTAACATTCAATTCTCTGGCAACAGCTCTGGTGGACATTGCTGCAGTCAGCATGCCAATTGTACTCTCCCTTAAACCTTTAGACATCTGTGCCATTGTGTTGTGTGACAAAACTGCTCATTTTACAGTGACAAGATGCACCTGTGTAATGATCCTGCTGTTGAATCAGCTTATTGATATGCCACGCCTGTCAGTTGGATGGATTGTCTTGGCAAAGGAGAAATGCTCACTAACAGGGATGTAAACAAATTTGTGCAAAACATTTGAGAGAAATAAGCTTTTTGTGTAACGCCCTGGCCATAGAGAGGGGTTTTTGTTCTTTATTTTGGTTAGGCCAGGGTGTTACATTGGGTGGGTGTTCTATGTTAATTTTTCAATGTTTTTGTATTTCTTTTTTTGGGGCCGTTTGTGGCTCCCAATCAGGCACAGCTGTAGTTCGTTGTTGCTGATTAGGAGTCACACATAAGTAGCCTGTTTTTCCTTTGGGTTTTTGTGGGTGATTGTTTCTGTTTAGAGTTTTTCCTGACAGGACTGTTTGCCTGTCGTTTTTGTTTATTTTTGTAAAGTGTTCTCTTTTCATTAAATCACCAAAGATGAATACACATCCTCCGCTGCACCTTGGTTTTCTCACGATGACAGCCCTTACATTTTGTGCATTTGGAAAATGTCTGGGATCTTTTATTTCAGCTCATAAAACATGGGACCAACACTTTACATGTTGCATTTATATTTTTTTCTCAGTGTAGCTTGGCTTTTCAGGCTGTACATTTTCAGATTTGTTTCCAATGGGTTTAAAATTAATAGATGTAACTACTGTTGACAAAGATCAAACACGGCATGGATGGTTAACTTCACATCATATGACTATAATGTACAGTACTGCATGAATGTGGGTCATCTGTATGGAAGCTCATTGATTGTTATTTTGGATTATTTCAGAATTCCCCTCAACTAAAGGCCCATCTTATACAATAGGAAAACAAAAACCTGAGTCCAATTTTTTAAATCAAAACCAGGAGATGGGAAGATGCAGAAACAAAGAGAAAACATTCTGTGTCTCATTGGATACTGAGAACAGTGTAGTAAATGTCTATTCAATGATCCACTATGCAACAAAAACAAAAATATGTTTTCAATATTAAAGATTCATAGAAACAAAGTCCATTACAAAATAGGAAATATTATGTTTTATATATTATTTAAAGCTAGATTCCACAGTTGAAACAATAACAAAGCACACACCCTGCCTCTGTTTTGGTAAAAAGTTGAGGGACGGTGCTGGAGAAATGTAACCACTCTCAAATTCATAGACAGAGCTATGGATACAAGGACTGACCATACATGATATAACAATTATAGTTGTGCCATGTTTTGACACTATACAGTGTTTACATTTACGTTGTATAAAAACAATGGACCAAAAAAAAGCTTATTTTGGGTTCTGATGGGGTATGACACTTGAACTAAACTCATGAGGCATTTGTAAGTTACATTTTTAAAGAATTAATAGGTATATACAGATAACTGCCTAAATAAAGTCTTAGTTGGGCTCCCAGAACAGCTTCAATGCGCCTTGGCATAGATTGTCTGGAACTCTATTGGAGGGACGCAACACAATTCTTCCACAAGAAATTCCATAATTTGGTGTTTTGTTGATGGTGGTGGAAAACGCTATCTCAGTCGTCGCTCCAGAGACCCCTCTTTCAAAGTTACTGAGATCTCTTCTTCTAGCCATGGTGGCCAAAATAATGGGCAGTTTTATATATGACCCTAAGCATAAGGGGATGTTTTATTTGCTGAAATAACTCAGGAACCACACCTGTGTGGAACCACCTGCTTTCAAAATGCTTTGTATCCCTCACTTTATTTTGGCAGTTATCATTAATTTATAAGTCCAAAAATTGATGTAGCAACAAAGGATTCTAGCTTTAACATATAACATATTTTTTGAATTAAAAGATGTCAACACATTTTTTACTCTTTTATTTTTCTGTTCATGAAGCTAATACGTTTCACCATTGGTTTCAGGTCTTCATGAGAGCAACAATAAACCATGGTTTCCCTCCCTTTCAGGTAAAGTGTCTGTATGTGATAGTGTTCCTGAGTCTCTCCTTGACCATGGGAGACCCTGGTCCATGCAGACACTCCATCACCAGAGATCACCTGCTGACCATAAGACGCCTGGTGAGTAGTACAGCTGGAACGAACAATATAAAAAAACATGAACACATTAAAGTTGTATAAAACTCTTATAATATCAAAATAATTATACATAACCAAGAGTGATTTATTGGTGAGATTTCCAGAAATACATTTTTGATCAAAGTGGAAAGAACTATGGGGAGTATATCACTGTAAGAAGCATATTAAACTCATGGCTAGAACCATTAGACATTCATTGGGATTGTTGAATGTACAGCATATTCCTGTCATGAATACAAAATATCGAAGTTAATATATATTTAATTAATGACTTCAGACAGATATTTTGGTTTCTTTGTTTATTTCTGTTTTAAATAGATAGATAACCAGTTGCAGAGTGGATGCTCAATAACCTACACATTCATTGAGCGAAGATGTTTGGTAAGGTCATTTTTATGCGTCATGTGCAGTGAAAACATGGGACATCATTGTCAAATTCACAAAGATCATTAGTTTATGCTTTTAGTCGATAATTTTTTGTTTTTTACTTTAAGAAATAAAACTTTGTTTGGTTTTGACACGAAAGGTTATTTGAGAGTAGTGCCAAAAATTATCCAATGTCCACCACATAATTTATCCTAAAAGGACTGTAAAAATAAGCATTATCTATTAGTATTATGGCTAGGTTAATCTTTCCTACCAGCCGGCTCTATGCGGTAGCAATTGCACGTGGGGATGAGGTTATGGCTAGTCTAGAAAAAGTCACTGATATCAAACATACTTCGTATCATAACTAACATGAATATTGACTGTTCTTCTTCCATTCCCTGACAGAGTAAATGTTGTTATGTGAAAGCTGCCCTGCCCTGGATCTTGGAGCTCCTGACCAGCCACTTCAGATACACCCAAGGCTCAGACAACCACAGCTACGTCCTGTCTCTGATCGGTCTCATCCACAACATCTACTCTCAGAGATGTGTACCACAGATCAACGAGGAGCTTGAGGTGAGGGGGATTTGATGCTGAAGATATCTCTTGAATAACAGCCTACGTCGGGTGTTTTAAGAAGGATTTAAGGAACTTAATACTAAGCTCATAAAACTCTTGTATTGATAGGACATGCATCCCATGTACATTTTACCAACATTCCTCTCTGACACTATTGACCAGGATGACCCAGTGAGCTTTGGGATGTCATTAAGAAGCTCCCCATCAGAGGCCCTGGGGAGGGTCCAGGATGTCCTGTCTGAGTACTGGGAGCTGGTGACCACCAGGGACTCCCCAGTAGACTGGAGCTGTGAGAGGGAGTACAGAGACACACAAGAGCCCCCCACAGCCCTCCCTACAGCTTTCTCTCTGACTACAGGTGGGGAACTTCCTCAAGGTTCTTTAGAGGTTCCCTGGCGAAGGCCTAAAACAGAGAATTTCATTGTTATAGATATAATAATACAGTATGGTAATTTAGCAAAGTAGCTTACAGAATCAGACCCACTGTCCTCTGGTGTTGTATGCTTGAACTAGCCGAGCAATCTGATTATCTTAACCTTACTTGTCCATATTATAACTCGGCTGTTATGACCTGTCTCGTCATCCACAGTCAGCACTTTTTGGGACTCAGAGAAAGCCCCTCAGACTGGTCTAGATGGAGACCAAGTTGGAGACCTGAAGTTTGATTTCATGGTCATAACTCCATCAGTCTGTGGAGGAATGATGTTCATATTCACTCTCTATTGCCTCATCAAACACAAGGTAATAATACATACTTACAAGTTACATATACATTGTATTTTAGTAATTTAGCAGACGCTCTTATCCAGAGCGACTTGCAGGAGTGAGTGCATACATTTTCCTACTGGTCCCCATGGGAATTGAACCAGCGCATTACAAGCACCATGCTCTACCAACTGAGCCACACTGGACCACGTGTGAGTTGAAGTTAACCTTTTACTGCAGAGGTCTAAATCAGGGTCACAGAGTGTTTCTTGGTAGTCTTAAACAAACTATGGTCTTAAGAAAAGAAGACACCTGTATCATGTCAGATAGAGAGTTGAAATTGATTCAATTTTGAGTTTGCATCCCCATATTATACGTTATGTAGATCACAAAAGACTGAAATATAACTCAACCATTTGACATAGAAACATCCGATTTTCGGGAAAGAGAAAAATATATAATGTTTATAAAATGAATATTAATGTTTATTAATTAATTAATATTCATAACATTCCGCCAATGTGATTTGGTCATTTGGCTGCAGGAATTAATAAACAGCATTGAAGACCCCTACTGCGTATAAATGCAGTATCACAGTAAAAAAGGAATAAAAAAATAAATGCAATTGACACATTTGTTTATTTGTGTGATTTTGTTCCATCACAGATGTTCCACAGTACTTATCATCACACATCACAAGTGTACCAAAACTCAAGGTAAAGTATCACACAGTATCTACAGAAATCGAAACAATGTAAAATGATGACAAACAACACATACATGTGACTTCTAATTCAAAGTTTTACTTATAGTTTGCATACAGATATTCAGGACATTGAGATGCAGGCGCAATAAAGTGAGTATTATTTTCAGTCTATCTATCATCTGTCAGTCTGTCCATGTACAGTATCTGCTGAATACTGAATACTCCTCTTCTCTGCCAGAACGCCATTAAAATACAGATTGCTACAGATGGAGGAGCACATCTGGAGATGAGGATTTACATGAAGCACTCATATCTGATACACACAGTCCAATAGTGTTACACATTCCATAGACAGTCTTTTTCTGGCCTGCAAGCACCATAAGCACTATCAATGGATTTTAATGGACCTTCTCTTTTTGAGAAGGCTATGCAAGTAGGCTATTCAAGTAGGGGGTATTGTGTGTGTATACAGTACATTCAGAAAGTATTCAGACCCCTTGACTTATTTCACAGTTTTATGTTACAGCCTTATTCTAAAATATATTCAATATTTTTTTTCCCCTCATCAATCTATACACACAATACATCATAACGACAAGGCGAAAACAGGTTTTTAGACATTTCTTACTTACATAAGTATTCAGACCCTTTGCTATGAGACACGAAATTGAGCTCAGGTGCATCCTGTTTCCATTGATAATCCTTGAGATGTTTCCACAACTTGATTGGAGTTCACCGGTGGTAAATTCAATTGATTGGACATGATTTAGAAAAGCAAACACCTGTCTATATAAGGTCCCATGGTTGACAGTGCATGTCAGAGCAAAAACCAAGCCATGAGGTCGAAGGAATTGTCCGTAGAGCTCCGAGACAGGATTGTGTTGAGGCACAGATCTACGATAAAGCCTGATAGTGGCAGCATCATGCTGTGGGGATGTTTTTCAGTGGCGGGGAGACTAGTCAGAATTGAGGGAAAGATGAACGGAGAAAAGTACAGAGAGATCCTTGATGACAACCAACAGTACAATGATCCTGATCACACAGCCAAGACAAAGCAGGAGTGGCTTCGGGACAAGTCTCTGAATGTCCTTGAGTGGCCCAGCCAGAGGCCGGATGTCACGTCCTGACCAGCAGAGGGAGGTATGGTATCAGTTTTGGGTCAGGATGTGGCAGGTTTTTTGTATGTTATCCTGTTAGGGCTAGGGGGCAGTATTGACACGGCTGGATAAAAAACATACCCGATTTAATCTGGTTACCACTCCTACCCAGTAACTAGAATATGCATATACTTATTACATATGGATAGAAAACACCCTAAAGTTTCTAAAACTGTTTGAATGGTGTCTGTGAGTATAACAGAACTCAAATGGCAGGTCAAAACCTGAGAGATTCCTTTACAGGAAGTGGCCTGTCTGACCATTTCTTGAACTTCTTTTCCATCTCTATCTTTTACTAAGGATCTCTGCTCTAACGTGACACTTCCCACATCTTCCATAGGCGCTCAGAGCCCGGGAAAAAACAGAATGTCGTCATTCCAGCCCCAGGCTGAAACACATTATCGCCTTTCTCAAGTGGCCGATCAAGGGACTCTGGGCTTATGCGCGTGACCCGACCGCCCCCGCCTTTGTGATTTTTTCCTCTGTTTGCCGAAAAGGAGATTCCCTGTCGGAATATTATCGCTTTTCTACGAGAAAAATGGCGTAAAAATTGATTTTAAACAGCGGTTGACATGCTTCGAAGTACGGTAATGGAATATTTAGAATTTTTTTGTCACGAATTGCGCCATGCGCGCGACACTTCTTTACCATTTCGGATAGTGTCTGGAACGCACGAACAAAACGCCGCTATTCGGATATAACGATGGATTATTTTGGACCAAACCAACATTTGTTATTGAAGTAGCAGTCCTGGGTGTGCATTCTGATGAAGACAACAAAAGGTAATCAAACTTTTATAATAGTAAATATGATTATGGTGAGTGCTAAACTTGCCGGGTGTCTAAATAGCGAGCCCGTGATGCCTGGGCTATGTACTTAGAATATTGCAAAATGTGCTTTCACCAAAAAGCTATTTTAAAATCGGACATATCGAGTGCATAGAGGAGGTCTGTATCTATAATTCTTAAAATAATTGTTATGCTTTTTCTGAACGTTTATCGTGAGTAATTTAGTAAAATGTTAGCGAATTCCCCGGAAGTTTGCGGGGGGTATGCTAGTTCTGAACGTCACATGCTAATGTAAAAAGCTGGTTTTTGATATAAATATGAACTTGATTGAACAAAACATGCATGTATTGTATAACATAATGTCCTAGGGTTGTCATCTGATGAAGATCATCAAAGGTGAGTGCTGCATTTAGCTGTCTTTGGGTTTTGGTGACATTATATGCTGGCTTGAAAAATGGGTGTCTGATTATTTCTGGCTTGGTACTCTGCTGACATAATCTAATGTTTTGCTTTCGTTGTAAAGCCTTTTTGAAATCGGACAGTGTGGTTAGATTAACGAGAGTCTTGTCTTTAAATGGCTGTAAAATAGTCATATGTTTGAGAAATTGAAGTAATAGGATTTTTAAGGTTTTGAAAATCGCGCCACAGGCAAGCGTCCCACCTAGCCCATAGAGGTTAACCACCTAACCGAGGAACTCAATTTAACCTTGCGCAATACCCTAGATGCAGTTGCACCCCTAAAAACTAAAAACATCTGTCATAAAAAACTAGCTCCCTGGTATACAGAAAATACACGAGCTCTGAAGCAAGCTTCCAGAAAATTGGAACGGAAATGGCGCCACACCAAACTGGAAGTCTTCCGACTAGCTTGGAAAGACAGTACCGTGCAGTATCGAAGAGCCCTCACTGCTGCTCGATCATCCTATTTTTCCAACTTAATTGAGGAAAATAAGAACAATCCAAAATTTCTTTTTGATACTGGCGCAAAGCTAACTAAAAAGCAGCCTTCGCAAATGGAGGATGGCTTTCACTTCAGCAGTAATACATTTATGAACTTCTTTGAGGAAAAGATCATGATCATTAGAAAGCAAATTACAGACTCCTCTTTAAATCTGGGTATTCCTCCAAAGCTCCATTGTCCTGAGTCTACACAACTCTGCCAGGACCTAGGATCAAGGGAGATACTAAAGTGTTTTAGTGATGAATGATGAAAACAATAATGAAAATAATCATGGCCTCCAAACCCTCAAGCTGCATACTGGACCCTATTCCAACTAAACTACTGAAAGAGCTGCTTCCTGTGCTTGGCCCTCCTATGTTGAACATAATAAACGGCTCTCTATCCACCGGATGTGTACCAGGCTCACTAAAAGTGGCAGTAATAAAGCCTCTCTTGAAAAAGCCGAATCTTGATCCAGAAATTATAAAAAACTTTCGGCCTATATCGAATCTTCCATTCCTCTCAAAAACTTTAGAAAAAGCTGTTGCACAGCAGCTCACTGCCTTCCTGAAGACAAACAATGTATACGAAACGCTTCAGTCTGGTTTTAGACCCCATCATAGCACTGAGACTGCACTTGTGAAGGTGGTAAATGACCTTTTAATGACGTCAGACCGAGGCTCTGCATCTGTCCTCGTGCTCCTAGATCTTAGTGCCGCTTTTGATACCATCAATCACCACATTATTTTGGAGAGATTGGAAACCCAAATTGGTCTACATGGACAAGTTCTGGCCTGGTTTAGATCTTATCTGTCGGAAAGATATCAGTTTGTCTATGTGAATGGTTTTTCCTCTGACAAATCAATTGTAAATTTCGGTGTTCCTCAAGGTTCCGTTTTAGGACCACTATTGTTTTCACTATATATTTTACCTCTTGGGGATGTCATTCGAAAACATAATGTTACATTTCACTGCTATGCGGACGACACACAGCTGTACATTTCAATGAAACATGGTGAAGCCCCAAAATTGCCCTCGCTAGAAGCCTGTGTTTCAGACATAAAGAAGTGGATGGCTGCAAACTTTCTACTTTTAAACTCGGACAAAACAGAGATGCTTGTTCTAGGTCCCAAGAAACAAAGACATCTTCTGTTGAATCTGACAATTAATCTGGATGGTTGTACAGTCGTCTCAAATAAAACTGTGAAGGACCTCGGCGTTACTCTGGACCCTGATCTCTCTTTTGAAGAACATATCAAGACTGTTTCAAGGACAGCTTTTTTCCATCTACGTAACATTGCAAAAATCAGAAACTTTCTGTCCAAAAATGACGCAGAAAAATTAATCCATGCTTTTGTTACTTCTAGGCTGGACTACTGCAATGCTCTACTTTATGGCTACCCGGATAAAGCACTAAACAAACTTCAGTTAGTGCTAAATACGGCTGCTAGAATCCTGACTAGAACCAAAAAATTTGATCATATTACTCCAGTGCTAGCCTCCCTACACTGGCTTCCTGTTAAGGCAAGGGCTGATTTCAAGGTTTTACTGCTAACCTACAAAGCATTACATGGGCTTGCTCCTACCTATCTTTCCGATTTGGTCCTGCCGTACATACCTACACGTACGCTACGGTCACAAGACGCAGGCCTCCTAATTGTCCCTAGAATTTCTAAGCAAACGGCTGGAGGTAGGGCTTTCTCCAATAGAGCTCCATTTTTATGGAATGGTCTGCCTACCAATGTGAGAGACGCAGACTCAGTCTCAACCTTTAAGTCTTTACTGAAGACTTATCTCTTCAGTAGGTCCTATGATTAAGTATAGTCTGGCCCAGGAGTGTGAAGGTGAACGGAAAGGCTGGAGCAACGAACCGCCCTTGCTGTCTCTGCCTTGCCGGTTCCCCTCTTTCCACTGGGATTCCCTGCCTCTAACCATTTTACAGGGGCTGAGTCACTGGCTTACTGGTGTTCTTCCATGCCATCCATGGGAGGGGTGCGTCACTTGAGTGGGTTGAGTCACTGACGTGGTCTTCCTGTCTGGGTTGGCGCACCCCTCCCCCTTGGGTTGTGCCTTGGCGCAGATCGTTGTGGGCTATACTCGGCCTTGTCTTAGGACGGTAAGTTGGTGGTTGGTGACATCCCTCTAGTGGTGTGGGGGCTGTGCTTTGGCAAAGTGGGTGGGGTTATATCCTGCCTGTTTGGCCCTGTCCGGGGGTATCATCGGATGGGGCCACAGTGTCTTCTGATCCCTCCTGTCTCAGCCTCCAGTATTTATGCTGCAGTAGTTTATGTGTCGGGGGCTAGGGTCAGTCTGTTACATCTGGAGTATTTCTCTTGTCTTATCCGGTGTCCTGTGTGAATTTAAATATGCTCTCTCTAATTCTCTTTTTCTCTCTTTCTGTCTTTCTCTCGGAGGACCTGAGCCCTAGGACCATGCCTCAGGACTACCTGGTATGATGACTCCTTGCTGTCCCCAGTCCACCTGGCCGTGCTGCTGCTCCAGTTTCAACTGTTCTGCCTGCGGCTATGGAACCCTGACCTGTTCACCGGACGTGCTTGTTGCACCCTCAACAACTACTATGATTATTATTATTTGACCATGCTGGTCATTTATGAACATTTTAACATCTTGACCATGTTCTGTTATAATATCCACCCTGCACAGCCAGAAGAGGACTGGCCACCCCTCATAGCCTGGTTCCTCTCTAGGTTTCTTCCTAGGTTTTTGGCCTTTCTAGGGAGTTTTTCCTAGGGAGTTTTTCCTAGCCACCGTGCTTCTTTCACATGCATTGCTTGCTGTTTGGGGTTTTAGGCTGGGTTTCTGTACAGCACTTTGAGATATCAGCTGATGTACGAAGGGCTAAAAAATACATTTGATTTGATTTGATTTGATTTGAATGCATGGCCAGGATAATAAAGACACCAGATCCATTGCTGTTGAACCAGCTTTCGTTATAGTAGGGAAAGGGTAGCTTACAAAAGGGACGTTTTTTTTTATCAAACGAAATGAAAAACAAAATTGTTAAAGTCAAATCATTTAAATGTTTCTTATTACCTGTGTCACCGAATTATCCCCAGAGTGGCAGGTATCCTAGTGGTTAGAGTGTTTGACTAGAAACTGAAAGGTTGCAAGATCAAGTCCGTGAGCTGACAAGGTAAAAATCTGTCAGTCTGCGCCTGAACAAGGCAGTTCAGGGGCAGTTCCTGTATGCCATAACCAATGATGTTACTGCTAAAACCAGATTTCGGTTTATCTTAAATATCCCCACCAGTGCATTCTGAAATTGGCACTTTGGAGCACATTTTTTATTATGGACACACCTCAGATATTGCCACCCCTCCCACCTCAGTGCAAGCGAGCTCATATGAGACAGGTAAATTACCAATCCTGGCACTAGGGTTTGATAATAGAAAATTACCGGCTTTGACAGGTCGAAATTGCAAATGAGCGTGTGTTTGAAAATAGAGCCCTTAATTGTTGCCCACCCAGTGCAACAGAAAGAGAGAATGACCACACAGTCATGACCCAATGCAAACCGATTTGCACTCAAATAATTTTCACAGAGTGTACAAAATTAACTGTGAGTTAACAAATAGACTCTAATCTGAAGTATTAATTTCACAACAGGCCATCAAAGAGGAGCTTGTGTTTCACTGAATATGTGATGAGCCAGCTCATATTGGGTCTGTTGAAGAAGTCTGACATTTTTGTCATTGACAAGTTAATACTCTTCCAAAACGTCTTTCCTTCCCAATCTGAAGGGGATGGGGCAAATGGGGTTGCTATCTTAAAAAGCCCAGTGCTCATTCCTCTGTATTTGTGAAATGAAGTGGGGCCTTGGTCTTTGAGATACCAGCTGTACTGGGAGCAGTGGGGGACAGTTAGGTAGCTCCCTCAAATCCATGAAAATTACATTAATCCCTCAATTATGGCCTGCTTCCTCTGTGGCCCTGGGAGCTAAAGGAGTATAGCACTGCTGAGGGAAGGCTCTGATTGGTGGAGAGAGATGTCGTCTTCCACTGAGGGAGGAGTTCAGTTATCTGAAAACTGAGGTGCGTTCAACAAGGGAAATAGTTTGGTAACGTTAGCTAACATATTCCATTTGTCTTGTGTTCCCCATGACCGTTCCCTAACGTTGGCTAACATATTCCATTTGTCTTGTGTTCTCCACGACCGTTCGCTAACGTTAGCTAACATATTCCATTTGTCTTGTGTTCTCCACGACCGTTCGCTAACGTTAGCCACCATATTCCATTTGTCTTGTGTTCTCCACGACCGTTCGCTAACGTTAGTGAACAGTCTGAAAAAAGGTAGAGTGCAGCGAACTAAAGTGTATGTTTCGGGTCTAAATTGCCACTGCAATTAATCAAGTGGCCATGTAGGCTTTCTATTACCTGTAGTGGGAATAGCTAAATAATTAGCAGTTTGATTATTGCCACTAAAATGTCAAAGTAATTGTGACAAAAATAGCTGTTTAATGTTTCACTGTAGCATTTTGGAATGTTCATTAAAATTGTGAAATTGTTACTAAGTAACATGTTCGCCGCAAACAGAAGCCTTGTTGAACTCACCTCTGGTGATGATGTCACAACCATCTCCATCTCTGAGATTAGGGGGTAGCAGCCACACAACTTCTTAAGCATAGCTACACAATACTATTGTATAAAACAACACCATAGACCAACATATACAATGCATTAAGTCATGGGCATCCAATACAATGGCAAGACAAAAGGGCAATTCTTCAATGACTGATGAAGGGCGATCGATTGAGAGAGATAAAGATAACTGTGGAGAGAGCATTCTGGAACGTCAAATGGCTACTGAGCATCACCCAGATGTGTGAAACACATACACACACTTAGCCTGACATTCTTCACTACCAGTCCTAAGAGGGTGTGTGTGTAAGGGACGGGGGGGGTGAACTGTGACACTGAGGGCAGCCGGGGTCAGATCCCAGCAGGAGTACCACTCTACACCGCAGAAAGAACACACACACACACAGCTGGACCTGGAGGAACACACACACACCCAGTTGGACCTAGAGGAACACACACACACAGTTGGACCTGGAGGAACACACACACACCCAGTTGGACCTAGAGGAACACACACACACACACACACACACACACACACACACACACACACACAGCTGGACCTGGAGGAACACACACACACCCAGCTGGACCTGGAGGAACACACACACACAGCTGGACCTGGAGGACACACACACACACACACACACACACAGTTGGACCTAGAGGAACACACACACACCCAGCTGGACCTGGAGGAACACACACACACACACAGTTGGACCTGGAGGAACACACATAC